>NC_090197.1:7538470-10235970 GCF_033026475.1 Channa argus
ATGTTTTGGTTCTTTAGTTTGTCAAACTGCGCCGGTTCTCTGTGGCTTAATCCTCAGATTTCTGTGGGTGGAGCTTTTCTTTTATCAGCCACAGCTTTGATGCTCATACCGACACGCTCTTTTGTCCGTCACTGCCTGGACACGTAACAGACAAAAACAAACAGTGACTGTCCGTGTTGCTTTCAACGCACTTTTAAAGCGGATGTGCTGCTATTGTCAGTTGACATTAAAGGGCAACTTCACTCATTTTCAACCTGCTCTTCCTACCTAAAATGTTTTAATACTTAATACTTCTATGCTTATAGCTAAAAAAAAAAAAAAAGCCTCCAGATGACGTCATCCGGAGGAGTGGAGTCATATTTTCTGGTTTACATCTCCTCTGTTATCTAATTATTGTGTCCATTGTTCTTTTCCTCTCTCTCTCTCTCTCTCTGTCTCGGTTTCTCTCCCACTCCCTTAATCCCCGTTTCCCCTTTATTCTGTTGCCCTGCATGATAGAATACAGAAGGGAAGCAGACAGACACAAGGAGGAAGAGACCCCAGTGTGAGAGGAGGACACAAGAAAAGGAGTTGGACAGAGAAGAGAGATATGAAGAAGGAAAAAAAAAAAAAACAAGAGAAATGGGCCAGATTTCAGGAAAAAAGCCGAGCTGCGGAAATTGGAATTAATTGCAAGGTGCGACATGTGGTGGGAGCTCAAACTTGCCCCCAATTTAATTCACATTTGAATAGACTTTGCCTGTGGAAGAAGTGAGAAAGGAGTGAGGACTGGGGGCTGAGAGAGGAGGATGGGTGAGAGAGGAGGGTCAGACAGTGAAAACCTCTGTGCACTGTGCACTGCCTTACATAAAAGTAGCTAATTATACAGGAAAGGTGGTGAAATCTCTGCTCTGATGTTCAGTAACCCATCAGCTGCACTGGATTCACTATTGTTTTAAAAACGACGTAGGCCACTGGTTCAAAACTCCACGGTGTTTTAGTTGTAGTACGAGTCGAGTGACATGACTTTAAAAGATCGCTGACTTGATCGCTCACTCTGTCCGACGTCTTGTCTAAAGGCGGCCACAGACCCGGGGACGGTCGGGCACATTTTAGGTCCAATTAGCCCCTCGTGACGACTGCGGAGGCGTTTCCGACCCTCTCTAGGCTTCGTGGAATCAAGTGTGAGGCTCACAATGCTGGTTTGCTAATATGAGAGGTTGAGCAGAAAACCCGCCGAAGCCAGTGATGCGACTTGATGACGCATCTCTCAGTGCATTTGTTTTAATTTAGCAGGCAATAAATGTTGCACAGTGTGACCCAGATTGGGATTAAGATCCTATTAGACTCGTCTCCCCCCCCCCCGCGTGACACGTAAGAAACCTGCCAGCTAGCTGTTATTGGATGCTGTGTGGGGGTCTTAGGAGGGGCATTTACTTCCCGTTTTAAGCACCTGTACAACGCAACTTCAACTTGCGATGCCACGAAACACGCAGCAGACAGAAGAGACGGCGTCCTTAAAGGAGGCCGAGGGACTGGAGAGGAAGGGAGAGCGGGGAGGATGAGGACGATGGCTGCTTTCAGGCTCACAGGAGCGATTTTCTCCCCTCAATAGAAGTACTTAAGGCTCCATGGATTATTAATGGCCAATCTCTGAGGAGCCCCCCCCCCCCATCGCCTCATCCCCGTCCCCTTATGTCACCGTGCTCCTCTTCCCCTCTTCTCTCTCCCCCGTGCACCATCCTCTGTGTTTTCATCCATCTCATTTCCTACCTATTGTCTCCCTTTTCTGTCTCCCAAGTTCATTTCAGCCTTTTCCCTACTCCTCATTCCCACCACTCTACCAGCCCCCCATCATCTCCACTCACTTTTTTTTATTATCTACTGCTGCTACCTGAGTTGATCTGTTTTTCACTCATTCCCCCGTTTTCAATCTCATCTTCCCCCTCGCACTTCAGTTCATTCCAGCCCCAGTTCATCTTTTATCTCCCTCTTTGTCTTCGCCTTTTCAATACCTGCCTCCATCTTATCTTCGTGCAATGAAACCAGAAGCCTCATTCTCTCTGCCTCCGTGGCCATTGCTGTGGCCCTTCTTTATTCCTCCCCGCTGCACATTTTACTTGCGCTGGACTGCGTCTTCTGAGCATTTGTTCAACTGTCACATTCTTGAAATGAAGTCCTCACTTCCAATCCAGGTTGAAAAGCCTGCCTCCGCCTCCTGACATCACGCCGTCATGTCCTGTCGGGTGACTTCTGCACTGAGTGCTGCACTGTTAATGAGTTATGAAAACCAGTTTTAACATGTTCCACGTAAAATCACACGTACTTCAAAAGTAGGAGGGAAGGCAGTGCGCCGCGTGTTTCGGGACGTGACCTCCCCGTCTCGACCATCGGTTTGATTTGACCTGTTTGCTGGATTTGAAACAATTTTCCTCTTGACATGTTTACTCAAATGAAACGCTCCTTTGGTTTGTTCCACCAGTTTGGGGGGAGCAGATGATCAAGCCTCTTCGGAGCTCTGTCATGCTTGTATCACACTCGCGGCCTGACGTGCAGTGTCAGGAATAAAAATGAGCTTCGGGACCAACAATTTATTCCGTTATCTGGTGCAGTGTATTATAGTCGAGACAAGCACGTGGCTGCATGGCACAGGCTGTAGCATGGTTTCTGCCTCCTATCACTTAGATTGAAGGCTTTAGTGCTGTCTGTGCCGCCATGGTTGTCGACCATGTACCTCGATCCCAGAAGTCTGTATCTGGCCACTCCACTTCGTCATGCCGACTGGGGGAAGGACTTCTTCGAGCCGCGGTGGTCACGGTTCAGCGTGTTGTCTGGCGCGTCTCCTGACACAAGCCCTAAAAGTCAAGCAGTCGGCTCCTGCCAAATATTGTCTCATGTTTGTTAAAAAGCTCGCTCTCAGGTTGCGTCCATAGCCGCTAAAACACCTCTGGCTGGTTTTTTCACACTGATATCTTTTGTTGCGGCGTTTTGTGCTTGCATCTCTGGAGCTAACGATTATCCTCATTACACTGCAAATTAGTCTGTTGATTATTTTCTGATTATTAGATTTAATCATTTAGTCGGTAACATTTTAGGAAAACGTTAAAAATGGTTCCACCAAGCCTCAGGTCACTGCTTATGACTGCCTGTTTTGTCCAACCAACAGTTCACAATCTAAAAATATTCAATTTGCCAAAATTACAAAGCAGTAACATGATTATGGAAATACACCAAATATCATAAATATATTTGCATAAGTAAAGACCTCTGCAAATACCAAAGGTATTTAGTATATTTGAGTGATAAACAAGGATCAGACCTTTCTTTCATGTTTAATCATTTCCAGTCTAATTATGCGGAAGTTATATTTAAACCACGTCTGAGGTGTCGGTGATTTTGCTGGTTTAACTGAAGAGCATCTGTGTGTATGATCATAGTTGCCCATAGTTTCTGCTGTTCAATCATCATTTAGTTTTTCAGTAAAAGGGGGGTGGGGGGTGGTCTTTCCCTCCCCCGCCTTCTCTCTTGCTCTCTGGCTTGCCAGTCCAATTTTCCACCACTGCCTCTCTCTGGCTCCCAGCTTACACTGTCCATTTTGTCATTTTCCCAACACTTTCTCTCTCTCTCTCTCTCTCGTTCTCTCTCTCTTTCCCTTCCTCTCAGTGGCTCAGCTTGTCAGTCCATTTTGCTTGTTTTCTCTTAACCATCCCCTCTTTAGCAAAGATGCTCTTAAGCTCCTTGTTTTCCTCCTCCTCTCTGCCTCACTCTCCATCCGAGCAAATTGCTTTGGACGATGCGCCCAGGTTGGAGTGCCCTAGATTTCTCTCTCCTCCTTCTGTCTCCTTTTGCATCTTGTGTTTCCCTTTGCCCATCTCTGCATCTATTTATTTAGCCGGGGACACAAGGAAGATGAGGAAATGAAAGGGGAAAATGAGAGAAGGGTCAAGTGAGAGGATGGTGAGAGGGAAACAAATAAGAGCATGAGGGGAGGGCAAATACTCCTAAACCCTCTTTTACTCTGTCAATATGCCTTTGTTGCCTGCTAAAAGACAATTGGCAGTTTCATCTCTGTGGCCGCCTACTGTGTATAGTTAGACCCAACACAGTCACTACAAGATGTAGAAGGAACGGTTTGACATTTTGAGAAATGCTTGTTCAGACTTCCTTGCTCAGGTTACAGTTTTTTATATCCATCCATAAACTGTGAAGCTGCACAGCCAGGGGATGGTGGTGCCTGGATGCAGAGGCTCTGAGCTTGGCCAAGAATATTCCAGCTCATAACCCCCCTCGATAATCACTTTATGTTTTAAGAGAATATAAGATATAAAACTGAAATGACTGACCTTTAGGGGTGCTCAGAAATTTTTGCAGCTTTCCATCCGTCCCTTTACACCTCAAAGCACCTGGTTGCGTTAGTTAATTTCCGAGCACTTACTATATGACAGCAACATCCATAGCAAACACAACAGCTCTTCACAACACTCGAGCGCAGCACTGCTAACATTTCATTTGCCAGAGAAAATATCATCCACTTTTATAAGGCAAACATCATCACTGAGCGCCTCAACAAGTTCAGCCTTGGAGGAGTTGATAAAGATGGAGCGATTATCAGTCATGGAAGAGGGAAATCAGGCGTGAGGAAACCCAGAGATGGAGAATTATTTCCTACAGAATGTGTCTCGTCACGCAAGGATTTGTCTAATTTGAATTTGTGTGGACGGAGAAATGCATCTGATGTACTTTGGCCTTATATCCGCTATTTAAGATCTTGGACTTGCAATCTGAATCTTTTCTTGAGTCCTTGTCTGCAACAATTTTCTTTCAGTCCTGTGTTGTTTTCCTGTTACCGAAGCCGCCGTGGAGATTTGGAACATGAGGAGACTGAACTATTTAGTTATTGGTGTCCAGACCTTTCTGCAGCACGTTAATAGTAAGCGATGTAAATCCGTAACCTTACACAACTGTACAGTATCTGGGCCACCTGTGATTTCAGTGAATTTCATTATCCTGTGCGAACGTGCTTAATGAAACACAGAGGTTGGAGGGTAATTCATTAATGCCGTAGCAGGGAAGGTTTTTATGCAAAGACGCATTCTGCTTATCAGTCTAAATCCCAAATTGGGGCCCAGACAGAAGAGCATCCCATTCCCGCTAATTGGAGCGCCATGGATTGAAGCAGTGGAAGCGTAAGGGGAGACAGTGAGGCACCGTGTTGAAAGTCGGGGCGGTTAGTTAAACGAATGGAGGGTTTGAAAGAGCAAGAGAGGACGGGGAGCGAGCGGATCAGATGAGAGCGATTTGGCAGATTAGCACTGAGGTGGCTCTGCCTAAGGCGAACGTGTTTCATCGTCCCCTTTATGTTTGCGGCAGTCGGCCCTCACGCCGAACGACTGCAAAGAGTTAAACAGATTATTGTAAGCATTAGCTACACAGCAGTGTGTGGGGCTCATGCTCATTCAGTAGTGAAAGGCCACCTCAGCAGGAAAACTGTTCAGGGGAGCGGGAGTCAGAGCAGTAACCCCTATTTGCAGAAACAAAAACTGCAGAGAATAATGGAGGTCCTCTGTGTACAATTAGTGCTTTTATTATTACACAACCTGCTGCTAACTGGGAGCAGAACTGCTCCCAAACTCTAAAATTACCCCCGACTGCTGCTGCAACAGTATCGCTACACGGTAGAGTGAGAAAAGAAAAGAAAATGGGAGAAAAACCCAGACCAGTTTTTTTATTTTTATTTATTTATTTATTTTTCAAATCTGGAAATATAAAGCTTGCCTCTGCAGATTTTAAGTCTGTATGAGCACTTTGAACAGAAAATATCAGCCTGTCTCTGGAAGTGAAACCCGGCTTTGAGTTTTTGATTGTTGCTTTCAATTCTGCAAAAAGTTGCGATGGAAAGACCCTCCGGTGTTTGTGGAAAGTGTGTGTTTCTCTCCTCAGACGGGGGGGGGGGGGGGGCTGAGTTATAGGGCGCTTAAGTAAAGTGGATTTGTACTTGAAGAGAAATTTAAGACGAGCTCCACGACCGAGCTCCAAAGGTTTTTTTCATGCAGAGAGTGCAGACCCCCAGTGGTCCGCGTTGGCAAAGTCGCCCGGCTGAGCAGTACCAAGTCAATTCACTACGCACTAATGGTCTGAGCTCCACCGCAGAGCCGACCCAGAGCTTAATTATTAGCACCGGGGAACTCTTGTGTCCAGTCGACCACTGTGGCTGTAGCCGGCATCATCACCACATACAGAAACACAAAATCTAGGTTCTGCTGTTGCTATGCAACAGTTGGGAACTCTGTTTGAAGTGCAGGGCTCTCGTAGCTAAAGTTAATTTTTATTTTAACTTCTTCCTCTCAGCGCGTTCTTACAGTGGCCACGGGGGTCACACTCACACTGTGCGAAATGAAAGATTACGGCAGCCTCGCGAAGACAAGATCCCAAACGCACAGGCCTCACTCATTATTCCTCTTGTCCTCTCTAACAGCATTCCTGTGGTTATTTTGTGAATCCCATTGCTGGAGGAAATGGTAGGTCAGTGGGGTGATGGTTTAAAAAAAAAACACACACATTGTGCTCCAAACACTTTGATGTGGCCCCGGCTGCAGCTAACTCCCCCCTGAGCCCGCAGTGGGCTCCAGGCCATTGTATTATGCAGTGCACTCTGTACTCTGCCAGACTATGAAAGACCCCATTTCACAGGCTTTTTCCTTGTCAATCTATCCTGGCCAGGGGCTGCTGCACTGTTATGTTAGTGACCTTGGGGTCCATTTGCATTGGCATGGATTAAAGGCTGCCTCCAGCTGCCTCATCACCCTCATTAATATTTCAGAGCTTGACTCAAAAGTGTCCATTTGTAAAAGTGAAGTCTGATTATCTCCTACCTCTCGTGATTGCACTTAACTGAGGGCGCACAACAACGCACACTATACAGCCACAAACGCTGGCCTGTCCGGAACCGTGGCTAATGGCACCAAACCAGCTGTAGCTCCAGATATGTTTCTGCCATTAGGCTCCGACAAACTCTGACCGATCACGTTGTGCTTTTTTTGTTTGCTTTTAAAGGGAGAAAGTTGCTTAGTCAACTTGAAATGTAAACTTCACACCATGAACTTTTAATGAAGTCGAAAACAATTGGTTCAAAAGACACAAAAGTCCGTTATTTGCTCCCATCTCCCCCTCATCCGCACCAAAATTCTCTGTGTTTATATCATTGAAAATTCATAACCTCTGGGTGTTTTTTTTTTTGAGTGGGGAGCAGGTTTGCCCCTGTTCTGCTTCCAGTTAGCAGCAGGTTGCCTAATAAGAAAAGTAATAATTAGGCACAGTGGACCTCCACGATTGGAGTTTTTATTGACTAAAAAACACCGGATTTAAATACTCGATAGCTTAAACCATGATTAAACTTTCTGCTTCAGTATAAATAGTTGAGTGTGTAAGAAAAAAAAAAAAAAAAGGAGCTATTTTCTGAAAACATAAGAAAAGCGCTGGCTCTGATTAAATCCCCCGCTGTTGGTTGTGCGTAGACTCGGGTGTTGTTTCCTCTAGTGCTCACTCAAACTCTGTATGTGTCATAACAGTAGCTGTGGCCTTCGCTCACTTATGGCTTGTTATTCTCTCTGGGTCAGAGTCCTGGACACGCTCATTCACTGCTAGACTTTTCTCCGACTTTTCTGGTTTCACTCCGCTTCTTTTCCTCTTTGCTGATGATTAATCCTCATTTGTGACGTTCCAGTGAGACACAGCAGCTCTCATTCTGCAGTCGTATACAGTACACGTTCAAGGGGGAAACTATTTGCGATGTATCTAGAGAAGCAGACTTGGGATTTCTGGCACAGCTTCATCTGCTTCAAAGCGCTTCAACACATATTTAGATTGACAGCCTGATAAAAGCCACAATATGGAACAATGCATAAATAATAATTAGAATAATAATAATTTAGCATCGCTTGCTGCGAGTGTGAATAGTTGTCTGTCTGTGTATGTCGCTCTGCACTGTATCTGAGACAGAATGGAGACCTGTCCAGCGTGGACCCCACCTCTAGACCATGGACTGCTGGCATGGACTCCAGCCCCCTGCAACTCTGAACAGGATAAGTGATTGATGCTGATGATAAATAAATGGATGGATGAGGATGACGACGAGAATAACAACAACGTCAAATTGTCATGGATGAATTTGTAATTATCCATTTCACTATGATTCAAAACCAATGTGACACAATTCGGTCTTTTGGGATAAATGGTAACGGTTGTATAATGCAGGAAACATAAATAGATAATAATTTTCTTACAAATTGTTTCCACCTGACTCAGAAATGCTCTTGAAATGTCCTCTTCTACACCAACAACCTAACGCGATTTTTTTATTTATTTTTTTTTGAGGTCCCATAAAGCAGTGTGTGTTTTTTTGAGGTTCCGAACACAAAGAAAAGGTGGCGTAACGATTGTAGGCAGAGTGGTCAATTTTACTGGTGTGGGTATGTTGAGAATGGCCTAAAGCTTGTGTGTGTGATCAGGCTGAGAGTTGGTGAGCTACAGCGTCGTATTGGTTAATCTTTAGACCCCTGCCCAGCAAGTATCTATCTCAAACTGTCTGTGAATATTAAGAGCTGGATGCAACTTGTGGCTGACCTCGTGTCCAAACTGTCCAAACGCGGACGTCTTTTAATCAGGACATCTTAGCGTTCTCTGTCGGCGCTCGCTCGCGGCTTGGCCCCTGCAAAAGCCCCCTCGTGGCCCTGAAGTAGCGCGCGTGTCTGTCTGGAGGAGCCGCTCAGTCCGTTCAACTGAAAGGGCTGTGACGGGAGCAAATGTGGGCTAATGTGTTATCTCGCCGCGCACCGCACTCCACTGACACCACCGCCAATGACCCTGACAGTCATTGACGCCTCTGCACACACAAACACGTTCACGCTGAGGCTTGTCACTGCTGATCGTATCATCCAGCCAAGCGGAGGGTTAAATCTAGTCTTTATGTCAGCTTCACAGGTTCTGAGGGGCTTCAGCTGAACTGAAGTTGCATTCACACGGGAAAGTAGGGAGCACACTGCATTTAAATGTTTAAAGTGCCTCCGCCGCACAATGCGCCATATGGTGCACTGTAGTTGGGCTGCATGCATTTTTAACGCCGATGGCCTAAGGAACAGTTAGACCCCCTCATACTGGGTAGTTTGTCTTGATATATTTAGGATTTAGAACTAGGAAGAAAAATGCAGCCTTGGATATTTTGACTCTTAAAGAGCTGGTAGAATGAAAAACAAAAGCACCGAGCTTTGGGTTGGATTACGGTGTCGGCAGGAGTCCTGCTACGCTGTCAAACGGACTCTTATCTCTGCTGTATCCTTTTAGCTTGTCTAATGTTTCCAATCTCCCACCCGGACGGTGAGCAGTGTTGGAGCTGCTCCCCCTGTGACATCACAAAGGGGAGCTGCAATGGGGACGTCCGGAGGGGTTTGAAACGTCGGAACACGGTCTCATTTCTGTTGCTTAGCTGAAGCACCACAGTGCGTCTGTGGTAAAGCTAAGCTACCTGCCTCCAGCGCCACAAAAACTTCTACTCTTCATACATCATGTTAAAGTCTCCGTTGTCAAACAACAGGTTCTTTCCCCTTCGCATTCGGGATCAGACTCCAGTTTACAGAGTACTGTCTACATGGTGTTTCAGTCTATTTACGTCTCCCACGGCAGCCATTACATAGCTGCAGCCGCAATGTAACACTATGCATTATTCATCGGGCTGTTCCAGGTGGCTGGGGGTGAATGTGGTGTCTACATCTTCAGCCAATCAGAGTGGAGGCTCCTGAATAATACAAAAGTTCTCTTAATAGCTTTCGGAAAAAAACCCGATAGAAAACAGAAGGGGATCACTTGTAAAGATGGACCTGGAGCTTTGGGTGAATAAAATGTTGTCAAACACAGAATGTCCTTGAAGAAGTGATTTCTAAAGTAGCAGAAACCGCCCACTTAGATTCAAGTAAGAACTGATTTCGGTGGTGAAACGTCACCCGGAGGCAGTTTTATTACATCTGGTGCAAAAATCCTGAATGAACTCGTACACGTATACTGCAACTCGACGAGCTGACAGAGGCATAGACTCATTGCTGCTGATTTATTATTTAGTTTTTTTAATAAGCGGCAGTGGAATAATACAATTGTCTTAATCATTAACATTACCCAGGCGCTTTACCCAAGACCCAATTGTATTGCTCACTTGGCTCAAACAAATAATCCTCCCTTTTTTTAAAAACCGTGCACTCAAATACACAAAGAACATGCGAAATCACATCATGACGACAATATTTCCATCACTGATGCACCTTTAACATAAAATTATAGCAATAATCCTGTGTGCGCGGAGGGAGAGTGCGAATCACATCTCCAGTGGATTAACTTTCCCTTTTTACAGCTTTTAGCGTTGCCACTTCATTATCCCCCCAAACGTCTAACTCACAGCTGAGTTTCTGAAGCATGTTCAGGCACATCCTCTCATTTCAATGCAGGAATTAACTGTGAAGCATAAGACGAGAAGGGAGGATGAGAGAGTGCGGGTACATGATAATTACAGGAAGGCTGCAGGAATGTGCTGAACATCACAGACGGATGAGTAACGGTGTAAAGGGATCTTGTGTGTGGAATTTCCCCGTGAAGTTCCTACTTTTGAAGTTTCAAATTTGATTTGCTTTTGTTGTTTGTTGTCTGTGATCATTTTCCTAATGAAGCGTTAAAATCAGCGGTTAAAGACTTTTTTTGGAGGTAAACGGTACGAATGAGATCGAATCAGTTTTCAAGTCCGTAGTTGTGTCTCCCAAATGAAGAGGCTCAGTTGGTAGAGTGGGGTCAGAGGTCCCCGCTCATCCGGACCACATGTCAAAGTGTCTCTGGGCAAGATGCTGAATCCCCCCACCCCCTCATCTCCCAGCCGTGGCAGCCGGACCCAAGCCCGGTAGAAATTGGGGAGGGCTGAGTCAGAAAGGGCATCTGGCGTCAAAACTGTGCCAGAGTAACATCGGCTGTGGCGACCTTGACCTCACAAAAGGTCAAAAAAATAAAAAGTTGTGCTCCCCAAATAGTTTGAAAGATCACAAAAAGAGCCCTGAGAATTGCCTGACACAATTAACTGCTTTACGACAAAGACATTTGCGACTGATTAAACCGTAAAGACGTGTTATTCGTAAAAACTCCTGTGGGTCACGTTGGGTCTTTAAATTGACTCGATTATCAAAGTATCATTTCAGTTTTTGATACACAGCCCTGTCAAATGCGAAGTCCCTATATACACAAGTCTTTCAATAAACCACTTTTTATTCATTTCTCTGTTGCCTGTTTCATGCTGCTACCAAACCAGTGCAACCACTTAAATGTAAAAGTTTTTGTGCAGGTGTGCTCATTTTTTTTCAGTGTGTCTGAAGTGCAGAGGTAAGTGTATTTTTAAAAAACACCATTTTACTGCTTATAATCTAGCAGCTGGATCCTACCGGTATTGATTTGCTTTCAGCCGCTGACTCGGCAGAGTTTGATGTACTACATTACAGCTCAGGGCTCATCTGGAGACCTGAACCTTGTGACATTTTAAGTGTACGTCTTTATGGCACATCATCAAGCAAAGCAGGGATGGAGTAAAAATGTGGTTACAACCACAGAGGTGAAGGTTACGGAGTTTAAAATAACATCACTTCCTGGTTAGTTCAATGCCAAAGAATCAGGTAGATGGCTACAGTTTCACTTTAAATAACATCTGGCTGGAGTTGTTAGTTTATTTATCAACTCAGATTAATTACAAGTTGTGGTCACGTCTACTGTTGTTCTAGTACTTTCTCCGCCAGCAACATGACACTAACAGAAATTCACTCGAAATCTCACATCATGTAAAAATACGCTTCGTTCACGTAGATGCCCAATTAACTTCGCCAACCTTTGTGCTATTTCAGTCCAGTCGATTTTTGGCAGCAGAAAGCCATCTGTCGAGCGCGGGGTACTTCTGAGGGGGTGGTGGAGCTGGAAGCAGTGTTTCCACAATGGAATACGGGGATTTTTACACTGTCCTCCTGAGATAAATGACGGCTTTGGTCATTTGCTCAACTGCTCAAAAATGACATGTTTAGTCTCATCGACAAGCAGCCGTCAGAATTTCTTGCAGCAAAAAAAAAAAAACGGTCAAGGTGGATGGTGGAATGTAAAAAGCATCTCTTACCACCAACAGTTCTCTGCCCATTCCGACCATGTCCAGGATCTTTCCACCGACCTAATTATACCTTAAGGACGGAGGTGGAAGATCCGGAAACGGTGGTCGAAAACATGACCGTGAAATGCCCTCGAGCGCCGGCTCCATTCGACCAAACTTTAATAAACCATGTTTGAGGGCTAACGTGCAAGAAGACACCTTCTAAGTAAAACTTTTTTTTTTAGTTTTCAGAGTCGGACTGGTCTGATAAATCAGACCCTTTGTTTTGAATGCAACGAAGCGCAAACAGCCGCAGCGAAAAATGCATCAGCACACGTGCGGCGTCTGCCGGGCGATTTGACATCCTGCAGTCAACACCAGAGCAAAGAGTTTTAGTGAGGGAGGACGCGTCGGCACAACTCAGACGGTGGAGGAATAACACACTGTGACTTTTCTATTAGGCCCGTTGACTATACTGCACCTCATTAGACACACTGTACGTGCCAAATGGAGGCTGTGTGTGTGTGTGTGTGAAAGACCGACGGGAAAAACTGAACAAATGTGGAAGTGTGGAAAAAAAAACTCATCCTTTTTTCACATTTTTGAGTTATCAATTAGCTAATTAATCATATTAGACATTTGCTTTTCTTCTGTTTTCTATCATTAGAAGTAGAACAGTTGGACCTTTGGTCTTACTGCATGGTTTGACGAATCTAATGATATTTTTGGCAACTTTTGACGGTTTGTGCACAACAGTGCAGAGGTATTTATTGGAATGACAATGAAAATAATCCTCAGATAACGTGACCTTTTGTGTGTGTGTGTGTGTGTCTCAGTGTGTCCTCTTTCATGCCTGTGCACCCACATGGGCAAAATAAAAATGTATGTGTACGACAGTGTTTGTGTGTCGCGGCGGTGACAGGAGAGAGCACACAGGACTGACTGTTGACAAGTAGCTAATTAGCAATCAGATCAAGATGCCTGGCCTGGAAAAGAGCTCTTTGTTTCACAGTGACACACACACACACACACACACACACACTGTTTCCCCATGTCGCAGTGCACTTCCTGAGCTCTTTGGGGACCTGCTGTCACTGATGTGGAATCTGTGTTTAGAGTGTCACACCGAGCTTTGGCGAAAGGTTAAGGAACACACACACACACACACACACGTGCGTGTGTGTAGGCAGTGATGATGATTGCGATCATGGCTGGCTGATGCTGGAACTGTTTAAAGATGCCTGTCATTTGGTTTCAGCTGTGATAATGACACCCAGGTGCTTATTCTAATGAGGTGTGAACGTTATTTTATTTTTTCCTTGGAAGGGCAGCCAGTGAGCAGGATGCCTTCGAGCTCAAATTAAAAATCCTCGTTACAGGCATAAAAACAATCGGTCGTCAAACTGCAATTAGTAGTATTGGCCATAGTTTCATTTAAGTACGGTGCTGGTTTGTTAGGTCATGTTGTGGATGATTTATTTGACATTTTAATATCAGGGCGTCAAGAGCGGATTAATTAAGAGACACTGGAGTCATAAGATGCTGAAAAGCTCATCGGCCTCACCTCCACATCGCATTTCACACTGCGCAACACTCCGAACACGCCGAATTCACACAAACACTTTAGTCCACTAAGAGCAGCATTTAACTTTCCGTGAGCACCGTCCTCGTCGGATTGCATAAAAGTCCTTTTCAGCCACTGGTTCGTGCACTTACTCTTCTTCCGTGCTTTTGACGGAGTTGAATGATATCGATTTGAAAGAGATATTGTAGAGAGGAGCCCACACAAAGACAGCAATGGAGCTACACTAAAATAAAAGGAGGGATTGAAGGGGGCGTACCTGACGAGGCCGAACATGTCTCGCACTCCCTGTTAGGAGAACGAGGACATCGGAGCAGCCATTCATAGCGGGGACATTTGAAGTAACTTGCATGTCTGAAAGTGTGTTTCTATTTCTGGCTCTGTGTGGGGTTTCACGGAGCTTGTTGGGCCTGGATGTAAACCAAAAGTTTTCACTGTCACGCCATTAAAAGTTTCGAAATATCTGCATATGAAAATGCAGCTCCCGTATTCTTGATGCCAGAGGATTAAAGCTTAAAGAGGCTATCTGAGTGAAAGACAGGACAGGTTAGAGCCCACCTTGTGTTCATGGACACGTAACATCAAAGTTCAGCTAAAAGCACCATTAGAAGGTTTTTTTTTTTTTTTTTTTTTGCAGTAAACACTCCACAGAAATTCACCTCCAGTTCAGTGCTCACCTATGTATTACTACAATGCTCGCTAATAGAAGAGGGAAGTGCGATCTGGTCCTTCTCCAGGTTTGACTGTGGGTGTTAGAGTCTCAGCCCGGTGCTTCAGTTTAGTGTAAGACAGTAAAGAAACTTACAGCCTTTGCGAACAATTGAAATCTCCCTGCTCGAGAACACCAAGCCCGGAGCGGTGGAACCTGAAGCTCGACGGTGATCGATAAGATCCCAAACTGGTTCTAGTGGGTAACAGACAGAGCAGGGGGGGCCTGAGCGTTTCAAATGCCAGTCCATTCACTTTCTGCGGCATATAAGGAAAGAAAAACATTGGCGTTTTAAACAACCGAGGCCGCTGCAGACTGCGCACTGATGCCGCACTCGGAAAGGAGAAAGGGAAGAAAAAAAACCATTGAATGTGTTTGTGCATCATTCGAAGGTGAAAGCAGACAAGATGGATGAATGTGACTGACTCGGATGTGAGGAAAATTGCACGGCAGACAAGGTGACGCTGTAATAAAAGCGCGAGCCACTGTTACAGGGGCGACTGCACTTTCTTACGCCATCAACAAAGCAGACGTTTGTTTCCGGCGGCAGAGCCAGGTTTGAAACAACAGCGTTTCAGGACAATTGTGATCTAATTTAAAGGTTGAGCGTTCTCTACGTTTTTTATTCATTTTACAGCATGCGATGATATATTGCAATGCGTGTTTTGCAATTCAAGACTACAAGATTTTTTTCATTGTTTACTGCTCTGTCAGCAAACAATGACGTTCTGGATAAAGACAGAGTATGTTGGGGAGCAGCAATGTTATGAAAGCACTCGTGAATATTACAATATTACAGTATAGATCCAACTTAGATCTGTTCATGCACATGGTTTTGAAGTCTGGGCCCCCGGTCTCGGGGGGTGTAACGGTCACTTCTCACCAAAAGTGGTCCAAGGACGGACAACCAACGAACCAGCGTTGCCCGTCTGGTCTGATTCAACAGAAGATTGGATTCCTGAAATATGTGACGATGTGTATGTGCGAAAGGTGTCAGAACAGACATGCGGCCTGCAGTGTCTGCGGACGCACAGCTGCAGGCTGGTTTTATTGTTGGGGCTCAAAAGTTGAATGTCACTGAGGTTTAAAGTTTTCGTTGGCAGCTGTCACAGTAATGAGGGACAGCAACAGCTCGGAGGAGTGACAGTGACTGAGGAGGTGTCTCCTCCAAATGGAAGTGACCCCGTGGACGCTTTCGCTTGCTGCTTGTTGCACTTCCCATTCAGTTAGTGGGAAGTATCTCAGTCACACGCCCAACGTGAAGTGAAATCGAGAGAGATGATATTACGAAAAACAGGAACCAAAGAAACGATCAAAGCAGGAGGCGACGTCAGGGGGGGGAAAAGCGTAACAAAATCAAAGTCAGGAGAAAGGAAGAGAAATCAATCCAGTGGGCTGAACGCTACCGCGGCCGGAGAGCGGATTCGCGAGAGCTCGCCGCTAACGAAAGAGACGAGCTGCCTTGAGGAGGCTTTCAAGGGGCAGTGTGGGAAAGTGCGAGGACGCGGAGGAGCGAGTGATCTGCGTAGCCTGCAGAGTCCAAATGAGGAAGACGTGAAGTGAAAGAGGGAGGAAGAGCGGCAGAGCACACAGTGGAGTCTCAGTGAAATGAAAAATGACTGTCCTTTTCACCTTGTTAGCCAGCAGAGTACACCCTCTGATTTTTACATGCCTCTCTGTAATGAAACCCCGCAGACCCCAGATTCTTACTCCCTGCCTAATGACAAACCAGAAGATGTGGATGAATGTTCGCCAGGTAATAAGGCTCATACATATACAATCAAACATTTGCTCTCTACCTCTTTAACGAGCGATAGCTGAGGCAAATTCACTTGATTAATCAGTTTCATAAGCCACTGAACTGCGGTGAGGATGTGGCACTTTTGTTTGTCTCGCGCCGTAAGAAATTCTCCACCGTGGCTTTAATAAAATGTGAATGGCTTTCATCACTGTTGTTACAGCATTTTATGGGCCAAAACTCTTAATTGATCGACAGTTAACAACAATCGGCGTCTAACGTGTTCAGTTATTAAGCTTTTCCAGTTTAGCTTGGACCGACCGTCACTTTTGCTACAGTTGACTAAAGGCTACGGCCCAAGTGGCTCCAAGATGCCCAGTATAAAAAAAAAAAATATTTGTTTACCGGTCTTGTAAATCTGGACCGGGTTCTCCGCTGAGGAAATGGAGGTGCACCTCTTTATTCCGTGGGTCAGATGCATATTTAATTAGCATTAAATGCCTCCTGTTGCCCATCTGATATGCAACTTTTGGAAATTATGCTACTTGATATATATATATAAGACTCATAATCCCTAGACCAGCATCAGTCTTATGAAATTAAAACTATGGATGTCCTGATTCCCATCCTAAGTACAAGTACATTTTAGTACTCGCTGATACTAACTGTTTTGCTTCTAGTATGAGTTGCTAGACCCTAAAATCCTCTTCAACCCATTGCAGTTAAGAAAATCCTGCGAAGACTTAAAGCTTCTTGCAAATTTTTCGGCCTAAACAAATACGGCGGCGACCGATGTTCAATAAATGGAGCATCTTTAGCTGGAAAGAACAAAAAATAAAATAGGAGCACAGCACAGATTTATTCAGGGTCTCACTGAGATCCTGGATGGAGAGATGTGGACTACATGGACTGCAGAGTCCCCAGAGACGTCAGCATAGCCAAGTTTGCAGTTACCTTTGTCATCATCGATTGTCTCAAAACAGCTCTAAGCCACGGATGCGGTTTGGGAGTTGTATCTGAGAAGTTTTATGAGTAGGACGATCAGTCCTCACTAATTAAAACAAAATCGATGCTGTGCAATGAGTCTGGGTCACAGAAGACTTTCAAAGCACTTCTCCACAAAAACTGGACTTATAGCATTTATAACATTTCTAAATCTTAGAAATGTGGTTTCCGATAGAACGACAACTTCAGTTTTAAATAGATTTCATAAGGAATTCCACAAATTCCCAACCATCCGCTCAATATTACATGTAAACTAGTTTTGAACTCTATGAAGTCTGTCACTCCAAAATGCAGTTTCAACTTCATACGCCTGTGTCAAAATATGGAAGCAAGTCATTACTGAAAAGGCTTTTCCACTAACTTTCACGGAAGTGAGCTGTCAATGAGATGGAGAGAGAAAAATGCATAAGTGCGGCTGAGTGGGCGCACGAGAGGGAAATAAGCTGAGCCGAGCCCAGACAAGGTGAACAAAAGAAAGACGACGCGGGACAGAGAGTCGGCGTGAATCAAACGGATCCGTGTGCGTGTTGCCTTATTATAGGAAGAGCATGGATAAACGGATCACTCGGGGAAGGCAGTCAGGGGGGTAATGGGTGGTGGTGGTGGGTGGGGAAGCGGCTGGGGGTGGTGAGGAAGAACAAAAACAAAGGAGAGTGAAAGTTATGGGAAAGGTGTCAACAATTTTTCTTAATGAGCCGAAGTGATGAAATTTGAGAGAGGGGGGGGGGGGGGGGGGGGGGGGGGGGGGGGGGGGGGGGGGGGGGGGGGCTGCAAGAGAAAGCATGACTGTGAGGGGGGAATGAGAGAGTGAGGCTGAAAACAATGAGAGTCACGTGAGAGAGAGAGAGAGAGAGAGAGTGAGAGGAAATACTAGATGCACCAGACAAGTGAATGAATGGGAGAGGAAGAAAAGATCCAAGAGGAGAAGTAAACAAGGAAAAGATGAAGTCTTTAGAGACTTTGTAGGTTTCTGTGGCATAATAGGTGTGTGTGTGTGTGTGTGTGTGTGTGTGTGTGTGTGTCAGTGCTGGGTGGGAGAAAGATGGAAAAAGGCAACAATAACCATCTTCAGTTATTGTGTGTGAGCAGGAGGAAACCGTATGTCAAGCCTGTCTCTACAACTTTATTACATCTGCACTGAAAGTACAAGTGGATGTGCACATAGGGGCCTGGTGGCTCAGTGGTAGAGCACTGGGTTGGGATGCAGAAGGCACAAGGTTCAAATCCCACCCCACCAGGCGTGGGCCGACCCAGCCACCCCAGGTGACCCTTGAAGGGACAAGCCGAAAGCCGTTGATTGATTAAAATTGGATGCGCACCTTTCGGAAACATGGTTATTTCTTCAGCCAAAAGGCCCAACGACTGGCAATAGCCTTGATTTTCATAATTTCCCGTATTCGGCGGCTTTTACCTTCGATAAGCAAACTCCATCTGCACAAAGAGCGCGAGTGACTTCGTTGCAGGTGACGTTGCTTATTGGCAGCCACAAGCCACCGACTGAGCGTCGCCACCTCTGTCTCAACTGTTTTCCACACTTCTTTCCAGGCTGCTGGGTTCCGCGGCGACTCATTTGACTTGGCTATAAAGCATCGAGGGCTCAGTCCATGAGCTCACATACATCTCCTGAAACCTCCAACGTTTCGAGGACGGAGAAGACTTTGCTTTTGTTCATGTGCATAATCGATTTTTGCTCAGCTCGTTACTGTCCCGATCCGATCAAATAGACTGTGGAGTAAAGTGGGTGGTATTGAGCTGCAGAACTTGCTGAAACAGAAAAATCTGCACTGTTATTGTTTGGCGGCCTAAGCATTGTGATACAATATTGGGATTGTATTGTTCAGGGAGGTCTCTGATGAAGTCAGCCGCAGTGAGCGACGGCGTCTGGGATTGTTTTCTCCTCCAATTCAGCCGATTCAATAAGCATGTGTTTTTGTTTTTTTATATGAAAATAATATATACAAAAAAATAAACAATTTGTTTACAAATGTTTCATTTTTAATTGATGAATAAGAGCTCAGTGCATATTGTTTCTTTGTTTCTGCAAAGTTCTCTCTGCTGAGTAATATTCACAGAATCTATTAAATGTCTTCATGTATCGTCTGAGGTTTTCGTAGGCGTCTAAATGACCACAGATTACGGCGCTGAGCGACACCCGTCGGATTCAGCGTTGTTACTTTGGAGGAGTTGTGAGAAACGGCGGGTAGCACAACCTCGGCCACAACGCTGCCTGCAATTCGACCTGGAAGCATCTTTAATTAAACCGCGGTCGTCCGTTAAACGCTCGCATCCTTCAAACTCCACAGGCCCCCGTTCAGAAAAGCAGGCTCTCGGTTATAAATTGCATGTCCCCCCGAGTTGGGGCTGAGATGACCCCGATTGCTGCGAGTTTGTTCCCCCTTTAAAAGCCTCTCTTCAGAGCTACACAGCCGTTTTCACTGGCTTGCGACTAGTAAAATTGGAGAGTCAGACTAGCACTGTGCAATTAAATTAACAGATCCGTGTTTTGTCAACTGGTGCGTGGACCAAAATACATTTCGAGGCGTTAGAAGGAATAAAATAACTCAGACATTTAGGGCACGATTAGACATCGGCGTATTTTTGTTTGCTGAGCTTTAAGAACTTTACAAGTCAACGCTTGTAAGCGAGATGCATTAATTACCGAGAGAGATTGTGATACAACAAGCTGTCAACATACTTGTGTGTTTTACATACGGGACAACTGAAGCCTGAAGTGCTTTCAGGTCAGATGTAATTGCTGATGTGTGTATATGCACCACTGAGAGATGTTTATCTGCTAAACATCTTTACTTTCCTCACCAGGGTTGGCATGTCAAACTAAAAACAGCAAGCTTCCTGCGAGCGTGTCTCTTCAACTGTGGACAGTCCTACGCTCGGAGAATATTAATAGAATTTCAGCAGAGATACAGATCTAATGCACTCTGCCAGCAGTATATCAAATTGACAATCAATAAGTTCAAGTTGCACATCAGTCTGATCCTCGCTCCATCAGAAGTCGAAGGAAATAAGATCCAAACGCACGTTGCTTTCTGAGGGCTTTAAAATCTTCAAGTCATGGTGGAAAGCTTCCTGTGCACGGCCTGCAGCTTGGATGTTTATCTCTCGCCGAGAGCCGACTGCAAGCGTAGTGCATCCAAACACGCCCCTTGGTTTGTAATACACACATCAGTTTGTTCGTGGGCGCAGATACGGCAGCGAAAGTCCTCGTCGCTAAGTTCAGGGTTTCTTTTTTTTTTTTTTCCCCCTCTCCTTTTGTCTCACACAAAACTTTCCATTTCCCCAGTGCTCTGGAGCAGAGTGATAAGCCAGGTCTTTATGTTCGCCATTGTCGTCCTTCAATAATGCAACACGCTGCTCTCCCTCTAATGAAATTTACTTTTATGATATCAACCACGTGGGTAATTTAATTTCCAGCACAGACAAATCACCTCGTGTGAATAATGCAAAAATGAAAATGGTTCTGTTCTGGGTTAATTTCAGCTTCTTTATCTTGGCTTCTCTGTAATAGTGCTACATTTTTTTTTTGTCAACAACAACAAGGTGTTCAATGCAAATGAAGCAATCAACTGCAAAGTGAGGAAACAGTTCTTGTTAAAAATGAAAAGCGAAGAAAAAGCCAATTTCTTGCAAAGGCACTTTCAGCTTATGGGAGAGAAAAAAAACAACAACAACCCTGCTTCATAGCTTTAGAAATAATTTGCTTTCAACATCAGTTGGTTATTTCTGAGAAAACTTTTTTTTTTTTTTTTTGTTGCCATTTCTGTCTCTAAAGATCACCGGTGTCAAAAAAATTTGATTTAGATTTGTTTTGTCATTGTTGGCACGATAGGATTAGCTCTGGAGCCAGATGTGGCCCGGGGGCTGTTTCATGCCCAGGTCACTGCAGAATGTATTGTACATCTGAAACACAACCCACAACTCAACACTTCATAGGCTGTGATCACAGGGGATGTGCTTCTCTCCTACTCAATTGCAAAGCCAAACTGTGTGAGTAACACAGAGAGGAGCTCAAAGGGTGCAGGGAGCATTACATCAGATAATGTTGGGGAAACTCTGGGGAACTCTGCCTGCAGCTATTTTTATATTGATGTAATACGCTGTAAAATTTCAGGCATGTAAAAAACCTGGAGAGTCTGCACTTTATCCAAAACATGACGAGCTTAATTTGGTGGAAATGAGTCCGTCCCGCATTCAGAACTTGAATGGATTGTGTTCGTGAGCTAAAGTGGAAGGCGCGAACAAGCCAGTGAAGCCGGCCGGTGTTGCTTAGTCTAAGCGGATACAGAATATGGCCTGGGTAGTGATAAATGATAGAACAAAACATCATGACAAGCTCACTTCTTGGCATCAGCGGGAAGCATTCGTGTTGCTTTTGGCACTTCTCACTCCAGGTTCATGCACATTTTATTTGGGAACGTTCAAGCATCCAACACACCGCACATGGGCTGAAAGAGACATTTCGTTTTGCGGGCTTGGCGCCGGTGTCGACGGCAGCGCTGATTAAAACTGAAACATGTCTCCTCCCTTCGCACACGAGTGTGACTGTGATGGGCAGCAAGATGGGAGGTAGGGGGCGAGAATGTGCACTAGGGCGTGATCAAGTTTAAAGGTTGGTTACCTTAGTTAAACAGTCACCTAAAACCCCGTAAAACTAATTTCCATCCCAATGTAGCACAGTATGATGGGACCTGCGAGACAGGAAACGGAGGGTTTGACCATATAAAAGCAGGATAATTCTAATGAACGATTACTTTAATGGGCCATTTGAGTTGGTGGGATGAAGGCAGTATTTCCAAATGTCTTGTTGAATTGTTCCAACTCCAGGGCCCAGAGGGCGAAAATGCACTTCGGCTGTTAGAAACGCAGAGTCCATGCAGCTGAAGTGATCAGAGTCAAAATCCCACCGTGTTGAAAAGGGGAAGCAGATGCAACACGCAAGATCAGCCACAGGTGAATCGGATCTGGTGCCACTGCAAAAGGATGGAGCAACGTCACTCTGGGTGATTTCAGAGTCCGTTGTCTATTGCAGCTGTCGGGTGGATGTTTTAATTCCCTGAGATCATAGAACATATAACAGAACAACAGTGGCGAATTCTTCTTCTGTGGTGGTGAAGCAGAACAGGATAAATGTCGCTGTTGCCTTGGTGACCTCAAAAGTTGGCATAGCAACTAATAAACCAGGCCCGTAGAGGGTTTATTGGAATGAACAGTGCAGCTTTGACAAATCAGACTGCTCGTCTCAGAAATCCCGTGAAACGACCTTCCACTTAAATTTCTGTTTAAAACTCTCATGTATCTATGGATGACATTGGTTTGAGTGGTGATGTCATATGTGTTCCTGTGTGTGCTACGCGCTCTCTTCATCAGACACGGCTGTGTGTGTGTGTGTGTGTGTGTGGAAAAGTTGAAGAGGAAATCCTGTTGTAGCCAGAACGGATGGATGACCTCACTCGCTTTAACAGGATAGGAGCTGACGCGAGGCATTAAACAAACACACACCCTCATACAACCCCGGGGTCACAGCTGGTTGGTCAGTGTGAGCTGGTGGGGATGGGAATTAAGGGCCCTAGCACAGGAGAAGACTTTAGCTCAGCAGTCAGGCCTAGTAAATCAGCCCTAAGTCACAGTACCATGCCAGACCTGCATACATGCATTCAACAGTAGGACAGGGCCAATTTGGGTGAGACACAGCGCACACACACACACACACATTCACTGCCTCTCTGTGAGTGAGAACACAACTCCTCTCCGTGTGAAGCAGGGGGCTGGAGGTCTTTGTCTCTAATCCAACCTTTATTACTCTGTTGTTTGCTCAGGACAAGAAAGAGGAAGACGTCAATAAAAAAATCTAAATACTGCTCGGGAAGTGTAAACCACTTGTATCCTCTAGCTGCTCTAACCCATGGTCAAGGGCACTTCGATTTGACAGGTGACTGGAAACATGTTTTTTCTTCATAGAATTAGGATCCAAAACCTACGTTAACGCGGAAAAGTGCTGTCGACAGCTCCGGTGATGTGCAACTTGCAGAACAGCGCTGGCAGCAGTGCGGAGATGCTTGGTTTTACTAGGATTCATTAGAGATGCATTACATTTTTAACAGGAAGTGAGATTCTAAGCATTGAGAAAGGTTCCTACTTGGATTCGTTTGCTTGTTTCATTTGAATACACGCATTACATTTGGAGTTAATTTCCCATAATGCACAGGAACATAAATATGAGTTAAATAAACACTTGAGACACTTCTGCAGCAGAGTTGTTGTTCTGCTTTCCCTCTCCGTTAAAAATCAGTTCTGTCTTCTCTCGGCGAAGTCCACGTCGGAAGCTCTGCGCCTGCATGTTTACTAGCCAATTAATGGGACTTTTGAAAAGAGTCTCTGTCGTTCTACCTTGTTAGAACACGGGAAGAAGGTTTAAAAAAAAATAAAGAAAAACGTTTATTTCCTGGGGTTTAGACCGTCGACCGCAAACACGGATTCCATCCCCACTCCTGCCGCTTCTTCATCGCTGTGCCGCTGGAAACGCTGACCGCAGATTCAGACGGCGCCGACGTAAAAGCAGGGAGCTGTTAAAATCTTAATCGGACGGCGCTTCGACACGAACCACAACCCGCCAGCGGAACACAGCCCGGCAGCCGAGAGTGGGCTGTGGCACAGTGCTCTCGTGTTTCATAAAACTGTAATGACGGTGATTTGCTTATACCCTCTTTCCTTCAACCTGCATCATGTACTTTAATTACTGACTCTCTACACTTCCCAGAATTGCTTTTGAGAGCATGCCAACATGGAGTGATACAAAGAGCTTAACAACAGTACTTTCAAGAGTGAATCAATTGGTAAGAGATTTCAAATGGCACAAAAAAAAAAAAAAAAAAAAAAAATGGGTCCATCACTTCAAAACGTATCACGGTTTCCACCCAAGTTACCTTCTGGTCTGCAGAGGCCGGCTGTCAGAGGAAAAATATATTTTCCTCTCCCGTGATGGATTTCTCTCCGTGTGTGCTTGTTGATTGCTGGAGTTAACAGGCAGCTCCGAGAAGAAGGCGCTTGCTCTTTTGCTTCGCTGACACCGAGGCCCATAGCGTTTACTGCTGATGTTCAAGATGAGCTAACAAATCCCGCTATTAGATTCTCTGACCTGCTTCACATTGTGCGCACTTTACCATTTATCTACGTGGGGAAGCAACAGAATTGATCCACGAGTGCAACACAATATCATCAAAGGCAGTTTCTCGCCGTCGAAGACAGACATTGAGCATTTTACAGGAGGGGGAGCAGATGTTATAGTTTGTCCTTAAACCTCTAAATATGCCCTGAAGTAAAATCTCCTCGGTTCGTGCTTGTAAACGAGTAGGACGGCTTCAGATTTTGTTCGCAGTAGCTCCGTGACCTTGCGCGAGCTTCTCATTTCTGTGCAAACCTCCGCGTTGGCTGTCAGCTGCTGGTGTCGAGATAGATGGGCCAACGCACGATGTTGTGTGCCTCCCCAACAGCTCGTGACGTCACGGCATGGATGGGAAAAACTGCGTCGTTGCTTTACGGCGTTCTATTTCCAATTTTCAAAAGCTTTATTAGTCAGTTCACAGCGCCTAGGTCTCAAATTGGTCACTCACATGACCTAATATCCTGAAAACACTAATTTAATTAGGTCCTTGTTTTGAGCCGTTGATCATTTTCTATTAGTGTTGGCACTTGAAAGAGGTGCATAGCTAATTTTTGCTCCTTCTCTCTTTAGAAATAACTTGAATGAAGGGGAGTGATGTGGAAATGGACACACGTACGCGCGGGCACACACACACACACACACACGGAGAGCATCTACTCGTCTCCGTGTTTGGTCTTTGAGAAGCAGCGTGACACATTGGAGGGGAAGAGAGACAGAAAACAGAAAGATGAGAGACCGCAGCAGCAGGAGGCAATGAGGTTGAAGAACAGAAGAGAGGCTGGGGATGACAGAGGAAGTGAATGTAGATGAGGGAAAGGGGGGTGGGGGGGGGGAGAAAGATGATGATGTTATGGGAAGAGCACGCAGGGCTGCTTAGATAATGTGAACTAGGCAGTTGTATGAGAGACAATGTAAAGAAAGCGAGAGATCACAGAAATACGAGCTGGAAAAGGTTCAGTAGATGGAAGAAGTCAGTTAGTACAAAAATGACAAATCCAAGCAGAGATAAACATGTAAACCACAACAACACGTGAGAGGAGACAGTGTGATGTAGAAGACGAAGAGAGAACGAGTGTCCGCCAACGTAGTGCGAACAATCGGAGGAATGGGTTCTGCCCTGCCTACAAACCGACAGGAGAAGGGCTGAGAAAATGCAGAGGGAAGATGGAATGAGAGGCGGTGTAGCATTGAAATGGCAGGATGTGGAAAACAGAAACCGCGGCGACAGAAAATTCAATGAAAGCGGCGAAACCACGAGCGATGACGAGCCACAAACACTTGGAGAGGGAACGAGGTCATCAGACTTGCAGTGGGGTATGTGAGAGACCTGTCCGGGGCAGCAGGTGTTCGTCTCCGACTTAAGATATTATGGAGTGTTTTTTGGATTGGAGCGCACCTTGCAGCCGTGCACTATTGATTCTAGCGCTTAACTCTGCCAGCAGGTTCTTCGTACACAGTGTTTGACTGGAGTTAGTTTGCTCAGACACACTTATCTCTCAGCTGCCGCTCCCCCAATGCAAACATGGCTCATCACACTCTGGCTTTCTGCAGAATGCTGCCAACCAAGTGTGTAAATGGGTGTTTTACATAATTATACTCTCCCCGTTTGGGCGGGAGCCGGATAGAACAATAAAATGAAAGATATATAAGGGGAAAAACAAATCGAAGCTCTGTGCTCTCTGTTTGGTAAATGTGACATTGTGTTCTGGGGGGCGGGGGGGGGGGTAATAGTGTGCGCACTCCATGAGTACGCCGGCCTCCCTCCCTTTCTCCTGAGACCCCCCTTCCTGTGCTCGTAATGCGTGCGTGCACGCGGACGGCGAAGAGATGCTGCCAGATGTGGCTGCAAATGCACAGCTGTTCCTCAGCTCTACAGCTGCCTGTCTTGTTGCCACAACACCCTTGCTGTTGCCTTGGTGACCGCAGCTCCCTGCAATATACGTTTTACATTCGGACCATGTGGTATTTGGGTTCGAGTTCCGCCTCCTAATGTCGGTCAGGTTTTTTTTTTTTTTTTTTTTTTTTTTATTATTTGTCCCTACAGGCAGCAAGTTTGATTGGATTGTGGTGGAATTTTACATGCTGGTCAAGGTGTGTGTGTGTGTGTGTGTGTGTGTGTGTGTGTGTGTAAACCTGCTGGCGATGTAATTAAGTGCATGTTCTGACAGTGAAAGTGTGAAATTGGAAGCATTATAGATGGATGGAGGCAGCAGCATCGTTATGGAGAAAGAGGAAGGAAGTAAATAATGGAGATTCTGGCAGGGTGGCAGGCTGCCTTACTGACTGAATGATTGGCTGATGAACTGGCACAGACAGACTAACAGCCACACAAGAAAATCCAGACTGAGCAAGTAGGTCTTATATGCGCCCCATGAGGCGCAGAGGAAGAGAAACAAAGAAAACCGAAAAAGGCAGAGCCGAGAGAGAGAAGCCAAAATGAGACAGAATGCTCTGTGTGTGTGTGTGTGTGTGTGCGTGATTGTCTCTGGTTCAGTTTAATCCCTCAGACGGACGGATGCCACTGCCCAGTAGATCAGCACAATGATGGTGTGATTGAACATCCCATCTCTCAAAATGCATCGCAAAAGCAAGTATTCACACAATCCTAAAGGCATGCTGGGAAATAACTAAACCTATACTTGCATTTGCTCGCTAGCACACGCACGGGCACGCACACACACACACACACACACACACATGCACACAACTTTGCACCTGGGAGTAAAAACAGATTCAAGCCCACACAGACCCACAACAGGCAGATTGGGTGCACATAGCTGTGATTGGAGGGAAACGTGTTCCTCTACAAGGTGTGTGTGTGTGTGTGTGTGTGTGTGTGTGTGTGTGTGTGTGTGTGTGTGTCGTAGGCCAGGATTAGGCAGATGGAGATGAGGAATAGGGGAGGCACTGGGGAGGGAGATGAGAGCAAGGAAACACATAGCACAGCACATTACGTATTCTCAACTGGCTGCACACACACACACACACACACACCCACACACACTCCAATCGTGCAGATTCAGAATGCGACATTCAAAGGAGACAGCAGTGAAAATTACAAAATGTAGCTAAACAGGAGAGCTTTTCCAACGTAGCAGCACACAGTGTCAGATCAGGGCTGTTGTCCGGAACTATTCTGTACATCAGCAATTTGTGTCAGTTACATGTTAAAACCTGTTTAAAAAATCATGTTTAATATGCAACTATATAAAAGACAAATGAGCTTTAAAAATGCTCTAAATCATTAATGACCTTAAATGCTGCAGATTATTACAGTGTTGATTGGAAAATTCTTTTTGAAAGATCTGTGAAGTGTGAGGTGGGTGAATGAAACCGTGTCATTTATGCTACTTTGTCAGAACTAATGAAGAGGCGCAAACGTCCGACATTAAAGTCCGCGTCACACAACGGGGCACTGGAGCCTCCGGTTACACCGGGTGCCAACGCTCCCCAGCAAACAGACAGACAACTCTAGATTAGATCTAGACTGTGTGGAGCTGTAAGCCACAATAACCAGGAGGGATTAAAACCTGATTTCCCAGGACTACGCCGAAAGGTGGAGTATTAGGTGAAATTGGATTCCAATCGCTTCCTGTCTGTATCTGCGGATGTTAAATTACGGCTCTCAGCTTTGGGAACAGATGCGGGCGAGATGCACCTGGAGCAGCCTGGAGCAAATCAGTTTTTGTCCGCCAGTTCTCTCCGGGAGCATTCGCGTTGCTTTACGTGCGGCTCAGGTCTACGCCGCCTAGACACAACTCGCAGCGTTGGCAGCCGATTGGCGCAGGTTCCCAGACACGAGCACGACCCGAACCGGTGTCAAGTTCCAGCACGCATGTTTACAACCCTGGTAAACAAAGCAAACAGTACGTTCTGCCAATCTCAACTTGACCTAAAAAGAAAAGGTACCGATGTCAACGTTGCCCTTTGCTGTAAACGGAGTTGTTTTGGTAAATTTGCCTTATCTCACATCATGTCACAGTCGCTCCGACACGAAACCTTTACTGTTAGGATTGAAGGTGCATTACTGACCTTTCACAAAGATGCAGCTTGATGAGAAATTCTCAGCACAAGGTCCAGTTTCAGACCTTGCCCTGCTTCCTCATTTCATCCACTGATGGAAGGCCGCACGATGCGGCAGACGGCCGACGAGTATTCGCCCAACCCTGCATCATAGCAGAGGGGGGAACACGCTCATTTTCACAACGTCTGTTTCCTTCTATTTAAATATTTCTTCTTTTTTTAAGGTGGAGTGTGTCCTTGGCTTTTTACTGAACGCTGATTGAGCTGATAACCCTCCGTTGAGCCAGCTTCCCTTTTAGCTACATATACAAACACCTTGTGCTTTCAACTAAACCAAATGTGCCATAAATGCCAGCTATGACTGTGTGCTGCACACAGCTGCGTGACCATTTCGACCCAGAAGAAAATGTTTGGTTTGGATAAAAGAAGTCTGCCCTAATCTCCCAGCTGTTGCCTGAAAACGACCTCATGCGTCGCACTTTTTGATTTGAGTTATCGTAGCTCTTCCTAAAACATCATCATCATCAATTTTTTTATAACTCGCACTTATTATCACGGTTTGGAATTTGTTTGCGAATTTATTGGGCTTGTGCAAACACCCCGAAGCACCGGCACAGCTGGCTGCTGCACCTATTAGGGGCCGTGGAGGCTGAAACACATCTTGGTTTTCACATGAAACCGTCGTGGCTTTGTGCACGTCTGAATGCTGCTGCATGGGAAAGTCTCATATTCGACAAACCCATAAAACAACAGGCGTCTTATTTCACATTGCTTCACCGCCTGGAACCATCCTGTGAGTCCGCTGACCGAGGCCCGACTGATGATTCGTCCAACTGAGATGTAAATTCAAAAGGATTGTCTGGCTGTCTCGTTTATTGCTTTGTTTTATTCGCCAGCATTGTTGTCTCTCTCGTACAGTTGGCGTCCACAGGAAAAATGGAAGAAATTGAAAATAAAAAATAAAAAAAAAGTCTCCGGGAAGTGTTTGTAGCACAAAATGTCTCTTGAGTAAAACGATAAGGTCAATTTAGATTTAATGGCCATAGTTCTAGTCCGCACGGACGAATGTGTGTTTTTTCTCTCAGATGCATGAGGGTGCGCAGTGTAGAGAGATGCAGTGTTTTCGAGATTTACAGCCCTGTTGTGTAGTTGTCGGGGAGAATCCTTGGATTTTATGGAGTGACCAATAGTATTTCTTCTTTATAACAGTACATAGTGATGATTGTCCTATCACACGCTGCTTATTTTTATAGAGGTAAAGGTTGCGGAGGACAGGAAAAACCTATCATTCATTGCATGTGTGTAGGAAAGAGTGTGTGTGTGTGTGAGAGAGAGAGAGAGAGAGAGGAAAAGAAAGAGTGGCTGTGTTCCTTAGCCCATGGACCTTCTGTTCTGTAATTAGTTTTTCCTGCGGTATGTTTTCCATCCCTCACTCCCTCCATCCATCCATCCATCCATCAATGCAACAGATTGCAACGGTGATTCTGGAAATCCGGAGAATCAGGCCACACACACACACACAGAGCCATATGAATTTAATAATCTCTGCAGTAGCACATGCCAGGAGTGTGGTAAGCCAGGGACAAGAAAAAGAGAAGATTTAAGTGTCTTTTTAATCTGTGTGTGTGTGTGTGTGTGTGTGTGTGTGTGTGTGTGTGTGTGTGTGTGTGTGTGTGTGTGTGTGCTTTGGAGGGGTCCCTCTGTAGGTCACAATAGCAGCAAGCTATCTAATTTTCAGGACTTAAAGTCACAAAGCCAGCTTGATTTCACCAACCAGCAAATCCTTTAGTGTGTGTGTGTGTGTGTGGCACATGGTGATATAAGCCTGTAGGCTCAGGTTGGCTCTGATTCCACTGTGATTTCAGTGCGTCCCGCTGTGTTTCTGTGTGTACATTTAGTCCTGTTTGTCTCTATGTCTGTGGGTGTGGATGTGCCCATATGAATAATCTGTGGGAATAAATGTGTGTGTGTGTGTGTGTGTGTGTGTGTCCCCGGAGTTTGTTGCACATTACACATCACTGCCTCACAGCCTTGGCTGTAAACTCCCACCACGGTGCTTTGTAGGATGTTTGTTTGCAAGTCTGATTTTTTTTTCTTTCCCTTCTCTTTTGTCGAAAGCCGCTTCTTGTAACAGAGTGGAGGCTGAGAAGACAGCTGGTGATAAGTATCATTAATCAACAGCACGCTCTGCTCATATCTGTCTCATCGTTTGCCGTCTCTCTGTTTCGGCTGACATTATGGATTCACGTGCTTCGTTGCTCTCTGAAGCACTTGGTGATGGGCCTGTTCTGTAATGACGCCCTTTATGAATAACATTAGCATCCGTATTTGGCATTCACCTCACTGAGCTGGTCCACAAAGTGCCACCTACCTCTCCCCCATTATCCTCTCATGCACCTCTCTCCTGCCATCTTTTAAAATTCCGCATTTGTGCCTCCTGATTTCTCAAGGGGATTGATTGCATTAAATTTGATTCTCTTCAATCAGCGTTGTTACGGAAACAATGAATTGGATAAGCCCACACCTAGTGCCGAGCGGGGTTTTTCAAGCCGTGCCGCAGCGGCAACAGTTTAAGATTAAATAAATTCAAAGCGCCAATGCAATTATCTGATATGGAAGATTAAAAGTAGAAATGTATTTCTCGCAGTTGATAAAAAAGCAAGAATCGGGGCAGCTGAGGATGTCGGAGCGTGGAAATGATCTTAATGAAAGTCAAATTGAGCACTTGTTGGTAAACCTGGGCGCCGATCGTCGCTGCCGAGATTTTACACAGAGATTTTCCTCCTGACTGCAATTAAATCCCACATTCCACACGTTGCCATCTGCTTTCTTTAATGCAAAGTCTCATTATTCCCACCCCCCACCCCCCCCCCCCCGGCTGTCCAACTACTCCGCTACTTAACAATCATCTGGTCAGAGAAGGCGTCCAATCACGACTGTAATCAGTTCAGATGAGACCCACCGAGTGAAGGGGACTTTTAAGTTTGACCCTTTCCTCTTTGTCCCTTCACGTTCTTGTCCTTGGACACTGAAGGGGAATAAAGATGATGAGGGCTAATGTGAAGTCCTCAATCACTTAAGCATATGGTGCCCTACGGTGGGCACGTCCCGCTCCCCCCTTTTAACCTTTTTGTCCCTTTTGTATCACCTTCCCTTCACGTGCTGAATTGCTCCTCTGTGACCGCGCCCTTCAGTATCGGCCCCTCCATCTTCCCCTCATTCAGCGCCGTCCCATTATTCTTCCAGACAAGGTCCTCACTTTAAGCTCCGCAGTATGATTGTGCCAAGGCGCTGATTTATTTGGGCGAAGACATTTTCTTTAGTCTCAAAATGATTGAGAGGGCCCCCGAGACCTAAAGGCTCATGAGAGAGAAGCTTAAAGACGAGCTCTCGTGTACATTTGAGGGCGCAATTGGTTTGTTTACGTTGGTTTGCACCAAGCTTTGTATTTTAAACTAAACAGTTAACGCTTTCTGTAATTCTTGGGGGGGGGGGGAGACGCACGGGCTGTTGGGCTGGTGCTTCGCCGGGAAAGTGGCTCGGCCTGAGACCAGCTTGGCAGGTGGTTTGAGGGATGGGGTCACAGTCCGTCTTAGTGGATGTTTACACTTGATTCAGCGCTGTCCGCTCGCATTCAAACCACGAGAGAATGTGCTCATCGGGTCACCAGCTCAATCCAAAACGGAGGATGTCGGATGGGCGACGGTAACAAAGTTCATTGGGTTTAAAAAGATTTATTCTCAGACAGAGCACTTTACATGTAGTTGGCATGAGGATGACTACATAAAATAAATCCAGTAAGTCGTACATTCGCCATTTCCTACTCTGAAGAGACACATTATAAAGTCCAAAAAGGTTTTTAAATCATTTTCCAAATGTGTAACCCTGTTTCGAGTGTGTGCCCTTGGTTCCACTGTGGAATAGAATGTGAAAAATAAGACTGGAGCTACATTGTTTGTTAGACATCACTTTCGTATCACCACACAAAGAAGCAGGTAAACGACTTAGCAGGGTCACGCTGATATCTTGAGCCCATTTCTGTGAGGATGTCATTTACTTTGAAGCCCAACTTTGCCGTAGTTTTTAGCCGTGTTGCTCCAAACCAGGTGTTTAATGTCTGACATTTGAAAAAAAAAAAAAAAAAAAAATCATATCACCTCATATCAGCTCCTCTTACTTCCTAATGTGCCGTCTGAATATCAATCCCCTTCCTTTCAGTGCCTCCCTATGTCATAACGGAGCCAACAGCGGCGGGTGGTCAGGTGACAAGTAGGATGTTAGTCATGCTGAAAGCCTCGGGTGCATTGACGTCTGCGTTTATAATATATGTATGAAAATCAAAGTTGCACTGTCTGCGCGTGGTCTGCATCTCATGCACTCATTCTCTGTGTGTGTGTGTGTGTGTGTGTGTGTGTGTGTGTGTTTTAAGTGTATGCGTGTCGTGGCTTGCTATCTGAGCTCAAACCTGGGCCTGGGCTACAGCTGACCTTTTTCTGGCATTTGAATAAACTCCGGACACACACGCGCGCAGACACTGACACATGGCTGACCTATAATCTCCATAAAACATGCTCACAGACACTCACTCATCCATATGCAAGTCTGCCAAAGTCGTCCATAGCTCGGGCCCCTAACAGACGGCCGAGGGTGGCGAGCCTCCGCCATCTTCTGCGACCGTTCACACGCGGATCACATTATGTTCTTCATTACAGGGGGAAAGGTACGAGTTGGTATGCGAGTGTGTGTCAGTGGAGGGTTAACTGTACTAAATCGGGTGGAGGACTTTTCTCCGCTGGCTAGACCCACTATCTGTGTGTGTGTGTGTGTGTGTGTGTGTGTGTGTCTGCCTGAAGTGATTCACCTGTTGTGTGAGTCATCCTCCCACGCATTTGCACACACACACACACACACACACAGAGCATGCTCCCACCTACTCAACGCATACACACTGTACTCCACCGTGGCCCGTGTGTTTTTAAAGACAGCGAGCTGACATTATGTAATCTGCAAAGTGGTTGGCTATCGGTGCTTTTTCCGCCGCCTCACCGTAACATCGGATCCAGCAACAGTGATGAAAACCATCTGCTGCGTTTGGGGTCAACTTGGAGGTCAAACCCTCTCGGAAATACATTCTCTGCTCTATTGTTGTTGCGGCTCTGTGCTTCTTACGTCCGCGTCTGCAGTTTTGCAGCTTAATACCGTTTCAGTGTGTTGTGGTGTTAGTGCAGTGCTTTGTTGTTGTCGCTGCTGTTGCCAATTTTTAGCGTTTGGAACACACAAAGCAATTTGTTTGTCTCCACTCATGAATTCGGTGGGAAAAGATTCAACGTGCAGCACTTCTTTCTATGAAGTTTGAACCTTTCATCAATTTAAATTTGGTGTCAAACTTGGCTGCTCGGGGTGGACAAAACATCTCTTCCCATAAAATGTAACAGTGGCTGCAATGCAGAATGTTGCTCTCGTCAACTTTTGATAATTTGGCTCTTTTGTGGGTTTCGCTCCCTTTTATAGCACCAGAATGGCTGGATTAGCAAACATGAGCACCAGTGTGTGCAATTCTACGGACGCCAAGCTCAAGGATGAAACGAATATGTCGTGCTTGGATCGGGAAAGACATTTGCAAGGCCCCGTGGTTTTGTTCTCAGCCGGTTAAAGGGTTCCAGCATAGCTGCGTTTGGGGGCTACTCCTGACATTTGACGCCTCGGTGTCGAACCGTCCCGACACTCACTGCTGCGTGTTGTGAGGAAAAAACCCAATCAGGAAAGCAAAAGGTAGAAAAACCTGTGTCAAAAGACAAAACGACAGCATGATGTAAATCTTTCCTTGATACTTGAAGCACAGCAGAGCCACAAAGCTTTTACATTTTTTTTTTAGGTACACGACATCGAGCTTTAAAAACATTTGTGTGGTCCTTGAAATAGTTAGGATGCAAGCAGGAAGAGCCTTTGTTGCCAAGGCGATAATCAGAGGGTGTCCGAATAAGCTATACAGGCTGAATGTACATTTATTTCTATAATGCCTCATCCAAGTTGTCCTTAGTGCGGCGGCTCGATACCTGCTGTGCACGCTGTGAACGTTTGCCCTAAGCTCGGCTGTATTTGCCACCTGGACTCACGGCGTGGACGTTCGTTTTCCGTACGGGATGTCGAACTTGCGCCTGATGGATTCCCAGCGCTCCCCCCGTCCGGGCTCTACGCGGCGCTCGCCCTGCCTCCCTCCCCGCTATCCATCCATCCGCCCGTCAATCATTCCCTCACCCCTGTCTAATAATTACTGGGAGCAAACCGACCTCGGTGAGATAACAGATGCCACTGACACAAAGAGACGCCATGAAATAATAGTAGTTTTGGAGCAGATAATGTCATTTCTTTCAGCTCGCCGCTTTCCAGGCAGTGGCAGAGCAGGTAATTGAAGCGGGAAGCCGGGGCCCTTTAAACCCTCCCCACAGTGTCTCAAATGCAGATCGGGCTTCCTGATGTGTCTGTGCCGCCACACTAGCTAATTATACTGTGAATCCCCAAGGCCCAGTATCAGGCTACCCTCATAATGACACAGCACCACACCACACCTTGTCAAACAGTGTTTAAAGTAGGGATCGGGGACGAAAAGGAAAGAGGTGCTCAGGAAAATTAAATTGGTCTCTCCCATGTGCTGTTCCTATCTTTTTCATCTCTGTTTTTTTTTTCTTTTCTCTCTTTTCATTTTATTTTATTTCCATCTGTCTCTGGTTTCTTTTTATCTGGGGTTTTTGTTCGTGACCCTCTTCGCGGCTCCCTTGCCTCCTTGGACGGATGGATGAATTTTAGGGAAACACAAAGGAAGCATAAATCCCACGCGCGATAATGCAGTGAACTCCCGTCGCGCTGAGGTGGACGCACGTGTGTTTGATCACGGCCGCCGCGTTTGTAGCGACGTGAAGCAGAAAGTGCAACGTTCGTGTACTGATCAAACCACGACGGTTGTTACGTTCTGATCGGGAGTGTTTTGTCAGGACGGCAACAAAGGATGGCGATGTCAGAAGAATAAGCACACGTGCCAAAGTGTGTTTTGGCACATTTTACCGTGATTGACTTGTTTTTGTTTTCCGAAATCATGTCGTTTCTTCATGGGGCTTGTTCATCATCAGTCCTTTTTCTTAAGATGAAAGGACTTGGATCAGGTAATAATCTGGAGCCCTTTCATGCACAAAAATGCACGATTACATGTTTGCATTTAACATGACAGTAAATCAGTTCCAAGCATCTGGATGTGACTCTTCCTTTCTGGAAAGATTTACGCCGCACAGAAAGTGATGCATTTCACTCTCTGGCCCCGAAAAGAGCCGAAGGTTACGCAATGTGACACGGCCGACCAGAGCAAGAAAAAATAATAGCTTGACGTGCTGGGAAACACACTCATCCACCTGCTTGCCAGAAGTTGTGTGAGAAAAATCTACAGTATATGTCTGTCACGTCCGCCCGCTCGTCCCCTCATTTCGTGGAGTGTCACTGCTCCGAGCCAAGACGTAATCCGGCCAATAACCTTGTTACTGGGGATGAGATGAAATGTTTGAAATTTGAGCTTTGTTGTCAAGTCTCTCGGCTTCGGCTGCTGATTGAATGGACAGACATCAGAGTGGTACTGACATGGAGCGATCGAGCGTGTAAGAGCACTTGCCAACATTTGTGTGCTTCTTCTTTTTTTTCTTTTTTTTTTTTTGTGCACCACATCAAAGGCCCATTTGAATGAAAGGATGCTCTCTGTCGTTTTCCAAATGAGTCGTGTTTCTCGTATTGCATAAGTTTAGGCACTTAACATGAGTAAACGCGACCTTTTCTCGTTCAAACTGACGATGTTTCCTTGGTTTGATCCGATGCAGAATGGATGAAACTGCATTTGGAAGTGTACAAAGCGATGGAGATTCTGAGCATTTGGGAAACATCTGTTAAAAAAACAAAAAAACAAATTCTCATCCGATTATTTAGGCAAAACAGTGTCGATCTGCGGCCAAGTGGAAATAAACTAATCCAGGTTTCAGACTGACAAACATTAGCCATCAGTGGAGACAATGCATTGTTTGATCTGGAAAATGTTCGTTTCCTCACCGGGTGGTGACGCTCCGGCGTCATGCACGTCCTCCTACGGCTCTCAGTGGGCTCGGCCCCCCACAAACTTCCACTCTCAACCGCAGCGATTACCACTTTCAGTCGGAGTGAGCTACAATTACAGATTAGGGAATTAGAAGTTCCTCAAGCAGCAAGAGACGGCCCACACATATTTGGATTTACTTCTCAATTCTGCCTCCTCCTCCTTCTGGTGTTTGTTGATGTAGCACAAAGCGTCCCTGTCCTTAGCGTCGTCCTACATGGACACGCCGGTGCCCAAGGGCGGCTCTCAGTCCAAAACGTTCCCTCCCTCGCCCGTTATTACATTGAACATCCTGCCCCTGCACTTCTGTGTTTCGGTTTCTGTGGGTTTTTTCTTTTTTTGTCTCCCCCGCAGCACCCGTCTTGTTGTATTTCTCCTTGTCCTGGTTTTTCTGAGTGTGCTATTACGCGTTGCATTCACAGGTAATACGATTAACCTCCACATTCAGGAGGAAGGAAAATAGCCTTTGCTAAGACCATGACATTAATCCTCTGCACATAAGATTTATGTTTCTCTCTCTCTCTCTCTCTCTCACTTTGTGAGACTTTCTCTCTCACCCATTATCCCCCACCACCCACCACCGCATACACTCTCTCTCTCTCCCTCAGAGATTGTAGCACATATCAGCCTCACTTAAAGAGCAAACCAGTAATGAAACACACCGATAGAAAAAATACTATACAGTGGATACATAAACACATACGTCTAGACAAAGATACTGTCTGTACAAGGACATTCACTGAGTCTCACAGACATAAAATTCACACTACATGATACACAAACAAGCCATTCACAGAAGTAATGTTCTGCCAGAGGGGACTGTGGGAAAATGAGTTTCTGGATGGATTATTACTGTGCTGTGTAGTCTGGCCCTGTGCCCTGGTCTCTGCTCGTCTTGTCCTCTGTAGTGTTGCGCTGTCTGGGCTCCAAACCTCCCATGGTGGATGTAAAAAAAAAACACAAGCTTGGTGGGAACACAAGCTTTCCTGCACATTGGAAATGTTTCGAAAACCCTTGCGGGGATTTGGTGATTTGACTCACTGTGGCCATCCTGTAATTACGGCCTTTATTGGTTGCACTTCAGCGGGGGGGTCGCGGGGGTTTTTGCAATTTAGCTGATAAATATCCCAGTGTGTGTGCGTGGAGTCGGAGGTCTAAGTTTGACTAGCAGTAGTGGGAACAAACATTTTTCGTAAAGCTCCAGGAGGTTGGAGGTTTACAGGATGTGTGGAAACATGCTTATATAGTTAATACTTAATAGAAAGGCAGAGTAGGAAGGAGTTAAACAATGGGACACATGAGAGGACACAATCTTTCTCTAACCTTTACCAAGTGCTGCACGTGTCTAAACTGCACCGAAAAATAAAGTGCAATCCACTTTGTCTGGTTGCAAATACGTGCCTCAAAAGAACATGTTGGTTATTTAGTCGCACAGACACATCCTCTTTAGGAGACTGGGCTGAGCTGAAGACCTGTTTTGAAGCTTGGTGAAAGTATTTCACAGTTTATTCGAGAGTTTTTTTTTTTTCTCCCAAAGTTGGCTGCCTGCTAAAGTAAAGCCCTCAACCCAGGGCTGCGCACGGAAAGTAGCACTGAAAGTGCACCGAGGTGAATCTCAATTTTGAGAGAAGCGCCACAACAAATTCAACTATTTCTTTCGCCCGGCGATCACAAAAATCAACCGCCGCACCCTCCTGCTGCAGTAGGACTGGTTATCTGAACGTGTTGACACGGGGAGAGGAACCGTTAGTTGGATCCGTCGATGTTGAGACCGAAGAAGGGTCAGAGTGCAACAGGACATCATCATTGTGTTTGTGGACTAGTCGTGGCACATATACATATTCAAGCACTTCCCTTTCCAGTTGCAGCAGATAATATTTAGTGGTAAAACAGCCCACGACTCCCAACAGCAGTTACATTGGATTTGCACGCTATTAAATTAAAGCACTTCTGCAGATTTGACTGCTTTTGTCCACTTTAAAACCGCAATAAGGGGTTTTCGCAGAAGTGGAGAGAGGAGAGTTTCATTTGAGGAGATTAGGAATCCAGTTTTTTCTTTTGACTGATCGCTGGCAGCAGCACGGTACTTGCTGTGTGTTTTCGAGAGCGGTGTTTGCTCAGTTCTTTCTGTGTGTTGTCGGGCCCTGCGGATGCCAGGTTGTAATTGTGGTGGAGTGGATTCTAGTTGCGGTGCTAACATGTGGAAATAAGGGGGGGAAAAAAAGGAGGTTTGTCTCTTCCCTGCTTCCATCTTTGTCTTGCGCTCCTTCCCTTCCCTTCTGTCTTTCAACTTTGGAACAAGTCAAATCTCTAAATAATAATTTCTCTTCCCCCGATTTTTCTGCTGTTTGAAGGCCCCTGACGTCTGCTTCAATGTTCTCTTCTATTGCACTTGTTGCAGGGAGGTGTGAAAGCTGTCTTTTGTCAGACAGCTTACATGGATCTTGAAAGACTCAACTGAGTAAACTATTATTTTACCTTGTAGGTGTGTAATTTTCGTTTTTCTCCTTCAGGGGATGAGTTATTGAATAACTTCAACTTCAAAGTTTTGGAAGACAACATAAGTTTTTGTACTAGATACGTTTGTATCCTTTGTTAAAAAAAAAAAAGGTCGGTGTTCAGTGGAACTTGAAAAAAGTGTTTTGTTGTACACCAAGCGTCAGGCTAGTGGAGTATTATTGTGCTTTGCACTGTCTCAACACCCACCTGGCTTCTAAGCCAGATAAAGTAATCGGGAGTCTGTGAAGGATCGTGGTGTGAAGGTTGTGGGTCTCTGAAATTGCCTGTAGGTGTGAATGTGAGTGTGAATGGTTGTCTGTCTGTGCATGTCTCTCTGTGTTGTCCCTGAGAGACTGGCGACCTGTCGGAGGTGGACCCCCGGCGACCCTACATAGGATACGCAGCGGTCACAGAGGATGGATGGATGGATGGATGGAACTCGTGAAAGTAGTTGTGCGGCCGTTCAGTCAGCTCCGCCTGCTATCGCTGTCGTTTTAGCAGCGTTTTGTGACTCTCTGAGTCTTGATTCTAGAAATATTAAAATCCTATTCTGATGAGTTTGTGCAAAAGAACGGCGGCATGTTCAGCGCGGAGCAGGAAAGAGTGGAGACATGCACCAATAATCCAGGGTCTGTGAATGACATCAGCTTAATGGCTTCAGGGGCAGATCAATAAAAACAAGCCCACCTGCACTTTTTGGAAACTCTGTGTGTGTGTGTGTGTGTGTGTGTGTGTGTGTGTGTGTGTGTGTGTGTGTGTGTGTGTGTTGAGTACTCATGATAGGAGTGTGAACCTGCTGACTAAATAATCTCTTAATGCTCGTGCTGAAAGAGCTCGTAGGGTTTGAACAGAGGCAAACACAAAGCCAGCAGAAGTTCACTCGCTTTCCAAAAGTGTGTATGTTTAACTCAAGATTAACACGTATTCACATTTGAAAGATACGATTAGTAACTTTCCAGAGCACACACACACACATTTCTCACTCAGTTTGATGCGTTATGTGGATTTTAATTATTGATTCACAACAGCTAAGAATATCTTTGATCTATTTTTACCCTTCGTCGTTCTGATGGCACAAATGCAGTAAGCTCTCCAAAGTACTTCCCGTATAATAACGGAGGAAATAAATTTCGACTTCGCCTGTGCGCTTGTTATTCAAATAGTGAAGCTTTTATGAGACACTTGCAATATATAGTCCGTTGTGTGTGTGTGTGTGTGTGTGTGTGCAGCGAGTTGAATATTACATAGAAATGTCAGTGAATCGCTCGCTTTTTGAAGTGGTGTTCTGATATATCCGAGCTAATGTAAATCCAACGCGTTACTTATCCGTGCACGTGAGAACATACAGTCAATGAGAACAAATAAAGAAACAAGTGCTTTAATCTACAAATTATAAATAATTCAACTTCATAGATAAGACATAAATTGCTTTTTTTTTTCATATTTCTTTATGTATTTCTTGTGATTTCTTTCTTTCGAGTCACATAATGAAGCCGTCTCTCTCCGTACCTCCCTCCCTCTTCTCCCTCCCTCACCCCTTTCCCATCCTCCCCCCCCCCCCCCATCTCCTCTCCTCGCTCCCTGCTGGCCGTCCCTCAGGTCAAGGAGGGGGTGGGGGTGGGGGGGCTTTGAATTATTAACCTGCGTGTCCGTGTGAAAGCGTTTGTGTTGGTGCGCACACCTCCGCTTGCATCACATGTGCATCGTGCATTAGCCTATGCATGTGTTTTGGCCTCGCTGTGTGCAAAGCGTAATAAAATAATTGCCTGTCAAAGGGATGATGGAGCCTGCCAGCCGAGAACAAATCGCTACTTTTTGCAGCCCGCGCTTGGATTGTTTCGTTGGTGCGAGTGTACACGTGGAGGCCGAAAGCCGGGGAATACGTGGCATTCATGTTTTATAAGGGCCTGTCTGCAGCACCTAGAAAATGAGATGCAGTCTTCATTTGTCTTGTCTCGAGTGTGCAAATGTTGGTGTGTGTGTGATGTGTATAGTCACCTGTGAAACTGTGCAAAGCTTGTTTTGTTGTGCACGTGCATGTCCCGAAAAGCACAGACATGGAGCTTAATGCAGTTTTATTTGGTTGGTAATGTTGGTGTGTGTGTGTGTGAAGATGCATGTTGCCTGCACTAAGCTTGCGTGTCCGTGTTGTCCGTGTTTGTATCCTTCACTTTGCCTGCTCTATAGCAGGAGCTGTGGGAGTGTATGTGTGAGTTCCCGTGCTCGCAGCCAGTGGCTAACATACATCTCAATGAAAAGTGCAGCATCCATCACGGGCCCAGCAGAGCTGGGCGGAGAGGGCTGGAGGAGGCCTTTAGCGGATTAGACGGAGCACATCCGGCCAGGTGGATATTGTTCATGGCTGCCAGAATGGGCGTGAGGTGTTTATTTATTTATGTATTTAATTGTGTGCTGCAGATGGGAGCAGTCAGTTCCGTACACGATAATGCTGTGCGCACGTTTACCTGAACTGTTTATTCTTCTCGTCCAGAGAGAGCAGAAAGCAAATACTGAACAGATGCATTTCACCAGTGTGACCTCTGGTTGTGGAGTATTGATTTGTAGTTCAAACAATAATCATGATCATAACCAAATAAACTGCGGGATTGTTTCATCTCTCCAAATCTTTAGCAGTGCAGCTGAAACCTTTTTTGAACTTTCAAGGTCTTGGCTTCTCTTTTTTTTTTTTTTGTCTTCGCTCGGAGTGCGTCGATTGATTATCCATCACGGCTCCGCAGTTCTCACAGACACAACAAAGGAAATTGTCCGCCGACTGGTTCACATCTCGCGCGGCCACGCGCCCCACCTCGCTGTGAATTTTAATTGGCCGCGTCTGTAGGATTTCGCCGAGGAGCTGCAGAGTGTTGGTGCTACAGTTGGAGGAGAAAAAGAGGCTTATTAGCGCCTCGCTTTTTCAAAAAGGAGGCAGCCACGTGCTCCTGGAGTCAACATGATGCAGGGCTGCAAAAGCAAATCGCTGCCTAGTTAGCTCCAACATCCAGTTGCCTTTGAAGCTCTTCCTGTTGGTCAGTAGCAACTGTCCAAATGTTTCTATTAATTCACTTTCTGGATTCGTTGTTTTTAGCTACTGACCCCTGAAAATTCAGGATAATGTGTTTATGTGTTTTGTTTTATTGTGGATGGTTAATCATTCAACATGCTGTCAGCCATGTGTCTCTAACAACGGACCGGCATCATGCTCAGGGAAGTGCCAGTCTGTTAGCTTCTCCTTTGAGGTCTCGGGACTTTGTTGTGGGAGCTAATTAGGATTTATTGCCCAAAGAAACATTGACACACATCCTTCCGTGATGTCTGGATAATTGATTACACGCATCAAAGATGTTAATTGTATATTCTGCAGAGGACTTGAAAGGAATCCGCTGATTTACCGGTCTTGTTGCGTGTGGACAAAACTTCCCAGACAGTATCTAACCTGCTCGCCGTGCTTTGATGTGCTCCCGGTTATCAAAGAGCTCTGCGCGCCGCTGTAATCAGCAGGTGAGGTTTAACGATCGGGTGCTGTTATTACGCTGGGTTGTCTCGAGCGAAGCTGCATTTCCTGGGCTCCCCCATTGATTAAACAACCGCAGGAGAAGGACAACGTCAGATCATCCATTAAAATGTCCTTGACACAAGACGGCGAACGCGGCCTCATTCAAGATGGCTGCTCTTAGCTCCCCTTTATTCCGCATGCATTTATTAATCAGAGGAATGCTAAATGCTTAATGGAGTGCGCCGAATGGTTAATGGACACGTGTCCGTCTTGGCGAACAAAGAGCTTTTCAGTTTGCCTTTCGCTAATTACTCCTTGAAATGGCGAGCCGCCATTAAAGGTGCTGCCCGGACACTGAGAGCAGCTGGAGGGTTGGTGTGTATCTCGGGGTCACTGAGACATGGACAGGAGGAGACGCTGCAACGTGGCCTAACCTGTGGCGCCGCAGCTGCTCCAGACAGATCAGACAAATGCCAAGAAGAAAAAACAAAAAACAAAACACATTTTCCTACTGGAAGTTCTGAAATGGCAGTGATATTGATTTATCTCAGCTGCAGGATGAACCGGGATTTTAGATGGAACGGGCCGGTGTCCCAAACAGAGACGGCATCTGCTGCGGTTGACTGTCAGCCATGCAGCAAATCCTGCTCATTACCACAGATAAATCATTTAAAATAGATTCACAAATACTTTCATTTGTAAAGAGTTTGTTCTCTCTGGGACTTTTTTTTCTCTAGCGTTGCTTTTTGGCCACATCCTGCAGCTGACGAACCCCTTACAACCAGCTGCGTGCTGCCCACCCAGCATCGGGCGGTGAACATGGAGTAGAGAAGCATTTAGCGGCAGGAACTTCAGCCATAAGCTGAGTGAATATAACAGACACAAATGTGATGCTGCGATCGCAACTTTCTTCCCACTTCGCCCAGGTTGTGAAAGGAACCAGCTAAAATGGGTGTGACAGAAATATTGTTGCCATTTACTAATGAATGCAACTCCTGCTCGGTGCGTCAGTGAAACTCACCCTTTCCTGCCTGTTTCATATAACATGTTTTTGTGAATGTGCACAAAGTTTTGTTAAAAGCTCCTTTGCATGCATAACGTTAACCTCTACACACAATTCAGTTTTTTTTCTCTTACCTCACTTTTGCTAGAGAGCAGCCTGTTTTTTTTTTGTTTTTTTTGAATCCCGGGTCTTAGTGTAACATTTGCGTGATTGTATAAAGAGGAAATTCAAATGGACCGAATCTTGAAAACTAGGCAGATTATTGTACTTTATATACAGTATTGTGTTTTTGCCCATCATGCTTTGCTGGAGCTGTACTGTGATGAGAGGTAGTGAGCGTTAGTCACTGAAGAGCTAGACTCTCAACAAAGACACTAATGTACCTCTCCAGCTAGCTTTGAGTGCTTTTTTGTGTGCTTGTATCATGTTATTTTACTCTATTCATGCTGAAGTAGCAAGACAAACAAACACACACACACACACACACACACACACACACTACACATACATGCAAGCACACATGTATGTCACATGTGCAGCATGCCTGCACATGAACATAAACACACTTAGGGTTTGCTTTATATGTTTTCTTTCTCACAAACGTGTTAAATCTCCTTTTATTACTTTCAGTGTGTTGCTTCTGTGTGTGTGTGTGTGTGTGTGTGTGCGCAAACACAACAGTGGTGCAGGCCTCACAGGAGACAAATCACTGGAATGAAAGTGGCATAAAGGGAGTGATAAAAAATGGGAGGAGAAAGGGAGACGAGGACAGACAGTGCGAAAGCAATGAGGGCTGATGCACAGGAAGGAAAACAGACGACGTGATCCAATGGATGGACTGACACTGTGAGGAAGAAGAAATCAACCAAAAACAAAACTGCAGAAATAAAAAAGAAAAAGAAAAAAAGTGACTACTGGTGTAGTGGACAGAGAGGTTCCAAGTAGATTTCTGGACAGGCAGACAGAGAAAAAACTGGCAGGGATATGCAGGGACAGAAGGGGAAAATGAGAGCGACAGTAGTGAATAAAAGACTGCGAATGAGACAGACAGAATTTGTTAAGAAGCTGTGACAGTTACAGATTGTGAAAAAAGGCGACATGGTGAAAGAAGCTGCCAGTTATGGAAGAGAGACGACCAAGTCTGAAAAAAAATAAAAAATAAAAAAAAGGTGAAATATCTGACTACGTCGTAAATAAATAATAGTGAGGTATGTAGCACACTGCAGCCCATTAACTCCAGATCGTACTTTACATCACAGACAACGGTTTGCAAAATTGCACCACAAGCTTTTGAGATGAGATTCTTGATGCTGAGGCGACCTCTGCTTTCACCCTCTTATAGCAAACTGAAGGATGCCACGGAAAAGCAGAATGACTTCAAACTAGGCGGCGATGTTGCTGTAACAAGCTGCTGGTGCTCGCGTTCGAAAAGAAAAGGTCAAACTAGTCTACGTGCTAACGATGCTTTTAAAAATACAGGAACAGTGTGATGTCTCCAAAAGCATCACGTTTCAGTCTGTGCCGATATTCTACAGTGGGCTTTATTATAAGTTTAGAAGGTTTAGTGCACATGTTACTGAGACACGGTTAATATATAGACTTTAATGTTGCTGCTAAAAGCCTGGGGTCTGTGTTGCCTAGATATGTTAGCGCTGCTGTCTTCGTCCGTCTGTTGGTAATGTCCGTGTCCCTTCCACAAACGTAAGCTTAATGCAAATATCAGATAAGATCGTCTCATGGTGCTCGAGTTTGACACCGGGTGCACCGGGACCGGGACGGGCGCACAGTTGAAGAAAGACTGGAAGAAGTGTCCTCAGCGTTCTCACAGGCTTCCAGTCTTTTTTTCTTATTTTTTTTTTGGGGGGGGACCCCTGAACTTTTTAGGCACAGTGGTAAACATGCTCCTGTCTTGACTGTCTTTTAAAAGTTGTTGCTGGACATTCAAAACCGGAACATGTCTAAGTGTTTCTCCACATTTGACAAGTTGTCAAAGAAATGTAAGCTTTCAAAGATTTGCATTTTATTCACATTTAACACAGTTTAACACAACTGTCTTAAATCCATCTACAGTAAACAACTGTTTTCATAAATAATACATGTTGTCTTCAAATTCTCTCAATGTGGCTTTGTTGTGGTGCTCGCTCCATGTGACCTTATGTTGTGTACTGGTGGGTCTTGTTTCAAATTTACACAATATATATTGTCCACGTTTTTTCAGTTAAGTTACGAAATTTTCTTAGATAAACACACAAACTTTGGCCAACACGATGAGACGGTAACCTCACATGTGCAGGTTAACCCCCAGGTGTCATTGTAGAGTTTTTTTTTCCTTTGGAGATACTTTTTAATGAGCAGAGTTTGGTGGGTTGCCCTGAATAACAGAATTACTGGTTTGGGGAATTGTTTACTGTTGTCTTCTTCTTTAATACTGTGAGTAGCGCAAACACAATTTGCCTCTATTTTGGTGTGGAGGCAGAAATCTCAGAGGAAAAATAACCATTTAAAAAAAAAAAAAAAAAAAAAAAGTTTGGTCCCAAATTGAAATACAAAATAATCCGTTTTTCCCTCTTTCTCAGTCCATTTCAGGCAGTGGACTTTCTGTACAGTAGTTGCTGAAACATTATTACGTGGAGTCCAAAGAAAACATAAATAGGGCAGCAGCCGCTTCACCACCCACTACATCATTTTAGCTTGTCTACCCCGAGGCTGATAAGGCTGTCAAACTGAAGGCAGGATGTGGCAGCATATTGTCGGAGTCAAGAGGCCAGGAGACAGATAATAGGAGATGTGATGCCTTGTGCAAGTGTAGGAGGAGGGAGCACGGCCGGAGAAGACTAAGTGCTATGTCAAAGGCAGGACGCGAGGACAAGAGACGAGTTGCTAATTTCTTTTTTCCGTCCTTCATTTCGGCTCTTCAATCGGATCGTTGGCGTTTTCAGAATTTATTTTTGCCTTCGGTGTTTGTTAGCATGTGGCACTTTAGTGATATTCAGCTGCCCACGCCGGGTCAGAATGGTTCTGTTGGAAGTTAGACATGTGATTAGTTAATTTAAAAAATGTCCATTTCCCTGGCTTGTTTGTTTTTTAATAGAAATGCGACGTGTTCGTTCAAGTCGCCCTCAGGCAAACTCGGGTCAGTGGGTAAAAGTTTTTAGAGGGGTTGGACTGATCTCGGTTGCGGTGACCGCGGCTCAAGTCCCAGGGTTGTTGGTTCGATCCCTGTGCGGCTGTGTGTGTGTGTGTGTGAAAAAGAAAAAGGATTCTTGTTGCTGAAATTACTCGCTTTGCTGCCTCAATCCTGTTATCTTCAGGGGAATCCTAAGAGCAAGGGACGGCGTGTAGAAAACATCTCCAATTAGCTGAGAAAAATAAGCAGAATCGGGTTTATGGCCGCAACAATAAACCCACTGGAAATTATTTGTTATTTCTCATTAGCCTGCGCCGTGTCAAAAGTTATTTAAAGAGACACGTGAAGCGATGGATCGCGTTACATCAGTGAGCCATTATTTCGTGGGCGATAAGCTCAGGTTGCAGCACATTAGTCAGCGAAAGGGAAGAGAGCTGGGCCACTAGTGGAAACGCTGGATTCAAATCTGTTGGACACATTTTAGCATTTCAGCACATCGTGGATGTTATCGTACACTAGGTCCCATGTTACCCTTGTGTTCAGTTTTCAAGTCGGGTCACATCCCATACAAATATTTAAAGTGTTGTTATTGTTTTTTTTTTTCTTCACAATTTACACTTCGTAGGAAGTAACTGACCAAATGCATAAGTGAGAGAGTGTCAGATGGTCCGGAGGAGGTGAGAGTGAGAAGTTTGCAAGAAAAGATGGAGAGGAGGGGGGGGCGGGGGAGACATAAAGCAGGAGCAGGAGGGCAGGGGATGACAAGAAAGAAAGATGGAGACGGATGTGGAGCGAGAGAGGAAGGGGGAGGGAGGGAGGGAGTCAGCGGGAAAGGCTGACTCCTTGGTTTGAGGAGATCCGTCTGCTTTGTGTCTGTCAGTTCGACAGGAGAGAGACTGAAAACAGCTGGGGGCTCTCACTGCATGTGTGTGTGCTACTGGAAACACAGGGTCCCCTCTGTGTGTGTGTGTGTGTGTGTGTGTGTGGGTTTGCACCAGAGAAAGAAAGAAATAGACTTGGGGGGGGGGGGGGGGGGGGTTCGCAGCAAGGACAGACAGAGATCAAAGACACACCCTCATCCGTGGACACACACAGACACTCGCCCGTGTTGGCAGTGACTGGTCATCGTGCCCGACTGTTGGGTGGGATCTCGATACCTGCAGAGATAATGAATTTGGAGAGGTCACACACGCCCACACACACACACACACACACCACCTGCAGATGCCCAGTTGCAGCAGTTCTCACACTCTTAATATGGTGGAGCTGTCATCACTGCACCAAGTCAGAGATAGAGAGAGTGTGTGGTAGTGGGGCTGTGTGCGTGTGGGGGGGGGATATGAATTCAGTTGTAACAGGGTGAGCAGGAGACAAATAGGAATCCAGGGTATGAATTGAATTGTAGCAGGGAGCGGGAACAGATTGTGTACTATGTAATTTTAAACTATAATGTCCTGGTACACAGTGTTCTGCCCCCCCCCCCCCCCCCCCCCCCCCCCCCTCCCCCCCCCCCCCCCCCCCCCCCCCCCCTCCCCTCCCCTCCCTCCCTCCCTCCCTGCCTGCATCCATTTCTTCTCATTTCTCTTCATTTCAGAGCACAAAGAGCCCCCGACTCGCCCCGTCTCGCTGCCCGTGTGCCACTTCCCCGTTTGCTTTTCCAAACGCTCCCCTTCGTCCCACGGCTCCGCTCCGACGTCTCGCTGTCGTCTGCCTCACGGTCGAGTAGTAGCACTTTTAGTCCCCCCCCCCCCCGTCTGCTGCTGTTCCACTTCTTCTTCTTCTTCAGTTTTGCCTTCTCTACCTCTGAAAATATCTGTGTTAGCGTGTGCAACCTTTTACCTTCTGACAAATGGCTGCTGTTTGCATTTGCACCCACATGCTTGAGAATCACAGTAATCTAATAACAACAGTCTCTTCTTTAGAATGACGAGTAGGTCAAACCATCTTTATTGCTGCTCATGATGAAGCTCCTCCTGTCATCTGACCTGTTTGTAGAAGCAGCCACGTGAAACGACATCTGAATGCAGCGTAGGTGAAACCACAAGCAGAGCACGGTCAGTGACTTTGCCGTGGCTTAGGATGGATGAGCGCGGCATTCGAGCCACCGAGTAGGTGAAACGCAAAACTAGATCAAGTGGAAGCAGGACATTATTTCAGCGGAACCACGTTTTGTCATGAAGCGTATCATTCGCCCGCAAATGCATTGAAAACATCCAATAGCAAGAAACAGCTGCGTTAAATGAACAAACACTGAATCGAATCCGGCAGTTTGTAGAATCATTAATTACTGTTGTTTACCGGTTGAGGGTCTGAATACCACATGGCGGCGGTCTCACGCCCGCCACAGATGCCACAGCACATGTTGGGAGTAATATGTAATATTAAAAAACAGTAATATGTCTCAGTTTTGTCGTTTTTCTGCTGGTACAAATGACCTACTGTGTATTATTGCTATAATTTCTTCTTTTGTGTGGAACCTTTAAAAAAGAAAAAAACCAGATTCCAGTGGGTTTGGAACTCTTCTGCCTCCCCGTTGAACTGAACATTGACATTGGATGTTAATAGTTTGAGCGCCCATATGCAATAATTACTGTGATAGTGTGGATTTTAAAGACGGTGATGAGCACTTGGTGCGATATCTGTTGACTGGGGATCCTGTGTATTTCTGAAGAGACGAACTTTGAAAAGTGTGTGTGTGTGTGTGTGTGTGTGTAATGAATCTATTAGTCGGTAATACTTGGCAACTGATTGTTTCTATATCTGGGCACAGCTTCAGAGAGATGGAGTCTTTTCCCCGGAGTGTGTGAGCTGAATGCTTTGTTGCCTGAGCACTATGACGACTGACTGAGGCTGTAATGAGGATTCATAGGAGGACGTGGACCTGTAGGGATAAACGTGCAGCATTCCACCGAACCGCCTTCTTTATTAGAGGCTAGTGGTGGCGAGGCCTGCTGGCGATGTGCGTTCGCTCAACGGTGAATTTGGAAAACAAATGCTTTTACCTTTGAGCTGATGATTAATCATTTAAACAGGGCTCGGGGCAAAAAATATTCATCTTTTGGGTGGAAATACCGGATAATCCCTGTAATGGAAACATGATTTCATGTGGCAGTTTTTGACCTGTCAACACAAAGTTTGCACTAAACCTTTATATGCATCTTCGTCTTCCTCTTCCTCTCACTTTATTGGCCATCGTTGATCAATTACAGTTCACAGCCTCCATATATATAATGTGATAATGTTTTGCTGTTTTTTGTGTGTGTGTGTGTGTGTGTGTCATCCCTGATCCGTGTCGTCATCAGAAGCCTTAACGTCACTGCTCAGCTCATGATGTCTCCTTTTTAATTTGTGCTCAGCTTAGTAATCGGGTTATTTGCCACTCGCTTCTCATCCTTGCAGAAAATATCAGCAATTAGCGCTCAGTGCTTGACTGGCCACATCACTCTGCTCTTAGTGTTTAACCGACGAGTGCTTGTTCAAACAGACCTGCGTCGCTTTTGAAATGAAACGAGCCCAAATGAGCTCCCACCTCCGTTGTTGGAAGCCGCGTCATCAATCTCAGCGATTCACCATCTCAGCCAATCTGAGTGTGTCGCAAAATCAGGAGTCACGAGTGAACTGATTAAAAACCAATCTAATCTACGAAACCCGATAAAAATGTGCTCCAGACTCTGATAAATTAGTTTTGCTTAGAAAATGTGAACCGTTTCCACGTACTTGGCTTCTTCTTACAATTGATAATTAAAACTGCCTTTGTTGTCAACCATTGTTCTGCTTTTGGCTTCGTTTGGCAGTCGAATGACTTCCTTTTTGGGTTGTTCTCAGGCTGACTAATCGATTCAAACTAACCCGCTGTAGGTTGGAATTCTTATTGGAAAAGCCATTACTTGGCGCATTACTCAGAGGCCAGATTGACAAGTGGACCCCTACGACACGGAGAGAGGTGTTTAATTACATCCTGTGAAGTATGCATAGTTGAGATAAGCGAGGAAACATGAAACAGCTTCTGAGTAGGATATTGCGGTTAGAGAAAGCGAGCGGGTACCAGAGGGGCAGGTGTTGTGCACACACAAACACACACTTGAGCCAGTTTGCTTTGGGTAATAGACACGTTCAGTTTGCCAGGCACCGGCTAAAAAGCAGATCATACAGCCGGAGAGCAGGCAGTTGCGTGCACAGTACGCAACCGCCAATGGGCTTCTAGCAGGGCCGCCACACACACCCGATTGGGGCGTGGGTGGACACGGTGGCAGGGGGGACCGGCACGGCACGGACTTGGACGGCGTCCTCGCAGCCGGCGCAAGGCAGGCCACGTCGCTTGCAACTGTATCGCAGAGTTTTTGTACAAATATGAACCATAAGTCCTTTTAATGTGGAGAGGTGCCGTCTTAGCCTCCTGAGACTCACAGAACTCAGGCTGGACTTTTTAACTACGCAGAGATAATTTGTTAAAACGACTAATCAGCTTGGTTATTGCGTTTTGCTGCGTTCTTATTGCCCGAAGGGGGAGAAGGCCCAGCCGTACGTTTTCATGCGACGGCTACCTTAAGTTGCGTATTGTAGCTTTAAGCAGGATTCAGAAGATTCGGAAGATATCATGTCATGTCAACAAACGTACTTTTACTCAAAGTCTCCTCCTGTAGTTTTAAGCTCATTGTGAGCCCCCTTTTGCCTTTGCTTGTCCTTTCTAGCAACGTTGGATAAGCATTTAATTTGTTCAGAGCCGCATCTCTTCCATCTTGATCCCCTTCTTTCTTTTTGTGAATAATTCCCTTTGATGAATTCCTCGCTGGCCTTTGATCTGCGCGGCAGAATGCAAGCGTATTGAGCGGTGGAAGCACATCAGATAGGGGCAGGCGAGGTCTTCAATGGGACTCCGAGGAGAGCCGTCTCAGCCTTGATCAGCAAGGCCGAGGTATGAGGAGGAATGACTGCACATGAAAGAGAGCCACTGACGTGTGCACTGTGCATCTTTTAGTTTGTGAACCTGTGGCAGAGATGTATCACTTAATGCACGTGGCATATGGGCACCGACCCGCTCTTCAACCTCTTGTCCTTCCCGAAAAGAAGCGCACTCGACCTTCTTTCGGTGACCCTCTGCACAGTTCCTCCATTCGTTTGCTTTTGAATAGGTTGCTTTTCTCCCATCCTGTTGATGCCGGGTTTCCAAAGTGCTCGCAGGAGGAGCTCAGCGCCTGTGCAGAAGAGATGGGGCTTTTGTAAAACAGACACCTAAATAATATTTTTAATTTTTAAAAAAATGAAAAAAAAAACCCTCCATTGTTACATTGAATGTGTAAATGTAGCCCACAGTTGGATGACTTTCATTTTTTTATTTTATACTCTCTAGCAGGTCTGTTGATGTGTTGTGGACCTTGGAAAACTTGTGCACAAAGAAAAAAACGTTTGTCTTTAGGCATCATCCCGAGTTTGAATGTTCTCTTTTAGCACCATCCTGTGTCCATATTCTCTTAGCCACACACATTCACACCTGTGATCAGCTGTTACTGTCTTACCCCAGTGTCCACTCAGCGGCTTTAAGGGACGGATAAGTTACCCTGAGGCACTTGACCAGTATTTGTTGAACGAATGAAGAACATCTCTTGTTCGGTGTTCCCAGAATGTTCCGGTCTTTCCAGCGTCCTTTCTCACAAAGCAGGATTACGAAGCTGTCTGGACACCGTGTAACACTTCAGATCATGTCCCAGCTTTGAAGGACATCCTGGGATTTACTCATCAAACATATCCAGTTAATCCTGCTTTTTAAGCAGAGCAACTGGCCTCGAACCAGAATTGTTTCCAGTAAGAAGCTCATTTGTCCAACCGCAAGATAAAAACATGTGGACATGTTGTGGATATTTTGTCAGGTTGGGGTTGGTCACTTGCTGCTTACTTAAGCATAAGCGTAGATGATGGCAGCATCGTGGCCTCATTGTTCCCATAATCCCTTTCTTAGTTTTGAGTATTTATGGAGGACTTAAAATGGCCACAAGGGGGCAGACCGGAGCCTAATCATCCCCGACTGACAACATGGTAAGAGGAGGTTAATTTTGAGATGACGGCAGTAAAAACAGCAGCGCGGCAGGTGTGTAGTTGCGGCCCCTTGTGAACAGGCTCCATTTTTCCCCCCAACTTTCCACTGTCACCGTTGTGATGCGATGCCGCTGCAGAGGTGGTTTGATATAACGACCCACCAGCAATACGTGGGATTGCATCTGACGCTGATGCAACTGATGCTCCTAAGCATCTCAGGTCACTCAAGGGCACCGCTTTCGACCCTCAGGTGTGCACACGTATGGATGTGTGGATACATTGTTTTTTCGGAGGACGCTTTGCTGTTGTGCAGTTTGGTGCTGATGCTGTGTTTTACATGTACGCTGGGTAAAATAAAAAAGAAAGGAACGAAATCGTTTTGACAGTACCAAGAACAAGATCACAAGTGAGTGATAAATTAAGATCATGAAGCAGAGGTTAGATGTGAAGTTGCCACCTCCTTTGAATACACGGTGAGGTCTGGGGCTGTGACTTACCAAAATAGAACCGGAATGTAAACCGGCAGCCTGTTAGCAGGGGCAGCAGATTCGACTGTTTTGGCAGTGATCTTTTTTTTATTTTTTTATCTGTGTTGAGATCCGATGATACGCCTGATGACAGGTGGGCGTTGAAAGCTTTCTACACTAAGGTGCCTTTACAATTTGTGGAGTGCAACTAAATTGCACATCTACCACCTATTCATTATGATAACAATGGCTTTTGTGTGAAGTATCGCGAACCTCATCAGCCCGCTGATGGTGTACAGGTGCCGGCGTGAATGGGAAATCTCTCCCAACATCTATCATTGAAAGAATGATATAAATGTGATCAAAGAAGACTATACGTTTAAAGTCGTTAGTGTCAAATACCAATTACGATTGAGTCAGCGCGCACACACACACACACACACACACGAAAGCAGGGGCTGCAGAATGCCTTAATCACACGGGTGAGCGAATGCCTTACATCTGCAAAATGCCAACTCTTCAGAAACGAAGAACCGCAGACTTCCTGTGAGATAGGCCACTGTGCATTTTTTGGATGTAATGCAGAGGGATTTTGAAAAGGGGTTTTCATAAGCCCACAGGCCATATCATTTCCTCAGCCCACAGAGGATTATGCAGTCCTTCAATTCCAGCGTTAAAAAAAAAAAAATAAAAAAAAAAATAAAAACAGTTAATGGGTTGTCAGCTGACAACATGGTAACACTGAAAAGCCACCCACAGTGTAAACACGCCAATTTTCGGAACTGTCAGCTGCACATTAACGTTCAGCAGAAATGAAAAGTTTCTTCTTTTGCCTTTGTACCTCTGTCCATCACACCTCATGCCAATCTGAGAATTAATGCCCAAAATGTTTTTCTGCCCTAAACGCAACGGCGATCTTTGAAATGAGACGATCTGGCGGCTGAGAGACCGGCGCGGCGTCCGGCGGTCTGCTTTAACGGCACGAACCTATTTTCCCTGGTGAAAAACACACAGTGCACAGCAGCCGCAGCAGAGAGACACGTCGCTTTAGAATCACATCGGGGAGCTAATCACATAGATGATTTATCAACAAGTCGGCAGTTACACATTTGCAGGGACTGTTAAGGTCGCCTCCAGCTGCGACAACCTTTTCCAATTTTCCATTTTAGATTTCTGCCGCACTTTCATCACATATGCTGTTACACCTACTGTATATTTTACCAGGCAAAGACCAGCAGCCTTCGCTGCCAATTAGAGCTAATTCAGGGTCACTCATGTGCAAAGAGACAATTTGTGCCGTAAAATGAAGGCTCGTCGGCTATTTCCGCCGCACGTCGGAGGTTTTTTTGCCTTTGTACTAGTATTTTTCCACCGTATCATATTTAAAACACTGTCTCCGGCTTTATTTCTCAGACGATACAATCAGTCATAGTTTAAGTTTTTAAAAGCGAGAACTTAAACTATGTGATTTCTGCAAGGATGAGAGATTACTTTGCTTTCATTCGATGCCTGATTCATTTCACACCAAGATAAAGTATTTCTTACTCGGACTGTCAGTGTTTCTGGACATGACTGACATCAACACCAGCTCGGCGTTTTAATCAAAGCTCAGTGCTGTTTACTCCTTTTTATCTCAGGGTTCTCATTCAAACTCTGTCAACGCATTAAAAGAACAATCACATCTGAGGAGCTTCTCTAATATCCTTTCAACTACCAAAACCATTTGCTTACATTTTGTGCCAGTAAAACATTGACCTCGATAGATCCAGATCCAGGCTGTGATGAGATAGGGAGTTTGTTTTTTTTTTCTTTAATCGACCTCTCTTGATTGGGTTTGGATTACATTTCAAATGGTTGGATTCATTCTCGTTTTGAACTTAAAAGCATCTATGTGTTTTGTTTTTTTTTTTAAAAAAAAAGAAAGAAGAAATCCTCTCTCACATACCGATGCCAGAAGCCCTCGACTGCCAGTAACCGCTTCAAACCCAAGCCGTCCTCGTGACAACTAATCTCTTCTTTCCTTTTCCCTCCACCACATTGTTGATCAGTGTCCTGTTACTGAAAAGCCAGCGCAAAATGCCATGATTATGAGCTGTCAAATGCCAATTACCGGTAATTCAGTTCCCCAGTGTGTGGTGGATGAGACAGTCACTCAACACCAGCCTCCTCTGCCTTTCCCCCTTCCCTTTCACGCCACCTCCAAAGGATTAGATCTGTTTCTTTTCTCATGGATGAATGTCATGAGCATCAGATTTTAATGGATTTCGACCTGTTTAACGAATGTGCTCCGCATGAAATATTATGAGGTCCCACTATAGAGCTTTTATTGCTCACGATTCCAAGTATTAAATGTAGAATATAAATTAAAATTGAATTCCGAAGTATTCAAAATCAATAGTTTTAGACGTGCAAGTAATCACAACCATAAAGGCCATAAGCCTTTAGCCCAGCAATTTGTCAGGTTTAGCAAAACGTTAACAAAAATCAATTGGAATAATACATTTAGCTGAAATGTATGTAAAAATAATTTATGCAAAAAGTTAAGGTGTAGCAAAAAAAAATGACGAGTTAGATTCGTTTTTTTAGTTTTAATGAGACGCTGTCATCACAAAAATGCACCTTAAATGCACCAAATGTAAAACCAAACAAATGAGAGAATCAAAATCACGTTGATTAGCCTTCATGTATTAGTCTAATGAGATCATGGTAAATAATCATCGGTCAGTGGGTCGAGCCTCGCACCGAAGTTGCTCTGCTGCTGGATTTTCCAAAATAACTTATGTAACATATTTGTACTGAAGTAAAATAATACCCCAAATTACACATGAGCGATTGACGTCACTTCCAAAGTTTGTCAATGGCGGTTTGAGCTGGTTGCTCTGTAACCTCAGCTGGAGACGCGAGGAGCTGGAATGGCCGACTTCCCGAGCGCCGGTCCCCCACCGGTTGCCGGTCCCTCGAGATGCCAGACAGCTCAGCCATTTTTCTCGTAACATCTGAGCTCACAATAATGCGCTACAAAGCAACTAGAGAAGAATTCTACTACAGCAGATGTTTATCCAAAAATGCTGCAAACACATTTTAGGAAATGATTTCTTCATCATTTTCAGCACCAATTGTCGATACAATGGTGAGCAGCCACCTTTAACCACACACCTGTACACGTTGAGGAGACGACCTCCATGGCACAGTTCACAAATGCGCCAACCTGCGCAACAAAGCATTGGGCAGGTCGTTGGGACTTTGAGGAGTTTCCTCAAAGGGGACTTGGTTTGTTTCCTCTACATACTTGCATAGTCTTGACTTTATTATGTAAAGTGCCTTGAGATGACTTTGTATTTGAATTGCATTGAATTAAGCTTTGGATTACACATCTTGATGCGTTGTTGGACTTTGACCTAACAGTCGTGTCCGAGGTCTCCCGTGTTTGTCTGCGCGGACATTTGTCCCCAGTGTCCTCCCTTCCAAATGAAATTCTTCACAGGGAATCACAACAGTGCCACAAGTGACAAGTACCGTACTGCGATTAAAGATTTTGCACTGCATAAATCTGTCAACCCGTTTTCCGTCCCTTGTTAGCAGCACAGTTGTATTAGTGGCCCCGAGCTTAATTCATGCTCGGTCGCTCTCAGCAGCTGTGTCTCGACAAAAAGATGGTCTTGCCCCGACTTGCTTTTATACCTGGGCGACGGGAGCCTGGGAGACAGAGACGTGATTAAGTGGAGCGCTCACATTGTTAACCGTCCGCCTGCAGGTTCTGTAAAGACACATGTTGTTGGCTAATTTCACTGTGTTCAAAATCAAATGAGTCGATTCTTTTCAGTTTAGCATTTGACAGCTGGTGGCAATCGCCCAGATGAAAGCTGACACAACTGACAATCCTGACAAACTACAAAGAAATACATTAAAAAACACCAAACCAAACCGCCGCGGTTCACTGCCTAAGTGTGTGTTTTGGATGTTAACGTTGTTGGATTGTGGACCCCCATCAGCACATTCCTCACGCTCACGCCGCAGGCCTGTCTACATAGGGAAGCTCCACATAAACAGGCAAATGCCACAAGCCTCTAAATGTCAATTAACTGTGATTCATCTCTCGGGTGCAGTGGGAGCGAACCGGAATGTGGCCATTCATTTAACCCCCCCTCCCCTTTTTTTTTGGCATTCCCTCTGCGTTTAGCAGGAGGGGGGGGGGGGTTCCAATCCAGAGTGAGAGCGGAAATGGAAAGAATGGAAAAGTCAGGGGTCAAACTGGAGCACTGACGATTGTTGTTCACATCTAGGAAGAATAAAGACAAAGCCCATAGTCACCGTGTGCTTCCACCGGGCCGAAGCTTTGGCCTCAATAAATGGCTGCAAAGTGTTTGCTTCAGTAACGCTGGTGAAAAATATCTAACTGGTCCTGACTGTGGACCAAGAGGCAGCGCGAGATTTGTTTTTCCTTGTCACTGAGCAGGTTTTAGTTCCCGGGTCCCTGAAGTGAAGTGTCAAAGTGGCTCATTTCTGCGTCTCCCATCCATGGCGATGTTATCGAGTTGAAAGATGCCTGCACCAGGTCTCAACCGGCCTTTGGGACCATATGTACATAAATGAATAAACCTTCCTCGGGTTGCTTGAATTAAAATATACAGCATCTCCCTCCCGTTTGTGCTTCGGATGACTTTTCATCCGGGTGCTCATACGAGCTCGACCCCGCTCCTCCCGGTGGCGTCGGCTGTCTACTGGGAAACTGCCACTAATGACATCATCCGGTGATATTTGAAGTGGGGAAGGCTCTTTTCTGAAAACCTTGTTCAGTGCAAGCTGTGTTCCAAGCGTTTTCAGATCTCATCAATGCCTTTGGACAAAACTGTGTCATCATAACTCATAGAAACGATTGGACAGAGATCAAACAGACACGTCGTAATCGGTTGTAACTTTCATTTAAGCAGTTCAGTCTAATATATCGTATGGTTTGGATGGTTTGCCAGCATTTTTACGCCATCACATCCAAACCGAAGCGGGATAAGCTGCAGGCTCCCTGCAGCTTAAAAATACAAATTCCCGGCTTGTTTAAAACACATGACAACATGCAGTATTTCACCACATGCTTTATTCCTACATTCATCAGACCTACTAGTGACCTCTTTTTTTTTTTTTTATGACTTTGTTTACGTCTGAGGTGGTTGTGTGGGTCTGTATGAAGTGTGAGAAGACAAACCTTCATTCTCCGTCTCCTCCGTCTCCGCGGGGCTTTTTGGACTCAGCCTGGAGGACGAGAATCCTTTCAGATGTGACCTTCTGCTCTCCTCTGCTCCCTTCCTTTCATGCCTTGAATGTTTTACTACTCTCCTCCTCGCATCTATCCTTTCGGACATACCTCCCCAGTCTGTGGCCTCTTCATTCCTCTGGTCTTTAGTCATTCGTCTTTATTCCCTCTCGTTTTCTCCCACTGCAGCTCTGGTGCTTTCAGTCTTTCTGCTTCAGTCATTTTTTTTGTATGACTCTTCTTCCTCCCTGTGTAAGTCTTCTAATCCGTTGCATTTTTCCACCAGCTCCTTTCCTGACTTTTAAAAATATCTCATATCTTGCTCCTTTCTTCCCTCTCCCCCTCTTTTCTGTTTTGATTATCCTGCCCTGTGTCACAGAAGAGATTTCATTGACCACTATGAATACCAGAGAGTTTATGTGATTGATTGCTTTAGTGAGATCATCTGATGTGTGTGTGTGTGTGTGTCTTTGACTTGATAGAGTTCTGTGTTGATGGGTTTAATTAGGGGGAATTAATCTCTGTGTTTGTGCATGAAAAGAAGAGAAGGAGAAGAGCGTGATGGAAACTGTAGCAAATACAAGACATGGAGATGAGTTCTGAGTTCTGAGCCACGGGAAATCTGCATATGTTATTATATAGTTCATATTTGTTTTAAAAGTGTGCACATACATGTGTGTGTCTGTGTTACATTTGAATGGATAACTGCTTCGACAGCCCATTGTCTCCGGGTAGAGACTGCGCTCTAATGACTGAATCAGTTTCATGTGCTCTTGCATTACAATGAGATGTTCTACTCCGGTGCTCACACACGCGCACACACACACACACACACACAGCCATCAGTCAAAGTGCCTAACCCCAGTCCTTACCCACAACCTAAACTAGATCTACGCTTCACCCTAAAACCATGTCTTAGTTAGGACCAGCTAAAACGTCGTCACTCATATGCTTTGAAACTCACACTACTCAGAACAATATATTAATAAGTACATCCACACACACACACACGCGGGCGCGTTGTTGAAATGGGGATGAGCATTGTACATTACGCTGAGTTTCTTCAAGATCTTAATGTAATAAAGTTTGCCCGATGCCTTGGAAGTGCAACAAAATTGAATTTGAAAAGTTGTTTTATTAATGTAGAAAATGAAAAACGATCGTCTTTAGGGTCACGAAACGTGAGAAAACAAGAAACTCATCAATCATCTTGAGTTTAAACGCGTTTCTACAATGTCTAAAAATTAATAAATTGAACGTTGAGTTTAACTCACTTGAAAACAACAAAACCCACATATTTATCTAAAGTCAACAAGAGAAGTGTAGTTGAGTCCACTATTCCACTGGTATGATGTTTTACAGTGTACAGTGACTTGCAATTATTTCTTCTAACCTCAACAGAAACCACCAGACCTTAAACTTACACCAAGTTGTCACTGCAGAACTCTGTGATTTACATGGTGGCGACCAGCATCTGGTCCACACAGGGAAGGCTCCACAATTTGAGAAACACCCTGACACACACACACACACACACACACACACACACACACACACACACACACAGCATTCATTCCTGCACACACTGGGGGCACGTGGGAACATGCATGCCGTAAATCCAAACGACCCAATTGCCCCTGCAGCACACGCTGGCTTCACACTCTTTGTTTGTGTGACCGTGTTTTACAGTTGATTTGCAGGCTAAATCCCAGCCAGCACATTCACCTCCACGCTGTGGCATGCAACATATTGTCCTAATCAATCCCTCACACACTAAGAGGCTTTTTCAGTGGAGCCACCCGGGGCTAACTAGTGGTTAGCGAGTGCTTATCCCCTTTTCTTGTGGAGAGAGCGAAAGGGCGGTTCCCCTCAAGAATTTTATCTTTACAGGCACAGAGTCTGGCTGAGAGGCCGGAGAGCGAAGGGAGGTGGGGGAGAAAAGACCTTGGTAGGGTTTGATCGCAGGTCAGCGGGGGGGGTCTCACGGCAGGGGTCTGAAACACCGCGTACGTGTCGAACGGGGCAGGGGTAGGGGAGGAGGAAAGGGGGGGGGGGAAATACAAACACGCCAATGTTACATGTCGGAGTTGGTAAAGTGAGCATGGAGAGGTTTGACGATGAGTCACATTGTGGCAGAATGACACGAGTCCAAGGCAAAGGCTCAGAAATGCCTCAAATGGAAACTGTCAGTGATCTGCTGTGAGTGGAGGATTACAGCTGTTCTGTTCTGCTCCTTCTTGTCTTTGAATCTTTCTGAACACAAGGATTGCGAGTTCATTAAATTCCACCTTATTTTCTGCAGAAGCTGTAATTTCTTGGTTTTATATAGAAATATAATCCTTCTTCCGCAGCACGACGGCGGTAAAGAGCTGCTTGTTGAATCAAAGAGCCATTGCTGAAAGAGGGAAAAAAAGAAAAAGAAAAACAAAGTCACCTGCTGAAGCGCTTTCAGTGAAGACCTCTTTCACAAGGTGGCACCGAACAACACGAGGCTCACACGCAGTCGAAACCATGCAGCACCGACGAGTGCGTATGTGTCTCTGTTGTTGAGCAGACTTTGTCCTGCTGACGCTTTCCTGCTGCTCTCACCTGCAAACTGGTTGCAATTCCCGCTCAAAGCACTAAACCGAATTTCCTGCTCGATACGTCCTATTTCTCCAATCCGCCTGACGTTCAGTGGAAGCCTCGCTCTCCTGCGGGGCCTCTTTGAAACGCAAAGGCACGACAGAATGTGTGGCAGCTCTGATTCTTGTTTGGGGGGGGTATCACAGCAGAAAGGTGAAAGGAGAAATTGCTTCAAAAGAACTCTTGCAACCCTGGGTCTCTGGGCCTCAGACTGCTTCCCGCCGTTGAGTCAGATGATTTCAGAATAGGAGATGTTATGAAAACTCATCCCACTCGTCCAATGGAAAGTTAGTATTCCGACACAGCCTTGCAGGTCAGCAGGGTGCACGTGGTGCCGAGACCCCGCTTGGCCCCTACTGTCCTCCTTTAATCCCTGTTTAAGATCGAACGGACGGGGGCGGCGCTCCCCTCGCTTGTTTTCCCGTGAACCTGTGCTTGGCCCGGCCGACCCCGCGCCGCTCCCTCAACACTGTTTTTTCCGTGCTCAAGCACAGCGTTGCAGCACGGGCACCTTCCACTGAATTTCAAACAGATTAGAGAAGCGGTAGCTGCCGTGGCAGTTCCTAGAGGCTCGCCCCCTAGCGATGCCTTCCGGTAGACAAGCTTCTCCTGTAATGTGCAGGGCCTTGCTGAAGGAAGTTGGCTAAGACTCTGCCTGAGGCTTGTTATCAAAAGCTCGTGATTCAGATTTGTCTTCCTCCTCTTTAATGATCTCTCTCTGTCTCTCTGTCTTCTGAATTCCTCCCCCCATTGTCCAAATCTGTTTTCCTCCATGCATCTCTATAACCTTGTTTTAAAGAGTCTAGAAGACATTAAGGATGTTAATCCTCTCATCTGACAAAAACAAAGCGGGTGGGAGGGAAGAACCGAAATCATCTGAACAACACGAGGATTCGTAACGAAATGCCTGTAATCCTCCACTGATGCCACTGTGCTCCCTGTCTGTTAGTCTCTGTTTGTTTAAGTTCCACTTTTAGTTGCATCTTAACCAAACAAATGTTTAATTATTCAAACAGTATTGGTTTTGTGGATGATTGTGTAATCCCCTCTCCACTTTTTTTTGGTTTTGTTTTTCTGCCTCCAGATATCAGGGCTCAGAAAGTGCGAGTGGATGAGGAGCTGGAGGCCTATCCCACAGAGTCCGTTGATCTGCGCTGCGAGTTCGTCGATAGAGGAGGTCGAACCAAACTTACGCAGGTAGGCAAATGAAAAGGCAGCTCTCTGCGTGTTTGCCCAGGTAGTTATGTCTAATTTATTAAGGGAGAAGGATGAGGAGACCGTTTTACTTTGAGGTCATGAAAGTCAATTTCTCCCCATAATCATGGCAGGAAAAGAAACTTGCAGCAATTTTGCTTTGATAAATTAATACTTTGGACAGTTTGTGCATAGAGACACAGTTTTCCTCTAACTGATTCCAAAATGCAAAGGGAAAGTGCTGCACACAGACGGTGTAGCCATCCATAACTAAATGCATAATAGAAAGAGGCATATTTTGCATCACATTTCCCACATCATTTTGCCCATTTGCGGGTTGACTGGTGCTTTTTTTAATTACGTCATCTCGTCGCGTCCTGCTCTCTGCGGTGGCTTAATGACCACCAGCTGTTTTCTCAGCAAACCAACTCTGAAACATTCGCAAAAACAGTAGTTGATGGAAACGCTCATTAATTTGCACTTTCTTCCCGGAGATTTTTCTTAGTTAATATCGGCGGCAATTATGAGTGGGAACTCCGCTATTGTGGCTTAACAAGCTGTTCATTTACACGTTGCAGTTACTTACTGAGCTGCAGCATGTGGGGCTCAGTGACTGCCCTCGATGAGGCACCGAGGCCTGAAGAAGTCTGGGAACGGTCGCGACACAGTTTGAGCCAGATTTACCTGTTAAAACGCTGCAAACCCGAAGCCTCAAAAGGGTCAAGTAATGGATACTTGTATATTCCAAGCATCTGTCATACAACACTTTCTACTTTGTTGACATAGTCTTATAAAAAGACTTTTGAACACGCGTTACTGATGTAGCAATATCACACTATACCACAATATTAAATCATTATATACTATTGTGCTAAGGTGAGCTCTTGAAATTGATGGGCTTTGGCTCATTTACGAGGAAACACGATTCAATATGTTAACGTTTTGTTGGAAGTCTAACCTTAGCTGTGTCATTCTTGCTTCCAGCGTGTTGAAATAATACTCAGACTTTATTAAAACAGCAAATTAATAACTGTCTGTTGTTATGCGGCCTGACATTACCTTGACATCATGCAACGGTAAATCATATCAATGTCTAGTCATTCGCAGTGGTATTTTAGTATTGTGTTACTTCTTTTTTTTTTTTTTTTTTTTTCCCCGAAAGAGTATTTTTTTCCTTCCCTCTCGTTGCCAGAATGACTCAGTTTTTACACACAGCTCATTTTATTTTAACTTGGTCTTTCTGGACCAGATGGAGGGAGACAAGCACACACACAACACAAATATTAGAACTGGTGATTATGTGAAAGTCAATTTATTTTATGTAGCTCCAGATGAGGACTTTACCGACTCCACCTGAACTGTTCCAGTGTCTCACACACACACACACACACACACACACACACATTAAAGCAGAAGAGTGTGAGTCGCTTGCTACTTTAATCCTGGTGTGATCTCTCTGAGTTCTGGATGGAATCAATAGGCCATTTGTTCACATAAAAACTCAAATTGCAGATGGGTTAAATTGCCATGTGATATTTTCCCCTATAAAGAAGGAGTCTCATCCATGAATTTGCTCTGAGATATGGGTCACAGTCCAACTTCTTTTACCTCTAGGTGACATAAATACAACAGTTGTTCGCTAATCGTGTATTGATGAACTTTATTTCCCTTCCTTCCTGGTCCATCCCTTCATCCGGCGAGCTTGTACATTGGACGGTGACACTTGAAAGAAACTGGAAAGAAAAGAAAATCAATTTGGTATAACATCCCAGCACCTCCCTTGTGATTGAGCCTTATACAGCCATACTAACAGATATCAATACGTCTCTGATGTCTGCAATCGTCAGAAGAAAGGCCTCGAATATCCCTCTCTTTCAAATTGGTCAGTGAGAGCCTGTTTGCAAGTGTAAGAAGCCTTTAATTCCGTCTTGAAATATATTCTTTCTCAGGTTCATAAGGAAGCTAGAACAGCAGACACTGCCTTCCTCCCCCCCCCCATCCCCCCCCCCCCCACCGCCTTAAAAACGCATCAAGAAATCATGGTCATGGTCGAATCGTGTCACGCACAGTAGTGACACCACCGTTAAAGCGCTCAGGGCTGAATTGCTGCAATTTTGTGGCAAGAATCCGGCTCCGTCTTCTCTGACTCACACCTCAAAATCCGTACACTTGATTTCGTCTGGTTTACACTCTCGAAGGATATGATTATCTCTGCTGGGAATAACCAGCCATAAATGCTCCTTACACTGCAATCAGGGCATTGACTTTTTTAAAACACCTTTTAAATGTAAAAGTCATCTACTTAAAGCCCCCCCCACCCCCCACCCCCCCGGCACGTACCAGTAGCAGACCTCCAATATGTACTAGTATTTCAGCTTTTCAAGCCACAGCTATGTGATGTGCCTCTATCCAGTGGACATGTAACGGCAAAAATGAAAAAAAGCATTTCGTCGTAACGTAGTGCAGTGGTTCACAGGGAATAGCTTGGACTGGCTGTACTGAAATGGAAGCAGCTGTGCTCAGCCCCAAGAGGCAAACAGGCTGCACTGTTTAAAGCTAAACGTTGCCATGCAGCACTCAAAAGCAGCATTTAGGCTTAACATGCTGTAATTCGTGATGCTGCTTGCTAGTTGTTCTGGTGACATTTAAAAGATGATTAGACAGGACGAGGTAGATGCTTTTGCCAGTGTCGGCCTTCTGAGTGCAAACAATGCTACTTGTTACAGTATGTGCACCTCTAAGAGCAGATAGCAGAAATGAGTTCAGCCCTGCTCTGTGCAACCGAACGGCTTTCGTGAATGATTATGTTCCGTTGCCATGTCCTGCTTTTGAATGAATCAAGGGCTGCGTTTAGAAATGGGAAAATAAATTGCCAGGCAGATGATGGAGCTTGACTCCGGAGTCCAGTGCGTAGCTGGGTTTAGGTAACAAAAGCACTTTGGTTAAGATCAGAGAAAGCTCATGGATTTGTTTAAGTAAGTGCATAGTGTTTGAAGTGTTTTATAGTTATTTTCTATTAAGTCAACCCTTGATCTTTGTCTAAGCAGCTACTGCCAGTGCTTAAATACAATCTTTCTTATCTTTTGAAACAGTGAGGTGCCGACAATGATGCAAATATCAAAATAAACGTGTCAGGTTTAAAGCACGTTTCACACTATTCCCCAGTCTAAACATAACTATTTAAAAAAAAATAATAAAAAATGTAATGAGGCTACAGTCGGATAAATTGGATGGTGGATATTTACATCTAGTATGTGACATGTATCTGCAATTGGCCATTTACGTAAAATGTCAACAAATCATTATGTTAATAGAAAATATAATCTAGTTGCAAATATTTCCTCAGAAAAACAAGCATATGGGTTTGCAGTTAAGATTCAGACGGGTTTGACTAATTACATCTGCATACTTGCAATGGTTCCAGTGTTTAAAATGTATGCGGCTGAAAATGTATAGCCCATAGGTTTTACAGTATTTCATAGACTCAAGAGCTGTATTAAATGTATTTGGAAGACAAGGGAACAATGTCCATCTTTACAAAGCAATTCATTAGACAGAGTTTGAGTGATGAGTTACTGTTGACGTCTGCACACTCGAACTGTTAAATCCTGCATCGTGAAAAAAACCCCGAAAGGCCAAATCATTTCCACAATCTCCTCCCTGATCCAGGTGTCCTGGATATGGGAACCCGTCGACGGCCAAAGGGACAACATCGCCGTGTACCACCCGATCTACGGACAGAGTTTCCCCAACCTGTCTTTCAAAGACCGAGTTGTCTTCCTCCACAACACTCTGGAAAACCCGTCCATTAGGATTTCGAACCTAAGAATGTCCGACGCCGGCCGCTACACCTGCGAGTACGCCACCTATCCTTCGGGGAACGAGCAGGGGACGACCACCCTCGTCATGCTTGGTGAGTATAGAGCTGTAACATGCCATGCAGATTTTTTGTGCATCTCATAAACCTTGTTGCCCCGAGCTACTCGCACTGCACAATTCCAGATGCACCTTTGGAGTAGAAATGTTCTCATGTAAACATGCTGTCTAAAAGGGTAGCGGCGTTTCCACTTTACTGCAAAAAAGAGAGCCGTGCTTGAGACAGGCTACCGAAAGCTGCTCTGCTCCATCCTTCTTGACAAGCAGTTTCCCAGCCATCTGCTTATCACTGCTTTCTATAAAAGGGATTCCCATTGGGCCCAAAGTCTAAGAAGAAGCAATTTAAAGCATTTGGTGAGTATTCTCAGGGCGGGTCCTGGTTGGATGCGGAATGAAAAACAGGACAGATGGGTGAGAAAGATTCTGATTCAGACATGGCATTACATGTTAAGTATTGGCACTTAAATGTAGACACAGGTGGGTCGATGTGATCCGATCAGCAGGGAGTCTGCTATAAGAGATAAACTGAAAGTCTTCATTCCAGTCCTTCCTTACTTCTTAGCTTTTAGCCGTCATGTTTCTGAACTTGTCTTTGGCTTTTATGTTGCTCAACTTCGCTGTTGTACGGTAGTACAACTATGATGACAGGAGTTCGACAGTGGGTAGTTTTACTGTATATATACAGTATGTATTGAATAATCTGTGCACTTTAATATGCAGATTAGGCTCATTTAATGGGTGGTGTGAATGTATTTTCAAGCATTAGCTGGAGGTGATGGGGATTGGTTAAATAAGTGAAATATCTGAGCAAAATGTTATGTTTTGCTGTTATGTCATGTTTTCTTGTTTCTTTTGTTAATTTGCTTACACAACATTTGTATTGTGAGTGATTCAGCATGAAAGGCATTTATTAGATGCCACACGGATTCTGGCTTTTGGGACAATAAGTAGCCATTATGTTGTCATTTCTGTACACAAACACATCATCAGAATCAACCTCTGCTGCGACCTTCGTACATAAATGAATGCTTAAAAAAATTCTGTTTAATTATAGTTGGGTTTTGTTTTGGCCCGAACGGCTGAATTAATTACTTGGTGAGAGCCCTTATTCTCATAATTAGACGAAGGCAGTTAACATTATTTTTGCCTTTTATTCACGTTTTTGTTGTGCATGCAAATGGACGTTTAAAGAACTTATTTGCTGCATCCGTACGTCAACATTACACACATTTCTTTTAGATTCACAGTGACTCACGCGTTCCAAAGATGAAGTTATACCCAATATCTATTAAGTTTCTAAGAAACTTGTGAAAACTATTAGATTAGATAATTAGCTAAAACTTGCTTTCTATGGCTTTTAGGTTTTAGTTTAGGGTTGTTAATGTACATTGATGGTTTTTAGACTTCCCTATAATAAAATATTTCTCTGCTTCTGGCTAAAAAACACTCCTCCAGATGACATCACACGGAGGAGTTTTTTCAGTTAGAAGTAGAGAGATATGTTAATGCAGGGAATTCAGAACGAAGTTTGATATCATTCATTTACACGTGCTACTCGACCTAGATCCAAAAGAAGCAGGTTAAAGATCAGTGAAGGGGGCCTCTAAGTTGAGGATCATGGGTTGCTCAGATCTATACTCATACATAACTAACTTTGTGGAAAATGTAGATTCCCCAATGCCACAGTGGGAGGTGCTGATCCAAAACCTTGGTTTAAATGTTATTCTTAATATGAATGTAAGACACATTCAGTTTGTGAAAAGCTTTTTCATGTTGCTCCATGAGTAATTTTTGACAGTAATAAAGCCTCAGATGTGTCCTTTTGACAGACTTCCATGCTGTTTGCGCACCTCCATAAACAGATTGGCCTTTTTAATGAAAATCTGTGGACATGCAGCCAATTAAAAAATAAAATAAAAAAATCTAGACTTTAAAAACCTTTGCTCTGATTAAATCGTTTTTAGCAAGCTACTACCGTATACACACTGTTATCTTTCATTCACTGCACAGTTTATGTCCCATTTATCAGCAGGTTGCACCGCTGCAGACACTTAGCAGGCACCGGCCAGAATTGGAAATCTGGAAAGAAAACGCTCGAAGTTACCTTAGCATCTTGATTTTTTTTTTTTTTTTTCTTTTTAAAAAGTGAATGGCTGTTTAGTTGCTGCTAGCATGGGATGCATCCTGTTTGTAATTGGAGACAGCTGGTGTTATTCATCCACCCACATGTCCTCTCGTTTGTACTCCGCTTACAAAGAAATCAGATGCCTGGTGTGTTCCTCTCAACAGCTAACAGCACTGAAGAGGCTTCATGCTTGAGTGTGAATAACAACCGTTCCTTTGATTGTTGAATGCAAGTAGTGTGCTTATACATAGTGTCAGTGCTGGCGTGATAAAGAGCTCATATGTGCGGTATTCTTGGAGGAACGACCTCCGACGAAACACTGGTGACCGGGGGACTATTTGTATCACAGTTCGACTCAATGCAGTTTTCCTGATCGTATGGATTTCGTTTGTCAGGGTGTTATGTTGGAGATATTTGAGCCACTTTTTTTAGTTTTACTTTTTTCCATGCACGAATTGCATGCGCAGGATGATAGATGAACGGACGCATGGAAATTGGGTGCAATTTCAGATCATTTGGTCCCATACAGTCAAGGGAATAGTTTAAAGAAGCCTGCAGCTTTAAAAGAGTTCTGACGCTGTGCTGTAGTTAATTGGTTACTCAAAAATAGTCTAAGGATTCCTCCTCTTCAGCAGTAAAATAGCCACCACAAAGTCTCCTCTAAGTTACTGTGAACACAATAGACGAGCAATAATTAAAAATGAACTCATAACAATAACCAGTTGTGGGTTCGTGGAAAGAAATGCTTTACTATTCCTTTCATTTGTTCTCCCAGCTGCTCCCGTAATATTTTCTCTAAGTAAACCTCCACACAACAATGCAAAATCCACTCTGGAAGCTTTTTTCTCACAGGGAAACAGAGCACACAGGACAGGCACAACTTGGCTGTCTTGCAGAGAAAACACGGAGAGAGATTCTGGCGGCTTCGTGAATGGATGTGGGCTAAGCTTCCTAAACTGCTGCCACTGGCACAAAGCAGAGGTAAAAACTGGGAAATACCTGCTGGAAAGCTCAGCGTGTCTCCTTTTGTTTGAAAATGCGGCCGTGCCAAGTTCTCTGGGACAGACTCTGGTCCATGTTAATGCACTCGACAAACTCAGCATCTGAAAGTCACTGGAAGACGGCCACAATTTAGCTTATTGGATAGAGAATCCATATGAACGAATCATATTAGATCTTATTGAATCCACTGCTGTTGGCAGCCAATCATATTAGATCTTATTGGATACGGAACCACCAGCACTCCAATCATATCACAACTTATTTAAGTACGAATACATAATCCTGACAGCGTATCATAGTATAACTTATTGGCCCCAGCACCACCGCCGGCCAATCTTATTACCACTTATTGGGGTGCGAATAAAGAATCACTCACTTGGCAGTGAACAATATCACATTGTCACGGATGGGGACTATACAAAATGAACGGTAGCCAATTATAGCGTAATGTAGCCAGCAGGACAGAAATACAATTGCAGGTGAGGGAGAGTGTAGAGGATCAGTTCTAAGTGGTTTTTAGCCCTCAGAGTGAAAAATTGTCCACAGTGTTTTGAGTTTCAAAGAGAGAGAGAGAGACGGTGGGAGTCTAGAGGTCAAAGGAGTGGACCGCAGACTGGAGGATCACTGGCTGGAGTCCATGCATAAACACAGAGGGGATTGGTGGCAGATTGCAGTGAGTCTTCAGCAAACATTGTTTCCCAGCCAGAAATGACTGAGCGGTGGAGCTGACCTCAGTGGGCGGAGCTTAAGAACTGTCATCCAGCATAGTAACACATAGTTCTTTTTCCAGTATTATGTATTATGCTCAGTGTAGAAAGATGTTGCAAATGGCAGCGCCACACTTCACCATTTCTTGTCGCTTGCACATTGTAGTTAAATCGGTCAGGGCTCGTGTCTGCTGATGCATTGGTTGTTAGCGTAGTTTGACTTTCATTAGTAAAAAAAAAAAAATGTCCAAATTCATTGAGGAGGAAATGATCCAATGTTGACATTTCCAGCTAGCATGTTGTGAATTTGGTGAAACAGGTGTTTTGTTACTACTGCGCCAGTGAAAGGTTTGCACGACTAAACCTCGAGTCGTCTCACTTATTTATGCAGGTGATTCATTGATTCCAGCCAGTGAACATGTGAATAAGTCCAATTATTCTTTTGTGAAGCCGTACGACCCCAGTAGCTCAAATCAGCTGCTCAGTGGCCAGAAGCTGTAAGAATGTGTTTGTACCGGGCAGCTCCCATGTGGAAAAAAAAAAAGGAACAGGGTCTTGCTCTAAAAAGGAAAAAGTGTGAGTAAGAAACAGGGTCTCGCTCTGAAGAAATAATTTGTGAGAAGCAAACTCTGCCTGGATGAATAAAGGTTAAACAGAAATTACAGAAGTAAACCCTCTGGTCTACACTGTAAAAAAAAAAAAAAAAGAGGGTTTTGTGTAATTTACAGTCAAATACTTGTGGCCATGGTTGCCAGCCAACGTCCCCATTAGAAAATGGTGGTAATGTAAAACACACTACAGTATTTTCGTAGCAGAACTGTTGTTTGTAGAACTGTTAACAAAATAACAGCAATATTACAACTAGACAATTTAAATTTTATAGAAAATTTACCAGCAGTTGTGGTTACCAGATTTTAATTGCAAAAAAATAGAGTAGAACACATAGGGCATTACAGTTGTTTTTTTTTTTTGTTTTTTTTTGTAAATTACAAAAGAAATAACAAATAAATTATGTTAGTGTTTTGCATTTAGTTGTGTGAAATTCTCAGAAAAACAGCTTCAGCTGCTCCAATAAATTGTCCACTATCACGAGATGATGCTGACCTTGAAAAAACAAAAACAAACAAACAAACAAAAAAAACATCATGAGTGTAATTGGGGGATGTTGCATGATGGAATGAATAAACATTAAAAAAAAATCAGCCACTTATCCTACTTCCGTTTGTCTGAAGATGGCTTGAGATCTTGTAGCAAATTTAACTGACTGGACAAATGAAGTCCCACGGTTCACACTGAATGTCAGGACATAAACCAAACCCTGAAGTCCAGTGAACCCTCTGCAGAGCTCCCCAATAATATTTTATAGTGAGGCATAGATCACAGCAACACTTGTAAGTGTTCCCAGGAGCATGGTGACCATAACACTTATGAAGTGGAAGGAGGACTCCGTCTAGGGTCGGCCGTTCAGCCAAACCGAGCAACTGGAAAAGAAGAACCTTGTTCAGGGAGGTGACCGGGGAGTTAACAATCACTCTAACTGAGCTTCAGAAGTTCTCTGCAGAGATGAGGGACAAACATTTCAGTAACACTCCATCAATCAGACCTTCATGGTTGAGTGGTTTGACAGACGCCACAGCCTGTTTGGAGTTTTTCGACCAAGTCTGAGAGCATGAGGCAAAAGATTCTCTGGCCTGATGAAACATCATTGAACACGGTGCTATGTAAACACCAGGCACTATTCATTACCTGCTAGTACAACTAGAACCACCAGTTCACAGATTTAATGGAACTGAAGAGGAGCCGTCAGGAAGAATGCGAACTGACTATATCCAGGTGCGAGAAGCCTGTAGAGACTCAGTGAAGAACATTTGGATCCGCAATTACAGCTCAGGGGTTTCTACAAAGCACTGATTAAAGGCTCTGAATATTAATAACATATCAGGATATTTGACTTCTAATGTCATCATGGATTATATATTGTAGCCTGCATCCACAGTACCTAATGTTTGCTACACTAACGAGTCTTGTCTTAGTCATTGGGTCCAGACTTGATATCTGTCAACCTGCAGCCTAAATGCACAAACGCTTCCGCTCACGTAGTGGTACCGTCCCACCATTATATTTTAAAATGCCCAGTTCCTTTATGTATGCATAAATCTGTTGGCTTGGACCATGCACCCGAGAAAGATCGGAAGCTCTAATGAGCTTTGATGACACGCGTATTAATCTTAATAGTCTTATTTCTACAAAACATTTTTTTTACGGTGTACACTTGACCTCAGTGCATTTAAATTCACGCACTGATGACACAGCTTGTACTTGTTTAGGATATTTTATTGGCGTGTTTCCAAAACCACATGTTCTCGAGGTGTCTCCATCCTCGGGTGAGGTGGAAAAGGTCAACATAAACAAAACAGGAATAGAAGAATTTTCCCTAAAAATAGAAAATTGCTGCAGAGCTATTGCTCTTACAAAAGTAACTGCGTGTGCTGTACCGACGACCTTGTACTTTAAACTTTCTGAGTTATTGATAACAGTAAAAAAAAGTGCCTTTCAGTGTACATTTGCTCTAAGATAGCAGCACTGAGTGGGTCAACTTTCAGTTCACTGCAGCAGCACAGTGGCCTCCAGGCTTTATATATATTTTCATTTGTGTTCACAGGCAAGTCTGTGCTGGTGTAGAAGATGGCGTGACATATTTGGAGCTTTCGGTGTTTGCACAACAATCCAGATTTTCAAATGATTCCTTGTCTTGTTCGAACGTATTTCATACATTGCGGCGTCTCGGCCCGACGCGAATGCATTTCGTCAACGTCTCTCTGACAGCCAATAATGAGTTGTCAAAAATGACAGAGACGGCAGAATGATTGCAGTTTAAACTGTTCCTGTGTTCTTTGAATATTCATGCATTGTTAACAGTTGAGGAGACGTACAGAGGCAAACAGATGTTTTTCTTTTTTTTCTTTTTTTTCCCCAACAATGCCTGGAAATATTCAGCAGCAGTGTGTCAAGCTGAGAGAAGATGTTTACAAAACCTGGGCAGCTGGTGAGACATGAATTCCCAAAAAAAAATGAACAAGATCCAGAAGCCCTTATTGATTTGTGGCTAATGTAAGCAGCAGAGCGGGGGGATCGGGGGAGGGCAAAAAAGGAATCACTTCGCTTCCTTCATACGGGTACAACAGTGAATAAATCCATATTTGGAGAAGGAGCAGAAGAGGAAACATTGACGTGTGCCACCAGCCACTTCGGCTAAATCTTTCCGCTCTGCAGCGTCGGTTGAAGCGTTACTGTACCAGACGCCGTGTGGGGATCCTACTGTACTTCGTGTTAAAAACCCAGCTGAACACAGCCGGATGTTTACTCTACATTGTTCTCGTTTTGAACCAGTGGTGTTAAGTGACCGAGCTGTGCGAGTCGCGTGAAAGATTTGGTGAAGTGGTCTTTTCCCCTTGTTTTTCCCCTGAGGAAACCTGCTGGGGATCAATTCAAAGTATAGCAGCTTATGTTGATGAATGGCATTGGCAGCGAGTCAGTGGTCACACAGAATTTACATTTGATCGATCAAATAAGATTAAGACTCTTATCCACGTGTGTGTGTGTGTGTATGATTGTAGGTAGCGCACTGCTTTGAACTAGATGTTAAGGGCAATTTCCTAAACGAATCGCGTTTCCTCCAAACTCGAAACTTCGTTCTGTCGCCTGTTCGGATCACTGTGCCGTCGACCACCATTGGTCCCCAAATATTTTTAGAAACACAGCCACACACACACACACACACCCTGGTCCACAGGGGTGCACGTTTGTCCATTGCTCTGAATTCTCTGAATCATTATAATTTTACTGGGAGAAATCACACGTGCAAATACTACATCTTGTTACGTAGTGTTTTTCTACTTTATCAGTACCCGACACATTTTGCAACCTGGTTTTTACTTCAAATGAAAACAAACCAAAACACACACACAATCACGTAACAGTCACCATGCAAGGCTCCATGCAAGGACAGCTTGACAAATGGACAGCAGGAGCTGGGGACCACAACTGATCCCCAGGAATATGTTTTCCAGTGTTAAAAAAAAAATACTGAGGGATGGGGATCGAGACAAAGTCGGTGAAAGATGTCTGCCCCAAATTTCCCAAACCTTCAAGGGGCACTGGTGGAAAATGAGAATCTGTAGACATAACCTAGGGACCATGTCTGTCTTAGAACATAATGTATGGCAATGCAACTCATACTGTAGTACGAAGCCTGTACAAATATCTTTAAATTGTGTCCCGGGCTGCACGCAGCAATGATTCCGGGTCAAATTCGGTAGAGTTTAAGGCAGCACAGGAGCCAGTTATGGCAATGGCACAGGAGAGTTGATCTAAAAATGTTTCCCAACAAGCCACATGTAAGACACGTGCAGCTCTTGGATTCGAGGCCGGGATCAATAGTCCACTTGTAATCTAGTTTAGAGCCAGGTTCTTTAAAAGGCTACCGTCTGGCTCTGCTCTGGCCTAGTTCTGGTCCATATGAAGGGTCTATTGTCACTGAAGCCAATGTACAGTACGATGGCTCCTTTGATGCTGGCACATAGCAGAATGTGGGCCTTTACTAATTTTCTGTCCGGGTGTTTGGCTTTCACCACAAAGCTGAGTGCGACAGATGTCCCACTTTCATAGTACACACTTCCTTAATACGCCAATAGCTGGCTGCACACTTTATTACAAACCCATATGCTTGGCAGGTATTTCAAACGTGTATACGATTCAAACTGGTGATCATCCAGTCACAGGCCTCGTTTCATAGCTGCTGCCAAGGTGAAAAGAAACTCGGTCTCTGAGAAGTTCCAGGCTCAAGTTGAGGCCCTGCTGAAGAGTCCTGACGATCCCGAGCAGATACCCGGGCAATTGCTCTATGAAGGAAAGCAGGAGGCCTGTGATGGAAAACTCCAATTCTGACATCAAGTTGTTTCAAAAGGGCAGATTTGAGTGGGAGTCTCGAATAGACTCTAACTGCACTATGTCTGTTATAAAAAACCACGAATGTTAATCAAAATGCAATTTGAAAACTTGGCCACATGTGGTGGATATGATTTCTTTCAGAAATGGGTTTCACTTTTAAGCTTCTACGTTCTTGGTTTCGCCAAACCAAACTCGCCTCATGCAGTTAGCTGTGCTTAGAAACATTACTGCATTTCCTTTTTTTTCCCTCTTTCCCTCTCTCCCTGTCAGTTTCTGGCATTCAGCCTGTGGATGCTACCACAGGGGGCGTTGGGGCGGGTGCGTGGGGGCTGCAGTGTTTATTCAGCTCTGCTAGCATGGCTTCCTGCTTGCCTTCTAATTACTCTGTACTCAGAATGCCTCAGACTGATGTGAGGAGTTGCAGCAAGGCTCAATTGGATGCGATGTCACGAAACACATCAGGGATGGATACTCCCGACTTGTTAAAGCTCCCAGATCAATCCAAACCCCTTTCTACCACTCTGCTTTACTCTCTTCTCCTTTCTGCACGGTCTCTCTGTTTATGTCTGGTCCAGCTCCTTCGTTGTCCTCCTCCCTTTGCAAATCTTCTTCATGTGTGAGCTCGTGTTTTTGTGGGAAGATATTTTCACATTTACAAAGAGAAAATACATGATATGTTATGTTTCCCTGGATTTAGGGGGGCCTGGTTCAAATCCCAACCCGCTGGGACCCTGGTGCCGCTCCCGGGCCCTGGGTAAAAATGGGTCGCGGCAGGAAGGGCATCCGGCATAGAAACACGTGCCAAATCAACGTGTTCCGCTTTGGCGACCCCTGAAGGGACAAGCGGGAAGCCGTTGACCTAATGCGTCCTGGATTTACGGCAAATGCTTTTCTACATCCACTGAATATTGACAATATTCCGTCATTCATAGATTAACACACACACACACACTTAAAGATCCACATTTAGGTCATTTAAAATAATGCAACATCCACAAATGATTAGCTAATATTTGTAGTCCTGTGGTCTAAACAATAAGACTCCAAAATGCATCAGGCCTCTGGCGTTTTGGCATTTTTTCCCGTACGTCGCATGTTTGCGGAGACGATTCGTCAGTAATGAACTCGGCAGGACACATTGGAGATGCATGCTGTGAACGGTGTCTCAGTTGTCCACCTGTGATCCAATCGCCCAAGGCACATTTTACAAACCAGGTGTTACCAGGCTCCCTCGTTCCCAGGATGTGGCCACCAGTAAACAAAACACGCTTGCAGGTCACATTACACCGGTTTACCTCATCACTTTGTGATGATAGTTCCCTGTTTTTAATGCTGGTGTGACGGGAACTCACAGTAGTAATGACTGTGTTTGACAGATGCTCATTAACAATAATTCCCTAACAAATTCTCATTCTCGATTCGATTAGTGGAAAGAAATCCTCCAAAAAAAATAAAAAATAAACCAGCACTGACAAAGTTTTCAGTAATTGCCGGACTCCAGCCTTTGTATACGTAGAGTTGCACCAAACAGACTGAAAGGCTTTCAGGGGAAATTTACTAAATCACAGCCTCCAGTCCAAGATGACACATGTTGTAAACGAGTGGTTGCAAGCAAAAAAAAAAAAAAACACTTGACATAGCAAAATAATGGAATTCACTGACATTTACAGATTGATTGGTAATGTGTCAGAGGTTGTTTTTCCTTTTTTTTTTTTTTGTTAAGTAAGAACATTTTCATGGAACATTGCTGCTTTATATAACGAGTCCAGTTTGATTTAACAAAGCTAATGTGAGTGGAAATGGAAAGCCGTGTTTTGCATATCGCCTCGCGCTAGCTGGCATGTTGGCGGTTTGAGGGATCACCTGCAAAGAACTCTGTGATGATGATACTCAATCAAAACCCATTAGTTGATGTCAAAACTCCATTATCACAGGCCGTTTGTCTTGTCGAGCTTTCTTCTGGATTTGTATGAAGCATTCACACTGCTTTGTTATATCTTATCTCAAATTGTGTAAGACTCTAAGGATCTTGTCGTACTTTTTCCTGCTCTCTTTGTGGTGTTTAGTGCCGCAGGGTCACACCGGGGCCACGTCCTCCCCCGAGGTTCATTACAGCCACATATTGTATATATGCACAACAAACTGATTCAACCTCCTCCTCCTCTGCTCCCTCCCTGCCCTCCTTCCTCTTCTCCTCCTCTGCCTCACATTTGATGTCTAATTCCTTCCACCGCCCTTCGTTTTTTTATCTTTCTCCATCCGCTCACCCCCTTTGTGTCCTGTCTCGATTTTCTATCCCACAGCAAAGCCTAGGAACTCAGCCAACATGGTGACCGTACAGGCCGGCACCAAGTCGGTGGTGGTAGCTCAGTGCGAGGCAGCAGAGGGCAAACCGGCAGCCACGATCAAGTGGGTGGGGTCGGTGGGGGGCAACCACTCAACCAGCACCACGAACGGTCCGGACGGGACGGTGACGGTACGGAGCGAGTATCGCCTGGTCCCCACGTCGGCGGATAACGGCAGGGACGTGACCTGCGTGGTTGAACAGAGGACACAGGAGCGGCCGTGGTCCTACACCATCAAGCTCTCAGTGGAATGTAAGTGATAGTTATGAATATTTTCACAGCCGTGTTTTCCTCCTGCTCTAACGTGTCATGGGTCCAAATGAGAGTACAAATAGCGCGGCTCGATCCAAAACTGCCGCCCGCCAGTAACTTCAGCCTTCAGGCCTTCGTGCTGGCAGCCACCTGCAGACCCTCCACCGCTAATTTACAGACATTACCCAGATTGCCAAATATAAAGACAAATAGTCCACATTTATATCCCAAGCTGTGACGAGAAGAGAACGTTTTTTAAAGTGTTAGTGTGCAGCACTTATTCCATAAAGCCTCTTCTAAGTTAGATTTTTAATGATCTAAAAAAAAAAAAAAAACAACAACATCTGGTCTATTTGCAGTAACATCTGAGAACACATCTTCAGTTTTGCACCCACAAACAGCTGTGGGTGTAGCACAGGAATATGAATAAAACATGGTGTTATTTAGCTCCGTAGGCGCAGAGAGGCCGATCGCCATGTGGAGGTATATGATAATGGAGGACACGTTTCTGCTCCCTATGTTTGTTTCATTGGTTATAGGAGTAAGGTGGTGAAAGTCTTTGGGGGGAATTAACAAGGCAGCAAGACCTTAAATGTCCCCTTCAAACCTACTCTGCCTCGTCTACGAACGCAGAAACCTCTAACTAGTGCGAATAGGACGTCCCATTCATTCTCGGTGTCCTCAAGAGCGGAGCACTGTGCATTAATTGTGACATTCCTCAAAGTGTCTGTCTTCATCACCACTTCACTAGTTGTTCGTTTCTGCGTCGATCATGACAAATGCGTCTGCCTAGAATTTAATAATAGTGTTCAATGGAAGTGCGGACAAAAATGATGATGAGTAACGCTCCGTCTTAAACAACTTTGGTCGTTAAATTGGTTGCTAAATTCATTCGTTTTTGTCTCTAACCGCCTGCGAAGGCACAAAATTCACTGATGAATTGTGTCTTCTTACAGGTTACGTCTTGGTCGACAAATCTCAAAATAAAATTCCCCAAAAATGTCCACTCGGTTGACTTTTTTGGCAAAGATTTAAGGGATGAAACAAGAAGTCCCCCGATGGAGCCGAGGCCTACAGCACAGAAGCAGCTTAAATCCAAGCGGTTGAAAAAGTAGCACAAAGTATTGGCACCGAATTTTCATGTATTTGCACGTGTTTGTACACCGAGCGCAAACATATTGCTTTTATTTAATCCTGCAAAATTCCATCCTAATGTACAAGGGATTAAAATATCGCACCGGCTAACCGTCGCAGAGGTCCGAGCCTGCATCTCAACTGCGCGACCAAAGACGGAACAGATTGTCTTCGTTCGGCCTCTTTAATAACAGTAATGGGATGCGAGTTTTAGACACACACACAAACAACATGCGCACAATCAAACTGAGCTGCCGCTGCCCGTGAATCCTACATAAACTCGAATATGCACATAAAAACAGCTGAGATCGCCGTTATCAAGCTGTCGGTTGATGCGCTGTGGACAAACTCACACGTGTTTGCAACTTTTCTGGAGGACACTCGCTGGTCGCACACACTCACTGTACGCTGTGACTTCTCGCTGTGTGTGTGTGTGTGTGTGTGTGAGTGTGTGTGTTATGGTGCGACGGCTCCTGCCGGCTGTGTAACCGAGGTCAGCTCTTATAGGTGGACACTCTGTGGGAACACACACACACACACACACGCCTCCTGTCCCGCTGTGTCTTCCTCTCACTGCCTTGACACCGTTTTCTGTCTGTGTTTTAGATTTAAAGAATGAAAAAAAAAAAAATCCCAACACTGACACCTTTCATAATGTGAAGCTCGTGAGAGCGTTATAATTCCTTCTGGGAAAGCTGTTTAAAGTACAGTACAAAGATTTTCCTTCTTACGCTTTTGAGATGTTTCCTCCAGTTTCACCCATTGCCACACACGCGCTTTTCGTCTCGGATTGAGCTCTTGCTTGTTATGCGACATCGAGACATTTCTAAATGGCCCAGCTTTGTGAAGACAGCAGATGTCACACGTTTTGCTTTCAAAAACTGTGCACACAGCCCCTTTCATCTGCGAACAAGTGTGACTGGGACCCTGCAGTGACCTGCCTTCTATCAAGTTGTTCTAAGTCGGCCACAGTCTGCAGATATTTTTCAACCACGCGACTCGGTGACAGAATCTGGCGCCGAGCAGCTGAAAACAAACCGCTACCTCTGGTCCCAACTGTGTGAAGCCTTTTAATGGGGAACATCCAAGCACCAAGCCGAACATTTTGGTTTAGCGTGTTGCTGAAGTCACAGAAAACTAACATCACAATCCGATGTTTAGACCAAACTCTGGATCCATTTCGGATGAATTTGACAAGACTTACAGCTACATCTCTGCCTCTAACAGTGCGTTGTTTTTTTTTTTTTTAATTATTATTTAATGTACTAGAAGCCTAATGCCAACGGGTCAGCAGCTTGATCCCAAACTCTTTTTCAAACCTGTGATTTGTTTGCTTCAATTCAAGTCCATTGGTTTCAGTTTCTTATCACACATTGAAAAAATCCACGCAAATGCATCATGAGAAGTTCTGCTCATTGGTTAAACAGATCTGTGATGGGGACACGAAAGCACTGTCATGTTTTGAGCAGTAAACCAGGCAAAACGTTGCAGCAGATGCAGAAAGCTTTGAAAAAAAGCATCTATCCCAAAGCTGAAGACAAGAAGATGAGTTTTCAATTAGCTGGGTAGTTAAAACCTGCTGTTTTGGGCCAAACTGAGGCCGGATCACATTCTCAAACCGCGCTCGAGTTTGTTTGGGACCTTTAAGGAGACCAGACAAGGAGAGGGTCTCAGAGTTTGAGTCAACCCCACTACACAAGGGTAGGTCTCAAATTGGCGTAATAGTTTGGACCTTGGAATCAATTTCAGAAGTTTGAGGGAGGCTTGACCCTTTAAACCACAGAGTAATCAAAAGTGGGGAGGAGAGGAGGCAAGATAGTCCATTTAAATTTTGTCTGATGCAGAAATATTATATAAGTTGCTGCCATCAAGTTTAAAATGAGCTAATATTTTCCATGAAATGTTAAATGTCACCAAATGCTGTTTTTGTTCTATTGTGAATAAAATATGGGCTGATGAGATTTGCCAATCATTCCATTCGGCTTTTATTTACGTTTTATACTTTTTATTTACATTTTACACCCAACTTTTTTGGAATTGGGGTTGTATAGTAGGTCTACATTATTCGGCAGGCGGGTTTGTTTTTTGCATTTACAGTAATTGAAAAAACTGAAAGTGACTTAAATCGATAGTTACAGAGGAGGAATACTTGTCCCAGTGGCTCCTTTAAATCCTCCAGATATCGAGTTACTGTTGTATAGGTGATCGTTGTTTCTGGCCTGACAGCAGGTTCTTCTGGGGGATTGTGAGCAAACCAGTTCTAAATCTCCTCCTTTTACTTTGTTCCTTTTACTATCTCGACCCAATGTGAACTAACATTCCTCTGTCTCTTTCAGACCCTCCCACTGTTTCCATAGAGGGCTACGACAACAACTGGTACGTCGGCCGCTCAGACGCCAGGCTCCTCTGCCTGGCCAACGCCAACCCTGCGCCCACCACCATCACCTGGACCACGTGAGTTCCCCATGGGTCCATCTGTGCAGTCGAGCGAACCTCCTCCCACCTCCCCCTGAGAGAGTGATAGAGCTTCTAATTATTGCCATAATTGCGACACTAGTCGCTCCTCTTTAATCATAATTTCTCATAATTTTTTGATGAACACAAATGCTCTTAACATCTCGTCCTGACGGACAGATGGCACGCCGCTTGTGTGCGAGCGCGCGTGTTTCTTTTTTCTTTTTTTTTTTTTATGATGAATATTGAGCAGAGACAGAACGGCTGTTCACATGTCTGTGATTTCTCTCACATTAAAGCCTTCTTTGAACAATCTCCTCTTTTCTTGTTATTCGCCTCTTCTTTCCTCATTTCACTCTCCCTGTGTCTCATCGATTTGTCTGTTTGATTTTTTTGATTTTTTTTTGTTTCATCTTATTTTATCCAACACCTCAAAATTTATGATCTCTTCGCTGCTTCAATTTTATTTCCCTCCCCTATTTCTTGTGCACTTTGTTCCTTTCTCCTTTTGCCTTTTACTCGTCTTTCTAAATCTCCTTACCACCTTTCCCCCCACCCCCCTCCCCAATCCCACTCTCCTTTCCCCCCTTGTCTTATCTACCTAGGGCATCGGGTTCTTTGCCCGACACAGTGGTGGTGGATGGTAACCAGCTGACGGTGAGGAAGGTGAATGACGCCGTCAACACCACCTTCACCTGTGAGGTCAAGAACAAGCACGGGGCCAGCAGGCACCAGATCACCACCATCGTTATTGGTGAGTCCTCTGACCCTCGGACATCACGCACACATTCACAGACACGGTTGTGTGTGGAAACGTGTCCAGATGCACACGACATAGTGTAGAAACGAATTGCATGTGTATGATGAGCACACACAGGTGTCATGGTGTTTCATTAAATAAATAGAACCGCATGACATCACTGCCTGGACACTTGCTCACACACACACACACACACACACACACACACACACACACATGCTGTGAGTCACGCCAGTTGACTGATGTTACGTCACACGTGACCTCATGCACACACATATACTGTACAGCTCACAAACACGCAGAAACACTTGCACACACGCATGCACTGAAACATAAACCTGTTCTTGTCTCTCTCTCCCCCCCACACACACACACACACACACACGCACACACACATGCTGGGATCAGCGCTGATCTGAGAGCTGCAGGGATGCCGGTCTCTCTCAATCTCCACATTGGATTTTTCTTGTGATGTTTTCCTCCTCGCTGGCCGGGTCTCAGCGAGGCACGGCAGAGGCTTTTGATCGACCCTTTCCCCCCCGCAGCAGGTCCAAAATTGCAGAACAAGGGCCAGCTCAAAGTTTTTCTAACTCGAGATCGAAACCACTCACTTGAAACTGGACTACAGCCACGTTGTGACTGTAGCTCGGCTGGATGTGAACTAAATGTGAGCGGCGGTTTGGGAGTCGGGGAGTCGGCCCTCGTCAGCGTTTTGGCCCTGTGGTGGATGTGTGGGTTGGTGGGATGGCTGGAGGGTTTCTATGGAGTTCAAGTTGGTGTGAGCCAGTTTGCCCAGGTTGGTTTTTCTTTCCGTTTCTTTTTTAACCCTTCCTTACTTTTTTAACATGCACTAACACCTTTCCAGCACAAGTGCTCTCTCCTTCTTCTTTTACGTTTTCGCTCGTCCTCCCCCTCTGTCTGGTGAGAGGGTGGCGACTCCGTCCGCCTGCCCTTTTGATCCTTCTGCCGGGGCTTGGCTTTGGACGTTTACCGGTTGCCGTGATTCGGCACCTGTTGCCACGGTGTTCGGTCGGGGATTTTTTTTTCTTTCCCGCTGCCCTCTGACGCTTTCCACACAAGGATTCCGACACACCCACACACCTCTACACTCACAAGCACGCACACACAAAGCCAGACACATGTCCGCATGCTTAAATAGCTCACCGCACATCAGGAGACAAGCTTCGAAACCTGTAAAGAGTATCTTTTTTTTATCTGTGTGTGTGTGTGTGTGTGTGTTCTCACAGTCTTGCACTCCACATGGCCTGCTTGACCTTCTCTTGAAGTTTATTTCTTTTCTTTTTTTTTTTTTTTTTGAGGAATTAGGTCGAAGAATCATCATGTCGAGCTCCTAAATAGAAGAAATAAATAAAATAAAACACCTTCTGCCGAACAGAGAAAAAGCTGCATTTAGAAAATCCGTGGGAAATCAGAGCTGGAGATTTGAATTGTCTCCTCGGAGAACAAAGTTCCTTTGTAGCCGGGCGGCGTGTTGGGAGGGATGTGTGGGCGGTTCACAAGTGGCTAAGCTGCTACTGTTCTCGCTGGCAGCGTAGCATTGTGACTGACTCAAAGTATCGGGGAGGGTACACTTTCACCTCCTAGCACACACACTTAAAACGCTGAAATCATTTTCAGACACATGTGAAACCTCCACACACCTACTTTGAGCATCATAATGAGAGCATCCTCTCATCCTCTTCTGAAATGACTTCCCATCCGTACAAAGGGAATTTCAAGGACACTGCGATACAACCTGTCAGACGGGAACGAATGTGACTGTTGTTCAAATCAATGCCGTGACCCACATTTGTACGTAGAGCGTCGATTGTGTGCCTCTTTTGTCATCGTAGAAATCCACACGTTTGTGTGTCCGTTCTAATTGTTAAGTGCAAATTTTAGTATTTCAGCATTTATGTGATTCTACAAAATATCAACCCGACACATCTCAGCTTTGGACGAGCAGCTGTTCAAATATAAAACTTCTATTCAAGTTCCTTCATCTTTAAATCACTTCTTTAGACTTTTGGCTGATTGTGAACCGGAAAAAATGCAATAAACTGGTGAAAATTATTTTTCAGAGGCAAAAACCAGTTATTACACTTTAAGCTGGAGAATGTTTAGTGGGGTGACAGAAATTTGCCGTCCAATTCAATGCAGGACCCTAGAAAGTCCTTGTTGCTGCTGTTCTTGTTGTACTGCAAATGGAAGCACTGCTTGTCTTTTTGGACCGGTTCAGGTCACCATATACTGTAGAAGCCATACTGTTGCCTGTCTACCAGGCTACGCTGCTCAGGGACAGAAGCCAATGGTGTCTAGTGTTTCAAAATATCAGAGATGTAAAAACCAAACGAAACCAAGGGATGAAGTGAACCGTGGATAATGGCTAATTAATGTGCAGACTATGTGTGAAATATTCCAGGGCTTCGTGTTTACTGTGGCGTATTTAGGGACTTTTCCAAAAAGCGGTTGCTACCATAAACTCATATAGAGCCCAAGTCATGTTAAGCCATTTTTACTCTCTTAATACTTTTAGCAGTAAATGAGCTCCATGTTGGGCGGAAAGCAAGTGAATAATGACCTATAATTAGAGTCTGTCTTCGAATGAATTGGACCCCCAGCTCACTCCCCCAAGGAAAGTCATCAGAACCACAACCCATGACTGTCTGCATTCCTTTTCTTATCATTGGCCCATGATAACGGCGGCTTCCTGCGAAAATCCCCCGAAACTCACTGAGGCCGCTCTCCCTCTGGTAGAGAATCGTGTGATTCACATCCGCCGTTTAATGGCTCAGTCAGAATTAAAGCAGTGGGACAGTCCTACATATTGTGGTGAAGCTGTAGTACTGTAAGTCTTTTCATCTTCCCTGACATTAAAAAACACATCATCCACAGACAATTAGGGATAAATATGCAATTTCTTCGTTATGATGATGTTTCTTCCTCACCGCTGTAACAAAAGCCTCGCTAACCCCGCTGAGCCTCGGTGCCTTACATTTAATATCGCTGGCTATCACAGTTCCCGAGGTGTCAGTGACACTCAGAGCCGAACACGGCGATACATTTTAAAGTCGTGCTTTCTGTCGTGTTTCACGCGGCAATTAGTTCAGCGTACGACGCGGCTTCAGCTGAGGGAGTACACAATTACATTTTAGCCCTCGTTGACTCCTCTACCGAGCAGTTTGACTATATCAAAGGTCAGTTGTCTTCTGCTGTGAGAACTGCAGTCAAAATACATGTAATCGTGGCTCAGTGTGTCGCGCTGTGGTACAGCGAGGAAACAGAGGAGTGCGAGTTAATTGCTGCTTTTTTCGACTTTGCCCCTGGAAGAAGTCCTCATGCCCGGCTGCTCATTTTCCCTGATAGAAAAATGGCATTGTGCCTCACCTTAACAAGCATCCTTCGGTCTAACCAAGAGACACTGTGTCTTTAGATCAGAGATCTGCCTTTTGGATGAGGAAAAAGCAGCACGAGTAAACCACTTGCCGCTAACGTCTGCGATAGAAGCCAGTTCCAGGCTCTCAGTATGACATCTACACTGTCATGCGTGGAAGGCCCCGGCTCTCAATAATGCAACAGTTAATACCCCGGCACTTTTGTGTACACAGGCCCAACACGCCCTGCTAATTTCCCCTGCTGAGCCCTGCTAACGGCTCCTCTCTGTTCTGCTAAATGGCAGATAAAAGCAACGCGCTGTCTGGCTGTTCTGCCGCTGTCAAGCTGCCGTCACGTGTCATGAGTCTCCCGTCAGCCTCAGCCCGTGGGGCCCACGACTTGAAGGGCCGGAAGGAGAGGAGCTGGAGGAGGAGGTGCAAGGGTGCATGAGAAAATAGAAGACGCAGAGGAAAGAGTGGATGAAGGGGAAGTGGAAGAACGGCGTGAAGTGAAGAGGGAAGAGTTTTGAACGACCTAAGCAACACTTAGAAATCAACCATTTCTTTCCTCTTTTAGCAGTGAGACAGCCAGAGAATATTTTTCCCAAGTGTTTTGCTGATAACAGCGAAACATTTACGCCAACCTCCTCCAACCTCTGCACACACAGAAACACAAAGACGATCGCACGCCGAACTCCTCTGCAATAGCACACACACACCGTGCCAGCTTTGCGTGGCTTACTGGGTTGCCATGGCACCAGCTGGATGGGCCCACTACACCGCGCACAGAGAGAGAGCGGGAGAAGATGTTGGCAGGGAAAAAAGGCTGGAGTGGAGGATGGGAGGAGATATGAGTGGGGCAGGCAGAAGAAGAAAGACAGGGCGATTGCAGAAGGGCTGAAAACCGAGATAAAGGTAAGTGCCGCGAGTGGAAAGAGGGTGAAAAGGCGAAGAGTGATGGAGAGGCACAAAAAGAGGCAACAGCAGGAGGAGAGCGGCAGGAAAGTCCTCTAAAAAAACTCTGATGACTTCTGGTCCAGTTTGAAAGAGTGAGTTGGCAGGAGTCTGTGACCTCTTCTGTCCTCCCCCTCCACTATCACTCCATCCCCCCCCCCCCCACCACCACCCTCCTCTCCCATACATCCAGTCCTTTCATCGGGAGTCCAGCTGGCACCGGGCTGGGGGCTGTTGTCGCTATTCACATACACATACATAGCCTTTTGACACACTCATACACACTGTCACATCTGAGGAGACCAGGGGAGAAGCATTTCCTGGATTGCCTGTGGCAAGTGAGATAGCTGTCCACTGGAAAGACACACACACACACACTTGCCTACACATGCATAAATGTACACAGTGATTCACACATGCACACACGGACAAATTGAACCATGCAGCTTTTGTGCATAAAATAATCAGATGAACTAGCCATGGGGGGAAACGCTGGCACTGGCATTGTCAAACATAAACCCCAGGCTAACCTCTATACAGGCTTAATGAGACACACACACACACACACACACACACACACAGACTGTGCAGATAAGGCTGAGGGGTAATGAAATAGTTGTGACACAAAAATATATATAAGAAGTGTATTTTAAAGATAAAGAAAAAGCGTGCGCTATGCTTCTTAACGTTATCTCAGTAAAGGATTTATTTCCTCTAATCACCCTGGTGATTGTTTCTATTAGTGAATTATGCTGCTTTTCATTTGTTTAATCCATAAAATCGAGGAAAACAGGGAGGAATTTCCATCTCAGTGCATCCGTTTGTCTCCCGGTGTACAACAGGAAGCCCTTTGCATTTGATTTGGTTATTTCGTCCCCTCGTCGTCCCCACTGTTTACATATCAGGACGCTTCTTCGTGCGTTATTTCGTGGCATATAACACGTGTTATATATTTGATAGAAATGTTTTCTGACTGACATCACTGGTGACAAGTGAGTTCGTACAGGAACCTGCCCAATTCATGCAGGTTGAGTCACACATACACAATTCTTGCTCGCTGTCGCACACATGAATTGTCTGGACTCAACCCTGTCACTAACTACCATGTCTCAGCAGCCCCTCAGGGCTTCCTGTATATATGATGTGTTGCTACAGTAACAGACAGGAAATTGGCCTCCTGTTTAGACTACCAGTCATATCCCATCTAATTTTCACATCACGATGGAGCTGATTCGTTTTTATTCGAGGTTGGGCCCCAGGCCACAAAACTGTAGCATCTGATAGAGCAAATTGCAACAACATCCCCTCCATCTTGTCGACGTGGGAGGTGAGGGCGCGAAGTTGGGTTCTGGTTTGTTCTTGGATTATTTTGATGGGGTTTCCGCTCTTATTTGGATATTGATACAAGCATAGTGCCAAACCTACAGCACAGCAGATGTCTGACAGCTCTGTTTTTATTAGCAAAAACGGTTAGAATCCACTGGGATGACAAAGTCATTTAGTCCATAATTGAATAACAGCAAATGTTTGGCTAAGAAGACTTGAACTTGTTTTGTCTGCAGAGGGGACGTCCTCCCAAGATCTGTGAGCAGTGTGATTGTTGGCAACACTTTCGAAGCCTTGCTCCCCCGTTTGCTCCTACCTGCGCACAACTCTGCTCGTACAGATGCAGCCGCGATTCATCGAAGCTCTTTGGCCTTTCAGGGGCTACTCGCTCCTCCAAAGCCGCTGGAGCAGACAGCGTTGTCAGAGCGGCGACCTACGACACAGCCTGCCGTGCCCGTGTGCATTTACTAACTAACGTGTTGGGAAAATTACGTTTCAGCCGTGTGGTTTTTTTTTCATAATAGGATGTTGAGGTGTCAACACAAGGGCGGAGTTGGCCTCAAACGTGTCAAAAATGCAAATTATTCCAACCAATTGAACTCAATCGACAATAATTGTTGATGTGACTTGTATTTTCCTGCGTTTACACTATGAGGTGCACATATTTTTAAAAGAATTTTTAATCGAAGCAGGATTTCTGCGGTGCAGAGATTCATTTTCATTTAGTTGGGATCTTCAGTCGGCATAATTACTGATTTCCTATCAGCTCTGTGACTGTGACAGCTCGGGTGAATCTGAATCTTGGCGTAAACACGGGGAATGATTTCATATAGATGGGTTTCATTTCCAGAGTGACATGATTTCCAAATGAAGCTTATCCCCACCCCCCCACCCCCCCACCCCCGCACATAACTGAAACAGGGAGGGGGTTGCTCCATGTGTGTATCCCCAAAAAAAAGAAAAGCTCTCCGACAATCAGAAACAAATCTGAAGAAATCTAGTAGAAACTTTCAGAAATCACAGCCCCCTCGGTGTGATCGCCGGGGCCTCGGCCAAGCAGAGGTAATGTCTGTCAGGAAGATAAGGGCTAAGGAGAGAGCCTACAGGCTACAGCTTATCACGCACACAGACCTGGAGGGAATACACAAACACACAAACACACACACACGGGGTGGGGTGTGTACGAAGCCGTGCGCGTAGAGGGATTTGACGCGGGGGCTTATATCTCACCTCAGTATCACTCGGTGCCCAACGGCGGTAACTTCAGTCTATTTTTCTACCTGTCGCACAGCAGGATGACCTTCCAGGCAACGGATTACCGCCATCAGTGCAGAGCTCAGGAAGAACAAAAAAAAAATAAAAATAAAGAAGAAGGAAACAGAGAGTCTGTATGTAACATTTCCAGCGACACATATTTACGATCGGGGCTTGTTCAGTGTCTCGGAAAGAGAGCGACCCGGGGCAATCGGAGAAAACGCTCACAGTGGAGCTGGTATTAATAGAGCAGTGGTGGAAAACAGTCATCCCATCTTCAGTCGTCTGATTATCGGCGGTCGATGGTAAGACACAGTTGCTCCTGTAGGGAGACCCTGACCCTCACCACTTACAGACTGCTCCAAGTTTCACGGGTCAAACACTGTATCGGATGCATTGTGTTGTGCGGGCGGTAGTTTCGGGCCGATTAGCAGCAAATATTGTGGTTTTGACCCAGCGCCGGATGAAACCGGCTTCATGACCTGTAGTAGAAACGCAGGAAATCCCAAGCTGGAACAGAAAGGGGGCAAGAGAGGAAAACTGTAAGAAAATGTCTAAATTGCAACACTTATCCACTTTAAGAAAAAATTAAGAAAAGCACATGTAACTAATGACTAATAACTCTGCTGAAGCTTTGGAGAGTTGGTGTTTCTAGCATTTAAAATGCATTTATGCTTATACTAATTTTATTCTTATTCTAATCCAAAAAGACATCACTACTCCAACAAGAAGGACCTGCTAACCCCTTGGAAAATTGCAGCCGTGTAGCTTTAGTGATGCAGCTATGAAGCCAAAGCGCATCCTCGTATTTCGGATCTGTATACAAGTGACAGACAACAGATTTGGCCTCCAGAAAGAAATTGTGTGTGTGTGTGTGTGTGTGTGTGTGTGTGTTTGGCATTTCTTTAACATTACATTACTGTACGTGGTTCACAATTAGAAAAATGTTGTTTTCTAATTTATTTTTTCCCCCAAGTTGGACAACAATCGCCTGGCGATGGTTTTCCCCTCTTTTAACTTGTAGATAGTGAGTTTTATCTGGTGCAGTATTCCAAACAGTGCAAACGACCTCGCAGGTACCATGGATGTGGGGGGCTCTTAGTAGATGTGTGACACCTCAGGTGAAGCTTTTTAATTTCGTTGCATCTTCTTTGCAATGACAAATAAATATATTCTCTTTTATTGTCTTTCTATTGAATTGAAAATGCACTTGAACGGAGGAGCTGAGTAAAGTTTATATTATATATTACATTGATTTCAAGGGCAGCTTCACCGATTTTCAACTTGCTTTCTGTAGCTTCATTTCAGGGCGTAAATGTACATTAATGCTTTTAAAGGTCCCTCTGACTTCTAGCTGAAAAAAATCTCGCAGATGACATCACCCGGAGGAGTTTTCCGTTATTAGGAGTTCAGATGATGTCATCCGGAGGAGCTCTGTAAAAGCGGGTTGCTAGTGATTCCAACCTCCATAGTACAAGCAGCGAGACGACATCATTGGAACTAAAGGTTCCTCCAGCTGATGTCGTCTGGAGGCCTTTTTCAGCAAGAAGAAGCGAGAGGTTTTAATACTGGAGAGTCGGATGGAAGTTTAATGGCCGTCATTCAGATGTAAACCTCGGTGAAGGCGTCCTTTGAGAATCAATATCAGATTAAACAGCACAGTTTTGCACATATAACTAAGAAAACCTAAAAGCGCTAATGACAGCTGCATGTTAATATTCGATCAAATTATCTGATCAAAGATTGATTAACTCTTGATTGAAGATTGTTGTCTTTTATGTCTCACACTATTTGAAATAGGTAAAAAGTAGTTGAATATATGTTGGATTTATTTCCCGCTCTTTATGATAGGTATACATAGATGACACCTAATAAGGATTAGACCTATAATTAGCTTAAAACACTAAATACTTCCATAGAGCATTGTAATAACTGGAAATTAGGGGAAGTGGATGTGTGGTACAGGAACAAATTAGCCGAATTAACAGGGGGGATTAAGGCTTTTGATTAACTGAAAATGAACAAAAATGGGGTTCAAGAGGTGAAAATGGTGGAACGGGGAGGGTGGGCAGCGACTCCACAGAATAAAGTCTGCTTATTTCTATCAAGTCTCATTGCTAGATTATTTTCTGGGAAGGGAGCCAAAAGTTGGTGTTACATTCTCGGCTGGCGGTGGTCCCTTTGTGTGTGTGTGTGTGTGTTTGTGTGTGTGTCCTTCAAGAGAGTGGCAAGTAGCAGAGACAAAGGACTAAAGTGAAATGCGTCCAGACCTGGAGGACAGAGGGCTTCCATCACAAGCAGAGACACAAACGACACGTCTTCTCTTGACGAATTTACAGGTGGCTTTTGTGCTTTCTCGCTCATCAAGGACTCGTTTTCACATAGAGACAGAGCGAGTAAAGCGGAGCGGAAGAGGAACCGGCAGCACCTGAGTTCAAGTGAATTGTCCAAAAGTGCATTGGATAAAAATAATTCATTGTCGCTTTTTGTTTTTTTTTTTCATATAAGAAACTCATAAAGAAAACTGAAAGATCTTTATGATGCCAGCATTAGCTCGACTTCTTATTCAATCTTTTGTTTAATTAAATGGATGTAGCCGGACCCTGCTGCCAATTGATCGCGGGCCGATTGACAAAGTTCTTTCTCGCCGCGCCAGTATTTCACTCTGAGCTCTGAATTGACCACTGGGGATCTTTAGCCTTTGCAGCTGCATATGTAGAACAGCAGTGTTACGAATCAATTCCCATCCTGGAAATTAAAATGTCCTCTCGCATCCTGATGTCGTGACCTCTGTGCTCTGATTATACTCTGATAGTTCAGCCACTCGCCTAACGGGTCTGTGGCATATTCCCCCCCCCCCATCGCCCCAGAACCAAACCTGCCATCTACTTTTGAAATGTATCCATCTTCTTGGAAACAAGATGCATTATTGATGTGAAGCGGGCAGAGTTGGAATAGGAGCAGAGGGGCTGAGGATTGTGGGGTATATAGTGTAAATATTTGAAACAGAGGTAGTTGTTTTCCTGCGTCCTTTCCCTAAATATTTTACGTCTAGAGGCCTGTGTGCGGCTTGATGCTGTCAAGATTTCAAGATTTTCCCCCTTTTGTAAGGCTCCACTCAGAGCAGGAGGGTGAGCTCATTGTTAGAGCCGAGCCGCCGCTGGTTTCAATCAGCAACAGGCAGCATGTGGGTGACCCATGAATGCACAAAAGAGCACACACTTACGCAGAGACTCGTCACGTACTGTATGCAGCTCCCCCGAGGTTTTTTTTTTTTTTTTTTTCCTCCATGTCCTTCGCTCCTCTTTTTACGGTAGTTGTGGTTTTGCTAAATTTGCAGAGCAAGTCCAAAGTCCTTTAGCTCTCCGGCTCCGAGCAGAATTACACGTTTTTATCAAACGAAGTCTGTTCACTCTCTTCACACATCTGCGGTTTCATTATGCGCTGTGGATGCACAGACACACACACTTCATGTTTGCCTCTGCACAGAAATTGATTCTGTTACGTGCACACTTGGCATTAGACTCATGCATTCTTCTCTGGACTTACAGGGTCAGATGTTAGTCGCGTTACCTGCAGCCAAAAGCTTGGCAAGGGGAGCAGTCAGTGATTACCTCTGCGCTTCTGCTGCTGCTTTCCATTTCAGTGTTAAAGACCCTGGGCCACAGCTGCTTTCTTCCGTAATGCAGTTCACTCGCTCATGCAGGTACAGACACACAGTCGTGAATGCACCCTGACATTCACACTAGCACTTGCATAAGGAGGAGCAGTGCATACATGCAGACACAAGGACTCCTGAACTCTACAACGCACACACACACACACACACACACACACAGACACACACAAAACATCCAATTTATGTCGAGAGCTCAGTTACATTTCTCATTTTTCTCTATGTTGCAACTGCTAGATATTCTCCTCTGGTGCAACACATCCGTGTCAACAAACAGCTCTTCTTACTTTGTTTGTGTGTGTGTGTGTGTGTGTGTGTGTGTGTGCGTGTGTTGTAAAAAAAAAAAAAAAAGGGCCCAGAAAGAGCGGTCGCCAATCCTGTGGACCACCGCTGTGTCTTTCAATTAGCCAGCAGGTCTTGTTCAAGGCCAGCCAGGGTCAGACTGCTATCGCAATCTACAGTTAATCCACTACGGACTGATCGATGCAGAGGGAGGGGGAGGACAGGTGGAAGTGGGGGGGGGGGGGGGGAGGCAGGGAGGAGAGGTTGTATACATAAGGACCTTGAGGCATGTAAGAGAAGAAGATGAGGTTGAGACGGACAAGAGCGAGGGCAGCAGTGGGCTGGCGTTGTGCTTGTTGATAGCTGTTTTCTGCTCATCGGAGAAACAGGCATCCAGAGTTTTTGCAGATGGGAATAATTGTATTTCATGTTCGTAAAATCCTGCAGTGAACTCCTGTTGTTCCCTGACACAACATGGCGGCAGCATTTTGTGGAAATGGAACCGTAGTCGGTGTGCAGCCCCTGGAAAATGAGCCAAACCTATTGTGTTAGTGTAATCCGATTACATTTGGATGTAACTGCAATGTCAGTAGCTTGTTCGCTGCACAGAAAACAATTGAAATAAGCTGATCGGTTGTTAATGTAATGCTAATGATTAACTGCTGGGCTTTAATATTTGCTCTTTTGTCTTATCCTCTTGTGGATTTATTAGATTGATTATTGGCTTGTACCTGCTACATGGACACAGGGCCCCATTTGAACTCTTGCAGGCATAATACAGCTTTATAAAGCCACAGCATCACATGCGGAGTTAGACACAGTCTGTCTCATCAGTCTGAAAAAGCTGTTACAGTGATGCACAACAACAGCTAAATATACAGTATAGAGGCTTTTCCAGTATCATATGCTGTTGTCTGATACATCTGAAATCTGCAGCCAGAAGCAGATGGTGTGGGTTTTTATGTAACTTGTACAAAAACAATAGAAATAATAATAATAATTTTTTTTTTTTAAAAAAGCGATGAGGCTGTTTACATGCGCTTTCACTTTCAATTCTTTCATATCTCATGCGGTATATGGTCACAGCATGACATGGGACACGATTGCATTCTCACTAATGCATTTCAAGAGTAAAACACACAATTCTACTTTGGCTTGGAAAAAAAAACCCAACAACAACCAAAAAACAGGAAGTTGGAACGAAAGGCACGGCCACAGGATTGAGAGCCACTGTGTTCTGATATATCTCCCACTTAAACAACAGAACACGCAGTCACGGCTGATCAGTGTGACGGTGGACCATTGTACTGGCGTTGCTTTGCAGCAGCCTGGTGGAATTTGCGCCTGATTTAATGAGCGTAAACACGGCGGACAGGCCTGCTCCGTGATGCGGCACTTCTCAAATGAAAGGGAGCAGATTTATCAGCGTACTGTATGTGTCCCGCTGCTCTCCGATGGCTGCGGGGATTTAATGAGCTGAAGGAGAAGCTTTTTTATGCACCACAACGGTGGATAACAGAAGAATTGACCATAGTTCATAGATAAGTTCAGACCTGTTTTAGATGCTCATGCTTTAAAACCAATGAAAGACAATTTCCTGAGTGGAACTGTCTGTGTAAAGTCAGTTTACACGTGACATTACTAAACATGCAGGTAACTTATCCGGGTGCAGAAAATATCAACAGCTCCCGTAATAATTAAACGATGGAGCCACGAGGCGAATCTGGCCTGAAGGGCATTATTGCCATCCGGATGTTTGCTTTCCATTTTCCTGTGTCCTGATCATATTCACGAACTGGGCAGGAGCAGAGGAGAAGGGGGGAGGTGGATAAAGGAGCAAAAGGAGCAGTGGCCTTACACAGCCCACTTAATCCCGTCCACACTGGGTTTGCTGTTTCCCTCTCTTCCTGGCCCCCCACCCCCCCCCCCCCAGATCCTTGCTCGTCCCCTCTACCCTTTTTTTTCCCCATGTTTTGAAAGGATGGAAGTGATCCATCTGAAACGAGCTAAGGCACGCAAGCACATATTCAGTTCCCCTCCCTCTCTTTGTCATCTCCCCTCTTTCTTTCCCCTCCCCTCTCTTGGCTCCCTTTAACACCCTACTATTCTATGTTTCTCCCCCACCTCCCCTCCCACTTGGGTTTCTCTCTCCTCTCCCCCCAACGGTCCACATTTGCTTAGAAATGAGTCACCCGACCACAAACCACCCTATTTAAGAGGGAGGGAGCAGCCGAGCAAAGGAGGGGGGAGATGGATTGAGTGAGAGTGGGCGAGAGAGGGAGAGAGGGAGGCTGATGGCTGTTTTTCACTCAGCTGGTTTTGTTGATCAGTATCAACAGCCAAGGTCTGGATCCAATCGGCTCCCTGCATTCAGCCAAGCAGAATGGAACTAAAAATATATTTGACGGCGCACAACGCTCGCGCACACACACACATACTGTATACACACATATGCTCACACAGAGCATCCAAACAACACACAAACGCACAAACGTAGTGAATAATGCAGCGCAGGCGGGGTGTCGGAGCAAGAGCACTTACCCAGGGGGTTTTTTGGATTATGACACGAGTGTTCTGGTGCTCATACACGTGTGCCCATGTGACCGTGCGTATGTGCACGGGCCTGTTTGCATATTAGCACAATCCGCGGCGAATAAACGAAGCCACAGACCTGTAGGTGTGAGACATCGCACTAATTACAGCAGCGGTGCTGTAGCCTCGCCATCAATAATGTTCATTAAACTACTGAACCCACTCAAGTTGACAGCTCCCCGTACTAATGTGTGCGGTATGTGTGTGTGTGTGTGTGTGTGTGTGAAAGTGACTTGCAATGAGTAAGTATCACAGCCGGGTGATGGATCACCACAGATTTGCATTAAATGCTTCTTTATGTGGACACGGCTGGCTGACAAAGGCGATTTTTTATCATCTCCGCCGGTTCAAAGTTTCTTGCAAGAGCTGAAGATAAACAAAATACTCCGAGTCATCATCCAGCTCACGAGTTGGGATCATTCATATAGTTTACAGTGCACTCGTCAGTTGTTTTAGTCAGCAAAGTGATCTGATTCACTCCATCTGAGCCAGAGACAAACGCTGAAACTTTAACCAAAATCTTGTCGTTTTCATTTTACCTCTAAGAGACATGTTGTGCAGAGAACGTAGTCTGGAGTTTTATCCAAAACCTATGTTAATACCTGATGTGGGGAAGCTCGGTGTTTGCAATTTGATGGGAAACTGCAATCTGGACCCAGACCAACGTTTTGTCATTATGCCCTCGCAAAAAAAAAAAGGGGGGGGGGAGGTTGGGGGTGTGATGGCAAGACACGCAAACATTACAGGAACTGGAACCCCTTCCTTTCCAGTAATTCTTTAACCTCACAGCGTATCGCCGTCTCAAAACTGTCCATTAAACAGGGGAGCTGAGAGTTTTTCTTTGGTTTACAAACTGCGGTTTTTCTTGTAATCAGGCAGCGAGAAAGTAAATAGCCGTAAAAAAACAAAAAACAAAACAAAACTGCGGCACAGTGAAGTTGGACTGAAGAAAACAAGCTGAAAGTGCGATCGCATCCTTGGTCGGGGATGTGGAATCGGTCCACCTCCCCGTGTATTACAGGGTTTGCCTGTGTAATCACAGGCCACCCTGCTGGCCCGGTGGGTTGTAAGTGCTCACTTTGCAAGCTGCAATCTGGATTTGATTAAATCAGCCTGACAAAACGCATGCATCACTTCACCGCAGTGTTTTACCTGTAATAAGATTTAAAGGCTAATTGCGGTGTTGCCTGGGCGAGCGCGACGGTATCATAGGACGTCCAGTGACTTGGAGGCTCTTGACCCTTTATAAGGTCACATCGCTCAAGTTACGGGAGACGTACCTAATTATTCACAGCGTGAGAATGTCACACAGCTCTGGATGGTAACGCTGGAGAAGTCGAGAAATGTTAAAGGGTAAATGCAGCCTCTAGTTCTGCTAGAAGCCTTTCTCAAAGCGTAGTCGACAAAGAAATAGAGGGTGTGACTTTGCATTTCTGATGCTGTTGGACGGAGAGTTTGGCAGATTTACTACGAGAATTTACAGAATGTTTAAATGCTTTAAACGTCCCTCTGACTTCTGCATATTTAAATATGTCTCTGCCTTTAGCTTCAAAACGTCTCCAGAGACTTTGTCATCATTAGGACTTCGGATGATGTCATCTGGAGGAGCTCTGGAGCAATGAGATGACATCGCCCAAACTGAAAGTTCCTCTAAGTGATGTCATCCGGAGGCTTTTTTTTTTTTTTTCTAGCTAGATCAAGCGCGATATGTTAATACGGGGAAGTCAGAGGGAACTGAATGGTTCAACACCGGTGAAGGCTTCGTTTAATCGTGTGTTACAAAGCGCCAAGGTCTTAAAAGAACCTTTCACTGCATGCAACTCCACACATCACGTGTCAATTTGAGAAACCAAGTGAAACCGAATCACACTTTAATCTTGGGCGATCAACAGAGAACTTTCTGATTAAGGGACAAATACCTTTAAAAATACTCCTGGAATGTGTGAATATGAATTGAAAAGCCTTGACTGACCTTGGTGTTATTTAAATGCTCCTGAGCGTCTTCCATTGTGCAGCCTGCTGACTCTGCCCGGGAACCGTCAGTCTTTAATGGTAATATACACTGCGGCCTGGGTCATATTGGACTCACTCCACTGGGGCTGCTGGATGTACATATACTCCAAATCAATATCCAATCCTGTTGCTTCCATTTGTTGCCTTGCAGTGTGTTTTTATGACTGCTTTTTACAACTGTACAGTTAATCTACGCTCAGTAAAACTTCCTGGCTTGGGGTCCGCTCCCTCCGAGACCATACATTCCCGTCGTGTTGTGGCAGAGTGAGACTGTGTGTGTGTGTGGTGCGTTGTACATTTGCAAGTGATACCGCGCTGCTTGAGTGCTAGTTGTGCACTAATACGCTCATTGCCAGAGGTGAGTTCAGGTGCTTCGTGTGTTCATGCTGTTGTGTGTCCGGTGTGAGCACGAACTCGGTTGTAACTCTCGTGCACATGCACTTGGCTGAGGGTTGTTATTAAGGTCAGTGGAACCAGGAATCTGGGAAATCATCCGCTGAGTGTGGGCGTGTTTCTGTGTGTAAGTGACTCATTTATTGAATGTTTTTGTGAGCGGCTGCGTGTGTGTGTGTAGGTGTGTAGGTGTGTGTGCAGCAGCTGGAAGCTAAATGAGTGTAGAGCTCGGAGAGGAAGGCGCAGCGGCACTTGGGAAACCTCCCGAAGTTCATAACCCCTGCAGGAGGCTAAAGAATGGGGTGGAAAAACTCTTAATTGGCCAACTGCATTGTGCACAGGCATGTAACTCCCACGTGGGCCTTTTTTGTACGTTTAAATGTGTGTGTTTGCCACAGGGGAAAAAAAAAAAAGGCAACACAGATCAGCTTTCAAGGTGAAAAGGGGGTAATGAGCTTTGAAGACATGAATCCACCTATTTGTTTCCACTTGCATCCATCCGTGTTTCCCCCTTTATATCCATCCTTTATCCAACCTCCCTTCCTTCCCGTTGCCTCTTCCCTCCTGTCTCTGCTCTTCAGTTTTCATCCCATCTGCTTGCTCTGTGTCAGAAAGCATCCATTTAAACTCCTGAGAGTCTCAGAGGAGGGAGCACAGTGAGACTCAATGGGCCAAGGAAAATGCCAAAAAACAAGATGCTTAAGAAAGTCATTCTGACTTTTTTTCCACTCTCTCGTTCTGCGTCTGTTTCTATGGTATACAGTTGAGTTTTTTTGGGGGGGGGGTTTTCTTTCCATCCCTTTGATTATTTCCTCGCTGATGAAAACTGAGGGAAGAGAGCAGGAGATGAAAAGCGGTGTCTAGAATGCATGATGAAGAGACCGAGTTGAAGATGATTTTAGGCAGGAAATTTCCTCCCCTCACCGCAGCATTGAAGGGGTTGCGTGAGGAAATGATTGAGGCTGTCATGGAAACACTGGTGGTAGGTGCGAGGAAGCTGTGTAATGTTGGTCGTGGTGTGTGTGTGTGTGTGTGTGTATATCAGGGAAAGTGAGGGGTAATTGAATAGATAGTGTGCTGGCTCTTGTTGCATGTGTTCAAGTTTGCTTATGTCATCAGGGGTAATTAAGCAAAGAGAGAGAGAGAGTGTGTGTGTGTGTGTGTGTGTGTGTGTGTGTGTGTGAGATGTAGAGCCACTGTGGCTGCTTTACTAATGTGACACAGATACACACTGAATGCTTTTAGTTTCTAGTGACTAATAGATGCTTTTGATGTCTGTGTGTGTTTGTGTGTGTGTGTAATGGTACTTATCTGGGTCTGTGAGTGAATGGAGAGAAATTAGGAGCATTAATCATGTATACTGTTTGTGTGTGTGTGTGTGTGTGTGTGTGCTGTACGTAATGCAAATGTGACTGATTATATTTGCGTGTGTGTGTGAAGGGTTTTCAGTAGGTATTGGAAGAGAACCTGCACACTGAAGGTTTTTCATTATAGTGCAATAATTAGACATAAAAACGAACTTACAGCCCCATTAAACTTGGCATCATTACTTCTTTAATGGGATGAATTTTCCTATTTAAACAGCAAAAGATGATTCAGAGCCTTAAACCAACAGACAGACCGCGCTCAGCGTTGCCTAAACGTGGTTTTTTTCCCTCCAGTCGGCGTAATGGCGCACTGTAAATAATCCCCACGAGTTGGGGTTTTGCGTCATTCATCAGAGTGTTACCTGGTAAACAATGCTGCGCTCGACAACCCTCAGAGCTTTTATTAAAATGATAATACGTTATGTGCTGATAATTACTGCGCAGTAATTAACTTGTTAATCATTACCTCGTGGACGCATTATTAATTTGCCAGCACAAACTCTGCTCCATGCACAAAAGTTAAAAACAGTTTGATCCCCGACGTCTCCAACTGGATAGCAGTTAGAGGACTGGTACAAAACTGAACACATCTAAACTCTCCAATAATGTGACCTCTAAAAATGATCTTTTTTTTTTTGTTGTTGAGAAATTTTCTGGGAAAATAAAGTTTCTATTTCATGAAATCCTGAAAAAAATTACACCCGATTCCAGTGGTGGAAGTGCTGTAGAGTCCCCCTTTAGAAATGTGCGCGGAAGAAGATCACGTATTGTGTTACCAAATCAGTGTAATGAGTTCAGCACACTGAAAGAAAAAAGGACATGTGCAGTGCAGTAGCCAGGTTTTGAATGAAAACAAACATTTGTAGCCGTTATGGTCCCATAATGGAAGATTCATACGCTGCCAAAGTCAGCAGTAAAATATGAAGCTTTACCTCACTGTCGCAGTGAAAAAGGTTTCCCTCAAATCCTCTTCCTACTGCACATCTGTGATTTCCTGTCTGCACTGCCTCCGGGCCCCATTAACCCACCGTGATACCATTTAGCCTCGGCCTCACCTCCTCCACACTTACATCTGTTATGATTATGAGTCTGTGCCTCGCAGACACGTTGCTTAAACATGGGTGAATCAGGGCTTTATTCTTTTTGCTGCGGTACGTTTGCACATGGAGGCTGAGGCAGGTTATTTCTTGTTGTCCGAGGCTCCTGTTCCCAAGCTCGTGTTCCCAAATCCGGACTTTGGGTGGTGTGGGATTTCCAAAGCGCACGTTAGCAGCGATGTCGTTGGGAATTTTTCATTGTTGTCTGACAAAATTCTCTCAAACTCCAAATGATCAAGTCGAGTTAATCGACGGGCCACTCGGGGAAGTTCGTGGAGCTTCTCTGAAGATTTGTGACTCATTCTGTGATGTAATGGGAGGCCAGGTCGTGCAGACTTCCCATCGCAAATTCCCGAAGGGACTGATTAATATTATTAGGTTTTTAGCAGCACTACATCGTATCCTTAATGATGATGCGGTTCAGTGTAACCTTCCACACTTGATACTACCAGCTGTTGGTCTTTGGCTCTGCCCACTGGTGTTGAACCATTTACATTTACCGAGCCTCAAGAGATGGTCGCGTTTTGATAAATGTTTAGCCAGCATTCTAGGTTAAAGGTTGCCCTACTTCTGCAGAAGACACATTTTAATTAATGCGCATTGTTTGGACTGTTTTAAACCTCGAAGCAGTCCTCCAGAAGTTGCTTTCAGCTAGACGTCCAGCTGACTATTAACTTTGCAACAGCTTCCGTTTTGCAGAACTTTGGTCGACTCGTTAACATTTCTGCAGCTTTGCGTGGGAGTTCGATTTCCCTAGAAGCCACTTGCTGTAAAACAACTCCAGGTTCCAGGTGTTTAAGTGGAGTCTAATATCAAATAAAGAATATTTGATTTAATCCAGCAGTCACCTCTTCTCCAATGCTCCATGCTGGGTGGTCTTTGTGAGGATACTTTATCTGTTAACACGAGATTTTTTTGAGGGGGATGTTTGAAGTATATTCAATGGTGCATTTTATACTGTAAGTCGTGTCCTTGACCAAAAGCTGTTTTTAATGAGGATTCCCACTGTGGAGCTTTTACAGTCACTGCCTCTGGCTTATTATGTGACAGTTGAAGCGGCTTCCTGTGTTCTCAGGGCTGTTTTCAGTTCCGAGACTGAAAGCAAGGAGAAAAGAAGGAGAGGAAGCAGATCAACAAAAGATTATTTATTTCCATACCCCTTAGACTGTTTTGTACCCTTGTCGTTCTCCCGCATCTCCACTCTCTAACTTTTTCCACCTTGCCTCACCACATCCCAAATCTTCTCATTTAGATTATCCCCACTGCAGAGAAAGTAAAATACAGTTTTCATGTCTTTCTCCCCCCCCAACCCCCCTTCCTCCTAATCTCCTCCATGTACACGACAGTAATGCAGAGACTGATATAAGCTCCCCTGCCTCTCTCCATGACATTTATCACCATGCTTCTTAATGCAGGCAGGCTGCTGCTGTTGATGAGGAATAAGGATGACAAGCATGGCCTATTTTCCTGCTAATGATAGTCTCTGTACTTTTTCCTTTATTGCAAAAAAATACCGTGTTCACCGAGCGGTGTTTACCGAGGCACCTCACAAGGCAGCTGACAAGGATTCGACACTGATGTCGATCACGCATCTGGTACATTTTTTTTTTTTTTTGTAAGAGCTGATGTGGGATTCAATAGTGTTTTAAAGTAACTTCAGAGAACGCCTGCAGAAACCACGTATCTGATTAAAGATGGATTTCTTCTTCTGCATAGATGCGTTTTTAGGATTTTCTCCTTTGCACGTGACTGTTTAGACCGGTCGGGTCCGGGCATCCGTCATAATTCCTCAGGTTTGGTTTTTGAGTGAAAATCGGGAAGAAAATCACACCGCTCCCGCATGTGACCTCAGACTCGTTGAAAAATGAACATGCCAGCTCTAATGGGCCTTCGCAGGAACAATGTTCTTTATAGCCTATACGGCATAATAGATTTTTAAGTACTTGATTAACAGAAGGACGACAGCCACCAAAGACCTTCCACAAAAGGCCATTATTTAGCTGTCTCTCACTCAGGCTCTTGATAAATGCCGCTAATGCTTAAAATATAATATGGGACAATAAATATAAATAACATTTAGGCCTGTACGTTGTGTTCGCGGGCCAGTCTGTAAGTTTGCAGAGAGAGAAAAGTAGGACAGGGAAAGTTGGATTCATCATCCTTAATGCCTTCTGTCACTTCAATTGGATATCGCCAGACTCCAGTCCCCTAATTTAGACATCATTTCCTGTCCCCAGAGTCCCGCCTCATTCGCCCGACCCGTCTGTCTCACCCTGGCATAACCCTCCCGCATCCCGTGTGAGACCGGAGCTAGAGAGGGTTTGAAATCAAACGGAGACCTCGCCCCTCGCCACCGAAAGCCTTTTTTCCAAAGCTTCATCCTCCGCTCGCTCAGCGTTTCGCCTCTTTCAAGCACAGGATGAACAAATTGTTTGAATCACAGGCTCAGTCCAGGCCCACTTATACTGACATCCACCCCCCCCCCCCCCCCCGCTGGTTTTTGTTAGAATAACTCAAACTTGCCAGCACTATGCAGATCATTATTTGATGTTCAGCGTGGTTTTACTGAAAAGTGGGGAAAAAATGTCATTCACTCGCTGGTGTTGCCCTGGCTCCTAACCCTACACAGTACTCATTTCAGCCAAGCTCAGATTGTTTGATTGGCATTCACTGCTGTGTTTGCCAGGAGTGTTGGCGGAACCTTGCTGGTATTTGCATAAAACAGGAAGGGGCTCAGATTTCCCTGCTGTTCTGCGTTGCGCTGCCCCTGCTGCACCCCGAAGAAAAAAATCAGCGTGCAAATCCCAGGAAAAAATACAAAAACATTAGTTGGCCTTATGCAGTTCTGCACTATACGCTCAACACTTGTCCTTGCCTGGTTTGACACTTACTTTTCTCTTCTTTCTGGCCCAGCGTGAATCCCTTCGTACAAATTCTACACCGCCTGAGCCAGACCTCTTTCCTCTCTCACATTCCTGCAGAGAATCTTCTTAAATATGGCCTGGCACGAGTCTTGGCTCCGCAGTGTGAACCTTTTACCTTTGTGTGCTGCTGATCAGTGAGATCTGGATTTGGTCCTGGGTTGACAGCGGGCGATCACTCTGCCCCGTGGTTTGACTAGCTGACCGATATAAGAGAAGCATGGGAGGGAGGGAGATGGGAAGCAAAGGATGGGAGAGTGAGAAAACAAGACGGAGGATGAGAGAGGGTATAATTAGGAGGCTGGGAAGGAAACCGAGGGTAAGAAGGAGAGAGCTCGAGGGATGTTTGTGAACATTGTGGCACCTTCCAGGTGCAACTTTCCACTGACCCTCTTCAAATAACCCCTCTTCTTGTCATTCCTACGTGTCTGTCTCTTTCTGTCTGTGTGGCTTTGGCAAAACAAGGTACAAAACGAGCTCCTTTTCACTAACCTTCTTAAACCCATCTCTCATTTTTGTTTCAAACCCTCTACTGAAACAAGAGTGGAGAGGCAAACTTGGCTCACACCAACATCGAGTATAGAACAAGGGAGCGTTACAGTAGTAGAGGTAGGGGCGGGGTGACAAAAAGCCGAAGTGCCAGCAGCTGGACTGACGCGTGTATAGCGCAAAATGTCTGCAAAATTCAGTGCAACGAGCTGCTGGGAGACAATGTATGAGTCCCATTCAGCCTGATCCCAGCAATGACTGACTGCACCCTCACCGAGGGATTACACTGAGAAGAACATTACCACACACTTGTAAGAGGATTGTAAAACACGTAGAAGAAGACACTACTACTATCACCACAGCACACTTACAATACAAGAAGAACTGTGAATACCTCCTCCCAATTTGAGCTGACTTCCTTAAAATCAGCATCAATTCGTTCCCTTTTCTTTTCTTCTACCCATTTGTTTCCATCCCTCCTTCCAACCCCTCCACCCCCTCTGCAGAAGCCTTGGAGGATCCGTCCAGTGCGGGAGTAGTGGCGGGTGCCGTGATCGGCTCCCTTCTGGCTCTGCTCTTGGTTGTGGCGCTTATTGCCGTTCTCCTGACCCGCAGCCGCCGGCAGCAGAGGCGCGGCTACCCCAGCGGCGGGGACTCCATAGCGACAGGTAGCGGAGGCAGCAATGGCGGAGACTACGGCAACAAAGCCCGTCTGCTCTTTAGTGGGACTGGCAACAACGGCAGTAAGAACGGCACAAGCGCGAACAACAACGGGCCTATCTACACGTATCGTGAGGGCTGCGATGCCACTGGCACCCTGACGGAAAAGGCTAACGACGTCCACCATCACCACCTTCACCACTCCTCAACCGGAAACCCCCCCACGTCCCACGACATCCTCCTTTGCGGCAATATGGGCGACGCCGAGAGGAGAAAGTTCACCCTGGACGACAGCCTGGAGGATGAAGAGGAGCGATACGATGGGTTTGGAGGTGTTGGGGGAGGTGGGAACATGCTGCCCCCAGCTTATCACGTGCGCAGAGGCCATGGCAGCGAAGAAGAAATGGATGTGTACCTTGACGACGACATGGAGTCTCAGAGAGATGGGTCTGTCATTTCCCGGACTGCCATTTACGTCTGAGTACAGCGTAGAGGAAAAGAAAGGGCGAGGGCGTAAAATATGGAGAGGAGATGGAGGTGGAGGAAGGGGGGAGTCTGAGCCAGCCCCTTTTTGCCACCAAATAAATTAACATTGCCTCCATCAGCTAAACACCCACCTGCTTAACATTCAGCTAGATCAAAGAGACGCCATCAATTATATCCTCTCTGCTTGACTCCGAGTGTACACTTTTTTCTAAAAAGAGGATTAAAAAGATTAAAAAGAAACAGAAAGTCAACGTGAAGAAGTTGTTGTGTAGCTGATGAAGGGAAACTTGTGGTGGCAGTATGTGACTGTGTTTAATTGTGTCACGGAGATAGATGGTTTATTCCGTGTCAGCCAAATATGACAAAACGAAAAAAGAAAAACAAAACAAAAACAAAAACAAAAAAAAATACCGCAGTGCACTGCAAGTCTGATGCGATGCTGCTTTCATGGCTATGTTCTCGTTTCTTCAGCTTTGCAAGTGCGTGATTATGTGCTGACATTGTTTGTATTTTGTACCTTCCAAGAAAACAAAATCTGCAAAGCCGCCAACACCATCACTATTGTTCCCACAATCGCCACCATTCCAAACTGCCTTCCTGCTCCAAAATAAAAGAAGACATCATTTGTGGGCAGCCTTCAACGATACATGAGACCGAAACCAAATGGCCTTCGTGGATGTTGCCCCGGCTCTCCTGACACGCCTGAGGCTTCACCCGAACCGTTGCAAAACCCGAAAAGGCCGAACGCATAAATTGGGGGGTTGCTGGGTTTGCAGCCCCTCCCTGCGACACCGCCCGGCCTTTCTGATGGGTGCCGCTGAAGTTACATAACAGACTTAACAGTGTGTGCTAATGTGTGGCTGGCTGTGGTGTTAATGATGTGCATCATCTATATATTGGGCGCCGTCTCACTATAGCACAGTTGTTATTGTTGTTGTTGTAGATGTTGTTGTCGTGGTTGTCACTGTTGTGTAATGGTGTTGATCTCGCTAAGGAAAAGACGCACCAGGAGCCTTGGGAGTTTCGCACAGTTCCACGTTGGGTCGGTAATGACTCATTTAATGGGCAAAAAGAGGAAAGAAAAAGAAAAAAAAAAAAGATGTTTTTCTTTGTTTCCAACTCGTCTTTTTTTTTCCTCCTTCCTTTTCTTTTCCAGTGTGCAACTAGTCTACGTTTCTTCCTGTCTTTCTTTGCTTCTTCTCTGCCTGTCGTCCCCTCTCTGTCTCGTTCGCGTCTGCACCCGGCACCGTTTTGTATGCTTTTCCAACGCTCTGTCCCGCACACACATTACATCTTCCTCTCGTTCCGCTCTTTCTTCATTTACATAATGGGCGGCTTACGAGTGCCGCAATGACTGTGTGCAGGCAGAAGGGGATAACTCAGTATTTATATTCCTATCTGGGTCGCATTCAATGAGGCAAAGTATTCACCGGCTTTGTTGGAGGCTGCTGTATTTCATGTATTCATTTTTCCATGTCCCGCAGAATGTTCTGAGGGTATGTACCAGATTATTCCATGGTCTGTATTCTGATACTAAAACTACTGCTGACTCTACTCACAGTAAAATAATCTAAATGAGATGTTGGCTCACGAGCTGTGATTGCTTGTCCTTAATAACATCATTGTGTATGTGTTCAGGAGAGTAACTGAAAGGGTTGCAATTTCATGTAATAGTTCGGAGCCTGCAACTATAATTTACTTTTTAGAATGGACCCATTTGCTAACACATAACAAGATGGTAACTGAAACGTAGCTCTCGTGTCACCGGAACACACAGGCCTTATATTGATACAGCTTTTTCCTACTTTCTTTTTCTCATTGCACCAAACTTGGCTTTTTTTTTTTTTTTTTTTTTTTTTTTTTTAAATGAGCATTTGAATTAAATGACTTTTATGCTTTGCGACACAGGCAAAGGCTCATAGACTCCGTGGGAAGGTTACACATTCGAAACGAGGAGCCAAGGCAAGAGGTAATAGATGAACGGCAAACTACAGTGACGCTACGCGCTTGCAAGCATCACCCCATCACGACCGCACGCTCGGTTCCAATCGACACGCAGTGTTTACCCGTGTGCTGCGTGCTCAACTTTTATGGCTCGTGTCGTTTTGCTACTCAACGGTACCTCCAGTAGAATCAATAACGAAGCCGAATGTTAACACGCAGTATAAATCATCTTTTCCTCTGTGTTTTGTGAGGGTGTTGTACTGCATGTGCCGGCACAACTTCATGTTTACGAGCAAGGATCTGAAAAGGGAATCTTGCAATGTGATGGTCGTCAACACTGCAAAGGTCAATCTCAAAAGTCATTTTAACCCCACATTAAAAATCTGAACTATTTCTTTTACTCCTCTGGCAGTAGAATGTAAGAATATATTGTGATAATAATTAATAATGTTACCCTAAATGCATTGTAATTATACTATTCCCTGGGTGTAAGATCTCAGCAAACCTTTTGTCCGTGTGTTGAAAGCTTAGATATTTCAAATTTTGAAATTCAAAACCTCAGGCCCATTGTTGCTGGCTGTTGTTGAACATTATACCTGTGGATTTCGATATCTGCCATGTCACGATGCATTTCAAGCTAAGACGCTCCATCGCGGCTCCTAGTGTTTTTGGACAGGTTGCCCATTCATTTCCATGTTGCAGAGAAACAATTATACTGTATTTGCCTGTTGCCACGTGTCACCTGTTGCAGCTTTTGTTCACTGTGTCACTTGCAGCACAGTTTGGGTTGAAAGTATTAAAGTGTTTGTTTCGACTCCGCAGGGTGCATGCATGCTCCGAGAGTTTTTTTTTTTCATTCTGATGAAAACAATATCTGGGGTTTTACAATTTTAATGTTGATTTATTACCCAAAAATGGAAAATTTCTGATTTGACTTTTCAGTCTAAAAAAAAAAAAAAACACAACAACTTTTTATTTAGAGCCACTTCAGCACTTCAGCATATTTACCCTGTACAGCATTTGGGCCATTGTATGCGTGCGCCTCAGCACAATCTCGTCTCCAGGGGATTCTTGCAGCAGTATAATTCTAAAGAGTTGACTGTGATCACAACTTTGGTGCCTAATTAGTCCCGTATTCTTGTAGCGTGCGTGTACCCTTAGTGAGAAAAACTCGTCATCATTCAAAACTTTTGTTTTTGCACAACCTATTTTCAATAAAGGAAAAAAAAAAAAAAAAAAGCCTTTCTGAAACAATTCTCTGTGGAAAAAACTGGTAATTAATTAAGCAGAGCCGGGGTTATCAATCTATAAATACCAGACTCCCCCCACCCCCCTACCCCCCCTCCTCAGCACAGTCTCAGCACAGCACAGCACACTTCACCTTCCCTGGGATGTTTAGCCTCTCCTGCAGATCTGCTGCAGGAAGTTTTGCTTACCTGCGTGGAAGTGCGGTCCTCCCTCAAGTTCAAATACACACCACACAAAAAACCCACATCATTGTGGGCAGGTGCTGTTAATGAAGTCAGTAATCACTTTTAGAGGTTTTTGTGCCCATCTCCCCAGAAAGAGACATCCCGTTATTTCTGCTTGACTCGTAAATTTGCAGCTTTGTATTTGTTGTAAATGAATATTGCGTAATTCCTGAAGGGCTGTGGAGAGCATAGCAGGTGGTAGGAGAGCATAGAAGAAATGGGAAGGGGGGGGGTCTCATGCTAATGCTAGCTGCAGATTGTAGCTTTTAGCTCGAGGAAGTGGCAGAGTTGCGATAGCTGACCCTTCCGCTGAGGTGGATTTTGGTTTTGCCATTCTGCATGGACCTACTTGTGCCACGTGAAATATCGAAGCAATACAGACTTCATACACATTGGAAGTTCACGATTGTGCTTGATGTTTTTTAACTGAACACTTCCGTAAATTTGTTTGGTTCTTTCTGTCGAGGAACTTCACAAGAAGGTTAAAACACGCGCATGGAGCTAATGAGCACATTAAAATGATGCTCGACAAGAGTATTTATCTTTGAAGAGAGTTTTAAAGACACACAATCATCATTAAATAACATAAAAAGTTATTTGAATTGTCCAAGAGAAGCTGACTGACAGAGCAGCCCTTCCTGTGAGTTAATAATGGGGGTCAACCTGCTGTCCCTGCCTCCCAAACACGACCCCTGTAAAGTCCTGTCCTCCTTACTGTGAGCGTGGCACCCATGCCAAGCAGAGGATGCTGTAACTGGTCACTTGGCTCTGACAGAGTGAGGACGGAGGATGGGGGGCGGTAGCTCGGCGCTGCATCTGGGGAATACCAAATAGGCTGCGAGAGGGGGCCGGAGGAAAGGGAGGCCTCTTCTTCTCACATCAGAGATATGGTGAGTTTAAAAGAGAAGAGACGCGGAACAGAAACTGAAACCTGGGCCCCTGTAGAGAACATGAGAAGACATTTTCCCTTTTTTTTTTTTTTTTTTTTTTGAACCACCTGAGATTGAGACGGTTTTGAAACGCTGTCAATTTATTCAGCAGCGAGCCTGCAGTTAGAGACGGGCAGATTTGTTTCTCTCACAGAGCCCAGTTGGTCGGCCGCAAGTGTAGAGATGGCCGAGAGTGTGTGATTAGAAAAAGAGGGCGGCTGAGATGGGAATTACAGCTCTGACAGTGGAAGCTGGAGGTGGGTGAGAAGCCTCAGAGGAGTATTTTCGAGTGTGGTGCCTCCCCCCCCCTCCTGCTCGGCGATTGGCCACTTTCAACCGAGCGACAACTGACAGTCCTTACCAACCCTTCCAATTAGCGAAAAAAAAAAAAAAGGCCGTCCTGTTTAGCTTTCCTGAGCGCAGTCTATCTGCAACAGATCTTTTTAATTGTGAAGAAATGTTCGGCAGCACTCCGGGGACCCCTGTGCAAGGGCGGAATTGTATTTGAAATTGTATTTTTCATATTCCTCTCTTTGCTTCAGCTTTAGCGCCCGGTACAAGCTGTTCTCCCTATGTTTAATTCAGCAGAAGGCATGAAAGTGTTTCGCATTATCTCTACGCTTCCCTCTGAAGGAAGACGGCAAAATGGAGAAAAAAGGTGGGGGTGGGGGGGGGCAGAAGGGGATAGAGAGGAGCGGAGTAAAATAGAGAGGAGGAAGAAGGGGGCCTATTAGTTACTGAGCTCGAGTTTTTGTGGTTAATCCAGTTAAAGTGGAGGCGCTGCCAGAGCCGGCTGAGACTCCAGGAGATGTGGCTGAAGTTTCCTCCTCCCATCGCTGGTTAGAAGAGCCGGCATTGTAGCGTGTAACCAATGGACTTAACACAGTGCTGTCCTGCTTTCCGGGCTCTCAGGATACCTCCCTCATCCCCCCCGCGTGCTGCTCCTGCACTGCACCGTGCTATACTTAGAGACGTAATTCGTCACGGCTCTTTCCGTTTTGGTCCAGGTTATTTCAGGTTTTAAGTTTTTTTTTTTCCCCCCACCGGTCTTTGTTTTAATTGTGCGGAGGTTCAGTGTGAAGGCAGGTGAAGTGGTCCGTCCCTTCGACATGTCCACAATGGTTTTTTTTTGTAGCATTCGGAGCGGCAAAAGTAAGACGTCTCACCGTGTCAACATTGCTTTTCCATGTATTTCTCAGCTCACTTGCTAACTGGTTTTCACGCGCTGTCGAGCACAGTATGTGGTGACTCAGATTGGTGCTAGGTCGTGTCCTCTGCAGCCGGCCTCGTTCAGCTGCCACTCTATTAGATTTTGTGATGCTGACAGTTAAGCAGATGCCTATTGATAAAGACAGCGTTTTTAAATTTTTTGTTTGGTTCAAAAAGCCGACCTGATAACTGTATTTACTCAGACTCGTATGAGCAGATCACAAACCGGAACATTATAAACCAGCAAAAACTGAATTTGGCTACAGCATAAATACCCACGACTTCCAGTTCCAACTCCTAAAACTTCAAAGTGCTTTACAGACGATTGAAAGGTGAAAGAGCTGTGCAAGCAACAAAACAATAGAAGATAAAGAGTTGAATGAATGATAACGTTACACGTTTCGTGCTTGTGCCGAGGCTGGTTAACGTCAGAGGAAGATTGTGTTCTGGTTTTAATAGGTAAATGTAGAGCGTTTATATAAAGTTTCAAACCGAACCACAGTCTTTAAGCCAACCAAAGTGCTTTTGTTGCCCAAACCCAACCGTCCTGCCTTACATACGTCCACCATCATCTCCAGCCACTTCTGCTTGATTAATGTAGGATCTTGCCTCCCAACATTTATATAATATGACAACTTGAAAGTTTAGCTGCAATAAAAAAACAGGGTGTTATCACCTTTCAAGTTGATATGGTTGATACCTCAAACCAACATGAAGCAACATTTACAATGACACTCTAGTGTCTTTGTGCCTGTTCCTCCGTGTTTTTACTTAATTAAATGAAAAAGTAAAAAGAACTTCAGCTTGTCTCATCAACATGAGTTTTTGTTCCAGCCTCAAAGAAACCGTCCTCGATTCAACCTTCATCCACTTTCAGGCCCCTACGTCCTCCAAGCTCTTCGGCGTGAGCGGTGCGCTCCAGTCCTTCATCTCAGAGTCATGTTCTATCGAATCATTTCAAACGAAATGAAGAAAATGAAATTTCAATTCATTTGAAATCCCGGAGCATTTTCTTTAATGAACTGGATCTAAAGAGCTCTTTGTATTCCCTCCCCCTGCTTGTTCTGACCCCTGGGATGCAGAACGCCGAACAGCTCAACTTGATTGGGAGCGAACGTGGCACTGTATCAGCTGATGTAATGCTGGCAGCTTGATCTCAACACTGACTCTGAGACAAAGGGACGTTCAGAAGCCTGTTTTTGTCTGTCAATTTAGCAGGAGACATTAGGGCTTCTATTTCCTCCCACGTAGATGACACCAACCCGCCTGTATCAAGGGTCTCTTTGAAACTTTAATGTGCAGGAAAACCATTCTGATTTTATGTGCTGCCAACGAAGGAAACAGCATCTCTCCTGCTCTGGCACCAGTTTAATGGCTTTAGAAGTAATATTGCTTTCAACCCTTTGTGAACCCGAGTGTCATTTTAGATCTCTGATTAACTTTTAATGGGAAATACTAAAGGACAGGACCTCACTGAGCTCAGGGCGGCCAACTCGCTGTTTTCTCTTTTGTAGATCCAAATCCAAGAGTTGCACACTCGCAACTGCGCAAGACAGAGCGCGGCAACTTTCAAGATGTTCAACCACAGTTTCCACAGAATCGCCACGTTATAGTATGTGATCAAACCATGCACAATGCACCCGTGTTTACCGCCCTACGCTGGGGTCTTTCATGAATGAGTCCGGCTTAGGCTGAGCGGTTTGAGCCTACATGATTCAGCTCCTCTCAGCATTTTGTCATCCATAGCTTTTTGTGAGTGGCACATTTCACTTTTCTCACCTTTTTCTCCACTATCCCGATTCGATCTTAGAATACTGCTCCACTGAGCAAAACCAAAGATTATATCCTTGTTTTCTTTCCCTGTTAAAACTCGGTGCATCCCCCACACTGCATCTTAAAATGGCTGCCGTTGGCTGTTACGCTGGGAGCCTCGAGCCTCGAGCACATATGAAAAGCTCCCTTCTTTCTAACTGTACATCCACGGATTTATTTTTTCCTAGTTTTTAAACTACAGTTAGTTTATCAGGTTTCAGCTTTAGCTCAGTTGGTAGTTGGGAGTTTGATTTCCAATGCTTCCTGGCCACATGTCATGGTGTCTTTGAACAAGACATTAAAAACTTCATCTATCTGCAGCTTTAGTAATTTTAGTAAAAAGATTTCCCCGTGGGGATCAATAAAATGGTTTGAAAAATCAATTGAGTGACGCAGGCCACTTCTCTGGTGACAATTTCGATACTACGAATGTGCCAAGTGCTACTCTGGCAGGCAACAACGGCTAGATGTCACCAAATTGCCAATAGATAACAGTGGGCTGATAACGACTGATAACCTGCCATCAAATGGGATGATGACACTCAAACAAGCCGTGGCAGCTTTCCTGTATCTTCTATCTGTGGTTACGCGACGGCGTACTACGGTTACTTTCTGTCAACCAAAAGAATTGATTAATAGACCAACAACGTCAGTTCAGTTCGTACTGACAACAACAACAACAACACCTGGGCCGAGTTGTAACGGCAGGCACCTTGTAAAGCGCCACAAAAAATGCAGTTCTTACATTTTTCGACCAGATCATCTTTGCACTCACTGGGAATCGAGTTTTCCCCTGTTGCAGTAATTTCGTTTTAGGTACCTTCTCCAGAAAACTGAATGAAGTGCTACAGCTGTTCAATAATTAATTAGAAAGTGAGATCAAAGTATACTTGCCTACACATACAACCCCTATGAGACAAAATTATTTTTAGCTATATAAATCACATCGACTCGACTACCAGAGTTTTTACCAGTCTTGGAAAAAATCCTTGAAAATAAGAAAAGATATTTTAGGTTTTTCTAGCTGTACAGTATAAAATGGCCTTGACATTAGGTGATTTTTGTAATAAAATATATCAGACCAATCCATGAAGATGCCTCAGCTCTGTGGATGTTGATCTGTGCAGGGATCCACACAGAGACCTGGGAAAACCATGTGATATAGATTTGTTTTCAGCCAGCAGAGGTTTGAAAATGATTTCATCAGTATTTTGTAATAGGGGTAAACACTGTAACGTTGTATAAACTATCGCGAGTTACAACACGGTAAAAAAAAATGTGAGTCCTTGAAGGTCGTCCAGTAGTTTTGAAACCAGATTCAGAGCCAGAAAGTATCACAAACTTGACTTTCTTGACAGTATTGACAACACCATTACAGTTATTCAAACTCTGCTCCAGCAGCTGTCACAAATAAAAACAATATCTTCTCACGTTGAGAAGGCATCAGTCAGGCTTGCAATCTTGTTTTAACAATTTTTCTTAAAAAGTGGAAACAATTTGAAAACAACTTTTACTTTTTATAAAGATTTCACATCAGCATTGTGTCGAAACAAGATGAATCATTTGCTCAGTTTATCCGGGCTGTGATTTTAAAGTCTTTCTCGAAGAGTGAACCTGCATGGAAACAAGTGAGGTCATCGTCTCCTCAGGGCTGTGTGTTTTTTTTTTTTTTTTTTTTTTTTTTCCACTACCTCCCGTCTTCTAGTAAAAACCAGCCTTGGTGACTGAAAAGATTACAACACTTTACAAAGACAGATGTTTTTTATAGAGCAAAGCCCTGCTGTGTTGGACAGCCGCCGAGCCTCCTTCTTCCTCCTGAGTGAAAACCGCAGGACGAATGAAGAAACACCTCTAACATCATATATCAAGGCTGTCACGTAATGTTTTTACCTCTTTACTAGAAGACGGATGAAAATATTAACAGCTTATTTTTATCGATAATGGCTGTAGCCCAGTTGTCGTCCACAAGCCACAGGGTCAGTTGTTTGACCCCTAGTTCCTCCTGGCTACATGTCAAAGTGTCCTTGGACGAGACATTGATCCTCAAGTTGCTCCGTGCATGGCAACCCCCATCACTGGCGCGTGAAGAGATGAATGAGCGACAACGACTCCGTCAAGAGATGAGATCAAGGTTTCATTTCCCAGCTGCAGATTCCAACAACACTGCAGATTATTCACACTTCATATGACGCTATACTACATGAATCTGACGACAAAAATAACCCGACCTAGTGCTCAAGGTTTAGGAAATCGTGTCAGTAAATGGTGAGTCAGAGCACATCAGTCTCCGGGCTCTGTTTCAACTTCAAACTTGTTTTGTATGGTGGGAAAACATGAAATCCGCCCCTTCGCTACCTGTAAATTACAGTGTATTTAGCTCGTGAGAGTGGTATCATTTTGCCTGGCAAACACCGAAATTACCTGCTATTTCTTTAAAAGAAAGAAACACGGTTTCAGGGAAAATCGTGTCGAATGATAGATGTCTCATTTTGGGCTGAAACTCCCAAAGTACCTGACACTTCATTTCTTCCCGAAAGCAGATAAACAGTGATGTAAATCTTTGTGTAGGTGTCAGAGTTTATCTTTTCTGTTGTTTTGCTTCCCCCCCCCCACACACACACACACACACCCCCCTCTCCTTATCAAAACTGTACATACTGCAGCGAGAAACCCACATCCCCATCTGTCAGGTCAATGCTGATGACCGGCCAGATTTTTATGTGCTGCGTCTCACTGTAAAGTGAGCAAACAGCTGTTTGTCAAGGGAGTGCGTTGTGCACGATGTAGGATTACAGGGCAGGTGGACAGTCAATCCTAGAAAAACCCCTCACCTGTGCCCCCTCGTGATATAGCTGGTCAATGAGATGCTTCTTTTGAAGGACATCCAACCCCGTCAGTCCAAGAAGCACTTCTTCATACTAGATGTCAGATCCTCACTGTAGCACAGGGGATGATGCCTGAGAGCAGCTACAAATATGAAACATTGAGGCTAATATGCCAATATGCAGGACCATAACCACAGAAAAATAGACTTGAAATAAGGTAAAAGTGCCTCAGCCAGATGAGGAATGTTGACGGCCAACAACAGCTTGTCTGTATTGGTCAGTCTTGATGAGGAAACTGCAAGACGGTGACTTGTTCATCTTTCCTGAACAAAGGTCGAAGACGTCACACCTGCAGGGACCAGTTCACTTTGAGCTCCGCCTTTAAAAAATGCGATGATAAAGTAAGATACTGTAACTGTACAGTATCTTCATGTCTATAGTTCGGAACATTTTCTCTGATAATTCTCAGCAAAAGTCGACAGTGATATTTCCCATAATGTCTAATGTCGTAATGTCTAACTGTCTCTTTTCCTAATCATTTAATGGGAGACATAAAAGTCAGTGCGCTGGTTAAACCTATAGGATCAGAAACTCTAGACGTCCTTAAGCTGTGAGTGTTTGTGTGTGCAAACACGGGGGAGAATGTGTTTCGTATGAGGATGCAAACAGTTTGACAGCTGGAAAGATTTTAGGTGTGTGTGTGTGGGTGTGTGTGCGGTTTATTAAGTGCACAAACACCACTTTGCTTTAGGGACAAACGTGATAGCTGAGTGGTTTTTATTTTTGAAAGCTATGTGTGAGTTGTGTGTTTGCAGGTCTGTTTTCACTTTATTTATTTGCACTTCTCAGAGCAGCAGCGGTGACATTCTGCAGCAGCAATTAGCATTAATTTCACACGCATGTATGATACACATCGTGTTTGTTTCTGTTGATTAGCTCTGCAATTTTGTGCATTGCGACAGACCACGACAGAGGGAAACGTATAGTCGGTACAGTCACACAGTCACACACTTGAACTCCTGAACATATTACTGTCACTGCAGGAGACAGCTCCACTTTTTCTCGCTGGCTCAGATTTCTTTCCATGGCCCTTATCTGTCAGCGTAGATCTTCCTCGAGACGCAGTGAAAGATCAGAATGGTGTTATTATCATTTCGGGATATTTGAATTCCACTGAGAACATTTGCGCTGCCTGTGGCCAAAAGCTGAGGAAGGAGTTCACTGCCTACACTCACCAGTACGTAAGGTGCAAGATTTGAGAAACTGTTAAAGCTCTTTGGAACAAGCAGATGTTAACTTACCTACAGTTAGGAGTTAGTGCACCTTCTTCTATAGGTGGGAAATGTAGCTGCACCAGTATCTTTTCCTATGTAAATTATTTTTACATTCAATATACACCACAAAATGGATTTTTAATTAGTTATGAATGTGTTGCATTTTATCCAACGATGCGCTAACAAGCTTATTGCTTTTGCCCCAAGATGGGACGATATCGGACGGGACTTCAAATTTTAATATTGGCGTAGTTCTGCCGATTCCCGTGTTGCTCTTGGCTCTTCAACTTTTGCAGCAGCAGTTTAAATTATGGATCTGTAAAGCCTGAGTCGGCAATCCGAGCGTCGTCTCCTGTCGATGCTTTATGTTTCCTCGGAATTGCAGGTGCTGCAAACTAAATCATGAGGCGGTCAGGTGTCGTAAAGCAGCCGCACACAACCGCTTAAGTAACACACTGCACCAGCAGATACTGCTACATCAGTGCAAAGTACTGTGATTGAGCCAGTAACACGAGTGCCGTTCATCGATGTTTTAAGCTTTTCAAAGCAGCTTTAGAGGAGGGAAAAAAGTCCTGTTTTACCGTAAATAATGGATATCTCCAAAATATGTTAACGTTAGAGAGACGATGACAATGTGTGGGCCCTTATTTTGTAATCATTGCTTATTCAGTAGTGTTGGTAATACATGCGAGCTTCATGTAGTGGCCATTATAAAGCACTTTAAAGAAAATTCACAAAATGTGGCTTCCAGCCAGACACACTAAACCCATTTCTTACCCACAGAGAGAACGTGCAGAAAAAGGAGCACTCAAAGAAGCAGTGGATTGGATTAGCAAGGCAGTGGATGCTGGAGAGTCACATCTTTCAAAGCTCAGCCAAAAGAACTTGAGTCTTCCGTGGCCTGAAGAAGGTGGCTCAAGCTCTTCTCAGGAGGCAGGATTTGGAGAATCTGTGATATCTGGGGGTTTAGTGTCTCCACAGAGGCTCAGACAAAGTCAGACAGGGACATAGGACGGGTCTTTGCCTCACGTAATAAAGCTGTTGTCCAGTTGTAACCTTTCAGTCCTTGCTGCTAATTGAAACTATAACCAAACAAGGAATTTATATATATATATATTTTTTTTGCACTGGGCCAATATTTGGATAATGTTGGGTGAATCCTCCAATTTTCTCCGAATGTGTGCTGAGGAAAGCATCTCTTTTTGGCCCGACCGTGCTGCTGCGAGTTTGTCCAAAGCCGACTGGCAGTCGTCAGCCTGAATTTGCCGTCTGTGGAAGAGCGTGTCATACTTGAAATGCGGGGAAGGCAGGACTTTAATCAAAATCTGAGCTGAAAGATTTGCATATACAGAACATGCAGTCATTCTTCTGTCACCCTCGTGTTTGTATTAAATGTACAAATGAAGGACAAGTGACAGAAGCGGCGGCGACAAACCTTGATCTACAGTACGACTCCAGCGATACGTCTTCTGTTTTTAAATTAATGCAACTCCTTTAAAAAATGAACACGGATTTTGTCATTTCTCTACTTTTCTTTTAAATTCAATATGTGTCGCATGATGGAGCCAATTGGATCATTCTAAAAGTAAAAAGCCTTCAAGCCATGTGTCCGGCTGGACTTAACGCAAGCATCAAAAGATAATTGAAAAGAAAAAGTTAATAAATACGACCTGATCTGAAGTCACTGTGTTCAGCGCTGTTTCCAACCCGTGTGACAAATTCTGCCTCGGCTCAGTCCATTGGCTCAAATTGCACTTTCCATTACACTGCCAGCTGTTTCATTCTCCCCAGGTCCCGTCCGTCTTCCGGCCCGACTTTGTCGAGTAAAAAAAAGAAATAATAAAGAGAGAAATGAATGAATAAAGGGAAAAATGATGATCTACATTAAAGATAATTGCTCTGATTTTACATTTCATGGAGTCTTCTCGCGGTGGTTACTGTTTGAGAATAGCTGTCCTACTTTTTCCCCCATTTCTTCCCTTTTTTTTTTTTTATTCTCAAACTAAATCAAGAAAATCAGGGTGTTTTCGTTTCTCGGTCTGAGGGGAGTCGACCGAGTGCATAACTTGTCTTTGGCGATATGAGTGTATTTATCATGGAAACCTGCAGTTTGGGTGCAGTGCGTTGGGGAAACCAGCCAATATTAGCGAGGGCCTGTGCAGCTTAAAGTGTGTTTTATAGATGTAATAACAAAATATCTATTAGCTCTGAGGCTTCTACTGTAAATACCGGACCCCTGATGGTGTAGATACAGGATTAAAGCTTTAATATTTGTTGAAGCGCCATTGTTTGCATGAAGACTTTCAGTCTTTACTTACAACACATTGTGTGTAACTGCTGCTTCTGCTGCTCCGGAGCTTATTGTATAATTACCGTCTAAATCAGAGCCACAATAAATGTACAGAAATGTGTCCTGATCAATGTACTCAGTGGAGTAATACCCTCTATTCCCTGACTTCATTATGATGATCATCATCTCAAACTGTTAATTAATTTGCCCACACGATCAAGTCTCTCCAGTGGCAGGAAGCTCGAGATCTCTCGGCGAAGTCTTCACAGACCGATCCAGAGCCGCTCACCCAGTGATTGCAGACAAGAGAGAGCAATTGGAAAAGCAGCAAGACACCTAATGTTCGCTTTAGGTAATGTGTTTCTCTTCTGCATCTTTGGTGCCCGGGTTTTATTGCTGTGTGAACTTCTCCGAAATCACCCGTCAGTCGCTGCCACCATATGTTTTTTTCACTCCATGTGCTGGGAGTGAAGTTTTATTTTTTGGGGGGGCCCCGAAAAAACGGTTCGTGCGAATGACTATGGGGCTTTTCAGAATTGGATTGCACTGCCTATTCACAAAGCAATTTTATTGTAAGTGTAGAGCTTTTTGTTCTTAGTCAGCTCTGTCTGCTCTGAATTACATTTCATGCAGCTAACTTTTTGGGATGGTGCACAGTGCAGTTTAGAGACGAACCTCAAACTTTCTCTGACCTTAACCAAAGGTAATTTGTTTTTAATCTGTCGAACCAATGGAGTTCAACAGAGAAATGCGTTGACTAATCACAGCTTAAATGCTAAATGGCCACTCACATAGTGCTTTTACACTGTTGGCAGCTTGGGGTTCAGCGTCTCGCCCAGGAGGGACCGGCAATCGAACCATCGACCCCTAATACTAGTGTATTACCATCTATGTACTATCTATGTAATATAAATGCAGTATTTCAGATTACAAACACGTCGTGTCACGGTGGGAGTGGAGCTGCACAGGAACAATAACTTTTAGGAGACAGGGTTGCATTGCGTTGGAACTTTGTTGGACTTTCGCGTGATCAGTGGCAGTGGCGTACGCTCGTGTCGGGCCGCTTGAATCCATCTGTTCGACCGGGCGTTGACTCTTCGCCCTCTTGCCGACTTTTTCCGCCGCAGACAGAAAAGCTGAGTCACCCCCATCTGCATCAGGCTTAGAGCTTATCTCCAAAAACCACCTTCTCCTATTCACTCACGTACTGTATTCTCTTATCTACGGGCAAACAAAAAAAAAAAAGGGAAACAATCTCTCCTCATTTCTCCTTAGAGCTTGTTTTTGTTCATATTTGGTTTTACTTGGTATCTCCACACACCATCGTAATGTCTCTGACCCTACACTCATTATTGTTGCATCCTTGCTGAGGCTTCGTCACAAATTTCTCACTTTCTCTCAAACATTCAGTTAAAACCAAAACCTTAACCTCGCGGTGAAAACAGGAGCGAAAGGCACGACTCTTAAAATAAGCACGGAAATTCAATTATTTACAGTTAGTTTGAGGATTAGGGGACGAATAAATCCTTCTATAGCCGAGTTCCCTTTTTTTATTTAGATGAAGCATTTTAAATTGAAAGCCTCCATCTGAAGAAAAAAAAAAAGAAGGAATAAATAAGGATGTCTCTTCTGACAAAATGATTGCTGGCATGCACGGGAAAACACATTATGCTGAAGTAATGAGTCATCCTAAAATATTGATGTGGAAAGCATAATCTTGTTTTTGGAAATATTGACTAATACGTTTCAGGTAGCAACACATCCTTTCGGGTTAGTATGTGTGTGCGTGTGTCCGAGACGTGAAGATGTCTCCCAGCACGGAGGCTGACGGGCATCAAACACACGTTCCTTAGACTCTGAAAAACTGGCGTTGGCTTTAATAGTCTCGTTCTATTGACGGTTAAAATGTTACCCGCGTCCCAGCAGCTTCTCCGTAAATGTCCCAACAAAATCGGAAACCTTCCCCCGCTGGTTTCCTCTGTGCTGTGAGACACTGACGGATGTTGGCAGGCGACATGTGCGTGTGCACAGAAGTCAGACGGTAAATAAATAAACAAACAAACAAACGTGTTGCTCTAATTGTTGTGACAGCAGTCACGTTGTCTGACATGAATTCAATATAGGGCCACGTATACAGTGAAAGTGGCCCAGTTCTCACAAAATCGAATCAGTTTACTCGTGTGGGGCCTGTAATGTGAACGTCAAACATGCTGTACGCGCAAGTTATGTTAAATATTTAGCCGACGTCATTGACGCTATTATATCTTTGTCTGTCAATTCCGAGTATCCCGTCCCAAAACCTTTGTGCCACTCGTTTTCCTCCATTACGGCCCCTCATTTCTTTTAAGATAAGAAAAATGCTGAGCGTGCGGTACAAAGAGAATATTTCCACAAACCTTTGAACAAAGATATTGGTGTAACGTGGCGGAGTCGTCCGGGTAACATAAAACGCGTGAGATAGGATTTGACCTGGCTGTGTTATATTTATGGATGTACAGTATTAAGCGTCTTTTTTTTTTTTTTTTGAGGACACCTCAGGAGGCTGAGCTATGAGAGCCTCCTTATCATCACACGGCTTCTTACCTCAAAGCTGAGCTTCACATCGCCATCTGCATTAAAGATGTCTTCTCCTGTGAATCCTCTGCTTGTTTCTCTCAAAGCACCTCTTTCTGTCTCTCTCCTTCCTTCATACCTTACTCTCTCTGTCTCTCTCTTTCAAACCCACAAACTAAAACTCCCAATCTTTTATCCCGCCCAGCACACCACCTCTCTCACATTGACAACGAGAATCCTGAGCTCGCTCGCTCTCTCTCTTCTTCTTCTTCTTCTTCTCTTCCTTTTTTTTCTTTTTTTATCACTCGTTTTCTCTCTCCATCTGTTCTGCAGATGAAAGGAGGCTTTGGTATCTGTCTGCAGGGGGTTTGAACATCCTTTTAGATTTTTATTCAAGGAAGAAAATTACTCCAAGGGATCAGTCGCGCAGCTGTTATCTGTAGCAAGATTGTATTGAACAACAACTGGGAATGTGTTGGCCAGTGGGCATCTATCGTGGTAAACTGCGTTTGGTCAGGGCCTCCCCCCCCCCCCCCCCAATATATTCATGTCGTAAATAAATACGGTGACACACTGCATCTCTTTTGGACATCTGCAATTGCAGATCCAGATGTTGCAGATAGTGTCGTTGCCTTTGATTTCCCACTCGTTTTCAGCTCTGTAACTGTAAATGTTGAGAGGGGCTTCATCCCTTTGAGAGCAGAGAGGGGGGAAAGTCTGTCATATTGTACGACAAGGGGGGTAAATGTAACGGTTGGTCTCCTTAGAAAGACGAAGCATGCAAACCAGCTGTCACCCAAGCAGTATTGTTCCTGCTAACAATGATAGAAAGTCAAAATAAAAGTGACTCCGAGCTATGAATTATGCTGTCTGACATTATCCTTGAGCTGTTCATGCTGTACCTGTAGAGAATGCACAATAGCCGCAAAACTGCATTTTGCATTTGTGCTTATAATAAAAGGGCCCCGCAGTTCATCCCGGATGAGAACAAGAGCGTCTGCATTTTCAAATGATCTCGAGCCTGGTGCAATTACCTTTGACACGTCGCCACAAACCAAATCAGCTCTATGGTCAGTAGCTGTGTGCTCAGCCTTAGGGTCTGAGTTCCATGGGTGGGTCGAGGGATCCGGATCCAGCCTTGCTGCAAGTTTGTCCCCAGTGAGTGTCATTGTTTTGAGACACCTGTAAAACTGCTGACGACCCGGCATTACGCTCTGTCCAGTGGAGCAAGACGTTTGCATCCCTTCGTGTTGAAAAGGCAAAAAGAGTCAGTTTTTATCATCAGCGCAATATTTAAGGCGCATTTCGATAGTACAAAAATCCCCGTTCTGATCAGAAGTAACAGAAATGAGCAAGGTGTGTATAAAATGAAATTTACAGTAAAATAATAATAGGTATTATATCAGTGCAAAAGTTTGCATCCCCCTTGATTAATCCTTAATATGTAAAATCAGGAATCTGCTCCTTTTCAAAAAGTCTGGTAACACTCAGTATTTGATGAGTGGCACCAGGTGTTTTTAATTGGACCCCATTTACGAGGGTGGGTAGCTCTCTGGGGGGGGGGGGGGGTCTCAAGCAGTTTGCTGGGAGCAACAAAAATAATGGGCTTTTAAGAAGGACTCCAAATAAAATGGCAAATCTTCATTAAGGCTGGAGAGGGATAGAAAATGTTTCAAAGCTTTTAGGGATACCAGGGCCAATTGGTGAAGACCATAATTCAGAAATGGAAGAAACACTAAGACTCCTCGAGTCTGAAGAGCATGCGAACAAATCAAACGAGTGTTGGAGAAAGATCACGAGTCTAATGACACCGACGTTTAATTATTTGGTCACAATTCTCACAGTTCTGCCTGGTGAGGAAAGTTTACCCCGTTTTTTTTTCCTTCAACTCTCTTTCTGTCTTTTTGTACTTGATTCTACAGGAGCACACACTGAGCTGGAGGTAGAGCTCTGGCTGGAGATGCAGGCCGCAGTGTCTGAATTAGCAGCACAAAAAACCTATTTCACACTCAGAAACATCCAGTAATGGAGCTTTTACCTGAAACATTTGATGAGGCCTCAATGAGAATATTAGGAGCAGTACAGTGTAGTTGTGTACAGCCTGTAAATGATCAGTTCAATGACCTGGGTGCCGTTATTATCCCAGGAGATTTCAGTCAGTCTGATCTTTCTTGGCAACTTGGAATGAGTCATAATGTAATATCGCATGGGTCACGCTTCTAGAAAAGAACAACAGTTCACTTCCTTGAGAGTTTGATGCATAATTGACACAGGTTTGTGGTGAAATGATGTCTGTGAGCTGCAGAAGTCTTCACTTCCTTCAACGTACACGGTTATATGACAGCACTGCTGTCAGCATCTGTAGAGCTGAATTAATGCTTTTCGTATCAATCCTTCCAGTTACGGCACAGGCGTGTGATTTGATTGTTTTATTTTTTCTCCCCCCCCCCCATTTCATATCTTTCCGCTTTGCACAGTCACATTATTTTTGTATTTGAGCGTTATTAAACTGGGATGGATTTATAAAGAAATTGGCTTTGAGTTTATAGTACAGACTTTGATGGCGTGAGTGGCACTGATGCGACGGTAAACAATAGGAAATTGGGTTTTAAAATAAGACACCGGGGGATTTGACGCATGGTGGGAGGAACGGCAGAGCTTCAAAGAGGGAATGACAGAGATTTATATCTAAATGAAGGAAGCAGAGTCAAACCTGCAGTGGCGAGATCATCACTTCATGGCGTGGATTCCTTGTGAAGGGTTTAACCCCTAAGCCCCCAGATCAGAGACATTTTAAAACACCCGGCTGACTTTGCAATGGATAATTAAAGATTGTTTGTGTTGGTAAAAGTCCATTTCTCAGTCATCTGAGAAGTTCGGAGGGGCTTGGGTTGGACCAGGGCTTAACATTACCACCCACAAACCTACCAAACCTGCCGTCAGTCCCACTTACCGTTTTCTCAAAAGCCATCTGACGCTACATCACTACATCTCCCATGAGCACTGCTTGCACACAGTGTTTTTGCTCACTGGGCCATTATGAGGCCTGTTGTGCTTCCACACTAGTGACCGACGACACACAACACTGTAAACAAGACGTCCCTGGGGAGAACACGGTGGGGACGTGTGGTGGCTCGGAAAATGTGTAACAAAGAACCAAGATTAAACAAACGCCAACATTGTGTCTTCTTCTGCCAAAAGCTGCAGGTCTGCACCCGAGGTGCATTCAGGGACACTGCAAAGTGTAGGTGATGTGGCTGAGTTCAATAATGTACGCATACTGCACCGACTGTAGGATGTAGGGTTTCTTTTGTGGTTGAGATTTTCTATCCCAATAATCTTTAGCCATTTTTAAGGTGTCCCCAAATCGTGGCTAGTGAAAATGCTGAGCGGCTAGTAACTTTGGAAAACTGCCAGCTACTGGCTGGCTGGTGAGCAAAGAGCAGCTAATATCGAGCTCTGATTGGCCCATGGACACGTCTGAAATGTGACCAATCTAAATGGGACTTTATGTACAGGAGGGGTTGAAAGTCCAAAAGTTTTGGGAACCACTGCTCCAGCTTCAGAGCAATCATCGTATTTTCACCAAACGGGTTTGTTACGTAACATGTCTGACACAGTCGGTGATAAAGTGCACGGCGAATAGTCCTGGTGGCTTAACCCTACATCTCTGCTTCCGAATGCATCCTCCTCCTCCTCCCTAAGTCTAAACTTCGACTGAACCATAGCACAGCAATCTCTTAAAACCCCACACAACCACAGTTTTTGCATGTTTTTCCATACATTACAGCTTCTTCCTCCACGGCACAGTGTACCCTGCCTGTTCCACGACCCTTTGGCTGCAGACACTCTCTGAAAATCCTATAAAAGTGTCTCGGCATCAATGAGGAAAAATAAGCATCCTCCATTTCTGAAAGGCTTTACCTTTTTGTATACACATCTTTGATGCATCAGTAACATCCAGGAAGGTATAATCCTTTAATCTCTCCCATTCCTCACTGTTACTGGAGCCAAATATTTCTTGTGATCTTTCCTTCTTACTCAGTTTTATTTCAGTGCTGTGGGATTTTTAGATTTTATTTTATTTTATTTTTATTTATATATTTTTTTTCCCCTCAGCATTTTACCAGTTTAGCGCGTGTTGCTGCTGCTGCTGCTGCTGCTGCTGCTGTGATTTTGATCCATCTGTGGCTTTGACATATGAAAGCTTTTGGGTCTCTTCCCAAACATATACACACTTGACAAATACCGGAGGGTACACTGAAATCCTCAGATCTGGTTGCAGTTGTGCAAATGATTTCAATGCCGCTTCCACTTCGGGGGTTTAATCCTACAATTGTTGTCTTTGACTTGTTTTGTTGTGCATGCTACTTTTTGTTTGCACTCAAGCTTAGTGCTGTGGTAGGAACGATCTGTCTTCACCTTGAAAAAAGGAAAACGTCCGGTTCGTCACGGTTACTTCTATCTATTCTATTCTATCTTGTGTTTCCTTCACCATGTAACTTCTCACTATGCACTCGTGACCTTTAATTAACTCGCTTGATCAGGATCAACATCACATTTATTTTCTCATGCCAATAAACTACTGTAAATTACTGCAAACAGAGCCTAATAAAATGCAACATACACCACACTTGACTCCAACGACTTAACTATTGCTTTTGTTGCGGTTACATCATTACGACTAAAGTTGACCTCTAGCTTCCGTGTATCATAATAAACTCATCTCTGCAGCGGAGAAGAAGGAGCACGTATGTGTATGTGTGCATTTTTGTCCCAGTTAATGAGCAACGACTGTCAGTACCTGAAGAGAACACGTCTGTGTAGGTGGACCCACGGCGTAAGAAAAGAGTCCTATAGGACGAGTGAGTGAGCACACTTTAACTTATCTCCTGAGAGTCATGCCAGCACGCTGGGTTCATTTTTGGCACACTGTATCTAAGCAACATAATTATAGAGATGAAGTAAATATTACTGATGATTAATTCCACTCTATCACCACAGAGCCCAGGGTTTAATATTGCTGTCACTGTGGTTTGAAAACAATGGTTATTCTTGATTGAGTGAGTTGGTTTGTGGTGTTTGTGTAGATCATTAAGGCTGCGCGCTTCTTAAACACACACTGCATTTACTCTGCAAGCTTTGGACACGTCGAAGACGTGTTCATGCATCCAAACGAACGTGCGAAATCCGAATTTTGTGTCCTTTGAAATCACATCAGTAAAAACACATATCAGCACACGTGGTCACTTAGTCTCTGCAGACGAATGAATAAAATAAAACCTAGACGGCCTAAGACACATTATTTAGTCCTCGGCCTCATTGCGTTTTTAAGCTATTGTCGGACTCTACTATAGCACAATCGCGAGTTTGTGTTGCCTTTTCTTACCGTTGGTTAGAAACGTAGACCTGATACAATGACACGTAGTTCCCTCCTCCTTTAAAAAAAATTAATCAGCCCTCAAAGAGAGTTTGATTTAATTAAATGCAGTGAGTGTCAAGTGTCAACTTTGTCTCGTTATTGAAACTACTCTCCTTTCGGCTTATCCCGTGAGTTCGGGGTCGCCACAGCGGATCATTGTCCGCGTGTTGATTTGGCACAGTTTTTACGCCGGATGCCCTTCCTGACGCAACCCTCCCCAATTTCTACCGGGCTTGGACCGGCACTGCATCGCTCGGGAGGGGGAATGGGCTGTTAGGGGTTCAGGGTCTTGCCCAGGGACACTTCGACATATAGCCAGGGTCAGGGATCGAACCACTCACCCTGTGGTCCGTAAGCAACTGCCTTTACCAACTGAGCTATAGCCGCCCCATTCACACTCGTGTCTCGTTATTGAAAATGCTGAAAAAATAGACCATCAAAACCCCTTTAAAACGCTTTAAAAATATAGATGTATTTCTTTACTGCTGTACTAATGTGAAATGTGATGTGATGAACTCTCTTATAGAGGTAATGAGCACATTAATATGCACGCTAATAATCTTTTCTACGTGGATTCCAATCACTGTTAAATGATTATCTTAATTAGAATACTATAATCATGTAATAATGATAATATAATAAACAGAGTAATCAAAGTTGGCACAATAGGATTAATACACATTGCTTTACTCTCAACGTCTTTCGGGTCATAGAAAACCCTGTAACTAATTGTGATGGGGTTGTGTTGGTTGTTGAGCATCAGATTTGTGGCTCACAAAACTCACTTTGCCGCCAAAAATGGAGCCTGCATGTTGCTCCTTCACGCCTAAGTTTGCCTCTCAGGCCACAAAAGGCCGTGTCAGAGTCTCGTTGCGGTCGTTGCTATTCTTGGATAACAGAAAGACGTTGACGAATGGACTGAGTGAACTTTGGGAACTTGTTCTGTCACAGAAACAGTTAGTTCGAACCTTACAAATGCTTAATCCGGATGTTGCCTTTAGCGGTATTTCCTGTGCATTTTCCCATTGATCCCACAGCACGAACTGCGCTATTCCCAGCTCAATTTTCACAAAAAGGAAGAAGTTCCAAATAAAAATTATTATGCTATAAAATATTCCTAAAACTGCAGTGGAAATATATACATGGGACTCATATCTGTGACCGCTGTGTCAGAGTAGCTGTGGTCAGACAAACGGAACGAGAACACATCAATATTTCGAAATCATTTAAAACGTTCAGAAATGAGTTGCGAAAATTGCTTCCAAAACTGCAAACACGATTCCATTTGTGTAGAATTGAATTTGGCACCGTTTTCACACCGGATATCCTTCCTGACGCAACCCTCCCCAATTTCTACCGGGCTCAGCGTCCGGCACAGGGAAGAGCGAGGCGCCCACTCCACCAGCTGAGCCACTGGTGGCCCCCTTAATATTTTATACATTGATTTTCAAAATTGTGATTATGTTTTGATTATGTAAATGTTCAAAATAGCAGGTTTTACACTCTGCAAACACAGCAGGTTGGTTGGGGTCCGGCACAAAACAATCAGGGTTTGGCAACAAACTTAAAATGGCATCACATTGTAAATTACTTCTGTAATTTTACTGATTTTTTATTTATTTTTTTTGTTAAAGATAAGAAAGCTGTCCAAGTGATTTCCAACGCATTCTAATGGGATGAATAGTTTACAGTTTGAAGCCTCTTCACCTGCATGCAAGCAGCCTCCCTGGGAGGTCAAGCAGACCCCCCCCCCCCCCCGTATACACCAACCAATCAGCTGTGTTTCACGTGGCACCTGCAAAAGCCTTGAAAACGTCTTTTCAATTACTCACAGGTGAATAATAGAATATGAATACAATAATTTGGTATCCATGTACTAATGATCTACTATTGCTCCTTCCAGAAGATCCAGAAGTCTTAGAATTCATTTTTTTATAAATATTAACTAAACCTGTTCTAACAATTTACAATGATTTATAAATGCTGTCTTAATGATAAGTTCATTATTGCGTAACGGCTTATAAATGAATAACAATTATGACTATTATGAAGTGCTACCCACTCTGAGGGGGACGAGTTCAGCCCTGTTTTAGCATATAGTGAAACTCTAATGTTGTTCCAGCAGCTTTGATGATGTAATTACATTGGCGATGTGCGTTCAGCTAAGCTCTCTGGCCTTGTTAAAGCCCTTGTCTGTGATTCAGATATTACACAGGCAACACAAACAAAATAGAATACACACAATCTCACCCTCCCACCTGGGAAATGTAAATTGCGGACGTCTGCCTTTTGCCCGTCGGCAGAGGCAGGATAAGAAGGAAGGGGTTACCCGAGGTCTGCAGGCCTCCAACTGCCAAAGGTGCGATCCCCCGGCAAAGCTGCACCGTTGTCAGTTTTATTTTGGTCCAGCTCACACAATAAAAGGCCAATTACAGTCACAGGAGGGAACAAACAAAGGAGGAATCCGCACGAGAAACGGCTAAACCCTCGAGGGCTTTTCTCGACAGCCTGCCTCCGAGGCTTCCTCTCAAGGCCAAGTTTAGTGTTTCTGCTCGTTTTACTTGCCTACGTTCTCGTCCATTGTGAATTGCTTTTCAGGAAGACGCTGCAGTTGGAGTGACAGGGAGTCGGCCCTGTGCTGCTAGGACGGCTACAGTACGCTGACCTGCAGATACGTGCAGTGCAGCACGCGCGTCACCTCATACGTGCGTGTCTCCGACTGGGAACCCGGCTGGGGACGGGGACACCGCTGGTTGATAGGAGCAGGCGTTCAGCGAGCATTGAGAGACGCAAAAATAGAATTTCACCGAGAGTGTTTTCGTCCTCTCTGAACCCACTCGCATCTATGAAGGAAGCAGAGTTCTCTGTCATGCAGCTTTGCCTTCTGGGTGAACCACCTACTTCACCGTGAGGATTCTGCATGAGCACACACTCTCCCTCTTTATGTACACGTTTATATTTGGGGCCCATTCCGACCTGAATACAAAGAGGGGGTGGGCATTCGGCGTCTTTCATACAGTAAGGGCGGCGTAATAAGCTGCGGGTTGTTACTGGAATCACAACAGTAGATTTTCCTTTCCAGCACTGAGCCACCTTAACACTTTTTACACACAGTATCTGTTCAGCTCCCTTTTTTTTTTTTTTTCTTTTTTTTCCTGGCTGACCCAATTTCCACTTGGTATTTCTAATATGTCATTGTCTGCACTTTGTCCTCATGTAGTTTTTTCTTTTTTTCCAGTACCACAAATTGTCACATGCAGGAGAGAGATGGGGGTGGGTGAAATAATAGGCAACTTCCTTTTCTGTCTTTATGAATAAATAAAGTCCCTATAGGGCTCAGCAGCTAGGTTCAACTTCAGGCCACTGTTTTTCCGTTTTAAAAGTGCGGTTTAAATGTTTGTTCGACTTGTGATTTAATAATTTAGGGCTAACAATTGATTTAAAATGTCTTCTGTATTAAAATCGTGTGTAATTCAGCAAATTAATTGGTGTAAACTGTGCTTTGGGCTGATTTTTTTATACCATTTTAATGGCCTTCACTTGTAAAAAGTTAAAATTTGATAAAGATTTGAATCGTGAGGGAGATGCATGCAGGTGTTCTTAAAACAGCCTATTAAAAAAATTACCATTATCAACTGTTGTCATGCCCAGAAACCTGCCCCCTTGCTTGTCATTCAAATCTGGCAACATTCTGCTGTGGCTTCAGTTTTGTATCCATCTCTTCAGGATGGTTATCCAGCCTACTATTACAACCCCGATGCCAAAGAGGTTAGGATGTGTGACACACAATGCAGTGATCTGCAAATCTCATCAATCAATTTTATTCCCAATAGCACATAAATAAACAAATCAGAGTGTTAAAACGATATTAGTTCATTTTGAATTTGATGGCAGCAAAAGAGTTGGAACGGGGGGCAACAAAAGGCTGGAAAAGACAAAAACAAATGGAGGAGCATTTAACAGCTAATTAGGTTAACTGGCAACAGCTCAGTAACATGACTGAGTATAAAAGGAGCAAAAAAGGAGCAAAGATGGGCAGAGGTTCACAAATCAGAGTCTAAAAATTGTGTAACAATTGCCAAGTCTACATCTACAGTACATACATCTATACAGTATATATCTACAGGATTTTGGCTTATCCCTGGAGTTCAGGGTCACCGCAGCGGATCATGGTATGGGCATGCACGGCCTCGGCACAGTAGTGGAGTGGTTACCTCACAGCTAGAGGGTTGAGCTTCGCGTTCCAGCTCGACTTTTCCTCCCACAGTCCACAGACGTGCACGCTTGGTTAGTTGATGACTCTAAAATTGCCTGTAGGTGCACGTAGGCTGTGTGTCTGCATGTCCCTCTAAAACAGACTGCAGACCTGTCCAGGGTGTAACCAGCATCTTGCTAAGTGGATTAGCTCTCGACGTTTCAGCACATTATCATGCACTGTTTTAAGAAGTCTTGATGGAATGTAACGCTCATTAAAAGACTCGTGACCTTCTGAAATTCTTGATGAGCTTGATTCGGCCCTCGGACCACAACTTGCCAACGAGGCCCTAGACTCCATACAGTAAATGGACTGTATTTACATGTTTTATCCTTCATTCATCTTTGAATGATGGATTCATCTTTCATTCACTGTTGATTTCATTCAAACAGAATTTATAGTGCTGTTGGTTTCTGGCTGTTAAGCTGCTGTTGATGAGAATCTGCACCTCCCGTAGATGTTTCACAGTAGAACGCTTTCCGGTGAAAGGGAAAGGGATTACGTTGCCCCGAACCGCTCGAAAGTGCTTTAATGTGAAACAGATGGAGGAAGTGTTGAGTTTGCATCAGTACCGAACAACAGCGAGCGGCAAAATGAAAACAGGAACGAGGGGGGACAGCAGAGAGGAGCAAAGCTAAAAGCACGTTCAGCCTGATCTGAGTCATCATGAAGGCAAGTTTCAGCTTAAATAGCTTCCACCTCTACATACAAGGCTGAATTACAATTATTACAAAAAATAAAATTGTTGTGATCCGTATCATTTTAACATGTGAAAACTTTTTGTTCAATATTTCACGTTTTATTCCTACTTTTTCTCTTCGTTTGACCGAGAACGGTAGAAGAAGAGAAGAAATACTGACGCTTGCACTGGCCTCCACTCCGCAGATTTGAAATTCCAATATAAGCATGTGTGAAGTTGGTGAAATTGGTCGGTATCTAATAGAGTCCTGGATCTTCGGCTGAGGAAAATAAAGGTCCCGAACTCCATCTGAGAATTTACAAACCAGGCAGGTGTTGTCGGTGTTCAGCCCGGACTTTTCCTTCACCTCCGCAGGCCTTGTACTCGTCGCCTCTCTACTTAGCAGTGAAGGCGATGACTTTGGCGATGACGGTTTTATCAGCACTGCTGATGTTCCCTCGCCCCCTGGGGGTATTTTCCCACAAATGTGAACACCCTGTATGTAACAGCGCTGCCCCACTGAGGTGCGATCACCTCCAGGGGAGCAGTCTGACAGCTCCGATCGCTTTTCTGATGGTTTTTTTTATTTTAGATCTTAGCGTGTAAGCTGTAAGCAAAGGTTTACACTGTCTCATTCTCTTCACATTTTTTTTTTCACAAACACGAGTTGGACTTTTTGGAGCCCAGTAAGCAGAAGTCAGAACCAAAAATAACACCGCATTTATAGTAAAACTGTAATATCCAGAACTGACAATGCTTGGGATTCTCAACAAATGGTGCTTCAGGGATTAACTTGCCCACCAGTCACCGGGAGACTTTTCTCAGCTAAAAAGCCCCTTTTTTCTGCGTAAGGGATCCTGCTGATGTTGTTCAGAGAGGCTGCATATTAAAGCAGCCAGTGCAAGATTGTTTCTGTAGATGATAAATGTCCCTAATTTGTCCCAGTTTAAGCCACTTCTGTGAGGAGTCCATTGGATGGGATGAAGTACTTAAGGGCAAAGACGTCTTATTTTAGACCACAGTAGGTCTAAATGGTTGCTTTCTCTCTCTCTTCCTGTCTCTGTCGCCGTTTCTCCGTCTCCCACTCTACAGGACCCCTCTGTTTTTACCTGTTTTCTTGTTCCTTCTCTCTCCCCGAACCTCCCGGATTCAGCCTCTCAAGCCTGTTGAAGGGAAGGATCTGTTATTTATTTTACACGGGGTAGATGAGCTGTCGGAGATGTTGAGCCCCCTTCTCCCCCCTCCTCATCAAGCTGCAGTAGCAGCAATTTTTGGCACAGGCAGCTCAGATGGGCACCTCTGCCACGCGGGGCGGCGGTAAAACGACTTCCGCGGCAGGTTTGGAGAAGGAGGCGCATCTCAGCCCGGATGAAACTTTTTCATTTAAACTGCCACGTGAAAAGCTTATGTCTCTTCAGCTGTCTCCCCCCCCCCCTCCAGCACCCTCCGCTTTTATTTATGGTGCTTTTAGGAACCTTAGCCCGTTTCGCAAATCTAATGCTTTTACATTAAACATAACATGAAGGTAGTTTTTACATTAGCGATTTGCAAATGTTATTTTGAACGAGTGATCCCATCTGAACAGGGTCTGTATCATCACTGTTACAATATTAAACATGCTGTAAACTTTATGAAATGGTCAGAAAACTGAGTTTGCTGCTCTAACTACCACATCACCGTATTCCTCTGTTGCCTCCATCAAATGACATGGTGCCCAATGCATAACAGTACAGTCATGGTCCTCTGAAAGTCATAAATGATATTTTGCTAGTGTTCTTCTTTCTGAATTTGTGACTGAAACATTTGTTGGGAGCCTGTTTTAATGACCTGAATTGGTTTACTGTTAGTTTAGGTGACTCCAGCAAACTCTGTAGTAAATAATGAGTTCGGCATGGATTTCATTCATGGCTGTACATATTTCAAATTAACATATGTTAGTAACTGGACAAAGAACATGGTTAGAATCGGACTGTTGTTGACATTGATGTGATGTCTATATGATGTGTGTCGGTTTCACTACAGGCATTTTCATATTAGGGAATCTGGGCCTCGTTTTAAAAAACTGAACAGCTTTACATCGATGTGATCCCATAAACAGGGATACGGCCACAGCCTTAAGGCCACGTTTTGCTTTCATAGGGGAAGAAGATCAAATCCCAAAAAATTGCCAGCGCTCTTGATTAATGAGAACAAAAGTAGACATTACGTGTGGAGCATCTCTTATATGAAGGAGCTTCTAACTTGCACGCCGTCCCGCCGGAAGAGCGTCGAGTGCAACGCGGCAGAGGCCGACGCCTTCAATGGCTGCGTTTGTACGGGCGCTCGAGGCCGGCGAACAAACAGAACATACGTAGGCTGTTTCATCTTTTCTGCATTTGCAGTGTTTGCCGCTTCCTCATGTGTTATTTTGCTGAGCTGACTGATCAATGTCACGGGAGTTTGTCTGCCTGTTTCTTTTTGTGTAATGATGTGATCCGACCGTCTGACTGCAGAAGAGAGACTGTCTATCAGTCTGTGCCTGTCAGTCTCCACTCTGATGATATGATCGCAGTCATCTCTTTGATCTGCTCTTAATCTTACTGACATTCTCCTGATAGCTACATTTGCTCTGATTTAATGGACCAGAGAGCACACGGCCTCAGGCTTTCTCTCTATGTCTGTGTGTGTGTGTGTGTGTGTGTGTGTGTGTGTGTACACCTCCAAGTATGCCTTCTTCTCCTCTGTCACTTCGCCTGCTCTTAAAAACGCCATCAGCTAGGCAGTTACAGATATAGCCACTGTAGGATTCAGTTATTCTCTTTGGTTCAGAGGGAACGTCTGGAAAAATGATGTCATGTGCCAGATGGAAATGATCTGCAGCCAGATATATATAAAAATGTGCATGTGTTCCACCGTAAATCAGCGAAGGAGGAAATGTGCGAAAAAAGAGGAAGTGTGTCTAATGCAAGACACAACCCGGATTCATAAAACCACGTGTAAACTTTAATCACACGAGTTTCCACTTGTCGCTTCCAATCAAATTGCAATTCCACACACGAGTGCCTCTCACCCCACCTTGTTAACTCCGACAATTAGCCATAAATAGTTAATGAAATACCCTTCATAAATGCTAAACTGCATATATATGTGCTTGTCATTCCGCATGAAGGGAAAGGGGCAAAGAGGAATCGCGAGACTGGAAACGGAAAACGGTGCGAAGATGAAGAGCCTGCCTCAAGGTCAGGCTGAGGGCCAGTGGTTTTGTTTGGTGGTGTTGTTCTGCATGTGAGTCACAAAAGGCAAAATGGAGAATGTGTCAGGGCAGCAATTAATCCTGCAGCTTCGAGAGCGGGACTCTTTGCCAAATGTGAAAGGAAGGTTGACACCAGAGGCTTTCCTCGCATCGGCTTTTGAGGACTGTTTCTGGCGGCATGGCAGAGTGTCGGATCTTACTTCCAGAGTTGCTTTTAAATGCTACTAGTGATTTAAAAAAAATCCACGGCTTCAGATGAAAACTAAAGGAAGTAATTAGTCTTTGGTGTATAAAAGTATGTAACACTTTATGTCGCCTTCTATGACTTTAGTTTAGGGTGTAAATGTACATTAATGCCTTTAAACGTTCCTCTGACTTGCCGATATTTGAATGTTTCTCTGCCTTTAGCTGAAAAAGTCCACCAGATGACATCACCCGGAGGAGTTTTTTTTTTGGTCATTCGGAGTGATGTCATGGCGGAGGAGCTTTGCAAAGACAGGTGGACCTAGATTACAACCTCAATAGTACAAGCAACGAAGGTTCCTCCAAGTGATGTCATCTGGGAGTTATTACAGACGCTGACAACATGCAAGAAAAAAAAAGTTTTTATAGAGTTACATAGAGTTTTTATGTTAGATGTTCCTCCTCCAAATCAAAAGATGTTACACAAATGCTTTTTTTGGTGTTTGTCCACACGTCCAGTCTGTTTGTTATCCAGTTAAATATGGCTCGCGTGTCTTCCAAGCTCTAATTTGCTATCAATAAACATTTACAACGAGGCCCCATGTGTGGAGTTGAGATAACACACAAGTGAGCTTTGTTTTACAGTTTACAATTAACAGTATGAAGGCTGGATTAATAAAGACAGAGGAAAGTTGTTCAGCCACTTGCATTTGCAATGATCAGCCAGCTGACCGGCGAAGCAGGTGGTCCATGCGTCTGCCAGACCACTTCTTCAAACTTGGACGAGTTAAAACACTTTGAACACCTCCGGCAACTCCCCAAAACGTTGGAAGGAGGCCCGATAAATTGGTTTACTGTTGAAAAAGGTTCAGAGAAGAGAAGTTTCGGCGCCGCTCTTTCAGAAAGACAACGACAATCAGCATGATCTTCACGTGCCAACTACTACGGGCGCAAACACAGTTTGACTGAATTTAATTGGCTGTGATGCAAGACTGTAACAAGACTGCACAATGAGGACAGGCGGGACATAAGGCGCGTCCGTTATCTGAGACATTCATTCCCGGACAAGACGTGGACTGTGTCCACTTGTTGAGCTCATCACGGGTTCTAACAAACATTAATGTGAGTTATGAGCAGTTCAACCAAATCGGAAAGTTTGCTGACTCATACACACAAAGAGGTGGTGGTACTTCACACGGATTTGTCAAATAATAAAGGGCAAATAATAAAACTAGTTTTTAATTTTAATCCAAAATGTGGCTGAAATTACAGCGTTGCACTGTGCGATCGGAACAAAAACGCCCAGAGCCAAATTGAGTCCTCGTACGCTTGACGGATTTTATTGTGTCCACACTAATTAGCGGCATCGGTGACACGAGCGAGAGCTTGAGTTAAGTGATTTGTGAAAGCCGTCAGTCAGTCTGTCAGTGATCGGAAAGGGATTTCTGCAGTCAGTCCCTCCTTCGTGAGGCCGCTCCGTCCGTTTGGCCTGCAGGGATTGACACAGATGGACTCAGCTCTGTGTCAATCTCTTTATTCCCACCAGGATTTACCTGCCGACTTTTAACCTCCGCTGTCGGCTTCTCTCGTCAGCACACACACATCTTCTATGTCTCTCTTCCCCTTCATCATTTCTCATCATCTCTCTCATCGTCTCCTTCCTCCTACGATCCTTCTCAGGCAGAATTTGGAGAATCTGTACCCACCTGCATCCCAGCTGGCACCTCTGTCCCCCCCCAACACACACACACACACACACACACACACACACACACACACACTCTCTTTTCCCTCCTTGAGGCATTGTGTTGCGTTCTAGCTTTGTCACAGCGCCTGAGCTTTTCCTCACCTGTTCACATCAACTCTCGACAAGGGAGCAGGTGTCTGCTCAAGCCCGCTGCCCAGCACCGTGTTTGTGTGTGCGTCCTGATGTGCACAGTGAAATGTTCAGCTGCCTCTGACCATTGCTTGCTAAAATTGGAAAGCGTGTGTTTCTAAGATAAAGAACTGTGCCAGGGAAAGGTGTTTGCACGTGTATTCGATGTCCTTCTGCGTCTGTTCTCTTCCAATAAAAATTATCCCCCAGACTATGTGGTAAACAAAGTCATAGCCATGTTAAAGCTGCACCACTTAAACGACTGAATTATTTACTTTGGACTTTTATTTCCAGTTTGTCATTTAAAACCAGGGCAGAAAATGGATTTAAACACACTGAGGGACGTGTCTAAGTATCATACGGCCGAGGACTTTTCACTTAAAGCTAAACTACAGATGGAGAAAAATCTAGTATATGAAGCGACCCGAAGCCCTGAACAATTAAAAACCAATTCGTATCTTTAGCAGATTGTTTTATGTTTATCATCTAAGACTAATATTATTTATGTTATATATGTGAGCATTCGTTAAAAAAAATGTATCTTCATCAATTATGCTAAAAGAGAAGTAAACAATATAAATTATATTGTTAAAGTAAATTTGTAATAAATGATCAAAAAGTTATGATACTGTAATTTTTTACATTTGATATGATATGAGGAATTTTGTCAAGGATGGATTACTAAACAGGCTTACTGGGCACAGGCCCAGCGAGGGCCCCATGAGGTCAGGGGCCCATTGGCAAGAGCCTCAGAAGTTACAATTCCAATTTTTTACTTTGAGAGAGGTCAGTTAAGGCACAAATTGATGGAAAAGGATCCCAGATAAACAACAGCCTAAAACTCTCCAAAGGAGAAACCGAATGACATCAAAACACCCACAAATAAAACCTGAAAAATACACATGCAACATCCAAAAAACAAAGCACAAAAACCCAATGAAGACAAACAAACACACAAATGACTGCAAACAACACAACAAAGACAGAGTGAAGATTACCGCAAACAGACTCTCACATTTTCCCTCTTTTTCACCTCAGTCTTACTCGAGAACACTTCAACACTGAACAGGAAGCTGCCAAACTGTCAAACCCCTACAATGAATGGACACGGTCACGTCTGATCCATCAGTCTGGCTCCACAGCTGCATTGGTGCCGAGCATCCCGCAGTGTGCAGTACTTACTCCACAGGCGCAGGTTTCCTCAGAACTTTTGCTGGAGTTGGGGCTATAGATTTCTCATTGTAGACCAGCCTTCAGAACATATCAGGGGCCCCGGTGAAGGTGTTAGAGAGCTTCAGTGAAGGACAGGTCCATTAGCTGATCCAAACTCCGTGTCACCTGAGTGCTCAGAGGTCAGTGAATTCATTCATACATTCCTGAGTTCAGTATTGTTTCCCTCTAATAGGTTGTCACACTGCTGGGTCACTGGAGATTAGATAGTAAGTGGGTGTGTGATGGTGAGCATCAGCTGGTTCTACGTGTGTGTGTGTGTGTGTGACAGAGAGAGAGAGTGTGGGATAGATCCGGCCACTGACACACTGACCGTGTCTCGCACGCCTCCGTGCACATCGCTGACAGCACTTACCGCTTTCTGTCTCACTCTTTCTCTCTCACACTCTCCTCTGCTCACCCTCCCTCCCTCCCTCCCTCCATCCATCTCCGTCTTGGTCTCAACGTGTCTCTCGCTCTTTCTTTCTGGGCCCGGGAGATAACTCTGACACCTTTGGGATGGATGCTCTCTCTCTCACACACACACACACACACACACAGTCACACATCTCCTTCACACACATATATAACACCCCTCCATTTGTGGTCTAGTATATATACTGATAAGCAGTCCAGGTCTTCCCTTGCTGCCTCTCATACACAAGGTAGAATAAGCTTTGTGTGAGTGCTAAGCGCCTGAGGGGTGCTATCTCCCACCTCCATAGTCTGAACCCTGTTGTATAGTGCAGGAATAATGGGCTATAACTCACTGCTAAGCTATACTGGATTAGAGTCGGGGGACGGCAATTTGTGCATGGGTTGGCGTGTGAGTGTGGTGGGCTACGGGCGCGTGGAAATGTGGGCGCAGTGTGCACAGTGCTGGGAAGATAGCTTTTAGTGGAATTAGTGCAATTTGCAGGTTTGTCCTCTTTGCTTAAAAACTGCGAAAAACGAATGTTTGGCCAATTACGGGCAGCGGAAAGCTTTGAAACCCAAAACTCACACGTTGTCTTATCCTACCACAGCTGATTTGGTGGACGTGTTGGTACTTGGTGCCTGCTTTTGCGCATTCCAGCAGACACGGAGACTCATTAGCACTCATTTGGAGCTTTGGAATCTTGGATGGTTTTGGTCTCCACCAGCTCCTGGGGGAAATATCTGGGCCCTGCAGCTGCTAAACGCCGCACTATGTTTTGCAGCCAGCTGCTAACGGCGTGCTGAGCAGGTTGGCTGTACTGTAGGTTTGTCAGATCTTATTCACTGAAAACAGCTGTCTGTTGCATCTGGAAGTGACACTGATGAGAGTGGGCAAGGTGAACCAAAGCAGTGAGCTGACACACAAGCACAAAATCCAGGTCTGTTATTATCAGTAATGTCTACGTACACGTTTGTATAGAACAGGTTTGTATTTGTAATTAAGTGTTTCGTGAAAACATGTTTGCTGCTTCCAATGAATCCAAACGCGTCTTCTCGTATGTGAGTGCATGTGCGTGTTGTGCAGCAGGACTGGGAGGCAGGTTAAAAAGTGGCATAGCACCCATTTCCCTGTGCTTCATCCTCACTTGGTGCAGATAGAGGCAAAATAAATTGGAGGGCACAGCAGGAAGGCAGATTGAGCTGCAGAGCGGCGGAGATGCAGGATTAGTCGAACAACTTTTGCACAGAAACTGCCTCCGTGTCGCTCGAGGCAAGCGGAGGCTCGCTGTAGCGAAAATGGGAAATAGCTTGATTGAAATGACTGCAAAGTGTAATCATTGATTTTTTTTTTTTCTTTTAAAGGCAAGAGGCAAAAAAACAAAGCAAAAAAAAAAAAAAACATCCATCCTCAGATATGCTATTAGATATGATCAGTTCAGGACGTTCACAGCATTCCAGGCATCAACTTGTAAAAAAGCTGTCAAAGACAAATTTCACCCACTGCGACTTCAAATCCATAATGTTGCAGGCTTTGGCTGCGTTTTGGTAAAATGCGGCTACTGATGTGAGGAAATTGCTTGTGTATGACAAATTCCCACCTGTCGGGATGCGTAGCGTGGTAAGAGAAGCCTGTTGATTTCCTGTTCTATAGGAAACGGACAGAATCGCAGGCAGTTTGCTCTCTGTGCCGCTGCTGTGTGCATAGTCAGCCCGGTCTTTTTCGATGCTGGCGAACCCACGAAGGCTGAAGGTGGATAAACAAGCCTTCAAGGTACCAATCAGCTTCTGCTTGTTGATTTCCATCCAGACTGTGTGATCTTGGCTCAGTGGTGAACCAATATCTGATATGTCAACATTTGTGTGTTTGAGTGTGTGTGTGTGTGTGTTTCTATTTACATGTGTCTAAATGTCAAAGTTCTTTCACAGAGCTAAAAGGTTGGTTGATTATACATATGTATTAAATATACTAATATAGTGAAGGGACCCAACAACTTAATTTTAGAGCTGCTTATTAAACGTGTGCCTGTGGGTGAAAAGGTTATCGTTAAGTCAAGTATTCAAATCATTTAACGTGAGTGTGTCTAATTAAAGACACACTCTGTAGCATCCTGTATGGCTTTAAATGTGAGGCAGATTTTTATGAATATCATGTGCTTTGATACTGTATATGAAAGAAAATTATTATTTCATTGGTTTGACACATTTTGTTATTTTAAAAAAAAAAAAAAACAGTTTTAAGGAAACCTGATTTCTCCTGGTACATTTCTACCTCTGAACGCCGAATTTCTTTTCCATGTGTATCCGCACGCAGGTTTCTGATCAGCTTCCTCCAACTGTGCATGTGCATAACATCTGTCTCGCCTCTATCCGCACTGTCACCGAGAAAAAAAAAAGAAAGAAAGAAAAGAGGAGTCAGAAAAGCAGCGTTCAAATCTGTGATCAGAGGCAGAGGAGAAATCAGGTTACTCCAGGTTATTGCCAGTAACTTGGATGCTTCAGTGCACGTAGGTGCAGTGAATGAAATGGAAGAAGGGAAAGAACAGCACAGTATCGCCAGGAAAACATGTATTTTGACATATGCAAATGTGAATGAATTGTGGAATGTTGTTTAAAGAATCATAAGAATAACAGCTGAGAGCTGCCACAAGTTGGTTGCCACACAGATGTGAAGCAGTTTTAAAAAAACTGTGGTCATACAACTAAATATTAGTTTAGTGATTCACAGGAGGCTAAATCCTAGAAACAAAAACGCTCGTACAAAATAGTTTTAAGTTTGTACAGTCGACAGCAGACACTGCTATATTTTTGAACACACCCCTTTCAACTAACTGCCCGATTGCACAGTCTTACGAGCGCGAATATCATGAATGCTGGGTCTTTGTTTGTTTTCTGAGAATCTACTGCACCTGCTGGTCACTTGTTTGCTACGTAGCAATAAAAAAATATACTAAAAACCTGGATTATTCTGGTCGGTCGCATTGTACTGTAACTCCTTCGCCGTCTCCTGTGAGTTGTGCATTACACACCTTGTTTTTGTCTTTTGTCTGAGACACAACATACATGACACAGTCTAAGGCACCGCGTGAGGACACTGAAGAGTATTAATAAATACAATTGAATACTAAATACTATTTTTATACTACTATAATTAGGTAATGACGTGCTCTGTCCCATTATCAGTAATTTCACCTAAAGTGCACGTGGCTTTAGATTAGTTATCTACTCTACAGAGCAGATCAGACAGCTATTTCCAACATCTGAAGGCAAATGTTACCATTTCGATTGGACGTTTTTCATTCCAAGATGGTCAAAGACAGTATTTGTTGGCATGAAATCCACCCAGTCCTATTGCACGATGCTCACTAATTTCTGCGTGGTGCTTGTGCGAAGTATTGTGAGAGATGAAAGCCAGAACTTGTAATTCGCCGAGAGCCAGCCAGAGTTCAGAATGGCTCAAACCCACAACTGTATCCCAGGGGCAGAGGCCTCGGGGAGAAGCGTAGAAAGTCAAAGCAGATATCTGAAGTGTTGGAGTTTTGCTTTTACTGCCTCAAAGGCCACTGCACAGGCAGAATGATAAAAGCTAACAGCGAAGCAAGCGTTGAATGATAAGGGACGAACCTGTATAAACTTGTTTTAATCATATACAGCTTCAGGGTTTCTCCATTCCAGCAGACACAAGTTGAATCCAATCATCCGTTTATTCGCCAGGAAAATCAATTCAGCCTCGTACTCGTCAAAGCTAATTTCATTTTCACCACTCCTTGAATTATATTCTTCATTCACCTTAAAATCATTACGTGTCCTCTTAAAGTTATGTCACTCTCTGCCCTTTTTAGAGATATGCGAGTCACAATTTGTTCAGGCACCATTGCTTGTCCTAAATTAGCTCGTATGACTTTGCAGCGGCTACTTTAGTTATCTTCCCTGCTGCTTTTAGCTCTGCTTCCCAAGGGCCTGTGAGAGCCCCATCCAGCTTTCCCAGATGGAGCCGAGATGTGAATTAAATGCAGATGGTGTATAACGAAGGGAGGAGTACGGATATTTACCTGAAGGTCCTGATCTGTGGGCGTTCATCTTATATTGCAGCCCCTTCTACGGGCAGGGATGGTTTTGAATAAACGTCTCCACTAATAGTAGCTGACATTATCTGTCAGTAAAGGCCATTCCTAGTTTGTTTGAGCGTGTTTGAGGGGGGTTTGTTGAAATTAAATAATTCCGAATATGACTTTGCAAAATAGAAAATGCAAATTTTGAGTGCAACAGAATTGTAATATAGGTGAACTTTGTGACACATCTGGCATTTTGTTAATTTGCTGATGCAGAAGACAGGGATGCACTTTTGGGAGAGCTAAACACACGGCGCGCTAAACCCATCATGTGGGACTGATCCTATGAGGGACAGCTGGAAGAAATCTTGCTTCTCTTATATTTCGGAAGTGGCCCCTCTAATAATTTGCATACAGTCCCTTAGAACATTATTACTATCATATGCCTTACAAACGTTGCCTTTCTTCCACTCCTTTCCTCTCTTTCTGTATTTGGCCACCTACCTTTCATCCCTGCCTCTCCCGGCCGCACCATAATCTGAGCGATGTCATTGCCACGGCAACCACCAATCCACCAAGCCTTAATTGGAGCTCCTTAATGAAACTTTCTGACAAGAGCACAGAAGATTGATGAAGGTAGGGACACAGCGGCGGAAACGGGGCGAAGGGGGCGAAAAGGGAAAAGTGGTGCGGGTCAGATGTTGATGAAGGTTTATGACGAGAGAGTTTGAACAGAGAGAAGATTTCCCCCTCCTCTAATAATAGATCCCGGAGACGGAAGCAACGGTGACGTTACCGTGTGCAGAAAGTACGAGCCTGTTGTGTATACGTGTGTGTGTGCGTTTTAGTGTGTGAGGCTCAGTGTTTAATCCACCGCTTCGCCGCTCTCGTCATTCCCTAGTGGCAACATCCGTAGATCCCTGAGGGAAAGGGGCGGAGAAAGTAAGACAGAGCGAAAGAATTAGGAATTAGGGAAGAGAGAGATAAACACGTGGAGAAGAAAAGGGACGAACAAAGAGGAGGAGACATCATATGTGTACTGCAGATAGTGCGTGTAAGGAGGAGATGGTGGATGAAGGAAAGGAGAAAACGAGATAATTACTGCCACATGAAGAAGGAGAGAGAACACAGGAGGGATCCAGAATGAGGGAAAGCAGCGAGAAACAAACAGAAACGGAGGGAGATGGAGAGACAGAAGAACAGAGATGTAGAGGGAGATGGAGCGATTAGAATGGGTCTCTCCTCAGTTCACTGGATTCCTTTCATGTTTCCAACTCATCATCTCCGCAAAGGGAATCAAAGATGAAATGAATAGCGTGATCTGGGGAGAGCGTGGGTGGACTGGAGGATGAAAATGTGTGTGTGCACGTTCACTTGTGTTTGTTGAAGCACTTACAGCACTGTGTCTGTGTGTGTGTGTGTGTTCTTGTGAAGTTGTTTAATAAAACTCATTTTCTTTGCAACATAATGTTTACAGCTTATGTTTTTTGTTTTTTTTCCTTATTACATCAGGGTGAAATTCTTCTCAGGGGATAAGGCTTCACAGGGTGGAGGTCTGCAACAAGACGTTGCAGCGGAGACCTGAGTCCTGTAATCTGTGTGTCTTTAGTCGGCGAGAAAAATGATAAATAATTCATTGCACACACGATCCTCTCAGCTGACAGGTCAGAGAGAGAAAGGAGGGTCAGTGGTCTTACCCTGTGAGTTCAGGGTCACCACAATCCGTCCGGATGTCGATGGGCGGCCACTCCACCAACTGAGGTCTGGCACTTAGAAAGCAACATTTACTGTATGTCAAAGGGAAATGAGTTCAAGTCTGATCAGAAAGTATAAATTACACTTTAGTTCCAGTACAGGTCATTTAAAACTTAATGAAGTGCAGGTTCATTTAAAAAGTTACATGTACAACTAGAAAAGGCAATTTCCAAGGAAATTACGTGGGAGAGCTGTTAAGTCGCCCGGTAGAGGCCGACCGCTCAGAAGCTGCTGAGAGCAGAGGCGTTTGCACGTTCAAAGCCGCAAACGCTGAAGAGAGATAAATACGAACAAAAAGAGAAAGAAAGAAGATGACAATAAAAAGAAAAAATCCAAAATCCCAGGAAAAGTTGAATTCAGAAAAGAAAAAAAGTAGAAAGTAACAATGGAGGAAGTAAATAAGTAAAAAGTTGATATTAAAAGTGTAAAGAAACAGAAAAAGAAGCAAAGTAAAAAGTTCCTATTGAAAGTGTAAAGAAAAAAGTAAGAAGTGAAAAAGCAACAACTTGATTAACAAAAGTGGAAAGAAGTAGTAAGAAACAAAGGAAAAGGTAAATATTCCCAAAGTTAAAAGAAACAAAAAAAGAAGCAAAGTAAAAAAGTTGCTATTAAAGTGTAAAGAAAAAAGCTAGAAGTAACTACTTAGAAATGAAGGAACCATTTTAATGCTGAAAAACTGTTAAAAAGTTGAAAAGAGCTTTTAATTTGAAAGTGTGTTTCCTGTCTGTGTCTGTGTGGTAGTTTGTGTGTCCACTGTAGGGAGACTTCAAAACAAACTTATTTTAGCATTTAAATGCTAAATAATTAAAATAAGAATGATAAAAGGCTTTTATTTTGAAAGTGTTTCCTGTCTGTGAGGGTGTGTGTAGGGAAACTTCACCACAAAGTCATTTTAGCATTTAAATGCTAAAAAGTGGATAAAATATTATGAAAGGCTTTTATTTTGAAAGGGTATTTCCTGTCTGTGAGGGTGTGTGTCTGTGTGTGTCTCCACTGTGTATGTTGAGGGAGAAAAACTCAGGTAAAGTGTGTGGACACAGCTCTGAGGCTGATTACATGACGTCATGCAGCTGTGTCCGTTACCATGACAATGACTGCTGCCCGCTGCCTGCCTGCTGAGTCATGTGAGCCAAATGCAAAGGCAGGCTGGAAAAGTGCTGAGACTATGCCTCGCAAAATGCTCAAAATATGAAAAAGTATTAGTCCTATCGAAACAATTCAAAAACTGTGAGTGACAAAAGGCTTCAATGAACACACTGATGTACTTTATTTGAAGATACTCCATAAAATGAAGGCGTGGTGGCGATTTTAAAACAGCCCCCCGTTTGTGATTTGATTAGAATTTAAGAACCTCTGTTATAATGGGCTCCAATGGGAGTTTTGACGGCACTCTCTCTGCTTCTGGACACTTGGAGAAAGAACCGTCAGTCCTGTGACTATGAGAGTTACATTTACTGAAAGAACACAAAAATACCTACATTCTGATGTATAGTTTGTTTATGTAAGATTAAAGTTGACTGAAGGAAAGAAGGAAAAGAAGGAAAAAAGTTGCTAAAAGTGGAAGCTGAAAAGTTAGAGTGCGTGTGATGTCACCCACTCTAGCTGCTCCAACATTCCGCAATACACACTAATGGAAAAGTTGAAAAAGCTCCAAAAGTTGCCTAAAACTAAAACTGCGATTATTCAAAAAGTATAAAAGATAGAAAGAAGCTGATCCACCCAGAAAAAGTTGAAAGGGACTAGACCCGTATAAACTTTAAATGAAGTTTCTACTCCAAAGTATGACGACACAAGAGGCAGATGAAAAGTGGCAAGTTGAAGGGAAATTTTAAGTGCCTTCCATTCATTTTCTATGGGAAAAAAAGTTCATAAAAAGTGAAATATAATAAAAAGTATAAAAGTTATTAATGAGAAAAGTAATACCACCCCTGTCCTAAAAGGGACCTACGTTTAGGAAGTGGAACGAAGTTTCTACGACAAACCGTCTAGGACTAGATAGCGACCGAAAAACGAGCTATAATAATAACTAGAAAAGGCAATTTCCAAGGAAATTACGTGGGAGAGCTGTTAAGTCGCCCGGTAGAGGCCGACCGCTCAGAAGCTGCTGAGAGCAGAGGCGTTTGCACGTTCAAAGCCGCAAACGCTGAAGAGAGATAAATACGAACAAAAAGAGAAAGAAAGAAGATGACAATAAAAGGAAAAAATCCAAAATCCCAAGAAAAGTTGAATTCAGAAAAGAAAAAAAAAGTAGAAAGTAACAATGGAGGAAGTAAATAAGTAAAAAGTTGATATTTAAAGTGTAACGAAACAGAAAAAGAAGCAAAGTAAAAAGTTGCTATTGAAAGTGTAAAGAAAAAAGTAAGAAGTGAAAAAGCAACAACTTGATTAACAAAAGTTGAAAGAAGTAGTAAGAAACAAAGGAAAAGGTAAATATTCCCAAAGTTAAAAGAAACAAAGAAAGAAGCAAAGTAAAAAAGTTGCTATTAAAAGTGTAAAGGAAGAAGTGAAAAAGCAACAACTTGATTAACAAAAGTGGAAAGAAGTAGTAAGAAACAAAGGAAAAGGTAAATATTCCCAAAGTTAAAAGAAACAAAAAAAGAAGCAAAGTAAAAAAGTTGCTATTAAAGTGTAAAGAAAAAAGCTAGAAGTAACTACTTAGAAATGAAGGAACCATTTTAATGCTGAAAAACTGTTGAGAAAAAAAAGTTGAAAAGAGCTTTTAATTTGAAAGTGTGTTTCCTGTCTGTGAGGGTGTGTGTGTGTAGGGAAACTTCACCACAAAGTCATTTTAGCATTTAAATGCTAAAAAGTGGATAAAATATTATGAAAGGCTTTTATTTTGAAAGTGTGTTTCCTATCTGTGAGGGTGTGTGTGTAGGGAAACTTCACCACAAAGTCATTTTAGCATTTAAATGCTAAAAAGTGGATAAAATATTATGAAAGGCTTTTATTTTGAAAGGGTATTTCCTGTCTGTGAGGGTGTGTGTCTGTGTGTGTCTCCACTGTGTATGTTGAGGGAGAAAAACTCAGGTAAAGTGTGTGGACACAGCTCTGAGGCTGATTACATGACGTCATGCAGCTGTGTCCGTTACCATGACAATGACTGCTGCCTGCCTGCTGAGTCATGTGAGCCAAATGCAAAGGCAGGCTGGAAAAGTACTGAGACTATGCCTCGCAAAATGCTCAAAATATGAAAAAGTATTAGTCCTATCGAAACAATTCAAAAACTGTGAGTGACAAAAGGCTTCAATGAACACACTGATGTACTTTATTTGAATATACTCCATAAAATGAAGGCGTGGTGGCAATTTGAAAACAGCCCCCCGTTTGTGATTTGAGGAGAATTTAAGAACCTCTGTTATAATGGGCTCCAATGGGAGTTTCAGACGGCACTCTCTCCGCTTCTGGACTCTTGGAGAAAGAACCGTCAGTCCTGTCACTATGAGAGTTATATTTACTGAAAGAAGACAAAAATACCTACATTCTGATGTATAGTTTGTTTATGTAAGATTAAAGTTGATTGAAGGAAAGAAGGAAAAGAAGGAAAAAAGTTGCTAAAAGTGGAAGCTGAAAAGTTAGAGTGCGTGTGATGTCACCCACTCTAGCTGCTCCAACATTCCGCAATACACACTAATGGAAAAGTTGAAAAAGCTCCAAAAGTTGCCTAAAACTAAAACTGCGATTATTCAAAAAGTATAAAAGATACAAAGAAGCAGATCCACCCAGAAAAAGTTGAAAGGATCTAGAGCCGTATAAAGTTTAAATGAAGTTTCTACTCCAAAGTATGATGACACAAGAGGCAGATGAAAAGTGGCAAGTTGAAGGGAAGTTTTAAGTGGCTTCCATTCATTTTCAATGGGAAAAAAAGTTGATAAAAAGTGAAATATAATAAAAAGTATAAAAGTTATTAATGAGAAAAGTAATAGCATAGATCTCCTAAAAGAGACCTACGTTTAGGAAGTGGAACGAAGTTTCTACGACAAACCGTCTAGGACTAGATAGCGACCGAAAAACGAGCTATAATAATAATAATAATAACTAGAAAAGGCAATTTCCAAGGAAATTACGTGGGAGAGCTGTTAAGTCGCCCGGTAGAGGCCGACCGCTCAGAAGCTGCTGAGAGCAGAGGCGTTTGCACGTTCAAAGCCGCAAACGCTGAAGAGAGATAAATACAAACAAAAAGAGAAAGAAAGAAGATGACAATAAAAGAAAAAATCCAAAATACCAAGAAAAGTTGAATTAAGAAAAGAAAAAAAGTAGAAAGTAACAATGGAAGTAAATAGCTAAAAAGGTGATATTTAAAGTGTAAAGAAACAGAAAAAGAAGCAAAGTAAAAAGTTGCTATTGAAAGTGTAAAGAAAAAAGTAAGAAGTGAAAAAGCAACAACTTGATTAACAAAAGTGGAAAGAAGTAGTAAGAAACAAAGGAAAAGGTTAATATTCCCAAAGTTAAAAGAAACAAAGAAAGAAGCAAAGTAAAAAAGTTGCTATTAAAAGTGTAAAGGAAGAAGTGAAAAAGCAACAACTTGATTAACAAAAGTGGAAAGAAGTAGTAAGAAACAAAGGAAAAGGTTAATATTCCCAAAGTTAAAAGAAACAAAAAAAGAAGCAAAGTAAAAAAGTTGCTATTAAAGTGTAAAGAAAAAAGCTAGAAGTAACTACTTAGAAATGAAGGAACCATTTTAATGCTGAAAAACTGTTGAAAAAAAAAAGTTGAAAAGAGCTTTTAATTTGAAAGTGTGTTTCCTGTCTGTGTCTGTGTGGTAGTTTGTGTGTCCACTGTAGGGAGACTTCAAATCAAAGTCATTTTAGCATTTAAATGCTAAATAATTAAAATAAGAATGATAAAAGGCTTTTATTTTGAAAGTGTGTTTCCTGTCTGTGAGGGTGTGTGTGTAGGGAAACTTCACCACAAAGTCATTTTAGCATTTAAATGCTAAAAAGTGGATAAAATATTATGAAAGGCTTTTATTTTGAAAGTGTTTTTCCTATCTGTGAGGGTGTGTGTGTAGGGAAACTTCACCACAAAGTCATTTTAGCATTTAAATGCTAAAAAGTGGATAAAGTATTATGAAAGGCTTTTATTTTGAAAGGGTATTTCCTGTCTGTGAGGGTGTGTGTCTGTGTGTGTCTCCACTGTGTCTGTTGAGGGAGAAAAACTCAGGTAAAGTGTGTGGACACAGCTCTGAGGCTGATTACATGACGTCATGCAGCTGTGTCCGTTACCATGACAATGACTGCTGCCCGCTGCCCGCCTGCTGAGTCATGTGAGCCAAATGCAAAGGCAGGCTGGAAAAGTGCTGAGACTATGCCTCGCAAAATGCTCAAAATATGAAAAAGTATTAGTCCTATCGAAACAATTCAAAAACTGTGAGTGACAAAAGGCTTCAATGAACACACTGATGTACTTTATTTGAAGATACTCCATAAAATGAAGGCGTGGTGGCGATTTTAAAACAGCCCCCCGTTTGTGATTTGATTAGAATTTAAGAACCTCTGTTATAATGGGCTCCAATGGGAGTTTTGACGGCACTCTCTCTGCTTCTGGACACTTGGAGAAAGAACCGTCAGTCCTGTCACTATGAGAGTTACATTTACTGAAAGAAGACAAAAATACCTACATTCTGATGTATAGTTTGTTTATGTAAGATTAAAGTTGACTGAAGGAAAGAAGGAAAAGAAGGAAAAAAGTTGCTAAAAGTGGAAGCTGAAAAGTTAGAGTGCGTGTGATGTCACCCACTCTAGCTGCTCCAACATTCCGCAATACACACTAATGGAAAAGTTGAAAAAGCTCCAAAAGTTGCCTAAAACTAAAACTGCGATTATTCAAAAAGTATAAAAGATAGAAAGAAGCTGATCCACCCAGAAAAAGTTGAAAGGGACTAGACCCGTATAAAGTTTAAATGAAGTTTCTACTCCAAAGTATGACGACACAAGAGGCAGATGAAAAGTGGCAAGTTGAAGGGAAATTTTAAGTGCCTTCCATTCATTTTCTATGGGAAAAAAAGTTCATAAAAAGTGAAATATAATAAAAAGTATAAAAGTTATTAATGAGAAAAGTAATAGCATAGATCTCCTAAAAGAGACCTACGTTTAGGAAGTGGAACGAAGTTTCTACGACAAACCGTCTAGGAGGAGATAGTGACCGAAAAACGGCGAAATAATAATAATAATAAAGAAAAGGATCTCATAAGTGTGAGAGCTGTGCTTACAGCTCTCCCACTAACTAGAAAAGGCAATTTCCAAGGAAATTACGTGGGAGAGCTGTTAAGTCGCCCGGTAGAGGCCGACCGCTCAGAAGCTGCTGAGAGCAGAGGCGTTTGCACGTTCAAAGCCGCAAACGCTGAAGAGAGATAAATACGAACAAAAAGAGAAAGAAAGAAGATGACAATAAAAGGAAAAAATCCAAAATCCCAAGAAAAGTTGAATTCAGAAAAGAAAAAAAAAGTAGAAAGTAACAATGGAGGAAGTAAATAAGTAAAAAGTTGATATTTAAAGTGTAACGAAACAGAAAAAGAAGCAAAGTAAAAAGTTGCTATTGAAAGTGTAAAGAAAAAAGTAAGAAGTGAAAAAGCAACAACTTGATTAACAAAAGTTGAAAGAAGTAGTAAGAAACAAAGGAAAAGGTAAATATTCCCAAAGTTAAAAGAAACAAAGAAAGAAGCAAAGTAAAAAAGTTGCTATTAAAAGTGTAAAGGAAGAAGTGAAAAAGCAACAACTTGATTAACAAAAGTGGAAAGAAGTAGTAAGAAACAAAGGAAAAGGTAAATATTCCCAAAGTTAAAAGAAACAAAAAAAGAAGCAAAGTAAAAAAGTTGCTATTAAAGTGTAAAGAAAAAAGCTAGAAGTAACTACTTAGAAATGAAGGAACCATTTTAATGCTGAAAAACTGTTGAGAAAAAAAAGTTGAAAAGAGCTTTTAATTTGAAAGTGTGTTTCCTGTCTGTGTCTGTGTGGTAGTTTGTGTGTCCACTGTAGGGAGACTTCAAAACAAACTCATTTTAGCATTTAAATGCTAAATAATTAAAATAAGAATGATAAAAGGCTTTTATTTTGAAAGTGTGTTTCCTGTCTGTGAGGGTGTGTGTGTGTAGGGAAACTTCACCACAAAGTCATTTTAGCATTTAAATGCTAAAAAGTGGATAAAATATTATGAAAGGCTTTTATTTTGAAAGTGTGTTTCCTATCTGTGAGGGTGTGTGTGTAGGGAAACTTCACCACAAAGTCATTTTAGCATTTAAATGCTAAAAAGTGGATAAAATATTATGAAAGGCTTTTATTTTGAAAGGGTATTTCCTGTCTGTGAGGGTGTGTGTCTGTGTGTGTCTCCACTGTGTATGTTGAGGGAGAAAAACTCAGGTAAAGTGTGTGGACACAGCTCTGAGGCTGATTACATGACGTCATGCAGCTGTGTCCGTTACCATGACAATGACTGCTGCCTGCCTGCTGAGTCATGTGAGCCAAATGCAAAGGCAGGCTGGAAAAGTACTGAGACTATGCCTCGCAAAATGCTCAAAATATGAAAAAGTATTAGTCCTATCGAAACAATTCAAAAACTGTGAGTGACAAAAGGCTTCAATGAACACACTGATGTACTTTATTTGAATATACTCCATAAAATGAAGGCGTGGTGGCAATTTGAAAACAGCCCCCCGTTTGTGATTTGAGGAGAATTTAAGAACCTCTGTTATAATGGGCTCCAATGGGAGTTTCAGACGGCACTCTCTCCGCTTCTGGACTCTTGGAGAAAGAACCGTCAGTCCTGTCACTATGAGAGTTATATTTACTGAAAGAAGACAAAAATACCTACATTCTGATGTATAGTTTGTTTATGTAAGATTAAAGTTGATTGAAGGAAAGAAGGAAAAGAAGGAAAAAAGTTGCTAAAAGTGGAAGCTGAAAAGTTAGAGTGCGTGTGATGTCACCCACTCTAGCTGCTCCAACATTCCGCAATACACACTAATGGAAAAGTTGAAAAAGCTCCAAAAGTTGCCTAAAACTAAAACTGCGATTATTCAAAAAGTATAAAAGATACAAAGAAGCAGATCCACCCAGAAAAAGTTGAAAGGATCTAGAGCCGTATAAAGTTTAAATGAAGTTTCTACTCCAAAGTATGATGACACAAGAGGCAGATGAAAAGTGGCAAGTTGAAGGGAAGTTTTAAGTGGCTTACATTCATTTTCAATGGGAAAAAAAGTTGATAAAAAGTGAAATATAATAAAAAGTATAAAAGTTATTAATAAGAAAAGTAATAGCATAGATCTCCTAAAAGAGACCTACGTTTAGGAAGTGGAACGAAGTTTCTACGACAAACCGTCTAGGAGGAGATAGTGACCGAAAAACGGCGAAATAATAATAATAATAAAGAAAAGGATCTCATAAGTGTGAGAGCTGTGCTTACAGCTCTCCCACTAATGAGAGCTGTGCTTACAGCTCTCCCACTAATGAGAGCTGTGCTTACAGCTCTCCCACTAATTACTGGTAGAACATTTATGGGAATAATAATAATAACTAGAAAAGGCAATTTCCAAGGAAATTACGTGGGAGAGCTGTTAAGTCGCCCGGTAGAGGCCGACCGCTCAGAAGCTGCTGAGAGCAGAGGCGTTTGCACGTTCAAAGCCGCAAACGCTGAAGAGAGATAAATACAAACAAAAAGAGAAAGAAAGAAGATGACAATAAAAGAAAAAATCCAAAATACCAAGAAAAGTTGAATTAAGAAAAGAAAAAAAGTAGAAAGTAACAATGGAAGTAAATAGCTAAAAAGGTGATATTTAAAGTGTAAAGAAACAGAAAAAGAAGCAAAGTAAAAAGTTGCTATTGAAAGTGTAAAGAAAAAAGTAAGAAGTGAAAAAGCAACAACTTGATTAACAAAAGTGGAAAGAAGTAGTAAGAAACAAAGGAAAAGGTTAATATTCCCAAAGTTAAAAGAAACAAAGAAAGAAGCAAAGTAAAAAAGTTGCTATTAAAAGTGTAAAGGAAGAAGTGAAAAAGCAACAACTTGATTAACAAAAGTGGAAAGAAGTAGTAAGAAACAAAGGAAAAGGTTAATATTCCCAAAGTTAAAAGAAACAAAAAAAGAAGCAAAGTAAAAAAGTTGCTATTAAAGTGTAAAGAAAAAAGCTAGAAGTAACTACTTAGAAATGAAGGAACCATTTTAATGCTGAAAAACTGTTGAAAAAAAAAAGTTGAAAAGAGCTTTTAATTTGAAAGTGTGTTTCCTGTCTGTGTCTGTGTGGTAGTTTGTGTGTCCACTGTAGGGAGACTTCAAATCAAAGTCATTTTAGCATTTAAATGCTAAATAATTAAAATAAGAATGATAAAAGGCTTTTATTTTGAAAGTGTGTTTCCTGTCTGTGAGGGTGTGTGTGTAGGGAAACTTCACCACAAAGTCATTTTAGCATTTAAATGCTAAAAAGTGGATAAAATATTATGAAAGGCTTTTATTTTGAAAGTGTTTTTCCTATCTGTGAGGGTGTGTGTGTAGGGAAACTTCACCACAAAGTCATTTTAGCATTTAAATGCTAAAAAGTGGATAAAGTATTATGAAAGGCTTTTATTTTGAAAGGGTATTTCCTGTCTGTGAGGGTGTGTGTCTGTGTGTGTCTCCACTGTGTCTGTTGAGGGAGAAAAACTCAGGTAAAGTGTGTGGACACAGCTCTGAGGCTGATTACATGACGTCATGCAGCTGTGTCCGTTACCATGACAATGACTGCTGCCCGCTGCCCGCCTGCTGAGTCATGTGAGCCAAATGCAAAGGCAGGCTGGAAAAGTGCTGAGACTATGCCTCGCAAAATGCTCAAAATATGAAAAAGTATTAGTCCTATCGAAACAATTCAAAAACTGTGAGTGACAAAAGGCTTCAATGAACACACTGATGTACTTTATTTGAAGATACTCCATAAAATGAAGGCGTGGTGGCGATTTTAAAACAGCCCCCCGTTTGTGATTTGATTAGAATTTAAGAACCTCTGTTATAATGGGCTCCAATGGGAGTTTTGACGGCACTCTCTCTGCTTCTGGACACTTGGAGAAAGAACCGTCAGTCCTGTCACTATGAGAGTTACATTTACTGAAAGAAGACAAAAATACCTACATTCTGATGTATAGTTTGTTTATGTAAGATTAAAGTTGACTGAAGGAAAGAAGGAAAAGAAGGAAAAAAGTTGCTAAAAGTGGAAGCTGAAAAGTTAGAGTGCGTGTGATGTCACCCACTCTAGCTGCTCCAACATTCCGCAATACACACTAATGGAAAAGTTGAAAAAGCTCCAAAAGTTGCCTAAAACTAAAACTGCGATTATTCAAAAAGTATAAAAGATAGAAAGAAGCTGATCCACCCAGAAAAAGTTGAAAGGGACTAGACCCGTATAAAGTTTAAATGAAGTTTCTACTCCAAAGTATGACGACACAAGAGGCAGATGAAAAGTGGCAAGTTGAAGGGAAATTTTAAGTGCCTTCCATTCATTTTCTATGGGAAAAAAAGTTCATAAAAAGTGAAATATAATAAAAAGTATAAAAGTTATTAATGAGAAAAGTAATAGCATAGATCTCCTCAAAGAGACCTACGTTTAGGAAGTGGAACGAAGTTTCTACGACAAACCGTCTAGGAGGAGATAGTGACCGAAAAACGGCGAAATAATAATAATAATAAAGAAAAGGATCTCATAAGTGTGAGAGCTGTGCTTACAGCTCTCCCACTAAAAATAATAATAATAATAAAGAAAAGGATCTCATAAGTGTGAGAGCTGTGCTTACAGCTCTCCCACTAATGAGAGCTGTGCTTACAGCTCTCCCACTAATAATAAAGTCGTATGTTGAAAATGCTTTGATGGTAGTTTGGACGGTTACATTTGTATAAATTGAAGCTCAGATCTGCGTTGTGTACTTTTGTTTTGACTCACTGTACCCGTGTGTACAGTGTCTGCGGTACAACGGAAACTGGCAGAGATGGAACAACAGTTAATTAAACCAACCGTGTGCGTCTCTACACGTGTTTGCAGCTCTATGTGATTTGAGTTTATGAACATGTTTCTCCTTGTTTACTGAGCAACAGGACGGAGACATACCCAGCTCTGTGTGTGTGTGTGTGTGTGTGTGCTCTACTTAAAACAGTTTCCAAGAAGCCAAATGGCTTTTGGTTTGTTTACTCAACCCCATTTATCAGTTCATATCAGGGAGGAGTGAGGAGAAAAAGATGCCAAATGGGAGAAAGAGGCAAACAAAGGATGTTTTTTTTTTTTTTTTTTTCCCCCCGTCCTCTTTTCTCCGTCCTGTCACATCTGTCTCATTGCTCACTCCTCCTCCCCTCACCTCTCACTCCTCACGTCATCTTTTTTTCATCGCTCTCCATCTGTCGGTTTACCTGGACGGCAGCTAGAAGAATCTGCACTCACCTCCACACACTCCCTTCCTGTCTCCCGTTCTTCTTTCACTTTAAAAAATCTTGGCTTCAGGGACGCTGTCATGTCTTCCTTTATATTACCTGCTGTCTCAACCTCTCTGTGTCCGTTCATCCGTATCCACCTGGCAGACTAGATTATATATCTGCTCTTGTCAGACCAGGAGACGTCGTCACTTAGGTTATAAGTTTCATTTCCTGTCCATCCATCCACTCATCCGTCTGTCCACACGACCATCCATCTGTTTGGCTGAGCCTCTATCGGTCCGGCTCTTCGCGTAGACACAAACGTGCTATAACCGCAGTTTATCTTGGCATTTCACGCTTCCGTGTGTTTATTTTTTCCCCTTTTATTTTTATTACTCTTCTTCGCTCTTTGCCGTCAATCTCCCGGCCTCATCTTTCCACACTAATGGCATCCTATACCGTACAGATGCCTGAAGCCATACAGACGCTTTCACACGTAATCGTACTAACACAGAAATGTGTGTGTATGTGATCATTAGGCTGTAAGTTTATTACATTACTATTATGAGGTCGTTATATCGGTAGAAGGATGCTGAGGTTGGAGCTGCCAGGCAGGAGGTCTAGAGGAAGAACAAAGAGGAGATTTATGGATGTCGTGAGGGAGGACAGGAGGTTAGTTGGTGTGAGAGAAGAGGATGCAGAGGACAGAGTTAGATGGAGACACATGATTCGCTGTGGCGACTCCTGAAAGGGAGCAGCCCAAAGGAAAAGAAGAAGATTATTATTAGGTCGTTGAAATATGTTCCGAGAATCATGAATACTAACAAAGTCTTTACGAGGTTAAATATGTTTTAAAAAGTGCCCCCCCCCCCCCCCCCCCCATTAAGTTTTCAAATTATCCTCTCAAAGGTAAAACGGTTAAATTTCTCGATGCCCTGCTGTTTGACTGCCTTGCTGTAAAAATGGTCTTTGTGCTAGTTCACTTCCTGTAAATAAGACTGACCTCTGTTACGACCTCTGCTGCCCACCTCCGCTCCTCTCGCCTCATCTTTGCCCGTTGTTCTTCCTTTTTATACACAAGAAAAAATTTTTTTTTAATACTGTCTACTGACTCACTGAGCAGAAACTTTCACCAGTACCACTGTAACACCATCTCAAAGAATGAAGTCTCACTGAGGACACGCAGTCCCGCTTTAAAGCCAAGTCCCAAAAACATAGTTTCCTTTTTAATAAAAGTGTCAATAGGGAACAAAAGAGGAGGGCAATGCAGTTTTTTTAACAACTTTACTGAAGTAGTACTCTTTTCAGCTGTGGATTAACACACATTTGTACTAAAGTGAGTATTTCCTCCAGCAGGTCGGTTGTTACAGGATGGATTTCCATGTTTGTTATAATCAAGGTGGAATGTAAATATAATTTATGTGGTTTTAATTTTTTTTTTTTTTTTTCACATGGTCCATCCATTCATTGCCTGCACGGCATAAGCTACGGTACGATTCAAACGACACCCACCCACCCGCCCCCCTGTCCTCCCCACCACACGCAAAAACAAACACGCACCAACAAGTTAAAGGCAGTAGAAATGACTAGCATTTATATCCACGCAGCTTTTTTTTGTTTGTTTTTTTTTTTGGATTAATTATCATTCTACAAGATATACCGTGGTGTATCAGCAGGAATCCAGCCCCTTGCAGGCTGCGTTATTTACATCTCTTAGCACCATCTGTAGCCGTATATTACATAAAACTGTGGCGCTGTTCAAAACTTTGTCACCTCCACATGAATTTTAATGAACAGTGAATCAATGTGTTTTTTCCACTCTTGACTAACTTTTACTGGGAACCTCTGACGCGGCGCAAACTATTTAGCATTATGCAGCAGTCTGTAAGAACTGTATTTGAGTAGTGATTGAGTGTATTATCTTTATTCCACTCTGGCTCTGCTCCCCAGCATATTGGATTTGAATTGAATCTGTGACTGTGAGGTGGATGTGCTGAATCTGAGCTTGGAAGTTGTTTGAGGATGTTTTGTTTTTGTTCCACCGCGCCGTGATTTTATACGTTTCGAGGGAAACTTGGAGTCGTTTATATTAAATTCAAGGTCCAAAAAGCGAGAAGTGAAGCCTCCCTGTCATGGTTGCCTCCGGATCTTGTTTTTTAAAAAAAAAAAAAAAAAAAAAAAAAAAAAAAAAAAAAAGTTGATCGAAACAAAGTGATTTCCGTGTCACCATGACTGTGTTGGACATTGTAATGCTGCGTGTTACATTTCTTCACTTTGCGCTTAGTCTGCATCACATTGGTGATAAGTCGTAAATCGTCTTTAGGTTTTTAGGAGAGAAGCTTTTGTGTGTGTTAGACTCCAAACAGGGATTACAGTGACACCGGAGGACAATGGAGCGAAGTTATGCTTAAGCAAAATTACATTTTGAGCGAAGAGCCGCCATTTCGTGAAGCTCTTTCAAGCATTGCCTTGACGAAATGTATAATTAATTTCTACAATCTCTTCCAATGGTGTTATTAAAGAAAACAATCGTTGTGGCAAACAAAAGCTGAGCCTGATGCAAAAAAATATCTATCCTGCATACTACAGCTCTTGGCTGTGGTCCCTGCCGCGTTCATGCTGCTGGCTGCTACAGTTTCCAGCTTTACCGCACTGTAATAGAGGTTAAGACGACACATAGGTTCTGAAATGGGCCAAAATCAATGCTCCTTGACTTGATTGATGTCGTGTGCCCTGCGATGATGTGGGCGCAACAATCTACAGTATCATGCAGCCCGATTCTCTGTATGCAGGCACAAGGACGAGCAATGGTACTCTGTGATTTTGTGGCCTTCTTCAGAAATTTCACCTGAAATGTAATGTGATCTTCACCAAAGTCACAGATATCAGTCTTTCTGAGCTGATCAAACACAAGTAGTCTTGATCTGTCAAGTCTCTGTCTGTATCTGTGTAATTGTTACACACACGTCATGATCAGGCTGACAAGAAACCTGAACACTGTTTGGAAGACACAAAATCCCTCATGCGTGTCACACGTATGATGTCATAATCCCACAGCGAAGAACTCTCCCATTGTTATTTGATGCCTGCGTGATGTGCAGGTTTGTCAAAGTCACGTCACATACGTGTGTCTCTCACGAGACTTCCCACATTGTATCACTTCTTAAAAAAATAAAAATAAAAAGGAAATACACCGATCCATATTTATCTACAAGGCCTTTTAAAGCTACCCTTGTAGCTAAATCCAGTAATTATGGGATTACCATACCTTAAGGGATTACTGATCTGGGGTAGTTTAAAGTGCGCCGCACTTAAATGCTCCGTGTTGGCAACAACACGCTATGAATGGGAAACATCAGGTTTACCTCTATAAATTTACCTTCAGTGACGTTTATGGTAGTGTTCACCTGTGTGGTGCTGCATGGCCTTCGTCTTTTGGCGAACACTGCTGAGTCTTTGTTCATTTCTGGACTTGCTTTTGTCTTGGGCAACCCTAAAAAAAAATAAAAATAATAATAACACGAAATACAGGGGCCAGCTTCGAAATGAGAAGCTCCCTTTGTCGAGGCTGACATCCACGACCCACTGACCCGCAGTGTCGGGTTGGAAATCTGCCGCTATCTCCACCGCATAGTCCGCGCAATCAGCCGTGCCGTGCGAGAGCAGCAAATCCGACATGTGGAACAACAGTAACAAAAGCGGGACGTGAATCCAGTTGTCCAGCTAATTGAAGGGATGAATCACTACTCACACAGTGCTACTGAACACACACACGCAACAGATGTAACCTTCAATTCCCGAATCCTCCAGAATCGCTTTTTCTCATTTCTCTCCTCTTTGTCGGTATTTTTCTTCCTCCACCTCTCCTCCGCTTCCTCCCAGGCCCTGAACTGGGCTCAGCTGAGTGCAGTCACGCACTGTCACTCCTTTATTTCATCGCTCCATCATTCTCTTTTGCCCCTCTGCGGATCGGGGTATTCATCTGTCCATCCATTTGTCTGCTCCCTTTAGCCTGACAAGTGGAAATGACGAGGAGAGACAGGGAGAAGAGGAGGATAGAAACATAAAGAGTGGCAAACAGAGAGAGAACGAGAAAAAACAAACTGGAAAAGGTGATAAAAGAGAGAGAGGGGGGCTTTGAAAAGAGAAGCCATACTGCACATACAGGGGGGAAAATCGTCGGTTGCCAGGCTTCAAAGATAAATGTATTTGAGACTAGGTTCACTAGGAAAACTGTAGCATTGTACACGTGTTCACTGTTGGTTCTTACAGAAACAACAGGGACGACTCGTGATCCTGCCGCATGTGCAGCTGCCTGAATCCAAGGGTGTTAAAGCTCTGCGAAACCTCTCAGAGAGACCTCACGCCACCAACGGCCGTGGCTTTAAAGAAGAAACACAAGGAGGTCGGGCTGTGTCTCGCCCCAAGCGTAGTAAAGTTGAGGAGATTTGATCCAGGAATTCAAGTCATTTGCGTGTTCATTGTTCAGTTTAGTTACAAACATTAAAAATCGATTTGTTTTGTAATAATATCGGCCGAACTCAACATACAGTAAAGTGTATTTTAATTACTGTTGCACGGCAACGATGGAGGAGTTTGTGGTCACACTGTAACTTGTTACTGAGCTGCTCAATGTGGCTGAGAAACACACACAAATGCACAAACCTGTGCCGCAATGACCGCGTCAGCATTTTGGGTGAAGGGGAATCCTAATGCTAATGCTAACGCTAATGCACTGCTACAATACAATATTACACATTATGCAGCACCATATAACAACTAACCACAAACCAAAAATGAAACATATCCACGCGAGCAACGAGCACATGTATCAGAACATCGCGGTCACCCCTCACCCCCCCACCCTGACCAACACTTCGCACTGGCTTAAAACTTGTGGTGACAGTGAAAATTGCAACTTCACCTTGTAACACCTTGAATGATTTCACAAAAAAATACCCCGAATTGGATCGAATATGAATAATAAGTATTTACAAATACGGCACCTGATGTAATTTCTTTCGAATGCTTTTTTAAGAAATGAGGAGCAGTCAACACCTTTTGTGAACTCAGTCCAATAGAACTGCAGAGATGTTCACTTCCAAACATCCTTGAAAGTGAGGCTCACCCTTCTGACCAATCAGAAATGAGTATCATGCTACATGTGGCTTCTAGTTGCACATTAGACCATCAATGTCATAGTTCGATCTCCATCTGCTGTTGCAGTTTGGCCTAGTGAATCGGGGTTTAAGAAGTTTTTCTTTGGGTTTCATTCTTGCCCTTTTTAAAACATTCATTTTTAGTTTGTTGTATTAGCTTTCATGATATTGTTTGCTTATATTTATTCTTGTAAAGAGATTTCAGTTTTTTTGCCCACGTTTGTTTTATTTCAATCACTCTGTAAAACACATGATAGAACTTCACGTCCCTTAATAATTAATTTCCTGTTGGTTTTCTTTGGTTGCCTGTGTTATGTGTCCACACTTTAATCAGGTGCATTCAAACGATAAGAGGCTGCTTTGAACCATTTAATTATTGTGGTTCTTTATTATTTTGCTATTTAAATTGGTTTTGAATTCACTCGGGGTTAGAGGTTAATAAGGTTTGAGGCAAAAGCTAATCTTTCCCAAATTTCACACATTCGCCTGAAAACAAGGGGAACATAAATTCCGGCGAATCCTATTTTTTTTTTCTTTCCCCTGAATGCAGCCACTGTCCCCTGTGGGCCACTGTAGATGATTCATGATAACTTATGACTGGGCGATTCTTTCCAGTGAGCTCCGGGTGTGAAAATGAAATGGTTTCTGAGTAGAAAACAAACTGTGTTTTCAGCCCCGAGCGGAGGAACATATCTCTGTTTACGTCGCGGTATATGGTGATTTCAAATGAAAGAAATGTCAGTGACAGGCTACAAATACACTGTTTGCTTACCAATGCACAATCGATTAATTCATAGGTCAACAAAAATCCTCCGAGTGGGGAACCAATTCCTCTAAAATCAGATTAAGAGGGTGAAAATGCCCTCGGGAAGAAAATGGACTTTCTTACCTGACTGGGTGGCTTTTAACAAGAACTTTACAAAAAAAAAAAAAAGGTCTTTATTTTACTTTTTCTCCCTGCAGAAAGAGACAGAGGAAGAACAGAGACTAAGGATATTTATAGCAAGGACGATGAAGAGAGATAGCGGAGAAACACAGGGAGCAGTGTGTACCTGTTTTTGACAGATGTGGGGTGAAAGGCGAAGAGAGTGGGCGGCCGACCGGCCCCACGGCCCTGACGCATTGCCTTGTGGGTAATGGCCACTGATGCGTAGCAGCCTGGTTGTCATTCTCAGGGGTCCAGCTCCATTAGAGACAAGAGAAATTGGCTCTGTGTGTGTGTGTGTGTGTGTCCAGTGAGAGAGACAGTGGTGTATGAGAGGATCTGGTTCCATTAGAGAATAACCTATATGATGCTAGTGTGGAAATATGTGTGTGTGTGTGTGTGTGTGTGTGTGTGCGTCGATGTATAGTAAAGTCCCCTCTTTGGAAAAAAACATTTCATATCAGGATTTTTGATAGAGAATAAGGTGTGTGTGTGTGTGTGTGTGTGTGTGTGTGTGTGATGAGCCTGGTCCATTAGGAGCAACAGTAATGTGATCCTGGTTTTAGATGATCAAACAGCTCTCTTTCATGCTCACTTTCATTCTGACTTCAACCCCCCCCCCCCCCCCCCCCCCCCCCCGCCCCAAACCCCTTGTCCCCCACCTCCACATTTAGCTGTCGTGCCCCTCCCCCTCTCTCACTTTATTTTATGTCTTTTACTCTTGTCCATTTCCTCTCACTCTGTTCCTTCGCTTTGGACTTTCTCTCTCTTGCACGCGCGCCTTTTATTTCTTTTTCTGTCTCTGCCTCTCTTTCTCCTTCTCCGTCTCTCTCTCTCTCTCTCTCTCTCTCAAACACACACACACGCACGCACACACACACACACACACAGATCTATATCACCAACCAGCATGGAGGAAGCTACTTTTCTTTCTGACAGAGGGCTAATGGGACTTTCTGTCTCGTCAGGACAATTACCCACCTGTTGAATCTCTATTTCACACACACACATGCGCACACACACAAACACACACACCCCTACCCAGCAATAAAACTCTATACTGTCACCTTCCCAAATGCAATACAGCACAGTGGTAGTAAAGTTATCATAGCTTGTCAGAGCCCTAGCACTAATTTCTCTGTGCGTGTGTGTGTGACCTTCCATCTCACACACAGTGATATGAAATTGTTTTTCCGCAGAAGGTACTTTGGATACTATACATCCACACACACACACCTACACCTACACACACACACACACACACACACATATATATATATATATATATATATATATATATATATATATATATATATATATACAGGCAGACACATATATTTTGCTCTCTAGATTTTAGATACTTATTTTTATTGTTAATGCAAGCCTGTCAGTCAGAGAATGACCTTGGGAGAGAGAGTGAGAGGGGGAGAGGGTGTGTGTGTGTGTGTGTGTGTGTGTGTGTGTGTGGGGGGGGGGGGGGGCGGCGAGTAGGAGCTTTAATGCAATTCCGAGTTGCTATAGTGAGACTGTCCTCCACTGTGCTGCATAATAGGCTATAGTGCCTTCCATTTAAATCAAGGCCTCAGTTTATTTGAATTAAACAAAATCCAATCAGAGGTGGACTTTGGGGAAATCACCCCCGCGTACAGCTTGAAGACACGTTTACGCACACGCAAACACACACAAACTGAAAGTGACAGCGGTTTGTGTGGATATGAAGAGGTCTAACTCCAAAGACTCGACACATTCTCACTGCTATTTGTTTGAGTAGCGTCCGTTTGTGGCTTTGGGGCTGTTTGTACCATAACTGGGCATCACCGAATTCTTCTTTTCAGAGACAAAGTTTAAGTTTTAAATCTTCATTACAACGGACAGTGTTTACTATCCCTGATTTTCATTTGTTTCCTCTCCAAAAGCTGCTACACTGGTGCCGTAGTCAGATCCCACAATCCAGACGCCCTCAGCTGAGCAAAACCCTTTTCGTGTGACTTGTTTTTATGACCCGTACACGACAGAACAACCAGCAGGCAAAGTATGACTAACATTTCTATGAGTGTTCAGCCAGCTAAGAAAGTTCAGGGAAGGTTTATGAAAAATCCTGGGCTCAGGTAAACTTGGAAAAATGCCACCGTGAAGCTGCATTCGTCGAAGATTTTATTTGCCTTCGTGAAACAAAACTATCAGCAAATCTGAAGTGAAATGTTTTAACAATAACAGAATATCCAACATTATCCATCTATTTTTTATTTCTTTTTTGTAACCATGACGATGACAGTCCTGTAACTTTAAAGACTTAGTTTTTTCTTCAGCTTCAAGATGAACTAGTGTTTATACTGTAGGACACCTGCAGCCACAATTTCCAAATGGTGCTTTTACATGGGAGCTATTTCAATTAGACCAGCTGAATGGGTATTTAGGTTGAAGGACTTATTGCTTGTGTGACATGCACAGTTACCATTCAGCTCCTGTCCGTGAGCTTTTTGCAAACTGTGTCCGTCTGCTATTCGGTGTTGGGCTCGAGTGACACAGTTGATCAATAAACTCAGCAGAAAACCAGAATGCTGAGCTTAAAGACAATGAAGTGCTCTACTGAAGCGAACCAACTTCAGTGACGCTTCTGTGGGGAGTCATCCCACGGAGCAACTCCTCTGATGTCACACAACTTTTTATTTATTTTTTTAATGATAAAAGAATCAGGAACACGTCAAAACCTCCATCTGCAGCATCAAAGACATGTGCCCTGTATGTCTTCTGTGCAGAAAAAGAATAATGCATTTTAAAAACATCCCCATTGATATAGTTCATGTATCTCAGCTTTGTCTCCTTCAGAACATATTTACGTAAACCAGCACAAATCGGTTCGATTTAAACCTATTTTGTATTTGGTATCTGTGCAGTAGCAGTGTAATGTTTAATCTGCGCCAGGTTTCCACTCCACCGCAGGAGAAGAAACCACGACGAGCTTTTCTCCAGAGCGTCTAAATTGTAAATGAGAAATGTCCAATTTAAAAAAAATAATAAAAAAAAACAACGTGTCTCCTGCTATTAGATTGTTGTTGGCGGCACAAGTGTGAAACACTCTACCGGGTCATGTTTTTTTAAGCGGTGAGTCGTTCAAAGACCCTTTCTGAACGGGGCCGACCTCATTTAAGAAGTGATTGATGACATGAATATAAATCGCGTCAGACGTTATTAAGGCTTGGAGTCCTAAAAAATAAATAAATAAATAAATAAAAACTTGATAACCTAGAGGATTCAATTGTCAGTGTTTCTGAAATATTGATTTTCTTTGGTAACGGCATTTTTCAAAATGGACAGAGTCTTTTGGCTTTAATGACTCGTGAAGTATTCGTGCCAATTATATTGGTGCTACACAGTCCACGTCTGAGCTGACATTCTCACACAAGTGGTTAAAAGCACTTGACCAGTGACCTGCAGCGCAATCAGATGTTTTTTGTGATAAGAGGAAATGTTTTCAATATGCACGTTGATTTTCCAACTGGCACTTAGTCAGTCAGACGTGTTTTATTTCTCTAATGAGCTTTCAGTGCTAATATGTTTGCTGCTGTCTGTGTTGTGCGCTGAGCAGTTCTGCTGTTTTTTACCTCCCTCACGTGTTGCACAGATTGCACGTGGTCTCTTCAGCGGGAACGGCGAAAAAGGTCCACGGTCACGGATCTAGACGATTTGCAAATCCGACTTTCATCGATTCATTTGCCCCGTGCTTCCGTTTTCCCGAGGACACGTTGACCCGATCAGAGCGAGGCGGGAATCAAGCCGACAACCTTGCGCTGAAGCATTTGCCCCACACTGAAACTGTTTTGTGTGTCGATAAATGGAAAAAAAATGTTTGCAGTTGTTAAAAGCTTCTGAAATATTAAATGCATACTTCAGGGTAACATCATGTATATTTTAAAAACACAGTGTTTTGTGGCAACTTGTGAAAGACATGAAGTAAGAAGAAGGTAACAAATGAAATAAAACTGCTTTCAATCATTCAACAAACAACGAGCATTTGGAAAAATATCAAAATACACAAGCTGAGGTGATTAATTTGTAGATTTAGATATCGGACTCGAGTTAGACGGGGCATTTTTGATCTTCTTGTCGAGCGACGTTCGACTGCTTTGCCATTCGGTTGTGCACAATCCGGGGACCTGAAAGTCCGACACAGGTCACAGTTACAGTTGCACGTCTCCGCTTTCGACTTCTTGGCATAGACTCGAAATGCAAAGTGTCGAGACTTGATTGGAGACGTCTCTGCGGCTACTGTTCCGCCTTTGGTAGAGGAAGGTCTGTCAGAAGACGAAGTTGCACACTAAAGAAAACCAGACCACAGGAAACGGGTCAAATGGAAAAGAGCTCTGCCAAAAACAGACGTGACAGCTCTTGTTATATTTCTCCTTTTGCATGCGATTTCTGACATCACTGTCAGTTCACATTGACATCAGATGAGGCTACATCCTGAAACACATCTCCAGCAGAAACTAGATATGAGCATTTAAAGCGATGGCTCCAACAAAGACCCTTTACCCACATTGCCTCGCAGCATCATGGGTAAACACATTTTCAATCATGGCTGACCCCAGTAGAAATAAAACCTCTAACCCCGGCAGTGCTGGTGCTGCGCTCCTGTAATCGATCTTCACCAGAAATTTCTCTTTGCAGTTCATTCCACGCACTTCTACAACTTTCCAAATTTGACTTTTTTCATGATTCTTTTCCCACTAGTTACACTGTTGACACCTCACGTGTTCAACCACACACACACACACACACACACACACACTAGTAAGAGCAGATGCCAGCCCACGGGCTCTTCATTGGCTTTGGCAGCGCTGTAAAGTTCACTCCAAATTACAAGTGGTCAGCTCTGTCTACAGCGATCAGAACAGTCGCACTGACTGTGTCAGCAAAGAGTTACACCACTGACCTTTCTGTGCTGACGTGTGTGCGAATGTGAGCATATGTGAGATGTGACTTTTTCAATTGCACTGTCGCAGTGTTTTTCTAGGTTTGTGTGCATTCACACATGTACTTATATTCCCTCTGTGTATGTAGTAATGGGTATATTTATTTATTTGTGTGTGTGTTTCTGTCTGTATCTCGTCTCTTTGCAGCTGCACCTTCAGGTCATTGGCATTCTGCACAGGCTCTGCTCTTGTAGCAACACTGAGATTATGACTGTTGCTGCCCTATATTATTTACTACAGCCTGGTGTGTGTAAGTGTGTCTGTGTGTGCACACGTGTGTGTGTGTGTGTGTGTGTGTGTGTGCAGAGGCAGATTTAGATCCTGAACTTGAGGAAAGCATTTTTAGGATGAGCGGCGGTGTGAAGGGATATTGTTGTATAGTTGTATCTATTATTTAGGCCACTTCATGTTTATGTCACTGCTTGTGTGTGTTTTTGCTGCTCGCTGCTAGACTCTCCGTGTCAGTGTGTTGACTCAGCTATGAGTGTGTATGCATTTTATGGTGTGTGTCCCCCTTTGTGGGTAAATGATACAGCCAGAGTGTAAAGCTCTCAGTGTGTGTGTGTGTGTGTGTGTGTGCAAGAACTTGCCATTTGCTTATCACCCCTGTAACATTCATCGGTGTGTACACAACTCACACCTCAACCACCACTGTGTATTCAACACGGAAAAAAAAAAAACCAGCTCAACATCCGTATAATCTGCAGAATACAGATGAGTGTTATGTGCGTGAGTGAATGCAAAGGTTTTTTATTTTTTTTAAATGCCAAATGTATACAGTTGCACCTGTGTGTTTACATTTCTGTGTTTGATGGATGTATGTGATGCAGAGTAGATGGTGTTTATCCAGGTGTGTGTTTGAGTGTGTGTTTGCGTGATTGATTGAGAGCTGGAGCAGTGTAATCATCAAGGGTGTGATGATTACAGTCACTCAACTCAGTCATTTCCCCGTCTTATCTTTTCTCCAGCACAACTTCTCTGTTCTTCCTTTTCTTCTTTTCTGTCTCTGTCTCTCTCTCTCTCTCTCCCCCTGCACTGCTCCCTCTTTCCCCACCCATGAATAATCCATTCACCCAAGGCTGCCTATGAAATAACAAAAAGTTATGGGCACGAATCCCCCACTCCCTCCTTCACCTCTCCCCTGCTGTAATCAGGATGCCTCTGCAGAGTCATGCCCAAGTCTGAGGATCTGCATCATGTGTGTGTGTGAAGCAACTACAATTTAAAAAAAAAAAATGAAAAAAATAACGATGAAACATGAGTTTGTTGGTTGTGGATGTTACTCAGCTGCTATTTACATCATAATAGCCCCGTTAAAGCCCATGTGTGCTGTTTGGCTTTGCATTTAAACTAGCGTACACATGAGAGGAGGAAGAAGAAAAGGGCAAAACACCACCTCATTTGAGGTAAACTAGCATGTGTAGCTAAACGCATAAACACAATAAATTCATGCTCATATTTTATGCAAAAGCTGTACACACATAAACAGAGTGTGTGTAGCAGATGGTAAAAATGGTGAGAATGGCTAAGATCAAACAGAGCAGGAAGAAGAGGAGAACAGAGAAGAAAAGTTAGTCTGCTGAAAAAAAAAAAAAAAAAGGCCAGGTGGCAGCACGGAGGACGGGGACAGGTCATTAATTCATGACACCTGAGAGTCCACAAGGTCTGAGTGCAAATTATCGGAGGGTTTGAGGGGGCTGAGCCCCACGACGAAGACTCTGAACGACCCCCAAAGAAGATACAAATAATTGTTTGAAGGGGGGGGGGGGGGGGGGGTCAGCACAGTGGGTCAGGCCAAAAGGTCTGTGCTTCCAGTTCGATTATTACAGACTTCACATGATCGAACACGTTCACTAAAATGCAAACAGACGGCCTCCCGCTCCCGATCGAGCTTGGCCCCAAACCCTGTGCGTCCAATCCCAAAAGTGCAAAACGAGGCAGGAATTCCTGGCACACATTCCCGTCCCATCTCATTTCTGCGTGTCCCGAGCAGCATCGTTCATTTATCAAGCTGCCTCTTGATGTGCAGACATCGGGGAAAACAAGCCAGTGTTGCTGAACATCACATTTCCACTCGTCTCCGCGCAGAGTGTCGCCAAACAGAAACTCGACGAAGGGCAAAAGCGGCACAAACTCCCCCGTTTACACTCTGACGACAATGACACACACTTGTTTTAGTGTTTTTCCTAGATTTTTACCAAAAGATTATTCAAAATTGGGTGTTATAATAAAGTCGGCCGATGCATTTTGATGGGTGAAGCATGACGCCTGTAGCCAAACTACTGTAAATGACTTGAGAACATGGTTAGTTTGGATTAGGCAGAAAAAAAGATTGTTGTCGTGCTTGCAATAATAAACATGTTACTATACGTCATTCATGTTCGTATTGTGTTTTATGTTGAGCCTGGACCCCACTGTGCTCCTTGTTACTGGTACTTAGTGAATAAAGAAGATTCGGAGGCTGTAACATTGGTGAACTGTCGGGGTGAAGACACACACAACGTTTCACACTTGTCTCCTGGGGTGAAGTGCTGGACTACTAAACTAAAACGTCGCCCACCTTTCTCCTTTGCTTGTGTCACGATCACTACGATGACCTGTTGTGACAACCTGTGGGTTTTTACTGGAGGCAGGTCTCGAGCCTGATGAGATGCTGAAACCAGGGGCTCAAAATAATAACTGTTGAGAACTAAGATGGAAACTGTACGTTGGTAGCATGTGCAGCCAGAGAGAGAATCAAAGACTTAACCTTGGCAGTGCTAAAGCCGCAATTACTATTCATTTCATCTCCTCTCCCTCTTCTTCTCTTCTCTCATCCTATTTCAGCTCTCTTGTTAAATCTGCTTCCCTCTCATTGCCTCTTAGTTCGTCACCTTTCCTCCTCTTTCCAACTTCCTCATCCTCCTTTCACCTCCTCTGCTTCTCTCCTCTTCTTTTATCTCCTTTGTTCTCTTTTTTTCCCCCCTCCTGTCTACTCAAACTTCATCGTCTTTCCTCCCGCTGAACTTCTCGTCAGCCTCCCTCTTCTTCTTTGCTCCCGTCTCAAACTGTCTCCGCTCGTCTGGCGGCCCCCGCCCCGCTGTGAATCCAAAAGCCGAGTGTGTGTGTGTTGTGTTGTGTTGCACGCGCAACTTCAAAACAGCACAAAAAACTAAAGATATGCATTTTCTGCCCTAAAACTTTAATCTGTTATACTTCAACAATCACACACACACACAGGACCCCTGGGTCTTACTACTCACCAACATTGCCTTGAATTTCAACCACAGTTAAGTGTTCAGCAGGCAGGACCACAGAGAGACAGAAATCCTCTGTTTGATGTTTGATGCTTTTACCTGCCCCACCTCTCCCCTTCACACACTCCTCGTCCTCCTCCCTCCATCCTCCGTCCCTCCCTGCCTCAACTTTTGCTACCGGGCCTTGTCAGCGCACAAACATCCACACTCACTCACATCCCTACTCAAGCTCTTCCCCCCCTTTTGTGGCTATTTGACACTTTGTACCATCCAGGTACTGAGCTTCCGAGTTTTCCTTTTCAGCTCTTTAAAGCGGGATCACTTACTTTATCACACACATTCAAATCTGCACATACTGTAACACATTTATGACGAGAGATACATGCCTGTAAACACACACACACACACACACACACACACACGCTTACAATGTTTTCATCTTGCTGAAAGCTCTGTTCTTGCTCAATGATTTGGAAATAACAAGCTACACTTGCATTGATTAAGGTAGAAAGCAGAATTTCCCCTTTTCTCCGTTTGCTTTATTAGTCTATATACTGATTTCTGTATTTTGAAGTTGATTTTGAACAATGTAGGATTTATTTTTTTTTCCTGCCTTTGTTATTTCAACTGCCAAGAAGAATTATAGTGCAGCAGATTGTGTCTTGGAAAAAAAAAACAAAACAAAACAGTTTTTCAAGCATAACGGGAAGTCAAATAATTCATGCAAATGTTGCAATCAACAGTTCATATGCTGCACACATAACACACAGACCATCTGCCAGGCAGAAAGCTCATGCTGAATTTAAATGTGGAGCGCGGCATGGCGGTAAGCAGGCCATTTGCAGTTAAAGGTGCAGTATGTAACTTTAGTCCAATTTTCTTGACTAGAAATATGCTCCAGAATGTCGAGAGATGCCATTAAAGGGAAAGAAGTTTGGTTATTTCTGCTTCAATGGTTTTGGAGGGTTTTCGTGAATTGAAATTTGATCGTGATAAATACCTCTAGCTGGGGAGTTGGTGCTGGAGGCCTAGCATCAAGAAAGTCCAACTAGAATCAATAATAACATCATGGTTCGAGAAGGTTATATACATGTGTAAAAACTGTTGTGGACAGTGCAATGAGGGAGGATTAGTGGGGGTTCCTGAAGCGGCTGGGCTTGCTGCGGAGGCCTCTGTAGCGTCCCCACCCCGCAAAGGGCAGCGGGGCAAAAGGCCTATTGGCAGGGTGAGCGAAGTCCTTTCCGATGTCGTGCGCTTTCCTGAGACAACACTTTCTGTAAGTGTCCTCGATCTCAAGAAGTGAACCTCCCACGACCCATTGGGCGGTTTGTTCAACCTCTGCAGTCTCCCTGGGGGTCTCCTGGGGGTCAAAAAAGCCCTAAGTTGGGCTCATACTACACAGCTAACAGTGGGGTTTATTTACCTGGGACCACCCAGATTCTAGGATCACCACTGGGTATCAACTTCTGTGATTCACGGACCAATCGGTCCTTCTGATATGCAGCTTACCCAAACTCTGTAGGGACCCTGAATGCCTCACACATACTGTACAGTACAGTAAAATAAAACAAAAAATACTAAAGACATAAATAATAAAAGTCATTGAAACAATGAGTGTGTCCATGTACAACACTGACTCTGTGGCTTTAAATCCTGAGGAACCACAGCACTGCGAGTGGCAGAGAATTCCATGTCCGGTGCACGTGAAACCTCCACCGACAAATTTTAGTTGTCGTCGCCAGACCGTAAATCATGTGCCAAATGTGCTTTGACTGAGTGCCAACTCCTCCAACGTGTTCCCCCCCGCCCTCTGACTAATGCATTCTGGGATAGGCTCCTTGATGAATCACCGAGTGAATAAATGAATAAATGAATAGATCACAGGTTGCATAAACAATAACGGTCATAATGAAACATGAACGTTATGAGGAGATGAATACACTTAGAGAAATATGCTTATCTCCTTTTCTTGCCAATAGATGAGAAGATTGGTTCCACTGAGATGGACATAGAGCCAGCGGCCAGTTAGCGTAACTTGTAATGAAAAGGGAAACAGCTTGTTTGTGTCCGGAGTAACAAACACACCAACGCTTCACTTTTTGAACGTGGTTTGTCAAATCTGCCCCCAAAAAAAATCATCAGTAAAAGTGAAAAGTGGCATTCGACTATTTCTTGGCCCGACAGCGATGGAAGCATCACGTTCACGCTCACGTTTTAGCGCAGATATGATGTCATCCGTTACCGTGTCATCGCTCATGGTAAGAGCCAGATCAGGACGCCTCCATTCTTCTCACAAACCCTCCCTGCAATAAAAGTTTTCCATGTCAATTCGACAATTTTCTGAAGTAAAACGCCAGTGAGCTTATCTGCAGAGTAAAATTAGGCAAAAGCAAGAAGGTTGAATTGTTTTTTTTCTTTTAAATCGTTTTACCATTGCAGAGTAGGTGGTGTGTAGGTGCAGTGGGAAGCCTCCCAGCTCGCAGTCTGTGCTCATGTTGCTGTGACACTACTGGTGTTATTGTGTTCAGCGTTCTGTTCTCCTCTGCGCTCGCTTCCACTTGCACGGTCAGGCTGAGGGTTGCAGTGTGTAGGTGAGTTACCCACCCTCAGATAGAAGTGCAGAGGTGGTCTGCTGCTGTGCTCTTAGAAGCCTATAAGGCTCCTTGTGGCATTGGAAACTTTGAGTCACCGAGCTCCTCTGACACAAAACCTCCAGTATTGATCAAACCTCCCCAGAGAAACCGTGTTCCTCTTAACAGTGAGACATTTAAGATGTTCTGTTGTAAAAAAACATTAATCAAAATAAAGGCTATGTTTCCCATTAGACGCATCAACCCCTCAGCCTGTCGGTGCTTTCAAGTGCAGGAAAACACAGATGATAACAGCAGTAAATAACAGTGATCCGGGTGGAATTAGCGAATGTGGAGGCCAAACGGCAGTAAACAAAAAAGCAATTGCAAACAAGTTGTGTTCAAGGTTTCAAAGTAGAAACACCGGAAGCAATAGCGGCGAAGGTGAAGAGAAACTGCTGCGCATTTCCGCGGCTGTTGTGTGGTTGTTTGTTTTTTGTCTCCTTTAAGAATCAGGCATCCGAATCATCCCTGCTCATCCAACACGCTGCCAACATGAAAACAGTCCTGTCAGGCCTCTTCTGAAATGTTGTCGACGCGAGTTGAAATGCGACAGATGGTGGCGTCTGCGCGCCCGACGTAACCGTGAAGTCGTACGTTCTCGCGTGCATGTGTGTGTGTGTGTGTGCACTGCATCTGAGGCTCAGCGTGGTCTCGTGGGTGTGCGTTGGGAAGTGTTTAGAAGAAACGGGGGAAGAGTCGGGACCATTTGTGATGCTTTTTCAAATGTTCTCTCACCCCCTATTTTTGCCGTGGCCACTGGCAGCGTTACCTGCTTGAGATGCAGCGGCCACCTGTGAAGCCTGAGGTTCCCATCTGTGTGTGTGTGTGTGTGTGTGTGTGTGTGTGTGTGTGTGTGTGTGTGTGTGTGTGTGTGTGTGTGTGTGTGTGTGTGTGTGTGTGTGTGTGTGTGTGTGTGTGTGTGTGTGTGACCGGCAAACCAAAAGGGGACCTTCTGGAGCTGTGGGGATATTTTTGAGATGGTGTTTGGGGTCAAGATGCGGCTTTAAGGCAACGTATAGTACAGTTGCTGTAAAAGTCTGCATGTGCGATGTGACATCTCGTTGTGCATTTGTTTTACTTTTGTTTCTCACTTCACTTTATAGTTTTGTTAGTTTTCTAAGAATGTGTCTCCTTGTCCATGTTTGTCTGCTGCGCACGCATCCTCCTGTTCTGTGTGTGTGTGTCATGTTGTGTTATCACGCCCGGTGCCTGTAGAGATCACAGGCAAAGACAGCTTGACAGTTTTTTTTTTTTTTCCAAAAACAGCCAACTCCCGGGGGCTTGTCAATGTTGCACCTCAGACTCCTTCACATTGCTGTGTGTGTGTGTGTGTGTGTGTGTGTGTCGGAATCTTTACCCCACACAAATTGACTGTTTGCACGACTGCATGCACATCTCCTGTTGGGTGTCTCGTGCGGGTTGAGAGCTGCGGTGATTACGGCCCGTACAGCTCACAGACCCAAGGTTAGTGCGACGTGTGCCCACGAACCTGCGTTTCAGTCTTACGCCAATACGCACGCACAGCCCAGCACCTGCATACAAACGCCAGCCCGGGGAAGTAAATGTCACAGGGACGAACGAAAAGGGGAAAAAAAAAAACACCTGAGTCCCAAGTGGTGCAGCCGTTCTGTTAGAATAAAAACTGAAATAACCCTTTTGTTAGTTTAGTTTAGGTTAGTGTTGTCTATCTTTTACGCTCTCTCTCTCTCTTTATCTCTCTTTCTCACACACACACACACACACACACACACAGAGACCCCCTAACCCTCCTGGATACCTTCTGTCAGAGAGGTGACAAGGTGACCAGAGGAAAAGTCAGCATACATTAGTCTAGTTGACACCGCAGCCTTTTATTATGGTAATTAACCATCTGATTATCATGGACTGGATATTGTGCCTCCTCTGCCCACCGAACCTCCCTGCTGCCGCAGAGCTGCTGCTTTTGACGGCCGCCCACCTGGAAAATGCGTCTCCTCAGTTGCGCGTTTTCTTATTAAAATCTCTTAAGTCCTGCTATGTTTACATGCCGCGAAGCTCGTGAATGTGTAATCAGACCGTCAGCTGTCACTTCCAGTGTGCATGTGCCAGTTTTGCCAACACAGACTCCGGCGGAGGGTTTTTTTGTGTAATCAGCTCCCCCCCCGTCCCCCCCCCAGCTGTGGTTCGCTTCACATTATAGGCGCTAAACGCGGCATTTCAAACATCAATATATCATTGTCAAATTAGCTTTGATATCTCCGTATAATTACTGTCAACAAAGGAGACCCCGACAGAGAAAATTGGCCACCTCTATCTCGCAGCCCTCGTGTTATCAGTGCCTCTCAGAATAAAGGCCACATTTCCCATCGGCCCCTCTTGACGCCGGCTCCACGTGAGCGGGAGCGACAGTCAGTGAGCGCGCCGATCATTTGTATATCATAATCGCACTAATGTCTCAATGAAGGTGGCGATGATTTACTGATATTAACAGTTCCAGCAGCTGTAATGGAGGCTGGTTGTGGCAGCTTTGTTAAAGCCACTGTTTAAAAGCCCCAGTGTGTGAATTACGTTCACATACATCACTGAGTTTGACTTACATTTTCAGCTACGGGTCTATTTATTGCTGTTTTAGCAGGCATTCGTTACTTTATTAAAAATGAATTTGATGTCTCACGACAGCAGTGAACGCGCGGCCTATCTGCCCGCGTGTTTGTCCGTCCATTAGTTCACCCTGATTTATCCTTAAGGGCCACTGGAAGGTTGGACTCCATCCCAGCCGGGTCGCCAGTCCGCCACGGGCTCCCGTGCATTTGTGTTGATATTAAAATAAATAAGGTTAAACAAATCCGATTTGTCTGGCAGTGGTTATCATCTCAGAGTGTTTGATGTTTTCTACCAAACCACTAGACCAAGATGGAAAACGTGACTTTTTCTATAGCGGCAACATAATATGCTGCTTTAACACCTTTCTTATTACAGCATTTGTTGTGCATGTTGTGTGACTCTGGGGTGGGATTGTGTGTTTGTGTCTATATTTCAAAGAAGATGCCTCCCTTCATGCTAGGTTAGCCATCATAGCAATTATAGTCTGTATCATTACCCCCCATTAACATCACACGGGCCTTGATTGCACACACTCGCACACTGTGACAGTGAGCTGGCGAAGGGCTCCAGTCCCTCATTAATAACAACTTTGGTGCAGTGCGAGTGGTTGAGAAAACCTCAAATAAGCTACTGAACACGCACACACACACACACAATCAGTGAGCTTCATTCTCCTAACGCATCTGGATTGTCACAGCTGCATCAGTACCTGCACACAGTGTGCTGTTTTGTGGCGTCTGCATGCACGCTCCTCTCTTATTCGCCCCTTCCAGCGGGCTGAGGCTGCTGTTTGTCTTCTGAAGTTGAAGAGCTAATTACTGTCTCCGTCCTGCAACATGAGCTTCGAGCTGCCAGGGACTCGAGGCAGGACCTGCTCCCCTTCTCGTGCAGCGAACTGCCTCTGCGTGATGTTACCTGAGCAAAGGGAACAGAGCTTCTCATTGCTGCTAGATGTTGCACTTCTTGGGGGGGGGGGGGGGGGGGGTCTGGCTCTTCGTTTGCCTTCCCTGTGGCTCCACTTGTATTGTGTTGCAATGCGGAGCTGCAGGTTGTGCAGAATGCGCCGATGCGCCTCCGGCTGCATTATGTATTTATGTATCTGTTGCTGTTTTCAGTTGGTGCTCTTTCACATCTACTAATCTATGTTAATGTAGTTTATATTCCGGAGTGAGTCGTTTCCATTTTGTTGTGTTTCTGCATTCATTAGCTCGCAAAGTTCTCTGAATAAACATAATCAGCTGTTTCAGAGCTATACATACACCCGATGTGTGACTCACAGCAGGATTTGCACCTGTTCCCCAGGAGGAACAGCCCCAGACCGACTCAAAGGTTTGCACCAACTGTCACGATAAACACGGCCCCACTGTTCCCGAGATACAGGAAGCAGCCTTTCAAACCGACTGATCACAGCTATTCAGCAAACAGAAGAGGTGAAAGAAGGTAGATGCAGTCGCAGCAGACATTTAACATCTTTATTTCAGTGCACAGAGACAAGCCAACAGCCAGTTTAAGAGACACAACCTTAGACGCGTGTGCGCACACACACACTCCATTGCTATTTAAGGACAGATATTTAGATATCTAAATAAGCTTTATAACCTAAGAGCTGAGCCTGCCCCATGTCTTAACTTTGTTTGAATTCCCAGTAGGATGTTATTAGAGTAAAACACCTCTGATATATCTTACGGTACTTAGTACTGATCACCTGTTTTAACCCATTTGAATGTCTTTTTTTTTTTTCTTTAAATTAAATTAAATTAAATCCAACAATGTGTGCTGGAAAAAGTTTAATGTACTTTGGAAACATTCTCTTCATTATTCTTATTCGTGTGTCACGTATTGGACTTTATTTCCTTTGTTGTATTGTGTTTCTGAGAGTTTCACATCTCCGCGTCTTGTTCGTTTCTTTCCAGCTGCATATTCAATGTTCCAGATTCCAGTTATACATTCACTCCTCCCCTCAGTGATGTCAGTCGCACTGTTGAGCCACAACATTAAAATCACCGGGATAGTATTGTGTAGGTCGTCCGAGGCAAACGGACCTCTGAAGGTGTCCTCCGGTATCCGGAGCCAATCTCCATCCATCCATTATCCAAACTGCTCGGACAGAGTACACTGTGGACACTGTGCTGCCCATGGCACCGAGAAGCCCTGTGAGCTGTGAGGGGGTCTGGACTCGTTCTCCCAGCCCACCCATCGCACGCTCAATCGGATTAGGATGCAGGAAGTTTAAAGGCCTCACTTTGAACTTTAAATGCACTATAATGTTTCTGAAACCATTGCTGAACAAACCTTTTTACCGTCGCAGGGCTCTTTATGTCCGTGTCTCTGAAACGCACACATAGTCGTCCACACCGTGTAAGGAGGTGATTGATCAGACCGGGCCACCTTCTTGCACTGCTTCACGGAACAGTTCTGACACCAGCAGGTGCCTTTGGTGATGGACAGGGTTCTGTGCAGACACACTCTAACCATGCTTCATGTTTTTCTTCAGCAGCTGTGCGACACTCCACCCACATCAATGAACCCTGAGATGTTATACAGCAAGTGGTTTTTCTTCCTTTGACCACTTTGCGTAGCCACACACTCAATCGCATGGCATTCGCCACAGTTTGACCTTTGTCAAAGCTGCTCAGATCTTGACGCGTGCCAACTTCATCTTGTCAAGACCCGACTGTTCCCTTGTTAGTCACTTGCTGCCCTTGTAACAGGATCGTTTGTGTTCTTCACTTCCCCCTGTCAGTTGTCCTGATGAGCGGGACTATTGGACCCCAGTGTAATTGTGAGCTGGGGCACGTTGCCCTCCATGTACAGGTGCATGTATGCATGGGAAACAGTAGGCGTGTCTGCAGCGCGCTCAGTGCCACTCTGCTTATTTTCATTGTGTTAAAATAAAGCCTGTTGCTCTCGCTCATTTACACACATTAGTGAGCAGGGAGCATGTTGCCGAGAGAGAGAGAGAGAGACCGAGACCGGGAGTAATAGATATGAAAGACAGAGGTGGAGGATTGCAGATATTACCGAGGAACCCTGCTCATGTTCTCTGCATGATAAATACTTAGTTAGAGAGGAAGACAGAGAGAGAGGGAGGAGATAAAAGCTAATAGGATTGAGATGCAGACGGAGAAAATGAGAGAGTAAGAGCCAGACAGGGAGCTGATGAGAAAATGCATTTCTTGTGTTGTGTGAGATTGTGCTGTCCATAAAAACGTCAGTGCTCGGGGTTTGTTCAAACAGCCTGGAACTGTGTTTAGATGTCTCCCTAACAGGGGACCTCTTACAGTCGTCTCGCAGATGTCCTCTCCCGCCTCCTTCCTCCGTGCAGATTTGAGAGGCTGCATGCAGGCGTTTCTTTTTTGCAAGATGACTCAGCTGGAAACGCTAAAAAGGCAGAACGGCTGCTCGCTGGTCAGAAGCGTGACATCAAGGATTTCAAACGCTTTCTCCATTGGTCAAACGCTTAATTACCATTGAAGGTACACTGTCCAGATGCAATAAATTATTTTCATTTCTGAAATTCATTTAACAATTATGTTTCTATAGCCTGCAGCTAAACTAAACGCTCAAATACATTATGTAAGTAAGTAAAGCCTGTGCAATGCGATTCCATCCTCAACCTGAAAACAGAATTGCAACCTGATTTTGAGAAGGTGGTTTAGCGGGTCTGAGGTGGAGATACGGCCCCCATCCCACGGGACTCAAGCGGGAATCCCGCAGTAGTTTTAGGCATCTGTGGCCCTGAACACGACCAGGCAGGTGACAAGTAAATATAATGGTGTTAATTTGCCTTTAAACAAAACCACCGTGTTCCCCAAACCTTAGGCAAACGTCACGCCCACTTCAGAATCTGACACCTAAAAAAAATTAGGTCATACGTGGGACCGTAACTATATATACACATATATATATATATATACTTCAGGGTAAATCATTTAGCATGTGATTAGTTGACTCCACCATAACACTGCATGTTTTATTGATATGTCACTGAGCATCACTAAGCCACTGTGCATTGTAATTACTACACGCACTCAGCATAATTTGAAGTATATAATTATGTGTTTACATTCTGCCATTCACTTAATGACTTAGTGATTATTAGACAGTTGCTGCATGAAATACCGCCGGGGAGCAGACACAATACTGACCCCAATCCCAAATTTAGCGTCTTTTCTTGCGACGCTTCTCGGTGCCACGCCACCAACATTAGGCAAGTGGACGGGGAATTTAATGGTCTCGGCACAACAACTACACATTCCTTAGCCCAGGGGTTGTATCCACAGCCGAGCGGCAAATTAACAGCGTCCCCCCCTTTTTGGTTAATCCTCACAGGTTAAGAGGGAAAAACAGAAATTGCATTTGCCCGTGTGTTTGTGTGTTGATGGAGTTTTGTCAATTCAGCACACAGAGTCAGCAGTCTCATTCCAGCTCCTCATTGTGCCCCCTCCTTGCTGCAATTAGCGAGTGGAATTATTTCCCATGTCAGTGAAATGTTCCGTGACCAAATCGAGCCATCGCTAATACGTCGTGACGTGATAATTACATGGTCATCAATTGAGAAAATGGAGCATTTTCTTAATCTCAATTACACAAAAGTTCATTTTCCAGAACATTTTTATTTATTTATTATAATTTTAATTAATTTCTATTTTTTTTTTTAGTTTCTTTGCCAAGACCCCACCAAGTATTACATTTATCCTCTGTTCCTCGTGCTTACCTCTTTTGAAACACGTTAGCCAGGGGACATTAGTGTTTATTAGTGTGTCAATATGTTATCTACAGTGACTCTGTGCAGCCGACTGTGTGTGTGTGTGTGTGTGTGTGTGTGTGTGTGTGTGTGTGTGTGTGAAAACTAGAAAGATAAAGTATGTTTAGTCCTTTCTATGTTTTTTCCCCAGAGAGGTTATTAGTGTAACTAGCCTTTGTTGAGTTTGTATTTTGAAGAAAACATCTATCTACAGTATGTGTGTGTGTGTGGTTCACTGGATGCAGAACAGGATGTAGGTGTTTATTTGCATAGTTTGCTTCAGTAATGTCGTTAACACTTTAGTTTAACACTTTGTTTACAGTATGTAAGTGTACGTGTAAAGTCTGGGAACATAATGTCATTTAGATTTGTGTTTTTTTTTTCCTCACCTACTCCTTCAATCAAACCACACACTGTAACACTTCTTTTCTACTCAGTTCAACTGAAGGATTTAATAAACACATCTAATTAAGAAAACTGCGCATTTTCTGAACTTAACCTTCCAGCTGAGGTTTAAGGTGGAATTTGAAATTATTTCTAGAGAATATTTTTACTTCAGGACACTTGAGCTTCATCAGGCGGAACCTGTGAACGATTCGTAATAAAATGTTTGAGGACATGAAGTCACAGGAGAGAAAGAGTTGTTACTGTATGATAATAGTTTATGACCATTCATGTAACAATGATGTTGGGAGTTTTTCCCAAGGGTGACACACTGGGAATGTTCCCGTTACAATGGTATCTAACATGCAGGCACGTAGTAAACCTGCATCTCCACGAACGACAGAAGCATTTCAAGGTTGTGTGCTTCCAAATGTACAGGAGGTAAATATGTGATCAACATTGTTACAAAACTGGTCCAGAACAAACAATAACTTCATTCAAAGTGTTTTTTATAAAGAGTAGATATGACAAGATGGAGCGTAGTGTTTGAGGCTGTAATTAAAAAATGTTTTTTTTAAAAATGGAATTATTTCTGAATCGGCCCGTTAGACAGTAATGTCTCTACGTTTGAGGAAAGAACACGAATCTAGAAGAAACCACTAGAGCTGAAAAGTCAATCAGGCTGTAACTGCAATGATGGCAACAGTTGTGTGGTGCTGATAATGAGGTTTGAAGGTGGGTGTTTCTTGAGTTGGTGAATTCACAGACACACATGCATAAATTCATCGTTCCTGAAGGTCGTACAACAATGAATTTATCTGTTCCTTTATGCCACAGCTCAGTTTGCTCCAAATCACTATTTTTGCTTCGTACAGTATTTGGCATTTAGTTCACGGCATTCTTGGTGTAGTGTGTGTGTGTGTGTGTGTGTGTGTGTGTGTGTGTGTGTGTGTTTTAATTGTAATTGTCTCTGTTCCTGTTTTTGAAAGGTTCCTACCAGTGCATTTCCTCAGGTTCCAGCAGCGGTGTGTAATTTTCTATTGATTTCTTTGGAGTGGTAACCTACAGGGAATGAAAACACAAAGTTGAATTCCTCTTGTGGGCCAAACATATTTTGCCAACAAACCGACTGCCAAACTCATTGTCTCGCACTTCTATGTTGCAGTAGATGTTGGCGTTCTCCTCTCTCGGTTTATTCGTTTCCCGTCTACTCTCTTCAAATTGATGGTGATAGAAAAACGTGAGCTCGAAGCTGAGTAAATAAAAGCGCTGCCATTAACCCTCTCCTGCCTCCTAATCAGGATGTTAGTATTCCACCGCTGTAGCAGGTAAACAATTGCTGCACGGAGAACATTGTTTTACGCCGCTGAAGACAGCGGCGTAATACGCCGAATCTCCTAGCTCAGAACAAAATGGGCTTTTACCGACGAGGCACATTCCAGGGCACATGATTTTAAAGTGGCTTTAGATATGTGAGAAAATAAGAAAGAAAGCGCTGATGAAACTGGGCTCCTCCAAATCTCTGTTTTCATATTTTCTTTTCTGATCGGTGACGTCAGACACTGATTTGGGATGAGTGCAGTTGTCGTCCCGGTTTTCAATGCAACACCTGCGCACGAACAGATGCAAAATATACAGTTTCTTCAAATCAATTTGCTTTATTCCTTTTTCACAGTCTTTGAATGGCTCATTACCTTCAGCTACATGTTCCAACCTGCGAAACATTTGTTTTTAGTAAGTGAGAACATTTTCAAAGAGCTGTTTGCTTTTCAGGGCTAACGGTAGAGGACCAGGGTTAAGCAGGTAGTAGTGATGTTAAAGGTTATGGTTAGCTAAGGAATGCTTCATGAAGCGGGTGGGCAACTTTGTAAGACCCTGCTTTAGCAAACAGGTCACTACCTGGCACAAGTCTGCAACAAGTATTACAAAAAAATCAGACCAGTAACGCCAACGGAAATTTGTCATTGGCTTTATCGTGTCGTGCCTGACATTTTGTACTGGAATACTTCAGTCACATGTCAAAATCTCCCACTTAGCGGTGAATTTCTAGTATTGTAACATCCTCAGGGTGTTGTTGTTAGACCCTAAGTGTTGTTACATCCTAAGTCTTGTTACATCCTAAGTGTTGTTACATCCTAAATGTTGTTGTTACATCCTAAGTGTTGTTACATCCTAAGTGTTGTTGTTACATCCTAAGTGTTGTTACATCCTAAATGTTGTTGTTACATCCTAAGTGTTGTTACATCCTAAATGTTGTTGTTACATCCTAAGTGTTGTTACATCCTAAGTGTTGTTACATCCTAAGTGTTGTTGTTACATCCTAAGTGTTGTTACATCCTAAATGTTGTTACATCCTAAATGGTGTTGTTACATCCTAAGTGTTGTTACATCCTAAGTGTTGTTGTTAGACCCTAAGTGTTGTTGTTACATCCTAAGTGTTGTTTTTAGACCCTAAGTGTTGTTGTTACAGCCTAAGTGTTGTTACATCCTAAGGGTCTGGAGAAGTGATACTGCAGGTCTTTTCTCCCTGCTATTTTCAGACTTTATAATCAGAGCTGCTCTATTAATACACTACCCTGCACATTGTTACCATTTATTATTAAAATGTGCAATAACTTTTGATGATTGTATACGTACGCGGATTGTTGATTTTATACTTCTAATAGCTTATCTCAGCTCAGAAATATTTGGATGTTTAGTTGCTACTTGCTCCACTACCGTATGCTGGCCAGTCACTGCTGTTTGCTGCTGAGCAGGAATCTGTCAAGTGGTTTCATAAGAGCTTTCTTTATTAGCAGAAAGCAGCTGCCTGCTGTGTCCGAAAATGACGCTGATGAGAGCAGCGAGAATGAACGCAAACAGAGAAGCTGCAGGCTGTGAAACCTAAACAATTGGGTTGAAAGGTATTGTAAAGCTGTGTCGTGCTTAGGTGAACGGCACAGTTGGGTGATAATTGTACGGCGGCTTTGTCCTTGTGTGAGCTCCGTTTCTCAGACTACAAGTGCGAGAGCCTTTGCAAATGTGTCTTTTATTATAGCTGCCTCAGGACACGTGCACCTCGCCGCCTGCTCTGTGTCACGGCTGTCTGTGCTGCCTTTACCCGCCTCGTGCTAATTAGCGGCGAGAATTAGCCACAATCCTTCAGAGATGAACCCGTTTTGCTGCGAAATGATGTTGTTTATGAATGCTGCTCCGACCAGGCCGTTAATCCGTGTTAGCTGAGCAGCTTGGCACCGAACCCTCCTCTTCATGGTCACCAGTTCTGTCTCCCCTCCCTTCTCTCTTCTGCAGCGCACCTTTCTCCCCCTATTAGATGGTCTTCAGTGGTATCCTCTGGGGTCTCTGTTGCCCTCATCCCTCTGTGCTCTGTGTATATAATCACTGTGACCTTTCCTCCCTCCCTATAGGTTTGTGTATGTGTGTTTGGGTTGTGTATTCCCTCCACCCCAGGGCTTCGGGCTGTTAACCCTGCAAACACTATCGCTCATCACAGTACACAACAAGAGCTTAAGAGCTCTCAGTAAAGACTTCATCTCCCTCTGCTGCTCGGTTTTCTTTTTTTCTTTCTTTTCCTTTCTGGTCCTCCTTCTCCCGTTTGCTTGTTTTTATGTATTTTCTGTGCCCTCTTTTTCTTCTCCCTTTTGTTCAGCTCGCTCTTAATACTTTTTCTTCCTTTCAAGTGATTTTTCTCCTCTGTCTTGTCTCCTGATCCCTCTTTGACCCTTTTTCTACTTTCGTCTGCTCCAACTTTGTCTTCCATCTTCCTGTCTCCTCTTGACTTCCTTTTTCAGTCAAATTTGGTGCCTCTTCAACAAGCTGTAGTGATCGTTCACACTCCCGTCCAGCGGACACGAACATCTGTGATTAAAACCCTATCGAGTTGTTATTGTTCCCTAAATTCGGCTAATGTCGGCCAAATTTCATGCTCATATCAAACAGAAAGACAAATAAACAATGGCAATAAAACTAGTCACAGTAATAAAAATACGTCAAGGACGGCTAAAAAAAAAGCCAGTGTAGAGACATTTCTGAGAGCTAATGATAGACATGTGTTTTACTGCTGACATTTCCTGATGTCCAAAGCCAATTTTCAACTGACACTGAGCCATTCATCAATGCAACAATGCATAATTATATACCTGAGAAATGGGTTTTCAGTGGTATTCAGTGCACAATATCTTATCAACCATGAAAAGGTTCCACTTGGAGAAAAGGTTGGAGGTGATGGAGGAGCACCAAATGCAGAAAAGGTTGGAGATAGATGATGATAAAGTGATCGATGCAGAAAAGGGAAAATTGAGACGAGAGATAATAGAAGATAAAGGATGGTGACAACAGAGGAGGAGGTAGAGGAAGAGAGGAAACACGGTATGCATTAAAAAGAAGAAGGGGGAAGCAGGGAGGGGAGGTGTAGAAGGGTGGGAGGAGAAGGGATGAAGGGAGGAAATGAGGTCAGAAAGAGCGAGGGAGGAGAAAAAGACTTAAAATGAAGAGTCTTTAACAGGGTGCAGGGTGATGGATGAGTGTGGATAACAGTGTACAGAATGAGAAAATGGCTGCTTTGGTGCCAAAAGCCAGAGAAGAAAAATCAGCTGTTTACTGTGCGCGTGTGTGTGTGTGTGTGTGTGTGTGTGTGTGTGTGTTCACACCCAGGCACCCAGGGAGCACTGAGTCAGGGGAGGATATTGTCCGGGGTCAAGGAGTTCATCGCTCCATGTTGAGTCTGCAACAAATCACTTCCAGACCAACACAAACACACACAGCGTGACCGTTCTGTTGTCATGTACAAACAAGATGTGGAATCTAAAGCATCTCGCGGGAGCGAACACCGCGACGCCTACGTCTGTACAAAGACACTTATTCAATTGGCAGTGACGTCTGATGGCTCCAACCATGAAGTCAACCGCATGAAAATATCACACAGGTGCCGACAAGGATACAAGTTTATTAGCATTTAGCAAACGGGTGGAAAACAAGTGGCAGACTTGTTAACAACGCAGCAACATTTCAATAAAAGAGAAAATATATATATAATACTGTAATAAACAAATACTTCATTGCATGAATAATGAAAGGAAATTTCTGTTCTCAGAAATGTATTTACAGTAACAATAAAAAGCAAATGGCTTCATATGCATCTGGGTGATGTATAAGTAATAATAGACCGTTTAATTGGACATTAGTTTTACATTAGTGCTTTGCGACATCGCCAGAACCAAAACACAAAAATCTGATGTATTGTATTTGAAATAACATGTTATGTGTGTTCAATTCTAATCTGAAAAGTTTATTAACTAAAGCTTTTGAATAGTGGAGTTAAACAGAGTTTAATCAAAAACAATGTAGCATAAAATGTAAATAGTCATGTAAAGTATTAAAGCAGTGATTTGAAACCTTTTCAGAATAAATCTATGAGGTCGTGAGATAATTAGCAGGATCCAAAATCAAAGAAATGTCTTGTCTAAAGAGACAATTTGTGTTTTCCAGCCTTTGATCACAGTTTTTGGTTCGACGTGCGAAACGAGTGATGAGAAGTCACAAAGCGACACAACTTGTGCGACGCCACCACAACCACAAAAGTGAACAAGGTGTGTTTGTTTTTAGTGAGACCAACTCACGGTTAGGCCTTTAAGACAGATGCTAGTGCTCGAATCGCACAGGGGTCAAAGGGAGCTCAGTCCATAAAACATCAAATTTAATATAAAGTGCAGGTTGTTCAGGACTCTCTGGGCATTAATCCAACTGAAATACCGTTTTTATTTTCATTTATTCAGAACTTGTTTCACATCTGTGCTTGCAAATTGCAAACAAACTTTTAAAATGGGAAAAAAAACTCTGGAACAGAACCAGCTGCAGCTAAACAGCCGTATGTACTGCGTGTACTTTCAAGTAGACTAAAGTAAAGTAACCCACACTTTCTAATGTAATGGCACAAAAAGCACAATATTTGCCTTCCGGCTTGTGGCAAGTTACACGGCTTGAAATCAATCAAAGTGATTTTAGTGGACATGTGCTAACCAATAACAAGGAATGTATGTAACTGCAGAAAGAAAGAGTGCGTGTGCGTGTCAGGACTTAACGACTTACAGCCTTTTTCCAAGTGCCACTTCCATCTGTTGCATAACAACCGGACCAGTCGCCGCCAAATGTATCGTGCTGCACCGTCTTTCTGCCTGAATCATTCACCTTTGTTTAACAGTCACCATTGTTCCTCATCACTGGGAGCTTAAGTGAATCGCCAGCACGGCGAAGAAGAAGAGGTCTGCTGTGCTTTTCATCCTGCAGAAATAGTTCATCAGAGGACAGACACACTTCCTGTGGGAACTGCTACCCCAACAAAACACCCAGCTGTGCCTCGATGCGTCGCGCCTGTGCGATTAATTTGTCCGGTCAATCTGTGTATTTATAGTTTCCCACTCAGGTGTATTAAGCACATTCCAGTGTTGGATTGTGTTTCTCTCTGTATTAAATATTTTACTAAACCACAACTGGGTGATGTGTGTGTTTATATCTGTACCTACCTCCTGTGAGAGTTGATGTTTGTGTGCACATTGTTTCTGTCCCTTTTCATATTACTGTTATCTCTATGCCTTTGTGTGTGTGTGTGTGTGTGTGTGTGTGTGTGTGTTATACTATGACTATTTTTGGATTGGGGCTGTTTCGTTCACCTTGTTAGTGTTTGCATGCATGGATTGGTTTTATGTTTTTTTTTGTCTATGTGTGTAAGAGAGAAAAAGAGTGTGTGTGTGTGTGTGTGTGTGTGTGTGTGTGTGTGTGTGTGTGTGTGTGTGTGGGTCAGCAGTGAGGGGACAGATGACCGATTGGATTCCAAGGACAGAGAGGCCACAGGGGCCTTGGGCTGACTGTGTGTGTGTCTGTGTGTGTGTGTTGTCTGTGAGTGCGTGTGCAAGTGATTCACTGTGGCAGTAGATGGCAGGAAGCATACGGTTCCCCGGGAGCAGAGAACAGTGTCAGAGGGAGTGGAGCTAACAAAAACACACTTACTAAAATTCTGACACACACACACACACACACACAGAGAAACACATGAAATTTATTCATACAGACAGAAAGTTTACCACAGAAATATAAGGACCATCTCTAAATGACGAATTCTCTGTAAGACAATTGCATAAACAAATTTAACACTGAACTAACAAACCTGCGGTTTGTCTTTCACACACGTACAACACACAATACATATGAAGACACACTCTGGAAATACAGTATTTAATAAGACCCTTTTATAGGAAAAGAGTTTTCAGCATCATTTTCAAAGTGCTGCACTGCACTCAACTTTCTTCTTGCATTTGCTCTTAGCTATGTGTAACACACACACCTGCCACACAAATATGAGACAGTACTTCAGCGCCATATAAATAAAAAAAAAATATATATATATATAAAACTAAAGACAACGCAGATGTCTCAGCTTCAAAGCTTCTTTAGTGTTGAATGTTGGGGTTTGTCTTTGCTGCCTCACATTACAGCTGCACATCCTCAGTCATTATATGAGTGGATTGGATGATGAAAAACATATATGAATGGTATGATCTTCATATATTACTTCAGAGCCGGGGGGGGGGCTCAGAAAGAATATACTAATTAAAACCAGGCAGGCAAACTGTGCTTGGAAAAGCTTAATGTAACTATTAAGATGGATAAGGTGGATTTTAGTCCAGTGTATTTCAATCACTGTGTGTGTCAATATTTCCTCTATTATGCAACGTGTGCTTTTCATTGAGCGTGTTCATGTGTTTGTATGCGGGGTTATAACATTAAAGTAGCACATGCGTGGGTTTCCTCCTCTGACACCCCCCCCCCACCCCAGTGGTGACCACGCATTCCACGTCTTTAAACTGAAATAGTTACAGTGCAGCATTTAGGATCACTAGATTATTGATTGTTGATTGTTCATGTAAACACACTCATATGGCTTTGGCAACGTAGGGATCACTTCTTAACTAAACTCACACACACACACACACACACACACACACAGCCATTAGTAGAATAACCCGCCCCCAGACAACATGAGGAAGAAATGGTGTTGTTGGTCAGGGGTGATTAGGCTGGTGTCTTCCCCCTCTAAACTGTGTGAGCCAGTGTGTGAACAACGACGCCCTGATGTTGCTTAGACGTATGCATTTGTGAAAGTGCACCCGGGCACCTTCAAAGGACAGTTTGACGGTTACACTTTGATTTTGGTGAGGCTTGGGCTTGAAGTCGTGACGGTTAAAGTTTGGTCAGAGGCTAAAGAAATGTCAGAGAGTGTTTACACTATTTTACCTGCCCAAGCGTCTCCTATTTATTGTGTGTGTGTGTGTAGTTCGTAGGCTTTTAGGTTGGTGTCTGCATGTTTAAGATTCCTAAAGTGTGTGTGTGCGTGTGCGCGCTCTGCATGTACGTGCATCTTCATGTGTTTATTATGCACAGATATAGTTGAATCCTCAGACCCCCACATGCCACCTGTCTGTGCGTCTGACCTTCCACCCTCTCCTGTGTGTGAGTGCGTGTGCACCCCTCTTGACCTCTGCCTCTCCCAGCTCTTGCCTACACCCTGAGCTCATTGCTTATTCACAGTTACCTGGTAACAGACAACTGCTGTTGCCACGGTGTTACAGAGGCCCCCAGGTGTCCAAATAGCTGTCTGAATGACGTACGATTGGCTGTCGATGATTGGTTCTCTTCACTCGCAAACGCACACGCGCACACAGATGCATACAGACATAATCTGCGTCCCAGTCATAGAAACACACACACACACACACACACATGCACACACACACACAGTCACATCCTCACAGTCAGAAGCGTGATGATTGGCTGTCAGGAGAATATGACCCCATTTTGGCCTGCGGGACTTGAAGTTGTAGCGTGAAGTGTGTTTGAAGTGTGTGTGTGTGTGTGTGTGTGTGTGTGTAGCAGTGAGTGAACGGAGCAGTGAAGTAGGTTGAATATTAAAAGTGCTCCCTTGGCTCCAGACCTGGGCAAAATAGCACTTGAATATATTCCAAACGCTTCAAATAAGCCACGCGGCGCTTGATATAACTGATCTCTCCTCCATTCTCAAGGCCATTCCAAGTTTCTGGCAGAGCTGAAATGGAGCGCACCCCAAGTCCTTCAAATACTACAGCCCACTTTTGCATTCTCCCAATTTTCATGCAGGTATTACCCCAGTCGCTTAACCTCTTTAAACTGTACAGCTCAGCCAGCTGCTGCGAGGTGCCAAATTGACTCCCGAGTTCTTTCCCGATCCTGCCAGGGTGAAATGCTAAAGAGGAGCAGATGAATGTGCGGCTGGAAAATGCACGGTCTGATATTTAATGCGAGTCAAGTCAGAAGTCGTTATTAGAAAAGCGGCTAGTTGATCAGGGTCGCGGAGAAAACAGTGGCTTAGACTGCGATTCAGGTAATGATTTGTACAGTTGGCCTTGAAAGCTGAAACCAATTTATGAAAACACATGGATATAGACAAAACACGAGCAAAAATACAAAAGCAACTTCACCAATTTTACAACACAGGCCGAGCATTAAGAATAAGACAACGCAAACAAAGTGTCATAGCAATGTTTCTAGAGGGACACTAAAAAGTGACGGACATTCAGATTCGTAAATGTATTTATCAAGTTGCTCCCGGAGCCAATATCTGTTGCGTTGGGGCTTTGTGCAGCGCGTTTCTTAATGCTGCACCTGTGTTGTCAAAGTAGTGAAGCCGTTTTTGCGTTTTGTGTATTTGCATGTGCTTCCTTAAATTGCAGAGCTTTAACCTTTCAGGGCCGGAAATTGGCAATATTTTAACATTACAGCGGTTTTCAAACTAGTTAATACAAACGAAGTCATAGATTTACTGCACACATAACACGTCAGTACGACATGGACCGATGCAAGTAAATCTAATTACGGTGACGTGAAGCTGCAACATGAAAGCTTGCTTTTCACTCAGGGCATCAAATATTGATACAAATGTTGCTTCCCATCGTCTCACGGATACTTTAAAACACAGATACACATAAAATAATCTTTTGTCTCAGTACGTAAAGCACAAGGTTTGTCCTCCCCTGATTGGTTAAAAAGGTGAGCCTCATTTTTTTTTTTTTATTTAAACATTTAAAACCAAATATCTCAATTCTGCGAGCTATGTTCTATGAGTCTCGTGAGACAACACGTGAGTTGTCGTGTGGGGATTTAGAGAAGCCCAGTGTCCCCAGGTAGAATACGTATATGAATAACTTGCTTTTACAAGCGTGCAGGACATAAAGCTACTGGGCAAAAGCCTAAATCTGTCAGTGTACAGTTGAAGCCAGTGAACCATGCTTCCAAAATAATTGGGGATTAGAGGAGAAATCAGATTCCTATTTAATGCATGTAACCAGGAAATGCATGTGAATACTTTTTACATCCCCAATCACGAAAAAGTTGGGAAAATGGGTTAAAAAATGAACAAACACAGAATGTCATGATTTGCAAATCTCATCAACCCCATATTTGGCACCCAACAGGACATAAACAACATACGAGATGTTGAAACGGAGACATTTTGCCACTCCGTGGAAAATATTAGCTCATTTTGAATTTGATGGCAGCAACACGTAATTGCCACAAATCAAAAACAAATGGAGGAGCACGTTCTACTGGGAACTAAATGTGGGTTTTTGAGATTTTCAAATCACTGCATCCGGTTTTTAATTTACGTTTTCACATCTTCCCCACTTTTTGGAAATTGCGGTGGTAGAATCTAGAACATGTAAGGGACATTGCATATATGTGTTGCCATAGTTACCAAGTAATGGCCATATAAAGTACATGCAGAAATATATACGTTGCCCACTCTTTTTTCGGCGCAGAGGTGCAGTTTAGCGTTTGATTTCATCATCACCAGTCCTTGTGGATATGGACTCTCCATTCCAGGCATCTCCATCTGATTGTTCGGTTCGCATCGACTGGCAGCTTTCACATAAACCACAACAAATGGGCAAATCCATCAGAGTTGGATTGAACCGAACGAAACGCGTTAGGTGTGAGAGCATCCCCTTAAACTTCAGCTGGTTCGTGAGGGAGTCTGACCGCTGAGTAGATTCTGACATATTACAAGTAGCGTTGAAGCCGAACAAAAAAAAAGACAAAACTCCATTTTGTAAAAGACTGATGTTCATTCAGAGCAGATGCCTCCATGCATCGAAACATCATTTGGTTTATGGCGAGAAGATCGCATTTACTAATCAATGTTAAGCTCTGCAGCAAGGAGAGTTTAAGAGAGTGTCTGTAATATATCGAACTAATGTAATTTCAAGAGATTTACTCGGAAATGCCTCAACTACAAAGTGCTTTTAGTGGAGTTTTACTCTCATTTTGTATTTTATGTCCAATCTTTTTTTTTCTTCTTTTTTTTTTTAAATGATTAAGTCGACATTAGTTGCAATGTCTGATTGGGTTTTTATAGATTGATACCAAGACTAGCTCATGATAGACTGAGCTCTCTAGTAAGAGGAAAGTTCTCCACCCACGAGAACCTCAGGCACAATGAGGGCTCTCGGTGTGAAGACAAATAAAAACAAAGGGTGGAAAATGATTTAAGAATAATCATTTAATTTAAATCAAGCGAGGATTAAAATAGATTAATTCTTCAATGCCTCAGCGATTCAGCTAATAATAATAATAATAATAATAATAATAATAATAATGCATCTTTTCAATGGCTAAGATTGAAATTCAATATCTCTAAGCCCCTTCTTTAAATAAGTGCAGCTTTGTACTTTCCTGCCCTGGCACTCACCTCTTTCTATCAATACTCGCTCATTCCCTCCTAAAATCTATCAGAACTGACTTCAAAATATTATTGACGTAACCTACCGATGCCCTTTCAGTGTTCAGCATCCTCCCAGCTAAAAAGTTTGCTCGAAGAAAAAGAAGACGCAGAAATGCTGAACAAAACACAACACAATGCGGTTGGACACTGTGGGATGCAGGACACGACTGAACTAACCTCCGTCCAATCTATTTCAAATTAGAGGCTGCTGTTAAATCCAAAAGGTGACTGAACGTGTGACTTCCAGATGGGATTATTTGCTCGATTGCTGACTAAAATATTGTGTGTGTGGGAAAACTATGAAACTGCTTTCCAGTTTGTCCTTGTCAAATTCGACGCAAGCCTCTGATGTCATTGCCATTCAGTGATTATTATCAGCCCCGTGCTGGAGCTATGGGCCAGTAGTGACCTGCTCCACATGACAGTAGACTCAGTAGGTCATTAGCATGTGATGCTGAGCACCGCTGCCTTCTGCATCCCACCGCTGACCCACCATGCCACCATTGGACTTTGCTACATTATATAGATGTTAAATTCAAATTCTTATTGTCCGAGTGATTATTTCAATATTAGAAAAAAGTTGCAATAGCGGAATAGGCACTAATTACTCAAATTGTTGGTGGCATAAGACGGGTCTTTGCAGCATGCAGGGGTCAAAGAATGGTTGTAAAAATCCTCATCAAGACTATTATTATTTCAGTTGATTATGTGTTTCAAAGGTATTTAAGAGGTTGTTCCCAAATGCAATGGCGCTGAATTAAATTACCACAGGCTAATTGACACTCAGCAAAGCTGGGCTAAGTAATGCTCCACCAGAAAAAAAGCTGCTCGGTCTCTGGGGCTATTGGATAAATATAATTATTATGCCAAGTGTATTCTGCTGTGAGCAGAGGGGCAAAGTGGCCCACAGCTCCCACGAGCCTCCTGCAGCTTTGTCGGCCTGACTGTACGGTATGTGGTATCTCACGCACACACACACACACACACACACACACACAAGTCTTTTTATTCCCACTTCAAGTCACAAAATTCAGTTGATGTGCTGTGCTCATACTGTGGACAACACAAGGAAACAATTCACTCTGTTGTTGGTCCAAGCAGCAGATTTCCACTCCAGACGGAGCACGTCCTCAGCACTCGGTCCTCTTGAAAAAGCTCCTGTGATCCACCTAGTCCCCCCCCCCTCTACCCCCAAACCTCCTCCTCTGCTCCTCTACGTGATTTGATCAAATTTCACTAGGTAGGTGACAGCTCTTTTAAAAGAGGGGCACAACTCTAGATGTCAGCCTCAGTGTGTTTACACACAGAGGGAAGTGCGGGGGCGGTCAAGGAGAGAAGACCGAACAGAGGAGGGTTTCCTCTTCTCTCTCCTCCTCCTCTTCTCTCTCCACGTCAGTGTTCTCTCCTTCCACCCGTTTGACTTCATTTCTCTCTCTCGCCCTCTCTTTCTCTGTGAGTTTGACCTAGTTTGATCCTGAATGGTTAGGGGGGGGGCTGTCTGTCTCTGAGATAAACTCATTTGCTCTGGATCATTTAAAGAGCAATGCCATTTCACTCCCTCCAATCCAAACCCCCCCCCCACCCCGACCCCCTCCCTCCCTCGCTCTCTACCCTGGATGTTATTTGGGGAAGCAAGCAACAGAATGTGTCTGCATTTGTAGGAGAGTGTGTGTGTGTGTGTGTGATTTAATCTGTTAAGTGGGTAGAGACATATGGGGAGAAGGGACAGGAAAAAGCTCACACACAGAGCTGTCAGAAAATGAAAGGGGATCTTTGGCTTCAGATAAGTTTGTGGAGTGTTGCATATCCAGAGATATCTGTCACACGGAGCACTGATAGTCAGATTTATTCAAAAAGGTCACGCTGCGCTTGAGCTTTGTGTGCAAGTGTTTGTGTGTGTGTGTGTGTGTGTGTGTGTGAGCTGCACTGTGCAGTGGGGTTTCAAAGATCCCATCAGTCCCCATTAGTAATACACATACAGTAGGCGCACGCGTGTTGTTTTTTGCATCTGTGTTTTGTGTCTCCGCAGGCTGCTGAGGCCGACATGCACAAAAGTCAGCGGGTTTGGATGTCTAGTCTCAGAAAGGCTAATTACACTGAGTGCACGGTGACGGAGCTGCCTCGAATTTATTCACGATTCTTCTACTTTCCCACTCGTTCATCACACGCCATCGGAACACGCGATGCGTCCGCGAAAGGCCCTCAATTCGGAATCTTCGTCCTCTGCACCGTTTAGTTATTTCGTTTGAAGAAAAAAAAAAAGCTCTTCAAACGTTAAAAAGACAGAGTCAGCTCGCTCTTACACGTAGTTGTACACAGTGATTCAGAACTCCTTCAATCAGCCGCGGAGAATTTGTCTGTACAGAAGGTCGATAACGCGGCTTCGTTGGGGAACTGATTTAAAAAAAAAAAAACCTGACATTTACCATTGATGTTTTGGATCGTTAAAACAATTTCTGTTGTGAAACTCTTTTGTACTTTAGCTGCACTCGATTAAATATCTTGTCCTTTACACGCTGCCTTTTGTCCAATCTCCACCAACCCCCCCCCCAAAAAAAGTCCACCATCAAACTTGAAATGAACCCAGAAATCGTGCTTTCAAAAAAAAAAAAAAATGGAAAAAAGAAAAAACACAAGCACCTCAGCTCAATTAGCAGCATTTCAAATATTGAAAAATGGAAACAAAGAGAAGAGAAAGTTTGAGCCCGGTCATCGTTAGAGCCACGAAGCAGATTGTGTGTCAGGACAGGAACTAAAATTTCTCAAAGGCATTTTTAATCACCGTCTGCAGAAATGCCACTGCCTTCACATCCGTTCTGTCCAACCAACACTTCCTCGTCCCTGCCACACAAACTCTAACCCCACCTTCTAATATGAGTCTGTATCAAAATGAACGCTAGAGGGGGATTCTGCCAATTTTACATGTCAACAGCTGTTTACAGAGGGTGGAAAAAAGCTGCATAAAGTCATTTGCGGCTCCTGAGGGAGCTGCATGGAGTCATGGAGTCAAATAGTCTCAAGTGATGTCACCTTATATACAACTCAAGGGCAAATGCAAATAAGTTTTCGTAAGGAGCCTAATTGCAGCCACGTTACGTTCGCTGCTAAAATAACAAGCAGGGCGAGTCACAAGTATGTTGATACTGAACAGTTTGTTCACCACATTATCCAGATTTGAAATACAGCAGTCAGTTTGTCTGACAACAGGGCTGTTAAAACTTTTATACACGCTCACGGCACCTGGTAAAGTTTAGAGGGAGCTGCTTATTTTCTGTCTTTTTATTTCTTGACTTGAGAGTCCAAATCAAAAGTATGTGGCATGGACAGTCCTGCATTTACAGCCACCTGTGTCCGTCTCCCCACGAAAAGCAATCGCATTTGGAGTTTAGCTGCGTTAGAAACTTAGGAGTTCAAGAAATAAAGAAGGCTGTGCTACTTTTATTTTATCTTATTTTTTTTTTGCACCTGTTTCCAATTAAATGCCAATCAAAACTAATAAACTGTCTGTGGTGGCACACAACGTGCCAGCAAGCAGAATTAGTCAAGTTTCAGAAGCTGTGATGTGCAAATCAAGGCAGCAAATGTAATAAAATTGTTGCTTCTTTTTTTTTTTTTTTTCCAAGCACTGACATGTGACACACACCAGAATACGCCACCGTTCTGTTTCCCGGCAACAGCCGACAATGGAGGCTGGATCTGATGACTCGTGTCAAGACGCCACTGGTGGAACAGGAGTCTTGATTTAATTGGACGCATATATTTACTTGTCCCGAATTGTTGACTTTGAGAAATGAAAACACACCATGTAAGTGGGTTTATTTTGATAAAGTCATCGGAGGCAAAGTGTTTAACAGCTTTTGTCAGTTTGTTGAGTTACATCGTTGCAGAAATTGTATGTTTAACCTTCCAAAGATTCTCACTGCAGGGGGACGTTGCCAAGAGGTCGTGCGATGTAAGACACCTGATGTTTTCAACAGAATTGGCTTTAAAGTGCAACACGCTATTCAATTATGCTCATGTTTCTTCTGTTTTGGATCCCGCTCACCTTTTACTTTCTCCTCTCTATTCCACGTGAAGTGCCTCGCTGAAAGAAATAAAGACGCTTTTAGCCTCTAATCACTCCTTTTTTTTTTATTCATCATAATTGCTCGCTGATTGCAGTAATTTCTCATAATTTCAGTGGTCTTTTTAGTGCTCGGTGGCCACACACACACACAAACACACACACCACATACTGTATTTATGGAGTTGTTTTTCTTTTTTCTCTGCGTGTCAGTTTTTCTTCTTAGAGTCTGTAAATGCGAGAGGGCGCAGTAATGTTACTGTTTGTGAGTCAGAGGAGGGGGCAGCGGGAAAAATAGGTGTTTTGTAAAGGAAGGACAAAGCAGCAGAGGCATTTTTCATGTTGTCACGGCGGCAGAGAGAGAGAGAGAGAGAGAGAGAGAGAGAGAGAGCAACTGAGCAGCGGCCCGCGATGCGAGGCGACGGAGTGGCTGTGAAGAGGGGAAAACAGAGTGATGGAGAGAGTGTGTCTTCACTGGAGGCGTACAGACGCAAGGAGCGCAGTAGTCTGATGAAGGGCTGAAGGACGAGCACCAGAGGCCTGAGAGAAAGGAGATAGGGAGCCGTTAAAATGCAGCATCAGGACGACTACGGGGAAAGTGAAAAATCTAAAAAAAATCAAACAAACAAAAGGAAAAAGACATGTGTGTGTGTGTGTGACAGTTGTTGCTCCGGTGTCACTCATGGCCTCCCTCAGGAGGGTTTAGACCTTTAAGATCTCCTCTTTTTTCCATAGGCCACTAACACTCCTCATCCCTCCCTCCTCCCTGAACCCCAGCTCTCCAACATTCCCACTTCACCTTCACACTCCTCTCTCTCTCTCTCTCTGTCTGTCTCTCTTCCCTCCTCCCTCTCTCCGTTTGATGATTCCACCCTCAGTGACTGTCAGATCCTCGCACTCTTTTCTTCCCTCCTGCTTCGGCTTCCAACACTAAAGCAGCTATTTATAAACTCACTGTACGAGATTGTGGCATTCAGGGGAAGAAACAAGCATAAGTGTGTGTGAGAGAGAGAGAGAGACTATCGCATTGCAACAAATTACAGCAACTGAATCTGATGGCGACATTCATTCACATCCTGTCACACTGCATCTCCGTCTGGTGTCATATCATATTTCAGGCACGTAGCCACAGTGGTTGATAGTATAACTTGAAGCTCATGGGTGTCTGGGGACATTTTTGTTAAAAAAAAAACAACATGACCTTAAAAAGTTTGAGGCAGCCATTCAATCAGCTGTGAATTTAAAAACGCTCTCTTTTTTGAAATGGCATTTTATGGATGGGTGAGCAACAACACCGGGCTCAGTCTTCAGCTCTCTCCAGCATCATTTCAGTGGTTATTGTTATGATTACAGGCCACTGTGTCCTCGCCGGTTTTTGAATGGCTCTTGAGAGTAAACTTCTCCAGATCTTTGGAGAAATTGTGTTAGAAGACAGTTAAGTTTACTTTTTCTTTTCTACAATTTTGCATCACACACACACACACACACACACAAATGCTGCTAAATAAATGCATTCATAAAGGATAAAAAAAAAACATTATCAGATAAACAAAATTCCTGGTATTATCCAGCTGTGGCAAACCGAACACTGGTCACTGGTTTCTAAAATGTCTCCTAGAGGTTATGTTCCTATACAACTAAACTGCAAATGCGAGTATTTTATCATAGCGAACATAATGATGCTGATGCAACGAGCTGCCAGGTGGTTGGGGAAGGTGGCGGGTGTATAAAACGTACAAGGCCTGTCAAGCCAAAGACCCGAGTTCGGTTCCTGAGCCATGTGTTGGGTTCGGTTCAGCCAAGAAAACCAATGACATTGGGGTTAGAGAAAAATTGTGGATGTGTTTAAAAGCCATGAAACATGTTTTGTGTAAAATGTTAGATTTTGCTGTATTACACCGTTGGTCCTCTGACCCTGATCCAATTTCACCGCAAGACCTAATCGCACTTTAGTTGTACAGGAACGTAAATCCGTCGCGTTGCTCATTGGAATTTAAGAAAAGCTACAGCATTTCAACTAAACCTGACCATGTTTTTTTTAGTGCCTAAACCGAACCCTGGTGTCCCGGTGCCTAAATCCAAAACAAATTGCTGTTTGCACAGTTGCCATCCACTGTTTATCAGGGTTAAGGCGGAAAAATCCGGTTACTGGCACTGAAAGGGAAGTCATTTTTAACAGATGCCTGCCTCCCTACGTGGGGTCTTGTTAATGCTCCCGTGGGTCGTATGGGGAGGCGGGGACAGACTACCGACCCACGTGGGTGTTACGGTTGGAAGACGTGCTGGTTTTACAGCATGCGCTGCATTTCCATTAAGGAACCAGGTTACTCACAGCACTCAGGTAACGTGGACAATCAGGAAATGAGTCACGTAAAAACATGGTTACTGTAATCCTGCACTTACATGTAGCAGAACGGTCATTATAATTCTCCTCTGACTTATTTTGGAAGCATGGCTCACGGATTTTACCGGTAGTGACAGAAAATGCTGCTTCCTGGCAATTTTTTATTTTATTTTTTACTTTATTTAATTTTTTTTTGCTTTGTTTTGCTGTGCATGTCAGAGCAGACAAACAAAGGCCGACAGTCAAAATGGAGCTTCTCCGTACGAACTGTCTCAATGGAATAAACAATGTGCAGGAACTTTTGAGTTTTGTTCAGACTTTGGGTGGACTTCTGTCAGCCTTTTATCATGCACATATGTTCTCGTAAAAATCCCACCCCACTTGGTGTGGCCCCCACCCAGCCACCACGGGCCACCTCGGTGCCAGTCCCGAGTCCGGACATCACGGGAGGGTTGCGGCAGGAAGGGCATCCGGCGTAGACGCACATGCCAAATCAATGTGCGAATCGCGTTTTGATGTGGCGACAAGCCGAAAGCCGTTGAGCTACAGAACATGAGGTTAATGTTACTAATAACACTAAGTAAAGCTCTTTGTCTAATTGCATAGTCGGTCATACAAAACCTGTGAAGCCTCCTGTTCCTCAACCCTTCAAAGTCAAAAAATGTTGCACCAGTGATACAAGTTTAACACGTTTGAAGTATCTACAATCAAAGACATCATTTAAAATGTCCATTAAATGAATTTGCTTAATTTCCCACTCAGGATTGTGTAAATGATAGCCTTCAATATTCACAAAGTCTGACCTCTGACCTGTCCCATCATGCGGATACAAAGAGCGACCATCACTTATTTTGCAGACTTTTGCAGTCAAGTTGTTTTTGAAAAATCTGACAAAACGTCTCTCGTTTGATCCGCTCTGCCAATTCTTCGTAGTTTATGTTTTCCCCTCTGACACGTGGTGTAAAATATTAATGGCTTCCATGGGAATAGCAACAATATGCTTAAATTCCAGAAGCTTAACATCACAGGCAACCTTTTAGTGAAGGGCTTGTTTGGCTGTGGCACGTGAATCTATGTATAAGTGAGGCAGCGTCTGTGAGAGATTGTTATTTTTTTATTTTATTTATTTATATAATGTTTTTTTTTAACAAGTGCATGTTTTTTTTTTTTTTTTATCCGTGTTGTGTTTTGGAGAGAGATAGTTAAGTGCAGGCCTTGGGCACAATGTGTTTCTCTGATGCCTAATACAGCCCACACACTGGAGCATTTGATACGAGAGAGCAATGAAGCACTTTACACAGGAATTGTTGTTTCAATTTTATTTAAATTGCATGTGCTGCAGCAGCAATTTCTCACACTTGAGTGTCACATAGATAATAGCATTATATCTGGAGATTTAGGGTGTTTAGCTGCCAGGCGATGGAGGGAGAAATGGACAAAAGCTGATGGAGCTGAGCGGTAATGAAGGTCTGCCGTAGCCGCGGCGAATTCCCACCCACTCACTTTAAGATCTTAAAAGCAGTGCTACCGCATGAAGCCCGGGCTATTGATTTAACTGTATAAATGTTTGCTAATTTATTTAAATGTTCCACAACTCCAGCAGGAAGCGGCGCTGACACCGTGACATGGAAATTGAGCCGCGTGTCGGATAACGATGAAATCTAATAGACAGAGGTGAAAGATAGTGAGCGGTGCAACGTGGAGTGTGTGTAGTAAACAACCGAGGTCAACGGTTGTGTTGACTCGCCACTGATGCAACGGGATTGAAAAAAAAAAAGTATCTACGAACTAATGGTTACTTTCATGCTCCACTTGGTGGAAACATGGAGGAAAAGGCTTTTGCGGTTGTTTTGCTGCCGATGGTGTCAGTGGATACTTGAGTCAAAGTTCTTCTTCCATAGGCTGCTTTCCATCTTGATGTGCAGCTGCTTTTACATAATTCAGCCAAAGTTTGACGAAGTTTTCTCAGAGTTCTGGCAACGTAGCTCCTCTATATGTCAACTGAAAACAAGAATGAAATGGTTCTGTAATTTGAATGATTTCATTTTTTTTTTTTTATTCCCACCTATTGTGATATCTGCCAATCGGAACTGGGGTTTTAGTTTAGGGTGTGAACGTACGTTAATGCTTTTAAATTCCCCTCCGACGTCCCAATAGTGAAATATTTCTCTGCTGTTCGCTGAAAAAAACTCCTCCAGGCGACATCAGCCAGAGGAGTTTTTCATCGTTGGGAGTTCAGATGACGTCATCCCATGTGGGGGGAGGTTCCTTTCAAGCGATGTCAAGATATTTGAATACAGGGAAGTCAGAGGGAAGTTTAAGTGGCATCCATTTACATCTACATCTACCAAAAGACGCGAGTTCAGAATCAGTTAAGGCGTCGTTTAAGCGCTTGATTGAAATGCTCCGTCGTGAAAGTCCGAAACCCTTACACAGCCATCCGCCAGCCCGACCCTGACGTTACACAGGTTTTGGGCTGCGGCACCTTCGACTGTGTTCGAAACTCTCACCTTCTCGACTCTTGTACATCAAGCAAAACAGACGAAAATCACGAAAGCCATTTACAAACTGAGGCCTCACAATCAGACGGATCAGCTGCACTGTGTAAACCTTGGTTTGCACACGGAACAGCTTGTTTTTTTTTTTCTTAATTATAATCTGAAGAAAAGTCCCAATGTAAATACTGTTTGCATGACGTTTAGCCAACTTTCCCCCACATGTTTTCAGCATTTTCTAATTAGTTTTTCTTCCAAAAAAAAAAAAAAAGCAGGTGTAATCAAAAGCTCTTACTGTTGCAATGTGGTGTTTAACGCCTCAGATTTGCCTGCGGCGAGAAGAACAGGTGCGTCTGATCATGATAATGTCTGACGCTTTCAGTCTGTTCAGCGATGTAATGACTAAAAAAAAAGTGCGAGTGTGTTCTCTAAGGGATGATTAACACCGGCTTCAGCGTCTGCCCTCGTGGAAACACACTTCGGAGGTGCACCACACCTTTCTTCTCTATTCATTGGCCAATTATGTTGTGGTGTGTGCTGCAAACCCCCCCCCCCTCCCACATGATCTTGTGTGGCCTGTATGATGCAGCAACTTGCTATTTATTAAAAAGGCAGCTTGTTATCAACTATGAACATCAATGGCAGAAATCACCCGGGTAAACTTCGAAAACACCAAGGGACACTGTTAATGAGCTTTCAGCGTGCACGCACACACACACGCACACACACACACACGCACACGCACAGACGAAGGCACTGCTTCAGTTCACTTGTTCCTTGTCTGAGTTGGAGAGTGCTTGTGCATTTCCAGCTGTGAGAAAAAGCTGGTGTCATTCTCTCTTTCCCTCCGTCCTCCCTCCGTCTGTCTCTGCTGTTGCAGTCATTGTGCATTCATCCCACACACCTTCTCATCCCCCCCATCATTCCTGTTCCTCTGAATCCATCCTTTCTCTCCCCCCCCCCCTGGTTTCCTTCTTCATCCTTCTCCCTTGCTTCCCTTCTCTTCCTTTCCCCTTTGTTGTCTCCTGTCTTCATCTTCTCCTTTATGCTGGTCCCTCCCTCCCCTTCGTCGTGGAGTGTTTGTCATCATGCATAGCTGAGACCTGCTCCCTCGTCTTGTCTGTGCCAACACACTCACACCCATTGGCTAGTCGCGTCCCTGCGGATTTACCTTGACATGAATATGCAAACACGGCTCGCTCTGATCCGTATCTGTCTAGTCTCTCCCCGACTGTGAAATCTTGCAACAGCTCGCCACCTGCTGGTGAGAAGGGTGACGTGCAGCCAGTTCAACCTCATTCCTCAAAAGGTACTGTTCACCAATCAGCCACAACATAACTACCACTAGTTTTCAACAACTGTCCTAGTTATTTTTTAGGAAGGTTTTTTACCCCATCATGCATCCACAGTGGTATGTACCTATGCATGAAGATAAATGTGTGTGTGTGTGAGTGTGAGTCTGCAGCCGTTGCACAATGGAGTTTTAAAATCCTTGACTGATGGTATTTAAAACACTCAAAAACAACTTATCTCTCCTACAAATAATCCATAAGCCTAAAGAGTTTTCGGAGGCGAGATGATATTTTGGCCTTTTTGTTGTTGTTTTGGCCCCATCCAGCTAATCCTCCTTTAGCGTGACGATAATGAAAGTAAGCGTGTTCTCGATTGTTGCAAATATGGTCATTTTTTTACGAGAGCTGTAATTTAAGGGGGGTTCAAACTACTGTATGTGCAGTTATTACAGTACTTTTTTTTTTTCTCGCAGCGAAAGCAAAATGTGGCTTCACTTTTTTTGGGGGGGGGGGACGCAGAAACGGCTAAACATATGTAGCAAGCCAAGAGGAAGTCATGCAGCAGGAGTAATTATCCTTTTATCATCTCTGTATCAAATGCAGTGGAGTGTTTTTCTAGTGATGAAATATGATTTCATTTTATTTTAAAAAAAGGACCAAACAACCTGTGAAAAGCATTCAATCCTCCCTTTGTTGTTTCTGCCAAAACTCCTTTTATGGGCAATGATTATACAGAAGCATCCACAGCGGTTGTTGTGTGCAGTGTGCAGCTGCTGTCAGGCTTTTTTTTTTTTTTTTTTCCCCTTTTAAATAAAAGCACTACTGTAATGAGAGGCTTTCACAGTCAATTTAGGTGCCTCGCCGCCCTCCGGAAATCATAAACAGGCTCTTAATTGAAGGGAGATGTCGAGGTCAGTGTGAGACTCAGCTGATGGGAAGCTGCATCACAACAATCTGTGGCATTCATGGGAGTTGGTGCACGACAGGGAGCTCAGAGCTGCTTTCATTTCACCAGAAATCACGTTGAATTCTTTGCATTTGCGCAGCCGCGAGTCGTGTCATTAGGATGCAGACGGCGCTGACGTGGAATTGAAACTTGACTTTTGATTACCTGCCTCACGTTCCCTCCGGGTATTTCCTCGCGATGGTGCATTTTATCCAAATCCCATTAGACGCCGACCTGTTTAGCGTGTGTCTGCTGTTTGTTTTACATATTTTGCTGGCTTAGTAATGAAATACTGCTGACTCACATGGCCACAGACGATTTTCTCTCGCACAGTCTGTTGAAGCTAAGCACATAAAAATACAAATATTGCGAGTGAGCAACATTAAAGCGCCGGAGGCAGTCACACGAAATTTAAATGATGCAGTTCCACAACAAGCCAATACACTTCTCTCTCTTCTCTCTCTTTCCCCTCTATGTCCCCCCCCCCCCCCATCTGATCAAGAAGAGAGAGAGAGACAACTCACCTCAGGCCCACCGACAGGCGGCGTTATCGGCGGCGTCCTTGGCATCATCGTCCTCATCTGCATCATCATCGCCATCGTCTACTTCGTCCGCAAGCGCCAAGAGGATGGGGAGTAAGTCTTCATTAGCAATCCTGCATGTACCTCATCACTTATTAAAGCTCCTGAGCAAAAACTAATCGCCCCCCGTGGGACTAAGACTTATTAACACGTATTACATGTCATAAGGGAGGTAATTTATAGCATGAAGTCACCTGGAGATTTTTCTCCCAAAATGTTTGATCTTTACTTCCCTACTCACCCTCTGCAATTCCTGGGAATTTCATAAAGCCTCTCTGCTCTGACTCCAATTTGAAGTGGTGGTTTTTCAAATTTGACCGACCTGTACATTACTTTAGCAAATTTCCAATCATTGTTCCCACCAACTGCTGATTCAGAGAAACTATAGCACAGTGCAAATGACAGTAGAATAATTAGTAAGTCAGTATAATCAGGTTGAGCAGCTTGTTTCTGTGATTGTGGCCCAGTGTGTTTATTGGTTTCTACCAAACCAACAGTAACACACAACTTAGAAGCACAATTACAAACACGAAACTAACTAAATGCGGACAATCAGTTACAATTTAATATAATGGCGCCACTTTCCGACAGGGAACCTCACCTCCAAAATGTTACAGATATTATGTTAATCGCTGCCATCTGCCAAGGCTGCTCTCGCAAACACTACTGTTGTTTAAGGTGCAGCTATGTGTTCTGCGTAGTTAGAAGAAGTGACTAGATGGGAGTATAACTCCAACTGGAGTAAAACTCCCAAATCAAAATAACAAGTTTATGTACCGATCTACTCACTCACTCACTGTGAAATTGCTTCACAATAAGCAGATGGACCTCACACATCCAGCATTGTTATCATGATACCATCAAACCGAGTAGGTCGCAGAACCCACTTCAGAATAGTCTCTGAGCATTTACATTTTCACTGTCAGTAACTTCTAATAGCAAGCGGCTGTTTCCGACATACAGAAAACACGTACACGCTGCATGTTGCCTTCACATCACCACGTGACAGAAAGGACAGAATTAGCAACTGGAAACGGCCCCATTATCCTGTATGTGCAACTGTGGAGGTTGTGTTGTGTTTTCTAATAACATAATGATAAATGTCATGTCTTGCACTGGACGTGGTTCAGGTCTGCTGTTAAACAGGAGAAATCCTACCTGGCGTTATTTGGTGGACTGGCTGCACTTCACTGATCGAAAAGCAGTGACTGACTTTTCAATAAAATGAAATAGAAATTCTAAAGCTTAACCTGATGTAGACTTTACTTAAACTCAAACTTAAACTTGTCAAAAAAAACTAAATGCTCATTTTTTTATTTTACTGTAGATGCTTTTGCATTGAACATCGTGTAAAATCAATCCGGAAGGGATTAGGAAACAATAGGTTGTCGTTGGAGCTCATTATTCCAACACTTTTTATTCCATTGTTCTCTCAGCAGCCCAAACTTAAAAAAAATAAAATAAAAATAAAAATGTTATCACAAAGAAAAAACTGATGTCTTAACGAAGCACCGATCAATAACGCATTATCTCTTTCTTTGGTCCAATCAGGGGCCCTCCCAAGCACAAGCCCCCTCCCCCTGTGAAGGCAGGCAGCTCAACAGAGATGGTGAGTGGTCCACATGGCTTCGAATCAATCTTTATTTTCACTGTGATTACGTTCTACACACTCATACACACACAGTCCATCTGCGAAGTCATAATGGGGCTAATGGCTATTGATTGGAGATCTAAGTTGGCTTATTTGTGGTGAAATAATTATCTTGGTTTGCAAAGAGCTACATTAGTAAACCCCCCCCCCCTCCTCCTCTGTCTACTTATTTTATTCCATCATTCTATCACGTTAAGTAATGAGACTAAACTGCTGCAATTTTATGTTGATTAGATGTATAAAAATGACTAAATGGCTCTAAATGCCTTCACTGAAATAAGGATCACAGGGTTCAGCAGTGAAAATTTATTAGACGTCTACGCATATGCTTAAGGAAACGCCATCTGTGGAATGTCATAAAAATGAAGCGGGACGTCTCCACCTATCAGCCACAACATTAAATCCACCTGGTGCATAACTGCGTTTGTACATATGTTCAAATTGAGCCTCTAGACTGTGTTGGCAAGTCACAAGTCTTACCCAGCAAGCCACCAGCGGACTATTAATATGCATAGTATGTGAGCTGTTTGTTTTTCAAAGTTGCTTTCCTGATAATCGGATTCAGAAATCCGTTTATTGCCAGGTAGGTTTTCACTTACAAGGAATTCTTCATGGTAAATATTTTGAGCGCCAGCAGTCAGCAAATCGGGACACAAAGACGATGATAATGGATTAGGATTTGCAATGTACCTGAAACGCACCCGAGTGTTGGGATGTGTGTGCAATAACAATAAGCACAGCTAAAACCTTATTTAATGTGACACATCAGGGAACCAGAGATTCTGTCACCCATTGGGAGGTTTTGGTCCTGATGGAGTGCAGCATCTTGCCAGAGGAAACGTTTTTAAAAAGATTGTTACCCAAATGAGAAGGTTTCCTGCACTCTTAAGGGCCCTACAGCGATGTCAGATTTTAGCTTGCCGCTTTTACCGTTAGCAGTAAGGGTACCCAATGGTGATGGAGCAGGTCAGGATGGACTCAATGATGGCAGTGTAGAAGTTCACCATTGTCTTCTTTGGCATCTGCTGTACCTTTGTCTTTGGGGAGCTGGTGTTGCCCAAGAATTGGATGGACTCCATAGTGTTCACAGTTCACAAATATCTTGATTGGTTTTACATCTTCGAGCTCTAAGTTGTTCTGGTGGTGATCTCCCACCTAATTACAGACCCATCAAACTCAGGGATGCTAACAATGAGGATGGTGTCATCTGCAAATTTGAGGACCTTGACAGTTTGCTGACTGGATATGCAGCTGTTGCCGTTATGGCCTTTTTCTGCTACTTAGGAGGCCTGTGTTTCATCTGCCGATGGAGTCAGTACACTTAGGATAGCGTTTCCTGTAGCAGGGCCAGGACAGTTAGTGGACCTAAAATCAACAAAAAGGATCCCGGAATAGGTTTCTGAAGAGTCCAAGTTCTGGAGGATGAAATAGAGGGCGAGAATCTCAGCATCTTCTCTGTAGGGAAACTGCATCACCCAAAGCAATCAAATAATAATATTTCTGACATCTGAAACTAACATGAGCACACAAAGAAAAAAGCCATAAAGTCAGTAGGGACACCAGCCACCATTATGCCGGGACAGGCCAGGCTGTATTGATGCACCAACAAGAATGTCCGAATTAAATATCTGTAGGTGGGTAAAGTAAGTTTTTTCTTTCAAAATGTGTCTATGACTGACTCGAGTGCACAGCCGTACTGCAGTATCTGCTTAACATGAACTTTTTATCCATCCTTTCAAGGTCTTCTCTCCAGTTGGCTGCATTTTATGGTATCATTTTCTGTTGTGCTCACTTCAACTGTGTCGATGTGGTTTTTCTGTGCATGTAGCTGAACAAGCCATCAGGGCCTCCCACGGCCACAGAGACAGCGCCTCTCAGCCCAGGAGAGGTTTACTACGAGCCCACAGGGGGAGAGCCTGTCACGGTAACTGACAACCACACACACGGATGTGCACAGATACAAAAGCATGTTTTGCTCACTGACACGTGAACCACATTCAGGCACAGTGGGCTCCATATCCGTTTGGACAGGTGCACAGTGTGTTTCAGGGATGTGATGGGGTTTTTGGTTTGTAGTAGTCATTCAAAGTTTTTTTTCTATATATTAACCTGAATAGAATTTACAGAAACTGTAAACATTTGTATTACTACATACACATAATCTTAGCATTGAATTTATCTTCGTGTGTCCATGAGTTTTGATTACGACATAAGGTACAACTACCCCTTAAGGCCGACACCAGAAATGCTACAAATACAACTTGAATTCCAAAATTGTACATTGATTCTGAGTTTAATTGCATGTCATCAGTTCACTACTAAGTCCAGACATTGACGAGAATGGGGAGATATGGAAAGTCACCAACCATCTAATCAGTTCATCTTTGAGTCCAAGTGGTCCCTTGTACTAATGGTTAAGAAATTCCTCATGTGTTATCCCAGTCAGACAGACCAACCAAAACCATTCTGTCACCAGCATGGAGGCATTAAAATACATTCACATCACTTCTCCATTCTCCTTCCTAAGGACGTCAGCTGTAGTAATTTCATGGAGCATGTGTTTTGGATATTTATGGATTTTTTGGTTTCTCTTCATGTTTGTGCTTTCACTCTTGCATGCATACGTTTGATCTATGCGTACAAAAGCAGCGGCATTCATTTAATGCTATTTAGTCTTATAATTCCATTATTATCTGCTCCACTTTTTGTCCTCTTCCTCCTTTTTTTTCCCCCCTCTGAGAATGATAACTCCTCTTTATTTTCGTCAGCTGGTTTTCACTGTTTCATTAGACCTGCTGTTGAATAATGCGCTACTTTAGTGACAGTCGGGGTCCTCTTATGGAGGGGGTCTGCATATTGGTTCCAATTTTTGATTTGTTATGGCTATTATTGCATATGGACAATGACAATTGTTCGAATTTTGAAAAAAACGTTTAACTTTAAACCTTAAAATAGTTTGACTTTCACAGCGAAATTGACGCGATTAATTTGGATAAATTACACTTCACCAATTTTTTTACTTGCTTTCTATGGCTTTAGATTAGCATGTAAATCTACAGTAATGCTTTTGAATGTAAATTCCTCCAAGTGATGTCTTCTGGAGGAATTTTTCAGCTAGAAGTAGCGAGATATTTTAAGATTTGGAAGTCAGAGGGGAGTTTGATGCCATTCATTTACATGTGCTACCCAAACATCGGTGAAGACGTCCTTTAATAACAGAGCTTGTAATTCATGAGATCCTTTTTAAATCTGACTCCTCACTTTACTACTCTATTTGTTAGATTGTAGTACATAAACCATCCGGATGTGTTTAACCCTGCAGAACCTGGATGATGAGACCACCGGAGCCCTGAACGGTGGTGCCCCTCCGGGCCTGGACGACTCAGCCAAATACGACACTGTCAACGAACGCAAAGGCCACGCGGCGGACGGTCACCACGGCAGCGACTTGGATTCATCCAATCACGAGCCACCGCCTGCAAACATCTCTCGTGGCGAGAGCTTTGTATCTCCTGCCCTGTATGTGTAGCAGCGGCAACCAGAGCACTACATCATGTGCATATAGGCAAGTTCCAGTTCACCTAAATGTGCATGAAAAGCAAAAGCAAAGCGAAGGCGAACGCACCAGACGAGCCCTCTATGGTACACGAAACTTTTTAATATGGTAAAGTTTTAACATGCACACAATGATGTTTTGCCTTTTGGGTTTATTTTCTTTTAGTGCGCATTAAAAGTTCCATCTCCCCTTCAAAGCAGCTTTTGATCAGGGTTTTTTTTGGGGGGGGGGGGGGTAAAGCCAACGGGGAATACCTGTGAGGAATGCACATGTTAACAACGGTAACACACTTTCATTTTTGTGTTTTCCTTCTTGCAAACAGAGGTGGCACACAATTTCATTTACATCTCAGATATCTGGTGCAGACACGCAAAACACCAAGGTACCAAAAAAGGGTTTTCAAAGCAATTCAAGATGAACACACACACACTGTAGCTCATGATATCGAACAAGCCAATTCGCCATTGAACTCATATGTGGAAGACATATGAAGAGGCGGGTTTTCACAATATGTTAATTACATGGTTGAGAGGTGCTGCAATGTAGGTGAACTGGAACACTCCCCTCGGCTAATTAACGCACGGCACTGTCTGCCCGTGCGATGCTTGCAAATCAAAATTTCCACCAAGAAACAACAAGACAGCAGCTTTTTCATTGGGTTCAGTATGAAAAATATATGCAACATTCTGTGCTGTGAACGTACAACCTCCCCATCGAGAAAATTCTTGGTCTCCTGTTTGCAGCTGCGGAAAGCGATTTGAACTACTCTGCAATTAAGGGAAAAAAAACCATAAAGCTCCCTTTACAGGAAAAAGTAAAAATGCCATCTTGGAAATCCTTTCGAAGTACTTTTGCTCCGCGGTTGATTGGGTTTGAATTACATACAGCTGAATTTGGTCCCAGGGAGTCCGAAGCCTGATCATCTGGCTCTCCAGGCAGCTTCAATTAATCACTTGAGATGTTTGAAAGTACTTCAGTTATCGACTCCTACAAAAAATAAAAACTTTCTCCAGTCCTGCCCCCGGCTAATGTCCAATAAATAAATAAAACATTCCACTTTATTATGTTGTCACAGGGCCTCATCTGTCCCTGGGACGCAGCAGCTGTTGGCGTGCTGGGCTGCTCATTAGCACTAACGAAGGGGAAGTGTCACCGTTTGGAATCTTTGTGACCTGGCAACATTACATGATTAAGATTCCATGACTCATATTTGCCACTGCTAATAGTAAAAAGTTGGTGAGGTTGTGCGCCGGGGAGATGAAAGTTGGTTTACCGCAAAGCACACACACACAGACACACACAGACACACACACACACACACAAAGCACCAATGTTTGTATTCAGTCCACCACTTATAATTCACAATATTAATGCTGAAAAAAAAAAAAAAGACAGAATGTACTTTGAGAGTGAAGATCTGCGGCATATGTTAGAAAAAAATACTGCCATTAAACCACCATTTTAACCGATTAAAATGGTCACATGATCTGATGTATTAACAGCCTTTTAGAACATATGCGTTTTAATCGATTGTCAACTCGAAAGCAAAAAAAAAAAAAAACAATGGCTGGCTGAATCAAAGATTGGTCTCCACAGATTTGTCAGATGGAACCAAATGATGAACAAGCAGTGTAAATAGTATTGATAATATTGATGAATAATATATTGTTGGTGAAATGTGTACACATAAAAAATAAACAAGTGTAGGTGTTATCAGTGCCTCTGTACAGGGGATGGAAGTTTGTTAATTGTCAAGTTGAACGGGGGAAAAAAAATGTGTATATTACTATTTTACTTTTCACGGGTGCATTGAGGTTGTCAATGGAATGTTTTATTTGAGTATATAAAAAACTGAAATGGTGTGGATTTTACTCCTTATTCATGTTACTCTGCATGGCATGATCGGTGGTTTGTCAAAACACTTTTCCCAAGGCTGTTTGCAGAATAATGTCTTTCATTTGTAAGAAAAAAAAAAAGGAAAAAAAAAAAAAACAGTTTTGAATGTCAAAAAAGAAAAAGTTTTTTTTTCTTTTCTGTTTGTTTGTGTTTTTGTTTTTAACTCCATTTCGATGCATCTGTCACATTCACCAGAAGCACAAGTCCAATTTAAGTTGAGAGAGAGAGAGAGAGCGCTATCTACTTTTTTAATTTATTTTTTTTTATGTGGAGCGATGGCTCAGCAAGCCGCCGGTTCTCGTCTTTTAGCGTTCACCCAAAAATGCTGTTAGCATGGAGTCATTATCTCCAGAGTGCAACACTGACAGATACAATCTTTCTTCCCACCATGTGTCATCTGAAGCTCTTAGTTGAGACCTTGAGCTAGGAAAAAAAAAAAAAATCTTCCCGAGTTACCAGGCTGATGCACAGATGACAGGCTGGAGCTTGACCCCACCAATTAAAGTCTGCTACAGAAGCAGATTCATAAGGGGAACATTGTACAGCGTTGTATAACAAGTTATGGAGCATGAAGAAATTAGAAGAGATCAACAAAGCAAAATAGACCGGCCTGTTTAAAAAAGGTCTAACATCGAAGTGGAAAATGTTAGACCACATCGTTTTTTATTTATTAACCCAATGACAATCATGGTAATAATTAGGTTTTATTTAAATCATGCTGCATTCAAACTGTAACACTGAGCAATTCCTAAAGCGACAGGTTTCAAAATTATCCATTGATTTTCCGACACGTTCTCATCGCACACAGTCAGATATTGACGCTTCCCAAGGCATCAAATTGGGAGGCGCTTTGAAGTCCCCTGGCGTCTCACATTGACACCACAGGGTAGAGATAGGGGAAACGATTTCGGTGTAAGGTTACGTTAAGCGACGACATGGCACTAAAGCTTCAGGCTGAGTTTAAGTTGAAGACAAATGGCGTAAAATCAAAACTCTACAAACATGTTGTGTCACGATCATCGTTAAAGCGCAAAACGTCTCACATTAGGGTGGAACTCCGGTCTAACGTGGAGGAGTCCGGTGTCTTGTTGTACCATAAAACTTTTTGTCCTCATATTTTACCTCATTGCTTCAGGCATCAAATACTGGCGCATCAGGGGGTTGTGGGGGTGTCAGAGACTCGAAGGCCTGACACGGAACAAGAAGCTGTCACGAAGAGGAATTGAACGACGTGATGGTTTCGCTCTTTTGTCTGCAAATTCATCCCCCAAAAAATAAATGAATATTTAGTTTCCCGTGGATGAACGTGTTTAATGTGTCACCAGCGGCAGCCGCAGTTGATAGATTGAGCTAAAGGAAAAAGACAATCAGTGGGACCCATTATATCAGTGACCACGGACTCAGTTATGAGTTTCAGCTGTGCCATTTCATCTGGGGGGAATCATTCCGCTTCACTCAGAGCCCCTCGTTTGATGGGGCTGCTCCATTGGAGGTAGCTTGAATTAGATTCCTAACGTTTTCCAAGAATAGAAGTCGTGAGGCTGCTTTCCTGAAACGGAACTGGCGAAGAAGCGCAAAAATCGGTTTACAGGTGGTGTCCAAGAAGGCGACGTGGGGGGATTAGCTGTTACATCAAGGCCCTGGACTCGTCCCTGCAGTGTTTGGTTTCAGCCAAGGTATTTCGCTCCCCCCTCCCCCTCCCGTTACGTGTTCGATGCCAGAAACACAAGCTGTGAATGTCGGCGATAACGCTGCTCGGGCTGAATCCACTCCCTCGTTTTCCCGCTTTCTTTCACTTGTGTTTTTCCTCTCCGCTCTCTCTCTCTCATTCATCCATTGTCATCACAGCTTTTCATCACAGAGCCAGACGTGCCTTCTTTATGTTATTTTTAGCTTTTCGATTCTCACATTTCTTGTCTGACAGTAGAACAAATGATGAAAGAGGGAGACACACAAACCCAGGATGGTTAAAAACAAAAAAGGCAATGATAAAACACACACACACACACACACACACACACACACACACACACACTGGAGATGTAATCATTTTTATGAGTGTTCATCGATTCTCTTTCATTTATTTTGTTTTTCACAGAACAGTTTTCATTTTGGATGCTTTTTGGGAAACCTATTGTACATGTTTTACAGATCATTGTCTTGTCAAATAAAATGTAAACCAAAAAGATAGCAGAGCTTAGTGCTTATTGCTTCTGTCAGCTTCCCTTGAGCAAAAGGATGCTAAACCTGCCTCCTGTTAAAAACTCCAGAGACGGACTAAGTGAAATAAGTTCCATTAGCTTCTCAGGTTACAGGGGAAACATTTAGCAGTTTGCAGGGAAAACACATTTTCTTAGAGGTTCGTGAAGAGCAGAGGAAAATGCGAATAGATGAATGCTGATGTGTAAATAATGGAGTTTTCTGTGTTTTCTGTTAGTTTCTGTGTGCAGCTTATTTCTGTGTTGGGTTGTGAAGCAGTGGTTTCAGGCCAGATTTACAATGTTTTTTTAATTTTCTGTCCAAACGTATCCCGGGTGGTGGGAAGTGACAAAGTACATTTTTCACGCATTTGTACTTTACTTGAGGAGGTTAAATTATGGCTACTTTGACTTTTCCTCCACTACATTTCTAATCAAAGCTGTGTTACACGTTACAATCACAGTCACTTTACACATTTCATGATAAACCCCTTTTACCATTTTCTCCTTCCATGGTCTTATTTAATAGACTTTTTTTTGACATACTACGCAGTACTCAAAGTCAGCTGGTATGGAGTCATCTTGCTCTTTGGCTTCCTGAACTTGAACTTGAACTACCTCTTCAGATGAGCAGATTAGAAAGAAACGCACCAGATCTTTAACCCATCATTTCTGTCTAGTAGCATTAATTACTCTCTCGACCAACAATGGTCGACAGAGAAGGGCACAGTAAGAAAAAATAGTCTTTTAATAATTTAAGTAAAATATAAATCATGTACTTACTTTTACTAAAGTAGAAATTTCAGATGGTACTTTTACTACAGTTTTTTGAGAACCTCAGTCACCACTGCCAAACCCCTTTTAACCCAAACAAACCGTTGTGTTTGCACAGTGATAATCCAGGGTTTTTGAGTATTTGCATAAAAGATTTTGGGTGGAGATGTTCTGTGTGAGGAAGTTTGTCTGTTTGCATGTGTTTTCCTAAGCTGCTCTGAGTTCTGTGGGCCACCAACAGTGGCTCTCTCCAAAGTTTAAACATCTCTAAACATCACTAATTGACCTCCATATTTGTATCCATAGTTACAGACATGTGAGTAGATACCTGTATAAAACTATTGGTACAACTATACCAAGAAGATTCGCTGATGCTGCACCTACAGTAGCTGCCGGTCAAAGTAGAACAGTCCCTCGTGGTGAAATCTGATGTCTGAAAGTCTTTAATTTCAAGTACATCCTTCTGATTTTAAGCTGGTAAAAATCACATTTTTACACGTTCTGCATAAATCCGGATGTATCAGGTTTTCTTAACGCGACAGTGACACCGACATCTTTCTTCCATCGTGTTCACTGCTTGCGTATTGTGTATTGAAGGCAGCGCACTTCATCTCTGCTTACACTTTGTGGAATACATGCACTTCCACTCCACATCCTGATAATAAGTGTCTATTCAAGATGTTTCCTCTGAAAATCAGCTTCACTTGGCTGTGACCTGCAATTCAAGGTCTGCTGCTTTGGACAGGAGAAGCATCCCGAGTTTCCCATAAATCTACACCATGTACACGCTGTGCTATGTTCTCATCCTGCACACTCAGAAGCATTCAGATGACTCCTATCAATGCCTCAGCGTGCACCTTGCTCATGAGAAACCTACATCTAAACAGATGTAAAGCTTTATTTAAGAACTCAATAGTGCTTTCACTAACAAGCCCTGAATGCTACCTGCCCAGAAATCATTAAATGCGCTGCTCTCAGAACTGTCTGGTACAGTGAAGAGGTTCAGCTATTGTTGGCGCCTTCCGTTTGCTCCACACTGAGTGCTCACTTTACGCAGCTTAGGATAATATTTGTATTTTACTTTCATGTTCTGAATTTTCATTGAGTGGAACAAATTTAAGGCCACTGAGTGCTCCGCACAAGCACCGGAATCGTGATTGCTTTGACTAATGGGGAGTGCAGAAAGCCGGGAGACGCTGTTCTCTGTCGCAGATGAAAAAGAAAACTTCAAATTAAAACACGCCTTGCGATATACTGGAGTGGATGGTAATCATCGAATTGTGATCTAGCAGCACAGGACAGAAGATAAAAATTTGGTGATTTATTACTGTATCAGGTTTAAGCCTACAGCTTATTGTGAGTTCTGCTTTTTTAGCCGAGGCCCCTCAGATCAAACCCCACGTATTCATTGTCAGCGAGCATTTGTTCACTTTTGGGGCTAGTTAACCCTATTTGTAAGTTCATCCTGGTCCCCGCTGGGCTCTGCCTTTGACTGAATTATTAAGCGAGCGAGGAAGGGGTTCAATTCCAATCAGAGGCAACGACTCTGTCATGCGATGGACGATTTATATTAAATGTTGCACAGCATGGATGATGAAACCACAGGGCCAAAGCCACTGTTGAGAGACTGCGCATTACCCGATTGATGTTCTTCATCCAGTGGCATCAGGCATCAGTCAAAGCTGAAATGTCAGGTGGGGTTTTTAGGTTTGATTTTGAACAAAGCTTTGAGGGATGGCGCAATTTCACATTTTCTGCGTCCAGTTGGAATGAAACGTTCCAGTTGATATGGAGGGAAGGTCACTGATTGTGGGGATGGACCCTGTGTAGCAAAGGAGGAAAACTATAGAAAACAGAAGCAGATAGTGTGGTATAGTTTTGCTCAACCTAAAACATTTCGACTTGAGCAAATGCATCTTTTACTTCATTCTGCCTCAATGCGGTTATTCCATCTGCAGATCGTGAGTTAAAATGGTAAGTTTGCTGTCCTCTCTGTTTGGCTGACAAAGAAGGCTTCGTGCGCTGTGCTACCTTTGCTTACATTAGTTCAAAAGAATCTGTCTGTAGTCTCTATTATGTCCACATGATGACAATATGGGTGTGACTGTGTAAAATGTGGGTGTGCAGACCCAACGTGGAGGCCAGTTTATGCCCTGAAGCTGTTGGTACGTAGGACTGTCGGGAAAATTGTGGGAAACACCAGAGAAAATCTCCGGGTGCCTTGGGAACGTTTTCCGGCAAAGACATTGATTTAAGTTCAGTTGTACAGATGTTGACCTTGATCACGATCTCCATAGTTTGAGCAACGGGATGACGCAATCTGAACTGAAGGTTCCTCCAAGTGATGTCATCCCAAGGGCCTTTTTCTGCTAGAAGTAGAGGGATATTTTAAAATCGGGACGTGAGAGCGATGTATAATTTTTATTTACATCATTATCTCAACCTCATCGTCATCATTATCAAAATCTTCATACAATTGTACAGATTCATACAATATAAATATTGAAGGTGGATTTCTATGCTATTATCGCTGATATCGTTTGTTAGACAACAGCGCTCACCAATAACATTTCTTCACAGCTTCGCCGCCCAGTGGATTTAATCGATGTTACGTTTGAGGACAAACAAGCCAAAGATAGTTTTAACCACAGCGAAATAGTGGCACAAAAAAACAAAAAAGGTTACGACACCTGTTAAAGGGTTAAACAATACAGTTCTTTCAACTTGTGGTGTGTTTCCCTTTAAATCAGTGAGCTGGTCAACAGTGAGTGGGAGGGATGTGATGAGGGAGCAAAATGGCCTCAAATCGGTGAGAGAGAGGAGGAAAAAAAAAAAAAAGTCTTTTTTATTTTGACTCATCACCTGGAGCAGGTAGAGATTCAAATTAATTGGCTGACATTTACTCTGTCTGGGAGAGACAGGAGAGACAGTTAACAGGAGTTCCACAAATGACTAATATGTATGCAAAATAAATTCTAAGGCTCAGCAGGAGATTGTGGTCAGGATGATAGACAACCAGACCTGATGTATAGATGAAAAAAAAAAAATGTAATGAGCCCCGAGGCAGGTGTTAATTATAGCGAAACGCTTCTTTAAAAGCAATTAATAATTATCCAGAGAATAAACGTGCGTGAAACGTGTTTCTAAAGTGCTCTGTCAGTCTGCGACTCAAAAGAGCTAAATTGCGGAAAACACATTTATATCCCCACAAGAGACTTTTAATTCACCCATCGCACTCCAGACCCCACATTTTAGCTGGGAGCTTTAGTGGCTCCGCTAGATATTTGAACAGTGATGTTCCTAAAAAAAAAAAAACAAAACGAAATGAAACAGGATTTTCTAAGATCATGTATCTTGCAGAAAGATGATACAGGATGTATATATATAAAGACTGCGGAGTCTGTTACTCACTGTTCCACAATCTGTCTAATGCAAAAAAAAAAAAAAAATGAAAATCTACAGTACAGATGAAAATAAATGGGTCAGCTGAAAATACTTTGCCCTTGCTCCTAAGGCAGTAAGAGCTAGCAGAGCACTGCCGTCTTCCTCAGGTGAGACGCTGCAGAGAAAGTGTGAAAACAGTCTCTTGAAGACTTACAGATTATCCATGCTGTCAATTTCTACTTGTTTTCGCTATGGAAATGTCAGAAAACTGGCTGCAGCTTTTTGTCTGAATATTGTTTTAATGTATGGAGAAAGGAGGTGTCTGCAATGGTCCATTTGAGCCGGTGGCATTTGTAAAATGTCACGCAGATCAATACATGTCCTGTCACGACACTAAGTATTTAAGCTTTTTTTAAAAAATGCCAGATGCACTTTTTGTTTTGTAACACTTCTTGTTTTGCAGATGCGACGGCATCGTCGGGGCTGCGTGTGCAGGAGGTTTGCCGTACATGTAGCACACAGCGTGTTGTTCACGTGGAGCTTAATCTACAGGCCTTTACTGCAGTTTATGGCCACAGTGGAGCCGTGTCACCAAAGATGACGGCCATGCAGTACCGTATCTTCCCGGTACTATCACCGATCACCCTTCTCCATCTCCTCATCTGTGTCCCCGTGTTAGAGGCAGGATTTCATCAGGAGTGACTCAGCTCGCTCATTCCACGGATGCAACATTATTTATCTGCCCAGTTGCCAAAAATAGGTTTTGTGCATCAGGCTCTGGCAGGGTTGTGTTGGCGATATCAGACAGCAGGCTGCGTCCAGCTTGCACGGATTTATTCATAAAGCTCACACGTGTCAAATGATGTTCACAGCTGGACAGACCGCAGCCTCAGCTCTGTGGGTAAGGCTGCTAATGTGCGGATGTTTAGCATGTTCACCGCAGTAGTTCAGCGGGGGGAGCGTGTGATGTCGTGTCACCAAACTGATGCAGCTAAGACTGATGAGATGAGTTGAGTTTTGTCTGTATTAAATCCTGAATCCAAGGTGACAGACTACAGATACTAACCAAAAACCAAGATGAGCAAAAGTATCTCTGTTAAGCCAAACCACAATCTTTCTCTAACTGAAACCAAGTGTTGTCTGCGCCAACACGCACGGGAAAAGTTCAAAACAACCTTAGTTACAAGATTGCAAGAGGTTTTATTGGTTTGTATTTGAGAGTTGCCGCATTAACCAAATAGCCTCGTTATAGTTACTCAAAAAGTCATTTAGTTGCAATTGTACTTCTTGCAAAAAGGTTTTGCATTTGCAGACCAGTTGTTTAGAAACATATGTGAGAAGATTGAGTTGGAAGAAGTCAGTGGTTGGAAAACTTGCCATCCATAAATATGCCTTATGTAAGTATGAATGGGAGATTAGCATGGCGGACAACTCTGCCATTAAATGGTGCGTTCATCACTTAATAAATGGAAGGCTGCAAATACAGAGGTGAAAAGTTTTGACCGTTTTTTTTTTTTTTTTTTTTTTTCATCTGGGTTAATGTTCCCCTTTTCATCCATTTCCACTTTCAAATCAGAGAAGTGATTAATCAAGCGAGCTAGTCAGTGGCCGATAACATTAATGAGCTGCAGCTCTCACCTGGCCCGAACCTCACAGAGGACGCAGGTGTTGGTGGTTCATCTTTAGAGCCCGCAGATTCATTGGATTATTATAAAAATAAATAAATAAATAAATAAATAAAAGCCGTTTGTGGTCGAGTTCTGTCCTCACAGGCCTCGTAGTCTATTACCAGCGATGTCGAGTGGAACATTCGCACACACTTTGCCGGCTGACATTTTCCCTCCCTCGACGCAGACGAGATGAATGGGAAAGAAAATGTCGCTGCAGTCGCAACAACAGCGGCTCCTCCGCCAGAGATGGTATCGCTGCTTGGCTGCGTTAGATAAATCCCCTAAGTGGGGGAAGATGCAGTCTTTATCTCAGAGTTTAAAAAGTCTTCGCTCCAGTCGCCTCTTCCCCCGCTTTTACACCTACCCTTTGTGATTTAACCGAGAAAATCAATGCTGGGATGTGGACTTGATGGTTTGTGGTTTTAGTCTTTTAATGGTGGGGAAGCAGCCTCGTCCCAGTGGTTTGTGCCGTGAAAGTCTCGAGCAAACACGCAGTGACATCTCTGCCTCTCACTCTCTCTCTCTGGTGGAGCATCTTTCTGCGAATGTCACTGAACCACAGCTGTCTGAATCCAGCTCTGTGCAGGGGTGTGTGTGTGTGTGTGTGTGTGTGTGTGTTTAACAGACGCTGCTTTCTTTCTTACTTCTCCGTCAGATCCAGGTGGATTAGTTCTGTCAGTGTCCACAGAAACCACGGGTGATAAGTTCGACAACATGCAAACCATTATGTTTAACGTTCAGACACTCACATAACATTTTTCAGTTTCATAAATGCACAAACACATCCCACTACCAACCCCTGCACACTCCTGCGTGCACGTAATTGCATTCACCCACACACGAAGCACTCACGCAGTAAAGTGCACCTGTTCACAGTGTGCAGTTTATCCCATGCACACTCAAACACACACACACACACACACGGGTGGATAAACTCCTCTGGTTGTGGCCTTTTTTTCTCTCCTGCAGGAGAAATTTAGGTTAAAAAAAGAAAGGGAACAAGCGACAAGCTGTCAGCCAGCACAATGCAGCCAAACACAACAGATATTATTGACTGTGTGTGTGTGTGTGTGTGTGTGTGTGTGTGTGTGTGTAGTGGCCGGTCAGCCCGCTCCACAGCCATGTGTAGGAACACTGCCCCCCTGTGTCAAATCTGGGGAAGTGCCGGTGAGATTGCTCCTGAGGCGCTTCAGGATCTAATTATGCTGTCAAATGAAATTTGTTTAAAGTTCATATTACACAAGTGGCGTAATGTACAAACAGTCGGAGCAATGAAGAAAACAAACAGAGAGATTACAGAAAATGGGATCATCAGTCATTCCAGGGAAAAAAACCACAAAAACAGGATCTAAACTGTCGGCAGCAATAAGATGTGAAGTGATGCAATTAAAAAGTATGAAGCAGCATTTGTGCAGGAATGAATTTTGTCAGCCCTCATACTTTGCTCAGAGGGCGATTTGATTTAGTTTTAGTCAGATTCTGCTGTGTCAAGGCCACAGTTTGATGTGATGCCATGGAACATAGTCATAAGTGAAAACGAAACAAACATATAGAAGCTTTCCAGACTGTTTGTACTCATTTGTTTTTTTTGGAGGTTTTGGGATGTTTTGTCTGTTTGTGGCCTTTTGATGTGTGTTTTTAGTCATTTGATTTCGATTTGGGGACATTTTGAGTCTATTTTTAGTATTTCTACACTGTCTGCTTTGTAAAATTTGTTTCTGTTTGAATATTTTGGATGTTTTCTGTCCGGGCAAATTTTGAGTGTTTTTGTGGGCATTTTAAGTCTGTTTTTATACATTTTGATTATTTTTTTGATGTTTGTGAGGCTCGTTTTGTGTCTGTTTGTGGTCATGGCGCCGTTGCTTCGGATGGTTTCAGGTCATGGATTATCATTTTGTGTTGTTTGGCATCTTTTTGTGCATGTTGTCCTTGTTCGACCCCTTTTAATCAACAACTATGAACAAGAAATTCTCTGGCCCAGAGTTAGCGTGGCCTCTAACCCTAACCCTACCCCCCAGGGACAGGCCCGTTCAGTAATGGTTCACTTATTAGGTTCACTTATTACAGTCCGGCAGTTCGATCCCCGGGTCCTCCAGTCCACACGCCAATGTGTCCTTGGTCAAGACACGAAGCCCAAGTTGCCCCTGTTGTGTTTGTTCCTCACTTGTAAATCGTTTCGGCCACTGACAATATGTAAATGTCCTTAGAGTCGTTGTCCAAAGGTCTCATTAGGTGCCCATCATCAAACATCAGTAAAATTATTATTCTCTTTTCACCCTGGACTAAAGAAATAGTTGGAAAATTGCTCAACTGTAGATTTTAATTCTGATAAAAGTTCTGATTAAAACAGTAGCTGGAGAAGTGCCGGCTGATGATGTGGGACTCGTTTTACTGTGCTCTACTTCTTGTGTGAGATTGAGTTAAAGGGCGAGTTGAGGAACATGTATCTGCAATTGTCTGGGAGGCTTTAGGGATAGTTATTTCTAGTGTCTCTCAAAGAAAGATGTTTGGTCCTGCATGCGTTTCACTGATCTGTGTGAGTCTCGCTCATCACGTGCAGTATAGTAACTGGACAATTTGCCACTGCACAAATACGGTAACTTAGTGGAACATCTCATATCTTATTTATTCGTTACTGTAAAACATTTTCCAAGTGTCACCAGCGGGTGATGAGCACTGATGAGAAGTCTTAATGATCTAACTGCCTTCCTGTTGTCGCCGGTACGTCTCCAAAAATCAAGTCCAAGGACACAAAGCCCATCACCACACCACGAACTCCAGCCATTACGCAGCAATTCCTTCCATAAATAAATCGGCCTCGTGTTTATAGCAGCTCGAATGACACGACAGGCTGTGAAGTTTGTGAGCTCGTGTGGAGTTTTTCCGAGGCTTTGCTGCACACTCATTCCTGTCATCGAAGAGCCATTATGGTCTCTTGATGCCTCCATGTTTGCTAATTTCACCGGGTTAATTGCTTTCCCTGCGTCTTCCTCATAGCTCAAAGTTTGAGTCATTAACGTGGTGACAGTAATTCACATTCTGTCTGCTTGCTTGAGCTCTTACTCAGCTGTAAACCAATCAGTCAGCTGTATTCAAATGAGAGAGAAAATGGCTATATATTTCATGGATTAGATTTTCTGCCCGAAACAGTTGCTTTAATGACTCACTTGGGTAAAGGGTTGTAGGGGGAATCGTTTACCATCCTTGTCAAGGTTAGAGGAACATTAATATTGGTTACTCCAGCATCAAATGAAATAATCATATTGTGAAAAAGTAATTTAAGCATGCAGGAAGTTTCCTAGTAGCAGCCGTTGGTACGAGGTGCTATGAGGGGAAACCATCCCCAGAGCTCAAACCACAAGCGCAAGATTTCCAGACTCGCCCATCCATTCGCCCTGTGTGATTGTGACAATCCTGACAGCCATCGCAGCTGTGGCGCTGTAAATGTTGCACACTGGCCCAAATTACATTACGATGTCAGCCGTGGGAAACATTCCCTGCAAACGATAAGCGATAAAACAGGAGTCAAATACAAAACCGCCTCCTGAACGTGCTTCGTGGAACGGGCCGCCGAATTTTGGGCCAACGGAACGTTGCCACTATCAGTGCTGAAGCTGAATCTAATGCCAACTGTATGTGCAAAGACTTCTTACACTGAGGGGATGCGAAGCTGTCGCAAAGAGCTACACATCAGCGGACTCCTTTACTGTAGGCTCGATTTGCCGTGAATGGTCTCAGACTTGTTAAAGGCCTTTTCCGGCTCTAATTAAGAGCTTCAAAATGTTAAAAGGTCAGATTTGCTTTGTTCCCTCTACATTGTCCTTTCAGTGTGAAGAAGCAGCCTCACAGTAGAAAGTGCGACCAGGATTTACTTAGCAAAGTGTCGGCAACAACATGGCAAGTAACATAATCCAGCAGATTTTATGTGAATGAAGTTTGAGTAAAATGTATTAAAGAACTTACTGCAAGTTACGTAGACACCATAGGCAAATATTAAGTAAAGCAATGACTAAAATGTGTTCAGTTTAATAATATTATACCCAATTTAATCAATATATTTAACTAATATATTGATTGGAGTAATTTAGTTGTACAGTATATAATGACAAATAAAGCACTTTACTTTACTATAATTTAATTTACTGATGTAACAAACAAAAGCCCTGATCACACTTAGTATCCAGGCAAAAATTTGTGTTTAGGTTTATTCACTTCAACAAGACACATATATCTTTATGGAACTGAATTTTTCTGCACAGCAGCAGCATAATCGGCTTTGAGTAACAACAAACACGGCCGTGCGTTGCCAAAACAGCTCCACCGTGAAAAACACAATAAAACGCAACACAGGACACTGGGACCAAAAGTCTGCTAATCGCACGCGGTGCTGCTGCTACACCGCTAATAATCCATATTTTTTTTCATAAAGAACAGCTTTTACCTGGTTACAAGACATGTATTTGGGTTAAATAGATGACAACCCAAGTCATAAAAAGATCTGTCTCATCTAACATCCACGCGTCATCAATCACGTGGAACTTGAAGTCAGTAAAAGTGTCTTTTGAGTGAAATACAGTAAAGTTTTGTGTCTTAAAATCTACTGACTGTAATTGAAACATACCAAAATATAATTATTAGTTCATTCACATTTCTTATTTAAACATAATATTTTTTCAAACTAGCTGCATTCTTTTTATCCCAAACTCAGATTTGATTTGGTTAATCCGCACAAATTCTAAGTTGAAATCACACAAGTTTGTTTTTTTTTTTTTTTATTGCAGTTGTGGCCTGTTGCAATCTGCACGTCTGAGTTGTTATTTCAGCCGTTCACCAGCAGAGGGAGCAGTCAACTACAGAGTAGACGCTGTCAGAGCAGGAGACAGAATAAGGAAAAAAACAAAATAAAAAACAAGACAGGAAAGAGAGAGAGTATCAATGACAAGGAGAGAGAGAGGAAGGCAGAGAGAGGGAAGGATAAAGGTCAGGAGGGGAAGCTTCCTGACACCTCATCACACTGTGTACGTCTGAAGGTCACAGACACATAAACTGGAAGGACAAGAGGATGTCTCCCTCTCTCATTCCTGCCCATCATTTTAAATTTTATATTGTCCACATAGTAACATCTCAAAGAGCAAATACTACTCGGTTTGTAAACATTCATTTCTCCCTTCAGGCCGACATTTTTCTGCAGCAAAGTGACGGCTCCACATTTGCCATGTGAGGCACTGTGCAACGCATTCAACTCAATTTGGGCTGTTATGCTCACTGAGGTCTCAAATTGGTCTTGCAATGGCCTTTAATTGTTATCTGGCTTAATGATTTGATTCAGAGGGAGAGAAGAATCGCCGTGGCCCTTCAATTATCTCAACGAAACATTTTCACGCCTCCATTTAGGGTCTTGAAATACCACTTCTGAGAGAATAGAAAAGCAGTCGTATTCTTAATTTTGTTTTCCATGGAGGCTGCATCTTATAAATGCACCGTGGACTCCAATGATCCGTAGTCTGGTGTTAAATGCAGTCAGTGATGTTGCAGGGCTCCCGTTCTGCCTCCTCTGGGACAGGTGGACACTATGTCTAACATTAAAACACTTTAAATTTGCGAAGGCTTATCATTTTTGCCATGGGGTGAAGACAAAAGTGAAATAAGTTCTGATGACTTTGATATTCCCTTTATCAAACTTTTACAATAGCAAGTGGACTTGAAAGTTAATCCCAGCAGACGGTGGAGCTTAAGATGAGGACGGTTTGAGCAGAGTGGTCAGGGTGAGGGAACGACTAACCTACCACACAACGTCCGGCCGAGTTGAAGAGTCAACCGGACTTTAAAACTGATAATACACAGTCCGTGGTGCATTCACAGTTTGCTTAAATGCTAACGTGCGCTAACACGTAAGGCTTCCGAAAACGCTGTAGTTACCCCGAAGAAAAGCTGAGTCCGAGCCCTAAGATGCTTTTTCAATAATTAGTTTTTTAATTAGTTGACTCACAGAACTTTTTCTTTATTCTAGTAGCCTTGCAGCCCGATGATACCCCCCCACCCCGGTTTCCCCATCGACCTTTAATCTTGTTCTTGCTACAGACCTTCAGAAAAGACCAATGAATTTTCGTCCTCCAGAACAATCAAACATCAGCGTGTGCAAAGATTTGTGGGAGAGCTGACAGATGTCTCATCAATTCATGCCATTAAATATGCTGTTAACAAAGCGGCACTGTGGGGCCCGATGGGTGATATATCTTCAGGTAACAATACAAATATTGTGTTCAACAGGTGACACAAGGTTCATCTGATGCATTTACAGGGAAATTGAACTCATGACACACTGCGTGCTGCGTGTCTAAGATATAAATCAGTACTTTGCTGTAAATACGACGGGCTGTGTTTGTTTTAGTGCCACTAAATCAGATCTCTGCCGAGGCTTTTATTTGACTGCTGCCAGTTACTGAAAATGGACTGTTCCTCTTCTCTGACACATCTTCACTCTCCGTCTCCCTCTCCGCTCGCCGTGGCGTGTCATCGATCACTGCCTGCCGCCTTCTGCTCACCCATTTATCCAATCTCTCCCGCTCGACTTTCTCCTCCAAAGTTCTCCGAGCGGCCAGATCAGCGGGCTGAGCCAGTGTGTCTCACACTGTTTACGTCTTCCCGAAACAGCTGTTCGTTTCTTCAGGCGCCTGATGCACGGCGGGTTCCGATGAATCACACCAAGACGCCATCAAAATGTTTGAATGCGGGCACTCAGTGAGTCGAGAGACGTGATCCGCTAAATGGTGATGTTGGCACTGGCAGTTGCAGAATGAGACTCACAGGGTTGTGGCCTGTGAGCCTGGAGATGTTTTTGTGTTCTGAGAGATCGGCTGCTCTGCCGTCTAATATTAATGCATCAGACATCCAAATCTCCGTCTTGTCAGATTTAACAAAGCACGGCCCCCTTTTTTTCTTGCAGAGTGGTGAAAGAGATATGTAGCACACGTTCACATGCATCTTATGAATGGACACTCGTCTGACTTCGTTCAGCACGTTGGATTCTGCAAGAGGAAAAATTACTATGCATGGTGGGGCATCATCTCAGGGAAGTGCATCATCTTAGCTGCAGCAATCCCAGAATCCCTCCCCATTTAATCACTCTGTCCCCCTCCTCTACTCCATTTTCCCCATCCCCTTACAGCTTCACCGACTTCATTCTGACACGCACCCTCCCACTTCTCTTATTGCACCCTGACTCCCTGATCTAATCATTTTCTCCTTCCATTGCCATCATTTGTCCTTCCCATCCTTCTCTCTCTCTCTCTCCGTGTCCCTGAGGACGAAGCGTGGTAAAACGGCGATAGGGATCTCCATGGAAACAGCCCAGCAACAGGCTTGGTTCTCGCGTCCAATCACAGCGTGCTCTGACCTCGTCTGTCATCCAATGAGAGAGGCAGGGGAGGGAAAGTGTTTAGGGGGGGGGGGGGGGGGGGGTTGTGGGCCCTGAGCACTTACTTCCTGGTTGGACTGAGAAACGTCACCCTCGTTTTTCTTTATGAAAGCCACACGTTCAAACAAGTGCAGTTTTCTTCTATAACAGAGACCAAACTGAAATGTAAAACATAAAAACAAACTTACTGTTTAATGCAGCGTAAGTTGAAAACAGGTTTACATGTAAGGAGTGAATAGCAGGACTAAAGTTAACAAGATGGATGTCATGTTTGGCAGCTGCTTATGTTATTATTCCTCGTTTGACGTGACCCTCTGAACATGGTCTTCAAACCAGTGAGATCTTCAGCGAGGAGGATGGTTGTAGGATGGATATGGATTTCTGTGTTTCTTAATATTTTCAGAGTATTTTGATTGTGAACTTTTGTTTACTTCTCGCCATTAACATATTTGCAACTTGAAATGTGCAAGTTTAATGTCTTTACCATTAAATTGTTTAGCAATATACTTGGATCGTAAAGTCTTTAGGCAAACAAGACCTAATGAATATGAACCCAAACTTTAAGACCTTTACACCAAAACACTGCATTGCTGATCACTTCTTTCCTATGTGTCACTTTGAGTACGACTCATGAAAGTGGAACATTTCTTCTACCGGCACTGATCTTTCTATGTCTTCTCCCCTGAACTTTTTTGTTCCTGTTGTACTTCACTTGTACTGTCTTTGAATCAAAGTGTCGGCAAAGCGACTAAATGTAAATGTAATCGTTTTCTGGGTGGCAGAAACCAGATGTTGCAGCAGGTGCAACTTCACACGTGTTAGTTTCCTACTTGTACAGGAAATGATAATACAAATCATGTTCCCTGTGGTTGTTTTCGGCAGTGAGCTGCAAATGATTCAGTTGTTCTTGACACTTGTTCACTTGTGATCTCACATTTTCTTCCACTTGTTGATTTCGAGTCTGTGGATCATCTGCTTTCGAACAAACATCGCGTTACTGTGCGGATGTGTTAAGAGGCTCAGGTGCTGTACGTGCAGTTCTCTTGTAGTCCATTAAAGGAGCAACACACCCATTAAAACCCCCCTTGTAAAAGCCTTAGGTCCCACCAGTTACATAGGACTGCAGTCAGAACAGGCTCCGAAAGCATCAAACAGTCCCAACGGGAAACTTTCCTCCGCTGGTTATTTGTCATCACTTTGCGGCCGCTGCGTCTCACTGAAATTTGAATCCAGTCAGAGATTAACGGAGTGATTTTCAGTACATCAATGATCATATCAGGCTACATACTGCATGTACTGTATGTAGCCTGATATGGAGGATTATGTGTGTGAAATCATGTGCATGTGTGTGTGTTTGTTTGGCCCTTTACTTTTTGGCCCTACAGTCTGCAGAATTGTGCAAACATATAGTAAACAAAAAAATGAGCCTTATCAAATTAAATAGTTGAAAACATTTAATATGAATTAAAAGTTTCGTTGACAGCTGTTCATATCATCTTCCTCCGAACCGTCCAACATGCGACATCTGTGTTTGTCTGTGATTGTTATGCGTTTATATACTACTGTATGTTATTAGAATCTTTTTATTATTAGAATCTAAAATTTGAGAGGCTGGATACATAACTACTTGCTTTACTCGTGATAAAAGTTGCAGCCAATTGATTTTCTGTGAACTTTTCTTTGAGTAATATTTTCAACATTACATGTTCGGGTTGTTTAATGTATAACTGAGGATCATGTTTTAACGATTTTCTGTTTAAAATGTGTGTTTAAAAAAAAGTTGGTACTATAACTATAAGTTGTAGAACTGCAGCTAATTTATAAAATTTATAAAAGTACACTATCTTAGTGTGAATCATTGGGCAGTAATAATATAAAGTCTCGTGAAAAGTAAAGTACAGGTGCCGCAAATTTGTACTTGAATGTCCATCTGCATCCATCAGTGCAGTGCGTGTGACTGTGTGCGTGTCCTGCTCCGAGCCACGAGTGCGTTACTACCACATTCAGTGTCACCAATCACGTGACCTGCCTCGTCGGGATGTGGTTGCTGAGCAACAGCCTCTCATCCTCCTGCCTCTCTCACTCAATCCCTCTGTCTCTCTCCCTTTTAGTCCATCGTTTCAGCGATTGCGTGGTTTGAGGGGGGGGGCTGAGCGGGCTAGAGAGAGAGAGCAAAGTTTATTTATAGAAGCCATTGGGGGGGGGAGACGGAAAATTACGTGTTGAGTCTAAAATTAAACTTGCCATGTCCCCTTCTCTCTTTCTCCTGGTCTCTCTCTCTCTCTCTCTCTGTTTTTTCTTTGCTCACTCTGTTTTTCTGGCAGATTCATTCATAGATGCAGCGAAGGAAGGATGAGATAAGGTGACAAGGATGCATGAGGAGTGTGGGAGTGAGAAGTAAGAAGATTTACTTGTGAGAAAATGACTTGATCCAAACAGTTCTACGTCATCCAGATACAGCTGGTGTTCGTTCATACTCTGATTTTTATGTTTAAAAGACAAACCTTGCAACACTAAACCGAACACCTTGAACCAAAATGCAATTCTTCTGCGGCTTTCACGTCGCACCAGTGCTTCCACGACAAAGCATTTCAGACGTTGCTGTGCAGGAGCTGCTGTTAAAATGAGGAGCCCAGCGGCCCGTAACCACAGCTGTCCTTTGTAAAGGATGGATGGGATGTGTAGGATGAAAGGATGGCAGGGTGGGCAGGTGGAATACACAGGTCGAGGAGAGTGACTAATAGTAAGTTATGCGGCTGGAGTGATATTAATTAAAAGATTCATGCAGATATTGTAGGTGAGATCGTCTTACCCACATCTTAAGAGGAGGCTTCCAGTGAGTGTGACCCTGTGTGATAAAATACATCATTTCGACAGTAGTTCTGAGACAGGAGTGTAGCTGCGTCTGCACTTTTACTCTTTGCACCTCATTTCACTTTACACCTAACTTGCTGTGTTGCTGTGCAGCAAAAAAAAAAAAAATAACAAGGTTGCTGCAAAGAGAAAACAGAGTTGAAGCAAGAAAGAAAACAATTGACATACTTCCTTTTGTAATGAATGCAAAGGAACCTTGACACAAGCTTCTCTCGTTTCCAAATACCTTTTCAGAAGATCTCATGGATACATAGAAAAAAACAAAGCCGCATCACAGATTTAGAGATGCTCGCAGGAGGTTGCGGTGTCTGTTTTCAAAGGAACTCTGGTTTGGATCATTGTTATGTGGCTGAAGGCTGTTTTCTTCACAGGCTTGTGGTGAGATATATTTGTCAGCGAGTCTGTCTGTGTTGGTTCACAGCTGACTTCATTCCAGGCTGATTACAGAAGCTTTTCATTGGGTCAGTGCACTCATTCTCATTTTCCAAATTACTTTGAGTCCAAATGAATACGAGCTTCAGCAACATGCTGCCTTGTTATCTATGTCTTCAGACAGTGTGTCTTCGTTTTTTGTTTCTCTCTCTCTCTCTCTTTCTTCTTTTCTCTTTACCAAATCACCTGCACAGTAACAGGAAATCAGACCCCATAAATCTCAACATACAGGTAAATACTGAACAAGACTGTGTGATCATGTTTCCTCCCTCCGTCCAAAGACACGTTAAACTGAATTTAGGCTGCGTGTCAACCATGTGATTGACTGGCAGTGTGTTCTTAAAGTCAGCTGGGACAGGCTAAGGTCCTCTGTGGGCCCCAAGCTTTGAACTGAAGGTGTTGCAGTGTCCATTTTTCAGTCAAGACCATGTCACAACACACAAATGTGCCGACATTTAAGAACAAGTCCCACTGCTTCTTCCCTACATCACTCTGGAGAAAAGGTTCAGTGAACCCATCAACATGCGCAGCTGGGAGTTTTTACAACAGCCCCAAAGAGGCCTAGCACAAGGCTAAGTAAGCTTCTTTTCTCTCTGCTGAAATGTAGAGCAATGACAGGTGGGTTCAGTGTCTGGATTCCTACTGTAAGGCAGAACAGGGCGTGTGGTGACAATAATAGGGACAATTTTAACAACACGAAGGCCCTTAACCCGGGGCACATGTTTCAAATTCATTAAATTGTTGCATAACATATTAATTCAAAGTTGTTACTAGCCAGTACTAACCGCATCCTCTTCTCCCACATCAACCTCAGCATCCTTCTATCGATATATTCACAGTTTCTCCTCTGAACATGTCCAAACCACCTCAATCTGGCCTCTCTGACTTTATCTCCAAAACATCTAACATGAGCTGTCCCTCTGATGTCCTCATTCCTGATCCTGTCCATCCTCGTCACTCCCAAAAAGAACCTCAACATCTTAAGCTCTGCTACCTCCAGCTCTGCCTCCTGTCTTTACTTCAGTGCCACTGTCTCTAAGCCGAACAACATCTCTGGTCTCACCACCATCTTGAACATCTTTCCTTTCATTCTCGCTGATTCTCTTTTATCACACTCTTCGTTGCTCTGAACCGTTGACCCTAAGTACTTAAAGTCCTGCACTTTCTTCACCTCTGCTCCCTGTAACCTCACCATTCCCCCTGGGTCCCTCTCATTGACACACATGTATTCTGTCTTGCTGCGGCTAAGCTTCATTCCTCTCTTTTCCAGAGCAGACCTCCACCTCTCTAGACTTTCCTCTACCTACTCAAAGCAAATACGGCATCTGTTGGACTCTTTCTAGGCATGAAACCATATTGCTGCTCACAAATGTTCACCTCTGCCCTTAGCCGAGCTTCCACTACTCTTTCCCACAACTTCATTCCTCTGTAGTTGCCACAGCTCTGCACATCTCCCTTGTTCTTAAAAATGGGCACCAGTACACTTCTCCTCCAGTCCTCAGCATCCTCTCACTCTTCAAGATCTTGTTCCATACCTCCACAACTGCCTTTCCACTCTTCATCCTCTTCAACATCCTCCTCACTTCACTCTTACTAATCTTTGCTACTTCCTGCTCCACACCAGTCACCTCTTCTACTCTTCGTTCCCTCTCATTTTCCTCATTCATCAACTCTTCAAAGTTCTCCTTCCATCTTCCCATCACACTCCTGGCACCTGTCAATACATTTCCATCCTTATCTTTAATCACCCTAACCTGCTGCACATCCTTCCCATCTCTATCTCTTTGTCTGGCCAACCTGTCCAAATCGACCTTTACATCGGATGCCCTTCCTGACACAACCCTCTGCATTTATCCAGACTTGGGACTATCACAAGTAGAAACTGGCTTGTGCCCCCTTGCGGTTGCATTTGCCTAAATCTCAGGTATAGTTCATAATTTGACAGTAGTCAGTATATCAAATCGCACACTATTGACATCACCAATGACAGAAAAAATACCATGTGAATACTCCTTTCCAAGTTTTATCATGTAAAATTTTGACATTTTTTTTACGTGGGAAAAGAAAATAAAGAACTTGATTAAAGGTAAAGAGGATTTTGACGGACTGTTGTTTTGCACTGAATATTCGATTTTTGAGATAGTGGCCCTAGCGCTGGAGAAATAGACACTTACACCCACTCTTTCCTACTTATAACATCTAAGTGAAGATATACAGTTTGCATATACAATATACTGCATGTAGACATTTAGCATGGAAATGAAATCCTGTCCATTGTTTGAATCAAAAGTAAAAACATTAAGCTCAATTTATAGCTCAATATCCTCAGTGTCCTCATCTCTCCCTGTCTGCAGCACAAGCTATTCTACTGCATGTGCTGCAGAACTGCTAATATGAATTCCTGATGCTCTCTCAGTAAAGCGCTAGTCACACCAACATGTGTCCTCTGGTTACATGTCGAAAGTGTCCTTGAGCAAGACACCGAAGCCCAACTTAGTTTCTGCCGGTGAGTGTCCCCCATCGGTGTGTGGGTGTGTCATTGTGAGTGTCAATGGGCAAATGAGATGCAGTGTAAAGCGCTTTGAGTACCTAAAGGTTATAGCGCTGTATAATATATAAAGCGTTATATAAGTGCATTTACCATTTCTCTACCACCCTTACATGTTTTAAATATGTGAGAAATGTAACAGATAAAGTGCTATAATCAGCTTAATGTTCACAGCTTCTTCCAGACACTGCTGAGCTTCACATTGCTCCACGGTGGGAAATCGACTGATTTTATCTCCAGTTCTTATCACACCTGCAGCTCCTCACACCACTGAAGCTGCAACATGATGAATGGCCATTAGTTTCCTCTACAAGGGCATCCTGACACCTCACTCATGTTGTGGGGACTTAAATTTGGTTACACTCCGAGGACGCACCTCCACGTTGGGGACAAACGGCAAGTCCCCACTGCAGAAGCCATTTCATTTTCAGGAAAAACCTTTGTTTAAGGTCAGAATCCGGTTTAGGGTTTTTTTGATCATAGCTAGTCATGAGGAAATCAAGTCAATGTAATGTCCTCAGAAATAATACAAACAAACCTTGTAGTGTTTTCATACGTTTTTGTATGTTTGTGTGGACAAATGTTAGCATGAAACTATTGTGAAGACGTGTTCACTGTACAGTACAAGTGCAATAGTCAATCAATCATGGAAGTGGCCTCATTTTTGATTTATTTTTGCATGTTGATTTGACAAAAGGTAAGACGAGAGCATACTATCTATTTTGAAAATACACATCTTATAAACACTGTAATTTGTGATATCAAGCTGTGCAACAAAATCCATTGTGATATTTATCGTGACAATAAGCTCTGTAGCATGCACAACATCATTAAATGACACATTATTATTAGGAACAAACACATGTCTGGATGTTAGGTTCTATTCAGTATCAGACTGTCTTGTGGTCAGTTGGTTAGTACCCCTGTCTTTCAAACCCACCACCTGGCTGGACCCTTTCTTTTCTCCTTGCGCTTGTGTGGTCCAGTTTTCGCGCACAGTTCAAGGGGCGAGGAAGTTCCCGGTTCATATCCACTGCCAGGATAAGCAGTAAACATTGATAGACAAAATTATCAGTGAAAGTTATAGTATTAAACATTTAGTTTCACGAGGACAATGTACGCAAGGTGCTGATAAACAACGTGCTGTTAGAGAATTTTTGCATCTCTGCTAAGTGGGATGCATGTTGCGTCGTGACTCATTCTTACCGCCGCCACTCTCACCCTTCCTCACCTCCATCCTTTCATCCGTCCTTCCCTCCCTCCTCCCTCACTGGGAATTACGCAACATTCCGCAGGGCTGTCAGGAGCACGGAGTGATGGGAGGAGGAAGGCATGTTCGTTGTAGGGTGTGTAGATGGACGGAGTAGGAACAAGGGCATAAATGAGAGTGAAATAGAGGAAGTCAGAGAGACACGTCTTTCCCACTGTCCTCCTACCTCATTTATCATTCCTATCTGCTCTCGCATCCTCTCGTTCCTTCTCTCCTCTTCCATCCAACGAAGGTCATCGACAAGGAGAGTCGAGCCCCTTTTTAGGGCCGGCGATTGGCTGTCGCAGCAGAGCACAGCCTTAAAGTGACAGCAGCGCAACTCTGTCGTTCCAGGACCGCAGCCATCTTCACCACAGCAGAGCACAGCCCAAAATACCCACCCTCCTCTAAACCCGGAAATAGTGTTTAGAATTGAGAAAGGCTACTGTTTTCTGATCTATTTAAGCCCTTAAACGGAGCTTGTGGTCAGAAAGACTTCCTGCGTTTCAGTGGTTATTTATCATTCGTGTTGACATCACAGTGTATTTATAGATTCAGCAGTTTGCAGCCCCACTGTCTGAAACGAATGAAACCCAGGTCCCAGGTCCAGAATTTAGCAGCTCAGTATTTCAAATAATGAATCTGAAAATACACCTGACAGTCTGTAAGGAGATTCTCATTTGGATTTCAAAATGTGTCACTGTCTGTGTAAAACAAAAAAAAAAAAAACAAAAAAAAAAGGAAAACCATGCCACCATTCTACTGAGCCGCACACTTTGCTTTTAATGCAGAGCGTTTGATATGATACCCGACAGCTTTAATGGAGACTAATGGTTACTTTACTCCGCACACCAAGCTCTCTTTTGCGCCGAAAGATGAATGCTCACCACGGATAAATGCTGGACCCTTCCAATCATCCAAAAATGTTAGTGGTCAAGCATATTTATGAAACAAAAAGAGATAAAGAGTCTTTCTAAGGTGGAGGTACGATGGATTTAGTGGGTTATGCATAGTTTGGGTGCAACAGTAGCAGCCATGTTCACGTTAGCTTTTCTTGTTGTTTTTCTTTCTGATGTGTTTGTGGTTGTCTTGCTTTCAAGATAGTTTTAAGTGCTTCCTCTGATTTTGACATTGCATTGTAATGTCACACAAGCTTCTTTTTGATATTGTATTTAAAAACTCCTCGAGATATTACACTACAGAGACGACAGGAAATAGGAGTAGAAGGAGCTTGGAAATGATCTGCAACACCGTCCTCATCCCTCATTGCAGCGAAAAAATGCTGTGTTTCACAGTTGGGGCTTTAAACTGTTATTTTATTGTACTATATTTATATCATGAGATGGGGTGTGAGAATAGTGGGCGAATTGTCAATACCAGGACAAACACCTGCAGTCTCAGATACAGTCTGAGTAGGAGGTACAATCTCCATTAATGTCCCCTCTTGGACTAATTATTGGACCTTAAGGTAACTATGAGCACAAAAGGCAGCTACGGTAAAATTTCCGTCTAATTCAGTAGATTGGTGCATTTGAAAATTGGCTCGATTCAATAATGCAATTATCTTTAACTTTAAATTAAAAAGCAATGAAATACGCAGTACGCACTCAAGTGACGGGGCTGAATAACAAGTACAGCGATTACCACAAGGGTACAAGTAAGTACCCGATATGAAAGGTACAAATGTGGCCAGCCCCAGCAACAAGGTACAAATACTCTAGTTTTCACCTATTTTCTGATTTACATGTTTACTTTTTGTGCCAGGCATTAAATGCAATTTTACAAATCACAACTTTAATATTTATTTACCAATGCACTGCTTCTACTCAGTGTTTAGACGGGACAATTGTGTTGTGCGGTTGGTTGGATAGACACAGGAGGAAAAAACGAGGAACCTGATGAGACGAGGAAAGGAAGGACGCACAAGGAAACAGAGAAGGAAGATAGAGTGCATGTCTCTGAAACAGTCTGTAGAGCCAGTTAGACATTTTAGGATTGATTTATTTCCCTTTTTCTTTTGTTATGTGAGAGGTGCAGGTTAACTGGATGCTACTTCTTCAGCTCTACTCACTTTCTGCTCCGTCTGATATGTGTCATTCTTATTGGATGAGAGAACAGCTGGTGTCTGTATTGATTGCGTGACCTCTGCAAAAGGCAAATGAGACCAAACCACATCACCGCAGAGACAGAGAGTGTAGCTAGATAGGAGGAGAGGAAGAGAGAAATAGAGAGAGAGAGAGAGAGAGAGAGAGAAGCTCCTTGTTTGTGCTGCCTATTAGTACTGAGATAACAATGACAGGAGGGGAGAGAGGGCAAAAAAAAGAGAGAATAATTAAACAGCTGGGGGCAGATGAAATTAGAGTGAAAGGAAACAAGCAGGAAGGAAGTGGGGAGAAAAGAGGACACTGAATTAGAGCACATGTTTAAATGTTTCCAAGGTGTCTCTTCCTGTTTTATTATATATGTTTCCAAAGTTTTTATGTGCAAACAGAACTTATAGAGCCTTCTTCTTTTTTCTTTTTTTTTTCTAATCTAATTGTAGGAGTGGGATATGTCCCAGGTGTTGGCCGGAGTGCTGAACATGTAGCTGCTTAGAGCTACTTACCATTAACACACAAAGAGCTAGAATCAATTTGTTGCATACTGGAGCTTTTAAAAAGTGCTTTCAGCTACACGTTCAGTTTGTTTCTGATCCTATTGAATAATAGATTAGATTTCTTCTGTCTACAATGCGTTATGTTGTACATTTTATAATATGTTTTTTCCTCTTTTTTTTTCTATTTTTTTTTTTTTTTTACAAAATCTCCACGTGGTGAATCTGATTGATTTGCTGATCCGTGTGCGTCAGCTGCCAGTACCTGTGAGGTACCGTGTGTCTCAAGCTGGGCAATCTTTAACGCCTGCATGCCAACACCTGTTATGTTAGCACGACTGTGTGGCTGCTCATTTATTTACTCATTTAGATATGTTCAGTATGTTTGTGTGCACGTCCTTCCGTGCTTCTATATGCAGGGAGTGTCTGTGCTCTGTGATGCAGTAGTAATGGTCATTGAAGCTCACTTCGATCCTGCCCATTTCCAGGAAAAGTATTTCTGTATTTGTGTATATTTATAGCAGGTGCCCTATAATGGGGGGGGGGGGGGGGGATTTAAGTCGTGTAGGATTCATATTACTGTGTTATTTTTTATTTCAATTATGTAGCATTATATGTTTTTTCTGAATGTTTTATGTTCAGGTAAACTGTACATGTTCAAAGTGTCCTTTCAATTCTACTTTTGACAAAATTTGTGAATAAACTAAATCTAAACACACTTTTCTATTCTTTCATGTCCAAAGAGTGCACAAGATTTCTTACGTCCATTGGTATTAGCCCTAACAGTGGGACATTCACACACTGGCATTTGCAGAGTCTCTGAGCTAAAGGTTACAGCCTGTGCCCAGACGTACTGGAAAACTTGGCAAGGGCATGTAACACACTAAGCAACACCCTCCTCCATCAGTAAATACCACAGACATCCCCTGAGCAGGCCCACTTAGCCCTGCAGCTGCTTCATGGGAATCGCTGAGGGGACTGGGGGTCACGGTTCCTGTCTGGGCTGTTATTTTGGTTCTTTGTTAGTTTTAAATCTGTTCCTCTGCCACAACCAGGTCTTTTGTGTTTTGTGTTAAAGAAATGTTTTGTACTCTATAAAGCACAAAACGTATTCCAACACTGCATTTGTTTTCCATCAGATTCACCTCTGACATGATTTGATATTAGTTATATACAGTACAAATTTATTTTTTTGGGAAAATTGCTTATGAATATAACTTTGATCTGCCTCCCTTAAACCCTTAGTCGCCATGATTGGGGCCCTTTTTTTTGTGCACATAATAGTTTATTCCTTTCACTAACAATGGGATTTACCTACCTAAGGCCAATTTTCACACAGACCTGAAATTCACATTTATACATTAACATTTACATTTAGACATTTAACAGACGCTTTTATCCAAAGTGACTTACAAGTGAGGTACAAGGCAGCAAGAATCTAAGTCAAGGAGAAAACATCAAAGCAAAGTCCTATAAGAAAAATGTTCACAGTTCACGAGATGCAAGTGCGAGAAAGAGCAGAAAGGACGTTTTTTCTTTCTTTAGATTGAACAGATTTAAGTGCACAGGAAGGAGGAGTTCTGTTTTCAGCAGTTTATTAAATATTGGGAGTGAGTTTGCTGAGCGAGCAGAGTTTAGTAGCTCGTTCGATATTTGGGATCATTGCGCTGAAGAGCTTAAAAACAGTGGGTTTGTGAGTGTGTCTCATTGACAGCAGCTATATCCTGCTGTGTGACAGACTAGAATACATCCTCAGATCCTTGCGATTACAAACGAAACGCTGCGCTTTTTTTAGTACAATATCTTTTCACATCCGTGAAAAAACGAAAAGTCTGATTCAAATTGTTGCAGGTAATAAACCATAATTTCCACTGGATCTGCCTTCACCTCTCTTATTCTATTCACCTTATTTTCAGGTTCCTCTGTGTTGTTTTGTGTCAGCTCAATGATTAGAGGGCCACCGTTACCTGACAGTTGTTGCTATGGTGACCAGGTTTTGGAAATGTTTTTGTTTTGTCCGTTCCTCCCTCCCATGTATGTGCTTTTATTTTCTCCAACCTTAAAAAAAAAAGCTCCTGGTTGTTTAACCGTTGTGAAAAGATGTACTGCTCCGTTTTTCAGCAGCCTCTTGCTTAGATGCACTGCTTGGCAGTGCTGCCAAGAATAATCGACTGACGGGGGGGAAAAGAACAACAAAGGAGTGTGATTGGGAATGTGGGTGGGGGTCAATAAATAGAATTTAAATTATATGTTATTAAGTTGAAAAACATGGTGTAATGAGTTTTCAGAGGGAAATTTGAAGAAGGAAGCTCAAGGGAGTTTATTGGTTCAGTCAAAGGCAGCAAAATAGTTTATTCAGAGGAGACAAGAAATGGAATAAATATTGCAAAAATGGTACAAAAAGATGTTTCATAATATTCTGCATCATTTGAAACGTAAAAGATCTGAACGAAACGTAGCTAGTTGCCCCAGAGTTACTGTTAGTGCCTTTGTAAAATAGAGACCAGAAGACCAAACTACTTTCCACTATCCTGACGTGTGGAAACATGTGGAAACACGAATCATTCAGATCTTTCAGATACCTTTTTACTTTCCCCCTTTGTCATGTCTTTTTCTTACTTTCTCATGTACGTTATGGTTACATTGATTATTTCTGAAGATTATTTTTATACATGTGTGGTAAGAGATCATAACGGTTCCTGCAAAAAAAAAAAAAAAATCCAATTATAAATAAGAGCCGGCTAACAGATTCTCTTCTAACTGTGGACTAAAGCAACATATCTATTGGAAATGTAAGAATGGAAATGAGAACATTTCACACATCTGTCTGCCAATGTCTGCGTTATATTCCATCAAAATCCACACAGTTGGTTTTCATACATTTCACTCAAGACCATGATTGTCCACCGGCAACAGGAAATCAGAGTGTCACTAAAGGATTCACACTTTAGCGACTAACATTTCAGGGTGAGCAAAAGTGTGGACCGAACAACATGGGACTGAAAATGTAGATCTGTTGCATCTTCTGCAATTGGGCTTGGCCTTTTTAAAATCATCAAAACTAAAAAACTTTAAATACTATACACAGTTAGGCATAATTCCCAGGTGTGGCGTCGTATAAAATGAACCTGGAGACCTGTAATGATCCAGCCTACTTATCAGTGTGACGTACCATGAACTCCTCTCCCATTATGTCCAAATGCCACCTTAGTTGGCCTGCTGCATTGGAAACGTAGCTAGTTGCCCCACAGTTACTGTTAGAGACCAGAAAACCAAACTATGTTCCACTATCCTGACGTGTTTCCACATGTTTCCACATGTCAGGATACCTTTTTACTTTCCCCCCATTGTCGCGTCTTTTTCTTACTTTCTGATGTAGGTTGTGCACATACTGACAAACACTTTTCCATTGAAGTTTAAGAATTTTCTAGAAAAAACAAAACCGTTGTGATTGATGGTGAATGCTGGAGGGAGCACAAAGCTGTGCAGAACAAGGCCACACTTCAATTATAATAGAGGGGAGTATTGATCCCATATGGACTTAGTTGTTGCCTCACACACACACACACACACACACACACACACACAGAGCCAAGCCCTCATTTTGATGAGCCTACACACGGCATACAGTCTCATCAACATTCACAAACATTTGGATAGCAACACACACACGCTTATGAAGCGACAACAAGACATGCACACACACTTTATCACTGGCTTATTACGCGGAACAGTATCCTTTGGCGTCGATAAACTTAGACCCCAACAAGTCTATGAATTAAGAAAAACACATTTATTGTACAATAAAACACAGAGATTCCAAATTGTATCAGACACTCAGCAAAGAGAAGCATCAGTCAGAAAGGCAAAAGAGCACAAAAGAGCAAATAGAGCGCAAAATAGAGAGAGCAAGCGCCTCCCCCAGCACTAACCGGGACTCTTATACGCTTATGCAAAAGATCCTTCCATCACAACACATTCTATTATTATCCCAGTTCCTCCAACTTCTACGACTCCACTCGTGCACTAACTCTCCTCCAACTTTCTCCTCCTTAGCAACAGTTGTCAGGGACAAACACCATATCCTCCTTTTCTCCCATTCCTCGACAAAGACTCTATCCCCGTGTTGTTTCCCCAATAACAGCCGAGAACTCTTTAATTCTGGGACAACCGCCAGGTCATACTGACCCTCTCTGTTATCATTGACACACACACTTCCTGTCTCCCTGATGAATCACCTACAGCATACAACTTACAGGTCCTCTTACATTCCTACGTGTGATGCAACTTATACATAATACATTTATTGTACATTAATTATGACCAACATATCACATTTTTTAATTAACTCCTTTATGTAATCACTAACCACTACACCTTCCGATCTCAGTGTTTATGGTTAATCGCCTCAGTTAGAACGGGTGTGTCTATGGCAGCTGCACATTATTCATAGATCCAGTGGCTCCAGTTGAAGGCTCTAAAAACAGCAGTATAATTGTCTAATCTTCCGCAGCAGGTGGCGCATACAGAAATAAAGCACGTGAAGCCATAGCTCTGCTCGTGTTGACCGTGGACATCACATTGTTTCCATGTGATTTCTGTTTTCAGTTCATGCCCCTTTGTACTGTGTAGTTTGGCCAGGGGGGTTTTTCATTCTCCATATTATGTACAATGGAAGCCATCTGTATTCCAGTGTATTGCCAGCACACGGACGGGCTTAGCACTCAATTCTTGTCATTAAATTCTCATTTTTTGCCAAACGCAAATTCTATCCCTTCTCTCTTTTCCACTTTTCTCCAATGTGATTATTCCCCTATTCTCGAGTCTTCTCTTTGGCCCTTTGCTTAACTCTCCTTACTCTTGAATTTCTGCATCATGTTTAAAAAGGCAGATGTTTTTGTATTTGCTGCACATCTGTTTGCTGAATACTGCCTTGTGAGTGCAGACTGGATCCTGCGTTTGGAGAATAGTCTGTATGTGACAGTTGTTTCCCCCTGATGCCATTGATGAGGCAGATGTGCACCTCGCTCACGCTTTACTCTTTTTCACAGCAACAGAAAAGCTTTTCTTGGAACAGCTGCTGCCAACTAAACAATAATCCATGAAGAAGATGCATAATTTCATCTGACTATAAATTTCTCTGTGATAAAAATAGTACAAATCTACAGTTCCATATGAAATTCCACACATATGCAGCCTGAGACATAATAAATATTATTAGCATTAAGATATAAGTATTACACCTTCTGGTATATCTTCTTGACACATTTTGTGTTTGATTTTAGCTATAGAAGGGAATGAGAGCCTCTAGACCTCATTGCCGCTTTTTACTAGGTTCCATTGATTCCACCTATTGAAGACCTGTAAATCTCATTTAAGCCTCTTGCATAATTAATTCCATGATGAGTAGTTCTGAAAAAGTTTGAAAAAAGTTTTTGAAGTAGTTCTGTCTTTTAATTTGTACGTTGATTGAACTTCACAAGATCTGAACCTTTTAGAATTCTGCAGAAATGTCATTTGTGAGAAACACGTGGAACAAATCTGCGTGTATATTCATGTTATCAATTAGTTTCAAGTGTTGTTAATATTGTTGTTTTAATCAGAATATGTCACTTAATGTCCAGATAGGTCAATTTCTTAGAGAAATACTTGGGAACACAACGATGGCTAAGGTGTACATTTATTTACTTACTCGAGACAAACGCTTGGTCCTTTTTTCCCTCGCGGAGTGACAATCAGGGAACCCCGGCTGGCTGTGGCGGGCGGTGCGCGGTCGCGGAGGGAGACAGCATCCGAAGAAGAAGCCCTGCCGTCCGGGTCTACTTTCCACCGGCATCATTTGCGCCTTACAGGGAGAAGGTCGGAGAAGTGTCACTAGCGGCTGCGTGTCATTTAAACCTTTTTATGCCCTGATCCTTTTTATCTGAACGGGTTGGAAGCTTTGTCGAGGTGTTCGAGGAGACGCTGACCTTACGCCCGTTCTCCCTAAAGCAGTGACATTTTAGGTATTATGTTAGCTAGTTAATACATTGTGTTATTGGAGCAACAGCTAACAGCCGACAGGGGGGATTTTCCTTCTATATCAAGCGAGAAAACTGACTTGTGCCCCCCCCGCCGTCCCCATACCTCAAAACCAGGTAGTCTGGTTGATTTAAGCCAAAAAAGCGATTCATCTTCTGAGGAGACCCGTCTGACTGCGCCAAAATGGGGGTAAGGGCTCAATTTCATGTGTTTTGCTCGGCTAGTGCGGTGTAAAAGTTGGCTTTACAGTGTAGCTTTGATAAATTAGCTTGTTAGTCGATACCGCCTGTTAGGAAACGGTGAAGGTGCAGGTATGATGTTAGCATGATGTTAGGATGATGTTAGGATGATGTTAGGATGACACTGAGCACGGGGCGATGTGTATGACTTGCCCCAGACTGATTAAAATGCAGGGCGGCATTTTCATCGTGAAACATATCAACTGTTATTTGCCGTTAGCGTCTTTCAGGACACGCAACGTGTGCGCGTGGCAAAACATGGGAACGAGTTTTAAGGGTTGACAGAAGAGAGGGTGGTTGCCCTCGACTCTTTTTTTCTTTCTTTTTTTTTCTGAGAAACATACACCAGATTTGTGAGTCAATCCGCCGCATTCAGACACCAGCCGGTGGGACAGAAGTGGCAACGCGTTACGAGTTTGACATTCACATTAAGGGGTTTCCTTGACATTTCCAGCGCACACACATCGGCTGTTTTGAGAATCTTGGCGCTGTAACGCAAACGTAATGTAACGAGCAATGGTACCAAACTGGGGAAAGGCCCCAGTATGCCGACCAACGTCGGACACAGGGGATTAACAAGTTGTTAACAGGCATTGGTGGAGGAAAGATGCGCCGCTTCACCCACTATTTCCCCAAATCGAGATCAACCCGACCGAACATCTGGTGCCGGGCGCTGGACCCGCTGCAGACGATCGGGGAAATGCACGACTCCTACATCCGCGATAAGTCAGACCGCCTAACGACATGGGACGCGTCCAGTCAGAAACGAAGCCCTTCGTGAGTGATATGCTGCTGAAATATGCAGTTACGCACGGGAATATGTAACGTTACTGGTGGCGAAAGGCGCAGCCAGCGTTGCGGAATATCGTGTCTTAACCCTCATGTCGGACTGCAGCAACTGCCGCTCATCAAATGCTTAAAGCCAACTGTATGTGTCACGCCAGTCATTCATTAGCAGAGAGACATTCATAGCCACAAACAGTGGCCGATGGGAGTAAAAATCACGATCTGATTTTTTTTTTTCCCCTGCTGACCATTTGGTGCATTTTTATTCAAACATGACGGCGCCACGGTGCGTCGCGGTGCGGGGCTCGGTGAGGATGTAGCAGCACTAAATGGGCACAGACAAGTGCGTCAAAATGGTTCCTTAGCGATGGTCACCCTCCTCCTCACCCACCACTCCTAAAAATGTCGACTGACAGTTTACAAAGGAAGGTGCTCTCCACAATGGCAGGCACAGCCAAAGGCTTTAGCATATCACACAACCCCCAGCAGCCTCCCAAAACTTCAATGATCTGTCAGGACACATATCCAAAGTTACAAGTTAAACTCTATGATGTCATTCCTACAAAAAAAACAAACATAGTGACGTTACTGTAATATAGTGATAAGGCATTATGGATAATGATATGGCAAATGATAATCTCCTGCAGAATTTTGTAATTCTACTTTCAGTGTTTGCAATATAACTTTCTAATTTGGTATTTGTAGTAAATACAATCAGGTTGACATGTACTGTAATATAAGTGTAGCTCTGTCCTCCAGTTTCCATGTTGTTCATCCCTGCTAATGGAACTATCATGGGTCACAGTTAGTGCTCTGCTCCACATCCTGGTTTGGGTGGGGGGGGGGGTTGGGATGAGAGAGCATTTCGGCAGAATAGTGGAAATGGTGCTGCTCTGTCACACTTTGTGATGCTTTCCACTGGATTGCCAGAGGGGAAAACTGCACACAACTCTGACTACTGCATCACAGAGTGGAGGAGGAGGAGGGTGGTGCGCCTGTGTGCGTGCTGTGTGCGTGCTGTGTGCGTGTGTAGATGGGGTGGGGAGAGTGGAAACTCCCATGTTCAGGCTGGGATTTGTCATTAGGAGGGGTGGAGTAAGAGGAGTTTCGAGTAAAATGGATGGTGGTGTGGCGTGAGCGAAACCATAGAGGTTCAGTTGACAGGGAAAATGGCGCTATTTGATCCAGGCCAATCAATAAATGAAGACCGTTACTGCAGGAGGCAATGATTGGGTGATTATGTGATTCCACTATTACTATTCAAGTCACGAGAACAAGTGAAAAGTTGGAAGGCTGTAATTAGACAAATGGGAGCTGTTTTAGGACTCAGAGAGAGGACGGTCCTGCTTTGAGGAAAAATGGTGGAGGTAAAGAGTGAGAGAAAGAACCAGGAAGAAATGGCTGTGGTGAGTCACCTTGAGATGTGTGAAAACTGGGCAAGATGGAGGAATGCAGGAGGAGATGCTGGGAAGCTGTGTGCAATGGGAACACGGGACAGAGCATTAGTGGTGTAAACTGAAGACATGAACCCTGAGACAGAGAAGGAAAACAGAGAGTTGATATCCCGCGATGCATTTGGTGCTGGAAGCTTCAGGAAAGGAGCCAATCACTGTGGAGAATTGATGGTGTGTGGTGCGACTGTGAACTGTTTACTAGATTTGAGGCAGGAAGCCCCCTGATGACTGAACCTGCTCCCATTCACTGTGTCTAATTCATCCATGATGGTGAAGAGGGTTCATAGAGGAGCCCTTGACATCATGCGCTCTTTTCATTATAGTGGCAGGCTTACTCGTGTCTGGTGTTCCAGAAATCACTCCAGAGACCGTTGTATGACAAACACGGATTTTGTTTTTATTGAATTTTACCTTCCACTATTTACTTGATAAGAAAGTATTTGCACAGAAAAAAGTTTCTCAAATAATTGCACAGCACATGGTAAGAAACCATGGACGTCCCCAGCAACACACTCATCGTTCCACTACTACCTTGTAGCTCCAATAGCTATAAACAAAATAACGTTTCCCTGACAACTGGTTAGGCAAATTACCTAAGCAACCGCTTCAAAGGCAGTCATGTGATGTCATTGATGATGTCATAGGTGCGCTTATAGATACACTTCTTATTCTAACTTTGAAGACACAGCTTGCACAAAAAACAAATAATTGAATGTGCAGTTTATGTAAAAATGACTAGTTGTCTCTTTCTAGCCATCCCCGAAAAGGCTTTTTGAAAAATGAATATAAATATGATGATTTCTAAATAGATTTTAAAGAGACAAACTGGCCCCCTTTTTTTTTTCTTTCTGAACAGAGAGCCTTTAGAAACCTGTGGGTGATGCAGCTCACATTATCTAGTTTAGGATACTGTACTGTACACATCATTTTAGCCCAACAAAGGAAATACTGAATCGCTAAAAGCTTTAAAGAAGGGAGCTTTGGGGAATTGTTACGCAGCCTTTTGACTCAATGGCAATTCAAAAATGCATCAAATCAGAATGTATAAAGTAAAAATGTACAGTGATCCTACAGCTATGTGACTAGTCATGGGGCTATTTTCTATGTGTTGAATTTAAGCGTCAGAGACTGGATTAATGCCATATGGATACTTTGGTTTTCGAGTGTGACCCACAAATTCACACAGATTACACATTTGGCAGCCAGTATAGTTTAAACACACCTGTAATGAATGCACAGGTTATTATATGTGGTTAGAATAAATTGGTTTTCCTGACCACAGAGTCATGATTGCGTAGTAGTTTAGTTAGTCAATATTTAATCAGCACAGACTCTCAACCACCTGTCCTTACTAGTTTCCATCTATGTTTGAGTGTCAATTTGTTTGGATCCATACTTCTGCTAATCACTGATCGGGGATTTTCAATGCCATTGATTCAGTTAGCGTAACATGCACTTTGAGGTCACTGTGACATCACTTCCTGGTTTATTGAACTTACGTGGGTAGGTGTAAAGAATAAGTCCTTGTTTTTACCCTGTCAACACCACTAGACAGAAAGGACACGGGGGGAGGGTGGGAGAGTGAGTGGTGAGGGTCTAAATAGACAACACACTAAACATTTCAGAAGTATTACATCACTCACTACACACCAGATTAAGTGCGTTATTTAAATATTCCAGCAGCTCCCATTCTTTCCTTCCCCAACACTAGATTATACGCTGGATGTTGCTAGGAAACCTCACATCCCTGAAATATGAAACCATTGGAAGTAGATGCTGTCAATCGGATTCTGTTAACAGCTGCCATTTTCAATCCCACTTGCAGACATGCTGCACTGCAGGAGGTGACTGACTGATAAACGGTGGGGAACAGCACAGAAATTGTGGTCTAGTTTATTACAAATCTACTCTGACAGTGATCCATGCTGCCTACGGAATAATATTACGCAGAATCAAATAAAATAACAACTAATCTCTTTTTATTCTATGGCTTTTATGTGCACTTGCCATTGGAAAAAGATGTAAGCTAAAAGTCATCTTCATCATCCTAGTCTCCATCATGAGGATGAGACTGTCTCTTGATTAAACCATGGCACAGATGAGTAGATTAGGCTAAAACACAGTAGACAAACAGATGGGCACTCTGGAGGGAGGAGAATGTAAACAAAGTGGGAGGGGGAAGGGGGATATATGATGGAGGAACCCTTATCCTCTGTGTGCATGTGTGTGTATATGTCATTCAGTCCATTAGTATTTTGCTGGTTGGTCAGCCCACTGATCTGTCTTATAATCCACTTCTTTGCGCATGTGGTCAGATGACCTACTGTGGCACCACAAGCACCACTACTAGCAGGCAACGTACACCAGTGAGCTTATAGTATGTAGGCTGCTACTTCAGTTACCAAAGTATAACTGGCTGTAAATAATCAAAAAATGCACAGACAACAGCACTAGAAACGGGCAAAACGGCTTATCCAACCTTCCTAGAGCCTCTGTTGCCACAGGCCAGGTCTGGATACAGTATTCCAGCAGAGAGAACAGACTACAGATGTGCAGCACACAGCACCTGGAGTCTGCTGGAACCGCCTCAGGTTTTACAGCAGGAACAGTAGTACTTCTACGAATAAACATAGTAAGTTAATATAGTTCAATGAAGTTACATTGGATGAGGAGCAGCGCCAACTATCTGGTACTTGTGAATGTGCCTTAACAATGGTGGGATCCAAACTCTCAGTGCAGATGGTTATAGTTAAAGTTGACATTAGTAAGTTATACTAGTAGTATTTTTTCTTTTTGGTGCTTTGGACTGGACTGTACCTTATTTTGATTAGTCAAAGATATTGGCATGTGAACAGAGATTAGGTTTTGTTGGTAGAATTATTAATAATCTTGCAGAAATAGCACCACCTGATGATCTCAAATCAATAATCAAATTAAGACACTGAAGAAAGTTGTTTTAATTGCGGCACAAACCTACCGTACTATAATATAGTATATAGTCTTTTTTCCATGCTTAGTCACGCTCTCCGACTCATTAGGGATGTTCCTGAATATGTAAGATGCTCCTCATGGCCAAAGCAAATGCTTTCATTGCATGTAATAACATTACCGCATGAATAGCCCTCCGTGTAAAAATGAGCTAGGTATATGGATGTAATCTTAAGGAAAAGTTAGGAAGGAAGTTTGTTACTGTTTCTTTCACCTAAAATTGGAAAGAAATTCAATATCAATTGAATCTTGACTGAGAAAGAGCTTCACCCTTTCCCTTAAATTTCCCTTAATTTTCTCTCGTATCACGAGAGAAACAACATGTTTCCACACTGTAAGTAAGTGAATGAGCACGAATGAATGAAAACAGGACGTAAGGGTGAGAGAGAGAAAGAGAGAGTGATTGGGGGGGATTATTGTTGTTCAGTGGGTTAATCTGTCAGTGTAGTAAAGAGCAGTAATCTGATGGCCTGCTGGACTTGACCATCCGAGGAATTACACCTCCCGACAGATGGAAACACACACACACACACACACCGTGTGTCAGCAGATTCACACACATGCAGAGAACTGCACTGTTGACAGTCAAACACTAAATAAACACAAGTGCACAGATGGTAGTTTTTGGACTGTTGGTCAGATGCAACATAATACATAAATGAAGTCTAAGTGTACTTTGTCTGAAAAGACGCACTGGTCAGGAGCAAGCACATAACAGTTGTTGCTGCGAGTGGCACAAGAACATCATGTTTTTTGGCAAAAACCATCATAAATCCCGGGTGATTCAGTGCAGAAGTCTCCTGGATCCAATCCTAAGGCAGAGAAAGACGCTGTGGACTTAATGTTGTAAAATTGAGCATTAATTGGTTAAAAAGCACGTGTTCATTCAAACGAGTTGTGAAAAGAGAATAATAAGACAGGCTAGTATGCAGCCAAGCGGCCTGCTCTTTTATATCAGTAAAATATGGTTTACTTCTATAGAAAATGTGAAGCTGACCACGCTGTATTACATTTTTGTTACTGTGCATCATGTTGGAAGGATCCCCACCTTTCTGCTGGTGACGGACATTCTGCCACTCTGCGAATCGTTGCAGCAGGTCAGCGCTGCCGACAGAGTAGGTCAGTAGAGGAATGCTGCCGCAACTTTTGCCCCATCTCCATTAATTTAGAACAATTTTATTCTTAGCCTGAAAAAACAATTGTATGCAGGTAAGCCATTGTAACCGCTATACTGTAGCTGTAACATAAAATACCTTCACGTACTCTGTGGCACGAATACTTTCATAAATATACATACTGTATAAGGTTCTGCCATACAAAATAATGTTGATTATATACATGCACACACTGAAAAAATGTCAAACACTTGCAGTAAAACAAGAAAAAATGCACACAGACAGTTGTACAACAAATCTGGTAGAATGTTGAGTTGGCAGACTGCAAGCTTGGATTCCGACAGCTTTTCATCCAGTGAGAAAAAAACAGAAGGTAAACAGCATAATGCCACCATCACGACAGTACGAAGCCTCTCAGCCTTTACCAATTTTTTTTTTATAAAGTAAGTATGGTGTTACTCATCAGACAGGGTTAAACAGAACGTGAATCCCAAAAACGTGTTTTCAACACTACATGTCTCTTTTAGGGTTGTATGTTGTAAAGATTCCACATCCTAATCAAAAAGAACAACATGCCAAATCACAATCACAAAATCACTTTAGTTTAAATAATATACTTAGTTTGACATTAACTCAATAGCTCCTGTCCTTTAGCCACAATTCATGTCTGAGTAATATTGCTGCTTCATACACTGTGCAGTTTTTAATGCTGAGGTGTTTTATATGTCAGATTAAATGAAGGGATGAGGAGACAGAAAAGTGAGAAAAATGTAATCATCATTATTTAAAAAGTTACAAACTAGAAAAATAGGCCCATTTGCAGTATTCATTTTTTTTTTTTTAAATTCAAGAGCTGTAAACAATTTCCTGTTTGAAATAAATACTGTTTTGTTTCATTTAAAATGGCTGGAAACCACTAAGAAAATTTAAAACTAGCTTTTAAAAAGACATACGTCATACGACTATTAGAATCCTCATACTAGCTGATACTGATTATTATGAATTAAAGGGTTATACTGAGCATTTCTTAAACGCTTTACAGGAGATTTTCAAAATAAGATGTATACAATGTATTGTGTATGCAACAATAGACACCCAAATCGAGGAGAATAATGAGATTCTATTTGCTAAATTGGGTGTGTTCATTCTAAGTCCTCTATCCTTTGGATTTGGTGCTTGGCCAGGTCTTTTTACCTTCACAGTAAATGAAATATTGCATTTTGCAGGAACTATTGTTGGTACAGAAGACACCTATTATCATTCTGCAGTGAATCAGCTTTCCACTGATTTTTAAAAAGTAACAAATATAATTGTTTGCAAATTTATCGTGCGGCCTCTCAGAAAGAAAGTAAATAAAATTATTTTTTTGACATTATGTACATATAAAACAGTGTCTTACATTAAACCATTTTGAGATGGCTGTAAGAGTTGATGTCAGTTCAGCCAGAGTGTCAAATGCTACTTATTCTCATAGATACTGTACATGCAAAGTCGATAAGCACCTCTCCACAGTAAGATACGTTATGGACCACATCTCTACTAATATAAAAAGTTAGAAAAACGTTTTATGCTGTAGCTTTAAGCGTTCTCAGATAACAGACTCTCTGTAAAGCAAACAGTGTGAATGAACACGATGGTAAATGTCTGTCTCTCCCTCAACTCTCCCTCCCCCTGTTTCTATAGAAGATGCAGTAATAGGCAAAGAAGCTGGCTGACATTTTTCCTTTTCTGTAAAAATCCTAAGGCTGTGCATCCTGGATGTCAAATGCTGGGTGACAGAGTGATTTGAGAAAAGGGTGCTAGTATTGATTCATAGTATTTTATGTCAACAGTTATTTAATATATTAAATAATGTATAATTTAATATATTTATTGTATTTAAAACAATGGATTCCATTGCACATACCACTAGGTGGAATTAATGTTATGGCTGATTGCTGTACACAAACATGTTTATGCTTAGAGATAAGTGTCACACATACACACATGTCCTCATATCCATGGTATCGCATGAGTGATATAACTATCCCCAGATGCACATTATAGTTATTGCCATAAGATATTGCCCCGTCTCTTTCTTCCCCGGTCTCCAACGCTTCAGCAGTGTGTGTAGTCGGAAAGGCAGCAGCCTGAACAGCGGGTGTGTAATTTGACATTCAGGGGGAACCCTTTAGACACACCTGTGCTCAAATGATGCCAGATCTAATCAGGAAGTGTTAAGTTCCCCCTTGTACACCAGGGGATTACGTCTAAGTTTGGAGCCTAATCTAGGTGTTTTGACTGTGTTTCATACGAAAGAAAATGGGGTTCGGGCAACTGTGAAAATAGAACAGCAAGAGGTTTTGCTTGGACTTTCTTGCCTTTTTTTTCCCATGTGGTGATTCATTTCGATTGTCTTGGTTTGTGTTCGTGTACAGTAGCAGGTTCAATTACAGAAGATGTGTTCTTGTGTTGCTAATAGAAAAAGAGTCTCAGCTGTTAAAAATGATATAATATTCTTATGACCGCAGTAACTTTGAGTTCTTGTGTTAAAGTATGGACGGTCGGACAGCTACCGTGTGGCCACCACGCAGGACAAAGATGAGAAGGATTCGCCCAAGAAGAAGGGAGGGAAAGATCTGGATGACCTCAAGAAGGAAGTTCCCATAGTATGTATCAGTGCTAACCATTTGTGGGACCTCCCTGCCATTTCCCTCAACCTAAAAACAATAAGAAAAGGCCTATAGTGCCACCACAATGCGGTCAGATATTGTTTTTGTAATATATATTTTGGTTGTTTCTTTTCATCTACTAGAATAGTGGTCAACAAATACAAAAAAATTGTAGTAAGATTAAAGCATAACTATTTTATCCTCATAGCCAGAATAAACAAAAGCCATGAAGACCTGTCTGAATATACAGTATAGTAGTTTACAGATCCTGGCCTCCCTCCAGCATTGAAAGAGCTACAATCCAACTTTAATCTTTCTTTATGAAAAGGAGATAACAAAAACGTGGTACTTTGCAACAGCTGCCGTACAGTAGTGGTACAGTGAGGTTTGAAGTAATATGCCAGAGCAATTTGATTCCAAACCCACTTTATTCCTTGACATAAAGTTCAGATAAACAGATTGATCTCTGAAATATGATGTATCAACCAGCTGAACCTTTTAAGAAACGTGGCTCAAACGCCTATACAAATGTTGTTCTTTGAGTCAAGGTCACAGGAAGCTTTGAGTCCAACTCTCCACATTAGTTTTTGAGCTTCAGGGTTTATCTTTTATAGGATTTTGAATTTATATCTGTTTTATATTCTTTTTAAATCTTTTATAGACGGAACACAAAATGTCTGTTGAGGAGGTTTGCCGGAAATACAACACTGATATCGTCCAGGTGAGTTCACTTCAAGTCCCAAAGTAGACCTTTCCATCATGGGTTTAATTTTGAATCACTGTTTCTGTTGTGAATGTAACACAGTACTGATAATTCAGTAATTATGCTGTTCAATTTACTCATATTACCCATTACATCTGGTAAAACAATCTATGTATACTACTGTGTAAGGTGGATTTTACATAACTATGTCCCATTTCCCAGTACATCTGTCTGTTATTAATTCACTTTGTCCACTCTCCATTTCCAGGGTTTGACCAATGCTAGGGCAGCAGAGTACCTGGCCAGGGACGGACCCAACGCCCTGACTCCACCCCCTACTACCCCTGAGTGGGTCAAGTTCTGTCGCCAGCTGTTTGGTGGCTTCTCCATACTACTGTGGATAGGTGCCATCCTCTGTTTCCTGGCCTACGCCATCCAGGCTGCCACGGAGGACGAGCCTGCTGGGGATAATGTAAGAAGAGGGTTATTATTATTATTTTTGTCCTGTTGGCATATCCCATGCGTTTATTATTATTCCCGTGCAAAATCCATGTTTTCATTTGCCTAAAACCTTTAAACAAACATAGTGAAACAGTATAAATTAAAACTGTAAAATGTACCCGTCAGTGCCTGTGAGCAGTTAGACATTAAAAACCACTGGACGGGGCTAAAGGAGGGCAAGTTGCTGCTAGTGTGGGTGCTTCCTATCCTCCACGAGATGATTTACAAAGCAGTCTGCTGAGTCACTCCTCCTTAGGGAAGAGGTTGTGTCAGTTATAAAGGTTATGTCAGCTGTTTGTCTGAATCATGCCAACCAACCCCTCTCTAAAGTGAAAGGCACCATCCTGTTAGCATCCATTTAGGACCAGCCACAGGGAGCATGTGACTCCTGGTGTTCGTAATGGCGGGTTAAGAAAAGGGCATTGATGCATCAGCACGTTTTTCATGCCAGGTCAGAGAGGTCAGAGTAGAAACATGTGGGATTGAGGCTGAACTCCTCACAGAGGAGGACTTAGGGATTGGTGAAATATGAATGAGATAAGCTGGTATCCCACACAAAATGTAAATTCTCACTCTGTCCACAGCTATCTCAGCTGTTACAGGACACAGGTGGAAGAGCTCTAAGGCAGATAATTAACAATCATGACTATTGGCCCACTAGCACAGTCATAGAACTAACAAGAGCAGCCAGCAAACAGAAGCACAACTTCCAGGTCATTGAGTCCAAATCAAACCACATGCTGTTGCCAGCTACAGGATCGGAAACGAAAGACTCAGAACGGTTTCTCTTATTTGTAGAATTAAATATTTTTTCAGCTTTCTGAAACAGCTTCTTTAACCCTCGAACTCATCTTTGATGTGAGACTGTCATAAGAATGACTTTTAGTTGGTCTGTTTGTGGCTATTTTTGGTTTTTCTCTTCTTTCTGTCATGTGATACATTTTTAGATAAAGGTACATTTATTGAGTAATATCAACATTTAAAGTCTCCTTCTTTCCTCCTACCCCTCTGTCTCTGCCTTTGTAGTTGTATTTGGGCATCGTGCTGTCAGCTGTCGTCATCATCACCGGCTGCTTCTCCTACTTCCAGGAAGCTAAGAGCTCCAAGATTATGGAGTCCTTTAAGAACATGGTCCCTCAGGTACTGGACAAATAATATTGTGAAGATTGTCATCTCTAATATTTCTTAAAATAGCATCTTTGCAGATATTTGTACTATTTATATCCAGAGGGCTTCATCCTAATAATAGCTGGTTGTGCTTTATCTATCTATTCTGGTCTATGTATTACTTTTTTCATTCCATAATGAGATCAAGAAGACATGTGAATGCTCCCCCAAAATAACTCTGTCTTTCTGTGTTACCAGCAAGCCTTGGTTATCCGTGAAGGAGAAAAGATGCAGATCAATGCTGAGCAGGTGGTGGCAGGAGACCTGGTGGAGGTGAAAGGAGGAGACAGGATCCCCGCTGACCTCCGCATCATCTCCTCCCATGGCTGCAAGGTGAGCTACAGGCACAGACTGTAATTACACAATCCTTAGCAGATAACAACACCTTCTCTACTGCTACCTTTGAGTTAGGGGTCTCAAGAGTATCGAGCTTCCCGTCTCCGAGTTATCTGTTTGAATTTGTCACACGGTAAACACATTTTTAACTTTGTCGTCAATTACTCATTTGTTTAAAAAATGGGATTGCACAGTAGAAGTCAGTATAAATATTAGTAATCATGGCTAATATGAGAGTGACCTCAGCAGTGAGTGTCTCTTCTTGCTTTTTTGAAATCCAGGTGATGTGTTATTGGACGAATTTATTAATATTGGAAAACACATCATCCTATTTATATGATATCTCATTATTTCAGCTCTGTGAGGTGTTTACACAGTTGATTTTGAAAATGGCTCATGTACAAGCCAGGGACAAACACAGCTAACTTGTTTTGTCTTCATGCTTAATTCACACAGACAATCTATTTGCGTGATGACATGTTTTTCAAATGTGCTGTAACATGCGCTTCTCACATGAGCCTCCAAACAGAAAAAGCATGCTGAGAGGCTGAGCAATGAGACATGGCATCCAAACTTTTTTGATTGTTCTGCACAGGTGGACAACTCGTCTCTGACGGGTGAATCAGAGCCCCAGACCAGGTCACCTGACTGTACCCACGACAACCCCCTGGAAACTCGTAACATTGCCTTCTTCTCCACCAACTGTGTTGAGGGTAGAGTAACATCACAATTTTGTCCAATAAACAAAAGTCATTACCATCATGCTATGTTTACTGACCCCCCCACCCCCCCTCCCCTCCCCCCAACACGCACATACATACACTTACTCATACTGTACATAGTGATGATGCCATCTTGTGGACAGATTGTTAGATTACACTAAGACCATCAAGTTTTGCAGTATCCTCTCAACCCTCATTGCTCAGTCCAGCCTGGGCATCCTTACATTGATGGCCTCAGTCTGTCAAAAAGTAAATACTTCTAAAAATGACTTTACCGTTACGTGATCATATTCTTATATCTTGGTGTCTTCTCGTTCTTCAGGTACAGCACGTGGTATCGTTGTGTGTACTGGGGATCGTACAGTGATGGGGCGAATTGCCACCCTCACCTCAGGCCTGGAGACCGGCAAGGTAGTATAATTATTATTGTTTTTATTATTATTGTCAGTTTAGTTTCCTATCAATTAACAAGGCTTTCTCAATTCACCCTATGAAGCTGTTAACCCCCAAATTAATGCCCTGTGGATGAGCTCCAGGGCTTTGGCTTTTCCGAGGTTTTAGGTCCTCGGGTTCATTCTGTTTAAGTCATTGTGCTAAGAAAAACTGCAAATATTCGTGGAAAGCTATAAATGATCTTATTCCTCTGTTTTTCAGACGCCCATTGCTAAGGAGATTGAGCACTTCATCCACATCATCACAGGGGTAGCTGTCTTCCTTGGCGTGACCTTTTTCGTCCTGTCACTCATCCTGGGTTACAGCTGGCTGGAGGCTGTCATCTTTCTCATTGGTATCATTGTGGCTAATGTGCCTGAGGGACTGCTGGCCACAGTCACTGTGAGTTGGCAAAGACATACTAAAGTTGTGTGTGTGTGTGTGTGTGTGTGGTGTGAGATGTTTAGTCAGTTGGACGTTTGTTTGTATGTCTGTTTTGTGTCTCTCAGTTAAAGAGAGAGACAGGAATATTATATTATAATATTATATTGAATATATTCAATTATGTCATTTCAACTTGCTGTTCTTTTCCAGTCTTTGTGTGTGTTACTATTCTTTGGTGTCATGTAGAGTGTTTTGGCTGATGATCTCCTTTTTATATGCTGGTTTTCTGTCCCTGCATTGTGTGTTGTCTGTGTGATGTGGTGTAGTTGTATGTCTCTGTTTGTATCTTTATATTTTTGTGCTTTAACACACACTGTCCATTTCTGTTTCTGTGGTGAAGGTCGTGTATTGTCTGTGGTTTTGTATGTTTCTTTCCATTGATCTCTTCTCTTTCCCCCAGTGCAGCCCCATAAGTTCTTGTGCTCTCTTTTTCCACCCTTCTTCGTATGTGTCTCTCTCTTTTTCAGGCCAGTGGCGGTGCTGTCTGCAAAGACAACGGCTAGCTAATGTAATAATAATAATAATAGGCTAATGCCTAGTTAGCTTCACGAACAAAAATGTGGCCTTCTCTGCTTGAATCTGTCATGATGGCATGATGGCATTATGCACTGCTGCTCTGTTTCATTGCTTCATTTGATCCTGCCCTGATAATTATGTTCTTTCTGCATCCCTCGTTTTGCTGTTTTTGTTTTTTTTTTTTAAAGGGGTTTGGTGAATTTCGCTATTATGGAACATTTTACTGAGCAGGATGAATGTCTCTAGGTATCTGGGTAGATTAGTTCTTGTGGACTGTTAATTGTTTGAGGTCCAATATGGCACTGATGCATCTGCTCTTTGGCAAAAGTCCGTCTATTGCTTGGAGATGCTCATCTGTTAAAAGGTTCTAAATATTTTTTTCCTTTTTGGTTTGTTTGTTTCATCATCAACGAACCTGTTTCCTTCTGTCTGTCCCCCCCCCCCCCCTCTCTCAGGTGTGTCTGACACTGACTGCTAAGCGAATGGCTCGTAAGAACTGCCTGGTAAAGAACTTGGAGGCTGTAGAGACACTGGGCTCCACCTCTACCATCTGCTCTGACAAGACGGGCACCCTCACCCAGAACAGGATGACTGTGGCCCACATGTGGTTCGACAACCAGATCCATGAGGCCGACACCACCGAGGACCAGTCTGGTAAGTTTTTCCTCTATTTTAATTACTTTTTACAGTGAGACATTTGTATTACAATGATAAGCAGGATGGGTTTTGTATTTTAATTATTTTCTCTTTGACCTTTTGGATTCAGCTGGCTCTTGTTGAACTTTACAAACTCTCGCTGACCTAAACTACCCGACAGGAAACTAACAGGTTTCTCATTGGCTTCTATGACATTGCTCTAAACAAATGATCAGCTTTCCTGCATGGTTAATAAAAGCACCACATGCTTTCGCAATTTACATTATTTTTATTTAATTTGCAATTTAAATTCAGTTACACACAGACTTGCATCCAGAAATATTATTTGCTTAAGGCTTTTGAGCAAGTCTCGCCCTCCTAACAAATCAAATAATGTACTTACGAGGCACCATGGGCTTTGAGTCTCATCCTACAGCTTTCGGGTTTTCAAATGTACTTTTCATATAATTAATTGTATAGTGGACAACTGACTTTAAACCACAAACTGTAAAAAAAAAGAAAAAAAAGAAAATATTTTTCATTTGTGAAGTCCTGATTATTGCCTCTATCATGGCAGCTTCTGAAAAGAATATTAAATATTTGCAGGCAGCAACCACATCAATAAATAAGAAGTAATTTTCCTTTTTTTTTTTTTACCCCTCTTTAGGCTGCTCTTTTGATAAAAGCTCGCCAACATGGGTGTCTTTGGCCCGTATTGCTGCCCTGTGTAATCGGGCTGTGTTTAAGGCCGGCCAGGAATCTTTACCCATCCTGAAACGTGATGTGGCCGGCGATGCCTCCGAGTCAGCCCTGCTGAAGTGTATTGAGCTGTCATGTGGCTCTGTGAAGGCCATGAGGGAAAAGAACAAGAAGGTGGCTGAGATCCCTTTCAACTCCACCAACAAGTATCAGGTCTGTCCTCTCTGGTTTTTCATGCATCATGAAGTGAAGTCTATGGGCTAAAGGATGCAAAATACAGTACACATCTTTTATGGCTATGATACTAACATTTACACTAACAATTGTTTCTTATCAGCTTTCAATCCATGAATCTGAAGATGAAAATGAAAACCGCTACCTGCTTGTGATGAAGGGAGCCCCGGAAAGGATCCTTGACCGCTGCACCACCATCATGGTGCAGGGCAAAGAACAACCCATGGATGATGAACTGAAAGAGGCCTTCCAGAATGCCTATCTGGAGTTAGGAGGACTAGGAGAGAGAGTGCTGGGTAAGGATGATAGTAGATAGGAAAACAGTGGTCATTTAGTACAAATGTGACCGTCTGCAACCTGAACTTTAGACTTACGTTAAACATATAGGCTACACATTCACCTACTTTCAAACTCATCTGGATTGTAGTGTTTCAGCGAGCCTTGCAGAATGACTCATCTGAGGAGGTTTAGTTTCATTCAGACATGTAAAACACCCACTATGCACGTTCGGGTTCTGGTGCTTAGTAGTCAAGTTGGACCCTGTGTTGTCGTATACAGTGTGTGTACTTTTCCTACAGGTTTCTGCCACGTGTTCCTGCCAGAGGACAAGTACCCCAAAGGGTTTGCATTCGACACAGATGATGTCAACTTTGAGACAGACAACCTTTGCTTTGTGGGCCTCATGTCTATGATCGATCCTCCCCGTGCTGCCGTGCCTGACGCTGTGGGCAAGTGCCGTTCCGCTGGTATCAAGGTGGGGACTTTTCAAATCCAACATTTAAATGAATGGAAAAGCTGAACATGACATCCAGCTGCATATGAATGCTGGGGATGTTCAAAATAGTAAGAATTATATTCTTTTCCTTCTACTTCTTTCTGTCTACTTCTTGTTCACTTTTCTGTCATTTCTTCCCGTTACTTGTTCATAAGTCACCTACTCTTTTTATATATGTGTGTGTGTAATTTTTTTCAGGTTATTATGGTCACAGGTGACCACCCTATCACAGCTAAAGCCATTGCTAAAGGTGTGGGCATCATCTCTGAGGGCAACGAGACGGTGGAAGATATTGCTGCACGCCTCAATATCCCTGTCAGCCAGGTCAACCCCAGGTAAAACTAACGACAACAAAAACAAATCAAAACTGATTCCAAATTGCTTCCAAATGAGTAATGAAAAGAGTTATTATTGTTGGTCTATTGGTTGGAAAAAAATGGTTTGCAATTTTCGTGCTGTGTAGGGATGCCAAGGCCTGTGTGATCCATGGAACCGATCTTAAAGACCTCACGCAGGACCAAATGGATGATATTTTGAGGAACCACACAGAGATTGTCTTTGCCAGAACCTCTCCACAGCAGAAGCTCATCATTGTAGAAGGCTGCCAGAGACAGGTACCTCGGCATATACACCTGTTCATACACAGGTACAGGCACACACTCGTATATTTATAGATGGGCCTGTTTTACAAGAACGAAGTTCATGATTTTCAGCATTTTGTTGTCTGGATAGGAATAAAGGGCAGAAATTGTTTTTTTTTTTGTCAGGGTGCCATTGTAGCTGTGACAGGGGATGGTGTGAATGATTCTCCTGCTCTGAAGAAGGCTGATATTGGTGTTGCTATGGGAATCTCTGGCTCCGATGTCTCCAAACAAGCTGCCGACATGATCCTGCTGGATGACAACTTTGCCTCTATCGTCACTGGAGTAGAGGAAGGTGAGGAAAAAACGAAATAAGGGGAAAGTGGGAGATGGAAGAAACAATATGCCTGTGAAGAGGAAGGGTCACTAGAATCGCGGATTCAACAACATGGCTAAAAAGACCACGAGGAAACTTATTTTCAGTATTTTAAGTAGAGAAGTGTTCTTCGTGGAGAACATCCCTTCTTAATAAATGTTCACCCATTCTGCAGGTCGTCTGATCTTTGACAACCTGAAGAAGTCCATCGCCTACACGCTGACCAGCAACATCCCAGAGATCACCCCCTTCCTGTTCTTCATCTTGGTCAACATTCCACTGCCTCTGGGCACCATCACTATTCTCTGCATTGACCTAGGAACTGACATGGTAAGTATGTAATACCTAAAAGTCGCCCAGTTAATGCTTGGTGGCCATAACCAGCTTGATGAAACAATTCTTTATGTATTATAGCAACAACGTTTTTGGTCTCTTTCGTGCTTGTCTCCTCCGTCAGGTACCTGCCATCTCTCTTGCTTATGAAGTAGCAGAGAGCGACATTATGAAGCGCCAGCCCAGGAACCCACTGCGGGACAAACTGGTCAACGAGAGACTCATCAGTATCGCCTACGGACAGATTGGTACGTGCGGTGAATTTAATTTTCATGTATCCTTGGAATAATTATTAAAAACTAAGACAATGGGGAAAAAATGCAGACAGTTTTTATTGGCCCAATATCAGATTTTTGGCCTATTTCAATACTGACATTGTTCATCAGTAGGCAATAGCATCATCTAGAGGCATAGTGGAATTTTGTCTTCTATTCTACATTTTAACAAAATAGACCGAAATAAAATGAATCAGTGAATGTTATCCATACTCTCCACCAGTGAGAACATCCCCACTCCCTTTTTCTTTTTTCCGTTCCACAAAGTTGTATAGAATAGCATTGCTACAACGTATCATCATATCATAATTTCCTGTGCTTCTTTAGGGTGTGTAGCATTTTGTTTTGTTCGATTAAGCGACTCAGTGAATTATCAACCTCTCTGTTTCTGAAGGTATGATCCAAGCTCTTGGTGGTTTCTTTGCTTATTTTGTCATCATGGCGGAAAATGGTTTTCTGCCATCTGTGCTTGTCGGCATCCGGCTGAACTGGGATGACCGCTCCAACAACGACCTGGAGGACAGCTATGGGCAGCAATGGGTATGTGACCTGAGGTAGTTTGTACATACAGGATAGGAAGCTCTTGATTTCCCCATTGTTACATTCTCCTGTTGCTGATATCGTATCAGATCATAAGTACACGTAGCTCCCAAAAATGTTCCAGTGCAGGAATTTTGTTAGCAGGTATCTCTGAAAATTGCCATTGTAAACGAATGATAACCAACGGTAACTCCAGTAAAAGGCAGGTTGTAATCAAAGAGCATTATCTTTCTCTTCGACTCGACATTTTGTGCCATATTTAATAGCTGTGCAATCAGAAAATCCAACGTACAGAGGACAGACAATCTGAAAGTCATACTTTTTCTCCATTCTTTTTCTTTGTATTCTTATTATATACTGCATACAGACCTATGAGCAACGCAAGATTGTGGAATTCACCTGCCACACGGCCTTTTTTGTTAGTATTGTGGTGGTGCAGTGGGCAGATGTCATCATCTGCAAGACCAGACGTAACTCTGTGTTCCAGCAGGGCATGAAGTAAGTACAAAATTATCTAGAAATAAATATGTCTGAATGATATTTACAGTGCAGCATCTGAGGGTGGAGGAAAGCTGAAAAAAACATATCTAATATTCAAAGCATGCAGTAGAAACAGTGGAATCCAAATATGGATGTAAGTATGTTGCAGTTTCACACAGCTGCCACCAGATGTCACCAGAAAACCAGGTTTACTAAGACGCCTTTAATTTATGGCTCCAATTTATAGCATGTGTCTTTTCTGTCCCTCCCTCTATCTTATCTGTTTCTCCTTGTCTATTCTCTTCCTTTGCCTCTTTGTTTTGCAGTATAACAAATACTCAAATACCGATGTTACTACAAAAATCCTAGTCACGTCAGTCAAAGCAGAATTCGATTCCTTTGCTATGGATAACTTATTTTTAGCATGTCCTTTTTTTTCGTACAGGATTTGCTACTTTTGTGTCCCTTCATCCCTAATCTCTATCATGTGTGAGTTGTAATTAACTTACATTTTTTTGTTTTTGTTTTGCAGGAATAAGATTTTGATCTTTGGTCTGTTTGAGGAAACGGCATTGGCGGCTTTCTTGTCATACAGCCCTGGCATGGATGTGGCACTACGGATGTACCCACTCAAGTAAGCACCATAGTGAAAGCAGGTACCATGATGTACGTGGTACATGTTGCTGTCGGCTTTGTCCCGTCTTGTTTGAAGCCATGTTAAGTTAATTGGATGTCTCTGTGATCCCCCCCCCCCCCTTTTTCTCTCTCAGGCCCAGTTGGTGGTTCTGTGCGTTCCCGTACAGCTTCCTCATCTTTGTTTACGATGAAATTCGAAAACTCATCCTTCGCCGAAACCCTGGAGGTAAGATCATATTTAAACTCAGGGTTAAGTTAAACCTACGTAGAAAAAATGTTTACAGTATGGCACTGGTGAACCATTTATTTTGAAAGGTAACTATTTCTCTTTTTCTCTTGTTTCCCCTCATTTTCTCCCCTTTTCGACTCTGCAGGCTGGGTGGAAAAAGAGACATACTATTAAATTATCAAAGCATCTTTTACTTCTCACCCCATCTCATCCCTTCTTCTGTCTCCTTCTCTCTTCCCTCCTGTCCTGTCCTCCATACGTCCCTCGTCTTCTCTCAACATACTCAAATTGTACAAGAGGACTCTGTTTACTCCTCCTCCAGCCCTCTCTTCCTCTCCATCGGCACCCACTAAAGAAAACGTGAAAATCAAAACGCCAAGATGATGACGAGGACCAACCGCAGAGGAAGAGAGGAAGGGGGGGTGGGGCGGGCATTTGCAAATCTTCCCTGTCCTCTCGGGTCCCTCTGCCCCTTTTTCTATCCAAAGTCTGCACAGCACTAATCTGCCAGCAACACTGTTTGCGCCGACGCATTGCTGCACTGTTAGCTACAAGCTAAACTCAAACTACACCGTTGTGTGGAAGCGAATAAAGAGTAGAATGACAAGACTAATGAAACAAACCGGACTATTCCAACGCAATCTCGCAAAGCAGAACAACACCGTGGCAGCTCCCGTCTAGGCTCCCAACTGGCGCTTTGAGTGGGTGGGTGGCCCCATGTTTTTTTTTTGTTTGTTTGTTTGTGTTTTGCTCTTTTCTGCTGGAAAAAAGCCACCCAGATCCAGCTCTCTAATCACTGCCATTTCCCGCCATTCACCCACTTTATTTCTCTCGCTTCTTTCCCCACCTTCTGTTTCTATATACTCACTGCCAATCTTCTACTGCTGTTCCCTCGTCTTCCCCTCCTGCCTTCTCCCAGTGTCAATAAAGAACCAATCTCTCAATAAAACCGAAACACTCACTCACTCACGCCCTCAACAGGGTGGATAAAAAAAAAAAGTCACTTCCTCTAGCTCCCTCCCTCCCTCTCTGACCCTTCCCCCTCTTCTCCACCCGTGTATTTTTTCTGCTTGTGGTGTTGTTATTTTCTAATAGAAGACTAAGTGTTTTTTTTTTTTTTTAACTAAATTGTTGGTAAAAGTTTTTTTTTTGGTTTTTTTTATAATTTATTTTTTTAGTTTAGGGTGAGTCTGAGAGCTGCTCGTTTTCATCCAGACGTGACAAAGCACACCGTCTCTGCCTCTCTCCTTTATCTCTCAACCTCCTCTTTTGCCTCCCCCCCCCCAGCCTCACCCAGCCTGTCGATCTCTCCCAGTTTGTCTGTTTGTGAGCACCGTGCAAACCCAGTGTCCTTGTAAACTTCCACCCGCCTCTTATGATTCTCCCACCCTAAACCTGCCCGCACCCTACCCCCCCTTCAGCCCCCTCCTCCCCCCCCTTTTAAAAGAAATACAGTCTTTCTGTGTCCTCGGAAAAAGAGATTTCTCTACGATTTCATTATTCAGTGGAAACATGGCATAAGGCACTGTAACCGTGACTGGCGAAACAGCAGCAAAAAAAAGAAAAAAGAAAATGAAATAAAATAGAAGGATCTCTCTTTTTTCAGCTTTGTCTCGAGTTTGTTTTGTGTGGAGTTCTGCCAGGATTTGGAAATAAATGCAGTGACCGGCTCTTATTTGTGGCAGCAGTGCCAAGTCGTCAGTTTGCTGCCTGAAGGTTTCAAAAAAAATATTACCACATTTTTATACATTTAGACCTCATGATTAAGAAATTATTTGAGAGACGGAAACTTGGTGCAACAAGATGAAGAAAGCAGAATTGAATAGAGATACAGAGAAATATTTTAGTCCATAATGGAAAACGGTTCGGTTATTTCAGTTAAGTGAGGACACAGATGTTAAACTATGTAAAGTTGCTGTTTTCAGGACAAGGTGCATAGAAGCAAGGTTAACAAAAAAGCCTCACGTTTGCCCATCTGTTAAATATTTATGTATTTTTAAATAAAACCTTCAGTGTTATATTTTCTGTATTTCCTTAGCACTTGTAATCTGAAATAACTAATTGAATGGAAACGATTCAGTAACACTTTCAAACAATAAAACTTTAGACCCTAATTGGATTTATCTGGTTTAAATTAAGGCCAATATATTCCTGTAGCACCTTTCATAAAGGTTCATGCAATTCAAAGTGCTTTACAGATAATTTCAAAGTTGATAACAAGACCAAATGCATAAAGAAAAATGGAAGATAAAACCAAAACGGTTAGAGTCAATAAAATGTGAGGGAAACTAACAAACTGATTAAATTGCACTGTCTGTGATGACATGTTGTCACCTCTTTGGTTGTTAGCTAACATTATTCACACACAGAGGTTAGGTTTGAGGGTCAAAGGGGAAAACCGCCACTTGAATCTGCAGACCAGCTCAGTGTTGAACCTTCCACTTCACGGTCTGCTTTCCTGCCACTGCACCAACCGGTTTCCCATTATAAAGCCCCTAAAAACTCACTCAGCGCTGAATGTTCAACTCCAAACACACACTAGCTGGGAACATAGAAACAGCTCAATGCTTATGTATCTATGTTTGCTAATAAAGGCCTATGATCAAAAGCTCTGGAACAGCTACTAAGCAGATCGTGGAGTTTTAGAAACACTATTTTATTAAGGTTGTGGTTGGTTGGCCTGGATCTCTTCATTTCAGAGACATTGTAATCTCACGTCTGTGTGTGGACAACACTATCTACCCCAGCAGCACAGCAGGCCAGAGATCATGTCTTTGCTGCTTTTCTCCTTGTGATACAAATTACTTTCTTGTTTTTTTTGTTAGTGTGAGAACTTGTCTTACAGCGTGTACTGCAGCTGCAGCTTGTGCCGTGTCTCACGAGGAATCTAACCACCGACAGCTCCAGTCTAAAGGTATGTGTTGACCTAGACAAGATGAGAACTGGAACAATGTTTGGCGTGAGGCTAGATGGCCACCATGCTGGCAAAGTCACAAAGAAAAACTGAATAAGGTCCTGTAGTACTTAGATTTATGAATAAAGTGACTATACTACAGTGTACTTCAAGAAGATGCTTTTTTTTCTTTTGAATTAAGCCACACGTGACCATTTCCATATTACGTGGCCATAAGTATATTGGAAGATAATCTAATACATTACAGTTGGCAAGGCAGTTGACCATGGACCACAGGGTCAGTGGTTCGATCCCCGCTCCCGGCTACATGTCAAAGTGTCCTTGGACAAGACACTGAACACCAAGTTGCTCCTGGTGGATCAGTTGAGCACCTTGCATGGCAGCCTCTGCCATCAGTGTGTGAGTGTGTGGGTGAATGGGAAGCAACATTGTAAGCGACTATTTACCATTATGGTCACAAATATGGTCTCATGGTAAAACCATGTTAAAAATAATAGTCCCACCTTTGTGCAGTTCTAAATGTAGTTGGATTCAGCTGTCATCTAAAATAGCCGGGGAGCAGCCGCACAAGTGACTCGGTACTGTAGGAACCTACGGAAAATTGGGCACAGTTTCTGACCAGCGGCCCTACAAAGCCCGGGTGCTAATCCACGCTACGTTGTAGACCTGCACCTAAAACAACGCAGTAAGAACCAAACAACGTGAGCAGAGTCGGCCATTTTACGGCTGCAGTGACGTTCTTCTCACTCAAACTTTCAAAGGCTCCTTTGTAAGTGCACTCTAATCTCAGGGGACACATGGTAAAAGACAGGACATAAATGCCTCAGTTCCGTTACATCGGTACAACTGTACCTGCTTCACATGATTTATTTTAATGTGAAGAATGCAACACAATAACACCAGCGCTATTACAAAGACGATCGTGTCCCAAGATCTGCAGGATTTTGAGTTATGTGACCAAAAGGAAACTTAACAAGAATTATTTTTTGATATTTGAATCATTTCATTTAGTGATGTATCCTGCTTTACTCAGAAGTTAGAGCATCATTTGTTAGTGACCTCGTTTTTAGATTCACTAATAATTGTTTAGAAGCATTAACAATGGGATGTGACTCATTTTCGGTTTGATAGTTTCTGTTACTTATGAATGGATGAATCGTGTGTGTCTGCGCGCGCACACACACACACACACACACACACACACCAATAGGGCCAATGTCTCATGAATACTATTACAAGGCTCACAGAGCAAATGAGTGCCATTGCCCACTTGAGACACACACACACACACACACATTCTTGTAACCCAGGGATATAGGTCACCTGTTTTGTGAGTTCATTGTTTCCTCTCGTGTTTCTCAGACATTTAAGGTGACATATTAAAATACCTTCGTGTCATTTACGGACTACTGCTTGACCTCTAGTCTCCTACAAATAAACACGTCATACGACTGTAGTCTACAGTCTGTTATTTCTGGATGTTACGGTATCACTGCAAATAATTCAGTTGTCTTAAATATGCTTACTTTGAAATAAAATAATAATAACAGAAGTCGGTTGTATGTTAATTAATTACATGTGCAAAGGCTAAAACTGTAGGAAAAAATTCCTAATGGAAAATGTATCTATACCAAATACATACATATAAGCTGTTTTCAAAGTTTCACAGTAAATGTGTCGTCTTGTTAAGCACCTTAATGTAACTCAGTGTCACCTCACCTGAGAATGACATGTTTTAAAAGATAAAAATCTTTGTCACTCAAAATGCCTTATACCCACCCAGTAGGACATGACAGATTCTTCTGGATATTTTTGATTGTGTGAATATCATTTACTGTTTAACAAACCGAAGCTTTGTACTGGCTGCTGTTTCTACTTTCCTTTTAATTCCCTTAGAGGACGCAAGTCCCCGCAAATACTTTGTGACTTCTCTACTCTGAATGTGGCTCTGAACCCCAACACCAGTAGAAAATTTTGTAAAAAAATTTTTTTTTTTTTTTTTTTTAAGCTTTGCTCTGCAGTTGTCAGCAAACTTTACTGAACCTGGAGGAAAGTACAGTAGACCATTTGTTATTTTCATTTAAGAATTTGCCCTAAGTGTTTATGTTGGAATATAGGTGAAACTGTTAAGAACTGCTGTACATTTTATATGGTAATATAGGAACATGCAGTATCATCCAGTGTAGAGGTGTTGTTTGCTCGGGTGTTTTTAAAGTTGTTCAGTACAGTAAATCTTTACGCACGAGGCCTTTAGTGCTCCAAAGTGCTTCCCAACAATAATTAAAAGAGCTGCATAATTTACTGTAGGTTCACATCTGACACACACACCTTCTTACTTTCTGGGTGCATTCAGGTGTTGGACACTAGCTTACAAGGTGCATCCATTGGCAATTGGAAGGCACCTTTTTGAAAAGTGACACTGGGACACCCAGCGTTTGAAGATCAACGTGTGGAGGTTCTTTACCCACAGAACTCAAAATGTAACAGCAGTGGTGTTTTAATGACGATCATTTTGATAATTGGTACCCTCTGAAAAATAAAGCTCAATAGTTCCCCATTGATGATATAAGTCAAATTCCTGCAGATCTGGTGTATGATCATCTTCATAATGGTGCCGGCGTTATTGTGTTGCAGTCTTCATATTTTACCGTTTGTGTTTTTCTGTTATGTAGGATTTTATCCTTTTGAAAGGCCCTAACTAAACTAACCTAAGGCTGTAAATGGTGTAGGATTCGGCAATGTGCAGTATATTTGTCCCTCTACAAATAAATAAATAAATAAGTCAAATTCATACAGTCAGACGCAGCCTGGAATCCACTAACAAACATCTGTGAGAATAAAAAAAAAAAAAAAAAAGGATAGCAGATGCCTTACAGCCGTGCAGCTCCTCTCAACTCATTAGGACACACAACACATCCCTGTCTTATCCACCATAACAACCACACCAAAACACTTTTCGTCAGACACACACACACCTCCTCTCAATCTTCCATCCACTTACGTGCTCAGCCCCCACCTCCTACTCCCTCTTTCTTCCAAATCACACACACACACACACCTTCCCTCAATCTCCTACCCGATTACACCCGCATGCTATAACCCCTTTTTGCACACCTCTTCAACACGCATCTCCTACCAACCCTAAAACCCTTTTCGTTTCCTCAAACACACACACACACACACAGGCTCTCTTTTTGTCAACCACTAACCCCACTCACCCACCCATCCCCCCCCCCTCCTCCCAGTAATCTGGCTGGCCCGTGGCCTCCTCTCTCTCGCTCCACTGTTCTGTGTGATAGAATATCGATCGGTTTGCCTCGGCTCGGCGTGGAGCAGGAGGAGGGGGCAGCTGTAGGGCTATAGGGAGTGTGTGTGTGTGTGTGTGTGTGTGTGTGTTTGGGGTGGGCAGTGGTCAGACATGCTCCAAGGTTGTTACCACAGCAACAGCAGGATGGGTCAGAGGGTTGCCATGGCGCCTAGGTCGCAGGGTCAGGGGGAGGGTCTGGAGGGCTCTCGCTCTGTGTGTGTGTGCGTCTGTGTTAATAGGAAGGAAGAGGGCGGGTGAAGGAGAGCGGTGTCCAGTCTAGCTATATTGGGTGTGTTAATAATGAATGGTGTTGTATGTAGTCGCTGTCTCTTTCTCTCTCCCTCAGTCTGTGTCTCTCTTTCCCACTGTGTCGCAATAATATATAAAGCTGCAGAACATCAGCTCAATTCCAGTCCAGTTTATTTTATTTTAGTTTTTTATTATTTAAAAGATTTTTGTCATGGAGCGAGCTTTACACAGCACTGACATAAATATAAATCTAGGTAAAAACAGCAAGAACATTATATATATAACATAACATCATCTGGCAGGATCAGTATCTGAGAGTGGACACAATGAAATGATCTTAGAAACAAATTGTGAGCAGCTCTAATTTCTCTATTTATATGAATGTATTATTTATTTATTATTCTAATTTGTGAATTTATTGTGCACATATTCCACACATAAATAAAATGTGTTGATATTTTATTATTATTATTATTTTTATCATATTTCATCTCGCACTTAGTTGCCCATTCTTCTTTTACCCTTATGTACTCTGGTCCTGGAATATACTGTAGTTTTTATGTTACCTTCACTTTATGGATTAGTGAAAACTAAATAAAGTAGTTGTAAAAATTTTAGACACACTTAGGGTTTTGTATTTGATTTATCGTTTGCAATATAACAAACCAGTGCAACGTTGTACTTAGCGGCAGGAATTAAGTGTATATTTTCTCTAAATGTAGTGACTGTGCACCATTTTCAACTCTAACAACTTGAGCATATGAACCTGAGGAGATTTGTCATAACGTGTCACTAACTGCTCACAAAGGCCGGAGTATCTGTTATTCTAAGCAGTAAACTCCCTGCTGATGAACCCTAATCAAACACATTTGGCTTTGCTAGAATCAATTTTCGACCTTATCTGTAACGGAGAACCGGAGGAACCGTGAGAACCAGTCTCACCTCCCGGTGCTGTTCTCATAGAACAACCCTTGTTGTTCAAGTTGGTTTTAATTAAACCTGCTGAATGGAAGCTGAGATTGTTTGCTCTTCCTCTTTTCTCGACGATGCTGAGCCGGTGGTGGTCTTCTTCAGCTTCTTGATGAATGCTCTAACACACACACACACACACACACACACACACAACAGCAACTACAACCAGAGTCCAGGTCACCACACCGGTGAAGTTCAAACCTGGTCTCAATTAAAAAGGTGCAGGGGTGGAAAACAATCCCCGGCGACTCAATCAACTTTAAGTAACGCTATAAAAACTGCCTTTCTACACTTAAACGAACATATTTGTAACTGAAAAAGCACGTGTAGGATGCTCTAAAGCTGCAGTGTGTGTGGCGCATGATCGAAAATGTTTGGTATCTAATTTGTTAATCAATCATTTTTTTTGAAAGCAAAAATTCAGTGGCTCAATTTCAAGTGGGAAAGGATTTTATCAGTGTGCTTCCTGAAGACCTTCACAAATGTAAAATCTCTTGCAGACTGGTTGCATTGGATCGGATTAGATTATACCAGGGTCCATGTTATATTATCCAGTTTTAAACCCGACTACGCTCAGTTGTGCTAAAATGTAAAAGACGAAGCTTCGGTGTGTAGAGAAGTGAAAAATGCTGCTTGGCTGTGGTTCAGAATACAAATTCACATCCAGGTTGACTTATCTGGTCAAAAGCACCTTAGTAGCAAGATTTCCTTTTTTTAGATTTTAAGCCAGTGGACCAAATAGGATCTTAAAGTCACAAGGCGTCCGTGCAAAGCCAATCTCTCAGTGCTGCAGACCCCCAGCCCCTTCCCCTCCAATATCCTGCATTACCACTGCAGGGTTATCGTGCAGTCGCTGTGCAGCTTGGGCGACTGCATCTGGGAGGCTGATTTCAGCCACATTTTAGTGCTGCTGTCGACTCGGTCTGCGTTTCCGAAAACTTTGTGGCAGGAAATAAATGCAATTCCAGGTTTAAACGGCGTAAAGGATTGTTAGTAGTGTGACTCCCCTTCCCTCAGCCTCCAAAGACCCGAACAGCCATTTTGGGTCTAATGTGACATTCCGGGTGGAAGGTCCTGAAAGAGGAGAATAAAAAAATTAAATCTAATAAAAGAATGGCATGCACTGAAAATCGATTTATTTATTTTTATTCTCCACTCCGAGCTAAAAAAAAAAACTCACTATTTTGGAGATTATTCTTTTTTGAAAGTGGTCCAAGAAATACGCCGCTGTCGACAAGACACAGATCAGATGCACAAACATATTCACATAGTTACAAATTTACTAAGGGCGTCTGTTGTCTCCAGACTTTGTAATGTAAAGCCAAAACACACAAAGTGAGACAATCGCTCCATCAACCGATTTCACCAACAAATTAAACCTGGGCTTGTTGTTTGGACACGATAATCAGCTTCATATTTGTAGCAGGAATGTAGCCAGAATAAATCAGCTTTATTGGGATTATTTGATTATTAATGATACAAAAAAATAATAATAACTATTAGATGCAGCCCAAGTAAGTAGTATCAATATGAATCCTATGAAATGTAAATAATAAAGCAGCCAACTCAATTGTCTTTTTTAGTGTTAATGTCTGTCCCTGCATCCATCTTCGTGATTTAACAGTAGTTAAATCAGCTCACTTGAGCACAGAAAAGACACAATTAAGGACGAAGATGACCGTGACATCGTGGACAGGTTTGCGCGGTTCGGCCATGTGGCCACACGGTGGCGATGTAAGCCCTCCGGCTCCAGCCGTCTGGGTAAGGACAGGGACAGTCAGCTGTCTTCCAGTCAGTCAAATACAACAGTTCTGGTTTAATTAAGTCCTAATTGTCTTTGGCTGATGTGATTTTTGTTCCTATGGGAACTGTAGAAGAAAGAAGCTGAAATGTAGCTTTAGTTGGTATCAGTTAAAACAGCCTGAATTTGATCCGACCATCTGATAGCACGACCTGAAAACCATGGGCAGCTAAGGGCACGATGCTTGTGCGTCCACGTACCCGAGGAGCATGAGGCTCTGCAGGACTGCAGGGCCGAGATCAGGTTTTCAGGGACGTTTCCTGTCGTCCCCGTTTCTCAGTGGGAGGAGATGCGGTACAGTCAAAGCACTGATTACAGATTCCTCTTCTTCTTGCTTTTCTAAACTAGGAATTTGTTTCAAAAATCCCAAGTTGTAAAGGTGCAGTACTATTATTAGTGCTGCACCACAAAACACTGATAGGAATATTCATATGCAGGCTACTGTATGATTGGAATGTGAAAATGAAGGTGGCTCCAGCCGGGATTTGGGATATTTTAGTTTGACACCCAAAACCCTGCAAAATATGCAATAATTGCTTGTTTTGAATACAGTTGAAGGTATAATTTCAGAGCCCTGTCAACAGTGCAGCCCTGCAGCAGAAATGTTTTTTAAATCAGGTGTTTGCATGAATTTGAAATATGCCGAGAAAGTTAATAGTTGTTTAACATTTAAGGTGATTGTACAGGTAATAGTGACCATTACTCTTTGGTCAATATACTCACATGTCTTTTTCTTTTCAATTGTCCAATTATAAAAATACAAAAATCACAGTTTTACATATATGAATACACTCAACACACTAGAGCACATTTTAACACACTTGATTCTAAATATTGATTTAGCTCTTTTTATTTTGTTGTTCTAAATAAGAATTTAAGCTGAAGGTTAAAACGAAACTGCTTCTAACACAGAGTTGAGTCCCGTTAACCTTAAAGGTCCTTTTTTTTTTTTTTCCCGCAGCAGACATTTTGACATGTCACATGGAGAAAACATGGTAATAGTAACATTATTGATGGCCGACTTATATTCAGCTGCTTGGCTTTTAGGGATTGTACACTCACTCACGTCTGTCACACCTCCACGGCTCACTGAGACCTTTCATTAACGTTATTAGCACCTGTACATTTCTTATTATCCGTCCATTAGCTGTGCCACTTATCCCTCAGAGGGAAGGGAACCGATCGCAGCTGACATTTGGTGAGAAATGGGGGACACGCCCCGGAAAGGTCAACCGTCAACCATTCACACTCGCATTCACACCTACAAGGACAATTTAGAGTCGCCAGTAAACCTAAGCCAATTAAATTTCTTATCGAGTCCAAGTGTCTGCGCTGAATAAGGCCCTATTCAGTGTTGGGGCACCTTGGTGGTCGTGGCCTGAAGGCGCCGCCCCCAGTTCAGATCCAGCTGTGAGGACCTTTGTTGCCAGTCACTGACCATTTTTCTCTCTATATTATTTCCATGTCTCAGCTGCCTGCTTTCTAACAAAGGCCCGAAATGTCGCAAAAGCATTAAATGTTGACCAACAGTTGAATTGGCTTATTCAGACAACTATTTTAAATGTGAAGGGAAAAAAAAAATGACTATAAAAGAGCAACAAATGAACTAACTGGTGAGTTTGGCCATAGTTTAACATATTAGGATTCAGGGTTTTTTACTTCATAGTGTCAAAGCAATTCAGTTTGATTTACATAAGAAAAGGCGTCAATGCAAACACAATAAAAGAAAGGATCGAATTTACTAAAGCAATAGATGGGAGGGGGAGCAATTATATTCAGTGCAAAAAAGATGCTAACGCAAAGGAGGAGAACCGTGATTTGTTGGGGAGGAAGCGCAGAGGTCACTAAAAAGAAGAAACTGTGGTGGAGTACGGTTAAAAAATGTGAAGGTGCAGCCGAAGCGAGTGAAGATCATTTGTTTTGAACACGTTAGCGACGCAATGAACAGGGGAATAAATCTTTTAACATGAGTAAACATCAAACACATTTCTCTTTTCGCAAGTAAGAGACACGACCCTCGGTTCATTTTTTTTTTGAGCGTAACTTTCCTCCTCGTACGTGTCTGCTTCATTTCTTCCAGCTGAGGTCAGTTTTTCTCCTTTAATGATGGCTCCAATGTCTCTTTCGCCTTCATTTTTTTTTTTTTTTCAATGACCTTAATATAACTTTTATTAGGTGGGAGAGAAACCACTTTCCCAGATGCTGGAGCTGTGTCTGCCATGAGCTGAGCCTCATCACCTGCTGCTGCTGCTGCTGCTGCTGCTGCTGCTGCTGGTGATGTCCACACTCACTCACACGCACATGCACACACCAAGCTCCCCCCCCCACCCACCCCCTCCCTTTTCTGGTTGCAGTCGCCATGGAAACAGCAAAGATGCCGAAGTGCAGGAGAGTTAAGGGGTTGTGCGAGAGGCTGTGAAGGTGTAGCAAAACCTTCTGAAGGACACATATGGATTAAAGGTGAGTGTCTGTGTGTTCCTGAATGCCTGCACACACACACACATACACACACACACACACATAATTTGACACTGTATAGTTCATCAAACTGATTTGGGATTGTCTCCCCCACACACACACACACACATAATAACACAAATCTTTCACTTTTCTCTAACACTTCGTCCTCCATTTGACATCTTCCGTCCTCCTCTCCGAGCACACGTTCTCTGCAGGAGGCACCTTACATCACAGTGGGGGCCTGCATTTGTACCACTGGTCGCCCCCAGATGAAATCAAGAGCGCTGAATGTGTGAATGCTACACTCTCTCTCTCTCCTACTCTTTCTCCCAAACCTACTTTCTGCCTGTGTCCCTCGGCCTCCCTCGCTCCCCTTTTCTTCCTCCTTCCAAAAAAGCCAGATGGGCTGGAGCTTCTTTTATTCTTGAGGCCCGGTGCACGTGCCGAGGACACAGGGCCTCACGGCGTTTAATTCACAATCCTTAGACGCCTCCTTCTTTTAACCCCCCCCCCCTCCCTCGTGACTAACACCATCGCCCACCCCAATCCCTCCCCAGTCACTCCCTTACTGTCGTCTGTCCTTCCTCCTCAGCACCTCTCTTCTACTCTACTCTATTATCTCCTTTTCAATTCTTCGCTCCTCTATCCCGCACGTCTCTGCTCCGCTTTGTTCTATTTTTGTCAAGTTTCATATCTCCTCTATTTTTTATGTGACCTTTCCATTCTGGCCTGTTTTGGCCAGTTTTTTTCTGATTATATTTTCTCCAGTAACCTACATGTTATGTTCTCTGCTAAATTGTCTTTCACCATTATATGTTCTCCAATTCTTAGAGGGCTTTCATCGATTCTGAGCTGCACAGGAATTGCAGTGCATGTCCAGTTTTCTATTCAATAAATTCCACATTAATTATTATTTAATTTAGGTAAACTCCATGTCATCTCAACAAAAGCCCCAATTTTCTTAACTCCTATTTCCTAAATTACGTGTAAACTTTAGTTCATTGTTAACACTACTGGGCCACATTTAAATTTTTCATGTGACACAAAAACATTTTTTGATCACATGAAAGTAAATAAATCTATTAAAGTCACGACTTTGGTGGCGAGAAAATAAGTACAGACATCTCCTCTTCGGGATGTCAGGGGTCTTGATTTGAAATGTTCACAGAATTTTCCCATTCAAAGCAGACTCCTCTGCACAAACTTTGCCTATTCATACCTATCCAAAGACTTGGCACCTCAAAAACCTGTTTGCAAACATGTTCATTTTAGGAGGAGAGGCTGAAGATGTGTGTGTGTGTGTGTGTTGGGGGGGTCAGGACTGGGGGCTGAGTGCCGTTTGAACTGCTGCCTGCAGGCGTGTTTGACCTCCTCCTTCCCTCTTGCAAGGCCACTGAACCTGACAGAAAGATGCTGCACCTCGACGATTCACACAGTGGCCGGACTCAAAGTGACGAGTGCGCACAGCAGAGCTTTTAATTGGCTGAGCTAGTGACAATCAGGATTTCAGTTTTAATAGCAGTCTATAGATTAGTGTCAGGGCGGATTTTAACCCCCCTACATTCTAACATCTACTTTATGACCTTCTTTTTTGAATTAGATTCATTTTAAAGGGTTTCGTTTTCTTATGCATGCGTAAAGTACCTGGACTGAAACCCGGAAACTCCTTCACTTTCAACCTCGTCTTCAGTAAATGGTTTAGTCTTGCAGTTTTCAGTGCAGCCTGCAGCAGAGCCGGGTCGTCTTAAAGGAAACTGGATTATTTAGTGCTGTCTGGGTCTAATTGTTATTGAATGTGCCCACTATTTATTCGGGATTATTCGGGTTAACGTGGAAATAATGAGGTGGCCGGTCTCGGGGCGGTGTTGGACGGTCGCAGGGAAATCGATGAACACACTGAGTTAATTATGAGAAATCAATTAAAAGGAGGAGAGGGGGGCTGGAAGGGGGGAGGTGACGTCCTCCGTCTTTTGTGTTGGTAGTTTTCCTTTGCTCTAAGAAGAAAATCAACCACAAGTTCGCACTTCATGTTTATGATCCACACTGTCCTGTCTCTGTCACACACACACAGGCGCAAACACCTGACAGCAATTAACAACCAAACTGAAGCCATCTTCATTACAGTTTTCTGAGGCTCTCTCTCTCTCACACACACACACACACACACTCGGTCGTCAATGCGATTTTGCTCCCTGATTTTGAGTGTAAACACTAAGCTAAATGATCACCTGACCACTCCAATAATCAATAAATCGCTCGCGCTTTAATCAGTTCATTGCCAAGATCATTGTGCACGTTTCCAGCTATTAATTCCGACTGTTTTTGTTGCCAGTAGCCTGCGTTAAGTATTATTGCTCTTTATTTCAAGTCAATCTTTTGTAATGTGAATGAATTATTATAAAAGTGCCGAGAAATATTATCGCCACATAACTTCGATTTTTATGCACAGAAAACAGCAGCCGGATTTCTTCGTTTGTTTCGCGTTTTATTGTTGCATAAATTGATGTAAATCAGTTGGGTTTATTGCATATTTTCCAGGTCTCTGAAGTCCTGATAAATAGTACGAAAATAGCGTCGAACACTTTTTCTTATCATCGTTTTATTCTCTAAAGTTATGGGGGTTTTTTTTTGTTTTGTTTTTTCTTATTTAAATTCTCGATTGCAGGCTCAAATCATAACGTAAGGAAATCGTTTTTCGTTTTTGGTTGTTAAAACGGGGGCTCTTTTTTGTCAAACTTAAACAAAAAGCAAAACTCTTGGCGTTTTATTTTACACATTTAAATATTTCCCTATATGCAAATGAGCCACCGTCGAAGAAAGCGCGAAATCCTTTCTATTATTAAGAAGATAAAAATGGTAAATATAATACCGGATATAATGCTTATGCACTGTGCACATATTTGCATTTATTTCAGTGAAGGGTTTGATGTATGCACTGCATGTAAATGGCCTGTGGTCCATGCGTTTCGATAACGGGAAAGTCTGTCACTATAAAATAAAACCTAAATCCAACCTGGAGAGAAAAACATTTTCTTTCAAAGAGCAAAGTGAAGGTGAACGAATTTAAAGCATGAATAAATTATACCTCAAATAACGAATATTTAAAAAAAAAAGAAGAAGAAGAAGAAGAAAAGGACGCCTGTTTCATTGGCACGTTAGGATATCTAATTGATAATGTTTTGTATTGATAACAAATATATATTATATGCATTACTTTCACCTTGTAGTTTTGATTTCGTGAATTAAGTTGAAGACTAAAGTTTGACCTCTGTAAAAAAAAGAAAAAAAAATCGCCAAGGCTTCACATTTCAGTTTGTCATCGATCGAGTTTCCCTTCACACCCGGAGGGTTTGGTTTGTATTTGAATTGATGAATAATAACCCTTATTTCATACCTGGGGAGGGGGGGTGGGGAGGGGGTGGGCAGGCGTCCCCTGTTGTTCATAGCAGTTTCTGTAGCTTTCAGGCCTTAATTCTAAGGCTTTGCAGTTATTTTTGATCTCTGGTTTGTTGGAGATGATCAGTGAATCTCAAAGAAAATTCCGTCCCCACAGGTTCAGTTTTAGATGATGGAAAAAAACACAACAACATGCAGCATTTGTGGATTATCTATTAATGTAATAACTTTTTATTTTTTAAAGTCACTGCACTTAATTCTAAACACAATCGCTTTACTGTAACTTTTCTGATATACAGACATAATTACAGTCATTCTAAGTAAACTGTTACTTTCACAGCATCCGTGACAAAACGTGTTATTGTCGCTGAAGCCATGATGTGATTATTTGGTGTTATCATAAACTCTATTGCTCTTTTCATCGATTTGCCAGGAGCAAACTGCCTCTGCTGCCCAGGAGCCAGACCCCACCACACTGACCCCTGGGTCAAAGGTCTGCCATTACAGCAACTCATCAGACCCCTTCATGGTCCAGACAGAGCTCGCTCAGTTTTTAATTAGGAGCAAGTAGCCTCCAGGTCCAGTAATAACAAATGTTTTTCTTTTAGGCCACTGTGTATAATGTTTATTGCCCAAAGTGATGAAGGCCTTACATTTTCGCTCGTATCAATCCGACAGCATCCAGTGGCCAATAGCAGCACGGTTCTAGAACCACAGAACCACATCTGGGGTTGCTAAGCGACAAACAAGCGCGAGAGGCGATTCGATCAGTGTGTTAGCTTTCTAGCCACGAGCTAAACGGATAATCTTTCAAGGCAGTGACACAAAAATTCACAAATGAAGGCCCAGGATGTCCTGGGATGTTCTGACTAGTCACGGGAGGAGGAGGAGGAGGAGGAGGAGGAAGAAGAAGAGCCAATGTTCAGACCAAGTTAAGTAAGAACAGTAAGGGAAACAAGATGTCTGAGCCCCCCTAGCTGCACTTCGTTGTTAATAAGCGATAACGTTCAATTCCCCGAGCAAATCTTCTCCAGTATGTCAAACAAACAGCCGAGACACAAACTTCAAGTGAAGTGATTTTTAATGAAGTTCTTAAGTTCGTGCTCTGAATTCATGCAACTTGGATTTTTTTCACTTATTGTAAGTTGAAATAACTCAGACCTTTGTGTTCTTTATCGTGGCTCTAGTTGAAGACCCTATATCACACATGAGCTGGGAATCATTCATTCAAACGCTTTTGTGAATTTTCACAAACGCGTTGACCATCGTGACAGACTTGCTGTAGTACTGATAGCGTGTGCAGGCTGGAGCTCGTATTCCATCGTGGGTTTTTATTGCTTTTATTTACTTTCTGACTTCTATGGGACAATTTTTTTTTTATTGGAGTATGAAAAGGCACATTTTCCAATGCAAACCAAATCCAAACCAATGCAAATAGGTGATAATAATTATTTCAATCCGGCCTTTCATAGTCGGCTGAACCCATTAAGTACGAACTGCAAACTACTTGTCATTTTTAATCAAGCCAAGATAAAAACTTCTTCACTTTGCAGTATGTGTAACCAGTATCAGGCACAGATCATTTGTTTACGTATCTTAAAGCTAAAGCTAAAGTAGCGAGGTTTTCTGGCTCAGCCTTAAACCTGAATGCACATAAAAGCAGCTGAAGCCAGATCATATTTCATTACAGCCACCTGCAGTTCGAATGCACTGAAATAAATGTTTGCAGCTCTAAGCTGAAGCTTAATGGAAGAATAATGGAAGATTCTTCCATTAGTCAACCAGTGTTGCCAATTTGCTATCATGTCTGGATTCACACTACTTGAGCCGCAGCCCGTCTCCCTTACTCCATTCGCCTGACACACCTAAAATAACTAAATATAATCAGTGAGACAAAACCGATCCACCAATAATTATGAAACAACCGTGGGATCAGGAAAATGCTGCGGCGGTAAACACGTGCGCCCCGAGCTTCAAGTGCAAGCTAAATACTCCTTCCATTGCTCCGTGGAAAATAAGGATCAGGACTGTCCAGTGACTGATAAGAAAGAAAAGCTCCTCGTGTATAGACCGCGCTGCCACCCGCTGTGGTTCCCTGTCATCTCTGCGACTCTCGCTAGTCTCCAGTAAATTAATTCCAAATTTACTGATAACCTCTAAGTGTATACTGATCATTTCTGCTTCACTGTATCAAAATTGTTTTTAACAGGGTGCAGTGAGCAAAACGTGTATCTTTTCCCGGGATTGATATTTTGAACTGGACACTATAAAACTCTTAATGTCTTTAATATCTGTTGCATATTGACTCTCATTAGTGCCTGTATTGTAGTCTGCATTTGACCGTGGTTTCTCAGTAAATAGTGGAAATGAAGCTTGGGAGGTCGGTTAAACAGTTACTCCTCTGGATTGATTTCCAATAATCTGGTCACTGTCTTGTCTGATCCGCAGGACGCGGCCTACGGGGGATCGTCAGCTCACGTCCCGACGGCTACCGCCGTGGTGACCGGTGTGGAGATAATAGCAGTTAATGAGATATTAACCCCAGATGAGGAAGAAGACAGGAAGTGATGAGCATTCGCGGGGAAAGACTAAAGACGGGACTCATCAATGGACGACCTCGGTCCGATCGATATTGGTTTGTTATTCGGGCGGCAGTAACAAGAAGCGCGACCCCCCTGTGCCGAGGTAAATCCAATTTCGTAATTCAGGCGTGCACACACAAACATACAGCCAGTCGACCGCACACACAGGCCCATGCATTTGCAGACATAAAGTTTAAACATTAGCAAGATCTACACCATCAAAATCAAAATATATGGATGGATGGACACACACACACATGCACGCACGCACGCACGCACACATGCGTAATAAACTACTGGCAAACACACAGCGATGATTGGTGGTCTGGCCCATCGTCCAGCTGCTTAGGATGCGAGCGGACGAGTGCACCCTGCAGGGGTCAAAGGTCAAATTCATCCCAGACGCCCGACCTCATCTACCGAAGGTTGACCTTTCTAGGCCGGGAGTGTGTGTTTGTGTCTGTCCGTGTGAGGGCAGGCCGAGGGAGAGGGGTTTATGGAGGAAAATGTAGCGGCCAATAACGTGAGAAGCATAAGTGAAATACTGTGTTAATTTAATATGACGCTTCGTGTCTGGTTGTTTGAAGCAGGAGCAGCGAAGGTAAGAAAACTTTTTTTTTTTTTCCTACATTCTATCCCATCAATATTTTGAGATTTTTTTTTTTTTTTCTCAAGGCAAGAGATGTGGAAAGTGAACTAAAGACTAAAGGGAGAGAAATTACAGGCACAGAACAAAAGGCAAGTTGAGGAAAAATGGCCAAAAGAGAACAATGATGGATTGGCGGATAGTTGCAGCTACTGTTTTTTTCTGCCTTTGTGTCTGGCTTGCTTTTCCGAATTTTATGCTTTTTGTTTTTCTCTCTCACTTCTGGTCCACCTTTCCTTGACTCGTGGCTCTTTCCGTAACATCCCAAATGCACACGTGCACACACACACACACACACACACACACACTTATAGAAATAGAATTACTTCACACACAATTTCAAACTCGTACCGCTACACTTGACAAACACACACGGTGTTTGAAGGTAGTTGTAGCAAGTTGTTCAACTTTAAGCTTTTAATTTTAGAGATATCATTCACTGCCTTTAGGTGCGTGGCCTCACTGAGCTATCGTGAAAAAATCCCCGTCAAACAACAATTTGACTAAAGCGGAACTAACTTGCATATCGTGATTAAACATATTTGTTTCGTGTTACTCGCATTTGGGTCAGACATGTTTTGTGGTAGCCTGAAGGAAACTACCAGCGCGAAAATAAAAAAGCGTGAGAATCTGCGTGTTGAATCTCAATGAAGAGTTGGTGGAGTTGTTCTTTGGACTGTTATTTACTACTTTGTGCTAAACAAAAACCACAATACTTATGCGGTAAAATCTCCACTTGCCGCTCACTAGAAACTACTAGGGGAGTTTGGCAACGGTGGTTCATAATAAATCCTAATCTGTCCAAAACATATGATTCAAAGAAAACTCTTAGCACTGAGATCAACACCTTGTTACTGGTCATGTTATATAGGAACTGGAAGGAATTAAGGTTTTTTTTTTCCCCCTTATTCTGACAAGTTTCCCTGTACGCTTCTGGTCTTTGCAGCAAATAACTACTTCAAAGGTTGGTGCCAGAAATCGACCTCTTCCCTCGCCTCTCTCCGAGTCCTTGCGCACCGATCTCCTCATCCCAGAGGTTCAAAGATGAAGGTGAGTAGGTGGGTGGAGGAGGAGGAGGAGGAAGGCAGAGGAAGGGATGAAGGATTAAAGCGGGGTGGAAATACGCCTGGCCGAGCACTTGTTTCCATCCCTCCCCTTCACCCCCGCCTGTCCTCCTCCTCCCCCCCCCCCAAAAAAAAACATTCTTTTCACTCTTCCAGCTCTCGTTCACCCCCTAATCCCTCGCTACTCCCCTGCATATGTTTCCTAATCCGGAGTGTGTGGGAGGCCCATGAACCACCCCCTCCTCAACCTCCCCCCCCAGCCTCTCTCTCGGTCGCTGTAACTCTGCAACATGCCTCCATTGCTCTTCTTTTAGTCCTGGACTCTTTGGTCTTTCGCTTTGCGGCTCGAATCATCAGGCAGCGGTGCAGCCTGTCCACGCCCACCTAACAACTAGAACCACACAAACCTAACTGTGCTATGAATATATACATTTATCACGCGATAGCGTTGCACATGCAGCGCTCGCTTTATACGTCAATTAAAAATGACACACTTGTGCTGGATATCAAACTAGTGTGGCCTCCTTTGTCCACAACTCTTGATTATTTTCCATTAGTTTCTCTGCCGCTCATTCATCCTTTTATTTCCTCCCTCTGGCTGTCTTATTTTCTCTCAGGTGATTTCGTTCTCATTTCAGCTGCTCTCGTAACACACACACACACACACACACACACACACACATGCACACACAGGCTTTTTGTCCTCCTTCTTCCCTTGCTTTACCCATTACTGAATAGTATTCCTGGAGCCTTTTGTGAAGCCTTGTATAGGCACATGCCAAGTCAAGTTATTTCAGAGCGGTTTCAATGGAATTACCCCCCAAAATAATCTCCTTTTGCCTACATAAAAAAAAAAAGTAGAAAGGGACAGAAGAACAGAAGAGAATAATGTAAAACGAACCAGCATCCTTGACACAGACTAAGCCTGTAGTTCCACACTAAAGGAACATAACAATATGAAAGGATCAGAGAGTCTACATATTTCAAAAAAAAAAAAAAAAGAAGCACCAAGAAATCTGGATATGAATTGTGGATGAAAGCAGGGATGTAGTGCACAGTAAAGCTACCTAAACTCAGCTTACCCTGCTTTTTATTCGGAGATTACTCACCTTTTAAGCTGGCTGAAATGTTCACTACTTGAATGTAGAGGAACTCAAACCGCTGGGCAGAAAAGGAAGGGTCTTTAAAGGTAACAACCGAAGGTTCAGTAACATTTCACAAAAAATGACATATATTATTAATATCAACGGCTGGATGTCGGCGCTAATGAATTATTTAGTATGCGGGAAACAAAGCCGTCATCAACACTCGGAGCACAATTGAAATATTGACTATACCATAACAGTGGCGTGCATTTAGATTCGTGGTTCATAGACATTCGAGGCTGTTTGGGAGCCTGGAGGTCAAAGGTCAATGCAGCAGCACCTAAACAGTTCATGAATAAAACTGAAAGATGGCTGTGTGTTTCAAATTGTCCTTCAATGAACTGGGACGGCTGAACAGGAATCCGTGTAATCTGGATCAAAGTCTGACCCTCGGTTGTAATTAACCTGTATCTGTATTCGTATTTGATGTTTGGAGAAGCGGGAAACATTTCAGGAAGGACAGACGCTTTCAAACGACCGATCGGGTCGGTGTGTTCTGATGGACGTGGTTGCACGATTGTGTGTTTGTGATTCTTAGAGGATTATCTGGAATATGTAAACACAGCTTGTGTGTCTCTTACTCATCGCTCACTCACTGTTGTCGTCTCTATTGATTATTCAGCAAATTGCTGAAACACTTTTGGACTTTTTGATTTTCCACAGGCACTTTCCAAAAAACGGAAAATGCCTTTTCTCACCAGTGAATGATCCAGTCATCCAAAAAATACGGATAAAAACCGGTTATTCATTAGACATCCTCATCCAATTTACTTTTTGATCAATGTCCCATCAATCTAATTACAAATATTTTTACTGTGCGTTTCTGTATGTGGGCACTAAAGCAGTTCAACTTGTGAGCATACTGTATCAGTTTTATGCTACAAAGCTTTTGCATGTGTCCCCTCCATAATTCCCCTTAAACATTAAAAAATGATGTAGTTGAAAGCAACAATGCATCAGTTAACAAATGTATCTAGTCGCATTTGCATTGTTCCACATTACACACTTGGTTTAGCTTCTGCTAAATAAATGCTGATATGCATTTGTACGTTGAGGTAGTGTTGATATATAGGATCATTTTATGCTCCCACTTATCAATGATACATATGTTTATGTTCCCAGGTTTCTACCTGGGTGTGCATAGCGTATATTTACTGCATATCCTGCAGAAAGTTTGTGCATCCACAACTATTCGGCGCATCGCTCCACGTGCGCGCTGGCGTGCGAGCGTGTGCCAACCGCCTTCAGGCTTCCACACACTGTGTGTTCATCATTAAACATATATATATATATATCTGTGTGTGTGTGTGTGTGTGTGTGTGTGTGTCAGTGCCAGGTGTCATATCAATAGGTTAATAGCTGTGGTGTCAGATTCAGTAACTCTGATTAGTTGACAGTTCACTAATCCACACACCATCCTGAGTTATTGGCCCGGCCCATTGATTTCCAGCCTGCCAGCCAAGCCAGGAGGAACTCAGGGGTCGTAAGAGAGCCTGCCGCTATTGATTGGCCCCAGATCAACCCCACCACCACTTCCCCATAACACACACACACACAACCTTAACTGCAGTCCTATGGCATGCAGCCTAACATACTCTGAGATAGTTTCCTTTTCTGTTTGTATTGCTCTCCACTTCCTATCTCCCCACCTTCTCTCCATCTCCTATTGTGCCACTGGGTATTATTGTGTCGTGTTGCACTGTCATCTCCATCAGTCAATCTTTTTTTTTTTTTTTTTAGAGGGAGATATTTTTATTGACAGATTTTATGAGTTGTAGAAGGCATCTAACAAAACTGCTTCTCTCTCTCTCTCTTTCTCTCTTTCTCTACCTGCTCTGCCCCACTGCCAATACTTTTCTATCCTTTCATCTGTATCAGCACATTAAAGTGCTACTCCACCCAAAATCTTTAAAGTATCAAACCCTTCATCCTCTGTAGGCTTGAAAGGCACCTGTAAAACATTTGTAGTCTCACTTTTTTTTCACACAGATACAGCTGTGGCCAGTTTAAAGATTCACACAGTCCAATGTATCACAGGCGAGAAACTTCAGTCTAAAGAATTAATGTCATGGGCACAAAGAAAATTCCACTATTAACCGCAGCGGTTCAAGCCTACATAATTTAGCTTTTAATACTCAAACGATATAAGAAGACGTGTTTTGTGGGTCACATATGACTGACAGACTGTGTAGGTGGTTTGTGTGCACCTGTGACCATGTTGTTGAGGCTCAAAAGCTCTTCTCAGTCTCAAGTGAGGGGCCACCGTGAGATGCAGTCTGCACATTGGCATCTTCAGAAAGCAAAAGCTAGACTCCTTCCGTGAGTAAGTCATTGAAAGGGTGCTCACGGGGACAAAAAGCTCGATTGTTTGGCCTGTACACGCGGGAAGTGATCATAATCAGCCCCGGGAAGTAGCATTCCACCGGCAACATATGAGCCCACCACCCACAAGACTGGGGTATAGCAGTCCGGTGTTGCATCTACCTCCTGTTTCTTGTATCCTGCACAAACTATTCTGAATAGAGGCTTAATCGTTTTCCGGATTCGACTGTGATAAACACGTAGCTGTTGAAAATCGTTGTCAGTTGGACCCCAGTCCTAAAGAAGCGGACTAACTCAAGAGGGACCCAGGTTTGAGCCAGATGATCTATACCATATATGTACGGTGGAAGAACCGCAAAGACCAGAAAACATGGCTGGAGGGAAGAACATATGGAGCACCTGGTTTTTAGCATGCATGCTATGATGGAAGGGGTCTGCTACTCATTCTGATGGCAAGATCTTCCCAGGGTTCAACCTCCGCAAGTGACTTTTTGCTCAAAACTTGCCTATTCCGTCCGCTGATAAGTGTTTTTTGATTGTTTTGTTCTAATCTTATCTAAACCAGTTATTCTGAACGAGCGATCCGAGCGGAGGATCCGGATTCAAACCTGCAACCCAGCAGTCGGCACACAAGGTGAGAGCGTTTCATTCCGTGGCTCCGCGAACAACATCGCTCTTATTATCTCAGGCCCTCGCTTCCTCTCGCCTTCCCCTGCTACCGACATCTCTCCTCGGCCTCTGTGTAAGCACTGGGGTGGAGAGGGGTGGTGGTGGAGGTGGGGGGGGGTTGTTAAACATTTTTCTTCCTTCTTAATTGTTTTGACTTGTGCCATTGGCATCCCGATTAGGCCCCATTGATTTCCCACTGCTAAGTGCATTGATTTCTACATTTCTCATTGATCCCCGCTTCTAAATCTACCCACACACACTCCGTGTCTGTGTCTCTCTTTCTGCCGATGAACACCATGAACATGTTGTGTGTGTGTGTGTGTGTGTGTGTGTGTGTAAGTGAGTACAAAACGGAGAGAGAGAGAGAGTGAACAAGTGCTGGCAAATAGCACACAAAGGACAGAGATACGAGAGTGAAGTCAATGGGTTTCGTATTGTACAAGAATGGAATTATGAGGTTTGTGTGAATAAAATGCGCAACTCAGTGGAGACCAGTGGGGAGTGTGTGTGTGTGTGTGTGTGTGTTGCAAGAGCAGTAGTGATTTGATTGCCACGCATCTTGACATGAATGGTAATGTTGTGGCAGAGGTTCCCGTTTTTCCTGAAAGAATTCGGCCTAATTCGTTTTTTGAAATGATCAATTTATTATTGGGTTTTATGCAACAATTTGGGCAAATTAAATTGAAAATATATTAAAAAAAAATGTGACATGCTATTTCGGCAGCAGAATACTTTGTGAGGGGTGACATTTAAAGCACCTTCTTATTTCTGTGTTGCAGCTTGCGAATGTCTAACTTATCACTTGTGTACACACACATACACACACACACGCGCTTAGAGAAACACGCAGAGAGACACACACACACACACGCAGAGAAACACACCCTTTTGATCTTATTCCACGGTGTCCAGGAGAGCTGGGTCTGATCCTCTCAGTGTTTAAGGCTCTCATCTCCCCCCACGACTGCAATGGCTACACATATAAACACTCAAGTACACACACACACACACACACACACACACACCAGATGCTGCATGCGTTGGAAAGCTCCATCCATGTCATCGGCATTACCTCGAGCCCTGATGCTGCGTCTGTGCTAAGCTAAGCTGTTTGGCCCTTTTTGAGAACAGAAAACATAGTCTGAGTGTGTGTGTGTGCGTGTGTCTACTTTTCGTGTGTTTATGCACGTTACCGTATATTTTTACATACTTTTAATATTTTGTGAGTGTGTTGCTTTGGGCTTCCTGTGCTTTTCTGCATGTTACAGTGGGGTTTGCATGCTCCTACATAATTTTGTGTACCAACAGATGAATGCGTATGTTCCCGCATAACTGTAGGCGTGAACCTGAAAGCAGAAATGACAATAACGAGTCCATCCCCCACCACACCCCTCTGAAATCCATTACAGCCAATCCAGGGTGAAATAGGATGCAAAACTTGTGTGAAATGTCAACACAGGCGGAAAAACATTTTCAAAGTCCAAATGAAATTATGCATGAAATAAAGGAGAATATACATGGGGAAAAATCCCCAGCTTGTGAAGATAAGAACATTGGGGGCGGGGGGTTGGGGGGGAAATTCACAAACCGATTTTCCGCGCTCGCTGTGATTTCCTGCGCACTCCAAGTTGAAGGCGAGCTCCCGAGCTCTGAGCAAGAGCATCGATTGGCGTCAATGATCGTATCATTGTGGCGTATCAACGGCATCGTGTTTTACTCTTTTCTGTGTGTGTGTCCTCAGCGGCCTTAAGAGGAATAATGGATATGTGGGAGGGGTATTGGCAGGGCCCAGACCGGCCCATTGACAACCTGTCAGCATCGATTACAGGCCACACAAGGAAAGGCAGAGAGATGGAAAGAGAGAGAGAGAGATTCTGAAACTACATCAAATGTCCAAAGCTAAAAATAGAAGTGTGTGTGTGTGTGTGTGTGTGCTTTATGTAAATGAGTACTTCCATAAGTATGGACACGGGTATGTGTCCAGAGGTGTGTATTTCTAATAATGTACCTCAAAAGTAATAATTCTCTCTTCCTCAGTTTGTGCATGTGTGTGAATATTTTATAGTGTTGTTTATTAAGCCCCGTGTTACAGTCAGATAATGATTCTTCTGTCTCACTCCGTGTCTCTGGGGTGTGTGTGTGTGTGTGTGTGTGTGTGTGTAGCGGCAGCACAGGGGTAGGCAGTGATATAATTGTAAGCTGGTATTGATTGGTTTCCTCTTGTTATTGATGAGGGAGAATTTAATTCAACCAACTCGTTTGTCAACATGACACTGCCATTTAACAATAAACTCTCTCTCTCACACACACACACACACACACACACACACACACACACACACACACACCCAAAGCAGACAGAAAGCAATAATCTGATCCTGCAAGAAACTTATTGTGCTGAAAAGAATGTTCATTTATTCAAATTATTTGTTTATTTAATAATTTCTCTAAAACAATGAGACCGACTGTTATTGACACACGATGGTAATAATAAGAAGCTCATGTAATAATCAATTAAACCTTCATCTTTCATTTCCTCCCAGTTGGAGACGTAAAATGTGCAGTTCATTTCATTTTGAACCATTAAAAAAAAAGGACAAGTTGACTAATAAAATATCAAATATCAAATATTCTAAACACTGTTGCATATAGTCCAGCAGTTTGGTGTCAGGTCACCAACAGGTTCGCTTTGAAAGGTAAGAGGCAGCGTCTATTTTAGGTTTCTTAGACAATGCTGTCTGTGAGTGTGTGTGTGTGTGTGTGTGTGTGTAACTGATCAGAAATCCACTATGGCCTATAAGCCCACGATGTCAGACAAAGCAACCACCACAGCAGGATCCAGAGCAGTTATAAAAGGATAGATATTACAGAGGGGGAAAAGAACATATTGCTATTGATGAGGCCCGCCGTGCGCCATATTCCTCCCCTCTCCTTCAAATCCACACACAGCTCCCTCCCCTCCTGCGATGGACGCACAAAATACACTATATTCTACAAGAAATAATTGCTTTTGTCTGGAAGGAGTTTGGATCGGGGCTCCTCTGCGCTTTACCCTCATCTGCAGAAGGGGGCTCTTGAGGGACAACCGGTCGCTTCTTTATTTGGCTTCTCCACTCCCTCCTCCTCCTGCTGCTGCTCCTCTTTTCTCTTTCCTGCCTTTCCTCCTTGTTGGACACACGGGTGTCATCTGTCAATAGGGAGTGGGCTTTATTTATTTTATTTTTTTTTATGGGAGGCCCTCCTTTGTGCTGTGACGTGTGTCTGTGTATAGAGGACATGAGGTGCCACAGAATGTAACGGAAAGGCTTTGAATGATAGGACATAAGCTCATGAAGAAGCACAAGTATTGTAGTAGTAGCAGTAGTCATAATGTTAGTACTACGAGAGAAGTTATGATGGTAGTCATAGTAGTAGGAGTAGGAGTAGGAGAAGTAGTATCATTGAACTGTCGTAGAGGTCACAGCAGTAGTATCAACAGTATTACTGCAGTATTAGAATCCACAGTATTAGTACAAGTCGTACTGATAGACATAGCTGTAATAATAAATGGTGGAGCTGGATCAGTAGCAGTAGTACTATTACTACATTAATAACAGACACAAAGGGGACCCGTGTATTGTACTGTACTGTACTGTACTGTGTAGTAGAGACCACAGCAGTATCAGTGAGGGTGCTGATATTGATATCAGTATGATACAGCTTTAGTAAAAACACTACTAGTATTTATAGACAGGAGTATTGAAGTAGGAAGTGGTTCTAGAAGCAGTTAGAGTATTTGTACTAATGGTAGAAGCAGTACTACTATTAGACTAAATTTAAAGTACAAATTTATAAACTAGGGGTCAGTGATGGTGGACTCTAAAGTTTCATAACATAATAATACATAATAATGTATAGAGGTTACGTAATGTAACATCGGGGGTTTCGTACCGACATTTTTTATTTTAGAACTAGAAGTAGTAGCAACATCTGTAGATCGTATTTAGTGAGCTGTGGTCGTAGTAGTACAGACAGTACTGCTGGGTACAGTCTAATCGTAGTACAGCAGCTGTAAAGTCCGAGGATCACGACGCTTCTGATATTTATATTTCACGTTTTCTTTTTTCCAGCACTGGCAGAGAAACTGGGGCCTTTTCCACAAGGCCCGTAATTGATCGATAACTTATTAACAGCTCAGTCCGTGTGTGTGTGTGTGTGTGTGTGTGTGTGTGTGTGTGTGTGTGTGTGGATTGGTCGATTTCATTTTATTGACTGCGATATTTAGCGCATAGATTTTTCTATTTAAAAAAATCCATGTAGGCGATAATCTTGAGTGTAAATGCAGAGCGCAGACGGGGGCTGTAAACGAGAAGAGGTGCTGATGGCCGGGAGCCACCTTCCCTCGGACACACACACACACACTCACACACACACACAAACAACGGCAGCTAAAACACTCTCGTCGGCCTGCAATTTAGATTCCACTCACCTGGCATTTTACGCACACACACACGCAAGTAGCCCGAGATAATTAGTAATTTAGCAGCCGAGGCTCTGCGGGCTTTGATTACTCACCTCTGTGCGGAAAAGAAGACGTTACTTGAGGGCTGCAGGTGACCTTGTGTGTAGGCCACACTCGAGTAAATCTACATGAGCAGGAGAGAGAGAGAGAGAAAGAGAGAGACCCACCTGCTGAAATATACATCAAAGCCCCCCGCTCCACCACCACGCTTTGAATTCACGTCCGCACAAAGTGCAGAGGGGATCGATTTTTCGGAGGCCGGCGATGATGTGATTATTGGCTTCATTATAATGAAGTAATCAGAAGATCAATTGACTGGATCTGCGCTCGCCTTGTGCGGGATTATAGTGGCCAAAGAGTTGAGACAGTGCGAGCGTTCATATTTCAAATGATTCGTGGTGCTTGTGGTGTCAGGCCAACATATGCTCTTCACAGTCAGCTTCTTTAATATTAAGCCCAGTTGTCACTTGTTATTTCAATAAACATCCGACAGATGCCAATAAATGTTCAGATGCTGCCAAACAAGAAATATTTGCTCCTATCACAGGGAAGAGAAAACGGGTGTCTGTGTTTTTCTGCATATGTTGTACGCGCGCGCGTGTTGGGGTGAGGGGTGTAGATGGTGAAGGAGGGGGGGGGGGTTAAAGAGGGGAGGGTAGGAAACGGGGGTTTTAAAAAAAAGGGGGGGGAGGGGGGGGGGGCTCTGTCTCCCGTACGGAGCGCTTCACCGTGCCAGAGTGCGTTTAGGCTGCGCAGTGTCGGACCAAAACCACCGGGGTTCCCACAAATAAACTGAGGGGACGCAGATACGCGCGCGCGCGCACACGCGGGACACACACACACAGAGAAAGAAAAAGAGAGAGAGAGAGAGAGAGAGGTACACACACACACCGGCGGATGGCGGAGCACAGCCAAAGAAAAGGCACCGCCGCGTAAAAAGAAAAGGGGGCTCACTATATCCTCCTCTCCGTTTCTCGCTTGGTTGCAGTAGGAAGCCGGAGGACAGGTGAACATATTGATATGGATTTATCCAATTATCGATGTATCGATTCGGCTTTAATTAGTAATTCGCGGTAGAGCAAGAAAGAGGGAGAGAGAGAGAGAACGGCGAGGGCAGGAGAGGGAGGAGCGAAAGTCAGCCAGGAGATCCCTGCGTGCACTTACTTTATTATTTGATTATTCGCCTTTTGCCAAATAATGTTTTTGCGTTTTATTTTCGTGTCGCATTGTGTGCACGTGTTCTTCAGCAGACCAGCCAGCTACTAACCAAATCTTCACCACAACCAAAAGCAACTCCAGTCTCACACGGACAGCCCTCCCCCCCCCCCCACTCACACGCACACACACACACACAAACACACACACCCCGCAGCCCCCCATATTTTGTCTTTCTTCATACGGCGGATTCACCGGTGGACAGCGCTTGTTTGAGACTTTGCATGTGAGCGCAGGAGGACTAATCTGTCTTTTCCCAACCCGAACCAAAGCCGACCGAGGAGGACAGACTGTGGAGCAGCCGTGTGGACACAATGAATGGAGTCTAATTGTGCCTGCGGTCCATCCAGTGGCGAGCAGCGGAGACAGGAGCGCCAACTGCACTAGTTTCACACTGGTGCAGGTCTAACAGAAACCCTCAACTGTGCGGCCGCATCCAGCATCCTGTAGCCTCCATGGACAACCACCGGTAGCTTTATTTATCCCCCCCCCCCCCCAAAAAAAAGCCCCGCGCATCGCCGTGCGTCCCTGCGTGTTGCCCGGACAAGTACGAGGAGCATCGTATCCATCGGAGTGCAACAAAACAGAGATGTGAGTCCGCTGATGCTGCACAGGCTCGATCCACGGAAGCCAAAAACAAAAACAAACCAAAAACAAACAAAAAAAAGCCAAATATTGAGTCTTGTTTCCCAGACCGTCCCGGCGACCTCACGAGCGGCTGTCCACAAACCTGGGAGACACGCGAAGACAGGCCAAAGAACGACAGAAGGACGACGGATAAGAGAAGAACAGCGAGACTAAAATTAAAAAAAACAAAACAAAACCAAACAAAAACAACGACCCCCAGGTCGACAGAGGACCATGTTTGTCCCCCTGCCGGTCCCCTTCGTCTTTCAGAGAACAGCGTCCGACTTCAGCGCCTGGAGACTCAAGTCCTCGCTGGCTCCGCGGTCCAGCCCCGGTAAGACGCCTGTTCCCGGCTCCTTTTTCTTGCCACTCTGCACTAGCACAAAGAATCAAACTTAACTCTTTATGATCTCTGTTCGTGTTAAACATCTGATAGATTTAACCACAATTGTATTTTTATTTTCATGGTGTGTGAGTCTGAAATGTCTCGAAGCGCTTGTACAGAAAGTGTCCAGATTTTTTTCTGTCCTATTTGTCTAAATATGACACAAACTGTCACCGCGCCAGTCTAATTTTCCACACATGAATTGGATCAGCTTTTTTTTCCTGATTACTGATGATTGCAAACAAAAAACTCCCCTTTTTCTCAAGGAGAATGAAAACACTGAATATTTTACCCCCGAATGTCTGTATCTCCCCAGAAACAAGCGAAACTTTAACTAAAATACTTACTTGTAGCTATGTAACACACGCCCAACATTGGGTGCGTGAATAAACGGCTCATTAGCATCCGTCACAGTCTCTGAGAGGCGCCACGCTCTGCTCCTCATCTTTTCCCCCCTTCACTCATTGCAATCCATCCATCTCAAGCTCCATCCTATCTGTCTCCTCTCCTCTCTTCCCCTCCAGTCTTTCACGGGCAGGTTAGAGGGGGAATATTCATGGTCATCTATCGATCAGGGGATATTGATCTCTGGCCGGGGCCCACGTTGGGAAATCAGGTGAACAGTGAAGTTGGCGGAGAGAGAGAAAGTTTGGCTGTACGTCGGGAGACGAGACGACAAACGCGCTGAGGCTAAATTAACATGGCCAAAATGGCAGAAGTACAAATGCTGTAGCGTAATTGGCCACGTCACTAAAGGGACCTGCAGTGAGTCTGTCAATCAATAGTTACGTGCCATAATGACCTAATCGTGCCTTTTATGTCACGCTTTAATTCCTCGTGCTCACTATAACATTGCTTTAGTGACTCGCACTGAGATCAATAAGGGCTGTGCGCTATATTCCTGTAATATTCCTCAAGGGCAGCACCACTGATCTGGGATGTGTGGACGTTTATCATGAGGACAACTGCTGTCTCTTTAACCACAGTGCACATTACTGTGTCGAATTGTGTAGAACCGCACACACGAACCCACCGCAGTGTCAGTTGGACATGACATTTCTCAGACACATCTTGTTTCTGCCGCTTAGAGGTCAGAGGTCGCCACGTTTTATTTCTCCCGCTCCTGGGAGTTTTGAAACTTTGCGACATTGTCACCCTTTCAAGCCAAAACACGCGTGCGAGAGTGTGCGTTTGTGCATGTTTTGAGGGGAGCTCTCGCTGGGTGACAGTACCAGCGGCTCCCCCTGTCCCACCCCCCCACCCGCCCGCCCCCCCTCATCCCTACCACCTTAATCCATCCGAGCGGAAATTTCACATGACAGATGGGGTGGATGTGTATGCCGAGCCGTGCCGAGCCGTGCAGGGTAATTCAGCCTATCACCTTAAGTAGGTGTCAGGGGGAGAAAAACGGTTGAGTTTTTAATGAGCGAAGCTTCTTCTGGCGGCTTTGACAGGCAACAGATAACCACTGGCTTCAGTTTTGCGGGGGGAGGGGTGGTGGAGGGGGCGGCCTCTCTCTCTCTGTTGGTCCTTTAAGAAATTAGAGCAAAAGACGCGACGAGCAAGGAGCAGAGGTGCAGGCTGGGATTGAATGAATAAGTGAACGAGTGAGCGCATGAATAACAAATGAATGAGGGGGTTAAAAGTATCAGTTGGTGTAATGACGATCAGGGAACCGAATGGAAAAAAAAATAGGGGAAAGAAGTGGTGGGAGAGGCAGTGAATAAGTGAAGAGGTGAAGGGTCGGAAATTATGATGAAGTTAACAAGTGAATATATGAACACAAGCTCCATGAATCAGTAAGTGAATGTGTGTGGGTGAATGGATGAAGCTGCTGTCTGTCTCCTCTGCCTGAATGTGCTGCTTTAAACATATCGGTGTAATAAGCAACCAGTCCACACAGGGGGGAAATAAACTGTGCGGGAGAGCAAAGGCCAACGCTCATCGCCACTTTCCCCCCTTCTGCTTTTTTTTCTTCTTCTCCTCTTTCTGTCGTCTGTCACCTCTCGATCTCCGGAGAGAAGGAAGCTCGCAGTCCCCCGTTTCTTTCCCTCTTCTTTCCGTGAAGCATTCACTTGACTCGAGAGCCTTTTCCAGCCAAATGCAAACTCTCTTCTTCCTGTCCCCTCTCCCGCTCCCCCTGTCTGCTTCCCTCTGGACACATAGGTTGCTGAATTGGATTTGCCTGGTGTGGTTTGGCTGGGCCCCATAAGCCACTTTAGCTAAGTCTGTTACCCCACAATTCTGTCTCTCTCTCTCTCTCTCTCTGATCTGCGCCTTTGACCGAAAGCGTGCACGTGTACGTCTGTGCGTTTGGCTGCACCTGTAATCGTGCGTGTGTGTGTGTGTGTGTGCACGTGGATCTGGGTGTGTTTGCTTGAGTGTGAGCAGAGATGGGGTTTCAAGAGTCCAGGAGGAGGTGAGTAAGGTTCTAAACAGCCGACGTTAGCAGACAGAGGCTCTACAGTGGATCTAAACTGAGCGATTATGTTTTTTTATTTTTTTTGGGGGGGGGTGGTCTTGTAGTCTGACACCGCAGACCACTGGCCTCAGCTCACCACAGTTAATGCTCACAGAACAGACACTTTCTCCATATGTTTCTGTGTTTTCCTGCGTGTCGCCCGTCAGCAGCCTGTTTTGCTGGGTGTCTAACTTGAACGCTGCTGCAGAACAGAAGAAATATTCTTACAGTGCGTGACAATGGAAAACCTCTTAATATGTGCAAAAAGTTCAAAGCGGGGAAACGATGTCTTTAGTGGAATAAAAGACATTTTCTAATGAGTCAAATCAAGACCAAGTTTCTCTCTGAATTCTTTTTATTTAAACCACTCAAACAACAAACTACACCTCAGCTGCTGTTAGTGAATATTTTACATTATACCCTATGAAATAAAGGCATCACAATTAGGAAATTGTGGCCTGTAACTTATTTTATCATTTGCAACAAATCTGTTCCAAAACGTGTTTCAATGTGTTAATGTGTTCGAGTGTGATGTCAGCAGACTAACTTGATTAGTAGTTTCCTAATGACATATTAACCTGAGGGACGCGTGGAGAGGGAGGGATTGTTCGAACACTCTTGCACTTTCTTTTTTTTTTTTTTTCTTTTCAAACACAGACGCTATTAATTTGAGCATATGTGATGATTTGCAGGCTTTGGTTTCTCACTCCGTGAGAAGTTAAACAACAGCGAACGTCGCGAATTGACGAGGATGAACCTCGAAAAACGGGCAGAAACAAAAAAGGAGAGGATGAAACCTTATTTCTCAGAAACACTCTCCTGCGTGCAAAACTGTATCTTCTCTCTTTCTTTTTTTTTTTTTTTTTGCTTTACTGCTCATTAAAATGATATCCACTGCTGAAGAGCAGACACTGATGTTTCTTAGCTCATTTCCAGCATCAGATCTTGGCAACAAAGACTGAAAAAGGCTTCTCTTTCTGTGCAGCTCGGAGATCTGACCAGCCAGTCTTTTCTGCTGTGTGGTTTTCAGAGGGCAGGCAGGGTGGAGAGGGACCTGTAGCTGCTGCCGCTCTGTCCCTGCTCTGCACCACAACAAAGGAAATCTAAATGCTCTTTTATTTTATGTACACTGTTGTAAAATCCTCCAGGGCCACTGTGGCCCATATAAAATTGAGAGCTGTCAAATGCACAGAGAGAAGGCCTGTGTCTGGATTGAGAGGGATGGTTTATTTATGTTGGCTACTCTGAGAAGCCTATTATGTGAGCTGCAGGTATTCAGCACGGTGCCCGTTGTATTCTCTGCCCCAGCCTGTTCTGCTATCGGATTTACTTGATTTATTTTTATTCACACTATTAAAACCTATGTGAATTAATAACAAAACAAAAAAGAGCTCCGTTAAAATATGTTCGTGCGGGCGGCTTTCAATTTACAACAAACAAAAGAACATTTTGAGACTGTTAGATCAACAACGTTGCACTGAAACAATACGACGTTGTAGCAGTAGTTTTTTTTATTCCGTCTTATTTTATTTTAACAACCGCGCACATAAACCTTTACTGTAGAGTTCAAAGCACAAACCTTCAGCCTACACACACACACACACACACACACACACACACACACGGAGCTTCGTGCTGCTCGATAACTACCTCCTCTCACACCCAGGATCTTCACCTCGCGGTGCCCAGGAGGAGGTCTCGGTGTCTGGACCACACCAAACTGGGCTCGAGCAAAGGCCCCTTTGTCTACAGTAATTGGCTTTCTATGTGTGTATGTGTGCGAATTTGGTGTACGAGCTTGTATGCAAGATGTTTGTGTTTGTGACAGGAACTGAATTTGCTCAGGTTGGGAGCAGCCTTTTCATTGTGTCTGCGCGTGCAGGTAGAAAGACGTGCGAGCAAACGTCTTAAAGACAGGTGGATATAAGCGACAGTTGGGACTATGCCTGTGCACAGTGTCCATATAGTTTCTAAAATCATAACAATAACCACGTAACGTGTAGAGAACAAACCAACAAAGTTGTTTTTCCTTATAGACAATCACAGTTAGAGTAGTGTCATTCTTAACATGGATGTTAAGAACGATGATTGGGGAGGACGTCAAAGCCAAATACATGATTGACACATGTGGGAGAAGGACCAACACGCAGCAGAGGAGCAACGAGACACAAGAGAGAAAGGGACACAGGAAGCAACCGAGGCTCCTGGGCCACAAAGATCCACAACGCGCCCGTCTTGAGGCGCCGTCAGCCAGGAGAAGGCGTGAGGTCCTCAGGACGTCCAACCCTCCCGACACTGAGACCCCGAGCAAAGGAGATGACAGGAGAGAGAGAGAGAGTTTTGTGTGAGGTTTAATAGAACAAGCAGTTGTTTGGGCTAATGAAGAGAGAGAAAATCCACCCATGTGTTTGACTGTGTGTGTGTGTGTGTGTGTGAGTGTGTGTGTGTGTGTTAGAGCTGCCCAGCTCTGTGTGTGAGCAGCCAGACAGGTGGACGATTCAATAATTGCACGTTCAGGTCAGTTATGGATCTTTCCAGCATGTGTGGTTTATCTGGAAACCACAAGCAGCTCATAGCTGCCCATTGTGTGAGTGGTTTTAACCTTCCACCACTATTGATTAGCCAGCATTGACTACTCTCCTGCCACCCCGTTTGTGTGTGTGTGTGTGTGTGTGGGAGGAAAGTGTGTGTGTGTGTGGCAAACAATTGCTGTGGATGTGTAGGAATGTAAGGTGTGCACTGTAGGACACCTGCTTCAGTGTGTGTGCGCGCGTGCGTGTGTGTGTGTGGATCAGATTTTAAAAGGGGCAACGTTCTCGCTCGAGTCCCGGTGCTAACGTGATTGCGAATGACAAAGCGTCCAGGCGGGTTTGTTAGCTCCATAATGGGGAATCAATAGACACAACACAGATGTCAATACAACATGTTTTATTGCGTTAAGCTGCCTCACCCCCACCGTGGGCCCCGCGCACACACAAACTCTGTCTGAGGATGTATCTGCTCTGTCGTTGCTGTTTGGACCACTTGCACGTGCCCATTATTTGGATCCATAAAAGGATTATCATTTTTGTATTTATTGTTTTCTTGTACGTCTCAGTACAGTATTACAGGACGCTGGCTTGTCTATAGTTTTTAAATGTTTCAACTATCAATTTGTAAAGCTGTATATTCGGTGGCAATTGAATTGATTAGTGCGATTTATTCACAAATGAGAATTTGTTGCGTGATATTAAAAAAATCTGTGTATGTACTTGGGAACAAGCAGCTGCTTTTTGCAATCAACTAAAAGGAGCGAATTGTATTTGTTGGTGGCCGGTGGGTATTTGCTGCAGCTCAAATACTCCCAGTGTGAAGTAGTTGGTAGCTTGCAAAGTACTAGTAGCTGCGCCAACACTGGCTGTAAACAGCACTTTACCACCTGTGTCCTTAAAAGTTTGAGCTTCCCACCTATTGTCCAAATTAGACAGAAAACGTGTCGACTTAAATCTACACTTTATTACTACAAGACAGGACCTATCGATGCCACCTGGATACAAGCGGATGTTTCTTTTCTGTAAAAACCTAAACTGATTTAAAGCCGATTTTAACACCTTCATAGAGTTATTTTGGGGCACGGATGGATTACTGAACGGTCCTATCAGGCAAGTGTCCAAGAGGACAGGTGGCCCCTGGACCCCGGTTCTTCACAGACAAGTGTGAGGGTTTGTGTGCAGCAATAAATGCACACGCACACAGACACACACACACACCTTTTTTCTTTGCCACACACAAGTTATTTCACATGTTTGACGCCACCCGCTGTGCAGATATGAAATAAACACACACACGCACACACTCGTGTTCAACTAAATATGGACCCCTGAACTCTGCTTCCCCTCTGCTGCTGTCCATACGTCCGTCCATCCAACCAGCTCAAACGGTCATTGTTACCGTGGAAACATTCATAGGCCATTAGAGACACTTATAGAAGGAAAGGTATCCAGGTAAACACTGCCCTCCTGCACACACACGCACACAAACACACACCCTCCATTGGACAGTCATCTTCGTCTTGTGCTCTTAATGGTCACAAAGGCCATTAAGGACTAAATTGGCTGTACTCAGTCTATATTTGACTGCCCTCTGTGTCTCGTTCTCTTTGGGTATGTAATCGCCAATCATATGTAAGTGTGTGTGTGTGTGTGTTTGTGACCACTTGTGAGTATGTTTGCAGCATGTCGGTGTGTGTAACTATGAGAACCTACGTACTTACCGAGTACTTATTTCTGGTGTGTGTAAAATTGGGGTTTCCAATGGCTTGTCTCAGTATTGGTGTGTGTGTGTGTGTGTGTATATACAGGCCAGTGTCCATTTTACACTCCCGCTAAATAATGAATCCTGGGCGCAGCAGGGGACCTTTTTTGGTTTAACACCAGTGCACACCCATAATCGAATGCACTCAGCGTGTGCTGCCCCTTTGTCGTCGATAGGCTTTCTCCTCGGCGCACATAAATGCCATAAAGGACCCCGTGCCTATTCATTTGTCTCATAGCTCACATTCCTTCCCTCCGCGCTTCTCCTTCCCTCGTTTCACTCCCCTCCATCACTCTAATTCCCCCCCCCCCCTCGGCCCAGGCTTGCCACCGGGTGTGTTCGACCAGAAGAAAGGTGAAGGAGAACATGAGGGCCAGAGCGAAAAAGCAAGGGCCAGGGGCTGTTCGACTGATTAGCGGCGGGTCTGGGGTCAGGGCTGCGGCTCACCTGCTGACTAAGCAGAATAACTAGTTGTCACAGAAATCAGTGCTGTTTGTTTTTTCCTTTTTATTTTAACCATTATTTATTCATGGGAAAATCATTGAGAGGCCACTGATCACATTCACACTGATACGCTCATTCACACCTGGAAGCCGCCCACTACATCCACAGTCTGATCTGTGGCCATTGCAGCTGTAGGGGCTTGGGGGTCTTACCACAGGGGTAATGATGAGGGAGAGAACTTTGAGGCTTTGAAGGCGGTCAGACGTTTTCCTACACCAAAGGTAGAGCGAACGAAATTGAGAACGTACTTTTTCAGCCTCAGGATTAAGAATCCCGACCTTTGACACCAAGTTTCACAGTTGTGACCACCAATTCAGAATTAGCACTAAACTTGAAACACTTAAAAGATAATTTAATGCCATGTCCCACATGTGCCTGTGGTTTTCATAGGTTGTGCTACAGCTCTGCGCAGGTGTGTGTGCACATCTGTTAGCTAATGCCTGTCACTGCCTGCTGCCAGAAGTCTTTTGTGAGGACCTGAAGGCAGTGATCTTGTTCCCCTGCTTGCATGAATAGAGAGGACAGGGCTTTGGAAAGGCTTCTGTCCTCCTTCATGGGTCTCTGACATAATGAAGCCAGTGTGTGATCTCACACAAAACCTTTGTGTGGAAGTGTCAGTAACCTCGTCGGGATGAACGCTTCTGCCTTCTCAAAGATTTTATTTTTTTTTCCTTTCCGAGATTAAAATGACAAGGCTGTGGATAGGCGGAACATTGTGTGTGTGTTTGTGTGCTCGAGTGCATTTCCCAGTCTGAGTGTTTGCGTGTTTATGTGCACCGCTGTAATGTAATCTCACCGTTTGCAGCGCCGCAGGGACGTCGCATGCTCGCCAACATAGTTTGTATCGAATAAAACGCACACAGAGAGCTGACACGTATCCGTTGTGGAGGCCTTTTTGCATGTCTGCAACTCTGTGTGTGTGTGTCTGTGTGTGTCTTCCTAAGCAATATGAATCCCAATAGCCAACAATGCTTTTTTTTTTTTTTCTGCCACTGATACATTTAGCTAATAAAGTTGGATGACAAAAGTGGGGTTAGTTATATTGGATTCCACCTCTTTTGTCCCATCTCTCCACCCACGTCCGTCTCCTTAGCTGGTGGTCATCACTGTTTGGGAGGATTTAGAACCCCCCCCCTCCCAATTTAATTTAGCGGACAGGAGTTATGGTAATGAACATGGGGACAGAAAAGGGGGCGTGTGAGGAGAGGGGAAGATGGATAGGAAGAAAGGGGGTGGGTGCTCATGTTTACCTCAGGAACACCAAGTCCTTCCTATGAGTCCTCCCTTTGACCCCTCCTTCCCTCCAGCCTGTCTTATTGAGGTACCAGCAGTGACTGTGAAGTGTTTTTAGTGAAAATACATAATATCATGCAGGATGGCGGTGGGGGGTGGGGGGGGGGGGTGGGGGTGTATGCACAGAGACAGAAGTAAAGTGACAACAATAGAGGATGGAGAGAGGAAGGAGGGGTGGGGAGGTGGACAGGCACTGGGTCCGGCCCTTTTTAATAAATCTGAGTGCTCTGGTTAGTGCTTCAATCTGCTGTACTCAACTAACCCCCTACACACACACACACACACACACACACACACACACACACTTTCAAATACATACATGCACTTACTCCCTGTGACTCATTTTCACCCACATATGCTGTCGCCAGACTACAAGCTCAAGGGCTTTTAGAAGGTGTTTTCGTCCGACTGTACAGCTGTTCCCTCTCCTAATTGTGCTGTCCACCAGACCTGCACACAAAAGTATGAAAAACCAAAGTTTTTTGATATTTCTTTTTTTGTTGTTGTTGTTGTTGTTGTTTGTTTCCTTCTTTCTTTTTAACTACTTTCAAGCTTAGTTGACAGTTTTCCTCAACAGTGTTACGGCTAAATGAAGAAAAAAAAAAAAAACCCAACAAACGTTACTGTAGATGCAATTAGAACAAGCATAAAAGCGAAGAGACAGCGAGCTGCTCCCCACGAGTACCTGGATGCGCTGGGCGCACGGCATCCATGCTCATAAAGACGTTTGTGAGTTGAAACAAAAGCAGCTCATCCACGCTCACACAGCGTGCAGCGATGTAAAAAAAAATGTTCTTGGCCGAGTTCCTTGTGTCTCGGGTCGATTTCTGTTGTGTGAAGTTGCAATTTTCTTATTCCTCACAGATAAGTGGCCCCGTATAGAAGGCGTGATGTCACACCGAGACGTCTCCAGCAGCTACAGTGAAGTGTAATAGCAGAAAATCTTTCACCTGTCTGAAACGTCAACTGTGAACATTGGGTTTTGATCTCGGCTACTCAGATGGACAGAGCAGAGGCCTCGTTGTAGACCGAGTGTTTGGCACCAGTGTTTACCAGAGACGTTGTGGGGTCTTTTTTTAATGGCCAAGCTAAAAGCTCTCCGGACTGGAAACTGGAAACACAGTGTAGTTAATAAAATGCTTCCGACCCAACGAGTTCAAACAGACGGATTAAGGTTTCTGTTAACATAACAACGAAGAACAACGAAATGCACCTTGTGCGTCGCTAAACCAGAATTTTGTACTGCAAAAGTCACTTTGTTACGGTTCTGTTTGGACACTCACTGCTGGTTATGGTTAGAAAACCACTGTGGTCTGGTTAAATGGAGACACGACATGTTTATCAAACTTGAAACGAACTGCAATCTTTCCCTTTTGATAATTCAGAAAAACATGCTGCGTCAGCGCATAAACGTACGATAGCTGCATCGATGTGTCGTTTTCTCTAAGCAGTGGATCGAAGCCCCTTACAGGGACATGTAAACGACCCCACTTCCTCGTGTAGTGGCAACTTACACTTGCATCTCGTCCCCTTGACATTGAACTGTGTAAGTACGACAGAGTGAGTTATTAATGTAAATCAAGTGCATTCAAAGTAGCTGCCATTCAGAGCTGCTTCATACGTCCCCGGTAACTTGCACTGCCACGACGAAAACTGGCTGTTTGGTTCGGTGGGTTACCTAGCAACCACAAGCTTACTGGCCAGACTCGGGCTGCGGATGTTAAACGGACACTTTAAGCTGGGAAACCGTGTCTGAATGGGACATGTTAACCTATGCATGACACTGCTTTCTACCATGGAGGTCTGCAGACATCTGTAGAAATGTGTTAAGGAACAGAAGAAGCAAACCTGATAGGTATGAAATATACCGTAGACAGTAGCTGGTGTGTGGGTTTGTTTGTTTTTTTTCTCTCTCTCTCTTTTCTTTAGCCGCTCCACGTGATTTAAAGCACTTTGCTCGGACTGTGAAGTTGCAACATATCCCGCCTCAGACATGCAGAGGCCAGGCGCACTCACGAGCAGTTTTGAACACATAATCGTCTTCACACTCCGTGGCTCCAATCTCTCTCTCCCCCCCCCCCCCCCCCCCCCCCCCACACACACACACACACACACACACACACCCACACACACACACTGCACACACATTTACTACATCAGATAAAGGAGCGGAGAGGAAAAGAAAAAAGAAAAAAAAAGAAGGTTTTTCTTTACCCTTTTTTTTTCCCTCCTCCCCACTCTCCTCCTTATCACTGCCCCCTCCCCTCTTCTTTTTTATCCTTTTATTATCCCCTGCTTTTTTTCCTTCCGCAGAGGAGTGCTCAGTGCAGAAATGAAATTAATCTGTTGTACTACACCCCTGCCTCCTTCCCCCCTCCTCCTCCTCCTCCTCGTCCTCTTCTTCTTCTTTCTCCCGCATCTCAATCTCATTCTCTCTTTGCTCTGTGGGGAGGATTGGACTCGTCACTTTAACCTCTTCATATTGGATATGAATCTGTTAGCCTGCCTGCCTCTCTCCCTAATACTTCCCACCTCAATCCACATAGTTCACACACACACGAACACACACACACACACACACACACACACAGACAAAGGCAGGGTCACATTTATTTACAAAAATGCCTGTACGCGCACACACACACACACACACACACAAACACAGCAGTGAACAGACCCTGTACTCTCACACACTTCATTCCACGCTGGAATCTAAACTGATCTTTTGACAAATCCAAATCTTCACACACACACACACAGATGTTGACATCTCTTTGACTGTCCTCCGACCGGTTTCTGCCAGTGCTTCAATCAAAGCCATTGATATGAATCTGAGCTGTTTTCTCCGCACTGGCAGCAGCAGCTATATAGCTGCTGTACTTTTGAGCAGCTACACATCTTTCATCAGGGCCTATGCCTGGAAAATGGCTGTTTACAGCCGCTCCCACCCTCCCTTTTATTCCTGCCACTTCTACATAGAGACAGGCGATATTGCAGGATTTTAGCTTTGGCCTTGGCTGAACCACCCTGCCTTATTAGTGGGGATATGGAATGAATGGGAGAGGTTTCATACTTCATATAAAAAGGGGAGAAGAGGGAGGCAGAAAATGGGGGGTGAGGGAAAGAAATGTGGGGAGTGAGCGGGGTTCTCCTTAATGGTTCCCCCTAGGGGTTTTAGCGGCAGTGCAAGCTGGTGCAGCCACATACAGTCACTGCAGCGAAATGGGACAGGTGAAGATCCTCCTCCCTCCTCCTCTCTAAAGAGTGGTATGAATATGGTAAATCCGCTGTCCGCTCGGCGGCATGATTCTCTCCCAGAAAATGGCCCTGTGTCTGTGTCCCTCGGGGGTATGAGCTAAGGAGATTCTGCATTTAGGCCCAGCACTCACTGCCTTTCTGCTCTCTGGGGGTTTAAGAGGGGCCCAGACTGCCCCAATCCTCCTATCTATCTCCCAACGCCACAGCCGCGGCACCAGCGATAGCACACAACACAGCAGCTCAGCTTAAACATGGTGGATGGAGCAACACAGTTATCGCTATCAGGATGCATGGCTTTTACACACACACGCGCACACACACACAATCACACACACACACACACACACACAGACAAACACGCAGAGCCTCTATCCATGTCAGTGTCTCGCTTAGTGAGTGAGGTACATTTAGCTAGTGTTCGCCTGAGGCAGTGAGGGATCACCGATGACCATCGTCATGTTGTGTTAGAGACTCACACACACTCACACACACACACACAGGGTTGTTTTACGCCACCAGCTCTGGGGCTCCAGTCTTGTTGGGGTCGGAAAACATGGTTGGATGGCAGCTCGCTCAGACTGTCTGTCAGTCATCCATAACTGCAGAAGACAAAGCATTCGGTGTATTTGCACCTAGCTGGCCTCCATCTTAGAGCTGGGACACACTGACACAACGGAACAGCATATTTCTGTCTGCGGATGAGTGTTGTGTTGCTGTGTTTCGGATCGAGTTTCAGACTTGTTAAGCTCCCATGGCCATCGAATCTGTTATCAGATCTTTCATTCGCAGTCTAATCTGAGTCACACTATCGTTAACAAATGTGCAAGTTGACTTGAATGTTTCAGAGTCAAACAAACAACTTCACAATGTATTTTAATCTACCAGTTTTTTATGTTTTAATAAGTACCATCACCCGTGTCATTCATAGTTGCTTGTGTACAAGAATTCGACCTTACGCTCTGTTCTGTGACCCATCACGTCAGGTGACCTGTAGCAGGGCAACGACAAATTCACCTTCAGGTAACGTCATGTGAACTGTGCATCCAAAACATCAGCAATTGTTATAGTCACTTGTTGATGAAGTAGGATTAATATTATTTCCACTGCGTAGTTCTGATATGCGTAGCTGCAGCAAGTCGCTGAGGAGCAAAAGTCGAAATGAGTGAGAACAGTGATGAACGCACTACAGCCCTCCCACACAGGACGATGTCCACGGTCTAGATTTGATGGCGGTTTCTGCAGTTTGGATTAGTATCAGTGGCCAGATTTAGTTGTACAGCGATTATTGCTCCATAAAGTGAAATTAAAAAGACCATTCGTGCTTAAAAAGAAGTTACACTCATATATGAAATGATATGTTTTGTCACACAGCCCTGTTAAAATTACAAAATTACCAAAATTACCACAAATTTAAAAATATATATTTTTAACTATATCTCTCAATGAACCACCAATGAAAAATAATTTAAACAGGTTAAATCAGTGGGATTTAATAAAATGCTTTTGACTCCATCAAACGTCAGACTCCAATGTCTATACGTTGACCAGCTAATGGGAACGATAACTGAGTCTTTCACTGAGTATTGAATGTAAAATGAGTTGAGAGGAAAAAGGTATTTTTTGGGGGGCCAAACATCGTGTACTGCTTACCTGCATGTAACTCTACTGCAAAACTGCCTTTAAAACCAGAAAAATACATGTTATCACAATAATCGAAGTCCCAGAAACAGCTGTCAATCATAATCAAATCGACTCCTAAAACTAATCATGGTAGAAAATGAGTATCCTGCCCAGGGACACATGGACACAATCAATCCTGCGACCTCAATGTTTCCCGGACAGTTTGTCGAGCAGGGGCTGCTGGGAAACATAACATGCATTTGATGGGTCATATTTGAAGCCAAAAGATGGTTTCTATGATTTGTTTATGATAGTTTATTGAACCAGCACAAGTTAAATGTGTGTACTGTTGATGCAGAGCCATTAATCCTATAAGTAGTAACGGATTTGTCCATTTGAATACCTTCAACGAGCAAAGTGCTCCCTGTGTTCGTCGCAGCAGTGTGCACAAATGTTAGCGTTTGAATTTAGACGTGATAAAATATTGATGGAAATGTCCACAGCAAGTTCATTCGTGTGTGTGTGTGTGTGTGTGTGTGTGTTTTCAGAGTGTGCCTCTGCTTGTCAGTGTGTGTGTGTTCCTCCAAATGTTTTTGTCCTTCAGCTGTGGCACACGTGAGCCTAAGTGTGTTTGCATAGTGCATCTGCCTGTGCATCGACGCCCCCCCCCCGACTCTTCCCTCTTCCTCTTTGTGGTGGTGGTTTTAGGAGTGGGGCAGCGGGGGTCCGAGCTCCCCATGTCATCCAGAACCCCCTCCTCATCTTCTTTTGTCTGCTCGTCAGTTAGGGAGCAGTCTGAGCGGGACTCGGGGATGCTGGGGGTTGACCTTTACCCTTAACCTCCTGACCCACCCCTCCCCTTCTCCGCTGCCCCAGTGATTCATATGCAGGCGACCCATCACCCAGCTATTCTTCTCTTTCATCTGTCCACGCCTGGCCAGGCTGTTGTGTCACGTCTCAAGTTCAAGTCCCGGGGCAGCCCAGGCCATCCAGGGCCGCGCCGAGAGGGGTGAGGGTGGAGAACCAGTGTTTGGTTGCTCATTTATATTTAGCAGGGCTCAGTGAGAGATGGTCAGCCGCTGTTTGGGGATGGGCTGGGGTCATGCCGGGAGGTCAGCTGCACCCTGACAAACATGTCTGTAGTTATTGGGTATTTCTTTGACTATCACTCCTGGAAACTGCTTTAGTCGGGCAATTTGCTGAAGATTCTCTGTCTAGTTTCTAGTTTCTAAAATAGATTAATCTGATGATTATTGGTGACATAGTGGAAAATCACAGAAAGTCTTTTAATATTTAAACATTTCTTCACTGTCTTATTTTTGTGGAGGCTAACGTGTGGTTGATTAGAACCAATAAAGCATTTCACCTTCTCTTAAATCATTCTGTGTTTTGTCCAGAGGCTCCATTGTCACCTTATTAGGGGGATATTCTGTGGCGGGGGGGTTGGTGCTGTGGTCTCAGGGTCAGGGTCAAGGTGGGAGGGGCCTGGGTCAGCTATAGCCAGACGGACGCACAGACGGTGGACTTGACATTGAAGGGATGAGTGGATTAACCGGACTGGGAGGCTCCTTATGTTTATGTTTAAATGTCATTGAGGATGGCTTGGTGGGTTAGGGTCTGTATTGGTTTGGCTTTGACAGAGAATTGTGTGTGTGTGTGTGTGTATTGTCAGGTGTTAGAAAGTCATCCGTTTTTTTTTAATTGCGGCGAAGGAGACAAGTGAATCTGATGGTGAGTTTGGAGCAAAAAGTTATTCCTCCGCTGACTCTTTAATGTTTTCACGAGCCGACTAATTTATTGTTTTCATCCGGTTGGCAGACACTTCTTCTAATACTGTATATCCACTAACAAATGAACAGTATATGAGAGCCAAAACATCTACACACGTACTGTCCTTCAATTTGTATGTGAGGGTGAATGAATGCAATGAATGAGTCACTGACAATAACCAAGCTTTCATTAAACAGAAAAATCCCTCCATTGTCCCATTGCAGCACTGTTATCCTGCAGAGGACACTCTGAGATGAATAACCACCCAATCAGTGCAAAATAATAAAAAAAAAAAAAACTCTCTGTGCACCACACATTCCACACACATTATCGTTAGAAAACATACAAATATGGGTTTTTCTTTTTGTTTGTTTGTTTCTTTTCTTTTCTTTTTTTTTTTTCATGGAAAAGTAACATTCCTTGTGGAGATGCAGAGCTTCACAAAGTCCAAGGATGCGTTAAGTGGGAAACCAATTTTTTCAGGCATCTGACATTTAACCCACTGCTTGTGTTTGTGGCATTCTTGCTGATAATGGGCTGGAGTTTGTTTTGAAAGCATCCCAATTGACAGTTGATTGAGCCGGCCTGAAGGTTATCCAGCAAATGACGTTTGCCCTCTGAGAGCCAACGCTAGCCAGCTGGTAATGGTGCTTCGGAGATGTATACAGCCACTGCACTGAATGTGTTTTTATGCTCCAGATGAGCCTGTACTGAATATTATGACTGTAACGTTCGACGGCCCAAAAATTTTTTTTTATCTTGTTTATACATCATTTTATTTTAGGGGTAACCTGCCTGCACCTGTTTCCGTTTGAGCTTTGTGTACATACTTCTCTTTATGACTCCATATTTATTTAACGGGTGCAGGAGTTGTTTGAATTTTTATGGATAGAAACATCTGTTTGGAAAAAGTTTTTTTTTTAGAGCTCATGCTGCACAAATACTCAGACTAAAGACAGCAGTAGCTGACATCTTGAGTGTTGACTAGAACCACAGCTAATTTTGTATTGTGTGCAGAACTATATCTAGGCCGTCGAACGAATCAGAGGAGCAGTGACCAAAATGTCAGCACAGCAAATAGAAACGTGGATTGTATGAGGGAGAACTTTTTATTCCAGCAATTAGCTTGTTTGATTGACATTCAGTTGAGAAGAAGGTGTGTGTGTGCGCGTGTTGATGTTTGGGAGATAAAAAGATCATTTACATACTTAATCGCGTCCAATGTTTGCTGCGTTCACATTTAAATAAGGTCCAACGCTAAAAAAAACTGTGATCGTTTTCGTGATCCCACGCCTTGGGCCTTTTCAAAATAAAGTCAAATCACTGGTGGGAATTTGGGGAACGCAAGGGTCTCATCTGACAAATAATTTGTACTTCTGCCTAAATATTCAACTTGAGTTTTTTTTTTTTTCTAAAATTGCTTTGTTAAATGTTTAGACATTTATTTGTGCGTGTGCGTCCTTAAACTCCATTATGGTAGATTGGTGTGTGCATCCAGTTGCTAGTGTTATTACCGGTGTTAGTAGTTCCGCAGCTACACATGCTGTCAGCTGGTGATTTAAAGTGACAGGGGCACGGCAAGCAGAGGAGTCTGTATTTGGAAAGCATTTGCACTGCCAGGAAATCCACATGGCTGGTCATTCTAGCCTTTTTTCTTTTTCGCTATTTATGGGTTAAGCAACTTATTTGAGCCACTGAAGTTAATGCCTAATGTTAGACTTTTAGAACAACTCCACTTCTACATTTCTGAACGTTGCACTTTCTGCACAAAGGTTGCTTTAGCCTGACAACGATGACAGAAGCGTATACAACCTGTCATTGATGGCAATTGCCACTTTTCTTCCTCTGCCCCTGGGTTTGTGAAATGACTGTGCTACAACTTGTCACTTTTCTACCTTCGGTATTGTTTTTACCTTCACGTTGACGAAACTACTCGCAGTATTTTCTTGAATATGTGTAAAAAAAACACAATTTGAATAACAGGTGTGTTTTGTTTTTAGAGTATCTTCCTCACTTCACTCAGCGTTAGCCAGCATCAAATCTAGTGGTCACCAGTGGCTACTCTCAGGCTTAATAACCATCTGAAAAACAGGGGGAAAAAATCCAATAGAGCTCTGCTGCAGCTTTAGTCGAAGGTAAGACGGTGTGAAACAGCTTGCTGGTCCTACAACTAGAATTTGTGATCTGGAAAAGAAGATTTTTCTCCCGTGGATCAGCAGAGTAATGATCATATGCCGTCTGTTAGAGGTTTGTAATAAGCTAATGTTTTGATAAGGTGTTGTTTTGAAATCCCACCACTTCTTTCTCTCTTCCTTCATCACACATACATTATTTTACAAGGTTCTGTATAAGCTTAAAATGGCTCATGGCCCAAACACACACACACACACACACACACACACACACACACATCACAGCATCCTCCTCTCCTGCCTCCCCACTTTCTTCTCTCCACTGTCCCTTCCCTTAGGAAAAAAAAAAATGAGGGAAAGAAAAATGGACAGGGAGAGAGCATTGGTCACAGAAGAAAGAACCGGGAAAGGATGGACGGACTTAGATACAACAAAGACAGAGAGATGGCTCTAAGAATAAAAGGAGAGGAGGTGAAGATAAGTACTAAGAGAGTGGGGGAGAGAAAGAAAAAGGGGAGAGAGGGCGGGCAGGCGACAGACAGACAGACAGACAGTGAGGCATTAAAATTCATGGCCTTTTTTATTTTCCGTGCTGAAAATCAATACTGTCTACTATAGATGAGGTGAGATGTGGACAACAGCCTTTGCCGGCCAAAGCAGGAGGAGGGAGAAGAGAGAGGGGAGGGAGAGCGAGTGGGGTGTCGTCAATATTAGCAGTGAACAACCACTGCAGGCCGAGGTAGGAAAGGGGAGGAGAGAGAGCCACCGGGTGTGTGTGTGTGTGTGTGTGTGTGTGTGTGTGTGTGTGTGTGATGGAGCTGGGGGTAGGGTAAGGTTCATTAAGTCTGACCAGAAGAGCTTTTGGCCAGCGTAGCGGCAGCAGGCCTTTTGTCCAAGGGTCCGGACACACACACACACACACACACACACAGATGGATGGACTGATAGATATTACCCCTCATTCCCATTATAATTTACAACCCCCTCAGAAGCTCCATCATTTAGGCCATGGTGTGTTTGACTAATGTCTGGCAGATGTTCTAACGCTACATGCCCACTATTGTCACAGGGCCGGGGTCAGTTCACTTGTAATTCAGGAAATGGAGATTCTTCTGCACCCAAAATCTATAAATCTTCCACCATGAAAAGGCTCATCCCTTCTGGGCTCTGTGGTTATTGCATTACTTTCATTTTACACTTTAACTGCATGCAGAGGCCACCAAGCCGCCACTGTGCATGTCAACCTTCTGAACAATGTGGAGGGCATGCGTTTTGTCATTCGGCCCAGTTATGGAAATACATGCAGCTCGGCCGGATTAAAATTTTGCCTTTGAATTATGCTTTGTTATATCTTTGATTATGTCCATGCAGCAGGTGAGCAACGAATAGACCATAAACATAAAAAAAAAAGCTCATTACGGTTTTGCACAGTACAAACCGAAGAGTGCATACAAGTATTCAGTATTTGTACTGCAGATATGAGACTTTAAAGGGATCTAGAGAGAGTAAACTCATGTGTTGTTGTCATATCACACGTGTTATAAACAGGCTACGTCGATTAGCAAATCCATCGCAGTCACACAGTCACATTTTCACTTGGGCCCCACTCAGCAGTGTTTGAAATCACTTACAAGAAGCAGAAGTTAGTATGAGCCATAGTCAAAATGGCTAATTTTGACAATTTGAAATGAAAACCAGAGCCAAGTTCCAGTCCTGCAATATACTATATACACCAATCCGGCGTAACATTATGACCACCTGTGCAAGTTAAAGCCAGTGGCTCCAATACAGGGGGCCGTAAAATCTGCCTCATTGCTTTTAAACATGGTGGCGAAAACATTAAACTCTCACAATGCACTTTGTTACAGCCCCACTACCCACTATGACACAGCGTCACCTTTCTGACAGTTTCAACCTAAAAATGGAGGAATTCCAAACCTTGTAACGGTAGAGTTCATGGCCGAGCTGCTGATCGGTGCAAGTGGCCACGTCGATCCAGAACCAAACAATTCAACACGACACTAACAAATCAGCTAACGCCCACCAGTTACATCATTGTTAAGATCTCGGTTTTTGGTCACCACCACCTGCACAGCTGGGCCCCTCAGGCAAAACATTAGAACCACCTCTTCTTAGAATGCACCCCAGTACGACTCTACCACCCACTGTGGCCTCGATAATAAACAGAGAGTAGAATTATCCCTTTTCTGACAGTTTAAACTGAAAAAATGATAATTGTTAACCTTGTAAGAGTAGAATTCATGGCAGAATAGAATTGTGGCCAACTTTATCTCTTCACTGTTCGATTCTGTTCGTTCATGATGGCGGTGACATCGTGGCGCCGCTGAATATAATTTACCAGCTTTGAACGTGGTCTCACTTTGGGCCAGTCTTCTCCCTGCTTCTCTGCGTCCACCCTGTCACCATCTTCTCCGTGTCAAAAAAGACTCCGAGAGTCGAAGTTTTCTTTGTGATTGACAGTCAGTTTGCCTCCATCCAGAACTCTGGGTTTTTTTGTTTTCAGAAAACGCGTTTTCCACCTTCTGAAAAAGGCTCGTTGCAGAGAGAGCAGTGCTGTGTAAATGTCAAAGCAAATACTTTGTATTTCCATGCAGTGATAGCTGTGTTTTTTTTACTCTTTGCTTTTCTTTGAACACTGACGATGCAGCTAAAATTTGCATCAGTCCAATGTTGTTGTGCACGATTTTACAGTTTGTGCCGTCGGCGTGTGTTTTTGTTTTTTAAGTGATGCTGACTCACAGCTACTCGGTGGCCAATTATCCTTGCGACCTCCTTTCCCACTGACTGTTCTCAGCCGGATGTGCCTGAAGTCAAAGCCACGAGCTTCCAGCGACACCTTTGGTTCGATCTGCTGCGATACCCGCACATTTGTTTTCTGTGCCTTTCAGGGGAAACACAGGACCCTTCTCCGGCACAAAGGTTCAAAGGCGTCAAGCTTCTTCCGGTCCGTTTTCTTCACTGTCAAACTGCCTGCTCATCGTCAAATGTTTTGGCTGCTTGTTGCTCCTTTTCTTGACTCTGCTGATTGACTGGAATTATCTGCCGTGTGTGCTTTTTTTCTTTCTTTTTTTTGGGGGGGGGGGAAGTAATTAGTTTACGTTACCTCACAATGCCCACCGCGTTTTTTATTTTAAGCAGAACAAATGTCTCCCGTTCACTGTGGATTTACAGTAGTGTACATTTTGTGGAAGTGTAGCATCTCGGATGTCAAGATAAAACTCTGCTTCCTATCAGCCAGAGAGACAGACAGACAGGAAGACAGAAAAGCTTCCACCTAAGACCGAATATTTTGACACGGAGTAGATGGCGATATGACAGGCGGCGCTATCGGTGAACAAACCTGTAAATGTAACGCCAAAGTAAAAGTTGAGAAAACATCTGTAGTAATCTGTGGCTGTGTTCTGCAGCAGCGAACTCTGTCTCACGGGATGTTTTTATCCGGAGTTTAATATCATTTTGTGGTAATTCAATGCTCGTCTAAGTTGGTTTTGAACTTGCTGCTTGTTGTTATCCATCAAATGTTTGTTGACACCGAACCATCCCACAGGCCGCTGTCTCTTTCCCTCTATGCACACAGACTGTTTCTGGAGACCCAGGGCTAGTGGTTACTATGGGGATAAGGGGAGAGAGAGAGAGAGCCGGGGTGAGCGAGGTAGAGAGGGACAGGCTGTGGTTTTGAGGTGTAAAGCATCATAAATAATGGAGGCTGCACCTCACATTGAAATGCAAAGGCTCGAGCTCAGGCCTGAGCAGAGGTAATGCTGGCTTTTTGAAATTTATTTTTCATAAGCGTGATCTCCCCAGCCCCCCCTCAATCACACAAACACACTGCTCCTCATAAACCAAAGGAACTCCTCCCTCCCCCTATCCCGTATGGAAAACACACTTTAACATAGGTTTGCATTCCAAATTTCATTGAGTCTGCCGGAGCAGACTGTCTTTTATTGAATTCAGTCGCTCATCAATCGCACGTCAGAAGCAATATCAAAGCAGTGCTAGTTACAGAGGCATCCTCATATCGATATATCAAAGTATTTCATCTTTTTTCCCTAGTGGAATGAAAATGCGGTGTGGTAATCACGCATCTGCGTATCATTTATGTGGGACAGGTATTAAGAAACTGCACGAGTTGTTGGAATTAATTTTTATTCTTCGAGTCGAGGCACAGATTTCAGCACTTTTGATCGCAGCTCAGCTCGGTTTATATGAGAGTGAGAGAGACAGAGAGAGCGGCGAGAGCAAGAGATGTGTATGTGCATTTATGTATACTGGTGTGTGTGTGTGTGTGTGTGTGTGTGTGAGCATGCACACTGCTTTGTGTTGCATTGTGTCCACAGTAACATGCCAATGTCAGCTAAAGAAAAAGAAGCCAGACATTCAGCCAGAATATGGATGAGAGTCCTAACTATGTGTGACTGACTGGGGCCACTCATATGTAGCTTGTGTGTGTGTGTGTGTGTGTGTGTGTCCAAAGAAAAAGTGGTGAAGGAAAGAGAGATATGACCACCACAGTGGTTTTTCTGCACAGCGACTCACAGTTTTTATGCCAACATGCTGTTATCAGTTCCAGTCATGTTGGTGAAGGATTGTAACCGCTGGAGCATGTAGATAGGCTTCATACAAACGCATCATCTCTGATTAGACCTTAGGGATGATGCATTGAGGTTTTCTCTAAATGCAGCGTCCTAATCATGGTTAAAGGTGCAGTGTGGCAGTGATATTTGCATTATTGGCTTAAAATCGCATCATTCGTCGAAGCGTTGTCCGAATAAATGTGCTTCTTAGGCCATAAAAGGCAGCAGGACTTATAAATACATCGATCACTTTGCGCCGTGAAAATAATGTGCCAGCTTCTCAGCGCAAGTGAATCTAAACACATGTGGCTTCTTGTTAAAGGATTACATCACACATGTGCTGAGGAATCTCTCTGCAAGTTTCCACACTTCATTGCTCGTGTCTGAATCCGTTTCTCATAACAAGAAAGAAAAGCGAGCAGGTGAGGGAGCCACAGTTTAGTGCGCACGTACATAATCAGAGCCGACGTGGACCGAAGCAGCGCTGGCAACACTTGCAGCGTGTTGCAACATAACGCATTTGCAAGAAAGTGATGTAGTGATAACAGGCGAGTTAAATCGAAATCATTTTGACAGTTTTTTTTTTTTTCCCCCCTCACACACATATGAAAACAGCCCACTCCGCGCATGACAACTCTAACCAGTGTCATGTTTTCCAGCTGTTTCTGTCCTGTCTCTCCGCACCCTCCACCATGAGACGCTTTCAGAGAGGTGCAGGTCTATTCTATGTAATCAACATAGCAATCAGCAGCACTCTCCCTCTGACAGACACACACACACACACACACACACACACACAGACCTGAAGACAGCTGGCATCAGTCCAGAGCATCAATAAAGCCGGTGTGAGTTTAAGAGCCATTTAAGGACCATTTTGCCCCAGACCTACAATCCTCCATACTGCTCACTACAGCACCTTGGTGACCATCAGGCTGACCCTGAGGAAGGAGAGGAGGTAGGCGAGAAAAACCGAGGGAGGGGTGCACAAATAGGGAGAAGCAGGACTGAGGGAGAGGGAGAGATAGAAAATTGAGATAGAACAACGGTGGATGAAAGTGAGAGAGTTTAAGGGAGTGAGCTTCAGAGAACAGAGGGAGTCGAATACCAAAGGAGAATAAGAAAATAAATAGTGGAGTTAGTTAGAGTTTTCCTTTAAAATATGCAAAATGTGAAGCAGCTGGATTTCCAGGACTGTACCTGTCAAGACCAAAAAAGTGGCTTTTAAGATTAGGAAGTGAAGTAAAGGTCAACAGTAAGTTTACAGTTTTGTTCCCATTGGTTTAAACTCCAACAAACAAGTATGTGGCAACGTCTAGTTTCATTTCATGTGAATCAGTAAAATAAAGACTTGGCCCAAAACCAACAAAGAAGAGGAAAATGTGTCTCATACTGTAGTTTGGCCCAAAAAAAAAAAAAAAAAAAAAAAGAACACGCACACACACACGCACGCGCTAGGGTCTCTGAGGAGTGTTTGGTCCCCAAGTGTCGGTTTCCAGTCTCCACGAGGCCTCTGATGTTCAGGTTACCTGCGCACAAGCAAACACCTGTTCTTCCTTCATCTCTTGCTCTGTGCCCTCTCCGGTTCTCCTGTGTCCCTCCGTCTCGCTCTTCTCTTCATCCTCCTCCTCGTCGGTAGAAAACGCCCATCTGCGCGTGCGTCCACCTATTGATCTCCTCGCACTCCACTACATGTCGTGCCAAGTCATCAAATACCGAACTGTCATTTTACTTAACACTTTTACTGTCGTCGGTTAAGCTCATCGACCTCGCCTCACATTTCTTCACTGCTTCTCCCTCTTAACCCCCCCCTTCCATTTTGCTTTAATTCATTTTCTCCTTTTATTTGCTCATAATACTCCATCTCTCCACTTCCATTTTTTTATTTGTCGAGTCTCTCTGTCGTCTCGTCTGCCTCTCCACCTCTCCCTCTTTCTTCTGCCCCACATCCCTCTTCCCCTCCCTCCCTCGCTATTGATCCAGCCATACTTTTCTGTCTTCCCTGTGCTGGCTGGCTGGCTTTAATCAATATAGATAATTGTCTGCTTTCTCTTCATGCCAAACACGCTGTGGTTTTTCCTCAATGAATCCAGGTCTTTCCTCTACGCAACCCGCCCGCCCCTCCTTCCTCTCCTCAACACGGGAATCCCTCCGTTAATGACAGAAGATAACCTGTTTTCCTTACTGGTGTTTTTTTTTTTTTTTTTTCTTCTCTCCCTCCCACTCTCTTGTTCCCTTGTTCATCGATTGCTGTGAGATATCGCCTCGCATGCCCCCGTCAACAAATGTAAACACACCAGGCCATGTGGTCCGTCTGTGAGCACAAGCACACGGCTATATACAAATATTCAGATTTACCAGTGTACACAACATTGGACAAACGCGCGGTCGGGTGGGAGCCACCAGAGAGACCCTGATATGATATTATAACCATAACATGTGGATCTGAAGCAGCACTGCAAACATGATTCCATTTGTATCCATTTAATGGTTGTTGGGGGCTGAAATAAACCCTCTGATTTCATTATAACATGTTGCTCACTGTGCACCACTATTTTTGTTACATTACCTAAAAGCAGAGACAGCAGCAAAACAAAAGAACAAATACGACTTCTGACTATTCAGATGGTGAAATTCTAACCTAATGTATGAGATGAAAACTGGGATGTTTGGATTTTTCTCGGCTTGCTGTAAGTAATGTCTGGCAACACGGATCACACTTCTAATCATCCCCAGGTCGATTATAACATCACCAAATAATTAACTAGATAAAAGTGAGTCACAAGAGAAGTCAAGGTGGGAACATGTGAACCAAAAAGCCAAATTGTAACAGTCATAAAAAAATAAAAGTGTTGCGTTCGAGGTCAGTTGTGCTTCTGCTGATGTCTGTGGCTCTTTTTTTAAATCAATCGACATGTATAGACGCCACACTAAGCCAGTATGAAGATAACACCGTTAACTCCCCTAGTTATATGATTGATTTGAATGCGCTGAATTATTAGGCACAACCAACCAAAAGTCTTTTTTTAAGCTATACAAAGGTAAACTTTGTGGAACTTACACCTTTCGGCCTATTGCACAGCATCAATACACAAATAACGATACGCACGTCTGTTATTTTCTACTTCGTGCACCAGACCTGCACGTGAAATCAAAGATTTGAAATGCACACGACACAGCCACTTCCTACCAGCGTGTGGTCCCGGCATCCACACAATTAGATGCTATATGGGGGTATGGCAAGGTTACACTATAATTACATAGCTCTATATGAAGCAGAGTGTGTCGGGGGGGGGGGGGGGGGGGTTAGTTTGCACTGTGCTGCATTGTGACCCGAGCTGCTGCTTGTAAAATGCAACTAACAATCAATAGTGTTTCACAGGCCGGCACGTACATTGGGATGTATGTATGCTGTGAACATTGTGGAGTTAAAGAAGGCGACATCAGTGAAGGATAGATGTTTAGACACACAGGGACGCAGGGTTTTTTTTTTTTTTTTGCGATTTGTGTCACACGTTCAAGTCTAAGCAAGTTCAAAGTGAAATGTTAAAGCGGAAGAAAAAGAAGGGACACAACCAAGAAAAGCTAAAACACACAACACATGTGTAGTGGCTCCAGAAATTGTATCAAAGTTTAGAGAAGAAGAAGAAGAAGCCACACACCTTCCTTATCTCACCTCTCCTCCTCCTTCTTCTCTGTAACTTTACTCGCCGCTGAGAGTAAGAATCTAACAGCAGCATTTCGGCCATTTTGAGCTTGTTGTGTGGAGCGTGTTTGTGCACGTGCATTTGTGCGTGTGTGTGCACGTGTACTCGTGTGCATTGTGTCTCTGTGTGAGAGTGTGCTGGTGCAGAGAGAATGGACCCTTATCCAATTTGTACTGGTCAGTAGTGTGAAATGGCGGTAGGTCAGTCAGCCAGGCAGTGTGTGTGTGTGTGTGTCTGTGTGTGTGTGGGGAGAGGGGTCTTATTTGCGCATAACACTGTGGTGGTCCAGCATGTACCCACATGCTTTCATCTACAGTGAATAAAGACAGCCGCACGCTTGCGCACACGCGCACACACACACACACACACACGGGCACACAAACAAAAAGGACATGATTATGGTACAAATAATAAAGACACATAGTATAAGGCATAATGTAATAGTGAAAAGTATAATGGAGCCCTGCTGGCATCCCTGTTGTGTGTTATGGTCTATATGCACGCACACACACACATTCCGCCCATGAAAAGATAGACTTTTCCATTAAATTGGTCGTTATTGTGTAGTCTACCCCCTACGGATCTGATCCATACAGTGATACACACAGGCATACACCTTTTCTCTGAGTGGCTGTTACAATTATCTCTGCTCTTGGTTGGTGTAATCTGTGTGTGTGTGTGTGTGTGTGTGTGGATATTTGTTACCTTAACCCCAGTGATGTGATTATTTTCAGTGTATCCTTTTTCATTTCTGTCTTATATTTTCACGTAACATTCATCAAACCTTCAATTCGAACCGCTTTTATCACACGCTTTAGATTTTTTCAATTAATAAATGACTGTATGGGAAACATGAAAATTCTCCTCACAAAATGGTGAAATAGTTCTAATGAAAGAGTTGCATTTAAAATCACCTGAATGCAACAACCTTGGTATCGCCTGTGATTTATATCCTGCTTTTTATCTTCTATTCCTCTTGTTTTCGGAGGAATTCTGCGGCGCCCAAATCAAATTTAAACTTGTCTCCCACGTAAAAATAAAGCCAAGCGCTGCATTTCAAAGAAACATTTCTAAACCTGTGGTCAAACCGCAAGGCAGCAGGTGATCTGCAGTTTCTGTGAAAGGTTAGTCAGTGCACACGCAAACACACACAAACCCACTTAGAAAAAAAAAAAAAAAAGCTCATCGTTTGATGACTCACAGTGGCTTAGCAGCACCACGGTCATTGTCTACATCTGTAATTGTGTATGTTTCTCTGTATACATCTCTGTGTGTGTGTGTCATTTGGTGAGTGAACATAAGTGGGTCTGGGGCGGTCTGTTGATGGAAGGAGTGTAAAAATAGAGAGATAACAGCCACTCTGCAGCGAAAGAGTTGGGGGGGGGGGGGGGGGGGGGGGCTTCTGAGCAGGGTGGCCTTGAGCACCCATTCTACCCTCCAGCTGTCCATTCGTCCATCTCTCTCATCTCTCTCTTCCTTTCTGTCTGTCCGTCCCTCTCCCTCTCCCTTCTCTCTCTCCGTGGCTGTGGCTCGCCAATTCGTTCAACCCACCTCAACAAAATGGAGTTTGTTAAGTGGAAGGCAGCGACGGTGGCCTGGGAGGTTACAGATTCAGCCCAGCGAGGGGGATTTTGAACCCCCCGACAGGGGCCGGGAAAGCCTTGAAGGAAGACAGGAGACGGGCTTGGTCTTAATCTTCTCGCTGTTTGTTTACAGACAAATAAATCTTGGATGATTGTCCATCATTTGGAGGAGGCCCCCTGACCCAGATAATGTTTGTCATTTCTCCATTTCACCCTCTGCATGTGGGATCCATTTGGCGCTGATGTCATGTGGGGCAAAGTTGTTAATCTCAAGGGTTTTTTTTTTTTATTCTTGACGCACTGTGGTGAATTTGGCCTCATTTGCATACAGTAAATTAGCCCATAGTTTAAACAAGCCGGGTTCATCAGAGTAAATACTTTTTTATTCAATCTGATAAGTGTTGATTATGTTACATGACACTCGCATACAAATAGAATAGAAATGCTAAGGTCTCGAAAAGGCAGCTGGTGACTTACTAAAGTCATCAAATGCCCTTTAAAAGTAATTTGTTTAGAAAGTTTGTCACATTTTTTTTTTACACTTTTTTTACGCTTTTATTTTCCAGCCACGTTTATATTTTCTTCTGTCGCTAAATGAGAAGAAAACATTAAATTTAATTAATTCCCAGTTACCCTGCCAGCCACCTTTGGTTGTAGCTACAAGGTATGAATATTTTTCTGAACGGGTCACAATGCAGACAGGAGTCCTCCGTCCCCCTTTTCTGTCCCCTAGAGGAGTTCGGCAGAGCTGGATGTACAGTGAGGGAGGTACAGGCGGCCAAATCAAACCACTCATCTTCCCCCTCTCCACCCCTTCTCATCCTTGACTCTAACCCATCCCTCCATCCCTTGAGGTGATTTCAGGACCTGCATCCCTATCCCATCTTATCCTTAAATTCGGAATCTGCCCGGAGCGTCCTGATCCCTGCCTGCTGGAACTGAGGACAGTCACGCTCCCAGATTAGGGATTTCTGATGCAACTCTGCTCAGGACAGCAGCTCAGCCCTCCAGCCTGTGTGTGTGGGTGTGTGTGTGTGTGTGTACCTGTGAGTTGCTGCCACATGTAAGTGGGTTCATGTATGTGACTGAAGCTGCTCCAGGCGAATGCGTTTCACCTCAGCTTGTGTGTGTTTGTGCTGAGAGACGTTTACAGGAGAGAGTGTGTGTGTGTGTTTTCATTCTCTCACATTTAAAACACACGGACAACGAGGCTTTTTCTCTGCTCCGTAGACGCTGCGAGGCCAACGTTGCGCGCAGGTAAATAAAAGCCGGTGCTCTTCGTCTCTTGACCTCTCAAAACGAGAGAAGGAGCCCGCAATTTTAGAAGTGAAGGGGAAGGGTGTGTTTGGCTGGTGTGAGGTGGGGCGGGTGGGGTGAGGGCAGGGGCTGTAGGCCGGAGACGGCGGCCTCTGCAAAAGGGCCTCCAGTGTGTGCGGGTCTGGCTACCCCCTCTATGGGCCCCCGATCGATACAAACTCAGAGCAATAAAGCTTTCCCCCTGTCATCTCCGCAGAATACAAAGCAGAGCGGGGAAGGGAAGGGGAAGGGGGGGGGGGAGGGAAGGGAAGGGGAGGGTGGTGAGGGAGGAGGGGAGCTGTTCCGCTAGCCACACCAATTTCCTAACCCCCCCCTTTTTCACCTCCTCTTTCTTCTTCTATTTCTCTTCCCCATTTCTAACCTTAACCACCTTTCCTTTTACCTTCCTCCTTCTCCCTCTTCTCGTCTTCTTCTCCTTCTCCATCCTTCAAGAGAATAGACTGACAACCCGGCTGTAGTTTATAATTAATGCTGTTTGAATAAATACGCTTAATAATTCATCGTTGTTATTTAAGGAGAGATTGATGGAAAGTGTAAGAGAGAAACAGAGCAAAGATCAGCTCAGGGGAAAAGGATGGGGAGAGGAAACGAAAACAGTGCCGTGTGGTGATAGAGAGCAAAGAAGAGGTTTGAATAGAGGGTGGGGGGGGGGGGGTAGGTGCTGGTAACAGCAAGTGGGGATGGGGTGATGGCCATAGACGAAGGGGGAAGGGAGTAGAGGTATTACACTGAGCGAGAGATGGATGTGTGGATGGAGAAGAGCTTGGCGCGAAGGAGGAGAAGGGATCTTTAGCGGGACAGGAGAAAAGAGGGGACAGCAAAAAGGGGGTAGAGGGGTCAAATAAGCGCTCTGTTTAATTGGGAGCCAATTTAAGTCGGGTCCAATCGATAAACCTGGAAACCCGACCGCCCGATGGCTGGCAGCACGCAGCGTAGATCGGCCTGGTTTCAACACGCACTTCGTCCAGTCTTTCATTTGTTTGCGCTGGTGGAAAAGCCACACAGGTTATCAAACTTCCTTTTCTTCCTAAAAGAAAGATACAAGAATTGGAGGTGTGTGTAGTTAATTCATCACACTGCCAGAAACAAAGAAGTGGCTTTTTTTTTTCTCTGCACACACACACACACACACACACACACACAAGGCTGGGATTTTCACCCTGAATCCAAATACTCATAACTATAACAAAATAACATAAATATCCCTCCGGTCACATGACAACCTCATAACTCCAAATTGAGGGATAATATGATCTTTTACGGGTGGTGGAAATTCTGCAATCCCTGGACTTATGAGATCCTTTCAGCCCCCCATCGGATAAATGTGGTGGTCAAGCTAAAAAAAAGGAGGCTGCAGGATTTAGACCCATTCCAAAAAAAAAATATATATATCCGCACTGCAAATAAGAAAGAGTGTCAGTGGAGTGTGTGTTTTTTTGTTTTTTTTGTTCTTATTTTACACAAATTGACACGAAGCAAAACAAAATGAAAATAACATTTTATTGAACATCCAAATTATTAAAGGCATTTCGACATATGATCTCTCTGGGAACGGCATCGCGCAGTCCTCTGGAGTTTTGGGCTAATTTGAGCCGAATTGTGGACAACAGTCTCGTCCATGAACAGACGTCCACAGCAGCGATACGTCCACGTTAGTGTGGACATGAAATCCACCTTTTTCCTCCTCTTTTTTTCCAACTCCCTCGTCTCATTTCTTGCTCGTTTTTTTTATTTTTTTTTTCCACGTCATCGGTTGATTTTATCACTGACTCACACAATCTCCCCCCCCCCCCACCGTCCTCATCCAATCACCAAGGCGAGGCTGTGTGTCTTTGTTGGGCCAATTGTCACTGTCTTCTCCTTTCTTGTGTTTCTTGCGAGGATGCTCCGTCCTCTTTGCTCCATTCGTCTTCATTTCTCACCTCTCTCTTATTGCCATTAACGGCCATGTTTGAAACGTTTGCCCGCTTGTTTCTCTCCCCTTTTTCCCCCCCTTAATTTCCTTCTGGGCTTTGCCATGCCACTAACTGTCCCAGCCTCCCTTCACTCATCCATCCGCTCACTCCTGCCATATTTTCAGCACTTTTCAACACACCTAGTTATTGCTTTCAGCCCTCAGCCATTATCCCCAGAATCCTACAAATTTTTTGCCGCCTGTTTGTCATTTTATTTTTTCATCTCATCAAATTTGTTTTTCCCCGTCCTCTACCGTGTCCCTGCGATTGTCCCATCCCCTTGCTCCCTACATTCTCTCCGTCGTTCACCCTCTTTCTTTGCTCTTCTTGTTTTCTCCATTTTAAACCTTCTCTGTCACGTTCACTTTTATTCCCTAATGGTCTCTAAATTTTTAGCCTCTGCTCATTGCCTTTCTCGCTCATTTGCCTACCAGCATCCTCCACCCCTCATCCACTCACTTTCCTCCTCCATCTTTACACCCCAACGCAGGGATTGTGGAAAAAGGAAGTAACACAGTGACCATTTCCTCCTTCCCCTGTCCTCCCTCCGTTTATTTCTCTGTCTCCATCCCTCCATCCCTGCGTTGTGCCTCCTCGGGGAGGGCAGTAATAATGGTAGAGAGAAGGAGAGAGGGAGGGTTGGTGCGATTATTGTCTTGTCGGGAGTCAGAGGAATCGATCGGCACAGAAATATGTGGTGCGAGAAAGAGGTACTGTATCGGATATAATAAACACTCTGGAGACATATTCGGAAAGCGCTTGCCCTCGTGCACGTCCACACATGATCGGGAACATGCATGCATGCGTGCAGCTACACACTCAATCACTGCTCTCTGACTCACACACACACACACACACACACACACACACACACACACACACACACACACAGGTACAAGGTACACAGATGCAGTACTTTTCCAGCTGTGCTCACCAACATGAATCACCAACAAATCCTCGTCTACACAAAACGTTACTCATTTACTCTGGAGGCAGCTACAGTTCACCCTCTGTATACTGTAGATGCATAAAACAAGTCACTTATGAAAAGTATCGACTCCTTTGTAAGAGTATTTTCTTACACATTAACGCTGGCAAAGCCCCGAGTGGGCGAAATGTAATTTTTTTTTACGCGTTGTTCATACAGATTCTGCAGACTATTAGGCCTTTTAAAAAGCAGCAAATGGTTGGCATTATCTAGAAAACATTGAAATAGTTTCTCTTTTGTACTGACAAAAAAAAAAAATGGTGACTATGAAACACTTTCTTTACAGCCTCCTGAAGCTGAAGCATCCTATTTCATCCAGCTGTAAAAGTGTAAAATATGGTCATTTTTTTCATTTATTCTCAGGAAAGATTTTTATTCTGGCTTTGCCTTTCTCTTATCAGGCAACTGTGAAGTGTATATCAGCGGAAAAAGGCCAAAATAGTCCTTTCTGATACTGCTTGTTACAGTGTAAACATCAGTGGAGACATTAGCATGCAGTACTTTGTTTGCTTCACACCAAAGCCTCGGCTACAGGCAGGGGAAACATGTTTATTCTTAATGATTAACACCCTCACAGGCACACACACATGCACGCGAACAGCGGACGTGCGCCCGCATGTGGACACACACTCGCACACGCGCGCGCGCGGCGATCTTTCATTGCTGTTGCCTAGCAACGGGTCTGTGTGTCCCCTGCTAGCAGAGCGGTGTCCAGTGGTGCCATGACCGCTGCTGCTGACCACTGCGGATGGAGAGGAGGGGAAAAAGGTAAAGAGAGGACAGCACATTAGAGTTTTGGTTTCTAAAAACCGCCAGTCTGACGCCCCAATTTTTGCTGGAGCTTAATGGCAGAAGCCAGATCTGGCAACGTAGCGGACTGAGGCAGTGAAAAGGGCCTGGAGGAAGACAGGAAGAGGGAAACGTTAGGGAGCGGACGCTTAGCAGCTTCGTCTCAAGACAAATTCTCACATACATGCAGAAACGGTGAAGTCGTGGGGACGGGGTCGTGCAGAGGTTAATTCAGTTTGTAGCTTCAGCTTAGAGCACTGCAACGTGACGTGAAGTTGTTGCCTTAATGCTTTCAAACAGTATTTGAGTTTGACAGACCTCAGCTGTCATAGGGCGAGAGGCGGGGTCCACCGTGGACATGCGTGTCTTTAGCCTGTAGGAGCTGGAGGAAACCCACATATACCTCAGTGTTTTCACCATCTCTTCAATGCAGAGCTTGTGTTTCTGTTGCACAAAACTTGGAGACACGAGCCAAACTGACCTGAGGCCGAATTCTCACGTATTTAAAAACCTTCTGTTTCCAAAGCAAATTCATAAAGCGCGAGGGAGACAAAAATGGCACCGAAAACGAAGCCGCGGGGAGGGTCGGGGAGGGTCCCGTCAGAGGAACCTCAGGTTAGAGGGGAAAGGGGAACATGGGATGTTGGAGATTAAATTTGACAGAGAGAGGGAGGTGGGAATGAAGAAATTACGGGAAGGAAAACAGCTACTGGGGGGGTTTAGGTGGAAAGGGGGACAGTTAGAGAGAACCTCAAGTGAGGCGTCATTTTACGGCTGAAGGTGAGAGAGGGAGAGAGGAAATCAGAGAGATCAGAATAAATCAAGGATGGACCAAGTGTTGGACAAAGAGAGGTGGGAGGTGAGGGGAGAACATGAAGGTGGATGGATGCTAATAGGAAACGTGAAGGTGCAGAACTGAGGCGTCTGAAGCAGCTACTGTCTGTGTTTTCACCATATAAATAAAGTTGAATTGAACTGAATTGAATCCAAATCAGAATATTCGGTCATTAAAGGCTGTTTGATGCACACTTTGTCCTTTTCTCCGGTGTGTTGACTTTTCACTACAGAAGCAAATATTTTGATGTAATAACACCATTTGAAGACAATTAAATTTAGCATGTGTTTGGATTTTGAAATGATATATATATATTTTTTTATTTTTTCTAATTAATTTGTAATATTTCTGGCTTGACAGTGACTCGCGATGCCAGTTCTTGGTTTTCAGTTTGGCTGTTACTTCATTACATTTTAGCTCGTGTGCGTTTTAAAGTTAGATTTTTCTGACAGGCCGTCAAACTATTTAGAACAGACGGCTTTTTTATTTAGAAACGGATAATTCTGAATCTTGCGTCTGGGTTCTAGGACGGACTAAATTAGAAAAAAAAAAAAAAAGTGGCCACTTTTCCTTTTTTTCCTTTTTCAGAGACCAATTGTTTTTAATGATATGAAGCTGATTTTATCAATAAAGAAAAATAAAAAATGAAGACACCAGTACAACCCTACATGTGTCAGCATATCTCTGCATGTTTTATTATTAATTCAAATTTCAAAAAACTATTTCGTTGGTCCCTGAATCTAAAAAAACAACACAATAAGAAAAAATACGATTATCAATATATCTAATAAAGTTAAGAACAGTGTTTTTCTTTTAAGTTTTAAAGAAATAATGTATGGACTCATTTTTATTAAAGTATAAAATGTTTTGCAGCAGCTTTTACTTCTGTAAAAGTTTACATTTATTAACTGATTGGTAAAGATCGTTGCACTTTGGCAGTTGCAAAATGGCTTGTGTGTGTGTCTGTCTGGTAGTGAACGTGACAGGGGACAGGTGGACAAGGCAGGCAGCTTGTGTGTGTGTGTGTGTGTGTGTGTGAGGCGCGAGGTGGCCAAGACCATGTGCCTGACCTCTGACATCCACACGCCAAACACTCCCCTTCAACACACACACACAAAAACCCACACGCCGTCTGTCACCGGCCCCTGACAGGCGTGACCAAGGTGGGGTGGGTGGGCAAAAAGGAGGGAGAGTGGAAGCTGTGGGGGGGGAGGTTAGGACCTCACCAGCAATCATACCACCCCCCCCCCCCCCCCCTTCAACTCTTTCTCACTTACTCCCCCTTTTCTAATTCCCTGACAGTGACCGTGCCCCCCCCCCCGCCCTCTCCTTCTTAACACACACACATGCAGGCCATGTCAAACCCAGAAGACAGATACATCATCTGCAGTGGGCTCTCTCTCTCTACATTATTAGCACAGATAGGATGAGTAAAAAGGGGGGGGGGGGGGGGGGGGGGGGGGGGGTTATTTGCCGTGCATCTGAGCAGCGGCTGCCAAACTGCCCCGGGGTGCAGGAGTGATTTGGGATGGTGTGATCCCTGTAACTCTCAGAGACATTTTATACTGAAGTCATCTTGTTCAAAACAGTGAAATAGCAAAGTCGAAAAAAAATGCAACGCAGTGTGTGTCAAAGTGTGTACAGGACATCTGTAACGTTCGGAGTGTTTGATTTGTTTGCATTTTTAAGGTGGTTTGGATGGATGAAGGGGGTGGGGGGGTTAAAAGGGCCCATGGCCAGAGGGGTTAGGGGCAGTTGGATGGAGGCGTAGGGGGGGGCAGTGGAATCATAAAATGATTTTATTGGGTCCATCACTTCATGAGTCTCAAATGATAAAGTGTGTGTGTGTGTTACATTTATCCCCACGTTTTATTTATTTGGAGCCAAGATTTTACTTAATACAATAATACAAATACATTTGTAACAGGCGCTGATTTAAACACTTGTGATTATGTCTGATCTGAGTGGTTCAGCTCTACTATTTCCAGACCTTAATTTCTGATTTCTGCATTTTCTTTTCCTCATGTACCTCATTTGCTTTGTGTGTTTTAATAGTTTCTGTAGTGGCTACTGCAACTCTGCAATTTCTTTAATCATATCCAGGGGTAAAGTGTTTTTTTTTTTGTCAGGTCTTGGCTTCAGCGTTTTCAGAGTTTGTTTGTAGCTGAAAATGTAATTAATGTTTCGGAATTTCAGTCCACTTTCAGTTCTGAGGATGTTTTTTGTGTATCAGGTGCTTAATGTAGACACTTTTTCAGCTACAGTATTTTTCCTTACTTGCCTTTGACAGCAGACTAACGCAACTTTAAAGCAACTTCTTCGAAACATACTTCAATATTGCTGCTCAAAAGAAAATGCATTATTTAGATGCTTCACCACTTTGTGCCCTGTCGAGTTTTTTTCTTTTTTTCTTTTTGGTTATGATATAAAATTAAGACGTGTTTAAATGAGAACACTTGTTACCAACATGGACTGAAGATGCAGAAATAAAACAACATATGTGCTCGCTCTCTTTCAAACACACACACACACACACACACACACACACACACACACACACACTTCTGTTCAGTATTTCCGGACAGGTGCTGCCACCATCTGGCGTTTTAATGCACCTACAGCCCGCACACACAGACATTTCACTCAGCCCAGTAGGAATTAATATTAATGAAGGTACATTTCTTTAATCTGTTTTTGGCAGATCAGGAGATAATGAAATGTACAAAATATCAAGTCAAAGCTTGTGACAGATTTTGCTTTCTTTTATAAACAAATTGAAGATCACCAGATTAATGTGCACAAAATCGGTAGCAAGTCTCATATAAAAGTATAAAAACAGATGTGAGGTGACATTTTCTTTCCTTTTTTTTCACATTTTTCCCAATTTTTCATCTTTTTCTTTGACTTTAATTCCTAATTGTCTTGGTGCAGCTCCATCCTTTCTTTTCTTTTTTTATTTTCTCACCTCTGCTCAACACACCTAGAACTTGTCTCTGGGCCAAATGACAAAGCACGCACACACACACACACACACACACACACAAATCAGTGCGTTATTCAGAATATGTGGAGTTTTCATGTGTGTGTCCATCTGCATAGGAGGTAATGGAAGCAGCAGAAGGGAAAAAGCACAGAACATGTGCACTTTAATTTCAATCTCCTTTTCGCTGCGTCTTCTTTATTTCTTGCTGAACTGCCTGTTGCAAAAGTCCACGTGCGGAAGAGTAAAAAAATAAGATAAAAGAAAAACACGAGAAAGGCAAAAGTTATGAGCGTGTAGTGCACAGGGTGAAGGAGAATTCTCTCCAAGATGGCGGCGGCAGTGTGTGCTGAGTAATGTCTGGTGCTCAGGTAAGCAGTTCCTCTGGCGTCCTTCTTGCTGGACCAATTACTGCAGCAATCCCAGAAGCCATCGCAAACAGAAGGTACAGCAAGGGTAGTTAGGATGAGGCCATAAAAAGCTGATTCTTAATCCCAGATCCAGGTCCCGGATCGATACAGTTTACATTTAAGGAGTTAAATTACAGCGTCATATCATCGGTTTTGTTGGCCGAGTAAGTTTTTGTTTAGCAGAGTTGTCCTTTTGCTTGTTCGTAGGTCGTATTTAATGTAGGCAGGAGTAAAATAATCAGCAGAGGCCATTTTTTTTAAAAGCTCTCAAATCCTGTTGTCCTGCAGCGTAGAAGAAATGTTGCCGCAAAGCCGGAACTTGTTGGGAACTGACAGGAAAATATTTTATTTCGACAGTGAGGCTTTCAAAGGGTTTCATCAGCAATGCTGGAGAACAACCGCTGTCGCCGAATTACTACGATATCATTCAATTTGTACTTCCACTTTTCAAAGACACAGTTGGGCACAGTCAAACTTTTGAAAATAGATACACATTTTTAGGATGATGTATTGAAGTCCCACTATAATTTGCTGTCCACTCCTTTGAACTCACAGGCTTCCTGACAATGCTGATCTTTGTTGACCTTTAACCTGCGAAACAGAGACAATCACCCGACGCACTGATGGAAAGACAGCCGGGTCATTGTCTCGTTCAGGAAGTGGTGATTTTCCGTGTCCTTGTTCGGACACGCAGCCGAGCAGGGGGGCGGTGATAAGTGCATAACTAAAATACTGATTATTAATTCTACAGCGGTGTGTTCGTGTGTGTGTGAGTGGGGGAGTGGGGGGGCAGTTTTTGTTAAGTTGTTAAGGGTTCAAATATATTGCACAACCATAGACAACTGCATTTAGAATGTTTACATGCAGGTTTTGAGGTTAAAAGGCCTGGAGTCATTGGAAATATGGAGACTTGTGAACATTGTCGTTTGCATTTCATTCAGTTTTTCTTTATTACAAATAGTCTTGTATTTACTTTTAAATGAATGACTACAATGCACAAATAAAAAAAAATTTAAATACTGCTTTTTCTAACTAATATCTTGGAGTGTTCTTGAAATAGTCTTATTAACCTGAATGTATTTTTCATGCTCCTACCTTATGTTATATTTTGTGTGTGTGTGTGTGTTTTCTCTGCAGATATCAGGATGTCCAAAGCAGCAGAGGAGGAGAAGCCTGGGGCTGGGGCTGGCTATCCAGGCGACAGCTCAGGTACCCTGCTCATGCTCATGCACATGCGCATGTTTTAAAAATAATAATTACTTTTTATTTACACGTTTCTCAACGATGTTATGTAATAATGTTCGTTATCAGAACGTGGACACGGCCTGTTCTGAGAGCATGTTATAATTCTAAAGTGATTAAAAAATGAGGATACATTTTACGAGTGACTGAACACACACACACACACACACACACACGGTGAGTTTAATAAACAGTTCATATGTCCTTGTGTGTTCCAGACTCTGACAGAAACAGCCCCGATGACCAGGTCGGTTTTTCCACGTTCACTTTTCTTCGACTCTGTTAACGCTGAGCTTGTTCTTTGCTTTATTTCATTTGATTTCAACCTATTTGATTCAGTAGTCAGTAAACCGTATGTGTCACTGTACTTCTTAGACTATGCTTTTCGTTTGTGTCCACTTAAAACAATTTGCACTGTGCTGAATTTTACTTTGCAGTAAAGTATCATATTAATATTTGCACTTTTTATGTGCATCTTTAATTTTATTAAATGTAGAATCAAGCAGCGTACTGACTAAATGTTTCCACAGACTCTGTCATCAGATGAAAATTATGTTATCAATTTTGGTTTGTTTTCGTTTTTTACTTGCATGTTTTTCTGCAGGTGCAGCCAATGAAAACCAGTTCCTTCAGTCGCTCTCCCACACCGGCTGGCAGCAAGGTGACGCTGTGTGTGTGTTGTGTGCGTGTGTGTGTGTGTGTCTGTGTGTGTGTGTGCTGGCTGTCGACAGCTCCAGTAGAAAAACTGTCTATCAAAGACAAATGAGCTGAGCAATTCACCATCAGTGTAGAATATTTGCTTGTAATTTTGATCGTTTTCATTTTTTGTGTGTGTGTTTCACGTTTATTGGTGTAAGCGGTGCTGTGTTATTGTGTAACTACACAATAACACAGTAAGAAAGTAAGAAAGAAGTAAGAAATTAAAAAACCTGCGAAAGTGTAGGTTTGTGTATGTCCCTACAAATGTCATTAAGTGCTTGGGCGTGACCACGTTCTGAACATGGGCGTGTGTGTGGAGGGGTGTGTGTGAATGTGTGTGGGCCCAGTGTGCGACATGGAATCAGGCGAGTTTGTCCACACAGAAGCAAAGATTCCTGAGGAAAACAGACAAAGAGATAAAAAGGATACGAAGGTAGTGTCTGAGTTGCGGGCGTGAAGCTTAGGTTATTGGATGAGCAGTCACGACGGGGGCCGTGAGCAGGTAACGACAGCTAGAGGTCAGAGGTCGAGGGTGTTCACGTGTTCCCGAACTGACATTTTTTACAGTTACATGTTCACTGCCTCCCTCTGCAACATTCCTTTGTCATTAAGGAGATTTCAGACTTCCGGCTGATAATCCTATTTTTTAAAAAATTGTTTTGTTGACGGTTTTTGATTATTTTATGAATCTACATTGCACGAGGGGAAAAAACTGATTTACATACAGTATGTGATGGTTATTCCAGTAATTCTTAACGATGGCTACAATCACAAGGATATTGTGCAAGTTGACTGTAATTTTCCTCATACAGCAGAACCACACTGAGCATGACTAGGAAATTACTAGGAAACCTACAGGTAGGCAGGTAGGGTGGAGCAAAAGCACAGTGTGAAACACACCATCAGCTCTGAGATCTGACTGTGTGTGTGGCGTGTGTGTGTGGTTGTGGTCGTGTGTAATTAGCACTTCCTCTTGAAATGACTTGTGTTCTCCTTTAGGGAAAGATTGAGGAGATCTCTGAGGTGACCCACGGCGCTGCTCCACCGGCTCCTCCCTCCCAACAACAGCAGCAACAGACCCAACACCACCACACACAGCTGATGCTGGCTGGCAGTCAGCTCGCAGGGGTGAGCACACACACACACACACACACACACACACAGTAAGTCATTCAAATAGAAATGACAAAAAGTAGCTATTTGCCACATCACAAGAAGAGTTAAATGTGTGTGAATGTGACTTTATTTTCAAAGTTACTTTCATGTACTAGCACACCAGGAAGTACATACGGTACTGTAGTTCCCCTGAAGGACAAGCAAACACTTGCACAACCTGTAGTAAAGGCTTACAGAGTAGAGCAGAGGGAAATACCGAAGCTGATGATTCTTTATGAAAGTGGGTGACTTTTCTGGCTTGTCTTGTTCTGGCATGCGTTTACTGTCCGCCGAAAGCGTCACCTACGCCTCTCTTCCTGCTTCGTTACTGTAACTCTGCTCTCTGTCCTCTCTCCTGACTTTCTTTACATTTGCTCCTGATTTGATTCCTCCCTGATGTGATCAATCTCCCTCTTCCTCTCATTTCCCTACACCGTCCTCCCTGCAACCGCCTCATTCCCCCTCCTTCCACCAGCTTGCCGCTCTGCTCCCGGCCCAGCAGCAGCTGCTCCTCCAACAGGCTCAGGCCCAGCTCCTGGCGGCCGCCGTACAGCAGTCCAACGCCGCTCACGCGGCCCACGCCGCCGCGCAGCAGCAAGCCAACCAGCAGCAGCAGCAGAACCAATCACAGTCCCAGCAGCAGCAGCAACAGCAACAGTCAGCTAAACCGGAGCAAACGGTCAAACCCCCGCCGCCTCCACCACAGCTGGCTCTGTCGCAGCCAATCCAGCTCACAGCCCAGGTTTGAGCAGCTTATTATGGAAAATAACTAATTGCTATTACTTAAACAGTTACTTGTTACATCCCACGATCTGTTTATTAATACAAAATACTATGTATTGCTTTGCCAGCAGTACATTAAGTATTTCAAATTAGAATTGAACACACGCTTATCAAACAGTGTATAAGGACATCAGCTCCATCCTGCACTTCCGCTTTTCTACCTATTGGCACTCAAAGCGCTTTACAGTGCTTCTCATTCACCAACTGGCACTCACAATCACACACACACACACTCACACACACAATGGGAGCCACTAGGTCGGGGTTCAGTGTCTTGCTCAAGGACACTTCTATATGTGGCTGGAGGAGCCGGGGATCAAACCAACAACCCTGGGACCGGTGGACAACTGGTCTACCTTCTACGGCCCAGTTAACTGCTACAACTTATCTAATTATAATATGATATTTCAATAATGTGAAATGAGCCATTCTGCATAAACAGAAGTTTAACTTTTAGTTCTTAAATCTTTTTTTTTTTCAGCTTTTATTCTTTTCCTTACTAACACTATCCAACACTGCAGAATTCTACCTTTAAATAGAATTCCTGGCAGAGCTGCTTTATTGGATTGGTATATCATAGGTTACAACTAGTTTGCCAAAGGAACTCCATAAATCATCATCACCACCAAAAACGAAAAAATATATTTGCACATACAGTATACGTATAACTATACACATAAGACTTATTAGAACAAAGGCTATATTATCAACATTCCCATCATTTCTTTTCTGTTTTATATTGTAAGGCCACATAGGACAGATTTTTGTGTCCACATCTTTAATATAAAAAAATCAATAAATTATCCAGCACATCATCAGTGGATGCTTAATAAGGCATTGCAGGCCATGTCTGAGCTACACTGTTGAACCTCTTTTCTCATATATTGCCATCATTACTTATGATATTTAGATGGTTTTACGGCCTTGATGACCAATGAATTCCTGTTGACTTTCAAAATGTGTTTGTGTCGCAGGACATCCAGCAGCTGTTGCAGCTCCAGCAGCTGGTTTTGATGCCGGGTCATCCTCTCCAGTCTCCAGCCCAGTTCCTTCTGTCTCAGCCAGCTCAGGCGCAGCAGGCGCCGCAGGGTGAGCCCAGCCTCCGCCGATCTGAAGTGAAAGCATTACCACTCAGGCTGGCGTTGGATATCAACTATTGTTAACTTTTAGTGAATTTCAGGGTTTTTCTCACTGACCGATGAATTGTTTGCTTTGTTAACGGGTTGGCAGGTTTGCTCTCGACGCCAAATCTGATCCAGCTACCTCAGCAAAGCCCGGGGGGACTTCTGGCGACCCCACCTCGCCTGGGACTTCAAGCACAGGTAGGAAATCTGAGTGTGACATTTTGTCAACACAATAAAAAAAAAAATCTTTATTTATTCACGTGCGAGTCCCCCAGTTTACATCGTGTGCTCAGCCTTTATCTCCTATAACGTAATGCATAAATGCATCTTCACACACGTAAGGGCCCCTATAGATTTTTCATTAGGCTCTGACGAGATCAGCAGCAGATACGTCCTGCTTGTTCTTGGATTTCATGCACAGAGACGGTTAATGTAAATGAGACGCGAGGGAGCAGATGTCTTGCATGACGCCTGGTCAATTAGTTAATACTCCCTGAGCTCACGGGGTCACACTGTTGCTTTTACACACTGCTCGTATCTTCTATTGTCAACTCACCTGGTGACAGGGAGGATGGCATCCACTAATTTAGCTCCTAGAAAGAGAAAATGGCCCTGACAGCCCAGCATCATTTATCAGTAGTACTATTAATATTTTGAATAATGTTCACAGGGTTGTTTTGTTTATTTACTTGCGTCATCCTGATATTACAGAGGGAGAAGAGCAGCGATGTAGTGGTCGGTGGAAGCAGCGGCAGCGGCGGAGGTCCTGTAGTCACCGCGGGCAGCAGCACAGTTGGTGTCGTGACGTCTGTAGGCGCCACCTCGGCGTCAGGCAGTGCCATGGCTTCCTCCTTAGCCTCTGGCTTGACTAGTGGAGGTCACGGGGGTCACATGGGGGAAGAGCCCAGCGACCTGGAGGAGCTAGAGCAGTTTGCCCGCACCTTCAAACAGCGACGCATAAAGCTAGGATTCACCCAGGTGAGATAGAAGGAAGTTGGACAGAAGTTTGCACTTTGTGTCTGTGCGGTATGTGCATTTGTGACGCTGCTTGTGTTGCCGTCAGGGAGACGTTGGCGTAGCCATGGGCAAACTGTATGGCAATGACTTCAGCCAGACCACCATCTCCCGATTTGAAGCCCTAAACCTGAGCTTTAAGAACATGTGCAAGCTGAAACCACTGCTGGAGAAGTGGCTGAGTGACGCAGGTAAACACCTGAAACTATTCAGAGTTTAAGAAAACTCTGAGATCATTGAGTTTCTTCATACGTTCCAAAAATGTTCCGTGCACAGATACCACGACCATTTGATAGGAATATTTATTAACTGAAGACTGGAATTTTGGTTTATTGATGTCAGACGTTTTCGCAACATTTCATGCATCTAGTTGTGGTGCAACAAAACAACAAATTGCTGTTTTTCTGCCAACAAACTATTCTTACTCCCTCTCCACCCCCACCCCCACCTTTCTGAATAATAGAGACCATGGCAGTAGACAGCATGCTCCCTAGCCCTTCTTCTATCTCCTCCCCCTTGTTGGGCATAGAGGGGCTACCTGGCCGACGCAGGAAGAAACGTACCAGCATTGAGACCAACGTGCGAGTGATACTAGAGCGCAACTTCAGCACGGTACGAGATCCACTGTTCTAGCAGCCATTTTGAAATGAGGCCCATAATGTATATGAAATTACATCATGACATTCAGAAATGTAGAAACTCCACTTTCATTCAAATTACACTTGAATTTTACAAAATGATGCAGATTGGAGGTTCATTGTTTGAAATTATATATATATTCTAGAAAGCTTTGATTGACTCTGTCAGTGAGATCTCAATTCAAATGTTCAGACATGGTTATTTTTCCATATCCCGGCTTTACAAATTTACCAAAATGACGGTTACACATTTTTTGACCCATGTACTGGGTGCGTGCGTACTGGTGAGCTCTACTTTCACCTCTTGGCTCTGTGTGCACACAGATGGAAATAAAATTCGAATAATCTTAAGAGTTTTTCTAGACTTAAAACGTTAGGCACGACTGACATTCAAATTCTATAATAAAACAAGTAAAACTGCATGATTTGCAATGCTCAGAAAAACCATGATGTAGCCTGCTCCAGGAATTGGGCCAGTGCACCTCCACCTACTATGACCTCGGTAATAAACAAATGTACTAACAGCTCTCTGAATGTGTCAACAAAAAATGGTACTAATATTTGATTGCATGTGAGTTTTTAAGGTGTACCTAGCAAAGAGACAACTAAACAAGTTATTTCATGATCAAAGCTGTCAAATGCCCCTGGTCCTCTCAATAAGGAGCTAGATAGACACTATGGCCCAACCCGGCGCACTCAGTCGCAGCGGCTCAGGACTAACCCTCCATTTGACCCTCCGTTGTACAGTTTACTTTAATCTGATTTATTAAACGCTTACATTTCTCTCAGTACGTCCTCATCCACAACACACACTTCAGTCTTACGTTGTCCTCCTCAGAACCAGAAGCCTACCTCGGAGGAGATCCTGCTGATGGCAGAGCAGCTCAACATGGAGAAGGAGGTGATTCGTGTTTGGTTCTGCAACCGTCGGCAGAAAGAGAAACGAATTAACCCTTCCAGCAGCACCACCCCTCCCCTGCCCAGCCACACTTCACCCATTGTGACGCACAAAGCTCCCTGCTACAGCCCACACATGGTAAACTCCACCATAAATACAGCTCCACTTGACCACTTTGGCACTTTTTCTTTTCATTTCAGAAGTTGACCTGACTTTTTTTCCTCTCTCTCTCTCTCTCGCCCCAGATATCGAGTCAGGGTCTGTCCCAGGTCACCACCAGCCTCAGCACAACAGGTGAGGTGTAATTACTGTTTGTGCCTGTGTCGAGTCACGTAAATTATTAAAGGTTAGAGTGGTGCTTCGCCGTAGTGTTTTTAGGGCCCAAAGGTCGGTCACAGGAAGATTAAACTGGCCCTGACATAATTTGGGAGAAGTTGATATTTCTGTTTGGCCACTGGTTTGATAAAACACTCACTTTTAAAAAATAATTTCTTGTGAGAAAGACTGAAATAGGAAAGAATGGTGTCTTGTTGACAACAACATGGAAGCGCTGGTCCCATCTTGGGTTGTTTACCTCCATGAGTCATGACTCGTCCTCATGATTTATGGAGCTTGGCTACAGTGTGAGCTATCCCCGGCTTCACCAGTATGACAGATGACCTGACAGGTAACAAACACAGCTGGAAATTTATTGGCCCGTTGAGCCGAGGCTAATACTCTCCAGTCGCAAAGTTCTCGCAAAAGTTAAATGGAGTTAAAGAAGAACCTTAGAAAGCTCAGATCCTGACTGTTGATAAAGAGCGGTGTCACCAAAGTGTTTATTTAGTAATAACGCTGTAACTCATCTCTGCACTGACAACAGACCTGCTACCACGTGGCATCAATATCCTTCTTCTTCGTTCTCTCCCAGCCGCCAGTTTGTCACCGACTGCCTCGTGTCCCATGACTCCTGTCAGCTCAGCTGCAATCGGCTCCACCTCTTCTTCTTTGACTCCACCCCCCCATAGCACAGCCAGCCCGGCCCCTCCCAGCCTCGGGGCCCATGGGCTCAGCACTGGGTGAGTTTAAAAAAAAAAGATTTTCCTATGTTCAGTTTGAGCCAATCCATTCCCAGAAAGTCAAAATACCATCGTTCGCTTTTCCCCTTTTTTTTTTATTAGTAGTTGTTAAAGCTTTATTTATTCATGAAATCCCACAGAACTTCGTGTCCTTGGTAGAACAACTTACATATTTACCTTAAGTATCTTAAATAGCAAGGGCCAACGTCTTCTAGATGCTACTAAAGAACATCTGACATAAATGTGTCAATATTTACACTATATTAATATTGCCATTTAGAGCATGGACAGGACTGGGGACATCTGTAGTTTGTGCTCTTGTGAAATCCCCACATTTTGTCTTTTGGAGTTTAGAACAAGCTTTTGCTCTATAATCTGGAGAAAGGGCTGGTTTGCAGTCCTTAAAAAAGGTTTAACAGCACTGTAAAATCTTTTTTTATGTGTTAAACAGTGTAAAAAAGTGTAAACTGACTATTTAGGTTCATGGTGTAATGCAGTGGGCCTAATAGTTATTCTTGAGGAACACCTCTGTCAATCCTGTGGGAACAGTTTCAGCTCTTATCAGAGGGAGATGATATGAGCCAGTTGTAAGCAGAAACCTTGAAAACCACAGAAAGCAGTGTATTTTACAAAATGCTTTCAGGAAAACCCACAGTGTTTTCATGTTTTCATGAGCATTTTGCACCATTTATTACTTGGAGCAGCACAGCGTAGGATTCCCTCACAGCTTGACGGATCAACGTCTGAATATGCTCCTGGTGCTTTATAGGAGCGAAACAAACGAAACAAACCACGTATGTTCTGCACTTCTATTGTTTTCCCACATTTTATAGACAATTCATGGAAAAAAACACATCCACACAGAAATCTCTAGAGAAAATAAGAATTTGTCGCAGGCGGAAACAAACACGTTCTTCTCCAAAACAAAATAATCTGCTCTTTCTCGTTGCCTCTCATTTATAGAATGAAAGCACAAATATAATTTTGGGGAGTTTAAACGGGTTGACTCAGACCTCATTACAACTTTACACCTGATCCATACAGCATGAAGTAAAGCTACATGTTGCAGTGAAACATATGGTGTTCAACGGTTCAACGTATACATTAAAAAGTAAGAAAAGTTAATGGAGGCAGTTTTGGAAATGTTAAGTACTGAACATACAAAAACGAAACTAGTGCTGCCTAAATTTGCACATTAGACACAAGGATGTATGTTGGATTCCTGTCAATGAACTGTTTTTCTACATGTGTGAATGTTTGCGTGTGTGTGCGTGACTTTGCCATCCATCCACATTTCAGGAACACAATAATGGGAGTAAGCACAGGGATGAACCAGGCCCTCATTGGCGGCAATACCCTGGCTACCATGCAAGGTGTGTGCGCATGAGTGCTTGTGTGTGTGTGTGTGTGTGTGTGTGTGTGTTGGTGCAGGGAGACTGTCCCTTCCAGCTTCATCCAAGTCGTCATGGGTCTCCGTTTTCTAAAGGCTGCTTCCCATTTCACTCTACATCCATTCTGATCAAAATGACTTTCCTTGCAAAGCCTCAGACGCCGGTAGCCAACAGCAAGCCCGGCACGCACTCCTCCTCCTCCTCCTCCTCAGCACAAACTTTTAGAATCGTCCAGTATGGTTAAAAATTCAATTTGATTGTCACACAATAGCTTGCTATTATCACAAAGTGACAAGAGCCCCTTATGGCAAAGCTTAAGAGTCCAAGACGGCTTACAGTAAAGAGTTGAACAGGCACAATCCCCTCCCTCTCAATATCAAGGGCTGTTGGCTACATAACCAGTTTTCCACTCAAAATTCCTTTTTCTGCTGCCAAATCAATTAAGCATCACAAATAAGCTCAGCGTTGAATCGGTCATGTGCTCCATCTCCCTATAGCGCCGACTCAGACCTTCCCCTTTCCTCCGTGTCTGTGCGGCGTCATTCAGAACCGGCCTCCTCCAGGCCGTGTGTTGATGAGAAGGATACAGTCTGTTATGGAAACTGCAGCTCTGGCACTGCTGGCTTTGATCGACATGTATAAGCTGAAGAAGAGAAGAAACAGGAGCCTCGGTGTAAAGTCCGGGTTTGAATTAAGTGTCGATGTGAAAGGATTTAAGGGTGGATTTCCTCTGAGGCCACACATGCTATCAATGGTCACACTCACGGTGCTGCGACAGATAAAAGTGACTATAAGCTGGGATTCAAACATCTCCATTTGTCGCGCTCGTTGGACTCATCCGAACGTAATGTAATAACACCAGTCTGTCTGTGATACATCAGTCAACAAAGTGGCAGTTTTTGCAGTCATTTAATAGTTTGAGTGACTTTTTTTTAAAGAATAGCGGAATCCTCCAGAAAAGGCTTTGCTAGTCTTCCATAACAGTCGCCATCTATCTTTGAGTTTCAAACTGTTGGGTGGACAAATTAAAACATTTGAAGGCGTTACCAAGGGTTTTGGGAGCTGGTGTTAGGCATTTATGCCCAATAATAACGCAAAACAAAAGTCATAAAGATATTATATTTTATTAATTTAAGTTCCAATAACAGCATTTATTTTTATGACTCAATCCATCGAACAAATATGTTTTCGAGAGTGTGTGTGTGTGTGTGTGTGTATATGTGTGCATATTTATTTGCATGTGTATAAAATTTCCATCTTCATCCATAATCATTCATCTTCATGTAGTGGGGTTATGATTAATAACTTTTCATCATTAAAACATCCAGTTTTAAAGTTAGCATTGATTGCCAAAGGGTCAGTTCACCCGAGTTACTAAAAAAGAAGGAAAAATACACATTTTCTAACTGATTGATTTTATCTGCAGGGTTGGATATGTTGGATATCTTTGCACTTTGTGCCTCCTCTCAAATTCAGTAGAAGTTTTCTAATTGTAATAGTGTTTTCACAATGAGCATCCGTGTGAATCTTGATAAATCACAGACCAGATACGTATTGTACAGTACATATAACGAGTGTGGATTTTGGTGAACTAACCTTTTAATAATTTCGAAGTGAACTGTGCTAGAAATCCTGATAGTTCTTTCATTTTTAATCATTTATATCGAAACTACTGCTAAGTTGAAAAATGTCCGTACTGTGGATAGAATTGTTTACTCATCTTTGCTTCCTGTTTCCTTCCTTCATGCCTGCGTCTTCCCCTCCCCCTCCTAATTTTTCCCCAACCCTGTTGCTATCTCGGTTTCCATTATCCTCCTTTTCCTTGGACTTCATGTCCTTCCATTCTTTTCAGCCCTGGCAGCCAGCAGTGGTCAGCTGCCCATCTCCAGCCTCGAGGGGGGAACGGGCCATATGCTTTTGGGTGGACCAGGGGGTTCTGCTGTTCCCCCATCTCTCCGCCCTTCCCTCTTCCTTAACCGCCCCACCCTCCTCCCCATGGTGACCGGCTCCATGGCGACAACCTCCACGCCCGCCATGGGACTGGTCAGCAGCAGCAGCATCAGCAGGGGAGGCGGTGAGTGCGGCTTGAGGCATTCCTTCTCCCAGTCTCCACACCCCGGTGCCAGCGACCTCATGAGCCCAACCTCGTGCCCAGAGGAGTCCGCATCTCCTTGTTCAAGTCCGGCCTCTTTCTGTTCCTTCAGCGAAGCCTCGCCACCGCCCCTGGGAGGAACCATGGCCGAGTGATCCCTGACTTGCAGCCAAAGTATCCTAACAGAGGAGGAAGAGGAGGAGGAAGTGGAGCATTAAAAGGAGCTTTAAGAATCTAAATTTACAACCTCGCCTTTCAACCAAAGCCATCTCTCTGTCTGATCCATTCCTGATTTGGTCTCTCTCTATGCCTCCCTGCTGAAGTCTTCTGAAGCCAAAAATATACACAGATGGATTCGGGGAGGAAGCAAATATAGAGAGAGGATGGAGAGGATAGAGAGAACTGCAGAACTGACGAGGGACATTTGAAACCAAATAATGATCTAGAGCTGGAGAGGAGGCACTGAAGAGTGTTTTTGTTTGGCATCAGGAAACGAGCACCATGCTTTTTTATCGGCTGGAGAGAAAAAAAAACTCAGTGAGGGCAGGGATGACAACTGAAACTATGTGTGAGAGAAGGGAGGCAAAAAAATAAAAAAAAGAGAAAAGACTTGTTTAACAAGCTCAAAAGGTCAGGAAGGTGGTTGCAACCAAATTTAAAAAAAAAAAAAACAATGAGAAGAGAAACACACAAAGATAAAAAACCAAAATCTCCAAATACCAAAAACTGAAAACCAAAAAAAAAAAAAAAAAGAAAAAAAAAAGAAGGACAAAAAAATATTCCAACAAACGGAGAGAAAAGCTTTAGTTCAAAAAGACATTCTGATCTATCCGGGATCTGTTCAGTACTTCACACCAAACATTCGCCATTTCACTCAGGATTTCTGTTATTTTTATATTCATTTACAGGTTTAGAAAAATTGATTTTGTATTCATCAACTCAGTAGTTTTTCTTGCTAAGAGCATACAGCTTAATGCTTTACAGCTGATCCCACATGCAGGATCTCTACCTACCTCTGTCTTTACAGCTTTACAATGAGCAACCTACCTTATATTCCAACAGTGTTTCTTTTAACCACCCTGGGAGTAGCAGAGGGATGAAGTTAACTACTGTAATTGCTGTAGCAATTTGTCAGATGCTAATTCAAAAAATACCGCAATATAAAAATAAGTGGGCGCTTGAGCTTTCTGGTATTCATTAAAATCCAACTGTGTGTCCAAACCCGCCCCTCTGGCATGAAAATATAATCAAACCAACCACAGGAAAATCCAGTTTGGTCCAGATCTGTTTTTAAGTCGACGGTAATGTTTTTGTCACATTTTGTGGAGATAAGTGTTAATGTCAATTTGAACAGCCCACAGTAATTTGGAGGATTAATTTTTTTTTTCTTAACGATGGTTTTGCATCACCATTATCACCGTCGCTCATAGTAACATCGTCATTATTTTTAATCTTTGCTACAAACACTGAGCCACAGGCAGATTTGGACAGTCTCGGGATTTTTCAGCGCTTATTTAGCTTATTTTATTTATCATCACCCCATCTCATCATCACGTCATCTTCCAGACTGCACATCTACCACCAGACAGTCACTCTTGGATACCAAAGCATCGCCTCCGGCAGCGTTGTCTCTGGATTCGCCCGGGAGACGAGTGTCCAGACAAAACCTCAGCAGTGTCAAAGGGAAAAACACACATACACACTACGAGCATAAGAAAGAGTCCAAACCAAAAATAAACAAAGAACAAATGAAAGAGGTGAAGCTCCCGCATTCCCCTTACTGCCCCCAAACCCCTGCCCTCTATCCGTCTCCTCCCATCTGGCCCTCTCCTTTGTCTCCGAAGATCACATCAAAGGGCCAAAAGAAAAGAAGAGAAGAAGGAGAAACGGCCGGGAGTGGAGGAGCCAAAGGAATGAAACGCTTGCAAGAGGAGGACGAGAAGAAGGAAGCGGAGCAGAAGGTGGAGGACCAAAAAACCAAAAAGTAACCCAAAACCAAAAGCTACTACTACTGCTACTAGTTATGTATGAGTGACTGAACTGTAAGTAAACCAAATACAAACAAAGAGGGGGAGGACAAGGGGAGAAAAGGGCTGAGTAAGGCCCCGTCTGTCTGTCTGTCTTTAACTGTGATTGCTGTTCTTGTATTGACAGACAGAAATCGTCCCCTCCCTCCCTCTGCCGGCAACCGCGGCTTTGTCTCACTTTCTTTTCCAGGATGGATAAAATATGGAATAACCTCAACAAACTGACTTTGAGAATATATATATTTTTGTTTTTTGCTTTCCATAGTGTGTCTGTTGATGGATTTGTCTCATTGCTTTTTACTTATTATGCGGCGGGGAGGAGGGAGGGAAGGAGGGAGGGATGGTCGGGCACGGGGGTCTCGGGTTCGGTGACATGATGCCTATTTTCATATCTTCTTGTCTCTTCGGTTGTGCTCTGGGTTTTTATTTTTTTTCTTTACCGTTGGAAATAACTATGAAAATGTAGCTTCCAAGATAAGACAAAAACATTTTTTTCGTTAATGTCGTGAAAAAGCCAAAACTGAAAAACCAAAACCAAACTTTTTAGACATACAACCAAATAGAACAACCAAACCAATGCACAAGTTGTACGAGTGGCTCAGCTGAAGTGTGTGTGACTGTGTGTGCGTGCGCATGTGTGTGTGTGAGGATGTGAGTTTGTGTGAGCATGCGTCTGTTTAAAGATAATTCTCTAATGATAAAACACACAAGAATCAACAACAACACAATTTTTGTCAGTTAAAGCAGAACTCTGGTCATTTTCAACGTGGACCTGTTTCACCATCATTCTGCAAATCATTTCAACATAAAAACTGCTACTGCAACTTCAAGCCCTTTGCCATCTCCTAAGAGAGTGACCCAAAATTAATTTATAGTTTGTGATCTGGGAGTAAGTCTTTTCGCAGCGTAGGTCCAGCAGCCTGCTTCCGAAGCTCGACTGTTCAATCGCCGCCATTTGTGTCTTTTGGCCGCTTCTTCACGGACTCACAATTCAATAGTTGAAAAAGACGCGGTTCTTCTCACATATACCTACACTTGTGGTTTTGGAGTTTTTATTCCGTCAGCTACAAACTGCACACAAAGTACATAAAGCTACACGAGTTGCAAGACTGCGCTCCCCTTGGTTCTCTCCTCTCATTTCCATTCATGTCATTTGTTACTGTAGATGTCCTGAAATTAAAGTTGCCCCATGGAGGCCACACTCAGGTGTAATGTTGCCTCTACGGGGCATCTTTAGCTCCAGTGGTGGCTCTAGGAGGGGATAGGAACTAGCATGGATAGGGGCATAAATACTGTATATCCATGAGCTGGCACCGCTATTGGCTACTGACAGCAGTTCACAAGGCTGTAAATAAACCAAATAAATATCGTTATTGTTATACCAGCATATTAAAATAATAATGGCACAAAATTTGACTAGAAGTCTAACTTTCAGTGATGTGTGACATGCAGTCGCGTGTTTAAACAGCAAAGAAGCACCAGCACCATCAAACATTCGTTTAAAAAAAAAACTTTTGTTTACAATTGCACATTGTGCACATCCATATTCGGATAGCTAGTATGCTGCTTCTGTGCTTTTGTTTTACATTTTTTACAACCAGTTGATAATGCGTTCAGCAGCGGATGTGGCTCGGTGTGAAGGGCACTGCAGGAGTGCATGTACTTTACGTGCACCCTCATGTCTCTATCAAACAAAATAGTGACTGACTCATCAAAAGATTGCAGCTGAAAAAAATAAGAACATTTTCTCGAATGCATGAAAAGAAACCTTTTTTTTTGGTTTTGTTTTGTTTGTTTCTCATTACAACAGTATTAATAGATGATAACCAAATAAAACCAACCCTGGTTTTTTTGTACTATTTGTACACGCGATCACTCTGACAGAAGGAGATGTGAAAACGGGCCCACGTTGAAAACAAGAGCTAAACTTCAATGTGCACGGACACAGGCACTGAAGGCAACCAATGATAAAGACGATGAGATAGAGAAGGAGACGTCTGAGATGGATTAAAGGCTCTTAACGTCCACTTTTAGTGGGAATGTATCCCTTAGTTCCTATAGATTTTGTAGGGGGAAATAATATATGTTCAACTGTTCTTACTTGTTGCTGATGTATAAAAAGGATGGGACTGTTGCCTTTGAAGAAGAAGACGAAGACTTGATTTAAGAACCAAAAGCTTTAAAACTCTTTATCTCCTACAGGCTCTTTGTTGGAAAAATATTTGTATTTATTGTATGAGGGAGGTGTGTGCTTTTTCGGGGGAAGGGGGAAATGGTCCATTTGTATTTTGTAACCTTCTTTGTCTCTCACCTTGTTTATTTATTGATTCTTAATTTATGTATTTATTGGATTCTATTTAAGTCTTTCTGGGTCTTTTGTAATAGTTTTTTCAGGGGATGTTGTGAGGCTCGTGAGGGATGCTCTTGAAATCAAGACCGGAAGAGAAAACGCCAAATGAATGTTTCAAAGAAAAAAAAACAAAAACAAAACACTAAAGACTGTTGTTACCTGAGACAGAGAGAGAAAGTAGCTAGGAAACTGTGACAGAGGAAAAATGCTGTTTATAAATTATTTTAGTGGGAAGATCCATATTTAAAAAAAAAAAAAAGTTATTGTTTACTAATCTTCAGTTAGCATTATCTTCCTGGTGTAAAGCGCTTGTTGCTTTTATCCGGATCCAGTTGCACCAACTCTGGGAGACTTAAATTAACGTTTACTAATAAGAGATTTACTCCTTCTCAAATTCTAAAAAAAAAAAATACTTTTAATTATATCCAGTGAGATTCAAAATCATAATATGCCTAAAATTACAAAATTTTATGTCAGTAGGGCCAGATAACATAGCTACGTAGCATAGCTTAGGTTAGCGTAGGCTAGTTACGTTTTGATCTAAAATGTATTAATCGTTCAAACAAACAATTTTCTCCTTATGCTGATATTCATTTTGAAAGAGTGATACATTTAAAAGGAAATAGGAGTTTACATTAATATGCCTAATGTCCTTCTAACTGTTTCTTTTGGTAAATTCCAAATTTACACTTGACTAAAGTTTATACTACTTCAAATCAGTTCTTTTTTTTTTACTGGTGCAAACTGGTTTAGTAAATAATTTGTCTACAAAAAAAAAAAAAAGATTTATCATCAACTTAAAAAGACATTTCTCTACTTCTGCCCTGCATTGTAATTAGCTTAATCCCAAATCCAACGTTTCTGTCCGGCACAGCAAATTTCCTCTGCTCGCCTCTCCTCCTCTGCTCTCTAAAAGCTTTCTGATTCCCTCCGTACCTCTTCAGGATGAGGGCTTTAACTCAACTTCTAACCTCTACTCTGATGAAAACCAAATAGACATTCAAGCTTTAATGACTAATAATTCTTTTTTTTTTTTTTTTTTTTAAATGATGCGACTTGTCTAAACTCAGGAGTGAGGGATGTGATGTGAAACTGACCCTGGCATCTTAGACGTAGAGAGGAAAAACAAATACTTTCAGTCGTTCTTTTGGCTTCGCCCTACACAACACGCCACCGTGTCGTCCTCCCGGTGGCCTTTTGGACTTCAGGGAGCTGATGAGGCCTTGGCTGTGTTTTGCAGAAAGGAAGATATGTGTAAATTCATCACCGCTGTCGGACGTTTAGCGTCTTCACTCAAAACATGCCAAAATTATGATTTTTAGCGTGTTGCTCGGCCCTTTGGGGGCGTAATAAATCCACTGCAGGTTTATTTCAAAAACTGTGTGGATGTCAAACTCAGCTTACGAAAGCATCCGTTTCTAGTTTTTAAACGTGTGTTTCTTTGCTCTGACGGCAGTGCAGCGCTTTCTGTACGTGTGCCTGTGTAGTCGCACTCGGCGGTGGTGGACAGAGAATGATACCAAAGTTAAACCTACCACAGTGAGACACGACACTACAAACACAACACACACTCAGTCATTCCATGTGTATATAAGCATTCAGGATTCTTGTTAGGGACTGTAACTGATATAATAAAGGATATCCGGCGCCTGACGTTACTATTAAAACACTGTCAGATAATAAAGAGCACTTCAGGCCTTGACAGTTTTCTACTCTAGTTCTACTGTGGCTGTGAATGGTTGTTTTACTACTCTGCTCTACTTTCCAAGTCACCATGAAACCTAAAAGATTTTTTTTTTTGGCCTTGAGAACACCAAATGCAATATTTAATAACAGAGTGGAAGAAAAAAAAAGAGAAGAGAAAATAACTTCAGTCGATATTCTTTGCCCCGCGTTATTGTTCATTTCTTCGGGAGAAATTTAAAAAGAAACACTTTCCTTTCTATTTTTTCTACAATGCAGCTTAAATCCAAAGGTTAAAGAGGACAGCAAAGATAGATTTTACTGCTAAAGATAAAACCTCAATAGTAAAAACCAAAGAGCTCCACTGTATTTTCTTTTTCTCCACATTGTACAACTCTCGCATTTTTATGATGGCTCCAAAAGTGTTCTTTAATAAAAGCCTATTGATGACGACGGTGGCGATGCTGGTGGTGATGAACATGAAAACAAACACTGCTCTGTAAGCTTTAGTATCTGCTTTTTTTTTGGGTCCTTTTTGTTTTTTCTGTTTTCATGTATGCTTACAATATGCTTTTTTAACCTTGAGGCTCTTTCTGAGTTGATTCTATAATCTCATTATGTTGGAAACGTTTGGGTTTGAAACTGTTCTCTACTGTCCCTTAGCTCATCGCTATCTGTGTGCCTGTTGTTTTTTGGGGGCCAGGGAAACGGGGACAAAACGAACCTGTAAGTGTTAGGAATAAAGTGCGAATTTAGACCAAAGTCATCTCCTGTGTCTTTTCTCTCGACCGTACAAAAACTGCAATCGGGTCATTTTTCCTGGAGATGTGTCCTGACTAGAGTCCTCCCTTGGAAAACTGAATTTGCTGGACATAGTTCATAAACGCAAACCCCTGTGTACATAAGGTCCCACTATGGACACTGTCAGGACATAAACCAAGCCGTGAAGTCTAAGGTACTTCCTGAAGACCCCCACAGTAACCATTCGTGTTGAAGACATAAAACATTTCTTAAGCTTTGATTGTTCCTACGAGCACAGTGGCCTCCATAATTTGTAAAATGGAAAAAACCTGAAACCTCCAGGACTCTTGCTGGAGGTGGACGTCTGTGGTGACTCTAACAGAGCCCCAGAAGGCCTCTGCAGAGAAGAAATGGAAGAAAGGTTAAACAGTTGAATTGAACTCATTGGGCAGAGCTGCAAGCACGACGTCTGCCAAACAATAGGCTTTGCTCATTACCCGCTAATAAGACACTAACACTCCGATGGTCCAGCCAAGCCCAGACTTCAACTCATAGAACTGTGGGGAGAAGTTGAAAAAGATAAACTAAATTCATAAACCATTCTGAAAATATTATGTCCTCCAAACACAAAAAGCCCAAGGACTGTTGTGGTTCTCTTGAAGATTTAAAAAAAAGAAATTCACACACTCTTAAACAAGACGAGAAAAAAGAGGTGCAGTAATAAAAGTCTTTACTGGTTAAAGCGCTGACCCTGAACGATTAATATTGGCAATGAAATAAAGGCTTTTTCAATGGCCTTTTTCCACGGACACACTCATTGTAAACCAATCAGTGTGTCCGTGCTTTTATGTCTGTTTTAACACCAATAGTTACTGGACCCTTTCTGCAAAAGTCATATTTCAATCATTCGTATGGTCAGAAGATTGGTGTCTCACATAATTTCATGATGTGTTCTGACCTTCAGTGATGGCGGTTTGCTCTTTAAAGTTACTGTGTGGGCATCGCAAGGTTTGAGAAAAACTATTTCTTTCTCATTCTGATACCTAAACATCGACACAAACACCTCTTTCAACCTGGACAATGAGGATCAAACGTCTTAATCATACTACATCGGCGTCTTTGCAAAGTGAAAACGTGGTCCTTTCATTTCTTTCCGCCTCTGCACTTTTTCTCTGTGACGCCTCGCACGTGTTTTTCTTGTTGAGTGGAGACTTGCTGACATAGCGGGAGGGTTTTTAGCGCACACGTGCACTTGGCTTTTTCATTGTTACACTTTCAGGGGTGCTACTGGGAAAGAAAACCCCTGAATCATTCAGGGTTCCCAAAGCAGAACAGGAGCCCTAAAACTTTCCAGACACGATGGATATTTAATGCGTTAGTAGTCTTGTTGAGCTCGTGGGAGTTGGGGGTCGGGATTTCCAGCAGCGCCTCTGCGCACATTTAAAACTTTTCTTTTGCCCAGTAGCACCACACTACACTCCTCAGCATTGCTGCAGCTCAAGCTCAAACGTATGTTTTTGTTTAGAGAACGAAGATCGAACTTTTTTTTTTTTGCCAAAAACCGACTCTTAGCTTGCCAGCTTCCACATACTTCCCCTCTTCTTCTTCTATTTCTTTTTTATGAGTTCAATCTAGAGCCGTGTGCTGGTTTGTAATGTCACACATCAGCCAAACCATAATCCACACGACTCCTCCCATCTACAGTAAATCACAGTAGTGCATCCAAGTCCACATACAAAGAGCTTGTTGGGTGAAAATTCCTGCTCAGTCTCATCTGTCCAGAAAGTGACTGGGCACTGAGATATGGGATCAGATCTATTGCTTTATGCCACAGTAACATAGTAACTCAAAAAACACTGGGAACTTGTGTTTGTTTTGTGGCTGTATCAAAAATCGACGCTGTCATTTTCGGTTTTTAATATCACACAAAGTCTTTTTTTTCTTTTTTTTTTAATCTGCTCCCTTTATTGAAGGCCCTAAACCTCAGACATTTTACAGTGTACGGCTTTTAGTTTGACTTTGTCCCAGTCGTATTTAAAACATTTTGCACAATCGGCTGCCAGCTGTGGTGAAATAAAAGGCAGAACAGCAGATGTGTAGCCTGTGAAGTTCAGTTTTGACAGTCAGCCGCCTCCCTCATCAACCGATCTCATGAAATAGTGACGCTGCTATTGGTCCTGGGTGGTTCAAATGTGGGTGGCCAGATCTGTGTGTGTGCGTGTGTGTGTGTGTGTGTGTGTGTGTTTCCAGTCAGTCCCAGTCTCTCTTCTGGGAACTAACATGTTGTAACCCATAGGTCCCTCGGGAGCAGCGTTGCCTGTAAGGAAGAAACTAACTCTCCCTCTTTTTCTGTCTCTAACACACACACACACACTCACTCACTCGCCTTTGCTCCCTCATGCTCTGTTGCTCTGTAGAGCATGAATGAATCTCTGTGTTTGCACCTTTACACACTCTGCATGCCAAATGTGAACCAAAATGTTTGGAAACCCAAATGAAATGCCAGGCGTGAAGCAGCAGCTGCAGTCTGACCGCGGCGTCGACGCCGTGCCGAGGTGGCAGAGCGGCAGAAGCAAACTAATAAATATCACAATCGCTCACACATTCAGTCTCCAATAAGGAAAAACTCCAATTAAATTAAAACGAAACAAAAATTCAACAAAATAAAATTAAAACCCCAAATATGAATTCAATACTGCTTTATTGGTTTGTTTGTATTGTTTTTATAACCTCCCACAAACTGGGCTATTATTTTCCATTATATTATTATATTTATTGAACAAATGACAGAACAGAGTTTTGCCAATGTATAAAATTAAAAACTATATAAAATTATGGACGTATACAGACATTTCATAAGAAACATTGAGGAACCAGAACCACATTTTTAAATAATTTATATTGTTAAAATCACTTTTTTTTTTTTGGTAACTTTTGGGAAAACTGTAAAATAATTTGCAGTCATTTTCATTTATATCTCATAATTTGAGCCTGAATGACACCTGCTCTTACCAGACATTTTCTTTAAAGGAGACATTTCTGCCTTTAGGAGCAACAACACATTTTTGGATCAGAAGCTGCTGTTCTTCTTCAAAGCCACTAGGTGTTGTCCTACCACAATAAAAAAAAGATGACAACCGCTGTTGGCACCATGACGAGCCAGCCACCGTGTCTCATGCGGTCGAGTCAACTAACCACCGTGATACGACTGAAGTCTTGTTTGTTAGGTAGCAAGATTTTATCAAGTTTGATAAAATCAACACATCTACAGTATATCAGGAAAAACCAACATGCTTTTGCATTTTACTGTCTGTTTTTGTAGATATTTGATTAAACAAGGTTTTGGACGAAATTTAATTTTGACTTTACAGTGGTTCTAAAAAAAAAAAATAGGTTAGACAGTCACTAAGTCAAGAGGAAACATTATGGGAACCATGTCTATACAGTGTTAAATGTTTTGTTCATGGAATATTTGAGGCTGAAATTGTTCCATGTCCCCCCTTGAATTCCACGGTTTGTACCAATTCCATCGGGAAATGTCAATGAAGGTCGTCAGTCATCCGAGTGGGGTCATATGGAAATTGAATCGTGGCATCTGGATGTCATCCAAGTAGCTTCTTCAATCTGAGGAAGGCCAAATTTTAGCCAATACAAAGTGTGTGAGTTGTTCCAAAACCCTTCATAATCCCATATTAGTTGTGGCATCTCGCAAAGAAAGGATTATTTTCCTGCCTCACTTACTGTACGTTTTTAGCTGAAGACATTGGATAAGACAACGGGAGTAATTATATGTTTTTCCACCTCCAAATGTTTGTGTTTGACCTGAGCTGAAGGTGTCGTCGGTTTGTGCCACTGAAGAAACCATTCAATCTGCCTTCGCCCGTAAAGCCACTTTAAATCCTTTTCAATGGGAGACTCGCATTGCAGCAGCTGGTGCGTTTTGCTAGATTTCACATGTAAATTCGCCGTCAACTGTTAAACTGTCTGTGTTGCGAAACCGGTAGAAACATGTCACACTGGTTTGGGTTATTTTGAATAAAGTATTAAAATTAGTGGGCAAACAGCTCGCGCTACATGCCCTCATAACCCAGGACTGTTGCCTTTGTGTTTAGTTTGTCACTGCTGTTTATTTAAGGTAACCCTCAAATGGTTCACTCAGTCATGCTCACACAATTACTAACAGACTCCGTATTCAGGAGGCTTTTCAGAAACGATACGTTAATACTTGTATAACCTCTGCTGTAAGAATTCGACTTAAAGGTCTAACAATAACTCGGACATATAAGACAGTGTGACAGAGTTGAATGGGACCCACTGGTGTAATCTTTAAGTTGTGTTTTTATGTAAAATCGTGATGGTAAAACTTTTCCCTCTGAAACGTTGTGGAAAGCGAGTGTAAAGTCACTGGCATCATGAGTTGTTTAAAGCTGCAGGACCATGTAGAAATGCAGAGAAATCGCTGTTTCTCTAAACTCTATTCTTGCAGTCCACTGGTCTATGAACGCTCAGGACGGGATTTCCCCTGCAGACGGTCATGGTGGATACATTTGGTGTAAACTGTCCTCCTGACTTGTCCCCAGCCGTCGGCATGACGGCCCATGGATACATGCCTAAAATGTAAATACACCGGCCGACATGACAGCACATCTGCTTCTGACGTTCGCCTTGTCTCCCCGAGGTTCCATAATCCAGACACCTCCAGACACGACGTCCCTCTGTAACCGCTGTGAAACAGACAGTCGCTCTGTAGCTATAGAAACAAAACTGCGCACTCGGGCTGTGTGGTAGGTGGTCGGCTGCATGTGGTTGGCTGGATGGCTGGTTGGTTGGCACTTTGTCTGGCTGGCTAATCACTTCAGCTCTGGTGTGATGTCTGTTGCCATCACGCTCTTGACTCCAGCCAAAAAGAGCAGGGCTCCTGCATATTGCTGGGCCTATACGCCGCTTCCCACCCGGGGCCAACCCCACCACCCCAGCCAAACCTACACAAACACGGTGCCAGCCAATCTCAACTCAAGTCAGACAAACTCAGTCTCGATCCAAACCCATCCAAGCGTAACTGTGTGCAGCCAAGCCCACCACACTCCACCCTGCCCTAAACCCAGCATTTGATATTTTATACTCGAGACATGATTTAGCCAACGCTCTCCTCCAGGGCGACTTAAAACTGCAAACAGTGGAAGAAATAATCATAATTGTAGGTGGCAGGATCACCCTGTGGGCAGATGGAGCATCTTAAAGGTCACAGACATGATGATATCGACAAATGATTTGTCTGTCAAAGTCTTCTGTCAAAGTGCTTTACCACAGCTCCAAACCACAAACCACGGGTCTTATTTACCGTGGTTGGATAAGAGTGGCAGCTAAGAGCCAGGACCATAAATCAAAAAGTGTCTCAAAGTAAAAAAAAAACAAAAAAAAAGAGTGAAAAGGCAATAATTGAAAAATGCTAATAATTAGAAAATAAGAGGCGTTGCGTATTTGATTGAAACTATGTAGGCAAACCTTCACTGTGAGCCCATTTTAAGCTTCCTTCATGAACAGAAAACAGTGAGGTCCTCGATGGGGAAGGGGCCAAAAACAATCTCCACCAGGATTTGAAGAAATCTATTTTTAAACTGTTGTTAATCGAGCACAGAAGACGTTAATTAAAAACTGGGGCACCAGCCAAAAGCAATGGACCAGGATTCGAAGAAGTGTATTTTAAACTTTTGTTAGTCAAACCCAGAAAAGGCTGATTAAAAAGCAAGTCATACTCACCCTAATCCCTCAGTACAGTAACTATAATTTGTCTTAAGAGACACACAGGTACAGACAGGTGCTGATGTGTAGCAGGGCCTCACATGTCTGTATAGCACAATACTGTAGACTATACATGTCAGAATATATACATTATGTTCAAACACTAAAGACAGAGGAAAAGATGGCTGAAGACTCTCAAATCGTGTGTGTGTGTGTTTGTGTGATACGGAGACATAAAGAAAAAGGAAACTGAAAAGAATGACGAAGACCAGGATCAGAGGAGGAAAAAGAAGAGAAACTCTTGAAAAGGAAGTGCAGCAGTGGGAAGACAGAGGAGACAGAAAGCGAGACATGAGTAAGCGGAGGTTTGTGTAGGAGACCGTAAAAAAAAAAAAAAAGACGAGCTTTTAGATCAGCACTGAACCAAACCTGAGCCCCTTGTTAGTCTTTTTGTTTGGCTCGTCGCTGTGCTGGCACTGTTGACTTTCACATATTTCGTAGTTTTTGCTGTTAGCAGGCCGTAAAATTGTACAAATGAACTACAGGCAAAGAGCTGTCACTACAGAGTCGGGCTCGGCTTTTAATTAGCCTGCATTTAATTCGCTTGTAAGTTCATGTGTTCGAACCTGATACCGACCTGGCAAGTGTATTTGTCTAGGCTGAGTGTTGGTTGGGTTTATTAGCCTCCTCGATATCGCATATGCAACTGAATGTGTAGGAAAAAAAAAACAGAATCAGTTGATGGATTATTCCCTGATGCAACGTGTGACTATATCGCCACAGATCTGAGCTTGACTCCAGATTCCTGTGTCTGGTTGAGTTTAGGCAACAAAAAAAAAAAAAAAAACACTTTAGTTACAGAGAAAGACTGTGGTTTTGTTTAAAAGCGAATAAACACACAGTCACGGACCACAATGTTTCTGCAAAGTTTAATATCACTGTGATTGGACGAATTCCCTGTTGGACTGGAAAAATAAGTTGTCTTGCAACATTTTAGTGTGTGTGTTTTTTATATATTTAAATAATATAACAAATACCCTCAATATGATACAAAATGTGTTGCAATTTGCAAATTAGTGGTATAGAAACACACTTTTAGGGGACTGTAGGTTGGTTAGTGCCACGCTATGACCTGTCCCTAACTTTACCCACGTGCTGTGATAACAGCAGGATGTTGTACATTGTCAGGGAACGACAGCCTCTTTATCGCCACAGACAGTCGAATCCAAATCCATTCCCCGACAAAATGATATCTGCAGCTGTACTTTAGTTCGACAGAAATGTCCATTTTAGGACGGTTGGGCCGAATGGTGAATCTTGCGTCTTCTGCCCACTAGTGGTCACAATTGGATTTTTGAAGCTTTAAATAAGGAAATCGCCAAAAAATAAAAAATAAAACAGAAAAAGCACAACAACGGAAACCGGTGGGAATGCAGCCTTATCCTTCAACATACATGCATAGGCTGTGTGTTTCTACACTGACACAGTTGACAGAGTCGTCTGGGTATTTTGGGAGTGTATGTTATAGGAGGAAGCAGTGCGTGGTGCCAACAGGAAAAGGGAGTTCCTCCAAAGATAGACGGAGAAAGACCATTAGCGCGCACACTGAGCTGCATGTAGACTGACACCGTTCCACACATACCTCGCTCTCAGTCTGACTTACTGACTGCTGGCTGCTCCACGTCTCAACTCCCCCTCCGGCGCGCTCACTCATTCGTTTCTCTTCCTCACACTCCTCCTCTTTCACCAACGTCTCCGTCTCCCCCTCGCTCAGCGTTGCCAACTCATGCCTCTTCCCTTCACTCATCTATTCCACTCTACCTCTCGGGTTTCCCTTACTCATCTTCTTCGTCTCTCTCTCACCATTACAGACTTGGCATGAGGCTGGAAGTAGGTCAGATATAACTCGCACATTCCTCTCCGCAGCCCTCTTGCTCTCCAAGGACTGAGCGTGGCCTCTGTCTACCTCTCTCTCTCTCTCTCTCTCTCTCTCTCTCTGTGTCTTTATTGAATTCACCACCTTGTGTGGAAAAGATGACTTGCTACGAATTAAATCCAAATTTTTGTTTTACAAATTCCCGCCGCCTGTCCTCACAGCGAGCAGTCTGTCCTGTGCGTCCGTGTGTAACATGTAAGGATCTCTTTTTTTTTTCTATGTTTGACAAAGCAGTCAGAGTTTAACAGCAGCACAGTTAACACAGTGACTGTGACCTTTAGATTTATGAAAGAACACAGATCAGCCATAACATCATGACCACTGATAGTGAAGCGAATACCACCTGGAAGTGGGTGAGACGTCTTGGGCAACAAATGAACAGAGCTGCTGTAGATGAAATAGCTGAAAAATGCAATGCTGATTCCAAGCGAAAGGTGTCAAAACACACAGTGCATCACAGTTTGTTGCATGTGTTGGCCCACAGCAGCAGACAGGTCAGGGTGTCCATGCTGACCTACGTCCACTATCAAACCCGCCTACCACGGGCATGTGAGCGCTAGACCATAGGGCAATGGAAGTCATGTGGTCTTAATGTGGGGACGTGATGAGACCAGGTGGTGCTCTGTGGGAGTCGGATCCATGGAGGCTCCACCTCACAACTTAGACGACTGTGCACACTGTACATATGCGTAACACGTGTGAGGCTGATATGCGCTTGCATGCGGTTCTATTTATTCACAAATGAGGGTTTGTGACTGCAGTCAACATGGGCAGAGGACAAATTCATGCCCCCAGGACACTCGCAGACCGTTTTAGCTGTAGAAAGAATAAACCGGTTGTGAGTATGCGACAGTACTATGAGAGAACACATCCTTCTGCTTTGCATTCTGACATTTTAATCGGCAGATTGATTGAGACTACGATTTTGGCTTTTCTGGCTTAATGAATGTCAAAAAAGCTCATGAATCATTGGCTCAGTGGGGCTGATCCCTGACAGCCTACGACGTGGCTGTTTATTGACGACTCCGGTTCATTATTCGGACACTTCTGGCTGCATGCAGCTCGAGGTTGAAGGAGCCGTCCTCCCTGAAATTCAAATGAGCCACAAATGTGCCCTGTGACCTCCCGTAGCCTTAAAAAAAAAAAAAAAACCAATGGAAAGAACTCTGCCACCTCTCTTTCTTTCCTCTATACATTTGTTTTCCTTTTCAAGCACCCCACTCTCTCCTCCCCCTCAACCTTTCTCTTTTATACCCCCCTCCTACTTCAACATGTCTTCCACAAACTCATTCTTTCATCTTTCCTCAATTTCTGTCCTCACCCCCCTCCTTGGTGCAGTTCAGGAGCATACTAATCCCATTACAGATGTGTGAATACCAGTGGGGGGTGGGATTGGCGGGGAGGGGGTAACTGCATACATATTACAGTGTTTGTAATGAAGTGTAATATAAGGAGTTTTTCCATTTTCAGGTGCAGTAATGCAGAGGTGGACTTCATTATAAGGGCCTTAGAGAAATCAATCAGATCCTGTTAAAACATGTTTGAATTGCACTAAATAGAATTTACTTACTAGTATTTATTATGTTTTGTGGACAAATGTGACCAAATCTGTCAGGCCCTTATATAAAGTCTAAGAATGTCATAACATTTGAAGAGAATAAAGCGTACAAACCTAACAAAGCGACTTAATGAATGAAATACAGCTGGCTGACAGAGCCGATGGAAAAACCGCAGAGAGAAAATGTAAAACGTTAAACTTTCAAATGGGAAAGTGTTTAGTTCATAGAAACACAAATATGGTAGAAATACGGGGAAAAGTAAACATCTGCAATGGAAACAGTGGCTCAACAAGTCATTTTGGCATAATGTCGTATTGCTGACAATTTGCTCCTGGGTGTTGAATTTTACACATTATTTGTATATTATTGATGTAATAGTTTGAAGTTTCAGCTGTATGCAAAGGTTATTTGGTTGAGTTTTAAATACAAAACTATGAATCGCCGGTAAATATGGCTGCCCGAAATGTAGTAAAGTCAAAAACCTCACTGCCTAAAAACTTTGGCTTCTCACCATGTCTGTCACTGCTACCGCAGCCATAATGCTGACTTAGTAGTGAGCCAAAGGTTTCAAACTTTGTTTTCCGCGGTTGTTTTGTCGCCGTTTTGGTTCAGGGAAGGTCCAGCTCCTCTCTCTGATTCAGGGCTGCTTGCCGGGATGTCTGGCAGGCGACGAGGAGGAGAGCTAGACAGTTCAGACAGAACCCAATGTGGCTCCTGAAGAGTTCAAGTGCCAAGAAAATAAACAAGTCTTTTGATCACAAAGGGCCCATTCAGTCTCTCACTCTCTCTCTCACTCTGTTTCTGTCTTTCTCGCCCCCTCCCCCTCTACGCATCACGGGCTGTTCTCCTCAGGTCTCCTCTCCTGACCTCTTGATTTTACCTCCTGCTTTAAAAAGCTCTCCGTGTGTATTTTTTATTTATTTATTTTATGCGCTCAATATTCAACCTTCTTTGTTCTATCTTATCTCCACATCCAAGACTGTGCTCCTGCTTCGGCTGAAGGACAAGAGACGCACAGAGGCGTCATCTGACCAGCCGGGGGCAGACAGACAGACAGAAACACAAACAAGGCTCCTTAGTCCCCCAGCATACAGTCATGGTGCAGGGCTGAGGAATACGACATGGAAAATGTCTGCATCGCTCCGTCCGTCGCACAAGACTCGGGCAAACTTTCCCACGTGCAGCCACTCAAACACATCAGCAGCCCCATTTACTGTGCGCGAGGGTGTTTTCCTTTGCATGTGGATGCTGAGAAGAGGCCTCTCCTGTTTCAGTTGTGTTGTCGAGCGTGAGTGCCGCTCACCCTTGGGTGTGGCTCACTTACCATTTGCCCCCTCAGGCCTATTTTCCATTTTCAAAACATGACAGATTTCCTCAGAAAAGAAAACACTTGCCTTTAAAAAACAAAACAAAAACAAAGGCACGATCGTAGCTCTTTTTCAGGCTTTGTTAATGGGAGAAAAGCTCAGCCACTTGTTTTACATTTGTACAGAAGGATGTCGTGCTTACTTCAAAACATTGCGCTGCTTTTTGACCTTTTTAGTTAGTTGGGGTTCTTCGAGGTGTCTTCCACTTCTAAAACTAACATGCTTCTGATTTTCCCATGTGTTTTCTAAAGTCACAAGTACATACGTTGCCATTTGGGAATGTTTTAGGGGGATACTTGAGCCTTTCTATCCAAAGCATTGTTAGATGAGTGGGGTTTGTTTAAATATTAAGAAAGAAAATCCTGGATGCAAAAAATGGATGCAAACTTAGCCATCGCATTGCATTGCTAGTGATCCACAAGAAGAAAGAAGTCGATGCATTTTTGCCAAAATCCTCGATCACACAGTTCAGTGTCGCCATTCATTAATCCTTCCCTTCTTGTCTTTCATCATTATTTACCAATCAGTGCTGATTGATTACTTCTGTTCACTGATTACGGTCATTAACATCTCACTAAAGTACCAGTGGTGACTCGGGTGATAAGTTTGTCTCGATCACCTCACCACTTCATATGCATAGGGCCGTCAGAGCTCCCGCTGCCTGCTGACCTTTTGTTGCAGTTGCTTTTAAATGCAGCTGCGTGCCCCACCCAGTCCCACCACCACTGCAGACGGTCTCGCTGCATCCCTCCTGTGTCATCAGCAAACTGTTATTTCCATTCCAGCTTTTCCTCACTAAACTCCCAACACGGCTGCACCTCAAATGCTGATGCAGCCACTTTGAAGCTAATAACAACCTTACGTGCTTCGCTCACGAAAAGCATTACGGTGTTGGACTATTGGACTCTGTATTTCCAAGGTTTTGCTGTTGAGTTCTGCAACATTACAATATAATTAATAATGGCCAGCACATTAACATTTTAATAAGCCGTTTGAAGCAGTTTAAAAAGAAATTATTTGTATTTTTTTTAAATATGTTCAGGTCGAAATACTTTGTATTATTTTGTTCTTTGTCTTAGGAAATAGTGTCCACTTTAATTTAGTTACCAGCTCCGTTTTGCACATGACATTTTCATTCAAATGTAATGAATTAATAAAATAAATAAAGTCTTAAAAAAAGAAAGTATTTGCGCTACTTTCCACCGTTGCAAATTAGTCCGATAAATGTGCAGTAGACCTCCAGATTCGTGTTATAAACAGCTTTTGCTCATTCATACAAAATACCGGGCATTTAATTCCCAGCACTCTGATGATTGGATAATTCTTTGGTAGCTACAATTTACCAGGGCACAGGATACACAGCAAGAAAAGAAAGCATGATAAAAAAAATAAAAAATAGGAAAACATGGCATCTAGCAACAAATGGTAATCAAAGGTTTGGTTTGAAGATGTTTTTCGATAGAAAAGTGGCATCTCCCCACCTACACAGCTGCATGTACCTGTGGTTACTGAAGAACAAAATGACAAATGGCTGAATTTGCATTATATTATAATTCACTAAAATGATTTCCAATAAGCTGGTTAGTTTCCTGTAAATCAGATTTGACTCTCCGCAGTGCGCAAAATGCAAGCACACTACAACTGAACCAAGATATATTCTCTAAATGATGATGGGAAAATAATGATGCACAAAAGGATGATACACACTCTTGAAACAGTGAATGAACGTGTCCTAATGATTTTCCCGCCAGAGGACCTGTTGGATGTTTACCCCTCTTTCTGCCATTGATTCTCGTCTCTTCTTGTGTCTTTAACTCTAATTAAAAATAATGGGAACCACGTGGAAACACATGAATCTGTTCAGACTTTAGTGTTTAGTGAAACAAACTTCTGTAGGACAAAAGTGTAATGTTACTTTAACAATGTCAAATTAAGTGAAGCATCCTAACTTTCATTATTTTTACCTTTACCAATCAATCTATTGTTTTTTTTTTATATAAATGCAAACATTTCAACTTCTCTAATGTCGACACTTTGTGCCCTTGTGTTTGTCATCTGTGATTTTGTGAGAACAGGTTTTTTTTATGCTGGATGCCCTTCCTGACGCAACCCTCCCCAATTTCTACCAATGTCTAGCCCAATTTTATTTTCGTTGCTGAATAGGAAGCTTGAGCCTGCATCTAATCAGTTTTGTGCAAACACTGAAAACACGGAGAAAGAACTAGTCCACCTAAATTTGCACAAACAGAAGAGATAGTATATAATTTATAAGTATATTAAGTATATATAATGTATAAGCTTTTTTGCACTAAAATCTTTTTGTCTGCACTGTTTGTTCATCTCACTAGTTTGCTTTATTTACTTTATTTTTATTTTCAATACTCTTTTACAGGCCCTTATTGTATAGTTGTATTTTATATTTTATATTTTATATTTGATGTAGATTTTTAGGCTCTACTGTTAGTGTTATCTGTATGCACAATGGGCCTGAGAGTAACACACTTTCAATTCTCTGTATGTATGTACTGTACATGCGGAAGAACTGACAATAAAGCAGACTTGACTTGACTTGACTTGACTTATAAAACACAGCTTGTCATCATTGACCTTAAGACGTCCAGCATCAGAGCCAGGCTGTTTCTCTCTACTTCATGCTAAGATAAGAGAAGAGGACCAGTATGAGTAAATCCATCAAAATTAAATCGTGTAAGACAAGTCCTTTCCAGTGTGGGTGCATGTGGGTCACATTACTGTATGCAAGGAAAATGGAAACAACCTCAAGACGCCAGCTGAAAACGAGACACAGAGGTGACATGCTTTCATTGTGTCTTCATATTTAAACTGTGTAGAAAAGCAAGAAAACGCATTTTCCTTTATGTTAAGGGCAAATTTAAATCTAATCAACAGATTAATCATGAAAAGCTTGGTGAAGCTTGGTCTTGGTGCTGATGCTGTCAACTGGTCTTAGAGCTATTTAAGTGACTGTGTACAGTTTGGCAGGATGGGTAAGATCATTTCTGATGGGAAAACCTCAGGGCTCTATCATAGGCCCCCTGCTTTTTTAAATATATGTTAATAACTCACTGTGTCACATGTATAGTGATGATACAATGTTTTTTTTTTTGATACAATCTTTCTCTCTAAAATCTGATTTTAATTTATTACAGCATCCGCGGACCACAGGGTCAGTGGTTCGATCCCCAGTCGCGGCTATATATGCTATATATGTCGAAGTGTCTGTGGGCTAGACACTGAACCCCCAACAGCCCTTTCCCATCCCCAGCTGTGCAGTATCGGTCCAAGGCCGGTGGGTTGCGTGAGGTAGGGCATCCGGCCTAAAAACTGTGCCAAATCAACACGCGGACAATGATCCGCTGTGGAGACCCTGAACTCACGGGATAAGTCAAAAAGGACAAAAAATATCAAGCCTGCAATTCACACTTGGTTTCCTTTACAGGCTTAAGTCATGTTTTTCATATTCCGCTCGTGAACGTTTGGTTATCTGGTTTGTTTCTGTCGCAGCTTGACTACAGTGACAGTGTCTAAGCTTTGCCTGTATTTCAGTTCTGGTTAAACTTGATTTTCTGTATCATTCTGCACTGAGATTTATAACAAACTCTGGTTACATCACTGTGTGCTCTGTAACCTGGTTGGAAGCAGCACTGGTACATTTTCATTTATAAGACCCTACTGTGTAAACCGCCTCACTATATCAGGTCTGTGTTTGTCCCAGTGCAATATTCACACAACCTGAGATCCACCAAACTGCTTCTTTTAAAGGCCCTAGCTGGTAGAAAACATTCATCATATTAGGGTCCTTGTTCTTGGAACAATTTGCAGACCTAATTAAAATGGAACTTTTCGAGCTCATTATCCTCTTTTAAACAGAAATTAACTGCACTTGACGCCACGTTCTGCTCCTGTCTTTAATGATTGTTTCTATTTTATTTAGTTTGGTCTTTTTGGCTTTACTTTATTATCCTTTATTTTTTATTAATATTTACGTGATCAACATTTTTTTAAACTTGGTGAGTTAACTAAGTACATTAACAATAGTACGGTACCGAGTTTTGAGGTACTTCAGTGAAGTATTTCCATTTTCTTTTAAATTTTATGTTACTCCACTATATTATTTGACAATTCAAGGTACTTCCCCAATGCAGATTCTCACTAAAGATACAGTGAACTGATAAATGATGTTGTTGTATTGGATTCCTCAGTACAAGTTCCAGAACAATACTCAGTAGTAATATAGAGCTTTGCCATGTTTTTTCATCTTTGAAGTTTTGTTAATATGAACATTTGCTTCTGTTGTCACCTTAAATTTCGATTCAAATTAAATTTTAATATTCGCTTTCTTTGTACTAGTATTTTTGTTCTTTGAATACGTTTAGGGGCATTGATTTTCACTTGTTCCAACTAGAGTCAGTCCTGGTGGTCCACCACTGCCTCACATTTTACTGTTGCCCATGATGGAGCTATTTTCACTTGCTTTAACTAAATATATGTCATATTGAATCAAATATAAATCAAATTGGGCTTCTTTGACCCAATGGTTCACCAGATAAATGTAAAAAGAAAAGGGAAAGAAAGGGGAAGCCCAAATTCTCATACCAGAATCTGCTTTCAGTTCAGTAAACCTACCCATAAAACTTAACCATTTAAGTTTCAAACAGTGATCTAAATGAAAATGGAAAATTCCTGCTCAACGTGTTAACAATTTAAAACTATCTGGGTTCGAGAGCCAAACGATCGAGAGGCCTGGTGGAACAAAAGCCTGGAGAGCGTTGCGGCGATTTTTCCGATACGCACCGAAATCGCACGTGAACTTTCTGTGAATAAAACAGAAAGCAGCCCTCCCCATGGGAAAAAGCACTGACGTTTCCGTTCCTCCATTTAGGTTCCTCCATATTTCCCTCTGCATTCTTTATGAACAAAGCACATCCACTGTGTGAGGTAACACGCATCGGTGTAAGAATAAGTGCAAGCATAAGTGTAATATTTGTCTCTGCAATACAGCGAGTCGGAAACCTGAGCTAGAAATCGAATGTAGCAGAAAATAGATAAACCGAAATCGTATAAACTGTACTTGATTGAGTTACGTTCACTATTGAACGTAAAGGGGCAAAAGAGGAGGTAGAACATAGGAGAGAGCAGAAGGACAGTGTGTGTGTGTGTGTGTGTGTGTGTGTGTGAGAGAGAGACAGTCATATGAAATACTTCACCCACCGGCTGGCCTTCACTTCCCACACGCTGCCACTCAAAGTAAATGAGCACAGGAGAAATGGACGGATGGATAGAGGGAGGGACAAAAGTGTGGGATGATGATTGGGCGGAAAGAAGGAGGAAGAAGAGAGTTACCAAGCATCCACGCACACTTATTCCGTCCACTTCATTTCCTTCCATGCGCTCTTCAGCTCAGCCCGCTCCCCGCTCTCCAGTTCACACACTTGAGTAATTACTGCTCCTTTCTTTCGACTCGCTCTCCGTCTCTCTCTCTCTCTCTCTCTCTCTCTGCTGCCTCCTCGGAGCTGATGTAAGTGCTGAAGGGTCCTTCATTAGAAAGGAAGAAAGGAGTGTGGGAGAAAAGTGCTGGGTGTCTGTGTGTGAGAGTGTGTACATCTGCGGCTGTGTGGACACACATTTGAGCTTGAAACCATCATTGTGAGGACATTTGGGACTTCATTGTCAGATCTTCAGTGTCTGTTTGAGGGTGGAGACCTGATTCGGGCTCTACGGTTAGAATTAGGTTTAGAGTTAAGGTCAGGATGGGGCATTTTTTTGGGATGGATAAAGTTGGAAATGCTTTATGTTAATGACTGTTTCTGCTTCTTAGGGTTGACATTCACTTCCTGTTTACCCAAATGTAAGTGTAGACAACGGCCACATTATCAGCCTCGACGTCCCCTTTGTTATTTAAAGTGCTCCCTCTCGCCTTCACACCTTCTCAGATTGTCTGCTCATGCTAATGACCATCGCCTCCCTCTCAGATAAGGACAATGCCGGCCCTGCTTCTCGCTCTCTGTTTACCTCATTGAAGTAATCACTCAGGAGTGGAAAAGCGGGTTTAAGTACCTTATTCCCCTGTCCTGTGTTTCGCATTAAGGTCCAAAGACTTGTGTTTTGGACATGCTGTTCCCAGTTGGATGCAGGCAGCCAAAGAACACGGCTACGAAAAAAAAAAAAAAAGAAACAGCACAACAGCTGAGCTTAGTGAGCTAACTTCACTAATGTTATGTAACTTAACACGGTTTTACAAAAACCCAAACAAAACGAAAACGTTTTTTTTTGTGTTCTTTTACTACTTAGCGGGGCTGGGGGCTCAGTGGTAGAGCATTGGGTTGGGATGCAGAAGGTCGCAAGCTCGAATCCCACCCCACCAGGCGTGGGCCTCAGGCAGCCACCAAGCCACCACCTGTTTAACTGAAGTTTAGTTTTAGGGTGAGTAACACAATTTCTTGTTAAGTAACACGTAGTAAAAACTGCTATTGTCAGGAGTAGAAGAACTCAGATCAGAAGTTTAGTTTTTGCTGCCATATTGGACGCATCACTCACTGGACTGCAGTGCACATGTGAAACTGTCTGCTAAGGTTTTTGGCCTGTGGTCCAAGAATTCTATGGTATTTCCTGTGGTGTGGGAATTGTCAATCAGTGAATTTTTAGACGATGTAATTTAAATATCCATTAGACACAACAAACAACATATTTTGACAATTTACATTTCATGGGAAACACACTGTTGTGTTTGGGGCACACTGCAGTCATGGCAGTCAAAACAACAACAACAACAACAACAACAACCGAACAAGCCATGTCAGTCATCCAATAAATCTTCTCGACAATTCGGGACAGAGTCAGACAGGATGAACTTCGGCGTTCATGTGTCAAAGCAGCTTGTGTCGTCCTCTTCCCATCTCCATACACGAGCCAGGAATAAGAAGCCTACAAGAGCCTTGATGTGCACGAGTATTAAAGAGCAGGGTGGGCGAATGGTTAGTGACATGAGGGAGGAATATTAAGAGGACTTCTGACATTAACAGCATGTCAGGACAAATTGACACACCCAATATGGAGGATATTGTATTGAGGTGTCATGTGACCTCATGATATCAAGTGAAAAGCCTTTTCTCTGTTATATCACCTACAATAACCTATTGAAGAAAGAGGACTTTTCAAAAACCGACATATTTAGAGATTTATCTGAAATGTTACAGAGTAAAAGTATAAAGTTGAATTAAATTAAATTGAATGACTACACCTCAAACTTAAGTGGGTAAAGGTCTCCAAAGACTGAATTGTCGGTTTACTTGTGAGACGTTTTTAGCCACTTGGAAAGAGCTTGGGAGAAGAGGAAAAAGGGTCTTTGCAGGTGTGCAGTGTTTGGCTTTACACAGAAATAAAATAAACCGAGTGTTCTCACAACTAGGTGTGTGTGTGTCTGTGTGGGTGTGTGTGTGTGTTTGGGGGAGTCTTTAATACCAAGAAGCGCCTGCTGGGCTTTAGACAATCTCCTCTCATAACTGAACAAGAGGACATTGTCTCTCTATGTAAATCTCAGTGTCTCGCCTGGTCTCAATCGCCATCCACTCATGTGGGACAAAACACCTGTTGATTGGCTTACCTTCTCCCTCCCCGGCTCTAAACGCGGGTGGCGGCTCCTTGGCTGCCTCGCCGTCGGAGTTCACAGGTAAACACGGCGCCTCTCATCACCCCCGGGTCTCCACAGCAACGACGTGACGCGCCAGGCGGGAGCGAGCGGGGCGACAAAGTGGAGGCAGCGGCGGTAGCTCCGGGCAGCGACGGGTCCTCGTCCAAGATCGTCTATTACGATGATGACTCACTCCATGAATTGAAGAAAAAAATCTGCAGCTGCAAGTGCAGATTTAGTAGTGTACTACAACTTTGTGCAAGTACTTGAGCATTTCCATTTTATGTGACTCCACACTACTTCTACTAAACTACATTCTGAAGGCAAATCTCTTATTTTGCGATAAAGTACATGTTTTTCAGCGCCTTTTGTTAAATGCTACTTCAAATGTCAAACTTTAATTACAACCCACTGGTGATTACCTGGTCGTCTGGGTTTAGTCAATCTGAAATTGAGTGATAAATGTGACAAATTGATTTGTCTTCCCCCATCCCACCCTAATCTTTGATGGTATCTTGCAGCTTAGGTTGGGCCCTAATTGGATAGTTGGAATCAAGCAGGGTGGGGGGGGGGGGTCGAGGACCAGGGTTGGGACCCATTGGACTAAGCTAAAGATAATAAAAATTATATCTTGTCTTTAAAAGTTTGCACTGAGGAATTTGAAAACAGAGTGCAAACGCATAAGTGCAAGTTTGCCAAAATACTACGTGAAGAGAGCCCAAAATAAAATGTGTTTATGTCCCAACATCTCCCAACACTGATGCTATAATTTGTAGATGCTAAAAGTATTTCAATCTGCATGTTATAATTTAATTTTAGTTAACGTCCCCTAGATTGTCAAACTCCCAAATCTTTTAAGGAAACACATTTAATAGCTACTACTACTAGCTTAGTCTCCAGCAACCCTGTTTGACAAAACAAGGGTTCTACATCTAAAACTATAACTGGGCGAGGGGCAAGGATATGAGTTAAATCTTTTTTTAAACAATCTCATCAAAAAATGTGAATGTTTAGTTATGATCATTGATCAAATAGCTCATTTTGTCTTTGTAAATCAACTAAAATCTGACAGTGTGGTCCGAGGTTCAGGTCAGAGTGATGGATATGCAGAAGTCATAGATTAAAGGGCAACTTCACCAATTGTAACTTGCTTTCTATGGCTTTAGTATAGGATTTAAATGTCCAATAATGCTTTTAAACGTCCCTCTAACCTCCCTCAATATATTAAAATATTGCTCTGCTTCTAGTGGAAAAACTCCTCCAGATGACATCACCTGGAGGAGTTTTTTATTATTAGGAGTTCAGATGTTGTCATCTGGGGGAGCTTCAGAAAAGCAGGTTGACCACGGTTACAAACTCCACAGTGTGAGCAACAAGTTAACATCCTCTAAACTGAGGGTTCTTCCAAGTGATCTGGAGGAGTCTGGAGGCATTTATGAGCAAGTAGAGAGACATTTTGATAAAGGAAAGTCAAAGGGACATTTAATGGTATATATACATGTAATAACCAAACTATAAGAGAAGTAAGATGAAAATCAGTGAAGGCGTCCTTTAAAGATCAAACTGTGCGCAAATGGGCAGAATTTGGAATTACAACTTTGAATCACAGTTTAAGACTGAAAGAGCAGTGTGAGATTAATGTGCTAATGTTTGCCGACTGCTGGAAACCGTCGAACGAAACGCAATCTTCCAAAAACATAGACGATCTTTGTCAACAAGTGGGCGTTGAGTTCCTCTCTCGCTCCCTCCCTCTGTGGGTCAGCGTGGGCGGCCCCGTGTGGCAGGAGGAGAACGAAACACGACACCCCGACAGAAGAAGGGGGGTTGAGAGAACACGAAGTGAGCGAGCGAGTGAGTGGAAAAGGAAAAAGTCTGTGCCGGAGAAAGAAAGGGGGCAGAGAACGAGGAGCAGAGTTGGTACTTTTGTTCTTTCGGAACCGCCGCCGGTGGTGATGATGATGATGTGGAGGAAGAAGAATCGACCATGCGACATCGTTACAACAAACGGGATGAAATTGTAGACTCGTCGCATTCCGCTGCTTCGGCACCGACAAACGGCAGCACAACTCCTTCAAACTTCGACCTGCGCCATTCAGACCCGGGTGACTGGATTCCACCCCCCACCCCCCCAGAGGCTCGGGGCAACTTTTCACACCAGAAGCCCCGCATTGAAAAATAAAGTCCCGTACAGAAAGTTTTTTTTTTTTATTCTTTTTGGGTTTTTGGTTTTTTTTTTCCACCGGCAAAACGTCGACGAGTTGAGAAAAAGAAAGCAGAACCTCACGCGAAGCGAGCTGGTTTTTAATTTTTGGTAAAGCTGAAAATCCGCGCTTCCAGTCGGGGTCAGGTTCTTTTCTAAGACGCCGCTCGTGAGAACAACACCGGAGGAAGGAGTGGGGGTGTCGCTGCTAACTTCGCTAGCTAACTTGGCTAAAGACGAGCTAACTAACGTCTAAAGTTAGCGGCCGACGGGGAAAGTGGGTGAAGCGGCGCGGCGAAGACGGCAACGAAGATGAAAACCCCGGGAGACACGGGTAAGTTGGCGGCCACACGCACACGCTACATCAACTTTTCAGACGCTGCTGCTGCTGCTGGTGTTGTTGTTCTCCCGATGAAAACAACAGCGCCTGTAGCCTCGGCGGCTAGCGGGCTAGCAAACTCTCCGCTCCAGGGAAAGTGACGAAATTATGGCGCTAGAGCGGATCCAGCCGACCCCCTTGTTTTTGTTTGAGCAACCGTAGAAAAACCTGCCTGAACGCGGGGCCACTCCGCTTCATAGCCACAGCGGATGATCGCAAGCGTAAATACCCACATTGTATATTGCTGTACTTTGTCGCGCATTTTTAAAATTCAAGCAGGGCTTCAATACAAAACTATTGCTGTGCGATTTACAGTGGATGCAACAGTAGATTCGGTGCAATCCAGACCGAAGTGCACCGATCCCGGCTTTGCATCGGAGGCACATGAGGTGCAGCAGCGCGAAATCACTTTGGGTTCAATAAAACAATTGTTTGTTAACGGCACATGGAACAACTTTGGCTGCAAAGCACCCAGAGCGCTGGGGCTGTTGGGGGGTGGGGGGGTTTGCATCTTGATCGTTTTGTTTTAACTAAAGTTTTTAGGCCAGCCCACCTTTTTAGGCTAGAAAGTGGTTGGATTTGGGAGCTTAACTGCTACTTAATGTGATCGGTCTGTCGATACAGTTGTGGTTAGGTGTGAGAGATTTTACCTGTCTTACCTGATAATGTGATGCCTGGGTGGTTTGTGCGAGACTACTGGGCACAAAGGCGAAATATATGTTGTCACTTTGTTTACAAAGTATGTGTAAAGTAAAGCATATGTAAACCCGTTGGACCTCTGTCAACCCAGAAATCGCAGGCTCTACTATTTCGAATTCCACACATTTTTATTTTTTGCATGGATTTTTTTTTTTCTTAATCCGCAGACAACGATTTCCCCTCTATGTGCATTTAGGTGCCTTTTAAAGTCAGTTTAGTCAGAAGTGTTGTGTGGTAATCTTGGGCAGGCAAAGATCCAGTTCCCACAATGGATGTTTAGGAGGGGAATGCCACACCACAACACAACATCATAATTAGAAATATGACTTCTACATCTCTGGGCTGCTTAAACACGAAGTTTAAACTTGAGCCCTTAGCAGCTTTTTTGTAACTGTGGGAAAAGTTCTGCTTCGCTTTGCGGATACGTAAATCCATATGTATCTTATACTGATGGGAAAAGTAAGTGCTAAAATGTAAATCACCAAAGTCGCATGTCGTTTGCTTTGCTGTTGGCTGTTTTTACAATCTTCTTTTTAAGATCTTATAGGTATTTTAGCCCAGGTTTCTTAAGAGGTGAACGTTTATCCACAAAGCTGTTGCCTATTATGCATGAATTTCATAGGGGACAATTTTAAATACCAGATTTACACCTATTACCAAACTGGGGACGGTGTTGTAACTGTAGGGCTTCCATCATCATCGTTTCATGCCTTCATCCAACAGCCACATCCACTTTCTGACATACAGGACTGGGACAGCTCACCAGTCAATCACAGGGTTCACTAACAGAGACAAACCACTGTTCATGCTCACACCTACAGGCACTTTGAATTCGCTAATTAACTTGCATTTGTTTGGCTCATGGGAGGGAACCAGAGCCCCCTGTGTGAGTTTTCTCTGGTCCAACCCCAAACATGACCATGCTAATCAGTAAACCATAGTTAGCATTGTGGTGCCCTTTTAATGCAATTGGACCATGGTCTTTATGAGTGTGCAAAAGTTTTTTATTTTTTATTTATTTTTTGTTGTTGAGTATCACTCAGAGGAGATTTAGACGAGTTAGGAAATCCAAATGATTAAATTTCACTTTCATTCAGTTTGGAAGTAGTGATTTTGTCAACCTATGAATGCTTTGGTTGTGCTGCATTGCTTTGAAACAAAAGCCATCTTGGTTTTTAGGCTTTCAGTAGTTCCCTTTTCTCAGCATTTACTGAACTTCCCTCAGTTTCTAAGGATTAAAATAAATGGTAAATTGGACTCATGAGTCAGAGACCTAAAAAAAAAAAAAAATTACCTTTTGCAGTGACGCCAGTATGATGGAAGTCATAGTTTAATGTAAAGTTGTTGTGGTTTTTTTTTTTTGTTTGTTTGTTTGTTTTTGGCAAAGACCCTCATGGTCATCGGACAACCCTGATCTGTATTCAAATTGCCGATATATAAACCTCCACTCTCTTCCTATCAGGAAGTCAGCAGTCTGGTCCACCAGCTCCAATTTTCCACTTGTGTTGCTCCTTATATTAACAACGTGCCACATGTAAGACGTCACAGTTGAAGACAGCCCAGGCCAGTGAGCCAGCACGCTTTGTTGCACTCACTACAGTTGTGAGTGTGCGGAGTGAAAGGGGCCATACATGAATTAGCCGCTGTTAAGTGTGGTAAGGGCTGGGCTGCCGTATTTATGTGTTTGTGAGTGGTAAGTGTGTATGTGCCCAAATGTCTGTCACTGTGTGGCTCTACCTGTGATTGATGTGGTCACAACAAAGTAAGCGTTGACTTCTACCAGCGAGACCAAATTGCCCCTGAGGAAAACCATTTGGCTGCGGCAGTTTAGCCCGTTGTAATTACAGAAAGCAACTAGACGTCTTTTACAGATATTCAAGCAGCTCGAACAACACTGCTTAGAGCAAAGGTAATGAACTGAGGGCTCATTTTGGTAAAAATAAACAAAGTAAATAGAACGTAGTTTCCTTCGGGGAAAGACTGTTGTGTTGCTTTCTCTTGGCAGTGGGCGACAGAGACGCCGCTATTATAGTACAAATTGTGGCTAAGTTGTTTGCCTCAGGGAAAGTTTGAGGAGAGCTTTTGGCAAATGCAATATATAGTTGTCCACTCTGTGTTTTAGAACACCCTGTCTCTTAGTGGAGTTTGCTATACTGTTGAGTTCTCCCAGTAGACTTTGTGTAGTGCATGTGAAAATTAACGTAAAGTAAAATTGGTGTTGTCCATTAGAGACCTGTTCTTTGTGCTGATGGGCCACTGTCTGGTAGTGTGTAAATCTGCACAAAGAATCCGTGCAGATGTCTGCATGTAGCCCATAGATGTGTCTGTCTGCACTGCAATGTGCCTTACAGTTAAAAGTTGGAGCTATTTCTACTGCAATTGAGTATTTGCAATTTTTTATTTTTTCCTACTACTTCATACTTTGACTTCGGTACATTTCAGAGACAGAATGTGTATGTTTACATCGCTACACTTACTTGTAACTACACTTACTTCCCCAAATCTGATGAATAATAAAAAAAATGTTTCGCAATACAAATCATTATTTATAAGCTGAAAACGCATATTGGATAACTTCAGTTCTTTTTATTATTATTCTTATTTTTGGGGGAATTAATTATAATGGCCATGCTCACCGTACAGATGCTAAAATCAACATCGATTCTCCTTTACTCACATGTGGCTAGTTACCAGCAGCCTGGATTCGGTTGTCTGTTCCATAGACCTCCGTTGTTGTGCAAAAACTGTTATGAACACGTCAGCCAGACACAAAACTCCTCTGAGTGAACATATTTATTGATTCCAAAATATAAAGAGAACATATTTTTAACAAACATTCCCCCACGTGCTCGGGATCGGAAATTCCTTTTACCGCCGCTAGTCACCTGCACATGCCTGAGATCTGGAGCCATTCGTGTCGATTTGGACAATATTTATGTCAACTGCATTTTTTTGTAATGACGAAATATGTCTCCTAGTGGAAATTTGTCTGTCCTATGTGTTTTTACTACTTTTACTTTAGAGAAGGTAGGTAGATTTTGAGCTCATACTTTGATGTGAGTAACATTTTTAGTTGGCTTTTAGTTGTAATCAGTTTTTTGGAGTTTGTGGACACATTTTTGCTGCACTAGTCAGGTACCGTTAGCTGAGGCCATAAACAGGCCAGGCCTAGATGTACTGTATTATATTATTATTATAATAATAATAAATAATACATCATGGCACAATCCATTTAGAAACATGCCATAAACTAACATCCTCTAAATACCAGTGTTCCTCACGGGATGTACATTTTTCCTTGTTTCCCTTTAATTATGTGCTTACTGTGAGTGATCAGGTCAACCCTTGCGTTGACCTGATCGCATTCCTGATTACTGCTGAGCTGAGTCTGGGCAAGCAGACCCTGGAAAAACGACAGCAGAGTGACGTCAGCATTTCTCTGGTGTGTTATCAAGTGAAAGCCCAGGTCAGCGCTGCTACGATCATCTCTCAATGTTACGGTGAGCCTTTTTTCCTGGAAGTGTGTATGTATGGTGGCTCTGGTGACCCGTACAAAGCTAAGGGAGCAGACAAATTGCATGAGCTGAGACGTGCCGGCCAAATAATCACCGGGGCCTCACGCACAGGAAGACCTCACAGTCAGCCAAAAAGATTAATGTTGATAGACATTTATGCCTGTGGCTTTATTTTTAGTTGGTAAAAGCGTACAGTGCCAGGTGCACCCTGCCAACTCCGTAACGCGGTTACGTGTGAACCCCAGGGTTGGTGTTTTTCGGTTCTTCGTGCCCCTTGCTTACATGTCAGTGTGTGTTCTTGGACAAGACAGTCAAACCACAGTTGAAGCGACATCATTTGTGTGCGGCTGTCCAACAACAATTCAACAATAAGCGACTATTTACCCTCACGATCATCATTAACGTCGTTGAAAACTACAATTGTACACAGCAATTATGCTTTCTGATTTGACCTTCCCTCTAATTGAACACAGACAATTTTAAATAAATCTCTGCAGGCACGTGTAGGGGTTTGGAGTATTTGAAGTGTCTTGCCTTAGCTTACGGATGATGGTTGTGTATAATAATCCCTACTGTTGTTCTTTCAAACCTTTAGGAATCATCAATTAGTAGTGTTGCAGTGCAGTAGTTATTTCTGATAAAGTATCATAATTTCCTTTAAATCGCCCTGATGCAGATGGAGAGCTCCTGCAGTTCTCAGGATGACGTTTTAACAGCAACCATAGGCCGTGCTTTGACTTGTAAAATTCAGCTGTGGGCTGTACACGCAGGTGCAAAAGCAATAACGGTGAGGAAAGTTTTTCCAGTGGAGAATAAATAAACGTTGCACGCATTTTTCAAATTGGAATACATCTCTGGGTTGTGCTGTGGGGCAGCCTTTCGAGACTACTGTTGCAGGAGAGCTGCTGCTGGTGCTGTTGTTTTTTGTGCTGCTTAAATAAGTTTTTCCTCTGCATCGTTGTTAGGCATCTGTTTAGAAATGACGTTCTACACTATGATTGAAACACTGACACCGCAATTTATCGTGTAGGTTGAGATTTGAGATCGTACTATTGTCTACACGTGGCCAGGCATTTATGGGAATGATGAGCAACCGCTTTTAAGGGGGCTTGGTGGCGGATCTGTCATTTGTGAAGTGCAGACTGCCACTTTTTAGTCCAAAGAATGTTATCGCCCATAACGACTTTGTCAACCTGCTGGTTTGCTTATTATCTGTAAGTATTTATGACTAAGTGAATCTGAGTTGGGTCAGTGATAGTAGACCTCCAGCAGGGCAGATGAAAGGGCACAACCAGTCAAGGGGCACAAGCAGCTCGCTTTGCTGAGCAGATAAGGAAGACTTCTGCAGCAGGACGGAGATCTGACACCTGACAGGATGCAGGCTTTCCAGCTGCAGTATTGTTTGGTCACACGCTTAAAGAATTTGCTAAATTTGATGTTGTATTAAAATATTTAATACGTGAGCTTTCTCCTTGGAGCTTGTAAAACCTTTTTTCATCAAAAATGCAGTTTTTTCTTCCCCATGTGCCCTGGAATTGAATTTAATCACGTCAAAGCTGAGGAAGTGCAGAAACTGCAGGTAGATTTGTGCTTTCTCTCAGACTGTTTTGACTGGAGTCACCGTAATTAAAAGAGGTGCGCGGAGCGTTTTCCCCTGTGTTATGAGTGTCGTCTGTGGTTCGTGGAGAAGGAAAGAAAGCAATGGAGTGGGAGGGTGACCTGGTTGGTTTGGCCTCCTATATGGCCAGAAGGATTGAGGTAGGCCTCTAAAAACATGTGAGTCTTGGCTTGTACACACTGCAGAAAGGATAAGGGGACAGACTAGGTGTGGTCCTGTGTAGCTTTGTATAATACTGCCCACATTACCTCTACCACTGCCAGGACTAAAGTAGTTACAACCAAGTTGCTGTCAGAGCAAAAAATATCCACTAAAGACCATATGTTTTTAGTGGGTATGTTTTCACTAGGACGAGTGGTGAGCAGAAGCCTGCCAGGTTATGTTCTGGCAATTAGAGACCTGCAGTAGGTGGCAACATGTACATTGTAATGTTTGTAATGCTGAAATGAGACCATATACACACTAAAATTCAACTGGGACATTCATTGACGGCATGTTCCAACACCAGTGGAAAGTCTTAAGTAAGAAAAAAAAAAAGTGCTACTATAGAACCATTTGTAAAGTGATACAAAATTGGAAGCTTTTTCTCAACATGGACCACCACAGGAGCCACTGAAGGGAAACTCAGCAACCTGGTGGCAGAGAGAAAAGGAGCACAGTTTGGTTTTGTGGTTGTTTGGACATGGTTGATCCAGCCCAGACTTTTCCTGCCCGTACACTTGTTGGCATTGCACCTGCATTTTTGTCCCAGACTGCTTGATTGAAAATGTGAGATGTGCAGGATTTAAATTTTGTTTATTTATGCATAGTCCTGCTAAATACACAAATTCTTTTTTTATTTTTTTTTCAAAACCCACTCTACCGTATATATTGCCACATAAACATCCATAGACCTAAAAAACAAGCCTAGAGCACCATTCAAACCAATCCTTCTTAGGAAGGGCTTTTCTTCATGAGAATCAAGTTGGATAGCAAATATTTGGATGGAAGGAGCAGCCGCTGTCCTACACATCTCCTGAGCCATTGTGATTCGATTTACCAATAGCTGCCACACAGTTAGTTGGGAACCAGCCGTGTCTTTATTGATTAAATGAAAGGTTTTTCTCTTAAAATGTACAGGTGTCTTTTATTTTTTGGTCTTCTTTTTCATCACTTTTGGGCTACTCACGTGTTACATATGTGTTAATAATTATTTTAAAAGTAACCATTTGCATCCCAAATCAACGCTCCGCTATGGCGACTGAAAGCTGGTGATTATTACATGGTTGGTTGCATGTTGCCAGTGTGTTTTAAATAAAAAAAAAAAAAAAAAACATGGGAAGTTGGAGTTAAACTACAGTCTAATTGCTTTCAAACTTTACTTCAACACCTTAAACCACACCAACATATAGCCAGCATATTCTCCCAAATCCACATTTTAGACAAGCACAAACGTTTTTTTTTTTTTCCCCCAAAATTTGTAGACATTAGATATCAATTAGTTGATTAATTGATCGCGATTACTATTTTTATAATCAACAAATGTTTTCGGTAATTTCTCAAGCAAAAGTAAAATAGTCTAATATTCTCATTACAGGATTGCTGCTTTTTCTTTTTCACACGTAAATGTGTTTTGGTATTTGGACTTTTGTTTGAAAAAAAAACAATTTACAGATGGCACATTTATTTATGGCAGGCATTTCTGACTTTTTTTAATGTTGACAGCCTAAAAGATTACTTCATACAAAAATATGTAGATTAATTGATAATGAAAAAGTCTATTATTATTATTTTTTTTTGTTTAAATCAGTTCTTAAAAGGTACAACGCACCTCTGGTATTAAGAATTACTTTAATCAGGGGCAGAAACCGTTCAAACCAATGTAGGGTTCGGGCTTTTCATGCTGTCTGCTTCAGTGCTAATCCTGAAATTATAGTAGCTACAGAAATGGCACCATTCGATCAGGTCACAGCAATCAGTTGGGCATATTGTTAAGTTGCTGATTTCCCTGCATTCCAGCTGAGTTATAAAAAGACTATCTGTTCTTGCTTAGATAATTAGATCAATGAGCTAATTGACAAAAGATGTACATGTGAAGGAATGCTGATCTATTAACTACTAAACAAGACTATCTGTCTTCATGTTGAATTTATTAAGATGACAACTATCCCGGTACATTTTTTAAGTCATAAGAAGTGGATTTGTGATCCTTGTGGTGTCCCAATTGGCTATTTGAAACCCTTGGGCTGATGGCAGTGATGAATGACCGGGGTCTCTGTTTTATTGAAATGAGAAAGTTAGTCTCTCAGACATTGACTCATCTCGCCCACTCGCAGCACGCATACTTTATTAGACGACCATGGACCCCCCACATGCCATGGAAATGAGTGATGTCTGTCTTGCATTAACATGCGCACACATATACACAACACACTCTTTTAATTTTCTCAGTGCAGCAAGCAAGCAAGCATGGCTTGTTCATTTGGGCTGCCATCTCCCTGCGGTGACGCCGTCGTGCCTCTGTCTTTAATGTTTTTACACAGGGAGCGAGCCACTCAGTCTACAGACTAGATGATCCAGCTTTAATGTAATAGACTGAAGAATTAAGACTGTGGTGGCCCTGCCAATGAGGAAAGGCTGACTAATGCGCCCAGACATCACACATGTAGAAAGTCCCTCACTGGCTCTTTTACATTTTAAGAATTTCATGCACCCAAAGGAAATTGTCGCTGTGATTGTAACAATACCGTGATTACAGTTAAGGGGTAGTAAATACAAGGTTGATGTTGAGGAGCAGTGGTTGGAGTGTTTTTTAAATAATCAGACATCAGGTAAAAATATCAGCATGTCTGTCTGTGTAACCTGGAGAACTTACACCACTCACTAAAATCTAGGCATATTTGACTTTCGGGTGAAGTTTATGAAAAATGCAAAGTTCATGCTATAGCGATATTATATCATTAAAATGTGGGGCATTTAAGTAGAAGCATGCAATGATAATTTCTTTCATCTCATATAATTTATTAAAACAAAAGCCAACAGCAGGCACAAAATGTCCAAGTCTTGATGACTTGTCATTTGTTAGGGGCTGTTTTGGTCTCGTAATGTCAAAATGTGAACAGTACAATAAAGAGGACTGTTTAAACACAAATTATCATTGAACCAGAACATTTAGTGATGGATTCATGGATCAGACATGATCAAATTAAGTTTACCTGTAAAGGTTATAGTGCATTTTAGGTGCATTCTGAACTTTTTGTGAGTAGTGTACAAGTCATTTTAAAGAGCTGCCTGTTGTCTTCATGGCAACTTCAGGTGTTTTTGTACAGTGTTGTAGTTTTTATTTTAATGAATGACAAATGTTACATTTGCGTGTTAAATGGACACAGATTTCTGATATGAAATGAGGAAAATAGGAATGTTTGACGATTTTGTTTCCCTAATTCTAAATGGGAGAAGGCAAATGAGCCATTTCAAAATTTTGCTTTTATGATGTCAAAACAAAGTATGCTGGACAAAACGTTGGTAATTTTTTATTTAATGACCACAGTTTTTGCAGAATTATTTTCTAATAATTGCTATGGCTCCTTGAGCACTGATCGCTTCCTAAATAATAGTTCGTATTGCGCTGCCTGGTTTCTCTGTTAATTTTGTCAAAAGAAATTGTGTTTCCTTTATGAGTTGCGTTTGTTCAGTCACAACAGCCTTCGAATTCTGTTTTCTGCCACTCTAACCTTATTCCAATTGGTCCCACACACGGAGATACAGGGTTACACTGGCTAAACAAAGAGAAGTGGCATTGCATTGGTCCTCATAATGGGCTGGTATGATCAAATATCCTGACTAAAGTCGTGAGAAGGAAAAACAGAAAAAGTAGTTCAGCTACTGCTAATTCTGTCCATGTAGAGAAGAGCTACAGTATTTTTTTACCTGTCTTCTTCTTATGTTGTATAGGATGAAAAGCGCTCGGACGCAAATTTTTAGTTTTTGGACTAAGCAGTATAAATAAAATTTGAGTTCTGATGTGTGTAGTGAAATGTATTCACATCTAGATCTTAGTTAGTTTAAAATATGCACATTTCTATCAGATTTTTGTGCTGTGTGGTCACTCTGCTCCTGAAGCTTTAACACTTTATGGTTTATTTGTTCTGTGTTTTTCCCATTTTTGTCATATCAGTCACATCCCTGAACTGAAGCTCTTGCTTTGTTGAGCTAGTTGTCCTACCAGCCGCAGAGCCTCTTTGTGTGTGTGGAAAGATGCTGAAAGGAAAGCAGCATTGTAGGAAAGAAGGAGGAGATGAAATGTGATTGGCAGAGAATAAAAAAATGAGTCACTCCACTAGCTCCCTGGATTTGGAGCTACAGACCTATTCTGGGTTGTGGTGTGTGTGTGTGTGTGTGTTATGTGCACATGTAGACGTGCACATTAGTGTTCCAATGGATCAATCCAACAGTTATTCGCAACAGTTTTGTTGATGGCCTAGCCACTGTGTGTGTGCGCGCGCGTGTGTGTTGGAGGAATATGAGTAGTAGTCTGGCGACCAAACCACAACACACAAGCCAAATTTAAACGCAGATATTAATCTTCTCTCTCTCTCTCTCTCTCTCCTTCACTGAAGGCCTTGCTGCAACACCACCACTCTGCAAATCACTGTTTCCATAGTTGTCTCAATCAGTTTCTTCACTTACAACTTTGCAAACAGTGTAGTTACTTGTTGGGTTTGCCCATAGTGTGCTAAATTCAGGCTCGTCAACACTGATTGACATTAACTTTCTGGTTTCTGGCAATGCACGTTCAGGTCTCACTGAGATCTCCTCATTTCTGGTTAGGATTCCTTTTACATTGGTGTTTCTCCTCCCCCTAAAGCAAGCTTCACAGTCTTGCTTATTGACCCCTTGGGAGGCACGGCAATGCTTCTTACAGGAATTTGTTCCCCCAAAGATTCAAGACTCAACAACTTTATTGATCCCATAGGGAAATTGTCTAAAGCCCCTCCAGCTAAAGGCTGGTCTCCATGCTCTCACCCCCAGCCGACCCAGTTTGAGGTTATGGAAATTAGCAGAAAAACTTTCTAAATCCGGAGCTGGCTGAATTGTTGGTTTTAACAATGATTAACTTCACCCTGCAGGATGTCAGTCTTTCTTATTTCCTGCAGACAGTGTATCATAGATTCGTACAAATGATGTGTGTGTGTGTGTTCACATGCATCTGCACAACAATCAGTTTTCCTGTGCAACAGATAAACCACATCTGTTCTGCCCGAGTGCACCTCTGCATGAAGACAATTGTGGAGTCATATCTTTTAAATCTTCTCAGTTCTCACACACACACACACACACACACACACTCTACCCATACAGTAGAAAGTTAGAATGAGATTTCCAGTGAGCGAGTCAGGTAACCAGCTCGTTACAGCTGAATGTTTTACAGGGTTGTCATTTTTTGGAAGGAGGGCATGTTCCGACGGGTTTAAGCATGTGTACATGTACGTACGTGTTCATTCTTTTTGTATATAGGCTCAGCCGCTGCACATTAGAAGACAGAATTTATTCGCTGAGATCATCACTTGTGTGGTTTTGTTTAGGATTTTGTTTCTCATTAACACAAGAGTGTTCATTCTCTTCCCGTGAAGATTCCACGCTTTTCTGCACGCAGCCTCTTCATCCTTTTTGACTTCCTTGAGCCACAGGTGCTTTAATTGTACGTCTTTATCAGATTCAAAGGAATTGAAAGTGCAAACCATGACTTGATTGCGACATCTTTAAATTGGTCACGTAACCCTGAAGGGTCTGACAAAAGCAACAGGGGTGTTACCCTCGTATCGCCGTCTAATAACCGACTCTGAATATGGACACACACACACACACACACACACACACACACACACACACACACACACACACACACACACACACACACACACAGGGCCAGCGCTGTCTTAATCACAGCCTTGGCTGCCTCCAAGGCGGTGTGCCGTCCTCCAGGACGCTACAGGTTTCTGTCTGGCGAGTTTCTGGGAGCCGTCGTGTCACAGATTAGAATGCCTCAGCTGTCTCGGTTGTAGCACCAACGGTTTACACCTTCACGAGTCCAAAACTTTATAGCTGTGGCAAACGTTCAACCCCCCCCCCCCACATTCTACTGTATTGATTCTTCTCTGCAGCCTTGAGGGCACAGCAGTGTGGCTGTCTGTACTCTAAAGCTGCTCATCCCAAATGCTGAGCCTTTGTTTGATTTGGATGGCTTACAGTCTACGGGAAGCATCGTTCCCAGCACAGGCTATTTGTAAGACGCATTTCTGCACTCCGAGCTGGAAAGTAACCACGGCGCCCCCAAGAGAACCCGTGGGCCGATTTTAAACCACGCAACGCCACTTCATTGATACCCACTTAAAGCTCCAGCTGTGTTCCTAGATCTGCCAACAAACCTAGCTTTACTCATTTTGTGTGCACATTTAAATTATTAATGAAAAATTGTCTCTTGGCAGAATATGGGGTATCAAACTTTTAGGCTCACCACAAATATTTGGAAATTCAGACTTTTAAAACTGTTAAAAACACAATTAACTGGGCTCCCATAGGGGGAATGTGTTTTTTTTTTTTTTTTTTTTTACGACCATGGTTTAAAAGATCATATTTAATATTGGTCTATTTTTCCTGTAGCCTTTATCTTTATCTCTTGCAGCTTTTCTTCCTGTGTCTGTTGTCATACACTTCTCAGTTCCTATTCTCTCTCTTTCTCATACAGACACTACGCTTTCATTTCCCGTATTTTCTGTCATTTTCACTCTTTCCGTGAAACTTTCTCTTTCTTTTTGGCCTTCGACTAGTCTTACAAAATGAACCCATTTCACGCTACCACTATCACTGCAGATCACTCTCCCAGTCTAAGAAATTCTAGAGCTACTATGTTTTTAGTAAGACAGTTATTCTATCTGTATTCGGTCCCCTCTCTTCCTTCTTGACAGCGACCCTGGCTTCTTTCGGTCCTCTGCCAGTCTGTCAGTCGCTTTATGTAATGGAGGGATCACGTGAAAACCGAAGTGAGGGTTCATGCTATGCACCTGCGGACGGCCATCCTGCTTTCCCTTTGATCTCTACCGGATTGCATTTCTTTGTCTCCCTCTGCCCTCATTTTCCACTTTTCTTCCTCCTTTCTATCTTTTCTATCCGCCTGATTTCCTCCACATCCCGGCTGTTTCTCCGACTCCTCCCTGGCGTTAAGCCACTGGCTCCTTGAATCTCAACGGCATCCTTTAAGGGTAATTATGAGATCATCTCAATGAGGTGCAGAGGGTTTTTAAACAGTAGTTTGAGACTCAGGACTCCTCAATAAAGCAATGTTAGATTGTCTGTTGTGATCCTGGTATTGTAGACAGGTAGTTTACACAGCGAGGCAAAAATGGAAAGCCAGACAGGTCTACATGACTCATAGTATATCATCTTAAACGTATCTTTAAATCCTCTAAACAAAATCATGAATACATATTTTACTTCATTAAAAGTTTTGCATTTAAATGTTCCAGTGAGGCTACAACGGTTTACCGATTTCTTTTCCATTTGGTTTTTATTTGTTTATTTGCTCCACAAATTCGCTTTCTGCACATGCCAGTACGCTCACGCCCAACGGAGATTCCCTGTTTCCTGCCCTTTACCCATTTATTTCCTGCCTTTCTGTGTTGTCCTGATCGCCTCGTTGATAAACCCCTATCCAGATTTTTATACCCAGCCAGCCCCTGGCCACTTAGTCTGGTGTTTTACTTCTACGTGTTCCTCATTACTCTGCAGACAGACACAAATCGACCTTTCTAGTGACTAAATATAGACCTACCAAAGAATAGAAGGAAGGGAGGGGAAAATAAACCGAGGGATAGATGGATAGATGGAACAGCGTGCTAAAGAAATTAGTTGGGAGAGCAGTAGACTTGGGGAGAGGAGGTCATGTGTGTTTAGTCTCGGGGGCAGCAAGCTTTTCTGGACAATACCCCAATGATGGCTTTTGCTTATCATGAGCACTGGTCTAACTGTAATGACGTCAAAGTTGCTAAGTAATGGAGACCTGTGTGTTAAACCCCGTCACTCACTGATTGCTACTGCATGGATCCTGTGTTTCTCTTGGAAAGGCAAACACAGGTAGCTTGGGACTGCAGGCTAATAGTAAATGAGTTTTCCTATGCTATTCTTGGCTATATATAGGATCCAGTGAGGCCTGAAATGGTGCATTTCACCTCCGCTTAACAATCAGAAATTCTTCCTGTCTGGAGTGGAGCTTGGCAAATAGCACAAGGCCTTTTGGGTTTGTTTTCACTAATTTGCAGCTCTTCATCCAGAGCTTTAATGCTATCTGGCACTGTCATGACTAATTTGAAGAAGCGGTTAGTATGAGTGTAAATAATACAGCAGGAAATAACGTGTGACTGATAAGCAACCGTCCATGTGACATGTATTATGTTTGTTTTATCCAGGAAAACATTTTATGTGCTGCCTAGTGAGAAATGTTTGACATGAAAGACATTTTACAAATGTTAGAATTTGTATCAGTAACAGACTTAATATCTAAACATGTCCAATGGGAATTTATTTCACAAAGATTATTTATGAATGAATCACGGATAACTGTGAAATGTATAGATTATAGTCAAAAAGTTGCCTTTCTTCAGGGATCCTGAATGTTTCCGGTTTTTAGCTTTTGCACCTCCAATAAGGACTCTAACGTGACAAAGGCTTGACAACAGCCGTCACGCATTTATCTATTCCAATGCTGCTCTTTAGCGGGAAGAGACACAGACCAGGGCTGCGCTCAAAAGCCGACTACAGGCTGCTGAGACCACCGTTGTCCCAGCGGTGGGGAAAATGCCAGGTAACTTATACAAACACATGGTTGGACGAACTGGTGACATGTTTTTAAACTAAAAGGAAAAAATATGAAAGAATATCAAAGATTAATAGAGCAGCAGTTCTAAAGTGAAAAAAACAACTTACTAATTGGCTCAGTGTTCCTCCGACCACCTTAAACATAGGAACTTGCTTCCTGTTAAGCTGAGGAAAAACCAGTCTGATGTAGGAGCTAAAAAGGTAATCAACACCGCATTTTATCTTCCTGTGGTCAGAACACACAAAAAAAGGGCGAACTAGGAAAAAGTTCCGCTCTCCCTTGCTCTGCTACCGCTCAGCATACTGTATGTTAATCACAGTTTTTATTGACATTACAATAACCCCCAGCTGTAACAGACGCACATCCGAGCGGACGCCTGTCGTGCGCATGTCAAGATGCCACAGCATCAGCTGTGCTGGTTGACTTTCTGCAGCTGTCTCTCCTGCTATCGTTGTGCTCCCTGTGAATCCTTCCCACTCAGGGTGTTTCTGTTGAAATGAAGGCGCTTCATCTGTCTCCCGAAGCTCACATTGATCTCAGTGAGTGTGAAAACTTGTAAACACAGTGTGACAGTAAAGCCAGTTCTGTAGCGACAGATCTTCACTGGTCAGGCAGCCTTAGACAAATCACATTCACACCGCAGCTCTCTGGATCCTTGCCTAAACTCGAAACTCTTTTTGGCAAGTTTGTGTAATTGAATCGTATATTGTCTTGTTTGTCGTGACTCGGCCACTTATTTTTAGCGCTAAAAGCTTTTGTTGCTAGGAGACCATGTGTCTTAGGAGAGGCCGAGTGAGGGTGGGACAGAATAAAGGAGAAAAGAAAGAGAGAGAGAGAGATGGCAATGGTGTTGAGGGGGAGAAAGGCGGAATCTGAATGCTGAACGACAAACGAACAACCTATGAGTCAGCAGGGACATCTGCAACACATACACACACACACACACACACACACACACACACACACACACACACACCAACACACAGGCGTGCGTGGCGAGCATGGTTGCTATTCCTGTGTTCTTTGTGTGCTCTGTGCACCCACGCATGAACCCACTTACCTCTCCCCACTAACCTGTGTTGTGTGTCTTTGTACTTTGTGTGTGTGAGCTAGATATTAACTCGCCCACTTAGATTAAATGCGCTCCTGCTGCTCCGTATACAACAACACGTGTTGGCGCATGTGTGCATATGTATGTGTTCTTCTCTGGAAATCTCCAGTGTTCCCCATTATACATCCGCGCGTTGTCTGTGTCACAATGCCCAACCTGTCCTTAACGACAAGAGTCTTATTGTCTGTATGTGTATGAATCATATGCTTGAACCCCATTTGTAATCTGCCTTCAAATGGCTATTATCAACTATCACAGCCAGCTTGTCTGTCTTTGGCTCACTCTCCCAGCACCATAGGAGATCTGATAGCAGCATGTGGTTTATTAGTCACCAGGAGTGTGTCTGTTTTTCAGGATTTCTTTTTCTTTTTTTTTTTTTCCTCTTCTTTAAGATGCCTTTTGTTAGATATTTTGTGTGTGAGTGTGTTAGGTGCCGCCTTCAGAAAAAAAGTAAGCGTGAGGCTGTGAAACTGTTTTAAGAGCAACCATATTGAGGGGAAAAAATGGAAAACAAGCTTTGCACGTTACTTTCTTACATTAACTGGTAAAATCTCATTTGGAAAGTTGCTGTTCTTACCTGTCTCATTTATTATATCAAAATAAACCCATGACCCCGTTGCACATTCATCAAATAAGCATAGACCCACTTCTTTATACATACACATATGTCACATATGTTGTAATACACCTAAAACACGCCTGAAACCCACTGTTAGCCAGTTTGTCCTTGTAGCAAGAGCTAGGTGAATCAGTTTAATATCAATATGTTTTAGTGATGCTTGAGTTTATGGATTGAGCCCTTAAATAACAAAACAATACGGGAAGGAAGGATGATCAGTACAATATTTTTCATTGGGAAATTTTGTGAGGACAGTTTGAAAAAAAGACAGAATGCTGAAATAACTCTGCCCAACCACAGTTGTTGCAAAATTTGATATCTATTGGAGACTAAAATGCCACAGCTTGGAGCGCTTAAATATGACTTGAAGTTGAACAGATTGCAGTTACTCAACTTGTGTGTCTCCATTATTTATCCAGACGTTGATCACAGGGGAGCTCACAGCAATGTCAGAGGCAGAAAGCCACTGCAACACTGGGGGTTTTTGCTAAGTTTAAACTCCAGTGATGTTGTGAACAGTTGCTCGTGCACCAACAAAAATCCGTGTAAACGTTCACTTGTTTTTACATTCAAATACTTTTTGTGGCTTTTTTTTTTTTTTTTTTTTTCCCTTCCCGAATGAGGGCTGTTCTCATAGTTGGTCATTTGTTGTGGTACGACTTTCCCACTTTTAATCAGTTATGTATTACATTTACAACAACTGCCGCCTGTACTTCCTTTGATAAGACCACTTGAAGGCATTTTGCAGACAACTACTGTGCTTTGCACATCTCAAAGTAGACTTTGGCCTAACTCGCTTTTACATCATTTACACCTGCTGTTCAAACATGATCTGTAACATAAGGGACGAGGGAAAACGTGTCCCATCAAGCTGGAAATGCAAACATCTTTGATCAAAATTTGAGCCACCATATTACTGCATTGCTATCAAAATCAGCAAAGTCAGCTATTTGAAAAGGCTATAGCTTTTTGCCGTGTGAGCATAAATGCAAACATTACATCAGAGAGATTTTCAGCTGGCAGGTGTCCATTTTTAGCCAATATTGATCGTTACTGTTTAGGGACGGAATGTCAAATATCGGGTCCGAACATCTGTGCAACTTCAATTTCATTTCTTTTCAGATTCTCATTTTTAAAGGTCCATTCATATCAGGTGAATAAATCCAGCACAAACCTTTAGTTCTAGATCAGGGCCTTAATTAGGTGATGTGCCTGTAAATGTATTTATGTGTCAGCACATTTAATATAGATCAGCTGAGACCATTTTTACATTTTGCACACTTGCCACTTTGCACTTCTGTGGCTGCTTTGAATGCTCTGTGACTCAAACACTGTTGTAGCAAAAATTACCTGGCACCCGAAAAGGCAGTAAAAGAAAATAGTTTTACCCTGTGTTATAAGTAAGTATCAGGTGCACTATATAATTTAAAATAAAGTGACACCTGTGCTTTTGTTTTGTTTACTCTTTGTAGACCCATGTCTTAGCAACCTCATGAGTGGGATGTGTGCACAGGCATGGGGGCAGAAAATGACCCCAATTGACTCAGCGTTTATGAGGAGATCAACGCGATCAACGTTGTTACCTAAAAACGCATGAATCATTAAAGTAGCGAGTGGAAATGTTCATTATCTCATGCAGCAAACCTTCCTGTTCTGATTCGGGCAGAGTGCTAGGATTTGTGCGTGGGGGTCATTTTAGTCTGACGCTACAGGAATAAATGCCAGTTTTAAGATGCTGCATTTAGGTTAGTTTAATTTTGGTAACTGGGACAGCTGATGGAGGTGAAGTGTCTCTGTGTTCCTGTGTTTAATCAGTTATACTGGTTAAACACTGGATTGAGAGTTTGTCAGGAGTGAAGCTTTACCTGTTTGCCATCATCTCTAACGTGACTTTTTGTATTGATATACCACATCTGGCACGTATCCTGGGTCTGCTATAATTTGAAGAAATCCAATAGCCAGAATAAGGGCACCAGTGTGACAGTATTGCGTTTTTGCTAACTATAAATGTGTGCGGACTTGTCTGTGCTTTTAAGTTTAACCTTCATTGTCAGCTGATGTTTGTAGACACACACGAGCTAAATTTGTGTCGAATCTCTGCTGAGAGCTGCCATTTCTCACTGGAATATGTGTCATGTTAGCTGCCAGAGCTGACTGTGGTTTAAAACAAATGAAGGTATAATTGTAAGGATGTGTAGCTCAAACACTTTAATTTCTCACATTTTTCAGTCACCAGATGGGACTTTTTTTTTTATTTAAGCTGCTTCTGTTCTGTTTTCAGTATTCAATCTAGTCTTATGTTCTTCTGTGTTTGTTCTTATGTGCATCTCTATGCATTTACGATGTAGACAAAGTAATAATGTACTGAATGAAGCATTTCTCAAACATTTGTCCGTTATAATGTGTTGTTTGCAAGTACAGATACTTTCGAGGGTGCTTTAAGACCCTGGTCCCATAATACATGATGCAGCGACTTTCACGTTACGCAGTGATTGTGTCACACAAACTCAAGTGAAGAGGCCACATCACATCAGTGTTAGTCGGTCACCCTTGAGCATATCATTGTTAACAGTTCACTGTAACTGCTGTATAGATATGACTTGCTTTGTAGAGTGTGGGAAACTGATTGTAACCTCGGTATTTAGGATAATGTGTTTCTTTACAGTTGCATAAAATCATGCGTGCGCACACACACAATTCATCATTGTTATATTGTGCCCATATGTTTCCCACCCTAAGCTTTCTCAGCCTGATTGCCAAGGCACATCTGGTCCTAATGAGGTGTGTGTATGTCACTAAGCCTTTGGTATTCAGCCTTTCAGCCTGGCCTTGTGTTAAAGTGGTGTTGAGTCTTTTACTGCCACCCACTGCCTTACAACACAAAGCTTATACTTTTAACCATTGGCTAATACTGTGTGTGCACGTATCAGCATGTGTTCTGATGGTGGTTATAAAACCATAGCTTATATTTTGTCTTCACATATCTCAAGGCCTGTTTATCTCTTATAACATTGCTGATTATCCAGCTTTGATAGCAGTGGGGTTTTAATATGACTACAATACAACGTTCTGTGGGAACAGATTTAAAGAAAGACACTAATTCCCTGCTTTTCTGGAAGCACTAGATTTACTTCAGTGTTTTAGGCCCCAAAATAATCTTGCTGAGTTGTCATCCTCAGGCTTGTGTCTTCATAAATGCTCAGTTGCCGGTTCTCAATTTTTAAAAATTCCATATTCGCTTTTGGAAATTTGGCCTGGTGGCTCCGTGGTAGAGCATAGCGCTGGGATGCAGAAGGCAGAGGGTTCAAATGCCACCCCACCAGGTGTGGCCCCAACCAGCCACCGAGGGCGACTTTAGTCCCGGTCCTGAGCTCGGATAAAATGGGAGGGTCGCGGCAGAAAGGGCATCCGGCATAATAAGAAAAAATACATACTAAATCAACAAGCGGAACGTGTTTCGCTGTAGCGACCCCTGAAGGGACGAGCCGAAAGCCATTGTGTAACTCCAAATGTAAATCAGACTGATGGCACAAACAATGGATGGTTAAAAGTGAGGAGAGGGATTTTGAATATTGCCTCGATGAGGATTGCCTCGTGTTGGCAGTCATGGAAACTGCCGATAGTCTTGGAATTTAAATTCAGTGGCCAAAATGCATATAAACCCCGTCACACGATAAAGACAAAAGCCACTAAGTGACAAGGAGCTGGTTATCTATCTATCTAGTTGTGACCTTTTTTCATGATGATCCACCTGAACATTCCTCTTTCCTATTTTCCCCCAGGGTTCGCCTTCCCAGAATGGGCCTACAAGCCTGAGTCAAGCCCAGGCTCCAGGCAGATCCAACTGTGGCACTTCATCCTGGAGCTCCTGAGGAAAGAGGAGTACCATGACGTCATCGCCTGGCAGGGAGACTATGGAGAGTTTGTCATCAAGGACCCAGACGAGGTGGCTCGCTTGTGGGGGGCTAGGAAGTGTAAACCCCAGATGAACTACGACAAGCTCAGCCGAGCACTGAGGTAAGGGTAAAGGTTATGTCACCACTTAGGTGACTGACAGACTGACATGAAGTTTTCTCACCTGCCCCTGTCAGAGTACCAACAGGTACCAACTGTGTATGTAGACACCAAAGGTAGAATAAACCACATGGAACCTTTTCTGCCCTGAAAGCATTTTTAACTCAAAGTCATTTGGTTTTTTGATTTTGTTTATGACTGAACACCCGGGTGCATCTGAAAGTTAAAAGGTTTGTTTCTTAAAATACATGTTTATGTTTCCGAGTGTGCGCTACAGTCCCTTTTTGTTTCATTTGAGCCCCAGTCAACTGCAGAGTAGAATAGACGTTTTATTGTGAATCATTCTGAATGCTCCCGATAATTCAGGAGTGGCAGCGTTTGTCTAAAACAGCTCTTGTTTTTGCGGTCAAGGGGTTGCCATTGTGTTTTCTAGTACACACGCGTAGAGTTGCGTGTGTGTGTGTGTGTGTGTGTACTCATACCACTGACTATCGTATTTAAAGAAGTGCATGCATTTCCACTGTCCACAGGCGAGTCTTGGAGGCATCGACAAAACTCGAGACCTCTGCCTCCTTCATTTTAAACCGTGAGACTTGCAGAATATAAACTCAAAGACGCAGTAGCTTCTGTTCTTTTATCTATTCAGTGTTAATAATAGCTTCACTCCAGCTTCATTCCTTCATTAACACTTCACAGCGCGTGTGCAGTGCTGTTGACTTTGCAGCATGATCTTATTTTTCTCATCTCTAATGCACATAGATAAGTTTGAGCCTGCCTTTTCTGAAATTGTGCATATATGCCACATGCAAAAAACTCCAGGGCGATGAACAATTTAGAAACGTACACCTTCACCCTCCACACACCACATGTAGGATGCTGCAGTTTTATTTAGCTGCTTGTCTGCTTCTGCATCTTTATGGCCACAAACACACATCTAGTCAAAAGTGTCACCTCCTATGTTGTAAGTTGGTGTGGGTTATAGTTTACCTTGGTGATGACTAGTTACACTGCCTTGTCAACACACACACACACACACACACACACACACACACACACACACACACACACACACACACACACACACTTGTTATGTCAGTCCTCCTCCAGCCCATCTGTGTTGTTTGTTGCTTTTTTTGTCTTCGACATACCCTCATATGATTGCATATTTAAAGACACCCAACTGTTTCTGAGCTTGTATAGAAAAATAACAATTTGTTGAGGAGAAACAGTAAAACAACCAGTGGGAGATGAACTTAAGAACCTTGATTATTTTGTAACAATACGATTTGTGAGAAGTAGGAGATACTGTATTCGACATCATATGCCGAATAACAGTCATGGATGTTGATCTGTTGTAAGCAGAAAAGCCGGGCAAGTGTAAGCATCTCAGCAATTTGGACAAAGGCCAACCTGTGATGCCTAAATGTCTGTGTCAGAGGTTCCCCGCAATGGAGGGTCTTGTGGGGTGTACATGGTATCCAGTGGTCAGTACCTACAAAGTAGTCCAATCAGTAACAACCAGTGAGGAAAGGGTCATTGTTGCTTATGGGGTGTCGTCTGGTCTGAGCCCACAGCATAGCTACTGAAAACCGTGATGGTGGCTGTGATAAGAGGTGTCAGAACACACAGTGCATCACAGCTTGCTGTCCATGGGGCTGCTTAGCTGCAGGCCACTCAGAAGCCTGCGCTGATTGGAATGTTGGAGCGGGTTGGGGTATATTTCTAATCATTTTCATTAAGGAATCGCTTTTTATTTAATCTTTGAATCAATATAAAGTGTCATATTATTTTTTATATGCCACCGCAGCTGAATGTGGCAATAGTGTTGAGCTTGATCAGCCTGCAAGTCCAACTTTAATGTTTCATACCTGATATAAATGTAATTTTTCCTGATTCACAAATGTATAGAAAAAGAACACAAAAACGCATTAGTGCCCAACTAATGTGGCTTCTTATTATCAGCGCAAAAAGGTTTAACAGTTCGTTAACAGTCGATTGGATGCAGGCGCAGTCACTTTCTCTGTGGTGACAGTGAGTACTTTTCATCAAGGACCAGCTGTAGCCAAACTTTGTTGTGTGTCTTTTCTGTGGTTTGCAAACCATTCATATAAATGTGGGCCGTTAATTAATTCAGGTCTTTGGAAGAAAGCCCTCTCTGTTCATGTGAAGTCTGATTGATGCTTCCCAGCGTCTTTTGAAGTAAGTCTGCTTTGGTTCACACGTGCATGTTCATTCATGCCATACACATTACATGTGTTCAGAGACTTGCATGTGCTTCTGAGATTGTTTATATGCACATCCGTGTGTGTGTGTTCAGTACACAGAGGTTGAGGCTTTCCAGTCGAAGCAGTTTCTAGTTTATTTGAAGGAAGTTCAAACGGTGTTCAAAGAGCAGGAGGTGTGTAGCGAGTCGGGGCCTGGTATGTGAGACAGGCTGTCACATATTGACTCGGTATTGTTTGAGCATGTGTGTTCTTTCACATGTATGTGTCTGGCTGTCTTTCCTGACTCATTTACTGCATGTACTGCACAGCTGAATGCTCTGCCTTTTTGTTTGACATCTGTATTTCTAACAGTTCTTCTTAACCTGCCCCTTTTGACTAAACTGCTTAATCTATAAATGTCAAAATAATGTAACTCCCTGCGAGCCCCCTAGGACTAAGTATTTTGTAAAAATTGTCAAGAAGTGCTGCACATACACAGTCTCACACATATTATGGACCTAGTACTAGAGGGCTCACAGGGTAAAGTTTTGGACATACACCCCCTCTGGACAAAGTCAGGAGAATGTCAGGATTCCAGCGCATGTGAGAAAGATGCTTGAGAATCTTCACCGACAAGTACTTTACCTGTGACCTTATCAAAACGACTTGATGCTATGTGAAATTTCAAATATCTTAAAAAAAAAAAAAAAAAAAAACTTGTTTGCTTTGTGTGTATTATATGTGATGTGTGGTGTGGGTGTGCGTAGTAGCTGGTCCTGTCAGAAGAGGCCCTTCACTCATTGAGTCACAGAGGGGCTGGATGAGCTCCTGGCTCAAACACTCATGCTCTACTTTGTTTTCTGTTGTACCAAACTCCAGTGACTAACGCTCACTGTTCCCACTGAAGCAGGGATATTGGGATATGGCTTTAGTTTAGGGTGTACATGTACACGTGTACATGCTTTTAAACATCCCTCTGACTTCCCATATTGAAATATTTTTCTGCCTCCAGATGACATCACTCTGAGGAGTTTTTCATTATTAGGAGTTGGAGGTGTTCTTTACCATGATTACAAAATCCATAGTGTGAGCAATGACTGAAGGTTCCTCCAAGTGATATTGTCAGGAGGCATTTTTCATGTCTGGAATCCAGAGGGAAGATTAATGGCATTTATGGACCTGCACCACCCAAACTACAACCAAAATACACAAATTCAAAATCAGTGAATGCATCCTTTAATAAAAGAATATTTTATTTTATTTTAATTATTTTTCTTATTCGATCTTATTTACATCTCCATTATCTTTTATGACCATCAGCATTACTGCATTTTATGGTGCTATCTTAATAAGTTTCATTTTGTAACGTTGTGCAAAGGCAAAAGTCCAGCAAGTAGGTCTTAAGGTAGGATTTGGCAAACGATACCTTATATAGCACCTTTTTTTTATTATTTTAAGTGCTTCACGTTTTTTGTTTTTCCTTCACCCATTCACATTTACATTACATTTTACATACAAACACCAGCAATTTCTTGGCCAAGGACATATCACCTGTATCCAGGATGTAACTGAAGTGTAACCACTGACGGTCCATGGATGCCAGCCTTACCAACTGAGCTAAAACCACCCCTTGATTCTGCAGATGGTTCCTAGAAATTTGTTTTATACTATTTTGAAAATAAAAGGTGGGCTTCAATATTGAATTACTGTCTTTTATATAACCGGTAATCACCTCAGACCTTTGTAATTCTGTTTTCTCTTATGTTTGAGTTTATTTATGTATTTATTTTCCTGCACACTGCTGAACCAAGTTTTTCTGTTATATATTGTTTGTTAGATATGTGGCTAAAAATAAACTATTGATCTTGCTAGATGGATGGTTGTAGAAAGAATAATTGATCGATGGATGAACAGTTTCACAAACTGGCTTACATTCAGACTCTTGGGCTGCTGGAGAGGTGTTATCAAGAAGTTCTAAATGAACAAGTTATTTCCAACTTGTGTTCAAGCAAATCTGTGTTTTTATGTACAGATTTAGCCCTACAGCTCTTCTCCGCGAGATTCTACTGGAAATGATGAATAATGCATTATATTTCCCAGAATGAAGAGGCCGGTCTCAATTGAATGAGAGACTCTGATTTAGAAGTTTTTTTGTGTAACAAAACATGAATGTGTTTTGGTCCTGAGGCTATTGGTGAGTCATGAGGAGCCATTTTATCATCTTTTAGATGAGCTGTCAGTGGCTCGCTATTTACGCCTCTACATCTCTCTGTGTATTGATGATGACTAATGCACTCTTACTAATGGAGCCGCCTGGGTAAGGCGAAGTCAGAACTGCTGCCTCACTTGCTTTAGTACGCAGTGAGAATTTGAATTAAAGCTTGTGTTCACATTGTAAGCAGCGCGTTTAATTGTGTGCTCTACGGCGAGTAATGTGAAATTACCATGCAGGGAGACGTTGGGGTTTCTGATGTTTCTCTTTTGGCTTCTGCATTACATTGTTTTCCTCCTTTAGTACAGGATAGATGGCCAGGAAACATTGATTTAGTAACATTAAATGTAAATGTTTGAGAATTCAGTCATCTTCTGTGTGTCGGAGATGTTTGGTCTTTGAAATAATTCAACAACTGAAAAACCGTCTAATGGCTCTAATTATCTTTTCATGCATTTTATACTGCTATGCAGAACTGCTCAAGTGTAGTAATTACTTCACACTGGTATGGCTGCAAAAAAAAAAAATTTAAAAAAGGCAGATTTGATTGGTTGTTGATGACCATCGACCCAGAAACCTTTGGTCAACCCATCTAACAAGATTGTCCACACATTTCCAGCCAAAACAGTTTTAGTTTTGTCTTCAAGACAATAATAGACTTTGTTGATTTGTTTCATTTTGGTGGCAATGTGAAAACTTTGAGATTCATTTTTGTTTAGAGTATACAAAAAAAAAAATGTATTTGGTTTCAACTGGAAAATGATTTCTAAGAAATGTATTTCTCCGTGGTTGCACACATTCAAATCCCAGCTAAAACAAATGTGGTGATGATGTGATCAGCATTTACTTCATAGTCCTTTACACTCTCTCTGTCCTGCTTTCTGTAGATACTACTATAACAAGAGGATCCTTCATAAGACCAAAGGGAAGAGATTCACCTACAAGTTCAACTTTAACAAACTAGTGCTGGTCAATTACCCCTTCATCGACATGGGCTCTGGTACGTTTACATATTTTTTTGTGTTCTGTTCACATTTACTCAGTTCAAATCCATTTGAAGTTCAGAATTCAAGTGTAGACACTGAAGAGCTCAGCTCATAAAACAGAATTACCGAACGTAGCAGAAGTTGGTGACATTTTTAGCACCATTTATGAGTTTTTGGTTACTGACTGACAAAAAAAAAGTGCACAAAAGAAAGTTTTGAAGCAATGATGATGTTATTGTCTGAGAAAGTTTCCAGTCAGTGTGGTGGGAAACTTACTAATTCACTTGCCAAAGACAAATGTTCTAGGTAATGACAGAGGAGAGTTTTGTGGCACAGTTGGAAAGTATATTAAGTGTAATCAAATCATATATGCACATTTAGGCTTAAAAAAAACTGCTATGCCAGAAGAAGTACTGATCATTTTTATAGATTTGGGGTGTTTGCATGTATCTCCCTGGTTAGTGTGTGTGTGTGTGTGTGTGCGCGTGTAAGTCATGAGTGTGCCACGTCCCAGTCTATCCCTCTCCTCCCTCCTCCGGAGTCGTCTCCCGTTCTGGTCCTGGCCAACCAGTGTAAACACAGCCCATATGGAGCGTTGGATACCGGGTGACATAAGTGCAGCATGAAACTTTAATTATAGCCTCCGTGTGATGTGGCCCACACACTGACATGTTGTGATATGCTGGTTTCATACAATGGTTACCCACACACACATGCCCATGTCAGGATGGATTGATGTGCAAGCACAGATGCTCACAAACATATACATTAGAAAAACACACAAGGTTTTTTTTTTCCCCTCTTGTCATAGCACACATGGCTCCTACATGTGTGTTTTTTAGTGATCTCCACATACTCTTAGTCAGTGGCACTGGAAAAAACTGAGCAACCCAACCCAACCCATGTTTGTGATGGCACTAAGAGCGACTTTTCCAATGTTTAATTCTGGCACGTGCACAGATGCCAAGAATTTATTGCAGTGCCACAGTCTCCATGGCTGGTGAGAGAAAAAGGAGGTTGGAGGAGTTGGGAACTTCTGGCTTTGTGTAACCCAGTTTTTTTTTTTTTTTCTGCTTGCCTGTGAACCTCTGTGTGAAATAGTAGGAGTTATGGAAACATGTGACATACTCTTATTACTTAATTTTCCCTTTCTCTTTAACTTAATTGTCTGATTGTCCAATTATTTCAAAGTTACTCCAGCGTTATGGAACCATGCAAATGGAGATTGCAGCCCGTACAAGACAAATGAAATGAATGAAAGTGCTACAGGTCCTGATGATGATGATTAATATTATTATTATTTATAGATGTGATATGAATATTTTAAGTGTGAGATTTTGAATACAAAGCAAAGCTATCATCAATTTAAATAATGAGATTAATGCAGAGAGCAGATCTAAGCTGCTTTTTTTTAAGTGTAAGAACAGAGCAAGAGGAAATGTCCTCGTTATCATTGACTATTGCAAAAGTCATCGTTTTGTCGGACAGATTTAAAACTCATCTAGCCAAATATATTTGAGTAACTGTTAATTTACTTGAGCTTAATATACACAAGTCTGTGCATAGTGGAAGACTGAGCATACGGTGGGTAATCAGGAATAAATGAGACACGGTTTCTGTAAATGGATGTTGCTTTTGAACATTTGACATGTCATTTTAAAATAAAGCAAACATCCGCTGGCTGAAGGCAGAAATCTCATGAATTGATGAGTAAGTGGTGAACTATAACTACTATGACTTTTCGTTCTCACAGGTCGAGGAGTCCCCCAGAGTGCCCCTCCAGTGCCAACTGGAGGAAGCCACTTCCGCTTCCCCCCCTCTACACCTTCAGAGGTCCTTTCGTCCAGTGAGGAGCTACGCAGTCCAGGAATGTTCAGCAGTGTGGCTCGCCGTATGGCTCGGGGCTCTGTCAGCGACTGCAGTGATGGCACGTCCACAAACTCAGAGCTGGAGGAGGCTGTGGGGGTTGATGAGCGAGGTGTGGGGCCTGACAGGGCTTTCCGGGGGCTGCTTCCTCCCCGCCTGCCTCACGATTCTTTATTCAGGGTCTATGGTGGGGCCCCGAACCCAGCAGGGCTCCCCAGACCTGCCCCCAGGGTCCACCCTGAGCCTCTATCTCCATTCCCCGTTTCCCCCCTGCCGGGCCCCGGGGGACTTCTGGCGCCAACCCTGTCTCCAGCTCTTTCCATGACACCTACCCCCCACCTGGCCTACACACCATCCCCCTCCCTGTCCTCTCCCATGGTAGGCTCCCACTTCTCCTTCAACCCAGAGGACATGAAGCACTACCTGCAGGCTCACAATCAGTCTGTCTACAACTACCATCTCAGCCCCCGAGCCTTCCTCCACTACCCCAATATCGTTATCCCTCAACCTCACCGCCCCACCCCAGAGAAGCCGCCCTCACATCACCTCCATGCCCCACCCCTGGCGCTCTCTCATTCCCTCAGCCAGCATCCGGGAGGTGGGGAAGAGGGGCAGCTGCTCACATCACAGTTCAAGTTCAAGCTGCAGCCACCTCCACTTGGGCGCAAACAGAGGGAAGCTGGGAGCTCATTGGCCGTTTCTGCTTCCTCCTCTTCCAGCCAGTCCTCGTTCACAACTAACTCTGTCCTGACTGCCGGACCTCCTAAGATCAAGGTAAGACTTCTAACACGCATAGGAATTGGTACCTTCAATTTTGGGAAAGCTTCTCAGACACTGTGAGCATGAAACAACTGGCCAAAGCCATAAAAAATTGTGAAATATTCTTATTCTATAGGTGGAGCCCATATCAGACATCGAATCAGAGGAGGAGGTGGAGGTGACTGACCTCAGTGAGGAAGAGGAGCTGAATCGTGAGGATGATGAAAGAAACATCTTCACTCCAATGGCTCATCACCATCATCATCAGATCAACAGCAACAATCATCAGGCTAATGCAAATAGCAGTAGCCCCTCTGCTCCTCTTCCTCCTCATTATGATGACCCTGATGATGACGAAGAGGTCTTCAAAACTCCTGCCACTCCCCCCATTGGCAGCGGCAGCCTGGCTTACCCTCTGATCGACCTGAAGACTGAGCCGGGTCAGGCAGCCCCCATCAGCCCAGGAGGCACACGCTGCATCCCACTCAAATTGCGCTTCAAACGCCGCTGGAGCAAAGACCAGAAGATGGAGGCGGATGGAGACAGGGACGAGGCCAAAGACAAGAAAGTGAGGGCCGAGGGAGCAGAAGAAGGGGAGGGGAATAAACAGGAGAAAGGGGTAAGAGGAGGAGAGATGGAAAATGAGAGAGGAAGAGGAGGAGGTGTTATTTTGGGTTTGGTGCTGCCACCACCTCCCACCCAGCGTAGAGCCAGCTCAGAGCTGCAGAGGGCTACAGCACAGCTGTCCCTGGAAAACACTGGCTGCTGAGCTTAATCTGGATACACACACACACACACACACACACACACACACACACACACACACACACACACACACACACACAGGGGGTCCAGCTTAGATACAAAACACACACCACCAGGAGTCTTGTTAACAAATTTAGTTTAATATACTATAATACCCTGAGGGTTCTTGTCTGCAGTAGTGACCTTAACATGTGGGGAAAAAGGGGACAAAACATAAACGTTATAACCGAAACTCGCCTACATATTGTTCTTCATTGCACGTCTGAGTATGTACATGTATCATATGTAGGAAATGATGTTTTTGTGCAATAATTGAAGGAGACTTTGACCTCGGTCCCACGAGCTCCTTAAGTTACTCAACAGAAATAAAAAATAATTTCCTACATAGGTTGCATCTACATGTTCAAGAGAAGGCGAAGAACAAGACGAACGCGTTCTATTTACCTGCAGACTCTTCGACACCCTGCTGTCAGCAATTAGCTGCTTGGCATTATGATCTATGTGCACCCATAAAGCGTTTAATGTACTGCAAGGCAAGAAACCTGGTTCCTTATCAAACAAGAACACAGCAGTGTTTGTGCTGTGACTCACAACACTAAGAGATAACCAGACTGTATATTGACCTCTGACCTAGAAGTGAGGAAGCCTACTCTTAGTATCTCTTAGAAATTGCACACTGCCTTCTTAATGCCTCCTTGCCCTCTTAGTGCCAGTTATGAGAGTTTGCCTACCAGGGATCACCTGGCATCACAACAGGGCCCAGATTATGTTAATGGGACGTTGTGGGTCTGTTGTGGTAACCTGGTACAAAGGCATCACGACTTGTACAGCAGTGGAGGGAACTTATATTTTTTTTTACTCGTGTCTAGCTCACTTGAAGGTGAGCCCTCCTTTGAACTCCCCCCCCCCCCCCCCCCTTCTTTTTTTAAAAATTTTTTTTCCCTCCTTTGTACTCACCACAACAGACAAGACAGATCCCGATGTTACTAAAAACACTTTAAACAGCCCTGATTGAGATTACAGAAGTGCCTCTCTGTCTGCACCCATCACCGTGCAGTCGTTTACAAGATGAAGAGCTATGATTATGAAAAGACCTTGCACCAGTGGATCTTACAGACTGAAGAGGATTTTTTTTTTTTTTTTCCTGTTTTAAGAGGTGATTAGAAATAACTCCAATCAGCCTTTATTCCAGGAAACAACTCGGGAGTTTATCAGACTGCATCAGGGCTGGACTGAGTGGTCCCTTCACCCCTCAGCTCATTCACTACAGTGCATAAAGAGGTTAAATGGAAAGCAGAAGAACTAAGCCTGAGGATGAATTGAAGCTTTTGATGAACTGAGTGACGTCTCAACGTCTGACCTGTCACGTGGACGCACAACATGGTTATAGGTTTGTCAGTCAGACGATGGACTGATGTACAGAAACCAGCTGTGTGTCAGGGGAATGGGCTACGTCTTTCTCTCCATTTCTCTTCACATGTTGAGGAAGCGAGGAAGCAGCCACAAGAGAGGCTGTAATTAAAGACACACTTGTTTATTAATGTGCGTGTGCGTGCGTGCGTGCGTGTGTGTTGGAGGAGCCAAAGCTGGTGTAAAAACACGAGGCCTCAAGGATACATAGTGTCTTTTGTGTCCCTGCGTGACTTCGCACAATTTTGAGGACTTTGAGGTTTGAGGGCATTCGTAGTGGTTTTTTTGGTTTTGTTATTTTTCCCTAAAATGTACAGATCAAAAACTCTCTTCTGCATTCCCGGTTTTATTTTATCAAGACTGTATTTTTCTGTCAGAGGTCACTTGTGCCTCTTGAAAACACGGGACAGTATTTTAGGGCATTTGCAGTGATCTGAGGGTGTTTTGGACAAAAACAACAGCTGAATCTGTTCAGGTGATGTTTTGGGAAGTGAGTATTGAAGTTAACTGATTAACTTTTTTTTTTGTCTAGGGAAGAACAAGAACCATGTAATGACTGTCCAGCATCAAGGTTAACTCAGGCAAACCCTCACTGAGATACTGAGAAACAGCTTATTTTTATGAGGTTTTATTCATATAGTTGAAAACAGATAAAAGACATTGCGCCCATTTTAATGAACAAACCGTTCCACCTAAGATTGTGCCTTTTTTTTTTGTTTTGTTTTTTTTTAAGCGGACATGAGTTTTATCACTACCCCCAGCAAAATATTTTATCTCACACTCAGTACCACCATGCCTTCTGCTTTTGTAAAAGAGATACAGAATAAGTAAATCTACTCATATATATTTTATTCAAATATATAATAAATTCAAATATTATATTTCAATATGGTCATTTGATACAAATCAGGAAATCCTACTATTTTTAATGGTAAAGATATGTATATAGTCAAATGGGCATATTATTATCACCAGTATAATTCAGCCTTTGCCTTCTCACCCTTGCCTTCTCTTGACCGTTGAGCTGCAGTGACAAAGGCCACCGGTATCAGAGTTTTATATTTATATTGTAAAAATAAAAACGTTATTGTGCATTCAGGGAACAGAGGGTGTGTCAGGACAAGGATAAAACGAGTAAGCAGGAAGATTTAACCAGACCTGGGTCAAATTATATTTACCTTTTTTATGGTGGGCATGATTGTTTTAACATCCTCGGAGTAGCAGCTGGGTGGAGTTTACCACGTCAGGACTGAGTCAAGCTGCTGAAAGGTAAATCAGATTCACGTTTTTGTGCCGTCTTCTCACTCTGTTCTGCCTGGTAAACCCTACGCACCTTCAATTAAAACTCCTAAATTATTTGCAGTCGCTTTGATCTAGATCTGCTTGAAAAACCACAGAGGCGCAGTTTGCAACGGGCGGTGACAGATTCGCGTGTTCAGAGGAGCCGGATTCTGATTGGACGATACAGATACAGATTTGGCTGGACTTTGGTTTGAGTGTGGACTGTGGCCTTGTGCTGCTTTGTGTTAACATGGCATGTAAAAGGGCTGGTCTGGACCCTGCCCATACACACCACCACCACCACCAGAGTAAAGGGAGGTTTTGCTGTGGCTAAAATAAAAGCAATCATGACATCACATGTGACACCATACGCCCCCGCAGTTTCTCTGGAGTAGACGGTACAACCATAGAAACTGTACACACACACACACACACACACACACAGACGCGGAGGAAATGGCATCACAAAACCTCAGAGCGGAGTGGAGACGGAGGGACTTCCCATAATTCGACTCGCCCATTCTGCTCAGTGTGAATGTGTGGTTTCTAAGGTTATGCCAACTACACACACAAAGCTATACAACACAGTCTACAACAAGCTGATTATTTAGTCGCGTCATGTCCAGATTGTCCAAACAGTTTCTGTCACTCGTGAACACACGTTTAGTTATTTTTCTTCACCAGGCATCCAAAAAAAAAAAAAAAAGAAAAAAAAATGCTATCCTTCTACATGCTTTGGCTTGTCAACATTATCAGCATTCCTTCTTTTCAAAAGCCGGGGTCAAGCCAGCCACTTTCCTCATTTATTCGCAGTGCAGATTGCGAAAAATGCCAGCAAAAACACGTTGGTATACTTTGAAGGCAGATGTGGACAAGTGTCTGGTGTCTAAAAAAATAAAAAAACCTACCTGAACTGTTGCACCTGTGCTGCTTTGCCTGTCAGGGCTTTTGAAAGAAAACACAGGAAAATGACTGTTTCCCCACCCAGTTATTTTCACCCCTTCGAGTTCATCAACGCTGTTCTTATTTGCTTCTTTTGTTTTGTTTTTTTTCTTTTCTCCAGACATATTAATGTTACTCTTGTAATTATTCTATTAACATTGCTGTTTTAGATTATTTTGTACCCTCTTGCCACGGCCTGACCTCTTCATGAATTCCTGGTTGTGAGTTTTGGTTGCGGTTGGCAATCGTCATGAGCTTTTAAGTCAGTGCAGTCGTCGTCTTTTTTCTTTTTTTTTTTTTTTACTCGCAGTGATTTTCTAACAATGTTGCCGTGGACAAGAGGAGGGTCACATAATCGCCCACATGATATGCAGTGGGGGAAATGAACAATTTCATTATTTGATGTTGTGTATATAGTTTTCTGTTTTGGAGGATTCTGTAAGAAAAAAAGAGCATTGTACTGTTTAACCCTTGTATTATTTGAAATGTGTCCCCCTGTCCTCTCAGTGGTCGTCTCCGTCTCTCCCCGTGTCCACCTCGGTGGTGAGCTGTCACTCCAGAGGGGAGACGGAGACGTTTTGTTTTTGTTTTTTTTTTATTATGGAGGAACCACCTCTACATCTGTTTCTCTTCTTTCTGTTCATTTTTTCATTTGTAATTAAACAGTAATCAGGGTTCATTAAAAAGGTTAAAAATGGACGTCAGTTTTCAAGTTTTTCTTTTGGGTCTTTATTACTAATGTATTAAAAGATACAGATATGGTACATTTACTTACACTAACCACTTTATTAGGTACACCTGTACATTCAAGTCCAATCCAATACAGCAGCTCTGCTATGAATTCTGCTTTTACACGGTTATAATTTTTTTTTTTAGTTATTAAGTTGAAACTGTCAGGAGGTGATTGAACAATGTGTTAATTTGAAGTCATATGGGTGTTGGAGTGATGAGTTCTATTAAGAGTTGGTTCTAAAGTTTTGTCACTCTTGATTTGTTTTCAATAGGGAGGCTGTAACATTAGAACTAACAGTAAAATAACAGAACTTTTGCTTGATAGGTTTCCTAGGAAATTACATTTCTTATCACTCAAGTCTATAAAAAGCCAATTCTCACATGTCGGTGTATGGACCAGGCAGTTCTTGTTTGGACCTAAATGGTTAACAAAGAAGTGACCAGCTCCAACCAGAACATAAGTTCAGTGGTTTGACACATCACACACTAAGATTGTCTTTTTCAGATTTCTCGTTTTGCCCAACCAACAATGTGAAATCCAAAGAAACTTGATTTAACATTGGGGGTTATAAAAACCAGCTGATCTTCACACGTGAACTAATACGTTCTTTCTTGAACAGATTAAAACTTTAGCCAAAACATCACAAGTTCCCGGTTTTCGGTGGGCAAAGAGCTCCGTTAGACACTTAAATTATTAAAGATATTTAAAGAGACAAACTCTTGAACAGACCAAAATTCTGTGCAAATCGAATGGCAGTACATTAAGGTTGTGTGCAACTGGGAGTGTTTCACCCAAATCTCCAACAAACATCATTTAAAAAAAAAAAAACCTGATTATGACAAAGTGTCTTTGTTTAATTAGGAAGCTGATTATAATAATCACACGGAGGAGCAGTTTTCCCGTCACTGATCTCTTTCTATCCATTACAATGCGTTTCCTGAGACTCTGGCTCTGTCTACTGTCAGCTTTCAGTACTACACCTTTAACTACAGCCAAACTTACTGACTCAGCTCTCTGAAGTCACGCGAGACCTGCCGAAGAATCTCTGGGCTTAGTGTGAAACCAATTTTAAAAGAAAAGGGGGGGGGTTTCAAATAAATTTACATAGTCCTGTTTTAAAGGAAACAAATACCCGGCCCACCTAAAAACCCCTCTAAAGCTCTTAAAAATAAAGTAAAAAAATAAAAAATGATTAGGCACCATGCATTAATGTGTGAGCAGTATGGCAATTTCATTGTTTTCTCAGACATTGTACGTTATTGAAGACTTGTAAAGCCGACAAATATTTCAATTTCAGTTTAGGTATTTATACCCAAAGTAACAATAAATGCCAAATCACATTTTATACCATATTAAAAAGTAGCTGCCATTTTCCTTTGAAATGTAGTAAAGTGGAACAAAGCAGAATTAAATGAAGTCACTAAATTTGAGTGATCACGTGATCAAACAAAACGCAGTATAAATTGTTAGTTATATGTAGTAGACAAAATTTGTTGCTGTTTGAAAGAGACAGGTTAGTCGTTTCTTCCTGCTTTTCCAGCGTTTAATGTTGCTAATATGCTAATTGGCATTTAACATTTAGCATTAACACAAGCTGACTATGGCCTTGGACCCAACTGTTCTGAGAAAGCAAAAAAAAAACATGATGAACACATGAACACGCAATGAAACGGTCAAAAAGATTATTCAGAAGCTAGTAAAGCTGGAAACCGACCGTTCCTCTTGAGTTGAAGTGATTAGCTGAGAGACTCATTAATAGGTAGATTCACAGACTAAACTAATTTCCAACCTTTCCAGTAGTTGACTAATAATTTAAGTCGTTAAAATTAACAATCAGCTATTACGTGTGCTGGACGTAGTCGGTCCCTGTGGTTTCACTCTCTCCCACTCTCACCTCCATCGCCCGTTCTTTCCCCTCTCCCCCCGCGGTCTATTTTAAAGCATTCATTGGATGCGGATCTCAACAGGGGAGGGCTCGTATTAAAAGGGGGCTGACTGACAGGCTGCTTGGCCTCCAGCAGAGAGGGATTGTTGTGCGACTGTGGGACGAGGTCAGAGGTCATGGTCCACAGAGCCCGTGACAGAAACCAGATCACAACAGAAGGCTAATTATCATGCATTGTTGCTGAGCTCTCGCTGGGACTCTGCCTGCACTTTCACCCGTGGGTCATAGTGAGAGCCGACCAACATTTAAAAACCTGGCGACAGTTATATTTCTTATCAGAAATTCCAAGGACACAGAGAGTTGAATGAACCGAAGTAGCCTGTGCTGTATACAGTATAAGCAAGAATAGATGGCATGCAGTTACACATAACTAATAATAATGACCTTATAAAATAAGTGTAATCAAATTGCAAATAGAATAATATTTGAACTATAAATCCACTGTATTACATTAACTAAATAGAACTTTTTTTGTGGAAAAAATGTCTCCTTTTGATCAATCTTGAGACTAACTCTGAATAAAGGATTCTTCAAAAACTATATTCGTTATATGATAGTTTGTTAGGTTTCTCTGCAATCCTTTGACCTGCCAGTGTAAAGAATATTTATGATCCCTTCGTTTAAATTTTTTATATATCGGCGTCAACACGCTTTTGTCTCTGTTCTTCTCTTTTTGTTGCATTCGTGTTTGTAGGTTTTTAGTTTATTTCCAACACTGTGACTTTTACTTTGTAATAATTCGCACCCACAGCTGTTTTAACGACGGGCTCGGGTAAAGTTACTGCAAATAGGAGTTTGATTAAGAGTCTGCTAATTATATATGAAAATACCTTTATCGTTTAATTATAAAGGTTATTTGCAAAAATTTACAACCTCTGGCCTCCATCTGCTTGCTGGTGATGCGCAAGTGGTTCCAAATGCAAGAGGTGAAAATTAATTTAGTGCTAGTTTAAAACGAAGTAATTAATTTTCCGTGAAAATGAGTTCCAAAAATATCAGCTGTTTCCTCACGACATCCTGGATCCCTTGATTTCACAGACGAGATGGCGCCATCTACCGAGAAACATCGGTAACTGCAGTGAACCCTCTAGAAGTGAATTAAACTTATACCACTTGAATTTTTGAAAAGGTTTCACCTCCTGTCAATGTGTTTTTTAGTCATTTCAATGAATCAGTTCATAAAGTGAAGATTGGTATTTTAATGAAACGCCAAAAAAGAAGGCACTAAATAAAAACTGCTAAAACCGAGCTTACTTGTAAAACGCGCAATGAGGCCGGAGCTGGTCTAACGGGGGTCCTCTTATCTGTTTTTGGTTCAAATGTACATTTTAAATGCTGTCCCTATTTAGAAATACACGGGTCGGAACACTCGTGTTCATCCCGTGTGTTCAACAGTTTGGTACCTTGGCAACTTAACTGATCAGCCGGGCTTATATAAAAGGTTGTTTGCACAATTGTTTACAGTGGAAAATGTCCCCTCCTCTATTATTATTGCCAATATTTCCCTTTGTCCTTGTAGCCCCCATTCACACTTCCTCAGGCACCTGCAACTTTCTATGCTAGTCTTTCCTAAATTCCAGCCATCTGACCTCCCCTTCCCCACTCACACACCTGTTCACAGCTTCCTCATGAGCGTGCTCACTATTCACATCAGCCACAAACACCTTTTCCATGCTAGATTGTAGTTTTGGGTCCTCGTGCAATTTGCACTGCTTGTTATATTTTTATAATTTCATCCTGAAGCTGCTTGTGCCGGTTTATTTTCCAGCCGCCTGGCGGCTTTTTGTCATCATTTGGTCCCTCAAAATGTCTTCACTGCCTTGCCAATCAAACCCTGTCAAAAACCAATATCAGGTAATGATATTAACTGATATCGGTTAATAACTACTGTGCAGCGGGTAAACAAGGCCATACTGCAAGTAATGTATGTGAGGTCTTTAGTCAGTTTTATGTCCACACTGGAAAGTCAGATATTAATAAAACGTTCAAATGTCCAAGTTTAAGGTTTGTTGATGGAGACGTGTTTACCTGTAACACAAAATGTAGCAAGCGATAACTGAGAAACTAACCCCAATCCCACATGACCGTAAGAAAACAAATTGTCATCAATTAGGTTTATTTAGTAAAAACGGTGAACTTTTGTTGAATATTTCTGTTTCTTAATACTTTATACTTCTGCTGTATATTCTATTTTTAATTCACTATATGTATTTGACCAAATAATAAAAATGAAAATGCTTTTAACATGTTGGCACACAGGTAATAATATTCACTCTTCAAGTACATTGTGTCTATAATACTGATATATTACAGATAATAATTGTACCGTGTGTTATTGTTACTAGTAATCTGCTGTAAGTACTTCTTCCACCACAATTCAAGTGTTCTGGAGCTCTCAACCATATCGCACTGTCCTCATTTCAAATATATGTTTGACGTTTTCCGATGCTGGTATGTTCAAAATTGTAGGCCGATATGAAAAATGTGAGGTTGGTTATCAGTTTTTTGTTTTGTTTTTTAATCTTTTATCTGTTTACAATTAAGGATACACTCAGGAATAGTACTGTACAAAAATCGCTCTGGCACACAAGTTATTCTGCTGACGCTAGACAGTGGCTCTGAGTGACTGCACACTTATCTCAGATTTCATTATTCACAGCAGCAGGTGCAAGCTGTTAAATCCACTGCACATGTACTCAACCTCAAAATGTTGGCCAGGGTGGAGAGCGGTAGAGTTGGACTCATCTGGTCCATCCCTCACTCTTGATTTGTTCACACACACACACACACACACACACACTTGAATTAGAGAGTGTTAGAGTGTTGGGTCAGGCACAGTGCAGGGTCCCTGGAGCTGTTTAGCGGTTAAGTGGCCATAATGCATTTAGTGTAAAGTGACTGGGATTGGGGGCTTAGCCGCAGCTCTACGCCTCATTCTTAGAAAGTGCTCAGAGGTGCTAATACCAGCCAGATTTATCGTACTCATTCACAAACCGCAGCAAAGATCCCTCTCGGTTTCTGACTATTCCTTTGTGGCCATATGTCTCTGATTCCGTCTTCGGGAGCTCTTTGTCCCCCTCTTCCTTGCTGTTTCTGTGACTCTCACGATTCACGTCCCCCTTTCTCAGTTGAGCAGCCCGTCTTTCCACACTCTCTTGTCTATTTTCCCCACTTGTTCTGTAACTTCTAGCTTCGTCAAGCTTTTCTGCGACTAAAATCTCAGGTCTCTTTCTCGCTCTGATCGCTCTCGACAGCGCCTTACGAAATCAGCCACCCCTCAAAGTTGCATGCTCGCTGTACGCGCCCTACATTTCTGAATACACGCTTGTCTACAGTGTATGAACTGTCATTGATAGAGACAGAGACTGCAGTGCTTCATTATGAGGGGCGTGGAAGATGTCTGGAGATCCCACTCACTCTGCACATGCATGTGTGCTTGTGGTGCATTTTTACAGATTTACTATATATAGATTGTGCATGTTGTGCCCATAAAATGCTACATAAATGATAACCTTAATTGGGCCTACAGGGGTTACGCAAACAAAATACTGATAACAAACATGTAATGTACTTTGCTGTATGTTCAACAGTGCATTCTCCACGAGCCCCTATAGTCTGCGCAATATACAAAAAAAGGGTGCATTTGTAAGTGTACTTGCACAAGCTTGGCCGCAGTATGTACATCTGTGTGTGTGCTGCCGCACACGCACAGCTTATGTAATGCCCAGGCATGTTATAACTCCACTGCGTCTGCGACGTGTGTGTAGGTACTCGCTTGTATGCATGCGCCCAGTTGTGTGTAGCTGTGGGTAGTGTACCCGCTCTGCTGTGCGTGCGTGCGCCAGGCAGACTGCAATGCCGCAACCAGCCAGCTCTGTATCATTGACCAAACTCGCCATCTGTGCCTGTAAGCTATAGAAACAGTGTGTCGCAGTGCTACACGGCAATCTACACACTCTTAGTGCTCTATGAAATCACAGCAGGATAGCATTGTGTGGCTCGCATGCACGTCTTTCATATGTGTGCAGCCATGCATGTTTTATTTTAGTCTGTTTACATGTTGACTTTTTTTCTTTGGTGGATCACAGCCTGTTCCTGCTCGTTTACATGCACGGTTCTCTGTGCACATATACTGTGTGTGTTTGTGTGTGAGCAGGGAGGCCCACGGTGTATATGGGTCACTGTCTTAGGAACCATAATCCCTTGTTTGGACCAACTTACTCACTGGGGTTTCACTCTTCCTGTTTGGCCAAGGTGATGGCAACAAGCATAATGACCTCACCACAGAACTTGGTCATTGGCCTGCAGACCCCGGTCCTTTCAGCCAATCACATGCCGCTCCGGTGACGCACAGTCTCCAGCAGCTGTCCCGATTGGCTGGGGAGGCGGGACTCCCGGATGCTGTGCTTGTTCAGCGCAGCTCTGATTAGCTGGGAGGGGTGAGAATGAGAGAGGGTTGGAGCGAGACGAAGCATGAGAATTTGGGAGTTGGTGTTCTTTATGGTTCCTGTTGAAACTACACTCAACCTGTGGCTTACATGGATCATAGTGGAAATGATGCACAGAGACACAAACATGGCCGTACAGCACACAGCTATGCTATAAATGTGAGCTGAAGTTTTAACACATGTGACAGCTCGGCACATGTCATGTTGATCTCTAGCTCATTTGACGTGTAATGTTAGTCACGTTCATGCTTTGTTAGTCCTGTAAAAGAAGCCCTGACCTGATTTGAACAGACAGACGGAGACCCCTCTGTCTACGCCCCTGTTTTCACGGTCGCAGACAAATGGAGGATGGATGAGAAGAAGACATAAAGATTTCATTCTTGTCCTGCGAGCCCGTGTAAGTCGCAGACTTGCCCACACAGGAGCCCTATTGGCCGCCGCAGCCTCGCTCTCCCAACAGCTGTTCTATTTTGACCCACCGTGATTGGCCGAGGTGCACCGTCGATCACATTTGCTTTGACACGTAGCCCCGCCCCCGCTCCCCTTCCTGGCAATCCCATTGGCTACTGTATTCGGTCATGCTCCGCGATTGGCTGTGCGGCCTGGTTGTCAAGGCTTTGGGGCTTCATTCACCATTTTGCGACTGTAGTGTAGAATGTACAGGGCAGTAGTTTTTCCTCCTTTTAAGTTGCTTTGCCGGAGAAATATGAACGCCCGCTAACTGGCAGCTGCCGACGGCTGGACACCCTGCCTTGTTTTACCCGGCGGAGAACCACAGTAGCGTACTCGTACCCGCTCCGGTGAGTATAAGCTGCTCACAAATCTCTCCTGCAGCACTGCAGTGGGGCTTGTTGTGCTTTTTGCCGAGCTGCTAACGTTGATCATAAACAGTATTAGCAGTTGAGCCGATCAGCATATTTTCGGATATCTGGACGGCCTACGGAGAGGGGCGAGAGGGCGGATTGAGTGTCTTGTGCGAAAAAAAGGGAGCGGTGCGGCTAGACATAGTGAGCTCGAAACTTTTCCACTAGAAATAAATTCAACGCCATAACCGCCGTTGGACTTCCTAGAACAACTGTTATTTTCCCTGCGTGCTGGCAAGCCTCGAAAAGCCCTCGCTTTGTCGGTGCTTCTGCTCTCACCTACGCTGACACCTTTTCTGTCTGTTTTTTTTTTTTTTTTTTTTTTTCCTCCCCTTGCACGAACCAACGTGGCTCTTTGACTTCGTCTGTTTTAACGGAGCCCCGGGGCCTTCTCCTTGGACTAGTTTGTGGCAACACAGTGACACTTTCTGGCTCGCGTGTCACGGCGACACGAAAACGCAGGCGACGACGGGGCTCCGCTCGAAGTTGTCCCAAAAGTTTTAGCCATATTTCCACGCGACTGTCAAATTCGGATGCTTGTTTCTGGTTGTGTTGTTTATGGTGCCACTGGAGTGGATTGGCAAAGTTAACACGTCTGTTTGGGACAACACCACAGTGTCATCCAGCACAAGCAGTATGGGACGCATTACATTGTATTAAGGGTCAAATTGCCCGTTAAACCGGTTATTTCCCGGTCGCTGGGAGTAGAGGATTTTCAAGCGGCCTTGTGTGTAGTTGAGGCCTGGTCGCTGCACGTCACGGCCTGCTGTGTTGTGGAGTAAAACTGGTAGTAATCGCGGTACTACGAGGGCTTGACACATACCGTACTATCCAGCTAAACCCGAGGTGACGACATCCCGTGTTGTATTTTGCATTTTGTGCTTTGGTCCTTTGGATCTAGATAAAGTCAACAACTGTTATCGACTCGGGAATATGGTCATATATTTAGACGCCATTGCCTTTCGTGAGAAAGTGTAGTAGTAAGCCTGTCGTAGATGTGACAACCTTGAGGTATCGTTTTTTTTCTTTTGCCGTTGGCCAGGACTTGACCGTTTTAAATGCTTTTAGATTGGGTAGGAACACATCATGATGGGACTGATGGGTGTGAAAAGTTGACCACTGATTGTAGTGAATGTATGGCAATGTTGGCTGAAAACTATGTAGGACACATCAACGTGTGTAGGCATCACGCCTGTATGTTGGCAGCCGCAGTGTGACCAAGTTAACTGACTTTCTAATTCATCTAATAATGGATTTTGTGTTGCTTACATGGCGGCCAGTTTGTGTTTTTGTTTTTTTTTTCACATTGTAAGAAAAAGTGTGATCCGGTCACTTAGCTAAACCTAGCCGAACATTGAGAAAGGCAGCCGTTGGGGTTTTTCTCACCTCACATGACTTTCATCACCTTAATGCTGCCTACAGTCATGTTTGCTATGCATTTATGTCAACCTACAAAACAGGGCAAACACTGTTGTACAATTATGATATGGTTGAACTTGATAACCCGGGCTTGATGTGAACCCAATGCGCAGATAGGTAGGAGACACCAGCTTGCTGTAGCTCCTCTGTGGGCTTCCTGGCTCCATATTTCACAGAGGGCAGTGTAAATTGCATCAGTTTGCCTTTAAGCTGTTATCATTAGACCCATGACTCTGACACCAGCTGTTGTACACAGTGCACTACTGAGTAAACACACGTAGCATACCTCTATCGTGACCAAGTAAGGCCAGCTGCCAAATTATTTTATGGTGGCTGTTCGATGACTGTCGGTCCTAAATTGGGATTTACATAGAGCACAGCGATGGCTGTGAGCTCCCTAGTTCTCTGTGTGCACAAACTATCATGACATAGAGGTTTGTTGTGTGTGGCCTTGAAACAGACGGCACTCGCCTCTGAAAATGGAATTCTCTTTAGTCGATAGGATGTGGCAGATATTAAAAGGAGCTGAATAAGTGCGAGCATTCACAGACAAGACAGGAAGGCAGCAAAAGGGAAAAGAGGCAGGCAGACAGAAAAAAAAAAAAAGACTGGTGGTAAAATGGATGTAGAAAAAAGGAACAGACAGGCACACATGTACGTTAAGAGACAGTCAAACAATCACTGGCAAGCAGAGTGGTTGACAGACATCAATCCCGGACATTTTGACAGTAAATATCACAGTGTGAGTGAGAAAATTTGAATGGATTACAGATCATGGAGAGGTCCTGTTGATTCTCCCTGTTATACACTTGTTGATAACATCTTTGTGGCACTTGTAGCTCTGAGGAGGCTGTTGTATTGGAAGAAATGAGGCAGAGCACAAAGCAGCTAGAACCTGAGGGAAGTCCCACGTTTGTCAGCCACAAAGCAAATCCACCAGCTGACAACAGTCCCTCGTTCAACAAGTCAGCAAATTCAATCTGTTTTACTTTCTAAATGGAGGCAGAACTGTGAATGAGTCCGGAGTGGAATAGGAGGCATTGTGAATGACTCTGGCACAGCGGAGAGCAACACTGAATGACTCGGGTGTGGAATCACAGATTTTTGGAACAATTCTGCTCCTCTGGAGGACTGCAGCACTAAATCAGGATAGACACCAACGGGGAAGGAGAGGAGCGAAAAAGATGAAAGGGAGAGATCAATATTCATGAGAGAAGCAGAAACTGCAGGCAGGGGACAAGAATGGATGTGTAACAGCAAAGAGAGAGGGGAATAAAGTAATGGGAAGTTAGGTAATGGTCTTCCACAGGAAATGGAGTTTGTAGGGGCGGACTGAGTCTGCTTTGAAATACATAGATAAAGGTCGCCACAGAGAGAGGGAGTGAGAGAGAGAAAGGGAGGGTTTCAGTATGCAAGCGAGGAAGGAATTCCCCCGCCTCTATGGCCCTGGCCAACAAGTAGTGTGTGTGTGAGAGGAATGCGTGCACAAAGTCTTGTCTGGGCAAATTGCAAAGCGCTCCTCACTATTTCCATACTGTGTTGTAAGTCTACTTTGTGTTTACCCTACAATATGGCCTCCTGCTTCTAATCTGTACCTGGTATTGATGCGGGCTTTGTGTAATTTTAGAATAACCCCTTATGTAACGATTTGATGTGTAATGAATTTGTAGATGACTCATTTTCATTACTACTCTCGTATGATGGCGCATTATTTAGCAGGGAATACATAAAAAAAAAAAAAAGTATTTCACAGTTTAGAACTTTCATTTCTTATGCTGGAATTAATTTGATGTTGATTTTGACTTGTTTTAATAGATTTTTTTTTTTAATTCAGTCAGTCACTATTCTACTCAAAGCCCTGCATTTAGTAGCTATGTTGTGCAGTGAATAGGCTTTGTGCATGTCTGAATGCGTTTGCTACATGAGTAAACCACTCTCCCTTTTTCCCCTTTCTTTCAGAGTCTCTTGTATAAGGTGGGCAAGTGCCGAAGTCGCACAACAAAGAAAAGACAGGATGAGAGAGAGAGGCCCTGGCAGAAGAGAAAACTAGAGAGAAAGGAAAGGAGAAGGAAGAAGCAAGAACAAGGCACAGCAAAAGAGGAACGCCAAAGAGAATCTCTGGGATAAATAAATAAAAAGACTTGTTTGGAGAAAATGAAGCCGATAAAAAAGCAGGGCCGACGCTCTCCTCCCTCCACACGGGCCAAAGGAGGAAAGCGTCGCGGTGCCGGGGATGCCCCAGAAGGGGGAGAGAAGAGAGACTCAGATGAGAATAGAGACAGAAGCAGATCCCCACAAAACCAAAGTCCCTCCTCTTCTTTTTCTTCTAATTCTCACGCAGAGTCCCCTCAGGCAGACCCAATCAGAGCACGGGACACATCAGAGGGGGAGCGGTTTCACAGGGACGGGCTGTCAGAGACTACAGTATCACTTATGATTGATTCTGGGAAATTGTTGACAGCCTCGGACGATAGATCAGGGAGCTTAGCTGTGAGCGGCGGAAGCCACAGTGACAGTGGTGGTAGCAGTTGTAGTAACAGTAGTACACCAAGCGCCAACAGCAGTCCAAATCCTGCCTCCAGCCGAAAAACAGCCACCTTCAAGGCCCGCGTTCCTAAGAAAAAGTACACCTCGGAACACTGCTCATCTACTACTGTTGCTAACCATAGCAACTCTGCCTCCATCACTCCCCCTCCTCTTCCACTGAGCATCGGGGTCCTCAACCATGGGTCAGCCGGTTCAGCAAGTGACACAAACATCTTGCACTCTGATGGCAGCAGTCAGAGTAAGACCACTGGCAGGGAAGGGCCTCATGACGGTTCTCCAGGACCGCCTAACCTAATGTTGGGTGGAGAGAGGGAAAGGCCTGGAGGGGGAGAAGGGGCCAGAGACGCAGAGCGAGTGTCATCCAGCCCCCTGACACGCTGCTCCTCTACGGACACAGCAAGTGAGCACTCGGCTGACCTGGAGGTAGTGGGTGACAAGCAAATGTCTGCACGCACACATTCTAGTCTCCCTGATGCACTTTCTGATGCCCTTGCCAAAGGGCTTAAGAATCAGCGTGTCCTGGCCCGTCAGATCGGGAGAGGGAGTGATGAGGAGACAGGAGGGGAAAAACGGGAAGAAGGGGGGAGTTCAGACTTGGTGTTCCGGGCTGGGGTTGTTCGTAAAGTCAGCGGTGAATATGGAAGTTTAGAGGTGCAGCTGAATGGGGAGAAGACACTGTGTCGTTACCCATATCAACATGACAGCCCCCCAGGAGTGGTGGACATTATTCTTGATGCCCCACCTCCTGGTGTCCATCCAATACCAATTGGAACCCGGGTCTGCGTACCATTTGGCAATGAGGAAGGAAGTGAGGGCCAGTGGCAGTGGTACAGAGAAGGTGTCGTGACCCAGGTTGACACACACCCTGCTGTGGCCAACCGCTATCGTGTCCTACTGTCTGAGAAAAGAGCATGCTCTGTGGATGAGGTAGACGATTGCAGAGGGACAGCTGTGTCTACCCAGGCAGTGTGGGTCTCCCGACAAACACTTCGGCTTCTGGTTCCGCCTTGGGACCTGGATTTGCCCTCTGGAGCAGGACGAGAGGACGAAGAGGGTGTCAGAGACAAGGAGAGGGAGCGAGAAGAGAGGGAGGAGGTGGACGTGGAGCAGGAAGTTTGTCGTTTGTCAGTAATGGGGAGAGGAATGCCCTACACAGGCATGGTCCCTGTTTCCTCAACATCAGGCCACAGTATTGCTACCCCAGTAACTCCGGCATCAGTGCTCAGTCTGGCTCCGGGTCGAGAGTGGGAAATTGAGAAAGACATGGAAAGGGAGAGGAACCTCCAAAGAAAACAGGAACGAGAGAGGGAAAGAGAGCAGGAAAGGGAGAACAGTGCAAAGCAGCAACAGCAACAACAGCAGCAACACCACCCATACATGCCACTCACTCCCGAAGAAGACATGGAAGTATCCCACTTTAACATGGTCCCAGTGGGGCCAATGATACCTGGGACAAAATCAATAGCAGTTCCCCCACACCGCCACATTGTCTCTAAGCCCCCACCTGGCTACCTCAGTCCCCACCTATCGGTCGTGCGGAGTCTTGGTATCCACGCTTCCCACCTGACCTTAAACCCCAATCCGCCTCCTTCACCTGTCTTGTTAGGTCTCCCTTCCATCTCTTCAACTGCACCCTCCCCCAGAGGAGACAAGGCATCGGGAGGAGGTTCTTCCAGTGGAGGAGCAAGTGGTAGCGGTGGATCTGGATCAGGTTCGACTTCCTCTTCCTCTTCACGCTCTCGCACACCACTTACAGCGGCTCAGCAAAAGTATAAGAAGGGAGATGTGGTGTGCACACCAACAGGCATCCGTAAGAAGTTCAATGGGAAGCAGTGGAGGAGATTGTGTTCCAGGGAGGGATGCTCTAAAGAATCCCAGCGTCGAGGATACTGCTCCAGACACCTCTCCATGAGGACCAAGGAGATGGAAGCCAGTGGAGGCAGCCGGGAGCGGGGTGGAGCTGGCAGCACAGGGACACTGACACCATCTGACCTCAGACTAAGTGGCGGGAGAGCCAGTTCAGACTTTGACTGGGACGAGACATCACGGGAAAGCAGTGAGGCTAGCAGCCGTGGTGCAGACTCCCGTCCCCGCCTAGTCCTTCCTTCTCTGCTCCCCCAGGACCTGTCTCGTTTCGACTTTGATGAGTGTGAGGCAGCAACTATGCTGGTCTCCCTTGGGGGCTCCCGCTCAGGCACTCCATCATTTTCTCCCATTTCTCCCTTTTCCCCTACCCCATCACCTTCTCCCTCTCCTCTCTTTGGCTTCCGCCCTGCCAATTTCAGCCCCATTACTGCTCCTTCTTCACTTACTCCACGTCGCCATCGCCATCTTAGTGGCACTAAGATTGGCACACCAGGTGCTGAACGAGAGCGCCACCTGTCAGGAATTGTACCCACTTTTCAAACCAGCCTCACTTTTACAGTTCCCATGAGCCCCAGCAAGAGGAAGCTTGACAGCCACCCGCCGCCTCCTCTGCCCACAGCCCAAGACTACCAGGCCAAATCTGAGCAGCAGTTGGTGAGTGTGGGGGGAGGTGTGGCAGGAGAGCCAACGCAGGGCCACAGTCCTGCTGCCTTCAGAGTACTCTCCCCTCAGAGTCAACCCACAACTCCCTCTTTCCCCCGGCCCCGCAGTGCCACCAGCAGGCCACCTTCCTCTGCTGCCTCCACACCACCACCCATGCTGGTTTCTCCTACTCCTCCATCCCCACTGCCCCAAGAGCCCTCTCCACGCCGCATTGTGCCCCTTCGCGATTCCCCAGTCATTGTCCGCAACCCAGATGTCCCCCTGGCCAAGTTCTCTGATGGCCCGTTTGGAAGGAGAGAGAGAAGCCGCTCCAGGGAACACAGCCAAGCCCAACACACAGCTCCACCAGGCTTGCAGGCCCCTGTCCCCATAAATGGGGCCACCACCAATGGTGCGGTTCTCCTGCGCAACCCTACATCCACACTTGTCCTCGTCACCTCCAGCTCAGTAAGGACGTTTTTTGTGATAAATCATAGAATAGAGCCACAGGGATGGTCCATGCCCCTTTGTATAAAATATAATCATAGTATATGTAAACAATGTGTTGTCATATCATCCGACATCATCAGGTTCAATCAAAATATTTAGTATTAAAGTCTAAGCACAATTGTAAATACACTAAAAAAGACCATAGAAAGCTTTGAAACGACTCTTGCACCTATGTTAATGTAGCATGAAGTTGTATTATTGAGTGTGTATTTTTAGTTGGAAATGATCTTCAAAGAGAATATACATCTATTATATATCAGACAGTTTTCTGCAGACATTACAAACTGTTTTTGACATCTTCTCACAGTCCCTGACTCCAGCCCCATCAGGCCACGCTGCCCTGTCTAGCCCCTCCACTCCTGGGTTGATGTCCACTTCCTCAGGCTCAGTCATGTCCTCCTCTGGGTCTGGAGGACGGGAAAGGGAGAGAAAACCTGAGGGCCACCAGGACACATCTGGAGGAGTACTCCCACAGCCAGTAGCCTGTCACCCCACGCCAACCGCCCTGCTACCACTCATACTGCCAGCTGAGTCACCCCACCCTGCTCCACGCAAACAAATCATCATGGGACGCCCAGGCACCGGTAAGAAAAGATGGGTTGAGGGAATGGCAGATCATCGTGACACTGTGGCCTTGAACTTTGTTCCTGTCATAAGAAACATCTGCTGAGCTACAGTTTTGCTGTACTGCAAAAAAGGAAGTGATGTGCAGGCTGTATCATATGTGCTCCAGCCTAGTACGTCTCGCTTTCATTGTCTCTCTCAGATTGCAGCATGAAGCGTCATCATAATGCTATGGATATGACTCATGTATGCATTACTATTGTTTGCTTGCAATGTCAAAAAGAAACCATACGCACAATTTTTCCGCTACAGTTTGCCTTTGTAAAACATCGCCTTTGTATTAGTTACATTTATTTCGGTAGTAATTTGTATTTATTTGGCATCCCTTTGGCAAATGTGATCATATTAGTTTTACTTGATTTTGTGTTATTATTCTATTATAGACAAAGTATACAGTGTAAACTTTTCTGCTGCTTTGGGCTGCTTGCTGAGTTGTTGTTGTTTTTTACACTTTTTTGGCAATCGTACACAATAAACAGTTGCAAAGCCTTCTATAACATTATTTATAGTGGACACAGGGGATAGATAGTAGCATTGAATCATAGCAATATGAGGAAGGCCGATGTCCCTTTTTGTACCTGTATATAAAACATGTAACATTTTTGTTAGAATAGCGTGCACACTCATCAAAGCTGAAACACTGGATGTAAGAAAACTGGGCACTGAGAATTGGAGGTGTTTGGGTTCACTATATAATGAATGCTTGTTTCCATGCCAACCTTGCAGTATTACTGTATGGCCAACCTCAGAAATGTTACTTTGAATATATGAATAAGGGAGATGGTTTCCTGTTTCAACATGGTGGAAATCTGAGAAGTAGATTTAATGTACAGAAAATTTCTGTTGTGCAGAGAGAACATGAGAGTTTGTAGTTTGTTCAGTTTTCACAGTTCATGTTGAAGTTTGGTAAAACGACATGTTATACACAAAGCGCATAGTTGTTGCTGTAGAAAACAAGTGCAAATGTTTGAAGCCTTAAATGTATTATTTCATAACCCCTCTCTGATTAAGTGGCAACTTGATTCACATGATAGAGATAAATTTGTTGTGAAACCATTTTTTTATGAGGCGCTAAGATCAGAAAAGCTTTGATATATCAGTTGCTTAGACAGCCACCCAGGCCTGCTGCTAGCTGTGTGTAATTTGTGACTCAATGTGTGTAGTGACAGAGGTATTGGGTGTTAGTGTGCGAGTGCAGGGGGTGTCATCCTTTTTTACGTATTTGTACATATGTGTGCTTGTGTTTGTGAGAGAGAGCGATAAGGGTGTTTCACTGAAACATTGAAGGAGCAAGACTATTGACATGTCTAGACATGTACGACTGAGATCAGGAGTGGAGAGAGCAACCAGGACATTCATGCCTTTGCCACCACACACACACACACTCAGTGTACTAGACAATCAACAACCTCAGACAAGGCATCAAGGGCAGGTCTGGCGTGATATGAATGTATTTCATGGCTCTTAGCAGAAAAGGGAGTAATCGTATTGCTGGTGTGTTGTCATGGATACACTGCTTCCACTGGTAGAATTAGTGCAGTAAAGCGTTGAGGCCTGAGCTGATTACCGGAGTGCGCTTTTATTTCTCGCTCTCACATCCCTCGCACTGCTGCCAACAGCCACCTGCCTCTGTAGCATAACGTTTCCTCTGCCATACATTTTTAAAAACACCTAGAGCTACAGCAAGCCCAGAAACAAATACAGGCTAAAGGCAGTAGAGGCCCCACAGCTGAGATCTCTCCTAAATATAGCCCAGTTCGAGTGCAGCTGCATTAGCATCACAAGTTTCATTATTGCTCTCTCTGAGTACATCTACAGCCTTCAGTGAAGAAGAGACGAGAGCTCAGATGTAGTGGTTCCATCTTGAAAGGCACCTCAGGAACTTTTTTTATTGCTTCTGACCCCACAGGAAAAGTTCTCTAGTGGTTGTGGTGTGTAGTTGTAGGACAGGTGGAGATCTACATTTAAGCAGGATCACTTTCCTACCTTAAAACACATCCAACCAGTTCATCGTATCAAATGTATTTTTTTTATCGCCACCGTGTCCCACTAGTCATCACTGTCAGCACCTTCATGTAAATCAGTAGAGACAAATGTATATTCGAGTAGTGTTTCTGTGGTTTCAGCAGTCAGATTATATAATAGCACCTTAGAACCTAAACCTGGAGTCATTAAGTGTTTTGTCTCAGTACTGTCCCTGTTTCTCTTGACCTTCCCAGTCTATAGGACACAGCCTCAAACAGGTGTTGGTTTACAGAACACTTCTATCAATTTCTAATTTAATTGTTTAATAGATGTCAATAACATTCCTGAACTGTTTGTCATTGTGGGTTTTAGCAGGTAAAGGAAATTCATCAACAAAGTAGTAAACGTCATGGCTTGCTAACATGTTTGGAGTATTTTTAGGACAACTGTTGAGCTCTACTGCATAAAGATATGAAAGATCTGTTTCAGGTTTTGGATGCGGCAACAATGTTTGTTTGTAGGATTCCTGCATTTTTGGGACTTTTCATGTTTTTGGTTGACAGTTGGAAATATACTGTATAAGAGAACAGCAGACGTAACATTTCAAAGGTGCTTAAATGTCACCAATGTGTTGAACTTAGCCCTTAGATAACCAGTCCAAGTAGTACGTAAGTGTAGTTCAACCCTAATTGTGGGTGGAATCGGCGTAGAGCATCTATTTCGCAGTTTCATCAAGTCGCGTTCTGACTCACATATCTTCACTGTGAAAATAATACACGAGAGGAATAACACTGTATTTGCTGTGTAACCATTTCCTGTTGCACTGCTCATTCAGATTAGTCTCAGAACTGTTTTAGCTACATTCTGCCCGCATAATTTCTATGTTGTCATTATGAATTTGCGCAAATCCAATTTGATATCACACTGAAAAGACAAAAAAGTGTAAACTGTTAACCTGTATAGATTAACAAAGAATATTCAAAACATATCAGTGTTTTGCCGATGTTGCTGATAGTTCTGTGAATCCTTTTAAAAGAATGGAGACAATCCTTTAAACTAAGCTCGTGGTTTCACCCGACTGCGCTTATAAATTGGGCAATATTATAATATAATAATAATAATGATATAACAGCAGTGTCATTGTTTATGTCAGGAAATAAGCAACACTAAATTATTAGACGTAAATGCTAAACCACAAGTGAGATTAGTCAGAAATAAGCGACACAAACTATTGACGAACTACTGTATATGGTTTGAAAAGCTTATAAATAGCTGATTACAGTTCTGCAGTTTTCCATTATCTACATCAAATCAAGTTTTATTTTCATAGCCCCAAATCACAAATCACAAGTTTGCCTTATAAGGTTATTTAGTTGGCCTACTGCTGCGTAGCTAAATGTGACCTGTGGCCGGTCAAGTAAGGCAAGCAAACATATGCTTGCTTTACATATTTTGCATTCAAACATGTAATGTCTTGTTATTATTTCTGGTCTTGTTCAACTTAAGAAAGTGGACTTTGGTGTGTAAAGGATTTGAATAAGACTCACTTCCTCAGCTGAACTTCCTCTTGCAAACAGCAGAATAACAGGACAGTAAGAAACACGAGTGCAAAGGTTACAGTGCAGCATTAATAGTCGCGTGATGTCAGAATCAGCATTTAAATAACCAACAGCTCCCACAGTACATCTAGGATATATTTAAATTTTCCTCATCCCGCTTCACAGTATCTGGCTCTCCGTATCAGATCAGCTATAACTGGTGAATGGTTAGCTATATATAGACCATTTGATACGTTATTATATAAATATTAATGGAATTGGGAGCTAGACTGCAGCCGAGTTCAAAGCCCGTTTATTTCCACCAGGCTAGACCTGTACATGGACCGCTGCAGTTAGGCGATAAGTGGAGGGCGAAAGTGAAAATTCAGTCCTCTGAGGCTGAAGTCTTCAATATATAAATGTATTGTACACTCATATACAGATTAAACCACTGCTGAAACCATGAAGCACTACGCCGATTGCCAAAGAGGACAAAATATCCAGAAGTGCAGTAGCAGTGGTGTCATGTGGTTGTAGTTGTGTTTTTTGGCTTGCAGTAGTAGTAGTAGTAGTAGTAGTAGAATTGGGAGTTGTTTTTGTAATAGTATTAGCATTAATAGCAATGGTAGTATTATATTGTGATGCTATGGCGATATTGTTATTGCAGTTAATGATTCTGGGGAACTTTCTAGAAACATCCACTCTCTAAAACATTAGTTTTGTGACAATGCATTCTCAGATAATTCATTTGACCGTTTAATGGTTTCTGTAGCTTGCCAACGCTCGTAAACATGCCAGCAGTGTTCTGAGGCTGTGCTTACACACACTGGGGCTTGACACTTGATGCTAGCGTTAGCATACTAATGTGCTAACAATTACAGTACTATTACGTAAATCATCACTTGGGGAAAATCCGTGCCTGCGCTGGGTTCCATCACAAAATATCCAGAGTTGTCATGGCTACGCCCCTCAAAACAACAAACGTCAGCAAGAAAAATGCTATTTCTGTTGTGTTATTGCTTCTGACCATAACACTGCTTCCTAAGCAGTGGTGATAGAGACTTGTACATACTACACGGTGTACTCTGTAGTCCTTTTTCGACTTGAAATGGTTCCCACTGCAGAGACAGATCAGTTCAGAGTCCAAAGCTCGGGAGCAGTCTAGACAGTGAGGGGTCTGGAATCTCCGTGGGTTAAATAACAGGTCCCCTCATCACCCCACATACCACATGACCCCTCAGCACTTATTATGATGCGGGATGGCCTCTGATAGTGTGAGTTGTAGATGTGGGCAGAGTAGGTGCCTGGACACACAGTTCAATTCATGGTCTTCTACAGTCTCTAACTATTTCTATGAAAGTGTAGTTTTTAGTAGCGCTGTAGCTGATAGCTGGCTGGTGATCACATAGTGTTTCACATGCTGCCAGAGGGCAGAGCCCTCCCTGCTGTCTACTGTCCACGATACTGAGAAAGATAAACATGATGACATTTAACCTCCTCTCTCGCTCTGACTCTCTCTCTCTCTCTCTCTCTCTCTCCCCTCCCTGCTCTCCCCCTTTGTGTTCCAACAGTTTGGACCAACGTGGAGCCTCGGTCGGTGCCAGTGTTCCCTTGGCACTCGCTCGTTCCTTTCCTGGAGCCCAGCCAATCAGGAGCCGCTGCCCAGCCTGCTGATGGCCAACAGCTTGTCAATCAGAGCAAAGGTAACAAACGACCCTAATGCTTTTCTGTGGACACGACATCATGAAGCATTACCTAGGAGAGGGACAAGGAACTCAAGGACTTTACAGTGTGTGCTCGTATAAGTATTTTCCAAAATAATCCTGACAGAAAATATTGTGTAGTATGTTTCCTAAATAAAAGCTGCCAAAGCGCTCAAGTACAAATGTTGGTTGGACAAGCGAGCAGCCAAGTCAGTGTTTCCCAAAACAGTTGCGACTGAATTTCGAATCAGCACAGTTGGTGTTCACACCAATATAGTTCCAGTAATGTTGTTGATAACACTGTTTGTTGGCTGGAGAGCTAAAAAATTATTCATAGACTAATTTTGATTGGTGGGAATAGTCAGTAATGTAAAAGCTAATTTGAGGGCTGCAGTTTCTTTTCTGTAGAGCATCATTAGTTATTATTTTACGTAATTATATTATCTTTAATTTTATAAGTTTCTGCTTGTTTAATTAATGCGACTTTTTATGATTTTTTTTTTAGCTTAAAGCTCTATTTCATATTTCAATTTGATTGTTTTGATCAAACCGCGTTCCAAAGAATCAGTGAATGAGTCAAAAGATTATTCAAATAATCAAAAAGCGTTTGCTATTTTAGGATGCGTAAACAAAACAGAAACCAGCTTTAATTGGGTAGATTTGTTTTTACCTTTCAGTACAGAATAGAAGCTTTATTTGCATCACTGAGCACATATACATGTTAGCGGCCATGGGAGCTAGCACCCAGTGTCTCGTGGACACAACTAGTGTCATTGATCCACCAGGCTGCTTTTAGTTAAATAAATACATGCTAACATGGAGGATAATGTATATGCACCTAGTGAAAGAAAACAAGATCCCTAAAAAAAGTTTAAACAACACAACAAGAAATTCCTATAACAAACTGTATATAATCACTAAACCCGTAGCGGCCGTTTCTCTTGTATTTAAAGTAGATTCAACTTTAAATTCGATGAAGTATTTTTCTAACTGCTGCAACAGATTACAACATAGATTTAATCAGAGTTTCTCACACCTCCCACAGTCAGTTGGCCAGAATAGAGCCACCCATCAACAGGCTGCGCGCAGGACGGCCCTACATTTCCTATATGAAACTACATCCATAAAGCCTTTTATTGATTTCTACATAAACACTCTTTATTTTTTAGAGCCTCGTTTTGGCGTTGCCCTGGTGGGTGACGGGCAGAATGGCCCTCCTGACCTAGAGAGGGGATCACCGTCATGCCCTCCCCCAACCAATGACAATCCTTCTACAGACAGGGGCGGGGCTGACAGTGACACCGAAAGCGATACTGATGACCCGTGAGTACAAAGTGTATCATTAATTTTTTTAGTTGAAATTTTCCAGCCACCTGCTCTTGTCAAGGACTTGTTAGTTTTCTTTTTTTTCCTGCAAATGTAATTATTGCACATTTCAGCAGTGCTCTTTGTGTCTGTTGTCAAAGCCCAGCAATGGCTAATGGATTGCAGGTGAGATGAAGAAAAGAAGAGGAAGATGCTCAAACAAAAGATTTAATTTATATTCAGGTGTAGAGAAATGCTGTGGAAGATTAACCACATTGGAAAATGAGGCCGCTCCTTCTGTTAGACACAGGCTACGAGCAAATCTTATTTAGGCTTTGTTGACATGCAATAGCAGTAACCTGTTAATTTTATCTAAATTCTCTGACTTATAGATTGGAGTTTTTCGTAGCAGATACTTATATGAATATTTATTCAGATTCATATCGTGAGCAAGTAGTAGTTTCCTGATTTATTTCCAACCTTGATTAACTGTACGTGAGACTTAGAAAAATGATCTGTATCCATTTAAATATGTAGCTGCATGTGACTATGCCATATTCCTCACATAAGAACACGATGTTCTTGAGTTCACCTTCTGTCTCTTAAAAAGTTTTGTAATTTGTTTTGGTGGTACTTTTAAAATAGGCTAAACTCATTTAGAGAAAAAAAAAACACTTGATACCGTTTGTTTCCTTTCTGCAACTCTCAGTATGACTCAGTAGAAGTCAGGTAGTAACTGTATATTAGACAAAGTTTGTTGCAGTACTTTGAATCACCGGCTTTAAAACTCTCAAGGACGCTAGAAGAGGTGCACTGAAATCCACCCCTGATAGCAAAATTCAAAAGAAACAAACAACAACAAACAAACTTTTCAACTAGCTGCATCAGTGTGTGTGTGTGTGTGTGTGTCTGGCAAGAGCTATTCAGTCTGTACTTGCTCATTCCACTCAGTCTCAGGCTGTGTCTCTGCGTCTGGCTGGGTTATTGCTCTTTCAGAGTGACTCAGACGGGCTTGTGTGGCTGTCTGGCTGGTAGCGTGGTTTTGAATGTTTCAGGGTCACTGTGCTCACAAAGGCTGCCATCGGCAAAAGAAATGCTTCATCAATCTCTTAAGCGGCGGCTACACCTGTAATCTGCCTACGTCTCAATGGAGAGACTAATGGCATTAATGAAAACATAGTCCACACATTTAATAAGCTTTCTGCTCCTTTTTTCTTTGGCTCTGTTACATAGCTCGTAGAAAAATACTACCACTATATGCTTTCTAACAGACATACAAATCCAAGGGTAACATTTTACAACATTCTTGTTAGTCCTTTATCAGTCTGTTGCCCCCTTCATGCCTCGTTCGTTTAAAATTGTTTCACTACTTTATATTTTCCTTTGTTATGTCTTTGCTTTACATATTGAGAGTTATGTCGCAAAACTAGACAAGAAATCCATAAAGTGCCATATTCATGTAGTCACAGCTGGACAAAAAAGGCATAGAAGCTTTGTTAGTGTAGTCACAGCTTGACACTGGGTTCGCTCTCTAACAGCACAAAAGTTCAGACTTTCGGTCGGTCGACACTTATTTTCTAAAGCCCTTTGTAGTGGTGGCAGCTTTTCTGTTCACAATTCAAACAGCCTTCTTGGCATTTGTGCCAGGAATACTTTAAACTCTGTGTGTAAACCACTGATTTGTTGTTAGTGTGTTGTTTTGCTCTGTTGCTGCTATTTGGAACTTCTGTGGTAATGTGGTGTCCAAAATTGCATATATACAAACCACAGTTTCTAAGTGCTGAGTAATGTATCACTTGTGTTATGGACTTTCCTCTTTTTTTTTTTTTTAATTTCTTTAATTCTCATTTTGACTCTCTGCTTGCGTCAATAATATAAAGAGTAGTACAACAATAAGCCGTTTGACTTTCCTGTTTCTCTATCTTTACCTACACATTAGTAATTCAAACATAACCACATTTGCGACAGTGTTTTATTTGCTTTGTTTAAAAAAAAGAAGTAAATGGGAAGAAAGGAACAAAGAAAAACGCAGCGTTCATGCTGTTTTTTTTTTTTAAATGATATCTGGGCTGTGTGTTGCTGAATAATGGCTTCTTTTTATTGCCGGTAAACATTGAAATCAGAAGGCATTATTTGTGGTTTACATTAAATCATGTCGTGCTAGGTTAAGTAACTATTGTGCATCAGATGAAGGAGCATATTTTTAAATGAGGGCAGCTGAGATTTGATTTTACTCCTAAATCCTTTTGCAACCTCTGTCCTTGTTGTTTTCCTGAACGTGAGTTAAAGAAAGAAATCTCCCTTTCCCAAACGCGTGGATTCACAATTTCACTTTTAGATTTTCTGTTTGAATGCAGGTTCTCCCCGGGTGTGGCCAATGATCCAGCACCCTCTACTGGCCCCATCAAGAGACGCACACAGTCCCTCAGCGCTCTGCCGAAGGACGGAGAGAGGAAGGTCAGTCGATGACACAGATAGCTAGTCAATAGTGTAGAGCAAACATACACAAACAGAGGGAAATTTAGCATAACTGTGTTTTACAAATACCCAACCAGAGGGAGAAGGACCACATCCGCCGGCCCATGAATGCATTCATGATCTTCAGTAAACGCCACCGAGCCCTAGTCCACCAGCGACATCCCAATCAAGACAATCGGACAGTCAGCAAGATCCTGGGGGAGTGGTGGTATGCTCTGGGGCCCAATGAGAAGCAACAGTACCACGATCTGGCCTTCCAGGTAGATACAGATCTGTTTATTTTTTAGCTTTGCTTTTATTTTATTTTTCTTTGCTTTGTTTTTGCACAAAAATTAAGGCCGTCTAGAGAAAGATCAAATAAAAGACAGATCAAACTTCCTGTGTCCTCCACCAGGTGAAAGAGGCACACTTCAGAGCTCACCCAGACTGGAAGTGGTGCAACAAGGACCGCAGGAAGCTACTGTCCGAGGGCCGTGGGAACCCAAAGGAGCAACGGGAGAGGAGCATGTCAGAAAGCATAGGTGTGTTTGTGTGTGTTCATTAATGTTAATCATAAGCATTTTATGGCCCATATGCAAAATGCCTTTTAAGGTGGGGAACCTTTATATGAGAATGTTTTTTTATTATGTTTCAGGTCCCATCATATCATGTGTCAGTGGTCATATAACATTGTCTGAAAAATGACACCATAAATTTAAACATTATAAATGAAGCTACACATTTACTAGATGTGTAACTAAACTCACATTTATTTCACATGGGAGATTTGTTTTTCTCATAACTTGTTGTTGCCTAGCAGTAACAATAAGCTCAAATACCTCGAATGACGACTTTGTGAGAAAATGGGTTTTATGATTTATTAGGTTTTTAGGTTAGGTATTTTATGATTTTAAGTTTTATCGATCCATTCCGTGATGATACGCTATTACTTCTATGGTAGCTCAAAGTCTTTCTTCTCCCTTTTCCAGATCCCCTGTCTGAGTCCCAGACTCTAGAGGGAAAAGCATTAGCCTGGTCAGGGGGGTCGGATCGTCGCGGGGCGCTGTTCACGGGGCAGCAACCCCGTCCCCGAGCCTTTTCTCAGAGTGCCGTACACACCCTGGAACAGAGGGAGAGAGACATGGAGAAGGTATGAGGCTGTTAATCAGTAGCTTAAAGGCAGCAAACAGACTCGGGAGATGTAAGAATGCGACACAAGAAACTGATGTAATCTGTCACACAGCTATAAAAATCTTTTGAATTTTACTAGTGCATGTATGTTTTACAATTAAAGATGCAGTGTGTAACTTTTTAAAAAAAAATTTAAACATATTTAGAAACAGTTTTCAAAATGTACCTTAGAATGGAGAGATGTTGTTAATGCCTGCTGTGACCAAGACTCATTGAACAGCACTGGCTGCAGTGCTGAGATATTCACTTCTAAAACTTTATGAGAAAGACTTCACCTTCCACCTAAGCAGAGAATTTAAATAGTTTCCGCCCGATGAGTCAGTTTTGAAGCATTTTCATTTATTGGCATTTCATAATGACGTCTACCCAAGTGCTGCACAGTGCATGGCAGAGTGTAGCAGACAGGGAGAGGGAGGCCTAGCGAAGTACAGCAGATTGATTTCAAGTCTCAGGCTAGTGGTCACTTAGGATGTATTTTGTTGCTTTAAAGAAAGTACAAATTGTGAGCTTTCATTTGAAGTGAGGATTTCAGAAGTATTCCACAAAACAACACAAGTAAAACCAGCACGTGCCAATCACAAGTGCATATTCACAGAGAGCAGACATATACTACACACTCCAAAGCATTTGGGTTAAACCCCAAAACTAAAAGTACACTGCTCAAAGACAGTTCGTATGGACTTGTATAGTTCTTTGTGTGAGGGCTGGAGTTGTTGCTGCTGAAAACCCGCTGAAGGCTCTGGGGGAGCGCCAGCCTCCAACTTCAAAGGTTTGGCTTTTACTTTTTAGGGCCTTTGAAGGTATATGACTGTGGTGTTTGCTGCATTGCTCCTAATCTTAGAGGAGTAGGCCTGCATCCGCGCTCTTTTGTTTGAAGGCGTTCATATAATGCTAGTGATAAAGTCATATCTTTATCTATATCTCTATATCTATATCTATATCTATCTATCTATCTATCTATCTATCTAGATAGATAGATAGATAGATATATATATAGATATATAGATATAGATATACATGCATATCAGTGTTCACCCAAAACTAAAAATATAAATTCTAATGCGCACCTCTTTTCTTTTGTCAGGAGGATGGAGTATTTAACAGACCGCCACCTCAGTCGCTGTACCAGGGTGGGGCAAGTGATGACGTGACCAGTGATGAAGAGCGCATGGTCATTTGTGAAGAGGGTGATGATGATGTCATGGGTAAGTTAGATGATCGGCAGAGAGGTCTAGTAGAGTCTAGCAGGGGGATTGTTTCAGTTCTCACAATGTTCGCTTTGCATTATTGAAACAAAAACTATTGAACTTCTTCAGCCTTAGTCAGAATATCAGAAAAACACCTAAACATAATTCTCAGACTCTTAGCTCAACTCTTAAAATAAGCAGTGAGAACTATATTAAGTGCTCCTTGTTAAAAAAATATAAGACTATTTAATATGCTAACTTTTTCTGTTCTCTTCGCAGAGGATTCATGTCCTGAAGGCTCCATTGACCTAAAGTGTAAAGAAAGAGTGACTGACAGTGATGAAGATGAACCAGATGGACAGGTAGGATCATAAAATACCTTGAATTATAATTCGCAGTGGACCTCATGACTGATTTGGTCTGACTAAAAGGTCTAAGCTGGACTTGAATGAGTTTCCCATATTTAGTGCCGCTTGTATATAAACACTCGGTTAATGGAGAGGATGCATTTCATTATGCTGTTTTTTGTCTTGTCTACTTATCAAGAAATAAAGCATTAAATAAGAAATGTTAACTACATGGCCGCATAGACGCCATTTTTTATTTTACATAAAGTGTTTATGTTGCTGTACCTTGATTTACAGTGTAGAGAGTTTTAGAGTTTATTCACTGTTTGGGGTTTAATTAAATGTTTTTTCTCTCTGATTCTCTGTAATAACAGATTATCCAAAGAGTCTGTAACTGAGAGAGAAGAACTTTAGACTTTAACTTACCTGGCTTTGAACTCTCTATCTCTATCTTCTCTTCCCTCCAGCATGGCTTCCAGCCAGTAGCTCGCTCCTTTCTCCCCTCCTCGTCTCCCTCCATCCCTCCCTCTGACTCCAGCTCAGCTAAAGGGAATGGAGGAGGAGGTGCTGAAGATGGGTCTGAAAGAAAGAGAAAGAGAGGCCCAGATGGTGGAGAGGAGGGGAATGAGAGAGCACCCAAGAGAGAAAACTCAGCAGCAGGTGGAGGGGAAGGAGGTGGTGGAGCTGGGCAGGGTGTCTCCTCTCTGTCCATCACAGGCTCAACATCTAGCACACAGACACCTGTCACTTTTGCCCAGCAGGGTCTGAACCAGGTCCTCGGTGCCGTCCGCATGGCTCCTACCATGGTAACCAATGTGGTACGACCCATCGCCAGCACACCATTCCCCATCGCCAGCAAGCCAGTGGAAGGAGCCATCACCTTCAGCCCCCTGCCCCAGGACAAGAAAGCCACACTCTTGATTGGAGCAGGCGGATCACAGCAGCTGCCAGTTGCTGCAGGGGGTGGGTACCTATCCTCATCCTCCTCTCCTGGTCCAGTCAGTGTAACTCCTGTGGGGGGAAGCAGCCTGGTCACTAGCATAGTTCTGGGAGGGTCATTACCTGCTGCCCAGCCAGTCCAGCTCCTTACCCCTCAACCCCCACAGCTGCACACACAAACCCCGCTACCTATCCTCCAGCCCCAGCTCCACCCCACCTCTTCTCTCACACCTCAAGCCGGTCTTAAGCCGCTAACGCAGGTCCAGTACATCCTGCCCGCCGAGAACCCATCATCCCCTCAACTCACCCACGAGCAAATCCTCTCCCTGCCTACCAATGCCGCCTTGGCCAATGGCGTGCACTCAGGGGTGGGAATAAGAGTCAGCCCCGGGACCAGAGGTGAGACAGAGAGCAACAATTGGCTGACAAGAAAGAACTAAATTCTTCTCAGTGTTTTCACTGGTCCACTGAAAACTGAAAAAAGCTTTTATTTTTGTTTGTGCTTTTCTTATCGTGTTAATCATCTCCACGGGAAGCACTGAAAATAGATTTGATTGGCTTACATAAATAATGACTGACAGCAGAAACGCTGTTGACATGAGTATGTGCCTGGCGCCCACCCATGCCTTAATCAATCTTTGTTCATAAGAGTGAAAAGCAGCAGAAAATTGTGGGAAATTTGAGGAATTTCACTTCTTTTAGTCGCTGAAATGTCCTCTCTGTCTCAGTGTGTCTCCACCCACCCGTTGCTCCTGCGCCGTCTTCACCTCCCGCCTTTTGGCTCCATTTATCTGTTCCTCATGCTGAGTGATTTATTTCTCTCTCTCATTCTCTCTCTCTCTCTCTCTCCCTCCCTCTTCTCTGATTAGTCCAAACCCAGAGCAAGATGTTGGTTCCCATGGCAACAGTGAGAACAGGGTCTACTCCTCCTCAACCTTCCATCTCACTCGTGGCTCCGCCTCTTCCTGTGCAGAACGGCCCTGCGACAGGAAACAAGGTATGGATGCCAACACTCACTAAAACAAGTGCCAGCAGTGTCAAAGATCAATAGATGTCACGCTGTTTGCTGCAGGTGATAAAGTGACAAAATCCACAAAAGCACCAGGAGCATTATTACTAGATACAGACGACACATGTACTTGTTAGCGAACAAAGCAGATAACACAAAGAGGCTGTGGTGCTGTACGCTCTTATTTTACTACTCTGGTTGAACTGATTTGGACACTTGACTTTTTGGAGCTTGTAAAAAGCAATATTTTTATATCCTATACTTTATACCTTAATTATTTAGTCACACTTAATTTAACCGATCCCCTTTGAACTCTGTGTGACCTTCCAAGTTAAAACATCAGAAAAATCTTGGAACATGCGTAACAATTGTTTTTTTACCAAAGTGTTGCAAAATCCAGCCTTTTACAGCAACATAAAAAAAGCCTAGAACAAGCCAGAAAATGTTGTTTCATTTCTGTCTGCATGTTTCATTCAAGAATCTTCTCAAGAAGTGTACTGTAAATTAATAAGAGAACAAGTGATATTTTTGTGTTCGGCTCAGTAAAAACATAACAAATAAGTGATTACATGTCAGATGAATGTTCTGTAAATCAGGTTCGCTGATGACACATTGCTTTTGTCAATGTGTTGTCCTGCTCTTTGTAGATTATCCAGATTGCTCCCTTACCTGTGGTCCAGACCAATGTTCACCATAGTGGCACAGCAACAGTGCATCCTGGGAGCCCTTTTCCTGTTTCCGTGGCAACAGTGATGGCTCATGGTGCTGCGCCCCCACAGACCGTGCTTCTGACCTCCCCACCCACCAGGTTACTAACACCTGAAAGACAGCAACATATGTACTTGCATTTATCTTTTTAAGCCACTGCTTGAGTTCGTCAGAAAAGCTTCTGAGATATTTATGTAAAAAAAAATGTGAAGATCCTGTCAGATTTGGATTTTAGGTAGGTCATAACATTAATTGTACTTAATGTTCAGTAAAAGTAGATGCAATCTTCAGTTTGAGCATTAACACTCTGTCGTCATCACTTGGAATAATGTGAACAAATTTAAATTTCCCAAGTTTACACGGGGGGAAAACAAAATGTGTCATTTGACCACATTGTTCAAAGTGAAAATTAGGTTGTTTCCTCAGTGAGTCAAAAAGGCGAATGCATTACTGTAATACATTGGCATAGAATGAATCAAAAACTATTTTTGTCGAGTCATTTTTAACAAGGATTATGTAAAATTACTGGTTTCATATTGTGAAATGGGAATATTTGTTCCTATGCTGAACTGCATACTTTTAGTTTTGCACCATTACTCAGATAAATGAATCCGGAATCCTTTAACCGCGAAAGTAGTCAACAGATTAATAAATAAAACAAAAGATAATAAGTAGCTACAGCCCAACACTTTTGCTTTCTCATCTATCACGTATCAGTAACTTCATTTCTTGAATTTTTTTTCAGAATTTTCTGTTTATCTATCTGTGGTGTCACTTCATTAGCCATTAAAATCATAAGCTATTGTCTATGTCAGATAAATGTTTCTGCACTGAAACAGTAGCCTTGGTGTCTTTTAGGTCTGTGTGGGTGTGACACTGTAAGTTTAATTGAATAACTCAATTAACACTAGACTGAAATCATTATTTCGAAATGAAGAATATTTATAATGTTTTCTCTCGTTCAGGATCACAAATGTCCAGTCTGGCCAAGGTGTCACCGCATCAACACCTCAGCATGTGTCTCCCGCTCCCGGCCCTGCATATCTCTCATCCTCTTTTACAAATCTGGGGTTTGCCGCCATCTCCCCGACCGGGCCGACACTGGTTCAGCCAATCGTTGGTCAATCGTCACTGCTTGCCCCAGGCCCACCACTGAGCTGTCAGTCACAGACCCTTCTGGGCCAGGCCTCGGCATCTGCTGGTTGTCAGGTAAAGAGGAACAAAACAAAAAAAATGTGATCTTTTTTTTTTTAAGTTTTACTTTTTGTTTTCTTAGTTCTTACATAAGATATCACCTAAAAATCTCTCCGTGTTCTATCGTCAAACGTCTCTTGCAATAAGTATTCCCCTTGGATTTCACAGCAGCACTTGCAGCTTGATTAAAGGATTGATTAAATTAAAAGTTCTAGATGTGTCATTCTGATATCAGTAAGTCATCACCACATTAGTTTTGGTAAACAAACAAGCGAGAGAACATTGGCAACCTCTTAAATGCTGCTTTTTACCTTTTGTCGGGTTGTAAAACTGTAAGGGCAATTTACAGCACAAAGGTTGGGTTGCTCTGTGCAACCAGGATCAGATTTGACTCTGGCAGTAATAAACTGTGATTTAATTGTTCTCGTCGGTTGTTTTGGTCTAGCTTACCCTCCCTGGACTTATGCGCATCTTCACTGAAAACACGTGGAAAAGTCTCAAGCCTTGTCCACTTAACAAAAAGGTTCAGCATACCCGCATTTGATTTTTGCCTCTTTACTGATGTGTCTGGTTTACAATTTTCTTTATCAGGTGCTAACTGCCATCTATCCTGCACCAACTGTTGCACTGGGCACTGGTGTGGTTTCTGTGACATCTGTGCAGCCTGCAGTGGCAGCTCCACCCCAGGACATGATAAACCCAGCTTCTCCTTTGGCGACGGGAGTGCAGGGTTCAGTCGTGGGAAGCTCTCAGTCTAATCTGGCAATACAGTTGGAGCCGAAGGTGGAGGTGAAGAGAGAGAGCCAACCAGATGCTCAAATTGGGGATGGAGACCAGGGCATGTCCGGGGTCACCTATACCAGCAATGCCATAACAGGTATTACTCATGTGGTTTAATTTTAACTTTCTATGTTCAGGGTTTCTTGTGTTTGATTAATCCTGTGTTGAGCCTTAAAAGTCTTGGTTTCTTTACACTTGCTCTGTGTAACTACACAGACCACAAGATGCTATCTTACAGCTGGCAGGCTGAAAGCAGCACTGTCATAGCTGTCAATGGTCTCCACTTCAAATTTTCAAGACTGAAACACAGGTGGACTTTGTCCCCTGTGGGAACCGGTTTATCTTTACACCCGCATGCATCAAAGAGGGTCACGTCGTTGCACGTCAGTCTGTTTTTCAGTGACTGTTTTCTAGATTAAACTGTGATGAAACTGAACCTGCAGAATAAAGGCTGATGCTGCAAGGCTAGTAAAGAGTTTGAGTGTGCACTTCAGCTTTGTATCTCCCCTATTTTATACCAAAGTCTGGCATTACCTTTTTGCCTGTTCTAGTAAAAAAAGAAGAGGACATCGTTCTGCACATCAAAGAGGAAAATGTGAGAGATGGACATGGCAGGGAGAAACAAAGTGAGATGGATGCAGAGTGTGAGAGAGGGATGAAGGGCAGCAGTGAAAAGCAGAGAAGCAGAGAGACAGACAAAGAGGACCACAACATGGGCGACAGCAGCAGCGAGGTGAAAAACGTTCGATATCGGCTCCAATTATTCTGTAATTTCTTTGTGAATCTTTGGACTGTACTAGCTGCTTTCAGTCAGTTGGATTTCTATCGGAGAAACATTTTTTAATTCTAAGTGGCCTCAGAGTATAAGTTCATCTATAACGCACAAAGGGGAAATTGCCTAGAGATTTTACAACTTCTCTGAGGAAGTCGGCATCTGTAAATTATAGAACTTCATAGTTTGAAGTAATATACCACAATACATTTCCCCACGTGTTTTATTACTTGCTTTGGACAGATGACATGATACAGCAACCTTTTATAGTCTCATCAATGATATAAAGTCATGGAAAAGTTAAGCAATTGTAGATTAGAGGCACAAAAAACTTAAAAAAAAAAAATTAATCTAACTCTAAACCCTAAAATTTTCAGGCTGGACCTCGTTCCCCTCCTCCACCTCCATCATGTTTGAATCCTCCTCCACCTCCCCCTTCAGAACGAGAGCCCCCGCCTTCCACAAAGAAGACCAAGTTTCGACCACCACCACTCAAAAAGGCACCTAACTCTCTTGAGAAGTAAGTGAGACAAAAACAGTCGCAGATAGGCAGGAATTATTAGATGAGGGAAATTCACAATAGATATTACATATTTTGCAATATCTATATGAGTTTGTCTAAAGGAACTTCATTGTGCATGTGTTTGCAATCACTTGAATGGGTAAGTACCAATGAATAAGTAGGGACATTTAATTTTAAACGTAACTTTTTTAATTAGAATTTTTGTAAAAATGTACCACCTCTGCAGGACACACAAGTCTAGACCCGTTCTCTGTGGTCAGATTTGAACTTATGGCTTACGTAGAATCGGTTCCAAAACAGAATTCAACAAGTTGCCTCGTCCTTCTGGCTTCCAGGTGTTATAAAATAATACTCTCCTTTTTTTTTAACAGTTTTCATTTCCTCATGCTGAGAGAGCTCATACAACAGTAGCTTATTTTCTGTAATTATGGCATGAATCAGCTTGAAGATGAGACACAGAAACCCTGGACAGGACTCGCATTTGCTGACATCATTTATCACAGAGTTTCACACATAGTGGGATCATTTTTATATATGTGAGCAAATCTCCAACTTCAAATCGTGGCGGAAATTCTTTGTTTACTGAATGTGAGTGGGCAGAGTGCTCAACCTTTGTAGACTTTATTTAGACAGTGGGTGAGCGGTGGGGATGTCGCAGGGAAGAGAAAGCCCTGGCCGAGCTACGTCCTATGGCAGTAAGAATGTGAATGCATTCATGGGTCATCTCTTAACCTTCAAATTAGCACATTTCTGGACTGACGTGGCTGCTATGCTGTCCGTGTGTAGGGTTTTGTCTGAGACATACTTTGAGGAGCGTTTTGCTGAGCTTCCAGAGTTTAATCCAGAAGAGGTTCTTCCCTCGCCCACCCTGCAGAGTCTGGCCACCTCACCAAGAGCCATCCTGGGAAGCTATCGGAAGAAGAGACGCAATTCCACGGGTGAGAAACTGGACAGAGAGACAGATTGAAACAAATTAACAGTTATAATTTTGAGCCACGATTTACCTAAAGTGATAAAACATATCAAATACAGAAAAAAATGATGTATTTGAGCTTTGGCTTTTTGTCTCATTCTTTTATCCCTTTTTACTTTTTTTTTTTTTTATCCTTCTCATCATCTATCTAGAGATTGATCTCAGTGCAGAGGACCCCAGCTCCCCGAGGAGGAAGACTCGACGTCTGTCTAGCTGCAGCTCAGAGCCCAGCACCCCTAAGAGCGCCGCCAAGTGCGAGGGTGACATTTTCACATTCGACAGGGCAGGTAGGACCTACGCAGCAGGTTCACAATCTGCACAACTCTCCCAAAAGGTGTGCTAACGGTGTTATGATGACGCCCCTTGTTGTCCAACTAGGTACAGAGGGAGAGGATCTTTTAGGAGACTTGGATCGGGCTCCCTACTCATCTTTGCGCAGAACACTGGATCAGCGGCGGGCCCTGGTCATGCAACTGTTTCAAGAACATGGCTTCTTTCCATCAGGTAAACCACCAGGGGATAGAACACAATTTTGCTGTAAGAGAAACTAACTGATCTCCAGGTTTTCTCTTCGCCTTCTAATAAACTGTACAGGCAAAACTTACTTGACCCCTTTAAAGCTAAGAAACTAGTCATATATTGGAAAACCTCACCATTCTGAACATTAACATTTGGCCAAGTTACTTATACAGTAAGTACATGTATATGTAGAGACCTTAAACTTTAAAGTGTTTAGTAGAATTCCAAATCAACTCCAATCAAAAACTTGTGGAACTAGGCTGGATAAAGACAATGAGGTGGGATTTATTTGGGTATTATACACACTTTGGCTTTAAAGCAGCAGAAGCAACAGTTGAATCACCATTATGCCTATTTAAAAGGAATTTCACAATAAAAATATGTCTTGAGAAAAAACTAAAAACATGTGCATGCAATGTGTAGCATTGACAGTTTTGTCAAAGATTATCTTACAGGATATATGGTACTGGCTGATATGATACAACTGTTATACCAACTTCTGTGTCTCCTTGCTCCTGTTTTCCTTCCTCTCTTTTACCATCTTTTCCTTCTCTCCAGCTCAGGCAACGGCAGCCTTCCAGGCACGCTACTCAGACACTTTCCCCACCAAGGTGTGTCTGCAGCTGAAGATTCGCGAAGTCCGTCAGAAGATCATGCAGACAGCCACGCCTGGAGCCCTTGAGCCTGGAGGGTCAGCTGAAGTCCACACGATCCCATCCCACAGCTCCTCTTTTATTCCATCAGGCCGGGAGGATGGAGCGGCGGAGCAGCAAGGAGACCCAAGCCACAGCCCAGAGGAGCCCAAAAGTGAAGGATCGTAAGCTGGAGAGGATGATGAAGCAAGGAAAAGAAGAAGACGGAGGAGTATGTCATCCCTGCAGAATGGTTTTGTACGTGTTGTACCTGTAATGTGGATGGCTCCAGCAGGATCCGTTCTACTGTCACTGATCTCCACCATGCCTGGGCAGAAATACATTTGAACATGGTCACAGATATTCAAACTACTCAAGGTGTACTGGATTCATCTAATCAAACAAAAGAAAAAGCCTCAAAAATGGACAAATCACATGCAAGTCCTGATGAGTCAAGTGCTTCTTGTAGTAGTATTTTTCCTTTTCTTTTTTCTTTTTTTCTAAATATCCAGAAGATTTCAGTTAACACTTTGCCCAGGTCTGCTCTCAGCACATTTGTACAGTAGTTTGTAGTTTGACACACAAACTCTGTGGTACACACTCTCTATCTCTCTGGCGCGTGCACACACACACACACACACACACACACACACACACACACACACACACACACACACACACATATGCACATACCCTGGTGCATATGTAATGTCCAGCATGCCAACGATCCCACACAGACACCTATACACACACATACACCCTTACCAAATCAGACTGTTACTCTTGGTTGGCAGTCCCCAGGAGCTGCCACCAAGGACCATGACACACAAAGGCACTTTGTCACTTATTGTGCAGATGCAGTTTGCTGTTCCCAGCCAGCCAGCCCTCAGATGCCATTGACTTGACCTCCTCCTCGCCCTTCCACTCCTCAGCACAGTGGTCGGGACAAACACAACCCCAACGACCTCCACTGATATTCCACAGCCCCTGGATGCTGCAAGACAGACAGCACACGCAAATATATACAGTACACACACAAACACATGCAGCGCATGGACGCATCTGTGCAGTGTGAGCACTTATACACAAACACAGTCAACCCTGGTCTGACCAAGCCATTGGCCTGCACAGTTTTTAGCGATTGTAGTGGGAAGAGAAACTGAAAGCATGACATTTTTTTTTTTTGCTCCTGAAAAACAAAAAAGACAGGAGTTGGGATGTAGTGTGACCAACCTTTGCACCTTCAGTTATTGCCATTTTGAAAGACTGACTCTTTATTGGCGGGAGCTGATTGTACATGTCTGTATGTCTGTTGGGGTTCCCTCCCAAAAACCTGTGTGAACAGGCACCGAAAAGAGATTATGTAAAGAAACTAGTGGTTGCGAGGCTTCGAAGAATCACCGTTTAGTTCGACACTGACTGGCTCCAAATAGAGCAAAGAGAAAAGGCAGAAGAAGAAACTGGATGATGCTCATTGGTTGGACAATTTATATTTCAACAATAGGAAGACAGAGAATGTGTTAGTGAGTAAAGACAACAACAACATGACAAGCTTATTGACAGAGAGGAAAAAGTAGAATTTTAACCAAACTTCTCTGAATTTCCCAGTGGATATGATGTTGCTTTTTCTCGTTATCGTTGCTGTGGAAATTACCAGTTTTACCGTGGCCTGTTTTCTCTCGTGGCTCTATTGTGTTTATTCTCCAGCATCGGAAAAAAAAAATCACAACAATAACAACAACAACAACAAAAACTGGACAAAGAAGGGGACAAAATCAATATGTGACCTCCCTCCCCCACTAGTAATTGTACTGTGGGTGGGTCTCCCCCACTCCCCTCCACTACAATTTCTCACCAGACACAGAAAAGCAGGGGTGCAGGGGCGTTTTGTCGTTTTGTAAAATGTTGAAATCAGGTGTTTGCACAGTTTGTGTGGCCCTTTTCATTTGGGACCGCTACAAGTTAAATCAGGAAAGTATTGTTTCTAGGGGTTGTTTTATTAGAAAAAAGATAACCTTGTTCCATATGTTATCGACCACCTTTTCCCTCCCCAGGTCTCCTCTGCTTTTTCCTCCTCTCAGTCCAATTCTCTCCAGTCCTCCCCTTCCGTATTCACCTCACCTCACCCATCTCCCTTGATCCTCAAGTGTTGTTAGAAAGTGCCCTTAAGCACTGGTCCCGGGTCAAGCGCTATGTAGCTCAGGATGGTTCTGGTTTGGGTTATTTCAGGGAAAGCAGATCCTAGACCAGCCCTGGAGGGCAGTCTCTGGAGCCCTCCCCTTTACCCCCTCTTATCGACACTTTATCCTTTCCCATTAAATGGTGCAATAGGACTTTTTTTTTTCTTTTTTTTTTTAAATGGGTGGGAAATTTTGTTTTGGGGGGGAGGCTCTGTGCCATAGATATTAAATCCAGTGCAGTCAGTCAGTGAGAGGAGTGAGATGTTGTTATAATATCTTTAACTATGGTATAAAATAAAACAAAAAAGAATCACGACTATTGTTATTGTTGAAGAGATAGAGAGTATAACTTACTAAAAGTCAAAGACAATTTTTGAATAGCACTTTTTGGCTCTTTGCTTCCTTGGTGAAGAGTGGGGTTAGTCATTATTCTGGGTAACTCTTTTATTTCTCTGTATACAGTTGGATGTGTGAAAAAATATATATACTGGTATTTCCATATATGTGCATTTAGGTCTGTGTTTGGGTGTGTGTGTATGTTTTGGCACATGCAGGTAGCGTGTTAACACGACCAACCTCTTGTTGTTTCACCACACAGGGACATTATCAATAGTATATTTTTCATTGTATTCTACATTCTATATTTTCCTCTAGAGACAGTATTTTTATAGTCACCATGACTATTTTGTCCACCATCTTGACTGTTATCAAACCCAGTTGATTCAGGATATGTATGAAATATATATTCAGGATATACAATATATATATAAATGACACACAGGTAAAAGGAGACTATCAATTCACATCTCTTTGGGGTTAGGGCTGTGAAGCGTCCATCTGCATGCATGTGCAATCTCATGCACGCGTGCATACACCCACACAGACATATGTGCATAAACACACGTATGCGTGTACACTGTATGATTGTGCTTAAAAATAAACTGTCCTTACTTTGGAGAAGGAATTTTAGGATGAGTGTTATCTCAATAAGCAGGCATGTTGACCATGTGCAATATTTCTAAACAACAAAAAAAAAAACTAAATATTGAAAATATTAAAGATCTAACACAAATGTCTTATGTCCTTTTTTTTGGTATATATTTTTGGTATGTTTGACCAAATTTTGTGTCTTTTTTTTTTACCGATTCATGTAGGTGTCATATGATTTTGTTGCCATGTCTAGATTTTCTGTAATGTCTACTTTGGTTTTGCTCTCTTAAAAAAAAAAAGGCAATTCAAGAGACAAAGGATAATAACTAATGCAACTTCACTCTCGCAGTTTCTCCTCACATTTTTACATTTGATTGCAGGACTAATGAACGGGATGAACGATTGCTTTCCGAGTCCCCCGAATCCTTGAAACACACAGTGTGTGTGTGTGTGTGTAGCCTTTGAGATATTCAGGCCATTTTAGCTTGGAGGTAGGTTAAGGTAAAGGGAACAGATACTGTGCAGGAAGCTGGAGATGACAATGTCCAGGTCTGAGTCCCAGATAAGCCCAGAGGCCTCTATCTGTTGATACCTAAGTACTATTGTTCTCACCAAAAAGAAAAACATATGACTGACTATACTGAAGATGATTCTGAAAAAGTCTATTTTTAACCGTTTTTCCACTGCTGATGCTTTCAAACTAAACCGACCAGCAGTATAATTACTAATTAGCAGGTTTCAAAAGAAATGGCTTCATGGGACATCAATTACATATGGACATGTGGGCAACTTGCAGGGCAACTAACGGGATCGATTCACACATTCCTCATGAAGTGTGGCATTTCGTGTTGAAATGACAATAAACGGACCGGTGGTCTTTCTTGTTAAGTCATTTTCAAGGTGTAGTTATTTTGATTCGTTAAAGCCGGAGAAGCAGACCGGAGCAACAGCCACGTCCAACTTCATCTCCCACACTGCAACGCGGCGGGTCTGTTTCTAGGTGTCTAGCAACAGCTATCAGCCCAGACAGCCGGCGGCAACGGGGAGTATTTCTCGGCGTGTGTTTCCACGGTTGCCGGGTAATCGTAATTAATAGTCGCTTGCCTGTAAACAGCGAGAGGACAACCCTGACCACTGCACAGAGATATGAGCGGCAGCGGGCGGCCCAGGACCAGCTCGTTTGCTGAGCCGCCAGGTGTTCCAGGAGCCGCCGCCGCTGCGTCCGCCGGATCAGTCGCTGCCGTGGGGAGCAGCACAGGAAAGTCCGGGGTCCCGCAGGCCTCCGGTAGCAGCTCGTCGGGATGCAACCTTAAGCTTGCTAGTAAGTTTTTATTAGCTACCAGCTCACTGCCGGAGTCTCCCCAAACAATACGTCCAATTCGGTGGTTATACCTTAAAAGTACCTGCCGGTGTTGCGTGTCACAGCTTTACCTCCGCGCAGTGGCTAGGCAGCTTGCTAGCATCCTAACCAGCTAGCCTGCTAACGTTAGCCACTTGTTTTGTACCGTTCTCGTTCCCTGGCCGGCCGATGGGCATATTAACCAGTTCTGATGGGGAAACTGGCGGGCAGATCATCACTTCAACCCAGCGCACCGCCAGACACATTCACGACAAATCTTATTTGCTACTGTCGGGTTACAAGATATGGATCAGTTTGATTCTAACGGCAGTATGAGTGAGCAGTTTAGCGGACTCTGTTGTTCTTCGCGGCCAAGCCAGCGACTCGACTGCCTAAACTTTGGTGCTGCATCTTTTTGTGGGCGCCGATGAGGCTGTAGGTATTGGTATCGGTCTAGTTCCCCTGGAGAGAGGTCGGCGTGGAAAGTTGCCTTTTTACCAAGGTCACTTGTGGGGCAAAGGCTTAGCAGCAGGTGGCCGACGCCTGGACTGTGCAGGTGATGCACATCCCGTAAAAGAGTCTGGGATGCCAGTGAGTAGCGAGGTTACTTCCTCTTGTTTGTGAGATTAAATTTAAAGCACAGGACTTTATCATTGTAGGGACAAGTGTAAGCAGGGATGCGTGTTAATCCAAACCTTATGCGTTAGCAGGCAGTGGTGTATGACTTTGATATTGGAGCAGGACTAAGAGGTCATCCCCAGTTCAAAGCAGCGTGACCCTTGTGTTTCTCCTTCGGAAGCACCGAAGCTTGAGGCCCATGAAAACCCAAATGTTGGCTTTGGCTGCTCCTTTGGATGATGGATGGATACCTTGTCAGGTTTGGGAGACCTAGAGGCTATTTCAAGAGGCAAGATTAACCTAGTTTGTGAGAGAGGATGATTAGATTTGACATTCTTTAATTAGTGCTACTTGGACACGGTGCATTAAGGATGTTGCGTTACCATACCAACCAGTCGTCTGTCATCATAAATGACAGTGGAAATTTGTTTTTATGATGAAATATTTGGGGAACAGAAATATTTGGGCTGTTTCCAGGCCCCGCTTTAATGAAATACTTCTCATGTAAGTCTAGTCACTTGCTCCAGACAATGTTATCTTAAATGATATTATCTCAGAGACCTCAGACTTGTTTGCCTTTGCGCCATTAACCTAAACAAAAACAGAAAGTGATCTTGGGTGGCTTCTGGGTGAAGCAATAGGTTTGTCCTCAGCCTGTTGACTTGCTGAGGTAGTTGCTAGTAAAAGGACGACCCGGTAGATATAGCACAGTATTTATACACAAGCCTGCGTTGTAACAGCTGGCATGGATGTCCCAACATGGAACTTAGAAACCCAGCGAAATAGTGTGACTCAAGCTGAAGAGTTCCAGTTTTAGTTCCAGTAGAACATTTTCCACTGCTTCTATTACAATATAATATATTTACTGCTTTTTGCAAGAGTGATGCCCTTTTATATGAAAAGTAATAATGAATTGGCTCTTGAATCGATGATACACTGGTGAGCTCATGGTGTTTTTGTGTAAATGTCCCTAAGTGCAAAGGAAAAGGGGCTCTGAAAATAGGATTGCAGCTGTAAATCATAAATTGTGATTATTTACTGTGTGGACTTGCTTCAGCATTTGTCTCTGCATCAGGACAGTGTGTTTCTTTACTGTCCATCTTTAGAAGAAACATTCAAATTTAATTGAGCTATATAATGTTCTGCACTTTTAGCAACTTTTTATAGAGTTCTTAAATTTTGGGTAATCCTACAGGGTCAGATATTATAAAGTCATATAAGCAATGCAGGAATACTGGTATCACAAGATATTTTTGTCCCAAGATTGTTGCCACAAGGTAGATTTTTCTGTAAACATGCTTGGTGTATAGTGTAAGGCTCCAACCAACAATTATTTCCATCGTTGAGAACTTTTTCAAACTTGCTTTGTCTTTTAAAATGTCAAAAGATATTATATATATATATATAAGTTGCCTGGTATCATTTTTCAGCAACACATTTGCCGATTGATTAATTGAAATATTGATTAATTGTTCCAGCTGTTGCTTACTCAAAGGCATATTGTGATCTACTGGAAAGTGTACTTACTTTCATTCTGTTTCTGTAGTTTACTGTCACAAAAACACGGTAACTCTAAAACAATAGCTGGTTAATGGAAACCTCACACTTGCACCAGTGGTTCTCCCTCTAGAGTAGATGGCCTGCTTAGATTTTGGAAGATCTTGCTGCATTAATTCACATATTAATAAGGTGAAAGTAACTTGAAGCTACTTTGTTTAAAAATATGAATTTTATGTAGCCTATTATAGTGTGTATAAAGACAATAGCAATGAAAATCTGCTGGCCACTGTATTTATTTAAATATTCCACCTCCATAGTAATTTCACTGTAAAGACATGGACGTGACAAAGTTTGAAGAATGTCTGTGACTGGAGACATGAGTTTCCTTCCGTCAGGTGAATGACCGGAAGCGGTGTGAACACAATGCAGAGCTCAGACACAATGATGTGACGATAAATGGGAAACTCTGCCAAAGCCAGAGTAAGACCTCAACCTTTACTATGATGGATTATTGACCCCTGAGGATTTCAAGCCTGCCCTTGTTTTTCATTCTGTTAAAAAAATGAACGGTTGCAGGAGTAGTTCTCGCTGACACACTAGCAGAATACAAGTCGGAGGAAGAGAAAACACATTTGTCCCACTGTTAACCTGCAGCCCCATGTATTGTGTTGTATTCATTCCTGCCCAGACGATGAACTCAGTCAGTGAATTAGAGAACCCACTGACCCAGTCCCTCTGCAGGCATCATAATTATAACTGTAACAGATATCGACAGCGTGCCTATTGGACGACCACCACACTTTTGTGGTGTGGTGCTCGTCCGGGAACCACCGGGACATGCAGTTCTAGGCTATGTCAGTAAGTGCATTGTCTTGTTTAGCGAACAAAGCATGAAGTATGTGGACTTGGTTAAGCTGGCAGCAATATAGCATGATGACAACAAGACAGAATAAAGGCTGCTGTATTATTTAGCAACTAGTAGATCATCCGAGAAAATTGTTATTCGCCTTGAATGAGTTAAGTAAATGCAGCTACCAATGAACATGGTGGCTTCTTTTCAATGTCAGAATAAAATTAGAAAAGTGAACCTACAGTTGTAGTGGATAATTTATAACTATCTTTTTTTGTTTTTCAATTCTTGCACTTCAACACTTTTAGATTTTCACTCTTCAGACAACAAAAGAAATATGTTTTAGGTTCCACTAACTTAAAATGGAAAGACCGTTTACTCCATTGTAGTGTCCATGCTAACTCTAACTTCTTTCAATGCTTTCATTTTAATCGCTGTTTCAACTGCTTCTCATGAATTTTTTTATTTTACATTTTTAAAAGGGGGTGATAGTCATCAATGGTACAATTCCCCAACTAAATAGCGCCTTGAAGTATCGCAACCATTTTCCCCATGAGGATCAATAAATAAAGGATCAAGTTTTTCTTCACAAAATTCAGCCATTTCTCTATTTTTCTTTTTTTTTGGCTTTTGGTCTGTCAGTTTCTAAACCTGCTACAGATCAACCAGCAGTGTATATTTGGTTTATTTTTCATGTATTCAAGCAGCACATATGGCAATTTGAAGAACAAATGCTAAAGACAAAGTTAGTGGTGTAAAGATAACAGGATTAGTCAAATACTGAAACAACATTACACTGCGACTGACCTCAGGAAGAACAGAGCATTGCCTGGTGGGCAGACGCTGTTTGTCGCAGGATGCTGCGACTAGTCCTCTCTTCTAATGCTTCTAGTGACTGATTTTGTATGTCTGTTACAGAGTTGGTAATAGAGAATTGATTAAAGTATTACTATTCGGGAATGACATGCAACCAATGTGTGTGACTGACTAGACTTCAGCCAGGCTTGTTGTGGTTCACTGGGTCTAAATGCTATAAATACGTTTTTCCATTGGTGTGGTTAGCTGGCGTAAGGAGCCACTGGAAACAAGCCCTCATCGGTGAAATATAATGCAGAATTTGGACTCACAATGTTGTGTTCAAATAAGGAAGAAAAGGCCCTTATTATGATTGTTGTAGGGGAGATTTGTAGTATTAAGGACAAAGATTTGTATTAGCATCACCGTTAGCAAAAGCAAGTGTGATTACTGTACACAGGTTTATGTAAGGTTGTGTGGAGAATAACAATACTGTGTTTTGTTTAGACAATAGGATTTGATAAATTAAAAATATTAACCAGTGAATATTTGTAATATTAGTTAAGAAAATGACAAAAGCTCAAAGACCAAAATCAACAGATTTGCTGTTCCTTTTTTTTTTTTTTTTTCCCCTGATCGCTTATTTGACTAGTTGTTGCTGCTGTATTGTGGCCGCACAATTTAAAATATCGTTCTGGTTATTGCTGTGTCCCGTCTCTAAACGTAAATTACTGGATGCGCATTTGACTACAATTGTACCACAGATGCTTTGAGCACACTTCAGGTGTATCGTCAGAGGCTTGGAGACAATGAATGATGCAGATGGAAGTTGAATTTTGAAGTCGAGACATTACGAGGCGTTTTAGTCTCCTGTGAGGCAGAATTGTTTCTCTATTGTTTAAAAAAATTCTACCTGGTATTTGTCCACACATTTGCCCAGCGACCAGTGCAGTGCATTGCCTCCTTGTATAGAAGGCTGTAATCACTGAAGTGGCCTATTTTTGAGTTCTTTCACAGTTTACAGTGCATCCAGAAAGTATCCACAGGACTTTCCCCACATTTTGTTATGTTACAGCCTTATTCCAAAGTGGATCCAATTAATTATTTTCCTCAAAATTCTACAAACAATACTCCATAATGACATCGTTTGTTTGAAATCTTTGAAAAAGTATTTAAAAATGAAAGAAGTCACATGTACATAAGTATTCATGGCCTTTGTCATCACACTCAAAGTTGAGCTCTGGTGCATCCTGCTTCCACTGATCATCTTTGAGATGTTTCATGGGGCGACTGTGGCGCAGGAAGGTAGAGAAGTCATCCACCAATCCTGCAGTCTTTGGTTCAGTCCCCAGCTCCTCCAGTCACATGTCAAAGTGTCCTTGAGCAAACACTGAACCCCAGCTTAGTTGGCCAGCTGCAAAGCAGCTCCCCCATCAGTGTGTGTACGTGTGTCTGTGTGTGTGATTGTGAGTGCGAATGGGTGAATAAGAAGCATTGTAAAATGCTTTGAGTGCCAACAGGTAGAGAAGTGCTATAGAAGTGCAGACCATTTACCATTCATCAACTTGATTGGAGTCCTCCCTGTGCAAATTCAGTTGATAACTGCATGTCAGAGCACAAACCAAGCCAAGGAGTTCTCTGTACACCTCAGAGACACGTTTGTATTGAGGCACAGATCTAGGGAAGGGAGCAGAAAAATGTCTGTGGCATTGAAGGTCCCAGTGAGCACAGTGGCCTCCATCATCCAGAAATGGAAGAAGTTTGGAACCACCAGAACTCTTCCTAGAGTGGGCCGGCCACCCAAACTGAGCGATCGAGAGAGAAGGGCCTCAGTCAGGGAGATGACCAAGAACTCGATGGTCCCTCTGATAGATCTCCAGCATTTCTCTGTGAAGAGAGTAGAGCCCTCCAGAAGAACAACCCTCTCTACAATACTCCACCAATCAGGCCTGTATGTCCAGAGTGGCCAGATGGAACCAGTCCTCAGTAAAAGGCACATGACAGCCCACCTGAAGGACTCCAAGACCATGAGAAACAAAATTCTCTGCTCTGATCAAACAAATATTGAAATCTTTGGCCTGAATGCCAAGTGTCATGTCTGGAGGAAACAGGCACCGCTCGCCACCAGGCCAGTACCATCCTACAGTGAAGCCTGGTGGTGGCGGCATCATGCTGTGGGGATGTTTTTCAGCGACAGGACATGGGAGACTATTCAGGATGGAATTAGAGATGAATGCAGCAATGCCCAGAGACTTCTTTGATGAAAACCAGAGCGCTCTGAACCTCAGACTGGGGCGAGAGTTCATCTTTCAACTGGACAACGACCCAAAGCACACAACAAAGATAACAAAGAAGTGGCTACGGGACAACTCTCAAGAATGTCCTTGAGTGACCCAGCCAGAGCCCAGACTTGAACCTGATTGAACATCTCTGGAGAGATCTGAAAATGGCTGTGCCCCATCTAACCTGATGGAGCTTGAGCGGTACTGCACAGAAAAATGGGAAGAACTGCCTCAAAATCAACGTATCAAGCTTGTAGCATCATACTCAAAGACTTGAGGCTGTAATTGATGCTAAAGGTGCTTCAACAAAGAATACTTATGTACTTGTGTGTTTTTTTTTTTTATTCGTAATAGATTTTCAAAGATTTTAAACAAACTTCTTTCATGTTGTCATTACGAGGGATTGTTTGTAGACTTTAAAAGAAAATGATGAATTTGACCCATTTCAGAATAAGGCTGTAACATAAGTTGATACTCTGTAATTATTCAGCATTTTGATTGTATACTTGGCCTTTCCCCTTCCTTGGAGGAGCCAGAGGGGCTGTAACCAATTTAAATTTAGTTTCGGTTTTAGCATGACACCTGTATAATTACCTGCTATTTCTCAAGTGTTCTACTTTAAATTGAAACAACACTTATTTTTGTAGCTTATGACCTCAGATTAATCCAGTTTCCTCTTGTTGTCCAGGAGACAGTGGAAAGGTGACAACGGTCGTGGCCACACCAGGTCAAGGACCTGATCGTCCGCAGGAAGTCTCCTACACTGACATCAAGGTGAGCAAGAAAGCTTCAACTTCAACTTTATTTATTTATAAAGCGCCAATTCACAACAGAGTCAAGACTATAGAAATATGTAGAGCAAACCCAACAAAACCATCTTGAGCAAGCCATAGGCAACAGTAGAGAGGAAAATCTGTCTTTAACGGAAGAACCCTCCAGCAGAACCAGGCTCAGGGTGGGCGGCCATCTGCCTTAACTGGTTGGGGTGAGTAGAAAGAGGAGAGAGAAAAGAACAGAGCAACACAATTTAGACTGACACATTCTTCCTCCTGCAATTTTCATAAAGGCAAAATAAATCAAAGTAGCGGTCACTTATCAAGTCATTTACTAACAGAGATGAAGGCGAGAGAGATCTAATATGTAATCATCCACATATAATTGTTGCAGCACAAAATGACAGTATGTTTGACTGGAGTTGATTTAGTGTGTTGATCATTAATGTTGGCTCTGTAATTGTAGTGCACTGGATGAGATTTATGGCTTTTCAAGCACCAGTTATAGACTTCTTGCTAAATGCTAGTGGTCTTGCCCATGTACGATCCGAAAATGTGACATAAATGTGCCAGCTACACGTTGATGAATCTAATGAAATGAGACTAGTGAACTTATGGCATTTTGGCTTTAAAAAATTCTCCATCAATTCTCGACAAATCGATCGAAAAAATGTGAATCTTTGCTGATTCGTTTTTATAGATCTATTGACTCGTTAAAGCTGCAGTAAAGACGTTCTGGATCAGTGCCTTTGTATATGTAGGCCACTAAGACAGAAGAAACTAATAAACAGAAATGCCGAGCTACCTTTACAGTCATTATAGAAACGGTCTCCATTATGTCGTTCAAGAAAGCATTAACCTGCTTTTTAGTTACAGTCTTCCAGGATGACTGATGATTCATACTACAGGGTCCTGACTTAAAACACAATCAAGATTATTATTTTTTTTCTTATTCAGCAAAAAGGGGCCTGGACACATGTCTAGCAGTCAGTTACACCTTCCACTTCTTGGAATAGAACCATAAACCTGGATTTTCTTTACATATGTGAATACTGGTTTTGGGAAATCATGGAAAGTTGGACCCTTCCCTCAAACCCAAAATTCAATTTTTCTGTTGACCTACTTTTAACAGGTTGCACCAGTTTATGAAAGTGAACATGAACTGGAAATGTATGAAAAAGGTTGTATGAAAATATTAACCCTATGTTAACTGTTTGTTGGTGTCTGCACTAGTGAGCTGAAGTTGGGTTTAAAACTGCACCCGTTTTAACCTTTACAAATGTCATGTGTACTGGCACTATAACTTTGAGCCGTCCTTGGTTTCGTCAGTCCAGTGCCTGACTTTTTCCTCCCCATTAAAACCATGCAGGTGATCGGTAATGGGTCATTTGGTGTGGTGTACCAAGCTCGGCTCATTGACAGCCAAGAGATGGTGGCCATTAAAAAGGTTCTGCAGGACAAAAGGTTCAAGGTCAGGCTCTCATGTTGAAACTCTCCACATACTTTTATCTGTTGTGAAATAAATGATGTCTTTATGGTCCTTTTTCCTCTCATTGAACGTTTCTTGATTTGTTTTTGTTTTTTTTACTCGGTTTCCCATCTACACGCTTTGCAGAATCGAGAACTACAGATCATGAGGAAGCTTGACCACTGCAACATTGTCAGACTACGTTACTTCTTCTACTCCAGTGGTGAGAAGGTACTTCAGCGCTTGTTTTGTCTTTTGAATTTAGTCTTCTATCAAGAAACAAAACCAAACATGTGATAGTGTAACCGATATTAACTGGAATAAAAGCCTCACAGACCTTTGTAAAGATCACCATATTCTTCAAGAGATTACAGTAAAACCGACGAAAAGCCATATTACTCAGATACAATGTTCAGAGAAATCCTATCGCTTAATCGTTTCTTGGAATTATTAATAAAGGCAAACTTCTGAGTAAAATTTTGCAGAAGTAAATTACTGGAAACAACATTAGTATTCAGTGTGTATTGCTTTTTATATATTTTTAAAAAGGGTTTGTAAACCCACACTACAGACAGTTGTTCTGTGCATTTACAGCATGAAACACTGAATTCAAGTTACATTACATAGGGTTAACAAATTGTTGGTAAATTATATTTATTTTTTATAAATTATTTAATTAAATGATCTGTCCCCCCTCCCCCCTCTTTCTCCCCCTCTGTTTAATCCTCTCCAGAAAGATGAAGTGTACCTTAACCTGGTGCTGGACTATGTCCCTGAGACAGTCTACAGGGTTGCCAGGCATTTTAACAAGGCCAAAAGCATCATTCCCATCATATATGTGAAGGTGATTTTTATCACTCCACTTTTGCATTCGTTTTATATTTGTTGTAAGAGTGTTCTTGGATTTTTGTTTTTTTACTTTCAGCTTTCCTGAAATATTTATCTATTAGCTGTATCACATTATAGACTGGTTTCAGGCACTACACTGTCACAACTGGAATGAACACTGTACGCCAGTATTTACAATTCATGTAATTTTTGTTGTTAATGTAAACTGTGTATGTGAGAGAGAGCTGCTTTGTTTCTGCCCATATTAAAACTATATCTTTAGTTTCGCAACCTGTTTTAAATCAGCTTAAATAAAAAAAAAAAAAAATATTCATGATTTTGTGTAATGTTTTGGAATGAGTTGCGCTGATCTGTTCTCATGTTTTCCTCAGGTGTACATGTACCAGCTGTTTCGCAGTCTGGCTTATATTCATTCTCAAGGCGTGTGTCATAGAGACATCAAACCCCAGAACCTGCTTGTTGACCCAGAAACCGCAGTCCTTAAGCTGTGCGACTTTGGCAGGTAAGCTGCACGAACAAAGATGCTCCTTCTCCGCAAATTAAACGGAGGTTTAACAACAGCATTAAAAGACATCGGGCATCTGTCTTATGTCTAACCGCTAAACCACTAAACCACACAACACATACTACCAAATCATTTTCAAGCACACATTTATCACATCACCACTTATTAAACAGCTGCAGAACAGTCCGTCATCACACATAAAGCCTATATATGTAAATTTGTCTTGTATGTGAATGGGCTGTGAAATAACAGGTTCGCTTAGAAATAAACATTTTACAGCGAAGGCATCAGAGCATCAAACTATAAACGTTTAACACTCTTTTCACCACATTACCTTACACCTTCCAGCTGACCTATAGGTCCCCACCATACTTTGCTGCACTCTGTATTCTCGTCTGATGTGGCTTCCTGTGTTTCCTTAGCGCCAAGCAGCTGGTCCGCGGTGAACCCAATGTGTCGTATATCTGCTCGCGGTACTATCGCGCTCCAGAGCTTATATTTGGTGCCACAGACTACACGGCAAACATTGACATCTGGTCGGCAGGCTGCGTACTGGCTGAGCTGCTGCTTGGACAACCCATATTCCCCGGCGACAGTGGGGTGGACCAGCTAGTAGAGATTATCAAGGTGTGTGTGTGTGTGTTGCTGAAACTTTTGTTAAGTAAGAGTTTGTGTTTGAAGAAACGATTTGCATCAGTAACTAGGTACTGTATTGGTTTTATTAGACTAACAGAAAACCTCGGGGTAAGAACCCCCTTTATGGCCTCTGGGTGTCTAAAGAGTGCTGCTCATGCTCTCTTCTTGTTCATTTTCAGGTGCTAGGAACACCAACAAGGGAACAAATCCGAGAGATGAACCCGAACTACACAGAGTTCAAGTTCCCTCAGATTAAAGCCCACCCATGGACCAAGGTACATAAATCCCTCAGGACAAATATCAGCTTGTCTTCCACAGGCTTGTACTGTCTGGAAAGACCTGTAGATTAACTGTGTTCTGGGATTCAAGAATTCAACTAAAAACTGTTTGGTTGTTGTATAAAATTGTTTATTGTATAAAATATTTGGCAATGACAGAGTTTTGATTTAACATACCTGTTGTTCCAAAATAATAATTCCAGATGTAGATAAATGTGAATGAATCTTAATTTGAATCACTTTTGGGTTTTGAGCAGTTCCAGAAAGACGTGACATAGTGTACATTACAAGACTTCAGTTCAACAATAGAAAGAAATCCTGTGGATCTGTTGTAGCCCACATAGTCTATTTAAAGTGCTTTCATGTTAACCTCCTGAAAATCAGTTAACCCTGAAACCTACAGAATACAGAAAAACCAGAAGAAGTGGTTTTGGTTTCAGTGTTTTCTTTTTTTTTTTTTATGTGATGATTTTACATTCATCACATTTACTCGAATAAAATTCCCTGAAAATGAGGTCACCTTTGTCAGACTGTCTCGGTTGCATTTTATCGAAAATACCGGGCGTTTCAGGTTTTTTTGGGTATTGGTTATTTAGAATCATACCTAATCCAAATAGGCTTAACATTGATGCTAGAATTTCATTTTTGTTGGACTAAATAAAACTCTCCTTCAGGTGTTTAAACCTCGTACCCCTCCAGATGCCATTGCTCTCTGCTCTCGACTGCTTGAGTACACGCCGGCCTCACGCCTCTCCCCACTAGAGGCTTGTGCACATGCCTTCTTCGACGAGCTGCGCCTGCCAAACGCACGACTGCCCAGTGGCCGGGACCTGCCGATGCTACTCAACTTCAGCACCACAGGTACACGAACACGCACTGCCTCAGTAGAACACGTTCATCCTCTGGGCTGTAGTTTACCCTGGGAACCACTGAGAAAGAGACGTTAAACTACTCTTCACATAGCAAAGTGTGTGACTCATTAATGAAATGATTTTCACTTCAGACTGTTCTTTTATCACTGTCTGTTAAGCTGAAAACATTCAGGTGGTTTTTCTTGGTGACCCCTGACGAGGCGCAATTAATGCATCATTTTGTTAAATGACACTGTCCTGTTATGACTCATCATAAAATAAAAACTCTTCTTCTATTCTGTGCAGAGCTGTCAATCCAGCCCCAGCTGAACTCAATTCTCATTCCTCCTCACGCTCGCTCTCATACAGCTGCTTCCGCCCACGGTGAGAAACTTATTATTGTGTTAATTTCCTGTGGGTTTGCATGGTTTTGCACTGAAAAGCTTCCTAATGATTGGTGTAAAAGAAGTGGCAGTAAAAAAAGTCCAGACCTTTAAATGCATAGTATTTGAAATTGGGAAGGACGTCAAGTGACCGGACCTCCAGCATGTTTAGTTGAAACTTCCTGGTTTAGGACTTGCAAACACGAATGTGAACCACCAAAAGAAAGCAATAAAAGATTCAAATTGAGCCTGCAATATAAACAAAGATCTAAAGTAATTTCTTTTTTTGGTCAAAGCGTATGTTATAATTGTAAATGCACAGCATTCTTGAGTTTGCAGGTATGGTAGGGTCACTGATTATCTCTCCATTGATGCCCCTTTAGCACAAATTACAGCCTCAAGTCTGAGAATGATGCTACAAGCTTGACACGTTGATTTTGGGGCAGTTCTTCCCATTTTTCTGTGCAGTACCTCTCAAGCTCCATCAGGTTAGATGGGGCACAGAATTTTCAGATCTCTCCAGAGATGTTCAATCAGGTTCAAGTCTGGGCTCTGGCTGGGTCACTCAAGGACATTCTTAGAGTTGTCCCGTAGCCACTTCTTTGTTTTCATTGCTGTGTGCTTTGGGTCGTTGTCCAGTTGAAAGATGAACTCTCGCCCCAGTCTGAGGTTCAGAGCGCTCTGGTTTTCATCAAGGAAGTCTCTGGGCATTGCTGCATTCATCTCTACTTCCATCCTGACTAGTCTCTCAGGTCCTGTCGCTGAAAAACATCCCCACAGCATGATGCCGCCACCACAAGGCTTCACTGTAGGATGGTACTGGCCTGCTGGTGAGCGGTGCCTGGTTTCCTCCAGACATGACACTTGGCATTCAGGCCAAAGAGTTCAATATTTGTTTGATCAGAGCAGAGAATTTTGTTTCTCATGGTCTTGGAGTCCTTCAGGTGGGCTGTCATGTGCCTTTTACTGAGGACTGGTTTCCATCTGGCCACTCTACCATACAGGCCTCTACTCAGTACTGTTGAGATGGTTGTTCTTCTGGAGGTTTCTCCTCTCTCCACAGAGAAATGCTGGAGCTCTTTCAGAGGGACCATCGGGTTCTTGGTCATCTCCCTGACTAACACCCTTCTCCCTCGATCGCTCAGTTTGGCCGGCCGGCCCACTCTAGGAAGAGTTCTGGTGGTTCCAAACTTCTTCCATTTCTGGAGGCCACTGTGCTCACTGGGACCTTCAATGCTGCAGACATTTTTCTGTACAGAGAACTCCTTGGACTTCATGGCTTAGTTTGTGATCTGACATGCACTGTTAACTGTGGAACTTTATACAGACAGGTGTATGCCTTTCCAAATCATGTCCAATCAACTGAACTTCCATTTTGGAATAAGACTGTAAGTTAAACGCCGTGAATACATTTTGAGTGGACTGTATAGAATGTGTATAAAGGATATTTGGTTTAAATAAACAGAAGGGATGATCTGAAATCAATGTGCTGAATAGATTTGATCTCTCTTTTTAATGTATTTTTTTGTGAGAAGTGCTAAAATGAGTTTTAACACATTTCGATCAATCGACTATAGTAAGAATCTTTGTTTGTAGCTTGCCCAAGCTACATATTTGGTCTTCTGAAGTAGAAAAGTAAATAAGCAAATACCCAGTAATTGCTTATTGCCATAAAACAATAGTCGTGCCGGTATGTAACTTTTACTATGCTGTATTTCTTTCTCATGGTAATATCAGCCTTAAAGAGACGCCTTTTTAAGAGAAGAATCCATAGCCTTGACAGGAAAACACACAGGATATCGAATTCTAAAAACACGAACTTTGTAAGACGTCCAGTGGGCTTGATTCATTCTACACTGCTGAAGTTTCACATTAGCTGTAGACACTCATTCAAATGCCCATTTTTACAGAGCGAAGACTATGGATTTTGTCGCCCTCACTTTCATTGTGCAGGGTTTAGGAAAGGATCATGTCAAGAAGCAACAGGAGGAATTGTTCAAGCACGGAAAAACCTCTTGCTGTGTTTATAGTCGCACCTTACTCTTGTGCCTAATTTAATTACATAGCAAAACTGGTTAAATTATGTCATATGCGAATATTTGTCAGTAAGAGAAGCTTATAATGTTTCTGTTTGTGTTTTCTACTTTTTCTCCCAACCTCTGAACATGCCATTAACAAATGTTTGCCTGTTTTGCTGCAGGGGTTCTATTTACTTCTTTTCACTTGAAAATTCCACAGAAATTGTAAATTGTCGTGTTTGTTGTGGGCCATTAATTCACAGCTGCTTTCTCCCCTCGTCTGCTCTCTTTCAGATGGCAATGGTTCAGACTCATCTCAACACAGTTCAGTACCAGGATCTCTTAACAGCATCTGAAGCAGTTTCTCACCTGCCTGCCTGCCAGTCTCACCTTTATCTCTCACACACACACACACACTGTACAGCTATCCTGCGTGCTGCTTGCTCTCCTCCTATATGATCTGTTTTTGTACAGTTATTGCGTTGAACAAACAAACAGTTCTTCAGCTGCCGGGGTTGAACAGCAGGAGATGCACAGTCATCTTCCTGCTGCTCGGGTTGTAAGCGAACGTTCAATAGTGGGGGCTGGTCCTCTGTAATATAACTTTTTTTATTTTAATCGACATTTTTTTCTTTATCTTTTTTTTTTTTTTTTTTTTTCATTTATATTTGTTTATTTATTTGACCAACTGAAAGCATCATGTGATCACACGACGTTTAGACATTTCCACTTTCAGCTGATTAGCTGATGGTCGGACCGCTCAATGCCCAAAAAAGATGAGAATTGGCCCCAGGTAGGTCATCAGGGTAATTTACTTTTTTTTTTTTTTTTTTAACTCGGAGCAGAAGAACAGGTGCAGGGAATTCATAAATCCTCCAGCCAAGTTATTTGATAAACTTAACCTGGTGTCCAAGTTGTACCTCAAAGTTGATTTTACCTCCCGAGATGTGAAAGAGTAGAAAAAGTCATTACTACCAGGTAGCATGTATCACTAATTGGCTGGAATTATTGATATTCGGTGGCTGCCGGTCGCAGACTGTGCCAGCTGTTGTATCCGTTCTGTTTTGTTCCTAATCAACACAGTGTTGTTGTTTTGTTTTTTTTTCTATTAAAACAGTGAAACTTATCTTAAAAAACAAAACATCCCTGGAGCTGTCCACAGTTGTTAATGACCCAAGAAAGATGAAATCTAAATTGTCTCTTTGCATGATTTTACACTTACATTTAAATATGGGTCAAATCCACATATTGATGCTTCCTCTGAGCTTTTACCAGTGATTTTATTCGGTGTAAAATGTTGATTTGTTTGAAAGAAGATTACATAAAACCTCCAAAGGGAAAAAAAAAAAAGCCCTCTTTGACTCCTGCTTCTGTTCATCGCCACACAAATATATTTAGATGTGTTAATGTCAGTTGTGATGAAGGTGTGAATGTGGGGCTCGACCCAACAAAGCTGCTAGTTCTGTCCTACCAAGTAGCTTGTGGTGTGCAGCTCATTACTCTGGATGTCTTCTGGACGCTGCTGTCCTAGATTTTAACAGCAATAGAAATCTTTTCTGTAGTCTTAAACTAAACCTGGATACTAAAACAAGAAATCAACAGGTATTTCTTTTTCAGTGTTTATGCCTCTTAGAGAAGATTAAGAGATTAAAGAAAATAAGCAGTTTTCTGCCCCTCTTACTCATTAAAAAGGATGGGAAGCATTTGTAATTGATTCCACTTATGAAACTAGCTTCCTCTATTAGTAAGCACCAATAAGTGACGACAAACCAGGGTCAGATGGTCAAAACGGCCACAAACAGCTGTGTTAACAAAGGATTTGAAGGTGGATTCCACTAAAACTGTCTGTCAATCCACTGCTCGAATCACTAAAATGTAAGTTAGTTTTTCATTTCAAAATTTCAAGATGGAAACAAACTTTGACCAATTTAACATGATGTGTAAATGTAGTGGTGCTGTAGGGAATCAAAACGCACGTCTCTTAAAAGGCCATAACATGCCCTGAAAAAAATGGAAGACTTATTTAACCAAACGGTCACTTTTGGCGGCATTTCTTGTTAACGGAAAGATTATTCGTGTCCTAGTGTTAGTGTAGAAAACCTCTCTGTACTTGGTGTAAAACGGGCAACATAAATGTTGCTTCTCCTGTTCATTGAGTGCACCAGAGACAGAATGACAAAAGCTAAAATGGGGGGTTTCATCTTTTCAATGGAGGACACCCTAATGTAAAAAATTATTTATTTTTGTGATTTTTGGTTGACAGTTGTAGATGATGAAGGCTTTGAAGTGGTGTTTTTTGTACAAGAAGAAACCTTGTGAAAACAATAATTGCGAACAAGTGGACATTTGCTTCAGTGCATCAGTGCTGCTGACATGTTGACAGGTGCATATTGTAATGAATGAAAAGCTTAATGTGAATATTAGTTTACCATAATTATCAAACGGGGGAAATACGTTATGCTGAAAGAGTGTTGGTGAACGTTACTCTGAGAGATTTTCCCCCTCAAAAGTATTGGGAGTGTGCGTTCTACTCCCATCTACTTCACTGAGCTTTTTAAAGGATGTTACGTTAACCCTGAAACGCATGGTGGTTGAGAGAACACATCACTAGTATAGAAGTACGTGTGTTTGCAGTTTGGGATATAGTCTGTCTCACACACACACACACACACACACACAGTCTGCACAGCCAGTGTTTTGGATTGGAGTTGTCAACAATGCACATTTTTGTATCATTCCTCCACCTGTTTTTTCTTTTCAACCGTATTTTAATAAGTACTGTGAGGCTTCTTAATTCCACAGCATTCACAGTAATTTTATGACAAGAGTGGAGCTGTTTGTTCTTTGTTTTTGTCTTTTTTTTTTTTTAAATGTCTCTTTCACCCCAGTTTTCCTCCAAATTGCTTCTGGGTTTTAAACTCTGCAGGGGGCATCACACTAAGAGCTGTCAGACATTCTGTGGCTATGAAAAGGTGTGTGTGCGTGCGTGTGTGAAGGGGGGAATCAAACATGGCTGATTCTTCTCTTCCCTTTCAAAAGCCATTTAGTTTTTTTCAGGTCATGTCTCCTTCTCTTGTCACACATGTAAATATTACAGATTCATTTTTTTTTCCTTTTTTTTTTTTTACAGAGTTGTTTAGACCTAAGTTCCTTCGTTCTGTCTATGAAGCGGATTTTAGTTTGTGCATTTTTGTAAATACGTTTTATTTTTCACAATCTACAATGTAAATGCTGCAAAGGAAAAAAAAATGTCATGTTTGTTGATGGTTTTTCTCTCTCTTTCTCATTCTTATAAAAATTGTACAGTAGCTATTGACAACATTGTTATTCAGCCCACCCCCCTGTTAGGTCCTATGTGGGACCACCTGACCTGTTGAAAGAATATGCAAGGGTTCTCTTTCAAAAAGACCTGTCTTTCAGATACGAGAACACTGAGATGTGTTTTACTTTATAAAGTATTTATTTAAATCTGACATGGGCTGCATCTCCCACCTGCCCCTTTTGTTCTTTCATTTGATGATACACTGTAATTAATGCAAACTCTTTATTTTCCCTCGGCAGAACTTTTTCTTAAACATTACCTTTTATGGAAGTATTTTCTGATTCAAAATCATATCTAACAGGCTTTAGTTTACTCCACTAGAGGGACATGTTTGGCCACTGTCAGACAAGTCTAGTAAAGTATTTCTCTTATTCATGCAGTGTGTACCTGGTTGGCAGGCAGCACGGGGGTGGAGTGGTTGGCGCCTCATAGCTAGGTGGTTATGGGTTCGTGTGGAATTAGCATGTTCTCCCTGTGCTTGTGAGGGTTTCCTCCGGTTTCCTAATTTGCCCGTACGTGTCAATGTGAGTGTAAACGGTTGTCTGTCTGTAAATGTCTCTCTGTGTCGGCCCTGACATAGACTGGAGACCTGTCCAGGGTTTACACTACCTCTGGACCAGTGACCACTGGGATAGGCTCCCCTTGTGAGCCTACACGGGTGGTTAGTGGTTACAGATCATGGATGGATGGATATCTGGTTGGGGGTTGAGGAGAAAGAAGCACACAGCTGCACACAGAGCGATGTGAACAGAAATGCTTATTAATGACTATGTAGGAATAACTGTTGTTTTACACATCTAGCAATTGGAGAGCAACATTATCCTTCATCTCAGTTTTTGGACAGCTGATGAATGCCGGTCAAATATTCACTCCAATAGTCCTGTTTTTGTCCCTCTGATTATTCCCAGGAGCCAAAGCAATACAGTTGCAGCCAAACAGCTAGAAAATGACCTGACACTTGCAAAGGAAGCTCTATAAAGTAGTTGCAGGCACTGACATGTCTACATCTGCATATCTCAGAAGAATACTGCCGAAACTCCAAGTTATTTTACTTTGATTGTAAAGGTTGTCATCGTCAGCTCGACCTGTAAATCAGGAAAATGCCTTGGATTTCACACAGCTACTTTTTTTTTTTTTTCTCCACATAGGCAGGAATTGTCCCTCAAAACTGAGAGGTCCTTAATTTGCTCTGTGGATGTTGCCCAAACTGCAGATGTGTGTTTGTGTGATCTCGTGTTTACAGTTTGCAGCATGTGATTGCTGTGCAGTATTGACTTGGCTGCGGGTCACTGACCTTTTCTAACAAAATACAATGTCGGACTTGAACAATTTGAAAAGTGTGTAGTTTAGTTGAATAGAAATCACACTATGATCTCCAGCTACTACTTAAAATGGGCATTTAGTATTATGAGCTGACTGGCATTTGGAAATGCTACTGAGGGTCGCAGGATGACAAGTATCGACATTTGTGACTGCAGCCAGAGCTACCATACAGATGTGTGCCTGTGTGCACGTATGTCTTTCCTAGTGTGTACACATCTTGTTTTGATACCATTGTGACAAGATTTTGGCTGGTCCACACAACTTCAACAGGGTTTGAGGGTTAAGAAGTAGTTTTAGGGTCAACGTTCACCCTTATGGGTTTTATGGTGTCATTCTGACATGATTGACTGAAGTGTCAGGGTGATGGTGGGATGGAAGACGAGAGAGAGAGAGAAAGCAATCCAAATCTGTCTGTCTCTGTTCTGTGTGTAACATATGGACTCATTTACTGTAATAAAGTGATGGAATTGTGTTTACATTGTGTGCATTTTTTGCTCTTGTTCAGAGGTTGAGAAGTGCATCATTTTAAGTTCTCCCAGTTAAAAAAAAAAAAAAAGTGACAATTTAAATTCACATTTCTGCTTTACCACATGAAACTTCTTTTGGTTTCTTGCTGACTAGACTTCCAACCACAATTGTGCACATTGAAGAAAGGTAATCTATTTCAGTTGTTTGCATCCGACCTTGTTAGTTAATCAGTTATTCCAGTACAAACAAACTGTAAATTTATGTGAGTCTTCATGCTTGTTTTTCTGTGCATTCTTATCTGATTCTCTGAAACAGGTGAGACCAGTAATGAATTCGTTACACATCATTTCTCTGCTTTATTTCCCTACATTTTCATATGTTCTTCTAAATGTTTCTGGTGTTTATTTCTGTTAATTCTCTGAATATAGATTTTTGCTCTGCAGCAATTGAGCACCCCACCGTGAGCTATGACACTTGCTGTTCCTCTGTGTGCTGCTATCCTGTTCTTCACTCTGAGCATTGCAACAGGTGAGAGTCACCAAGATACTGAACCACACATGAGGTGATCATTCATCTTTTGGCCGTTTACCTTTTTATTTATTTATTTTAGTTTTCTGCGAAAACATGGAATTATTGTGAAAAACGAGATTAAAGCTTTTCCTAGACTAAATTACATAATTAAAGTACTCTGTGTATTATTTGGCTTTTCTCTGGTTTCAAGCCCCTTCTTCATGTACAGTAAGTGGTTTATGAGCTCCCTGTCTTAATTGTTGCATAGTTCACCTGGATATGATGTTTGAGCATGTTGATTTGCTACTTCTAAGATACACCAGAGCATTTATACTACAACAGTGGTAAACACAGGCACTACTCACAAACAAAGGTTCGGGTTAAATTTATGCAAAATGTGTAAAGTTCATGCTACATGGATATTATATTATGAAAGGAGGACATTTAAGTAGAAGTATGCAAAGTTATTTCTTTATCTCAAACAATTAAATGGAAAAAAACTAAATTACAACAAAATATTTCAATGCCAGCTTGTCAATTGTTAGGTTTTCGTCTTGGTCGCAGTAATGTCAAAATGTGAACAGTATAATAAAGAAGAATGTTTAAATACAAAGTGTCATTGAACCGGAACATTTAGTGGTCGATTCATGGATGAGTTGTGATCTATGGATCGTGGACTTTTGCGGTTAATCACCTTGTTAGATAACGGCGTGTTATGCAATAATTACTGGAACATTGAACAGTTGGACATGTGCATTCTAACGTTTAGAGAAGGTCAAATTCAATTCACCTGTATAGGTTATAGCACATGTTAGGTGCATTCTGAAATTTCACCTGAAAGTTTCAGTCTTTAGTCTTTTTTTTTGTGAGCGTGTGTGTCCACCCAAAAATGGCTTTTAAAAAATCACCTAAAAAAACAGTTAACACAGAGGGTGAAACAGAAACTGGCTGCTCTCAGACTAACAAAACTTTAAAAACATGCAACAAAAGACTTGTAGTCAAACTTTTAGACTCTTAATCGTAATTAGTCACTACTTGGTAGACAACAAAATACAAAATTCAGCTATCAATATTCTAACAAACCCTGTCGCATTCTGCACCTGCACCTTTTTAAGACGGGATGTTGATTTACTTTAAAGAGAGATTTCCTCAGTCCATTTGCTTATGTCACTTAGGCCTCGGGTTCTCATCAACATCACACTGCAGGTTTTCTCGTCTTTGATTCAGACGTGCAATAAAGGTGGTATCGTTTATAGATGGATAAGCAATGATCACTGATGGAATGATTTTGTGTAGGGGGTTGCACTTATGTACAATAGGGATAATTTTGCAAGTCATTTCTATCAGCTCTCCGCATATGTTTACCAGAAGATTTCTTAATCCATCCCTACCAGCAAAGGACAAACGGCCTGTTGAGCCGACCCTGGGGCTCTGTGAAAGAAAATATCCTTGACATCAAACTAAACTATATGAATGATATATAATTAAATCTTTTTTTTTTTAGCAGACAGGCCAGAGGATCCGATGACTCGTGTGGACAAAAAGGAGGAGAATCAGACTCTAATGGAAGCGAGAAGGAGGATGATACGCGAAACCACTGGGAGCAGGAACTGTTGGACTGGCTGGTCCAAGTATGGCTCCAGATACTTCCTGTTTGTTAACAGACCAATGTCATGGACAGATGCAGAGGTAGAGTGGCACTGCACTATGACACTAGTGAGGACGAAACCCACTTAATTACTGACTTCAGTGGTTCAAAGGTACATGCATCCAACTGTGTCTATGCGTTTTTAGGTGTTCATCATTGGTTCTTTTACAGGTGTACTGTCAGGTCGCCAATGCCAACCTCGCTTCTATCCACTCCCCTGCAGAGCATACATTCATTCAGCAACTTGTAAAGAGGCAAACTGCGACTTATACCGGTGCCTGGATTGGTGGTACAGATGCTACTAAGGTACAAAAGACAGTTTTCAGAGACTGATCTATATTCATTATTGTTATTTTTTAATAATCAAACCCATCTTAAAAAAAGGGGGAAAATAGTTTCTGTTTTTTATGTGCATGTTTTATAGACTTGGCAGTGGTTTTGGAGTGATGGTTCAAAGTTTTTTTTCCAAGACTGGGCCAGAGGAGAGCCCAACAATAACTGGGGAAATGAATTGTGCCTTCAAATAAACTATTCAGGTAAGGTGTTTGTTTTTTGTTTCTTTTTTAAATGTTTCAGTTTGTTATCCAACTCATAACAGGAAAGATTGAACAAAGCACCAACCATGTATTAAACCTATATGTAAAATGCAAATGGGAAGAATGAGGCTTTGCTGTTGATTCCTTCTTAGATGATCACCGCTGGAACGATCTCAACTGTGCATGGACGCTTCCCTTTATCTGTGGAACAAGACCAGAGGGATCATGTTAATCAAAATGAACCTTGGTAAATCCACAGTACAATTGTGTTGTTGTAATCGTATGGAAAATAAAGTGGTCCAGAGATGCCATTCAATAAAAGCTGCACAGTACTTTTTGTTTGCAGTACAATTGTTTACGTGTATAGTCTTGAACAAGGCATTTTAAAATTTTCCTGTGGGAAAAAACATGTAAAGTCTTAAAATTTTTCTGTTGGGAAAGTTCACTCATTGCTTGAAGTAACTTTTTGTTTTATTCAAAGTCTGTACACCCATTGGTCACCACAGGGCCATCTTTAATCGCTTTGGTGATCCACTGACTTTCTAATGAGTTTCACCTGAACATTCACCATGAGATTTTCATTTTTGAATTTGATCAAACTGCCTCAACAGCTTTTTGATAGATTAGGCTACTGTAAAATATTTGCTGTAGTTATTTAAGATCCCCAGATGAGGAATTGTACCTTCACTTTTTAGTATCAGGTCGGGGTTTGTGCCATGACTAAGCATATATTTAACTTTGGTTTATGTTGCAATCTAAAATAAAATTTGCTTATTAGTAAACACTAATAGCATGCGCTAAAATATTTTTTATTTTCTTGATGCTTAAAAGAAGATCTCGCAAGAGTTCTTGCAGAATCTTAAAAAGGAGGATTGACTTTTGAGAGGTTTATTTTTATTTTTATTTTTTTAAGTATCTTGTAAAGACAAGTAAAAATGTCATTTTAACGAGAAATGCTTCTCGTTATTACAAGATGGTGAACAAATATTTTTATTGGGCCGTGAGTAAAATCCTGCTGTAGCAATCATATAATTAAGGACATGGCGTAAAGTTAAGCGCAATCATTAAAATAAAAGCATAAAATGTGCTATTAAAATGCAAAGGCTCACAGATGGGAAATACAAGAATTATAGAATAACAAAGAGAATAATGTAACAATCTCTTTTCAAACTAAGACGTACAATTATACAAAGTCGTGTCTATGAATTATGAAAACGTCTTCTCAAGCGGACGAGTGTCAAAGCTCCATGTAAAGACAGTTCAGCTCCAGTTCTGCTGAGGGGGCTGCTCGGTTCCTGTTCAGGTCTCTACCGGATATGACGTTGTAAAAAAACCCCACCTCCTTAGAGTTTCCTCTGACGTTACAAAAGACAACGACAAAGCGAAGAGAGAGAGTCTAATCCCGAAGGTAAATGTGCCTGGAAACGAAATTGTTACTTGTGAAGCTTTACAGCCTCGTGCGGTGTTCGATAGCACGGTTTTACGTCCCAGTCTGCCTTGTTTGAACTCCCAGCCACAATGTCCTGCGTAGTAAATCGATGGCACATGTAAGCTTTGCCGTCTTAGCTTAGCGGAGCTAGCCGCGTTAGCAAGGCGGCGCCGGTTGGGAAAGAGCCCCCAGCTTGGGAGCAGATCCCGGGGGGTAGTTGAGTCTGTCTTCCTGTAGAAAGGTACCTTAAATGTGGCCTTTAGCCCAAAACCCCCTTCCTCAAGCCCAGCGAAGCACGTGAATGCTGCATGTACCTGCTCCGTAGGTCAGGAGCTAACCACCGATTAAAGGGCCCGTTTGACGGCTCAGATCCGCTTTCTGACTCCGGTTTCGCTGAATCCAGGCCATTTGTGACAGTGTCATCTAATGTTTTGTTTCATTTTTAGCTGGAATTGGTTCGAAAGAATTGCAGCTTGTCAATAAAAAGCAGTAAAAAAATACAAAAAACTAGAAAGTGAAGTGAAGAAAGTGGAAAAAAATATTTATTTTTTTAACCAAATCGTAATATTTTACAGATTAAAAAAAAAAACAATTATAGTTACAACAGCTAGTTGTAACTTGAACTCTGTGACACAGAACAGGTCTGTGACTATGTTAAATGTGATTTTTATGTATTTTGTTTTTCCCCGACAAAATATTTTGCATATATTTGAAGATGTAACCTTAGTTTGCGGTAGTTTGTACTAATTTCTTGGTATTTTGTATTTAAAATGTTAATCATTAGCTTCAGTTCTAATGCTGTAGTTCTAAACAGCAGGACAAACTACTTTTTCTAAAAGTACAGTTAATTCTTCACCTGTCAAACTGTTTTGACAAAAACCAACTATGATTACCGTGATTTTTCAGAGAGTGTTATATTAGAGAATATTATTGTGCAGAGAATAGCATAGTTTATTAAATACTGGACATTTCTCCTGTATTTTACATGAAATACCTTCTATCTTGGCTGTTGTATTTGCCTGGTATTAAGTTTTGTGTTTGTTAAATTATATCAATATTTTGAGGTCTATTAACTGCTGTCGTTTAATGATCTGCTGAGCAAAACTGGCTGCAGGAATGTTCTCGCATTCAGGAGGCTCAGCACCGATGTTGCATATATTTTTGGTTGTTGTTTGTGTGACTGTGGGTGGATTCTGTCATTGACATTACAGGAAAGAAACAAACAGTAATATTCATTTTTTTAATGTAAGTGTTTTCACAGGAAACGGGAACAAAGGTTCATGGTTCAGCAAATTTAATGTATTGTCTGTATCATGCATTGAAGCAATATTATAATTAGACTCTCTCTTTTTTTAAAAAAAACACGTAAAAGGTTTTGTTTTATAACATTTTGTTTTATGAAACAGATGCTATGTTTTAGGATTGGAGCTTTAAAGTAGTAAACGTTCATATTTTATTTTTGCAGGTCGAAGCTGAGGGCCATGGCTCGTGGGCAGCAGAAGATTCAGTCCCAGCAGAAGAACGCCAAGAAGGCAGCAGAGAAGAAGAAATCTCAGGGCGCTGACCAGAAGACTGCCGCTAAGGCCGCTCTGGTCCACACCTGTCCTGTCTGCCGGGTGAGTGCAACATGTAGCAGTTGATTTCACGTTTTAGTGGTTTTCAACTTAAAAATTTGTCCTTTAAATAAATCCATAAATCAGGCAGATTATGATTTTGTATCAGGACCAACTAAGGTCCTGCTAAGGTGCATTATAAGAAAAGATCTTAAGACAGAAATATTTTCAGTCTGTTTTAACATGCTTGAAATGAATAAAATGGACTATGCCTGTTTTATTCTATCATACCCGTTGGTCTTTGGGAATATTAATAAGTTGTTTGTTGTGTATTATCATGTTTTTTAAGAAGTTAAAATAAACGAATAATCTTATTCTTTTTTTTTTTTTCTTTTACAGACACAGATGCCAGACCCCAAGACCTTCAAACAGCACTTTGAGAGCAAACACCCCAAGTCCCCCATGCCTCCCGAGTTGGCAGATGTTCAGGCATAAAGGCCTTGCTGGCTGGAATGGATGTGAACCTGGGTAAGACTGAGCTAACTGCGCTGCTGTTTTTAGGAAACGTCTTTGCTGAATTCGTTACCCTTGTAGATTTGGTGCAGCCAAGTTTTGAGAAACAACCGATTTTGAAAATTCTAAACTGCTAAAAACCACACTGTTGCTTACAGATACACAATGACCACGGACTTTGAAACGCGGCACCTGAAGTATGTTGATGACAAACACTGGGACCCGTCAGTATTCAAATGGACAGCGGGTTGGAAGGGAGGGCGGGGGGAGGCTGTGTGTATGTGCTGTGTACGTACATATGTATGTTTAAGACAGAACAATAACGATGGAGCAGTAGTACACCAGCAGTCCGTTTTTTATATTTATTGTATACAACTACCTTGATTTTCCAAATGGGGGGGGGGGGGGGGGCGGGGGTGTCTCAGCAGCAAGGTGCTAACACTGAATGAAATTTTTTTGTGACTAATGGCAGAGTATATACTAGCTAGAAATGGGAATAACATAGAAAGATTAAAGACTATCATCCAGAGGAATAGATGGTGCATTCACAGCCCATCACTCATTTACAGCGCATGTGGAATTAACGCCTTTCCTATTTTGGGTCTTCAGACGCTCAGACAAAACCTTATTAAATTGAGTTCACAGTCAATTTTTTTTTTTTTACCCTTTTCAATAAATTTAACAGTGTATTTAATGTGATGGGTCTTCGCAGGTGATTTTTTTTTTTTTTCTTTTCTTTTCCTGACAGGATTATAGCTAGATATCCAAATAGGTGGTGGTCCAAAATAAGGAGAAATATTAATATATTCTGCAATATTGCGAATTTGTGGACATCGTGGAGCCCATTTGTATTTACACTCAAAACGGTGAGCTTTATTTTTACTGGGACAAGTTGCGGTTGGTTAAAATTTTTTTAGTTTTTTTTTAGCATCAAACATCCACAAATGTAGTTTTATTATCTCAGAAGATGAAGAGCAGAAAACCCAAAAAACAAAGACAAAAAAACAATTATTTTTGCATCACTGAAGTAATGTGGTTTACGTCAGTGATGAGAATGACATTTTATTGATTGTTTACAATGACATCAACATCTTCATATACTAAATGGGTTGTTACAGCAGCTGCGTCGTTCCTTTCTTGTATTAAAAAAAAAGGCATCATTAATGGCATGTTCTGCCATCCAGTATCATTTGCCATTTTTAAAATTACACGTAACATTTTCTTTTCTCATAAAGCAGACATGGAAAAGTTATTCGTTTACAAAAATAGATCAAATTAAACAGTTGATAACTGGTGAGTAAAGTGTGCTAACATTCAGTGTTCTGGTATGTTAGCTGGTTAAAGACGTGTTAGACATTAACTGGACACAATTGTTGTACAGAAAACATCTTCAGCTCTCAGATGTTTAGGTCACGCATGGAATATGTATCAGTTTGAACACAGGCAAATATCCAATGGATTTCACTTAATTTAATGAATGACAAGCAGTCACTGATTCTAAATGTGTCAAACACACACCTAGATTTCTGCTCCCTCTTCCCTATTTGCCTTTAAAGGTTTCTGTAGAGTTTATTTCTGAAAAAAAAAAAACATTTTTTACACCTTAACCAGCATTCAGGCTGTTCAGCTGCACCTCATAGACATCCACAGGTCTTAACCACCATGTTCCGATGTTTTTTGAGGATAACGTTGTTGTTGTCGTCATAGAAGAGGACGGAGATGGGGCTGAGCTTGGTTGGGGCACAACACGCTTTAGGAACCTCATCAGGCTTTAAGAGGTGGACCTGCAACAACAGTGAAATTTAATATTAAAAGACCTTAATCACCATGTCTCAGAACAATGTAGGAATATTCCTGTATTCATATGCACAGTCCCGTGCAAAATTTTGCATTCCCTTACTTTGAACAAGCAAAAGAGTAAAACAAAGCCTTTTTTAACATATTTGATGCACAGTCAGCAAATACAAATGTTCCTTCATCAGAAATGTATCAATGGTGATGAAAACGGCAAAGATAGAATTATTATTATTATTGTACTATAACTTTTGTATTAACCCCCTGAACTGTTTTCTTAGTTCCGATGATGAAAGAACATTTATCCAAACTAAATGTGCATTATTAAATTATTCTTATTCGAGGTTCGGGTTAGTTTTCATCCCCTCACGCTGAAATTGCATTGAAGGGGAAGCAAAATGCAAAACACAATTTGTACACGACAACTTCCAGCAGGGGGCGCTAGATTCACAACTCACAGTAAAAAAGATGCAGCAAATGGCACCGACCCAGAAATGATCGTGTAGGATGTGTGTGTTAACTGTACAGAAGGGTTTACTTCAAATAGTACTGCATAATGCGTTTAGGCTCATCTACTACATCCTATTGTGGAGTCTCCATTCTGGGACGTCAGGATGAAGCCACCACAGTGTCACGTGTGTCTGTCATTGTACTGACCACTTGCTGGATGAGAGCGTGGTTGGTGGCGTTCATACAGGAGCCCAGAGGATAGAAACACTCTCCATCACAGTAGTAGGCCGAGTATCCAGTGGGAGCCAAAACCCAGTCCTGGGAAAATCATAAATGTATTAAGAAACATCACAGTATAATATGCAGAAATTAAATACTGAGTTGTCTATTCCAAACCTCAATGCAGAACTATAAAAATACTTCTAGTATACTGCTACTTATATAAAAGCACCAGGCAGAATGACTTTTTAAAATACATTTATATTCAAGAGCGTCAGCTGCAGTATTATGGATAATTTAGAATACAGTAGTTTTATGAAAATATATTTTTATAACTATGATTCATTTGCAGTCAGGTCTTCACAAACAAGGCTGTAACCTCACTATGATTTTACCTGATTCATTAGAAGTTTTATTTTTTTTTTAAATGAATAGGAAGAGTAATTTCAAGACTTTGCATTTGTTGGTAAAACATATTGGACCCATGACACGTGTTATATGTTTTAAATATCCTGTCACATCTGCACTTGATAAAGCTTTTTCAATCTTTACTATTTAGTTGGCTCCATATTTAAGAGTAAGCTCAGAGCTATGAATTTCATTATGAATTTTGCTGAGGTTTTTGTGATTGTTGCCGCCTAAAATGCCTAATACATATTTGCTATGTGGTTCTGATGTTTAAAACCTTCTGACCTTCCATCCCAGGTCACTGAAGCTCACATAGAGTTCATGTTTTTTACAGGGCTGACCTCCGTTGTTAGCAGGCGTCTGATCTGAACAGGGAGGGAAAAAAAGAAAAACAGACAATAACATCAGTTTTAGTGAGAACAGGCCGATGTTTTCTGTGGAATAATTATCAAAGCACTCATCATTTAATCAGTCATAACAACACAAAAGTGACTAAAGTGGCCTTTAGAAATTGTTTTTTAAATAGAGTCCACAAACCACAATCTAGAGAAATCAGCAAGGTTGAGTTACACAATATTACAAATCTGTGTAACGTCCCAATTTCAGCCATTTTTAATAGATTATAGCTAAAGGTGGTTATTCCAAAGATATACTAAGTTGTTTCCGCATCTCCAAATGTAAAAACTAAAGCACCGAGTCTTGATAGACGCAAATTCGAGAATGGAAGTGGACAGAAGCATGAAACTCAGAGCTGTAATCCCACAAACTGTGGGCGGCTGGAACCTAACTATGGATGTTGGGAAGGGGGAGGTCGTATTTGGGTTTCTTCTTTCGGGGGTGAGGCCTGACAGCTCTCGGCGGCCGACACGGGATCTGACTCTCCCTGAAGAAGGTCACCATGAAGGGCTGTTTGGAGCGAGGACCCCTGCGACCCACCAACCCGATCCAGCCTGCAGAGAGGGAGCGGTCTGGAAGAAAAGTGTTTGTCACGTTAGCAGTGGTGACAGCACAGAAATCACTAACACTAGATTTGGTTGAGTTCTGTGGAGACTGCTCAGGGCTATCGACCCACCTTCCTCAGTCTCCACGTACAGACGTATGCCCAGGTTACTGCGGGGGTGGAGGAGCCAGTGGTTGGAGGCCGTGGTGACGTCGAAGGCCAGCCAGCCCTCCTGTCCTGCAGGCACCGACTGCATGTCCAGCAGCATCAGCTCCGGCTCTCTGGGGGAAAAGAACATATGAAAGTCTTTTTTAAAATGTTTTTATTTTTTTTTACTTTAAACATTTACCACAATTACCTCTGATGCTCGTAAGTCTTTGCATTAAAGGCATTTGTTAGTATGTGGATACCGTGAACGCAGGACAAAAGCTAAGGTGAATCAGGGAAACGCAAAAGACAGCCGGCCGGTGGTCGGTATGATCTGCACAGTTTTACAGCATGGATGGATTAAGAGAAAACGACTGTAATGAGGCTCTCACTTTGATTTTTATAGTCATTTTGCCAGTCTTGTCTTGATATTTTGTCTTCTATTGGTCATTTTCTATCTTTTTATAGTCAAATTGTGTGTACTTTTAGTCACCATGTGTCTTTCTTTTTTTTTTTCCTTTCTTATTTTGGTCATTTTTGCACGTTGGTCATACCGAGGTTGTGGCTTCTTGACCTTTCCTTCAGTAATACAGTGCATCCATAGCCGTAAAACAGATTACAAGTTACCAGTCCAAGTTATTCTCATGCAAATCTACAAACTTTTTGGAGTCTGGATCATCTTATCTCACAAGCTGGAAAGAAACAAGTTCCATATGTTGTGAATGTTAATTTAAGGCCTATAATCATCATGTTTCTATTGAGTTTTGACACAAGGGTGTTTACACCTCGCAGGGAACTGAAGCTGAAGCCTGTAATAGCTGACAAAAATGGGCAATGGTCCAAGTAATAATATTGGTTTTTGATTCAGATTGTCAATGGAAAAAGAGTAGAAGTGATATGATGACTGTGTAAGGGAAGCGGCTATAAACAGACCTCAGTAAAAAATGTACTTCAAAGCAGTGTTAAGGCTTCTGATAACCAAAAATAAAAGAGGACAGAATGCAACTCGGGGGTCACCTGTGCTTGTTCTCTCGTTGGATCTCATAGACAGAGATGTGCAGTGTCCGGTTTGCCCTCTGGCCTACTGTCAGCGTCTTATAGATACGAAACTCTGCTGCGGTCACCGTCTCACCCTGAGGGAGCGGCGTCAGGTCAAAGCGAAACTCCTTCCAGTACGGTCGAGGCTGCAGGAGGTCACGTTCCTGCTCCACTGCACGAAAGGATACAAGCAAGAAGAACAACTAAATAGTGAGAACAGAAAAGTGAACTTTAAAACGGGCATCGGTGGCTGAGTTTGGAATTTTTAAAGCTGTGAAAGCAAACTATGTAAATACTTTCAAATTCATTTGGATGAGTATTTAGACAACAAGAGCAGAGGAACAATTATTAAAATGGAAATACATATTAGAGATCTGTGATAGTGTTTGTTACCTGTCTTTGTCATATATGATCTAAAAGTGAATTTGCTCAGGATTGAGAATGGTTGTTGAATAAAACGGAATATGAAGGAGCAGTCTGGGAACTTACAATCACTATTTTCGTCTATTATATTTATAGATAAGAAAGAACATGACCTGAAAATTATGACTTGCTTCACCCTCCACAGTCTTTGAAAGACAGTGAGTGAATTTCCCAAAGTGCAATATAATGGACACAAACGTGTCCAAAACCACAACTATGTGCACAATCCACTACCTAGTTTGCACCAGCTTGAACTTTATAGGCAGAAGATTTACGAGGGACGTTTGCTCTTTTTCACGCTCATGCTGCCTCGCACGGGATAAAAGGGAAGTGCTTTGGTGAAGGGGTAAAGGTCATGTCAGCCTCCATGTCTGCAGAGTTTTCTCCACCTTTAACCAACAGAAGCAAAAACGGAAACATCGCTGTGACTAGAAAAACACAAGTGAAACATCCTTTTTAAGAACAATATGTAAATGAAGAGATGACTAGGAAAACACACACCCTCCTACACGGAACACGAACTGAAACAGCAACACTGTGTGTGTGTGTGTGTGTGTGTGTGTGTGTGTGGGACACGAAACAGCTCTGGTCATTGTGGTTTGGAACACACACACGTGAATTCATGGTAAATAGAGATGCTAAGGACAGGACACCCCCGATGGGCTGGGCTTGCTCATATCAGCACGCACACACACACACACACACACACACTGCAGTAATTAGAGACACTTAGTGCCCTGAACCGCAGCAGCTGCTCAGCACACACACACCACTAATTGCAGCCCTGCCTGGTATTTTTAGAGTCGCTCCCTCCATAGCAGTATTTTCATCTCGCTCCGGACCGTTTGCATCTTTTTTCAGTGTGTTTGTGCCTTTAATTCTAACCAGCTGTGTCTTTCCATTACATATGTGTAGGGACACACACCCATGTGAGTTTGATTCAACCTATATGAGCGAGATGCTTATATTAGATTCATCATGGAGAGAAACTAAATATACCGGGTGATATGCAAAGTGTTGTGCAGACTTGTGTGATGTGTTGTTTTGTGTAGATCTGATGAGGCCTAAAGGTTTTCACAATAAAATAAAAGCTCCACCACTGCAGGGAAGAACGGCTGTGGGTCACTATTAAAGGCGTGAGTCACCTTTGCTTATAAAGTTGCTGTGGTTTGGAGGATGAAATGCTGTGTTTTCGCAGCGTTGACTGATAAATTTCAGGGTGCATTTTCTTCTCCAAAACAGAGCAGAGTTTTCTGAAAGGAAACCTTTAATTTGACGCACATTCGTCAAAGATCCCGAGCAGAGAGAGGAGATGATGTTTCCCACGGTAAAGCAGACACACATCACCATCCCATTCCAGAGGAGCTGCAGGAAGGAAGCCATTGAGACGAGGATGTTTAATTTTTATGCTCTGACAGATAGACATCGGTCAGGCTGCTGTGTGGATCTAACAGAAACGTGCAGTTTGCTCGACATTTTATTTATCGGACATCCTGTGTTTTCACTGATCGACTGAATTGTATTTGCAAAGATGTTTAAACTTCATGAGAGAACTATCTGTCGATTCAAAAAGGATTTCAAAGGATTCAGGTCTTGGACCATCCACAGTACCTAAAATTATGACTCCAAGAAAAATTCAGTGTGTAAAGGCCAAAGACAAGAAGCCAGTGTTTGTGTTTGACCTTTGAGCCCTGAGGTGGCTCTTCATAAGAAACCATCATGCTACAGTGAGGAATGAAGCCACACGGGCTTAAGAGCACTTAGGAAAACCACTGCCTCTTAACACAGTCCGCTGCCGCTCCAGAAGTGCAACGTGAAACTCGTCTACATCAGTTCTGTGCAGAAACGCTGCCGAATTCTCTGAGCCTCACGCACAGATTTGTCCACGTTTCAGCTGGTCTTTGGAGAGAGGAGACGTTGGTCTCTCTGTGGACATCTATCTGATGAGGAGGCCTTTAGAGATTTCAGAGACACTGCAATCAAAGCAACATCTTTTCCAGGGAAGTCGATGGATGTTTCGCCGCGACGTGACCAGGCCTCATTCTGCACGATCTACAACTGCATAGACACAGGGAGCTTACACTGGGCCGGCCTGCCTGCAGTCCACATCTGTCTCCTACTGAAAATGTGTAGCACATCACGATAAGGAGAACCCGACAGTGACTGTGGACTGTTTAGAAAGGGGAAGTCTTTTTTATTTTCCCCCAGAAACAATGTGCAAATATTCCACACGCAAAACGCCAACAATCGATATCGTCAGTTCTAACCAGTGGTAAATATTTGCTTTTGAGTCTGTTGCAGGAAAGAAACTCCAACTTGTATTTACCAAAACCCAATTAAAGTTCATCTGTAAATCCCTAAAATTATTTCTTCCTACTTTGTCACAGATGTTAGTTTTTATTGCTTTTTTACCGAAATCTCCTTCTTTTCTGGAAACAGGGTTTGTGTTTTGAATAAGAATTCGGTTCTGTAGCCTGTAAAATGACAGTTGTTCTAAAAATGCTTAGTTTTGTTTAAAACAGATGAATGATTTAAGATGAATAACTGTGGAAAACGTCTATAATATGGAACCTGGGACCAGCACATTTGTTTTTTTGTTTTTTGAGTAAATAGGGCATCAGGCGTAAAAAAAACTGTGCCAAATCAACATGCGGACAATGATCCGCTGTGGCGACCTTTAACTCGCGGGATAAGACGAAAAGACAAACAACAATAATAATAATTCATTGAATGCGTGGTCAATTCTAGTAACTTTACCCAGCTACTAAAATCCACTGAAGATGGACAATAATTCAATCACTACCTGCTGACAAGTATAATTATAAGTCTAAAAAGTTTGATGATGAACATCCATCAAACTTTGTACCAGGGATCCACTAAGTGCTGGGACAAGCTTGCTCAGCCAAGTTTGGCTGTAGGACCAGTGGCTTTAGGAATTCTGAGCTGAAACCTAAAGCGTCCAATATGATTGAGCTCTTGTGACAATGGTTTTAATCCTCTGTGGGGGTAAATGCTGGAGGAGCTCTTCAAAGGAACGAAAGCGGTAGCTCCAACTTGTCCCTGACAGTGTCATCAAGTTCACACACAGTATAATTTCATCCTCTCAAGTTTACGCACATTTTGTAGCCAAACCACAAAGTGAAAAAAACTGAACCGCTGTTTGGAGCTGATGATGAAAATGTTTTGTATTTAAGGTTTAAGTGGTTTGCTGCTGTTACTTAATCAGTCGGGTCATGTGACTCCGTGGTCACCTTCCCATCACCTGGTCTGTTTGAACTGGCTGCTTAAGGGGAGGAAGTGGGACTTTTGGTGCAGGGAGAAGTTAAAAAGTCTCTACTCACCCAGGTTGACGAAGCTCATCACGGTGTCGGCCTCGCTGACCACCGTGCCCAGCGGCGGGGTGTGTGTGCTGATGGTCGGCAGGGCTGCGTGGTTGACGTGAGCCAACCTTTCTGCCCCTCCAAACTTGCCCATGCCAGGTCCGCTCACAATAATTTCATTCCCTTCTTCCTCCCCATCTGCAGACATGGCATGGTAGAGGTCCAGCATAAAGAGCGGCGCGGAGGAAGGAGGCCGCAGGGGCGGGTGGGGCCTGGGTCGCCCCGGCAGCCCCAGGATGGAGAGAATCTCCTTCTGCATCTCCTTCTTCTCGCGGCCACTGAGCCGTTTGAAGCTGGAGTGGACGACGGCCTCCGCTTGCTGGCTCCACAGGGAGAGAAAGAGCAGGAAGAGCAGGGTCCTGAGGTGGAGGAGAGGCCGGTGGGGTCTGAAGGCAGATCTGGTCTGCTGCTGGAAGAAGAGCCTGCTGCAGTTGTTGCTTGTGTGCTGCTGTTTCATCTTTCTGCAAAGACAAGAGCAGCTGTAGGAGACACCTGAGGTCATAGCTGCGATTTGGTCGGGTTTAGTCGTCTCGGTCGGTGAATCCTGGTTTTTAGTCGGACTTAAGAGTCGGGGTTATCTGTCCTCCAGTGTTTCCAGTCTGGCATCCACACTCCACGTCTCCTGCTCGCTCCAGCTTGTCTCCGGAGTCACCACAGACAAATACAGCCTTGATTTATGCCTGATGTGTTTAGAAGAGAGCTGGCTCTGGACAGGACGTGTTTACCGCCTTAAACTGCCTCTGTTTATCTGTCCCTCCCCCCTTTGCCTTCCTCTCTCCCTCTACTACCTTCTCTAATCTTGAAGAAGAAAAGTCCTCACCCTCTGATCTCCTCCACCTCTCAGATGTGCAGCAGAACAAACAGAGATAATGAGAGCGAGGGCATTTTAGCTGTGTTGTGAATATAGACAAAGACTGGTCCACACTTTGAAGTTGCTTGAAACCAATTTCAGTGATGAGCAGGTGCCACGGAATTAAAATTCAAGAGCTGTGCCATGAGCAGTTGCTCCAAGTTTGACCCTATCAGGAAGAAGTTCACACCTGCAGTGAGTCAGGCAGATACCCCACGAGGATCTGTGGAGCAGTCACCGCTGGAAGCTTTTATTCAGTCATCCTTGAGTAACTTATTCATCCATTCAAGGCTGCTCCCCACCCACACGTCTCCTGGGGATCCAGATGTCTTCCATAATCCAATTATGGAAACAATAACTCCAGGAAATTGTTTCCCGATTGTAATCCTTGTGAGACGCGAGAGTGTTCTTCGAAAAACAGTGGGAGAGCAGAGCTGTGCTGTGCTGCAGTGGCAGTGTTTCCCCTGTATGAAGCCTGCAGTGTGGAACAGTTGTTCAGACCCAGGAGGGAGTTTCCCTGCCAGCGTCCGCCTCTCCTGCTCTCATCTCACCATCACCCCTCCCAGTGGTCTCTTTGGGAGACCTCATCTCTCTCCTTCATACCTCCACCCAGCTATCTTTTCATCTTCTCATGACTGCCTCCTTTCATAGCTACTCAGCGTAGAGTCTCAAGCGGCTTGGCGGGAAAGATCCGAGTGGCCTGATGCTGTTAAACTCGTGTGAGGGTTTAATTTCTCTACAAATGTCACTGTGTTTGGGGCCCCAAACCCACAAAGTTAAGTAGTTCATCTATTTTAAGACAAATTATACTTAAATCTCTCCACTGCATCTAGGCCTCTCTTAGAGTTATTCCTGCGATTTCCCGTCAACGCTCCAGATGGTTCATTAAAGTATTCAATTATTCAGCCATTTAGAGGAATATAAAAATATGACATTTTTAAAAATCAATTTCAACTTTTCCTTTTATTTCCTAAAATTCATGATACGCCCCGACCGAATCATCTGTAGGATCAGTCACAGAAGCAACATTTACTTTTAATTGTATTTTACTTTACTATTTTTATTTTTACTTGAGTAAAAGTATTGTTTACTTATTCCACGAATGTGTAACACAACAGAGCCGGTAAAAAGTTAGGTTAAGTACCCCTCCATATTTTAATATTTTATCTATCTATAGCTATATACACTCACTGGCCACTTTATTATGACCACCTGTACAATCTAATACGATCCAATACAGCAGCTCTGCCATGAATTCTACTTTTACAAGGTTCTAATTTCTCAGTTTCTTGGTTGAAACCGATGGTTCGAGCTGGTCCCAATGTTTTGGCCACACTGTTTAAAGTCAATGAGGTGGCCTAAACATTAGGACCACTTCTTTCTATATTGAACTCCAGTACAACTCTACTAACCACTTCTGTGCTGGACTGCATTAGACTGCACAGGTGTACCTAACAAAGTGGCCAGTGAGTGTAGATAGATCGAGAGAAAAGTGTGCTTGTCTGTGATACTGATAGTTTTCCAGCTAAACACTAATTGTTTTAGACAAATTTAATTCATCAGCTGATCGGGGGTCAAAGGAAACTTCGAAACCTTTTATCCAATTGAGTGACAGTATTGACTGTCACTAGCAATAGAATTAACTGCAGCTATTCAGTAATTTCTCTTAGTTTCCAAATTGGCTTTCGTGATTTTCGGGTCTCAATAAGGTTTTATTGGAATTGTATATATTTTTCTTACATGTTCAAAGCTCTAAATTCAAACTTGAAGCTGAGGTTTGGATAAAAGTGGAATGGAAAATGTAATTTTAACTTCCGATGAAGCGTGGTCCAAGCCACAGTAACACCTTTGGAAAAGCCTGAATTGAAGTGGCAGGTTTTGCATTATGCTAAGACCATTTCCAGTTAAGCAATTCATTAGATCACTGGGTTTCCCTGCAGCAGGCCTAATGCAAATACAGAGGGCATGTGAGTTTGAACCAAAAGAATCTGAAGGGAAGAAATGACTCAAATATAGTAGTGAGGTTGAGCCCTGTGCCAGCTTGTGTTTGTGTACTCTTTGCTTCAAAGCAGCCTGGTACGTGTGGTCACTTTGAAAGGCATGAATAACACTGACCAAACCAAACTGACCGTGGTTCATTTTGTCCTGGCTGAAAGGGCGAGTCCCAAATGCCAGAAATTAAAGCTCTTCCCATCATGTTTTTTTTTTTCTTCTTCTCACTGCACATCTGCAACTTAAGGAGGTTTTGTCTGGAGAGATAATGGCGAGAGCAGTCAGAGAAGACAAAGAAGAGGACATGAAAGAACAAAGAGGGAGCGAGCTGAGGAGGAGTGACAAAAACGAGGGAATGAAAGGGAGCCGAGTGCCCCAGAAACCATATAAACCCAACCGAAAAATGAAAAATGACATTCCTGGGAGACAGGAGTGGTGGAAAAGACCGAGGACCGTCATCATCGAGAGGTCTCGGGTGACAGATGGGCTGCAGGGAGGACGGGTGGAGATGGATTGAGAGCGGACAGAAAATACAAGGAGTGACTGTACACACAGCTGCAGAGGTTGGACTCATCATCTCCGGTGGAACCACCAAACAAAGTTATTTTCAAATCCTGAAAATGTCTGTGTCTCTTACAGACGCATAAACTGGCAATTCAATGGAGACTTTCAAATTGGGATGCTGACAGTGAGACAGAGTGGAGCGAAAAGAATCGTTAAACATTTACGTTCAACCATCACCACCTTCCCCGTGTTTACCTCCTGTTTGTCTAAAGGAGTGAAGATCCAGTGGGACGCGTCCTTATCTCTTACAGGATAATTAGCTAGAAATGTCCGGTCACTGGCTCGGAGTCTGTGGTCTGTTGACAAGTGAATAGAGACACACACGCACACACAAAACCCAACACTACACCCATTTAGGTCATTCTGATCTGAGCACAAAAGTACGCAAATGTGCACAAAGACTCTAAACAAGAAAACAATGACGTTGCATGTGCACACTGTGTGCTTTCACCTTTATGTTATACAGCACCCGAATCCAGCAGCTTTTGGTTCTGATGTGCACAAACCCCCCAAAAAAAGAAAAACAACTCAAAGACAAGACTGTTTTACTGCAAGCATATTTTAATACAAAAACAGAACAAAAAAAAATTGGTTTATAATTTTAGTTTTTTGTTTTACTTTTACACGACGGACTTCTAGTAACACCCCTCCCTCCCTTCATGTTCTCATCATCACACTGAGAGGAGCACAGCATCAAAAGGTGGTGGACTTGTCTCCTGCGCCCTGAATCCCCCTCAGAGACACAATAAATAAATAAAAATCACCATAAGTTGTATTCTTTCTTATTGTAATGTCATTTCATAAACTTCATCTCTTACACTGAGATAACACAGCGACAATTCGGCCCCGTCGATGACAGGACATTTGAAGAAAAAAAAAAAAAAGCCTAGAAGAAGAGACGCTGGGGAGGGACATGAGTGAAGAAGCCTGCTCTCATTAATCCACTCAGCCCAGGACTCCTGTCATTCATATCAAAGTTCTTTCTACACATGAAGGGCAAACCCCTTTGGTCATGGTCTGGGAATCGCAGTCATTAGCACAAAAGAAAAATGAACAAACAAGGCCACAACTAGAATCAGTGACCTAGTGAATGATGTCATGTTACAATAAAGCAGAAACACACTTTACACACACACACACACACACACACACACACACACACACACACACACACACACACACACAGAGATAATGTCAAAAGGTGGATTGGACATTTACTTGGTACAAAAGAAAAAAAGAAGAAGAAACAATTCACAATTTCTTTAACAATAATACTAAATCACTCTTTGCCAATGGTGATATGACATTAAACTGAAAAATAAATAGATGTTTTTTTTTTAGGCTAGAAAACAAAAGTACAACTCACTACATCATAAATTAACCAGAAAATGAGAAGAAAAACTAATTTGTATTTGCAAATTAAAATTTTGCATACAGTGACTCAAGTCAATGACCTGTGGTATCTCCTGTAACAAAGACACACGCGATACACAACCACCATGCGTGTGAGAATGTGTGTGTGTGCTGCTGGGTCGCTAATGGCCACGCAGTGTAGACGTTAAAGTGGAACCGCAGAGAAAGAGACAATAGGTGCATGCTGGTTGTCGAACTCTGCAAATGCGGCCATTAACATCTGGTTAGGTTACACATGTGGTTTACTGTCAGTGATGTGCCGTTAGTTGAATGTGTCACCGTAAAAATAGTTCTGTCTATTGCCGTTTGAGATGTTGCTGTTTTGGATTGTTGGGCCGGTATGTGACAGAACCACACCGGCCTTTTTCTGAAATGCACACACGGGGCTGATCTTAACGTTCCAGCGGTCGGGAGGAGTCTGCTCTGTGGGTTTTGAGTGTGTGAGTGTTTGCCCTCAGCAGCAGCAGCAGCACCAGCACCGATCCTCTAAGTCTGAGGTTAGGCGGTGTGTGTGTGTGTGTGTGTGTGTGTGTGTGTGTGTGTGGGACAGCGTTTCCCGCCTCTTGAGCTCTCCACATGTGGTGTCTGCCTCTGCAGATCTGCTGAGGTGACTCTTTTTCCCACCAACCAGTCAAGGGAAAGGGACATGGCAGTCGTTGCATATTTTCTTTTTTAACTCATCGCGGAGGCATCTGACCCACAAGCCAAAATAATTACCCACAATTCTTTTCTTTTTCTCCGAATCTCAGCTGAGCTTTTTTTGTTTTTGCAGCCGTGGTGGTGCTGGTGCTGGCGGCCTGTCCCCCTCCCTCCCTCGCCTCTGTGTTAACGTGTGTGTTTGTGTGTCAGCGTGGTACAAAGCAGTTTACAGACTTTCTCTGTTGCTGTGTGTAACAGGAAGTAAGGCAGCATCACGTCAAGTCGGTCGGTGTTCGGTTCCCCACTACTGGGGGACATTTGACAGACAAAGCAGGACACTGGAAGGCAAACTGGGGTCGCTTCTTAAAGGGGAAAAATTCAGTTTTGACCCCACAAACTTTACTCCTCTTGTGCATGTTCATCGTTCAGTCTAAGTGCGCGGGGAAAGAGCAAGATGGAGATCATCCAACCATCTCTTCCTTTCCCCTTTGTAATATATCAGTCATGGTGCACATATGCTATGGATGGACATCCAGACGGAAGAGCTGGAACACCCAACATGGCTGATGATAGCAGTCCACCCTCTGTTAAAGGGAGGAGTAAGTTCTTCTCCAGTTTCTCTGTGGCTGGGGCTATTTCTTTGCAGACCCCGGGGTCTTAGGGCTTGGGGTCTTCTTAGAGATCATGGGTATCTTGGAGGGTTTGGCTCCGGTGCCGGGACGTCTCGGCGTGTCTGAGGTGTCAGAGCAGACGGAACGAGCGTCCTGGAGTTCCGATGCATCCGATGCATCGCTGCCGCGGCGACTGCTGGCTCTGCTGCCCGCCCGGCTGCCAGCTCGGCTGGTTGGACCGCTGGCTGTGGACGCCCCTCGCTTTGGGTCTGACGTGAGGACAGAACAGAGGGAAGATGAAGAAAGAAAGAGTTCTTATAAAATCTTGTTCTTGTCAATAACATAAGAAAAACATTAACAACAATTTCAGCTTGCTAGAAATATGTTTATGAAATTTAATAGCTAGAGGCTCCAATGTTACACCAAGTTAAGGTTTTCACACATACCAGACTACTGCAAACTTTGGGATATTTGGTGAATCCTTATTTTTCACGCGATAAGAGAATTTGCTCCCTTTAAGCCACGAACATCAAAGGGCATAAAAAATACAGTGTACAGTCTACAGTGTCTCACCAGTTCGTCCAGGTTTGCTGGTGTGCGACGTTCCTCCATTCTCTCCCGTCAGAGACCCTCGGCTCGAGTGGAAGGTCGGCCTTTTGAGTTTGGACCCCGACGCCGCGCCCTGCAGGAGCATCAGGAGACATCAGCTGAGGTCAACTCCACCGGGGAGCTGAGTGCATCATTCACATTACATTCACGCTAGGATTTTAACACAACGCGACGAGTATGTGGACAGTAAATTACTCTGACACACGTCACCAGACAAAAACAGACCAACAAATAATTGCAAAACACAAAAATTAAAACTACACATACATATATTTTAACACACAATCTACAAATTCTACATGTAACTGTAAGTGGTACAGGTTTGTTGTTTTTGTTTATGACAAAATGTAGTAGTAGTAGTAGATCACTGAAGTGGGGCTAAAGGCTGCGTGATCTTTAAACTGCCTGCTTACAGCCAGTAAAACTGGGCTTCAAAATGTAAAACCGAAGTTTGCCAATGTGAATAAGTAGTTTCATTATTAGGATGAGGTTTTAGTTTGACCACATCATTGATTTTTCAAATTAAAGGCCATATGAAAGGATATGAAAGTTTTCATATGACAGCAGCAGAAGTACAACCTCCTGTGAGGAGGAGTGGGGGCACTTGGGAGTGTGCGTTAGTGCATCAGCGCGTTCAGTGGGGTGGGGTGGGGTTTGTTGGGGGGGGGGGGGGGGGGGGGGGGGGGGGGGAGAAGGAGGTGGATGGGTGGATTGAGTGTGTTACCTCGTGCCCAGGAGTGGTGTGGCCGAGATCTGGGCAGCAGTGGCACTTGGTTGGCGTTGGAGTTTTACTGTGTGCCAGCCAGGGCTTGGCATAGTCGCGCAAGTGAGTATGGGAGGACTAAAGGGAGGAAGGAAGTAAGCAAGGGAGGAAGGAATGAAGCAAGGAAGGAAAGAAGGAAAGGGGGGGTTGGAAGAGCAGGAGAGCAAAGCAGCGTTGGAAAGAATCAAAAGAGAAGGAAGAAGAGGGAAGGAGCCATTGACCAAGCGAGGGAGAGCAGCGCAGTGTGTTGTTTTGTGAGTGGATTTTTTATTTAGTTTTTTTTTAAACAGAAAACCCAACAACGCAGGGAGGACATTTTTGAAGCCAGGTTAGCGGGGTTCAATGACAGGAACGAGGGGGGAAAAGGCAAAAAGACAAAGGAAAAAACAAAGAAAGAAGAAAAACAACAACAAAAAAAAAATCAAAGTTCACAGTTAGGAATGTGGTGATTTTTGACAACAAGAGGATGACAACAACTGCACAATGTGAGATAAACCCATAAACACACACTGTCCCTCACACACACTCACTGTAATGCTTTTGCAAAGCAATCAGGTGACAAACAGTGGTGACAAATGAAAAGCCTCACTAACAACAACACTAACAGCTGATAATGGGCCCTGAGCTTTTACCATGAATGTTTCTGAATTAAACATGCACAAAGGTGAAAAACAGACAAATAGTGTGCAGAGATCAGGAATAAAAGGCTTTTCTGCTTCCACTACCATGACCATGGCGTTCAGGCCCAAGACCCTTTGTTCTTCATATAAGTAAAGTCTTTCAATAATTTGTTTCATATTTTATTTGGCATTGAGTTTACTTATCACCACGTTACTTATGTTGATTATCCTTCGGGTTAAATAGTGAGTAATTAGTAAAACCCTCCTGGATCAATGCTGAAATGTAAAGACATGATGTAAACAGAAACCTGTCTCTGGATGATACAAAGAATTTAACTCTGACTCGAAATACTGATTTGTTGATTTCTGCTCTTACCCTTGAAGATGCGGAGGCTGTCGGTGTGGCAGGGGCCGAGGGGGCCGAGGGGAGGGAGGCGCCGCTGTGGGAGGCCGAGGAGGAGGAACGGGTGGGGGAGGCGTTGCGGGAGCCAGGTTTGGACCGTCTGCCCCTGGAGCGTGAGATGACCACGCCCATGCCCACACCCTGAGGAGCTCCTTCAGGAAGGATGAACTTCTCCCTCAGCTCCAGGTTGGTACGACCACGAGCTGAAGGGAGAAGCAGAGAGAGACACACAGAGGCACAGGGGAGACAAATGAGTTGGTTTGTGTGCGTCGGCTCACGGTCTTCCTGCGGCTGGGGGCGGCAGAGGCAGCGAGCAGGGTGAGGGAGAGAGTCGGTGCTTCCTTCGCTGCAGAAATCGGGGCATTTGAGAGCGCACGTGAGCAGAGTGGGTGTTTGGAGGAGTGGGGGGGGGGGGTGTTCAGCGAGTGCACTTTGGTTGGTTCAAAGGTTGGTGGTGAGGTGAGCGTGTTTGGTTTGTGTGTAACAGTAGGAAACGGATTCAATACGCAACGAAAGTCAGTAAGTCGTCCGTTTGTGGACACGTTTTGGAGACACGCTGTCATTACTGCAGACAACCAAAGAGCTGCGTTGGGGAAACAGACTTACTCACTTCTCTGCCCGCTGTTAGATGAATAGATCGACGTGACTCTCATTTAGCTTAGCTTAGCAGAAATACTCCCCTCACCAAAGATAAGAAAAGGTAATAAAACCCGTCAAGACAATACTTAAAGTCAACGGAACCCAGGACAACGTGCGCTAAAGGCCTTTACACTGTGGCTTATGTGTGAATGGAACAAATGAGATCAAACATGTTGAGCATGATGAGCTTTCAAGGTGCTGACAGACAATTTCTTTAATCTTTGGGCAGCGTACACGATGTCAGAGCGGTTTTGATCTCGCCATCAAATTCTCTACAAAACTGAAAAAGTGAAGCGACTTCCACAAAACGTCAAACTATTCCTCCACACAATGGCAGGTGTCTCCAGGTTTGTGGTTGAAACAAAAGCCAAACATCTCACTAAGTGACGCACATGTCTTGAGGGCAGTGGGAGTAAAAGCACAGCCTCTCATCTCTCTTTTTCCATTGGACTTCCTTTTTTTTTTCTCCTTCTTGCTGTGTGGAAGCATCTCAGCTCTGCAGTGTATACACAGTACGTGTATAAATATATGTGTGGGTCATGCCTGGTTTATGCATAGCAAGAGAGAGCCCGGAGTTTCAGGGCTTCTCCCTTCTTCAAAAGGCACTCGGCAGCATTCTCAGACAGAAGGTTTGTGCAGCAGCCTCAGCAGACAACAACAAGCCTGGAGAAGCCAGCCACACAGAGAGAGAGAGAGAGAGAAAATGGTGGGGAAAAGAACCAGGGATAATTAATGGAGGATACTGAGAGGAAGCAAGGAAGAGAAACAAGATGAAAAAGTAAAACAAAAGGGTGGAAAAAAAAAAGAGAGAGAGAGAGAAAGAAGAAGGGGAGGAGGACTGAATCTAGCTGTAGCAGCAGTGCAACTCTTAGCCTCACAGTCATCGACCCTGGCAACCCAACAGCAAGGCCAGTCAATTGGACGGGTGCACCCTGCAATTACGCCCCCGCCCCCCCCTCAACGCTAGCCAGCCAGGTGCACCCTGTAATTGTGTCTCCCACCAACTAGCCATCACATTTTAAAAGCCGTGTTGGAAGCTAGCGTTATTAGAAACCCAGGCTGGCCACGCCCAGGTCTAGGAGAAGAGCTTTTACCTTTTGTCTGTGTGCAGACAAACTCAACATATAGATTTGGCAATTTTTTATTTATTTATTTATTTTTTTTACACATTCTGTCCTCCTTCCTAAGCACCTTCGCCCGTATTTGTTGTTTAGCTCACCTTTTAAAATGTGTCTGTCCTGATTTTATCAATTACAAATGCATAAAATCGGAATGCATAAAAAAAGACCAGGGGTTGGCCAAACCCTGCTTTATGTGTGAGTTAGAAAGCGTGACGCAAACATGTGGCACACTGACAAGACTGAGATGAATGCCTATACACACAGACTGATAGAAACCTAACACACACACTGACACGTATATATGTATATACAAACACACAGCTGTGGTTAAAGATGGGGAGCTGACAGCTGGATGGATGAAGAGTGAAAGAGACAGAAAATTGGAGTGAGAGACAGAGAGGAAGTGTAGATACCTCGGCAGCAGAAATAGCCTGGAGTGACTGTTACTAAGAGACAGAAGAGACAGTGTGAAATAACTGCATGCTCATGGTGGAACGAAGAAAGTCTCGCACACACACTGTTCACACACCACCCAAAATGAGCACATGCACACACACACACACACACACACACACACACACACTTTGGACAAATGCTTAACAAATCTGATAAATATCACTTCTTCAATTTAAAGGCACTCACACTGAGAATGACACACACACACACACACACACACACACAGATCAATGAACTCCGGAGAACAAGTGTTATGACCCCTGAAATGTGTTTTTAAGAACAGGCCAGGATTTCAGAGCTTGCATGAGTAGCAACAGCTGGACGGGAGGTCAGGAGAACAGTAGGGAGACAAAACGTTAGTCAGGTGATCACAGTCAGCAAGGCGGAGCAACAAGGGCAAACCAACAAACCAGAACAAAGAGGAAGAGCTGGAGAAAAGATAATGGGAAGGGACAAAAAGTGAAGACATCTGGAAGAGCGTCCAGGGGCAACAGAAGAAGAAACTTACTAAAACACACAGAGGAACGACAGGCAGTTAAGAGAGAGTGAAAGCATAAGAGAGAGAGGAGAAACCCAACCTATACGAGATGAGATGGAGCTACTGGAATCGGAGCGGAGAATCTTAAGTCCTGGATGTTGCACTGGGGAAAGAGAACAAGGAAGGGAGGGAGGGGGAAAGAGAGAGGGAGGAAGAGGGAGAGAACTGAGGCCCATGCATCATGCAATACTACTGTTATATTCACGGGAATGAAGAAAAAAAAAAAAAAGGACAAGGACAGAGATGAGAGAACCAGCTGTGTATAAACAGGAAGAAATTGTGACAAGATAAAATGGTGATTCCCTCACAACTGGTAGAACAAAAAGGACAATAAGAGATGCAGAGAGAAACACCACACTGACTGTAGACGTCACTGGAAAGAGAAGAGAGGAGTGAGACAGTGCAGCATTATTACTGCACCACCTGCTGACAGACCAAGTTGGTTTAGACTGTGTGCAAGCTTGTGCTTGGTGGTGTACACATGTCATGAGGAGGCGTCCCAGGAGGTTTGTTAGCTGCTGTGAAGGGCAGTGTGGTGGAAATGGGAGAGCGTGACGAGGAAAAACATGTTTGTGTGACCAGCTTTTTCAAAAATCTAAAATAAAATCGATTCTTGTTGTGGTTTCCTGGGAAGTATGTATGAACAAACTACATTGTTTTTGCTAACCAACTTTTTCAACCAATTGCAAGGTCAACTATCACCCGATATAAGTGCAGGCTACAAAACTCCGGTATTGCTCTAGAGACAGAAGAGGAGACAGGAGGTATGATATTGCGCCCGTGTGAAAGACTCTGTGCTTGTGTTCGAGAGCAGAAACATTGGAATACGTGTGACTGTCTCTGGGTAATCATAGCTCACCTCTGCACGGATCGTTCTTGACCAGAAACTCATCCAGAGCCATCCAACCGCCGCCGACTCTCACCATTACCGTGCTGCGCAAAATCCTTACCAGACGCAGCTGCTGAGAGTCGCCGAACTGCGGCCCGAGAGGAGAGAAGAGGAGGAGAGAGGGGACACACAAATATGTTTAGGGACAACAGAAAAAAAAAAACCTTGAATGAGAAGTAAAACACTAGGGAGAGAGAAAGAAACACAAGATTCAGAGCTATTCGTTGAAGGAAATAACAGTTTACATATTGATTGACGAGATTTTAAGTATTCACACCAAACCCATGTACCAAATCTGAAAGGATGATGGATCCTACTTCATGCAATGACAGAAGAACCATGCACTGACAGCCTCAGCCCAGTTCACCCAGCCACACAAATGTAAGCATTATTATTTACAGTAGAAAACCCACAACATTTTCAGTTGATTTTTTTTATAAAAAAGGATCTAAAAGGAGCAGAGATCCAAAGCAATACCAGCACAGATGGAAATTGCTGAGTCTCTGTCCAAGCAGCTCGATTTGTTTCCCAGCTTCAGTCCAAAGCACATATCACCGGACCACTAATTATCACTTCAGCCATGTCACTGTCGCCTGCTTCACATTGTGCAATTTGTCACTCAACACACAACAAATCACAGCAGGGACACAAGTGGACAGGGAAACCTGCTTACACGTTGCAAAGCCACAACAGAGTTCTGCTTCGTTTTTTATTTTTTTATTTTTTCGAGCTTCTCTTTTTATATCCGGTTAATAGTTTAAAGCAAAACAGCAGCACTCTATTGGTGGAGAACCAGGAAGCAGATTTCCCACATTCAGTCACAGCAGCGGAAGTCACTTTACCTGGTTTCCGAGGAAGAACTACAATAAATCCAGTGGACACGGAGCGGACGGTCACAAGGAGAAAGAAACAGAGCGAGAGTGAAACAACATGTAACGTCATCTGATGTTTTTCTAACATGTAAGTTCTGGCATTTCTAAGTAGACAAGAGCTTCTTAAAAGTGCTTCTCACAAAGTTTATGTTGTGTGCATTTCTGTTATTTCAACTCAGTATCAATGGTCCAAGCAAAACGATGCAATGGATGTGATGGTCTGGATGTTAACACGTTTTTGTGTGGAGTGGAGCTGATGATGGTGAGATAGAGGTGAAGAAAATGATGGGGAGGACATGAAGCCAGACAAACACAAGACAGACATAAAAGCCGGTGTGTATTAGTATCCTCAGTGTCCTGCAGTGAAGACGCTGGAAATCATTACCCAGTGGATAATGACGGACCCAACAGAAGCTCCTGAAACGTATTATGACCCTTGTAAAAGGTTTCGGAGATGTGCACAGGCTGATGGGCGAAGCGTGAAAACACAAATACTGTACTATTTGCAGGGTTAAGGCAGGTGGGAACCGTGTTTATGAAAATGAAAGACTTAAAAATACCTTTGAGGGTGAATTAAACATCTAAATGGTATTTTTAGACTTAAACATAAGGCACCCTTGTGTTTTATGGTTTTAGTTTAACGATGCACTGGGGAATAAGACTTTAGTCATTCACTTTTTACATGATGGACTGTGATGACTATTATTACAGTTACGTTTCCATGTTTAGAAAAGAAAAATACCGACAAAGACAAACAGCTGAGTAAGTGCATCACTCAGACAATCCAAACCCCCTTTAATTCAAATGGTGTGACACATTACTTTCAGAGTTAAATTTGAATGAAATTCGTAGGAACGCATCTTGAAAACTGTGGGTGAAGTAACTATAGCCTTGCCTCACCCCCCCCGATTGTCTTGTTAATGTTTGGGTGATGGAAGAAAAAAGTTTCAGCTGACAATCCTGGAGTGCTGTGAATATTAGAAACAAGTTACATACACAAAGTGTTTACATGACATGTTATGATCCAGACATTTCCAATACACCATGAGATCATGATGTGAGATGGAAACATTTAAAACGATCTGATGTTTAGAAAGAGTGAGTTGTTAATTGGCGCCTGGCGGAGCAGGTGAAGAAGCAGCCAGTGAAGGACACGTTGTGTAACATGAAGAACTGTATCAAACAGCGTCTGCACGATAGTTCTTAGCATCCAGCCCTTCATTCGTATTTTGGTTTATTGTAGGTTGTGAGCCCTAAAAATGCATGAAATGATAGGAAAATACTATCAAAAGATTCAAATCTAATATTTGATGTTTACTGTGATGGATAAAACAGCACGTCCCTGAGGTGTGAGGATGTCAATTTGTCTTCTGCTCAAAGTCTGGAGAAGCCAAAAACTATTTGCCAAACAGCACTGACCCAGCTGTGTTAACCACTACAAATCTCTGGTTACTACTAACACTAACATGTCCTGTTTTAAAAGTATTTTAAAAATATGTATAAGTTTAGATTTAACATAGATCTTTATTGAACTGAGTCAAAAACTTACCCGGTATTTGTTCTCTCCTATCTGCTCCACCTGGAACCTCTTGGCACATTTGCACTGGGCCACTTGCCGAGTCACCTGCACAACGTCAAACAACAGGTCAGGCAAAAAAACAACGGCCTCGGCACTGGGTGTGTCCAATTATTGACTCAAGTCCCTGCAGAATTTATACCTTTACATTTACTTATTTTTACCTCATCCTCTATCTTATCTGCATCAGTGGTTGGTCTGTAAGCGTCCTTGTTGGGGTGCAGAGCAGCAACAAACTCGTAGTAGTCGATGTAACCGTCTCCATCTCTGTCAAAGATGTCCGCCACTGCAGTCATCTCCAGTTTACTGGTGGGAAACTCTGAACAGACAAAGGAATTCAAATACAAGCTAACTAATCACAGCGCATAAACGACGGATCAAACATGTCCAAAACCATGACCTACTTGATGCAAGGATGCCATCGACGAACTCCTGACGCGTGATCTTTCCATCTTGGTCTTTGTCGATACGTCTGAAGAAGTCCATGACGCGAGACTTCTTATGGTTCATCCAGCGCATGTATTTCTTCCTCCACACGTCAAAGTCAAAGTTGGCAAACTCTTTGAGCTGAAAGTTGATAATGTTTGGCAAAGTCAGAAAGTTTGATGTTTGACCATGAATGTTAACGGACGTGCAGGCTTTGGGTAGAATCTGTCGTATAACGCCTACCTCCTCAAGCCTGTCGAGGGCGTCGTTGAGTTTGCGCTGGCGGTCGAGAGCCAGCAGCCAAACTTGCTGCCACCTGGCACAGAGCTGGTTGAGTCGTGGGTTTCCTCCGGACATCTGCATGGCTGCCTGCTGCTGTTGCTGAGGTTTGCCTGTAGAGGATGTACAGAAATAGCAAGTCTTCCCTAGTCACTTCTGAGAAACCTTATGTAAATGTAATAGTATGAGTAACCTGTATCCCCACAAAGAGTGGGATAATAATATTTGTTCAGTGAGACGTAAATACAGGTTGACGTACGTGATCCTCGCCTCTCGGCCAGGCTGCTTGGTGTCTCAGCTGGCTTTCTTTTGTAGGTCTTTGTCACTTTGTCAACATCTGGCTGCTTCCTCGTCATCTCCTCCATAAACACCTAAAAACCACAAACAGTCAGTGAGAAAGACAACTGCAACTGGAACGAGCAAACAGCTGGGTTTAAGAGGGTTCAAGTCCATCTAAGGACGCATTCAAACACCAAACACTACGTTTCAATGTTTAGTGACCCACAAACAACTAACAAGAAAGCCACCTGGTGTTCTGTGATGAGCGACTTGAGTTGTGGGATGTCCTGAGGAAGCGGCTCCGTGTCTCTCTGGACCAACGTGGTCTCGGCCCACTGCAGCCACGACAGCAGCTCCTCCAGTAGGTTGGCGTTGTTGAGCAACTCAGTCAGAGCCGTCTCCAGCCGCTGCTCGTGCTGTTTCGCCCATGTCAGCACCTGCAGAATGAAGCCATTGATTATTTGGACTGTATTATACATTTGACATTTACTCTTGAATGGAAGCTAATACATTCAGATCACGTAAAAGTTCAAAATAAAATGAAAAATATTAGCTGGAAAGGGGGCCATTTGAAAATGTAATAATTAGGATCGATAATTATTTAAGAAGCTAGTTATTGACAGACAAAATCTGATGTTTACATTTTAGTTCATGGCTCCGAACTAAAATGGATCTAAGCCTTAAACTAATCTGCAACTAATTTGCTTTCTGTACCTTAGCCCCACCCCCCTCTCACCTCCTCAAAACGCGCCCTGATGATGGTGATCCAGTGTTTGATGGTGGTGATGGAGTCAGGGTGACATACGGTCAGAATGGCCTCTCCCATGCCAGCTGCTTTGTTGACATCCGTCCTCTTCTCCTCCACCGTGCCCATGAAGTCACGGTGCGTGTGCAGAAGCGCCTGCAGAGTCTCTGCCTCCTCAGGGAGGACTCCACGGAAGCGAAGCGTCTGCTCTGCTTCCGAGAGCCACTCCAGAATCACTTGCACCGATGTACGAAACTCTTCCGCCTGTGGAAAATAAAAATACAAAGAAGAAGGCGACACGTCTTTAAAAATGTTTTGAGCATTATTTGGCTGCACGGTTTATCCTCAGTTTGTGAGAGAAGCGTCACAATCAGCAGAGCAGTTTCTTCTCTGACCTGCTTGAGGGCCTGCTGGAGGCGGGTCTGCTTGGTGACTGACAGGGCGCACACAGTATCCCAGCGGTTGCTGAGCTCCTGGAGCTGAACTTTGACCCATGCTGTGTCATCGCGGCCGGTCTCCATCAGCTCCCGAGCTGAGCGCTTCAGAGCCTGAATGTTGGTGGTTCTCTTACCCAGTTCCTTCTGGAAAGCCTGTAAAGTTGGACATCACACAGTGTTGTGAGGCTAGTATGACTAGTATGAAACAGAATTTTGTGCGATTCAAGCAGAACCGCATCATCCTCTCGTTAAGCTCTGTTTAGTGTACACACCTTATGTGAGTCCATGAGATTGGACACCAAATCCAGGTCTCCGTGGACGGGCTGATCTTCAGCTAGCTGAGGCTCTACCCGGTACAACCAGTCAACAAGGGCCTGCAGAGCCTCTGCAAACTGACCTGAGAACAGCAGAGCCTCTTCCAGCTTGTGTTGTCTGGATGGAAAAGAGACACGACGGCTGTTAATTGCCATTTAATGTTCACGTGACAATATCAGACCAGTGATTCATAGCTGGGTGAAACAGATTCATTCCTCATCCTGTCTACCTCTCCACACTCCTGCCACAGACTGTGTCCCACTTGTCACGAACTTCTCCAACCAGGTGATCCAGTTTCTGACTGTCTGCAGGAAGCTGAGCCTTGTCCCTCATGGCCTTCCCAGACCTCACCGTGGTGTCGTAAACAGGCTGCTTTGATCCCAGTGCTTTCTGAAACTCCTAGATATGCAGATATGACAGAAATGACAAATACTGAGCTTGTGTACATACACTTGCTGGGAACAGGTATAGTTTTTGCTAATGTTACCTTGTGTTTCGCCAGTTGTACTTTGATCTTATCTGGCTCATTGGAGATCTCCAGCTCTGAGTCGAGTCTTTTCTCAGCTTCTTCAAGCCAATCTGTCAGCTTCCTCCAGGCCTCATGAAACTAAGGAAAGAGCGGAATATTAATGGTTGTACTAATGGTGTGTGTGTGTGTGTGTGTGTGTGTGTGTGTGTGTGTGCGCGCGCACTTTAGTGAGACTGTCTGATTCGTACCTGTTTGGCTCGTTTGCGGGCCTCATCAAGGTGTCGACCGCGGTCCAGTGACCTCTGGACCAGCTTATCCCAGCGTGCCTGAACACTGAGCAGGAGGTTCTTTATGAGAACAACGTCCTGCTTCAGGCTGGCAAAGCGAAGCTGAGACCCTGCCTTTTCCAGAGCGAGGACTTGCTCTCTGTGGGTGTTCACCTCATTCACAAACACCTGGACAGACACCGACAAGAAGAAAGAGTTACAGTAAGCAAGAACATTAGTCACATTAAAATGTGCAAATGCTAAAAAACTAATAAAATAAGCTGTTAAATATCAGGGTAAACCAGGTTTCTCATGACAGGAGGATATTGAGTATTTACCTTGTGCTCATCAATCTGGAAGAGAACAGTGTCCAGGATGAGGCTGGGGGGTTGGGCCATGTTCAGAGTCTGTTCGGCCTGGGTCAGCCAGTTAATGGTGTCCTGCAGAGAAGTCTGGAAACCTGTTGCCAAGGAAACAGCCTCCTCGAGCTTTGCCTGTCAAACAGAGTTCACGCAGAATTTGAAGTTGACAACAAATGTGCAACAAAACAGAGCATCAACAACAAGCAACCTTTCCCACAATGCTTTACCCTGCGGTCTTCTATCTTAGTGTTGAGGCTGGCCCACTTGTTCTGCAGCATGGCCATGTTTTGCTGGGTCTGGGTGGTACCGGGCCCTGCTTCCTCTCCTCCTCGCGCCAGCAGCGTGGACTCTCCCTGGTCCAGCAGCCGGTGGTATTGGTCTGCTCGCTGGGTCAGCTGAGCCTGAAGCTCCTGGAGACAGAGAAGACACAGGTGTGAAATGACAGCCTGCGTGTAAAGTGAGCGCTGTTGCGTTTCACCACTTGGTTTAAAAGAATTAAATGCTATCAAATTTTCATAGTCACCATATGGCAGGTGTCTCTGAATTACCAGAAAGCCGTGTAAGCTAAAACCATGAGCAGCTGCTCAAAACATTCATGCACTCTGAAATATTTTAATCCATCTGTTTATAGCATTACAACGAGTATAATAACTTATTGTTAATGCTCAGCTGTATACAACAGTAGGCTTGTTCATAATAAAGAAACAATACATGTGTTCTTTTATACCAATGACCAAATTTAGAGCTTATAATCTGAACATTGCAGCACCTGCTTATTTCACACAAAATGGCAGCAGAGAATTAATTTCTGTTGCTAAAAAAACTACAAAATTATATTAGTCGCTGTTACCATGTGTTGTTGGAGCTGCTCTCTGGCTGTTTCTGGGAGACCACCCGTTGGTTTAGCAGCAGATAGCTGGCTGTCAGTCCTCCTCAGCCACTGGAGGAACTCCTCCAACTCACCATGAAAACCTTCAGCCTGCAGGGACAATGGGGTGAGGAGTAGTCATAACAAATTAAATATATATTTCTCACCACTGATATCATGAAAATATTTCCCCTGTAGAGTTTAAATGATCTTTGTGCTTTGTATTGAGCTCTCTTCCCTATGGGAAGTGTATCTTAAATTACCTTTTAATAAAGTTCTGGCAAATAAAAGTCATTCATATCCTTGAAAAATTACTTTGCAGAGCTCATCCTACATTAATAATCTTTGATCACAAGACACATATTTGCTGTCTGGTCCTGATGTGCAGACAGAACTGAGAAAAATGCTTTCATGTTCTTAACTTTTACCACTTGGAATAGTTTGCAGAGGGAAATTAAATTAAGTGGACTGAATTAAAAAAATTTACGATAAACGTTACGGTAATTTATTCTTTTTCTACAGGTCTTTGTTTTAGCACGTCTCAGCTTTCTTAAGATTGATAGTAGTTTGATAACCTCCTCTGTTCCACTCATTTAACCATTCATGGTTGCCTGGTTCTGGTTTTCTAGTACACTGGTGTGTTTTTAAAGCACTGATTTGTTTGGGTTCTAGTTTGGGCAGTACTTGCACATAAATGCCATTAAACTTCACAGTGACTTCCCTATAGTAACACAACACTTCTTGCCGAAAAATGCCCACAGATGAGATTCCTGGGAGAAACCTGCATTTCAGATTATGTCATCTTGTTGCTCAAACTATGGAGCTTCTAATCATGGTCAACCTGCTTCTTCACAGCTGCCCCAGATGACATCATCTGAACTCCTAATAATGAAAAACTCCCCCTAGTGATGTCTTCTTTAGGAATTAGAAGCTTCGGTTTGCCCCACGTCCTTCAGTTAGAAGCAGAGAAATTATTTAATAAAGGGAAGTCAGAGGCAAGTCAGAGGCTTAAAAACATAAATGTATGTTTACACCCTAAACTAAAAGCTGCCTTTTATTGTTGGATTGTGTTGTCTGGAACTTGTTATGCTGCAGCATTGGCCAGGTCTCAAAAGAAAAAAAAGAGGTTGCTAACTTTATTACATTAATGTGAAGTCGTACTTTTACGTTTTGCATTATAGTGTATAATCGCAATACAACTTTGGAAGTGCTAAACTGTAAGGACAAAACAACCACTACTGCTACCACGGCTGTTGCTGCACATCAGCTGTAATAACAGCCACTACACAATCTCATGACTTTCTTTAGCAAATGGGTTAATAAAAACTGACATCTAGGAAAATATTATTGCAGTCAAAATGTAGTTATTAATATAACTGAGAGCAGTGCAAATATCTAACTAAACTTGTTTAGGAAGAATCTCTTTTCAGCACAGTACCTGCTGTAGAGCCGCCTCCAGTAGTTTCTGTCGCTCTTGGGTCTTGAGCAGCAGACTCTCCCAGCTCTGGCTGAGCTGCTCCAGCTGATCCTTCAGGTGGCTGGCTTCGTCGCCAGGAGAGGACTCCAGCAGCTCAGCAGCAGCGCTGTTCACAGTCTCCACCGTGGCATGATGGGACAGCACATCGTTGCGCAAAACCTGGGACAGAGGAGGGGAAGGAGAGAGACGTTCATTACAGTGAATTTGATCTCAATTTTAACGGTGTGTTAAAATAACGTTTGGCTTTAATGTAAAATCCATAACATTGGGGCAACAAGCACAGGTGCAGGTGTCATAAACACAAAGGTTTCCAGTTTAAAAATGTCAAAAGATACAATATACATCTGAACAAGAAGAACAAATAGTTAAAAGCGGTATCTCATATTTTTTTCAGGGTGTAATGGATGGAGACATACGTGGTGTTTAGCCAGTTCAATTTCGATGGCCTTGGGGTCAGAGCTAACTGGCCGCTGTGTGTCCAGGGTGGCGTGTGTGTGGCTCAGCCAGGACTGCAGCTCAGACAGGGCATGCTGGAACTGACCCAGAGCTAGCAGGGCGGCCTCCAGCTTGTGCTGCGGTGGAAAAAAGACAAGATACGCTCAATATCTGGACTGTAATGAGAAGCGGCTGCCAACTGCATAAAGACCTACTGAATGCCAACAAAGGCCAACATCATCTTCCCAAGGGAAAGAGTATGAGCAAGAGGTGGGTCACAGAACAGTGACCTTGCAATGGCTGAAGTTTCAGTTTGTTACTCAGGAAATATGTTTGCACAGTGCTGCCACATGTGGTTCCTCTACCTGTCTCTGGGTGATTTTATACCCCAGGTTGTCCCAGAGGTGTCGGAGTTCAGTCAGCGGCTCCTGGATCATGTCCCTGTCTGTCTGGTCCGACACTTTCTTCAACAGTAGCTCCCCCTGGTGGCACAGCTTCTCCATGTCAATCTGCTGCTGGTAAACCTCCACCTTGTATTGCTGCTCGGCGCAAGAGGAGGAATGACATGAGGGTGAGTCAGGTCAGGAAAATTACCGTAGGTTAGGTCTGAATCCTAATCTGACCTAAAACAGATATTTGGGATCCTTCTAAAAGTACTATTACCATTAGTTCAATTCTAACAGGTTAAAAAAAAAAAAAAAAAAAAAACCTCTCATGCAAACCTTAAGCTCTTCAATTTGCTGTTTCACAGTTCCCAGGTCAGTTCCCACGGGCGACATGTCGCACAGTTTGATCACTGCGTTATCCAGGTAGTCAAACATGGACTGAAAGGATACAAAAATGTGATCAGGCCACAAGAGGATAATGTTTGTTACCAGATACAATCAGCATACCAAATATTTTCATGTTTAGTTAAGTTGGTGCAGGGATAACACCATGATTATCAATAAATCACAAGCTCCAACAAATTACTGTGGCTGGATTAGATTAGATGAGATTAGTTTTACTGCCTTTTATTAGATTGTTTGTGAGATGGTTCCTGCCATGTCATTTATTAAGAAACAGAATATTAAGAAAAGATAATGAGACTGTTAATCTTTGTTAGCTCCACTTGGCTTTAATTGTAGGCAGGGTCAAAGATAAACAGCCTAACTGTGGTGTACACACCTGCAGAGCATCCTGATACTGCACAGAGGCAGTCATTGCCTCCTCCAGTCTCTCCATCCTCTCCCTCCATGTTCGGTTCAGACCCTCCCAGGCAGCATTCATCTGAGAGAATAACAGGAAGACATCATTATTATTCTGTGTTGCTGTCATCACATTAATGATGCTTAAAATTTTTTTTAATAAAGATCGTGGTCCTTCTTTTAGCCACAGATGGTGTTCCCTAAGGTGGTAGAGATTTCTTACCTCATCAATGGTCTTCTTGACTTCAGGTTTCTCGGTTTCCCCACAGGCAAAGATGAGGTCAGCCCCAAGGGTCCTGACAAACTCCAGCTCCTCTCTCAAACCATCCGTCTCTGCCTTAATGGCCTGGTAGAGGAACAGATGGACATCTCATTCAGGAAAAAAACAAAAAAAAAACTGGACTACCAAAAGCCGAAGACCCTGTACATCGATTGCCTCCCTCCCCGTTCATCATACCTCTGCAGCCTCAATCTGTTGCTTAATGAGTGAGGGGTCCACACCAGGGTCCTCCAAGTCTCTCACAATGTCTTGGGAGTCTCGGAGGGTGCTCAGTAGCGCCGCCACATCGGCCCAGAACTTCCCGGCCAGGTCCAGGACGTCATTCAGCTTCCCCTCCCTCTCCTCGGCCCTCTGCCGGATCTCATCCCACAGAGAGCGCAGGCGCAGGAGGCGAGAACGAACAGCTGGAGGAACAAAGAGGGTCATGTATTAAGCAGGCAGGTACAGGAAAGCTAGTGGGAGCACAATGGTAAAACATCTTCGGTATTCTATAGCATTTTTAGTCTACTCTGAGAGTCTGGAACTCTTTAACATAAGGAATAATGGTTTCTTTGTTGGAATGTGCCATCTAGCGTCCACTCCTGGTTAAAGAAGTCATCGGCCCATTATGTCGCTGCACAGTGGGGCCATTTATTTCTATGAGGCGCCGAGGGCTGGAGGGTATCACAGCACAGCTTTCTGCAGGGCAAGTCAACAAAGACTTTTGTGTTTTGCTTCATAATGTGGTGGCGTTGGAAGAAATATGCACAACTGCATTGTTGATTCAGTTCCATTTCAAACTCTGACAGTGTCCGCCTGCTGGCATCGTGCCAGCAAAACAGACACTTATTTCGACCAGATAATTGTTTAGTCAGTCTGCTGATCGCAAACACGAGACTGCAAAAGCCAGTTTTTGGCCTCTCTGTTCTCTGTTCTGATCACTATTTAATTTAGCCAGTAATCTTTACTATCCCCAGTTAATGCACTTAATGTGTAGAACTCCTCTGCCTGTTTATTACATGAACTCTGTGGCCCCTCTGCCAATCTTACTTATTCAGCTGCCACTCAATGTCAGACACATCTCAACAACTCACCCTGAGCAGCGGGATCATCATGAGCAGCTCGGCCAATGAGCTCCTCTCCGCGGGAGCAGAGGGCGGAGAAGCTTGGCAGCAGTTTGTCCAGCTCCAGCCCTTGGGCTCTGTGCTCTGCCAGCTGCTCCCTGATCTTCTCCACCTCCGCTGCCACTGGAGGGGGCTGCCGCAGCCTCTGCACCGCCCCCTCTAAGGTCTCCAAAAGGGGGTCCATCTTGTCGTGAAACTGCGGACAGAAGGAGAGGTGGAGGAGACGTTTTAAGGAGGAGGAAGAGGAGGGAGTGTACTGAGGTTGCTGGGTTTGGGTTTTTGATAGAGTGACATTTTGAAAGTATGAAAATGCTGAGATATTATGTGGGTGGTTGGCCATCTGTGACAGAATACAGTAACATTCAGGAAGTTAAAAATGAGAAATTCTAAGGTGACCAGATCAAACAAATTCAAATTAAGGCTGTATAGTCTTTTGTGTCACATCTCAGTACTTCACTTTCAGCAAGTCATCCAGGTTGCGTTAACTCTGACAAAGTGGGGATGAGTCAACCACACAAGGGGGGGGGGGGGCCATTAACACAGTCGGCTCTAAAGAACTCGAGACAGATTTTGAATACAAAGATCACTCACAGTACAATCTGTGCTGAGCTGATGAGCTCTTTTTTATGCATGTGAGGAAAATGTATAATCACTACATAGCATAACAACTCTCATACAGCCACAAGGGAAACATTGGATCTGAATCAAGCATAGATGGAGACTAAAACAATCCCTATTACAAAGCATGTCTCAGGGTCGTACTAGGCTTAATTCAAGTCTACAGTCCTACACAAAGGGACAGATTGGATTTTTGGACACACAGGATCCGCTGACACATGATCTGGATAAATTTTAAATCAATAAAAGCTGCAGACAAGATTGAAGTAATTAATTGGGTTTGAGAGAGATTTAACCTTCTTCTACCTATTAATTTAGGGAAAAACAATATTTTCTGGTGAGATTAGTACTTAAATTAGATTCATATTTATTTAGCCTACCAAATCACGTGTCACCACAGCCTGAATGTCCCTTTGATGTTGTCAGTGAAGCGGTCTTACCTCTACCAGCTGGGTGATTGCAGTGAGCAGTGACCATGGAGAAAATGGTGGCAATAAACACCGCAAATCCACAATGAATGAGGAACGGGATGGACGAGGGAATGGGTTGCAAGGATGAGGGGAGGTGAGCATAATGAGGGAGTTTAGAGTCATGTTAGAGGGTAAGGGTGGAGAGACAAGAAGGGTGGATGATTTAGGGTGGAGTGAGTGGGATAGAAAAAGTGCAGGTGGAGAAAAAGAGAAGGAGCAATATGTGGATTGGTTTGAGGGGGGGGGGTGGAGGGTGGAGAAACAATATAATGAGTTAAATCAGAAACATGCATATGGTACAAAATGTCAAGCAATAACGACCCCAGCAATGTTGTGATTAAATAATGTGTCATGAAATGACAAAGAAAACGTGACATGTCTGTGAGGAGAACTAGCGGTAAAAGAAGCTACGATGAGATGCGAGTAAATTCTGGACGACAGATTGGTTCATTTTGAGCAGCCGGTTTCTGTGAAGCAAGACTAAACTGTGCTATGTGTGTCTCCCAAAAGTAAAATACACAAAAACATTAGGTAAAAAAAAATAAGTGCAGGGAACAAGAAATCAGACTGTAACTTGGCTTTAACCGAACTTGTGATGCTGAAAATAAATCCTCATCGTCATTTAGTGTCATGCAAGCAACAGACATATAGACACTCCCATAAACCTCATGCTGTTTAGTAATCACGTGGGGTTTCACTGTTTTGCCCGAGGCAGCAGACAATACATATCAAGCTACAAACAGACAAGGGCCAAACGGTATTTAAAATAGTTTTTTTTCCTCTCTCCACTGAGATGCAAATGAGTTTACGGTCAAACTGCACTACGAGCCCCCTGTGACATACCTGTGCAGACTGGGACACTGCCTCGTCTAATGCAGCAGCACGACCCTTCACATCCTCTTTGATGGCAAGGTAGCGTCTCTCGGCCTCTGTGAAGCGCTGCGTCACTGTCGCGCCCTCTTGGACACTCAGTTCCGCCAGCTGGGGTCCAATCTTCAGCAGCTTGTCGATGTGGGGCTTGTGTTCGGATACAGACTCCCTGAGCAGCTGAAAAAGAATTTATGAACACGGAAATTAAGTACTACAATAATGAGGGGAAAAGCTAAAACATAAAAGTAAAGTCGTTTTTTTTACCCTCATCTGGTCTTGTTGTAGTCGCAGAGCGTCCGTGTCTATGGCTGGTGGGGGCAGCTGGGTGATAAGGGTTTCGGTCTCACCCAACCATGGCTCTAATTCCTCATAGGTTTCCCAGAACCGAGCCACCAGAACCTGGGCCTGCTCCAGAGCTGAGAAGCGTTCATTGTGGCTCTGGCTCACTGCATCGTATCGAGCACTCAGCGAATCTGTCTTTACCTGGAAAAAAAAAGATGTGCATTCCTCTAAGATTCTGCATTTTGTCTTTCATTTTCCTTTATCCCTACCAGATCTAGAACTATTAGACGTATTAACACTGAACACAAGTTTAAATTTCTTATGTTTAGTTTCTTGTAATGCTCTGTCTCGCTTTCATTTACTTACCATCAGTGCATCCTTCTGGGAATCACTGCAAGTTTCCAGGATTTCGTCTCTGGTGCTGAGGAGCTGATCCACGGTGTCTCTGTGTCGGATGATGTCGATGTTGAAAGCCCTCTGCACCTGCAGCTGAGCCACTGTCACATCGGGCTCCAGGCTCAGAGGTCCCAGAGACGCCAACTTGCGCTCTGTCTCCCCCACCCAGGCAAGTTCTGCGTCCACTGCCTCCTCATACTGAAGGACAGAGATCACACATTGAGCAGTAATCAGAGTAAAACACAAAATCTAAACGAATTTCAGCATTTACGATTACACATGGATTAAACTCCTCGCATCACCTGTTGTGACCTCTGAATGGCGACTTGTACCAGCTGAACCCGCTGGGTGATGGTTTCGTCAGCTTGGCGGTAGCGTTGGTTGGCGTCAGCAACCAGGCGGTCAAGTCCTTCCCGGGCTCGCCACGGCACTAGATCTAGCAGGGCACTGCCCACCTCGTTCACCGTATCCAACACCAGACGTTTCTCTGCTGATACGTTCTTCAGCTCCTGCAAAAGTGAAGGAACAATTTAGAAAAAAAGCTGTAATTAAATATAAGATGTGCTTAAATACAAAGTAGAAATACTGGCACAGTGAATTAATATTAAACAGAAAATTTCATGCAGAGGGAAAAAAACTGGGAGGCTGCAACAAATTAAATGGCAATAATGCTTTTAATTGCATTTACAAAGTTCCCAGTAATCACTGTTTCTATGGTAACTCAATTTTGATGCTAGAAAAGCTGAAAATGACTTTAGAGCCCAAACAGGACTTGTCATCAAATGATTTCCTCTTTACAACATGTTTTCCCCTAGAAAATCTTGTAAATATGCAACAGTGGCATCAAGTAACCTTTGAGAGCTGCTTTAAATGACTGAAGTAAAAGATGCTTAAAGGTTGCATCCAAGCACCAAAAGGGACAAATATGTCTTACAGTCACGCTTTTCTCCTCTTACTCCCCCCCTCACCTTTTGTCTCTCCTGGTAGGCAGGTGTTGCATCAGGCTCCACATTGTTGAGCTCGGCCTCCACGCTGTCCAACCACTGGTTGAGATCGTCGTGCGCGCTGGCGAAACGCGTGGCGAGCTGCAGGGCCTGTTCCAGGGTGCGGAGGGCTTTGCTGCTGCTGGCCGTCATTTCAGCATAGCGGGACTTGATGCCATCAAGCTTCTCCTGGATCAGCAGAACCTCCTCACCTGGACAAGGACATACGGGTCAGATTTACATGAGGAGTCCCGATGCCTTCATAGACTATATTGTTAATGTTAAATCATATGCTGCAGGTAAAAGAGACATTTGAATTGAGTCTTTTCATTTTTAATACCTGACCTTTTAAAATGTGTTTTTATTGTAAAAAAAAACATCTCACAGTAAGTTTGAGTTGACAGCTTGGCATATATGATATTATTACAACTTCTGTCTAAGCAGCTAAATATGACAGCACACACAAAGAGCGTATTCATGAAGTAGACTGATGGTAGCTCACTCACAGTGCTAGCACTCATCATCTGTGAGGAGCAACACAAACCAGATGTTTTAATTTGGTTCACCACTGATCTAAAAATGTGAGGTTTTGATCTGTATCTACAACAATGTTGGACTGCTGGGTTTTTCCCTCACTGAGCCCAGTCTTTCTGTGTCCACAGAGACACTCAGAACTCCAGACAACACATATAACACAACTGATTCATTAAGGAGAACACTTATCCGTTGGCAGAATTAACGCTGTAGCCTTACACACAGATGATTATGTGTTTTATTGATTTTAGTTCCTCATTATAAAATATAGAAAACACTTCCAAAACGGTGAAATGATCCTTAAATGAAATAGAATTTGAGAAGGAAGCAGAAAAATTCCGTCTGGTAAAATATTTAAATTTACCTGTGGTTTGTTTGAGTAAGGCTTGTCCATTCTTAATGGCCTGGTCCACTGTCTTTTTCCTGCTCAAGATTTCTTCATTTAGAGACTTAAAGAAGGGAGAGATAACACATGTCAGACAAAAAACATTTTTCTTTCTGATATAAAAAAAAAACAAAAAAAAACAAAAAAAACTTCAACGTACATCTTTAATGAAACTTTTCTAATATGTTTAAATAATAAATGTGCACCGGTTTGTTTCAAATCTGTTCTTTACACCAATAAAGCAACAGCTTATATTACAGTTGAACAGAGGATGATTAAAATGGGCATTTACTCCCAATGAAAAGTCCCAGCAGAATGCGTTTCTAAATGAATACATTTGTTGTTTATCATTTTCAATCTGTGATGCAGAAAAATGTATGATTAGAAAACTATATAGACAAACTGCACATTTGTTCTAAAAAACACAATTACTATAAACTCAGCTCATGAAGTCAAAGACTTTTCAGTTGGCGCCGAGTTCATGAAGTCATACCAGAGTGTGTTTGTGCTGCTCAGCCAGCAGCTGAGGCTGGTAGCTCTGGATGGAGACCTGACTCAGCCTCTGTGCCACCTCTGCCAGCCAGTTCAGCACCTCAACCTCCTCCTCTCCAAACAGCTGAGCGTTAGCTAGCGCCTGCTCCAGCAAGCCCGCCCGCATGGAGCACCAATCGGCAAGCTCCGAGTGACCCGACCTCACCGCCCCCACGCGCTCGCTTAACCAACTGCGATCGGCAGCACAGCTGAGCGGGGTCAACTGCTGGCTGAGGGACTCAAGGTGGTCAACCTCAGCTTCTCGTGAGGACACGTTCTCTTGGAGCGCCTGGGAAGTGTGTGTGTGTGTTTGTGTGCATATGTGTGCGTGTGTGTGTGTTTGATGGGAAGGTAAAAAGAAGTGAGAAAAGAACAGCAAAACAACAGAAAAGAGATGGATACAAACTTAAATTATGAGCATGCAAATGACAAATCATACATTAACAGGGAACTATGGATATAAATGGATGACAGTGAAAAAAACTTAGATGTGAACAACTAAAAAACAAAAACAAAAAAACAAAACATCTCACCAATGTGAAAAAACGGAGAAAAAATAAACTGGAAGAAGTCATGGTTGTGTCTTAAATAAATGCTTTTTGGTTATTTTAGCAGATTGTCAGTATCCAGGTTTTATGCTTGTTACGTACATTTTGCGTAACGCTACCACTCAATCTACCCATTCTGTTAAGGTTCTGGAGTGTGCAAAAGATTTGTGTTCATTTCAACATTTCTTGTTATTTAGAGAATACTGTGCGTTGTACCTCCTGCTCTTTGACCCACATAAAAATGTCCCTTTGTGACCTTTCCATTTGGTGTCCATTTCAGCGACCACGATGCCAAATGTTACCTTGTGCTTGATGATCTGCTGGCTGATCTTCCCAGTCTGGGTTCCCATGGGCTCGGCCGAGCTCAGGCGTCTTTCAGTGGCGCTCAGCCATTCTCCCAGCGGCTCCAGGGCCTCATGGAACTGAAGAGCCAAAACCTGCAGCTCCTCCAACTGCCTCTGCCTGAGGGATGATGGGAGGAGAGCGTGATATGGATATGAAAAGAAGAAGATGAGGAGCACTACTTTTATTGGTATTTTATTGCTTTCACATTTTTTGTTCTCAATTGTTTGGCTTTGAATTTTTAGAGAACGAACTGTGAAATTATTTGTAGACCACAGAAACCAATAGTAATGATTTCAACAGAGCGAAACAGAAATGAACCAAAAGATAACATGCTATTGAGGTAAACCACTGACACTTTTCTAAACCACATGACAGACCTGCATCTTTTAGCTTTCTGTGACACTATCCGACATGACTTTTGAGAGGAACCACAGACTGGGTCTTTTTGCAGTGTCAAAAATGCTCTAATGCATACACAGGGTAGGATTGTTGGTTGATGCAAGTTAACCAGACAGTCACCCCTCAAAAGGGACTTACCTGGAGCCAGCCTTGTCCAGCAGGCCAGTCCATCTCTCTGCCAGACTCTGGAGCTGAGTCTGGATCTTCTCTCGGTCCTGAGTGTCCGCTGTAGCTGCGATCCTCTCGCCTTCAGTGCGAATCATCTCCACTGTTGGCCGGCGGTCATCTAACAATCTCTGGAGCAGCTGGAAGAAGAGGAAAATACAGTTGTTGGTATAGCTGATATATTAATAGTGTAATTTTGTTGCCCAACACTTCACTTAAATTTGATTTTAAAATTAGGATATATAAATGAAATCTAATTTATTACAAAGCTCAACATTTTGGTAATCAGTTTTAATATGCATCCTCAAAGCACACAGGTAAACTGATACCTGAGTTAACCTGACATCAATGATTACAAATTACAAAACATTATAGACATTGGGGCCACTTTTATAAAAGTATAAGGAATATTTTTTTCACCTTCTCGGGATGCTACTGTTTTCCCATTAACAAACATAAATGAATCATCCTTACTGATCCAACAGAGACCTCTCACGCTTTCGATCTTAGCCCCTGGAAGTCACTTCTTCTGAGTTTACTCTCTTTTTAAGCCAAATAGTGACACTACTGTCAGTTGCAGAAGTAAACGTTTGGCTGATCTCTGGCTGAGACTAGAGCACTTCTTTTTGCACAAACACAGGAGGTTTGATAAACAGGGAAAGGTGTGTGTGTGTGTAAAAACCAAACCCACAAAGCGTGTGTGTCTGTTTTTTTGCCAGTCTGACTGGCAGACGGTCAACTGGGGCAGTTTGGATGCCAGGCAAATGGATCATTGACTGTGTGCTTATCATTCAAATATCTGTTGTTTGTGGTTGAGGGACATTGGGAAGGACATGTAAATATCAATAATCTCTCAACTTAACCTGTTTGATAAACACAGGAATTGTTTTTCATAGTAATGTTTGAAAATGAATAAACTCGAAAAATTGAAAGTGAATACAAAATCCAGTTTCATTTCCAGGCTTAAACTGGCAGAGCACTTCAAAGAAACAGGAGGAGAATGTGGGCGGCAGAGTTTAGAGCTCAGACAGCTGTGCTTGATGATCAATGCTTAGAATCCCAAAATGGAAAATGTGAGCAGATGCTCTGAATGAAAAACACTCTCATCCATGTTCCCTTGATGAGCTAAAAGAACTTTTACAACTCACGGTTCTGTGCTGATGCTGTTGAATAAACATTTTTAAAGAATTTTTAAAAAGGTAATTCAATTTTTCTTTTCCCCTCCCTATTGCTTCTCGTACCTTTTGTTCTTGGATTTGAGCCTTCACTACGCGATACTCTGCCGATGGAGGCTTCTGGTTGGCCACCAGTTCCTCAGTGTCGCTCAGCCAGCTTAACAGAGGCTCCAGAGCATCCTGGAACTTCCCACAATGCAACAGGGCCTCCTGCAGCTGGGCAATCCTCTCTGCAACCTGACAACAGGAGGGACGGCCGTAAGTAGGGAAGCAAAGTGATACATGTGATTGAGCACATAATTTTTTTTTCATTCAATACGAACAACAAGTTAGGGCTGAAATACAAGTCTACCCTCTTCCTCTAATCCTTTTTCCACAGTTCCTAAAAGCAATGTCTGAGGGTCATATGCCAGCACACACTAAAACAACAGAGGCTTTGTTGAGGTTGCAGGCTTCAGTCTTGAAAACCCATCATGAGGGGGAGGTAGTACCATTAATTAGTCAGAAGCCTTGTTGATGCAACTGAGCAATGAACTAATGTAACTAGTATTTATGAGCTCTGGTTTGCTGACACATCTACCAGCAACTGATGATGATAGTTTGACTAAAATTTTGAAACTAGAAGAAACTGGTGCAAAAAATAAACAACATAAAAATTAAATTAAAAAAAACAAAAAAAACAAACAAACAAAAAAACGCATGCCAAGTTTCATAGTCGTACCCGCTTGTTTAGGGAGTTCCATCGGATATTGGTTGACTCCAGGTCGTGCTCGAGTGCCTGGGTGTCGGTGTGTTTGGCAGCGCTCTGGATCAGACCTTGACCCACTGCGTTGACATGCTGCAGCTTCGGCTGAATGCTGTCCACCTGCTCTCTCTCTACAGCCTGTAGGAAGAAAACACAGAATGGGTGAGTGACTGACATTCATACATCATCAGTCAACCAATAAATGAATGTATTAATTCATTAAGGAAAAGTGGAAAATTGGAATTGTATATTTGAAAGCATACTTTTAACCTGTCAAAAATACTCTGCATACTCAATCAGCATGACAATACATGGACAGCAAGTAGCCACATTATGTTATGTACCTTCGTATAGAAGCTTAGCAGGTAAAAGGCAAACAGAGGGACTGCGGGACCCGAGATAAAAAGAGGAGTGGAAGAAAAGAAGAGAACGAGGGTGGACATGGGAGAAAAGAATAGGAGAGGGTGAGGGGATTACAGGGATTAGTGGGTTAGACGAGTTATGGGCTGGCTGGAAAAAGGCTGAGTCGACAACAGACACACTGCGTAGTAGTGTAACACACTGGCATGGGCGCACACACAACCTTCTCAATCACACGCAAATTCACGCAGACAGACAGACACACACTTACAGTACAGACACACACAACTTTGCCTGTCTAGCCACATTATTTACACACACACACACACACACACACACTGGAGGGCTGGAGCCATCTTGTGATGACAATAGAAGCAGCCACCCGACACTAAACACAACCAGACTTGACTTCCCTGGCTGAAAAAGACGGTGCAGCCGCCAATATGGCTTTTCCCTCTCACAGTAAATCCATACGTTACATTTCACTTTCCTTACACTCCACATGCAGAAAAACATCCTCTTCGTATCTCCTAATTAAGAGCATATCACCATCTATAAAATGCTCTTCGTGTCTGTATACTGTATTTGTCAGGTGTTGTTGCTGCAATGATAATTCCAGAAAGGAGAAACGGTCCGAAACATTCCTGTAAACCATCCTGCTGCATTCAACAATTTGCTAAATCCACAATATAATTTTCACAATTTCACGGCAATCTTTCAATTCCCTGAAGAGTGTGAACACTGTAAACCACTGCCATTTCAAATTCTTTGGTTGTCTCCAGGACACAATCCTGTCTAATGGTGGTGTACGGCAGTAATGTGTGTGTGTGTGTGTGTGTGTAGTGGGGGGGTCACTGTCATTAAAACATTTGCAAAGTCCTGACATTTAGAATGGGCCAACAGAGAAAGAACTGGGGTTTGTGGTTTGTGATGCTGTAGCAGCCAAACCTCTAATGGCCACACACAAATAACCAGACAAGAAAGGCCAGGACACACACACACACACACACACACACACAACAGATTTTGGTAAACCCATGGCATGGGGGAAAGTAGCTGGTGTAAGAGTACTGAGCAGGGTGCACTTAAAGTGAGGGTGAGGGAAAATGTGAAAATAAAGAGTTTGGGTTTAGTGAACTACAACTAAAACACAGAATCCAATGACAGAAAAACTACAACAATAAATCTCTTTCTACATTTCCCCCACAAAATGTCAAAAATGTATGTGTGTTAAAAGTTGAAAGTGATTTTATATTTTTTCCTAGCTTTCATGAACAGTGTGTCCCCAAAAAAAAAAAAAAGATTTAAAATAGAAATTCCAAACCTGTAAATTTGATCGTCATTCAGAGTCTGTAAAAGTTTTCACCTTTGGATTTATGATGTGCAGAGGATGTTTACAGACCTGCAGACATAATACTAAGCCACTTCTCTAGATCGTCTGGAAGTAGTTGAGCTGGAACGTGTTACTAAGTCTGTGCAGTGGCTCATAATCATGGTTTACAGGTTTCTGCTCATCTGGTTTAAATATGGTTTCAAACTACAGATTTTCTGTGCCAGCAACGCTTGTGCGTTTGAGCGTGTGCGTGTGGTGTGTGTGCAACAGATCTACTGTTGTCTTAGTGTGTGTGGCGTGCAAAAGTATGAATCAGTGTGTGTAAAAATGTGTGTGGAGAGAAATGATCAAATGCACAGCTAAATATGAATGAACATGGTGTGTGTGTGTGTGCGTGCGATCGCTCCTGACAGTTTGTGCAGCTGTGTTGTGGTGACGGGCGTCATAGCTGCCTTAACAGGAAGTCTGTCGGCCAGAACAACAATGACTACAGCCATGACCTGCTCCACCCTACAGTATGCCTTATCCTGGTGTGTGTGTGTGTGTCAGAGATAGAGGGGGACAGAAAAGGAAAAAACAGGGAAAGTACACCCATTTATCATCTAAACACACACACTCTGGGATGTGTTATAGCTTGCGTGTGCTTATATTTCTATCCATTTCTCCCTCCTCTGCTTCCGTCGTGCTGTTTTTCTCTGTCTCCATTTCAGCCACCCTCTTTCTGCCCTTTCTCTCGCTCGCCAGCTCAGAAGGGTTGAATCCACTAAACCAGTGCTCTGGAAAATGTCCCACATACTTGTCATTCTTCCCTACCTCAGCCAGCATGCAGCAACACACACTCCTTACAGAACTAACTTAACTATCACCACAATACTTGTCATCCCTCTACTTACTCCTCAACCATCATGTCATCGCTCATCCCTCTACCTCTTCTCTTTCCTTTCTGCTAGACCTATCACAGCTGCCTCCTCTTTCTTCCCATCATTTCCCTCTTTCAATCTCCCTGGACATCTCACTCCAACCACAGTTCAGTGTGGGCAGGCGATAAAAACACTGGAATGAAAAGGGGACAGGAATTAATGGGCGGATTCTGGCTAAATACTGTTTGCGTTCATGTTTGGTTTAATAGTTTGAGAAGGTGGTGAAAGGCTAGGAAAAAATAAAGGAATGTTTTTTTTTGTTTGTTTGTTTTTTAAATTTGGCAAAGAAACAGCAATTTTTCTGGCGACAGATTCCCGCCTCAACAAGTAGGTTAAAAAAATCCCGTGAGTCAAATTCTGGCAAAGTTTGAAAATTGCGGAAAATAGTGCAACAATTTATGAGTCTGACAGTTTAACAATTTGATACAAACATTTACAACATGGTATCCTGCATTTGTGCAAGGTGAATAAAAATAACAGATATTAAAAAGAGCTTGAGGTGAAGATGAAGAAAAATGCCAAAAACACCCACAAAGGTGACAACAAGATAACATGAGGCCTCATTTATCCTGCTAAAAACAAGCCATTTCAAAACATTTGAGTGGATTCTGGCAAAATATATCAAGCAGGTTTCACATTTTCTGATGCTTTAGACAAAACCTGCTGTGGTTGGCAGATGGACTTTGTAGCCCAGCCTTCTTGAACGGACAAATCACATGCACTTTGGGTAACTGATAACTCAAAAATGCCCATATAGCAACGGTGAAGTTTGTATGTGTGGCCCTGTGATAGGCAGGTGACCTGTCCAGGCAGTATCCTGCCTTTTCCCAGTGATAGATGGGATAGACTTCAGTCCCCCTATGACCCTAACAGGATTAGCAATATTGATAATGGATGAATAGATGATTAAATGCCTGCTGCTCTACTTTAAAGCCCATAAAACTCCGTTTTATTTTTTCATCCACAACATAATGTATTTCTGACTACATAAGGAACAGTCAAAGTAAAAAAAAAAAAAATTAAAAAAAAGAAGTTGCTAAATTTGGAACCACACCAACTAAAAGATGCCCACTATTAACCAGCAATAAGCACAAAAACCTCTTATGTTAATTAACCATTGATTTTTGTGTTTATGTAGCAACTCATTGCTCACTGTATATTAAGAAGCTGATAGAACAAAAACAATTTCAGAGGCTTTAAGGAGCATTAGTCATCGTCAGTCACGGCAGCAGGCCACTGGCCTTTTTCCAAATACCAATAGTTCCCTCATTTGTTGCAAATCAGGTCAAATACTGTGAATGTGAAATCTTCAGTGCAACAATGAACTTGCAGATGGGGTAACACAAGGCCAGATCTTACAGGCCACAAGTCAAGAGAATAAAAAAAAAAAAAAGAGTCAGATGGATTTCTAGCTTTAGGAGCGGTACAGTGTGCTTTATGTGTGTGGAGGTGCTTAATTTAGCTGTCATCTGTCAAGTTAATAATGCTGAGGAGAGCGATAGTTGAGCTGATGGCCTATGTCCAAAACATCACTCAAGGACGATCAATTCCTTAACCAGGACAGATGCGGCACATATTAGCTCGGAACGCAAACACAGAGCTCTGCTAATGAAGACACACAGAAACCAGGCCACTTGCCTCTAGCTGCTCAATGTAGGAAGAAAGTAAACAAAAACATGGTCAAAACAACAAGTGCTGCCTCTGAAGCTGTGTGGGAGTCGGTGTATATGGGCCAAAAATAGAAAACCATAAGGAAAAGATGGAAAGGCTGTATATTATGTTCCTTGGATACATTTATTCTGCTTAGGTTTGCTTTTTCTTTAACTCCTCCCTCCTCCCTCTCTGGCCTTCTCTGCCCTCATCTCTCACTCTCTTCCTGTCTTTCAATCCTCAGCCTTCCTCACTGCCTCCTTTATCTTTTAATGAATTAAGAAATGGGAGGGGAGGAAGAAAAGTGGAGAAATCTGTTTGCAAACAAGCACAAAGATTTGCTTTGAACTTCAGTTTGTACTGACCAATATGACAATTGGATTTAAGGGTTAATTGGGTAATAAATCCCCGTTTGAAACCAGCGTCATAATTTGAACATCAACAAACCAAATGTTTTCGTCCTCTTTATTGTCCCAGCAAATATATTTCTCTTTTAGTACGATATTTAGATTGGACATTATCTTCCTTGATTCCTGGAATGTCACTTTTTTCATACTTGTTGGGTATTTGGGTGCTGCTAATCAGAGGGGGAGGGATGCAGCAGCAGCAGGCACAGAGACCAAAAAAACCAAAGAAAACTGTAAAATCACTGAAAAGCATCAAATGTGTGTTATACTTTTTTTCATTTTAAGCACAACTATTTTAAATCCAGTTTGCTTTCATGCTTTTCAACACATCCTCTCCTCCACCTTTCACATGCTTATCCTGGAGGCGGTTGTTCAGAACCAGAATTATCACATCAATCAAAACACAAATGTATGAGCCGTGGACCTGAAGCCACCTGGTTTTCTCTGTCCCCGTTTGTCTCTCTCCGTTTCAACATCTGTCTTTCAATGCCTCGTCTTTTTCATGCCTATTTGTTCCTACTGCTCCGGCACATATTGAAAATAATTTGGAACAAACATGGAGGATGAGCTTAACTAAACCTTAACAATAAAGACCCCTAATAACCACACAGTTTATGTGATATCTGTTAATAGTTCTATGAGCTTAATTTAATATGTATTATTTTTAAGATTTTAACCTTGCAGCTTTAGACACCAACTTAGAAGTACAAATGCTAATGGGTTATAAATGAAACGTACCATTTTGAAAATGCCCACCTGTCAATCTGTATAAGCTACCCTCAGTCAGTCTGTCTCCACTGTATGTCTCCTTGCCCCGGTTCATCAAACAGCATGGAAACCAAGTCCATCTGTCTATCTGTTTGTGGGGCACGCATGCACACACTGTGCTTAAAAAATGAGCTCCATGTTAATCCAAAGACCTCCTGCTTGCCTCTGCCTGCCAGCGGGGCTTTCTTATAGTGTTACCAGAGTCCCATGGAGCACTAAAAGGTGCTCCATGGTGCTCCTGTGAAAACAATGGCTTCCACCATTCAAACACCCTGCCGCCCATCGCAACTCTTTTTAGATCTGCTTTGACTTTCTAAACTCCGTCAATGTGTCCTCCCATTATGTACTTTCATTGAATTCCTATCAGCATCTTTACATAAAAATTGCACAGTGTTTGTTTTTGTGTATATCTCAGCTTTGGATTTAAATCACAATATTAAAGTGGAGTGGAGGTGGCAAAGACAGAAGAAGAGACAGGACGGGAGAGACAATGTACAATGAAAGAAGGACTACAATAGAGAAAATGTAAATTAGTAAGAAGAAGCAAATTTGAGCAAAGACGACGGGAAAAGAGGAGACAGACAAGTTGGAGAAGGACAGGCAGACACAAGCTAGAGAAAGAAAGACAGAAACGTTAACAGGCAACAGAGCTCAGGCCATGGTTCAACTATACAGAGCTCAGCCCACGGCTCCACTATTAGCCCTGGCACATTCTTATCTGATATCTAAGTTTATATCCTCCAAGCAACTTCTCACACTGTTTGTGTAGCCATGTCGGCAAAGCACATTCTCCACACAGTATGTGCCTCTTACCTCCTTATCTCAGCAACAACACCAGGCAAGCATGGAGGAGTACGGGTGGAGGAGAGGGAGGGAATGACAACGAGAGTCAGAGTATGGCTGAATAAAGGGGATTTCATAACCCAACTGAAGTGCATAAGTCACCTTTCAGAAATGTGAACAAAAACCATGGTCATATTTCCAAATCCATTGTTCATTACCATAACGCATAAAGGACTCCGTGTTTCTGTGGTCACACAAAGTTACTAATCTGCATACCAAGTGATTTTTAAATATTTTTCTAATAAGTGTGCATTTTTACATAACCGCTGTGTCCTTTCGGGACCAAGTTGAGCCAAGTCTCATATCTAAAACAAACCCCAGTGTAATTAGAGAAATTCTGTAGTCATTCTCCCAGAACAGAAATCATAGGTTTACTAAACTTCTCCGTGTTAAACCTTTTCTTCTGTTCTTCACCTTGAAAGTAAAACATCTGACTATTAGCTAGCATTGCTACAAAAATCAAAACCAATAATTAAGTCTCTCCAAAACCTTCAGTATTTAAAGAATGTCAAGGAAGTACACTTACAGGTGCTTACAGGCTACTCAAATAAGGAACTTGATTTGGGCCCTTTTTTTTTTCCCCCTTCAAAATGTTCCTCATCCTGACTTTTAAAAGCATTATCCCACCAATCAAGCCCGATGCTGTGGCAGATTATCAGCTCTCCAGCACTCTGTACCACTGTAATTCTCCTCTTTTAGATGTGAGGCTGAGTGGACATGACATCTGATTATATTAAACCTAAGCCAGTGAGGTCGTGACTGCAGAGAGAACAAACAGACGCTGACTGATAACACAAAGATACCGCAATCAGCTACACACATACACAAACCAATACAAACACCCTAATGTACTCATACACGCAAACAGGTTAAATTAGTTGTGACTGACTGGTCAGGGCAGGCAGCTTGTGCCTAATGGAAAATATAATGTAATAAAGGAACAGCAGCAAGTCAATCAAAACTCCAAACTCCCTATTCTTGGTGTGCACATGAATATGATTCTAGTAATACAATTTGGTTCACTGCCTGACACGAAACTTTCGCAGGTTTGGAAAATGCTCGCTATTCTTGTCACGTAACTTTTTATGTTAAAAATGGTTCTGGCTGCATTTTAGTAATGAGACATACAAAAGATCATTTTGTTATATAACCCCTAGAGGTTATGTGCAAAAAGAGCAAGAGACAAATTAGCAAAACCCACACAGTAGGTAATGTGCAACTAAATCTGGGCTCAGATGAGACAAACATGTCCAGATGCTGACCCATAGCTCAGCTCCAGGAAAGCACGACAGGCTGTCAAGCGTATTGTCATTCTGAGACGCACTCATGCACATGGTCGCACACCTTTAAATGGAGCCCGGACCCTCAAACACAGGAGAAGATAAGAGAAGTGACACTACACCAAAAACAAGTTAGAGATCGAATGCCAAGAGACTAGTTGGACACACTTAAATTGACAGTTCTCCGCGGCAGCTAGAGGCTAAACTAATGTTGCATCATTTATAGAATATCCATTTCAGTTCGTGTCCCTACACAACTAACACCGTGTATACTATGACAGTGATTACATTTTCAGAAGATCAACCCAAACAGTGAAAGCCATCCAGATGTCAGGCTCCATATACAAACACGCTGAATTTTCTCAGAATGTACTTAAAAAAAGATGGAAAACTTTAGCCCTTATGTACATGCACAGCTGGGACATGTCCAGCACCCACAGTGTTTTATGGAAAAAGCCTTCTCCACTCAATATACAGACACTGCAAACACAACAATAGGATGCTCTTAAAATAAATATTGTAAACTCTCCTCTTGGGACTAACATCAGAAGTAGGCTGCAGGCGAACTCTTCTCTTTTAGCTTTACACAAATAAACATGTGATCAATCTCAAATATGTGCATGCAGTGTAAATTAGCGCTGACCCCACCCGAACACACACCATAAACACCCACACACTAAGGGTAGTTTCCCATAAGTAGCAACCCACTCCCCCGCCCCCCCCCCCCCCCCCCGGAGCATCATATTGCAATCATTTAAAGCCTCACTAGTGAAACACAACTAGCTAATTATGGCGTCTGCATAACTTCATCCCCCACATACATTTTCCATGCTATGTCTGCATCAGTTATACAAACCCCCTCAGCTACCTGACCCAATTCTTTTCCCACACTGTCTCTGTTTTTGGGAGTTGATTATTATTTTTTCTTGATTTGGCTTAGCTTATTCTTCGCCTCATAAGCCCCGTCTTTTATTGAGCTATACAGATAAACAAATCTGGGTCGCTGCAGTTCAGATTGATTTATTTTCTCTGATTAGTATGCTATTGATGGACGTTATACAGATTTTAAATCATTCTGGATTAGGGTTTCTACTAAAGAATATATGGATATAAAATAAAGGTCCCCAATTAAAGCAGCATTTTGCAAGTGCTTTCTTTCATATTTCACATTTTCCACTATGAGTGAATTTCTTACATTTATTAGAATTGTGTTACTATGTGCTACCAACAGCACAATGGCGTGAAAATACACCAATGGAAAGTAAAGGTAGTTCATACTTTAAAATAAAAAAAAAAAAAAAAAAAAGAGCATACCTCTGCCTGTGTCTCCGTGTCATAGCTTGGTATTATAGTTGTTGATTCATTGTCTGCTATAGGGGTCTGTCCTGATTCTAAGAGGGAGTATGTATGGCAAGCTGCAGCCACAGTATGGGGTCCAGTGTCCTGGGACTTACAGGCCTGTGTCTGACTTGTCTCAGTCTGGGTAAATAGGCTCTGTAGCAGTCCTGGCTCGAGTTGGTCGGAGGCCAGGTCTTTAGATACAACTGGAGGAAAGTCCAAGGCAGAGCCATCAGACTCCCAGTCACTGTCCCCTGTCATTGAACCTAGAACAAATTCCACCCCATCCATCCCAGACTGGGTCCCTTCAGAGTACGAGTCTAAGTCCTGAGTATCTTCACAGGCCGATCCAACATCTGAGGGGCCGGGTTGGGGCCGTTCAGGTGCTGCCATGTAAACAAAGCTGTCAGGTGAAAGGAAGGCTCCCTCCTCCTCCTCCTCCTCTGGGTCTGGGCAGCAGGGGGGTTTGGGAACAGGGCTGGGGGGAATAGAGTCCTCTAATGGAGATGGAGGACAATCACTGGGATACTGGGGAGGCACAGACACAGCCAGGTAAACAAAACTATCTGATATCACAAAGGCCTCTGAGTCTTTACTATTCAAACTAGCACCATATTTAGAAGGTGACTGAAGGGAAGGCGAGTCTGGAGGAGGAGCAGAGCCTGATTTTGGTGTGCTCGCTGTTATTTCAGTTTTAGTTCCCATTTTTGTGTCTTTCCCAGGGATGTCCAGTTCTGTGACAACATCTAAGGGGACAACAGATTTCTGAAATTCTGATGCACAGGACATCCCTTCTTTATCAGAGGTTATTGCTACGGCAGGCTCACTAATCTCTGAGGGGACTGAAGCTTCATGACAGGAAGTTTGACCGTCAACATCCTGTGTACATTCACTGTCGGTTTCTTTTTCTACTTTTTGCAGAAGCTCAAGGGAGTGATCCATTACAACTCCCTCGCTACTGTCCAAACTTGGCTCAGATTGGTCATAGACATCCCACTCTGTTCCTAATTCCTCCTCTTCTTTTAGTTCCCATTGATGCTGCTCAATCTCCTCCTCCACATGTTCAGCCGCCTCAGTGTAAGGATTTAGAAGGCTACAAGATGGTGAGGAGGCTCTCTCCTCACACTCCTCTCCATCACGCTCTGATAATGCTCCACTATCAGGTTCTGTTTCAGTGTGTGCAGGTCTCCCCAGCACAAAGTCAACATTGTCTATACCAGCTTTGTCTGGTTGGGATATGTAAACCCCACTGGAGTCTGACTCCAGCTGTTGACCAAGAGCAGAGTCAGTTGGATAACTAATTTCTTCTTCCTCTGGCTTATTATAGTCAACATCATACTCTTCATCGATGAAGGCATGTTCCTTTTCACAGTCTTGTGCTCGCATCAAGTCAAAGTTTTTAATCTCCTCTATGAGCTCAGAAGGATTTAAATGTGAGTCTTCTGTAGTGTTTTCTAAAGCAGGTGCAGCACTCTCAGGCTCTACAGAGTTAACTGCATCTAGAGGAAGAGTTCCTTCACAATCCACCCAGGCTGTCTCTGTTTCTTCCTCTCCCTCCTCTTCCTCTTCCTCTAAACGTGGAAGTGCGTATGGATCAAGAGGTTCAGGGTCGACACTCATCTCCACTCCCTCCACTCCTTCATCCTCTTGACACTGCCTCTCCAGCTCTAGGAAGAGGTCATCTGACTCAGCGGCTGAGCTGGGGCAAGGTGAGGCACTGTGGGCCCCAGGGCCTCCAAAACCTGTAGGGGGAGTCAATAAAGGCCAATGTCCAGAAGACCCTGTTAAATCCCATCCTTCTGATTCCAGTGTTTCCCTATCCCAAGACTGGTCAACAATTTCCCTGTTCTCTAATTTAAGAACTGCCTCCCACTCCCTTTCTTCCCTCTGAGCTCTCTCCTCCTCTGCTTTATCCCTTTCTTTTTTCCAAGTCTTCTGACTCTCACTCATTGTCCTGGAATATTTCTGATCTTCTTCCTCAAGCTCCTCAAGTATCCTGCGCTCGTCCTCCTCAAATTTAAGTTCTGAGGCTGTGCGCTCTCTGAGCTTGCTGCCCTGAGCACCCCAGCCAAGCAACCCGTCAATACCTCCCTCCTGGCTAATACAAGGGGAGAGAGGCAGACCTCCATATACCAACCCTTCCTCCTCCTTCAGGAATGGAGATGGGGGGTCTAGGAGATAAAGTGATTCTTCATCTGTGTTGCAATCCTCACCCATTAGAGGAGGCAAAGGGGGGAGTACAGGGAAGTTGTGTCTCAGTCCCACCTGAGTTCTTCTCCCCGTTGTTATACTGCGGGGCCATGTACGGGCCTTGGTAGGTGGGCAGAAGACTGGTTTTGGTGGGATGAGAGGAGCATTGTCTCCCTGGTCGTGATCCAAAAGAGGAGAATCTCTCTCTGAATCAGAAGTCTTAACTGACTCAGCAGGCTCCTCTGGGATTTGCCTTATTCCAGACTTCGAAGAGCTGGCAGTCCGTCTGTGCTCATGGCCTTTTCTCTCTACCTGTCTGGATATACTGGGGCTGTGGTGTGATGTATTTCCATAAACCTGGGGTGCCTGTGCTTGGCCAAAGGCAGTGAAATGCTCTGTGGAAGGAGACGGCCCCACCTGAGTGTCTTTGTGTTGCTTCTGCAGCACAGGGTGAACCTGCTTCTGTCTGCTGAGAGGATGCTGCTGCAGCGGAGGCACAGGACTAACTGTGGGTGTCAAAGAAGGTGAGGAGGAGACAGGAGGAGTGTGGGGAGCAGATGATAGAGGGGATAGTGTGTAAGGAGGTAAGGAAGGAGTGGATGAGGTAGGGGTGGATGGGGGTAGGTGGGAAGGAATGGGCTGTATTGGAGAAAGAGGAACTGTTGCCCCAGATAGACGCTTCTCCGCTCCTTCAACAGATGAGGACTCCAGTCTTTCTGCAAACTCTGGATAACTTGGGGGCATAAAGGCTTTCCACGAACGGCGGTTTGGATTATCCCTCTTATCACCACCTTGATGTCGCCTCTTGACCACGGCGGCCACTCCACCGGAGCCAGATGTGGATGGAGCGATAGACAACCCTGAACCTACAATGCCAACTGGTGGTGACATAACCTGCAGATCACCAGTTAGTTTTAAAGCATCAAAGATCACCCTCTCATCAAGCTTCTTCACTCCTCCAGCATGATCAGCATTCCGGGAGACAAAAACACCACCTATATCAACTCCAAGGGTGCCATTACTGGATAATGTACTTCCTTCTCCTCTCACCTCTCCGCCAGAGCCTAGAGTGCTCCTAGAGGGTTGACACAGTTTGGTCCCTTGATCAATCTGTTCATTGATGCGCATGGTATCATATATGGATCGCTGGGGGACATAGCAATCCTCTATGTAAGCTTCATCCTCATCGCCTTTACCTAGGCAGCGAGGGTTTTGCCTCAGACAGTCCGGACGGCTCAGGGGCTTCCCCATTCTGTCCTTTACACTTCCTTTGTGATGCCACTTAAAAAACCGACTGTGGTTGCGAGTTAAGGTGCAGGTGTAGCAGAGCACTTAGAAATACTAAACAGAAAAACGTAATGTCTCCAGTCCAATAATGTCCATTTGGCTGCATTTAGCAAATCCTTCGGTGTTTCACATTCTAAAAAATTTCATTCATTTCATACGCCTCACGTCCTTGCCTATGTCACTTCAACAGTTGTGCACTTGCTTGGTCTTTTTGAGATGCTGAGCTGCATCAGTGAGGGGGTGAGAGAGACAGCCCAGCCCCTCTGCACCATATTAATCACCAGCTCTGTTTATTTAAAAGGCTGTTAGGAATGAGGGAGAGGTGGAAGGACAGAAACAGTCATCATCTCCCTCTCTGAGAAGTACAAAGTTTAAGGAGAGGTGAGAACAATCCAGACAATGTCCCTTTGTCTTCCCGTCACAAACATGAAGTACGGCTTTCTCCTCCATATTCATATACGTCAACTCATTCCTCAACCCCGTTTTTGCTCTCCCTTAGCGGCAGCGTTGTTTCTCACCGGGCTCCTCTCCTCTGTTGTGGCACAACAGCAAAAAGGCTGAGAGAGCTCGAGCAACTTCTCAGTGAGTCTCAGTGAGAGGCAAGCAGGGAAGTGTAAAAGTCTCCTTTTAAGGTGAGAAAACCCACTCTGTTATATAAAAGAAAAACTGCGTGGGGTGCAATGGATAGGAAAGTACAATACTCCATGGATTGGTTTCATTTTATATGTTCTTTTGTTCAAAAAGCATTCGTTGCAGGAAAAATGACTGAAATCCAGCAAATAAGGGGAAAAAAATATGGGGGAGAAAAGCAAACCTGAACCAAAAAAAAAAAAAAAGAAAAAGAAAAAATAAATCCCTTTACCAAGTTACTGCCACTGTGTACATAGCTTTTCTTCTGCTGTCCTTTGCTTCCATCACAAGGAACTAGGGCTTTATGTCTGCAGGACAAACCCTATTTGTTTTGTGACATCTCGTCATCATCATCATCAACAGTCATCATGAGTGAAAGAAAATAAACCCCATTAACCGCTGAACAGTACAGTGATTAAAAAAAACAAAAAAACAACCTAACTCCAGAACAATGAGAAAAGCATCCTGCTTTAGTGTAAAGCAGTTCGGTTCAATGTTTCAAATATTTTCTTTCATCCTGGTTCCTTTCTTTCTCATTCTCAGATTATCCACAGCTCCAGGGGAGAGGTGGTGCAGTGGATCGAAAGCAGGCAGGATCTTGGAGGGGGTGAGGCTGGAGTGAAAGAGGGCATCTGGGGGTAGATAGAAAAATGGGGGCTTGGAGCCAGGGGCTAGAACTTGGAGCGGCCAGACGAACAGGCAGGCGAGCAGGGCAGTGCAGCGAGTCGTGGGACTGTATCCAGAGGGCAAAGACCCAGACAGCCCTACTAGCTCCAATCCAAGCTTTGCTCTGCAGGCAGCGTCTTCCACCTCTTTACCAGCAGACAATCCCAGGACACGCTCGCTTCCCTTTCGCTCTTTCTTTGCCGTCTTCCTTTTTCCTGCTCCTGACTCCAGACTGAGAATGAACCAAAGTGCCACGCAATCCCAGTTCCTCGCCTCTTTTTCTTTCTTTCTTTAAGCTTTTCTTTCTTCCTCACTCCCAGTCTCTGTTCGCAGGCCACTACACAGCTGAAATGGTTTGCAGCTGCTAAAAAAATCTCCCTCTTTTCCTCTCACTCTCTTGCTGCTCCCCCTCCGTCTTCTCTCTCTCACACTCACATGTATCTCTCTCTCTCTCTCTCACTTGCTTGCTCTCTCCCTACCTCCCTCCCTGCTCTCTCGCTGTTTGTGTTTGAATTCAGCTCCGTTTGTTCTCTTTCCTGCGCTGGTATTAAAACACAGGAAGTGCTCCAATCATGCTGGTTTCCTCTCGAAAGAAAAAAAATTAAGGCGAGACATAGGGAGAGGGTGAGAGAGACAGAGGCATAGGGAAGTTAAGTAGCAATAGTGAGGGAGGCAGGGTGTTAAAAGGGGGCGTGGAGCCAGAGAGAATGAGAGTTGTGCAGAGGAGGATTCTGCTTGTTACAGAAAGAAATAAAACCGGTGAATAGTAGAATAGAGCTGATTATCCCAGACTGAGCAGCAACATTCTGTGGTTTGAAATGTTTTGAAGTAGATAGGATGAAAAATAAAAATAAAATGGTTTTTATTTTATTGTTATTTCCTCCAAGCGAGCAGGCTGCATATTTTACAGCATCTCACTTATTCTTCCTGCCACTGTTGCCAGGTTTGGTGTGGTAGGGGAAAAGAGAAGGGGGCTAGGGATGCGAGATGTCTGCATTCGTGGCTACATTCATCACAGCTTGGTAATGCTCTCCAAATTCTCCAGGGGCACCCCCCCCCACCCCCCTTTTATAGCACAAAAACACCACAAGTGAAATGATACATAGTCAACCAAAAAGAAAGAAAGGAGAAGTGAGGGAGGTACAGAGGTAGGGAGAGAGGGGGCGGGACTGCATGTCTATGGCAGAGAAAAAGGCTTATCAGTAATGAGCTGTCCTTTTTTCCCCCCAAAGCAGTAGTCCAGGCTGCAGACAAGGAAGTGAGTCCAGTCCATTTTGGATACCGCCATTATTTCCTTCTTTGTCAGTTCCCTAGTTCCAGTTAAACCACATTTCCTCAGTTTAACACCGAGGAACAAGTAGAGTTTGTCATAGCAAATGAGCTGCTGGTGTAAAAATAAATACAGAAAATATGTAGACACACACACACACACACACACACAAAAGTCTGTGATATTCACAGGCTTCACTTGAGCATTCATGTCTGCACCCTCACTGAAACCCAATCCGGCTGGGAAGTGTGTTTCAGAGGGAGAGGGGCCAAGAGAAAAAGGGGCTGTGCATTTTTAAAAAAAAGAAACAAAAAAAAAAAAAAAGCAGAGGAGGGGGGTTTGCTGTCTGTTCCCCCAGGATGCCAACACAAAACCTCTGAACAACCACCCACTCAGTCAGAGGGGGGGGGATACCAACAAAAATGGCAACCTGCAGCCCAAGAGCAGAGGCAGGAAGCTTTAAGCTTTCTTTTACTCTTGTTATCCAAAGTTACCGGCTTCTCAGAGTCAGTTATAGTGTTCTTGCTTTACCTCCGCTTTTCTGGCCTCCTTTTTAAGTCTGTTTGTTGAAAGCAGCCTGGTGACAGCTCAGCTGATCAGCAGGCTTGCTGTAGTATTTCTCTCTCTTTCACCTAAAAACACTTGTAACATTCAAAACAGGAGCTCTCTCTTAAATGTTGCACACAGCAGCCCGTGGCCTGCATGTCAAATATGCTAAATACTCCACTCTTTCTTTTTAACTGCCCTCTCTCCTTCCTCCCCCTCCAAATCATCCCCTTCCCTCCACCTCCCTCCCCCTGTCAGTTGCGCTGCAGCTGTCATTGCCGCGTCCAAGGCAAACGTCTTCACAGAAACAAAAGGGGTTTGTCGTTTGCTACACCCACACACACACCCACACACACACCCACACACACACACACACACACTTGCAGAGCTCAGAAACTCTCGCGTGATCTACGGCTAACTGACAATCCCTCTACACAAACCACAACAAGATTCAAATACAGGCATTCATAGATGTGAATGTGCCACCAGGGAGATACAGGAGAAGAACAGGCAGTGATAGAAAATAACCAAATATGAATGAAAGGAACAGTAAAGAAGACATAATGGATGTCAAAAGACTGATAAACAGATTAGGTTTGGCTAATTTGCTCATTCAAATTGTGCCCTTTACCCTACCACCATCTCCTCTGCTTTATTATAGTGACACGGGCAGAGCATATGCTACCATTCATATATGATCTGTTTAACATTAAATTTGATTAGTCAATTCCCCCCTCTTCTATTTTCATTTTCCTTCATTCCTCAGACATCCCAGCTGGTGTAATAGTCACGGAAAAGAGAAGAAAACCAGGAGCGAGGGTCCGCAGAGACTTGTGGAGAAAGTGACGGGACAAGAGGATTAAGAGTTTAGCTTCCCCCGGGGGGGTGGGGGGTGGGGGGGGTGGGGAGGGGGTCAGCTTGTGGTGTGAAAACTTTACTGCCACGTTGATGAGCAGCACTTTGGATCATAGTTTCCACTAAACTGCCTCTTATTTCGACATACGGCTGTTGTGGCTTCACCTGAGGTAAAGACTCATACTTCCATTGAGACAATGGAAGTATGAGTCTAGAGGCTTGAAACCACTTAGTGCAGATAAGTGACATAAACACAAACACAGGTGGAGGGCGTGAAGTGTGTGTTATTGACTTTTCTGGGTCGTTTGTTTGCTCATGGGGGAACACCTGTCGGCAGGAAAACACACTTTTCTCCATCTCTTTCATTTCTCCCTCCCTCCCAACGCAGAGCAAATTTATAATCCACCTCTTCAAAAACACTGTCATTTCATGTCATTTTTTCTCGTGTTTTTCAAATCATTTTGCATCCATTATGCTCTTCCTCCCCCCTCTGTGCTCACCTGGCAGCAGGAAAAATGTGGCTGCCATTTCTTTCTCTCTGTGCTCTTAAACTCCTTACACACCCTTGTGTTTTTTTTTTTTTTTTCACCCAACTCTCATGGGTAGTTTTATATTTACTAGCAGAACATTCCACCTGCCTGTGTGTGTGTGTGTGTAAACATTTATTGTTCTCATCCTTTCTTGAGCAGAGAGACAGCCAAAAGACCTCGACCCAGGACATGCATACCAATGTGACACAAAGTGCACACACACACACACACCTTTAAGCAAATAAGACATGCACCTCCCCCACTGCACTCAATAACTTCAATAAACACACCTGCCAATTATCTACACACACCATGGGTGATTGTAATGGTAGTTTCACATGTTGCTACAATTTAAAAGTGAATTAGTCTGCACACGCACAAACACACACATGTTCACGAACATAAAAACTTCACACTTTACCCAAGCCCGGCTTTCCAGTTGTGTGTGAGGCTGTGAGTTTTCATTCAGCTGGCAGCCACAAGTCTATGTTACAGATGGTGTTCAATGTCCACGTGCGTTTAATGCAGGAAGGACTTTCCACATTATAAACATTTTCGAGGTCAATTCTCTGAGGTGGTTTACGCAATTTAGGGAGTTTTAGTGCGGTAAAAATAGGTTTATTCTCCCTTCCAAATACACACACACACCAAACAGCACCTGTGTGGTTGCCTGCTGAGAGGTCGTGTTGTAGGTCATCATTTTTTTTTCTCCCCTCCCTCACAAAACTCCTCCTCTCTTTTTCCATGAGCTTTCTCCACCTCCCACACATCCACGCACACATCTGATTCGCCTTCTCACTGGGAATCTTACAACAGCTCCAAAAGCTTCTTGGTCAGTCTTTCCGTTCTCAGCAATGGCACTTATTTAATACCAATCACATTGTAACATGTTGCTGTAAATCAGCAGGTGGATAAAAGCATTGCATTTTTTGGTCATCACAACCATCACTGTAAAACTCTGAGGTCAAAAACATCTCGTCAAAAACAAAAAGCGAATTTCACAAGTTTTTTGCCCCATAACAGCTTCTGTTTATAGCACGTCTTTTATCAGATTTATATTTTTCTGTAAAAATATCACCTATGAAAACGAAATAACTTAAAGATAAGAAAAGTCAGATTTTTTGGAACCATACCAATCACATTCTATTATATATATATATATATGGTTAGTATTTGTTTATGTACTGTACTGTGGGTGTAAAAGCTGTGAGGTAGGGAAACCTTAAAATATCAAATAATCAAACAGAACATAGATTTTACAGATATTTGCCCATAACAGACTCTGCTTATATATCATGTCTTTAATTTGATTTATGTATATGATGTACAGAAACAATAATAGGTACTGTGAGGTATAAAAATGTACCAAAAGTCTTTCTAAACTATTTCATACACAAAAGAATTTCTCATTTCGCATTAGGACCTACAAACATTTATTTCAGGCAAACAATGCATTTAGTACGCTTAATATTCCAAAAGAAAATAACAAGATACAATTCCACCATATTAAGCCGTGTTGGACATGGTCTGGAATAATATTTGTCCAAATTTATGTCAGAGCAATGTTTTGAATTCCACTGATCTGAGACAGAGAGTGAGAAAAGACAGAGAGTGAGAACGCTAGGCTGGGCTGGGACATGCCTTTCTAATTCACAACAGCTGAACCAATATAAGACTTGAAATTCGAAAGGCTAAGACGTTACCCTCAAACATGCATGTGTACAGTAACACACCACTCAAGACTTATTTCGCTCTTATAAGCCCAAGACATAAGGAACACTCACTTTCTCGATCAGTCACAAATTTACACAGAGGTGAAACGTGTGTGTTTTGATATGAATATAAGTGTGTGTTCGCACGACAGCGAGTTGTAGTAGAGTCACGCAAGAGAGACCCGGTTATTTGATTCGAGAATATATGGAAGCATGATCCAATCAGCACGACGCACTCAGGTATGAACACACAGACAGAATGGAGAGAACGGAGGCAATAAGTGGTCCAGGAAAATCCAGAGAGCCCATAAACACGCTGCCGGCCAGATGATGTATGACTTGGATTTGCTGGGGAGTCATGGGAGGGTTACTGGGCTCTGACACACTGAACTCTTCAGAACAAATTCTGCTTAGACTTTGAGAGCTTGTCAACATGGGCGCCAGCTGAAAACAGGTCAACCCCGAGTCGTGCTGAAAATCATTTGCTACTCTCAGATCTTTAAGGACACCAACTTAACATACTCCAACAGCCTTTTCCACTTCAGTTTCATTGTTGGTTTTGAAAACTTCCAAGTATGTGTTCAACATGATTAATGGGGAGCATGTTTTTATGGATCTGCTCTTTGCTTTTTTCTACAGTTCCAACATAAAAAAACCCAAAAAAAACACGTCAATTTCATTAAAGGCTCATTTGGTGTGACCTTCCAAACGCTGAACATGCAGGTTTAGCAAGGAATGTTAGTGATGTATGATTTCCAGACCTGAACAGAAATGTTGCCTTGATCATCTACATAAATTACGAGCTTTCTAGAACACACTCAGTGATATATTGGAGGGGGTTGTTCTAGTACAAGGTATCCATCAATCAAGTCCCAAAAAGTCTTTTTATTAACTGCTAATTACTAAAACCTGCAGTGTTAATGTGTAAGAAGCCTTATAGGCCCAAATTAGGCCATATCCCAGCTTCACAGCATGGGCCCAAAGACAACCAGTAAGCTGCTGGCCCAGTTTAGCTCGACTTCTGCGCCCATCATTAAATAGTTGCTGACACAGTTGGTGCAGGGAAGGACAGTGAGTCGCACGCTTGCCCATTCTACAAGGCTTAAAGACTACAGGATGGAGAGGAGAGAGGACAAAATAAGAGAGATGAGGAGGTGAGAGGTGTGAAGGAGAAAGAGATGGAAGGGGGAAGACAGGTGGACGCACACAGTCATGATTTAAGTCAGGAATTTTCATGTGGGCACAAAGACACACTGAGACACGCATGCATCCTGTTGTGCTGTCACCCAGACTAAGCAGCCCTTCCCAGGAATGTCCATCTGCAGCTGCAGGTTTAGAGCCTTGTTACTGCCCTTCACTAACGTGCCAGTATGTTGTTGTGTTTGTGTGTGTCTGTGTTTTCTCTTCCCACCCGGAGACTGTGTCAGCTGCTTAGGGATGAAGGGAGCCAGGGGCATGCAGTGGGATGTTGATGCCACACCCTAGTGTGTGTGTGTGTGTATGTGTGTGTGTGTGTGTGTGTGTGTGTGTGTGTGTGTGTGTGTGTGTGTGTGTGTGTGAGGGTGGGGTAAGGAGACAGCTGACATTCTGGCTGCACACCGAAAAAAGACTGGAATTAGAAGCATCCTCTGATGCAGAGTGCACATGCGCACGTGTATAAACAGACAACCCAGACCCACACACACCCACACCCACCTATCATCGACCCTCAGAGCAACAATCACATATTCCACTGTAGCACATATGTGAAGACAGTATGGTCATGTATAAATGCCAGTGATGTTAATACGTGAACAGACACACATTAATGATCATCATTTTGTCAGTGATGGGGTTTTTTTTTCCCCCATCACACTTGTACTTTTTCAAATTCTGGAATCTTTAAAGACATCAGAGAGCATTCATTTAGCATTTGAACACTTCAGATCTACAATATGCAACTTAAGCTACTGATCCCAACAGACTGCTATGACATGCTCTTCCCAGCTGTTCAGGCGGTCATTGTGAAATAACAATACATGAGAATGCTCTAGAACTTTTTAATGGAGCAGAAATCAATGAAATTCTCTGACTGGTCAGATGGGCTCAAAACATTCAAATGTCTCTGCACTGCTGCAAGGACTGTTAGAGGACTCGGGGTCAAAGGAGGCTTTCACAGCAAAATGTTTCTCCAAATATTATCCTCCATAAAAAGGTTTCACACATCTTTGGTATCATTTTTATGTATTTCTATATTAATTGGTTCTTTTAGAGGTAAGTATTGATCAAATTTGTAAGAAATATTTATAGTAGAAAATAATGTAAAAAAAACACTTAACCCCTTACTTTTTTTTAAATTTAGAAAAACCAAGAGGAACGTTAACCTTTACCTACTCACAAATACCTGTAATTTAAGTAAATCGTGATATCTGCTAATAAACTCAGCTTAAGAAGCCGAAACTCTGAGCAACACTCACAACTCTTGGTATTGTAATAACAATATGTTTTGGCCACTGGCCTTTGCTACAGCCACCATTAAGCATTACAAATAACATTTAAATAATTAAAAGCTTGAAAAAGCTTGTATTATAAAACTTTTCAACGGCTCTTTAACTTAAATTCTATCTCAACTTTCTTTCATGGCTAGAGTATCTATGCCATGTGTTGTCCAGAAGGAGAAGAAGTGCTAATTGTGGAGAGGAACACTGTTTTCTCCATCATTGACCCATTAAGTCTCGGTGAGATCACTCTTTGGGAAGTTTAAACAAATATCTGACAACATTACCTCCCACTCCCATGACCCTTCATCCCCTGGCTGCCCTCCACACAGACTCACTTACACTCTCTCTCTCTCGCTCGCTCACACACTTCGCCCTGAGTCCCCTCATCTTTCTAAGCATCGGCATGACATCATCCCTCTAGACTGGAAATTGGGTCTAGTGGGGGATGGGAGGAGGGGTGAGAGGAGAGGAGAGAGGGGTGGCCTGTTCTGTTTTGGAGCCAGACAGACATGTTTAGGTTTGAAATGAGCCGAGTTGGATCAGTTACAGAAAAAGACACAGAGAGGTTGGGGAGGGGGAGACAAAGCAGGAGGAGAGATTGGCTTCCAAGATCTTCACATCTTTTGTTTCTTCCTTGATTGCTCTTTAGCTATTAGCCTGAGCTAGAGGCAACATATTTTTGTAGCTATATGTAGCTTAGTGGATTAAAACTGAATAAGAGTCAAAAGTGGATCCGATGGGGAACAGAAGAAACGTGTAGAAGCCCACCTCGATCCCACCTATTCCTATATTTCCTCATCTTCCTCTCTGCATCTGTAAAGCCTGCCTCGTGATCCTGCTCTCCATGAAATCCTGCTTTCTCCCCTTTTCTTTATTCTGAACAATAGCCCCTGACATCTCAGTTGCCCACCTATAAATACCCCTCTGCCCCCAAGTAGAGCGACAGACCCTTTCTCTGTGCTCTACATAGCCCTGCAGAGAGTAGCTATTACATTCTAGCCCCACTATTAGTTTTGCACCCAGTCTGCCACTAGTCTGTCTGCACCTCAGCTCACAGTTCACAGCTTTAATGAAGGAAAATCTTAACTAGTGCATAAATAACAGGATGTACCTACTACACAAGTCGGCTTAGTTTGGATGAGCCGAGTAAAATTTTGATTTTATTTTCTCATTTTCAGTCTTTTTGTAGCGTGACTTCAGAAAAACATTTGAATCTGCTCTGTGTTACAGTATAAAACTCACAAAAATAAACTGAACTTGGCCACCCAACTCCCCAGCTAATCTGTAATGAAACGTTTCCATGGTTACAGTCTCGACACCTGCTGACTAAAGAAGGGAAAGAATATATTTGTCATATCTTTTTTTAAAAGGCTTTGATGCTTCGCTTGATAGTGGGATTCATTTGTTGGCCGTGGCTGCAAAGTTTGACAGAAATAGTTATTTATTTATTAATTTATTAAACTTTTCCCAGTCAAATATTGATTAGTGACTTGATGCAGCTATATTATTTCTGCCATGTTTTTAGTTTCAAGTCTTAATTTGACCATAAATCATGGTCCAGGTGGTCAAATCCCGGCCTACGCACCAGGCATGTCCTTGACCAAGACACTCATCACTAGCTCCCCAAGTGCCGCCTGTGACGGCTCGCTGCTCCTCCCAATGTGAGATGGATTAAATGCAGATTGAAATTCATTGTACCATGTAAATGTGCTCAGGGACATTTGTTAAACATTAGTCCTGCACAAGACAAATCTGACTGTAAGGCAATTGAAGCTATGCAGGCCTTCTCAATTATTTTTTCATGGTTCACATTTTTAGTTCACACGATTGTAAGTGACATGTGTTGTCAAATACGTCAAATCATTCTCGATTTCGTTTGAACAAAAATTTCCACACCTTACTTATCCTAAACTTATCTACTTATCTAAAAAAATCGAATCTGAGTCACTTGGGGGCAAGAAGATAACTTGAGCTTCAGCTGTAATGTGAATGTAGCATTAGTTATATGTCTGCCAAAGGCAAAGTCTATCTTTGTAAAACTGGCCCAAGTATTGAACCCAAGCTCCACCACGAATGACCAGAATTTTTATTTTAACTAGTTTAACTAGGCCTTCTAACTACTAGTTTTAAAATACTCTTTCACTGAGCTCAGATAGATTGTCTCAAGCCCAAGTCAGATCATTTTTAATCGTCTTATTTGTTCAGACCAACAGTTCAAAACCAAAACCTATTCAGTTCTGTGCGTCTTTAAAAAAAGCAGTATTTCACTACAACTAGGCATCATTTTGCATATTTTCTGTTTATTAAATGACAGTTAAAGAGGATCAACCCGTTCGCTGACTTGATTAATTTAACTGCACACCAGACCAAATACATGTAACAGCTTTACAGTCTTTGTCTGATCTAGTTCCTTTTTTCACAGCTCTGTCATTTTCTCTCTGAATGTCTCTCTCCCTCCTCTCATCCCTCCCTCCTTCTCTCAACACCTCTTTATCTCCTCTGCCTGTTTGTGCTCCGCCACACGTTCACTCGACTCGCTCTCATTAAAAAGACCTGCAACGGGGAATGAAGAGAGGGGGCGAGAAAGACCCAGGAACAGGTGGAGGGATGGAAGAAGAAACCAGTACAAAGAGAGCTTAGTAAGGCAAGAGAGAGATGTGAGGGTAATAAAGAGGTGTCACTAAATATCCAAATAATTTCAAAGGGATAAAAAAGATAATAGAGGAGAGAGCAGGGATGACAAAGCAGAAATGAAGAGAAGCAAAAGTGTCTTGTGAAATGGAAAAAAAAAAAAAAAATGTTCTTTGATCCACCCACACATCTTAACAACAGTGGAGCCAATCACTCTCTGGGGGATGAGCAGGATTCCAACTGCATTTTTTCGAATGCATAAAAATGATCGGTGCTCACATCACGAGTCATTAGTCATTTTCAAAAAAGCATAACCTTTCTCAGAGCAGATGAGAGAGACTGGTTCATAGTGTGTGCCATTTGTGCATGTTTCTTCTCCTGAGCTCTCGAACACTTAAGTAGTTTTCTCAAATCGACAGGATGTTACATCATGACATGGAAATGTGCTCTTTAATGACAGCAGTCAGTGTAAAAGAGCAGTGTGTGCTCAGGAACAAAAGTGGAGTAATGCAACAAGTACAATGGAGGTGCCAGCAAAGCACATTCCTGGGGTCAGTTCCTATGTAATTCTAAACTCTAAAGATTTCTCTTTAAAAACAGAAACACGCTACAGTCACTTAGATTTTAATACTGAATAATACAGAATGTGTCAATATATAAACAGTTATTTGCTGATGTTGGATGAAAATGCATCAATTTTCATCCACTTGCTGTGCAAAGAGGAAACGTTCTCTCAGCTTTTTTTAGTCAGTATTTAAGCACACTGCCTATAAACGATCTGTCAAATAATCAATTCAAATTAACTGCAGATTGAAGCTTTACAAATGTGAGGTTAAGATCGCTTTCTCATTTTATTGCTCAACGTGTCCCAGTGTTACAGTTGTTTAGACTTTTACAGCCTCTTACTTGCTGTATTCTTCTTCTTTTCTCATATAAAAGTGCTAGTAAGAGCCTGAAAGCAGAAATGCTAAAACGTACTCCATTAAAAAATTATTAGTTATGATGCTTTTGATGCTGATATGATGAATATACAGTATAAGTCTATGCTTTCCTATTAATAAGATTTCCACAGGAATCTAAAATGTTCAGGCATTTTTAGGTTTAATTCACTCAAAGGAGAACAACTAGTAGCAATATTAGCATTCAACTGTACAGGATGGGTCTACACACCAGTGAAGCTCAACTTTTTGAAAAGGGGAAAATATTATTGTGAGTTTGCAGTAAACTGCGAACCACTTTTACAGCAAGGTGGTGAAAGCACAACAATACATGATAATGCATTAGTTGATTATACTGTGTTAGGAATCTGCATCGTAAAAGTAACTAGTAACAAAAGTACAATAATTTCATCTGAACTGCAGGAGAGTAAAAACAAAAGTAGCATAAATTGCAAAAACTAAGTTCAACCAAACCTTTCTGTCCTAACCCAATTGCTAAAATATATGACAGATACATTCATATTTTCATCTCGATGAACTAAATAATTAGGTTTATAGCACATTCTATGTCAATAATTTCTCATTAAGTCAAGCTGTGATGCTATGTGATGACTAGCAATGTCTCATCAGCTCATGTTTTAGCTTTCATGTTTGGTGTAGAACAAAGCCAGAATGCCGCTCTGCAGCTGAGGGCTGTGTCCTCAGATGCCATCTTTACAATAATGTGCAAATTCCTGAGGTAAATAAATGACAAGACAAAGGCAGTACAGACATCTGCAACGCAACCACGGGAGAAGCAAATAAGAGATGTGTGATTTGCTTCATATCAAATTTAGACCATCTTCCACATCACCACAATGACAAGGCTAACAAGTTCAAAATGCTAAAAAGGGTGGTGGCTGAACATCATAAAGTGGGAATGATATGTTTGTTTGAGGGGAACAGAGGCGAGGGGTGTGTGTTAGTAGAAAATGGGAAAAAAAAGCAGAGAAAGCTTCGTAACTGTCCTTTAGAGAAAAAGCGACATGATTCAGCAGCGTGTGAGGCATCTCAAAGAGATGCGTGACCTAACTAATAACCATCGCTGACTCGTAAAACACACACACACACACACACACACACACACCCTTACTTCATGGTCTTTAGGGGTATGAGCAAGAGGAAATGATGGATACAGACCTCCTCAGAGGCTCTACAATTATTGAATGTCACTATTCATCTCACACACAGATCTGTGCTCTAACTAGCTGTTAGAGCACTGGCTGTTCTGTTTATCTGTAGAAATGCGATTTAACAGCATCATGTGAAAGGAAGTGACTGTACAGAACAGAACAAACAAGTACAACCTTTACACCCTGAATATGGTTAAGATTAATTCCACTTCAGTGACAAACACACATGTAAACATACACACTATTGTGTGCTGTAGTGTATGCCACAGAAAACCACATGCATACTGTTCACACTGCCACCTCACGAACACACAACTGTATGCTGATATTCATACATGTCGCGTCCATGGAAATAACCAGCGAGAAGAAAACCATCTTACCTTGAACTCCTGCAGCTGCTGTTTGATCATCTCCACCTCTGTGCCGACCATGCCTTGTTCCTTCAGCCCCTCTTCAGCCCTTCCAAGCATGCCCTGCAACTCAGCAACCAGCCTGTAGAACTCCTGAACACGCTCTGCAGTGTCCTCAATCTGGTCCAATCTGGCCTGTCCACGCTCACTCAGCTGGCAGAAAAAGAATTAAATAATCAGAGTCCAGAAAAAACGAACTTTTACAATTTTGTTTCGTAACAATTCATCGAGAAACTAATGCGTCATTGCTAAAGTGAGTGCTTTGATAATGTCATGAACTTCGAGAATTTCACACAAACATTTAATAAGATTAGATGTTGGAAAAGTCCATCACTGCTGCAGCAGAGGTCGAATAATTAAAGATCACTACCACCACAATGACCATTATTTCTTCCTTGTCTCTCACCTTGCCAGCTTGGCGACTAAGAGCTTCAGTCTCCCTCCTGAGAGCCAGGAGATCGGGTGAGGAGCCCTCTCGGCGTAGCATGGTAGTGCATTCAGATGCATGACCCTCCAGTTCTGTCCTGAGGTTGGCCAGACGGGACAGGAAGCCCTTCAGGGCGTCAGTCTGAGAGGCTAAGGAGTCCGCATCACGTCCGACGGGGCTGAGGGAGTCCAGTTCATCATCAAGGTCGGCGAGGCGTGAGAAGACATCTCGCACGTGAGACTGTACCTCGCCGACTCCCTGCAGCCGAGACTCCAGGGAGGAGCAGCACTGCTCAATCTGATGAATAAAAAAATGTAAAGAGACGGACTGAGGAAAATGCACACAAGGCTTTAGAAGAAGCACAGTCAAGTTTGTATTTTATCATAAAGTGCGTTTCAATTCAAAAACCATATTTAGCTCATTCATGGTTTCTCCACATAGTAATAATGGATGGATGGATGGGCAGGTGCAACTTTTGTTGTGTGTGGTGTTAAAAAATGGCTTTACTATGGATTTGCTATGGACAAAGACGTAGTGGCGATATTTGTGGCATACGAAAGCATTACCTCATCAAATTAACCAGAAAATAGGAGCATGTGTGGTAATATTTTCTCTGGTAAAGCTGAACAAATCACTGGAAAAAAGCAATGTGTAGTCAAACCAGAAAATGATGCAACACCAAGTAAAAATAGATTTAGTCAGTGTAGGTGCAAGAAAGAGAAGGCAGAAACATTATCTAAGAGCAGGCAGATTTCCACGTTTCCTACAGCATAGCAACTCTTTTCCCCAGTAAAAGTACTTTAGAGCCATATTTCAAAACAGAAAATAAATAGATAAAACCTCTTGGTTTTAAAAAAAGTATGTTGCAGATTGTTTGAATAGACATTTGGTGCCCCTGTGATAGCTATGAGAGCTTGAGCAGTATATTTGGAAGCTGGACTGCAGGAATATACATAAATAAACAAATGCTTCAGTAAAAGTTTTCATTTTAAATGGTTAGAATTAGTGTCATTTTATTGTGTCATTGTGGGTTACTGGGCGTGGTACCTGAAGGAGCCACAGTGCTTCATGAAGCCACTGGAGATGCAGAACTGTGGGTGCCAAATTCTCCACGCTCAGGTTTACATTTCAAACTATGATCAAGTGTAGAATGTCCACAATGACCATATATGACTACTGTAAGTCTAATAGCCAAACTCTTCTGACAGCTCTGCTCTCTCTCAGCTCACTGACACTTGTCTAAGCACTGACCCCCACCCCCACAAACACACACACTAGACCTGACGTCCTCTCACACCGTGACCCTTGATATAAATAGTTTCCCTAGTTGCTCAACATCTCCTAAATTCAGACTGTACAGTAACTTGTAATTGTTGCGACTCTTTTTTTATATGCTGGTTTCTACAGCCGTCTGCCACAGGGAAGAAGCTTCAGTGCTTCAACGCTGTATGTGGATTAAGTATATTTTGGAAACTCACTGGCTTTCGCCCGTGACCTCTTCAACAAACAATTAACTATTTCAGAAATGTGTTGAGGGTCAACACTGAGCTACAAAGGACAACAAAACATGTCCTCTGAGCTGAAATTCATCTTTCAAAAAGTTGTTGTGCTAAGTCTGTTTTTGTTTTAGCTTGAGACCTTATAAAAGCTACATAACTTATAACAACGATTAAAAAAACCAAACATATTGTATTATTATATTATATTATTATCATATATATTTCCTGACGGTGACTCTGCTCCTCACCTTGTCTGTAATGTCATTATACTCTTTCTCTGTGTCTTTGGCCTGCTCCTGAAGCCGGTCAGCCCCCTCAGTGCTGTCTCCTGATGTCTGGGGGGCATCCTGCACCAGCCCCTGGGCCAGATCTCTGAGGTAGACCACCTGTGGTTGCAGGGACCTCAGGCTCTCCTGCTGACTTCTAAGTCTCTCCAGACTCTTGGCACTGCAGGCCTGAACAAAAGAGATTTAAGGTGAATCAGAAATTCATTCGCTTCCTGTATATGCTGCCCCAGTACTTTGTTGATAAGTACAATGCAATATGAACAATATGTTTGCAGTACCTGAGGTCCCAGAGCCTCCTGGACTTCAATCTGGTGCTTGGCTGCTTCCAGCCTCCTCTCCACAGCCTGTCTGCCCTCTTCAAACTCCTTAAGGCGGCTAGCCAGCTCCTCCAGCTGGGAGGTGCGGTTATGGACCCTCTCTCCCAGTCCATACACTCTGCGGTTGAGCTGGGCCTTCTCATCTCGTACCTATAGAAAATTATTAAAAATAAGTTTCTTTATTTACTGAATTCGGTGCGTCTCCAAATTTAACAGCCACATCCCCTTAATACAATCATAAAGCTCTAAAGAATTTCACAATATTCATGCAAATGAGAGACTCTTTAATATCTAATGATAACACACGGTGGAGAGTAGAAATCAAAATGTTAATCTGGTAAATCTAAATCAACTACACACCTCTTCCTCTCCAATACAGCACTGCTCCAGCAGCTGATCAGCAGCAGTATTGAAAGACTCCAGAAGGGGTTGTCGTCTATCAAGGTCCAGTGACAGACTTCTGGCCTTTTGTAGGGCTTCATCCAAGGCAGACGAATCAAGTGTTGGCTGGATTTCTCCATCCTTTTCTTCACACTCTGCTAACCACAGTACCAACTCTGCGTTGTACTGCTGATAGGATACGGCTTTGCTCAGAGTGGTTTTCAGTTTGCCCTCTCGATCTGAGATTCGCTGGTTCAACCCTTCCCAGTCCTGTCGTAACAAGGCCAGGCGGGACTGCAGGGCAGAGCGCTCGTCTCCGCCCGCTGGGAGACTGGCGAGCAGTGACGCTCCCTCAGCCTGAAGCAGCTCATAGGAGCCTCGCTGACTGGCAATTCCACGCTGAAACTCATCTGTCTGTGCCAGCAGGGAGCGGAGGGCCTCCGGCTGGCAGGGTAGGGCATCACTGGATGATTCTCGAAGATCTGCCTGCTTGTCAAGCCAGGAGCGCAGCTCTTCAAACATCTGCTGGAACTGTTGGGTGGAGGACAGGGCAGCTTGGAGCTGAGAAAGACCGTCGGCTACAGGAAAGACGAGAAGAACACAGGGGATTAGAAACATAAACACTCAGAAACTATTTCAAACAAAAAAGGACAAACTGATCTTGTTATATTTATTCCAAAGATCTGTTAGAAGGGTTTTTGTAATCCAAACAATATTCCCATTACAGCTCAGAGAGATTAAGTTTGAAAGGAAATGTTGTTCAACATTAAAATTTAACTAATTCACTGGATAAAGCTTAACGTTATTAGTGTAAATTTAGCACTACTTGCAAGTAGACCAATCATAAACAAGCCAGGAGGTCATATTAAGATCCACCAGAAGCCAATTACTATATTAGCCAGACAAATGCAACACACCAGCGCGCTCCTCCAGACTCTTCAGTGGCCCACTGACACTCTCCAGCCGTTTTTTCAGCTCTTCTTTTAGGTAGGGTTCAGCTATGATGGCACTCAGCTCCCGGCAGAGCCTCTCAGCCTCGGCCAGCTCCATCCGTCGTCTCTCCAGCTCAGAGCGGATCTCTCCGGTTTCCTGAAGGCGACGTTTCAGTGCCTCGGGATGGGCACTCAAAGAGGCCTGAGCGTCCAACTGCTCACTCAGGGCGGAAACGCTGGAGGAGAGTTCCTTTAGCAGGGTCTGGATAGTGGAGAAAGGTTAGAGAACTATATGTTCATGCAGACAGCAGAACTTAAAAGCTTTAAAACTAGACGCACCTGGTACCGCTCACTGGTTCCTAGGGCCTGGTCGATGTGATTTGACCTCTGACTCAGCTGATTTGTGAGGTCGCCCCACTGATGAGAGATGGAGCCAAACTCCGTCTGCACCTCCTCCAGGTCCTTGGGGTCCTGTGCAGAGTCACCAGTCTGGGAGAGGATACCCTCCGCGGACTGTGTCAGCTGGTCAAACTGTGGCCGCCGGGTCTCAAACTCACGCAGCATGAACTGAAAAAAAGAGGTGTTTAAAGCATGAGATGTAAAAGCCTGATGAAACCCCTGAAAAAAGTAACAATAAAAAAAAAAAAAAAAAAAAATCTTGGGCTTTCTGATAATTAATGGTTCAAAAGCAAATGTTACAACTTACTTACTTTATTTAAAAAGTTTCTGCCACATACCTGCACTTGTTGTTTTTGTGTGTTAAGCATATTGGGGTCGATGCTCAGTGGTCCCAGCACACTCATCATCAGTTCTTTCTCCCTCAGCCATGGGCCCAGCTGATTGGCTGCTGATGCAAAGCTGCCCAGTCTATCAGCACATGTTTCGAGCTCAGTCTGCCTCTGGGCTGCAGTCTGATTGGCTGTCTGCCAGCGTGAGTCTGGAAATTACCCAATGGAGATAAAGAAGAGTGGGGAAAACATAAAACAAAAGAAAAGGCCGTTGTCCAGTGTATAACTAGGTTTTCTGTCTAATTTACTATCAGTTTTCCCTCTAATATTCGACACATTACAGTACAGTCTAAAATCAGCATCCTTGATTTAAACAACGAGTAATTTCTCTCTGTCCTAGTTTTTGGTCTCTTTCTCATGTCATGTTTCCGCCATTCGGCTGTGTATGTGTGTGTTCAGTCCACCATATGACTTTAAAAATGAAATAGATGGAAATTTCTGTCAATTCTGTTTCCTTACACAATGCCCTGGTGATGGTATCAAGTATGCAAGTAAACAAACAGCCTTGATGGGAAAACGTCTCTGGATAATATTGATCTCAGTTTGTCTCCAACTTTTGGAAGAACCATTAGCAATGCTGTAGTCACTTTTTTTAAAACAAACACTCCACCATCAAAATGTCCCTTCTTTTTCCAAGCTTTAGGTTCCTTTAAAAGAAAGCTTTTTTTCTCTGAACATGATCTTCTCTAGCAATGTCTAGCATCTACACATTTGTTACTCTTTATTTCAATATCACATTTTCACGTAAAGGCCGACAGTTCACATAAACTCACCGATGTGGTATCACATTTCTCTGAATAGACACCTTGAGATTTTCCAGCTATCCCTGGCCTCCCCTCTGCTGATTACCTTCATTAGGTGTGTTCAGTCTATTGGAAGCTGAAAGGTATCAATTCAATTTGTCTGCTCCCCAATCCACCCTCAGCTAGGATGGCCTCTTCCAGCTTCTGACTGACTGATCCAGGTAATCAGCAGTGGGTTGGCCAGGGATAGTTAAAAAAACAATGACAGCAGCTCTCAAGGACCTGGAATGAGTAGCCCCGTTCGAAAAGAACTTTTCAAGAACTTTTCTTGTTCTTTTCTCTAGTTAAATTTTACAAAAATATTAATACTTTACTATAACAATGTATTTTAGACCGTGTTTAATTTGATAGAGTTGATAGCATAAATGCGAGTCCGGTCCACTTTGACAAACTGCAATTTCAAAATAATGGCAAAGAGGACTTAAAGTAATTGATAAAAAAATAAGGACAAAGATCTGTGTTACTACAGAGACTTGGTGTGGAACAAACACAGCAGTTGGCAAAGAAATAGCTAATTGTGTCCGTTTTGTGTACTGACTGATGCTTAATCCATTATTATTCATTCATGGATTGTATATGTTTTAATCAAGATCTTAATTTGCAGAAAGTCCCTGTAAACCCACATATACAAGCAGCAGATCGGTAAACCAACTTCTCTACTCTGGACTTAAAAACTATGATCAATGGTTTCAAAGTGTATAATGACAGAACATACTGGTTCCTGAACTTTTCCCTTTTTCCTAACACCCTCAGTACATACTGACACAGCTGTGATAGAAAGCCAATTATGATCAGTTTACTGTACCTTAGTGCAGGTAAACGCACTACATGTTACCTTCACATGACTGTCTCAGACTCTGACACAATAGGCTGTTTCTTTGTGTATTTCTATGACACAGTGTCCTACAGTTCAGCATCTCCAGTAGCTGTTACCATGTACTTAATGTTTTTCACCTATCTTCACCTGTCGGCATCTGCATTAGTTGGGACAGAGCTCTGATCTATCCATTTTTCCTTCGCCATATGTCCATTTATATTTCTGTCATCTGCCACACGTACCAATCTCTTGCAGCTGTTGTCTCCAGGTGTCTGCCTCAGGTGAATCAGGGTTGTCAGTGATCAGCTTCCTCAGTGTGCTCTTCAGCTGCTCCACCTTCCCAGAGTGGTCAGCTAGCTCCGAGAGCAGGGCCTGGAGGAGGAAAGACAACATGACATGATTTACAGTTCTTCTAGAACAAGCTCACAGAAATTCATGAGCTAAAGGTGATGAGTACTTATGTTTAAATTTGACTGAGTGTGCCTGTAAGTCTCTTACCTTGTTTTCTTGAGCCTGGGCTCGTACTACCTCGGGTTTGGACGGTGAGCCAGTCTGTCCCTGTTTCAGGCTTTGCTCTTTGTCTGTCAACCAGCTCTTGAGCTCCTCTGTGCCTTGTCTCGCCTTTTGCCTCAGCTCCAGTGAAGCCTGTTGGCGACCGAGTCGCTCCTTCAACTCCCCGCCCAGAGCCTCATATCGACCATTCACTTCAGACACGGCTACCTGGAGTTCGGTAAGATCTACAGGCAACACAGAAAAGAAAGTAGAAAAGTGCTAAGTAAAGAGCAGAGAACAGAAGAGAAAAAAAATACTTTTACAAGTACAGATCAACTAGAGTGAGTTTAAATGGAGCCTAGACAAAGACCTGTGGGTCTTGATATCGGAATAATATTTTTGAAACTGCAACCATTTGTCACTGATATCTGTTTTGCATAGACAGAGGCACAGGAAGCAGCAACACATAAAACAATGGGAAAATCCCTCAAAGTGACCAACACTAAATCATAAACACCAATATTGGCGAAGCACCACAAATAACTGGTGCTGAAGTTTACCACAGACACAAATCTTAGGGAGAGATACTGTGTGATAGCAAAGAGCCAACAGGACAGAGAGAGCTAAAGGGAGAGCTCACCTTTACAGGTGTGAATGCCATTGACACTGCTGGAACCTGTGGAGCCATTGATTTGGGCAGCACCTGAGAGAAAGACACACACATGACTGAGTACACACTCACGCAAACATGGTCACACAAAGAAATATGAATACATTTAAAGCTCAAATAAAAGTGTATGACATATTCAGCAGAGTTATTTTAGTGACACAGAGCTTAGTGTGAGGACAAAAGCAGCGGTGAGACAGACAGCAGTGATAAAGACACGGAGGATACACAGTCTTTGCATAACACAGAAATCAAAAGAATGTATATATTAGCAACATACCCAACAATCTAATCCAATATAATGCAATACTTTTTGAGACTAAGTCAAACAGGTGTTGATTTGCCTCAACGGTTATGTATAAGGATATAGTTTTGATTCTGAAGTACTGGAGTTAATTATAAATACACAGTAATGCGTTTGTCTATTGTTGAATAGAATTGAATTTCCATGCAGTCGACAAGACTATTGTTTGATCCCTTACTAATCCCTGTGACATTATTTAAACTTGCCATCACAGCTTATCTGCATCAGATCCAATTACCACGGCAGAATTAATGACAAATGCTCTTTTACTGGATTCAGATTTGGCCCACGTTACCTTCTGATTTATTTGCATTTCTGTTTTACTGTCAGGTTATAAAAATTAATGAATCTCTGTTGACTTTTTTCCCCCTTTCTTGACATCATCTGCAAATATGAACTAAATTACTAACAGAAAACTGTCATATGTTAAAAAATATGATTTAAACTGAAGTAGAGTGGGATAATGATTCCATCGTTTCCATCTTACCGGTTTTGGTTTGAGGAGCAGTGATGTCGATGATGAGGGACTCCAGCTCTGAGCCAGTTTTGTTTAGCTCCTGGACTCTGGATCCCTGTGACTCCCATTCGTTCAACACGTCCTGAAAGCATTGAGAACATATGATATAGTCACTGGATTCAAGTAATATGTCCCTAAATATATCGATTATTTTATTATAAGCAATGTATGGAGAATTTGTATATACAGTTGTGGTCGGTAAATTATTAAACATACACTCACACACACACACGCCCACACACACACCTTGAGCTGATGAACTCTTCTTTGCAGGCTCTCTGTGTTGAGGTTGGCTTCTTTGGGCGGCAGCTGGTCCTGTGCCGTCTCAATCCACCTCTGGAGGGAACCAGAGAGGCCACGGAACTGAAGTAGCTGCTGCTCACAGGCTTGGATAGCAGCAAACCTGTGTCAGAAAAAAAAAAAAAATTAATTAAGAGGAAAAGGGAAAGGACAGGTAACAAAAGAGAAAACTAATCCTGAATCACATTTTGTTTTTAATGGAAAGCAATCTCTCCTAAGCAGTTTTTGCATTATATTCTCTTAAAAAACGAATTCACAAAGCACTTTTGACATAGAGGCTTCAAGGCCCCTGGGCAGCACTGACACAGTCTTGACCTCCTTCTCTTTGTATGTGATCTGTCTCAAGCTAAGACTGGAAAAGTGCTGACTGCCTGCAGACAAAACAGCTCAGTGAAATCGCCTGGCATGGAGCAGTATCATTATCATGTTGCTATTTTTTTCCCCCTCGGGATTCGAGGCTGGGAGTTATCCGAGAGGGCAGTTTATAGGATGGACAATGAGCCATGTCCACACTGCTTATATTAGCACCTGGGTCTGCTCTTCACAGAGATACAGTACATACATACAGTAGGACACACTTACAATACTTGGAAACCAACTGCTGAGAAACATCAGGCGACACTGTAAATAATCTACATTAGTGCAGTGTGACTTAAATTAAATTAAATTAAATTCTCTATAGGATTAGGACATTTTTATATATGTTCATTACACTGCCTATACCGGTTATCTATATCTGCGACTGATGCACCAAACTCCGGTATTATCAAAAAAGATCTGAACCAGTCTGAGGGTATTTATACATTACCAGCCGCCTGCTCACAGGACGTCATAGAGGGTAGGCATAGCAACTATTGCTCCAGGAAGGCTACAATTTTAGTAATGCCAACAGCATAGTCTGTTCTGCAGAAGCACTCACACTTTTTATTAGCAGGCCTAAACAAATCTTACATTTTTGTTTCATTTGAGGCCATCTGTCTAATCTTGGTTGGCCTCTGTTATTTTCACATGAAATGGGACCGAACACCACGGACAGCTATCTAGTGCCCCCTTGTGTATTTCAGGGTGAATTGCGGATGAGAGGAATTTAAAAAAAATGTAAGCTGCAAATAATAATGGTTTCAATATAATCATGCCCACTATTCCTGTATTTATGCTCCAAAATCCAACTAGTCATATTAGCCTTATTGACTGTGACAAAATAATGTTGACATCCAAAGCGAGCTTTTACCTTTCACTGACATTTGCTTCTAGTTGGGTGAACTCATCAGACACCCCTTTGACCTTATCCAATAAGCTTTGTGTGTTACTGAAAGCTTTAGACTGGCTGAGCTCGGTGCCAAGGTTGCAGAAGGATTTCAGCTGACCAGCTTCCTGCTCCAGCTCTGCCCGGACCTCCTGACAAGCCACACAGGTAAAAAAAAACAAAACAAAAAAAAAAAACATGTTGAACAGAGCGACAGGTGTGTTAATCATATAGAGTTGAACTGTCATACCAAATATCTTAAATGAGACCTTGAAACAGATGATCTATTTATACAAAAATAACTCTTCTGTGCACCTCAATGGTTTGCCCGTAGTCATCCACAGTGCGGTCTGGCTGCCCCATTGGGCTTAAAGCCTTGAGTCTGCTCTGGGTAAAGACCTGGAGGTCGGTTCCCAGCCGCTCGTAGCTCTCTAGTCTGGGCAAAAGCCCTTTAAGCTCAGCTTCTCTCTCGGCTTGGCTGGCCTGAGCTGCAGCGTTGCGCTGAGTCAGTTCATCTAAGGAGCTCTGGAGGCCAGAGGCTGTGGAGGCATCAGAGCTCTGAAGTAGTTTGGAAATAGAGTCTCGTGTTGCTTCCACGCTGCCCTGTCTGGAAAGCAGCTCCTGCCGTAGTTTCTGATAAGGGAAGAGAAGAAGTGAGATTTTACAATGGCAGGGTTTCTTTTTAAATGCAGGATAAGTTTTCATAATTTTGACTTCTTAAAGATATTTTACATTTTCCCTTCGAGAGGTCATACCTGATTTTGGGTAAGAGCATCTTGTACAGCCTGTGCATTGGGCTCTACTGGCCCGGGGTTGAGATTCAGTTTGTCCAGCCAGCTGAGCAGACCCTTCAGGCCTTCCTGGACGCTGACAGACTGGGCCACGGCCGTCTGAAGCTGTTCAGCCCGTTCAGAGACAGACGCAGAAAGGGAGCCAAATCTCTTCTCCAAACCATCTGAATTAAAGGATACAAAAAAAAACAAAAAACATTCAGACTATGACGTCAATCTTATTTGATAAACCAAAGGAGAAAACCCTCAGTGGTCTGCAATTAAACTGATGTAGCAGATTAAATTACCTGCAGCACAGAGTATGTCAACAGCTTTCAGGGAAGGAGATTCCTCTGTGCTGACCAGATCTTTTCCTGCTCTCTTCACCTTCTCCAGCTGCACTGAGCGCTCTGCCATCTCATCCTGCAGCAGCTGATGACAGACGACACATTTACAGGTGTACAGCCACTCTTTTTTTCTACACTTCATATACTCGACTGAATTCAAACTTTGTAGTCATTATCAGAAGAAGGAATGCCGACTAGGCCAGACTGTAACACTTTTTCCATGCTTCAAACCTGCCTAACCTCCTCACACTTGTTTGTTACCTGAACTTGTCGTAACGTGTTCTGCAGGTTCTGTGGGTCTGTGTCCCCACTGGGTTTGGCGATGCTTTGGTTTTGCTCCTGAGTGCTCAGCCAAGAGTGAAGGGAGACGACCTCATCCTGGTACTGCTGGTATCTCTCCACTAGCCCAGACAAACGACTTCCCAACTCTGTGGACTGTGGACACCAAACAAAAAGATTGATGTTTGTATTAATTCAAGACAATGTCAAAAAGGTGAATAAGTACGCAAACTTCTGACAATTTCTATACCCCACTGTCACCTTGGTGTGTAGGGTCGTGTATCTGTGGTTAGCATCCTGTAACTTGTCAGTAACCATTTCCTTGGTGCTGTTCAGAGCTGGATCAGAAACACCTTGTTGCTCTTGGGCTCCTCGAATGGAGTCCAGAACCTTCTGACCAGAGATGGAGACGAAACGCAGGTCCGCCTTATGGCAAATTACATCCTCAGAGAGCTGAAAGTACAGATACATTTACTGACCAGCAAGTTCTGTGTTCGAAGCAGGAATGTTTATGAAAAATGTGCAAGAAAAGCATTTAAAACATTACAAATGGGATATAAAGGAATTCTTAACAAGAAAACTATTCCAAGATAATTCACTGCAGTTTCATAATTGCTTGCAGATCTAAATTTGTGATTGTTTTAGTTTAAATCGGGCATGTAAAGGCATACAGAATAATGAAAACTGAATGTGGGAACTTCTATGGTTAATTAAATGTAAAAAAAACCAAAAACATAATTTTTGCAGTGTGGCGTTTTAATCTGGGGCTAGTTTTAATAAGTAAAGTTTCTTACCATATTCAATTCACTTGAAAGCAGCTAAATTACAATCTAACCAGCCCCATCTAGAGGCCAGAAAAGTATCCACAGCAATGATTTAAAGCTGTAGACGGGCCATTTTGTGGCATCACGCACAAAGATAGTTATGACAGCTCCGAAAGTTATTTCCTCCAATGCCAGTAGAAGCATGTGTACGTCTGCGGGTCTAATCGGTGCTTCCCTCAATATCCAAGTATTAATCAAATCGATATAATTAATCAGTCAACAATTGAATTAGTATGAGTCTTCTCTGTACCTTTCTGTGCTCATCCAGTCTGCCCTTAAGTCCTTGCGCATCAGTTTCCCCTTCCCCCAGGGAATGGAGCTCCTGTTCACTTTGTTCCAGCCATGCACCTAAACTTGCTTGTTCTTGGAGGAACTTCATCAACTCATCCTTTAGAGCCTCAGACTTCCTCAGACGGTCCTACAAGAAATCATTACAGCGGCAGCAGTCAATCAACTATAAAATACAATAAAAATAGAAAATATAATTTATACAAAATATACTTTACTTTTAAATACACAGTACCCCCACCAAAAAAAAGGGTAAAATCTGTCTTGCCTGTTTTCTTGGTCTTACCAAAATCATATCAGTTGCAATTCCTAGCTGTTGACTTAACATTCCCACTGAATAAAGTATATAAATTGAGTACCTGGCAGCTCTGCAAACTGTCCTGGTGCTGGGCCTGCAGCCGGTCCAGAGTAGCTCGGAGATGTTGCTTCTCTTCAGGAGGAACAGTGGAGTCGGGTTGGTCTAAAAGCGAGCGAACGGACTGGGTGACTTGGAGTATCTGTGCCTGCTGAGCCTGGAGCTGCTGAAGCTGTGCCTGTCAAAAGAAGTCAAAGGTTACTTGCTAACGAAATTATAGGATACATGACAAAATACACACAGATTTGAGATTCTGACCTGCAACATCTCTGCGTGGGACAGGACAGCAGCCTCTGGTTTTGAGAACGGGGGATCACAAACATCTTGACCCACTGCAGATCCGACTCCTCCTGTGCCCAGCTGGTTAAGGGAGGACAAGTCCTTTAACAGGGACACTATTTGGCCTCGTGTCTCCTGGAGGTCCTCCACTGCCTTTGCCTGGAAGGGAAGAGCAAAGACAGAGGATCAGACTGACAACTGCCATTTAAAATAGGCTATGTACTTATTTTTAAACAATAAATAGTAATAACGTATACGTATAACTTCTCTCATCTTCGTACCCTTTGTGTGTTCTGTTGTACGGTGGTGTTGATGGCTGTGTTGACTTCTGAGAGTGATGCGCTTGCTGATTCAGTCAGGGAGCTATATTGATCCTTCATTCTTGCTAGCGCCCCCTGGAGGTTCTCTCTCTCCTCCGGGCTTAGATTTTCTCCTCGTTCTGCCAGGAAATCTTCTACAGAGCGGATGGCCTCAGCTATGCCCTCACCTTTACTCTGGAGGTCCTTCTGTACTTCCTGCACAAAGAGAAAACAAGGTAAATACAATAAGTCGACCTTTACCCCCCTGTGTATTCTTGATGACAGGTGATGATCAACAGCGCTTTTGGTGCAGATATTAACCATAAAATAGATTGAGTTCAGATGCAAATATTACATCATAAAGAGGTCAAAGTGTCATACCTTTAGTTTCATCTGCTTGTCTTTCAGCGCATTCACATCACCTGAATCTGCTAGAGCTTTCTGACTGGCCAGCAAACTGGCAGCTCCAGCCAACCACATAGTGAGACCCTCTAGTTTCTGAGAGCACTCGGATTTCTGCTGTTTAACCACCTAAAAGAAATAAGGGAGGAAGAAAAAAAGGCCACAAGAGCCACAAAGAAGGAAAGTGTGAGGAAAACTGATTCTGGCATGAATTGCTGCAGAGGAGGCAATCGCATACCATTAACTGAATCATGTGACAGATCATTTTTTATCTAACATTTTTTTACCCATCCCAAAATAAGAGCACATTAAATGCACACTTGTAAATTGCACACTTTGCCAAGCTTTGAGCAGATTGTGTCCAGAGTTCACACTTAACACACAAGCAGACATACCGACAAGTACACACAGAGAATTTTTGTTTCGCAATATTGGTCAAGCAACAACATACAATTCTGAAAACCAATCAGTCACTGTTTTTCCCCCTTTCTCCGGGTTTAGGCAAGACGAGAGGAAAAACAGTTAAGCACTGTAGCCAGCGAGGCTTTTCTGCTATAAAATCTCTAGCCTTTACCGCCGTGAGACAAGCGATTTCCTTCTGTGGCAATCTGGAACAGCAAGGCAAACAGGTTAATAATACACGTTATTGAGACATGCAGAGTAGCAAACACACTTGCATAAAAGCCTGTGTAGTAGGAGTGAGGGTGGTGATACTGTCATTGTCGAGTGGCGAAGCATTGGCAACAAGAGCAGCAGTGAGTTGCTATCCAGGTATGAAATGATGGGAGACGACTTGAGCCGGTGTATAATGGTAAAACAAGTCTAAACTACGGCGGCAGTTAGCTAGTTCACATCAGTTTCCAGGTTCTAGTGCTAAGGGAGTTTAAGATGATTTTATATAGTATGCGAGTGCCTAAGAAAATGGAAACGCTGTATAGCATGAAAATAGTTAAGAAGTTGTGAAATATATTATTTGAAAAATAACAGTATTTAACCATATTAGTGATAAATAGTGCAACACTTCAAACCAATTTGACTCAATTATGCTTTTCCAAACCTCTCTCTCCCTTGCATTCTGACTTTCTCTCTCCTTTTCCTCCGCCTTTATCCTCTCCTTGCGCTGCCATTCCTCCTCACGCTCTCTCTGGGTGGAGAGAGCTTTGGCCCACGCCTGGGCTTGGCCGGACGCTCTGTGGAAGGACCTCTGGAGCTGCTGCAGTTGCCCCAGCAGCTGCCTGCTGTCCTCAGGCGCCAAGTCCTGAGCCCGCTCTGAGACGAATACCTGAATGTCAAAGGCCATGTCGTTGACCTCACTGGAGCGAGCCATCAGAGCAGACTGGAGCTCCTTAAAAAGAGAGAAAGATCAGGGGAAAGTGAGCAGGGTAACATAAGTGGATGGATGGACATGGATGTGAAAGGATGAATATATGTTTTCCAAGTCTTAGAATTTTACCAGAGTCATCGCGTCACCTAAGCCTTGTTCCTTTTACGCATTCTTCAAAATATGAGTATCATTAAAAAGTGAAGGCAACTTACCTTGCAAACGTTCAGCTGCTGCGACAGCCGATCATGGTCGTCATCCTTCTCAGCTTTCGCCATTTTTTCCACCCCTGCCATTCCTCCGTCCAACTGAGCCTCTGTCTCCTTCAACCAGGACAGCAGCCTTTCCACTTTTCCTCCCAGCGACTTGTACTCAGCCGTCACTGCCTCCTGAGAGAAAGGTTAGAGGGATTAAATCTTGAAGTCCTAAAGCGTAGCTTTGTCCCCTTCTAATCGGTATCTACATATCAAAATACCAAAAAATAATTCCATGTCACCTCTACAACAGATGAGCTTCAAATAGTCTACACTTCCTTTCTTTCTGGTTTCGTCTTGACTTCCTATTTTACCTTGTATGAGTCTCTGTGCTCTCGTAGACTTTGCAGAATGCCCTCAGATAGTGCTCTGGCAGCTTCATACCCTCGAGCCAAGCTACGCCCATCTTTTTCCAGGGCTAATAGAAGCTGGGGAGGAACATCTTTAGGTTGGGGCTTTGAGAGTTGCTCAGCAGTCTCCACTTCCTTGGTAATCTCTGGCTCCAAGTCACGCAATTCAAGGTCCAGAGTCTGACAGACAGATTAGCGAAAGAAAACAAAAGGGTTTTTGAAACTGTTTCGTAAGAGACTAAGCTCTAAATCGCCTTCGTTGTTTGTCTCACACTGGTGACCATATGCAAAACTGAAACTGCAAAATGTAAGTGCAACACAGCTCCATCAGCCTTTTACCTCAGTCTGCCTGATGACATCATCCAGGGCACGGAGGCTGCGGCCGACAGCCTGCTGTTGCTGCTGCTTTAGTTGAACCTCAATGTGTCGTACCATCGAGACCAGGGCTACGATGTGCTGGTCGTGCTCCAAGCATTCCTGACGCTTTAACGAAGACTGTCAAGACAGAGACAAAAATAACACAATACAACTTAATAAGATAGTTCACATTAATTTGGACATGTATCCGTTTATAAACATAAAGACATATGTTGTGTTTAAACAAACCTACATGAAGACTACTTCCTAAAGGTTCTACTTTTTCTTACCTTGGCAGTTACAGATGCCTCCACCTTTTTCTTTAACACAATTTCTTGGCTATCCCCGACATCTTCCTCTTCCTCCCCCCAACTCTCAGTGGCTGTATCAGACTCAGGGACTCCAGGTGTTTCAGACTCAGTTGAAGCATCTTCTGAAAGAAAAGGCACTGTTTCTGGAGAATCCAGATGCGGTCTGTGGTCTTTTGGAGATTCTGTTTCAGGAATATTAGTACTTTCAACTTGAGGTTTTTTCCTGTCCTCTTTTGCAGTTGCTTTATCTTGTTGTGTGCTGGAAGCAATAGCCTCAGCTGTGGGCCGAATGTGAGAAACGTCAGTAGATTCCATAGCATGTCTGGCTTCTGAATGGGATTCTTGGGGCGCTTCCTTTACAACAGATGTGACCTCTGCTACTTGTATGTGTTCCTGAATGGGAGAAATGGATTCCTCTGATTGACGTAAATATGGCAGACTATGTTGACTGATCTCAGGTTCTTCAACGTGAATTTCTGAGCTTTCCATTGCATTTGTCCCATCGCTAACAGAAGGCTGGATTACATTACTGGGTTGCTGATCATCGGTAGATCTATCTACCTTCTTCTCTTTAGTGAAAGCTGAGCTATCCGATTCGGTTACCAACACTTCAGTTGGTGTTGTAGATTTAATGAGAACTTCTGATGTTGTCACCTCAGACTCAATGTTTTTATCAGTCTGTAACATCTCAGTATTAGGTTCAAATTTGCTCACTTTTGAGCTGTTGGACTTCTTCTTCTTCTTACTTTGTTTACTTTGCTGGGTTTCTTGGAGCTGGACTGGTGGAGCTTTCTCAACATCTTTTTGAATGTTTTCTATTCCAAGACTCCAGTTATTTTCTCGCTCAGTTAAAGAGGCCTTCAATTGTTTGGTCTCCATGTGCTCCTGGACAAAAGGTTTCTCAACAGTTGTATCTTCTTTTACTTTTGCCAACTTCATTTTGTCTTTCTTGACACCCATCTTTTCTTCAGTCTGTCTTGTTGAACCATTCAGTGTCTTGACACTTACATCTTGGACATCAATTCTCTCCGCTCTATCAGTATTAGATGGCAGAGTTTGTGCCTTTACATCCCTGAAGGTTGTGCCTGGACTGTCCATTTTTCCAACATCTTTGCGCATTGCCTGCAACTCCTCAGCTGCCTGCTTCTCACTTACTCCTTTTTCAAATACCTTTTTAAGAATGCTCTCTTTGGCTTTCAGTATCAAAGCTGCTTTCTTGTCATCTGGTAGATTAGATTTTTGAGGAAGTTCTTGCTTTTTCCCTTTGTTCAGCTCCTGACTGCTCTTGGGTTGTTCTGGTTGCTGAGAGACAGAAGCCTTCTCATGAACTTTCTCTTGCTGCTCCTCCATTTCCATCTCGCTTCTTACAACATCCTTTTCTACATCCTTTGACAGTGAAATTTCTATGGCATCTTTCCCTGACTCCACAGTATTTGCTGTGAATTTAAGAATGTCCTTAACTTCCAGTCCCTGTTTTTCCAATTTTTCAGCCTTAGCTCTCTGATCAGTCTTTCCTTCACTTTTTTCAAGAGAAAGGCCTAGAGAAGTTGCCTGATCATGATGTTGTGTGATCTCATAATTTTCTTGCAATGTAAACTCCTGTGTGACTGCATCTGTGGCCTCAGGCTGTCCTTCAAAGTCTGGATCAGTTTGATCAATTTCAGATGGAAAGTCTGTATGTGGAGGCTGTAGTTCACCATCTGCTTCCTTTCCCTTTCCTTTCCTTTTATTCTTCCGCTTTTTCTTACTTTTGCTCTCCGTCCCTTTGGATGTAGATGGCAACATTTGTTTTGACTGTTCATTTTCAGTGCTAGATTTGATTTCAGTCTTTATAGGTTTCTCACACTCTTTACCCTTACCATCTAAACCACTATCCCTGTGTCCTGCCTCATCACTTGTCCTCTTTTTCTCTTCAGTCAGTTTTGGCAGTTCAATGTTGCCTTTGCTTTCCCTGTCATCTCTAATTTCTGCTGCCACAGCACCTGTCTGGTTTTCAACATGATGAACCACTGATTTGCTCTCATCAGTGGATCTACACACTTCCTCCTGAACCTTTACAAGATCTTCGTGAGACGTCAAAATGGCAGCTCCTTTTCTGACTTCGTCCTGTGAATCTTTGTCAGTGTCATTGACATGTACCATGGATTCCCCATCGGAATCCCTGAAAATGCTCTGTTTCTGGTTGTCATCAAGCTTAGTCTTACCGTAGTCCTGTTTAGGAAGATTCCCTAACTTATATGAATCTTTTTGTGGTAGTCTCTCTTCTAAGGCTAGTTGAATTCTTTCCTCAACTTTAGTTGCAAAATTACACAAGAGGTCTATTGACTGGTCCAGCTCAATTAAAGATTCCTCTTCAACTAACAATGGTGTTTCTACTTGGCCCTCTTCTGTAGTGAAGTCATATAATGTTAATTGATCTGAAAATACAGATGTTAATGTCTTTCCATCATCTGCTGTGACTTGTACACTTTTCTCTGAAAGTGGAGGTCTTGACTCCTCCTCTATATTTACTGACCAGTTTGCTGGACTGCCTGTGGTTGACACTGAACATATAATCGCGGGACTGTATGTACCTTTTGATGAGACAACAGGTGTAGAACTACCTTTATCACCGTCTATCTCAGATGAAGTCACTTTGTCCTCAATCTCGGAAGCTATGTCGCTGGATAGGAGTCCTACGGCAACAGGACTAGTGAGCCTTGAGACTTTGTGCCCAGCGACATCAGCTAAACCCCCTATCAAACTCTGGTTGCTGGCTATTACCCTGACCATATCGTCTCCAACTAAGCCTCTCTTACAGGCTTCAGATAGGGGGAGCCTTTCTCCAGTACTGCTATCAATGATGCCTCCACTATCTGCCTGGCTTTGGAGCAGTCTCAATGCTGGAACTGGGTCAACTTGCTTTAATGCAACTGCCTCAAAAAGGGTTAATGTCTCTCCCGTTTTCTCATTTTGAATGCCTCTGAATGGTTTCACCTCCAAGAAACGTTTACCTGTTTCAACATCTATCTTACCGTGGCACACAAGTTCAGAATAAGGTACAATGCGTGCAGTTTCGGGTTCAAGTACTCCTTGTGTTACAGTCAGAGAACCCATCGCTTCACTGGCTATATTCTCATCCAGGAGACCTTTGGAAACAGCCTCAGTTAATGTCAGTTTACATCCAGAGTCAGGGTCGTAAATAGCACCTGTCGATGCCTGTAAAACAACAGCATCTGGATGTGATAAGGGACTGACTTTTCTTTGATAGACCCACTCTAGTTCTTCTAGCCCAGGAGCAATGGACCGATCGACTAGTCCTCTATCTACAGCATCAGAGACCGAAAGCCTCATTCCTGAAGCATGATGTATTATGCCACCTTCAGCCACCTGCCTTGCCAAAACCTGGTAAGCATCCTCTGGCCTAATTATCCCTTTATGAATTGCTTGCTCCAGAGGAACTGGAGACTTAGACTCTGGGTCAATAACACCTTCCATCTGTAGCTGTAAATTAGCTTTAGTAAGGGTTGCTGCCACAGCTGTAGCTTTTCCTTTGTATGCCTTCTCTAGTGCCACAAGACCTTCTCGTTGATCCTCTTCAATGAGTCCCAGATTGGCTGCTAGAGTGACAGACACTTTTTTATCCCTACGTAGGTCAACAATTCCCCCAGATGCCACTTGGGCTTCTATAAGTCGAGCAGCCGTGTTGGAATCAATCAAACCTGCCTGAGCTGCCTCCCTTACGCCACGGATCTGCTTTTTCTCTACATCAATGATTCCCGCAATGTTTTTTTCTGACTGCAGAACACTCCACATCAAATCTTCATCCAGTAAACCCTCATGCATGACATCTTCCATGCTAAGTGACTCACCACCGCTAGCATCTACAAAACCACCAAATAGACCTGCCTGAGCCATTAATTTAACTGCAGTGTGGCCAGGGAGGACACCCTGGGCTACTGCCTCATCTGGAAGCAGCCTCTCCCCTTCTTCTGTCATCAGACCTCCTTGTCGGAGCTCTAGGACTAGCCTCTCCAACTGAGCAGCCTCCTCTTCTTTTTCAACTGCTACTTCCTGACCACCAAACTGAGGTTTACCATGCTGTAAGTCTGTCTCTGTCTCAGGCACCTTCTCTTTCATCATTTCAAATTCAGTCTGGGAATGTTTTAAATCTTTGCTATCTTTAAATTGTGTTAAATGAATGTCTTCATTTGCTACCAGTTGAATTGGTTCTTCTACTGTCTTCCTTTCAACAACTTCCTCTGCTTTGATAGATGCCCTGACCCTGTTACTTTCTACTGCTGAAATGGCTGAAATCTCCTGATTCCCATTGTCACTGGGTTTGGATTCAGTTATAACCAACTCTGCTGGGCCCATAGCAGAAGCTGGGCCCATAGCAGAAGAAGAACTGAACATTTCTTTCTTTTTAGCTTTTACTTCAGCATCTTTACCATCAACAAGCTCATCTTTAGCTGCAGAGGCACAATCAGTCTCACAAATTACTGATGTTTTTTGCAGCAAATGTTTGTCATATCCTCCATCATTTATTGCTTCTGAACGACCTGTATCACTGATCTCTAAATCCTTACTTGGTGTGACTTCAATCAAAGTTTCTTTTTCAATTTCCATTTGTTCATCATCCACTCCTTGATCTGCCACATTGAATTCTCTTATCATTTGCATCTTCTCTTGCTTATCTGTACTCAAGCTATATAGAGACTCAACTTGACCTCCAGATACAGAGTCCCGAGCAATCAGTTCAGTAGCTGTGACCAACTCCACCACCTCAGGGTCTAGCAACACCAGGCGTTTGCCAGAACGGGCATCAACATAGCTGTGAGTCATGAGGTGAAACAACAACTTGTGTCTTGCTTGTTCTTCAGGATTCATTCCATCTTTTGGTGTAGAGTCAAACACAAGGCCAGTGGGACATGATGAAGGAGGTGGCGAGGACGGTGGTGGAGAAGAGCTTGTGGAACCCCAGCTCAAACGATTTAGAGATGGGGTACCAGATTTATTTATGTTGAGAAGAACATCTGGGATTTGAATGTCTTTAAGAAAATCTATTACACAAGGCTCAAGGGCCTCTTCAGCAGCCTGATTTAGGGGCAGCACCTGGAAGGTTTCTGGATTGTACAAAGCCCCAATGGTATGGCGATGTGCTAGGATGTTCTTTGCTAGCTCTGCTGAGATCACACCTTGCTGAAGAGCCTCAGCAAAAGGCATAAGTTCTCCAGATTCAGGCCAGAGCAGTCCCATGAAAGTCCAAAGAGACTCAAGGACCAACAGAGCCAAACGAGGGGAGAGAAGATCTCTGCAGATACTCTCTTCCAAATCCAGGCGTTCACCACTGAAAGGGTCTAGAATTCCTCCATTTTGGAGCTGACGTGCAAGCATGGCACAAGCCAGATCCTGGTCCAAAAGGCCGTGACGAACAGCTTCATCAACTGTCAGCCGATGGCCAGAGCGTGGGTCAGCAATACCTCCAGCAAACAGCTGAGCTTCAAGAAGTCGTACAGTAACTTTGCGATCAATTAGGCCTTCCTGGACTGCTCGGAAGATGCCAACTTTTCTTCCGGAGCAGAGGCACACTGTTCCTCCAGGTTGCTGTTTCACAGGGAAGACAAGGAGACCTGAGTCTTCATTGAGGACACAGCGCTGTTGTAGCTCATTTAAGTTTAATTTTTCAGCTGTGTTTGGATCAATCAGCTCTCTGTGTTGTAGCCTTGATTGGAGTTTTGTGAGGGTTCTGGGAGTCATAAGTCCTGTTTCTTCTGCTTGCTCCAAACTTATAATTCTTCCCACAGAATCTTTCAAAACTCCAGTGTTTATCTGGAGTTCCAGAATACGAAGTCCCACCTCCTCTCTGAAAAGCCCCAACTCCATGGCCACAGCTACTGGCAACACATTTGGTTGTTGTTCACCCGTAGGGTTAGTATTCTCCACCACAAGCAAGGCTCTCTCTAGCTCAGAAAGGAACAGTTTGGTGTGGGTGTCAATAAGGCCTTGAGCCAGACCTTGTTCCAGGGAAAGATTGAGAGGGGAGTCAGGCTGGACGAGGCCACCCATAATGAGCTGGGCCTCCAGCAATATGCGGCAGGTGTCCTGGTCAATAAGACCACGCTGGGCTGCTTGAAACACTGGAAATGTTTCCACTGTTCCCAAGTCAATTACTCCAGCAATGACAGTTGGGTTCTACAAAAAATAGAAAAAGTTATAGTTAAAATTGAACACGTGTTTGAGCCAGTAAATGAACATGATTCTATGTTTGTCATGCTGTACTATATCAACATATTAATATATGAGATATATATATAATATTAATATGTAATAGTATAATATTACATATTAAATGTATAATGAGCTTTATACAGTACATAAAGGGCAGAATCAGAAAATAAAACCCACAACCAAAGCATGACTAATAAAAACAAAAAAATGCTCTTCTCTTGGCAGAATATTCGTACATATTAGGAAGTGGGAAAATATCTTTCCCATATTTGAATTAATTTCTTTTTCAAAAAGTGCTTTAATACTTACCACCGCTATTCTAACACAAGCATTAAGCATGCAACACAGCAACTATGCAGGAAAAAAAAAAGCTCTAGACAAAAAAAGAGCAGAGACACATAGAAACGCAGATATTCAGAAACACAGGCTAAGAAGACGCCCAAATGAGGAAAAAAAACTTACAGGCAACGGTAAGAGAGAATGCGAGCGCTACTTACCGTACGGGCTTGTCCCGTGGCACACACACTAATGGGCCAGCTTTTGGCTCGGCAGAGCGAGGCGCAACAGGTGAGAAGCTGGTTGTTAGCATTCTGCATGCCACTCTTCATTCTGACTCCTACCACTGCACTGACACTAAAATCCTCGTGTTGACCTTTCGTTAAACTCTTGTGTCTGACGCCTTTGAATGGGCTTCATAAGGACTCACAATGAATGTCATTTCAGTCTGTGCAGTTATTATTAGGATGAATTGCAGACTACTTTGTTGCAATGTGACTCATTAACTAAATTTTGTGTCTATTAATGTCCTGTTTTATCTCCTCCCCCCCCGATCTCACATTCTGATCCTTGGCTCAGACCTCGGATGTCCACAATTCTCCTCTGGCAGCTGTTAGTGATTTTCAAGCAAAACGCTGGTTTAAAGTTTCACACATTATTTGTATGCATTAGGACAAAAACAAAAATTCTCATTCACACACACACACACTCTTGTGATCTGGACACAACATGCTCAAATTGTGAAGTGGGTTTTTTTTTTTTTGCATAGCTGGCCTCTGGTGCACTTACACTCTAAAACAAAAGCAACCTTTTTTTTTTTTTTCCATACTTCTATGCTTTAGTGTGTAGTATAAATCCCGTCACAGGTCCCCTGTGCAACATAAAATGTTCAAATTGGAATCAGCTAAGATGTGCAGCTGATGAAACGTATAATCAAAGACTGCTTAAACTGAAAAACGTTACACGTTACAGAGAATTGTGACTGCTGTAACATATTACATACCCCAGGAGAGGAACAACTGAACAAATATGAGATTCCTGTTGGTCGACTGTACATGTATGGAGAATGTAGTTTAGGGAAAATAAATTTAGGGTAAAATAAACGCTAAAATGACAGGTGGTGACTTTATGCAGTGGCATTTTTCTACCATTACATAAAGACAAATAGGATGACACCGTATTGTTGATAAAGTGATGACAGATATGTAGTCTATCTTATACATGACTGAAAATAATGAGTCTCTTAGAAGCAAAGCTCCTCACAGTAGCTTTTACCTAACGGCTAACATGACTTGGGCAGCACTGCCCCACTACGGCACCACTAAGGCCAAGTATTAATCATGTTGGCAGTTGAGCAGATGTATTTTCTAATGCTAATGACAATGTTGATGAAAATGACAAAATTAAGAGTGGGGATAGTTAATGACATGGCTGCAGGCTTTAAAGTGAACAATTTCAGAGTGAATACTCCATGCGGAGGCCCAGTTCAGACAGTTTCATCCAGTGAATTCTTCCTCGTCCTTCATTGCCCATGTTTTCTTTAGGGGTTAATATATAGAAACCTTTCTTTTTTTTTAAAAAAAACCACCTGCACAGGTGTTTTAGGACAAAGACTACTACATGTCTTCTACTATTTGCAAACTATTTTTGAATGACAAAGAAGAAGGTCAAAGTGATCTGAACACATGTCTGAACAAGGTCTGATGTTTGTTAAACCAAACCAAGTCAATGAGTGAAAATCATCAGTAAGTGGTGGGTTGATGTCAAAAACGCACACTCTGTTGTGAACACACAACATGCTGTACAACACACGCTCTTTGCTGGCCCACACAATCTCACGCATAGCTTGCAAGCGTATTCAGACTCATGGCGACATTTTCTAAAAGTCCTTTCATTATTACAGCGCGTTGTTTAACGTTCGCAAATGCAGAAAACGCTGTCATAAATGTGCAACAACCCTTCTCCGTCTCAGCCCATCCCTCCATCCAGTATACCTTTCTTTCTTCTTCTTTGGCCAGCTGTTGCTCCAGCTGCTGGAGCTGCTTGGTAGAGCTGTCACACAGCTCGTTGTAGGTGGATGTTAGTTTATCCAGCTGAGCTTCCATATCAGCACGTTCCTCAAGGGACAGTCTGTCCAAAATAAGTTATTATTAATTTACATTCCAGTACATGAACTGCATTTTGTGTTCAGTTGGTATTGGGGTTATAAATTGTGCATCTTCTATTTTCCACTGCACACATTCACTGTTATTATCATTAGATATATGGCACAACTCATGTGCAGTACCTACTCAATTACACTGGCACCTCATGTGCAAACACAGTAGTACTGTTAATTGTATTGTAACCTGAAAACAAGTTGAGAATCATTCAAAAAACGAGTGCAGACTGCTTATAAACCGTGAATGTTGCTCTACACTAGTTTTATGAACACATGTGTCATATATATAGTGAATGGGTTTGGGAGGCATGTGTGATCATGCATGTGAGCAGATCTTACTTGCTGGCCTGTTTAGATAGCAGGAAGACCTTTGTACTTCTAATGGCTTCAGCCACGTCATCCTTCTTGGCTGCTAGCTGTTCATTAATGGCCTTTAAAGGACACAATTGAATACAATACTTAATAATATCAGAGGCAAATTGTACTATTTCATTTCATATTTCAATATTTTACTTTACTTTCATATCATCAGCGATGCAGACAGCATGGACAGCCACAAGGTTCACGGCAAATACATAACAATAAATTGCTGTTCTATTGTACCTGTTGAGCAGCAAGTGAAGACTCAGCGTTGGGGCCCCCTGTCCGTCCCTGGAGGCCTTTGACCCAGCCCAGCAACTCTGACACCTGGCTGACCCTGGCCTGCTTCTCTTCCTCCACCTCTTTCTGCACAAACAGAGGTATAGAGGTGAAGGATGTTTTAAAACGCTATGGTAATAAATGGTAATATATTGGTGATATTAGATCAGTACTAATGTGTAAGCTAATACACACTTCTGCAGTAAAGTTATTTTAGTACATATCTAACCACAAAATCAAGGCAATGCAAGCAAAAACCCAAATACATAGATCACAAGTTAGAGAATCATGAACAGTAAGGACATGCTTTAAAGAACCCTACCTCTTCTTCTTCTAGTCTTCTCAGTGCATCACTAATGTATTTAACATGCTGGGTTGTCAAGGTGACCAAGGCTGTGTAGCGTGTTCGCAAATCCATGAACTGCAAGGATACATTTACTGTTACATAATTGTTTTCTGTATAGGAATTGGAAAAAAAAAAAAAAAACACCAAATAGTTATTTCCTTACCTCCTGAGTTATAGCGTCAGAGGAAGAGTGCATCCTCCTCCTCTTGACAGGTGACTTGTGCGTAGATTCCACAAAAGCTCTATATGTCATCAGTTGCAGTTCATAATCCTACAAAATACAGCCAGGTTGAAAAATACGCCATTACTTTTTAAATGTAACACTAATCTAAAAACTAACACTTAAAATATTTACTAATGTATTTATGTAGTGTTTGCAACACAAAATACTGCAACAACTGCCAGACTGTCTAAACTGAACTGTAAAAATACTATTTTACATATATGGAATGGTGTGAAAGACACATGTATAGACATTACTTAAGTATTCTTACCTTCACTGAGGTGGAGTACTGCTTGGAGTGAGTCTGGCACTCGTCTAGTTTGGTCTGGTTCTGTTCAATCTCAGCTACTAATGCCTGAAGAGGAGAATGAGTAAAAACATAATACTTATCACTGACTTAAGTAAGTCAGAATAAATGTGGGAGGCTCCTCCTTTTTGACTTTATACTGCATTTAAAGCAAATCAAAGTTTATATTTCAAATAGACTTAATAATACCCAAGGCAGATCAAATCCCCCATTTGGTACATGAACACTCTAGTAAATCAGTGGTACAAACCGTCTGCTGGGCCAGTTGTTCGGACAGTGCTTTACTGTCCATCTGTCCAGGTTGCGTGTTTTCTTGTCTCTCTGTTGTCTCTTCGATCCACTTTATCAGTGCAGAGTAACCATCTCTGTACTGCTGCAGGACTGAGCCCAGAGCCACTAGATCGGTTTCTCTGCAAATAAAAATGGGGAAATTCCGAACATTCAAGACCTATAAAACATTTGAGTAAAACGATGTTTCACATCTAGTATGATTATGTATGTGAGTGGAGGGTTTCGGGTTTTGCTATTATGAACTTCTCCTAACTCCTCATTTGTTGTTAACACAAATTCATCCTTTCCCTTCTACTATTTCTCCTTTTCCCCCAATTGTTTTCCTTGCTTACCTTGTCTCCATCTGTCTCTTGACTCCACTCCACCTCTCTGTCATCTGATTGGCTCTCTCCTCGTAGAGCTCCAGCTCTGAGCTGCGATCAGGGTGAAGCCTGCTGAGCTGAGACCCTGCCTCTTTGGCACGCCGTACCTCTGATTGCAAGGACTGAAAGACTCCATCCTGCTCGGCGAGTTCACCGTGCCACTTCTGTTAGGAGATAATAAATGAATGCAAAGACTTACAGAGGATGGAGAAGAAATAAGCAGAGTGAAATTATTTCACAATTTAAGGCTTTTTCTTTAGCTGGATGTAGGACGATGTTTTGTAATTACATGTCACTTACCCCTAGTTGCTCTCTGAGGTTTTTAATGGCTGTTGTGTCAGCAGGAACGATGTCTTCTTCACTTAGTCTGCTCTCGTACTTCCTAACCTGGCTCTCTGCTTCATCCAGGCTGTGAATGAGAACATCTACTGTCTTTAACCTAAGGAAAGAGTAAAGCAAAGCATGACATTATTCCACATTTTTGAGTCAACCTCTGAAATAAATGGGTGTTAGAGAAAAAGATGACTAACTTTTCTAGGTAGACGGACGAGAGGTTGTGCAGTTTGTCAAGCTTCTCTACAGCTTGACCGAGTTCAGACCGGAGAACAGGAACACTGGAGGATGTTGGCTTCTCCTCAAAGAAGCCGATGCAACGACGAGACACGTCACCCAAACTGGAGCGCAAGGTATCCAGCTCCGACCGCAGCTTCTGGAGAAGAAGACAATAAAGACATTACCTGTATGTAACATATTTTAAAGATAAATAAAATAAAGAGAGATCCGAATAAGGTGCTCTACTCATCAAACGGCAACTTAAAGATTATGCTGTTTAAGCTACGGACAGACAGATGGGCTATGACAAAATCAAGGTCAAAACGTATAATTCCATTGCAAAAAAAAAAAGCAAACACATATACACACATGGACTATTAAAACCTATTTAGGACAGAAAAGATGAAACATTTCTGATTTGTATTTGTGATTAAACGCTTTAATTTTCTCATACAAAATAGAAAGAGATAAGGATTTGTAAACCCTTAGTGTATTTCATGACAAAGTAAAAATGTTATAAAAAATAAAAGCCTTTCCTGTAGTTTGACACTAAGCTTATATTATATATATATATTCAAAATATTTTTTAAAAACATTGAGAAACATTATAGAAAGTGGAATTGCCTATTGCCACCAGTAGATGAGGCTGAACCTGACCTCTTGCTCTGTAATCTGGACTGTGTGGCCAGTGCTGTCTAACGACAGCCGGCTAGGTGGTGGAGTCTGAATTCCCCTCATCAGCCTTTGCTCAGCCTCATTTAGATGAAGCGTGATGTTCTGCAGCTCCGACAGGTATGACCGAGAGACGGACTCGTCCTTCTCCACTGGAGAGAGAGGAGAATGAGAGTCATTTTCTTCTGAGTGTTATCTTCATACTAAAATTATAATATAAGGCAGTTTATAATTAAAAGATAAAAACTGGAATCCACACGTAAGGTTATACACTACTTAATACTGTAAACTTGACTATTGTGTCAAAACGTGTGAACACTGAAGATTAGTCCAATACAATTTAAAATTGAAATTAGGAAACCAGACGACTGTCATTGTAATTGCCATCTCACCCGTCTCCATGTTGAGCAGAAGATCCTGGCAGTGCTGCTGGGCTTGTTGGACTTCTTTCTCCAGCTCCTGTCTTTCAGATGTCGTGAACAGAGAGCTTTCTTTGCTATCAGACAAGAAGTCAGACAACTGGGACTCAAGGTGATCCAGGACCTGCTGCCGCTCTGATGGAGACTGACATCGAACCTGAAGGATAAGGCACAGAGGGAGAATGTAAGAGGAAGAGAACAAGCGGACTGTAACAGAAAAGTAGTTAAGCAGCATATGCAAACAGCAGTTTCTCAGAAATGTGTACAGACCAAACATTTATGGGGGTTCATTTCCTGAAACACACACATACACACACAGAGCAACTCACCGTGTCCAGGTTCCATTCAGAGACGGTCCTGATGTCTTTGAGCAGGTAGTGCCAAGACACTACGCTCTTCATATTCACATGAAGCTGATGCCACAGAGACATGACCTTCTGGTACAGCTGCTCTGTTCTGTATACACACAAAAAGAGCATAAATGTGTGTCAATATGTAAATCTATAATAAATAAATAAATATTCAGCACTACAAGATAAGATTCAAGCCGTAAAAAAACGTAAAAACTCAGCCAAATCAAAAAGCTGCTGATTTTTACAGATACGCAGTATTTAGGGTTGAGGTAGAAAAACGTTATTTTATTACCTAAAAGCAGAAATAAACAGTAATACTTATACTATGCTACTTTTAAATTATCAGCAATCACAGTTTATCACTACTAGTTAATGACCTTGATGTTTTTTGTGTCTTTGCTTGTTATCAAGTTGATTCAGCAAGACATTTTTTTTTACTAAAAGAAATATCAATAGCCTTAGTAACCTGCTGGCTGTGTCAATGGCCTCCTGATTCAGAGGTGGGATGGTGAAGCACACTGAAGGGACCATGGCCTCATTCCCTGTGGGACTGATCACCTTCCACTTGCTCCTCTGAGAGTTATCCTCCAGCACGCACTCCTCTCCTCGGCTTATTGTGATCTGAGAGGAGAGAGGGGCCCACAGTGGAGGGGCAAACAGAGAGAGAGGGATGGAGCCACGAATGGAGGATGAAGAAGGGGATACATGGGGAAAAAAAGGGAATGAGGGTTTATGGCAAGACACATACGAGGAGCGAGTGAGGGAGGGAGGTCAGGGGGAAAACAAAGATGGAGATTAATATAAATGCATTAAAAAGATGACAAAATCAGAGAATGGTTAAAGAGAAGGTTAGAAAATAGGATGGATGATGGATGGATGGATGGATGGATGGATGGATGGAAGGAAGACAGGTCAGATGGAAAAGAGGGAGAAATGTTCCAGTGCAATCAGGGAGGAGAGAAGGAAAAACATGTAAACCAAAAAGCTGAAAGCAGTAAACTCATAGCAGAAGCCCCCAAATTTACTGTATGATATATGAACAACACAATGTTCAAAGCTGCTTCACGCCTCCAAACTGAAATCTTTTAGCACAGGATAAAATCGGAATATGAAATTAAAATGGGGCAAATGTTAGAATAAGTCTTTACCAGATGAACATTAGGCAAAGCCATGACTGCAATGGGAGTTTCAGGTCTTTAAATAAAAGGCTACAGCTGTACTGCCTAAACCCACCCACCACCCTCTCTCACCCCTTCTCTGCACACACACACACACTTCAATACATTAAGAATGCAAAGCTATGAACAAACAGTAAGTACATGAAGGGTAAAGCTAAAAGCTGTGGCTTGTTATTGCCTGTCTGACTGAACCTCAGAGGCATCTGCTGTGTTAAACTAGGTTCAGTGGCTGCCACCTGCCCTTATCACCTGTTCTCGGTGTAGTACTGCTTGCAAGGTACAGTGCAACGACCAGACTACTGAAGGCAACCTGACTGAGAGGTTATCATTCTCTTATTAAAGTTAGATCCATGCAAACTGTTTTTTCAGGAAGTGAAGTTAAAAGAATGAAATCTTTATCACTTTGCTGATTCTAATCACTTAGGTCACATAGAAGTATTTGTAGAGTCAATTTCAAAATTCAATGTGCACAGGGACCGTACACATTAGCAAACAGTAACTGATCCATGAACCACTACTGCGATAACAAAAACAGCTACGGATTAAATCCCTAACACTGATGTTTTGCTGCACTTAATAATTTTGAAGATTTAGTAATGACAAAAAAAATGTTTGTCCATTCATGAATTTAAAACCTTTAACTTGTCATTTACTTATAACTACTAGGAAAAAGACAAATAGGCAATTTCACCTCTTGCACGTCCAGTATTTTACACACAAATTATTGTTTACAGTACATAAAGTCAGCTGATAAGAGAGGGGCAACCACAGCACAGTGCGTGTGCAGTGTACGAATCTGAGGTGAGAGAGGGAGAATATAGGCAGCTATACCTGAACGTTTGTCTTGCCAGCCGAGCCGACAGATGAGAGGAAGGGAGGAAGATGAGGAGTAGGGACAGGAGGGAGTGAGAGGAGAAAGGCGGAAAGGTACACGAGGGTATGGAGATAAAGGAGAAAACACAGGAAAGTGAAGGAGAGAAAGATTACTTTAGGTCATGTGCAAGTTTGTCCAGAAGCTTGGTGATTACCAACATGGACCACTTTCGTGTGTGCGTCATCATCAGCACTGTGGCAACTTGCATCCTTATTAGGTTTTTTTTTTTTTTACAATAGAACTACCATCCTTCATCACCTGGTTGCAACACCTCACATACGATACACTTCAGCGACAAATTGACACTCAGGAATCTTAACACAGCAGACTAAAAATAGCAGCTTTAGGAACCAAGGCCGTGCCAAACTGCTGCTGTGCTGGGTGCTGGTTTTCTAATGGGCCAGCAAAGGGAATGGGACAGATGTATAATTGACCAGCTCTCAGGTTCCCCGAGGACATTGAAGCTGACAGCTGCATTGACAGCTCACTTGTTTCCGGGTGCTATACGGTGCTAAGTGGCACGGAGGGAAAAACTGCAGTTCTTGTCTCATTAAGAACATTTTCAATTTTTCACATCTTATGGGTTTCTGACTTTCTGATTTTTAGCCTTCGACAAACTTTAGTCCGTTTTGTGAGGGGAACATAGGCAACGATCACCCATTGTGAGAGCTGTTGTAAAGTATGAATTCTGGACTATAATCATGCTTATTCAGCTTCCAAATTAAGCGATGCCATTCGTACTTGACACTTAGTATGAAAAGAAAACAGTTGGTGCTGTTACACCCCCCCCCCCCCGAAAATATCCACTGCTGTAGCCTATTCATACATATGCACCAACTAAGCCCAGAAAAGGGTTTGTAGAGACACTATAATGCATCTAAGGAGAATTAACAAAAATGCATCAGCATTAGAAGAAACACCTAAAATAGAGCAGCCAGAAAGTGGCTGTGAGAGGTATTTGGAGAGGAAGTGCAGGGCATAGAGGTGGTTGGTGGTGAAGGTTAAACACAACAGAGTGGGAAGGAGGACTAAATAATGCATATACACATTTTTATGACATTGTCCTGGGAGCCACAGGATTCCTTTTATATAGCATCATTAACTCAGGTATCCGACTGGCTCATGTTTTCTATCTCTTCCTTCGGAGAAAGTTACTGTAAAGTGAGTCTTTACTGACTGGGAAAAAACGTGCACGCTAATATAATATAGGACCAAGGCTCTATTTGTACCTCTATTTGCCTGTAGTCACAGATGGCCTTGATGGGAGTTGCGGTTGCCAGGGTGCTCTCTGCGCTGCGGGGACGGAGCTGCACCACTGTCTTGGCCCGACCCACCAAACTTGCCACTGTACTCCGGTACTCAATCAGCTGCTCCTTCTCCTCCTACAGGAAAGGGATAATCATCAGACATGCAAACTGTTGATCATGTGTATATCGAGTTAGTCATACGATTTATTCTACTCGTCATTTGTAGATCTTTAGCAGGATGCCATCATTTTGAGTTCTGCCAGAAACAGTTAAACTGAGTCACTCTAACTGGTTTAGACAAGAACAAGACTACATTTAAGTTAAATGCTAGCATGCTAGAATTCCAGTGCACTAAAGTACATCTGAGGACTGTTTCAGTAGTGCAGGTATCAGATTATAAAAACATACTGGATGAAATGAACCTAATTCAGCTCAACTTGACATCAGTTTTTAATCTTTAGATTTGATGCCACAAGACTATGCCTAAATCAACAGGCACATTAAGAAAATGTGTCGGAATTGATGCAGATCCTGCAAGTGTTGAGGCTCTTTTCTGACTCGGCCTCTAACCATGAAACATTTAAGTGTGTGCTCTTCACCCAGACAGGTAAAATTAGATCTAGTTTCCGTTTTGCCCACAGCAGAGAGAGTCCTTAAGGAATTATTAAAGAGAGACAAACAGGTAGAGGGGAGGGGGTACAGAAGGGAAGAAACAGGCATTCTGGTGTGGTCTGGTCAAACAGCCAAATCTAAACAGAGGTGAAAGAGGCTGATTTAATTTCCCTTTTCTGTCTTTTATCTGAGTCAAACAAAAGGTTCAGCTGCCTGGACTGAGAGATGAAACACAGGGAACTGGAAACTTCAATAACTGTACTGTAGCTCGAAAATGATTAGCACACACACACACACACAAGCTCACAACAAAAGCAGGCAGAAGAAAACACACCGACACGTGACCACTTCAATAGCAAGTGCATATAGACACACGCAGCACTGTAAATAATGTAGATTGGGCACCGATCTGCAAAAACAGCAGCTGTTTGCGACACACGCACCTCTTTATTAAGCGGATGCGCTCACTGCTTTGGCCTGTGGAGTTTTGCCCGCACCAACTCTGCCATCTGCTTCAAGTCAGAGGTGTGTGTTTGTGTGTGTGTGTATGGTAGGAGTAAAGATGGCACGTTCACAAATGTGCCACTGGGGGGAAGATTCAGTGAGGCACTTTATAAAATATGGCTTCACCCGGTCGTGTGGCACACAGAGGCGGCTGAAGGCGGAGCCTCGCATCACTATAGATCTGTAGAGTTCTGTTTCTCCTGTTCCTTAGAAATCTTCACTTTCTAACGTTCCTTTTAGTGTCATATTTAAGATGTGTACAAAAAGAAGCAGCAGGGTTCTTGGGCAATTCATTGAAAAAAAAGCTATAAAATAGGCCGTTCAGTTTGCAACTCTACCAATATTTTCATACTCTCTTGACATTTGGTGAAAAACATAATGTGGAGAAGGGCTTCAAACACACACTGTGACCGTGACTAACCCAACAGCACAGACATGTTTCCTTCTATCGCTTTTGAGCAAGTTCTAACGAAGAAGACGTCAAAGTCAATCAACATGTGAACATGCTTCAGGTGTATAAGAGGGTTTAAGCTACGACTTGCTGCTGGAAGACATGACTACAGCCGACTACAGCTGACTCAGACTTGCCAGCTGCTTATTCTGGATTAGCTGAGACAACGTACATTATGAGGATGTACAGTGGGTAAGAAGATGGGTGGAGCAGGGAAAGGCAGAGGTGGACAGATTTGGTTTAGAGTCTAATAACATCATCTTCATTTCTAACACTTGCTTAATGTAGTCTAAAAATGCAATTCAAATCTTGAAAAGAGACACCTCTTGTCTTTCAAATTACTCAGAACTCTGGGTTAAATAGACATGGATGGATACTGTACCATGGAGTCCTGCAACAGGTCTTCCAGTTTGCTCAGTCTGCTGTTCTTGTCACATGTGTACTGTCTCTTAATGGTGTCCTGGAGCTGGCGCAGGTACGACTCACAGTCCCGGGCATCGCTCATGAACTGACAACAGAGACAGAAATAAAAGGCGTTAGGACAGTTTTGACAGAAACCGGTTGTAAGCCTGGTAAAAACCATTTACAAATCCAGTCAAGCTCACAGATCATCATATAAACTTAGTGTAAAAATGCTGCGAAACTGCAGCATCTAATTTGACCAAGAATCCCGCCAATTTTCTTAGTTATTTTTGTTTTAACTGTCAATTTGTGACCAGTGCTACTCCTACAGTGCAACAATACAATGCCATTTTGCCTGGTGCAACCTTTACCTGGAAGTATGCAGTGTTGTCTTTGAGATGTTGCTCTACACACACACACAGCTGGTCCACCCACTGCCACTGATTCTGCAGGGCTGCGCTGTATGCCTGATAACATAAGAGGACAGAGACAGAAGGAAGATGTTTGTGCCACGCTGCGCTTTAATACAAGCTATTAAGACACATTTTTATGAGTAGCTTTTTTTTTTCCTGGCCTGCTTTTTCTTTTTTCAACTAAGCAATGATGAGAAAATGAGGACACAAACACACGCGCTCTATAAGAACAAATCCCCACCTTAGTGTCGTTATTCCAGCGTTTAGGATTCTCATATAATACTAACTGCTTGTGGTAGATGCACGTAGCAGATCCGGTTTACAAAAGGGTGCACAGTTTGCCTGTTGCCCTTTTCAATATAATTTACATCTACAGGTTTTTAAAGAGCAGCAAAAACAAAACATCATAAAGGCCACGGTCAACTGAAAAGAGGAGGATTTTAACAAATTCATTTGGTTGCACTATTCCCATAGCTCACGGAGGCAAAATCAGACATTACTTAAAGGTCAGTCACTGATGCGAATCAAATCATGAATTCACCTCTAATGTCTGTTTGGCTGGATGGTTCCCCTGACACAGATGGTTGGCGGTTTCCTGGAGCGATCGCTTGACATCTCGTTTTTCATCGAATTCCAACCTCATTTCCTGTAAATAGAACATAAAAAAAAGAAGGATGGCTGAAGATGATGAAAGGATTCTTGAGGCACTGTACTGGTGTCATCCTGCATCTGTGTGCAAGGAACCATAATGATAGGCTGGGGTCTACAAGGCAGAGCCCCATGGGCCAGAGTGTCTGATGCTGCTGGTCATCTTTCTTGTTTGAAACAAGAAATAACAAGCACGGTCAGAATGACCGAAAAGAAAGGATGGGGAACCCTTATGCCAGGCTAATCTTTTTATTTCAATAATCAATAAGAGAGTCATCTCTTCTTGTAACATTACAGAAGTTCAGCAGTATATCGGTTTGTGCTTATTGACTTAAAGAAATCCACTTCCTTCCTCCACTCACGCTGTATAATTCTCTCTTGGCGTTCATGTTGGTGTTGTTGTCACTCCAGTCGTAGGAAACTTCCTCCTCCTCCCTCTCATTGAGCCAGATCAGCTCCTCGGTGCAGTCTGACACAAAGGCTTGCAGGCTCTCCAAGCTCCGCAGGCGCCATGACGAATGTTCCTACGGCAACCACACCAACAAACATCATTGTCGTGCCAATCAGCAGTGCAAAGAGAAATTAAAAACAACAAAACACACTCTATTCTCTACTTGCTCAGGTTATACTGTTGGTTTAGGAACATTTACAGGGATTTTAAGGACACTCGATTGTTTCCAAAAACTAATGTAATGTAAAAAATGAATTACATGCATTCATTGAACTATCTGCACACAGGTTTGTCCATAGCAAGAAAGTAGAGGAACCGAAGAGAGATGCACGTGGCTGTAAATCACTGAGAGCGAGGATGTAAGACTTTAAGAGACTGGAACAAAAAGAGTGTGTTTTCCTACTCAAGTAATACAAGGTAAGTTCTATGTACATTTGAGGACACATGTACACACAGAACAGTACAATGTCAGGACTCGATTATACATGTAGTATTAAAAATGTGGAGTCAAATAAATGTAAAGCGAGAAAAGGGGAAATTTGGGGAAAGCAGCAGAAGAGACAGCACAGTGGGATGGTTTCACCCAAAGAGCTGTCATGCTTTAATGGGATTAACTGAGGAGGAGGATCAAACTAGAAACAAAGAATTGTGTTACTAGAGACAAATCCACAGTTCTTTAACTGAGACTGACCAATAGTTTGCAGTACTGGTGCTCCAGCTTGGCCAGGGTTTCAGAATAACTGCTCTTGAAGTTGGGGGACACTTTAGCCTGAAGGAGAGGGCACAGAACGTCACGGCAAACCACAGCTCTCAGCAGAAATGTCTCCGTGTTAATGTACGGTAGAAATGTGTGTGTGTGTGTGTGTGTGTGTGTGTGTGTGTACCTCATAGCTCCGTGCCTCCTGCATGCTGCTCATTAGCTCCTCGATTGTAGCGTGGATTTTGTTGTGCTCTTGAAGGTTCTTTTCTACGGAGGGGAGGTCGGCACCCCACTCGGCACGCTCCAAAAGCTCCTAAAACAAACACACATCGACGGTCCTAAGCAAAGTCCAAATGAAAGACCACTTCCTTTCTTTATTTTAAGATTCCATTTCTGCCTTTATTTTTTTAAAGACTCCACCAGCTTTCGGTTTTGAAAGCAGATTTTATTCAAGCTATTTCATCTCGTTTCATATTTAATGAAAGTGTACGTGAGCAAATCAAATTTTCCCCTTACAATAATTTTCTTTATGTGCTACTTTACATTTACCCGAACATTATGGCCAATGATTCTTTAAAAGAGAATCTATAGTTTAAGTATCAAACAATTAGTTTTTTGGTTATTAATTTATGGTTTTGGTCCAAAAACAAAAATACCACTAAAATATGTTTTTATCATCATAAAATTAATATTGCTGACAATTCAAGAAATTTGAAGATGCGAAAGAGAAATAGTAACAGGCGATGTTTTAAAGACTATAATACAGTTCTTTAGCTGCATCGCTAAATGTAAACGTCACAGAGACTGACCTGTGTTTCCTCCACCCATCCAAGCAGCTCATAGATAAACCTCAGGCTTCCTTCGTCCTCTGATGAGGACATGGCCACCAGCTGGGAGCGGGCCATTGGACGCCGCAGGAGCGCCGCTCCGACAGCTCCCACTGCAGCCACAGCTCCCAGCAGTGTCTGGCCCAGTGACAAGCCACTGTCAGCGGCTCGCTGGCTGGTGAGCTCTGCGCCCGTGCTCCCCAGTGCCTGAGAGAAATGTCCTTTCCTGTAGACACTGGAACACTGCAGTCTGAGGGAGACCAGCTCCTCTTGAAGGCAGGATACTCTGACAATGAGACACGAAAAATATATAGGTGCCCTTGACTTCTTAAGTAGGTAGGTATGATGATTTAAGACGTTTTATGGAGAACGTTTTCTTTTTAAAGAAGAATTTAAGATGCTGGTTTCAGCATCCAGAAATGTCAAGTCAAATAACGTCTGACTATTCCTAACTATTCAGTTATCTAGAGAAATATTTATTTGGTTTGAATGTAGATTTTCTGAGATTATACTATAATAGCTTTTTAAAATGTTATTAAGCTCACACTAGTAGTCTGTGCTCGGCCCAGTCCTCTCTCTACCTGCTCTGATACAGCCTCATTCTTAAACTTATCTTCATAAACATGATAAACATATTGATGGTTAACATACATTACCACTATTATATATAGATAATTATACAACAACAGTATAATGAGCTGTTTGTATTCACTGATATTTAACAAAATAGTTTATATTAGATTAATCAAACTGTGATGGAGTTGAAGCTTCAACTTACTCAGAATTATTAGCACACACACACACAAAACGTCTTCATAAAATCAACGGCATCAAACATTTCTGTACTGACTCACCTGAATGCCAGTTGCTCCACCTGGTAATATTTCTCATCTCTGAGGACTTTGAGCTCCAGGTTAAGTTGCCTGATCAGAGACTCGCAGTCCTGGAGGTAGCAGGCCAGTTCTTTCTCACACTGCACTGCGTCGCTGCTCTCCATTCGAGACATGTCCTGCAAACCAGAGGATGGAGCTTTTGATCAGGTTTTTGTTTACTTCTATGCTCTGATTTTATGTTAGGCTACTTTTTTTATGAGGTATGATGTTTTGAGCTTTAGCATTTTCCCCCACACATATTGTCAGTACGAAATGCAGAAACCAATGTGGGCCTTATGACAAAAGCAGCCATTGCAGCAAGAGACATGGAGACAAGAGACATTCTCTCTTCAAGAAGCAGGAACAGTGGTGGCTAAATATGTTCTGTCCCAGAAGCACACTTACTTCTACACAGTACTACAATGGGAAATACTTGGGCAAATTACCCAAAGTTTACCCAACATAAATCAGAGGTCCCAGCAAATGTGTGTGAGGAAATGAAAAGGTACAGGGAAACAGTGTAAGCACTCACAGCCTGGAGTGTGTTCTTAGCAAGAGTGAGTTTCTCCTCACAGTCCAGGGCCATGTTCTGGATCTTATTGGCTCTCTGAAGCAGCACCTCCAGCCTGAAAACACACACACACAAGTTTCAATGGGCATCTCCTTTAAACACGCACTTGAAATCAAGGAGCATCAACAGACTTGTACACATCAGTTAGACTGTGTGTGTTCTTGATTTTATGCATATGTGTGAATGTGTACCTCTCCACTGCCGGTCGCAGGACCTTCTCTCTCTCTAGCATCTCCAGGATAAGTTTGCCCCACTCCTCTTCCAGGTCGTTGGGATGAAGGCCATGAGGAAGCTTAATACGGCCAAATTCTATCCACACCTGGATGGATACACACACAATGTTAAATATATACATGCTGTAACATCCTATTCTGCAATTCCATCCCTAAAACACAGGGATGCAAACGCAACAAAGACCTCATTAATTCACACGCGGGGTTAGTAGCGATTATAAGTCCCACCACAGACAAAAACTCTGATAACATCAGCTGAGTGGGAATAAAACAGGAACCATTATCAGTTATCATGTGTTTGTGTGCAATCAAACAATATGCCACATTGAACAGCATGTCGTTGCAAACTGCTTTGCTTCATGAGACAAATGAATGACTAAACCCACAGAAATAAACGGATAAAACTCTCCCTCTTTCCCCCTTAGCTGGACCCCATGACACACATGAGCCTTGCGCATGGTACCACATGTTGGTGAGATGTTCCTCCACCCTGCATCCTCTTTCTCCATCATTCACTTTCTTTCTGCCACTTCCCTCGGTTCATTCTCACCTCCAGGAGTTTGTAGAGGTGTTCGATATGACCTTTCTCGATTTCCTTTGTAGGGATCTCCGTTTCTTTGAAATGGACGTACTCGTTGTAAAGTGCCTGAAGGTGAAGAGGAACAGAACTTCCAGTTAAGCATTATAGGCTCAAATATTACCACAGGCTTTGTTTGAGGTCAAACGCAGAGTCGGCACCTGTTATCAGACGAAAAAGCTTTGTAATGACAGCCTCTCTATTCCTGGGTGGTCATTAGCTGGCTTCTCCATGGTTAGATCAAGCTACACATTTGTCTGCTCCACATTCCCACCTCCTTTTCTCTCCATCATGTTTTGACACTGTGTCAACTATTATTTCACTCACAGCAGCAAACTTTTGGTCACATAGTTGTTCTCTTCCTTCTTCAATGTCACACCTCTTTCCTGCAAGTCTCTTCACTGTTTCCTTCCATTCATTCTTTTAATCTAACATCCCCATAACAGAATTGAATTACAGCACCTACATTAAGTCCATACAGCCACAGTATAGCCCCAATTTTACTATACTGTAACTATAGTATAGTGGTACCACACACACAAAAAGAAACCTGCAGGTTTGTCCCTTTAGAGAGATGTAGCAACAAATAGCATGACAAAAACGCATTGTGTATATTAACCTTTAGTTCCACAGGGTTTTGGGGGAAGTTCTTGTTGGCCATGAGGGCCGTGTGCTGGCGGCTCCACTGGAGCAGAGAGGAGAACCTGGACTGATACTCTGACCATCGCTGGTCCACCTCCTGATGATGGAAAAAGAGAAGGAGCAGATGAAGGGAGACCAGACATCACAGACCAGAGCAGTGATTTCTCAGTGGAAACACACCACTCAAATTCACAGGCTGCATCAAAAAAAAAGGTATTTTAGGTTAATGATAAGCTTCATTTAACAAAAAGGAATTTGTAATAAATGACTACGACACTATTCCAAAAAATGCACCATCATTCGAAAGTTCCAGGTCATTACTCATGAAGCTGCACAGTTGAGTAACAATCAAAATGGAAATAACATTTCGGCTGAAAATGAAATGGACAAAAAAGGTGGAGCAACAATAGGTAATGCAGCAAGAGTGCTACAGCATATGGTATAAACAGCCATGCACTGCGTATTAAAAAGTTAATTAAAACTGAAAAATTCATAGACCATGACCTACAAATACAGCAATGTAAATCATTTTTGATGCAGGGAACGTGTAGGTAGAAGGAACGTGCAACATGTGTCTATAATGATCTCAAAGCTATAAATTGCTGCAAAGTAAAATCGGGGCATACATGTGCAGCGATGCCCTCTCCTCCCTCAGGGATCTTTGGGAAGGCATCATAGATGGAGGACACGTAGGTTATGACAGACTTCTCGTCGGGTGAGGGGACATCAACATCTGGTGAGAAATAAAAAGGTATTTAAATAAAGGATGATTGAAAACCTGCGGAAAGATTGTGTGAAGGTTTGCAAATCACCTCTGGCTCTGAATTAAAACGCAACTAATGGATTAAATGTCAAACTATAAGTAGTAGAAAATAGGTCTAATCATAAAACATGATAAGGCGGCTTGACAGCACTTCAAAGAAATACTTGTTTCAACGGAGGCTGAGGAAGCTAGGCTATATTTTCATGAATCTGCCCATCAATAAACACGAGAATCCCTGTTTGGAAAGCAAGAGGAAACTTTGAAATTCATACGACTTGAAACCACAGTTAGTTTCTGTAGCTACTATAGCTCAGACTGGCCCATCTCTGGGTGTAGCATGTATTTTATAGCACCCAAGGGAACACACAGCAACTCTTAGTGCTTGACTGGCAGTCAGCGTAAGGCAAAACCAATTATTCATTAAACAGAATCCCATACTTTCAGCCGAAAAACTAGCCCCAGAGCTCTGAATAGGTCGGCATCTGCCAAAATGTCACAGCTTCTAGCAAATTAATGGCGTCTTTTGAGTGGATTTTAATGCATTCGAGTGAAAAAAACGTGGCACGTCGAAAATTCCAACTCGTCTGAGCAGGCAGGAGATTTCAGATTAACAGCCTCACCCTCAGCGTCCAGCAGTCTGGTCACCCCCAACGACTCCGCAATCTCAAAGGCCTGTTCGAGGTTCTCACGGTTACTCTGCCGCGACACCACCTCCATGTCAATCAGGTCCGGCCTGGAAAAAACACACACAGAGGGGAAACGTTATCCGTTGTATCTCTGCTGTTTGTGCTGGTTAAAAAGCCTTCAGGGACCCTGGGAAACAGCAAACAAGACTGTTTTGTTTTTTTTTTTAAGTATTTTTTGTGAATTTAAAGCACATTAAAATGAAATACTATGCCGGCACAAAACTTCATTATTCTCAAAGATGTTATTATACAATTTGGGAATGAATGAAAATGTAATGTCTGAAATATCCTTAAAGCAGAATTATTATTGACAGTGGGTTAAGTCTCTTCTAGATTCAGACATAAGACATCATCTCGCTGTTCGTCCTCTAACCTGTATCTGTGCAGCAGAGCATTGAACATGCGCCCGTCGCTCCAGGATGAGCTGAAGTTGACACAGCGTAAGCCAGGGTAGCCTTCTGTTGCCTGCTGGCTCCATAATAACAGCTTCTCTTTGGCTGTGAGGTCGCCCGACTCACCGCTCACATAGATCTCTGAAATCTGGAGTGAAATAAGAGGTTTACAATCAAGGTCGACTCTTTTCTTGTCTGCAGAAATGTGACAAAGTGCTAAAAGAGCGAAACACTAATCATCAGTTGAGAGTTGTGTTGAGTCTGTTGCCGAATCAGGGGATGGTAGGAATAAGCCGACAAAATGAAACACATACAGCCACAGTGGCAGATATGTCCAATGAATTTGTCTCTGCATGAGACAAATATTCACTTGACTTGAGTCAGTTTGATTTAACCTATCATGTTTTTTCTTAAGGAAATAAGATTTTGATAACGATTTTGATAAGAGTTTGCTCCATGATCTTCAGTGTCGCCTGTTCATCAGCTCGTGCCCCCGACCACCCGACACTTCGCCTCCTTTTCATCTCCTGGTTCGTGCCTCCCCCTCCCCAAGCTCGAGCTGTCTTTTCAGTCTTTCATGTTCTTTCATCTTCCCGGCATTGGATCGATTTATGTCTTCTACATTCTGTCCACATTTTTAGTTTTCCATTCACAGCATACTGAAAATTAACAGGCATGATACACATGATCCATCTGGGCAAAAGGATGCAAACAACAATAACCGTGAAAATAGCCACACATTGTTTAGTTAGTGATAATCGATCGGAAACATGTTTGAAACTCTGCCGTAATCTGGAAAACTCTGTGGCCTCTCTTCTGTTACCGCATTCAAGTAGTACTGGACACATCTAAACACAAACAAACCACTTTATCAACACGTTTACAAGGGGCGAGTATGAGGAGAAGCCAGGTCACCACTGAGACTAACAGCTGCCTTATGTATGTGTTCCGCCCACTGAGCTACCAGACCACTCTGGCCATTTTCTCCTCTGTGCCGTTCTTCCCCTCTTTAATGCCAAGAGTCCACGGCTACAAAGGCCGAGTGATGGAAATGCAGTGACTGTTGGTGCTTGGCGCCCGTTACTGTTTTCAGTATTTTTCTGTTATTCCTCCTTTCTCTCACTCACTGTCCTATTCTTCCTCCCCCCTCTCTTTCTTTCAACATCTTTCCGTCTCCATCTCCCTCCCTGCTTCTAATATAGAGCAGTATAAAAGTCCAGTGTGTGCCAAAGGGACTGCAGCAACAGCCAGCAAGACAAGGGGGTGGTGAAAGGAAAAGAGAAGGAAACGAGAGATGAAAACGAGTTTCAAGGCCAACAGCAGAGGAGAGCATGCTTCATATACACACACCTGCTACATAAAGTAGTAAAATTCAAAGAAAACAACATAAATGTCCATATGCATGCACACAGATGAACACCGCTTATGTACAAACAAGGATGGAAATAAAAGAGCGGAATGAACATTATGTTGTCATACTGTTAACCTGCTCCAAAGAGACACTTTTCCAAATGATACAAAACTACAAACATTTATTCAACTAGTTTCTCACCAATTATAATGAGCAAGCAAAGGTACATAATAGAATTTGCAAGTTGAATGGAAATTTACACATGTGGATTCTGCTCTGTGTATTATATCTATCTGTATTCACCAACAACAGCCTTTGCAGAGAAACACAGAGCATCTGAATATTGATTCAGCCTCTATGTGATGCATCTTTATCGAGACTTTACAATCGTTTGTTCCTGCTTTGTAAAAGGTCTTCTGGTAATTTAACAGCAACAGAACTCCAATCAAATGTTCTAAACCCAATTGTTCACTGCCCAGTAAAATAAGGTTGTGATTTAAAAAAAGCCCGTGAGAAATTTAGCACATGTATATTGGATATCGTACACTGTGTATCCATCCTTTGGGACTTCCAGATACAGACCGACAAACTGATTATGGCCAACCAACTAAGCAGTGTTGGACAAACAGAAGAAAAAGGAATGAACATGAGAAGCTCAAGAAATACCAAGGGCTCAAAGAAGAGCTAGAAAAGATGTGGATGTTGAAGGCACAAGTAGTCCCCGTGGTAATAGGAACATTGGGGGCCGGGACCCCCAAACGGGGAGAGTGGCTTCAGCAGATTCCAGGAACATCAAGATCCGAGATCTCTGTCCACAAGAGTGCAGTCCAAGGACACTCAAGCTCCCAGGGCTCTGGTAGACGACCGGACGGGTCTGCGTAAGCATGTCTGACTCCACCATGTGAGTGTCTCCGCAGACGAATGCACAGAAACACACAGAGGTGTGAGTAAGGTCGGATGTCACCATGGCAGCGACATTCAGTGCAGCCATGATTCAGTCACAAACATCCACGATCCGACAGCAAGGCCCCTGAGGCTCTGGATCAGCCCTCTTTTTAGAAACACAGCCTCTTTAAAGTTGGCATAGAGCGGAGGAAGGATAGACAGGAAGAGAAGATAAAAGAAGAGAAAAGGAATTAACTATTATCTTAGTATTTGTGCCTCTGTAAAGGGTGGATGAAGGACGGATATGATGAATGACAAAACTCAATAGTAGGGCAGATGGGAGTGGTGGTTTCAGTACAAGCATGTGGTTAAAATACCGTAGTGTCATTATGAAGCAGCCATCTCACCGATGAATGCACATTCCATTTTATGGAGAGAAGGGCATCACACACCAACATACATAAGACCGATGCACTTTAACACTATACACGACATCAGCTGTGCTGCCCAGCTCTACTGTGCTGTCTTAATAATGTGTGGAAAAAAAGAGAAAAAAAGAAATATGGAAGACGTCAACTGCTGTGTTACTGCAGTGGCTGCAGCAGCTTTTCTATTTTTTTCAAGGTGAGGAAGAGCCGATCATCCGTGAGCAAGCACAGAAACTCACCCTTTATTACCATTCTTGCAACTGAACCCACAACATTTCGTGCAACAAAAACTGCAAACACATGTTCCACACACAGAGACTCCCCTGGACCATAATGGAGCTCTGTGCAGTTTGCCTTTTAACACAGTGAGCCAAGCTCTTTCAGTCATGCCCTTTACTCCAAACACAGCATATTTTGTAGGTGAGATGCTTCACCAACATCTGTCTGTTGGTATCTCGGATGTTGGTAGTGAAATTTTCCTCTCTAGGTAACTGTAAGTTGATCTAAAAGAAAGAAGAAAGAACCCCTCAAACTTTTTCCATGTATATGTAGCCATTCAATTCACCATTTGATGCAGAAGTAAATTTCTGGGTTATTATGGCACCAAAACATGCCTGGAGCACAGTTACATTCCTAAATTTGTCTAAACCTGGTTCCAGTTTTTCCATGTTGAAATTAAGGCTTTGCCGTTCTTATCCTACCACAGCAGCATGCAGCTTGACCACTATTAACGTTTGGATTTAATGAAAAAGGAATTTCTCCAAGGCTTCAAGAACTAGCTGACTGACACAAAAACACAACCCCCCCCAAAAAAAGAATGGGCTCAACACAAGTCCAGAATGCCAGCAGAGAAAATTTCCTTAGAATATGATAGAATGGTAATGTTAAATTCACCTCTGCTTACTCCTAAACACACACACACACACAAAAATGGTTCTAGCCAAAAATGGCCAGAGCTAGTCAGACACAGACACATAGTTATATTATTATATCGTGTGCTTCCACCATGAGGAAACCCTGTCATTTGAGAAATGACCCTTATCTCACACACACACCAACACCCGCCCTGTCCGTCTCTCACACTTTAACAGACGTTGCTAGTCAGGGATCACGTGCGTATGCTGTGAGGAAAATAACAAGCGACGGAGGAAAACAAATGAGAAGGAAGAAGAATGGGACGGAGGGTTCTGGCGAAGAATGGATGGACAGTCTGTGCAGTGGTGATTAGCGTCTGGGGACAGGGACGGAAAGAATGGAGGGAGGACTACTGCCTTTCGAGAACTGATAACAGTAACATGTGACCACATGCACCCGTAAAAACCCTAAATGGCCGTAAACATGGTGCACAAGTGTAACAAAGGCACAGAACTAGCAATCCCTCTCCTGGCACTACAGTCACCTGGTCCACAAACCAGCAGGTCTAACGTCGCTAATATAGCTCCATTTTCTGCTACAAATCCAAACTGGTTATTAGCTCCAGTTTCACCACTATGTTGATGAAGTAAACCAATTTAGAAAAACCTGTAGGCTCCAGCTACATCTTCTGCTTTGGACCCTTCACATGTCGGCTTTGTTTAGGAGCTGGAGAATCGGGTAAAATTGTTAATCTAATCATGTTTTGGGCCTCTCTTATACTCGATTGTGTTTTTTCTTAGTTGCCCAATAGAAATTGGTTCAATGTCCAGTACTGGTGAGCACCTCTGAATCAATGTACTGAACACCTGAACACCAAAAACACAAATATCTGAGAGAAATGACCAATCCATTCGACGTCTGGACGAAAGCACACAAACCTGTGGCAGGTATTTTACAGCGGCTTGTTGTTGCAGTGACAGTGGACTCTCCAGCATGGAATCCAGTCTCTCTGATGAGCTACTGGTTAGCCCTCCCCAGTCTGTCTGACTTGGAGTGGTGCCTGCCGTTTCTGGAGAGGTCAGCGGCAGGTCGCTGGCGTAGCCCGACTCCAAATGAGTCGACCTCTCTTGCGCATAGGCTGGAGAGCCCAATTTAAATCCTTTTACAGCCATAGGTTCCTCAATCTGCAGTTGGTTCGAGCAGAGAGTGAACCCCTCTGCAGACATTTTGGGTCTGCTTTTGTCATCCTCCGACACCAGGACTTTGAGAATGTTTCCTGTGACCGGAGATCGGGCAGAGGGCTCTTTACACATCTCTACTTCGCTGTCACTTTCACCCCTCCACACTGGAGAGCCATAGTCAGTGGGGTACACCGTCCTCACCACACAGAGTTTACCGTCCACCTCTCGGATATGGACCACACCTTTGCACTCGCTCTCTGCAGGAGCTTGCACCATTGCTAATGTGCCTTCAGATTGTGTTTTTTCCTTCTCGTGCCTCTTTCCCTCTCTCTCTTCTCCAACCTGATCATTTTTCTCTTTCTTCTTTCGGAGTACCCAAGGCTTCTCCAGGACCCCCTGGACTTTCTCTCTAACAAGGCACACCCTTCCTCCACCTGGGGTAGTGCTGCCAAGAGCTGGGGCTGTGTTTACTGGGGTGGTGGCGGTGGTTTGGCTTGGGATGCTAGACACATCTATAATTGCACTGACAGTGTCTTCCTCCCCTGGAAGGCAGAAGACCCCTCTCCAAGCTGGGCTGGGCTTAGGGGAGACTTCAAGTATTCTGTTGCCCAGAATGCCCCCTATGCTGGCAGTCGTAGAGCCGGGGGAAAGAGTATTGCTGTGTGGATCAGTTCTGGAATAAGCTAACTGGGTATCAGGCACTGTTATAAGACTCCTAGCTCTGTTGCTAAAATCCGAGTCTTCTGTTTCTACCACTGCAGCTCTCCCCTGTTTTTCATCAGCCTCGTGTTTTCTTTGTTCCTTGGAGTCGTCTTGTTGTCTGCCTTCTTTCCTAATCTTCTTGCCCTTGTGTTTACATCTGAAACGCAGACGCTTCTTTGGAGAAAGTGGGGTGGCTCCATTGGGTTCGCCCTCCTGAGGAGGCCTAACACAACCCATGGAGTTCCCCATATCTTGATGTCAAAAGAGATTATTAAATACAAAAAAAACAGGGGCAGTTAATCCATGACAGAGGTTAAATAAATGTTTCTTTAGAGCAAAATTTCATTCCTTGAAAAAGACACTGCAGAGTAAGTGTTCAGAGGCTCCCAAGTTGCTGACAGCTCCCTCATGAATCTGACACCTGTGAGAAATGAAAAGTCAGGAGGGGCAGGTTTAGCTCCGTTTTCCATGGCACCATCTTACATACAAACCAGTGAACAGAAAGACGGCGGGTGCAAACTGTCAAAGAAGGAGAGAGGGACAGTCAGTCTTTTTCCTCAGACAGTGATTGGTTCAGTCGCGGGGCAGGTGGCTGTAGCCTGATGTGTCACAGCTCACGCATGTCCTCATTTCCTTCACGTCAACTGAGGTTGATTCAGGCAGCGCAGTGGCCAGCTTGGCTCTCTAAGAACCCTGCTGTGCAACAGTGTATGTATATATGCAGGCAGCTGGCTTTTATACTTCAGTCCCAGAAGAATTGAGGTTATAGTCAAGGACGTGAGGACACACAACAGATCCACAAAGGAGGAGGAAAATAGATTTATTTAGGGCCAGGAATCGCATTTATCACCAGACTTTTGGCAGGTGACCTATTACCTGGTGTAAGGGAATGTGTCAGGCAGAATGAGGAGTCTAGTGCTGTTCAGCCTATTAGTAAGGCTCCAGCTACATGTGTCTGTGGGTGACGTGAAAGCAATGTGTAAAACTCAAGAGTGTGTATGAACTGCAGGATTTCTGAAAGTACGGCAAGGAGGCTCATGTCACGTCTTGATGCAATGTTACACTCCTTTACGCCCGAGAGATGACTCCTGCTCAGTGAAGTGCAGATCCCATCTTGCATTCTTGGGCAACCACAAACAAAGTGATGTCAGGCTTTCCAGTTTCAGGCGTAATCCGGGAGCTCCATCTACACCCACATCGAGCAGCTCTCCGAATTCATGAATTAATGATGCCTCTCTCCTGCCGTGCTAATGTTATTGCAGTGCGAGAGGAGAGAAGTAACGCCAGTCTGCCACACAACACAAACCTGTAAGAATCCTATCGGTCACAGTGCTCAGAATGAACGTAGCATAAACGGGGATGCTATTGATATCCCTCATAGTAACAGCAAGCTCATGGTCTCATTGTGCTGAGGCAACACAGTGTCCAGATTAGCTGTGGGTGAGAAATAGTGTGCAGTTAGCCAATGCTGCCACAGATTGCTGGGAGAAACAGCCAATACTCTGACAGCTTGGTAAATACTCAATGAGAGCATTCACTCCCCACCCTGATGCCTCCAGTCATCCACCCACGATTTATGCTGCTTGTTGAGCTCGTGTCTCACGTGATGTGTCAATCCTTCTAGCATGTGCGTTTCCCTCGATTCAAGGGACTGTTGTTATCAATGCTTTGAATTCAAATCGGCTGGCTTCACTTGCTCGAGTTGACAAGATCGGCAGCCATTGTCAATATTTATTGAACAGATACCTGCAGATTCAGCTCTGACAAAACCTGCAAAATGTGGCCGTGTGCCTTAGTAGGGTGCCAGTCTAAATCTGGAGGCAGACAAATGCAGACAGACTCCACCTTTAGCTCCCCAGACAGCTTAGCATCACATGCCTCTCCCTCAGATACCAGTTGGGAGATTCCTCCTACCTCGGTGTTAGAATCCTTAGGGGCCAGAGCTCCCTGGGAATTGTATTCAAATACTGTCCAATCATAAACCTCTTGTGTCCTGCTGTCAGTCTTCCTGTTACTCAGGCAAGCTTCCCCTTCATCAGGTGGTGCAGTGCGACGATGCAACAGCTTGATGAAATCCACAGTTTGCATGAGGTGGGGGATATTTAGACCATGTCATCAGCCGAGACAAAAAACCTGACTGGAGGGGGAAAAAAAAGTCTTTCATTTGGTTTCTCTTCTCTGATCCTTTTTATCCCTTAACAGTTCCTTACATCCAGTAGATCTAACTACGAAGAGGCATCTAAGGTAAAAGCAGGAGCAAGGGAGGAAGAGACGGGTCCCCCAGTCAGCTTAGCTAAGGTCTTGTCAAGATCCAGTTCTGGTAGTAGAGCTACTTGTCATACAGATGTGCCTGGAACAGAGCTAAAAGGATTCATAGTCCAGTGAAGGGCAGTTCCGAACTTCACACAACACAGCGGCAAAGGATAGGACAAGCTGGTCCCCACTCCATAACCTCTTAAAAAACATAAGGGGAGCATGGACAGGAACATAGGGCGTCTCCGGCTGGAAAGAGACTGTGGCTATGTGAGACAAGCATGGCTGGACTGATCCGATTGATACGGTGGAGGCTACAGAAACAGCAAGTGTGTGCCTGTCCAAAAGAGAGTATGAGTGTGCCTGCAAGGTCGGGCGGTCCCCCGGTTAGCTGTGTGAGCCATTCTGTATACGTGTCCATGAGAGTGTCCTGTCCTGCTGTGCATTTGTGGTTTGAGGCCTTGCTGGTCAGGGAAAGCCGGGAGTTTCAGTGACAGCAGGCAGCCTGGATTCGTCTCTCCACTGCCTGGCTTCGCTCCTCTGCTTTATCCCTCATTCACAGACGCCGGCAGAGGTATAGAAAAGCTTTCATCTCCCGGCTGCTGCAGCCTCACACTCTCTACTGCTCGATCTCTTACTTGCACAATCCAACCCTCCCTCCTCGTCTCTCCTCCTCCCTCTATCTGCTTCCTCATTACTCCTGCCCCTCTCTCTCTCTCTCTCTCTCTCTCTCTCTCTCTCTCAGCTGAAAGTGAGCAGCTTTCTATGCCACAAACACACATACACACACACACTTGACCCAAAAGCTTCCCAGCTAAACAGCAAAAAGAGGGAGATCAAATCCAAATCACAATCGAGCTGTTGCCCCGCGCAACAAAAATGAGAAAAGGGTAAAATAAGCACGTCAGTCCGTCCCACACAAATATTCCATTCAATCTCCATCTGCCCATCACACTACAGGTTGTGAATAGATCTGGGGGGAAGAAAATCTGCAGGGAGATGGAAAGACTGAGATTTGAGGGAATTAAGAAAAGTTGAATAGGACAGAGGAAATAGGGGAGGGGATGGACAGAGGCTGTGAAAAGAACCAAGAACTGAGTGAGGGTGGGAAATGTTCTATACATTTTATGCAGAGGTTTTAATCCAGAAGTAGCTGTGCATTTAGTATCACTTTGTACAATGCAAACAATGTTAAAAATCAGCGAGGAGCATTTTAAAGCACAGCACAGTTTACTAAATTTCTATACCTGGATGCTACTGGCATTAAATCCCCCAGATTAGCCCAGAATGCCCCATTTCAATCTGACTTGATCAACAGTCAGTGCTGTGCTGAAATGACTTCACAGATGGACTGATGTCCGTCATTAGTTTTTAGTACAAATCTCAAATATTTACTAGTTCCAGCTACTTAAATGTGACAAATATACTTTATTTGTATCTATCTTTATATGTACATTTTCTTTTTTTTGTCATCTTGTAAAACTGGGATTTTAGAATCTGAAAAATAATTCATAGATGATTTAAGTACAAAAGAACAAAGCATTAGTTAAATAAAATTACAAAATTAAACAATATAATAAATGTGAATCATTAACCATATAGCTTGGCAGTAACTGTGCAGTAGATGCAGATGTATGAACCTATACTATGCACATGCACCACGTGCCTAACAGCTGCCGAATGTTTTCCAAGAGACATAAAGATGGAGACTGCTAACAGGCAGTAGTGGTCTCAAGTGAAAGCCATGGCAGTTCATCTTGTCTCATTAACCTAAAGCGTAAGAGAACAACACACAGAAGAGTGAGAACCAATGAGGGAAAAGCACTAATCATCTCCCTAAGGCTTTCATCCCTTCACTGTGGCTGCATGCCACCATGAGCTGTGGCAATCAGATTCCAAAAACCATCTAAAGGCTTCATGTTGCATGTTGGACTATTTGAAGCCCTTTTGATCAGGTTCTTTTGAATAGGGGGCACTAAAGCACAGTAATGGACCTTTTAATTATCGTGATTAAGTTTCTTTTTACGCACAGAATATAAGATGCTGAGCCATTCTATCACAAAGCTGATCGAAGAGGCAAATATGAAAAATATAACTTCAGCCAAATAACTAACAATACAAAGAAATGATAAGTGACTGAAAACAAAGTTTAAATTTGTGTTGCTTGGAGCGATCACGTCTGACTTGTGTTGAAAAAGGACTCACAAATGCTAAATAGACAAAAGGGATTTGCGCTGAAGAGGTTTTAAAAAGAACTAAAGGTGAATACCTTTAAAGTTTGTGTCTCAAGCTCTTGGTGCAGTAGCTCTATGAATTGAGCATGACATCAGCATAATTTCACTAAATGCATCCAGTAATGTCACATTAAGTTAGGAGGCACTTATTAAAGCACAGGGGTATACTTAAAACCTACATGTTTCTAGCAGTTAATGGCCTGTAATTGTCACAAACTATCACCATAGATGCTGATGAATCCATAATCGGGCCTAAATTAGTACCTTTGAAAAACACAAACCGAGTCCACCTGCTGTTTCTGCTATGAGGACGAGCAGAGACACTGATTTCCTCACCAGCCCAGAAATGAACTCATTAAGAGTTAGCAGGGACATACAACTGGCTCAGCCAATCACAGTTAGACACAGTGTAGCAGGAGGTGGGGCCCCGGACAGGGACGTCTTCTTCACTTGGCTGGCACTTCCAACCAGCCCGATCATCTGTCAAACTGAGTAAACCGATGACACCTAGTGGTAAGATGAAGAAGCTACAGCTTGGTTTACATTTGTTTCCAATGGGACAAATGGTGGCAAATTATCGCGGATCCGTTTCTGCTGTGACAGCTGTTAAGGTTCGTTGCATTTACACTAATAGGTATGAAGGTTTGAGTCCCATGCGTGAGAAACATGACTCAAGGTAAGTGGCACTAAAACAATAGATTTAAAGGACAGCTTCACAATTTTTCACCTCTACCCTAAAACTACAGTCAGGTGCTCTCATGAATGATGAAACCTATTGACGCTCTTTATTTCCCTCTCGTACAATGAAACTCAAGGCAAACACAAAAAGGACTAAGAACGCAGGACAGGACGGGCAGGACGTGCACGCTGAAGACAAGACTAAAGCACTTCAAAGTTCACAGGGTGTTTGACTCCAGTAGGACTCCAGATAAAACAGCTTGATGCAAACCGCAGCCGCCACTTCGCCTGTGACTGGATGTACCGGTAAAATAATGACTAACAGTTATGACCCAAATAAAAAGTGATAGGCCAGTGAGACAGTTCCTATAATTAGATGAAGTGCCAAGTCACTCATCTCAGTGGGAATTATGTAGAAATTGTAGATTTTTCTACTTGTCTGGGCCAGAAAATCAGTCACAGTTAATATTTTTGAAGCACTGTATATAACAAATATATCCAACTGGGAGCTGTGACTTAACACTGTGATTTAAAGCATACAAACTTACATGTGCTATCGTCACGCTAAAATTAACAATTGTATGAAGAAAACTGCATTTTGTGACAAAATGTATTGTATGAATCTACATTGCGCTGACACCATGTATATTCACAGAATTTGTGCATTAAAACTTGAACATGTCAGTGTGTTCTTGAGGTTAATGTTTTTCTCACTGATTATCTAGGAGAAAGAGTTCAAATTGTGATATGTAATATATATTTTGGAATTGTAATTATGGACTGGAGATGAATAAATGTGCCACATGTTGCTAATCCATCCCACAGCAACGATCACATAACCACTGCCATCCTGCTGGGACACAGCTCTGTGCAACTGGAATTTCTCACAACAGCTCTAATGTAAAACTGCTGTTCTCTTCTGAACTGACTGAACTCCTGAAATTCAAACTACGTGCAGCTCTGGGGGCCAACTGCCTCTCTCCATCTCTCCATCTCTCTCTTATTTTCATCTCATTTGTCCCTCCCTCATTTGCAGAAGTCCTGCAGCCTGTTTCAGCCCCCTGTCCTGTCCATCATCTCTGGATTGGGCCTCTGGCATCCCTTCATCCCTGTGTCTCCTCAACACGATGTTCTGCTGAGTCATGTCCACTGGAACGGTTGCTGGTGTGTCATGCACTACTGTTTCCATGACAACAGGCTTGTCACCTTGCAAAAGGGTCACATTGCAGCACAGTCTAGTGGTCAAATGTAGCTACTACAAAAAACCGTCGGTCTTAGTATCTAACTAAAGGACATGAGATGCTAAGGATAATTTTGATCACTGAATTTTGTTTTGGAGTCACGCCTCTGGCCACCACTTAACTTTTGTGGTTCTTTAGCCGCTTAATGATTCCCTGTCTCTAACAGCGAGTTTCTTAACTATGTCTGTCTGTCATTAGCTGCAGAGAATGTAGTGTACATTGACTTTTTAGAACCTTTCTGCCTAATGCAATTGAAAATTACAATACGTGAGCAATGAGCATGAATAGAAAGCGTAAAATAAGGGACGGAGCAGCGAGACAATAAGCTTAAACGTACTATAATGCTCAATAAAGCAAAGCAGAATTGAACATTCAGAGGCTTCTTTCACCGTAAGGGACCCCCTGTCACAATGCAATCTAATATGTGCCTGGTTGTTGTGATTACATGCATAAAGAAAATAATAAGTCCCAAAGATCCTAAATCTGCTTGTAACTTCAAAACAACATTATGTCTCTCTAGAGAAAAAGAGTATATGCATTATAGAGCGATTATTAATGAAATAATCATTTCCACCTGCAGAAACTTTAAAACTGCCATCATTGTGAGATTCCAAGGAACCATAAATATTTGAAATGGCACATTTCTAATACAAAAACTGTACGGCTGTTACACAGGATCAGGGTTTAGATGAACGGCCACAGACTGAACATGTCCCCAGTGGTTTCTTTACGCTGATGCTGTCCAACAATCAAGCTGAAGCCTGTTTGTGTGTGTGTGTGTGTGTGTGTGTGTGTGTGTGTGTGTGTGTGTGTGTGTGTGTGTGTGTGTGTGTGTTTCAGAGAGAGGTTTTACAGGACAACATCCAGCAATGGCCAACACAGTTAAAGCACACACACACACACACACACACACACACACACACACACACACACACACAACATGCCCAAAACCTTTCAACCTTTGAAAACACATTGCCAACTCGCACATCTTGTTCTAAGAGCAGATTTCTGTACATTTTCATCGCAGAGACTGAAGCAGTGAAGAAAGCATTGTATCAACAGGAAACACAGAATATATCTTGATAAGATATATTACTGAGGAACATCTCATTGCCAGTTTCTAACCTCTTTTGTTGCATGAGTTACCACATGTTTGCCCGTGCACACAGAGCTAAGCCCTCACTGGCAGCGATAATAACTCAAATCCAAACAGCTTAACTGAGATGCCGAGTAACAGTACAACACAGAGATCAAGTCTGCAGTTGGAGCAAATTGCTTTCATTTCAGTCCATTTAAAATCCAGATTGAATCACTGCATTTATGATCTGGGCCATAATTTAATTACTACATAACCAATGGGAAGTATTATTACAGGGCGGCCTGGATCTGAGGGCCATTAGTTTCCTATTATTATTATTAAATTTTTTTTTGCAGAACTCAACATACTGGCTTGACTGAATTACCCATTATTCGACAATGACTCAGGAAACACACATAGACAGAAGCTGCATGTGAAGGCCACAGACCTGGAAGTGAAGGATGATGGTCCAGATTAGACCTAACGTAAGTTTGGGGTTCCCATCAGTGATGTCATCGTTCCTGATGTTCACGAGTTTGACCTGAAAATGAAAAAACAAAAAAAAGACAGACTTTTAGTTTAGTTTTGGTTATAACGTTTAATCCATGTGACACGTGGGCACAAAAAGAGCTGGTAATAGAACCACTAATTCTGAGGCCTTGGTAAATATTGCACCTCCAAAAAAAAATGCAGTTTAAGAAAGGTAGGAATTATACAGAGATGTAGAAGAAGGCTTGTTTTAAGTGAGAGGAAGAGCTGCAGTGTAACATCAAATTGTTATAGAGTCAGCAAAGAGGGCAACAGGGACAATGCAGCATGAATACGGTGCAGAAAAACAATGGAAAGAAAAAAGCTGAGGACACTAGTGTTTTGAAAATTGTTTCTAGATTAGACGTGTGTGCTACAGTTTTAGGTTACTGCATCGAAATCAGCTCTCTCCTCTGCACCAACAGACCATCGGTCACACAACACTGCCCAGTCCCACAATGAAAAGTTTGTGTATTTCCTCGTTCAGCCTGAGCTTCAGCAAACTGGGTCGAACGTGCTGCAAAATGACTTAAATGTGTACCAGACACGTAAAACTAAAGAAACATGGTTCCTCATGAAAATGTGAATTTAGGATTAAGTGCTTTCGGACTATTTGACTATGTGACTCAACACAAATTTCAGTCTCATTTACCTGTCTCTGTTTGAGGAAGTCCAGCGCTATTTGGACATTCTGTAGTCGATGAAATCTCATTCGCCCCTTTTCTCTCGGCTGAAAAAAAAAAAAAAAAAACAATAAGAAGAGTCAACAAAGAGATTTTAATGCAGTAACTTTTAAGAGACACAAATGAAGTGTGCGTGAATAAAGCTGAATTAAAATCCACAGTGCAGCGCAGTCATGATATGGTCCTTTGGAGGGGCCACTGTCTTCAACACGAGCGGTTAAAGACATGCCAAAACTGTGGAGCAAACGGGACTCAAACCATGCCGCTTTGCTAACTTCACTTTCACGTCCATACACCTCGTTCTACCCACAACCAGTTAAGGTTTAGAGGGAGGAAAGATAAGAGGAAAGAAATGGGTGCACACGCTCTTGCTGCAAATGAGCACGAGTGATGTGCAGGATGCAGGTTCACACGGTGCTGGTAAAGACAATGTACACTCCGGATTAGTCATCGCATCAGTGAGAGGAGAGCAGAGCAGAGGAGAGGAGGAACGTAATACTGTATTGTCATGATGATGTTGTCGGGCAACAAAATGTGTATCAATGTGTTACTATTATTTTTGTTACTATTATCAATCCTTGAAACACACTTTATGTAAAACTCTTAAAGTCCCGAAGCATTTGAAACCCTAAAGACATTTTTACACGTTTACTATTCAAAAGGAACAACAGTAGTTTCCCAAGACAATATTCTAATCTCATTAACAGCAAATCCAGCTCAATTGGCTAAAAAGATTTTAATACACAGGCTAGATTTTGCTTATACTGTGTAAATAAAAAATATATATTGTGCATACAAGCAAAACAGCAGCAGAGCACTGTTGAGTGAAAACATTTCATAATAACTGAATAACAGCCTTTTTTGAGATTGATGAACATTTATTTCTACCTACGTACGGATTCATCAAACTATCAACTTCTAAAGGAAAAAAGTGTGCAGTATTTAAAGTATGTACTAAAACGTTACGATGCTGTCACCCAACAGAATTGATGGTGTAAATGTACTGGTTAACCCTGTGGTGTCATGTGCAGACGGGTTTTAGTGGTCAGAGGTGACAGAGCAGCACTCTCATGCAGCCTCCCAGCACCACCTGTGGGGCCGAGGGTGAAGCTGAAAGGTCAGAGGTGACAAGAGTGAGCGGCTCATTCAAACATACTCCCTGAGCTCCTTCCTCCTCCTCGTCCTCCCCTCCAAGCAAGATGAGAGGGGGGGCCCGAGAGGCGTAGGCCCTTTTCAGTGAAGGGCCGCTCTTCGGTTGCTACGGTAACAAAAGGGAGGAATATGGGAAAGTAAAAAGAGAGGAAAGAGGAGATGTAGTGTGAGAATAGGTGACCAAAGAAGACAGAATGAAGAGAGTAACTGTATTTCAAAGCATTTACAACACTGTAAATACAATTTAATGACTGTGGAGCAGAAGTTGCTAAAGAGAGTGACGTTTTAAAATAATCAATGAAAAAGAATTACCATTAGTAGTAGTAGTTGGAAATATAATAAAAAAATAATGACAACGGTAAACACTTTAATGAAAATAAAAGGAATTCACTCGGACTTTTTGCTTTTCAGATTCAGGATAGATGGAGGTGACACCGTCCTACATGTGTGTAACCAGGCCACAGTCAGCAGTCTGTTTGTGTTAGTCTACCTGTCGGCAACGTAACCGTTCTGCGTCATCTTGGCCTGTCGGTCTGCAGGCTTTAGGACTAACACTCTGACATCATCATGTTGTGCACAGTCGGGCCTGAACTAATGCTGGCTGCTCACAATTGGAGGTCAGATCTAGAAATGTCAGGTCGTTTAACTGTAGCATTCAGCTGAAAATTGCCTGAATCCCTCAAACCGTCAGGATGACAGTTCAAATTATTGAACCTTCTATGTACTAGGGATGGCATAGTGTGTGTGATGGAGCAGATGGGGGAGTGTGTGATGGAATGTTTTATGGTGTGAAAATAAGTGAGGAAATATTTGCGCTCTGTGCAGGTGGGTGGGTGTTTAACAGGGGTAAAGCTCGTACCAGGGTGACTCCAGAGAGGACCTCCAGCAAGGAAATTAAGTTGTGTCCATCCCTCAGATCCTCGTACAAGTCTGTGATGTGCTTTCTCACCTGGGAGACAGAAGGAAGAGAGGACAGTGAGAAAGAGAACGTTAATTTCACTCACCAATCCACCATCCTTTGAGCAGATACCGGGCGAACAGAGACAAAGAACCAGCAGTGCTCTCTTGTCTCCGTTGCCATGACATCACCTCTACCATAAATTACGTGGTGATGGGGGGGGGGGGTGTCTTACTGGTCCTACTGCTGACACAGTGACTCAGCAGCTACGTGAACAGCATCAGAGCCGGTTTTGTTTGGAAGTGGGGCATTCAGGGAGACAGACGGAACAAGCTGAGCTGTGCCCAGTGAGGAAAGCTTTACGAGAAGTGACGTGAAACAGGAAAGAAAGACAACAAATAATAAATCTGTACACAGTCTCACATCCTGTTATGATAAAGGGAAGATCACACCTGTGCCTGCATTAAATTAGTTTTCCTCCTTCCCAGTGCACCTACTGTACACTGACAAAGATTTGCTGCAGTCCTGGCCTCAGGACAAGAAACTGTACTACCACAGTCCACCACAAGAGGGCGATACAGTCACAACAGGAGACTAAAAGGGCTACTTCACTCAGCAAGACATACATTTAGAAGATATTATTTAAAGTACAACAATCCCATCTCTGTATGCAAAGATGCTCTACCACATTTGTCCTTTGCCTGGTTAAGGCGCGACAGAGACCCGTGATTAAATTAAGGTTCAAACTGTGGCTACAAAACATCTCTGCATTCATTTTCAGTGACCCCTTTTCTCGTCTGCACTGTCAGACTCTCAGTCTCCTGTCGCTGACTCTACATCTCTATGCAAGGGTGACATCAGCTGTTTTAGAAGGGAGCTGAAGAAACAAGTGATAATTAGGTGACAGGAAGAAATGGTTTATCCAACACTGACTGGAAATGAGATGCTCTGTCTGTCTAATTTTGTCTCAGTGTGTCAGAGTTTGCTTCTTGGTTCCAAGTGAGTCTTAATGAATCGATGGATTTACCATCACTTTACTGGAAGCTTCAACAAAAATATATAACTCTTTAAAATTTCAGACTTTGGCAATTATTGACCTAAACTTTGCCTGTAATAACCTGTCCCTCTGATGTCCTCATTCCTGATCCTGTCCATCCTCGTCACTCCCAAAGAGAACCCAGAAGATAAGTAACCACCCTTTACATTTTTGTCAAAAAACGGGGTTTAGAACAGACGAGAGACATGTTTCTGTTAGACATTTAGACATTTTCAGACATGAATGTAAGTGTGTGACCCAGTTAACCACACATACTGTATCTGCTACTCAACAGGACTAAAAACGACTAAGAAATTATGTGATTTCATTTTCTCCATTTCTGGCACAGAGGTTGACATTTTCCTGTGTGCTTATTATATTGAGGTTGGACATCCAGAACATCTAACTTTTGCAAAAGTAGCTCCAATTCACACTTGAGGTACCAAATACTGTATATTGTTGTATTTCATTTACAAATCACATTTACGTGTCAGTTAAACATTTTTCTTCTTGCTGCATGTGTTAGGACACCGTTAGGTTTAGCGTGTTCGATTGTTTGTCAGAAGAAAAAATGAACTTGCGGCTTTAAAATTGTATTCTGCACTTTCACTGTTTAAAATCAGTCATTGTAAAATTAATTATTGTAATTGCACAGAAGCACATATGAAACTTAAACATGTTTAATTATGAAAGTCAGTGTTGAAAGAGGTTGTCGCTTCTGTCATTGTTGTCTCAAGCCTTGTAGCACTGGAGCTTTTGAAGCTGTTGCTCATTTAAATGTACTTATGCAACCCGGACAAACATGAGTACAGGCAGCCTGTGTTTGGTTACACAGCTCGTTAGCCTGCTGAGCTACAGTCCATTCATACAGTTCATTTATAACCTTTGTGAAAACCGAGTGTCTGCACCGTAATCCACAGCTACAGGATTTGCCGGTAGCTTCTTGGCACTATACCCATCTATCCATCTAGATAGATGTATATCTATAATAGATGTATATCTATCTATGTGGATATATATCTATATATCCACATAGATAGATATACCACAAAACACACTGAGCACGAAGGAAAGAGGGAGCGATGATGTCATCCATTGGGGACTTGTGGGCACTAATCTATCTTTGTCTCTCTATCCTGTTTCTTTAGCTTTCCATTTCCCCTTCTCCTTGTCTCATAAGTTTTTTTTTTCCTATTCTGTCCTCCTTTCTTAATCTTTTCTTCCTCAGCTGTTTTCTCTGTCTGTTTGTCTCCAAAGTCAAGCTGATAGGGTGGAGGTTAGCACAATCAGCAGCCGTGGCTAAGAGTCAATAGATGACGTAGGACACTGTGACATTTCACCCTCTTTCTGTTTAAGTGCACAGTGTGGGGATAATATGTTCCTCTGTATTTGAAGCAATATTTTCACGATAGATCATGTAACAGAAAAGATTGGCGTTTCACCACTTTCATATTCATGTTTTCATATATGTCCATCTTCCTTATTATCCTGTTTTGGGGCCCACTAGAGTAAAGACCATTGCTTTCCTTAATAAATGCAAAACAAGATTAAGACTGTCAGTGCACATGAGCGTGTTGTGGCTTCAGACACCGTGTTAAAAGAACAACAGTTGCCACTTGGCGTCAGTGTGTAACTTCTTTAATTTTTTGCAAAGATATTAGGATGGTGCAAATCCCATTCTCAATTCTGAACCTAAATCCCTCCGGTTTTTGCCTTTTTTGTCTGTTTGTTTAAAAAAAAAAATATTTCAGAATGGCCTCAGAATTTAATGATCTGCATCTTCAAATATCTTTTTTGGTCCAACCAACAGCCCCAAACAAGATTTTCGGTTCACAATTGTATTTACTCCCCTTGAAAAGCTTATTAGAAGAAATGCAGAGAAAACCAGCAAACACTCACATTTGATAAATTTTTGGCCTCTTTACTTCAGATATTCTTAATTCGTCATCAGTCTTGTGTTGACTGACTAATCAACTAATCGGCCCAGCACTAAAAATAAATAAATGAATAAATAAAACAAAATCCTGCAGCTCTCACTCTTCATCTGTGACCTATATTTCCAGTTGGGAGTGCAAGCTGATATACAGTTACATGCACAGGCTGTGAACTGTGACAACAGTTGTTTCAGAGTTATGAGTTCAGACACACACTTCAGTCCCAGGTCATGTGATACAAATATCCCACAGTCTCCTCTCGTAATAGAACTAAACGCCTGTGTGTGAGAGGCACACGCGTTCTGTGCAGATTGTACCATATAGGTGCGAGAGAAGATGTGGGATGTGTATGCAGCTGCCTGTTACCTGCATGTGAGACACCTAAACTCAGTGAGACACTTACTGCACCATAAACAGCTAACAGAGATCAATGTTTCTCTTTCGGTTTCATTTAGTCTTTATGTCACTGGTAGCTTTAATAAGATCCTGACTCGATAAACACAGTCTGCCAATCAATTATTCACTATCTGGATTCCCGTAGCCGTTTCTGAATACATAACTGCTCTTACATATTAACTACAAACTCACACTGAGTCTATTCACTGCTGTGATTTCAGTGTCAGTGCAGTCAGACAGAGGTGAAACATTTAACAAGCTGTAACAAACCATTAGAAATAGCGTTAACGCAACAATGCCAGATGATTCCGACACAGCCACAAATGAGGCTGATCAGTACCACGCAGGTGTGATGACATCATCACTGTCATCACTAATTGATCTCTTGAATACTTCTAGTCAGTTATATGTATATTCCAGAAGAAAGGACCCTTGAGATATAAAAGGTGCGGCTGCTCCCGCAACATTGACTGATGACAGGTATATGACATGTTATATGAAGCCCCATAAAAAAATAATGCAATGAGGGAGAGGAGAAGGTGGCACATTTAGGAGAAACATTTTACATGTGATATAAAATACCAAAAAAGACTGACAAGCATTTCTACAAAGCCGTAACAGACACGCCCCGGGTCGGTTGGGCTCAGTGATACATACCTTGATGAGATGCTTGTTGACCCACTTTGTGAAGGTTTTCTTCTGCACTCTGTCTCGCTCATCTGCAGAAATAAAGACAGAGAGGAGGGAGGTTAATTACGTCATCCACATTTGTAAAATACTAAAAAACCCTGAATTACTGCTTGTATAAGAACACAAATCCAGCTCAGCTCTGAGGACTAAAGCAGTGGACTAAACTCCCACAAAGGAGGGAATTACTGCCGATGTTACTGTATATTCTCTTAAACAACGGGCAACTCTCTTTCGACTGATCTGATCTCTGTCTCTCACAGACACACACACACACACACGGAAAGTTTTTTGAGTTCATGAACAATAATTCAAGGTCCTGCTGATAAGAACCTCCATCTCTGACAAATGTTACCCCCCGGAACAGTTATCTTAAGTACATTTTATTGTGATGGCAGCTGCTTGAGTCACCAGGGTTGTACAATCAGAGCGAAAATGTTTTAGCCCTACTGATAAATGCTACCTGCACGATCGCACTCCAACATCCTTCGTTGTTTAGTTTAAGACTCGTGGTCTGACCTTTCTATCATTTCTGTCCGTTTCTGCAGTCTCTAACCGAAGTGTGACCCGCAGCCAAGGCAGAGCTCCAACATGCATCCTCCACGGTCCAGAGGAGTGAGGCAGCCTGGCCAGAAATAGAGCCTGATACTGAGTGTTATCTCCCCCCCCCCCCCGACCTCATTGCCACCTCCACCTCCACTTCCACTTCCCCTCAATGGAGCCCCTTGTCCCAACCAGCCTCCCTCTGCTCATATCAGTATGGAAGAAAATTCAGACACTCTCTGCTTTTCCATTCCATACATACTATACCATACTCTTAAATAGCTCCAAGTGGAGGGAGGATCCAACTGTCGTAACTGAAATATAGGGGATACAAGATGCAATGTGTGTGGAGTGCAGAGTGGGAGGCCAGATAATTCAACACAAGGTTGGAATTCTAGCTGTTACCACCCAAAACCAGAGAAGAAATCTATTAAATTCTATTCATTCTAATTGATACCCAAAGGTTTTGGAATTCTTAATATTTCATTTAATAGCTTGATTTTGATATTTCTATTGCGATAGTTGGCACATTCTTTTCTGTTAGCAAATCCTAAGTTTCAGCAGTCACCAAATATAAAACAAGATTATTTAATCATTTAATTTCAGTGAAAATATTCAGACGTTAATAACTAATGCAAATTAAAAACCACGATAAGTTGCTTTTTGTATCGCATATTATGACGTGCGCACAGACAAATCAACAGCTCAGTGACCAAAAAGGATTTTCCCTCCAGATTCAGCTTCAGCCAATCAGAACAGCCGCCTGGGGGTATAGTACTGTACGTCCCCTCCAGCCAGTTGTTTATCCGCTGCCACGGTGAAGCCCTGAGGGGACGGCCAGGAGGTTCCACTTCCTCTTTTAAAGATGTTGTTATCACTCTCTCCTCTCTCTACCACAACCACCCCTACACAAACATACAGGCAGATTTCCACAGCCCTAAACATGTAAGACACCTTCAACCAACTGGCTCCAAAAGCATAAAAGTAGTTCCATGGATTAAGTCAAATATCTCAGCTGGAGGAACTCAAATCAGCCTTGAAACTCCATAACACACACATATAAAAATAGTGACAAACTGAGGAGTTAACACAGAGGGCAGTCGTCCAGGCAAAGAACATTTATTTCAACATGCACTTGCAAAATAGTTTCACCACATCAGCATGCTTGCGCTTCCCAAACCTGCCTGGGTGGCTGAGCTAGTTAGGCCAGAGGAAATACTTTCACGTGTTATCAGTGAACCACAATCATCCATCAAGGTTCATCTAGGTGACATAATAAGGCAATAAATCTACTATGTTTGTTCATATGTACTGTTACAGTCACACAACAACAACTGGAGACATAAGAAGTGTGGAAGCCTGTGAGTGACAGCCAAGGAAAGGCTCATTCATCTACAGAGGAAGCCATTGTTAAGATGTACACATGCCCCTTCTATGGTGTCCAAACACAAAACACAAATACCACACGCTGATTTCTCGCCCTTTGCCCTGACGGCCACAATCATTTACAGAAACCACATTTAGCAGAACTGTTGTCAACGAACAGAAAGTGCCCAAACCCACAGGGGAACACGTGGTGACGGGAGCCACTCTGCATGAGGAGCATGTAAACAACCACTGCAAACACTGTACAGATCCTTCATGCTACACACACACACTGACCTGCACAGCACATGCGTGAATACAGGTAAGCGTTGAGGTGACATTCATTCCTGTAGTCGGGCCACATGGTCTGCAGCTCTAATGTTTGTTCTCTGTCTCTAATCAGAGCTTCGTGTGACGCAAACGTTGCATTATCCAAGGCCGAAGTCAGATAATTATAGCAATAAGTGTCTCTGGCTCCTCGTATCCAAAAGTGAAAGCTGCAGAAGGAGTGTGAGCCTCCTTCTGGAGGAAAGCACCCACAGGTACTTCCAGGTTGAAGGGTCCTCTCCTCTCCCCTTTCTCTCAGGTGTAATGTGTCTGTGGTTCACTCATTCCCTCAGGCCCTGCCGTCGCTGCCATGTCGGCCTTTAGAGGCAGGCCCACAACCTCTGTCGCGCACTCGCTCCCAGTTGCTGTCCCACGTGTTTGTGAGTGTGTGGGTGTGTGATGTGTTTCACAAAGTCAGTGGAAGCTCCTCCCTCTCCAGTCAAAAGAGAACGGCCTCCCTCACTCCTCACCAGGCTCTCTCTCTCTCTCTCTCTCTCTCTCACTCGTCCTCTTGCTGGCTCGCTCTTTTTTTCCAGGCCAAAACAGACGGTCTGTGGCTCAGACTGCAGCTGACAGCAGCTCTGCGGAGCTGCAGGGGGGCCTGTTCTGTTTACCTGCTCTCTGTTTTCTTCCTACAATGCTTTTCCCGTCTCTGCGGATCCTGAGGGACCACATTTCACTTAACACTGTTCATGGAGACCAAGGCAGTTTATTTGTATCCCACAGGCTGTCTGTCCCACAGAGAGGTTCTGAAAAGCACACCCTTTTTTTAAATTAGATGTTTTTAAGTCCTTGACGTGCCCATTTGGGATGACGTATTTCACTCAAGTCTTTTTTACATGCCACAAAAGTATAAAAAACACGCGCAAGAAAAGTTTGTTCTGCCACAACGTGCAAACGTATACTCTTCTCACTCAAGCTGCCAAAGACCAGATGAAGCAAGTCCGCTGTATCTTCAGTTTTTTCCTTCTATTTCTGTCCTTAAGAGGTGAACAGCTTTATTTTGGACAAATGGTAAAAGCCTGGAGGCTTCTCTGACTATCTCTCTCAGTCACTTTTTGAAATAAAAAAATAAAAATAAAAAGAGGAAGAGATTCAGGAACTTGTACTCAGAGGGTCTCATTGAGAGGGGCTTGGTGGACGTGATTTAAATTTAATAGTGAAGGGAAAACCGGTCCAAGCAGAGTCATTCATCTCATTACTGCATGTGTCTGTGTACGTGTACAAGAGATGGGAGTGGATGAAAGCATTTGAAGAGAAGCTGTTGTATTTCTGGTCCCGACTTTTCAGGCAGACACAGTCTGCAGCCAGCAGTGAATAAGAGTCTTCTAGGAGATTCTATTTCCAAGATCTGCGTCTCTCACCTTTTTATTAAAGCTGTCTCCCTCTCTCTGCCTTTCCTTCCACCGTCTCTCAAAATAGCTCTGCCGACACAGACACCAAAGTAGTTCTGAATTATTTCTGATTAGTCGAAAACAAAACAACAACCAAAAAAAAAAAAAAAAAAAAAAAAACCCAGAAAGTGTAAAAGCAACGAGTTTGCACAGGCCAAAAGCTCAGCTGCAAGTCCAAATCCAGTGAGGAAATAATGTGACTTGCCCAGAAAAATGACTGTAGCTCAGCAGGTGTGTGTGTGTGACAGTGACTCACACACCGTCACAACAAGCTCAGACAGAGTAACACAAGCCCCTCCTCACTCTGTGCTTCTGTTTTCTACACAGGCAACGTCATCTCCATTCCTGCTTCCCCTATGGGCTGCTTCTTTACCGTGTCTTCTCGCCTTCGGACTCTCCTTCTCCTCCTTGCCTTCACAGTGATACTCTCCTCTTTCCATCTCTACGGAACCGTCACCACTAAAAATACCAGACAGAGCTTACGCCTCTAATACGATGGAGTGTGCTCATCCCTCGCTCCCTCCTTTTCTCTGCAGTTATCACTTCTAATCTCCATCGCTCTGCCTCTCTTCCGGCCTGTCTTCTGGTGTTCTGGTGTCCTCCTTTGATTCAATTAAAATTAAAAGTGAGAGTGATACGTCCATGTGTCCTCATTTTCCTCTGGTATCCCAGTCTGTCATCTTCCGATGTTTTCACTTTCTCTTTCAGTTGCCCAGGCTGGCACCCTCAGTCCATTCTTCCCCCACCTCTCTGGTGACACTGGGAGTCTGGCACCAGCCTCTATTCTTTTCTTTCTCCCATTTTATTCTTCCTTTTCCTTTCACTTCTTATCCCATGTTTCTCTTGCCGCTACTATCACCGAATGCCAAACACTTGCAAAGCAGAACAAATTCACACTAGATGTACACATCAGCCAGATGGAGACCGTTTTGTGGGATATCGGAGCTTTTCACAACATGCTGTTCTGAATCTAAAACACTCAAACTATCTTTTCCCCTGCTTTGTAGCTAGTGTGTCCTAATTACACTAACCAGCTATCTGGGGTCAGCCATAAGCCTTGTGATCAGATTAAGATCAGATTCAACCTGCCCTCCTGTGGCCACATAGAGAAGCCAGATGGCTTGACTTTGAGCAAACAACTGCACCTATAAAAATAGATGCACAAGATGATTATTGTCGGCCACCAGCACCACTGTTTCTTTAAGAGTCAACACTACTTTCATTTTTATGTTATCAACATAATGCAGAGGTGTTTATTACAGACACAATTGTACAAAGTGCATTGGTTAGATAAGCTGTTAATTATTATTGTTCACACTGGTATATTCGAAAATTTGTTTACCATGCTTCAGCATTATGATAGTGATGCAGGGGACAGTTGCCCCCTGCTTGACCATCCACAAGCATGTAACGTCCTGCACAAAGCTACGATTTAACAAAAGTGATTGATTAACACAATTGTAAAAAACATCCATTCATTGGAATTAGCCCAATGGTTGCCACGTGATAAAATAGTGGGAATATCTATAAGCAATTTACAGCGATCAACACTTAACACTGGGGGTCTTAATAATGTCATGGAGGAAAAGAGTCAGCATGGCCACTCTAAGCAGTCTGAGGCTACACAGTAAAAGGTGATACACTGTGTGCAGAGCTAGTAGAAGCACACAAACCCAATCCTCAAGTGTTGACCTAAAGAAAACTCCACTCTTGAAGTACCTCTTCAAATCTCTTACTCGAGAATAAACTCTGACCACCATCTTCTCATTTGATCAGTGTCTTTTAAACCTTAACTATGTTATTCAACAAGACATTATTCAGTATTGTGCCCAAACCTTAGAGCTTGGTTAAGTAATTTCACAGAAAGTATAAACCGCCACAACTAAAACCTTAACCACATCATGTAAATACAATGCAACACAGCCACACACCCCCCCACCCCACATACACACACCACGTTTGGCCTACCACTGTGACAAGCTCAGCTTTCTTTAACGAGAACAGTCAGGACCACAGCGTCATGTAACGCACACACACACACACACACACACACACACAATGCAGCTGGGTCAATCACAAGTTGCTCATCTGGAACTTGGAGCAAAATAAAAATACACTAAGACACTGGAGAGCAGAAAGGTCCCCACCGCTGTCATAAATCCTGAACCATAAAGATAAAATAATGGACACACATGTTTACCAAACTTCCATATCCTGATAATAAAACACATAACAAAATAGAGCTTTTTTTCATATTTTCCATTAATTTTCCTAAGTTACCATTTATAATTTAAATTGTGTACTTGACAAAAAGTACCTATTTGAAATTGATGCATTTCCTTCTTAGAACCGGTGCTGATTTTCAGTTACGCGTGTAACAAATCGTACAGCATATTTTGTGGCTCTCATCACATTATCTCTTCGTACCATTTACCATAATTCTTCCAAAAGTGTAAGTTAAATTAGCCTTTCAGCAGCTGTAACTGCGTAACAAGGTAATACATTTTCAAGCATAACCACTAAGCAGCACCACTACCACTAACCTTTCCTCATGCTGCTAATGCTGCTCGGCACAAGCAAGTAGATGAAATCTTTCATAACGCAAACTTCTTGTGACCAGCAACTGTCACTCTCCTCTGAGTGTGTTTGTGCTGCTACATTGCCTGCGTCTGCATCGTGTGGAAGGCAGCTGGTTTATAATGCCATTAAACAACGAAACAAACAATAGATTATAACTCAGCAATATAAATCATCATACTGCTCCTCTCCAGGAGACACGTTGCAGCACATGGCGAAACAGCAGATTGTAGCTCTTGTGTCGTATAACTAAACAAAACAAATACATTCCTTTAGTTAGTGTGGTAGTACATTTATTGTGTGTCCCACATTTTCAGTCCACAAAGAGTTTTACTGCACACAAATGGCATGAACTCAAGTGTCCTTTAATTAGAACTTGTGTTTTCCTCTTCATTCACAAATTGGACGACGTTTGGTCGAAGAAGGACAGGAGGAAGGTGACAGCAGAGAGAGAAGAGGAAAGCTAAGAGTGTAGGTACCTGACAGTAGGGACTATGACATGGAAGGCTACAGAGTTGGTTGACATGATGCAGAGAAGGAAGGTGGACATACTGTGTGTCCAGGAGACCAGGTGGAAAGGTTGAGATTTATTGATGTAGTGAGGGAGGACATGAAGTTAGTTGGTGTGAGAGAAGAGGATGGAGAGGACAGGGTTAGATGATTCGCTGTGGCGACACCTGAAAGGGAACAGGCCAAAGGAAAAAAAGAAGTTTTCCTCTCCTCTCACAGTTATTCTTGGTAAAAAAAAAAAAAAAATACTTGTCCTATTTTCTGTCCATCTTTCCCTTTTGTACGAGGTTCCTGTGTCTCTAAGCACCACTCAACCGCAGCCAATACTGCATTCACTACCCTCTCAGGACAGATCAACTTCATTGATCCACAATGTTATGTCATACTGGATATTTCTCCCGTGATGAAGCCGAGTCAATAGTTGCGTTCAGATAAAAATAGACGTGTCCTGAAACATAGGTCTTATCTAGCTGTGGTCAACCTACAATTTGGCTCATTTTTTCCCAGTGATAGCTGAAGCTGAACTAATAAAAGCACCACAGATTGCCAACAGCTACAAAGCAAAGGTATAAACATCACGTCCAAGTGGTTTAAATACCACAGTTATATAATTTGTATGAGACTTTAAATGGGGATTAGCACTGACGCTAAATTGCAAAAGCCAACTGGAATCTATTTAATGCTGCAGAAATGTGGGGTTACATCAGTGTTTACCATTAGCTATGAATAATTAGACCCATGAGCGGACTGAGCAGCAAACAGGCTGCACAGAGGCTTGGTGTTTAGTGTAGAGCACGTAAGTTTTATAAGACAAGATATAGCCAACCACGTTAGAAAAACCAAGACAACCACAGACTGTAGTCTCCAGATTTCAATAATGTTGACGCATCCATGTAAAGTCCACGACATATAACAGCCTTTTTCTACAGAGGGCCAAATATGGAAGATTCATCTCTTTCAGAGAGGAGGATGAGGTGCAGCAATCAAGCATAAAAGCATTACACAACACTCACTGTGCACAGACAGGGGCAAACATGTTTGTTCTTTACATTCTGCATATACTAAAATACAAAAAAAACATGAGGGTCCGCACTACTGCAAACCTGAGTTTCATGGTAAAAAGGTACATGCAGAAGGTGACACGTTAACAGTTAAGCAAAGTGGCTAGTACATAAATTAAACGACAGATGAGGTGGAGCCTAAACAGGAAGCACATGGAGTGTAAGTCAAGTGTTCCCTCTTTTTCTGCTAAAGGACAATATAAAGTTGAGGCAGGGACAGAGAACCGACCGTTTTAGCTTATGAGGCTCTGTATGAACAGAAAGATGAGTTTACAGTTTACCTTTATCCAAAATGGGGTGCCGCCGATGGCGGCGACAGTAAAACCAGAGTCCAGCTGCTGTCAAGAAGTGAAAAGTCACCACCAGGATGGGCATAACAACTGCAGGGTCTGTTAGAAAGTCCATCCTGTCTTACAAAATGACCAGAATGTCAGTAAAGTTACTTGTCAGGGTTAAGTTGGTCCACACAAAAGAAAATGTTACAGCTGTTCCATGAACTGCAGGCTTCTACAGTAGGTGAACTTCCAAAATGAGTAACATCCATAAAAGAGAGAAGCTTCTAAATGTCAGTCGCCAGAATCACCCAGATCTTCACCTCTTTAGTTTTGACAAAAGACAACATTCTTCCCGTCCTTTCTTCAGCATCTCATTACTTTCAACACTGCAGCTAAAAACTCTCTCTCCATTCAGAGGCTGCCCCCTGCTCCCCCTCTATGCCTCCCTCTCTTTCAGTCTCATTCGCTCCCTAACAGTGAATTCCATTCCCCTGAAACAACCGACCAGACTTTAGCCGTTGCTCGGTGCACCGGTAGAACACCAGTAAATAAAAGAAATGGGACTAAACAGACGGAAATGTGTATATGAGTATGAGTGTGTGTGCGTGTTTGTGTGCGTGCACGCGCACGTATAGTTTCCTCATACTCTCGAAAGGAAACCACATGGGACATACCCACATGCTCTTCTTCCTGTATATGTGTATCTGAATTTCAGCATATTAGCCATTTTATATATTTGCTTTGCAACCGCTCTGCTGATAAAGTAAATGTCCATTCCGTGTGTGCACATGACGGCAGTAGTGTATTTGTATGTTTACCTCTGTTGCTATGAGCGACCAATCCATCCTGGCTGTGATATTTAACGGCTATCTTTGAACGTCGTCTGCTGACTGTGACCGCGCATTCAAAAGATTTAGACAGAGGACGTGATTAAGTTAATGTGATCACAGAGCGTGTGCACGATTTAAACATTACAGGGTGATTCAGCATCATTCAGACAGACGGCTGGAAGGCAGGGGGGGGTCTTAGAGTTACAGTCACCTCGCAGAGAATCTTGTGCACGCGTGTGTGTGTGTGTGTGTGTGTGTGTGTGTGTGTGTGTGTGTGTGGTTGGTTGGTTATCAGCTCTGCTCTGAAAAGCCACTGACATTTTAGTCCTAGCAACCCCCAGACCAAACAATACACAACTTCAATCAGTCTAGCATGTTACTGCTGGGAGGGGAAAACCTGAGCACTAAACCTCAGTCGCTTGTGTGCTACTTATAATTTGTGCGTGCAAACCGTGCTTTTGGTGGCAGGTTGTTCGTTTAGAAGGTGTGGCACTAGAGAGCATCTACGATCTGATACTTGAGTAAATATGTACAGTAACACTAAGGATACGCACAACTAATGTAGGGCAGTAATGTATTTCTTTCCTGTTAGTCATTTCCTGATCACAATTACCAGATAACATGAGGTAATGGAGATGTGATCCTGATGCCAGCTGTTTATCTGGTGATTTCCACCAGTGAGGCTGCAACTGCAACAGAAACACACACACATTACTCAGGACGCTTTGTGTCCTAAAACATTCTCAACATTACGGTTCCATGTAATGTTTCAATGTAATACTGCAAGTATTTAGCAAAAAGAACACTAGATGTACTACTTTAAATTATTTATTTGAGTTGAAGTAACCTACTAAGTATATGTTCTAAGATTTACTTAAAAGTACAAGTATTCGAGTAATAAACTAATTTCTCTGGTCATCAAGGGAACTGACCTTAGTACCGAGTAGAAGATTTTAACACTATTGATGCTGTAGATAACAACAGTTGTTTCTTACATTTGCCTGATACCGTACATAACATGTACATGTAAATCTTAAGATTTTAATAAAAATATGAAACATCTAGATGGGCCATTTTCATGATATATACAGTGCATTGCGAAAGTATTCGGCCCCCTTGAACTTTGCGACCTTTTGCCACATTTCAGGCTTCAAACATAAATATATGAAACTGTCATTTTTGGTGAAGAATCAACAACAAGTGGGACACAATCATGAAGTGGAACGAAATTTATTGGATATTTCCAACTTTTTTAACAAATAAAAAACTGAAAAATTGGGCGTGCATAATTATTCAGCCCCTTTACTTTCAGTGCAGCAAACTCTCTCCAGAAGTTCAGTGAGGATCTCTGAAAGATCCAATGTTAACCTAAATGACTAAATGATGATAAATAAAATCCACCTGTGTGTAATCAAGTCTCCGTATAAATGCACCTGCACTGTGATACTTTCGCAAGGCACTGTATATATTATTGAATTCTAATTAAAAATTATGATTTATCAGTTGATTTATATTTATTTGCTTGAAAAATATGCACCTAAAGACATCTTAACTACAAATATAATATAAACCAAGGGTGGAAGGGGGTAAAAAAAAAATAAAAGAAACAAAATTAAAAAAAAACGAATGTGTACATTGTACTTTCCACCACTGATAAAATTGCCTTAAAATATAAAAAAGTACAAAATAAAAAAATCTGAATGAACCGTGTTCAAGGTGTAATACAAAGAGGTGTTAAGTGAGATGAGATGTAAGAGGAAACTTAGCAACCACATGTCTTTTGTGGTAAAGAGTGAGATGCTGCCACTGTGGGGCAGAAGAGACCAACACGTGTCTCTGTGTGTGTGTGTGTGTGTGTGTGTGTGTGTGTGTGTGTGTGTGTGTGTGTGTGTGTGTGTGTGTGTGTGTCTGTGTGTGTGTGTGTGTGTGTGTGTGTGTGTAAAATATACAGTAACACTCTAACCACTGAGAGCATTCTCAACAAGTGTAACATCTGCTGAAGCACCCAAAGCTAAAAAGATCTGATAGCAGTGATCATTGACATTCCTTTGTGTATACTTCTTGTTTACTGATATAATTTACTTTACTTCAGTTGTGTGTCTTTTTTAATTCTAAGTACCTCTAACGTTTCATATAGTTTCCAAATCATCACCGCTTCACACACATACAACTCCATCCATGTCATCACAGCACAACCACAGGCTAAGCATCTCTGAATTTAACGTATTTATTTTATAGAAAATCCACTGTTTTCACAACTAAGCAGCAATGTTGTGAGCAAACTACTTTGTCTTCTTCCTTCACATGTACACATTCACACATGTAGACTGGAGACCAGCTGAAATAAACGCTGCTGGTTGGTGTGCATGTGCTTATGTGCATGTGTGCACATCAGCTTTCAAGGTTAAAAGGTCAGGGGTCTACCTCATGATGCCCCCACCACCACTGTAGAAGATGCTGCATATGAAGATTTCACCACACACACACACACCCACACACACACCCACCCTGGGTGCAACAAAGGATGATGTCAGACTACACATTTAAGCTTTACACAAGCAGGAGGAAGCAGAAAGATGTATGAGAGAGAGACTTCAGGCTTGTTGTTGTATTTCCGGTTTGTTTTGGAGGTGAATGACTTTTCATTCAGATATCAGAGGGAGAAATCTCACACTAACACCAAAGAAAGAGGGAATAAGACACACAGACACACAAAAACACCATCAGCCTATTGTGACTGATGTGAAGATTCTCAGTACTGTCTCTGCTTCCACTATATTAGCATAATATATTCCATCTGGTGCTTTTTATAAACATCTCTGATTGTACCTTCAAATTATGTCTCTCATATTGCAGACTATGCCTTTATTCACTTGCTTGTATCCTCTTGCATCCTTAATACTGCAGCCTGTCCTTCCCTCCCCCAGTTCAGCTCAATTTTCCCAGTCAGCATCCTTTACCCTGACAGCCTGGACACCAGCAAGGTCACTCTGACACACACAAACACAAGTATAAAAAGGACGCGCGCACAGAGACTCGCATACAAACAAATGTGTGCAGGCAAGACTAAATTATATCTACATATGGAAATAAACTGTAGACAGACCACACACAGAACAGCATTAACACACGCTGGTGACTGGGCAGTATGTGCTTTTCAACCTACAACCACCGCTTTTTTTGTGATGTTTTCCGCTTTCCGTCATTTTAGTTTTATTTTTTCTCTAAAATAATCCAATCCAAATATGTGTCATTATTGTCTGATGCCTATTTTCCACTTCTATTCAAAGTACAAATGGCAAGACTAATGCTGACCAATATAGGAAAGAAAAATATGACTCGTTTAGCCAAATAGAAAAGCAGATTGTGGAACAGATTTGTTTGAATCATGGACATAAATTGTTTAAAAAAAAAAAAAAAAAAAAAAGTGGACACTGTATGTTTTTTCTAAAACAATGAGAAGTTTGACATCATCCCAGCTGTGAGGATGATGCCAACTGCAGGAGGAAACATAAGGGAGGATAAGCAGGGGGAACAGGATGGGGAAAAGGAGAGTCCCATGGGTGATGAATTCTCTAACCTTGGACTTTCATGTTCACAGTGCTAAAATTAAAGATTCCAAAAACTTACAAAAGCACCTCCTCTTACTCCCTACAGTGCCAAACTGAACCCAATAACCTCTGCATTTAAAACCAGATGTGCAAAACGAAAACAAAACAAACTGCGACAGATTTGTGACATTGTCTGGCATAACTCTTCTTCCAAATGCAGCCAGTAGGAAACATACTGTATTGCAGTCCTGGTTCAGAAACACCGACTGTAGACTGATAAAGAGTTACTGTACTGCTGCAGACCACTGCTGTAGTACGCGAATAATCCATTTATTCACAGACTCCAGTAACTACACAGCTGCAGGGCCTGTGACCATGACACATCTACACCGCCTGCCAGCCCCCCACACTGTTCCATGACAGATCTGTGACCTCTGACCTCTCCAATGCTGAAATAGAGCACAAACAAAGCCACAAGACTCCTGACCTGACCAAGGTGGATCAAGGTTGATGCAGATGACAAGAAGCATGATAAAATGTTTCCAGCACGGCACTGCCAAATGCTTTTGTAGAGCTAGAGTTGTGTATGAAATACAATGATAAAGCGTGGTTATAGTCAGCAGCACATGGAGGAAGATCCAAACTTGGAAACCAACAGACACACAGCTCTCCTGCAGTATCAAGCCATGCAGTTAGGGGGCAATCAGGGTCCAGTTACAGAGCAGCAGGCCTCAGTTTGCCTCCAGTGTTGCAAAACCAACATCTTATTCAGCTGAAAACTGGAAAAACCAACTGAAGTCTTAGACCCAAGTCCACTGAACTAATGTTTATCGTTTCCCTGGACTTTGTGCATATTGTCCAACTTGTCAGTCTGTTAACTTTGGTTATCTATTCATTGGTTACCAAATTGCAAATGGGCCACCAGGGAAACCGGGGGGAAAAGATATAAACAGTTCTATTCAATAAAACATTTACACATATACACAGTTAACTATAGCTTCATCTAGACAAATGGATTTGGCATCACTGGGTCACATGGGGAGAGGCAATCGACCTCAGACTGTTAGTTATTCAGCCGTAACGAATCACGCAGCGAGGAGCTGGCTGAAGTGGTCGCTGGACCTGGTCGAGGCTTTTCTGACAGCCCAGTTAAGTGAACAGCACAAAATGGATCAGACAATTATGGGTCATTACACAGAGAGAAATAAGGGGCTAACAGCAGATGAGTATTGGACATTGTAAAGTAAAAAGCTATTTATTGTAAGATATTTGTGAGTAGTGTGGGAACACTGAAAATAAGAAAGTTACCATTTTGTCTGGAGGAGGAGTTTAAACTTAAGTTAAGCCACAGCATGTTGGCAACCGATAGCCAACGGTGACTGAATAACCTTTTTATCCAGTTTGGCATTGAAACTCCGGCACACTCTGTTACCTACTGCAGTTTCCTTCAGTGCGAGATGGACACATCAAAACTTTAAAGTGCAGTTGCTTCTGGCAGATAAGTAAGTTATGTTTTGACAGGAGAACTAAGCGGATCGCTACATCCATTCAGAAGAGCAGGACGGGAACACAGCCAGGACACATCAGGCAGACAGACAAACGGCGACACCCTGCGATGCCATTAAGAGATTAAAGGGCAGGAGAGGAGGAAGAAGAGAGAAGATGGAGGATAGAAGCGAAGTGTGTCCCCCAGATAAACTAACAAGAATGGATTAACAAAAGTTGACTTGAGGATGCACCCAAATCCACACAGAGCATAAAACACAGAGCTGCCAGAGTTTAACTTAGGAGATGACAGTACAAGTGATGAGAAAAGGAAAGAGTTGACTATAGGTCACCTTTAAGCTAAAGATTTCCAGGCTTGTGTGTGTGTGTGTGTGTGTGTGTGTGTGTGTGTGTGTGTGTGTGTGTGTGTGTGTGTGTGTGTGTGTGTGTGTGTGTGTCCATCACATTTACATTCTTTCCAACCCTGCACATAATGACATTTCCCAAAAGCCTGAGAAGCTGTTTCCGGTTCGCCGTGATTTAGGAAGTGTCAGAGAGGTTTTCTGAGCCGAACGATGGAGCCATTAATGAGAAATGAGGAAAAACCCTTCAGGCAGGTGCATTTAAGCAGTGGGAGTCAAAGTGGGTCACAGGCCGTGCTGCTCTTCAAGAGAACAACTCGGTTTCTGGAGGGCTGGATTGCTGAGTAGCAAAATTAAATTACTTGGCTGAGAAAACAGGGAAAAGTTTCTGGGCCTAAACACCCAAAAAACATAAACACAAACTCTCTCTCTTAGACATGGACCAACACCAACACACACACACACATTGAAGCTCTTGTTTTCTCTGAGCAAAGCTCAATTACCCTCGTCCTTTCTCTCACCCTGCATAATAAAAAGAAGAGAACAAAGACTTCAGCAGTTACCAATGATGCTGTATTCTGTCTGAGCCACTGACACACACCAAAAACACATTATTTCAAAATATTTGATACATTGATACCAAAATGGTGTCTACTTTATAATAAAAAGCTACATTAGCTAACCACTGGCTAATCAATCAGAGATAGAATGACATTTAGGCGGCGGGTGTTGCTCAGTTGATAAGGCAGTCGCCCATGGACCACAGGGTCAGTGGTTCGATCCCCGGTCCCTGAACCCCAAACAGCCCATCTACATATCCAGCTGTGCCATGCCGGTTCAAGCCCGGTAGAACTTGGGGAGGGTTGCGTCAGGAAGGGCATCCAGGGTAAAAGTGTGCCAAATCAACAAGCGGACTATGATCCGCTGTGGTGACCCTAAACTCTCGGGGTCGGCCCAAAAAACAAAAACAAAAAAACGATTATAGCAAATATTAGCGCTGGACTTATGTGCACAGAAAAATAATTTTAATTTACTGAGTTTTTTTTCTTGCCTCTTGAAAACGTGACATGTAGCAAACAAGTTCAGACATCACTGTGTTCACACTTACATTTTTGTGTATTTTAAGCAAATTTTCTTCACTTTTTTTGATGCTCAAAATGCTTTACACTGCTTCTCTTCTCATTCACCCATTCGTGCTTACAATCACTCACTCACACACACACACACACACACACACACACACACGTATAGGCAATCTCCTGCACCACAGTAGCCCCTAGTCCTGACTTCATTTGTATGTATAGGCTTGAAATCAGGGGTGTTGACTTTAATGGCCCGCTCAGAGGCCTTTTCAGGGTAAAGGCCAAGGATCACGTTTGTGTCTGAGTGTGTGTTAACATCAGCGCTAGCATGTCACATAGGTAATCTAATCAGAAAGTTTATAGACGCACTTTGAACCACTTTGAAAATTGCATTACTAGAGAGACTATTAGGAGTAAGGAGGAGATGGAGAAGGGGAAGAGTACAAGAGCTGTTAACCAGGAAGAACAGAGAAGAGCCCACATGGATGAATGGTGGGAAAGGAGGGAGGGGACAGACTTTGGAAAAGAGGGTGGAAGAAAGACAGATAGATTTATGACCCCGTGAGAAAAGAGACGCTTCATCCAAACTCTTTAGGTTTTAGGCCCTTAGTTAATCACAGGTTAATGAGCAAGGAGAAGAGAAGCAGAGAAAGCGAAAAGTCAACTGAGAATGAGGGAGTCAAAGGGAAAAAAATGTTGTTTTTTAACAGAGATAAATTGGAGACATACAAGCGTGAGGTTCACATGTGAAAAGATCAAAGTCCAAGACGAACAAAAACAAGAGATAAAGGGCAGATGATAGTAAAAGAATGAAAGCCAGAAATAGCACCAGTGGAAAATTCAGTAAGCCAGAGGTTCACCAAGGTCATTAACCTTCATCCTCTACGAATCCTGATTATCAATACAAGATTTCCTGACCATCAATCCCCAGTTGGTGAAGATCAAAGCAGTGAACCGACCATCAGACCAACAAACAATGCCATCTATAGAGCCATGCAACTGGCATGACCCAAAAAAGTAACAACTTGACTCGTCCTGCCTCACCCACAACTCAGTCCTTTGTGATGTTAGTGCGTTGCTTTGCTACACACGTACGTAGCGGAGAATGAATGAGAGATGGTAACGAGGAGGAGGAGGAGGAGGAGGAGAAGTGTTTGTGGGAGCCAGTGAGAAAGTGCGAGACATCTATAGGGTCATGAGAGAGACAGAGAGACAAAGATGAAGGAAAACACTTAAACGATGAAGACTATGAGGTCAGTGGATGGGAAAAGACGGGGCAGGACTGAAGAATGTGAAGAGTGTACACAAATACAACAGACCTTAACACATAACCACGGTAACCTGGCCTTCAATTTTAACCCCAGCTGTTCTTATTACCATGGACACCTCTCAATTAGGACCTCCACTCCCTCCCCTGCTCTGCATCCACCCGCTTCCCTTCCCATCCTCCGGCTTTTCATTGGAGCACTTGACCCAAGCTCCTGAACTAGTTGCAATTATCCGGCTGTCAGGGGTGTTCTTTTTAATTATTTTGTATTTATTTATTTATTTATTTGTCGTCCTTTCAGCTTATCCCGCGAGTTCAGGGTCACCACAGATGCTGTGGTCCCGTGCTACATAAATGTAAAGATGCAGAGATGTTCTTTGAATCATTATAATTGACACATATTTAGGTTTTTTGCCATGTTTTTGCCATCACTTAAAGGGGTTTTTAGAACATTTCAGAAGGTTTAAAAACACTGTATAATCAAAATTATGATCAGCATTCCGTACTCTGTTTCTGGCATTTTTGGAAAAGATTGGTCAACACTTCAAAGAGACACTCTCTCCAAATAGTGATCAAAACCACGCAGCCAATGAAATTGCTGCAGTTTTCTGTTCCAAGCTGCTCAGACTTAATGTGTACTCCCTCTGACAATTTGTATAAGCAGGTCTTCCTTTGATTCTGTCTGATGTCTTAATGGTTTTGGTGGTAAAACTGTCTGGAAAAAAAGCTTGTTAAATCTATCAAGTAGTCTGGATCAACAATAAAAAAAAAAAAAAACCTCCTTCTCACTTTCTTAGCTTTGACTTGTTTTATTGGTCGAAGCCTTGTGCGTTTGTTTTCGTCTGGCAGGTGTGTGTTCCTGCGTGGAATTCGGGGTCTTTCCGAGTCACTGGAGCAGTCAGTAAGTCAGTTAAAGCTGTGAGATACTGTAATAGAGACACAGTGGAGTATTGTGTGCGTATGTGCGTTAATCTGCAATGAAAGGAAAGCTAAAGACCACCATCAAACCAGATGGGAGGGGAGGGACGATCGTACCTCAGAGACAAGCGGAGGCTTTTCTTTCCCTCTCTTTAATGGCCTTGTGTTACTTTGTCCCTCTCTACAAAGATCTCATCGTGTTCACACATTCTCAACCTGTGCAGCAGAGCAGGTCATAAAATAAGCATCTTTTGAAAGGAACAGGAATTGGAGCTGTGCCCGATCGGCACAACAATGTCGAATGTGGCCACTGGCAGCTTTAATTGGGCCACGTTGCACACGCGCATTAGAACCAGGTATGTTCAAACTTAAGTCTTGTGACAAGGAGAGACAGTAATGCTCTTTAAACAAGCTTATAGGGAGACGAGTTCGACATCGGCACTTCAAACTTTTGTAGAAAAATCTTGAGGTAACAGACAAGACAAGAAGGAAGAGAGCACTGTTGATATAAGAAGGCCAAGAAGTAAAGTGATAAAAAGATTATAACAGCTTTGAGCAACACGGTAAATATTATATCCGGTTTCTTCGTTTTGTACGATATACTGATCTTAACTAATCTGATCCAAACCAGTCTTTCAGTTTTCACTGTTGGGCAACACAACTTTTAAAAAAAAATAACTGCCAACCAAGTTTTTAGTGAACAGTTTAGTTATTTGATAAGATATCACATTATGGAATAAATGATAAAAATATTAACAGATTAACTAAGAAGAAAACTAAAGATGACTTTTATTTGATATGTTTTCTTGAATAATAAGTTCATAATTTTGTTTATTTTGCATTCTGAATAAAAGCATTTAGTATTAATCACCCAAGGCCAACATTTTACTTAAAGGTAAAACCAGAAAACCAGTGTACGTGTAATGTTGGTAACAAACGCGTGTTTATTGAAACTATGGAATTCGGAATTTCTACTTACAGTTCGTTTAATACTAGTGCAAAGCTCGTCAATGTTCTGTGGTTTGTGTTAGTATAAAGTAATTTGTCTTATCACACAGATTGACTTGGCTGCCAGGCAAATTGACAAGAGAGAGATCGTAACAAATTGAAGAGGAGCCCGTTGATGTGTGTTAATAGGCTGGACATCAATAAAAGTGAGACAGCACTTTCTACAACTAATGCATGTTGAGCCTGAATAGATAAGCCAGTTCAGGTCAACCTGTTAGGTAAACAAAAACAAACGCACCAAAAAATTTAAATTAACTGAACGTAAAGCTGAAATGAGAAAAAGCGAAATAAAAACAAAACAAAAAGTAAATATATGCAGAGTTGACTATAACCTAGCCCATATCTTCACAGAGATCCAGTGACAAAGGCTTGATCTTCATCCCCACCCTACACACACACAACCTACGTAAACTCTGTTAAGATGACAGTATATGAGTCTGTCTGTGAACACGCACATAAACACAGGGTAAAGACAAATTGTCCTATTTCAAGTGCTCGTCCTTCTCTTTGCAGAGTCATAGCAATGCTGCTCTAACTTCAAAAACACTAAAAATAGATCTATATGAATCTGTTTCTCAAGGCCAAAGCATAAAACGGCAGAGGTTTTAGATTTGTGGAGACACTGTGAAAGAAAACCAGCACACAATAAACTCTATAAACAGAATAAAGTCTATTTTTTCCTTCTATGCCCAAAGAAATGTATCTTCTTTTTATCTTTTTTAGCTTCTCTGAAATCTGACTGTGTGTAAATGATAGACCTGAGAGCAGCTGGCTCAGTATCGTACGGCGATGCCGTCTCCAGGAAGAGGAGCCCAGTCGGGCTCTTCAAGGTGAAACCTGCCATCTTTGACACTGCAGAGTCTGGGGACAGCAGGAAATAAACAGACGGAGAACAGAGCAGATGAAGCTCCTTCCCACTCAAAAGCAGCTCCGGCTCAGCACAATGGCAGAAGGAAGATGCCACAGGTGCCTCGAGAATTATTGTAATTCTGTTTGTAGCACATGGTTCCATATAATGAAATTAAGAATATGTAAATCAATTATTATCAGGACACTCACAGTATAGATCATTACAATTTTCTTTGAATTATTCAATTTCCTAAGTGATTTCATCTCCATCACCACAATCAGACATTAATAATTCATAGGGCATACAATCACGTGTCACAAAGCCATAACCAATTTCAATTTTTAACCTCTCCCCGCTGGATGAGCACAAATGTTTAAGATTTAAAATCAGATCTACTAATTCAGAACTGCATCACACTCTCTGGACAGAGACGTCCAATTATTTCATTTAATGGCAGTCAAAACCATTCAGGCCCTCAGACCTTAAGCAGATGCTTTGGAAACAGGATCTGAACTCTGATTTGAGACAACTTCAAATAAACACTCATCTGATCCACCTTTCGTTTTCAGTTACACAATTCATAAATCATTAACACGACAAAGCGTTCTAGCAAGCAAAAGTGTGTTTTATCAAGCAGGTCAGTGACTGACAACCTTTTTTTAAAGGGAGGATCCAACGACAGATTCTTTTTTCAAGGCCTGTACAATATTTGGTAAAAAAACAAACAAACAGGTACTTCGATGATTGAATAAAGGACGAACATATTTGGAGAATCCACAATTTGGGAACAATGACTTGTGTCCATTCAGAAAAAGTAAATTCTGATGATCTTGTGGTTCCAGAAATGCTGTAACTTGTGCCGCTAATATGCATACAGACAGGAAAACACTGCTGCAAGAACAAACTCAGAGCCACAACCGTCAGGACATTGGAGAGTACGGGTAATCAGTATTTGCCACAATCTATGTCGCTGGGTCTAATGTTGATGAAGCAATAGTGTGCTAGACGGACAAAGGGCCTGACAGTGCAGATAACCTAAGTACATTTAGGCTAAACTCTATTCATTTAGCACAACTAAATCATGAATAACAAAAAACTGCAAACAAAAGAGTCAAACAGCATTGCTGATCCAAGCCGTGTTTTCACAAAAATGTCTTAGTTAGGGAAGAAAAAAAAAAAAAAAAAGTATTCAGGAAGACAGGAAACAATTTAAACCCCATCAACTCTAGGTTAAGCAAGCTAATGTAATTTCCACGCTTCATTGGTGCAGAGTACATCTTCATTACTTTAGTGGAACAAAGGAATTCAGATGCCAAGTTCTGACCCTGAAAGCAGGCAAATAGTGGGACACACCAGCAAAGAGTGCAGGAAGAAAAAAAAGAAGCAAAACGTCAGAAATGCCACATCGAACTAAGGGAGTGTGGTGACATTTTGACTTTGGAGTTCTCCATCATGGCTAAGCACTGTTCTGTCACATCTGATCAAGTCTCAACAGAGTTTGGTTTTGTTGTTGTTGTTGAATTGGGTGTATACCCACATGCAGGGAGAACCTATCAATCCTGTTTTGTGCTTTTTGTAAAGCAAATCTCAAGAATAATCTTCTTACCCTGACTTAATTTGCCTAAAATGATAAGTTTGTCATTTTGGGATATACATTCTTCCAGTCTCAGGTCTGTACATGAAATATGAAGCTACAGATGTTGACGAAAGTTCACAAACTAACAATCCATGGAAAATCATAAAAGTAAAAATGACACAGGGGTAACCAGGCAAGAAATCTGTCCAAGTCCCCTTTGCTTAGAAGTTGGTTTTAGATTTGTATTCGACAGAACACTCTTGCTTTCTTTAGATTTTTTGGCTCTGGTCAATGGTCGACAACTTAAAAGCAACACATTTATTTTGAATCATGTTTTGTCTAGATGTCAGTTTCAATCAGTAATTTTAAGAAATTTTAAACACCAAATCCGTCTTTGGCAGAGATGCTAACAACAAAATTAACTGGTGCTGGGAGTGGTGCAGTTGTCCCACTTCCCATTTCTCTTCTCTTCCAAAAGACAAAATCCTCCCTACTTACAGCAGCTCCCTCAACCCTTCCCTCCACTCTCCTCTTCCTTGGCCTTTTCACCACCTTGTTCCTGCGCCTACACTCTCTGCACTTACATTGTCACACATCCACAGCACCACACACACACACTAATTACATGCACAAACTGTGCTGTATCTTATTTGATTATAGCCCTGTCAGAGCAGGGAGAAGGCTGCGGTTATGGAGTCAAAGCTGGCCAAAGGATTTAAAGGATAGTGCATGAAAGACGTAGAGAGAGGGGAGAGGTGGCGGTAAGGTGCTAACAAAATGTTCCTCATAGCCACATGCGGAGACAATATAACACTCAACACCTACTCTGACAGTCACATGTTTATTTGTGTGGTTGCACTGTCACAGAGCTACAACATGAATTTCAGATCATATTAAAAAGCGTGAAAACACAGTGCAGCCTGAAGGCTAATGCTACTACAAATCGTTATAATCTAACCTATGGAGGGCGCTACAGCTCTAGCAGCAGCATTCAGGGGTTAGTTAATGGTAGCTGGGGCAACGAGTACATTGAGGTGACATCACTTAGCCCGCCAAAGAGGCAACGGTGAGGCCGCACCCAACTGGCACGATGCTGATAAACGTTTATCACGCTCAGCACAAGTGGATGCCTGACACTAAAAACACGTCCGTGTGTATTCCAAAACTAGGGGGACCCCCCCCAGACTTTGACGACATCACCAATCAACAAGTAGAAATGGAGGTTTTGAACTCTCCCCCCCCTCCCCCCTCCCTCCTCCCAACTGTTGCAAGATGCTAAGCAGCTGATTTACTACTGTATGCTACAAGATTTATGTTTTGGCTTACATACGTTTTAAGAATTCCTCTCTCTTTTGCCACAGACAACATTGAAAGGCAAAGCGATGTTCACTCATACCCTCAGTCAGTACGTAGCACAAATAAAGCACCATGAGATTTTTAAAACCTCATTTACAACATCTTAAGTTTAATTTTTTTAAAAAGCAAAAGAGAAATATCTAATTACTTAAGAGAAAATGCAATTACACCTGAGAGCTGCCCACACTAATTCAGTTAGAAAATGTGTTTAATGTGTTTAAGTGTTTAATGTCTTGCTTTAAGTGTGTTGTATGCTTACGCATTGCATAATCCCCATGTTGTAGAAGAATACACATTGGGGATCTAAGAGGACACAGTCATGGTTGGGGTTGAACTGTAGCTATTTTTAAGCTCTTTCAATTTAAAGATTTGGCTGCAGGTAAAGTGTTTTTGTCCTTTGCTAATCCGACACCTCTGGCATATTTATCCCTCAAAGAGACGCAAATCCCACACATTTCCTCCATTTATCTTGCGAATGACTTCATGCATCCCCCATAAAAACAAACCCATAAAAAGGGATATTATTAGAACGCGTGGTTTCATCCATTCAGGCTAATTTCGCATTTCCCCCCCCATTCAAGTCACATCTTCTTAAAGCTATTTTAAATAATCAGCCTAAAGCCTGCAATGTGCTGCTTTCTCATGGATGTAACTGGATGGCTGGATATATTGGTGCTACTCGTAAGACAGTGACATGTTAAAAAAAAAATGTGCTGATGTGCTTTTAGTGACATGACGGTTCTGCCTGATCTTTCCCATATGAGTTTTTCATCTGTCGCACTATTTAATTGTAAAATTGAGAAATAATATGTGACCATAAATAGCATAATAGCCCATAATGGTCAAGGGACCTGACAGCACATTAATAGACAGGACAGTCCTGCGATGTTAGGAACATAGATACTCTTCATGCGGTTTACTAGAAATAAATACAGAGGCTTAATTATGCTGCCTTTTCTAAATATTGACATCTCCTAATATTACAAATCATGAGAAAAGTGACTGGTATGATGTGTGCTCATGTTGACCTATAAGCTTTAACCCCGGCTAACTCCTCCTGCACCTGGTCCTGGCACCCGAGCACATCCCACATTAACGTGGAAAGAAACAGCCTCCAGACATTTATGTAACCTGATAAACAGGCTTTGAAGTTCAGACGGGCAACCTGTCTGCTCGTGACACAAAACAATAGAAAGCTTCTTTTGGTTGATTAACTAACAGTATGTTATTCAGCAGGAGTCAGAGCACATTACCTGTCGCAACAGGCTTCGAGCGTTAAGGAGCAGTGAGAGAGCACGAGCAGACCAGCATTAATTGTTAACACGGCTCACGTTTGCATCTGGAAGTGCTCAATTACAAACTTGTCATAAAAGAATCTCAGTTAAAAGGACTTAATTTTACAGATAATGGGTTTGAACAACGATTTTGCTGTTTTACAGACTGTAACAAAACTGTGGTTCAGTCACTATGATGGTCATTTGGAAAATAAATGACATTCAAACTCAATTATAAAATACATATCAAAGCCAAATACCTAACGGTAATCATTTCTAAGAAAAGCATTAAAGCCATTTTAATATGACCTCCACCCATTACGCTCGACCACCAACACAACATCTGCTGACTCAGGGACTTTTGGATATTGCAGAGCCTTTCCTCATAAGGTGGTTTCACCGCTGCAGACTGGTAAGGCCTTTAACGGTAACTGAAGCATTGAGCTGAGATAATGTTTCTCCATAGATTACATTGTTCCTGCATACCTCATAGTTTATTAAGATAAAATATGAGATATGCAGCCAAAAGAATGTACGGGGTGCAGTGGTTTTAATACTGAACTCTGGACACTGGACACTGGAACTGAAAACAAATCCAAAAATGGAAGAAACACAAACTAAAAGCCTGATTAATTTAAAAAAAATAAAATAAAAAGCTAATTTGAGTAGATAGGAAGGAGTTCATTCACTTCTCAGATGAAATATGCAGCTAATGTGAGGTTAATATTAGCAGCCTCGGAGCAAAGTGCCAGACAAGGTGAGGGGAGGTGATGAGAGAGTGGGAGGATTGCATGTAGCTGTGTGTAGTGTCTGTGTAGGAGGGTTTTATCCTGGGGCTGAAAAAGTAGCTGACTAATTGACTGAAATGGTTTAACTCAACAAATGCCAAACATTTGCTGGTTTCAACTCCTCAATGTGAGGATTTTTGCTCTTTTACGTCACTGCTGAGTAATATGTATCCACAATTGGTCAAGCCAAAAATTTTAGACCATACCTTCACTATTTTGTGATGATGTGCTGTGTCCTATTGTATCGTCCATGATATCTCGTTATAATTCGATAAAAACTTGTCGCTACAGCTGCGTGATTGTGTGATGGGCCACAATGTGAAAATCTTACAGTATATTTTTTTTACATGCAAAACTATGATGGACTAAACTATGAATTGGTGAAAAACAATAAAAAACATGATAGTGTAACAGTGTAGGTTGAAACAGGGTTAGCCTGAAGGATTAAATGGCAGTAGGGAACCAAAACTCAATGTCAGGACAAAGACACACTCACATACACTGGCTTCACCCATTTCCTTTGCGCGTCCTAAGTGCCTCCACACATCTGCCAGCTGTCCCACCCTGCCTCACAGGTGGACCTACCATCCTAACAAGCTAAATAATTGACACTATTTGTACTAATCTGATGCCTGGAATAACATGCCCCAACCCCTAATAAACCTCAAGATGTTTTTGCTTCATTGCAAATAAAACAGCAGAAAATCAAAAATTAATCCACATGTTCAGCCATTTAATCTACGGAAATCCGGTTCAAAAACAACTTTATTCCAAGGAGCGTGTCGGCAAAGGACAAACTCATGACAGCAGAGACAACAATGGAGCTAATGTTAAGTTTACACCAAAGTCAAAAACCTCTCATATGACTGGATTATTATAAACGGAGCTGTTTGCTCACTGTTCTGATCAGTTTTACTGACTGGGAGCACTTGGTGAGCTCCTGGGACAAAGGCCTACTGTATATGTCATTGGAATTAATAAGGTCGGACTCAAATGCCCCATACTGTCAGAGAGCATTTTGGTTCAAAGTTTACCTGAAGCACATGGCTGCCCCACATTTACATTCTGCAAAGGAAATAACGACTGTACTCAAACTGTGTTTAGAATTCAACATTAGTAACCATTACCATAAACTAATTTAGTCAATGGTCAGCAGGATGGTGGAGTTGTTAGCACTGTCACCTTAACATGCATGTTGGGTTAATTGGTGATTCTAAAATTTTCTATAATGTAAAATTAGGTGTGAATGTGAAGGTGAATGGTTGTTTGTCTGTGTGCGTCTCTCTCCCCCTTTGTGTTGGCCCTGAGATAGACTGGTGACCTGTCCAAGGTCTATCCCACCTCTGATCCCATGACCGGGCCCAATCCATCCATCCAAATAATAGATGGATGGATAATTTACTCATTGTAAATATTAGGAAACCATCCCAACAATTCCCAAAGTCGGAGAGAAAGTCCTCAAATTGCTTCAACGTGCAAATTTGCAATGACCTCAAAAGGCAAAAAGCACCAAAGATTCACAACTGAGAAGTTATAACTTCATTTTTTAATCTTTATTTGACTGAGTTTCACTAAATTTATTGCAATTGGCAATAACATTTCAGAGTGTTCTGGGCATTTCAAAGCATATGCACGCTGTTAACACTGAGGGCACTAGAACAGATCCAGACTGACACAAAGATACACAGAGAGAGAGGAAGAAAAAAGTGAAATGGAAGAAGGCACAGATAAGTCCGACGTGAGTCCTGCATGCAAGGCTGCAGCTAACATCATATGATCACAGTAAACAGGTAGAAAGAGTGAGAATCAGAGATAAGAATAGTAGCTGTCAGCCACTTTGCCTTAAACAAATCGTGACCAAGCTCCTCTTAAAGCTCCAGCTTCCAACCTATTCAAACGCCTTCTACTGTTAGTCTCCTGTGGCAGGTGAGGACAGCTGAGAGCTGCATGTTTGTCACTTAAAACCTCAATGAGGGAGCCAGTAGGAATTAAGACACGAGAGGCGGTTACAGATACAGGCAGAGAGGACACGGCACAATGGGTGGTCATACACAAGGAGGGCTCACTACTTGCTCCACAAGGCAAACAACCGAACAATATTAGTCAGTGTGCTTTGACAAGTTCACCACCAAAGGAAAATATAGACTTTTGCACAAATTTCTGTTGCTGTTTTGGTGCTGTATACCTGTAATTTGTGTTTTATCACACACACATGTGTCTGCAATACTAAAAACTGAACACAACCGCACAACACCACTAACTTTCAGTTTGGACACAGTAGTTCAAGTTCATTTTTAGCTTCCACTGCATATGATACTTTAATTCACAAAAAGTGTTTGCATACTTTGTAGCTAAGCTCAAGTCATTCAACGTTGGCCTAATTAATTACATGGCTGATGTTTACATTTACCCACTAGCTTTCAAAGTGGTTAAGGAGTTTAACCTCAACTGTAATTTCAGGGGTTAAAGAAGATTGGAGGTGATTCAAACCCAGCCTGACATGTACTGCTGAAAGGCCAGACAGAGCAGCTGTTGGGGGTGTGGGTGGTGGTGTGGGGGATCTGTGCAACATAATATCACCGAACCACAAGCGGCAGCAGGTGCGGCCATGGTCAAGGCACAACTACTGCTAGACAAAGACAAGAGGGCCTTGAAATTTCGAAGGACTGTAGAGAGCTTTTTCACTTTGCTCTAAATTACAGAGAGCGCACGATTTGGTGGTGAAGACACAATAGACTGGATCAATTTTAATTATGTTGTCACATTATGAGCACCGGGACATCCACCACAACTCAGTACGCGATAACCAGTGAGTGTCCACTTTGCCTTTGAGCCAAAACAATGCAGATTTGCATGCCGAGGGAAGGCTGGTGAAGACAGGAAAGACAACAAAAGCAGGTCCAGAAGTTGTTTGCAAACAGGTGTCCTTAAAAAAAAAAAAAAAAAACTCAAGTACCATTCAGTTAATCTGCAGGCTGTGCAGAAAATGAGGCCCGCAATTGCTTATACCCTCAAAATGAAACCTGGCTGTGAGTCTACCGTAATTAAGGTGTAAAAAAGTAACAGCTATAGCAGTACAGCAAGAGGAAAAGCAGTGTGGATAAATGTGCCTTAATCATTAACACTAGTCAATGTCCTCATGGTAAAAATACACAGTACACACAGTAGGAGAGAGTATATACACTGTAATGTCTAAAGACAGACAATTAATAATAACTGTACTTTAAGGACACAAAAGGTCACGGTCCTGCCCACCATCATCATCATCATTCTTATGTGGTTTACCTCTTGTTTCAATGCTCCGATATAAGTCTTTCTAAAAAAAAAATTCTGTTCCCAACTGTAGACTTGATACAGGCGTCGTAAACATTAACACTAAAAATACACTTCAAAGTTTTCCTGACTTTCAGCTTTGTGGTCTGTTGAACGTGTACTACTATTTCCATGTACTCTGTCACTTATACACAGAATTTTAAATAGGGGTGACCTGACTTTGCCCCGGATTACTTTACACTGCTTTAAAAATACTGGAAAGTCTATCCACAATATAACAAATTGTACAGTATATACATATTTCAAAAAGAACTTTAAGGCCAGAAACAGTCGGGTTTCTGCTATGCTCCGTTAACTGTTGTAATAACAGCTGCTGAAGTGAAGCCGCAGGTCATCTGACACTTCAACAAACCATCCTGCTGCCGCCTCTTTTTTTTTCCCCTTTGTAGGAGTTTCATGCACATAATTGACTTCTTGACAGTACCTACTTGGATTAAGTGTCACTGATAAAATGCAGCATACACACACTTTACACCTTGATGCCTGGTCTGATGCGAACATCAGCTATTGTCTGAAGCTAATTAAGAGTTAAGATCCAACACATTAATGTCTATAATGACCCTAGGCTACCGATAATGTATTCAAGGTGTTAGCAGACACCGGCGTTATTAGCCGATTTGAGTGGAGGCAGCTGTCTGACTGTCACACAGCAGCTGAGATGTAAAGACAGAGATGCATAAACTGTATATGAAGCCACCATCAGTGTAAGTCACATAAAAGTACACGTGCAACACAAGTGATTCAACAACAGATGAAAGTCACTTTTGTTTATCTCTTTTTGAATTTCGTGCACGAGTGCACATCCAATTCATTTTCAACAGACGTAAACCAACTGCTACACACTCTTTCCTTTAAACAGTTTAAACACACCAAACAACTGCAATCAAAGCGCACTACACATGCTCATCTTATATCAGCAGAAGCTCCTCAAAGCCTCAAAGTAAATACAGAACATCAATCATGGACTCAAGCATGGTAAAATGCCCTTAACCGCAGTTGCAAAAGAATCCCGGCACAACAGGAATGATCTATTTTAAGCCCAAGTCAGAGTTTGGTTAAAGCTGATTCACAGCATCCAGTAAGTGAGCAATCCACACGTGCAACATGTCACTTTGCTGTTACCACACCTCAATCCCTCACACGGAGAACAACAGGCTTCATTTAAAAAGTATACCACCATAACAAACTCTATGAAGCTCAACGGGTCACTGAAAAGAGGTGTAAATGTGTGGTTTAGTAACAAGCTGTAAATGTCAGGTGAGAAGGTCGAAGGGAACACCAACCTCTTTTCTCCTCCAGATCATGGAGGAACTGCCTGTAAGCAGCTGTGGCGCTCATCCCTCCCTCCCACAGAACAGACAGAAAGAGAGACAGAGACAGAGAGATAACAGCAGAAAGAAATGACTAAAATAAGCAGGGGGGGGTGGGGGGTGGGAGAGTACAGAAAACTGTTGGTGAAAAGGAAGCAAAGTGATTAAAAAAAACTTCTAGGAAATGAACAGGAGCTAGAAAAGAGAAGAGAAAATGAAAAGAGAGGGAGGGGAGAGTCTGGAGGCTGCAGTTGATCTGTGCGGCCTACAGGATCCAGGCCGTCAAACAAGAGCCATCACGTAAGTATTCCCTCATCTCCTACTCGTTTCTTTTCTTCCTCCGATCTCGTTACGTTTCTGCTGAGCGTGTGTGTCTTGGTCTTGGCTGCAGTGGCTCTACTAGCGGAGTGTGCCGGTGTGTTAGCAGCACTAAGCCGTATAGAGTAACTGGACTTTGAACACAAGGCGTGATGTCACTGCCAGAGCCAACATGTGTTTCACTTGTGTCAAGAATGAGAATGTGTGTGTGTGTCTGAGGAGGAAATAAAAGGGAAAAAAAAGGAAGGCGTGGTTTTATTACTCCGCTCAGCTGTGCGTTCTTTTAAAGCATTGTGGGCGCTGGAGTTTACACATGAATGTTTGCCTGTCACACAGTTGTCATTTTCGGTCTTCTGTAAGTGTGTGGCTGGATTAATATACTAAAAGCAGGAGACAAGAGGAGCCCTGTCAAACACACACTCTTTTCTCTTTTCTCATTTTACTGCAGTCTCCTAGTGAAGTCAGTAGTCTTGAGTTTACCTCTAAATGTTAGAAATTAAGTCATGAAACGTTGGACACATCTGCAAATTATCTGAGTTGAAATGATGTGAAATGAATAAGTATAACACCTACTGTTTACACAGAATATACACAGTAAACATATATACAGTACCACTTCTCTTTAAAATTCTCAGAAGAAAGCAACGTTTGTTTCCCATTAACCACTGGGGTCTGGGCTTCATTATTTTAAAAGTAGTTATGAAAACCTAAATAGAAAATAGGTTTCAAACAAGCCCAGGTTGAATGGTTCTTTTCACAGAACAGTATCAAACAAGATTTTCCGTGTGCAATGATACACAAACAGCAAATTCTCACATTTCTGGACCGTTAACGTGCAGTAGTTTCACATTTTTGCCCAACAAATCAACTGATCAGCTGTTGCTGATAGTTGTCAATCAAGTGACAAGTGAATTAATAACTCACACACTCATTTCAGCAGTGCGGCCTGAAACTTTAATACCTCGTCAGGCCCAATCAATGAAATATTACGTTTCTGTTCTGGTACGCCTTTCCTACAGCAGCTCTTTCTATACATATCTTATCAGCTTTGTCCTCTCTCTTTTATTCTGCCTCAAGAAAAGGTAAACACCCCATGGTAAATAATTACCTGGCCTTTTAGGCCCGATGAGGTCTGGATTGATGGAAACCAGCAAGGTGGCTCCACATAATGACGTCCTTTACTTCAGAAATGTAAATGTTACCAACGGAAGAAAGGCGGCGCGATCAATTGTCTCTATCCACAGGCTTGGTGTATTTCTATCAGGAGGCTAGTGATGTTAAATTACTCTTTATTTTTGTTTATAGCTCTATATGTTTTATGAGACTTAAATATAATTTAAAGTCACATAAAGCACATTATTTTTGTGTATAAAATGCTTATATTTGCAAGTAAGATCATATTCATGGGGTCATTCACCTTATCTTAAGGGTTTTTTGTTATTTGTCAATCCATTAATTATTTTTCTATATGCCAGGACTAACAGGAACCAAAGACCTATTCTTGGAAATGAGCATCTCAAATTCTCTCTCCTCGTCTTCAGCACAGACACTACAAACACACACATTCTTACATATCCAAACAATTATCAGCATTTGCGCAAAGACACCTAGAAATGTTTGTGAGAATCTCACGGATTGCTTATGCAATCGGGAGAGCCAAGAGCATTTGGGTTTAACGGGAGAGTGATGAGTGATGACTGATCAACAAGAGGACCTCTGCATCTGTCAGCTGAGATGACCTCAGATAATGGCCTGACCTACACAGTTGAAAGGGGGATTGCTGCCAGTTTGGCTCCAATTTGTTTCCTCACATACAATTGACAGAGCAGAGAAAAATCACCCAGGGGAAATATATGTTCCCCCTCTCGCAAACACACACAAACACACACACACAGAGCCATCATTGTTTGTTTTCCACTTGCATGCATGCAATGCTAATCTTTCATGTAGTGATATGAAAATCTTTTTGCTGTAAATACTTCATGCAAAAATTTTGAACAACATATTAAAACTTTCACACACACAGCTCAAAATTCCTGGGCAGTCATGGAAGCATGACAATCCATTTAACAACTCTTAAGCTGAGAACATCCTGGCAAGAAATGTTGAAAACTGCTCAGTGATCCTGAACATAGTCTCCTCTTTCACATGACCCTGTCATCAGCAGCATCAAAGGCCACCCTGGCCACAAAGAGACTCAGAATTAAAGGCAGTTTTCCTCCAGCCATCATCACACACCGGGCCGGAGAAAGATGTAGTGGTGTGACTTGTAACCACAGTAACGGGGCAGCTTTTATCTGCTGGTGTTTTTCACCACTTCTACTTATTGCTAGGATCCTACCAACACACTAAACCAGTCAAGAAGTGTCAATTAACTGAACAACAACAAAGTTTGAGGAACACACACATCTAGAGAGATAAAAATAGAACAGAAGCAAAATTCTGGTTTGAACTCAAATTAAAGCCACAAACATACAAAAGGACACATCCTCAGAAAAGGTGAACAATACCAGCTGGAGGGCAGAGTTTTCCTATAGTGAAAAGATGAATAAGGGTTTACACACAGTCACACAGCAAGATAGAAGAATATAGAGAAGGTTTGTGGCAGACATTCATGTATTTACCTTTGTTGGCAGGAGTGGGCAGGAGTTGGCAGAAACAGCAGCAGCAATGTGGAAGAGAAAGAAGAAAGAGTCTGATTAGATTAGACATCTTTTTAAATATATATCTTTACTTTCAGCACCACAACACAATTATACAATCTTTATGTTGTTTGAAATGCTTTTAACTTAAACACATCTCACAGGACCACAGGACAAGTCCATGCACAGATGAGGGCCATGTGATGCAGGTGAAAGCTTAGAAAAATGCAGTGCTGACCCCAATGTCTACATTAAAAATCAATTTAATCTCAGTGAATTAATTAATAAGTTAATCTAAAACAATCTAATTTTTTCCAGTTCAGGTGAGCACACTCTACGAGCAACAAGACAGTAAGGAAAGGATAATGAAGTACCTAAAACCGCAGTCAGAGAGTCTGTCAGTCTGTGTTTTATTTATCTACTTTGCTGCTGCATAAGAATTTAAGGAAGTGAAACAATAATTAGAGTAGCAGGAGTAAAATTGTTTATGTTTTGTGTGACTTAATTTTTCGTGTACTCGCAGCACAATGCATTTCAAAAGTACTGTACATAGGTGTATGTTTGTTTCAGCATTTGCTTCTCCGTTTGAGTGTGTATGCATGATTGAGTGTGTGTGTTTGTATATATAAATATCTAAAATGCAGAGCTGTTTCTGTTTCAGCACCTGAAGTGCAGTTCCGTCAGGAGGCTGAATCAACACACAACACAAAAATCCAGATGCTGCAAGTCTTCACAGCCCAAAGTATTAATCGTTCATCACATTCATACAGCAACACGGATGCAGAGAAAGTTTTAAATGAATGAAAACTGTGTGGCAACATCACGTTTCAATTTACTATGTGTGACATTTTGTGAGCATAATGCCCTCTAAACGAATCAAAGCATCAGATCAATTAATCAAGTCCCAGAAAGCAGATAAATAATCAATGATACGTTAAATTTGCTTTTTTTTTTAGACTAATTTGCTAATCCGTTTGTTAATTGTTGATCAGGAACTTGATCAGTAAATATGTAAATCATCAACTACAGTGAGTGATAATTGTTCAACATGTGTCGTCTCAAAAGACCAGCACTTCGGAACCGCTTTTCTTGTGTGCATCTGCACAGTTTAGCAGACTAAGTCATATGAAGGCCTAAGTTGTATAAATCTGTTACATAGCTTTACTTGAACCATGTTCATGAAAAATAAGCTCCCATTTTAAAATGGGACACAAGGAAACATAACACTAGTCTAATGATGCTATGACCACCAACATCACCACCATCACATGCTTTTGTTTCCATACACATGGTGCTATGGCACTTTCACTTCAGGCCTTTTATGAATTAATACTGGACTTTTTAAAAAGAAATTTTTAATCAAGAGACATTCGGAAATTGCAGCAGGAGGGCAGACATTGGTGTTGTGCATCTTTTAAGATGATTCATAGCAAAAGAGACACACTTCACTTCCCGCAGACAGACAAAATCTCCATGGTCTCCATTGTCTCCATTAATGAAAAGGATCAAGACTGGCAAGTCTCATTGTAAAAGAAGAGGACACTTGTTGGACGGAACTAAACTTCACTGAGTGGCAAATGGAGGAGGCAAAAACAGACAACAGCTTAGTCAGAAAATGATGTATACATTTTATATTTATAACGAGTAGCTAGAGAGGATGCAACCATCTAAACACTAATGAGAATTAAATGGGGGGAAAAAAACTCCAGAGCCAGGAAAACAAAGTGTGGTGAGATTACAGTAAGTCAGAGAATCTGCTTCAGGAAAGCCAAAGTTAACCCAAGTCAATTAATCATAACAAGAAACAAATTTATGATGTGTCTAAGCAAAATAAAAATAAAGCAATAAAGTTGACAGGACTATTTGACATAACTTTTTCTCACTTAATGTCAACATAAATAACTACATATGATATAAAAGTGTAAAAACATGTACAAAACACAGAATGGTGGGAAAAGGGGAGACGGACCATGACCCATTTGGCCTTTGGCTCAGCGACAGCAGAAACGTGAGGATGGACAGACCCACTCGCAAATGTGCCAAAATGACGTCCTAAACAAACACATCATTAAGCACCAACACACAGACATACACAGGTCTCCCTGTAAGGCCCTTAATCCCCTCCAATCTTCTGAAGGCAATTTGGAGAGAAACATCTTGCCCATTCATGTCTAAACTGATTTAACTGCTGAGACCACGTGTGTGTGTGTGTGTGTGTGTGTGTGTGTGTGTGTGTGTGTGTGTGTGTGTGTGTGTGTGTGTGTGTGTGTGTGTGTGTGTGTGTGTGTGTGAACTTGTGTGTTTTCAGCCTGTACCACTTCCAGGCCTCATCACGTCACACTAAGCACTAGATTAAAGCGATTCTCAGCCTTTGTTATATCACGCTTATCATCTCGGACCAAACGAAAGCACACCGACTTCTAATTAAATTCAGATTATTTTCACTTCAACTTCTATTCAATTCTATGACTGATGGCTTCTGTATTATGGCTGCTTTGTCTGGTGTGTTAACATTTAAACATATTTCCGTGAAGCGAAGTTCTTATGAAGTGTGACTATGAGAGAACGCGGTTTGTGTGTGGCATTAATATTTATGGTGTGCTACACACACACACACACACACACACACACAAATAGAGAAAAAGCATCTCCACTGTTCTGCTATTATGCTACAGATTTTAGAGCCCACGCATTTCACAAGTCTGTGCAGCACATTTCTTCGTAACTGTCTTCAAAAACAGCAACAAGGGCGGGGAACAAGTATAAAAAAAAAAAAAAAGGAGAGAAAGAATGGATTTGTTTTCAATTCTTCATCTGTGACAGTTCTTACTTGAGGGAATAAATATGGCGAAAAAAAGATGTTAAAGAAACACAGGTGAGGAGACAAAAGGGTGACAGTGAAAGGATGAATGGATGAATGGAAGTGCAGTGCACTGGAGGGACTCTGACAAACCAAAGACATATGAAAAAGCACAGTAATTTAGAGAACAGAAAGTGGAGAAAGAAACCTACAGCAAAAATGAGAAAAGGCCATGAAAATGTTTAGAAAATGTCACATAGAAATAACAAAATGTTGGGATTTTGTCTTTATTAAAAAAAAAAAAATACAACTCAAGAGCATTTGCTTCTAAATCGTGCCACGCAGGTAGTCATCATTAAGATTTTACAGAATAATAAAGTTTACAAGCAGAAAACAGCACCAACACAAGAGCAGAAAATGTTCTTTTCTGATATTGGTGAGTAGGCCGAGCATCACTCAAAATGCTTTTGGAGTGTATCTGCACCACTGCTGTTCTATTAGTCTCATGGGAGACTTCAACAGCACCTCTCAACATTAAGATAAGTTGACACAGGTCTGAAGACATTTAACTCAAGTAATGCATGTTATTACACACGTAATTAGAGAACAAACAGGACGTGTGTCATTAACACTAATTGAGACAAATCCTACATCTTTCAAAGACATAGTGCTGACAAATGCAACATACTACATATGTTTTTGTGCACCTTGAATACACCCAGATATTCTTCAGTGGCTCTAGACACAAGGGTAGTGTTCCAAACACACACACACAAAATAATGGGCAGAGAGGGGCTGCATCTTAAAAGCATGACATCCCAGACATGCAGTACAGGCCTCAACACATCCACCCACAAACCATTAGAGGAGTTACAAAATGGGAGCAGCTGCAGGCGGGAGAAAATCTTCATTTCAGCAATTATTTAAAAGATTTCCTTAGAAACAGAGGTCTTCTTTTACTGTGTGGGAAATTGCATGGTTCTTTATGTGCGGCTATTGGTTATTTGAACTGAATCCATCACAACCGTCACTGGTAACTATGTTGAACTGTCCAGTGCTTCTAAATGTTTAGTTTTTTTAAGTGCATAATACGTATTATGAGCAGAAGGCCACTATGACTCAACAAATAAAGTCAACACAGTATTTCAATTCAAACAGCAAAGAAAAGAAACTAAATAAACAGCACAAAACTTACTAAATTGCGTAGTTTTATTTGACAGCTGGCTACCTACTTGTGATGTTATGATGTATGTTAATAGCACTATTTTTTGTGATGCAGCTGTGCAGACAGGATGAGCAGAGGTGGGCGGGAAAGTAGAGGGGGTTTTAAAATTGAACTGGTGGTAAACAAATACAAACCCACATACAGGTCTGAGGAGTAGCAGAGCTATACAGAAAAAGGAGGTGGACAGGAAGTTGATGTTGTGGATGAAAGACAGGGTGTAAGAATGAGGGAGTGGGTGAGTGGGGGCACAACTGCAGTGACAAGTGAATGAGAGAGGTGGTACATGAGGACAGAAAGGAAAAGTTAAAGCAAAAAAGGCAAAGGTTTAAAGAGACAAAGATAAAGGCAAAAGAGCCTGCAGAAAAAAAGGGAAATCAGAGAGGCTAATGCTGAATTACATCTAGAAAGAAATAATTTTGACATGAAGAAAAACAAACAGTAGTACTAGTGCAATACCCGTAAATTCCCACTTAATGACACACATAAAACTACTCATTGAGTGTATACTGTATCATTAGTGTCTTGAGCTTTAAATTGTGACTTGCCAAAAGACTGCAGATGAAATTATACCAGCACTGAATGACCAAAAAAAAAAAAGTGTACATTTACATTACATCTGGTGCCAAACCAATAAATAATCAGTGTCAAACGAGAAGAGCAGCATGAGGCTGGGGACTTATGCTGCAGATTATTTCCCAGCTCTCTTTCCTTTTGTTTTCTGGCATTTCTAATGTAAGTTATAACATGAAGACATAGCATTTCAAAATTATTTTAAGACCTATACGGTCAGCAGAAAAGTTGTACACATGGTCATTATCTCTGCAAAGTGATTTCACAAATACTCTGAATTGCTTTAAAAAAAAAGAAAATCTGCTATTTAAATAAAAGCAACACAATGCCAAGAGTACAAAAGAAAATCCAATCTCATCCAGTTTTAATGAAAGAATTGTGTTTATTATTATTTTAGTATTACAGTTTAAAAGCAACCATATTAAACAGTCTATCTGTATAACAGTGTTTCCCTGTTACTGCCCTAAATATCATTTTAGATGATATGACATTAGAAAGCGTTTTCACTGTAGCACTGTACTAAGAAACTAAGTGCCATTAAGAAAATGGGCCAAGTTGAATTGGATCATGTTTAGTACAGCACACATTCCCAGAAGTTAATGGAAGACTTGGAAGAGTTTACACTGACACAAATGTAGTTGTTCATCAGTTATGAGCCGAGGAAGCTCCAGGGAAGTACAATATATACTTAAACAGTAGCAGGAAGGAGCCGCTAAAAAAAGATAAACATACTCCGATAAATGACAAAGTTTTCCCCGGTGAGAAACATTCATTTCAGCAGACAAACTCACGCTGTTGTCGTTCTGAAACAGAATAAGTTCTCTTTGGTCATTTCCGGAAAGTGGAAAAGATCAAGATATCAAACTCTATATGTGATTAACTTCTTGACTTCAGATCAAGAAACAAGAAAGAAAAAACGAAAAAAAAAAGAAAAAACAGAAAGGAAGCTGAAAGCAGTGTCCATGGTCCACTAAACAAGAGTTATCACGTAAAAAAAAAATAAAAAATAAAAAAATTACTCTAAGCCCAGAAGAACTATTAACTGTGGTCATGCTTAAAGAGGATTTCTTTAGGTGAGTGCACACACAGGGGCTGCACTGTCAGCTAGTGACCAACGGAAAGCTCCTCATTTCATTACAGAGGATAATTAATCACGAGTCATTAAAAAGGTCTCACTAAGCAGCTGGGAAGAAAGAGCGGAGAATGAGGAAATGCGGGAGGACACAAGGATTAGAAATGGTACGAAGAAGAAGAGGAGTGTGAGAACAGAAGGAGCGATTGATTCTGCAAACCGGGCTTAACACTTCCAGGACGGAGGGCTAACATTCGCCTCCCACTGGCCAACATTCAGCCATCTTCACTATTCCACCGACCAAATGCAGGACCTTTTTAGAACAGAACGCGAGTTAGCCAAGAATCTGGTCAAGCAGATAAAGTTGCACTAAGAAATATTAGCCTATATTTGGCTGATGTCATTCTACTACCCTTAGTCAGCCCCTGCAGAACAGCAGAGCTACCTCATCACTCTCGGCTGTGAATGTAACTCGGAAGCCCCCTTTCTTTAAAGACACAAAACTGTGTGAGCAAAAAGACTTCGGCTATTGCAATCAGTCTGACCTGGGAAGTTTAATATTTTCATAATCCTATGCAACTTTTATCATTTTGCCATCATTGAAATGTCACTATTGTATAGTGGTAGCATCTTCCTGTGAGAGCAGTGTTTCAGGAATGTGTGTGTTTCAGGAACCGTACTTAAACCGTTTTCAATCCTAATTGTCCTCCACACTGTATTTAACTGTTTTTTAAACCAACTTAATTCACTAGAAACAATTACTCAAATAATTAGTAAGTTGACAGAAGTTTAAACTGACAAGCAATAAATCCACCATCATACCCGGAAAATCAGGAAAAGTTGGTGCGTAAGCAAATGATTTCACGTCTGTGTTCCTCTTTTCATAAATTATAAATAACATCCACACCCAGTAATGTGACAGCAGCCAGTCATAGCGCACAAATACCAAAATGACAGCACCCAACAGACCCCCCCCCAACACACCCTGTGGGCACAAACAGCTGGTAAATACAGGAAAGGAGGAGGGGAGGGGTTTGAGATAGCCATGCATACCCTATAGATTCCACAGTGTCTGCTTGGTGGGCACCAAGTATTTCAATATTTCATACAATGTTTTAAAATACATTTTACACCATCCACTGGTGAGTTCCTGTAAATGTCAATAGCGAGCGTGTTTGCTGCTTTTCATAGGAAGTGGATTATATTTCAGATTCATCACATCCTGTGGTTGGAGATGCCAGTGACATACTTACAGTAACTGAATTGTAACCAGGGTGAATCACCTCGACTAAAGGGGGTTGACTGCTCATCTCGAAGTCAAACCTAACTTGGTAATTTAAACAGATAAGAACAGGTTTCATTTCTCATTTTGGTCACGCAGTGGATGGGGGCTAATGGGTCTGAGACGAACAATGTAGCAATCGGCAGGGAAACTCCCAGTATACTGAGTGTGCCAAGAGAGACAGGTGGGCTACAAGACATGGTAACAACTGGGAAACATGTGACATGCATATCACATTTCATTTCCACTCCCTTCTCATCAATCATTACATCACGTCTTTCTGCTGCCACGGATGTTTTCAGTTAGGGCCTTAGACGGTTGTGTGTAGGTGTGAGGAAGAATTTAGGCTCCACACACACCTGTTTAAACATCTCTCACTTAGAGTCCTGTCTACTGTCTTTTGAAATATCTGGACAGGTCTACATCACCTCTGAGCACAAGGAGACTTTTCATTCTCATATGTACGGTAGATGACAGGCATTAAATGTAAAATACTTTGATATAAACAAAATGCTCATGGAAGAAAATGCTGAGCAAGAAAGAGTTTCATTACACGCAGCCTAAAGTTTAGGCCTCAGATCGTGAAGAGAGAAAATCTTTCTTTAATTTTTTTTTTTAAAGGGCCACGCCACTAATTTTACAGATGAACATTGGTTAATTTATCTTAAGTAACATTGCTCAGCCTGTCACAGTTTTCTAATCAAATGAAATGAAATTAGTCTCAGTGGGTTAGAACAACAACAACAACAACAACATCCTCTGTCTTTAGAGCCTTGTTAATTTTTGTTTGTGGACTGAACTGCAAAAACAGTGATCATGATGTGATAGTGATGTTGTCAGGTTTATCTTAGATTGTAAGAAGAGCCTCCTAAGCTGCATTATGAAAAGTGCAGTATCCCGATTGGCCTGTCAGGACCTCGCTGTACCTGCTGTAAATGGAGGGAACAGCAATACACAACTGCTGGAGAACACATTAAATACACTTCTGTCTCCAGGTTCTTATACCTGGGGAATTGCAGACATCTGTGTAATGTCTTAAAAGGAGAGAATGGAAAGCTCACTGTGGGATCTCAGGCTGGCAGAGGCACTATTAATAAATGTGACATACAGGAAATTGTGCTCATATACAGAGCGCCGAGAGAACCATTTAGCAAGTTTAACTTCGAATTCATATTGAGAATTGGAGTCTGCATGGCGGCTAAAGGAGAGAAAGTCGCCTCTGGAGCCACATTGTGACATTCCACCGTGTAGGTTAAACCGTTCCCAATTCAGAACAACAAGCAACAGAGACGTGCTGCCGTGAAAAGTGGCCTGATAAAGTAATTATGTCGAACCGCCATGTCAGTGTGGCTGTAACGGAGCTCAAATCTGTGAGCAAGTGAGGAAAAATTGTTTTCACCCGCAGACGTAACAAAGACGACTGCTGAGGAGAAAAAGCGACACGTGCCTGCAAAATGGATAGTACAGAAATAGGCCTTTGTTCAACTTCTTGCTCGGTCCCTATGTCCTTTCCGGCTTCTCGACCTCCCTTCTCTAATCTGCCAGCCAGTTTCTTCATTTTCTCTCCCTCTTGCTTCTTACCGCTTCTCATCAAGTGCTCCTTCCTTGTGCCTTTTCCCCTTTTTCAGTTTTACAGCTTTTCCAAATCTATACCCTTCTCTTCGTCCACTTTCCACTTTAATTTCTTATTCATTTTCCCTAGATTAGAGAGTTTGTTTATTGCAAAGATTAAAACTGTTAGACAAAACATCTCTAGCCACATTCCTCTAAGGTATTTTCGCTTTCGTCAGCAGCTCCCACTACACAAATGCTTGCACTAATACCACCTATCTTTGTTCCTGTAATAATTATGAGCAAGAATATTAGTTGGGAGGACACTGGAGTTCCCAGAGATCACTTTTACTTACACCAAATGATGCTAAATCTCTTTAATGAAGAAAGCTACAACCCATTCTTGCAAATCTGGAGACTCAATCTTGAGTTTACACATTCTGTGCATCGTTTTCAGTCTTTCCTGTGTCCACTGAAGCAGCTCAAACAGCTTTGCACAGAGTACAATGTGGACACAATAGGGACAAAAATGAAAGGTCACAAATAAACCAAACAAAAAAAAAAATCAATAATCAGTGCATGGTACACAGACTGCAGTGCTGCAGTATAGTGCACAGAGTTTGTGACATTAGCAGATATTTGGCAGCTGTGCACACAGTACTGCAGGAAACTTTTCCCAGGTTTAGATGCTGTTGAGTGTGCATTATGTAACACTCATGAACCTGCTCTGACTTTAGAGCAAACTCTTAATGTCAAGAGTCATTCAGGCATCAACTAGAACTCTAGGGTTTCCCACAGGATGACTATTTATTTAGTGGTCAACCCTGAGGGGGTTTTTCAGCATTCAGTGTCAAGAGCTGTGAGGAAAATGGGACCATATTCACAAGCTTACCAAGTACTGAATTTAAATGCACCATTCTGGCAGAGCTTTTAGTCTTTTAGTCTCTCCGTTTTGGCTACATTCCTCACACAGGTTTTTGAAAGGATGAAATAATGTATAGAAAAATCTGTGGAGGCACATCTCTGAGCAGGCAGCTCCTAAAACAACAATCTGGTAAAACCAACACTGGTAAAAATAAAATCTAATTACAGGCCAACCTTCAGTGGGTCTTATCATGTAAGAAAATACGGATGAATTTCGGCTTCGTTTAAAGATGAAAACTTTCAAATCTGTTTAATCAAGTATGCAAGCACTTTTACTTGAACCTGTAGTACACAAGTTTGGAAGTTACATACATAAAAAAAAAAAAAAAAAGTTGTAGGGTGATTTCTTATCCGACTTCCACCAGGGGGCTGAGTTTAGAGAGGGCTGGAACATGAAGAAGGAGAGAGAGCGGAAGACTGAGTAGATATAGTGAAGGAAGAATACAAGATATACAAGTAGCTGAACTATAACGAAGAGAAGAAGCTACAAAAGATTAAGGGGAGTGATAGAACCAAAGTAAGAGGAAGATGTGATTGCAGCCTTGTGTTCTCTACGTCCAAAATAAAGATTTCATTTATCTCCCTCAAATGCCACCACTCTGTGTCCTCCTCCCTCCTCCTTCTGTCCCCTCTGTTCCATTCTCTTGGCCTTTGTTGTTCTCTCCTCCCGTTTACTGTGTCTCCGTCTCTTTTGCCCTGCTTCTCCTTCCCTATTGATGTGAACAAAGTGAAAGGGAAATCGCCTGGTGCAGGGCTGTGATCTAGCTCTGCTCACACCCACCCACTCCACAGCACTCAGAGGGAGGCAGCAGAGAGAATCACAGTGGAGCCAGAATGTAGACCAGTTTCGCCCCTTCACGGTACTGACGAGAAGGAAAAGAAAACACTGCAGCACTGCCTGTAGCTGTAACCATGAAGCCCCAGAGATGGAAAGAGGTTGTGACCGACAGAACAGGGTCTCGGGAAGAGCCACAATGCCTCTCGTCACACCGCCCAGTTTCTTGATTTAAAGTCAGGGAACTGTGCAACAGAAAAGCCCAGAATGGATCCGTCCAATAGAGAAAGAATCTGTGAACGTCAGTTTAAAAAAAATAAATAAGAAATGAGATGAAAACAGAAAACACACTATGCTACAGCTGAATAGGATCTAATGTTGTTGACATGACTCTGAGCTAAAGGTGTGAATAGGCCAAAAATAAAAACTGAGACTCATCTGAAGTTGATATGCCCGAGCAGCTCAAGACAACACTGGGATTATATGCATGTATGTGGGTGTGACAGCAGGGTGAGCTGAGTGACGTCTGGCTAAGACCAACATGAAGTGCACTGCAGTAGTCTAGGCAAGTTGTAATAAAAGCATGGATTTAAAATTTCAAAGTGATGCAGAGAAAGAAAAGCTAAGCTGGACTTAACCATTGAACTAATCAGTGCATCAAGTTTGAGATCAATGTCCAGTCTCACACCCAGATTTGTTGCTGTAGGTTTCAAATATTGATTTAAAAAACCCAGGTCAACCTGAAATTTGGAGGCATCACAAGGCCCAAACAGCATGACCTCAATTATTTATCGTTAAAGTGCAAAAAATTAATTGACATCCATGCCTTGATTTCTTCAAAGCACTGTCTGAGATGTGTTGTAGAGCAAGCATTTTCCTTTGTCTGTCGTCTGCGTAAACATGGAACGAGATGCCATGTTTTTGGAGAACTGAACCAATACAGGGACAAGAGAAGAGGGCCGAGAATGGACCCTTGAGACACTCCACATGTAAGCGGTGCTGCGGAGAACAATGCAGTTCCAAGTCGGACACAGAAACTTCTCTTTGTTGAGTAAGACCTAAACCACTTTAAAAGCACCACACTGGATGCACCCCCCCCGCAGTTCTCCAAGCGAGACAAGAGCATCTGATGGTCCCCCGTATCAAAGGCAGCTGTTAGGTCCAACAGTACCAAAACAACACAGTGACCAGTGTCTGTGGCTAAAAGATCATCATTAAAAACCCTCGACAGTGCTGATTCAGTACTGTGTCGGGGTTTTACACCCAGACTGAAAAACCTCAAGAACATCTAAGAACGATTTCAACTGGCAGTAAACTATTTTCTGAGCACATAGGGAGCCAAAGTGGGGAAGACCTCTTTAAAAAGACTGAGTGGATTTGGATAATTTGGAGATCCAGCAGGCTTCATATGACCAATTATTTCTTCCAAAAAAGACAGATTGACAACCTCAAACTGATCATAAACAGCAAAGCATGTGACAGAGACAGAAGGTTCATAAGAAGGAGGACATCTTCTTAGGACTCAATGAGCTTGTTCTACTACAGGTTCATGACTCATGTCTCCATCTTATTATTGACACATTTACTGCTCTTAAGAGTTTTTCGCCAGTGCCACTTCTATTTCATAATGAACCTGAAACCTCCTGCAGGCCTGCAGCACAGCAGGCTCGGGATAGGAAGGGTGGGCCACAGTGAAACACAAACAACCTCTTCTTTTTTTTAAGGCAAAAATAGAACTTGTCTCACCACAGAATGGGAAGTGTCTGAGCGTAAACAGATATTTAAAGTGAGGTTAGATAACTCTTCAGTGCACAGGATCCTTGATCAAAGTGGATGAGGTTACTAAAAGTAGTAAGAATCTGTATAGCTGCATATCTTAAGGAAACAGAAGACAGAAGTGAAATTCATTCTTGTTCTAAGAACTCTGTCACAGGTATAACCACAGCCTGCCTAAACGGAAAATGACACATGACTTCCCCCAGGAAATTGTTAGCCGAGGTACTAATACGGTCTAGACACTGTTCCCTTTTCTGTGATTATTTAAATACTAAATGACCTTTGATCTTTATCTGTCAATATGAGGTCCTTCATTGTGTTCACCTTTGGAAAATCCTGAAAATACACCAAATGTAAGCAAACAAGAAAATGTGATCAATCAAAACTTTATTTATATGGCACCTTTTCATAGATTAGTGCAATTGCTGTTTTAGTTTACTTGATGATGATGATGATGATGATGATGATGATGATGATGATGATGATGATGATGATGATGATGATAATGATAATGATAGTTTACTGTATTAATTTATTATTATTGTTATGTATTTATTGTCTGTTATTACGGAGCTAACATGCTCTAATTAGGTCATCACAATAATATCTGGTCAGATTTTATTCAATTAAGACTCCAGTCAAAATAACCATATAAGATGTTAAGTGGCTATGAAAATGTTATGATGCAATTATGCACAATCAAACTACTTAACGATATTTACGGTCTCCAAAGAGGAAGCTATAAAAAGGCAATAAATTATTATGATAGAACAAAGAGTTCTATGTGGGATTTGCAAATGGAAAATAATATTAAAAAATTAAAATAAGAGAGGACGAGTCGAAAGAGGAATAGGAAAGATGGCCCAGAGAGACAAGACACAAGTCAAATTGAAAATCCTTTTAAAGGAGACAGAGAGAGACTTGTGTGGCACCGACAGCTCATTAGAAAACTGGCAGCTGGTAGTGAAACTTCACGTAGACCAGGCTGCAGGCAGGTGGGACTCCCCTCATACCATCACATCTCTTTACCCATCATACTGTACATAGTTACACACAGATGCCAAACACAAAGAGAACCACGTTGCACAGGCACATGCATGCATCCTCTTACGGTCTAGATATATACAAAACACACAGGGATCAGAGGTCAGACGCAGTCTGATGTGAGAGCTGCCTTATCTGATGGTTAAAGAAACAAAACACAGAAACACAGATTTGATCTCCTCTCCCCATGGTGGCACCTTCAGAGGATCTGTCCTCAGATTAGTGCAGCAGACATCGAAACGTCATCTATATGGCGACTCTCCCTGAGGCAACGTGGCATTAAAAGTCATTAAAAGTCTCTCTCTCTCTCTCTAAAAATGTAAAAAATTAACCTTCAGGAAGAAGGTTCATACAGCAAAGTTTCACATAGCAAAAGCCTTCCATTTAGTGTGGCTACTGCTAAAGACAAATGTATATGCCATGGTCACAAAGTCTTGCTCCGCTGGCTACTAAAAGCTAGCCAGGAACTAGCGAGACTCCAGTTTAGTTAGGTACAATTTCTGTGCCTTTGTGTAAGACAACAAATAAGTGAGTTATGACCAGTTGGGTACCTGCATGCTAAAGGCTGATTTCTATGCTTGAAAAGTTAAATGCAAAGAAGATGTGGAAGCACAATTTATACCTTATGATATCAGACTTTCAGGCTGCACCACATGCTAAACATGATGGACAAAAGCAGCCAGAGAAGGAAGACACACACACACACACATACACTTTCCACACCAGCAGCTCAAATGGCTAAAAGAATTTATGCCTCCGCTACATAGCACATGTGTTTGTGTTTGGCAGGTATGTACTCTGCAGACCAGACTCAGACAGGTCTAACCTTCTAGAAAACCCAAACCTGTAAATGAATGTGCCACAACTGCCCCTGCATTTTTGTTGGATGTCTGACTACTGCTGCAGTTAGAAGCAGGTGGCACCAGTAACCATGGTAACTCAGATAACCACAGTTTGTTTTCTTTACTTGTAAGTATTCTAATGTATATAAAAGTGTTTAAAAGTATGATACCAATCACCACAACCCAAATCTAATGCCAAAACCCGATTCTTAACTTTCAGACTGCCGTTTGAAGAAGACTCAAAAGTCTCCTCAATTTTCAAAAACAGTTTTACACAGAGCTCTAAAGTTTGAAATTCACAAGAACAAAACCACAAAGGCGTAACAGATTTAGCTGTTTTCACATTTGTGGTGCTCATTGCCATGACATCCAACTTTATTTTCATCTCTTGTTTTGCGATAGCGGTTTGGTGAAAGTACTGCTATTACTAACACTGTGGTACCTGGCACGTACTTTACTCCATTACTGAAATCGAAACCACTGGTGGTAAAAAATCTCACGCAACACCTTTTGACTAACAACTTACTTATGCCACACGAGCACAACTGCTCGTCCATTGTTGAATAGCGTGTCACCCACAGAACGCCCTAAATTCAGAGAACCACAGAGATGTGCAAACCCCCCCCCCCCCAAAAAAAAAGCCTGTGCTTGCTAATTCAATGTTCATAACTTCAGACTTCAAAAGTAACCACCCTTTTGGGAGAGAGCGGACAGAGGCTGACTGCCACCTGGCTTCTAAATAGCAAACAGCTTCAGATTCAATGTCCTGACATTCATATAGGGAACCAGCACAGGAGAATATGTCTTTGTTAAATTAGATTTCAAATCGAATGTAATTTTGCAAATGCATGATATGAGTTTCTATAATCAATTCTCAAATTTTGATATCAAGTCATGGAGACCAGGGACACAGATCTTGCGCTACATTTTTCTCAGTACAATTTCATCATTAGTGTTTCAGTGTCCTGAGCTTGTTTCTAATATATCCTCCTTTGATTCCCATGAGAAATATGCTAAATCTATCACTCAAATACAAAAGCAACGGCAACCACAGGTACACCTGATAGCGGCACATGACATTTTGAGTCAGACTTCTGTTAAACAGCTCAGGTAAATGCATCTCTTGCTACTTCTGATTGTCTGTATACAGTTGCTTTTAGTTAAAAGGAAATGAAAATAGTATTTGTTTAGAATCACAGTTAGGATACTAAAGAATTCTACACTAAGTATCCTTAGTTTATTTTTTCAATTTTTAAAGGGGTGCAATGCCAAAATAACTCTGAAATGCGAAGCTGAAAGTGCATAAACATATGCATCTAAGGCTCTTATTTTAGAAACAGAAACCCAGTGCTACAGTAGATATTTCTTTAAGAAAGGAAAATGAGGAAAAAGCAACATAAAAAGTGAAATCTAGCAAAGATAAACACTGGTATTTTTTAACATCATTAAAGTATAAAAGATTCAATTGAAAACATGAAAACTGTTCTACATTCTACCTTTAAAGCTATCAATCACTTGGTGCTGTAGGGCAGGTGTCAGGTATTTCCAACATGAGCTCTCGCTTTCTGCAAATTATATCTCCAGGCCTTCATAGTCAGCAGTTTTCAAGAAGCAGTTAACTGATGACTGACAGATGTACAGCAACTTCCATCTGCTATAACATTACATACATCAATATAAAAAAAAAAAAAAGTAAACTATGCACGGGAAGTGGGTCAAAGGTTAAAACAGATGTGTGTGTAGATCAGTATAGTGAGCCAAGAAATCTAGAAAAGAAGGGAAAAAAAGGGGCACAGAAGATCAGCAAAAATGTCATATTTATAATCATCATCATTAATTATCATACTTTTAAACTATTTTAATATGATGTTTCATCCACAGTACACATTAGAGCTGTAGGCAAGATGTACAGCAGCAACATGACACTGACAATTGTTGATGGGAGGATGTAAAATCTGGAAGCACTAATGGATTTTTTTACACTGACCCAAACATTAGCATATCGGAGAAAAACGAACGCAGGATCGGACGAGCAGACAGCAGAGGAGAGTTTAGTCACTAGTGGAGTGTAAAAACGTGAGGCCGAAATGAGAAACAGAAACGGACTCTGGGGAGACCAGCTGCAACCGTTTTAAAAGAGTGGACTGTTTCTACACTTACTGCCTTACATGCATAAGCAAATCGTAAAAACAAAAAAACCTTCAGAAGATATATGCTCAGCCCGAGGTTGCACTCATGTCATGCATTAGGTGATTCACATCACCAGCGTTGTCTTGTTTAGCTACACATTTGTGAGTACATACTGTATTGTCTGCTTCCAACCCAGACATTACGTTGCCTCTTTAAGAACAGTAGGAGGAATAAACATCCCAACTTCCTTTCTCCTCCCTCCATCATGTTTGTTATGTCAGGAATGTTCCCCAGTCTAACTCTCACCCTTTTCTGCTGTGTCACTGCTGACACGCACACACAGACACACATACAAACACAACACACACAGAATTTATCCAAACACGCAGACAAGTCACCTGCCAGTAATTCTTAATGAAGTAGACGTGTGTGATATGAGAGTGTGTTAACGTATGCACTAAAATAAACTTCACTTAGAGAAAGTGGCTCTTCAAGTCTTCAAGGTCTAAGGCATACGAGCTAAAAAGCAGAGCAGCCTTGAGCTACACTCACAGCAGCAACTATTGGGAACATTTGGGTAAACATTAGATCCCAAGGGTAGGGAGTAGATGGAGGAAACTGGTTAGTCTCCATTTAAGTATCATACGACGGAACTAACATTAGGGTAAAGGTTGAATTTATATTATAAATTATAAGAATATCGACACAGAATTGAAATAAAATGGAATTTTCCTTTTGATCGGGGATACGAGACACACATGGATAAAGCCTACAGCCAAAGGAAGCTGCCATTCATTGTCACTGAAAGCAGCTGGACGTATTCAGCCACGCTGCAGGGAAAGTTGAAAATGATTCAACGTTAGGCAAATTTGTTCCGACGCAGTCCGAGCCACAGCCGGACACGACACAATTGCTGGCTACTATGTTATGGAGTTTTAAACAAAATAGGGGGGGGAAGCTGATTGACAGTTTGCAAATGTTTGTTTTACATAATTAACAGGACAGCGGAAAACCACAAATCATCACCCTTTTTGGCGAGTTTGGCACCGCCTTGTTTTTAAAGAGTGCATGCTGTGCACATCACATCCCAGAACTATGGATTCGTCAGTGACCAGCTACTGTATTTGTGTGTGAACGCACTATAATTAAACTGCTTTTTTTTTTTGTTTTGTCATATTTACTCAGTCAGCAACTTTATATTGCTCCCAACTTTTTTTGATCAACCGGTGCTACTTTTTCCTGCAACACAACTGACCTATCATATCAACATCTACTCCACGTCATACCTCTAGAGATGATTGCCACTCCCCAACTCCACTCTAACCATCCATGAATGTTACGGTCTGATTAGATTAAAAACAAAATAAAAAAAATGCAGAAGTGGCAGAGCAGGGGGATGACTACAGAGGGGGGAAGGGGTGAGGATTACCAAAAGAGGGGTGACAGACGTGAAATCTGGTGAACTGTCTAACATGTAGAGGAGCAGGACCCTCCCCCTTCTGTGGCCCTCTTATTATCCCTTCTTTACCGATTGGTGGCATGTTTTGTAATCTGAATAAACCCTCCTGACTCTTTAGAGTTTGTTTTTAACATTTAAAAAAAGGAAAAGAAATATTTCATTTATACTCTGAGTGTAATTCCTAATGTTCCTATTTCTTCTTCCCTATTTTTTAGAGTTATTACAGACCACTAACTTTCAGCCTTCTGATTTAATTTGATTTATATCTTGAAACCATGACGTGGTATAGCCGATGATAACGTAAGCATGGCAAGTATTTTGGAAAATACAGAGGGCAGGGTTTTAGAAACGAAAACTTTACTCTCCAAAGCTTTAAAAATAAATTGGGCATTAAATGCGAAAAATAAAAGACGTACAAGCTGGCAGCAAGCCTGGCAGTCCCCATAGAGCTGTGTGAGGAAAGGTCTGGTCATTAAAGGGTGCGAAGACCCCTGACAAATGGAGCAGGTCACAGAGAGTGGGACGTGCCAGCTCTCTCTCTCCCCCTCTCTCCCACACACACACACACACAAAATTATGTGTGCATTAAACACGATCACAGAGACACTTATTATTATTCTGCAGTATATTGTATTTCCCTCTACTCAGGCGTGTGGGCTTGGATGCCCGTTTTTCACTCCGTGCACAAGAGCAAAATTATTGGTAAGCAAGGAATTAGTCTGTACAAATCGATACCCACAATGAATATGTCAGTCAACATGGACCTGCAGCGGCCATCATCTTATCTGCCTCGTCCTGGCAGCAGAGTTAGTCCAGGTTCAGTTACTGTATATTCCAGGTTAACTGGTCATATTAAACATTACAGTTCTCATATTGTAGACTGCTTTATTTGTAGTATTTGCTATTCAGTTATATCAGAAAACTATCTGTTAGCCTGATGAACCGGAAATTAGTCAGGCCTCTTTTCCAACATCTCATCTCTTTGAAGATGCTTATTGATCGGACAGGCCCTGGACCAATCAGGTCAGATTTCTGACTTCAAACTGTGCAAAATAAAACTCTCCCAAGAGTCTCTCTTATGCACAAACACACACACACACACACACACACTCACACACACAGCAGAATCAATACACTTGTTATCTGATCCCAATTGGGTATGAATAGCAAATCAGCACATTAATGAGCTCAGAGTAAAAATGATTTCCTTGTGATCAATAAAGCAAATAATACATTTGAATATGAATAGTTTTTAAAAAGCATACATTAAGGAGTCATTCACTGGTTGATTGATTATCTGATATCTCAACAGGGACAATGCTAGAAAGATACACAGAAAACACACACACACAATCAGTGATGTTTAGGTTCACACAGACGTCCTTGCTCACAGGATGGTAATTTTAGAGTTTCTCAGTTAGGAGCAAATCCTGTTAAGAGAAGTAGCTGGAGCTGCAACAGATTAACAACAGCTTCAACAACTGACCTATTAAAGAGATGAAGAGAAAATAGGAAAGGCATGATAAAAAGAAGAGCAAGGAAGAAATTAAATGAAGGCTGTAACAAAGACATGCAGAGGAGAGAATGGCTGAGATGATCTGAACTGAAAATGGGAATAAAAGAAACACTTGAAAGTGATCAGACGTGACAAATATGAAAAACAAAAACCTTACTTTCTCTGCCCACAGTTTCCTATGTCAGAAATATGGAAATGTAAAACAAGAAGGGAGATGGGATTGTCATGAGACCTGTATGATGAGGGTTCCATAAAGGACAGATAAAAATAGGGCAGTGAATCAGAAGCCTTTACACAGTGTGAGGGTCAGGTTTCAACTGTGTAGTAAAATATTGCCGAGCTGTTTCACTTCACCGATGAAGCTGAGAAACTGTTTGACCACTGTGTGCGAGTTATTTTAATGTAAAAGCCGCCAATACAGCAGGAAAATTTGATGTAATCTGAAGTCTTTAAAATCTTTATAGACACGAGACAAAATTCAATTTGAATTGAATAAAACACAAAAATATTTGTTTTGGCTTTAGTACATAACTGCAGTTGACAGGGGGTAATAACGATCAATAAAAATTAAGAGACTTTCCATCAAACGCTACATAAAATGTGGACCTTTTCTGTAACCTTGTTGCTATCCACCCACTACAAAGGAATCCCTAACGTGTATAAAGAGGTTGGAGGCGGGAAAGAAGGAAGATGTTAGTGCTGACACAAAAAAAGGCAAGAAGCTTACAGGGGGGTTGTTTGGATTTTAAATGGCTCTGCATTAAGGAAAACCTGCTAAAATACTGCAAACCCACTGCAGCATGTGTGAGCAAGTGCAGCACAGCAGTTCAGTGCATGTGCATGTGAGTGGCTGCAGGTGCAGCTCGGACGACCACGAGGTAATTACTGAAATGAATGAGAGGATCTGTGAGAAATCTAGTTTGAGATGGTTCCACTTGCTCCCTGTTGAAGTAGATCACAGATTTTCCTGTGGGACAATAAGTGCTGTATTCATCCCGTAATCCAACCAAGGCCACGCTTCCTGCTACTCCATGATGTCAGTGCCACGCTGAATTACATAAGAACCACAGTACATCCCCTGTAGTAGCAGCTTCAGTGGTACAGCCCTGACACCAGAGCGAAGTGAGGGAATGGACGCGTCTACTCTGCGAGGGGGTGTCTTGCTTCTTTGCCATGATGTTAGTGTAGTAAAGGAGATGAATGGGATTATGGTTTGGCCCCTGCTGGGGGACCTGTCTATGTGACGTCCCGCCAGGATGGACCAGATTACCCCCACACCCTGATTTGAATGTCAAATCCTCACACCACTTCACATGCACGAGCACGCGCACAGTGGAGGAAACAAACACATAAGGCTTATGGGCTACATGCAATAGAGTGTAAAGCATAAAGTAGAACAGGCACACTGGTCTTAATTTAGAGAGGTTTTCCAATTCTACAGTAACTAATTATTCATATTACTGATTACAATATAGGCTTTTTCCATTTAGAAAAATCTGTGTAAAAACTGGAAAGAATGTCGTGTGGTTTAAAGCCACATTTACGGAGCCCCAATGTGCTGTCTACACATTTATGTGCCACCACTGTATGACATTAACTTTTTATCTTTCTCTCCCATAGTTGTGTTTCTCCCTCTGTCTGTCCCTTTCTGCAGGTGTCCCCGGCTTTGGAGCTGTGCGTCAACCACTGCTCCTACCAACCTGCCTGATGTTTTGTTGTTGCCCCTTTCTTTTCTCTCCCCACACCAACCGGTCAAGACAGATGGCCGCCCACCCTGAGCCTGGTGCTGCTGGGAGTTTTGTCAGTTAAAAGGGGGTTTTTCCTCTTCACTGTTGCCTAGGGTGCCCTGAAATGACTTTGTAGTGAATTAAAGTTAAAAAATAAAGTTAAAGTTAAATAATGACCAGTTTAAATGAAAACATTCTGAACAACAATAATGGGTACAAACTCCAGTGTTGGGAACCAAAGGCAGGGGTGTGTGTGTGTGTGTGTGTACCAGCTAAGTGACCCAGCTCTAGTGTGAAACCTACTGAAGCAGATTTAATGTCACTGTCTCTTCTGCACAAGTCAGGGTCAACACTCACAGCTAGTCAGCACATGCTTTCATCTCAGGAGTTAAGAGCAGAACACACAGCAAATCTGACAGGAATGGAAAGCTCTCATGGTAATTGGGGGCTTGGATAAAAAAAAAAAAAATGAGCTTGCGTACAAGCAAATATTACCACTGTTAATAAAACAAGATCTCTTTTTAAAGTCAAGATACTAATTTCAGATAAATTACAGTTAAACAAAACATTCGTGCATTGTATTTGATGAGCACTTTGAACAAGTGAACATTTCAATAATATTTCAGTCAACTCCCTTCTCCTGAAGGAATCATTTCCACTTTCTCCCCGTTTACTTGTTTCAACAACTCTGTATGACTCAAAAATCAAACATCAACATTAGCTGCCCCAGGCACCGAGGCCTTCTCCTAGTGAAGGAAACATGGACCAAGCTTGTTTAGAAAAAACAGGTACAATAACCAAACACTGTAGAGAGTTTCATATGGGACAAGGTCTTTAACATTTCGAATTTGTGTTTTTCTATATTTTCTAAATGTCCCTGAAAAAAACCCTCAGAAAAATGTTTGTTCCTAATGTGAACTACTGATCTGAAAGAGCAACTCAGGAGAATACCCTGACCTGATTCTCTAAACACTTGCCTCTCCACTCTCTAAGCCTTCAATCTAAGCCATGATAGAAACTGATTGAATAACATTTATCAGCATGACCGGATGGAGACAAATAGAAGTATAGATTTACCTCACTCGACCAGCAGAAACATTACACCTTCAATAGATAATTAACGGGAACAGTATAAAAGGAGACAGAATGAAGAAGTAGAAGAGTTGTCGATCAAAACGAAGCTCTCCTGTCCAGGACAACTGGGCTCACTTCAGAGTGTAAACCGATGAGAAAAACTAATTTACTGATAAGTTAATCAGTCACCAAAGAACATTTCAGCATCTCCCACCTCTACAAGCCTTTTTGTCTTGTAGAAATAGGAAAATAAAAACGTGAGAGCAAACAGTCGCTAATAATGCAGTATATCCTTCAGATGGAGGATGCCCTATTGGGGACAGATCTGCAAGTGTGTGTGTGTGTGTGTGTGTGCACCCCCCCTGCAGCAGTGTGCAATCGATGCCTCCTGCACATTAACAACTGGCCCCCATATAGCTTTTTGAACATGATTAATTTATTAACCACCTCTCTCCCTGTCCTACTTCCTCTTGACAGAAATACAGCGCGTTACACCCTTCACAGCCTTAACACACAGAAACACCGAAGCAGCAGCAACAAATATTCAACAACAGAGCAACTCTTTTTGTCAAGGCTGTGTTCACAATGACCTGCTGCTGCGTGAAAAATGTATGCATCCACAGTGCATTTCAGTTTTTTTGTTTTTTTTTAAATTAATATCATCATGCAGCCTACTTCACGGTCAACATCTGGTAGAGACAGATGATAGCAGCCCAGTTATTTTGCTGAATTTTTTGTTTTTTGTTTTTTCCTCCATCAGCTTATCATTATCACTTTAAAACTGCAATCAAATCAACATTTCAAGATGCATATGTTAACCAGGCAAACCAATATTCCTTCACTGCTGCTCTGAGAAATTTATGATCACAGTTAGATGCAACATAAAGTTGGCTTTTTAAAGGATTAATCTGGCGATTCTGGTGCACTGATGTGTTTAGTAAGTAAAAAAAATAAAAATAATTAGGTTTAGGGTTCACAGATGTTTTAGTGAGTGAACGCAATTTCCTGTTGCTTTTAGTACCAAAAGTAGTGAAAATTAGTGCCCTTGACCACATCCAACAGTCTGACACTGGATGTGGCCGTGTGTGTGCGTGTGTGTGTGTGATCAGAGGTCAAAGGTACAGCACTGCGCCCTCCGTTTCCTTCTGTAGTCCTATTATTGATTAAAATTAAGGCACATTTCCAAGTCTCGCGCTGACAATGCCCACACACTCACACACGCAAAACATCTACATCCCTCCTTGTTTTTCAGTGTTTACATGCAACATCCAGGAAGCCCGTACAGAGGTGAAACAAACGTCCCACTCCCGTCTCTGTGCAAACCCTAGGAGCTTTGCCCTGGCAAAAAATTCAAAACATATAGACCAGCCACACAGGCTGCACTGTTACAGTCCGTCATGAATACAGGGCCTGTGTGCTGCTGAGAGAGGAGAGGGCCACTGTGACCACGCAAACACAAAAATATGCATTTATACATTAAACATTGGCGCTAGTATTTCACACTCTCTCCAGTACACATGCATACACAGAGAAGCTAATTGATTATTTTACAAAAAAAAAAAAATAAAAATCAGCTTGATGCTGGTTATGTAAGAGCCCTGAGGACTAAAATAAAACTGCTGTGAACAGTAAGAGGAGAGATGGGGGGGAAAAAGGAGGTGCATTTTTGAGAAAAGGGAGGGGAGATGACACAGCAAGAGATTTCATTTCCACAATACAGTATCTTTAGTTGATATAGCGATGCTTGGTGTGTGCATAAGTAAATTCTTTCTTTCTTCTGCTTGTATTTTTCTGTAAATATGTCTAAAACACGCATTTAACCATTTTCCCTCCATTTCTAATTGTGTACATTAGTTGAAGGAACAAGCGTAAATTCTTTATGGTTGCCCGTAATAAGTCTGTTTTCAATGCTTTGATAACAGGTGATTATCCCAGCAGAACCCTGAGGTCTGGGAGTATGTTTGATTTCCCTTAAGGTTTCCTCCGCTTTTTGCATGTGCATGTACAAACAACAGTGCAGTGCCTTCCTAACTCTGTCAGCATTTGAGTCTCCCTGCTGCAGCTCTGGCAGCGATTGGTTTTCCCTGCCGACACAGTCAGGTGCTGTTGAGAATGTGACTAAACAGGAAGTAACGTGGGAAAGTCCAGGAGGGGGGCGGGGGATGGGTCGGGAGTGAAGCAGAAACAGAGAGTTCAAGCATTAGGAGATGATGAAATCGCAAAATGACAAAATTATGTTCTAGATGACAGACAAGTGAAAAGGAAGACAGGAGGAAATGGAGGGAGGTTGGGTTTTTGCAAGTGGAGATGAGCGGAGAGCAGGAGTGAGGGACTTGGAAAGGGAAATGTAGGCCACGTGGAAAATCCAGCTGCAATGATTTAACTCTGGGACCAACCAATAGCTTGCATGTCTTTCTCTCCTCTCTTAACATTTACATTCATGTCCTTCACTCTCTGACAATCGGTTAAGTCGCTTTGTCTTCCAGTCTCCCACATCTCTTCCTTCTCTGAGACGACACATCTCCACCTCTATATTTTAGCTCCTTGATTTGTCCTTGATTTCCTCCGGTGTCAATGATTCGCTGTCCAACAATAAGCCACATAAGTGAATAACACTTTGCCTGCCCTGTAATTTCCAGAATCTGAGGTTTATTTTAGCCTCTAATGGGGTTAGATTAGTCCAGAAATGGTGACATTTCTTAGGCAGAGCTACAAAGACAGGGAACATGACAGAGGCAGAGTTACAGATGGCCTATTCAAAGCAGGAACAGATACACTTTATTAGGATTCACGAGGTGGTTGGATGAGCACAGGCGTCCTTTGTGTGTCCACGGCATGTGACGAATCAGAGATGCAGGTACGCACACTAAAACACAGATCTGGAGAGACAGGAAGAGTTGGCCTGCCACTTCCTGTAGTCCATGAAAATGTGAGAGGTCAGCAAACGCTAAACTTTAAACACCACTTCCTGACATTTGGACATCCTCTGTCTCATTCTAGGTCACTGACCTCTGCATGTGTGAATGTTGTATTATTATAATCATCGTCATCACCATCAGAAATAGACATATAAAACAGAACGAGATACTTCACTAAAAACAAGACAAGTTGCTGTAGATGTGTTTTATGCTCTCTCCATTTTATATCCTTTGAAATTGCAATATTCTTGGGTTCTAGACTATTAGTGGTTCAAACTAGACCATATGAGCCCCATAACTACCCATTCAGACATATAGCTGCAAGACCAAAAATGGCTGGCAGGTGTGAATTTTGATCATGCAATCTCATACAGGGTGACATTCAACACAAAGACAAGCATGTGAGATTATTTTCTGAGCCTCAACCAGAGGTTACATGGCCCTGACCAGTACAAGTGCGCTCTTCTGTGCATATGGTGAAGTGAAATAGGAATAATGAGGTAGCAGCTTATGCTAAGAGGGGTGTGTAGTTCAAATCTCAGCCAGATCATGGCAACCTTTCATGACTCTCTTATAGCCTAATTTGACACAGTGACCACTGTATCAGACAAAAATAGCGTATAGTCTGGACCTGGCATTAGTAAGACAAAACAAGCTGAGTGTGTCGCCTTGGGCTTTTAGAAATTGTGATTCCCAGCTTTACAACAGTTTTACGGTTTTAAATACAGCCTTCACCAGCCAGTTCTCTGAGAGCAGGGGCGGCCGTAGCTTACGGGGTAGAAAAGTCGGCCACGAAGCACAGGGGTCAGTGATACCATCCCTCCTGGCTACACGTGGAAGGCGTCCTAAAAGGTGTCCCTGGTGTCCACTACTTACTTGTAAGCTGCTTTGGATGAAAGCATCTGCTAAATGACTAATTGTAAATGTTTTAAATTGAGAGCAAATCTGCTATATTACCTAAACAAATACCCCAACGTGGATTTCATTTTAAAAACCCAGTTGTATCCGTCAGTGTCAGCACTGATGTGTCCGTGTAAGTTCATTATTGTCCGTGCCGATTTACATACAGACCCCGTGTGTGTGTTTGTGTCTTTGAGACATTAAAACAGGACAGTAAAACATTAATCCTGATGAGCAGAAAACCCACAGAGAAAGTTTTGTTATAAGCACACACACACGCTCGACTTTAGGACTGAGGTGCCACAAGCTGGCACCGCCAATACACAATACAAAGAGAACATTGTTCTGCCGTCTTGAGAAAAAGATATGTGACAATGCTAACCCTGCTAATTACATAACGCACACACACACTAAAAAAAGACCACACACAAACATTAAACACTGAAAATAGACAGCTCTATTTACCCCAACTTATGGTATTTTGCCCAAACTCTAAATAAAGACCAAAATCAAACTGAAGTTGGTTTTCATTTTAAAAAAATGTTAATGCTAAAAAAAAAATAAATAAAAATAATCTCATAATCAAACTTTTTTCTGTCAGTTCACACATACACATATTTCCTAGTGTTTAAATTTGTCAAGAGCAAAGTGCTGACTGTGTTTCCGGAGCATTTTGTTCTTCTAAACAACCAATTGTTCGGTTTCCTTCCATGTGTTCTGCGTTATATTTGGCTCTAAACGAATATTTAGAGAATTTTTAAAAGGCAATTTAATGAACGTGGTGCACTGTTATGGTGCCCTTAACCTTACATAAAACGTTGTTGTGCTTGCCTAATTATGATTACTAAAGGAAAACCAATGGCAAAGCATAAGAAATATATAGTGTGTTGGTGGCGTAATCACTGGAAGAATAGTGTTACTGTCAGTCTGCCTAAAACCATGTGGTTTTCCACTGACTCAGACTGTGTGTGTGTTTTCTGAGTCAGATCCCAGTGTTTTTCCAAATATGACCCTGTCGCTATTGCTTTGGATATCCTGTCATTGTTACACAGCAGTTACAGTTACAGTTGTCACACATGAACACACGATACACAAAACGCAGACAAACACACACCACCCTTGTAAATGATTTAAGCTGCGTCCGGCGTCTGGCCTCCAGTATCGGTCAAGTGATGCTGCGAGTTGGGCAAGTGCAAATGTGCCGAGTTCAAATTTCTACTGCTGTTCTTCTTGACCGCTGCTACAACTGACTCAAGCACAGCTGACAGAATAATGTAAACTCACACACATTTACATACACTATAATGGTTTATGGGGTCAGGTTTATTGCAGCATATGTAAAATCGCTGCAATCTAGATGACCGTAGAAGGGAGATAAAGAAAGCGTGACGGGGGAAAACCTAATATCATGCAAGACAAGCAAGACAGCAGGCGCACTATTGTCTCTACAAGTCTTCAAAGAGCAAAACATGATTAGACAGGGACATACAGCGCTAGTCCCACTGTGGTGGAGCGACTCCAGAGGACACAGGCCTTGCTCTGATAGGGTTACAGCCTCATTATAGCGCTGACAAAGGAGAGCGAGCACAGAGGACACAAATCCACAACCTGAAGTGTTACAGGGCCAGAAAACAGACACTATAATCTAGGGAGGAGAAGTCTCTGACGAATCCTTCAACTGGAATAGATTCAAACAAAAAAAAAAAAAAAAAGACATATCTAAAAACATATCTACTGACCTCCCCAATATCTCTTATTCTGGTATCTTAATAACCGAGAACAGATCCTGAAAGAAAAACTATGATCAACTTGTAGGTTCCACAGTCTTCTCCTTAACAACTTGCTTTGGTAGTTAAATATGTCACATCGCAACATTATCGTAATACAGTTTATTTCCATAGGATTGTCGTTTTGAGGAAATGGGGTTGGTTTTAGAGAGAATAGAGCCCGCGAGGCCCTGTTTTTGTTGACCCTGTGTATAAATAAAGCAGCACTGGTTTCAGTATATCGTATGCACCTGCCAAATCCAGGGCCAGCAGTGTGGTTGCTGCCTACAATTTGAGTTGATGAGTTGTTGAGCTCAAGCGATGATGAGTTTGGGACTTTCTGGCCAGTAAGTGTTGACATTATTAATAGTACAAAAGGCCCAGGTGGCCAGTGTCCAGCTCTGCTTCCTTTTAATTACTTCTCTCGTGGGAAACACCAGCTCTGATGCCTTATTTATTCGTCAAAGTAAAGCGATTCTGCTAACAGATGAAATTGAACTGCGACTACGACCGACAAATGGCCCTTTAATGGAGAGCAATCATTTGCTCCAGCCTGAGAAATGGACAGCGGTTCATCCCCGTGTGCTGGAGTGAACTCAAGTCTGAATTTACAGTGCTCCACTGTCCACGTGAGACAGAAACAGAGCCAGAGAGATTTAAAGGAGGTCCTACTACCTACCGAGGACCTCGAAAACCTTGTCCAGCTTCACCATTTAGATTTATTTCGAAATGAAACTATTAATAGCAAACACACCGATACAAGTCTCGGCTTGAGTTAGGCCTTTAAAAAAAAAAAAAAAAAAAAGAGAGACTAATTTCTGGGCTAAAACACTTGACTAATGTGTTACGCAGAAGAAACACAGAAGAGATCTGAATGCTTTGGGGGAGATGTGTCCAACACATTGCTGACAGTATTCAGAGCCACGTGTTTTGTTTTTGTTTTTTTAACTTTCCTACAACAGAAAGCCTATTCCAGGGACTGCAAATCACAAGAGCTCGGGGCAAAGCGTTGCTACAGCAAAGATGCTGCAAACTCACTGAACCATCTCCCAGAGGCCTTCTCCCTCTGTTGTAGGACCGGTTGGCCGTGCAAACACTTGACATAAGAGGAATAAAGAATTCCTGATGTGAGCCTCCTCGTGTCTCATGCTCTCTTTGTCTGCTCGTCTCTCTCTCTCACACGTACACATAGGCAAACATTACACACATGCCCTGTCCCAAACCCCAAGGAGTTAAGTTTCATTATAATAATCAATAATTAAAAGCAACCTCCTTTCATCAGTCCCAGCATCACAGATGTGACCCAAGCCTATTGGCTGCCTACTCCCCCATCCATGCTCCCCACACCCAATCCCACTCCATCAATTTCAGTGGAGGCATTCATTTTTAATGCGCCCGTGTCACTTTAACATTATAAAATGTCATAATATTAGTGGTATCAAAGGCAGGGGTAAAATAAACTGGAGACACACCGAGAAAGAGACCAGCAGACAATTCTGTTTCCGCCGGTTTGTTTTGTCATCCTGAAAAAGGGGCTTAAACCCCTCTCAAACACAAACTCAACCTTTACACACGATTTGCTGAGCAGCAGCTTTGATATTTACAGGACAAACAACCACGGGGCGAAACTTGGGGCACAGGTGACGAAAGCGCCTTAACACTGGTGGACAAAACTGCTTCCTCTGGTGTCTCAAGCCACACAAGTGATTACAGGGGAGTCGGGGCCATGCAATTTGCCCCCCTACCCAGGGCAATCCAGAGGGAGGCCAACAATGTGGCAGAGCTGCGGGGACCGGCTTTGTTTATCCCAAGTATCAACAATGAAGGAATCCAGATTATGAAACTGGCAGACTGGGCTGGCTGGCTGCCCCCAAGATCAACTTACACTTCCAAACTCACACTGTGTCCTGTGATCCACTGACAAAACACGGAACCAGTCCTTTAAATGATCCAGGAAGGACACGTGAAGTGTGTCAAAAGCAAAATCCCCAAAGAAACAGGTGAAAGCCGCGTGATGTTGATGCGTTAGTAAATGCAGCGTATAAATCCTAATAATGTTTCTGACAAAGTGCAGGATATTGTCGCGGGTTGTGGACACTGAGAACCACTTCGCCCCCATTTCCCTTTACCTTTATATCGCTCCAGGACATCTTCGTACGCCTGGGCGTACGCCTTTTCCTGGGAATGGTTGGTCGGGAGCAGACCCGGCACGAACCCCGCCATGGTGACTCTGCAGCCGGCTTGAGAGCGGTGAGCGGTCGGCCTGCAGACTACCGCAGTGTCCCGCTGTTGTCTTGCGGGTTAAAGCTTCCCTCTCTGCGGCTCGGCGTCCACGTCCAACACCACCCACTGGGAAAGAAGTGAAGTTGACGCGTTGGCGCACAAAAAAAGCCCCGTAGCTCACTTCGATAATCCTTCGGGATACTTGTACAATAAATACAACAACAAAAAAAAAAAAACAATACACGGGATGTTAAAGACGAGTAAATCTACTTGAATGAAGGCTGAGCGCTATCTATCCATTATGTCCGAATGTGTGAGTGTGCGCGCGGGCTGGCACGGTCGCATCGCTCGGTGTTACGTCTCCCTCCTTAAATATCGACTTCCAGCCGGTGACTGCTGCTGTTTGTGCCTCCTGTGTGTCTGTGTGTGAGGGAGTAACGTTATATTCTACACACCCCAGTTTAGTGTCGGGAGAGAGAGAGAGAGGGGGGGGGGAGTGGTAGTGTGTCAGTTTCCGTCCAGCAAATCGCCGGCGAAACCGTATACGGACTGTCGGGCTAACTATCGGCGTCCTGTGGATCCGAGGCTCCCAGCCCGAGCTCCATGCGTGCTTCCAGCCGTAATGGCCGCTTCTGTCCGAGGCTTTGCGGTCTCTGCCTCTGTTTTAGTGTGTGTGTGTGTGTGTTTCTCTGCCTCTTCTGTTCACATTTCTCGGCGGCTCTTTCTGCAGTGGCTCTCTCCCATCTCTCTCTACCGGCCACGCCAGGAACCTCCGCCACAGGAATTTCAGGAGCCGGTGGGGAAGAGCTAGCTAGCTGGCTGGCTGGCTGGCTGGCTGGCTGGCTTACAGGTGGAAAATGGAGCCGGAGCGCCCCCGGATGGCGGCCACAGCTCGGTGACAGCTAAACTGAAGTCCCGTCCAGGTCAACACAGCGAATATATCGTTTGTTGCTTACTCGTAGCCTGTTAACGGAAGTGATGTCATCCACCTTCATTATTTTATTTTATTTTTTTAATGGGGTCAAAAAGTTCCTAATTGTTTTCTCCTTTGTCTTTTTTGTGTGTCTATATAAAAATGCTGTAGAAATGACATAAGCCTCTTAATCCGGCCATCATCTCATTCAATCCCAACACCGGGAATCCCAGGAAACCCTGAATAAATCCTAAATGGCCGCTGTCATAAAGTGATCTGAGGCCATTCTGACTGTAAGTCTTGCTCTGTCCTACAGGGTAAACACGCATCTTTATGATCCCAGCACGTCGTCATCCTGAGGTCCAAGCCCCTACAGCAGGAGCATTGAAATGGTAAAGATGTTTTTACTTAATCCTATAGAAGCCCATAGAGATGACCTGAAAACAAAGCAGTCAGAGCCATGTAGCCTCATTTCTTTAGCTGAGGAAAAAGAAAAACAATTAGGAAGAGAAGAAAACGTCGAGAGTTAAAGCCGATGTGGATCAGGTGGATGTCAGTAGGTAATTTTGAATACGAAAAAGCTGTGGGCCTACAGCTACTACACTGACTTTGAGATGCTATCACTGTGGGCCAGGGTTTGTTTCCACGTATCAACACGCAGCTGTCGCTTTGTAAGATCACGTTAAAATTATTCTATTAAAACTCAGTTTATACCTATAATATTAGATTTTTCTTGTCACTATTATAATTCAACGATGTTGTTGCATTGTCCTCTTAGTGGTGGTGTTGTACACGCGTGATTTAGGTGAAAAAAAATGTGCATGTGTATATGATGCTTTCGAAGTCGTCAACTGTCTTTTGCTATTAGTTGTGTCACTCCCAGCAATCAGACACATAAACACGTATGGAGAACGTATTCAGCTTCTTTACTTAGGTAAAAGTACGACCAGATTACACTGTGACCAACTCTATTATAGGTAAAAGTCATGCACTAAAATGTTACTGAAGTACAAGTACACAGCAGCAAATACTTTGTCTGGCAAGTAGTGTGAATCTCAAAATGGTTCACAATAGACAAATAAATGCAATTAATAATTATGATAAAAGCTGCAAATCCTCACATTTCAGAAGCTGAAACCACGGAAATCATGACATTTATATTTTAAAACAAATCACCTAAACCCTAATAAAAATATTTGCCATTCATTTTTTGGCAATTAACTAACAAGTTAGTAGACTATAATCTACAGCACCACATTATGTTGTGCTGCTTTGTTTTGTTTGCAAAAAGCCTAAATTGTACGTAGTTGCCAAGACTCTGAGGGAAATTAGTAAAAAAAAATGTTATGAATTCTAGTGAAGTAGAACTATAAAGTAATACAAGAAGAGACTAATCAAGTAAAGTATCTCAAATTTGTACTTAAGTACAGTAATTCAGTAAATGTACTTAGTTACTTTCATTCCCTGCATAGAGCAGATGCTCTCTAATATAATAAGACCACACAAAGAGCACAGTGCAATTATCATATCATGAGTTCAAGGACTGAGAAACCTTTCCTCTTCCTGTTAGTGCTGAAGCTTATTTTTAATGCCCCGTTTGTGTCTCCTCACCCGGCTTCACCCACACATCCAATTAGCCACATGTAGAATCACAAGCAGAATCCCCAACAAACACCTTGAGGATCCAGTTGACATTAGCACACAAAGCGTCCAATGCCAGTACAATTTTCATAACGAAAGCATAGCAGGCCAGTGATGGGATCTGCAACCTCCACACACACACACACACACACACAATATAAACAAGCAGCTTGGTGTGACCCTGACCTCAAGGTCCCTGTAACATTTAATTTCCACTATTCTCAGAAAATGAAACAGAAAAACATCCTGTACAGCATATAAACAAAAATTTTGTGTACAGCCAGTGGCTATATTAGTAAATAAAGCAGGTGGAAATGAGCACAAACTAAATAATTATTTGTCAGACTGTGGTCCAGATCCAAACTGAAATGTAGGCCTAAGCTATTTGGCAACAAACATAAATAAGAAATATATATTCACTTTACTAATTCGCAGGCGAATCTGAAAAGTGAGAAAATAGACTAATGACACTAAACCCCAGTTTCAGAGGCAGGAAACACAGAACTTCACCCGGTAAAATCCTCCTATCAAGCTAGAAGCAGAAGAGTTTGGAGCATAAGTCACTCACTCACTTCACCATCCTTTGTGGACCTGTGACACTGTGCAGACTCGGTAATGTGTCTTTGTTTATATCTCCGCCTAGTGGTGGACTATGGAAATGGCAGTAAGCTTCGGCTAAAACCTTAATTAATTAAAGTTAACTTCTTTAATTTGCTTCTGTTGGTGTTTTTCAATTCATGTTTTATTTTTATTTTTTGCTTACTTCAAATTAGTTTAATGGTAAATATTGAATGGGAAATCAAACGTTTGTGTGTGTGTGTGTGTGTGTGTGTGTGAGAGATTAATGAATACTGACAGTGTGTTGCCTGGTTTGTGTGTGTGTGTGTTGCTGTGGTTGCTGTGTCTCCATGCTGTCATGCAGCTGCACAATGAATGTGAGCCAAAGGGACATACAGTCCTCACCACATCAGCATGAGCAACACCTCCGCAGCCTTGCTCCACTGTGCCTTCGAACCAGGAACTCCCCACAAATCACCCGCCAATATTTCACATCCAGACCTTTCTGTGGTGGACATGGGTGGAAGCCCTTTTCAGCTACAAAGCAGCTGAAACATATCTTAAACATCAAACAATGGGATCTGATTATCCGGGCCTGCATTTTTGTTTGAATTCCAGTCTAATAAAGCAGCTCAGGAGAATGAATCCAATCTACAGTGAGATGTGTGTGTGACTTGGATTAAGGTGTTATTTGGCTGCATAAATCACACTTATTGCCACTTTTTGCTACAGCCTCAGTTTAAGATGCCAACGCAGTGCGGTTAAAAACATGAACTGCAGCCTGAGAATGATACACGTGCAACAGCCAGTGGAATCAAGAATGCAGATAATCAATGTGGCGTTCGCAAGCCAGCAAATCAACATGTACCGTCAACAAGAGAGACAGTACGTCTGTAAGCTCTAACATGAGAATCTGATTAGGAGAACAATGGATCGGGATTTGCGATTAACTTTTGTGGGTTAACCAGATTATTTCCTTTAACTTGAGGTAAATGTCACAGTAAAGTCTTGGGATTTAGATACATTTTCTCTCACAGACTCGCAAGTGAAAACGAATGTAAACAGAGAATCACGGGTTTTTGAAATGTCGTAACTTTATTAGCATCCCTGATGCTGTCTGTCCCTTTCCCTTTCGTTCTGACGGCTATTTTTTCAGCACTTCCCTGTAATGTAATATACCAGTAATATCTTAATCACTCTTTTTCAGAATCAGCTGCAGCCTATTACCTCAAACCCTTTTTCAGTCCTTTCTGTTCGGTTCTATGACCTGCCTCACCCTGATCGTCAGTTAAAAGTAATCTTTCTTTTCCGCTCCTCTCTGAACCTTGGCCTCTTTTGCCTCCTCTCCCTCCATCCCCCCGCATTACCTCCTCCTCCTCTCCTTCTCCAACTTTATTTCTTTCCTCTCCTCATAACCTCTTGTAAACAGACTCAATCATTCACTCCCCTCTCTCTCAGTTTTCCTTTACAAACACCCCTCTCTTTTCTCCCCCTCCAATTTAAAATTCAGACTCTCTCCCTGTTTAACTATTTGTTTTACCCCTCCTTTTATATTCAGTGTCACTCTCTCTCCATTGCTTCGCTTTGCTTTTTATAACCATGGCTACAGAGGAGAACACATCGTCATGGCAACGTTAGAATACCCTGGGCTTCGGGCCGAGGTTTCCTTCAAGCTGCCTGAAGAGAAAGAAATATAGAAGGAAGAGCAGCAGGCAGGATGGCGGACGCCTAGGTTACATGCAGGCACAGACGTCTGGGGTCCTGATGTTCATGTGAATAAATTACCACTGTTGCATACTGGCACACACACACACACACACACTCTCATACTCATAGATATAGTGCATTACTCACACTCCCCTCTATTTCCTCATTTTTGCCTTGTTTGGTTGTGAAAAATATTATCATCATCACTGTAATGAATCTAATATCTAAAGTATCTGCACAAATGCTCCTATTTTGTAGAGTATTATTGTAAAAAAAATTCTAACCAACAACAATAAATACACAGAAATAAAGTTACCCATAACTTTACATTCAACAGCTATGTAAATCACAAAAATACAGATAAAACAATACTGGTTGACACATATACACCTTATAATTTTGGAGTACATTTATGATGTCCAGAAAGGTCCTATGTCCTATTCACAAACACAACTGCAACCATTGCAATTGCAGATAAATGTTTTCCAAACATATTTCTCCTAAACGTATCTTAAATCATAGGTTTAGAATTTGTCAAGCTGGTCTTAATACAGTTTTGAGATGCTTTTACAGACATGACAAAGGCCCTGGATGTTCTAGTTACCATCTTTCAAATATACAGCGTGTGTAAGACAAATGTCTTCCCTTCTGATTCCCCTGTGTTTTCCTGCCAACTTAAGATGGAACGATTCCTTTCAGCAAAACAGAGAGAAGGAAAAGTGTAAGAGATGGACTTGTCTCAGCTTAGTGGGATGGGTAAAGTGAAAGTAAATAAAGTAAAACAAGTAAGTAAAGTAAAAGTAAGTAAAGTAAAAACAATTAAACTACATTCGCAAATCGTGGGGCGGTGAGAACAGGCTCTAATGTAACCCAATCCACGCATATCTAAGCTCACAATATTCAAATAGGTGCAAGTATCCTCAAACATTTATATGGAAGCCTCTGTTCAAAATCAAAGTAGTAAACTTAAAGTTGGAAATTGCATGTAGAATATGGTAATTTATTCAATTACAGTTATTGAAATATGTTGAAATTCATCAATACAGTCATAACAGTCACAAGTCATCATAAACACTTGTCACCCGAACTGAGTCAGTATTCTCTCCTTATGTGTACAGCTGACACTGATTTTAATGACTAATTCTCAAAGCAAACCCTTAAACCCTCGTTCAGATAAACCGAAGCACCAGCAGCTGTTGGTTGCTTTCATTGACATTCATGCTCAGCAGGCAGGCAGAGCGAGTCAGAGGCAAGTGTGAAGTCAGAAGTCATCTTTTAACAAAGCGGCTTGTCTTTCCATTCTCCTGCCATTACTTTCTTTTGTCCAGGACGACCAGCTTCCGCTCCTCTGATCATAAAATACCCATCTGAGGCAGAACAGAGCACCTCATCTAGCTTTCTGAGTAGTGAACTGCAGTCTGTGTGGCCTCTGTGTGAAGGTCAATTCAGGTCAGTGTAAACACACAGTTCATATTATGTCCAATGTAATATCATCACAATAGCACTTCCCGCCTGCAGAAATGCTGGATGTTACCAGAACCCCCAGCTCATTCTGAATCCCTCTGTGCTTACAGGGCGAACTTGGCAGCATCGCTGTCACGGAGAGAGTCCCGCTCTGCGAGTCGAGGCAGGTTAACAGAGACATTAGAGGATTTGAATCACTGATACACACTTTGCTAAGCGTCACTGAACAAGGCGCAGGACTGTGACTGGATGAAGAGAATCTACTGTGGATTCCAGAAATGAAATAAAATGAAAGGTCAGACCACTAAATCAAGGGAAATCACTCTCCAGTGGTTGGGCTGATACGTAGGTGTCAATAGAGGCCTGCAGATAATTTGTTGTCCCCCAGTTACTTTGTCCAACCATCACAAATCCCAAGTCACAATCCTGCGTTTCAGGATTACACCGAAAACACTTCTTTAAAAGAGCCGGATGCTGGAGAGGAGTCGTGCTGTACAGATCGACACTCCTCTCCCAGCTCCCCCATGCTGCCAGCGTTAGCAAGGTGGCGTCTGCGTTCAAACCCCTGGGTGGTTTGTGACGGCGCCAACATCAACTCGGCCGCTACCTGCTGCCGTCAGAACCAAATGATGCACACAAACAAGTCTGACTCACTGACTCAGCCCGAAATGTGCTGCCAGGAACCCTCCCTGTCTAACTGGGGCTTTTAGTAACCGTAGCTGAAAACGTTGACGTGTTTTTCCTTCACCTTGTCGCAACCGTCGTCTCCTCCGTTTTGGCCTGAAGCTGACCCTCAAACCACAAACCACAGCTGTGAACTTCCACTACATGCCACATGTTTGTTAAAACAAAAAAAAGGAGAGGAAAAAGTCGCAGAGCATCGAATGAGATCATTTGTATTCACCTCCTCTAATCTGCCAGGAGCCACGACAGATGGAGAAAATCTGGCCCTGAAATATGAAGCGTGTATGTGCAATTCAACAAAAACCTTTTTATTTTAACCTTTTTAGTTGGAAATGAAGGTGAAACCAAATGCTGAAACAATTTGTGCTGAGGGAACTACTTTCTAGTGAACACAGGAGATAAAAGTGACGCAATCCACTTTTAATCAGACTCCAGCATGATACTGCAACTGATTCCACGTCCCTCCCCAGATCTGGTTGCAATTTGTCTTTTCAAGTGTAAGCAGTAAAGACTAATGCTTTTTCCAGGCCGTCGTCCTTACATGCTGATGATGACGGACGGAAAGCTGATGTCAATTAGCTCTTCGCTCCTTTTCCATTTTTACTTTATCTCTAAGCCATGTTGCTTGCAAAAGTGTGAACAATTAGACGGTTTGATGGTGTTTGCACTGGTGTTTTCTTAGGATAAGATGTCATGGTTAAAGCTACAATTATGCACAACACAAAAAGGTAAAATCAGTGATTTTTATTTTATGTTATTGGATTTTCTCCATTATTTTCTCTCCAGGTATGCAGCACTTTCACAAGCTTCTTTGTTCTTGGAATCCATTTTTAGTCCACTTCACTCTAAGACGTCTGTGCCAGTGTAAATGTGCAAACATGTCACAAACACACACGGCGTCACAGACTCACATACTGTAACACTCTTACACACTCTCCGGCACATTTCCCTCCTTTCTCTCCAGCTCCTTTTCTCAGTCGACAACTTATTTTGCTCAGTTCACTTCCACTCAGCGTCAAACAGCTTAGGCAGAGCATCACAAGTCTTGGCTCAGAGAATCCTTCCCTTTCCTGAAAACTAAGCTTAACCTAGCTGTAAATGTGGCTGATTGTAACGACAGATGTGTCAGTTAGCAGATATAGCCGATACAGAAGCTTAGAGAGTTGTGAAGCGTCTACTATCTGGCAGTCAGGAATTAAAACCGGGCTCTAAACTTCGAATTTAAAAGTTCATTTCTATGCTGTAACTTTAAAAAAACACATCACCAGTCCATCTAAAACAGGTTCCTGTACATTTCAAATCATCTGTGCTCTCAGCCGATGAAACAATTCGAATATTCTTCAAGCTTCCAAGATTCTCCATAAATCATTTAGGCATTAGTTGGCTTTCTGGCCTGAGTAAATCTTTTGCCATCTGCTCCGATACAACAGGACATCTTTATGTCATTACTAACAGCACAGTGAGAGGAGGCAGGCTGACAGACAATGGATTTCTATACAGCACAAACCTCAGTTCAAAAAGTATAATATAGAAAGCACATATTTATCCTTCGACAGGCCCCAGTGTCTTAGTTTCAGTTGTAGTCCTGGTTACTCCTCTACATAGCAGAGTAATACGTGTTCTCCAAGGAAAAACTATTCAGGGAAAGCCCCCTGCCCTAACTCACGTTTGCCCAAGAGTTAGGAAACCAGTGCACTTGAAAGATTTGACTCCATCGTGGTTTGTTAAGGCTCCGGGTCTGAGCTTATTTCATAGTGGAATCCACTGCAAGTGAATAGGGGCACAGCTAGAGGGAAAAAATATTCACGCGCTCACATGAATTTATGTGATAAAAGCCTGAAATAGCAAAATAATCAGCACATTTATGAGATAACATGAGAGGAAGACGCCACAGCACTCAGCCCACTATTATAACAATTTGCTTCAGTTACGTATCAAGCAGCAACTCTTCCCTGCTGCCTCTGAAGTCTTACAACCAGTGTCTCCTTACTCGAGCGGGGGACCCTGGCTTCTCCAGAGAATCAATGACCTACATTTCTTCCCCTCCATCGGTTTGGAAGGAGTCCATGAGGTACAGAGGAGTAAGGGAGGACCTGACCTCTGATCCCTGGGTGTGAGGGTGCAGACAGTAAAACCGGTTCAAGCTTAAGGTCTTAACTGCACTTTACAAAACAACTATAAGAATCTGAACATTTGCTAGAGCTTCTCTTTCAGCGCCAACAATGTGAAGCCTGATGAAAATGAAAGAAAAGGAAGCCACACCTCTCAACCTCTGTTGACATTTCATAACCGGTGCCATTTAAAAACCTGAAAGCAGCTTTTTCCAAATGAGTGGAAGAAGATTTCTGATAACATGCTGTAGATTTATGAGCATAAGATGCTGCGGCCAGATTTTCTCTCATCTCTGGAATATTCATTGAGCACTTTTTCAAACTAATGAGAGACAGAAAGCCGCCCTATGATCAAACATGCAAAACTCATTACAAGATAAAACTTTTTTTAATGACAACTAATGATAAAAAAAAATTGTCAAAACGTTACATATTCTGTTAAAAGTACATTCTTGCTTTCAAGCTACAGTCTCCTGCTCCTCATTGTCATTTAAAGCTCAACACAAGTCCTCTCTGTTTTCTCCTCTTTCCACCACATGCTCTCTGGTGCGTCCTGTAAATCACAGCATGTCTGGATGCAACATTTCTGCTGCCTTACTTTTATGTTGTCTGTGGCTTAAAGACATTTTTTTGCCATTAGCACTTTTTGTGTGGGCGCAAAGTGAGAAATCACCGACTCAGTTCAACACGAGTTATGAAGCTCATGGACTTTTAGATCAGCTTGAACTATGGATTTAAATCTTTTCACAGCTCCACTTTCAACTGAGCTGACCTCTGCACCCATCTTCACATCAGTCACGACAGGAAACATTGCAAAACAGTTACAGTCCTCTTTGACACTTCACAGCTTCAGGAACAATGGTTTGATGGTTTCACTCTTACCTGCGACACGAACCACAGCTCTCTCCGCTGGGTCCAGCACTGAGTCCTGGCTCTTCCTCTTCCTCCTCTCATGTTTGGACAGGTTCCATGGCAAAGTGTCTCCTGGTGGCCCCACAAGTCCTGACGTACACGGGGACAACGACCCCCCCGATCGCTCGCTACGGAAAGACGGCTCACTGACACAGGAGCGCTCACTTAGTGTATCGTCATCCGACGACTCCATCTCAGTGTAGGGCTGCAGGGAGGAGAGAAAGAAGGATGGAGATCGGTGAAGGTGAAGAAGAGAAATAAAGCCAAGAAAATGGAGCAGAAGAAGTAGATGAAGTGGAGATGCTGTATAATTCATCACTGGCTGACGACGTCATCACTCAGGGGTCATGAATGATGCAAAGTTTCAAAGCAGCAGCACCACGGTAATCAGGCAGCGATGAAGAAGACGAAAAGGAGGACAGAAACAACTGGGTTAGGTTAGTCATCGTGTTCCCACGTCGGGTGTAGGAGCCTGCAGACCTACGTGTACAATGTCTGGTGCCAGACGGGGAAATTCTAAGGACAAGGTGAAAGAACATGAGAGCACGTGACAGTGGAGATGGTGCTACAGACTACTGAGGTCTGCTGTGAGGACCGAGGGAGTGTCTGTGACTTTAGGCCATAAATGAGGTTCTTTATCTATTATCGATGCCTGTTGGTGTATAGTTCTTCCTGCTGTACTTCACATCATTTATTACACGTTTTCTACAATGTAATAACTCACCAGCTGGTTTTCTTTCTGCATGTCTTTCTGCAGAACAGCAATAGGCTGTGGAGTGTCGCCCTCTCTGTGTGCACACAGCCACGTTTACTTTGATGGAGAACGCACACGATGGGAAAAGCACAACAAGTACAAATCTGAAGCGGAAACTTGGTTAGTTCAGCATTTCGTCCCTTCACCAAAATCAAAAGCTGACTCAACTCGGGAGAGGCATTGACAAGAGAGAGACAGACGGGAGGTCAAAGCTTGTCTGGTGTCTCTATTTTAAAAAAGTCAATACGTCAGTGAATGTGTTCTTCTCTGTCTTTGTTTTATTTCCCACCTCTCCTTTTTTTTTCCATTCCGTTCTCTCTGCAATCTGTTGCTTGTCCGTCTGTAAACTCCGGTTATTGGCTTTAAACTTTTAACATCTATTCATTATAATGAAGACAGATTAAGTGATGGAAGAGAAGTGTGTGTACGTGTGTGTGTTTGTGTGGACTCTGGAGACCTGATGCTCCTGTCTGTCCATCAATTAATCAATATATCTAACCTCAGCACTGAGTGAATGAACTGGATTGTATTGGCTCCATTACAGGGTGTCCCAGTGGTTCAGCAGGTTACTGAGCATCTGCCGTGTGCTGGTCGCATCGTGAGTTTGATTCCAGTTAACAGTGTCCCCCAACTCTTCTGTCGTCCTGCTCTGTGTGCTATCGTCATCCACATCATCTTAACATTTTATTGGACACTCAGCCATGAAATTGTCGACCAAAGCAGAAATACTTTATAATAAATCACATATATCACTGATGACTATGTTAATCATCCATGAAACTCGCTTCAGCTGTGTGACTTGATGTAGCCGTGCGACTAAAGCGCCTTCTTGTTAGCGACTGTGCAAACTCCATCTCCTGGTGAAAGAGTTCATGCTACTGAATGCTCCAACAAAAACAAAGTGAGGTGAACTTAGATGAGAACTGTTATTTCCAAGGCTGAGAACTGACCTTGAAGCTCAAGGAAACACTATCATCCCAACGGGAAGCTCGATTTCACGGCAACTTCATGCAATCATTGCAACTATGGACAGTATTTAGAGCATCGCCGCCTCCCACTCACCAGTGTTTGTTGGCACCTTTGTTGTTACTTGGTTGATTAGTTCATGTTTGTTAGTGACATGAAAAAAAAAAATCCAATGTGTCAGATTTTGATTTTAAATCTAAACTCTACAGCATGGATTCAATCAGTAGTGATGTATAAATATTAACAGGAAGGAGAAAAAGCAATGGCTTAAATGGCAATGCAAAGTCAAAGCCAGTATAAATATTTTCACAGCAAACGTTTTGACTAGGCATAGTAATAAAAGTATAACCAATACTATTACCAATACTATTACCAATAGCCCTGTTTTATCAAGTCAAGCTTTATTGTCAGTTCTACTACATGTACAGTAAATACATACAGGGAACTGAAATTGTGTTTCTCTCGGATCCATGGATCCATTATTGTCCCAGAATATGTCTCAGGAAGCCATAACAGCTTTACAGTGAATCAGCATGGACACTATTAGAACACTAAAGCCGCAATTTATTTCATTAATTACATGTCTGCTTTTCCGTACTCTGACAAAATAAATAAATAAATGCCTCTAAAGCAAAACGCCATCCTCTACATATGTCTGGAGCACCAAAGTTAAAAGGTTGTGATGAGGGTTGACAGAAAAACTAAATTTGACACGGTCTACTCAGGATCACTGCTACTCAACCTGCAAAAAAATAAGAAATTATGTGCAACTCTGGAGCTAATTTTGAAATTCTATGTGCAACATTTGGTTCTTTTAAGTGTTTTAATACTGTATAATCTTTAAGCCTCGAAAAGCAGACAGTGATCCCGTCTCTGACAGAAAACGGTGACCGTGGCTTCTGAGAAACTCCTCTCAGCAAACAAACAACTTCGACAATCCCGACTAACTTCTGCCTCCTGCCAAAGAAAGCCCAGCAGCAGATGTGCCTTTCTGCCCCCACGATGCTGCAGCACAGTAAACTGTGGAGGGTCTTGAGGGGTGGTCACAGGAATGTTTCTGTGGATGAACTGTGGGTCATGGACAACGGCTGGGATTTCCATCTGCACTACTACTGCCAACAATCCTCCTCCTCCTCCTCCTCCTCCTCCTGCTCCTGCTGGCCCCTGGCTAGACCACTGGCAAAACCCCACTTCCTGAATCCCTGTCACCATGGCAACGCCACTAGGAAGAGTTTAAAACCTTCCCAGAATTCAGTGCAGCTCTCCACTGTGCGGTTGTGTCTTTCTGTAGTGGTGTTTCTGTGTGTGTGTGTGTGTGTGTGTTCCCTGTGCCTCCCTGCTGCTTGCTGACTGTGAGTCAGTGCCACCACAACCAGCGGTTTTATAAATAGAGCCAGAATGGAAGTTTCAAAGCTGCACCGTGTCATTACAGCGCCGTAGAGACATCTCTGAAGAAACAAGAAACTACCGGCGGAAACACTGCAGAAACACTGGAAGAGGGAGAGAGATGACTTCCTGTCTGAGGAGACGTTGGCTGAGGCATTAGTGCTCACAGACGGAGTAACGTGCTACTTCATTACATCACCTCCATAACTATAGTTACTTGTTCCTTTTCCGATTCCAATGACACATTACACCAAATCATTAGATTTCGTTGTTCCCTGGTGTTAAACGGTACATAAAATAATTCATATTAGAATAATGGGATTCAAAGCAGCCATAAACAGATAAATAAAATAAGTTTGGTCTTTTCCAGTTTCAAAACAAAGTCAAAGCTGATGAACATTAACGTTAAATGAGTCATAAAAAGTACTTTTACTTCTGGAACTTTTGAGGTTCGGTATCATTGTGAATGTAGGATGTTCAGTTGTAACTAAGAGTATTTCTACACTTTGGAACGATTGTATTTGCACGAATAATCTGAGTACTGTGCGTTTCTGTTCGTAAATGATAACCGGCTCCATCCCCCATTTATTGTTTGGTAACTATTAACTTCTTCAACTATTAAACTGAAAAATGTCCACGGTCAGACTTGTAGAAGCACACACACACACACACACACCGCACCCATACATGGATTTTGGCTCCTTCCTCTCACTGTGACATTGTGCAGTGCCTGAGTCAGACCCCACGGAGATGTAGGACGCTTGACTGGCCCTGATTTATAACTCGCGACCAGGGTTCACACGGACACTGTCTGTTCCCACAGCCCGGCTCGGCCAGACTGTACGTCTGCCCGAATATGTGCCATGAAACAAAAGGAGAGATCCAGCCTCTAGGCAGAGATGTAGAGGTAGCAGTGTGAAATCCAAACACCTCAGACCCAAAGAGAAGGCGAGAACAGAGACCAGGAGTTTCCCACGTCCTTCCCAATCCGCAAACGGAGCAGGAACGCGGCAGCAACGGCGCACAGACGTCGGCGCCGCGTAGTTGTCTCATCGCACTTTTTCGTCCCCCGATTGCTGAGCTAACCCCTTTAAATCCTTTGACCTCCCCAAAGTCTTTCCTGGGCCACATGTCGTCATCTCACACTTACACTATAACTGATACTTGTGGCATCAGCTAGTGAGAGTAGGACGAATGAGCCACGATGAGCAACCGACTGACTGGATAAATAAGCGGCTAGACTCCGCACGTACACACAGTAATAATACACATGTGGAGACACTTACACGGAGGCCTACGCTTGTAGACACGGAGATAAAGTGGCCTGGCGACCGTGCACCTGCTCAGACTGACGGGACGGAGAGAGAGTTCATTAACGTGAGAGTGGGGAAGAGGAAGAAGCATGTGCGCAGGATGACAGGTGACAGAGAGAAAGAGGAGGGGGGGTGGAGGGGGGTGATAATGTGTGATCATCTTACACCCTGGTCGATACTTACAGCCCCAGGACGGGACTGTCTTCTTCATTCACGGTAAGATGCTCCGTGAAAACCAAAGAGATGCAACACGCACATTCTTGGGCAGACAGAGACCAGAGAGGTGCCCAGTTAGAGGGTCAACTCGGGGAAAAAAAAACACATAAAAGCTGTGAAAATGAAATGAATGAAACGAAATGAAAGCTGTAATTTCCCCAGTCTTCGTCCTGGTTTTGCAACCTGAGGGCAAACGCCGCACAGAGACAAGTGGGTCGTTGTGAGAGAAATGAAGAAAAAATCTTCAAAAATCTTCTTTTTACGGTTTCGGGGAAATCACCTCGTTCAATAGTAATTTTAAGAGGTAGGAGAGAAAATGTCTGTATCAATAAATGGCAAACGTTTACTCTGGGTTGTACCTTCTAATACATAAGGCATCACATTGGCTTTGTCTCCTAAAAGCCTGAAAGTGTCCTACTTTCTTAACTGAGTGACTTTTAGCTCTAGGAGCTTTGGTCGAGCAACCTGGAGATGACCCACGTCCATAGAAGCTACTCTGGAGAGTTTAGCATTTTGTCTTGACATTTTAGAGAAAGAACAGGTTTAACAGTCGATCCGAAAGAAAAAGAAAAGAAAAATACAAATTATTTTTCTGTTCTTCTATGATGGATCCTTTTTTTTTTTTTTTTTTTGGCCTTTTACAGTAAATCTAAAATCTGGCGTGTGGTATTATTTTGCAGTTTGTATTTTATAAAGCATCCTGAGGAATTATTCCCACAATTCCTGGTGCCATCTGAAAACGGTACTTAATTACAAGTAGTGCGTGTCTGTCACATTTTGCCATAAATTGCGAACAAATGTTCTTTGTTTTACGGTATCTCAGGTCTGCAGTAGCCTAGTGAAGGTTCAGCGTGAGGCTGGAGGGAGACTTGCATTTGGCCATCTGGTACCAAGCAGCAGGAGGGGAGCCCTCTTTCTCTTTCTCTCTGTGGCTGCACCTTGCAAAAGATCACTCAGGTCTTCCACGCAGGCACACAGACAGACAGACAGCCTGCAGCCGTGGAGCCTGTGGGGAGTCAGTCAGCATGCAGGTGGAGATGGAGGCGGTGATGATGATGATGGTGGTGGGGATTGCACAAATCAACAGATCTCTCGTCCGTGCACATGCAGAGTTACAAATGCAGCTGGTGTCTCGTGTCACCATGTTTCTCTGTGAACACGGAGTGTGCGCGCAGGAGCACGGGGCTCTGTCCAGCCCACCGCCTCCACACCAACTCATTACATGTGTCCGTTTGTGAGGGGTGTTGCTGGCGAAACGCTGTCTCCACACCGCTGCTGCCGAGCCTCTCATTAGTGGGGCCGAGCTCCGCAGCCGTCTCACGGCCCAGAAAGCCGCTCTTCCCCACTGGCCGCCGGTTATTTCCAGTCCAGCCCTCCAGCACATAACATCAGTAGCAGCGGGGGCAGGAGTCGGGCGGTGTTTCTAGGCAATAACAGCCCGTGTGAGGAGGGTTTTGCAGTTTTATTTCAGCTGTGTCAACAGACGTGGAGCGGTGAGGCTCATGTGCAGGGAGACGGCCCAATGTAAAAGCCACATTCCCAACATGGTCGTTTGAAAACGATCCCAGCTCTGATTAAAGAAAAACTCTGCAATGGTTTTAAAGTGTGCCCGAGTTTTCAGACGCGTGATCTGCGGATCCATATTTGTAGCGTGTGAATAACTAATTATTGTCATCAGACGACTCGAGAGGTCCTGATCGTACGTGTGTCTGTGTGTGTGGTGATGTGAACGTGCACAGATTAGTATCAAGTGGAAACACAGGGCTGCATGAGCTCCGGAGCCGCTTACCTTCACCGGGCAGCAGCGGCTTGGTAAACCGAGCGCAGAGCGAGAGAGGCCGTGGACGTTGCTGCCGCCGCCGCTACCTCCGGTTTGATGGATGGATGAACGGTTGGGTGTTTTCCGCTCCACCGATCCGGTTTCTGTTCCCAGGCTCCCTCCAAAACCGAACCGAGACTCAGCCAAAGGGGATGAGGGTGAGGAGAGTAACAGGCAGCGTGATCCTGAATGGTAATGGCTGTCCAAGTCCTCCTGCTCTCCCCCTCTGTGTGTCTCTTCTCCTCTCGCCTTCACAACCCCCCACCAGCCCTCCTCCCTTGGTCCGCTTTCTCTCTCACACACACATACACACGCGCACACACACTCTCACACACACACACACACCCTCTCGTTCTCTTCAATAGGCTGTTTTCACATTTAACCCATGTCCATTCAGTCTGTTAAGTGTCGCGGAAATTGAAATTTCGGTTGTAGTCCTGCGTCATCCGTGGCTCAGCAGCACGGCCAAACCCAGCCCGAGACACACAAAACACACACACACACACACTCACACACACTCACACTCACACACACACACACACACAGTTTGGGGGGAAAGGGCGTTTACACCGACACTTCTCATTCACATATAAGTCTGGATTATACAATGGAGGCACGGCTGGATCTGCTCTGTGCTTTATCACATGGAAAAGTATTAATCTGCGTTTTTATAACCCACCACCCTTCCTCCTCCTCCTCCTCCTCCTCCTCCTCCTCGGCTCCAAACAGCTGGAGTGTGAGAGGGAGTAGCTCAAACAGCAATTGATTACAGCTGGAGAGGAGGGGACCAGATTCATTTGAAAGGTCACAGACTGGGGTTGGTGTGAAGGGTCACAAGCAGAAATGGGGGTCCCCTAAGCCTTCTAATGATTACTCAACCTCCAACTGTATAATCTTTTAGATCAGAGGAATCAGCAGAATTATCACCCAAAGCTGCAGTTTTCCTTAAGTGCAAGATAACACAGATGAGCCACAACATTAACCGCCCCCCACAGGTGAAGTGAACAACATTCTCCCAGGACCGTGGCACCTGTCAAGATCTCAGATATGTTAGGCAGCAAGTGACAAGTGACTAGGAGAAATGGTCTAAGTAAGTACAAGCAGAGTCATGGGCGCCCAGGCCTCAGTGATGCATGATGGGAGTGTAGGTCACCTGTGTGGTCTGATCACACATGGAGCTGCTGAAAGCACAACTTGCTAAAACCTTTGAAAGTGTTGGCCTGAGCAGGTCTGATTGCAGATGCTCAATCTTATAAACGTACAGCTCTAAAAAAAAAAAAAGATGCATCAAGTTACACGGCTCCTTTCAGTGTAGGCTATAGCAGAAACCTAACCGGGCTTTGCTTTTCTCGTACTGCTATACGGTCAAAAACCTGTTTTGTTCCAAACTCAACTACCAATTTCCATGCTCCTTTTCTGCTTCTCTATCCATGTGGCTCCCAACCAACCTGCTAAGCATGTGCAGCCACTCATTTAACTAGGAACTAACAGTAAATATAGCACCTATTATAACGAAGCAATTCAACACTAGACAGAAGAACAACAACAAAGATTTAAAACGGCAGAGAGCCAAACCGTTCAGGGAAAAACACGCGGGAGCCGAATGAACGTGAAATAAGATTCATCAGGTGAACATAAAAAAGAACCCGGCTGAGAGCGAATGTGATGGACGCCTACCATAAACAGGCAGCGTTTTGTGGGACGATACGTCAGTGCTGTGAAAACATGCTGCTTACATTCTCGCCCCTGTGGACAACACAGACGTGGGAGGCTGCTTCTTTGCGTTGACACCCTGAAACAAACACCAAAGCATGTTGTTTATATACGGATTTCTTAGCAAGCATAAATCAATTTCTGTAAAACTTTTCCATATCCACCTGTTTCTTTCTACTAGATAATGTGTAAAGAGGAATTTCTCAGTCTCTCAAGTGTTGTTTTATTCTGTGTGAGATGCAATATGTGGATATGAAAGCAGTTTATTGTTGATCGGGCAACAGATTTTATTCTGATTTTACTTATGTCTGAGATAAACTGTCTGATATTCAACAATGTGCACATTTGTTTTTTACATTCGCTCTTTTTCCAGTTTTAACAGACACAACACTTACCGTGTTTTTCACATCAACAAGACTGTCAGAAACTGATGAAGCACTGGTGTTATAGACTAATGGATCAGAGGGAGGAAGGGCTGCTGGATCACAGATCAGCAGCTAATGGACTGACCAGAGACAAACTGTGGTGATAAAGGGTAAAGTTCACTATTGTCACTGCTCAGTCTTTCCTCATTAGTTAATTATTGAGCAGCGACGATCCTTTGGTTTACGCAGGACATAAAAACGGCAATTTCAGACGGGAATCGAATGAAACACCAAGGTGCTCTAGGCTGTAACAGAGGTTATTAATTTACACAATTTAGACTTTGTGGTGATGTGATGATCTCCATTAGCTCAAATCTTTTGTAATGCACCCAGGATTATGTCCAATTCTCAATTCATTAAGACAAGTTTGGATTGAAAAAGAACAATGAGGCCAACAGCCTACAGACACAGATCACAGCTGTATGACTCACTCTCCATGGAAAAACCCATTCGTCCACACATGTGCAAACACACCTCAATGGATCAGATTTGAAGATGTTACAACAGACTGAATTTACTGTTTGGACTGTGGGGACCAACTTCTGACTGATCCGTCTACAGTCTGAAAATAAAACAAAATGCTTTTCTGTAGGACTAAGTATCTGACTTGGTTAAACAGATAATTGTGGGGTCATAGGTTGTCTGGAAACCTAAAGCACTTCCTCCTGTTGTATAAATGCACAGCCATGTTTGTTTTGTCCTTGTAAATTAATATTTTCTTTATATTGATCGGTTTTCAGTTCTCATAGTCTGTGCAATAATTATTATTCATGTAACGTAACCTACAATCGAGGTCAGGGAGAGGATTTTAGAAATATGGAAAGTTCACATTTTTTCAACAAAGCGTCAACAAACTAGGAAAATGTAGATGTTTAAACCAAGAAAAAAAAAGTCTTTAAACATTTATCTATTTACATTGTTTTTATGAACATTGGGGGGTAAGGCAGTCGTCCAAAGAAGACTGGGTCAGTGGTTCAATCCCCAGTTACGGCTATATGTCAAAGTGTCTCTCAGCAAGACACTATATCCCCCCGTGCCGGTCCAAGCCTGGTAGAAATATGGGAGGGTCACGTCAGGAAGAGCATCCAGCATAAAACCTGTCCCAAATCAACATGTGGACAATGATCCGCTCTGGCGTCCCTGAACTCACGAGGATAGACGAAAGGACAAAAAAAAAGTATGATCTTCTTATAGTACATTGCTTTTATTCTCATTAGAAGGATTTGGTCGTGTGTATGTATGGAACAGTATATAAAACATGAAAAACTACATGTAACTGTTTAATGTAAACTGGTCTTGAAAACATTTATAATTTTCAGAGTGAATCCAAAATAAAATTAAAAGCTACAATATGCTCCACAACAAATCTTAGGCTCATTGAACAGCACTGGCAGCAGTGCGGAGATAGTCGCTTCTAAAAGTCTGAGAAAACCTCATCCTTTAAAAAAACAAAGAATTTCAAAAATTTTGCATTTTTGTACCTTTTGCAAGATTATGATTCACTGTGATTTCACACTGACGACTACCTGAGGCGGTGAAGGAGCAGAGGGGATTGATTTTGAGTCTCATGCTGAGGCTTATTTAAGTTGCATGTGGAAGCTTTAAAACAGAAGGGATTAAAATATATGTAGATACAATAAGTACAGTTAATTAAAAGTATCAACTGAAAAAAAATCAGAAATTTTTAACCAAAAAATGAACACACTTACAGTTTTCCACAAAGACTATAATGTTTCGCTTCCTGTAGTTTCTGTGGTCCTGGCTCCATCTTATGGCGGCTCATGGAGTCTCTGCATCTCATCAGCCTGATTTAAATTCCAGTAATTGGATCAAGAATGTCAAAGAGCATCCATTCATATCCGTCTCTCAACTCAGTGCTCAAACTGTCCCTCGGGAGCATTCACACACTAAACTATTGGACTATTGGCTAAAATTAGGTCAGTGGGTTAAGAACATGGACTCAACTTTGATGCAGCTGAACACAGCAGACTTCCACTGCTGGAGAAAACACAGTAAATCAGCTGCAGGGAGGCTGAGAAGTGAAAACCACCATCGGCTGCTTTTTCATCAGGCAAAAACGAGCCTTTTGAGGAATTGTGCTTCATTTAAACATTTAGGTTCTAAAAAGTAGTGGAATGAGAAACAATGCTGTAAACATAAAAAGGTATAAACATCCCTACAATGCTAAAATTATTAAAACATAAAAGTCAACTGGGCTCAGTTTGGTCTACTAATGCTAAAGTTATTTTTGTAGCTGTGGAGAAAGGATTCAGGTCAAGTATTTGACAGAGGACATAGTGTTATAAAACAACCAGTTAATGGAAAAACTTTTCAAATAAACCAGTATTTTCAATCTGGTCCTTGAGGGCCAGGACTCTCTCCCACGTGCAGAGAGTGTGTGTGTGTGTGTGTGTGTGTGTGTGTGTGTGTGTGTGTGTGTGTGTGTGTGTGTGTGTGTGTATGTGTGTGTGTCTTTATCTAAATTAGACCTGTCCAACCCTCGTCAAGGATTGGAGACCAAGGCTTTTTGTAACCCGTCCTCATTGATCCAGCATCCAGTCCAGGGAACCAGTCAACTTTTGCTCCAACTGCCCCGATTCTTTCTCGTGGAACCAGTAACCTGCCTTTGCACCAATCAAGCTGGCACAGAGGATCCACACCCTCTATAAAAGTGAAGCTGCATCTAGCCCGTGACACTTTGTAAACCGGTGTTTGTGATTTGGGTGCCATCACAGTTGAAGTCTTTTTGGATTAGTTTGTGAAGCGTGAGCTCTACTGTATTACTGTCCCGAATTGACAGGTAATGAGTTTCTGCTGTTGACGCCACGTAGTTTTTTCTTTCCTTCGTCCTACACCCTGAGTATTTGTTAGGCCTTAGTTAATTAGTGATTTGAATTGTGCCCTTTTTTTTCTGTTTATTATCCTTTAATAACCCTGTTCTAATAAATCAGTGAGAATATCCACAAACATCTGGTTATTTAAGTGGCTTCCTTTACCCCTAGTGACTTGGGATGGAACATCATTGTTATGTGTGCAGAACGCACACATAACCTCTGTGCTTGTCTCAGTGCATTAAACAGGGAGAGAAGAAGAGAGAAGATGCCGACAGTGGAAGAAAAGACAAGAAGAAGAGGACAGTCGATAACATTTATTTGAGAACAGGGAATAGTGATATCTGATTTACTATACACAAGAACTGAACAGCGGACAGCTGTGTGTTCCCTCACAGAGACTCCTGTGTCTTCCCTGTGTGGCAGGATGGTGGCGAGTATGTTCCCTCCTTAATCATCTTGTCGCGCTGCTGACGGATGGTGTACAGCCTCTGGTGCTACAGGGAGGAAGAGAAGCAGAGTTCAGCGTTGCGTTGAAGAGATAATAAGAGAGATTAAAGAAAGTGTTCTACATTTCTCCACCTTCTAGTTGTTTTTGCCTATTGCGAGTAAAAATTCAGAGATATATGCAAATTAATTATTGTTACCCTCGCTGTGAAAACCTGCAAGATTTTAAACTTTGCCAGAAAAACGTCTACCCGTCGTTGCTTTTGGCTGTAAGGAAACACTCATCGTGCTTCAATCTAGTCTCTCATTCAGAAAAATACAGCAAAGATGCAGACAGTCTTACCATATATGGTCATATGTAAGTCCAGTTTTTATGATAATAAAAAAAATTCAGTGGCAACACAGCTTGTCAAAATTTCAGCTGACATTCATCTTAAATGGAGGTCAACTAAATGTCAGACCTGCAACTTTTCTTAGCTGACGCTAATCAGCACTTCACCCTGGCGTGTCTCCACCATGTGTGAAAAAAACGAGACATGGCAAACGAGGGAAGCACAAGTCGAGACACTGGGATCCAGACAAGGAATTTCCTGCTGCTCCAGCATCTGTCAATCCCTTCTCTGCTGACGCACACACAGTCAAGGGCAAACTCAGTTCAACTCTGACACAAGAATTAAGCAATGGTGCCATTTCTTTCTGATTAAACTTCTGCTGCTCGTTCCTTTGCAACATTTGTCTTATCATTGCCTCACAGGTGCCGTTTTCTCTTCTCATCATATCCACCCATACAAAAAACAGTGCTATTTATAGTTGCTCAGCATTTATGAAACTGAATCAGCAGAGTAAGAAGTGTTATGTAGAACTCATCCTAACAAATACAACAACTACATTAGTTCTTGGACTTTTAGTCTATGAAATAAGGGACAGCAAGTCCATTTTATTAACCAATTTAAGCTAACTGCTGATAACTTGGTAGACATTTACTATAAATAAGAAAAAAGTCAATAACCATTGCTTGAGCTATTACCAGTGCCACTATTGTCAGGTTTCTTTCAACAGAAAGCAAAGCCACTCCACTGTTCACCCTTCACTGTACGTCTTCCATCACAGCTCAGTTCAGAACAGTCTGGAGCAAAGCAAGGCCCACAGGCAAACTGTGGGTGGCTGTGGCGCAGGAAGGTAGAGCGGTTGTCCAAAGCGGTTGGTTCAATCCCTGGCTCCTCCGGTCACATGTTGAAGTGTCTTTGAGCAAGACACTGAACCCCAACTTAGTTGCTCCCAGTGAGTGTTGGCCAGCTGTCACGGTGTGTGATTGTGAGTGCGAATGGGTGAATAAGAAGCAGTGAAAGTGCTTTGAGTGCCAATAGATAGAAAAGCGCTATACAAGTGCAGATCATTTATTTATTGGCTGGTATATCATTTTAGATATTAATACCTATAAGTTTCTACATAAAGCACTGGCTTGTAAAAATCACGTAGGTGTATGTGAGGTTCTGAAACGTTTAAAAATCATTTATATTAAAAAAAAAAAAACTCATTTTCACACCACAACACTTACCGTCTTCTGCCTGTGCATGCACTCGTAAAAGTCCTCAAACTCCAGCTGGCACTCCTTCTTGGCACGGGTCTGCCCAATGCCATGGGCACATTCAATCCACTCCTTCTCGAAAGCGTGACAGCGTGCTGGCCGTTTGTTGGGCTGCTCACCACTCTGCAGCAGCATCCAGCGGTCCAGGTTGATACCGAGCTTTGATTGCAGGTCCACAAATGGCATGATGCCGGATAAAGGAAGGAGGAGAGGGCGGCAACGACAATGACCAACGCTGAATACACGACAAGAGACCAAATTCACACGTTAGTTAAGCTTAAACTCAAAACATGACACATGTTTTTATATCATTTCCTCTGCTTTTCTGGATTGGTTTAATTATGAGCAATATTCAAAGATTCACGTGTCGCCAAGAAACATGGATATCTTGTGTATTAAGGGTATAGTACTGTTATTATTATTATTAGTAGTAGTAGTATTGAATTAGCCAAATAGCTGCCCGTAGACCGCTAGCTACGTTTTGTTGAATAACCGTTAGTAAGCTAGGACAGCTAGGTAGCTAGCTAACTTTTTTGTACAGATAATTAAAAAAAACGAGTGTATGTTTCTCAGTTTTGCCGATAAAGACACTAACCATCTAGTTTAGTTGGATAAATCTGTAATATTTCTGTAAGTATAAACTGTTTCCGATCTTTAGATTCAGGGTGACAGGGTGTTGATGCTAACGACAGGCCGAGTTCATTCAAAGGTTCTTACACACTAATGTTGTTCCCGAACAACGATTCACTTCTACGACGCATCACTCAAAATGATGCGCTGCTCAAATGCAAAAAAAACACGCAGCAAATAGCCATACTCACCGTGTTCCGAAGGATCCCTTTAACCTTCCACCGACTCTAAGCGTTTCGCTTTACGGCGGATCAAAAACACAGCCGTAAAATGAAGAACCACGTCGCGAAGAGACGCGACGAAAGTCTATCTTCTTCACTGCATCTGTTGACCTAAGTGCGCTTTACTGCCACCTGCTGGATCGGATTGCGGGGAAGCGGCAGGAACATTTAGTACTATGAACATGTATTTTATACGTCACTAGAGTTAAGGGGAAAATATTGTCCTTTTTGCTCCACTACATTTATTTTACTCCTCCTCAATAAGTTTTATCATTAATGACGTTTGATTTGTGTATCAATAATAACAATGAAATAACGCAACACACATCATTCGGCATAATAAGTACTTTTACCTTTATTGAATATTTTGATGCCAATACTTTGAATGTTTCCTTAAAGCCTGAACATTTTTAATTTCTGCCTTTCAGAAGCATGTGTGGAAGAAATCTGGACTAGAGTCGAGACTACAGCATCAAAGTTCAAAAGAGCCCAAATTACTGTGTTTACACAGTGGAGTACACTGATCCACATTGAAAGTCCCCTTCCAACCTGCATTAGATGATTCAAATACCCTGTTTGAAAAGTAAACTGTGTCTCTGAATGTTTCTGCAATTAGTCACTTTACCTTAAAAACTGTTAAAAGAACGTGGGCTGTAAGATGACTATTAGACTGACTTCCTTGTGGTCAAACGTTAAACATAGAGGAAAACAGAGTGAAGAAAATATAATTTCACTAAACTTCCCTTCTTCTTGTTTTTTGTTGTTATTGTCCTGACTTCTTAAATCGACTCAGAATGTTAGGGAAAGGCAGTATTTTATTAACGTTTTCAGTTATGGTGCACTAATAAGAAATAGCATTTTTGATTAGTCATTCTCTCCAGATATAATTGACAACAACTCATGTCTTTGGTGCAACATCAGATTGTGTTTATTTTATTTTTTTCCCCAAAGTCCACAAATTGTCTGTCACAGTCCTGCATGTACAACCCCACACAAGGCAGAGCTTTAACAGTGTCAGGAAATACACAAACAGTATAATAACACTTAAATATTGCTATCTATATACTCTAAAACCTTTTTCAAATAAAGACAGGAACACCTGTGTTTCCAATAACACTCAGACTCTTTTAGGAAGTTTGGGTTTCTGTCCATGGTACATTCGTTTGTTTTCTCACAGGCAGGCACGCAGAAATAAGTGAGAAGTCCAGACCAGACAAACCACTGCCAAGATATATAAGCAGCTAAATCCATAAAGCTACTCTGAGATGAAAAAACACTTCCAAGTTTATTCCTTGTAGATTGCAAGAAAACCTGGTAAAAAAAACCCAAAACAAACTAAACATTTTTTTTTTTTTTCCAAACAGAAGCACAGAGTTGATACAAAGCTAAGAAAGAAGTCAGGCTAGTTAGTATGAGAGCTTATTGGCATCGATAATTGAAGTGTTTGGCTCCAAAATGAGCTGTCCAAAAGTGACACTAGCTTGTAACGGATGATTAATACAACATAAAATCATAAAATAAAATATAAAAAAAAATGAAGACAATTATAGTCCTTGGGTCACAAAACTAATTAAGAAAAACTTGAATGCCCTTTAAGTTGAAAATACTGGTTGATAAACTTTACAAAGTCTGTATTTTTAGAAAGGGTTACATAATAGTTTGGAGCCAAACTCTTCTCTCCTTACATCCAACAGAAAAGGCCATCTGGTAGGTGATGTGTTTTGGTTGTACCACAGACTTTTGTTAGCAACTAAAGAATACTTACTTATAGCAACAGATATTGAAAAGGAAAAAATAAAAATAAGAAAAAAACAACAACACATAAATAAGATTAAACTCTGATAAAGTGCACAAGTGCTCATTCAAAACCACAAAGTGGGACAAACAAAAACATTCATCAGGCGTTCGTTCATTCACACACACAGAGTATTCAAGAGGGTCAGACAGCCACTTAACACCGGGTGGGTGTGTTGTTATTGGGTTGTCAGTGTGTGTCTATAAGGCAGCTGACTCTCAAACACCGGTCCAGTTACATGACACACACCTGAAGTAAACGGCGAGCGAGGTCTGACAATGACATGACGGCGACAACACGCGTGCAGAGAAGTGGCTGAGTGTTTACTCTCAGGTGGATTCAATTATCCTGAAACAAGATCACAGTATGTCGTGACTCATCAATTAGTAAATCAATCAACAGCTAATCAGGAAATAATCCTTTTAAACAAGTCCAGCTTCTCCAATGTGACTATTAACTGTTTTTCTTTGTCATACAAGTCCTCTGGAAAACTGCAACATTTTACATTATTTCCTCATTGTAGTTACAAGAGTTTTATACTATAGAAAAATCTTCCTAAAAAAAAAATAAAAAATCTAAACACTGAATATGAGCTCACTAGTTTTTTCCTCATCACATTTCACAGCATGGTTTAAAGCTCCAGAAAAAGCGAGTGAGTGGAGCCCGAGTTTGGACTTTTACTGCCAAACTGAATTGTGCAAAAAACATCTGTCCAGTCAAAACGATGAATGTAAGACGAAAATAGTGCTTATTTGGTATGATATTCACATAAGCAACATCAGGTGCCTTTCTGCAGATTATGTTAGATTAATTTGTTGCATTGTATAAAGTGCTGTCTTGTCTGTACTGTACTGCATGTTACGAGTACTCAACTCCCCTAATGTTGCCGCTGTAGTTTTCACTGTACCTTCTTGTAGCTTCTCCAGAACTGTTTCAAGTCCTTTGTGTATTTAAGTGTTTACTTCACCGTACAAATCGGTGACTACAGAAAGTTCACAGGAGTAGAAAACAAGCAGGACTTTTAGATTCTGCCTTTTGGCAACAGCATATTTACATAAGTTCATACTTGAAGACGTTTCTCAGTTATTGTTGAAATGATAAAAGACTGTTTGATTTAAATCTCAGTGCAAAACAGTAGGAGTGTCCTGTTCTTTGTCCTAAACTGTAGGAAGTGTGAAAAAGGTCCTGTCACACTCGTTTCAGAGGCTTCTCTTAGTGCATTTCACCACAGCGTCTTTCCGGCTTAGCCGCGTCATTGTCAGATCTCTGTCTAACTCGGAAAGCCTGGACAAATTTTTTCTCGTCCCCATTTGCAACCTCCCAGCCCTGTTCCTTATCTGTGCAGGGAAAAATAAGATTCAAGTGCCGCTTTGTGCTGTTCGGAAGCTTTCACCAGTTCACAGAAACTCGCTGCCCCGTTAGGACCTTCCACTCGGGGCTCATGCAGACACATGCACACAGCACATAGTACAAATTCAGTTTCATCTGAATATAAATAGAGGAAAAGAGGAAAATAAAGCCACAACAGTTCAAAGTCAACATCTCCTTTGTCCTCAGCAAATATCAGCGTTACCTACAATACTTTCCCCCTCTGCTGTGCTTGGTGACATTTCATTTTCTTTCATAATTTGCAATATATCTTATGGAAAATTTGAACCCCTTGCTTTATGTTTTTTTTTTTTTTTTTTTTTGCTGAAGTAGCCAAGGCATTTTGCACCAAGGAGTAAACATAAATCATCATCTTATAAATCTCAGAGGTAGAACCCTGACAATTTACTCAGTGAGGAGATTGACAGGTAGATAGATAAGACTGACAGAAACTAGTAAACAAATGCTGTCCGTGTTGGAGTCGCAGAAAAGCAGCAAATGAGAAATGGCAACAGAAGAAAAGCTATGAATTAAGGGAAAGTTTAAATGCAACTGTTGGGCAGTTTTTGTGCAATCCTGAGAGCTTCTGTTCACTCAGACGTAGAGGATGACGTTGGCGTCAGCCGGACAGTGGAGGCCTTCAGTGGAGGGGTTCAGGACTCGGCAGGAGGGGGGCTGCGGCTGCTGGCTGGCAACAGGGTGACAGGCTTTAGGGTGAGGCGAGTCACAGTCGTCCGACGTCAGCTCGGCGATGTCGTCTGACTGAGTGTCTGACATCTCCAGGTCACTGCGGATGCTCTCTGGCTGAGCCAGGGTGATGTCTCGGAGACCCTCCCTGATAGACATTCCTGGTGACAGTCCCAACGCTGAGCCAGACAGAGCCCCGCCCCTTCTGGAGCTGCAGTCCTGAGGCTCCTCGCCCCCTGAGGCTGTCGCCATGGCAGCCGAACCCGGGGCAGGGGTCAGGTCCTCTTCGCTGGTCAGGCAGAGATGGCTGGGTTTAGTCTCGATGTCCACCTGGATCTCCAGGTTGGTGCACTCCCTGCAGAAACACAGCCAATCAGACTCAGCGTGGGACTACTACTGTTGTAAAAAACCCACTGAAACAGAAATACATGTGGGTGGGGCGGCCTAACGAAGGCAGGTTAGCTGAAATGATTCAATAGATGCGACGAGACAGAAGCCTTCTCTCTCACCTGTCAGGTAGCGTGTAGGAGGAGATGATGGATCCGGCCATTCCCCGGGTGCTGGCACAGTCACTCCCTGCTCCCAGGCTGCCCGTCTCCCTCTGAGCTGACTCTTTGGCCAACTCCCCTCCCTGAACCTCCAGCCTGGTGCAAAACAAACATTTACAAAGATCAATAAAAATGTTCCACCAACACAGACACTGCACTCAGAGCATGAAACCTTCATCATTACCATTTACTGGCTTTGGGCTGAACTAATCGATCAAAGATTGAGCAAAACCAATACATGATGAAATATGTTCATAATTATCTCAGTATGGAACAATTCAAAAGCATTTTCTTATGAGCTCTGCTTTAGCAGGATGCTAATAGTGCAGAATGAATTGGGAGTGGAGCACTTCAGCCTCAGCTACTTTATGTCTAATTCTCACCTGCTGTATTTGCCGGCGCGGGTTCCCAGGGACCCTCCTGCCAAGGTGTTGAAGTGTGGTGTGTCACCCAGAGCCCCAGGGGCCACGGAGAGCCCCTCACTGGGGGAGGTGGTGCTCAGACCGCTGACCGCCCCGTCCAGACTGCTCTCCCCGAGGCTCGGAGACTTGAGGGCTCGCCACGCGTCTGCCACTGCAGAATCAGAGAGGATGTGTTATCAGAGCATGTAGAAAAGCAAAACACAGGAGAGGGCGTGGACTCTGCAGCATAATCCTAACCTGTGATTGGTCCGTCGTCCTCATCGAAGTCAATCCGGACACCTCGACCCTGCCCTCTGCTGACGCCACAACCTCCTCCTCGACACAGGGAAATCGGCACAACGCCGTACACATAGGCCAACATGATGGGCACACCGATACCTGAAAAAGGTGCAGAGACAATGCTTATGTAACTCTCTGTTGGACTGAAGGAAATAAGACGGGAGGAAAGAAGAGTTATGAAGAATGCACATCAGTCACTCGATTCTTGTATTTGCCTTATTCCGTAACCAAGTCTGCGTCATTAAAATCGATCATATATTTTTTTGGTTTTTAAATGTTGTTTAACGTCTCAAATCACAAATCTCCCCCAGAGAATTTCTGATCTTGGATGTTCTGGGTGCACAATGATGCTCGATCATTGTGTCTAGACACTGATAAACAAACTGTCCCCAGCTGGTTTTGGCCGTCAGCCCCAGAGACTTGTGGTGCATAATAGATTGTCAGGTATTTCAGGTTTCTTACCCACGCTGACAGCTGCGATGACCGGAGCGGTGATGATTGACAGGGCAACGCCTCCTGTGATGGCCAGGTTCCTCCTGTGACGTGACGTCTTCTTAAGCTCGTAGTGGGCATGGATCTGCATGAGAGGAGGGGGAAGGAGGCAATTTAGCGCTTAATGGTTTTACATTTCACAAATGCTTCTCAAACCAACTGAACAGTCAAATTCATATATTTTAAATAAAACCACGTCTTGGCTTTAACTTAAAAACTGAGAAATAATAACCTTGTAAATGTAGAATTCGTGGCAGAGCTGCTGTATTGTATTGGATTATTTCATAGTTTATTTTTCAATTTTTATTCTAGAGAGCAGAATGTGTTCCAACGTGTCGGGGGGAGAATGCTGCTTCTTTGCTCTCACAGCCTCCAGTAGCACTGAAACATTTCCGTAAAAGATTCAGCTGGTAATTCTTCGACTGAAATAACCAAAGCTCCTAAACACTTGCAAGGATTTTAATCTGAAGAAAACAAACTGTGTGAGGGGAAGCTGCTGTATCGTAGGCTCCACTTAATCTAGTAAGTCAACCACTTCCAGTGCTTCATGCTGTGCCAAATCTTAAAGAGGCTTTAATCTAAATGTGTAATTTCACTTGCATCCACAAGACAGCTCTCAAGTAGCTTCCTACTCCACAACACAGCTTCCAAACGCTCGTGTAACTACCAATGTGTTTTAGCAAAATGTCATTTTGTCTCTCAGGGTCTTATGTCTACCAGTGCAAAAGCACAGCTATTTGTAGAAACATGACAAAACATGTACGGAGTCAAAAGAGCAGCACTGGGAGAAGCACTCAGATCATTTACTTAAGTAAAGGAAACAGTACTACAGAGTAGAAATAATTAGCTCAAGCATACTTGCAGTAACGGGTGCTGCATTTCTGCTGAATGTCTCATTAAACATTACCTGAATTATATTAATCACTTAATGTTTCAACTTGTAATGACGGGGCTTATTTTAACAACCATTTAACAAAGCCCAAATTCTAATTCTATTATAGGTTGATAAAGAACATTATCCAATAAATGTCGTGAAATAAAAGTATGTTTGAAGTAGCACCCGAACCCAGGCTGTTTTCAATAAAATGAAACATGAGGTTGTGAGCCTAATGTAGGAAGAACAGGAAAACTCTATATTCTTGCTCCCACTTGCATCCTCGTGTCATTTATAAGGTTCAAACTGTACCCGAGTTAAATATAATTTAATCTCAGCAATCTCTGAGTCGGTCTCACTTTATAGCACTATGAAGATAAACTCTAAATAATTCAAATTTTGCACATATCTGTGGAGCTTTAAGACCTTAGATTTCAATAACTTCCGATCATTTTAGACTTTTGCAGCTGACGTCAGGGTGACTGTAAGTGTTAATGGAAACTCTGTGGTAATCCACTGAATTGAAACTGAACCGAAAGCACGTTACTCTACAAAACTTTTACTATTGTGTAAAAATAAGAGCAACATACTGAAACTTGGACAGAAAGCATTTTGGTTCTGCACTGTTGTAAATTCCAGTTAATTACCAGAGGAGGATTGTGAAAGAATAACTGTGGCAGTGTTGTAAACTCTTTGTGGTTTTCCACTTCTGGTTTCTGTAGTACTCCAGATAAACGCTGAGTGAAATGACCATAAAGATAAAAAAAGGTTTTTATCTTTAAGCTCAGTGTGAAACACATCTCAGTTGATGACCAGAAATTTTGGTGTAAAGATAAACTGCCTCATCAAAATGTTGAACACATGCATGATGTTACAAAAAGCACCTTATCTGTTCCTCTTAAAAAGTTTCCTGCATGTCTCTCTGGTGGCTTCTTTTTCCTTAAGTCAACTTTTTGTATTTAGTTTAAAAAATTCTCAACCTAATTTGACTTTTACAAACCAGTACTTTTGTATAAAAACAGTAACAAAATAGTAACAAAAAGCAAGTCAGCATCAAATTACTTGGTAGTTTCATTATGTATGTTGTGAATTTATTAGCATATATATTATTTATATTAATTTAGAATTGTGTAGTCTAGTCTCTGAAATGTGAGCGAATAGTAGAAAATGCCTATCACAAGTACCCAAAGCCTGGAAATGTCAAATATCTAAAAATATCTACATTCAATAAGCTAAAAAAAGCAAATAATTTTTTGATACAAGCTTTCAACAATTATTTAAGTAACACGCATGACATACAAAGACCACAGAATTGCACTGTTCACAGCAGAATTTCTCAGTTCCTCAAGGATTTCGAGGGAATTTTTATTTTATTTTTGTGGCCTCAAACACCAGATTTTGCAACAGCATTTCTAAAAAAAAAAAAAAAAAAAGGTGACAAATGTTGCAATGTTTTTATGATGATTTAAATTACAAAGCCACACAGAATTATTAGGCAATTAGATAAATGAATTGCAGATTCAATGTAGCTTTTACTCTATGGGTTGACCCTCTGCAGCTTCCTCACCTTGCGGCCGACATAAACAGGTATGCCGATGACCATGGCGGGAACTGCGATGCCTGCGATAAGTGTGATGCCGACTGGAGCCCCAATCAGAGTGCCCAGCTGCCACAAAATCTTCTTTTTCCTGCTCCAAGGCTTCTTTCCCCAGAACGTACAGCCAGATGGGCTAAAGGAGGGAAACACAAAGAAAGGGATGAGACACAAAGACACAGCACAGATAATCGGAAGTGGGAAAAAGAGAAAAATGCGTAATGTGAATGACTGAACTCAATGGATGACGGAGAAAAGTAAATGTGGGTGTCATCTGCATACAGTATGATAGGTGACTTGTAGAATGTGGCACAAATGGAGCAGGAAGTTCTGTCTGTATAATTTCCAACTGAATAAAACAATTTCTATTTTAGTATGTGACGTAAACCACATCTGCACAGTGTCCTGAGAGCCCAAACCATTTTCCCAGTACACAGCATTTAGATGTGATAAGACTAGAACAGACATCTTGTTTAAATCTACTGTAGAGTTGACAAAAACAGCGAAATTACACATTTTAGTACCTGAGGTAGTGCAGGTCAGAGATCTCCTTCATGCAGAGCCAGCAGAACTCGCAGCCGCAGACGGCACAGGTCATGTGATTGCAGCTCCCATCATTCATCTTAATGATGTAAGCACCACAGCGAGGGCATGGCTTGATGTCATCAGCTGGAAACCAAACAAACAAACAAACAAAAAAGCATTCAGTGACATAAAGAACTCTTAACAATGGAAGACTTAGAAGGAATTTCCTCACGTCTCGCACAAACATCCACCTGCATTCATGAATTGTTTATAATTGTGTGCATCTGGTTACAAAGATGGTTTGTTAAGGGACCATTCAGATGGACTCAATTTTGATTTCCGTAAATGACATCAGTCCTGAAGTGCCAGTATAGTTTAAAGTGAAAACTGTCCTATTCAGTTTTTTCTTATCTCTTGGTAACAATATCAAACCTCATTAGAGTAATGGGTTGAAGCACTTTGTACTCTAATGCATTTTAAGGGAAAGGAAGCTCACAAGGCAAAAGTCAATTTGCTGTGTGTTTAAATTCTGGATTCAGGAACTTTCTCTGCTCATTAAAAGATGTTTTGGCATTTCAACTTCACGCAGTGGGAACTGTACAAGTAGTTATTCGTTTACGCTTTTCTTTCACATTCGCTTTCTTTCTTTTTTCCAATTTTCCCACTCCTTTCTTTCTCCTGTTCTCGCCTGCCTCACAAATCCGTGTACACATTTCTAATTCTCCTTTTGTCTCTGAGCATCTGGCTGTACCCACTAGATGAGATCACATGCAAGAACAGACAGACACGGACACATCGAGGGAGCGGCCGGGATTTTTTTTCTGCCTTCTGGATTGCTGTCAGTTCTTCTGAAAACTTGGCAGGGACAGGCCGAGTGTAAGTGGAGAATCAAGAAGTGAAAGCTAGGGGGATTTACCTGATAGATTTTTAATCAAAATATGATTTAAGACACACACATGCAGCAATGTCTGCAGGCACAGGCTTGAGTGTTCGTATCTATGATCATTACCACAAAACTACAACATCATCACTTATGGAAATATGTTTTTATATGTCTTTAGCTTTTCTGTTCTTGTCCACTTCATCAAGTACAAAATCTAATGCAATTTGCCATGAATGCTACCTTTTCAAATGTAGAATGTCTAATTTTTTAAGTTAAAACAGTCAGAAAGGTGATAACTCAAAGTGGGTAGCGGAGTCATACTGGAGTCCATTCAATTAAAAACTGATAGAAAAATAGAATTTATAGCGGAGCTGCTGTATTGGATTGGATTAGATTAGATTGTACAGATGTACCCAACAAAGTAACACGTACAGTTTGCATGTATTCACTAACAAATAACTGAAGTGTAAAAACAGTGTTGGGAGAAGTAGCAATTGCGTAGTTATATGATATAATTATTAATATCAGCTATTGTAAATATACTTATTACTTTTTATTTAAATTTCCTTTTGGTTTACCAATAATATTACATGTATCTAAAGTCACAAATTAATTGGTAATGAAAAAACTGTAAAATATGGAATGGAACGTACCCCCTTAAAAAAATATACTTAAATGCATAAATAAATAAATGCTAAATGTACTTAGATTCTTTACACCACTTTGTAAAAAACTAGTATGTCTGCGTTAAGCTGAAAGCAAACTGTTTACTGATGATGTTTTTAAAGGCAGAGATATGAGAAGTTTATCAATGTTTTCATCTAAACTTTGAGAGTTTCTCCACGCAAACTTATCTTTGAGGTGACCATTTAAGGATAAAAATGCATTTCACTTAAACATAAAATACCATGTTCGTGAGAACCTAACTGTTCAGTCATAGGTTTCATCAATTTAAATGTTTTTATCTCTGCGATAAATACATATTTGTGAAAATTATTTTTTTTTCCAGTTGTAGCATTAATTTATACATGTTATATATTTCTATATGTTATGTGAAAATACGTTTTAAGACATCGTCTGCGTTTTTATGACTATTGCAAAACAGTTTCTTGTCTAGAAGTACAAGTAAGTCCCAGGGTCTGTAAATACTAACTGTCCCAACATCTTTTTATTACACTATTTAGGTGTAGGGTCCAGTAATCCCACCAATTCCTGAAAAGTTTCTCTCAGATTACAAATGACTGTCTGGAAATCAACTCTTGTGAAACTATTTTTTTTTGTCAGATACAGACCAAAACCTACACCTACACCTACATCTACACCGTCAGGACGATGGCATCAACATCATTGTCTGCGGTTGAGCCACTGAGGTGGATGTCTTTTTATTGACAAGGAGACTATAATTACACTTTACAACATTTCAGTCAGGAAAGCTATTTAATTTAGCTTATTAAAACCTTATGAGACATTTCAGAGCTGTATGACGGAGCCGAAACTGCAGTCATGAAACTACAGAGCGGAGGTGATATAAATAGTGTCTCATGCTTGACTAAACCCATTTCCCAGCGGTGGGAATGCCAGGGAGCCAGCACAACAGACGTGGGACAAGTTTGACTCAGTGCTCTGACAGTTGGAGGTGACAGACATGTGATAAAGACTGACAGAGACAGAGCCAGGCAGAGGCACAGAGTTCAAAAAAGGTGTAAAAAAAACATTTTTGAGGTCGGAAATGCTGGGGAAGATTGTATCTGCTTATATGTCTGCACACACATCTGCACGAGAAGTGTGTGCATGAAACTGTGGTGACTGTGTCTGATTGATTTAATCAGTCTGCAGGTAGCCTGAGAGGCGTGTTTTCCAGGCACTCACCAGGTCCCTGCTCCTGTGTGTAGCTGGGTGAGTGGTTGCTGTGGGTGTGCAGAGACTGCGCCCGCTGCTGGCGAGCCGAGTCGCACGTCTGGTTGGGATGCCAGGCCTGTTTGCAGTGGTAGCAGAACTCAGCGCCGCAGCCCTCTCTGCGGCAAACCAGCCTGGGACAGCTGGCACAGCCCGAGGCGATGACAGCGAACCTGTGCGAGACAGAGACAGGGAAGAAGAGGGGCGATCAGTAACGTGGAACTGAAGAAACTGAAGGCTGAAATAAGATGGCTGACCGACAAAAAGGCTTCGTTAAGTGTTTGTTCTGTTAACATTCAAACCAAATAATCGAAATACATTGTTAGTAGTTTACCTGTCACACCTACACCAGAACTGTAGGTAGCCACTCACATATAAATAGGTATATTTATTGGTAATAATTGCAACATTGGATAAAAGTTCAAATTAACTGCATAGTGATAGATGCTTTTTTTTTTTTTTTTTTTTTTTAAATATATTTGAGCTCCTACAAAACTTGCTGCAGGACTCACAATAGACCAAGTGACCCTAAACATGCAAAACTGCTCCACTGAGAAATAAAAATTGCAATACTCCAAAGTGGAGAAATGTATTGTATTGGCTGTTTTGCACAATCCACATTTACAGTATGTGACTCTGCTTTGTCTGAAAACATGCTTGTGTACTGTATCTGCTGCTTCTGACACTTCCTTGAACTCATGTGATGCTGGGTAAAAACTAAGCAACCAAACCACCATGTTTGGCAACAAATTACACAAGTGAGCTGTAACGTTAACTCGGTCAGAGTTTTCAAGAGAAGGAAATCTCCAATGTGACCACTACTGGGTACAAAGTGAAGCCTGAAATCTCTGAGGAGAGAGAGAGAGAGGATCTGATCGATGCAGTAATCACTTAATAAGGGAGAACACTGAGGGAGAACGGGAAGGAGACGGCATGAGGTCAATCAATATGGAGAAAAGAGACAAAGAGGAGCAGAGGTGTGTGTGAACATGCAGCTGTGATAGAGTTATTTTTAGAGGGTGACGCAAATTTTCTCTCATTAAAATGAGTTAACCAACAGGTAGTTTATGTGTAATTTTAACTTGCATTGTGTTTGGCATGAGAGAACTTAACAGGAAGAACAACCTCATGGTCAAAAATGTCCAAAATGTTTCCCAAAACATTTCGATGTCCGTAATGTTCAAGTGCAAATATTTTTTCATATTCATGTCTGTGAAACTATCACAGACTAAGCTTTTTTGTTTTCATGCACTGAAGCTTAGCCAACGCAATTTCAAGCTAAAACAAGGACAAAGCAGGAAATTAAAAGAGGGACATAAACTGAGGTACAAGAGGAAGTCAATCACTGGGGAGAAAATCACAAAGGAGGCCTGGCATTAAATTCTGTCACCAGGCGAAGCGGGACAAAACATGTTGGAGGAGTGAAAACAAAAGCAGGCAGAGATTTATTTATTTATTTATTTAGTGCTTCTTCCTACTCTGACAAAACAAAGATGCTGCTGCCGCTTTCCAGCAAACCAGTCGTGTTTTTAAGGTACACTATTAAAAGGAAGAAGAGCGTGGAAGACGTGATAACATGACAGAGGGAATTGTTTTGGCACGCCTCCAGCATGGCGGCCCCAACATGTCCCCTCATTAGCACTTCTTCGAACGCCGTGACAGGCTTGCTCTCAGAGAGAGAGAAAAAAAAAAGAAAGATGGAAATTCATGAAAATCAGAGGAGACAAGAGCTTGGTTTCCCGGCCCACAAGATGAGAAATGAAGTTGACTGTCTACAGAGACACTTCTGCCCTCATCTCAGAAATCTTGGGCATCTGAAAACCTACAGTACATCTGCAAAACAGCTTCTACTGTGATGATGACTCCAATTCTTTTCAGAAGGTTTTCCGCTCAAGCGTGACATAAACACGCTGCTGCTACACAAATGTCTTGTTCAAGCCCTTTCAAAGAGAAACAGAAAGCAAACAGCAGGGTGTCGAATGAGCAATGAACCAGCCCTTCACAAGAAAACAGAAACACGTTAACCATTTCCTTGTTTCAAAACTCACTCTAACCACCAAGTGAAACCCCCCAATGTTCACCAGCTTATGTTTTAAGTCTTAACGTTTCGGTTTTACAATGAAGTCACTCGGGGATTTGACAGATGGGAGGAGTTTTTTTCTGAGTGCTGACACACTGCTTGTTGAGAGGAAACATGCTCGGACGCTCCTGTCAGTCCTCAGCTCCACTGAGAGCTACTCTACCTGGGAGTCCTGCTGAGGCTGTAAATGCACAGTCACAGCACATGCACACAGATGCACAGCAATGGCAGCCTGTATTTAACAGCAGCATGAGCTCAGCACGCATCTGTCCGACTCACTGAGAGACATGAAAAACACAAGCGAACACAAACAGACACACACACACACACATACATTCATGCACACCAAGTCCGGTAGGTACATATTGATCTGTTTAATTAGGTCTCAACTCCTGTTACCCCTGACAACGCTTCCTCTATGCCGCATCGATGGTCGTCATAGCAACTGACAACCAGAGGAGATGGCGGAGCGCCACTCTTTGTTTCTCACCATATCCTCCACGTACAGACTGAGACAGCAGGTCAGAGGTGACAGTCAGAACTTCTTTTTTGAGACTTTTTTTTTTTCCTTTTCTTTCTTTCATTCTGAATGCAGAGGAATAAAATGAGACTGAAAGTCTGTGTTTTTGTTACAGATGCCTGTGTCACTCATCTGGTTGAAGATATCTATCTAAACTGGTTCTGCCAACCAAAAGCTACATTCATTATATTTTTATTAAGTGAAACTTCCTGGTGCTTTTAAGATGTCGTTTGGAAAAAGTCCAGCATATCTGACAGCCCCTCCCTTATGTCACCACTATCTAGTAAAATTGCCACATCCCTGCAGGCTCATTTTCTATGTAAAACAAGGAAGTTAGCTTGGGGTTTACCGGTTTATTTCAGTAAGGTATGGTTTTTCCTGGACGCCCCCATATACACTGAAGATGAAACTGGATTTCCCAACACAATTCAGACTCAAGCACTGCTGCTGTGCGTTGGTTACAAAATATGAGTGACTATGGTCACAGATTTGAATTTAAGCAATAATATTAGATTGCTTAATTTTGTCTCCTTATGGAGGAGAACAAACGCGTGACCGTAATCATTAAATGTTGCACATGGCGCACAGAACCATTGCTTGTGGATGGATCTGTGGTACAAGCACAGAGCCTTTCTACAATGTGAACGCTCCTATTTATTTTTTGAAAGTTAAAGGGCTCTGCTCTGAGTCAATAGACACAAGATTACCGCAAAAAGTCACTAAATTACGGAGCAAATTAAAACAACACAAGCGAAACTCCTTTCTAAAGACCCAAAAGAGACACACAATAAGTAGAGGTGGGCTCTGAATCATACTGTAAATGTGCAAGACAAGCAAAGGCACATTCAAACGTTGTTTATCCAATGTTATTGTTTTGAATTATTTCCTGTGTTAATTTATTTGTTGTGTGCGCTATACGACATGCTGTTAAAGTCAAGCCTCTAATAAAAGGCTCCTGGCAGGGTTAGAATCTTTCGCTGTCATTTATGTCTAAAAAGGACAACAACAAAAAAATAGGATTATGGCCCATGAAACCCAAACAAAGAGCCGAGGAAGGAGGAAAACACTGATGAATGCAGCTTTAACACCACTAAATATAACTGAAAAACAGGAGTTTAGAGACATGGTTTTCTCTTTAATGGTCTTCTAACCACACTGGCCTCATGCACCAAGTGAAACCCTGAAATTCAGATGACATCTTGATAACTACAATCATCAGTTTCTATCAAATTCTTTACATTTTTAATTTATGTTGGCGCTACGTTTCTAAAAGACAGTTTCACTCTTCACTTTCATCTTCTGCTGTTATACACAGTCTACTGGAAAAGATGACACAAACATCAAGTTACAGATTCACAACTTTCCTACACACACACACACACAACCAGCTTTTGACACTCCATACACAGTTATATATAAGTAATTCACAACTATTGAGCTGTTTGTGTGGAAGCTCCTCTCCAGCAGTATGTATGTCAGGTAAGTGTGTGTATGTGTGTGTGTTTTGTTTCCAGCCGGAGTTGTTTGTAGTGAATATTAATTGTGTATTTAGTCAACCTATATGACTTAAACAGGGGGTGAGTCACTGCTGGCGTCACAGAGGACTGTCCCGGTGAATATGTAGGTCAGCAGTCTTTCCTATTCTGATACTACACATGCAAACACACACTTTGGTCTGGGGTTATTTTTGTCAGGAAATCATATGAAGTTAAAATTTCTCCCCGCTGTGTTTATCTTAGTCATCACAAAGTGCATGACTAATACAGCCTTCAACAATGACACTAATCTCAACTACAGCCTTAAAATACTTTATGGTCCGAATGCAGTTTGACCATAGTCGGCCCAGAGTGAAAGTAGCATAATAACACTGATACCAACACATTTAAGTCTCACAATAAGGGCAGTGAAAACACCAATCTTGACTAAAGCGAGAGAGACAGACTAAACATTCACAAAACTGCTGGGAGGAATGGATGGGCATATTTATGTACTTTAGTCCACAAAAACATCTAAAGATTGCCAATATTTAGCAAACCTTAACCTTCTGCTTATAACAAATAAAGCTGTAGCAGTAAAACAAATGGATGTTTTGTTTATGAATTCCACTTTTCATTTAGCTACAGACAGAATGCTTTTTTTTTTTTATTGTTCAACAGTCACAGCCTCACAGTAATGCTCTCAAGAGGAGGAGCTTCTTTTATTCTTTCATTTTACATTTGACTCTTGAGTCTGACTAGTTATAGACTGGGAATCACAAATAAGCTTTGTGTTTTTATCATTTCAAACATTGTCATACTCATATTTCTTGGGTCTATTTGTGCCATGTGAGTAAAGTTATTGTTTGTGTACTTAAGTTTGCAGACTCTTTTGCATTAAAGATTTCCCAGAGCGATTACAAAAATAGTTTATCGTGAATTTCCTGTAATTGGTCCGATGCCAACATCAAGTCTCACAACGTCTCTGGTTTCATAGTCTGCAGACTTGTTGCATGCTCCGAATTTAATGCTGTCAGCAGTGCAGTGTGAAATACACACACAAAGAAAAATGTAAAAAATACTCTCCCCTACACTTAATTTAAGGTCACAAATGCATAGGGGCCCGTTGACATACTATCACGCACAAACAGGAACAAACACAGCTCACACATACAGGCACATACGTACAGATTTATGCAAAGATAACGCTCAGATGCATCAGACTTCCCCTGTCACTGTACAAAACCACAGCAGAGAATTTCTCTGCATCCCTGCATCCTACACACACACACACACACACACACACAGAAACACAAACACAATGAATCACTCTCCTGTTTTCCTCTGGTGAAACACCCGCCTCTCATTTGTTCCAGAAGCCGAACGAAAGCAGCTCTACCTCCAAAACCATCTGACTCTCCTCCACCTCCCCCTCCTCCTCCTCTGACCACAGGGCGAGCTCACATCCCCTCTAACCCAGTTACAGTTTCTCTCCTCCACTTTCAAATTTGCCTTGCTCTTGACGGTTTGGCACTGGTTCCTGTTTTCTTTAACCCAGACAGAGAAATGCAGTCATTGATGTGGATTGTGAGGCAATAGTGTTCATCTGAAATCCTGGCACTTACAGAAAAAACAAAAACCAGAGAGTGAGGGAGTAACCGAACACCAAATAAGCGGGTGACCCGATATGTCAGACCAGAAAAGAGGAAGATGAAAAGACAAAGATTTTCTGCTTCCATAGTGTCGGTCTGAATTGTGTCATGTGTCAGTTCACTTGTGAGTGTGACAGAGTTCATAGCTGAAAACGCTGGAAAGGGCCCATTTTTAATTATTCTCCATGTACATAACTTCATATAATGTTGTCAGGTGGTTCAATAAAGGTATGTTTGTTGTTGTAGTCACATCTTCGCCATTTTTCGTTAAAAAATACACCCAGCCTATGTTCTTTGCACGGCCATTACACTTTTTCAACCCAGGCTACTTTCCTCTGAAACCAAGCCCTAAAAACTGGCAGCTGAGGTCACTCACTCCCTGACTTTGAAAAAAAAAGAAAAAAAAAAAAAACTGATTTGATTACAGTAAATTATATTTCAGCCAGGCCTTAAAGGTTTTACAACAGCTAAGATGAGCTAATGTCTCACAGCTTTTTCGGTCAAAACCAGATGTTTCAGCCTTTGAGAAACAAGTTCTCTCACAGAGCAATGAGAATCAGGTAAGATTTCCTGTGTGTGTGTTCAAAGATCTGCCATAGATTAAAAAAAATAAAAAAAAACCCTCCAGCTTTGCTCTATTTTTATTTTTGTGTCACTCATAGTAGTTAAATTTACCTTTTGTGAGAAACAGACATTTGTTTTTGTCATCGCACAAGGTGAATACCCTTGAGTTCTGGGAGATTCCTGTGAGCATATCCCAGATAAAGTATAAGCTCCAAATCTTATTTTCTATTTGTCAGCTTAATCTCAGGTCAGATAACTGGATAATATTAGGAAGCTGAAACTCGTAACTGCTTATTCTAATCTAAGTGACACAAGTTGTTCTAACCCTATTTTTTCCTATGAGGACACTCAGTCCACTGAACTACTGCTTAAACACTGCATGAATCACTTACTGAACAAACAGAAAGTCAATCATCTACAGTTTTCATAAACAATAATTTGCCTGTGTCATTTATCAAGCGACCGTGTCAAATATTCACAGGCTTAAACAGATTGTTGCTTGTCCAGGTTTTGATTTCATAGGAACTGGACAATCATAAGGTTTTAATTCTTGGAAGGTCACAACAAACAGAGCTTGTATTGGGCATTTTTCACCTTTTAATTGTAAGAAATAGAGAATGATTTCACATTAGACAGAAAACAGAGCTGCTTTTTAATATCTGATCAGCTACCTGATCAGATATTTACACCAGGTTATATCATAGAAACTGAAAAATGAAAACACAAATCACAGCCATGCAGATACACAAGCACAATGAATAAAGAACAGAATGTTTCTTACCCGCAGTCGGGCGCAGGACACCATCTGCAATCCGGGTCAGAGGCCAGGCACCTCCGCAGCAGAAACTCTTCATACTTTTCCAACAGAGCCGCATCATCCAAGATGTCCGCTACCTGCCGCGGGGCCAGTCTCTCTGCACACTCCGGGCAGCTGAGCTGGACTCGGCTCTCTGTGATTTCAATGCGAAGGTACTGGCGCAGGCAGCAGAGGCAGGAGCGGTGGCTGCAGCCCAGCAGCTCGGGGAGCTGGTCGGCTGGCTGACGCACCAGGCACAGGGGGCACTCCAGGAGATTGGACTCACCGGAGGAAGGGGCTCCACCCAAGGATGGCTGGCTGGAGGACAGCAGCTTTGATGGTGTAGTGGAGGCAGCATCCTGGGGGGTCGTAGAAGCTGTGGTTGTTGTTGTTGTGGGTGTAGCAGAGGCTGCAGTGGGAGCTGAGCTCAAGGCAGATGGGAGAAGTTGTTGTGCGTGTTGATGTTGGTGAAGATGAGATAAAGGGGTGGCTGCTCCTGCTTTGGGGCCCCTGGCGGCGCGAGAGCCACGTTTGCTGTGGAAAAGGCTGTGGAAGGAGATGCGGCTCCGTCGTTTGCCTGCGGCGCGGCACTTGGGGTTGGGAACGCCGCTCACGGATGAATGAGGCGACTCAGAGTCCTTCTCCGATCCCATTTTCCCAGAAGAGACACAGATGGTTGGTAATGGTAATGTCCCCTGATAGACAAAGTATTGCAGATGGACAGTGAGCTACACAAAAACACACTGTCTCACAAACACACACACACACACACACAAGGGAGGATCTGTCCCCTTGTGAAAAACAAACTGGAATGCAAATGCTATTACCCCTGATAAAAAAAGAAATTGAGTCAGTCACCTTGTTCTCTTCTGTTTATAGGAAACAAAAAGTTATCAGGAAAAGGCAGTGTGATACCAAGAGGCAAAAACAGAAGACCAAAGATATTGCACAAGTTCAAAGTGGAAAAAAAAAGAGTTTCTGTCAATCTAGGCAGTTGGAGGTTCACAAAGAAGAAAAAGTACAAATTCTTCCACTTCCTAGGCAGATATCGAGGTCACACATCGCTGTAATTCTCGCTGTCAAACCAAAAGATGGATATCTGCCTCAGTGAATGACTCGCCCTTTGAAAAAAAAGCGAGGGCAAAAAAACCAAACAAAACAAAAAAAGATATGAGGAAAAACCCACAGAGAAGAATTCAGTTTGAACGTTGAAGTAATGCCTCACTTTAGATCCGACTCTCCTCAGCCGCATTCAGAGCCTTCCCTCTGCTCGTCTTGTTCTCGTTCTGGTTAAACGCCGGGCTCTCTGAACAGTCTTTTCTGTCAGGAAGAAGAGAGCAGGAAGTTAGCACCCAGAGCATGCTCAGTTAAACACACACCTCTCGCCCTCCCTCTGCCTTTCTCTTGCCTCCCTCTGACTCTGTCATTTTCTCTTTGTGGGATTCGATTTGATCAGTAACTCGTGTGACCCTGGACGTATAATCTCTGTTAATTACATTTAAATACACGGATGCGCACATGCTGACACTACATGTATGTGTTAAGCAGCCATATTTAACAGGTTACACAGAACAGATTAAATCCATGGCATCGACGACCAGTCGGACCAATCGTGTGCTCATGTGAAACCAGTCTCTATTGGTCTCCGTCACGCTGAGCACCGCAAGCTCTTCCTCCACTTCACACTGCGCTGCTAGTGCCGTTGCCATGGTGACGCACACTATGAGCAAGGCAAACAGCAACCCACTCTGTGACTCTGGCACTTATGTGTACACACACAGAAGCGCACACACAGTTGAGCATAGACTGGTAAATGGATACTTACTGATATAAATATTCAGTGACATAAACACACTTTTGAACACAAAAACGCAGGAGATATAAACACACACACACACACACACACACACCACAAATATATGCATACAATCAAGTACACACACACACACACGTATGGTACACAATAGAAAACACACACACACACAGAGCATACACACAGACTAACTAAAAATCTAACATACTGCAGATGTGAACGGACAAATTATGAGAAAACATCAGAAAGGGCCCTTAGCCACTGTGTTCTAGTTGTTTCCGGTGTGGAAGATGTACATTTAGAAAGCAGAGTCAAAGTCCTTTGATAGGCAAATATAGTTATTTGATAAAAAGGATTCTGATCTAATGTTTTGGCCCCCTTATTGGTTTTAAATAGGGTGGCCAAAACATTAGAACCACCTCAAGTACAACTCCAGCACCTATTATCACCTCATAAAAAAACTGAGTAGAATTATCACCTTTCTGTTTCAACCTAAAAACTGAGAGATTATAACCTTGTAAAAGTAGAATAAAAACAGGTGAATGTATTGTAAAAACAGAACCCAGGTACAAATACACTGATTACATGCTAAATTGTATTAGAATGCAGTCTTTAAAAAAGAATGGCACCCCCCGGTGGTACTCAGACAAACACACAGACGCAAACACACGCACACACACACACACACACACATACACAGAGTTTAGCATAAACTGGTACATGAATTCACAATGATGTGAACATTAATATCTGAACAGACACACTCATGCAAGAACAATATTTAAAAAAGCTGAAATCAAGAGCAACACATACAAATTCCATGTGCATATCTCCGAATGATGAATTAAACGAATAATTACGTACACACAAAAACACACGTGCATGTTAATTAAATCCTGTGTGCTTACCACAATTACAGGTTACGTGAGTTGTATTATTACTGTAAGTTACATGTAATATTTGGATTAGACATTTCTCCTGAGTGGAAATCTCTCTCTCTTTATGGTTTAATACATTTAATAATGTAAAGGAAAACCTGTATAAATTCATCACCATCAGCAGGAGAAAGCAAATTGTGTTTCAGATAATAAAGTCAACTGTAAAGTGAATATAAAAAGACCCACAGAGGCACAAATACACTCCACAGCTGTGCAGATGTTGTCAGTCTGACTTAGTGTCTGCAAATCTGATTATGGTGGCCACTAGAAAAGGCCAGACACACACACACACACACACACACACACACACACGGTACTGATGACCCAGTGAACACCAGGCCATTCAGGACACTGTAACTCTACAGAGTGTGAAGAGGAGGAGGAGGAGCAAAGACTCCTGGCTGAGCTGAAAAGCCGTGATATAATTTCCTGGATCAAAAAGAAAACAGAACCCAGGTACAAATACACTGATTACATGCTAAATTGTATTAGAATGCAGTCTTTAAAAAAAGAATAGCATCCCCCGGTGGTACTCAGACCAACAGCCAGCAATCATAGACATAAACCGCTCCCACTGTTTTTCTACCAACACAAACTCCTCCATCAGGCATCACATTTGGACACAATTTGGACATAAAAGGAAACATAACATATGCTCATTATGTTCATTATAACCACTACAAACAGCCCATCATTAGCTTTAACTACAGTGGCCAATTTGATTATTCACGCCATTTCCTCTCGAGTACAGTGACACTCACACTTTACCACCCTTATCAACTTGCTGTCATGCTCATTATTTGTACCTGTTAAACAGAGGTGACATATTTATAGCCTACATGACTGTGCCAATGCTTCACAAGGCTACGGGAAGAGGAAGGAAAATACTGCCGGAGGATCAGAGGAACCAGCGACACCTTTGTGCACACTTCTGCACATAACTACACTATGTCCAAAAACATCCAATAACAGTTACCATGGCAGCAGTTACTCACTGTATTCTCTGGGTTAAAATGGATGAAATGTGTGTTCGAGTATAATAAAACCGACGGTTACTAAATATATAAGCACACCGGCCAAGTTTCTAATAGCCCTCTCATCACACAGACAAAGGCTGCCATCTGTGCATGTCAGAGATCCATAGGTATTTGGGCAATGAAACAAGAAATGTAAATAACCTAATGAGGTAACAACAGCCTAAATGTGAATGTCGGTGAATAAGTGGCAACACAGGTCATACAATCATTTGAGAAATTCAAAAATTTAAGCTGGCAGTTTACACTAAAATCACAATCTGATCATTTCATTTAAAACCACCTGTGGTGGCGTACAGAGCTAAGATCATGAAAACTGTGTCCAAATATAGATGGACTTGACTGTAGCTGCCTTTTTATGTGTTCATCGCTCAAAAAATATAAAAAATAAAACCTCCTATAAAGAACCTCCTATGAAGAATCGCCTCTTTCTCTGACAGATGTTTTCAATGAAATCACACACACACATAAACACAACTCCTCCGCAACTTTTTTTTTGGTTAGTTTTTAGAAAGAAACAGAGGCAAGATTTTTGAAGGCTGATAAACTGAAACAAGGGAGAAAAAAAACGCTTTAAAAGTGAACTATCGTCATCTCATGTTGCTCTACTGTTCCACTTTAAATACTGATGCCTAGAAGTGTGACTGTACACAAATACAACACAGTGATATGTAGGAGAACGTGTTACTCATACAGTATCTATCATGTATGGATTTTCATTAAAAACATTGTGACAAGTCATGATACTCTCACCTAGTGGTGTGTGTTTTGGCATCGATGGATTATCAATTGGTATTAATAAGAACAGATCCATGGCTCTTAGGCCCCTGGGCCAGAGCTACTGTGTCAAATATAGAGTCAAGATATCTGTGTGAAAGTCATATAGCTCAATCAAAGGACACAAAATTACCATGAAGAGTTTTTTTATTATCTGTAATTGTCTGTAACATAAGCAAATAAAAAAGAAAATGACTTACAAAAAAATGCAACCAAGAGAGCAAACCACAGTGGGACATAAAAAAAAACAGACAAAAGAGACACAAGAACTAAAAAAACATAATAAGATGCAAAACAAAACAACAAAAGAGACACAAGAGGACCAAAAAAAAAAAGCACGAAAGCAAATGAGCAAAAGCAACAAAACCAAAAAGTGCTGTACACGGTCCAAGGTCCACTCAAAGACTCCAGCCAAGAGACTGACCAAAAAGAGATGCAACTCATAAAGTGTCACACAAACCAAAGACAGACTCAAAGTCACCAAAAACAACAATGCAACATTTGTAGTTGTGTAATGTTTCCCTCAGTCTGGTCTCACAGATTAACGTACGTCTTTGTCAAACTGCAAAGTGTAATTGAAGGTAATTAAAGGTTTATATAATATGTCAGAAATACAGTAAATACGAGCTTTACATAATGAGAGATCAGATGTCTGTTAAGGCGTTCACGTGGTGAAGACATGCACGGAGGATTGAATAACGACGCTGATGCTCCAAGTATTAGGACAGACAAATCTTACAAGAGAAGGCAAAACCGAGTGTGTGTTTGTGTGTGTGTTGACGCCATGCCGTTGTTTGGCAGATGGGCCTGATCAGCCTGAGAATGTCACAATCTGGACTTGATTTGTTATCAACACACACACACTCACATATACACACACACACTTTGTTCCACACTTGTCCTCCTACTCCACTGCTGCTCAATTCAGCACTAACACACACACACACACACACACACACACACACACACACACTAAAAACCTCCCTCCCAACACACTCTCACTGACAAAGCATTCCTCTTTCTCCTCTCTTTCATGCACACACAGCAGGCTGCTTTATACTGCTGCCCTCCAGACTCTCCAGCACTGCACGTCTGTTTTAATCTTTTCCTTTCACCGTGTTTTCTAAATCAAAGTAGAAGGAACACGTGTGGTCAAGGTTTGCTCAGTTTCACCGAGAGGTTCTTGAACATGTGCATGTTTTTGTGCACATGTTGGTTTGTACAGTAGACAAACATGTAGTATTACAAATATCACTGATGTGGATTCACAATGCACAGATAATCTTGCCTTCTACCACTAAAAGGTTGCTAAATTAGATTTCTACCAGTTGAACCAATTGAGTGCAGTTAAGTGCAACTAATTATCTAACAGGGTGAAACGAACAGCAACGATCTGTGTCCACAGGTCAGAAAGTTCAATTCCCATTTGCAATCTGACTCCATCTGCACATCTGTTCAGCCATCAGCCGCATTCCCAAGAAATTCAGTAGTAAAAATGTTTTCATGGTGCCCTGAGGATGATTTAGATGACTTCCTGATGTTCACTTTAGCTCCCTACCAGTGGCGGAAGATATGCTCATATCTTTAAAGTAGAAATAGCGAAGAATAAGTAGATGTCGTGAATTGAAAATGTTACTTAAAGCTACATTTCTGGAACATTTTTTTGTAAAAAAAAATTGCTTATTTTAGAGACGCCCTGGTGACGTCTCCTGTAAAATCAGACCCACAGAGCAGCAGCTCAAATATAACAAAACAGCAACAACATTAACGCCAGTGGTCTTAGTGTCATGGAGGACAAGGGTCAGCATGGTCACTTTGAGCAGTCTGCAGCTACACAACCTTATACACAGCAAAACGTAGTACATTGTGTACAGAGGTGGAAGAAGTACACAATAGTAGATTAACACTAAAAGTACGACTTCAACTCTTTTACCCAAGTAAAAGAGTACTTTTCTTGCATATGAGCAAGCAGATAAGTTAAGTAAGCAGATCTTACTTAAAGTGCCAAATTAAAAGCTCTGCACTAAGAAAACTATTTATTTTAAACAATACTGATTTTAGCAATTAAATAGGGGTCAAAGGTCACTGTTGATAATCTCTTTATGTGCAGACAGGTGCTTAACATGTAATGATACGTCAGTATTTATTGGTTCATTAAACGCATCAGATTTTTATATTAAACCAATCCCTTGTAATGTTGGGGCTAATAGGTGTATTTGCCTCTAATTGTTTTTGAGCGAGGCTCACGCTTCTACTCTGAGAATTTCTGCTTCAGGACGTTTTGCAGCTTCTTATTCATGGAAATTTGTTTAGGACTAATAGCTGAAGAGCCGTGCATGTTGAGGTGATACTGTATGAAGCAGATGGTAGAAGAGTACATTAGAGCACAAGAAGGAATTCCACAGCATTGATGTATCTAAAAGTATTTTGTATTAAAATGTGAAAACCCTTTTTATATTGCAGCAGGTAAACATTACAATAATTTTAATGACTGTACATGCAGGTCGGGGTCGTTTAACCCACAGATCAGCAAAGGCCTGCCTTAAATTAGAATGATAATATGACAAAATTTGTTGATCACATCCAGTTTTTACCTGAATCTAAAAAGAAACAAATAAGACGTGATCTGTTGTTACACATATTCAAAGGACCAAAGCCTGAGGTGGATGCACGTTTTCATGCTCGCTGAGTGTGACACAGTCACGTTTCAGTTTGCTTTATCGCTTTGGGTGTGATTAGCAAAGGACGCCTTTATGTTTATTTCACACATTTGTATTGCATGCTATAACAATGTCTCTTCACGGGAACTTGGAAATCAGCATAACAAATTGACTGCAATGAAACCTCACGGTTTAGTTTTACCGGTTGGGTTTTCCTGAATCAGACTCCAGACAGACAGCTGGAGCTGCGTTCTGCAGGTAATCTGTTCTCAGCACTTCTCAGTGAATTTATGCCTCAGCACTCTGGGATCCTCAAGACCAAGCTAAAATGAAACAGTCAGTTTTTGTTCTTGGTTTTTAAATGTGAATTTTTGCTTTGTTTCATACAATGAGAATTGATGATATCTTTTAAGTCAGTTTTGGGCGGTTAATAAACTAGGCCTCTGGGAACTAGTATGAACTAGTATGAACATCAGCAAACAAACTAAACATTATAAATAAATTAAACTAACACCTGATAACTATATTTTATGAACAGCAATGGACCAGTTTCTTAAAAAAAGAGCTTTCAAATGACAAAGAAACAGAGGACAAAATATAAAATACACAATACATACGTTTAGAATCACAGAAGCCATTAGGCAGATTAAATACGATAAATAAATAATAAAACCAGATAATAAGACGGGACTGATTCAGCAAGCGTGGGCTCCACTGGCAGGTTATTCTTCCACATTAAGGAGGCAGTAATGAAGACTGATTGCACGCGAACACGCGCACACACACACCTACAGACTTGAGAGTAATCAGCTGCGTGCTATAGGTGTGCTGCTGAGAGAGCCCATTGTTGTTATGCAACAAGATGATTCACTGCCAGCTCCGACACGTCTGCACAGAACTTACACACAGAGGTGAAGGAAACTATGTGATAATACACACAAACACACACGTGTTGTGCCACTTGAACCTGTCAGTTTCACCAAAAGGTTAATGTTTTTATTGAGGGAAACCTTTAACACAGAGGTTATACTGTGCACCTACACAGTTAATGGTTAACATTTGGTTGATGTGACAATAACATTAGTGAGACACACAATGTCCACCTGTATATTTCCTAAAATATTTAACTCACTGGACAAGGTTTAGGTAAATAGTTTGAAGGAAAAAAGTTTTTTTTACCATGTAAATAAAATTAAATAAAAAATTTGCATGAAATACAGAAGAAGCTCAGTGTTTTACTTGAGTAACCACAACTTATGTTGACAGTCTATCATAGTGTTGAAAACATGTCTCCCTATTCAGCATTTCTGCCAAACATAATATTTATAAAACATCTTTCCTAAGAACACTTTGTCTTTGCAGATTCCAGTGAAAACAATTTGGCTGCTGTGAAGGTTTTCCTTCTTGCTGCTGCTGCAAACTTCTGTTGTTAAGGAAGATGCACATCTGCTTTTGTGGAATCGGCTTAAAATGCTGAAAATGTGCACAGCGCACCCACGCTGATGCACAAGCATGCAGCTTCACCCATAAAAAAATAATAAACACACTAGGTTCTAATCGTCTGTATTTAGTGGCACAAGCCAGTGTCTTGACCTACAGGGTGCCGGTGGAAATTTGGCTACTGTTGGTTGAAGAAGGAGAGAAGGAAGGCGTGTTCGTAGGCAGAGAGAGAAGAGGAAAGCCAAGAGTGTAGGACTGACGGTAGGGACATGAGGGAGAGCTGAAAATGTTGAAGTTCTTCGGAACTGACGAGAATGGACAGGATCAGGAATGAGGACATCAGAGAGACAGCTCATGTTAGATGTTTTGGAGATAAAGTCAGAGAGGACAGATTGAGGTGGTTTGGACATGTTCAGAGGACAGACTGTGAATATATTGGTAGAAGGATGCTGAGGTTGGAGCTGCCATGCAGGAGGATGTAGTGTCTGGGTGTAGTGAGAGAGGACATGAAGTTAGTATGAGTGAGTGAAGAGGGTGCAGAGGACAGGGTTAGATGGAGGCACATGATTCGCTGTGGTAAACCCGTGAAAGGAAACAGCCCAAAGGAAAAGAAATTGCGACGCTGACTAAACCCTGCTAATCTGAGAGCCAGGGGCTCGCGTTCTCTAGACAGGACAGGTGGTCTCTTTACTCAACCAGGAGTTAATGGTTCATTATGGGCGTGTGTGTATGGGGGCGGGTGGGGGGTGGGGGTCTTTGGGGAGGCGAACTAATTAGTCAATCTGCTAATAGGCACTAGGGTAAGTGAAATCCTTGCTGGCTGACCCTTCTGAAGATGCTTTTCTCTCTCTGCGAATCTTGGGCTTTTACAAACTTGGTGCGTAATACAGAAAAATATGAGCTCATCCTAAGGCAGAAGACATAACTACACGACATATAAGCTGTTTCTAGTGGCAATGCTCTGATAAAAAAAAGGTTATTTGCAAAATGCGTGTATAAATAAAAGAGCTTGATGTATTAAATTTAACCACAGATCTACATTACTGGTGGCTAAAAGTGCATTTAACAGAAGCGAGGTTGAGTAAAATGTCTTCATTTTGGAGGATATGTGCGTCTTTGTGGGAAGATCCAATGAACGGAGGGACTGGCTGAGTCACGTATAATTCATGAGGATAAATGGGTTATGAGAGCAGAAAAAAACAAGTGCCAACATCATGTTTCAGTGTTGATTCACAGCCGCCTCCCACTCTACTGCTTTTATCACACCACCGCAAAACTCAGGGACCGTTTCTTTGTTAAATTAACAATTCAGAGGGGCCTCGTCCTGTCTTTCAACGTCACATACAAATGGATGCCCACTTTCAAAGATTCACGCATGAAACCTGCCAACTTCTAATGCTGGATGAAAACCGGGAGATGCCGTCGAAAGCTCCACAAAAGTCATTATTAAGCCGACATTTAAACCAAAACTAACAAGTGAAACCCTCCTAACCCCTAACCCTGCCTAGAATTAGAGGAGAAGATCAATTCTACCTTAATGAGGGTTACTGCTAAATAAGCTAGCAGGCTATCTCTAGAGCGACCGACGCTTTAAAGTTTCCACAATAAAAGGAACATCCAAAGCCACAACAGCACAATTATTTGTCTCTTTATTGCTAGTTTGTCAGGGACGGGCAGGTAGAGGCCTATAGCCATTAACTTCAGATTTTAAACTGCACTTTAAAGATTGTGCCAGGTCTGCACAGACACGTAGGAAACAAATGCAAAGTGTTTTTTTGTTAATATAAACTGGGACTATGACTAACGACAGGTTTTATATGATTATCAACAAGAAAAGTCCCATCAACCACACCTGTTGGAACAGATCAGTCAGAACAGATCATCTGTCATTATAAAAGATTGATGCTGGGGATCTTAAATCTTTCACATATTGTTGGTTTCTCATGATTTGAAAGTTGCCGTGGGCTGTCATGAGCCAAAAACTCCAACAAAATAAAGCCCTTTCGCTTTGATTAATGGCATATGATCATGAGGAAATCAATATCTGCTTTTTTAGTGAACAATAAATTATTTTAATCTCAAATGGTTCACAAAGTACTGTCAATACACATCCTCAGTACAAGAAAAACTTTCCCACTAGCAGAGAAACCCACCCGTAATACTGTACGACTAGTGTTTGTGAGGCTGAGTTAATAGAGTGATATCATTCATAATGGAGCCATGATTCTGTGGAAAAACCACCATGACAACTAGACGATGGCCTTTTTCCCTGGAACCCTGCTCACAGACAAGATCTTTGCACTGTGTGTGTGTGTGTGTGTGTTTAGACAGGACTCTCAGCCAGTAAACCATCCAGACATCTGGTAAAATGTTGCTCACCCAGAGATGTTTGCTTACTTTTAAAGTGTATGCCAAGCTCATTTGAATAATATATTTAAAACACGTGTGTTGAATTTATGTGGGTGAATGTGTGTTATCTGCTGATGTTTACACACCCATTTTCATTGGAAGTTGAGTACATAGTTGGCCAGCTTCCACATCAACACTTTAATGACTGCATCCATTGTTGGAGGAGCTAGGATGACTCTTCTCTACCTCTGTGATCAGACTGATTCAGACTAAAATTCTATACCAATTGAAAGCCGCCACATTTTCAGACTAAGTTGTTAGCTGAATCATTGTAGTGTAGGATAATCAGCCAATTATCTAAACGGCAAAGATTATCTGTGAATAAAACTGGAATACAAAAATGATAAGCAGCACCTGTACGGGTTTCAGAAAGCCATCAGCGTGATATGGCCTGATAACTAGACTCAGTTGGACTTATTTTCTCTTCACTAGTCAGCCTATGTTCATAGCAGCTGTTTTCCACTGAGGTTGGTCAGGGTGGGGTGACTTTTCGCTGAGTAATGATTAGTGATGTGCTTTTTTGCCCTCGTTTTCAAAAGCCGCAGTCAGTTAACATGTTATTGCAAGAAAATTCCTGATTTCAAGCTGCATAGCCTAATATTTTTATGATAACATTAGTGTATATATTACGGTGACGATAGCGATTAACCTACGCATAATTAATTAGCCTCCTTGAGCTCATTGTATTGATTTCGTTTCACCAATCTCAATGAGCTGCTGATCTCTTCTTCGTATTTTGTAGTCACAGGAGGTGAATGTGCCCGTGCCCACCACGTTAATACCAGCCAAACTTGTATCTTACAGTCACAGGAGGTGAACGTTTTCCACTTTCCTGCTGTGCCATCAAATAAAGCTCTGGCAAACGTTCAATAAGGAAAAGTTATTCCTCTGAATCTCTGTGAATACCAGCTAAATATGGCCTAATTTCTCTTTCCCACACAATTAGGTTGTCTCGCTATCACTACTTTAGTCACCACTGCTAGCCAAGACAAGTTCAACATGTTTGTCATTTTGCCCAAACTAGTCTTTAAACATCACTCTGCCTTTCATACCTATGATTACCCCTCACATGTCAGCTACGAAGCTCCGACTTCCCTCCTCGTGCTTCCTCCACCACCACTAGCCTGTGGATCCCAGGGGACTGCCTCCCATCTCGTGCCTTCACATCCAACCATCCATCCATTATCTGTAACCACTTATCCTGTTCAGGGTTGTAGGGGCTGGAGCACAATAAAGTGTATCTCAGCCATGCCTGTTGCCATTTATCTGGAAATTGAGTCTTGTCAACTGAACTTGTTTTAATCTTAGTTTTACTGATTTCACTACTCATCCAAAACTACATGACTCATCTTGCAGATGACCTCGCTTGGATCTTTACAAGCATCCTGAACCAACTCCTTTTCCAGCTGCACAGAGGAACAACAGCTGAAATCGCCCGGGGCCAAATATAAAAACTGTATTTTTAACTGCATTTTTTTAAACTAACTTGATTATAAAACACTTATGATCATTTTACAAAACCACACAGTTCAAACAGCATTGAGAATGTTTTTTAAATAAAATAAGTGCCAACCTTACAGAGACAGAGCTGATCAAAGGCCATATTAACCAGAAACAAGAAACATTCAACAGTCAAACTAAACAGTTTGGTGGCAGCGCATACTTATTTTCACAATCACTTAAAATTATTTTACATAATTTCAGGTTTGTGTTTTCATTCTGATGGTCTACTGAAATAGTGTTGGACAATTTACAATCCAGAAACTGCTCATTATTTCCTTTAATTGGCCTTTATGCAGCACTTGTTCTTCAGCTCTGCAAGCAACAGTTTGATTTAGCGCCCGTCTCTTTGAGCCGTCCCCCTGAACCCAAGTCCCCTCTACTCTGGTTTACAGAAGCCTGCCGGTGGTCCGAGCAGAGTGGCGAGTCACGGTTGTAACATGAGAGCCGGTGGTTGTAACTGTGCATTGTGAGCATGCTGACTCTAAACAAAATCACACAAAATAGACATTTTGTGAGATGATTTCAACTCTGCTATTTAATATGGTCGCTCATAATCACAACAGCCAAGTTACAATAAAAATATTTTTTAAAAGCTTTCTATGTCTTTTCAATTGGTTGACTACTTTAAACTGATTTCTTAGTCCATAAAATGTCAGACAGTAAAAAATGTCAGTAACAACTGTGTAAACTCTACAGCTACCAAGACATTTAGTTTACTGCCAAGTCTGAGGAGAACAGCAAATATTTACATTTACCAAATAAATGAATGTTCCTAATTAATGCTCTGTGCATCAACAAATCAACTGACTGTAATAATTTCTAATGATGAGCAGATTTTTAAGAAAATAACTCATGAGTAAAAGCTAATGGTCTATAAAAATGGTCACCAATCATGAGTAGTTTTTCCATCAACAAAGATCATAACAGCTATGGGGCGTGTGTATTTATCTAATAACTTTAAACACTATATTCTAAAGGGAAAATGCAGTGGGAGGCATATGGGTACACAAATGGAGAGTGTGAACATTTTCTCTCTCTCCCACTGACTCTCATCAACACCTCTCTCTCCCTCTCCCACACACACACACACACACACAGAGTACATCCAGTAATGCAGAGTAATTCACTGGAAGGTGGAGGTATATAGGGAATGAGGCTGGGAGCTTCTATAATTAGAGGAGCATTGAGGGGCCGCACTGCTGAGATGTTGAATGTTTAATGGCAGCCCTGCAGGCACAAAGAGCGAACCACTGAGCTCCTTCATGCCACCTCTTAACTACACACACACACACACACACACACACACACACACACACACACAAACTGAGGCCTGCACAGTGACAACGGTAACAGTAGAAAAGAGGATAAGTGGAGTCAGGTTTCCGGGAGGAAACAGCAGCACAATGTGCAGGCACAGAAACATTACATCTGACAACGGAGCTTTTACTTCCCGGCTATTGTCTGCAACCCGAGCTCCGTAATGACACGAGAATGCAAAGCTCCTCTGGATGAAGTAATGGTCAAACACATGTAGGAGAAACTGCTCCACACACAGACTGAGAAAAACTACAATCAGACACCTCACATCTTGTGCAAAATGTGCTGTTTTTTGATTGGAATCTGGCTAAAGTCCCTTATAGTTAATTGAATTAACTTACTGTACATACATACTGTTTTACAGGGACAGAGAATTTACAGATGACTTGAGTTTGGAGAAGTAACACATTGATGTTTGTGTCTAGTTCAACTACTTAACAATTTAATCAACAATTTGTTGATCATTAAACAGAAAGTTAATCTGCAACGGTTTTGACAGGCAAATACCCTTCAAGTCAGATGTTATTGGGTCTTTTATCCATTTTTATGTCAAAATGTCCAATGTTGTATGTTTCAGCTACTGAAATAAGACAATGTGATGATTTCTTCAAATGATACAAGTTGACAAATCAAAACATTTGATTAGTTTGCTTTATTATGCATGTTGGAAATGTCAAAAGGCCATGTTTGCTGTCCTTTCATACCCAAAATGAATCGCAGATATTTGTTAATTGCAGCAATTTCAATGGCATTAAATAATATTGGTATTTCGTATTTGTTTTATTATAACAGAAACTGTGCAGTGATAGCTCCTGGGCTGATCCTGTCTCCTGTGAGCTCTGCATACGATTCTGGGGAGAATTTTTCAAACATAACAAGATGCAAACCAAGATACAAGTTTCAGCGTTACTGCTCATTAATCAAAACAGCTCTGAATTTAATAATTTTTTTGTGCTGCGGCGATTTTGACGTCAATAAACAGCTTGGATGTTTCATAAAACTGTAACATGCCATTTCATAAAACCACTGGAATAATAAAGCCTTTTTCAAGAATATTGGTGTATGGACGTCAGCGCAGCCTCCTCATTTTATGTAAACAGCTCTTATCAGATCAGCAAATAGTCTTGACATAACTGGCATAAAATCTGCTGTTGGTACTGGATATCAGCCAATACCAACTTAAAACCTTAACCGTAGTGCTTCCCTTGAAGTTAATAGCAAACTGTGAAAGCTTAAAAGTTAAGTCTGGGCCACCTACAGTGATCTTTAAAGAGGTATTTAATATGCAGTTATAAAAAATGTGACCATTATATAGTGAGTGGGCCATTGTGCAGATGCAAAACAAACTCAACGGTGCTCTCCGCTGGACTTATGTTTGACAATTATATAGAATTTCAGCCATTTTGGTTGGTTAGAATACATTTATAAAATGTGACGTGCCAGTTTGGAATAAAACCATAAAGTTCATGGCCAACAATTGATCAAACTTCACGATACTTGTCGCACTGTGGGAGAAAAACTGTTTGTTTTACTCATGTGGAGAAGTCAGGGTGTGGTTTACTGCATCACCTAACTTTTCAGCCTGTGAGAGATATTAGTCACAGAATAACTCATTTTCAAATAGCCACAACATTAAGCCTGTGTCTGTCTCTTTGTGTAGATGTGGCTCATTATGACCACTCCCATCCATTTGCTGTTCTAACAACATGAAAACATATGTCAATACTGATTATTACTGCTATGCCTTAGAATTAAGGGAAAACCTGAGGGGAGCAAATGACCAATACTGATCTACCACTACTTGCCTGTGTAATTTACTGAATCCTACATGGTAATTTAGAAGTTCTCTGTGATACGTTAAACATTATTTACGAACGCAGAGGATGAAATCATCACAGTTGAGCTCCTTGATGGCTCAACAGGCGCCTATCTACAGTGTATGAACTACTACACAAATCGGGTGTTTATCTGATGAGCTTGTTTTGGGTTTGAGAGTTAAAAATGTGCTGAGGACATAACAAATATTAGATGTTTTCATAGCTCCACTATTCACATAAAACCAACAGTATATCTGGGCAGGTTTCCCTTTAATCCAAGGCTGTAAAAACATTACACCGCAGGACATTTTCACCACACCTTTTCACCCCGAGTAGCACGATCCGAAATCTCTGCTTTTGAATGGAACTAAATGCCTGAAATATTCATATTTGGGCTTTTTAGTGTCTGTGGAGCTGGGTGACTTTAGAACAACTCCTCTTAAGGTCCATTTCGTCATAATAACTCGAGAGCAAGGTATTTTTTTTTTAAACTCCCATTTAGTTTAACAGAGGCTATGTTTTTTTTCTTTCTTTACAGGAGAATCCCCCGTGTCCTCAAAGCAAAGTGCCAGGGGAGTGGCACGGCAGACAGGAATGTGTTTTTGAAGAGACACCCCATGGGTTTTAACTCTCAGACAGCTCAAATGAAGATAAAGACATTGTGTATTGATGTGTCCTCAGAGCTTTTTAGACGCGACTGCACTGATTTCTGTCCTTCCTGTGTGTGTGACAGGCTCCTGCCCACCCGTTTATGCCTTCTCCTTCCAGTAATGATGATCTGGGCGGTTTTGGTCTGAGCTGACTGGCCAGATAAAGACAGTTTGACTCTTTTGCTTTTTAATAATTATTCTTAAACCCGTAATCTTAGGGTTTATAGAAGCCAAAGGATGCGCTCCCTTTAATACGACCCCGCTTGTTTATATGCAGGTGATTGAAACGTGGACAAGGGCCCGTTAAATTCATGACATCTCTGGCAAACCGCTCACACAGAGGAGGGTTCACCACCGGGCACTTACCCGCTCAGGACCGGATTTCTTCCACGGGAGAGGCTGATGAGCGCTGCGGCGCACGCTACGGCTCCTACCCTGGCTCCCTCCGTGCGTCCTCTTTCTAATATGAAAACGTTGGTCCGAACAGTCCTCCGTTACCGTGCCCGTCGACTTCTGGTAGATGTCGGCGGCCTCTGGTCTTCGGGAGCGTAGCACTGAAACTCTGGGGAAAATCTCCGCAGCTCGCTCCGCTTCGTCTCTCTCGCTCTCTGTGGCTGCCGCCCCGACGGCCTCTGACGTCATGAAGGAAAGCCCCGGTACAAGCCCCTCCCACTATCGTCACATCCCCTGAGGAGCTCGAGGTGGTTCTTCCAATTTAAAATATTAGGACATTTTATCCACCGTCATAAAAAACATTAGGTATTTGAACAAGTTTAGAATTAATTTACACCATTGTTTTTTGCACACCTGTGCGGTGAATTACTCCTCACATGAAAATGTTCAATATAAAAACCTATGATGTGAATGTGTTGTAAAGACATGACACAATAAAACCTTTATTAACGCATTCTCTAGTCCAGCTGTGTGACAGAAGTACACAAAGTCAATGACCAAGTCCATTTGGATCTAGATGTGGAGACAAGGTGTCTCATGTCTGACATGGGTTAAAAAGTAAATAAAATAAAATCAAGCAATTTTTTTCTTCAATCAAACCTTCTTGAAATCATCTTTTTATATCCAAAAAATCTCCTAAGAAGCTTCCTAGAAAATGTTTCAATTCAAACAGAGGACGGTCCAATTATTTAATTCTACACTAGAACAACCTTTAGAATTTTATCCGAGCAGTAGAGACGCTAAACACGCAACATATAAAATGTGTCCACAAACAAGTTAGCACTAATATATAATATACATGCCCTGAGGTTTCAACAGAGCAGTGGCTTCAATGGAAATTCACATAGAAGTCAGGAGTAAACACAAATGTTCCTTTAACTAATTACAGGAGAATTGTAGCAAATTAAATTGTTTCTTGGAAAAAACTATTAAGAAATAATCAATCTACAGTATAAAGTCCTCTCTCAAATGCTTTTAAAATTTTATTGATGTCTTTACCTATTGCCATTAGTTTCTTTTAAAGATCCAAATACCGTTTTTATGAATAAAATGCATGATCCCATTATCAGGCTTGGGCGGGGGGGGGGGGGGGGCGTGGAAAACAAATGTCTGTTAGGCCACTATTGTCTCAGATTTTCCATTAAATAAACTTTACACAGCACACCTACACAGTAGAAGGTTCACAGTGTTTTGCATAGACACTCTGTAAGACCGGAATACTGCTTCCTTCTCGGAGTCACATAGTTTGAAGTAATTTGATGATTTAAGGAAATTAACCAAAATGCAAGTGACGCACATTCAGCCTGGGGCTTTTTTCTGCTGTCTCATATTCCTGGTTGATAAGATAATCTTGTTTGTACATCTAAAGAATATTGAATAGCCTTGTTCCTGAAAGGTGACACATGTAAACTTGGCTATTTAATTTCTCTCTTCTGTTCTGAGTAAAAAAAGGCCTAAAAAAGAAATGAGCATTAACCTTTTTAAGGGTTAGACACTAATCTACCTCTACTAATGTGTGGATTACAGAGGTGGAGAAAAGGCACAAAATGTGATCATTGTAGAAAAGCAAGAGATTTATTAGAAGGGAAACATGAGGAATTAAACAATTAGATGGCTTTGCTCATTTCCTGCAAAAATCTATTAGGTATAGAAATGTGTTGACACCTTGATCCCAACAATGCTGCACATTTAACTATAAGAAGTTTAAGGGATCTCCCTACTGTCTAAATCCCCAGCCCTCCACCTGTCCACCCACCCGAGTCCTTTTTTCAGCTCCAATCCTTCGCCTCAGTGGAAATGGAGGAGCTCAGGATTCAACCAGCTGGAAGACAAGGGGGAAAGAGGGGAAGAGAGATTCGGGGTAAATTGCAAAGAAAATCCAACAAGCCATGACTAAGAATATTTTTGGGTCATTTAAATGCAGGAAATGAAAATCCTGGCTTAGAGAAAAAAAAAGGAAAAAAATAAAAATACCACCCAGTCCATCTCACAGTGCTATTCGATGGCCAGCAGTCAGTCACATGCATTCAGACAGAACAGCAGCAAGGCTTTCTGTGAGGTTTAAATTCTACATGTATATGATGACGAAAATAGAAAATTAAGGCATAACTGAGCACACTACAGACTATTAGGAGAAATTTAGCATGAAATTGTCTCAATGTGCTGAGTAAAAGAAGAAAATTTGCCTCCTGGGACTGTGTAACATGCGCTATTGTTTTTCCTCGTAGCAGTTATGAAAGAGAACAGACCAGTATTCAAGGTATAGTGCAGGAAACACAGTCTGCATGCAAGATGTTTCCACTAAACACAAACACCAGCTGACTACAGAGTAGGGAGGAAACCAACAGGTCACAGAGGGACAGGAATCAAGGAAAAATCCACAAAGCCCTGTTTCACAGGAACATCTTAGAGGAAGAACTCACTTCAGTAAACCATTTAGGGAATAACTGTCGCTAAATAACAGAACAAACAAGTACAGAAAGTCCAATTCACTGGAACAAACAGAAGTTCAGACAGTTCAAACTAACCCTGGGGAGCAGCAGAAACAAAAGCCTGAGCTCAACAAGTCTCTAGCATGTTTGTTTGTGAGGAGAGACCTACATCCTTCAGCTTGTCGTTTTGATTGTTCACAATTTTTGTCACACAAACTGATGCTGGCAAACCAGCAGATTAACACAGACACCAACAGTGACATGAGGGCCACCTCTAGTCCCAAATTAAGACATTAAAATAGAAAAATGAATTAAACACTTCCAGATGTTTGAACCTGTAAATATGCCTACGTTTGTGACATTTGTTCTCCTTGCATGCGAGCGAGAAATTTACTAAGATTTCCTAATTTGGAGTCATGTTTCTGTCTCTGAATCTAATCCAACCGTCTCACTTCTAGCTCCATGTTTGGTCTCTACCACCTCCTTAGGGAAATTTCTGCTTCTTTACCAGAAATTTCTGACATGAAATCACCTGCACTGCCTGGAGGACCATTACAGCAGCTTGTTGCAACTAAAACTCTAATCCAGTGGTGGCTTTCAGCCACACTAAGGTGAGGCCACATTATTTCTGCAGGTAACACTAAGGTTTTACCCTCAGTGGAAACCCTGCACACAGTATGTTTGGCAATGAAGTGCATAATGATTTGGCAATCAGTCACATTAATCAAATGAGGAAGTATTTCTCAACAGTACAGTCTCTCTAATGTCTAAAAGGTTGTTCACTCTAAGAGAATGACAGCAGCACTTGAGATTACACTGGGGTAACAGGGACAGAAAGAGTCTACAGGACATTTTAACCTCATCCATCACTACTGTGGTAGAAGAGAACGAAGCACCAGTAGCAGTAAAACCTGCTGCTGGAATGAGAAACCCATTTTCTTATACGCAACTAAGATTTTGGTCTCTTACCGTCTGCTCTATGGAAACACTAGGGGCTTTCAAAGTCTGCAAACATCTGCTTCATAAACAATCTGCCTTCCGTTTCTCTATCAAAACACATTCAAGTCTTCAGTCATGTGCAGCAGCACATTGCAGGAGCTCAAGACTTTGATCAACTGTCATAAATCCTGTTTCTCAGTAATTTAATTATTGGACTCATGACATAACATGATTTCTTTCACTCAACTGTCAATTCTCACTCGGTGCTACAAATTATAAGCTAGTTGAGGATGCAGCTTAAAATGACCAGTACGTTCCTTTCTTGGGAAGGGAAGAAAGGAGGAGGGTGAACGGTGAAAGTCACTGATTAAACAAGAGCAAACCTGTCCAGCGAAGGCAAGCAATATGCAACAGTATTTTCAAATTCCATCTGGTGAAACGCATAGTTTGTGGTTTAGCATTCTGCTCTGCAAAATTACAAAATCCTACATTTAATTTCTCTACGGTGAAAAGTGGAAAAAGCAGAAGCAGCAGCAGCAGCAGCATGGTAATAAACGCAAACCTCTTTTGTGGTTATTGATCAGTTCTCTGTTGGCTTGAGCTCTTTCAGACTTGACTTTGATGACGAGCGAGAAAAAATAAAATAAAAATTCAACTCTAACTCAACTTGGACCACGATGAATTTCTTGAATAGCTGAGTCTCCACGTTCCATTTTACACCTCACAAAGTTACATTTTGTTGCCACTGTGACACTTGATGAACTCTTGTATAATCTTCACCACAGTGGTGAAAAGAACCCGGTGATAGGAATACAGGAAGGTAGATAAATTAAGTAAAGAACACTTGGTCTTTACAGGCAGTGGCACGAAGGGGGACTTCTGTGGCAGCAGTGAATGCAGCTACAATGGAGGCGAAGACGACATTTGGATTCTGAGCTGCGTCAACAGCTGTATGCAGGCCCCTGGCTGTGTAGTACTGGACCAGAGGGCGCGTCTGCCGGTGGTAGGCGTCCAGGCGGGAGCGCAGCGTTGTCTCATTGTCGTCACTGCGGCGGATCAGTGGCTCACCTGTCACCTGAGAGCAAGAGACAGGGAGAACACACGTATGAGCAACAAGTAAAAAGAATGATTTAAGAAAAAGGAGAGGGGAAAATAAAGAAGAAAAAAAAAAAAAAAGAAAAGGAGATTGCGTGTGTTGTGCATTCAGTTTTACAGTCTTTTTACCACAGTAATCCCTGCCCCAACTTCACCTTACATGAAAATGATCCCAACATGTTCATTAAGTTTTAAACAGTGGAAAAAAAAAAAAAAAAAAGAGTTCCTGCGAATAATTTATTGTTTATTGTATTTTACACATACAGAGCACATCAAACTCTTGGTGTGAAGCTGGCGGATAGTCAGCAGTCTCCAGGCATGTTAGGTAGGTGGCAGTTTGGCTACAAGCGGTTTCTAAGTGGGTTGATGGTGAAAATACTTACGTCATCCTTCATGGGCTCTTTGGGAGGGTTAAACTCCTCATGGTAGGAGCGGCCACTTGGCTGATGAATTAGTCTGGGGACACAGAGAGAAGACTAAGTGGAGGTGGAGGACAGGACAAAGATATAAAAAATAAAAATTAGGAGCGAGGAGGGGAGAACAGATGAGGGTTAGATGGCCGCAGTGACTCACTAACTACTTAACTGTCTTTTTTCGCATCCCACATGTTACCCTTGTCCTACTTGAGCTTGAAAAAGCAGCAGCGGGCCTCCTCCTCACAAAAGGACCACCGCGAACAGAGAAAAAAAGATTTCTGCAAAGGGTCTTTTATTAAGTGTCTCTAATGTAGAGACAGTTATTGTGAAGAAGTAGGACAGACGCTGTGCTGCAATAACAAACATCAATACAATACATAACCAACGTTTTCTAAAGCACTAAAGTGCTTGCTAAAGTGCACATATGGACACTGAAGGCCACAAAATGTGCTAAATTCCAAAAACAATTACGATGACCAAATGGCAGTGGAAGAAATAGCAGGCATGGAGCAGCATTAGCATTCAATTCATTCTTGAATTGTGTTTTCGTCACCTTGTGAAGACCTCTATTTTATCCGTCCTGTCCAGAAACACTGTCTCAAGTTCTAGTTAAAAACTAAAAAAAGTCACCTAAACAACACTGAAAGTGCATTACTTTCAGTGGATTACAAACTATGAGCAGCCCCTTGTGGTCATGGGAACAAACTACTCTTGACTGAACATTTGCACATTATATTTCCGTGAATACGTCCGTTTGGGGAATCAAAAAATGTATTGGTTCTCTGCACATTTTCAAGTACAAACAAACCCGGAGCAGCACATCACATCAGGGACTGACGCATCCAATTCCTGAAAGGTTCGACCTGTGACCTTCCCACCACAAGCTGCTCTCAAACCCCTCAGGCCACCTTCTGTTAATCACACGCTTTTATGCTCCACTTCCCTCCAACATTATCTTACTGTCCCAGACACTTCTGTTCACATGAATTAGTCTACCTGCCCCGGTGGATTTCACACACAAACAGAATGAGGAGCTTCTCCATCAATGGAGAAACACCAGCCTGCCAAATTATAAACCACTGCTGACTACCGGCTATGTGCCTGGGGATAAGACAGACTGAATCCTCTCTGTGGTCTTGAATAATTCATTCTCTCTCATGCTGGCTCTTACCTGCCACAGATTCTGCGAACCAACAGAGAGTCATCGACTTCAAACTCAATCACAGAGTCCAGTTTCTCCTCTCTCTTGTCCAACAAGTCATCCAACTGGAAGAGAAAAACAAAGTTTAATGTACACCGGATTCCTTTTCCATTAGCTTCTTAAAGCTTCCCAGATAGCCAGATAGCTCCAAAAAGCAAAACATTTGCACAAACCATCTCCGCTTGTTTGACTGTCCGTGGGAATCCGTCCAAAAGGAATCCATTTCTGCAGGCCGGGGTTTCTAGGTTCTTCTCTATGAGCTCTACCACCATTTCATCACCAACCTGCAAGAGAACAAATACTTTGTAGCCATTAAGTCAAACAACAAACTGCAAAATCCTGTATAGTAAAAACTCTGTCCAGATCTTAGATGAAGGTGGTCTACAATAGAAAAAAACTTTCAGAAAAATTATACAGTCAACGTCATGTAGACTTTCATCTCATCAATAAAAAGGCAGGAGAATCTCACAAAATGGTCAGTGTCCAACAGTTAACACAACGTGACATCAGTGTCTATACTATGATCTTGACTAGAAACATATTTAACGTTAAGTAGTTTTTTTATATATGTAATTTCTTCAATGTCTATACAAATAGTTTTCTTTACATTTAAGAGGCTATGCATCTCTGAAATGCTCCTTTTATATATTCTATTTATAGTGTTACTGACTGGTTACCAGTTAACCTAGTTAGTTGTTTTTTTATTTGTAGCAATTACGTTTCCAACATTTTATTGTCTCTGTTCTAACTGATTTGAGATGTGTTGCTGCCATCAAATTCAAAATGAGCTAATATTTTCTGTGGTAAAATGGTAAAATGTGTCAGTTTCAGCATCTTACGTGGTTTATTTTCTAATGTGAATAAAATATGGGTTGAGGAGATTTGCAAATCATTGAATTCTGTTTTTATTTAGGTACATATCATCCCAACTTTATTTGAATTGGGGTTGTACTTTGTATGAAGTTAAGCAATTACACTTTTCATGGTATTGTTTTTTAGGCAGCTTCACGGCACTTTTATATTCCTCCAACTATGGATGAGTCTAACCTAAAGAAAATAAATTCTGCCAATAAAACTCTAGTTTGCCATATTAGGTTGGTACTCTGAACACTTGTGTTTTTCAACGTCAATGCAAGTCATCTTGGCGGATGCAAGTGTCACTGAAGATAAACATAACATGAAACGTGGTCATGTGGGACTGAACACAAAGGGATGTAAAGTCAACAGAGTCTTAAAGGAAGCAGAGGGGCAGAGAAAGAAAAACACAAAGATCATGAGAACCAGATGAGCGGAAATATTACCAGTTTACCAGCATCCATGGTCGCTTTGAGCCTCTTGCCGAGCTCGGAGCCCGAAGCCACCATGGCCCTAAGCATGTCGCCAGTGGCCAGGTGGCAAACGCAGTACTGCTCTGCTAGCCGAGGGGCCTGCGGGAACAGAAAGACCACTCATGTTACCATTCTATTTTAAACAAAGCTAGAAATCATCACCACTACCTACGTAAATATAACAAGGGTTTACGCGTCTTTTTGCCAACTGTTTTGTCGAAGATGCTGAAAGCATCAAAGCAGTTTGTACAGTTCAGCTGTTAAATCATTAGCAAAGTTGCACAGATCCCCTCTTTCGCTGAACCAACTCAAATTCAAAACCTAAATTATTAGCTATGCAGGCTATGGCTAGCATATTCAGTTGTCATATACAGAACTCAACAGTTTCAGTCTAGTAATTATTGGGAACATCTCTTCGAATAAAGTAAAAGAAATAAGTTACAAATTTATGTTTGTAACTGTTAAGTTTGGCAATTAAGCTCATTAGAATCACGTAAAAAAAAAATCTGACAAATAAGGTACCAAACATGTTATGTATTCAGAAGCAGAACAGTAGTATTTTGCGTATTGCTTCACTTGCAACACAGCAGGACGACGCATGCAAGTAGTTAACTTCAATCTACCAATCATGATAGAAAATATGATAGAAAATAACTTTTAAAGCTATTTCGACTTACTAAGACACATCTGAGGAGCTGGAATCTGAAAATGATGAAACATGCTTGAAAAAAATAATAAAAAAGACTGAAACCAATGATCAAATACCTCCCAATTATTAGTTCTCAACGCATTAAAATAAAACAATCCACCTTTCCAGAGCCAGTGACTCTAGAAAGCATTTACAAAGTGGTATTGCCACAGTGCTGGTTAGCAACAACAGACGACAGACGAAGATTATAACACAGACACTGCCCATGTGCGTGCATGTGTGACTGCTCTGAGGCTATTACACCATGTAGAGTTGTCTAAGAGAAATTGAAATCTGGAAGTCTGGGTTTCCGTCTCAAAAGGAAGTTGAAACACTAATCATTCACTTATGTAACTTGATTACCACAGAGAAGTTATTTATACCCCACACAGCCATAACTGAACCAATTACAAAAAAGAATTGGTGCACACACTTTAATGCGCAGGCTTGGGAAAAAGGTGCAAATGCAAGGCTTTGCTCAGGGTTATAAGAATGAATACAGATACATTATTTAAAAATTAAGCCATAAATTTAGGTTCGATTAGATTTTGTATATTATCAATGTCTTAAATGAAAGACATTTTCTTCTCTCAGCTGTTCTCCCCTTTCCTCACAGTTATCCTCAATTCCTGTTTATGTGACCATCACCTGAACCATCCCACCTGCATGCAGACATTGTCCTCATTATCCATAAAGTTTATAGTGTATACATGCACTATATATTAGCCATCTGCTGCTGCCCATTTAATTGTATATTCTACTGGCCATTTCTTTTCTGTACAACACGGAAACGACCTTTACACTCAGATTTGATAAGTCTGGGTAGTGTTTTTTTAATCCGGAGTCCAATGATGTCTGGATGGGAGGGAAGTAAGATCACGCCATTAACTAAGAGAATTTAAAGTTTCACAAATCCGAAACAGGGCTTTGACTAGTAACTTCAACTTCCACTAAAACAAATATTGCATATACACCTTTACTCTACGGTGTCTGATATAGAACGACAATAGTTCCTTTCTATTATTTAGAAATTAGGCAGATAGCCTGACAACAATCACAAATGGAACCGGCATGTAAAGACCAACACCAGTGAAGTGCCATTGGTTTTGGCATTAGCATTGGAATTAGCATTAGCATCAGATTGTGCTAAAACCGACCATGCGCTTTAAACTAACGTCATCTCTAGCTAACGGCTAACAGCTAGCTCTGGTACCTGAGTTCCTTTCCCAGCTCCGGGCGGTCCGAGCAGGATGGCACGAATCCCCTCATGCACATCGGCTATTGCCTCCTTCAGCTGCGTGCTGGGGGCCATGTCTGGACAGGGAGACCACCGGAGCAGAAACTTTCAATGACAGTCTCGTATCGTACTGGTGACACTTCAGCCAAGTTGGCCGGAAAGGAAGCGCCACCACCTTCTTTTCGTTACATCACCTAAACCCCGCCCATGTTAGATAATTCGGCATTTGATTGGTTATTGGACTCTTCTATCAAGAATTGTGTTCAATGACTGGATGGATTTTGTACCTTGCGTAACTTCCGAACAAGGCTTCAATAAAATGTGTGCAGAGGTATAAATCATTTTCTAGTATTATGGATTTTATTCTTGAAATATTTCTAATTCGGATAGAGGTGGGAGAAGTACAGAGATGTTGCACTTTATTACAACTGGCAAAACACTGAGTTGTGTATACCTATATGTTATGTATGCTATAAGCAAAATCATAATTTCAAAACTTTATGCCAAATTACACACCTATTGACATCAGAATATGTTTTTACCACACTTATGCCACACAAAATAGTGTCAAATCCAAAGTGTTTCTTATTTTTTTTCCATCACCATAATTATGCAACAAACATTGGTTTCCCACCACTTCCTCAATGAAAGCATCAAACGAAAAAAAAGCAACTTTTTTGAGTTAATTTGCCGTAAACCATTTGTTATGGCCAAACAAAACGGAAGCGACGCATTTCTAAATGACTTAACAATTTTGAAAACATCACATTTTAGGGAACAAGAAGCTTTTAAATTCCTTTCACAAACCTTGAAGATTAACATTTGGTATTTAGTTCTCATGTTGGTCACACAGCAGAAGAATGTCTGAAGCTGATTTGTACTGTGATGTCATGTTCACAAATTCAAGAGAACGCATCATAGGTGAGTCTTGAACATTTTGTATGTCTTAAAGTTAAAAGCAGATTGAAGCAGAGATGTAGAGTGACTGTACAGATAAACATGTGGAAATAACAGTAAACTGAGCAAAGAAAAAGTCAGATGTTCATGATAATATCTGTTTACTCCACTTATATGCTACCAGAGCTTTTCAATGAAAACAATGTAAATAGAGCCATGCAAGAAATTTTAGAGTTATATGTTTTTTGTTTTGGTTATCAGAATTTGACTCAAATCTTACAAATGTATGAGCACTGAGCAGATATTTGCATCATATTCAGCAGTTGTTTGGGTTTGTGTTACAGACAATGCTTCTTTGAACGAAACCACTTACTCCGAAGTGAAGATCTCAAAATTGCAGCCATTCACAGAGCAGTCAGGTGGGTAATATGTTAACAAATAAACTGGAATAGGTTTCAGCCCTCTGTCCTTCGTAGCCTTAGCAGATAAGATAAGGGGTGGATGGATGGAAGGATGGATGGATGAGTGGAATGGACAACACATAATACTTTTTTTCCCCAAAATAATACCATGAATTGGAAACACAAAACATTTGATTGCATGTGTGTACAGTTGCAATAGTCATTGATTTTCCTATCAACAGAAAATGTATTGGTAATTATGTTAATGTTAATGTAATTTTCAAATCCGTGGTAAGTGGTAAAAGTTTTAGTTTAACACGTAAATATCTCAGATTTTCATACACCTTTATAAAAGTAATGAGAGTGTCTGTGGGTACGGGACTGTTAGTCAAAGAAAAAGACATCTAAGGACATCAGCTTGAGAACTAATTTCACAGTTTTCAGTTGTTTGTTGTTGTTGTTTGTTTGATGGTTTCTTTGTTTTCTGTCCAAATTATAAATCAACAAATTAATTGGCAGAGTAAGCAATAATAAAGTTAGATGGTTGCAGCCCTGCTAATTAAATATTACAACAAATCAGACAGGTAGTCACAGTACTTAAAAAGAATTGTGTTTATTTAAAAACCTGATCCAAACCTGAAAGTCTGATTTTAATTTATTTTCTTTATACTTTGTTTGAGATCTTCTGCTTTCACCAACTAATATTGGCAAATAAAAAACACGTGTTAAATTAAAAAGGCATGAAGAAATCATAGTGTCTTCATGCCTGAGGAACTCGGCATTAAAAAAAGGTGTTTATAACTGTTTAGTCAATTGTTACACAAGGTGTCAAAATGCAGGTTTCCTGTTTGTAACTTCTCCACTGATTTTACACTGTGGTTGTCTGTTGGTTTAGTGTGTTTATGTCAGTAACCATAGCAATACAATACGAGAAGTACACAAGCTCATTACTCAAGTAAAAGTGCAAGTAGTTGCTTAAAAACAGTTTAGGTACTAAGTGCTCTCAAATTTAATAATCCAAGAGAGGTTATCTGCCTTCATGGGAACATACAGGTGAGTATCATCAGCACAGATGTGAAAAATTAATTCCACAACTGCATTTCATTTGACTGATATGTGATATACAGTATGATAAAAAAAGTGGATGTACTTTATAGCATTTGAATGTTAGGGTTCCATTTATGCAAGAAGATATTGAGTTTGTAATTTTCCTATCATTGTGTCCATAATCTGCTTATACAAATTCTCATATTTCATTTACATTTCTGTCTCTTGGACTTATTCAGTGGCTTCCCAACAAGTGATGTCAAACAGAGGGTCAAAGGTCACAACAGAGAGAGTATCTCTGCTGGTTTTCGGTGTTCTCCTCATAGCTGCTGTGATTGGTCTTGCCGTTGTCTGTGAGTTAATCAGATTTTGTCCATATGTGTAGATTGACTTTCATGACAATTAGGTGTCTAAAACCAGAAATAGACACATTTTAAACATCCAACATGTCTATCATCAGAAACATTCATTTTGTTTTACTGCAATTTATAGTTTTTATTGCTTTCAGAGCAATAATCTGATGTCATTAAATCATCACATCACTCTGACTTATTATTAAAGGAGTTTTTTTCTAATAGCTAGATTTTAAATTAGCAAATTCTCACTGACATTCTTTGTCTTTTAAATCAGCGTTTTATTATCTCAAAACCAAGGACGATCTCCAAAGACTACAAAAACATTATGACACAATAAAGGCAAATCTCACAGGTAAGAATGTCAGGGTTTTAAATTCCACACATTTTGGACTGAATTTGGATTTTATTTTTCAATGACCATTTTTGTTTAGTATAAGTTCACGTTATTTCTCTGTCCTTTGATTGAAGTCTGAAAGAGCTTTGCTCACATACAGTATTGTAAGCATTGTAAGACAGTCGTACATTAGGAGAAACACATTAATTAACTTTGTGTGAATGTTTCACAAATTTTTACTCTTCAAATTAAAGATGTAAATGTAAACAGTGATTTCTTCATCCTGACTGAAGTCTTTGCTATACTATCTAACAGCAATACCTGGCAAAAATGCACAATGCCCAAAGTGTGAAAGATGCTGGGAGCTCCATGGAGGAAAGTGTTATTATTTTTCTTTGAATGCTTCATCCTGGCAACAGAGCAGAGACGACTGTGAAAGTCGTGGAGGAGATCTGGTTAAGATCGACAGCAGAGAGGAGCAGGTATAAAACACTGCAACACCTTCACATTTTCCCATATTTGATCACATATATGATGATCACAGTGAAACTCTTCCTGTTTAGAAATTCCTAGATGAAACAGTGAGAAACAAAATGATGCATGGTAGGGACAGCTTCTGGATTGGACTGACAGACTCAGTAGAAGAAGACAAATGGGTGTGGGTGGACGGATCACCGCTCAGCACAAGGTTAAATTGAAAACATTTTATTCCATTTCCTGCATGAAAGTTATAAATTTTATTGATCCAGGTCACTCTGTTCCGCATCTCTCAGTTTGACTTTTTGGAGCCCGGGTCAGCCGACTAACTGGGCAGGACAAAATCCCAATGAAGAGGACTGTGTGATGATGGGAGAGAAAAGAGAAGTTCTTGACCTGAGCAGGTGGCATGATAGACCCTGTGACATTGAACTAAGAAGAATTTGTGAGAAGTCAGCAGAAACTGGACTTTAAGGTCACGTGTGTCTGTATTCCAGGTAAGATTAAATTATGAGCCAAATGAATATTCATCAGACAACCACAAATACGCTGCTTGTGGCTCATATGTTTTGTACTCCTTTATTAAAAATAATCAGACTATAAATATGGCAAACAATGTAATTTCAAAAACGTGTATTGTTGCTTTCCATTTGTATCATGTGTTTATTGAAAAGCATTTCCTGTCTACTGATGTCCTGTTCATGTTGATTAAATATGTAGCTTTGTATTATGACAAGTACATGAACCTCTTTTCTTTGGATGTCAACAAACTGATGAATTAAAAGACAGCATGTACATTTGTAAGTTTCTCTCAACCTCCTATTTGTTAAACTGTAAGAATTTCGAGGGACTGGTCACATTTCTGTGGAGCTTTAAACCTTTTTTTTATAAGAGTGTGTTGCATATACGTACACGGTACCAAGGCACCACAACGCCTAAGCTACAATGGTTTACTGTGAGCAAATTAGAAATAGCCCACAGTAGAAATAGACCCAAGTCAAGACAGGGAGAAAGGACAAAGTCTTAGGCGCTTTGGACTAAACAGCAGCTGTTTAAAACTTACTGGCAAACATCAAGATGGTCTTTGTCATTGTTGTAATTTAGAGACCATTCAGCATTAAAGTAGTGTCTGTTTTTGGGTGAGAGAGTTTCTGTTTTAACTGTTTTAAAACTTCTAAAAGCAGCAGTGGAGGAACCTAAAAGCTAAGTCCTAATTATCACGGTAATATCACTTTTTATAACATTGTTTTCATGAGCCATCGGAGTGTGATTGAAAAGTGGGTGATTGTGGCAATAAAAGTTTCCTTATCAACTTAATCCACTGCAGAGAAACTAGATGGTAGATCAACAGGAAGAGGAACTGTGCAAGAGTTAAACACTAACTTTTAGCCAAAATCAAGGTGAAATAATTGACTTTTATACATTTATACAAGGGACTCATTGAGTACAACACAGTATTAACAAAGTATATTATAATATTATAGTATTATATAAAGTATGTTAACAGCATATAAAAAAGAAAATGCAACAAAAGTCAGAAATGTCAGCAAGAGGAAATTATGTACTAACAAGTTCTGCAACTTTGGGTGATTTCCACTAAATATGCGTAATTTAAAACCTCACAGTCTAAGTGTGTCTGAAGAAAAAAGTGTCTAGATCAAACAGAAAGCACAACATCAATATCATCAACATGGTAAAAATATATACGATTCAAGTAGTAGTAGTAATAATTGGTAATAATGACCATAATTAATAAGAAAATATAAGAAACATATGTGTGTTGACATAACAATAATAAACAGAAGATAGTGAGTTTAAATCAACTTGCATGTACAGTACATGTTGTAGTGCGGTGTACTGTGTTCCTGGGGACTAAACCAGTGGAGTTGGTGGGTCTTGTTTCAGGGGCCTTCCAGGCTGATTTTCTCTGTGAGGGGAGTTTTTGGAGGAGATGTTGGCAAAAGGGAGGCATGTTCTTTCCTCTTGGATTTCTGTTTTCCGACCCTGGAGGTGTAGATGGGGGAATCAACACAGTGACGGAAAAAGGAATGAATGATTCAAAGACTCCAGTGTGAAACTGCTTGGGCAAATAAAAAAAAAAGTAAACCTATCCTTCAAACTAACTTCCCCGATTTCACATCATACCACACTTAGTTTGCGACACATTGATCTTTGACTTTGTAAGAAGGCATCGTTTGTTTTTTCTACACAAAGAGGAAGTGGCACATTCTTTCAAATAACCGTACAGATAAAAACTGAGAAGTCTTGTTCTTGATTTGGCACTTGGTACTTCGCCACCCTGTCTCACAGTAGTAGAACAGTATAACTTAATTTATGTCTCATTAAAAGTCACTGATGGTCACACAGCAGAAAAATGACAGAAGCTGAGGTTTTGTACTGTGATGTCACGTTCGCAGAATTTAGGGGAAACACTGAAGGTAAGTCCTAAATTCTTATATGTCTGAAAGTTGTATCGAAACAAACAGAAGTGAACTGTACAAGTTGAAATGTGTCCGTTTATTCCTCTCCTGAAGTTTTAAAGATACTGCCAGAGTTTTCTAAAGCAAAAATATAGTTTTTCATTACCAGCCGTTTGGTTTTGTGTTGCAGAGATCACGTCCTTATCCACAGAGACCACTTACTCTGAAGTCATGAATCGGAAAACTCAGCCATCCACAGAGCAGCCAGGTGGGTAATAAACTTCAGTCAGAAATCAATTTATAGCTAAATTTGAGACATATTTCAGCACTGAAATTTAAAAAAATGAGGATGGCTGTATTTTACAAATATTGTACAGTAATACTGTAATTGCATTACAATGACACAGGCTTCAACTGGAGTAAATATATATATATATATATATATATATATATATATATATATATATATATATATCTCCTTATATCTATATAGATAGATATACATTTAGTCTGTTGTTACACAAACTTTAAAGCCTTGTGTTTTGGGTTTCTACTGTATTATGTGTTTACTCAGATTTTAAATGGATAATGATGATAAAATGTAATATGTAGTATGTAATGTAGTATATTTATATAATAAAGTTTACACAAAAAGAACAAATTAGATAACAACAAAGGCAGAGAAATGCCAGTAGGCTTATGTTGTGTAAAGATCCGTTACGTGTGTACAAAGCTCTAACATACACATAATACAAAACTAAAGATGGTAACAAGAAAACATCATTAGCATCATGTGATGCAGCAGACAGATCTGAATTTGTTTGAAATTTAAAAAATGAAACTCTGTATCTGCTGCCAAATTATAGAATTAATATGCAGTGGTTCCTACAAGTGAAAGTGTTTATTTAGTGTGTGCAAATATAATTCCAATTCAAAAAAGTTGTGATGTAAAGAAAAACAGAATGCAATGATTTGCAAATCTCATCAACCCATATTTTATTCACAAAAGAACATAAACAACATACCAGATGTTGAAACTGAGATATTTTACCATTCCATGGAAAATATTAGCTTATTTGGAATTTGATGGCGGCAACACATCTCAAAAAAGATGGAAAAGGGGAAACGAAAGGCTGGAAAAGTAGTTGCTGCACATCAGAAACAAATGGAAGAGCATTTGACAACTAATTAGGTTCATTGGATTTCAGCAGGACAATGCTAAACCACAGACTGCATCCATTACAACAGCATGGCTCTGCAGGAGAAGAGTCCAGGTGCTGAACTGCCTGCCTGCAGTCCAGGCCTTTCACCAATAGAAAACATTTGGTGCATCATGAAACAGAAAATCTGGCAACAAAGGCCCAGGACTGTTGAGCAGCTAGAATGCTGCATCGGACAATCATGGGACAACATCCCTCTCCTGTAACTCCAGCAACTGGTCTCCTCACTTCCCAGATGTTTACAGACAGTTGCTAAAAGATGAGGGGATGCAACACATTGGTAAACATCACCCTGTTCCAACTTTTTTGAGATGTGTTGCTCCCATCAAATTTAAAATGAGCTAATATTTTCCATGAAATGTTAAAATGTCTCAGTTTCAACATCCGATATGTTGCTTATGTTCTGTTGGGAAGGAGACTTTATTAAAATATTAAGTAATTTACTACAAACTACCATAATTCTTTCTTGATGACACGCAAATTCTCAATTTTCTTTATCATTTCTGTCTCTTTGACCCATTCAGCAGCTTCCCAACATGTGGAGTCAAACAAAGGGTCAAAGGTTACATCAAAGAGACTGCTCCTGCTGGTCCTCGGCATTCTCCTCACAGCTACTGTCATTGCCCTCTGCGTTGTCTGTAAGTTTATAAGATTTTGATTTCGTACATTTGAAAAGCTAGAAAAAGACTTCAATTTTCAATAATGGAATAAACGCACATGTACTGCGCTGACTGTTAAGTTTTCCCCTGTTTGTGTGCATAAAAGCAAGAATTTACAACAATGCAGTTCATTTCATCTCACTTGTTGCTTGTAAACCCTTCATTTTAACAGTGGGTTCTATTTTCAGGAAAGCTTTGCAGTCGCCACATGTAATTATTACAGTAATTTCCAAAAGTATCAGAGATTTAAGACCAATTTATTTGCATTAGTTGTGCACTGAAGATATTTGGGTGCAGTCACACAAAAAGTATTTTGTTTTATGTTGTTTAAAACATCTAAAACTACCTACCAGGAAAAAAATGAAACTCTGAACTTGTGCACATGCATATTTTCATCTCAAACCCAAATTCAACTTCAGTACAGTCCCCATTCAATACTTTTGAATCCCTCCTAATTAATCTGTAAAGACGTTTACTTAACAATCACATTGTCCTTGTTGTTCATTATAAAGTACTAACTTTTATTTACCACTTTTTTCAGTTTTTCACAATTTACAAATCAAGAAAAAACTTCACGACGCTCGGAGGAGAAATTTCACAGGTAACGTCTAACAAACCTCCCTTTGTCTTACTGTGTTAAAATTCAAAAACTTTCCTGTCTTTTTTAACAAACGTAAAGAGGATTTTTTTCACCTGACTGATGTCTTTGCTGTAAACTTTTACAGATGAACCATGTCAGAAGTGTGAAGAAGGCTGGGAGCTACATGGAGGAAAGTGTTATTATTTCTCCAAAAAACCTTCATCCTGGAAGCAGAGCAGAGAAGAATGTGTCCGTCGTGGAGGAGATCTGGTTAAGATCGACAGCAGAGAGGAGCAGGTATAAAACACTGCAGCAGCTTCATGTTCTCACATATTTGATCACATAAGTTTTATTATCTCAGCACAGAAAAGTCACAGAGTCATTTTCACCACCTCTGATTGTTCAGTCATTCCTGGAGAAACGTTTGAGAAACAAAATGGATAATGAACAGGACAAGTTCTGGATCGGACTGACAGACTCAGAGAAAGAAGGCAGATGGTTGTGGGTGGACGGATCAGAACTGGACACAAGGTTTAACTGTTGTAAAAACCTGTTTGTTTATCTTTAATCTCAGTTTTACCAGTTTTATTGAACCTGATCTTTCTGTTCCACATCTTTTAGTTTGCGTTTCTGGATAAGAACTGAGCCAGACGACTTTAAAGGAAACCATGGGGAACATCCTGATGGAGAGGACTGTGTGAGGATGGGGGAGAAAGGAGGAGCTGTTGACCTGAAGTGTTGGTTTGATCAGTCCTGCAACAACCCTCACAAAAGTATATGTGAGAAAGCAGCACAAACTATATGTTATGTTTGTAATTGTAGTTTGTAATACAGTGAAGCTTTAGTCATCAGCTCCATTAACAATCTCAGTACAGGATGCAGAACATGGAGCAATGCTGTTTCTAGAAAACTAATGTCACCAACAATGTGAGATGTTGCAAACATTTAATGATAACACTGAACACACACTGTATGTTATACTGCACAGCAAAGATTAATTGTTTTAAAACCAAACCAAAAGTAATTTTGTCCTTGAAAGCATTTATTTAAGGTGTTAAATAATGTAGGAAACTGTGCCATGTAGCAAACAGCTGACAGTGAGAACAACAAAAGTAACCAGCTTGTTACTGTAATATTTATAGCTGCACTGCTCTTAAAATGTTTAATGAATGATGTTTAACCTTAAACCGTCTCATTTGTTCTGTTCTCACAAAAACTGGCTGGAAACAACGGATCCTTCATTAAATAAATACAACACAACTGGTGTGACTTCTTAGACCTTTTAATGCTAATTAATTTAAATTGTATCACTTTGTGTGATAAATGTATTGGAAAGCATTTGCTATTGATGTTGTTCTCCTGTTAAACACATCTGTAGTTTTATTTATTACTTTTAAAAAGGAACTTTTCTCACTGGTCCCCACTCCCCCGACCCAACAAATCTGGCATCCACTTACACTTCATTCTCACCTAAAACTGCACCACAGACAATATCCAGTCACTCCTCTGCATCAGATCATTTCTTCATTAGTTCACGATCTTCCCCCTCTAGACCTTCTCATACTCAGACCTTCTCATACTCAGACCTTCTTATACTCAGACCTTCTCATACTGAGACACCACCTGAGTTTCAAGTCTCTCATTCCTGTGGAGTTTTCTTCCCCGGTCTGTAATCCTACCCACACTTAGATGTCCTGTATGTGTCTTTTTCCTCACAGTGTCATCAAGGAAAAAATTGAAACATCTAGGTTTAGCAACTCTCCCGAAACTGTTCTCCACTTTCACATCAACCCTCCACTCCTTCAACTCCCCGTCCACGTCTCTCACTGCTGACGACTTTCCCAGCTTCTTCACTAACAAGGTTGCAGGCCTCAGCTCCTAGTTCCCTCATCCTGCTAACTTCATCAAACAGCACATCACTCTCTCTGTTTCCCACTCTGAGGACCACACATCCTCACTCCTCTTCTCAGACCTGTTCTCTAGATCCCATCCTCTGCACTCTCCTTCAAGCAACTGTACCCTCACGGATCCCAGCCATTACACAAATCCTACACACATCTCTCACAGCAGACATCTTCCCCAACTACTGGATCTAGCTGCATTCTTTTAATCCATGTGAACTACCAGATCCTCCTGTCTACACTTTCTTTGGCATCACTGGTGCAGCTCTGGCCTGGCTCAGGTCTCACCCATCTGGATGTATCTTCAAGGTTTCTTGACAGGGGCACATTTCTAACCCTCACAGATTCTTCACCTGTGGCCTGCAGGTCTTTGTTCTTGGTCCTCATATTTCCATCTATACTACATCCCTGCCTTCTATAGTCCACTCACTCAGATTTTCTTATTATTCTCTGCAGCACTATGCAGACCTGACACTGCCAGTATTTAAGAAGACAAAACTTCCTCTGCCCTTTTTTCCCCTCTGCACTTAAACTATTAAAATAAAATTTCGATCTGTCCGATCCAGCACGTGTGTCTTTATTCTCATAGCACCGTGCTTTTGAATCATTTTGTTTTATTTAAACAGATAAATTATTAAACATCGGAAAAAAAAACAGTGAAGTCATCTGAGTGTGATTGAAACGTGTGAAATGTTTTATGTGGCAGATGACATTTTCTCATCTACTGTGTCCACTACAAAAAAACTAGACGGCAGATAAACAGGAAGAGGAACACAAACTGTGAGACAAAGCATCCAGTTAAACACCGACTTTTAGCCAGAATCAAATTAACTATCTGACACCACACATAATTTAAAAGCCAACGAGGAAATGACAACAAAGGCGGAACTTTCAGCAGACTATTGAGTAAGAAGCTGTAGCAAAAAGAGGAAACAAAACAAGGAAATTTTGCTTTGGGGCGACTTGGTCAATGTTGTATAGTCCCAATACAGTAACATTAATAAAAAGAAGAAAAAGAAGAAGAAAAACAAGAAAAAGAAGAAGAAGAAGATGAAGAATAGTTACATTCTGTATTGGAACATGGGCTGTGTTCGTACTGACATGATGAAAGTGCAAGTGTAGTAAATAGAAGTTTTTCTTTTACCAAAAGATCAGTGAGTTGTTTTGTTTAAATATAGAAAAGAAAAACTGCAAACCCAACCCTCAACTATTTTTTCTTCTATTTATATGTCAGAACTAAAACAATATCAATTTCCTATTTACAGTTTGAATTCTTCTATGATCTCCCATTTTGAAAATGTTCCCTTAAAAACATATAAACACAGTGTATATGAGAACATGATTTGTTTGTGTACACAAAGAAAGTGAAACGTTCATTCAGAGGCCTTGGTGAGTAAGGACATATAATGAGGAACAAGGCTCATGTTTTCTTCCTTCCTCAGAGTATTTTAACTCTACTCTGTGAAACATGTTTCAGTTCTTCATAAACCACACTGATGGTCACACAGCGGGAAAATGTCTGAACCTGAGGTTTTATATTCTGATGTCAGGTTCACAGGAGCGAGGGGAAATGGCAAAGGTGAGTATTAAATTCCTTATGTATCTTAATGGTTTATAGAAAGATGAAATAAAGATATAGAGTAATTTGTGGAAAAAGAACAACCATTCTTTTGTTCATGGTAACGCTGTTTACTCTACTACCAAGGTTTTCCAATAAAAAACTTAAAGAGATGCTTCATTTGTTTGACAGAGTTTTGGGCAAATCTGAAACATTTGCTATGCATTTAAAAGCTGTTTGCTTTTGTGTTGCAGAGGCCACTTCTCCATCGGAGGAAACCACTTACTCTGAAATCAAGATGTTGAAAACTCAGCCACCTGCAGAGCAGCCTGGTGGGTAATAAACTGTATCCTGAGATAAAAATACGCCACATTACTATTAATTGTATCCCCCAAAAATGTGTATTTGTCAGCAGTTCAGAGGTCAGTTCTTATAAACGCAAAAACGTCTGATTGTATGAAAAACGTGAAAATTGTGGATTAGTTGTTTCAGCGTCTCAGAAGTGAATATTTTCCGACTTTGGTAACACACTACATTAGACTTTACTGAATATATTTAGGTTTGATGCTGTTTTTTTGAATAGCACAAACATTTTCCACTTTTTAAAGTTTCATACTATGTGATTTATCAAATGAGAAGATATTTGTCCAGTTAAATGATGAAAACAATTGTTAGTCACAGTCCTCATCATGAACAAAAAATCTTTTACAACAGAGAAGAATTTGACTGCCAAGAAATTACATTCCTGACTTTAGTGATATTACATAAACTGTGTAAATATAAATCAAATATTACATTATAATATCCTAATCAAATACAGTTTACTATATACTGTGAGGTTGAGTTCAGTTCAGTTTCTCACCTGAACTGGTGGTAACAAACATTCTTTCTTGTAATATTTATTATCACAAATGCTAATATGGAAATAATAAAGGAACCAGTCAATGTTTATATTTACTGTAAAATGAAGTGAAGAGAAGAAGTCGATATTGTGGAAAACTAATGAGGAAGTGACGAGGAGGAGGTTACATAGTCGACTGCTACACACATGAAAATCACCTGTTTTCTGCTTAGTACCTTCGTGCTAAAAATGGATAATGTGTTCTATAAATAAACTGAACTTAAAGTTGATCAGTGACAATAGAAACAGCTTCTGTTGCTCTGTTGGTAAAACAAACTGTGTCCTGTCACTGTAACAAGTTACAAGACTAATTACAGGCTCTAAACTGTGTTTAGTCACAAAAGTATCTAATATGACTGAGTTACTAATAAAAGTAATAAAAAGTGTTTTTGAAGGTGTGGTTATCTTTTGGCAATAAAAAGTAAACACACATAACCTTAATATTGTTAATGACACGGACATAAAAGTGCAGATAGTTCTCTGTTTCTCATAAATCTATTTTGTCATTTGTGTATAAATGCAAGGAGAGAATAAAATGTGATTTTTATTAATTTACTTCTATGAATTTAAAAGCTATTTTAAATTCAAAAGTGTCATCTAGCTGGAAGCAATAATAAAGTGTTATTGGGGGAAAGGTAAAACCTACTAGATGAACTTTGAGTATACATTGTCTATTTGTCCCCTTATTTACTCTTTAGTCCACAGAGGAAACAAACTGCATTTGTTCTACACAAAAGGTTACGTAAAAATAAGTAAATTAACTAAAAGCAAAACTTTTAAAGCATAATTTCACATATAAATTTCACATATAATTTTTAATTTTAATTGAAGTTCTAAACTAAAACAGACAGTAAAGATGGCTGCTACAATAACAGTAGGAGGCAAAAGAAATTCTGCATTAGCATCAAGTTTTGCAGAAGGGAGATTAGACTTGTAGTGTATTTTTATTTGGAGACTAAAGTTTAACATGTGTTTAGAAGCTTATTGTAGGACTCGAAAGTCGCTCATGAAAGCCACTTAAGAGAGGTTCCTTATGAACTTGTTATACCACATGCACAAGACAACTCCTAATAGATCTGAGTACAAGACATTAGACACGGCAAGTGGACGTCGGCATGGTGTCAATGTAAACTCCACCCACTGGCTAAACCCTACAGAATAACCCACAGACAGAAAAAGAAAGCAACTCCCACGATCCCTAGCGCCCACAATTCTCAGTCTCAGCCAACCCCCCCCCCCCCCCCCCCCCCCCCCCCCCGCCCCTTGGGTTGAGACAGTACGCTTTGACTCCTGTGGCTGAAAGTGTTTAGTGTGTGCAAATACAATGTTACATAATCTTCTGCAAATCTACCACAACTCAATTTAGTCACGAAGCTTCTTTACCATTTCTGTCTCTTTGACCTTTTTAGCAGCTTCTCAACAAGTGGAGTCAAACAAAAGGTCAAAGGTCACATCAGACAGAGTGCCCCTGCTGGTCCTCAGTGTTCTCCTCACAGTTGCTGTCATTGGTCTCTGCGTTGTCTGTGAGTTGTGTCAATACATATGAATGACATTAAGGGACATTTAACAAACAAAACCAAAGTAATTCTTGTTCTTATTTGTGTTGTTCTGGAATAAAACCTAGTTCAGTTCATACACTGTCACTTCCAGACATTTTGGAAGTGTCAGTCCACTTGTGTACTTTACTTTGCAGTAAAGATACTTGGGGGATCTGATACAAGGTGCTGTGACCTATGTGGTTTCTTTGTTGTTAATCAGGTTTTGATAATTTCCAAACCAAGAAAACTCTTCAAACAATGAAAAATGAGAGTGAAGCCATGAAGAAAAACTTCACAGGTAAGACTGTCAGGGTTTGAAACTGTCTCCAGCAGGTTCAGACTTCATTTTCAGTTTTATGATCTTTATTTCCAACAGTTGATCAATATTAATCTATTTTTGATTAACATTTTGTTTTCTGTTCTGCTCATTTGATTAAAGTGTGAACAAAATTTTGCTTTTAACAAATTAATAACTATTAATTAAAAATATTTAAAAATAAATATTTTTATCTTCATAACAGAATGTCTCTCTGAAATAACTCAATGCACCAGGCTGCAGCCTATGTGCCCAGAACCTACTGAAGTTAATACTAGTAAGTTATGGATTTGTCTTTTTCACTTTCACAGATGATTAATAAACAGTGATAAATAACAGACACAGTGAGTCAGTCAGTGATGTATTTATGTTGCACTAGTTCAGACTGTATACTGCAGTAACTGGAGTTGTGAGATAGTAAAACTGCATCTGTAAAAGAAAAAACTTCACTTTCTCTGATTGTCTCAGTTAAAACTCAAACTTGTGTCACCTGACTGATGTCTTTGCTGTAAACTTTTACAGATGAACCATGTCAGAAGTGTGAAGAAGGCTGGGAGCTACATGGAGGAAAGTGTTATTATTTCTCCAACAATCGTTCATCCTGGAACCAGAGCAGAGAAGAATGTGTCCATCATGGAGGAGATCTGGTTAAGATCGACAGCAGAGAGGAGCAGGTATAAAACACTGCAGCAGCTTCATGTTCTCACATATTTGATCACATAAGTTTTATTATCTCAGCACAGAAAAGTCACAGAGTCATTTTCACCACCTCTGATTGTTCAGTCATTCCTGGAGGAACGTTTGAGAAACAAAATGAATGAAGCTGAGGACAAGTTCTGGATTGGACTGACAGACTCACGGGAAGAAGGCAGATGGTTGTGGGTGGACGGATCAGAACTGAACACAAGGTTTAACTGTTGTAAAAACCTGTTTGTTTATCTTTAATCTCAGTTTTACCAGTTTTATTGACCCTGATCTTTATGTTCCACATCTTTTAGTTTGACGTTTTGGAGCGGGAACGAGCCAGACAACTGGAGTGGAATACATCCTGATGGAGAGGACTGTGTGAGGATGGGGGAGAAAGGAGGAGCTGTTGAACTGAAGTGTTGGTTTGATCTGTCCTGCAACAAACCTCAGAAAAGTATATGTGAGAAAGCAGCACAAACTGGACATTATGTTTGTAATTGTAGTTTGTAATACAGCGAAGCTTTAGTCATCAGCTCCATTAACAATCTCAGTACAGGATGCAGAACATGGAGCAATGCTGTTTGTAGAAAACTAATGTCACAAACAATGTGAGATGTTGCAAACATTTAATCCACAGACAAAAATAAAAATACTTTGCTTTGAATCATTTTGTGTCTGATGTTTGTGCAGAGTCTGAATGTACAGGGTAAGATTTCTCTGAGTGTTTCTTACCAGCCTCTGTGTTCAGAGGGGCAGGGTTGGTTGAGCACTGTTTTAATAGTTATTAATAAACTATGTTTGCCCCTGTAATGTCTAATTATTAGTGATTTAATTTTGAAAATGTGCAACTGTTTCCTGAAAACATTTGGATACAGCTGGTGCTTCAGTTCATAAAAAGTTCAACTTAGATAAAGATTTGAAAAGGTACATTTAGCAGTGCAGTAGTTTCTAACAGTTAGCAAACACTTGCATCTTTGCTTGTGAAGTTCTGCTCATGATCAAAAAAGAAAAAGAAAAACATTTGCGAGACAACCATAAAAACCAGAAGGTGGCAGCACATCTTCATCTGCTTTGCAAAGAGAAAATTATGAAAATAAAAGTTTTGTTGCAGCCTAAATAAAATCATTTCTAATAAATGTCAGCAGTAACCTTGTTGTTACAGAATATAAACAAAAAATTTAAAATTTAAACGTGTTCAATTCAAACACATTGTTCAAAAACCTTGTTTCTATTTTTGACTGTGGCATAAGTTTTATTTTTACCAACAGTAAACTGTAAGGTCTGTGGCGCTGATGGTCACTAGGTGTTAAAGTGACATGCTGACACAGGTACTGCTGTGTGTTGTGCTTCACAGTACTGTTCATTCAAAAGCATTTATCCTGTTTTGGAGTTGTGTGGGATGGAGCCTATCCCAGCTGTCACTGGGCAACCGGCATTGTACAGCCGGGACAGCTTCTAATGGTAATAATGCTTTTGTTGCAGGGAAAGTTTCCACTGAAGGCAGGATCCTGAAGACTGAGCACAATGAGCTACAGAGAAGGCAACAAGCAGGAATGTGACGGTAAGTCAGTGTGAAGAAGAACTGGGAGGGAAACAAGCATCGAGTGAATTTAAGTCAGAATCCACATTAATGAAGTGACAGAGAAAAGCAGCTGATGGAAGCTCAGTGAGTCAAGTGACGTGGTCACATAAACTAATATTATTACATTAAGGAGGACAAAGAAGTGCAAGCACTAACAGGTCACACAGTAACAGGAAATAAGGATAAAACCCAAAATACCAGTGAGGGACAACTAAGAAATGATCTGCAACAGTGATGGGAAAAACAGGATACACATATACAGGATAACTGTGGGAACTGTGTGGAAACAGTAAACAACATAACTAAGCAAACTTATTCAAACAATCTGAGTCCTCAAACAAAGGCAGACGGAGAGGGACAAACAAAAAGCCAAACCTCAGACCAGAAACAGAGGAAACAAAGTCCAAAGACAGAGGTCAGGCAAACAGGAGAGCACAAAGTCCAGGAGCATAAGTAGACGAACGAGAAGGCTTTCAAAGTCCACAAACACAGAAGTACTAACTGCTGAGAAGGTGAGAGGAGAACTGGTTTGATGAGTGGTTAAGCTATTGGGAGAAACTATGAGAACAGGAAGCTGCTACGAGTGACTACAAAATAAGAGGAACAGGAAGTGAAGTTGGTGAAACTAAGACAAACTGAAGTTCATGACCAACAGTAAAGTTAGTTTTCTTATGTAGTGGAGATCAACAAAAATTATAAGTGTGACTATTTGTTCTTTTGGAACCAAAAAGCTTTTCAGTGAATTCTTATTAAATGAACATCATCACTGTGATGTAATATTTGCAGGGTTATCTTCAATAGTAAATAACAAATTGTCACTTTTTTCCTTCTGTTTAGGTTCTGAGAAAAAGTGATGATTCTGATAAATATGTAATGAGAAAATCAAGTAATATTAAATGATGATTACATTTAATCCTTAGCATTTTACCTAGTTATAATAGCAACTTGTACTCAGTGTACTTTTGAAGAATGTTTAAAAGATTGTCTCTTATACATGTTTTGTCTTGAGGTGTTTGCAGAACTGCTCCAAGGTCAGTTATTGTCTAACAGCAGACCATCCCACACTGTAGTGACCCAGAGTCACTCCATGCTCACAGGTGCTTATCAAAGTGCTGAAAAGGCAAAAGGTTTCCATAAAAGGAGTAAGGGGCTGGGAGCAGTAGCCTGAGGGTGGAGAATGTTCTGCCCAGCAACAGAAAGTTAAAAGACTAATGTGTGATGTAAAAAGTTTAAAAACTGCATAGGATGGAGAACTGAAACTCTGTTGATGTACTTCTCTCTTGCAAGATAATAAAACCCTGAAAGACAAACTGGGTGTTGAAGCTTCTTTACTGATTACACGTGAGGTGTCTAAGACCAGATATGATCATTTTTGCCATGACAAAATAACTGATTAAATCTCTCTCTCATTTTTGTTTTTATAACAGAACGTTTCTCTTAAATAAAAAGAGGCAACAGAACCTACTGAAGTTGAATAATGTGTCTGATTCATTTACAAAATACGTTCAGTGACCTTTTTAAAAAACTCTGTAAATCACATCAACATCTATTAATCAAATCTATGAATATGAAAATGCTCTTCTACTGTATCTTCTTCAGCAGATAAATATGAAGACAATCTGAAAGTGTCCAACTCTGCACAAACGTCAATCTCCCTTCAGTCAGAGCAACGTTTAGCTCCTGCTTTCTGGCCATAAGGATCTTTGTGCAGAGTTTCACGCTACAAGCAAAGTTTCTCTTTACAGCACAAACATGATTTTTTTAGATGTCAGATGTGTTCAGTCAGTGAGAAGCTGGTGGGGCAGGAATATCTGGAAAACCAGCAGGACAGGGGGTCTCTGGGACCACAGCTGATAACAATAGTTCTTTGAAATTTCTTGATGCATGGAGGAGACATGTGAACTTCAGTTTTTTAAGGGTGAGTATATTTTATAAAACTAAAAACAGATTTGTTGGTGATGTTTTTAATGTGCTCTAACACACTGGTTTACTCTTTGCTATGTTTGTTGAATTCTTAGTGTTCTCACGTTGTAAACTTCAAAATGGTTCCTGAAAAAGATCTGAATACAAATGGTTCTACGGTTAAAATAAAATGATTTAGACATAAATTAACTGTAAATATAACGACATATCATGTTGTAAATGTGAGTATTTATACTATGAGTGCAAAACTCCTGCGTGTTCGGTTTGAGAAGTTTCTTATGTAAAAAAAAGAACAAAATTAACGGAACTTTTTTATGAAGGAAACTAAACTGTAAAAAAAGTGTGAAGAAATGACCGCTGAGTTTGGGGAAGTAGTTTCTTGTCCATTTATGGCTTTATCATCAGATTTTTGACACTGATGGTCACTTGGTGTTAAAGGGACATGTTGATGGAAACTTTATGAAGAGAGAAATGTAGACTTCTGTAGTGAGTTCTGTATAATATGATCAGACGTTTTTACCTCTGCCTTACTGTAACAAAATATGAAGTATTGTGTGACAGACTATTAGTGACTATATAATAAGTACATTTGTTTTGAAGTGATCTGTGAGGTTAAAAAATGATGAGCTCATATAAATTATTATCATAGTCAAAAGCAGAAGAAACAGGGCAACGTGTTTTCTGCTGCTGTTGGTGAAACACGTCATCTTCAGTAACAGGGGTCAAGTTTTAAAGTGTTTCAGTGTCGACTCAAACTTTAAAAAGCTTGTTGCTAACCTCATTCTCACTTCTACAACATTAAACTGAACAAAAATTAAATTCCTCTTCCTTAAGACTAAATCTAAAGATTGAATCATGTTAACTGGACTTCTTTTTCTAGGTTAGAAACGTTTTGCTACTTATATAAGCAGCTTCTTCAGTCTGAATAAAGAGGAACCCAGGTATATCGTCCAGGTTGGACAGGATCAGGAATGAGGACATCAGAGGGACAGCTCATCTTGCTCATGTTTCCCTGTGGTTCACCCCTGGAAGTCAACAGCCGAAAGGAAATGAAGATGACCCCCTGTTAGAATGACCAGAGGACAAAAAAACAAAAAAGAAACCAAACAAACAATAAACTATGTTTGTCCATCCACTGTCTAGTTATCATTGTTATCACTTTGAAAACCTTAAAAACATATAAACACAGTTGATGTCTGAGAACATGATTTGTTTGTGTACACAAAGAAAGTGAAGCATTCGCTTAAGAGTAAGAAAAGAAAATGCATTTTAGGGAAGAAGATGCTTTTAATTCCTTCCGCAACCCTTAAGTGTCAGGGTAAGTGATCTAACTCTATGTTGCGAGTCTTCTTAGTTCTTCATAAACCACACTGATGGTCACACAGCGGGAAAATGTCTGAACCTGAAGTTTTATATTCTGATGTCAGGTTCACGAGAGCGAGGGGAAATGGCAAAGGTGAGTGTTTAATTCCTTATGTGTCTTAATGATTTATAGAAAGAAAATAAAGATATAAAGTGAATAAAAAAGGTATTTATAGAGATAACAACTAGTCTTATGTTCATGGTAACATAAAACACACATAAAAGTAACTTAAAGAGATGCTTCATTTGTTTGACAGAGTTTTGGGCAAATCTGAAACATCTGCAATGCATTTAAAAGCTGTTTGCTTTTGTGTTGCAGAGGCCACTTCTTCATCGGAGGAAACCACTTACTCTGAAATCAAGATTTTGAAAACTCAGCCACCTGCAGAGCAGCCTGGTGGGTAATACACTGTATTAATAAACAGTCATTATGAGATAAAGAGACACAACTATTGACTGTATTCACAAAAAATGTGTCAGAGTTCAGTACCTGTAAACAAAAACCATATGATTGTATTACAAACTGGATTCCTTTTGTTGTTTAGTTATTTCAGTGTCTCAAAAGTAAATATTTCTTGCCATTGCTGGAAATATTACATCCTAATACTATAATACAGTTTACTATCTACTGCAAGGTTGAGTTCAGTATTTATCACCTGAACAATGTAAAACTAATGTAAATGAACATTCTCCTTCTATCTCTGTCAATATTCTCTGTTTTTAACAAATGTTTTCATGGAAAAAATGAAAGAACCAGTCAGCTGTCAAGTTTAGTGTGAAGTGAAGTGAAGAAGTTAGTGCTGAGGAAAACAAATGAGGAAGTGACCATGAAGAGAACTTATGGTACATATACATTTAATCAACTGCTACACAAACTTTCAAACCTGTTTGGTTTCACCTTCAAGCTAAAAACGGATAATGTGTAAATAAATAAATAAACTGAAGTTAAAGTTGATCAGTGACAATAGAAACAGCTTCTGTTGCTCTGTTGGTAAAACAAACTGTGTCCTGCCACTGTAACAAGTTAAAGGACTAATTACATGCTCTAAACTGTGCTTTAGCTTCAAAAGTACAAATTTAACCTAATTGGGCATTATTATTATTATTATTATTATTATTATTATTATTATTATTATTATTATTATTATTATTATTATTATGTTACTCAGAAATAACTCATTAATAAAAAATTTTTTTAATTATTTGTTTATTTTTGGTAATAAAAATTAAACACACATGAACTTGATAATGTTGATGACATGAACATAAAAATATATTGTGGATTAAATCCAGGTGTCGTGTTTTTGCAGAAATCCACTGTTTCACTCATGTACAATCTCAAAGAGAGAAGAACTTCAAAAATACAATTTCTATTAATTTATTTCTATAAATTTACAAACACTTTTAAATTCAGAAGTGTAATTTAGTTAGTAGCAATAATAAAATCAAGGTCAAATGTACTAGATGAACTTCATTGTATATTTGTCCCCATATTCACTATTTAGTCTACAGGGGAAATAAACTGCATCCGTACTGCACAACAATTTCCATAATAATAAATAGAATAAAAAAGACATAAAACAAGAACAAACAGAAAAATGCCAGCAGGATTCATTTTTTAAAAGATGTTTAATTTTAATTTAACTTCTAAAGTAAAACAGATGGTAAAGATGGCTGCTACAATAACAAGAGGAGGCAACATGTGCAGCAGGGACATTGTCATTTGTTTTTATTTGGAGAGAAGAACAAATTTAAAATGTTCAAACGTTTATTGTAAAAATTAAAAGTCTGTCACAATATTAATACACTGTGGTTCCTGCAAGGGAACGTGTTTAGTGTCAAAACACAAGGGGAGGACACGTTATTAAATCTTTACCATTTCTGTCTCTTTGACCTTTCAGCAGCTTCCCAACAAGTGGAGTCAAACAAAAGGTCAAAGGTCACATCAGACAGAGTGCCCCTGCTGGTCCTCAGTGTTCTCCTCATAGCTGCTGTCATTGGTCTCTGCGTTGTCTGTGAGTTGTGTCAATACATGTAAACTGACTTTAAGGGACATTTAACAAGCAAAACCAAAGTAATTTTTGTTCTTATTTGTGTTGTTCTGGAATGAAACATAGTTCAGTTCATACACTGTCACTTCCAGACATTTTAAAAGTGTCAGTCCACTTGTGTACTTTACTTTGCAGTAAAAATACTTGGGGCATCTGATACAAGGTGCTGTGATCTATGTGGTTTCTTTGTTGTTAATCAGGTCTTGATCATTTCCAAACCAAGAAAACTCTTCAAACACTGAAAACTGAAAACGAAGCCATGAAGAAAAATCTCACAGGTAAGACTGTCAGGGTTTGAATCTGTACAACTATCGTTCATCTTTATTTCCAACAAAAGACCAACATTAATGCATTTTTTATTAACTTTTTGTTTGTTTTCTGATCTGCTCATTTGAAAAAAGTGCAAACAATATTTTTTTTCTGTTCATAAAAAAGTGATGATTCTGAAAAAAATATTTAATTTTAATCAGTAATTTATCTTCTTTCATAACAGAATGTCTCTCTGAAATAAATCAATGCACCAGGCTGCAGCCTATGTGCCCAGAACCTACTGAAGTTAAAACTAGTAAGTTATGGATTTGTCTTTTTCACAGGTGATTAATAAACAGTGATAAATGACAGACACAGTGAGTCAGTCAGTGATGTATTTATTTTGCACTAGTTCAGACTGTATACTGCAGTAACTGGAGTTGTGAGATAGTAAAACTGCATCTGTAAAAGAGAAAACTTCACTTTCTCTGATTGTCTCAGTTAAAACTCAAACTCTCTCTCTATGTGAATCAAACATAAAGAGTGATTCTGTCCCCTGACTGATGTCTTTGCTGTAAACTTTTACAGATGAAACATGTCAGAAGTGTGAAGAAGGCTGGGAGCTACATGGAGGAAAGTGTTATTATTTCTCCAACAAACCTTCATCCTGGAACCAGAGCAGAGAAGAATGTGTCCATCATGGAGGAGATCTGGTTAAGATCGACAGCAGAGAGGAGCAGGTATAAAACACTGCAGCAGCTTCATGTTCTCACATAAGTTTTATTATCTCAGCACAGAAAAGTCACAGAGTCATTTTCACTCCTCTGATTGTTCAGTCATTCCTGGAGAAACATTTGAGAAACAAAATGAATGAATCTGAGGACAAGTTCTGGATCGGACTGACAGACTCACGGGAAGAAGACAGATGGTTGTGGGTGGACGGATCAGAACTGAACACAAGGTTTAACTGTTGTAAAAACATGTTTATTTTTAATCTCAGTTTTACCAGTTTTATTGACCCTGATCTTTGTGTTTCACATCTTTTAGTTTGAGGTTTTGGAGCGGAAAAGAGCCAGACAACTGGAAAGGAAACAATGAGGTAAATCCTGATGGAGAGGACTGTGTGAGGATGGGGGAGAAAGGAGGAGCTGTTGACCTGAAGTGTTGGTTTGATCGGTCCTGCAACAACCCTCACAAAAGTATATGTGAGAAAGCAGCACAAACTGGACGTTATGTTTGTAATTGTAGTTTGTAATACAGTGAAGCTTTAGTCATCAGCTCCATTAACAATCTCAATACAGGATGCAGAACATGGAGCAATGCTGTTTGTAGAAAACTAATGTCACCAACAATGTGAGATGTTGCAAACATTTAAAGATCCACAGTCAAAAATAAAAATACTCAGTTTGATCTTTTTTCACTAAAGAAATTCTGTGACCTTTTGTAAACATTCTGTAAGTCACATCAACATCTCAAATCTATAATTATACAAAATGTCTCTTACTTTATGCCTAAATCGGGGCCTTCGAGTTTCCACATCAAACTTGTCTAAGTTGCATATTTGATGATGAACTGGTTTCTAGGTCAAAATCATACATTAGCTTCTGTTTTGTGGTCAGAATGATCTGACTTTATAACATGAAGACATCATTTGTTCAGTCGGTGAGAAGCTGGAGCTGATGACCAATGTTCTAACCAGTTAAATCTCTTGATGCACAGAAAAAAACGGCAATTTTCAAAGACGAGTAAATTTTATAAAACTACCACATGTAAAAAAAAAAAAAAAAAAGACCAGAGGACAAAGACAAATACTGAAGAATCAACAGACTTTTAGTGATGTTTTTAACATGTGTTCCAACAGCCTGCTTTGCTCTAATAATGGATAATAAACTGTGTTTGTTCACACAGTCAAATTTTTTGTGTTTTCATTTTATAAACTTTTAAAAACATTGCAAACATTTAGACAAAAGATGCTACAGTTCATAAAAACAATACAATGATTTAGACATAAACTGTAGATATAACATTGTTGTATCATGTGTGTAGTGAATGTGAGTATTTATACTAAGAGTACAACAATCCTGTGGGTTTGCTTTGTGTCACGTTTAGGTTAAGGGAGGACCCAAGTGAAGAGACTGTAAGAGGGATCGCAAATAAGGGGTTTTTATTGACAGAGATGTAAATGGTGAACAGGACCAGCACACGAAAGGAGTTAACTTGAAAACAAGAGGGGAAGAGAATTACCAGAATAAACACAGCTAAGGCTCAGGGGACAAGTTAGACTTGGTAATGAAAGAACTAACAGGCTACTGAATAAATAAGGCACAGATAAACGTTAAACCACTAAAGCGGGTAAACAAGGTTTAAGGCTAAGGGGACTAAGAAATATCAATGGACAAACTACTGAACAAAGGATAACACGTAATAATGAATAAAGTAAAACGGAGCACAACTTAAACACACTGGAAGGGAAAAATACCAAAGTAACAGAGTTGGGGGAGCACATACACACAAGGACTAAGGGGAGGCAGTCACAAACAAACTCAACATAAAGCACTGGCAAACTGAAGAGCACACGAGCAAACCAAAACATGAAAAAAACAGGATAAAACAAGCGGAGAAAACTAGGGACTAGACCAAAATACTGAATTAAACAAAAGGCAAACCTCAGACCAAAACCACACAGGAAACACGGAGTCCAGGATACCAAAGTCCAAGATTCTAGAGTCCAGATCTCCCAAGAGTTCAAGAAACATAAGTTTCAGGCTTTACCAAAAGTCCAGAGTCTACTGTGGGGTTGGTGAGGATAATAATGACAACGAGGAAGACAGTAACCACGATGGGAGAGACCACATTAACAATGACGAGGATCTGGCAGGGGAGTGAAGGGAAGACTGAACTTAAATAGAGGGTGGAACAGGTGCAAACAATGTGGGACAACGAGGGCAAAGCTGGGGAAAAGAACCAAGGACAGGAAGTAAGGAGAAGGGGCCACAAAATAAAAGTCCAGGGACAGGAAGTGCAACAAGACCCTGACACTTTGAGACGTTTCAGCTATAGAAACAAGTAAATATTCAGAAATATGGTTTTTGAAGTGATTCTCTACTTGAATATTACATTTAACAAGACCTGAACATTTTAGATTTTTGCAGGAACTTTATTCATGAAACACATGTGGAACAAATCTGAACCAGAATTTACATTCATAGTATCAACATTAATAATATTTCAAATATTTTGTTTTCTTTGTGAAGTACTATGGTACAACATGTACATTTTGGAGCATCTAGTACTTTAACTTGGGAAAAGAATTTAAATGGGTACATCAACCACTACTGGAGCAGTTTGTTAGCAACTACTTCCCCCTTTGTTTGAGTACTGACTAACTAAAAACTAAAAGGCTTTGTGTCCGTAAAAAAGGTTAAAACAACCATAAAAAAAGTAGCAGTTTAGTTACAAGCTAAATAAAAATAATATATAATAAATAATTGTGAAGCAAGACACAGCATAAACCTGAGTTTGGGGAAGTAGTTTCTTGGCCATCTTTGACTTTACCATCAGTTTCAAGTGTTTTCTTTCACAGGAAACTGATCTTTGACACTGACGGTCTCTTAGTGTTAAAGGCACATGTTGATAGAAACTTTATGAAGAGAGAAATTTAAATGTGAGTTCTGTGTAAAAATGCTCATGTTTTTTTCTTAATGTGAACTATTGTGTGACAGACTATTAGTGACTATATAAAAAGTAGATTTGTTTTGAAGTGAAGTCTTAGATGCTGACAGTAACTGTCTGAGCACTGCGTTTAATTCATTACTAGATTCAATTGGTTTTTCCCAAAATGTAAATAAACCCACTCACTGTTTTAGTCACACCTTGGACCTTGTCCTTACATATGGCATTGAAACTGATAATTTAATAGTATTTCCTCATAATTCTCTTCTGTCTGACCATTTTCTAATAACATTTGAATTTACAATAACGGACTATACAGCAGTTAGGAAAAAATTCCACTACAGAAGATGTTTATCTGAAAATGCTGTGAATAAATTTAAAGAAATTATTTCTTCATCTTTTTCACCAACATGTGTCAATACTATGGTGAGTAGCCATCTTACTCTTGTACAAATTGATTATTTAGTTGACAATTCTGCAGCCTCACTGCTTATGATACTAGATACAGTTGCCCCTCTGAAAAAGAAGGCAGTGAATCAGAGGAGCCGACCTCCATGGTACAATTCACAAATGCACAGCTTAAACCAGGCATCACGAAAGTTAGAGAGGAAGTGGCGTTCCACTAATTTAGAAGAATCCCGGTTAGCCTGGAAAAACAGTTTAAAAACATACAAAAAAGCTCTCCGTGATGCCAGAACAGCATATTATTCCGCATTAATAGAGGAAAACAAGAACAACCCCCGGTTTCTGTTCAGCACTGTAGCCAGACTGACTAAGAGCCATAGTTCTGCTGAGCCTAGTATTCCCTTAACTCTGAGCAGCAATGACTTTATGACTTTCTTTACTAGTAAAATTGTAGCCATTAGGGAAAAGATTCACCAGATCCTCCCTACAAATATTACGGCTAAATCTTCATGTACAACATCTATAGAATCCTCAATAAGACCCAATCCATCTTAAACTGCTTTACACTCATAGATCTCACTGAGCTAAGTTCAACTATCGCCTCCTAAAAACTAACAACATGTCTTTTAGACCCTGTTCCAACCAAATTGCTTAAAGATGTTCTACCTTTAATAGACACGTTCATATTAGATTTGATTAATCTATCTTTAAAAACAGGCTATGTACCACAGGCCTATAAAGTTGCTGTAATCAAACCATTACTTAAAAAACCTTGTCTTGATCCAGGTGATTTAGCCAACTATAGACCAATATCTAATCTCCCGTTTATTTCTAAAATCCTTGAAAAAGTAGTAGCAAAACAATTATGTGATCACCTTCATAGGAATAATTAGTATGAAGACTTTCGGTCAGGATTTAGAGCTCATCACAGTACAGAAACAGCACTGGTAAAATGGTCTGCACTTATATAGCGCTTTTCTACCTATTGGCACTCAAAGCGCTTTACACTGCTTCTTATTCACCCATTCACACTCACAATCACACACACATTCATACACCGATGGGGGAGCTGCTATGCAGCTGGCCAACACTCACCGGGAGCAACTAAGTTGGGGTTCAGTGTCTTGCTCAAGGACACTTCGACATGTGACCGGAGGAGCCGGGGATTGAATCAACAACTGTGAGATTGGTGGACAACCGCTCTATCTTCCTGCGCCACAGTCGCCAAAAGTCACCAACGATCTTCTCCTGGCTTCAGATAATGGACTTGTGTCCGTACTCGTATTACTAGACCTTAGTGCCGCATTTGACACCATTGACAACAACATTTTATTACAGAGACTAGAACATGGATTTGGGATTAAAGGAACCACATTACAGACAGATTCCAATTTGTTCATGTTAATGATGAATCCTCTTTCTGCACAAAGGTTAGTTATGGAATTCCACAGGGCTCTGTGTTAGGACCAATACTTTTCAATCTGTATATGTCACCTTTAGGCAAAATTATTAGGAAACATTCCATATACTTCCACTGGTATGCAGATGATACCCAGCTCTATTTATCTGTGAAACCAGAAGATAATAACCAATTAGTCAAACTTGAAGCATGTCTAAAAGACATAAAGACCTGGATGTCCTACAATTTCCTACTTCTAAATTCAGACAAAACTGAAATCATCCTCTTTGGGCCTAAAAACATGAGAAATATGCTGTCTAACAATATAGTTACTTTAGATGATATAACTTTGGCCTCCAGTACTGCAGTGAGGAACCTTGGAGTTAGTTTTGACCAGGATTTTGGCGTTTACGTCACATATAAGACAATTCTCTAGAACAGCCTTCTTCCACCTACGGAACATTGCTAAAATTAGAAGCATCCTGTCTCAAAGTGATGCCGAAAAACTGGTCCATGCATTTGTTACTTCTAGGTTGGACTAATGTAATTCCCGACTTTTGGGGTCCTAGTAACTCTCTAATGGCCTTCAATTAATCCAAAATGCTGCAGCAAGAGTGCTGACTGGATTAGGAAAGGGAGATCATATTTCACCTTCACTAGCTTCTCTTCATTGGCCTCCCATAAAATCTAGAATAGAGTTCAAATCCCTGCTTCTTACATACAAAGCTCTTAATGGTCAAGTTCCATCATATTTAAAAGATCTCATAATTCTGTATCGCCCGATTAGACCACTTCGATCCCAAAATACAGGCCTACTTGTGGTTCCCAGACTTTGCAAAAGTAGAATGGAAGGCAGAGCCTTTAGCTATCAAGCTCCTCTCCTGTGGAACCAGCTTCCAATCCAAATTCGGGGAGCAGACACCCTCTCTCCTTTTAAGACTAGGCTTAAAACTTTCCTTTTTGATAAAGCTTATAGTTAAAACTGCTCACTCAACCTGAACTAGCTTTTCTCTATAAATTTATTTGTCACCACTGTATGCCATTAATTCTGTGTCCTACCAACCTGTACAATGCTTTGTTGTTGCTTTTTTGTTGTTTTGTTGTTGATTTTTGTTGTTGTTTTTTTGTTGCTTTTCGTTGCTCTTTTCTTTTCTTTCTCCACTTTCCACTCACCCCAACCGGTCAAGGCAGATGGCCGCCCACCCTGAGCCTGGTTCTGCTGGAGGTTTCTCCCATTAAAGGGAGTTTTTCCTCTCCACTGTTGCCTAGGGCTTGCTCAAGGGTGATTTGTTGGGTTGCCTCTACATACTTGTGTAGTCTGGACTTTATTCTGTAAAGTGCCTTGAGATGACTTTGTTGTAAATTGGCGCTATATAAATAAAGTTGAATTGAATTGAATTGAATATGTGAAGTTAAAAAATGATGAGCTCATATAAATTATTATCATAGTCAAGAAGCAGAAGAAACAGGGCAACGTGTTTTCTGCTGCTGTTGGTGAAACACGTCATCTTTCAGTAACAAGGGTCAAGTTTTAAAGTGTTTCAGTGTCGACTCAAACTTTAAAAAGCTTGTTGCTAACCTCATTCTCACTTCTACGACATTAAACTGAACAAAAATTAACTTCCTCTTCTTTAAGACCATAGTTAGAAGCTAATGAAGTCAGTTCACTAAGTGGAAACAGTAGTCAGTATTTTTACTGTGTAGGTTTGAGATATTCACTGATCAGTCAGAACTATAACCACCTGGTGGTCTGAATGTTGTGGTGGACTGAGGTCAGGATGGGAAATAAATAAATGTGGCCGTGATCAAGAATCAGAGAACACACCACAGCACAACTTCACCCAAACAGACTAGAACAGATGGCTGCTAACAGGTTTTACCTTAAACACACAAATCCACCGTTTGTCTAACCTGTCTGATCCACATACACACTGGGAGCAAGGAGCTGAAGAGAAACCTGTCCCATGTGGGACTGGCTGACCTGTAGGGAGGGGGGAAGCCTAACAAGCCTCATCTGAAGCTTCATCAGGATTTAAGGTAGACTGGCCTTTAAGGTGGACCTGTGTCCACTGCTACAGATGGGACTGAGAACAAGCTTATGATTCAGCAGAAACTTTATGAGACACATGTGGAAAAATCTGGACTAGATGTTCACATACATGGTATCAACATCATCCATAGTGTTTGAAGTTACTTTGTGGAGTACTTACACTTTTGTACTTTAACTACATTTTTAAGCATGTACTTAGTAGGTAAACAACTTAAATGGTTACATCTACTAGTGATGAAGTAGTTTTTTTCAGACATTGTGTTTTTCCCCTCATGAGTAAAAAAGCAGAAGTGTTACGGTCAAGACAAACATAAAAAACAAAAAGTGGCAGCACATAATAAATGTCTCAATAAACCACAGGGAATCTGAAATGAATTAATGAATATTAGTCACAGTGGTGATGGTCATGGAGACTAACAGCTGAAAAAGCTACAGGATAAATTGTCCAATTGTGTGTTTGTGCTATTAGCAAAATCTTTTGAATAAAAATGTGTGTTTCAGTGCTGAGGTGGAAAATCAGTATTTTTAATACAATGAGTAAAAAGAAGTGTCTCCAATGTTAAACCTCAGAACTTGATTTGAAACAATCAGCAGAAACAAACTGAACCCTTCCAGAGAAAACAGATTTAGGGTTGAACTTTTTTCACTGGACAGTGTTTGATGAGGTAAAATCAGAAGGTTGTTATCATTTCTGATGACGGCTGCATTTTATAGAAGAGCTGCTGATGTTACTGTGTCCACCCTCTGAACTCTTCTGTGTTCTCACATGTGTCTCCTCTAAATGTTCAACAGGTGAAGCTGCTGCAAACAGAAGGTCAAAGGTCACATCAGAGAGAGTGGACCTGCTGGTTCTCAGTGGTCTCCTGGCAGCTGCTGCCATTGTTATTTACCGTCTCTGTGAGTTTGTACAGTTTTGTTCATGTAGTTTTACTTTGAAAATGATAAGCAATAGTAAGTAATAAGCAAATGTGACTATTTACTCTTTTTGAGCAAAAACTTTTTTCTTATTAAATAAACATCATCATTGTGAAGTTTGAAGTTAATTTGTGGAGTTTTTATACTTTTGTACTTTAAGTACATTTTTAAGCATGTACTTAGTAGGTAAACAACTGAAATGGTTACATCTACTAGTGATGAAGTAGTTTTTTTACAAACTTTGTGTTTTTCCCCTCATGAGTAAAAAAGCAGAAGTGTTACGGTCAAGACAACCATAAAAAAGAAAAAAGTGGCAGCACATAATAAATGTCATAATAAACCTTGTTTTTGCAGAACATAAACTGTTAAAACTTGTTTAATTCAAACACTTGAGCAACTCGTGTTTGGGGAAGTAGATTATCATCAGTACTTTTTCTACAGTAAACTGTCAGGTCTGTGACACTGATGCTCACTTTTTGTTAAAGTGAAGTGTTGATATGTGCTTCACATGACTGTTAATTTAAAATAAAAAGACGGGAGAAGAAGAAGAAAGGTGAGTTCTGAATATGATGCTCATAATTTCAGCTGTCCAGGAGGACACACTGGACAGGTCCCCAGTCTGTCAGATATTTGTTAAATGTTGTTAAATGGAGTTTTTTTGTTGCAGAGAAAGTTTCCACTGAAGGCAGGATCCTGAAGACTGAGCACAATGAGCTACAGAGAAGGCAACAAGCAGGAATCTGACGGTAAGTCAGTGTGAAGAAGAACTGGGAGAGAAACAAGCATCGAGTGAATTTAAGTCAGAATCCACATTAATGAAGTGACAGAGAAAAGCAGCTGACTGAGGATCAGTGAGTCAATTAACCTGATTTTTATTGTCAGTCTTTGTAAAGGATGATGGTTCTGATGTGTGAGGTCGACTGACACTGTTGGTTTTGTTCAAATATCATAGTTAATATATGATCAGAACTGTAATTATCACTGGGATTAAAGATCAGTCCTGGACTTTTGGACTGACGGGCTCCTCACAGTCGACCGTTCACCAGCTATGTTTGACCAGCTTTACTTGCTACTTACTTCTTATAGTTAAGGTTTCTTTCCACTAGATTACCTCAATTGTATGAAGCTGAACGTGACGATATGATGCTTTCTGATAAAAATCAAGTATCTAATAATTATTTTCCTTTGCTATTTTTAATCTTTAGAACAAACCTTGAAGGTGTGAATGTTTTAGAAACTGGACGATCAAAAGAGAAAATGATCAGTACATTAATCCTTAATAAAAGTAAACTATTCACCCACTGTCCTGCACAAGATTGTTAAAATTCACCTCAGCTACAACAGTAAAGTGCTGCTGATACTTTCTGCATGAGTAAAACTACGACCACGATATTAAATAGTATAAAAGTCACAGTGGATATTTTCAGTACTTTTAATACTTTATGTACATTTTCCTGATTAAACCTACAAGTGTGGGACTTGTTGTTGTAATGGAGTATTTTCACAGTTTTATTAGTATTAGTTCTTCTACCACTGTACTATACCTACAATTCAGCACTTACACTAACTCAGTAATGTTCTGTACATCAAACATCAAAAGGTTGTTTAATTCTTGTACCAGTTAAAGTGTTTTTCTCTGAGCAAATAGAGTCAACAGCTGCTGTTTATTGATCCTGTTGCTTCTCTTTACTGCTGCCTGTTCAACTGCTGCTGTGTCCTTTTGTCTCCGTCTCCAACAGAAGATTCTGTCCCTGTCTTTCTCCCTCATCACTCTGCTGTTCATGTTTTGTTAAACTAATGCAGATTGGAAGGTGGCTACTGCACAAGTAATGTTAGAAAACACGTTTGTCTCCAGCTGCAAAGCTTTGTGTGTGTGTGTGTGTGTGTGTGTGTGTGAGTGAGACTTGGAGAAGGAGAAGGGAGCTGGTCAAAGCACGATGTGACTGGTTCATTAGAGGCGGCAGCAGCTCACTGAACCTGGAGCAGCCAGATGACCAGTCCATGTCTGACTATCAAACACACAAAAAGCAGCGTGATAGGGCGTCTAAAGATGTGCTCATATAAACTATTAATATCATCACAGTCAAACAGCAGAAGAAACCGGACAAGGTGTTTTCATATGTGTTTGGACAGTAACAGTTTTCATCAGTTGGTCTTTGTAGGCCACCACAGGGAATCTGAAATGAATTAATGAATATTAGTCACAGTGGTGATGGTCATGGAGACTAACAGCCAAAAGAGCTACAGGATAAATTGTCCAATTGTCTGTTTGTGTTATTAGCAAAATCTTTTGAATAAAAATGTGTGTTTCAGTGCTGAGGTGGAAAATCAATATTATTAATACAATAAAAAGAAGTGTCTCCAATGTTCAACCTCAGAACTTGATTTGAAACAATCAGCAGCAACAAACTGAACCCTTCCAGAAAAAACAGATTTAGGGTTGAACATTTTTCACTGGACAGTGTTTGATGAGGTAAAATCAGAAGGTTGTTATCATTTCTGATGACGGCTGCATTTTATAGAAGAGCTGCTGATGTTACTCTGTCCACCCTCTGAACTCGTCTGTGTTCTCACATGTGTCTCCTCTAAATGTTCAACAGGTGAAGCTGCTGCGAACAGAAGGTCAAAGGTCACATCAGAGAGAGTGGCCCTGCTGGTTCTCAGTGGTCTCCTGGCAGCTGCTGCCATTGTTATTTACCGTCTCTGTGAGTTTGTTTTATTCATGTAGTTTTACTTTAAAAATGATAAAGCAGCAGTAAGTAATAAACACATTTGCTCTTTTGGAACAAAAACTCTTTTCAGTGAATTCTTATTAAATAAACATCATCATTATGATGTAATATTTGGGGCAGCTGTATCTCAGTTGGTAAAGGCAGTGGTCCACAGACTACAGGGTCAGGGGTTTGATCCCCGTCCCTGGCTATATGTCAAAGTGTCTCTGGGCAAGACACTGAACTCCTAACAGCCCATTCCCCTCCCCAGCTGTGCAGTGCTGGTCCAAGCCCGTAGAAATTGGGGAGGGTTGTGTCAGGAAGAGCATCCAGTGTAAAAATTGTGCCAAATCAACATGTGGACAATGATCCGCTGTGGCAACACTGGACTCACAGGATAAGCAGAAAGGACTATGGTGCAGGAAGGTAGAGCGGTTGTCCACCAATCTCGCAGTTGTTGGTTCAATCCCCGGCTACTCTGGTCACATGTCAAAGTGTCCTTGAGCAAGACACTGAACCCCAACTTAGTTGCTCCCGGTGAGTGTTGGCCAGCTGCATAGCAGCTCCCCCATTGGTGTGTGAGTGTGAATGGGTGAATAAGAAGCAGTGTAAAGCGCTTTGAGTGCCAGTAGGTAGAAAAGCACTATATAAGTACAGACCATTTACCATTTACAACAACAACATTGTGATATAATATTTGAAGGTGTTTCTTCTACAGTAAATCACAAATTGTCATCACTGTATATTACAAAGAACTAACATTTACTGATTTTCAGCTTTTGATCACTTCCACAACAAGAAAATTCTTCAAACACTGAAAGAAAACAATGAAACAATGATGAAAACTCTTCAAACATTGAAAAATGAAAACGAAGCCATGAAGAAAAATCTCACAGGTCAGTCTGTCAGGGTTTGAATCTGTACATCTTTCATCTTTATTTCCAACAAATGACCAACATTAATGCATTTTTTTTTATCCTTTGTTGGTTTTCTGGTCTGCTCATTTGAAAAAATGTGCAAACAATTGTTTTTTTCTGTTCATAAAAAAAGTGATGATTCTGATAAAAATATTTTATTTTAATCAGTCATTTATCTTCTTTCATAACAGAATGTCTCTCTGAAATAAATCAAGGCACCAGGCTGCAGCCTATGTGCCCAGAACCTACTGAAGTTAAAACTAGTAAGTTGTGGATTTGTCTTTTTCACGGATGATTAATAAACAGTGATAAATAACAGACACAGTGAGTCAGTCAGTGATGTATTTATGTTGTACTAGTTCAGACTGTATACTGCAGTAACTGGAGTTGTGAGATAGTAAAACTGCATCTGTAAAAGAGAAAACTTCACTTTCTCTGATTGTCTCAGTTAAAACTCAAACTCTCTCTCTATGTGAATCAAACATAAAGAGTGATTGTGTCACCTGACTGATGTCTTTGCTGTAAACTTTTACAGCTGAACCATGTCAGAAGTGTGAAGAAGGCTGGGAGCTACATGGAGGAAAGTGTTATTATTTCTCCAACAAACCTTCATCCTGGAAACAGAGAATAGAAGAATGTGTCCATCATGGAGGAGATCTGGTTAAGATCGACAGCAGAGAGGAGCAGGTATAAAACACTGCAGCAGCTTCATGTTCTCACATATTTGATCACATAAGTTTTATTATCTCAGCACAGAAAAGTCACAGAGTCATTTTCACCACCTCTGATTGTTCAGTCATTCCTGGTGGAACGTTTGAGAAACAAAATGAATGAATCTGAGGACAAGTTCTGGATCGGACTGACAGACTCACAGGAAGTTGTGGTTGTGGTTGTGGGCAGACGGATCAGAACTGGACACAAGGTTTAACTGTTGTAAAAACCAGTTTTACCAGTTTTAATGACCCTGATCTTTGTGTTTCACATCTTTTAGTTTGACTTTTTGGAGCAGGAACGAGCCAGACAACTGGAAAGGAACCAATGGGGAAAATCCTGATGAGATAAAATCATTGCTGAGAACAGCAATGATTTTATGTTTTTTAAATTACAAAATATTATCTACAGCAGATGTTTTCTATAAAATGTAATATAACATTTCTATAGATTACAATATTAACTTCAAATGAATGCTATGTCCACCCTGTCATATGTATGTCCAGCCTATAGAGTCTAAGGGGCCGACAGGGTGGACATTTTGGATATTTTTCAATTAGCATATTACTTAACAACAAACTGTGACTAGTTAAATAGTTAGTCTGGTTGTTGAAGAAAATTTGGTATATTTAAACTCACATATTTTGAAAATATTGTTTTTTACTCACTGCTAGTATATTTTATACCGACAGGGTGGACATGTTAAGCTTTGGCAAAACAAGTAAGCAAACTCATATGAATAAAATTTGTCAGTTGGAAAGTCAGCAGCTTATTCACCTCAGCAGTTGAAATTCCCGCCACTGAAGAGATAAAAAAAATCTGTTGTCCTGATGTCACTAATGGCCTTTTCTTAAAGGGGCAGATTCTGCAATACGACAGGGTGGACAACCATTCAAGGGACATGGACAAACTCTTCTTTTTTATTAAGTAGAAATATTGTTTTTATTATAAAATGATCAATACACTCAATGTGAGTAATATCTTATTTAACAAAATATTAATAGGAACTTTTTTTTTTATGACTGGACTATCTTATTCTCATTCAGATTTAATGAGCAATGCCTGGTACATAGCAAAATAACATACATCCTCTTATACAAAACAAAAAAATATCTTGAAAATGTATCTAAAGAGCCAAGTAATGCTTCTGTTATGAATAAAAAATAAACTTACTCTAATACAACACACCCTTCATAGTCATTTGTATGTTATCATGGCAAATGACTTACTCATGTTCAGGACACCAAAAGGCACCTTACAGTGATATTTACCTTTTAATACAACTGGTGCTACAGTTCATAAATACAATAAAACAATTTAGACATAAATTGATTAAAATGTAACCACTGTGTATCATGTTGTGTGTATTAGTGTGAGTATTTATACTATTGTGAGTACGCAAATCCTGTCTCCTAAAGCTCACGGTGAACAGATGGGGCTGCAGGTCTGGTTAGAAATCAAAATGACACAAGTACATTTACAGCATGTACCTAGTACTTCAACTTAGTAGTTCTTTTTACCAAGTACTTGCACCTTTGCTTGTGAACTTCCCCTCATGATCAAAAAGGAAAAACAGTTAGGGCCAGTAAAAACAGCTAAAGAACACAAGGTGGCAGCACATCTACATCTGCTTTACAAAGGCTGTATGACAATAGAGTTTTGTCCGTCCATTATCTGTAACTGTTACAAAAAATGATCTTTAACTGTCATGGGGGGCTGGAGCCTGTCCCAAGCTGTCATAGGGCGAGAGGATGGGTGCAGCATGGACAGTTCTCCAGTCTATCTCACAGTGAGACATACAGAGACAGACAACCATTCCCACTTTTAGAGTCACCCATTAACCTAAAACACACGTCTTTGGGAGGAAACCAACACAAGCATGCAAACATACAAACTCAACACTGAAAGGCCACGTTCAGCCGGGGAGGAAATCAGCAACCTTCTAGCTGTGAGGTGGCAGCTACAACTCTGCTGCCCGAGTTTTGTTCCAACCTAAACAAAAATCCTCTCTAATAAATGTCAGCAGTAACCTTGTTGTTACAGACTAGAAACTGTGAATTAAAACTCGTTCAATTCAAACACCGCAAAAACCTGTGTTTGGGGAAGTAGAGCCTTGTTTCTATTTTTGACTGGGACTTTTTTCTACAGATAACTGTCGGATCTGTGACACTGATCGTCACTTGTTAAAGTGACATGTTGGTTTGTGCTTCACAGTACTGTTAATTTACAATAAAACTCCTAAAAACACAAGAAGAAGAAAGGTGAGTTCTGAATATGATGCTCACGATTTCACGATTTTCTTCATAAACAGAAAAACAATATTTTTGAATTGACAACTTTACCAGGTGAACTAAAGACTTAATTTGTATTTTTTTTTTAAAAATCATTTCCAACAGATGATCAATATTAATCTATTTTATTAACTTTTTATTTGATTCCTGACATTTTGGAAGTGTCAGTCCACTTGTGTACTTTACTTTGCAGTAAAGATAGTTGGGGGATCTGATAAAAAAGGTGCTGTGATTTATGTGGTTTCCTTGTTGTTAATCATGTTTTGATCATTTCCAAACTAAAATGAAAACAAAACCATGAAGAAAAATCTCACAGCTAAGTATCAGAGTTTGAAACTGTCTCACAACTTTACCAGGTAACCAGGTTGAGTTAATTTGTATTTGTTTTAATCCTCATTTCCAACAGATGATCAATATTAATCTATTTTTCACCGTTTTGTTTTCTGTTCTGCTCATTTGATTAGACTGTCAATAAAATTTAGATTTTAACAAATGATTTTTAATCAAAAATAATTAAAATTAAATCCAAGCCATGACACAAATGCTTAAGACATCTCTCACAGCAGACACCTTCCCCCCACATTTAAACAGGCTCTAGTTGCCAACTACTGGAACTAGCTTCTTCCTTTTAATCCATGTGAACTACCAGATCCTCCTGTCCACACTCTCTGACTTTGGCATCACTGGTGCAGCTCTGGCCTGGCTCAGGTCTCACCCATCTGGATGAATCTTCAAGGTTTCTTGACAGGGGCACATTTCTAACCCTCACAGCTTCTCCACCTGTGTGCTGCAGGTCATCCCTGCCTTCCATAGTCCACTTACTCAGATTTTCCTATTGTCGTGCAGGAGACACAAGGCTCCCATTGTCCTTTCCACTTGATGTCCGTTTGGATGAGAGGGGAACATCTTTAATTCAATCCCCCCCAAGACTGTGAGATGCCAATACACACACACACACACACACACACACACACACACACACAGGAATTCAAGTGCAAGAACCAGCACGAGACAGGAATTGCAGAAGAAGATTTATTAACAAAGACAATTAAATGAACTTACAGCAGACAGGCAAATGAAATAAAGTCCAGGTCAGTCCAGGCATGAACTAGCCAGTGCCTCCATTCTTCAAGCCAGTTTGAGAGTGAGGACCTCTCAGTTTCCAATGTCGTAGTTCTTCTCAGCCTCCAAGCATCAGAGAAGCAGACATAGGGATGCACCTTGTTGTCTGCTCCCGATTGTTGGGACAACACCGCTCCCACCCCAATGCCACAGGCATCGACCTCCACGATGAATTGCCTCTTTGTGTGCGGGAGTGAGAGGATAGGAGCGGTGGTGAATAATGTCTTGAGGTGGTTGAATGCTCTCTATCTTCCCCTCCTCCCCAAACAAAGGAGGTCTTGGTGGAGGTGAGTGCATGCAAAGGGGCTACTACATTACCGTAACCCCTGATGAATCATTGGTAAAAGTTTGCAAAGCCTAAGAACCGAGGAAGAGGAGGCGAGGAAGAAGGATGAATACTTCCTACCTTGAGTGAACTGTCAATATACTCTTGCATATCTTCTTTCTCAGGCTGGGAGAACCAGACCCTGGGGAGGCCTAGTACCAGGCAACTATTTAATGGTGCAATCGTAAGGTCTATGTGGAAGGAAGGATTTAGTAGGAGTCTTGCTAAAAACTTTGGCTAAATCATGATAGTCAGTGGGGATACTAGACAGGTCAATGGGTTCATCATGTTTACGGCTAACATTACTGAGACAAGACTCAGCCAACTAATTTGTGGGTTGTGAATGAATAACCAAGGAGAACCTAGCAACAGCAGTGTATTTGGGCAATTGTACACAAATAGTGAACTCAGTTAGTGATGGTATTTTCACAGGTTTAGTAATAAACTGAATGTGGTGATTTACACGATTATCTGAAGCTTTTATCTTAAGTCAGGCAGAAACTTCCATCGATGAAGTTGGCATCAGAGCCAGAGTCCATAAAGGCAGCACACTCCTTGGATGCCAGGGGAGCAGTGATGAGGGCTGGAACAGCAGGTCTTTGTGGGGAGTTTAGCTGAGAGGAACGGCTGGTCTGGCCGATTAACGGGCACTGATGAGCTCTGTGTCCAGACTCCCCACAACAAAGACACAACCCGTTGATTAGCCGTCGTTGTCGTTCGCTAGCAGGCAGCCTCGACCTCCCCACCTGCATGGGTTCCTCGAGAGGGGGTTTGACTCGCTCGAATGGCTGAGGAATAAATAGTGTGCAGCGAGCGGAAGGTGGATCCGTAACCTGACGACACTTACTCGGTCGTCCCTCCGAGTCACGCTCCCTCTGACGTTCCTGGACGCTGCTACTCTGGGAGGCGCCGATGGGTTGAACACGAAGGTTAGTTCGTTACCAAATGCCTCAAAAGACTGACAACACGCGGACCTGTTCTCCCATTCCGCGTCCCCCAAGCGCGCGCTTTCCCCGAGAGTAGGGAGATAGTATATATGTCACCCTGCTGCGCTCCGTGGGGGGTGTAAGGGGCTGCGGCTCCAAGAAGCAAACGGGCGGCATTTACTGGCATCTCGACAAAAGCGTTCAGGTGGTGCCATCCTACACTCGGAGGAAGCAACAAAACTAGACGCGCCTGCTCAAAACCCCCGCACAACGAATCTAACTTACCAGAATTTTCCTCTACTCCTGCTGTGTTGGGCTCAGTTGAGCCTCCTGGGGCCGTCATGCTCCCTGTACTCGTCCTGACTCTGCTGAATCCATGGTTTGCTAGTGTTTACTGTGAGACTCCAACACACACGGGGATTCAAGTGCAAGAGCCAACAGGAGACCGGAAGTGCAGAAGAAGATTTATTAACAAAGAATATAAAATGAACTCACAGCAGGCAGGAAAAGGAAATAAAACAAACAGAAAAGGCTAATTACAGAAAGTAGGAGGAACTAACAAAACCGAGACTCACTCACTATGATAACTAACAAAATAAACTTCAAGACTGACTAACGCACTAGGAAGGTTTTTAAAGCTGTTGGTCGGGAAACAGGACACATGGAGACACACACTAGCAACAAACAATAGGGACTGAAGTCCTTATAAAACAAGAATAAATGGATGATGTGAAATAGGTGTGTTGACCGGTGCCAGCTGAGGAACAGAAAGCCAAGATGGACTGGAACCTCAGCAGATTTGACTTCTACAACATCAGAACCTCTGGTGGTCCCTACACCACACAGTAAAAGATCCTGAGCAAACCTCTTCAAGCTCAGTGGTCCATCACTGTGGAATAAGCCACCACAGTCTGCAGCCTGACTGCCAGTATTTAAGAAGACAAAACTTCCTCTGCACTTAAATTATTAAAATAAAATTTCAATCTGTCTGATCCAGCACGTGTGTCTCATAAAACAGAAACATTTCTTCTCATAGCACCATGCTTTTGAATCATTTTGTTTTATTTAAAGAGAAAAACTTTATTAAACATTGTGGAAAGAGCAGTGAAGGAAAATTAAACTTGAGTCCTAATTATGATGCTCATTCGGCTGTTTAAACCATTTTCTTCATAAATTTGTTGTGTGATCTATTTGAGTGTGATTGAAACGTGTGAAATGTTTTATGTGGCAGACGACATTTTCTCATCGACTGCTCCACAAATAAGATCAACAGGAAGATGAACACAAACTGTGAGACAAAGCTTCCGGTTAAACACTGACCTTTAGCCAAAATGAAATTAACTAACTGAAACCACACATAATTTAAAATCCAACAAGGAAATGACAACAAAAGGCAGAACTGTCAGCAGACTATTGAGTAAGAAGTTGTAGCAAAAAGACGAAACCAAACGAGGTAATTTTGCTTTGGGGCGACTTGGTCAATGTGGTATAGTCCCAATACAGTAACAGTAATAATAATAATAGTAAGAAGAAGATGAAGAATAGTTACATTCTGTATGGGGACATGGGCTGTGTTCATACTGACATGATGAAAGTTCAAGTGTAGTAAATAGAAGCTTGTTGATATTATAATAAATAAATAATAGTGAGCAAATCGATATCTACACAGTGTTTTTGTCTGTGCCAAAAACTATGAGTCTGAAAACAGTGAAGGTTGAAGCTGTGGAGGTGGTGGTGGGTGGTTCTATACTTTATGGTATAGGGGAGGAGATATAATCATACCCTGATCCTTTTGACCCTAAAGGTGTAGATGGGGGAGGGGACTGTGTCTCTGCTCTGCTGACCCACAGTAGAATTTGACTACTGCTCATTTTAGTCTCATTTTAGTTTTTCTTTTACCAAAAGCTTCCTCTGCAGACTGTTAGTCTCTGGATCAGCGGAGGAGGAGGGAGTTTTTTTGTTTAAATATAGAGAAGAAAAACTGCAAACCCAACCCTCAACTAGCATTTATTCAGAGACCTTGGTGAGTAAGAAAAAAGGAGACATTATTAGGAACAAGGCTCATGTTTTCTTCCTTCCTCAGAATAAAGATGTATTTTAACTCTGTGAAACATGTTTCAGATCTTCATAAACCACACTGATTGTCACACAGCGGGAAAATGTCTGAAGCTGAGGTTTTATATTCTGATGTCAGGTTCACGAGAGCGAGGGGAAATGGCAAAGGTGAGTGTTAAATTCCTTATGTATCTTAATAATTTATAGAAAGAAAATAAAGATACAAAGTGAATGAAAAAAGGTATTTATAGAGATAACAACTAGTCTTATGTTCATGGTAACATAAAACACACATAAAAGTAACTTAAAGAGATGCTTCAGTTGTTTGACAGAGTTTTAGCAAATCTGAAACATCTGCAATGCATTTAAAAGCTGTTTGCTTTTGTGTTGCAGAGGCCACTTCTTCATCGGAGGAAACCACTTACTCTGAAATCAAGATTTTGAAAACTCAGCCACCTGCAGAGCAGCCTGGTGGGTAATACACTGTATTAATAAACAGTCATCGTGAGATAAAGTAACAAGATCACAGCACTTTGTTACAATAGTAAATATTTCCTGCCGTTGCTGGAAATATTACATCCTAATACTATAATACAGTTTACTATATACTGCAAGGCTGAGTTCAGTATTTCTCACCTGAACAATGTAAAACTAATGTAAACAAACATTCTCCTTCTATCTCTGTCAATATTCTCTGTTTTTAACAAATGTTTTCATGGAAATAATGAAAGAACCAGTCAGCTGTCAAGTTTAGTGTGAAGTGAAGTGAAGAGAAGAAGTTAGTGCTGAGGAAAACAAATGAGGAAGTGACCATGAAGAGAACTTATGGTACATATACATTTAATCAACTGCTACACAAACTTTTAAACCTGTTTGGTTTCACCTTCGAGCTAAAAACGGATTATGTATAAATAAATAAATAAACTGACAATAGAAACAGCTTCTGTTGCTCTGTTGGTAAAACAAACTGTGTCCTGCCACTGTAGCAAGTTAAAGGACTAATTACATGCTCTAAACTGTGCTTTAGCTTCAAAAGTACAAATTTAACCTAATTGGGCATTATTATTATTATTATTATTATTATTATTATTATGTTACTCATAAATAACTCAGTAATAAAACGTTTTTTAATTATTTTTTATTTTTGGTAATAAAAAGTAAACACATATGAACTTGATAATGTTGATGAAATGACCATAAAAATATATTGTGGATTAATTCCAGGTGTCATGTTTTTGCAGAAATACACTGTTTCACTCATGTTCATACTCAAAGAGAGAAGAACTTCAAAAACACAATTTCTATTAATTTATTTCTTAAATTTACAAACACTTTTAAATTCTGAAGTGTAATTTAGCTAGTAGCAACAATAAAATCAAATTGGGGAAAAGGTCAAATGTACTAGATGAACTTCATTGTATATTTGTCCCCATATTCACTATTTAGTCTACAGGGGAAATAAACTGCATCCGTACTGCACAACAATTTCCATAATAATAAATAGAATAAAAAAGACATAAAACAAGAACAAACACAGAAAAATGCCAGCAGGATTCAGTTTTTAAAAGATGTTTAATTTTAATTTAACTTCTAAAGTAAAACAGATGGTAAAGATGGCTGCTACAATAACAAGAGGAGGCAACATGTGCAGCAGGGACATGTTTAGTGTCAAAACACAAGGGGAGGACACATTATTAAATCTTTACCATTTCTGTCTTTTTGACCTTTTCAGCAACTTCCCAACAAGTGGAGTCAAACAAAAGGTCAAAGGTCACATCAGACAGAGTGCCCCTGCTGGTCCTCAGTGTTCTCCTCACAGCTGCTGTCATTGGTCTCTGCGTTGTCTGTGAGTTGTGTCAATACATATGAATTGACATTGAGTGACATTTAGCAAACAAAACCGAAGTAATTTTTGTTCTTATTTGTGTTGTTCTGGAATGAAACCTAGTTCAGTTCATACACTGTCACTTCGAGACATTTTGGAAGTGTCAGTCCACTTGTGTACTTTACTTTGCAGTAAAGATACTTGGGGGGTCTGATAAAAGGTGCTGTGATCTATGTGGTTTCTTTGTTGTTAATCAGGTTTTGATCATTTCCAAACCAAGAAAACTCTTCAAACAATGAAAAATGAGAATGAAACAATGATGAAAACTCTTCAAACATTGAAAACTGAAAACGAAGCCATGAAGAAAAATCTCACAGGTAAGACTGTCAGGGTTTGACTCTGTACTACAGTCTTTCATCTTTATTTCCAACAAATGACCAACATTAATGCATTTTTTTTAACCTTTGTTTGTTTTCTGATCATTTGAAAAATGTGCAAACAATTGTTTTTTTCTGTTCATAAAAAAGTCATGATTGTTGTTGAATTGTTTTTTCTGCTAATTAAAAAAAACAATTGTTTCTTTTATTCATTAAAAAGTGATAATTCTGATAATGACTGATTAAAGTAAAATATTTTAGTCTTTCTTCATAACAGAATTTCTCTCTGAAATAAAACAATGCACCAGGCTGCAGCCTATGTGCCCAGAACCTACTGAAGTTAATACTAGTAAGTTATGGATTTGTCTTTTTCACTTTTACAGATGATTAATAAACAGTGATAAATAACAGACACAGTGAGTCAGTCAGTATACTGTATACTGCAGTAACTGGAGTTGTGAGATAGTAAAACTGCATCTGTAAAAGAGAAAACTTCACTTTCTCTGATTGTCTCAGTTAAAACTCAAACTCTCTCTCTATGTGAATCAAACATAAAGAGTGATTCTGTCACCTGACTGATGTCTTTGCTGTAAACTTTTACAGATGAACCATGTCAGAAGTGTGAAGAAGGCTGGGAGCTACATGGAGGAAAGTGTTATTATTTCTCCAACAAACCTTCATCCTGGAACCAGAGCAGAGAAGAATGTGTCCGTCGTGGAGGAGATCTGGTTAAGATCGACAGCAGAGAGGAGCAGGTATAAAACACTGCAGCAGCTTCATGTTCTCACATATTTGATCACATAAGTTTTATTATCTCAGCACAGAAGAGTCATTTTCACCACCTCTGATTGTTCAGTCATTCCTGGAGGAACGTTTGAGAAACAAAATGAATGAAGCTGAGGACAAGTTCTGGATTGGACTGACAGACTCACGGGAAGAAGGCAGATGGTTGTGGGTGGACGGATCAGAACTGGACACAAGGTTTAACTGATGTAAAAACCTGTTTGTTTATTTTTAACCGCAGTTTCACCAGTTTTACTGACCCTGATCTTTGGGTTTCACATCTTTTAGTTTGACTTTTTGGAGCAGGAACGAGCCAGACAACTGGAAAAGAAACAATGGAGATCCTGATGGAGAGGACTGTGTGAGGATGGGGGAGAAAGGAGGAGCTGATGACCTGAAGTGTTGGTTTGATCAGTCCTGCAACAACCCTCACAAAAGTATATGTGAGAAAGCAGCACAAACTGGACGTTATGTTTGTAATTGTAGTTTGTAATACAGTGAAGCTTTAGTCATCAGCTCCATTAACAATCTCAGTACAGGATGCAGAACATGGAGCAATGCTGTTTGTAGAAAACTAATGTCACAAACAATGTGAGATGTTGCAAACATTTAAAGATCCAAACATTTTTTAAATAAACAGGATTTTCTTCTAAAAACACAATAACAATTTTACAGGGCTTGTACAGTTTTATTCACGTAGTATTACTTTGAATATGATAAAGCACAAGGTTTTTTCACATCTGGGAGATCAGCAAAAATAAATAAATAAACAAATAGGACTATTTCTTCTTTTGGAGCAAAACTCTTTTCAGTGAATTCTTAATAAATGAACATCATCACTGTGATGTAATATTTGAAGGTGAGATGTTGCAAACATTTAAAGATCCACAGTCACAAATAAAAATACTTTGCTTTGAATCATTTTGTGTCTGATGTTTGTGCAGAGTCTGAATGTACAGGGGAACATTTCTCCGAACATTTCTCACTTTCTCACAGATTTACAGCCCAAATATGTTTTCTGAGACGTCAGTGAGAAGCTGGTGGGACAGGGATGGTTGGAAAACCAGCAGGACAGGGGCTCTAGAGGACTGGAGTTAATGCCCACTGTTTTAATAGTTATTAATAAACTATGTTTGTTTATATACTATCTAGTTATCAGCAATTTCACTATGAAAATGTTTCCTGAAAACATTTGAGAGTCAATATCATCAGAAAGTGTCTTTCAACCCTCACAATACTCACATATTTTGATTTTAATTTACCATTCACTTTCTGTCATGTCATAAATAGTAGACACTCAAGTATATAAGAAATATATTATCTGAGCATTTTTTTAGATAATTATGGGTCATTTTTCAGAGCATAAAACATAGGATATGTCCACCCTGTCATGGACATACTGTATATATTACTGTTAAATACATTTTCATTGCAATATTAAGCAGTAAATGATACTTTCTGAAAGGTATAATGTCCAGGGTTATTTGTTTGCTTTTAAATTATAAATACATAAAAGATTTTACGTAAAACATGTGTTTTTAAAGAAACTCATATAATTTGCACATGTATTTTTTTCTTATTTGGAGAAAAAAATTATATTTGGACACAATTTTTTGTTTACATGTTATTGCCCCCCCACCTAGCTATTGAACACACTGGATTATATAGGTATGTTTGAATTATTATTTTAAATGTTATTTGAAAATACCAAGATGACAGGGTGGACAAGCACACGACGGGGTGGACACATAAAGCAGAACACAAAAAGCAATGACAAAATATGGCGATGAAACATTTAATCAACTTAAAAAAATAAATACACAAATTAAATTCTCAATCACATTGATATAACCAAACACTTAGAACGGCCTGCTGTAGGGTCATGTCGTCGAATTGGGGAAATGGAGCAGAAGGCCAGAGGTGACTGGTCTTCAGCAGTGTAAAGTGACCCTGTATGGAGAGTTGTCTGTTGGTGGGATCCTCCAAAGTGGACTGCTTGAATTTCCTGGCTGTATTTCACTCATGTGGTTTTAGGGTCTCCCTGATTTTTCTGTAGGCTGTGTATTGCCATCTGATGTTGAAGATGTGTTGCTTAAATCTTGAAATTGTCTAACCAGGTCAGACTCGGTTGTTACGAGATCTCTTTTGACTGTAATCATGGAGGATTTGTCTTCTTTATGGATCCTTCTTGTGGTCCATTGGTTCACACAAACCTCTGCTTCCCCAGGTTGTTTAAGGGTTTGATATGCATTGAGCAGGCTCCCTACACTCACTGTAAGCACATGCCTTTCCCTTTGAATCACACACGACTGAATCTGCCATATCTTCTATACTTTTGGTAAACAATATACCACGACTGTGGAGGACATTTGCCATGAGTTGTGTGTTCTCATGTGTTTTGCACAAACACGTGTTGTGGTCAGCGTCTGTGGGTGTAACAACCCAAAATGGCCTAAGCCAGCGAAACGTGCTGTGTGACAGTTGGCCCTGCTGCTCAGACAAAAAGTTTACTGTGTAGACTATTTAATGTGAGTAAGCGTTTTTCAGTTTTTTCTATTGTCGTGTGATTGTTTGTCATACAGCTAACATCATAAAAAGAGAGAGAGATAAAAAGACCTCACTTTCCTCTTAATCTCCAGAGCTGCACCACTTTCTTTTCTCTTCACGGTTGCACAAAGATCCACACTGAGGGTTGCATTTATTTTTTTCAGAGTAGCCAAATGCCATTTGTGTGTATTTCTCGAGTTTGTACTTTTTAAAAATACTTCTAGAAGTCACCCTGGCAATCGGTTGTCTTTCTCTCTCAGTTTTTGCGTTTCTGTATTTTCTCGAATCCTTTCTCCTTGAAGGCGTTGCCTTGAGGGACCTGGCTGTGGAGGACAGTTCAGCTCCAGTGGTTCTGGAGTTGGAGGAGGATCCAGGACAACTCCACAATTGTCCTGGCTTTAGCTCTGGCAGCTTTCTTTGCCTCCTTCCATTTTTTCCTTTGTGAACATTCTCCTCTCTGTGTGAGGTCATTAATAGCTTTCTTCTTCCCTGTATCTCTATCTTTCCTCCATCTCTCCCTTTCTTTCTTAAACTATCCCTCTCTTTGTTCAGGGTTTGCATCCTGGCGTTTTCTGTATTGCCGTGCACTTTCTGCCGCACTCAGAGCCATGTCCTGAGAACAGCAATGATTTTATGTTTTTTAATTTACAAAATATTATCTACAGCAGATGTTTTCTATAAAATGTAATATAACATTTCTATAAATTACAATATTAACTTCAAATGAATGCTATGTCCACCCTGTCACATGTATGTCCATCCTATAGAGTCTAAGGGGCCGATAGGGTGGACATTTTGAGCTTCAATTAGCGTATTAGTTTACAACAAACTGAAGAATTTACATATTTTGAAAATATTGTATTTTCCTCACTTCTAGTATATTTTATACTGACAGGGTGGACATGTTAAGCTTTGGCAAAACAAGTAAGCAAACTCATATGAATAAAATTTGTCAGTTGGAAAGTCAGCAGCTTATTCACCTCAGCAGTTGAAATTCCCGCCACTGAAGAGATAAAAAAAATCTGTTGTCCTGATGTCACTAATGGCCTTTTCTTAAAGGGGCAGATTCTGCAATACGACAGGGTGGACAACCATTCAAGGGACATGGACAAACTCTTCTTTTTTATTAAGTAGAAATATTGTTTTTATTATAAAATGATCAATACACTCAATGTGAGTAATATCTTATTTAACAAAATATTAATAGGAACTTTTTTTTTTATGACTGGACTATCTTATTCTCATTCAGATTTAATGAGCAATGCCTGGGACATAGCAAAATAACATACATCCTCTTATAAAAAACAAAAAAATATCTTGAAAATGTATCTAAAGAGCCAAGTAATGCTTCTGTTATGAATAAAAAAACTTACCCTAATACAACACACCCTTCATAGTCATTTGTATTTTATCATGGCAAATGACTTACTTATGTTCAGGACACCAAAAGGCACCTTACAGTGATATTTACCTTTTAATACAACTGGGTCTACAGTTCATAAATACAATAAAACAATTTAGACATAAATTGATTAAAATGTAACCACTGTGTATCATGTTGTGTGTAGTAGTGTGAGTATTTATACTATTGTGAGTACGCAAATCCTGTCTCCTAAAGTTCACGGTGAACAGATGGGGCTGCAGGTCTGGTTAGAAATCAAAATGACACAAGTACATTTACAGCATGTACCTAGTACTTCAACTTAGTAGTTCTTTTTACCAAGTACTTGCACCTTTGCTTGTGAACTTCCCCTCATGATCAAAAAGGAAAAACAGTTAGGGCCAGTAAAAACAGCTGAAGAACACAAGGTGGCAGCACATCTACATCTGCTTTACAAAGGCTGTATGACAATAGAGTTTTGTCCATCCATCATTAAAACTCATTTAATTCAAACATTGTAAAAACCTGTGTTTGAGGAAGTAGAGCCTTGTTTCTATTTTTGACTGGGACTTTTTTCTACAGAGATCTGTCGGATTTGTGACACTGATCGTCACTTGTTAAACTGACATGTTGGTATGTGCTTCACAGTACTGTTAATTTACAATAAAACTCCTAAAGACACAAGAAGAAGAAAGGTGAGTTCTGAATATGATGCTCACGATTACACCATTGTCTTCTTAAACAGTAAAACAATTTTTTTAAATTGACAACTTTACCAGGCTTACTACAGACTTAATTTTTTTTTTAATTATCTTTTCCAACAGATGATCAATATTAATGTATTTTATCAAATTTTATTTCCTTCCAGACATTTTGGAAGTGTCAGTCCACTTGTGTACTTTACTTAGTAAAGATAGTTGGGGAATCTGATACAAAAGGTGCTGTGATCTATGTGGTTTCCTTGATGTTAATCAGATTTTGATAAATTCCAAACTAAGAAAACTGTTCAAAAACTGAAAAATTAAAATAAAGGCATGAAGAAAAATCTCAGACAATGAATTGCCTTGTTGGTGTCTGGGAGTGTGAGGATAGGAGTAGGGGGGAATAATGTCTTGAGGTGGTTGAATGCTCTCTATCTGCCCCTCCTCCCCACACAAAGGAGGTCTTGGTGGAGGTGAGTGCATGCAAAGGGGCCACTACATTACTGTAACCCCTGATGAATTGTCTGCAAAAGTTTGCAAAGCCTAAAAACCTTTGCAACTGTTTCCGGACTGTGATAACTGGCCACTCCACAACTGTCCTTACAATCATCCATAGAGACCTGTCCCGGGGCAATGACTAGTTCCAGAAAGGTGGTTGCGTTGCATAAATCAAGCTTTGTGAAAATGGTAGCACCGTGCAGCAACTCAAAGGCTGATGACATAAGGGGAAGGGGATACTTATTCTTAGTAGTAATGTAATTTACTCCCTGGTAATCTATACATGGTCTAAGCCCCCCCCAAAAAATCCCTGTCCCAGCTGGCGAGGAAGAAGGACTAATACTTCCTACCTTGAGTGAATATCTGTCAATATACTCTTGCATAGCTTCTTTCTGAGGCTGGAAAAGCCCGACCCTGGGGAGGCCTAGTACCAGGCAACTATTTAATGGTGCAATCGTAAGGTCTACGTGGAAGTAAGGATTTAGCAGGGGTCTTGCCAAAAACTTTGGCTAAATCATTATAGTCCATGGGGATACTAGACAGGTCAATGGGTTCATCAGGTTTACGGCTAACATTACTGGGACAAGACTCAGCCAACTAATTTGTGGGTTGTGAATGAATAACCAAGGAGAACCTAGCAACAGCGGTGTATTTGGGCAATTGTACACAAATAGTGAACTCAGTTAGTGATGGTATTTTCGCAGGTTTAGTAATAAACTGAATGTGGTGATTTACACGATTATCTGAAGCTTTTATCTTAAGTCAGGCAGAAACTTCCATCGATGAAGTTGGCATCAGAGCCAGAGTCCATAAAGGCAGCACACTCCTTGGATGCCAGGGGAGCAGTGATGAGGGCTGGAACAGCAGGTCTTTGTGGGGAGTTTAGCTGAGAGGAACGGCTGGTCTGGCCGATTAACGGGCACTGATGAGCTCTGTGTCCAGACTCCCCACAACAAAGACACAACCCGTTGATTAGCCGTCGTTGTCGTTCGCTAGCAGGCAGCCTCGACCTCCCCACCTGCATGGGTTCCTCGAGAGGGGGTTTGACTCGCTCGAATGGCTGAGGAATAAATAGTGTGGAGCGAGCGGAAGGTGGATCCGTAACCTGACGACACTTACTCGGTCGTCCCTCCGAGTCACGCTCCCTCTGACGTTCCTGGACGCTGCTACTCTGCGAGGCGCTGACGGGTTGAACACGAAGGTTAGTTCGTGTTCAGTGATTCAAGTGCAAGAGCCAACAGGAGACCGGAAGTGCAGAAGAAGATTTATTAACAAAGAATATAAAATGAACTCACATCAGGCAAGAAAAGGAAATTAAACAAACAGAAAAGGCTCATTACAGAAAGTAGGAGGAACTAACAAAACCGAGACTCACTCACTATGATAACTAACAAAATAAACTTCAAGACTGACTAACGCACTAGGAAGGTTTTTAAAGCTGTTGGTCGGGAAACAGGACACATGGAGACACACACTAGCAGCAAACAATAGGGATTAAAGTCCTTATAAAACATGAATCAATGGATGATGTGAAACAGGTGTGTTGACCGGTGCCAGCTGAGGAACAGAAAGCCAAGAGGGACTGGAGACAGACTGGGGTTGAACTGAGTGATGGGAAGCCTCAGCTGACGGGGAGGAGAACTGCGGGGAGACATACAGACACAAGATAAAAAAACAAAGAGACAGAAACAAATAAAATCTTAATTAAAGAAACAAAAAACCTAACTTCTGACAAAGACAGAAGTTCTAGTCTCAGCCAGACCTTCAGTACAGCATCCACACCAAGTTAGGAACCTCAGGGATTGTCTCTACAAAGTCCGGGGTCATCAATGATGACCAAGTGAGTTTTACTGATCTCTTAGGCAGCAGATTTGACTTCTACAACATCAGAACCTCTGGTGGTCCCTACACCACACAGTAAAAGATCCTGAGCAAACCTCTTCAGTTCAGTGGTCCATCACTGTGGAACAAGCCACCACAGTCTGCAGCCTGACTGCCAGTATTTAAGAAGACAAAACTTCCTCTGCACTTAAACTATTAAAATAAAATTCCAATCTGTCTGATCCAGCACGTGTGTCTCATAAAACAGAAAACATTTCTTTACATAGCACCGTGCTTTTGAATCATTTTGTTTTATTTAAACAGATAAACTTTATTAAACATCGGACAAAAATTAAACTTGAGTCCTACTTATGATGCTCATTTGGTTGTTTATACCATTTGTTTCATAAACAGTTGTTTGAGGTCAGTTGAGTGTGATTGAAACGCGTGAAATGTTTTATGTGGCCGACGACATTTTCTCAGCGACTGCCTCCACTACAAATAAGATCAACAGGAAGAGGAACACAAACTGTGAGACAAATCTTCCGGTTAAACGCTGACTTTAACCAAAATGAAATTAACTAACTGACACCACACATAATTTAAAAGCCAACAAGGAAATGACAACAAAAGACAGAACTGTCAGCAGACTCTGGGTAAGAAGTTGTAGCAAAAAGAGGAAACCAAATGAGGTAATTTTGCTTTGGGGCGACTTGGTCAATGTGGTATAGTCCCAATACAGTAACATTAATAATAATAATAGTAAGAAGAAGATGAAGAATAGTTACATTCTGTATTGGAACATGGGCTGTGTTCATACTGACATAATGAAAGTTCAAGTGTAGTAAATAGAAGTTTGTTGATATTATAATAAATTATTAATAGTGAGCAAATCGATATGTACACAGTGTTTTTTTCTGTGCCAAACACTATGAGTCTGAAAACAGTGAAGGTTGAAGCTGTGGAGGTGGTGGTGGGTGGTTCTATACTTTATGGTATAGGGGAGGAGATATAATCATACCCTGATCCTTTTGACCCTAAAGGTGTAGATGGGGGAGGGGACTGTGTCTCTGCTCTGCTGACCCACAGTAGAATTTGTCTACTGCTCATTTTAGTCTCATTTTAGTTTTTCTTTTACCAAAAGCTTCCTCTGCAGACTGTTAGTCTCTGGATCAGCGGAGGAGGGAGTTTTTTTGTTTAAATATAGAGAAGAAAAACTGCAAACCCAACCCTCAACTATTTTTACAGTTCACTTCTTCTATTATCTCCGATAGATGTAAGATAGCATGATTTTTGTAAACAGAGGAAGTGAAAAATTTATTCAGAAACCTTGGTGAGTAAGAAAAAAGGAGATATTATTAGGAACAAAGCTCTCGTTTTCTTCCTTCCTCAGACTAAAGATGTATTTTAACTCTACTCTGTGAAACATGTTTCAGTTCTTCATAAACCACACTGATGGTCACACAGAAGGAAAATGTCTGAACCCGAAGTTTTATATTCTGATGTCAGGTTCACGAGAGCAAGGGGAAATGGCAAAGGTGAGTGTTAAATTCCTTATGTATCTTAATGATGTATAGAAAGCAAATAAAGATATAAACTGAATGAACAAAGGTATTTACAGAGATAACAACTAGTCTTATGTTCATTGTAACATAAAACACACATAAAAGTAACTTAAAGAGATGCTTCATTTGTTTGACAGAGTTTTAAGCAAATCTGAAACATCTGCAATGCATTTAAAAGCTGTTTGCTTTTGTGTTGCAGAGGCCACTTCTTCATCGGAGGAAACGACTTACTCTGAAATCAAGATGTTGAAAACTGAGCCACCTGCAGAGCAGCCTGGTGGGTAATAAACTGTATTAATAAACAGTCATCGTGAGATAAAGTAACAAGATCACAGCACCTTGTTACAATAGTAAATATTTCCTGCCGTTGCTGGAAATATTACATCCTAATACTATAATACAGTTTACTATATACTGCAAGGTTGAGTTCAGTATTTCTCACCTGAACAATGTAAAACTAATGTAAATGAACATTCTCTTTCTATCTCTGTCAATATTCTCTGTTTTTAACAAATGTTTTCATGGAAAAAAATGAAAGAACCAGTCAGCTGTCAAGTTTAGTGTGAAGTGAAGTGAAGAGAAGAAGTTAGTGCTGAGTAAAACAAATGAGGAAGTGACCATGAAGAGAACTTAGGGTACATATATATTTAATCAACTGCTACACAAACTTTCAAACCTGTTTGGTTTCACCTTCGAGCTAAAAACGGATTATGTATAAATAAATAAATAAGCTGAAGTTAAAGTTGATCAGTGACAATAGAAACAGCTTCCGTTGCTCTGTTGGTAAAACAAACTGTGTCCTGCCACTGTAACAAGTTAAAGGACTAATTACATGCTCTAACTGTGCTTTAGCTTCAAAAGTACAACTTTAACCTAACCCATTATTATTATTATTATTATTATTATTATGTTACTCATAAATAACTCATTAATAATTTTTTTTTTAAATTATTTGTTTATTTTTGGTAATAAAAAGTAAACACACATGAACTTGATAATGTTGATGACATGAACATAAAAATATATTGTGGATTAAATACAGGTGTCATGTTTTTGCAGAAATCCACTGTGTCACTCATGTACAAACTCAAAGAGAGAAGAACTTCAAAAACACAATTTCTATTAATTTACTTCTATAAATTTACAAACACTTTTAAATTCAGAAGTGTAATTTAGCTAGTAGCAATAAAAAAATCAAATTGGGGAAAAGGTCAAATGTACTAGATGAACTTCATTGTATATTTGTCCCCATATTCACTATTTAGTCTACAGGGGAAATAAACTGCATCTGTATTGCACAACAATTTCTATAATAATAAATAGAATAAAAAAGACATAAAACAAGAACAAAGAAAAAAAAATGCCAGCAGGATTCAGTTTTTAAAAGATGTTTAAGTTTAATTTAACTTCTAAAGTAAAACAGATGGTAAAGATGGCTGCTACAATAACAAGAGGAGGCAACATGTGCAGCAGGGACATTGTCATTTGTTTTTATTTGGAGAGAAGAACAAATTTAACATTTTGAAATGTTTATTGTAGAAATTAAAAATCTGTCACAATATTAATACACTGTGGTTTCTGCAAGTGAACGTGTTTAGTGTCAAAACACAAGGGGAGGACACGTTATTAAATCTTTATTATTGTATTATTATTTTTTCTTTTTGACCTTTTCAGCAGCTTCCCAACAAGTGGAGTCAAACAAAAGGTCAAAGGTCACATCAGACAGAGTGCCCCTGCTGGTCCTCAGTGTTCTCCTCACAGCTGCTGTCATTGGTCTCTGCGTTGTCTGTGAGTTGTGTCAATACATTTAAATTGACTTTAAGAGACATTTAACAAACAAAACCAAAGTAATTCTTGTTTTTATTTGTGTTGTTCTGGAATGAAACCTAGTTCAGTTCATACAATGTCACTTCCAGACATTTTGGAACTGTCAGTCCACTTGTGTACTTTACTTTGCAGTAAAGATACTTGGGGGATCTGATACAAGATGCTGTGATCTATGTGGTTTCTTTGCTGTTAATCAGGTTTTGATCATTTCCAAACCAAGAAAACTCTTCAAACAATGAAAAATGAGAATGAACCAATGATGAAAACTCTTCAAACAATGAAAGAAAACAATGAAACAGTGATGAAAACTCTTCAAACATTGAAAACTGAAAACGAAGCCATGAAGAAAAATCTCACAGGTAAGACTGTCAGGGTTTGAATCTGTACAACAATCTTTCATCTTTATTTCCAACAAATGACCAACATTAATGCATTTTTTTAACCTTTGTTTGTTTTCTGCTCATTTGAAAAAAGTGCAAACAACTGTTTTTTTCTGTTCATAAAAAAGTGATGATTCTGATAAAAAGATTTAATTTTATTTAGTCATTTATCTTCTTTCATAACAGAACGTCTTTCTGAATTTAATCAATGCACCGGTCTGCAGCCTATGTGCCCAGAACCTACTGAACTTAAAACTAGTAAGTTATGGATTTGTCTTTTTCAGCGATATTTAATAAACAGTAATAAATAACAGACACAGTGAGTCAGTCAGTGATGTATTTATGTTGCACTAGTTCAGACTGTATACTGCAGTAACTGGAGTTGTGAGATAGTAAAACTGCATCTGTAAAAGAGAAAACTTCACTTTCTCTGATTGTCTCAGTTAAAACTCAAACTCTCTCTCTATGTGAATCAAACATAAAGAGTGATTGTGTCACCTGACTGATGTCTTTGCTGTAAACTTTTACAGATGAACCATGTCAGAAGTGTGAAGAAGGCTGGGAGCTACATGGAGGAAAGTGTTATTATTTCTCCAACAATCGTTCATCCTGGAAGCAGAGCAGAGAAGAATGTGTCCATCATGGAGGAGATCTGGTTAAGATCGACAGCAGAGAGGAGCAGGTATAAAACACTGCAGCAGCTTCATGTTCTCACATATTTGATCACATAAGTTTTATTATCTCAGCACAGAAAAGTCACAGAGTCATTTTCACCACCTCTGATTGTTCAGTCATTCCTGGTGAAACGTTTGAGAAACAAAATGAATGAAGCTGAGGACAAGTTCTGGATCGGACTGACAGACTCAGAGGAAGAAGGCAGATGGTTGTGGGTGGACGGATCAGAACTGAACACAAGGTTTAACTGTTGTGAAAACTTGTTTCTTTTATTTTTAATCTCAGTTTTACCAGTTTTAATGACCCTGATCTTTGTGTTTCACATCTTTTAGTTTGACTTTTTGGAGCGGAAAAGAGCCAGACAACTGGAAAGGAAACAATGAGGTAAATCCTGATGGAGAGGACTGTGTGAGGATGGGGGAGAAAGGAGGAGCTGTTGACCTGAAGTGTTGGTTTGATCGGTCCTGCAACAACCCTCACAAAAGTATATGTGAGAAAGCAGCACAAACTGGACGTTATGTTTGTAATTGTAGTTTGTAATACAGTGAAGCTTTAGTCATCAGCTCCATTAACAATCTCAGTACAGGATGCAGAACATGGAGCAATGCTGTTTCTAGAAAACTAATGTCACCAACAATGTGAGATGTTGCAAACATTTAAAGATCCACAGTCACAAATAAAAATACTTTGCTTTGAATCATTTTGTGTCTGATGTTTGTGCAGAGTCTGAATGTACAGGGGAAAGTTTCTCTGAGTGTTTCTCACTTTCTCACAGATTTACAGCACAAATATGTTTTCTGAGACGTCAGTGAGAAGCTGGTGGGACAGGGATGGTTGGAAAACCAGCAGGACAGGGCTCTAGAGGACTGGAGTTAATGACCAATGTTTTAAAAGTTATTAATAAACTATGTTTGTCTATTTATTATCTAGTTATCAGCAATTTCACTATGAAAATGTTTCCTGAAAACATTTGAGAGTCAATATCATCAGAAAGTGTCTTTCAACCCTCACAATACTCACATATTTTGATTTTAATTTACCATTCACTTTCTGTCATGTCATAAATAGTAGACACTCAAGTATATAAGAAATATATTATCTGAGCATTTTTTTTAGATAATTATGGGTCATTTTTCAGAGCATAAACCATAGGATATGTCCACCCTATCATGGACATACTGTATATATTACTGTTAAATACATTTTCATTGCAATATTAAGCAGTAAATGATACTTTCTGAAAGGTATAATGTCCAGGGTTATTTGTTTGCTTTTAAATTATAAATACATAAAAGATTTTACGTAAAACATGTGTTTTTAAAGAAACTCATATAATTTGCACATGTATTTTTTTCTTATTTGGAGAAAAAAATTATATTTGGACACAATTTTTTGTTTACATGTTATTGCCCCACACCTAGCTATTGAACACACTGTATTATATAGGTATGTTTGAATTATTATTTTAAATATTATTTGAAAATACCAAGATGACAGGATGGACAAGCACACGACGGGGTGGACACATAAAGCAGAACACAACAAGCAATGACAAAATATGGCAATGAAACATTTAATCAACTTAAAAAAATAAATACACAAATTAAATTCTCAATCACATTTATATAACCAAACACTTAGAACGGCCTGCTGTAGGGTCATGTCGTCGACTTGGGGAAATGGAGCAGAAGGCCAGAGGTGACTGGTCTTCAGCAGTGTAAAGTGACCCTGTATGGAGAGTTGCCTGTTGGTTGGATCCTCCAAAGTGGACTGCTTGAATTTCCTGGCTGTATTTCACTAAAATCAATATGCAGCATGCACTCATCTGGTTTTAGGGTCTCCCTGATTTTTCTGTAGGCTGTGTATTGCCATCTGATGTTGAAGATGTGTTGCTTAAATCTGCTGAGCCTTTCTTGAAATTGTCTAACCAGGTCAGACTCGGTTGTTACGAGATCTCTTTTGACTGTAATCATGGAGGATTTGTCTTCTTTATGGATCCTTCTTGTGGTCCATTGGTTCACACAAACCTCTGCTTCCCCAGGTTGTTTAAGGGTTTGATATGCATTGAGCAGGCTCCCTACACTCACTGTAAGCACATGCCTTTCCCTTTGAATCACACACGACTGAATCTGCCATATCTTCTATACTTTTGGTAAACAATATACCACGACTGGAGGACATTTGCCATGAGTTGTATGTTCTCATGTGTTTTGCACAAACACGTGTTGTGGTCAGCCTCTGTGGGTGTAACAACCCAAATGGCCTAAGCCAGCGAAACGTGCTGTGTGACAGTTGGCCCTGCTGCTCAGACAAAAAGTTTCTTTGTAGTTTTTTTAATGTGTCTGTGAGTAAGCGTTTTTGCAGTTTTTTCTATTGTCGTGTGATTGTTTGTCATACAGCTAACATCATAAAAAGAGAGAGAGATAAAAAGACCTCACTTGCCTCTTAATCTCCAGAGCTGCACCACTTTCTTTTCTCTTCACGGTTGCACAAAGATCCACACTGAGGGTTGCATTTATTTTTTTCAGAGTAGCCAAATGCCATTTGTGTATATTTCTTGAGTTTGTACTTTTTAAAAATACTTCTAGAAGTCACCCTGGCAATCGATTGTCTTTCTCTCTCAGTTTTTGCGTTTCTGTATTTTCTCGAATCCTTTCTCCTTGAAGGCGTTGCCTTGAGGGACCTGGCTGTGGAGGACAGTTCAGCTCCAGTGGTTCTGGAGTTGGAGGAGGATCCAGGACAACTCCACAATTGTCCTGGCTTTAGCTCTGGCAGCTTTCTTTGCCTCCTTCCATTTTTTCCTTTGTGAACATTCTCCTCTCTGTGTGAGGTCATTAATAGCTTTCTTCTTCCCTGTATCTCTATCTTTCCTCCATCTCTCCCTTTCTTTCTTAAACTATCCCTCTCTTTGTTCAGGGTTTGCATCCTGGCGTTTTCTGTATTGCCGTGCACTTTCTGCCGCACTCAGAGCCATGTCCTGAGAACAGCAATGATTTTATGTTTTTTAATTTACAAAATATTATCTACAGCAGATGTTTTCTATAAAATGTAATATAACATTTCTATAAATTACAATATTAACTTCAAATGAATGCTATGTCCACCCTGTCACATGTATGTCCATCCTATAGAGTCTAAGGGGCCGACAGGGTGGACATTTTGAGCTTCAATTAGCGTATTAGTTTACAACAAACTGAAGAATTTACATATTTTGAAAATATTGTATTTTCCTCACTTCTAGTATATTTTATACTGACAGGGTGGACATGTTAAGCTTTGGCAAAACAAGTAAGCAAACTCATATGAATAAAATTTGTCAGTTGGAAAGTCAGCAGCTTATTCACCTCAGCAGTTGAAATTCCCGCCACTGAAGAGATAAAAAAAATCTGTTGTCCTGATGTCACTAATGGCCTTTTCTTAAAGGGGCAGATTCTGCAATACGACAGGGTGGACAACCATTCAAGGGACATGGACAGTGTTTTTATTACACATGATCAATACACTCAATGTGAGTAATATCTTATTTAACAAAATATTAATAAGAATTATTATTTTTTTGACTGGACTATTTTATTCTTATTCAGATTTAATGAGCAATGCCTGGGACATAGCAAAATAACATACATCCTCTTATACAAAACAAAAAAATATCTTGAAAATGTATCTAAAGAGCCAAGTAATGCTTCTGTTATGAATAAAAAAAACTTACCCTAATACAACACACCCTTCATAGTCATTTGTATGTTAAGTTATCATGGCAAATGAGTTACTTATGTTCAGGACACCAAAAGGCACCTTACAGTGATATTTACCTTTTAATACAACTGGTGCTACAGTTCATAAATACGATAAAACAATTTAGACATAAATTGATTAAAATGTAACCACTGTGTATCATGTTGTGTGTAGTAGTGTGAGTATTTATACTATTGTGAGTACGCAAATCCTGTCTCCTAAAGCTCACGGTGAACAGATGGGGCTGCAGGTCTGGTTAGAAATCAAAATGACACAAGTACATTTACAGCATGTACCTAGTACTTCAACTTAGTAGTTCTTTTTACCAAGTACTTGCACCTTTGCTTGTGAACTTCCCCTCATGATCAAAAAGGAAAAGCAGTTAGGGCCAGTAAAAACAGCTAAAGAACACAAGGTGGCAGCACATCTACATCTGCTTTACAAAGGCTGTATGACAATAGAGTTTTGTCCGTCCATTATCTGTAACTGTTACAAAAAATGATCTTTAACTGTCATGGGGGGCTGGAGCCTGTCCCAAGCTGTCATAGGGCGAGAGGATGGGTGCAGCATGGACAGTTCTCCAGTCTATCTCACAGAGAGACATACAGAGACAGACAACCATTCCCACTTTTAGAGTCACCAATTAACCTAAAACGCACGTCTTTGGGAGGAAACCAACACAAGCATGCAAACATACAAATTCAACACAGAAAGGCCACGTTCAGCCGGGGAGCAAATCAGCAACCTTCCAGCTGTGAGGTGGCAGCTACAACTGTGCTGCCCGAGTTTTGTTCCAACCTAAACAAAAATCCTCTCTAATAAATGTCAGCAGTAACCTTGTTGTTACAGACTAGAAACTGTGAATTAAAACTCGTTTAATTCAAAAACTGCAAAACCTGTGTTTGGGGAAGTAGAGCCTTGTTTCTATTTTTGACTGGGACTTTTTTCTACAGAGATCTGTCGGATCTGTGACACTGATCGTCACTTGTTAAAGTGACATGTTGGTATGTGCTTCACAGTACTGTTAATTTACAATAAAACTCCTAAAGACACAAGAAGAAGAAAGGTGAGTTCTGAATATAATGCTCACGATTTCACCATTGTCTTCATAAATAGTAAAACAATATTTTTGAATTGACAACTTTACCACGTGAACTACAGACTTAATTTTTTTTTTAAATAATCATTTCCAACAGATGATCAATATTAATCTATTTTATCAACTTTTTATTTGCTTCCTGACATTTTGGAAGTGTCAGTCCACTTGTGTACTTTACTTTGCAGTAAAGATAGTTGAGTTCCTTTGATAGTAATCAGATTTTGATCATTTCCAAACTGATAAAACTCTTCAAAAAATGAAAAATTAAAACAAAGACATGAAGAAAAATCTCAGTTTGTCATAGTTGTCTTACAACTTTACCAGGTAACAAGGTTCAGAGTTTTTTTTTTTTATATACTAATTTCCAACAGATGATCAATATCAATCTATTTTTCATTGTTTTGTTTTCTTTTCTGCTCATTTGATTGAAGTGTGAACAAAATTTAGCAAATGATTAATAATTAAAAATAATTAAAATTAAATCCAAACCATTACAGAAATCCTTAAAAAATATCTCACAGCAGACACCTTCCCCACATTTAAACAGGCTCTAGTTGCCAACTACTGGAAATAGCGTCATCCTTTTAATCCATGTGAACTACCAGATCCTCCTGTCCACACTCTGACTTTGGCATCACTGGTGCAGCTCTGACCTGGCTCAGGTCTTATCCATCTGGATGAATCTTCAAGGTTTCTTGACAGGGGCACATTTCAAACCCTCACAGCTTCTCCACCTGTGTGCTGCAGGTCATCCCTGCCTTCCATAGTCCACTTACTCAGATTTTCCTATTGTCGTGCAGGAGACACAAGGCTCCCATTGTCCTTTCCACTTGATGTCCGTTTGGATGAGAGGGGAACATCTTCAACTCAATCCCCCCCAAGACTGTGAGATGCCAACACACACAGGAAACAAATGGGCCGCTACATTACTGTAGCCCCTGATGAATCGTCTGTAAAAGTTTGCAAAGTCTAAGAACCTGTGCAACTGTTTCCGGTCTGTGGCAACTGTCCTTATGTAGCCCGTCTACTCTCTTTTAGGTGTATGAGGGGCCCTGAGTTCTTTTACTTAGCTCTAAACACAATTTTAATTACTTGAATATTTTTATAGTCTTGAGTTTCACCCGTAAAAGCAGATTAATACTAACTTCAAATACACTAGTTTACTCCCCTTTAAGAAAACTTTTTAGAACTATCTGAAATCATTGAAGCAAGGAGAACTGCGGGGAGACATACAGACACAAGATAAAAAAACAAAGAGACAGAAACAAATAAAATCTTAATTAAAGAAACAAAAAACCTAACTTCTGACAAAGACAGAAGTTCTAGTCTCAGCCAGACCTTCAGTACAGCATCCACACCAAGTTAGGAACCTCAGTGATTGTCTCTACAAAGTCCGGGGTCATCAATGATGACCAAGTGAGTTTTACTGATCTCTTAGGCAGCAGATTTGACTTCTACAACATCAGAACCTCTGGTGGTCCCTACACCACACAGTAAAAGATCCTGAGCAAACCTCTTCAGTTCAGTGGTCCATCACTGTGGAACAAGCCACCACAGTCTGCAGCCTGACTGCCAGTATTTAAGAAGACAAAACTTCCTATGCACTTAAACTATTAAAATAAAATTCCAATCTGTCAGATCCAGCATGTGTGTCTCATGAAACAGAAACATTTCTTCTCATAGCACCGTGCTTTTGAATCATTTTGTTTTATTTAAACAGATAAACTGTATTAAACATCGGAAAAAAAGCAGTGAAGGAAAACTAAACTTCCTTCCTTCCTAAAAGTCCTAATTATGATGCTCTTTTGGTTATTTTTACCATTTTCACAAACAGATGTGTGATCTATGAAAAAAGTTTTGTTATTTGTCATTTGAGTGTGATTGAAACTGACAGCACACATAATTTAAAAGTCAACAAGGAAATGACAACAAAAGACAGAACTGTCAGCAGACTCTGGGTAAGAAGTTGTAGCAAAAAGAGGAAACCAAATGAGGTAATTTTGCTTTGGGGCGACTTGGTCAATGTGGTATAGTCCCAATACAGTAACAGTAATAATAATTATAGTAAGAAGAAGATGAAGAATAGTTACATTCTGTATGGGAACATGGGCTGTGTTCATACTGACATAATGAAAGTTCAAGTGTAGTAAATAGAAGTTTGTTGATATTATAATAAATTATTAATAGTGAGCAAATCGATATGTACACAGTGTTTTTTTCTGTGCCAAACACTATGAGTCTGAAAACAGTGAAGGTTGAAGCTGTGAAGGTGGTGGTGGGTGGTTCTATACTTTATGGTATAGGGGAGGAGATATAATCATACCCTGATCCTTTTGACCCTAAAGGTGTAGATGGGGGAGGGGACTGTGTCTCTGCTCTGCTGACCCACAGTAGAATTTGTCTACAGCTCATTGTAGTCTCATTTTAGTTTTTCTTTTACCAAAAGATCCGTGAGTTTTTTGTTCAAATGTTTATTGTAGAAATTAAATGTCTGTACACTGTGGTTCCTGTGTCAAAACACAAGGGGAGGACACGTTATTAAATCTTTACCATTTTCTGTCTTTTTGACCTTTTCAGCAGCTTCCCAACAAGTGGAGTCAAACAAAAGGTCAAAGGTCACATCAGACAGAGTGCCCCTGCTGGTCCTCAGTGTTCTCCTCACAGCTGCTGTCATTGGTCTCTGCGTTGTCTGTGAGTTGTGTCGTTACGTGGAAATTGACTTTAGGGGACATTTAACAAACAAAACCAAAGAAATTCTTGTTCTTATTTGTGTTGTTCTGGAATGAAACCTAGTGCAGTTCATACACTGTCACTTCCAGACATTTTGGAAGTGTCAGTCCACTTGAATACTTTACTTTGCAGTAAAGATACTTGGGGGATGTGATACAAGGTGCTGTGATCTATGTGGTTTCTTTGTTGTTAATCAGGTTTTGATAATTTTCAAACCAAGAAAATTCTTCAAACACTGAAAGAAAACAATGAAACAATGATGAAAACTCTTCAAACATTGAAGAATGAAAACGAAGCCATGAAGAAAAATCTCACAGGTAAGACTTTCAGGGTTTGAATCTGTACAACAATCTTTCATCTTTATTTCCAACAAATGACCAACATTAATGTATTTTTTATTAACTTTTTGTTTGTTTTCTGATCTGCTCATTTGAAAAAAATGCAAACAATAGTTTTTTTTCTGTTCTTAAAAAAAGTGATGATTCTGAAAAAAAGATTTAATTTTAATCAGTAATTTATATTCTTCCATAACAAAAGGTCTGCAGCCTATGTGCCCAGGACCTACTGAAGTTAATACTAGTAAGTTATGGATTTGTCTTTTTCACAGATGATTAATAAACAGTGATAAATAACAGACACAGTGAGTCAGTCAGTGATGTATTTATGTTGCACTAGTTCAGACTGTATACTGCTGTAACTGGAGTTGTGAGATAGTAAAACTGCATCTGTAAAAGAGAAAACTTCACTTTCTCTGATTGTCTCAGTTAAAACTCAAACTTGTGTCACCTGACTGATGTCTTTGCTGTAAACTTTTACAGATGAACCATGTCAGAAGTGTGAAGAAGGCTGGGAGCTACATGGAGGAAAGTGTTATTATTTCTCCAACAAACCTTCATCCTGGAAGCAGAGCAGAGAAGAATGTGTCCATCATGGAGGAGATCTGGTTAAGATCGACAGCAGAGAGGAGCAGGTATAAAACACTGCAGCAGCTTCATATTCTCACATATTTGATCACATAAGTTTTATTATCTCAGCACAGAAAAGTCACAGAGTCATTTTCACCACCTCGGATTGTTCAGTCATTCCTGGAGAAACATTTGAGAAACAAAATGAATTAATCTGAGGACAAGTTCTGGATCGGACTGACAGACTCACGGGAAGAAGACAGATGGTTGTGGGTGGACGGATCAGAACTGAACACAAGGTTTAACTGATGTAAAAACGATTTTCTTTTCTAAAATCCACATTTGTGGTTTTATTGATTTAGTCCTTTCTGTTTCACATATTTTAGTTTGAGGATTTGGAGCGGAAAAGAGCCAGACAACTTTAAAGGAAAAAGTGGGGAAAATCCTGATGGAGAGGACTGTGTGAGGATGGGGGAGAAAGGAGGATGTGTTGTCTTACATCATTTGTTCAGTCAGTGAGAAGCTGAAGCTGATGACCAATGTTCTAACCAGTTAAATCTCTTGATGCACAGAAAAAACTGCAGTTTTCAAAGACGAGTACATTTTATAAAATTACCACATGTAAAAAAAGACCAGAGGACAAAGACAAATACTGAAGAATCAAAAGACTTTTAGTGATGATTTTTTGTGTTCTCATTTTAAAAACTTGAAAATGTTCCATTGCAAACATTTAGACAAAGATGCTACAGTTCATAAAAACAATACAATGATTTAGACATAAATTAATTGTAGATATATCATTGTTGTATCATGTTGTGTGTAGTGAATTTGAGTATTTATACTATGAGTAAACCAATCCTGCGGGTTTGGTTTGAGAAGTGTCAGCTATAGAAACAAGTAAAACATAAGTAAATATTCAGAAATCTGGTTTTTGAAGTGATTCTCTGCTTGAATATTACATTTAACAAGACCTGAACATTTTAGATTTCTGCAGGAACTTTGTTTATGAAACACATGTGGAACAAATCTGAACCAGACTTTACATTCATAGTATCAATATTAATAATATTTCAAATATTTTGTTTTCTTTGTGAAGTACTTTGGTACAACATGTACATTTTGGAGCATTTAGTACTTTAACTTGGGAAATGAATTTAAATGGGTACATCAACCACTACTGGAGCAGTTTGTTAGCAACTACTTCCCCCTTTGTTTGAGTACTGACTAACTAAAAACTAAAAGTCTTTGTGTCCGTAAAAAAGGTAAAAACAACCATAAAAAAGAAAGTAGCAGTTTAGTTACAAGCTAAATAAAAATAATGTGTAATAAATGTCAGTGACCTTTTTACAGAATATGAAGTGTGAAGCAAGAAACAGCATAAACCTGAGTTTGGGGAAGTATTTCTTGTCCATCTTTGACTTTACCATCAGTTTTAAGGGTTTTTTGGACAGGAAACTGATCTTTGACACTGATGGTGTTAAACACCCATGTTACACCCATGTCACACCACTCCTTAGATTTCTACACTGGCTTCCTGTAGCTGCTCACATCAGGTTCAAAGCTCTGTCTCTTGCTCACAGGGTGGTTAATTTGACAGTTCCCGCTTACCTCAACTCACTCACTTAAGTCTACAATCCTTCTCGCCCGCTGCGATCTGCCAACGAACGACGTTTGGTGGTCCCAGCACCGCACAGAAGACACCAAGCAAAACTGTTTAGCGCAATGATTCCACGATGGTGGAACGAGCTACCAAACTCTGCACGCTCAGCAGAATCTCTCCCAATATTCAAAAAACTGCTGAAAACAAAACTCTTCCGCATCTTCCTATATACTTAAATCTCTTTAAAAAAAATAAGTAAATAAAATTCCTTTCTGCTCTTTCTTGCACTTGCATCTCATGAACTGTGAACACTTTTCTGATAGGACTTTGCTTTGATGTTTTCTCCTTGACTTAGATTTTGCTGCCTTGTAACTCACTTGTAAGTCGCTTTGGATAAAAGCATCTGCTAAATGACAAAATGTAAATGTAATGTAAATGTAAGAACAAAAATCCACAGTTTGTCTAATCTGTCTCTTCCACACACACACTGAGACCAAGGAGCTGAAGAGCAACCTGTCCCAGGTGGGACTGGCTGACCTGTAGGGAGGGGGAAGCCTAACAAGCCTCACCTGATACATGGTATCAACATCAGCCATAGTGTTTGAAGTTACTTTGTGGAGTACTTACACTTTTGTACTTTAACTGCATTTTTAAGCATGTACTTAGTAGGTAAACAACTTAAATGGTTACATCTACTAGTGATGAAGTAGTTTTTTAAAGAGTTTCTGTTTTTCCCCTCATGAATAAAAAAGCAGAAGTGTTACGGTCAAGACAAACATAAAAACAAAAAGTGGCAGCACATCTACATCTGCTTTGCAAAGTTTGTTTGTAAAAATAAAACAGGTTTATTTCAAGCTAAATAAAAATAATTTCTAATAAATGTCATCATAAACCTTGTTGTAAAGAACAAAAACTATTAAAACTTGTTTAATTCAAAAACTTGAGCACACGAGTTGCTCAAGTTTTTGAATTAAACAAGTGGGGAAGTAGATTATCATCAGTACTTTTTCTACAGTAACCTATCAGGTCTGTGACACTGACGCTCACTTTGTGTTAAAGTGAAGTGTTGATATGTGCTTCACATGACTGTTAATTTAAAATAAAAAGACGGGAGAAGAAGAAGAAAGTTGAGTTCTGAATATGATGCTCATAATTTCAGCTGTCCAGGAGGACACACTGGACAGGTTCCCAGTCTGTCAGATATTTGTTAAATGTTGTTAAATGGTGTTTTTTTGTTGCAGAGAAAGTTTTCACTGAAGGCAGGATCCTGAAGACTGAGCACAATGAGCTACAGAGAAGGCAACAAGCAGGAATGTGACGGTAAGTCAGTGTGAAGAAGAACTGGGAGGGAAACAAGCATCGAGTGAATTTAAGTCAGAATCCACATTAATGAAGTGACAGAGAAAAGCAGCTGACTGAGGATCAGTGAGTCAATTAACCTGATTTTTAGTCTCAGTCTTTGTAAAGGACGATGGTTCTAATGTGTGAGGTCGACTGACACTGTTGGTTTTGATGCAGGAAATCTAATAATTATTTTCCTTTGCTATTTTTAATCTTTAGAACAAACCTCGAAGGTGTGAATGTTTTAGAAACTGGACGATCAAAAGAGAAAATGATCAGTAAACTAGAAAAGGCAATTTCCAAGGAAATTACGTGGGAGAGCTGTTAAGTCGCCCGGTAGAGGCCGACCGCTCAGAAGCGGCTGAGAGCAGAGGCGTTTGTACGTTCAAAGCCGCAAACGCTGAAGAGAGATAAATACAAACAAAAAGAGAAAGAAGAAGATGACAAGAAAAGGAAAAAATCCAAAATCCCAGGAAAAGTTGAATTAAGAAAAGAAAAAAGTAGAAAGTAACAATGGAGGAAGTAAATAAGTAAAAAGTTGATATTTAAAGTGTAAAGAAGCAGAAAAAGAAGCAAAGTAAAAAGTTGCTATTGAAAGTGTAAAGAAAAAAGTAAGAAGTGAAAAAGCAACAACTTGATTAACAAAAGTGGAAAGAAGTAGTAAGAAACAAAGGAAAAGGTAAATATTCCCAAAGGTAAAAGAAACAAAGAAAGAAGCAAAGTAAAAAAGTTGCTATTAAAAGTGTAAAGGAAGAAGTGAAAAAGCAACAACTTGATTAACAAAAGTGGAAAGAAGTAGTAAGAAACAAAGGAAAAGGTAAATATTCCCAAAGTTAAAAGAAACAAAAAAAAGAAGCAAAGTAAAAAAGTTGCTATTAAAGTGTAAAGAAAAAAGCTAGAAGTAACTAATTAGAAATGAAGGAACCATTTTAATGCTGAAAAACTGTTGAAAAAAAAAAAGTTGAAAAGAGCTTTTAATTTGAAAGTGTGTTTCCTGTCTGTGTCTGCGTGGTAGTTTGTGTGTCCACTGTAGGGAGACTTCAAAACAAACTCATTTTAGCATTTAAATGCTAAATAATTAAAATAAGAATGATAAAAGGCTTTTATTTTGAAAGTGTGTTTCCTGTCTGTGGGTGTGTGTGTAGGGAAACTTCACCACAAAGTCATTTTAGCATTTAAATGCTAAAAAGTGGATAAAATATTATGAAAGGCTTTTATTTTGAAAGTGTGTTTCCTATCTGTGAGGGTGTGTGTGTAGGGAAACTTCACCACAAAGTCATTTTAGCATTTAAATGCTAAAAAGTGGATAACATATTATGAAAGGCTTTTATTTTGAAAGGGTATTTCCTGTCTGTGAGGGTGTGTGTCTGTGTGTGTCTCCACTGTGTATGTTGAGGGAGAAAAACTCAGGTAAAGTGTGTGGACACAGCTCTGAGGCTGATTACATGACGTCATGCAGCTGTGTCCGTTACCATGACAATGACTGCTGCCCGCTGCCCGCCTGCTGAGTCATGTGAGCCAAATGCAAAGGCAGGCTGGAAAAGTGCTGAGACTATGCCTCGCAAAATGCTCAAAATATGAAAAAGTATTAGTCCTATCGAAACAATTCAAAAACTGTGAGTGACAAAAGGCTTCAATGAACACACTGATGTACTTTATTTGAAGATACTCCATAAAATGAAGGCGTGGTGGCGATTTTAAAACAGCCCCCCGTTTGTGATTTGATTAGAATTTAAGAACCTCTGTTATAATGGGCTCCAATGGGAGTTTTGACGGCACTCTCTCTGCTTCTGGACACTTGGAGAAAGAACCGTCAGTCCTGTCACTATGAGAGTTACATTTACTGAAAGAAGACAAAAATACCTACATTCTGATGTATAGTTTGTTTATGTAAGATTAAAGTTGACTGAAGGAAAGAAGGAAAAGAAGGAAAAAAGTTGCTAAAAGTGGAAGCTGAAAAGTTAGAGTGCGTGTGATGTCACCCACTCTAGCTGCTCCAACATTCCGCAATACACACTAATGGAAAAGTTGAAAAAGCTCCAAAAGTTGCCTAAAACTAAAACTGCGATTATTCAAAAAGTATAAAAGATAGAAAGAAGCTGATCCACCCAGAAAAAGTTGAAAGGGACTAGACCCGTATAAACTTTAAATGAAGTTTCTACTCCAAAGTATGACGACACAAGAGGCAGATGAAAAGTGGCAAGTTGAAGGGAAATTTTAAGTGCCTTCCATTCATTTTCTATGGGAAAAAAAGTTCATAAAAAGTGAAATATAATAAAAAGTATAAAAGTTATTAATGAGAAAAGTAATACCACCCCTGTCCTAAAAGAGACCTACGTTTAGGAAGTGGAACGAAGTTTCTACGACAAACCGTCTAGGACTAGATAGCGACCGAAAAACGGGCTATAATAATAATAATAATAATAATAATAACTAGAAAAGGCAATTTCCAAGGAAATTACGTGGGAGAGCTGTTAAGTCGCCCGGTAGAGGCCGACCGCTCAGAAGCTGCTGAGAGCAGAGGCGTTTGCACGTTCAAAGCCGCAAACGCTGAAGAGAGATAAATACGAACAAAAAGAGAAAGAAAGAAGATGACAATAAAAGAAAAAATCCAAAATACCAAGAAAAGTTGAATTCAGAAAAGAAAAAAAGTAGAAAGTAACAATGGAGGAAGTAAATAGCTAAAAAGGTGATATTTAAAGTGTAAAGAAACAGAAAAAGAAGCAAAGTAAAAAGTTGCTATTGAAAGTGTAAAGAAAAAAGTAAGAAGTGAAAAAGCAACAACTTGATTAACAAAAGTTGAAAGAAGTAGTAAGAAACAAAGGAAAAGGTAAATATTCCCAAAGTTAAAAGAAACAAAGAAAGAAGCAAAGTAAAAAAGTTGCTATTAAAAGTGTAAAGGAAGAAGTGAAAAAGCAACAACTTGATTAACAAAAGTGGAAAGAAGTAGTAAGAAACAAAGGAAAAGGTAAATATTCCCAAAGTTAAAAGAAACAAAAAAAGAAGCAAAGTAAAAAAGTTGCTATTAAAGTGTAAAGAAAAAAGCTAGAAGTAACTACTTAGAAATGAAGGAACCATTTTAATGCTGAAAAACTGTTGAGAAAAAAAAGTTGAAAAGAGCTTTTAATTTGAAAGTGTGTTTCCTGTCTGTGTCTGTGTGGTAGTTTGTGTGTCCACTGTAGGGAGACTTCAAAACAAACTCATTTTAGCATTTAAATGCTAAATAATTAAAATAAGAATGATAAAAGGCTTTTATTTTGAAAGTGTGTTTCCTGTCTGTGAGGGTGTGTGTGTAGGGAAACTTCACCACAAAGTCATTTTAGCATTTAAATGCTAAAAAGTGGATAAAATATTATGAAAGGCTTTTATTTTGAAAGTGTTTTTCCTATCTGTGAGGGTGTGTGTGTAGGGAAACTTCACCACAAAGTCATTTTAGCATTTAAATGCTAAAAAGTGGATAAAGTATTATGAAAGGCTTTTATTTTGAAAGGGTATTTCCTGTCTGTGAGGGTGTGTGTCTGTGTGTGTCTCCACTGTGTCTGTTGAGGGAGAAAAACTCAGGTAAAGTGTGTGGACACAGCTCTGAGGCTGATTACATGACGTCATGCAGCTGTGTCCGTTACCATGACAATGACTGCTGCCCGCTGCCCGCCTGCTGAGTCATGTGAGCCAAATGCAAAGGCAGGCTGGAAAAGTGCTGAGACTATGCCTCGCAAAATGCTCAAAATATGAAAAAGTATTAGTCCTATCGAAACAATTCAAAAACTGTGAGTGACAAAAGGCTTCAATGAACACACTGATGTACTTTATTTGAAGATACTCCATAAAATGAAGGCGTGGTGGCGATTTTAAAACAGCCCCCCGTTTGTGATTTGATTAGAATTTAAGAACCTCTGTTATAATGGGCTCCAATGGGAGTTTTGACGGCACTCTCTCTGCTTCTGGACACTTGGAGAAAGAACCGTCAGTCCTGTCACTATGAGAGTTACATTTACTGAAAGAAGACAAAAATACCTACATTCTGATGTATAGTTTGTTTATGTAAGATTAAAGTTGACTGAAGGAAAGAAGGAAAAGAAGGAAAAAAGTTGCTAAAAGTGGAAGCTGAAAAGTTAGAGTGCGTGTGATGTCACCCACTCTAGCTGCTCCAACATTCCGCAATACACACTAATGGAAAAGTTGAAAAAGCTCCAAAAGTTGCCTAAAACTAAAACTGCGATTATTCAAAAAGTATAAAAGATAGAAAGAAGCTGATCCACCCAGAAAAAGTTGAAAGGGACTAGACCCGTATAAAGTTTAAATGAAGTTTCTACTCCAAAGTATGACGACACAAGAGGCAGATGAAAAGTGGCAAGTTGAAGGGAAATTTTAAGTGCCTTCCATTCATTTTCTATGGGAAAAAAAGTTCATAAAAAGTGAAATATAATAAAAAGTATAAAAGTTATTAATGAGAAAAGTAATAGCATAGATCTCCTAAAAGAGACCTACGTTTAGGAAGTGGAACGAAGTTTCTACGACAAACCGTCTAGGAGGAGATAGTGACCGAAAAACGGCGAAATAATAATAATAATAAAGAAAAGGATCTCATAAGTGTGAGAGCTGTGCTTACAGCTCTCCCACTAATGAGAGCTGTGCTTACAGCTCTCCCACTAACTAGAATGGGCATTTCCTGCAGAAAATGCGTGTGATTGCTGAAAGCCAGCCGCTGCACCTGCTGCAGCCATCGCCGAATCTGCAGCTCTGAAAGTTGTAGAAGCGACAGGCAACACTGTAACATGTGTAGTTTTTTAAAATATTAAACAACTAGTGAAAGCTCATGAAACAATGAAGAAGTTTTCAATTGTTATTCACCAACTCTCCAGCAGATGGCAGCCTGTCCAAAGGAATCAACTGTTGCCATCTTGCCCTCTCAACACTAATGAAGTTCTGAGGATAAAATACCAAAAAAAAAAAACCACCCACAATAGCGCCCCCCAGTGGATAAACGTTTAACACGCGTGTTTAGGGCAGTGTCCTGCACATATTTGTAAAGTTTCATTCAAGTCAGTCATTGCATTAGCTTAAAAAAAAATATCGAAACAGTTGCAGTACCGCGAACGGCCGCCAGGTGGCGCACGTGGTAGTACTAAAGGCCCTGTACAACATAGAAGTGAAATCAGAAAAAAAAAAACAATTTTTAGGAGTTAAAAAACGAGTTAAATAACTGACCACACGGTGGCGCTAGAGAGCCCACACTGTAACATGTGAAGCATTTCATCATGGGGCATCATGAGTCAAAGTTTCATAACAATATCACGTGTAGTTTCCGAGATACAGCCATGTGAAGATTGCTCTCATAGACGGCAAAAAACTAATCATACAAATATTCATAATAATTATTGTACATCAGCTGTCAGCCCACAGAGTAATACATCAACTCTCCTAACTGTACTTAACATATTACAGTTGGAATCATGTTTCTAGCTGTAAGCGTGTAGGACTAGTAGCATGTCAAAACAACTAACATAAACATGCTGACAATTGACCACACGGTGGCGCTAGAGAGCCCACGCTGTAACATGTGAAGCACTTCATCATGGGACAGTAGTAATCAAGGTTTCATAACGATATCACGTGTAGTTTAGGAGATATACCCATGTGAAGATTGCTCCCATAGACGGCAATGCAAAGTAAAAATCATACAAATATTCATAACAATTATTGTACATCAGCTGTCAGCCCACAGAGTAATACATCATCTCTCCTAACTGTACTTAACATATTACAGTTGGAACCATGTTTCTAGCTGTAAGCGTGTAGGAGTAGTAGCATGTCAAAAAACGCACAAAAACATGCTGATAGCTGACCACACGGTGGCGCTATAGAGCCCACGCTGTAACATGTGAAGCACTTCATCATGGGACAGCATCCCACAAAGCTGCATCATGCTACCATGTGTAGTTTTTGAGATATTGCAGTTTAAACATCACTCCCATAGACTTTCCATTCAAAAAAAAATTCATATTAATATTCATAATAATTACAGTACATTAGCTATCAGCACACAGGGTAAAAGCACACCTCTCCCAACCATGCTGAACATATTACAGTTGGAACCATGTTTACAGCTTTTAGCACTTAGGACTTTTAGCATGCCGAAAAACGGGCGGAAGAATACGGAATAATAATAATAACTAGAATGGGCATTTCCTGCAGAAAATGCGTGTGATTGCTGAAAGCCAGCCGCTGCACCTGCTGCAGCCATCGCCGAATCTGCAGCTTTGAAAGTTGTAGAAGCGACAGGCAACAATGTAGCATGTGTAGTTTTTTAAAATATTGAACAACTAGTGAGTTGCAGTACCGCGAACGGCCGCCAGGTGGCGCACGTGGTAGTACTGAAGGCCCTGTATAATATAGAAGTGAAATCAGAAAGAAAAAAAAATGTTTTTTGAGTTAAAAAACGAGTTAAATAACTGACCACACGGTGGCGCTAGAGAGCCCACGCTGTAACATGTGAAGCATTTCATCATGGGGCAGCTTTCCTGAAAGTTTCATAACAATATCACGTGTAGTTTAGGAGATAGAGCCGTGTGAAGATTGCTCTCATAGACGGCAAAAAACAAATCATACAAATATTCATAATAATTATTGTACATCAGATGTCAGCCCACAGAGTAATACATCATCTCTCCTAACTGTACTTAACATATTACAGTTGGAACCATGTTTCTAGCTGTAAGCGTGTAGGAGTAGTAGCATGTCAAAACAACTAACATAAACATGCTGATAACTGACCACACGGTGGCGCTAGAGAGCCCACACTGTAACATGTGAAGCACTTCATCATGGGACAGTAGTAAACAAGGTTTCATAACAATATCACGTGTAGTTTAGGAGATATAGCTATGTGAAGATTGCTCCCATAGACGGCAATGCAAAGTAAAAATCATACAAATATTCATAATAATTATTGTACATCAGCTGTCAGCCCACAGAGTAATACATCATCTCTCCTAACTGTACTTAACATGTTACAGTTGGAACCATGTTTACAGCTTTTAGCACTTAGGACTTTTAGCATGCCGAAAAACGGACGGAAGAATCCGGAATAATAATAATAATAAAATTAAATACTGGAAACAACAATAGTGTGATTGCTTTCAGCAATCACACTAATAATAATAATAATAATAAAATTAAATACTGGAAACAACAATAGTGTGATTGCTTTCAGCAATCACACTAACTAGAATGGGCATTTCCTGCAGAAAATGCGTGTGATTGCTGAAAGCCAGCCGCTGCACCTGCTGCAGCCATCGCCGAATCTGCAGCTCTGAAAGTTGTAGAAGCGACAGGCAACACTGTAACATGTGTAGTTTTTTAAAATATTAAACAACTAGTGAAAGCTCATGAAACAATGAAGAAGTTTTCAATTGTTATTCACCAACTCTCCAGCAGATGGCAGCCTGTCCAAAGGAATCAACTGTTGCCATCTTGCCCTCTCAACACTAATGAAGTTCTGAGGATAAAATACCAAAAAAAAAAACCACCCACAATAGCGCCCCCCAGTGGATAAACGTTTAACACGCGTGTTTAGGGCAGTGTCCTGCACATATTTGTAAAGTTTCATTCAAGTCAGTCATTGCATTAGCTTAAAAAAAAATATCGAAACAGTTGCAGTACCGCGAACGGCCGCCAGGTGGCGCACGTGGTAGTACTAAAGGCCCTGTACAACATAGAAGTGAAATCAGAAAAAAAAAAACAATTTTTAGGAGTTAAAAAACGAGTTAAATAACTGACCACACGGTGGCGCTAGAGAGCCCACACTGTAACATGTGAAGCATTTCATCATGGGGCATCATGAGTCAAAGTTTCATAACAATATCACGTGTAGTTTCCGAGATACAGCCATGTGAAGATTGCTCTCATAGACGGCAAAAAACTAATCATACAAATATTCATAATAATTATTGTACATCAGCTGTCAGCCCACAGAGTAATACATCAACTCTCCTAACTGTACTTAACATATTACAGTTGGAATCATGTTTCTAGCTGTAAGCGTGTAGGACTAGTAGCATGTCAAAACAACTAACATAAACATGCTGACAATTGACCACACGGTGGCGCTAGAGAGCCCACGCTGTAACATGTGAAGCACTTCATCATGGGGCAGTAGTAATCAAGGTTTCATAACGATATCACGTGTAGTTTAGGAGATATACCCATGTGAAGATTGCTCCCATAGACGGCAATGCAAAGTAAAAATCATACAAATATTCATAACAATTATTGTACATCAGCTGTCAGCCCACAGAGTAATACATCTACTCTCCTAACTGTACTTGACATATTACAGTTGGAACCATGTTTCTAGCTGTAAGCGTGTAGGAGTAGTAGCATGTCAAAAAACGCACAAAAACATGCTGATAGCTGACCACACGGTGGCGCTATGGAGCTCACGCTGTAACATGTGAAGCACTTCATCATGGGACAGCATCCCACAAAGCTGCATCATGCTACCATGTGTAGTTTTTGAGATATTGCAGTTTAAACATCACTCCCATAGACTTTCCATTCAAAAAAAAATTCATATTAATATTCATAATAATTACAGTACATTAGCTATCAGCACACAGGGTAATAGCACACCTCTCCCAACCATGCTGAACATATTACAGTTGGAACCATGTTTACAGCTTTTAGCACTTAGGACTTTTAGCATGCCGAAAAACGGACGGAAGAATCCGGAATAATAATAATAATAAAATTAAATACTGGAAACAACAATAGTGTGATTGCTGAAAGCAATCACACTAATAATAATAATAAAGAAAAGGATCTCAATAGTGTGAGAGCTGTGCTTACAGCTCTCACACTAATTAACAGTACTGTGAAGCACATACCAACATGTCACTTTAACAAGTGACGATCAGTGTCACAGATCCGACAGATCTCTGTAGAAAAAAGTCCCAGTCAAAAATAGAAACAAGGCTCTACTTCCCCAAACACAGGTTTTGCAGTGTTTGAATTAAACGAGTTTTAATTCACAGTTTCTAGTCTGTAACAACAAGGTTACTGCTGACATTTATTAGAGAGGATTTTTGTTTAGGTTGGAACAAAACTCGGGCAGCACAGTTGTAGCTGCCACCTCACAGCTGGAAGGTTGCTGATTTGCTCCCCGGCTGAACGTGGCCTTTCTGTGTTGAATTTGTATGTTTGCATGGTTGTGTTGGTTTCCTCCCAAAGACGTGCGTTTTAGGTTAATTGGTGACTCTAAAAGTGGGAATGGTTGTCTGTCTCTGTATGTCTCACTGTGAGATAGACTGGAGAACTGTCCATGCTGCACCCATCCTCTCGCCCTATGACAGCTTGGGACAGGCTCCAGCCCCCCATGACAGTTAAAGATCATTTTTTGTAACAGTTACAGATAATGGATGGACAAAACTCTATTGTCATACAGCCTTTGTAAAGCAGATGTAGATGTGCTGCCGCCTTGTGTTCTTCAGCTGTTTTTACTGGCCCTAACTGTTTTTCCTTTTTGATCATGAGGGGAAGTTCACAAGCAAAGGTGCAAGTACTTGGTAAAAAGAACTACTAAGTTGAAGTACTAGGTGTATGCTGTAAATGTACTTGTGTTATTTTGATTTCTAACCAGACCTGCAGCCCCATCTGTTCACCGTGAGCTTTAGGAGACAGGATTTGCGTACTCACAATAGTATAAATACTCACACTACTACACACAACATGATACACAGTGGTTACATTTTAATCAATTTATGTCTAAATTGTTTTATTGTATTTATGAACTGTAGCACCAGTTGTATTAAAAGGTAAATATCACTGTAAGGTGCCTTTTGGTGTCCTGAACATAAGTAAGTAATTTGCCATGATAACATACAAATGACTATGAAGGTGTGTGTTGTATTAGGGTAAGTTTTTTATTCATAACAGAAGCATTACTTGGCTCTTTAGATACATTTTCAAGATATTTTTTTGTTTTGTATAAGAGGATGTATGTTATTTTGCTATGTCCCAGGCATTGCTCATTAAATCTGAATAAGATTAAAATAGGCCAGTCAAAAAAATAATAATTCTTATTAATATTTTGTTAAATAAGATATTACTCACATTGAGTGTATTGATCATGTGTAATAAAAACACTGTCCATGTCCCTTGAATGGTTGTCCACCCTGTCGTATTGCAGAATCTGCCCCTTTAAGAAAAGGCCATTAGTGACATCAGGACAACAGATTTTTTTTATTTCTTCAGTGGCGGGAATTTCAACTGCTGAGGTGAATAAGCTGCTGACTTTCCAACTGACAAATTTTATTCATATGAGTTTGCTTACTTGTTTTGCCAAAGCTTAACATGTCCACCCTGTCGGTATAAAATATACTAGCAGTGAGTAAAATACAATATTTTCAAAATATGTGAGTTTAAATATACCAAATTCTCTTCAACAACCAGACTAACTATTTAACTAGTCACAGTTTGTTGTAAAGTAATATGCTAATTGAAAAATATCCAAAATGTCCACCCTGTCGGCCCCTTAGACTCTATAGGATGGACATACATATGACAGGGTGGACATAGCATTCATTTGAAGTTAATATTGTAATTTATAGAAATGTTATGTTACATTTTATAGAAAACATCTGCTGTAGATAATATTTTGTAAATTAAAAAACATAAAATCATTGCTGTTCTCAGGACATGGCTCTGAGTGCGGCAGAAAGTGCACGGCAATACAGAAAATCACAGGATGCAAACCCTGAACAAAGAGAGGCATAGTTTAAGAAATTAAAGGAGAGATGGAGGAAAGAAAGAGATACAGGGAAGAAGAAAGCTATTAATGACCTCACACATAGAGGAGAATGTTCACAAAGGAAAAAAAACTCCAGAAATACACACAAATGGCTTTTGGCTACTCTTGGATCTTTGTGAAACCGTGAAGAGAAAAGAAAGTGGTGCAGCTCTGGAGATTAAGAGGAAAGTGAGGTCTTTTTATCTCTCTCTCTTTTTATGATGTTAGCTGTATGACAAACAATCACACGACAATAGAAAAAACTGAAAAACGCTTACTCACATTAAATAGTCTACACAGTAAACTTTTTGTCTGAGCAGCAGGGCCAACTGTCACACAGCACGTTTCGCTGGCTTAGGCCATTTTGGGTTGTTACACCCACAGACGCTGACCACAACACGTGTTTGTGCAAAACACATGAGAACACACAACTCATGGCAAATGTCCTCCACAGTCGTGGTATATTGTTTACCAAAAGTATAGAAGATATGGCAGATTCAGTCGTGTGTGATTCAAAGGGAAAGGCATGTGCTTACAGTGAGTGTAGGGAGCCTGCTCAATGCATATCAAACCCTTAAACAACCTGGGGAAGCAGAGGTTTGTGTGAACCAATGGACCACAAGAAGGATCCATAAAGAAGACAAATCCTCCATGATTACAGTCAAAAGAGATCTCGTAACAACCGAGTCTGACCTGGTTAGACAATTTCAAGATTTAAGCAACACATCTTCAACATCAGATGGCAATACACAGCCTACAGAAAAATCAGGGAGACCCTAAAACCACATGAGTGAAATACAGCCAGGAAATTCAAGCAGTCCACTTTGGAGGATCCCACCAACAGACAACTCTCCATACAGGGTCACTTTACACTGCTGAAGACCAGTCACCTCTGGCCTTCTGCTCCATTTCCCCAATTCGACGACATGACCCTACAGCAGGCCGTTCTAAGTGTTTCGTTATATCAATGTGATTGAGAATTTAATTTGTGTATTTATTTTTTTTAAGTTGATTAAATGTTTCATTGCCATATTTTGTCATTGCTTTTTGTGTTCTGCTTTGTGTCCACCCCGTCGTGTGCTTGTCCACCCTGTCATCTTGGTCTTTTCAAATAACATTTAAAATAATAATTCAAACATACCTATATAATCCAGTGTGTTCAATAGCTAGGTGTGTCCAAATATAATTTTTTTCTCCAAATAAGAAAAAAATACATGTGCAAATTATATGAGTTTCTTTAAAAACACATGTTTTACGTAAAATCTTTTATGTATTTATAATTTAAAAGCAAACAAATAACCCTGGACATTATACCTTTCAGAAAGTATCATTTACTGCTTAATATTGCAATGAAAATGTATTTAACAGTAATATATACAGTATGTCCATGACAGGGTGGACATATCCCATGGTTTATGCTCTGAAAAATGGCCCATAATTGTCTAAAATAATGTGTGGGAGCTCAGATAATATATTTCTTATATACTTGAGTGTCTACTATTTATGACATGACAGAAAGTGAATGGTAAATTAAAATCAAAATATGTGAGTATTGTGAGGGTTGAAAGACACTTTCTGATGATATTGACTCTCAAATGTTTTCAGGAAACATTTTCATAGTGAAATTGCTGATAACTAGATAGTATATAAACAAACATAGTTTATTAATAACTATTAAAACAGTGGGCATTAACTCCAGTCCTCTAGAGCCCCTGTCCTGCTGGTTTTCAAACCATCCCTGTCCCACCAGCTTCTCACTGACGTCTCAGAAAACATATTTGGGCTGTAAATCTGTGAGAAAGTGAGAAATGTTCGGAGAAATGTTCCCCTGTACATTCAGACTCTGCACAAACATCAGACACAAAATGATTCAAAGCAAAGTATTTTTATTTGTGACTGTGGATCTTTAAATGTTTGCAACATCTCACATTGTTGGTGACATTAGTTTTCTACAAACAGCATTGCTCCATGTTCTGCATCCTGTACTGAGATTGTTAATGGAGCTGATGACTAAAGCTTCACTGTATTACAAACTACAATTACAAACATAACGTCCAGTTTGTGCTGCTTTGTCACATATACTTTTGTGAGGTTTGTTGCAGGACTGATCAAACCAACACTTCAGGTCAACAGCTCCTCCTTTCTCCCCCATCCTCACACAGTCCTGTCCATCAGGATTTACCTCATTTGTTCCTTTCCAGTTGTCTGGCTCTTTTCCGCTCCAAAACTTCAAACTAAAAGATGTGAAACACAAAGATCAGGGTCAATAAAACTGGTAAAACTGAGATTAAAAATAAACAAACTGGTTTTTACAACAGTTCAACCTTGTGTCCAGTTCTGATCCGTCCACCCACAACCATCTGTCTTCTTCCTGTGAGTCTGTCAGTCCGATCCAGAACTTGTCCTCAGCTTCATTCATTTTGTTTCTCAAACGTTTCACCAGGAATGACTGAACAATCAGAGTTGGTGAAAATGACTCTGTGACTTTTCTGTGCTGAGATAATAAAACTTATGTGATCAAATATGTGAGAATATGAAGCTGCTGCAGTGTTTTATACCTGCTCCTCTCTGCTGTCGATCTTAACCAGATCTCCTCCATGATGGACACATTCTTCTCTGCTCTGGTTCCAGGATGAACGATTGTTGGAGAAATAATAACACTTTCCTCCATGTAGCTCCCAGCCTTCTTCACACTTCTGACATGGTTCATCTGTAAAAGTTTACAGCAAAGACATCAGTCAGGTGACAAAATCACTCTTTATGTTTGATTCACATAGAGAGAGAGTTTGAGTTTTAACTGAGACAATCAGAGAAAGTGAAGTTTTTTCTTTTACAGTTTTACTATCTCACAACTCCAGTTACTGCAGTATACAGTCTGAACTCTTCTTTTCCTTTCGGCTGCTCCCTTTCAGGTGACGCCACAGCGAATCATGTGCCTCCATCTAACTCTATCCTCTGCATCCTCTTCACTCACACCAACTAACTTCATGTCCTCTCTCACTACATCCATAAATCTCCTCTTTGGTCTTCCTCTAGACCTCCTGCCTGGCAGCTCCAACCTCAGCATCCTTCTACCGATATATTCACAGTTTCTCCTCTGAACATGTCCAAACCACCTCAATCTGTCGTCTCTGACTTTATCTCCAAAACATCTAACATGAGCTGTCCCTCTGATGTACTCATTCCTGATCCTGTCCATCCTCGTCACTCCCAAAGAGAACCTCAACATCTTAAGCTCTGCTACCTCCAGCTCTGCCTCCTGTCTTTTCTTCAGTGCAACTGTTTCTAAGCCGAACAACATTGCTGGTCTCACCACCGTCTTGAACACCTTTCCTTTCATTCTCGCTGATACTCTTTTGTCACACAACACACCTGACACTTTTCTCCACCCGTTCCAACCTGCCTGCACTCGCCTCTTCACCTCCTGCCTGGCAGCTCCAACCTCGGCCTCCTTATCTCCACCGGTTCCAACCTGCCTGCACTCGCCTCTTCACCTCTTTTTCACACTCTCCGTTGCTCTGAACCGTTGACCCTAAGTACTTAAAATCCTGCACCTTCTTCACCTCTGCTCCCTGTAACCTCACCATTCCACCTGGGTCCCTCTCATTGACACACATGTATTCTGTCTTGCTGCGGCTAAGCTTCATTCCTCTGTTTTCCAGAGCAGACCTCAACCTCTCTAGATTTTCCTCCACCTGCTCCCTGCTCTCACTACAAATAACAATGTCATCTGCAAACATCATAGTCCAGGGAGATTCCTGTCTAACCTCATCTGTCAGTCTGTCCATCACCAGAGCAAACAAGAAGGGGCTCAAAGCCGATCCTTGATGCAGACCCACCTCCACCTTGAACTCCTCTGTCACACCTACAGCACCTCACCACTGTCTTACAGCTCTCATACATGTCCTGCACCACTCTAACATACTTCTCTGCCACTCCAGACGTCCTCATACAATACCACAGCTCCTCTCTCGGCACCCTGTCATACGCTTTTTCTAAATCTACGAAGACACAATGCAACTCCCTATGACCCTCTCTGTACTTCTCCATCAGTGTCCTCAAAGCAAATACTGCATCTGTTGTACTCTTTCTAGGCATGAAACCATATTGCTGCTCACAAATGTTCACCTCTGCCCTTAGCCGAGCTTCCACTACTCTTTCCCACAACTTCATTGTGTGACTCATCAGCTTTATTCCTCTGTAGTTGCCACAGCTCTGCACATCTCCCTTGTTCTTAAAAATTGGTACCAGTACACTTTTCCTCCAGTCCTCTGGCATCCTCTCACTCTCCAAGATCTTGTTAAACAAACTAGTCAAAAACTCTACTGCCACCTCTCCTAGACACTTCCATACCTCCACAGGTATGTCATCAGGACCAACTGCCTTTCCGCTCTTCATCCTCTTCAATGTCCTCCTCACTTCACTCTTACTAATCTTTGCTACTTCCTGCTCCACACCAGTCACCTCTTCTACTCTTTGTTCCCTTTCATTTTCCTCGTTCATCAACTCTTCAAAGTTCTCCTTCCATCTTCCCATCACACTCCTGGCACCTGTCAATACATTTCCATCCTTATCTTTAATCACACTAACCTGCTGCACATCCTTTCCATCTCTATCTCTTTGTCTGGCCAACCTGTACAAATCCACTTCTCCCTCTTTAGTGTCCAACCTAGCATACAAGTCCTCATATGCTCTTTGTTTGGCCTTTGCCACCTCTATCTTCACCTTACGCTGTATCTCCCTGTACTCCTGTCTACTCTCTTCAGTCCTCTCAGTGTCCCACTTCTAGTACAACATAAATACATCACTGACTGACTCACTGTGTCTGTTATTTATCACTGTTTATTAATCATCTGTGAAAAAGACAAATCCATAACTTACTAGTATTAACTTCAGTAGGTTCTGGGCACATAGTCTGCAACCTGGTGCATTGATTTATTTCAGAGAGATGTTCTGTTATGAAAGAAGATAAATTACTGATTAAAATTAAATCTTTTTGTCAGAATCATCAATTTTTTATGAACAGAAAAAAACAATTGTTTGCACTTTTTTTCAAATGAGCGTATCAGAAAACCAACAAAGGTTAAAAAAAATGCATTAAAGTTGGTCATTTGTTGGAAATAAAGACGAACGATGTTGTACAGTTTCACACTCTTACAGACAAACCTGTGAAATTTTTCTTCATGGCGTCGTTTTCAGTTTTCAGAGTTTGAAGAATTTTCTTGTTGTGGAAATGATCAAAAGCTGAAAATCAGTAAATGTTAGTTCTTTGTAATATACAGTGATGACAATTTGTTATTTACTGTAGAAGAAACACCTTCAAATATTACATCACAATGTTGTTGTTGTCCTTTCTGCTTATCCTGTTAGTTCAGTGTCGCCACAGCGGATCATTGTCCACATGTTAATTTGGCGCAATTTTTACTCTGGATGCTCTTCCTGACGCAACCCTCCCCAATTTCTACTGGGCTTGGACCAGCACTGCACAGCTGGGGAGGGGAATGGGCTGTTAGGGGTTCAGTGTCTTGCCCAGAGACACTTTGACATATAACCAGGGACAGGGATCAAACCCCTGACCCTGTAGTCTGTGGACCACTGCCTTTACCAACTGAGCTGCAGATGCCCCAAATATTACATCATAATGATGATGATTATTTAATAAGAATTCACTGAAAAGAGTTTTTGTTCCAAAAGAGCAAATTTGTTTATTACTTACTTACATCATTTTTAAATTACAACTACATGAATAAAACTGTACAAACTCACAGAGACGGTAAATGACAATGGCAGCAGCTGCCAGGAGACCACTGAGAACCAGCAGGGCCACTCTCTCTGATGTGACCTTTGACCTTCTGTTCGCAGCAGCTTCACCTGTTGAACATTTAGAGGAGACACATGTGAGAACACAGAAGAGTTCAGAGGGTGGACACAGTAACATCAGCAGCTCTTCTATAAAATGCAGCCGTCATCAGAAATGATAACAACCTTCTGATTTTACCTCATCAAACACTGTCCATTGAAAAAAGTTCAACCCTAAATCTGTTTTCTCTGGAAGGGTTCAGTTTGTTGCTGCTGATTGTTTCAAATCAAGTTCTGAGGTTTAACATTGGAGACACTTCTTTTTACTCATTGCATTAAAAATACTGGTTTTTCCACCTCAGCACTGACACACAAATTTTTATTCAAAAGATTTTGCTAATAGCACAAACAAACAATTGGACAATTTATCCTGTAGCTCTTTCGGCTGTTAGTCTCCACGACCATCACCACTGTGACTAATATTCATTAATTCATTTCAGATCCCCTGTGGTTTATTGTGACAGTTATTATGTGCTGCCACTTTTTGTTTTTTATGTTTGTCTTGACTGTAACACTTTTGCTTTTTTATTCATGAGGGGAAAAACACAAAGTTTGTAAAAAAACTACTTCATCACTAGTAGATGTAACCATTTAAGTTGTTTACCTACTAAGTACATGCTTAAAAAACTAGTTAAAGTACAAAAGTGTAAGTACTCCACAAAGTAACTTCAAACACTATGGATGATGTTTATACCATGTATGTGAACATCTACATGTGTCTCATAAAGTTTCTGCTGAATCTTGAGCTTGTTCTCAGTCCCATCTGTAGCAGTGGACACAGGTCCACCTTAAAGGCCAGTCTACCTTAAATCCTGATGAAGCTTCAGATGAGGCTTGTTAGGCTTCCCCCCTCCCTACAGGTCAGCCAGTCCCACCTGGGACAGGTTGCTCTTCAGCTCCTTGCTCCCAGTGTGTGTGTGGAACAGACAGATTAAACAAACTGTGGATTTGTGTGTTTAAGGTAAAACCTGTTAGCAGCCATCTGTTCTAGTCTGTTTGGGTGAAGTTGTGCTGTGGTGTGTTCTCTGATTCTTGGTCACGGCCACATTTATTTATTTCCCATCCTGACCTCAGTCCACCACAACATTCAGACCACCAGGTGGTTATAGTTCTGACTGATCAGTGAATATCTCAAACCTACACAGTAAAAACACTGACTACTGTTTCCACTTAGTGAACTGACTTCATTAGCTTCTAACTATGGTCTTAAAGAAGAGGAAGTAAATTTCTGTTCAGTTTAATGTTGTAGAAGTGAGAATGAGGTTAGCAACAAGCTTTTTAAAGTTTGAGTCGACACTGAAACACTTTAAAACTTGACCCCTGTAACTGAAAGATGACGTGTTTCACCAACAGCAGCAGAAAACACGCTGCCCTGTTTCTTCTGCTTCTTGACTATGATAATAATTTATATGAGCTCATCATTTTTTAACCTCACATATCACTTCAAAACAAATCTACTTTTATATAGTCACTAATAGAGACAGTAAGAAAAAAACATGAGCATTTTTACACAGAACTCACATTTAAATTTCTCTCTTCATAAAGTTTCTATCAACATGTCCCTTTAACACTAAGAGACTGTCAGTGTCAAAGATCAGTTTCCTGTCAAAAAACACTTGAAACTGATGGTAAAGTCAAAGATGGACAAGAAATTACTTCCCCAAACTCAGGTTTATGCTGTTTCTTGCTTCACAGTTATTTATTATGCATTATTTTTATTTAGCTTGTAACTAAACTGCTACTTTCTTTTTTATGGTTGTTTTTAAGTTTTTTATGGTTATTTTTACCTTTTTTACGGACACAAAGCGTTTTAGTTTTTAGTTAGTTAGTACTCAAGCAAAGAGGGAAGTAGTTGCTAACAACCTGCTCCAGTAGTGGTTGATGTACCCATTTAAATTCTTTTCCCAAGTTAAAGTACTAAGTAAATGCTCCTAAATGTACATGTTGTACCATAGTACTTCACAAAGAAAACAAAATATTTGAAATATTATTAATGTTGATACTATGAATTAATTCTGGTTCAGATTTGTTCCACATGTGTTTCATAAATAAAGTTCCTGCAGAAATCTAAAATGTTCAGGTCTTGTTAAATGTAATATTCAAGCAGAGAATCACTTCAAAAACCAGATTTCTGAATATTTACTTATGTTTTTCTTGTTTCTATAGCTGAAACTGAAACCCCCAGGATTGTTGTACTAATAGTATAAATACTCACTTTTACTACACACAACATAATACAACAATGTTATATCTACAGTTAATTTATGTCTAAAACATTGTATTGTTTTTATGAACTGTAGCATCTTTGTCTAAATGTTTGCATGGAACAAGTTTTTAAAATGAGAACACGAAAAATTAGACTGTGTGAACAAACATAGTTTATTATCCATTATTAGAGCAAAGCAGGTTGTTGAAACACATGTTAATAACATCACTAAAAGTCTGTTGATTCTTCAGTATTTGTCTTTGTCCTCTGGTCTTTTTTTACATGTGGTAGTTTTATAAAATGTAATTGTCTTTGAAAACTGCAGTTTTTTCTGTGCATCAAGAGATTTAACAGGTTAGAACACTGGTCATCAGCTCCAGCTTCTCACTGACTGAACAAATGATGTCTTCAGGTTATAAAGTCAGACAAACTAAGAGAAACTTTCCTTGTAGAGTCAAACTCTGCACAAACATCATTCTGACCACAAAACAGAAGCTAAACATGTTTCTGACTGAAGGGAGATTTATGCAGATTTTGACACTTTCAGGCTGTTTTGATCTGCAGAGGAAACAGAACAACGTTTCTCTGTGCTCATCTTAAGTTTTGAAGTTTAATGTGTGAATATATGATTATGACCAAGAAACCAGTTCATCATCAAATATGCAACTTAGACAAGTTTGATGTGGAAACTCAAAGGCCCCGATTTAGACAAAGTAGGAGACATTTTGTATAATTATAGATTTGATGTTGATGTGACTTACAGACTTTTTAAAGGGTCACAGAATTTCTTTAGTGAAAAAAGATCAAACTGAGTATTTTTAGTTTTGACTGTGGATCTTTAAATGTTTGCAACATCTCACATTGTTTGTGACATTAGTTTTCTACAAACAGCATTGCTCCATGTTCTGCATCCTGTATTGAGATTGTTAATGGAGCTGATGACTAAAGCTTCACTGTATTACAAACTACAATTACAAACATAACATATAGTTTGTGCTGCTTTCTCACATATACTTTTGTGAGGGTTGTTGCAGGACTGATCAAACCAACACTTCAGGTCAACAGCTCTTGCTTTCTCCCCCATCCTCACACAGTCCTCTCCATCAGGATTTTTCCCATTGGTTCCGTTCCAGTTGTCTGGCTCCTTAAAGCTCCAAAAAGTCAAACTAAAAGATGTGACACACAAAGATCAGGGGCAATAAAACTGGTAAAACTGAGATTAAAGATAAACAAACTGGTTTTTACAACAGTTAAACCTTGTGTCCAGTTTTGATCCGTCCACCCACAACCATCTGCCTTCTTCCTTTGAGTCTGTCAGTCCGATCCAGAACTTGTCCTCAGATTCATTCATTTTGTTTCTCAAACGTTCCTCCAGGAATGACTGAAAAATCAGAGGAGTGAAAATGACTCTGTGACTTTTCTGTGCTGAGATAATAAAACTTATGTGATCAAATATGTGAGAACATGAAGCTGCTGCAGTGTTTTATACCTGCTCCTCTCTGCTGTCGATCTTAACCAGATCTCCTCCATGATGGACACATTCTTCTCTGCTCTGCTTCCAGGATGAACGATTGTTGGAGAAATAATAACACTTTCCTCCATGTAGCTCCCAGCCTTCTTCACACTTCTGACATGGTTCATCTGTAAAAGTTTACAGCAAAGACATCAGTCAGGTGACACAAGTTTGAGTTTTAACTGAGACAATCAGAGAAAGTGAAGTTTTCTCTTTTACAGATGCAGTTTTACTATCTCACAACTCCAGTTACTGCAGTATACAGTCTGAACTAGTGCAACATAAATACATCACTGACTGACTCACTGTGTCTGTTATTTATTACTGTTTATTAATCATCAGTGAAAAAGACAAATCCATAACTTACTGGTATTAACTTCAGTAGGTTCTGGGCACATAGGCTGCAGCCTGGTGCATTGATTTATTTCAGAGAGACATTCTGTTATGAAAGAAGACAAAAAGATTTTACTTTAATCAATCATTTATCAGAATTATCACTTTTTTTATGAACCTCAACAAAAACACAATTGTTTACAATTTTTTCAAATGAGCAGATCAGAAAACAAACAAAAAGTAAAAAAATAATCTATTAATGTTGGTCATTTGTTGGAAATAAAGATGAAAGATTGTTGTACAGATTCAAACCCTGACAGTCTTACCTGTGAGATTTTTCTTCATGGCTTCGTTTTCAGTTTTCAATGTTTGTCAAAGAGTTTTCATCAATGTTTCATTGTTTTCGTTCATTGTTTGAAGAGTTTTCATCATTGTTTCATTGTTTTCTTTCATTGTTTGAAGAGTTTTCATCATTATTTCATTCTCATTTTTCAATGTTTGAAGAGTTTTCATCATTTTTTCATTGTTTTCTTTCATTGTTTGAAGAGTTTTCATCATTGGTTCATTCTCATTTTTCAATGTTTGAAGAGTTTTCATCATTGTTTCATTGTTTTCTTTCATTGTTTGAAGAGTTTTCTTGGTTTGGAAATGATCAAAACCTAATTAACAACAACTCAGATCTATTAGGAGTTGTCTTGTGCATGTGGTATAACAAGTTCATAAGGAACCTCTCTTAAGTGGCTTTCATGAGCGACTTTCGAGTCCTACAATAAGCTTCTAAACACATGTTAAACTTTAGTCTCCAAATAAAAATACACTACAAGTCTAATCTCCCTTCTGCAAAACTTGATGCTAATGCAGAATTTGTCTCCCCTTGTGTTTTGACACTAAACATGTTCATTGCAGGAACCACAGTGTATTAATATTGTGACAGACTTTTAATTTTTACAATAAACATTTGAACATGTTAAATTTGTTCTTCTCTCCGAATTAAAACAAATGAAAATGTCCCTGCTGCATATGTTGCCTCCTCTTGTTATTGTAGCAGCCATCTTTATCATCTGTTTTACTTTAGAAGTTAAATTAAAATTAAACATCTTTTAAAAACTGATTCCTGCTGGTTTTTTTCTGTTTGTTCTTGTTTTATGTCTTTTTTATTCTATTTATTATTATGGAAATTGTTGTGCAGTAGAGATGAAGTTCATCTAGTAAATTTTACCTTTTCCCCAATTTGATTTTATTATTGCTACTAGCTAAATTACACTTCATAATTTAAAAGTGTTTGTAAATTTATAGAAGTAAATTAAAAGATATTGTGCTTTTGAAGTTCTTCTCTCTTTGAGTTTGTACATGAGGGAAACAGTGGATTTCTGCAAAAACATGACACCTGGAATTAATCCACAATATATTTTTATGTTCATGTCATCAACATTATCAAGTTCATGTGTGTTTATTTTTTATTACCAAAAATAAACAAATAATTTAAAAAATGTTTTATTAATGAGTTATTTATGAGTAACATAATAATAATAATAATAATAATAATAATACAAAATAATAATAATAATAATAATAATAATAATAATAATAATAATAATAATAATAATAATAATAATTATTATTATTATTATTATTATTATTATTATTATTATTATTATTATTATTATTATTATTATAATGCCCAATTAGGTTAAAGTTGTACTTTTGAAGCTAAAGCACAGTTTAGAGCATGTAATTAGTCCTTTAACTTGTTACAGTGGCAGGACACAGTTTGTTTTACCAACAGAGCAACGGAAGCTGTTTCTATTGTCATTGATCAACTTTAACTTCAGTTTATTTATTTATTTATACATAATCCGTTTTTAGCTCGAAGGTGAAACCAAACAGGTTTGAAAGTTTGTGTAGCAGTTGATTAAATGTATATGTACCATAAGTTCTCTTCATGGTCACTTCCTCATTTGTTTTCCTCAGCACTAACTTCTTCTCTACACTTCATTTCACACTAAACTTGACAGCTGACTGGTTCTTTCATTTTTTCCATGAAAACATTTGTTAAAAACAGAGAATATTGACAGAGATAGAAAGAGAATGTTCATTTACATTAGTTTTACATTGTTCAGGTGAGAAATACTGAACTCAACCTTGCAGTATATAGTAAACTGTATTATAGTATTAGGATGTAATATTTCCAGCAATGGCAAGAAATATTTACTTTTGAGACACTGAAATAACTAAACAACAAAAGGAATCCAGTTTGTAATACAATCATATGGTTTTTGTTTACAGGTACTGAGCTCTGACACATTTTTTGTGAATACAGTCAATAGTTGTGTCTCTTTATCTCATGATGACTGTTTATTAATACAGTGTATCACCCACCAGGCTGCTCTGCAGGTGGCTGAGTTTTCAACATCTTGATTTCAGAGTAAGTGGTTTCCTCCGATGAAGAAGTGGCCTCTGCAACACAAAAGCAAACAGCTTTTAAATGCATTGCAGATGTTTCAGATTTGCCAAAACTCTGTCAAACAAATGAAGCATCTCTTTAAGTTAATTTATGTGTGTTTTATGTTACCATGAACATAAGACTAGTTGTTATCTGTATAAACACCTTTTTTCATTCACTTTATATCTTTATTTTCTTTCTATAAATCATTAAGACACATAAGGAATTAAACACTCACCTTTGCCATTTCCCCTCGCTCTCGTGAACCTGACATCAGAATATAAAACTTCAGGTTCGGACATTTTCCCACTGTGTGACCATCAGTGTGGTTTATGAAGAACTAAGAAGACTCGCAACATAGAGTTAGATCACTTACCCTGACACTTAAGGGTTGCGGAAGGAATTAAAAGCATCTTCTTCCCTAAAATGCATTTTCTTTTCTTACTCTTAAGCGAATGCTTCACTTTCTTTGTGTACACAAACAAATCATGTTCTCAGACACCAACTGTGTTTATATGTTTTTAAGGGAACAAGTGATAACACTGATAACTAGACAGTGGATGGACAAACATAGTTAATTGTTTGTTTGTTTGTTTTTTTGTTTTTTTGTCCTCTGGTCATTCTAACAGGGGGTCATCTTCATTTCCTTTTGGCTGTTCCCTTTCAGGGGTCAACCACAGGGAAACATGAGCAACATGAGCTGTCCCTCTGATGTCCTCATTCCTGACCCTGTCCAACCTGGACGATATACCTGGGTTCCTCTTTATTCAGACTGAAGAAGCTGCTTATATAAGTAGCAAAACGTTTCTAACCTAGAAAAAGAAGTCCAGTTAACATGATTCAATCTTCAGATTTAGTCTTAAAGAAGAGGAATTTAATTTTTGTTCAGTTTAATGTTGTAGAAGTGAGAATGAGGTTAGCAACAAGGTTTTTAAAGTTTGAGTTGACACTGAAACACTTTAAAACTTGACCCCTGTTACTGAAAGATGACGTGTTTCACCAACAGCAGCAGAAAACACGTTGCCCTGTTTCTTCTGCTTCTTGACTATGATAATAATTTATATGAGCTCATCATTTTTTAACCTCACAGATCACTTCAAAACAAATCTACTTATTATATAGTCACTAATAGTCTGTCACACAATACTTCATATTTTGTTACAGTAAGGCAGAGGTAAAAACGTCTGATCATATTATACAGAACTCACTACAGAAGTCTACAGTTCTCTCTTCATAAAGTTTCCATCAACATGTCCCTTTAACACCAAGTGACCATCAGTGTCAAAAATCTGATGATAAAGCCATAAATGGAAAAGAAACCACTTCCCCAAACTCAACGATCATTTCTTCACACTTTTTTTTACAGTTTAGTTTCTTTCATAATAATGTTCGGTTATTTTGTCCTTTTTTTTACATAAGAAACTTCTCAAACCGAACACGCAGGATTTGTGTACTTATAGTTTAAATACTCACATTTACAACATGATATGTCGTTATATTTACAGTTAATTTATGTCTAAATCATTTTATTTTAACCGTAGAACCATTTGTATTCAGATCTTTTTCAGGAACCATTTTGAAGTTTACAACGTGAGAACACTAAGAATTCAACAAACATAGCAAAGAGTAAACCAGTGTGTTAGAGCACATTAAAAACATCACCAACAAATCTGTTTTTAGTTTTATAAAATATACTCACCCTTAAAAAACTGAAGTTCACATGTCTCCTCCATGCATCAAGAAATTTCAAAGAACTATTGTTATCAGCTGTGGTCCCAGAGACCCCCTGTCCTGCTGGTTTTCCAGATATTCCTGCCCCACCAGCTTCTCACTGACTGAACACATCTGACATCTAAAAAAATCATGTTTGTGCTGTAAAGAGAAACTTTGCTTGTAGCGTGAAACTCTGCACAAAGATCCTTATGGCCAGAAAGCAGGAGCTAAACGTTGCTCTGACTGAAGGGAGATTGACGTTTGTGCAGAGTTGGACACTTTCAGATTGTCTTCATATTTATCTGCTGAAGAAGATACAGTAGAAGAGCATTTTCATATTCATAGATTTGATTAATAGATGTTGATGTGATTTACAGAGTTTTTAAAAAAGGTCACTGAACTTATTTTGTAGAGAGATTTAATCAGTTATTCATCAGAATCATCTGTTTTTTTCAGAACCCGAACAGAAGGTTATTTACTGTAGAAGAAAATCCTTCAAATATTACATCACAGTGATGATGTTCATTTAATAAGAATTCACTGAAAAGCTTTTTGGTTCCAAAAGAACAAATAGTCACATTTGTTTATTACTTATAATTTTTGTTAATCTCCACTACATAAAAAAACTAACTTTACTGTTGGTCATGAGCTTCAGTTTGTCTTAGTTTCACCAACTTCACTTCCTGTTCCTCTTATTTTGTAGTCACTCGTAGCAGCTTCCTGTTCTCATAGTTTCTCCCAATAGCTTAACCACTCATCAAACCAGTTCTCCTCTCACCTTCTCAGCAGTTAGTACTTCTGTGTTTGTGGACTGTGAAAGCCTTCTCCTTCGTCTACTTATGCTCCTGGACTTTGTGCTCTCCTGTTTGCCTGACCCCTGTCTTTGGACTTTGTTTCCTCTGTTTCTGGTCTGAGGTTTGGCTTTTTGTTTGTCCCTCTCTGTCTGCATTTGTTTGAGGACTCAGATTGTTTGAATAAGTTTGCTTAGTTATGTTGTTTACTGTTTCCACACAGTTCCCACAGTTATCCTGTATATGTGTATCCTGTTTTTCCCATCACTGTTGCAGATCATTTCTTAGTTCTCTCTCACTGGTATTTTTGGGTTTTATCCTTATTTCCTGTTACTTTGTGACCTGTTAGTGCTTGCACTTCTTTGATCCAGTGGAAACTTTCTCTGCAACAAAAAAACACCATTTAACACCATTTAACTAATTTCTGACAGACTGGGGACCTGTCCAGGGTGAATAGTGTCTCTCGCCCAGTAACAGATGGGATATGCTCCATCCCCCCGTGACCCTAAAACAGGATAAGTGGTTTGGAAAATGGATGTATGGATGTTCAACTCTAAAGAATAATCAATTTAAAAATATTGTTTTACTGTTTATGAAGACAATGGTGAAATCGTTAGCATCATATTCAGAACTCACCTTTCTTCTTCTTGTTTCTTTAGGAGTTTTATTGTAAATTAACAGTACTGTGAAGCACATAAAAACATGTCACTTTAACAAGTGACGATCAGTGTCACAGATCCGACAGATCTCTGTAGAAAAAAGTCCCAGTCAAAAATAGAAACAAGGCTCTACTTCCCCAAACACAGGTTTTTGCAGTGTTTGAATTAAACGAGTTTTAATTCACAGTTTCTAGTCTGTAACAACAAGTTTACTGCTGACATTTATTAGAGAGGATTTTTGTTTAGGTTGAAACAAAACTCGGGCAGCACAGTTGTGGAGTGGTTAGTGCTGCCACCTCACAGCTGGAAGGTTGCTGATTTGCTCCTCGGCTGAACGTGGCCTTTCTGTGTGGAGTTGGTATGTTTGCATGCTTGTGTTGGTTTCCTAACAAATAGGTTAATTGGTGACTCTAAAAGTGGGAATGGTTGTCTGTCTCTGTATGTCTCACTGTGAGATAGACTGGAGAACTGTCCATGCTGCACCCATCCTCTCGCCCTATGACAGCTTGGGACAGGCTCCAGCCCCCCATGACAGTTAAAGATCATTTTTTGTAACAGTTACAGATAATGGACGGACAAAACTCTATTGTCATACAGCCTTTGTAAAGCAGATGTAGATGTGCTGCCACCTTGTGTTCTTTAGCTGTTTTTACTGGCCCTAACTGTTTTTCCTTTTTGATCATGAGGGGAAGTTCACAAGCAAAGGTGCAAGTACTTGGTAAAAAGAACTACTAAGTTGAAGTACTAGGTACATGCTGTAAATGTACTTGTGTTATTTTGATTTCTAACCAGACCTGCAGCCCCATCTGTTCACCGTGAGCTTTAGGAGACAGGATTTGCGTACTCACAATAGTATAAATACTCACACTAATACACACAACATGACACACAGTGGTTACATTTTAAGTTTTTTATGAACTGTAGCACCAGTTGTAAAAATGTTTTCAGGAAACATTATTATAGTGAAATTGCTGATAATTAGATAGTAAATAGACAAACATAGTTAATTAATAACTATTAAAACATTGGTCATTAACTCCAGTCCTCTAGAGCACCTGTTCTTCTGATTTTCCAACCATCCCTGTCCCACCAGCTTCTCACTGACGTTTCAGAAAACATATTTGTGCTGTAAATCTGTGAGAAAGTGAGAAAAACTCAGAGACATTTTCCCCTGTACATTCAGACTCTGCACAAACATCAGACACAAAATGATTCAAAGCAAAGTATTTTTATTTTTCACTGTGGATCTTTAGAAAAAGAAGAAAATCCTGTTTATTTAAAAATGTTTGGATCTTTAAATGTTTGCAACATCTCACATTGTTTGTGACATTAGTTTTCTAGAAACAGCATTGCTCCATGTTCTGCATCCTGTACTGAGATTGTTAATGGAGCTGATGACTAAAGCTTCACTGTATTACAAACTACAATTACAAACATAACATCCAGGTTGTGCTGCTTTCTCACATAAAAGTTTGTGAGGGTTGTTGCAGGACTGATCAAACCAACACTTCAGTTCAACAGCTCCTTTCTCCCCCATCCTCACACAGTCCTCTCCATCAGGATTTTCCCCATTGGTTCCATTCCAGTTGTCTGGCTCTTGTAAGTTCCAAAAAGTCAAACTAAAAGATGTGAAACATAAAGATCAGGGTCAATAAAACTGGTAAAACTGAGATTAAAAATAAACAAACTGGTTTTTACAACAGTTAAACCTTGTGTTCAGTTCTGATCCGTCCGCCCACAACCATCTGCCTTCTTCCTCTGAGTCTGTCAGTCCGATCCAGAACTTGTCCTCAGATTCATTCATTTTGTTTCTCAAACGTTCCACCAGGAATGACTGAACAATCAGAGGTGGTGAAAATGACTCTGTGACTTTTCTGTGCTGAGATAATAAAACTTATGTGATCAAATATGTGAGAACATGAAGCTGCTGCAGTGTTTTATACCTGCTCCTCTCTGCTGTCGATCTTAACCAGATCTCCTCCATGATGGACACATTCTTCTCTGCTCTGGTTCCAGGATGAAGGTTTGTTGGAGAAATAATAACACTTTCCTCCATGTAGCTCCCAGCCTTCTTCACACTTCTGACATGGTTCATCTGTAAAAGTTTACAGCAAAGACATCAGTCAAGGGACAGAATCACTCTTTATGTTTGATTCACATAGAGAGAGAGTTGGAGTTTTAACTGAGACAATCAGAGAAAGTGAAGTTTTCTCTTTTACAGATGCAGTTTTACTATCTCACAACTCCAGTTACTGCAGTATACAGTCTGAACTACTGCAACATAAATACATCACTGACTGACTCACTGTGTCTGTTATTTATTACTGTTTATTAATCATCTGTAAAAGTGAAAAAGACAAATCCATAACTTACTAGTATTAATTTCAGTAGGTTCTGGGCACATAGGCTGCAGCCTGGTGCCTTGATTTATTTCAGAGAGACATTCTGTTATGAAAGAAGATAAATGACTGATTAAAATTAATTCTTTTCATCAGAATCATCACTTTTTTATGAACCTGAACAGATAAAACAAAAACAATTGTTTAGTTTTTTCAAATAGGTAGAAACCAAATAAAAAGTTGATAAATAGATTATTGTTGATCATCTGTTGTAAATAAACTAAAAATGGTCTTTTTTTGAAAACTCCAAATTAAATCTGGAGTTCACCTGGTAAAGTTATGAGACAGTTTCAAACCCTGACAAACTGACCTGTGAGATTTTTCTTCATGGCTTCATTTTCATCTTTCAGTGTTTGAAGAATTTTCTTGTTGTGGAAGTTATCAAAAGCTGAAAATCAGTAAATGTTAGTTCTTTATAATATACAGTGATGACAATTTGTTATTTACTGTAGAAGAAACACCTTCAAATATTACATCACAATTTTGTTGTTCTCCTTTCTGCTTATGCTGTGACTTCAGTGTCGCCACAGCGGATCATTGTCCACATGTTGATTTGGCACAATTTTTACTCTGTATGTCCTTCCTGGTGCAACCCTCCCCAATTTCTAACGGGTTTGGCACTGCACAGCTGGGGAGGGGAATGGGCTGTTAGGGGTTCAGTGTCTTGCCCAGAGACACTTTGACATATAACCAGGGACAGGGATCAAACCCCTGACCCTGTAGTCTGTGGACCACTGCCTTTACCAACTGAGCTGCAGATGCCCCAAATATTACATCATAATGATGATGATTATTTAATAAGAATTCACTGAAAAGAGTTTTTGTTCCAAAAGAGCAAATTTGTTTATTACTTACTGCTGCTTTATCATTTTTAAATTACAACTACATGAATAAAACTGTACAAACTCACAGAGACGGTAAATGACAATGGCAGCAGCTGCCAGGAGACCACTGAGAACCAGCAGGGCCACTCTCTCTGATGTGACCTTTGACCTTCTGTTCGCAGCAGCTTCACCTGTTGAACATTTAGAGGAGACACATGTGAGAACACAGAAGAGTTCAGAGGGTGGACACAGTAACATCAGCAGCTCTTCTATAAAATGCAGCAGTCATCAGAAATGATAACAACCTTCTGATTTTACCTCATCAAACACTGTCCATTGAAAAAAGTTCCACCCTAAATCTGTTTTCTCTGGAAGGGTTCAGTTTGTTGCTGCTGATTGTTTCAAATCAAGTTCTGAGGTTAAACATTTGAGACACTTCTTTTTACTCGTTGCATTAAAAATACTGATTTTCCACCTCAGCACTGAAACACACATTTTTATTCAAAAGATTTTGCTAATAGCACAAACAGACAAACAGACAATTTATCCTTTAGCTCTTTCAGCTGTTAGTCTCCATGACCATCACCACTGTGACTAATATTCATTAAGTCATTTCAGATTCCCTGTGGTGGCCTACAGAGACCAACTGATGAAAACTGTTACTGTCTAAATACATATGAGGACAAACTGGTCTCTGATTCTAAACCCCTCATTATTCAGATGAAGAGCAGCACATTGATGCTGGAAGATTTAATTCCCTTTAGAAATAGTCTTTATGTGTGTTTGTGTAATGGTTATTATGTTTTTGTTTTTATGTCCTGAGGAATTTTTCTTAAAGAGAAACATTTTAAGTATTAAATAAAGTTTTAATCTAATCAGCACAAACCTGAAACCTGTGCAGTAAAAACACTGACCTGCTGTTTAATGTTCTTTTACTGTGAGTTCCAGGATGTGACTTCATTAACTTCAAACTATGGTCTTAAAGAAGAGGAAGTTCATTTTTTAAATGGTCTTAATCTTGTGGAAGTATTTCTGTTTTCAGTACCAAACATTTTAAAATTTAACTTGACATCTAAACTCTTTAAGCTGAAAGATGAAGTTTATCCAACAACAGCAGAAAACACTTGTTTGTTTCTTCTGCTGTTTGACTGTGATGATATTAATAGTTTATATGAGCACATCTTTAGACGCCCTATCACGCTGCTGTTTGTGTGTTTGATAGTCAGACATGGACTGGTCATCTGGCTGCTCCAGGTTCAGTGAGGTGCTGCCGCCTGTAATGACCCAGTCACATCGTGCTTTGACCAGCTCCCTTCTCCTTCTCCAAGTCTCACACACACACACATACACACAAAGCTTTGCAGCTGGAGGCAAACATGTTTTCTAACATTACTTGTGCAGTAGCCACCTTCCAATCTGCATCAGGTCAACAAAACATGAACAGCAGAGTGATGAGGGAGAAAGACAGGGACAGAATCTTCTGTTGGAGACAGAGAAAAAAGGACACATCAGCAGATGATCAGGCAGCAGTAAAGAGAAGCAACAGGATCAATAAACAGCAGCTGTTGACTCTATTTGCTCAGAGAAAAACACTTTAAGGGGAACGAGAATTAAACAACCTTTTTCATGTTTGATGTACAGAACATTACTGAGTTAGTGTAAGTGCTGAATTGTAGGTATAGTACAGTGGTAGAAGAACGTGGAAGTTCAGCAGTGTATACAGAGAAAGAGGTTAGCTAAGAAGAAGTGGGACACTGAGAGGACTGAAGAGAGTAGACAGGAGCACAGGGAGATGTTCTGGTGATGGACAGACTGACAGATGAGGTTAGACAGGAATCTCCCTGGACTATGATGTTTGCAGATGACATTGTGATTTGTAGTGAGAGCAGGGAGCAGGTGGAGGACAATCTAGAGAGGTGGAGGTCTGCTCTGGAAAACAGAGGAATGAAGCTTAGCCGCAGCAAGACAGAATACATGTGTGTCAATGAGAGGGACCCAGGTGGAATGGTGAGGTTACAGGGAGCAGAGGTGAAGAAGGTGCAGGACTTTAAGTACTTAGGGTCAACGGTTCAGAGCAACGGAGAGTGTGAAAAAGAGGTGAAGAGGCGAGTGCAGGCAGGTTGGAACCGGTGGAGATAAGGAGGCCGAGGTTGGAGCTGCCAGGCAGGAGGTGAAGAGGCGAGTGCAGGCAGGTTGGAACGGGTGGAGAAAAGTGTCAGGTGTGTTGTGTGATAAAAGAATATCAGCGAGAATGAAAGGAAAGGTGTTCAAGACGGTGGTGAGACCAGCGATGTTGTTGGACTTAGAGACAATGGCACTGAAGAAAAGACAGGAGGCAGAGCTGGAGGTAGCAGAGCTTAAGATGTTGAGGTTCTCTTTGGGAGTGACGAGGATGGACAGGATCAGGAATGAGGACATCAGAGGGACAGCTCATATTAGATGTTTCGGAGATAAAGTCAGAGAAGACAGGTTGAGGTGGTTTGGACATGTTCAGAGGAGAAACTGTGAATATATCAGAAGAAGGATGCTGAGGTTGGAGCTGCCAGGCAGGAGGTCTAGAGGAAGACCAAAGAGGAGATTTATGGATGTAGTGAGAGAGGACATGAAGTTAGTTGGTGTGAGTGAAGAGGATGCAGAGGACAGAGTTAGATGGAGGCACATGATTTGCTGTGGCGTCACCTGAAAGGGAACAGCCGAAAGGAAAAGAAGAAGTACAGTGGTAGAAGAACTAATTCTAATAAAACTGTAAAATACTCCATTACAACAACAAGTCCCACACTTGTAGGTTTAATCAGGAAAATGTAAATAAAGTATTAAAAGTACTGAAAATTTTTACTCATGCAGAAAGTATCAGCAGCACTTTACTGTTGTAGCTGAGGTGAATTTTAACAATCTTGTGCAGGACAGTGGGTGAATAGTTTACTTTTATTAAGGATTAATTTACTGATCATTTTCTCTTTTGATCGTCCAGTTTCTAAAACATTCACACCTTCGAGGTTTGTTCTAAAGATTAAAAATAGCAAAGGAAAATAATTATTAGATTTCCTGCATCAAAACCAACAGTGTCAGTCGACCTCACACATCAGAACCATCATCCTTTACAAAGACTGACACTAAAAATCAGGTTAATTGACTCACTGATCCTCAGTCAGCTGCTTTTCTCTGTCACTTCATTAATGTGGATTCTGACTTAAATTCACTCGATGCTTGTTTCCCTCCCAGTTCTTCTTCACACTGACTTACCGTCACATTCCTGCTTGTTGCCTTCTCTGTAGCTCATTGTGCTCAGTCTTCAGGATCCTGCCTTCAGTGGAGACTTTCTCTGCAACAAAAAACACCATTTAACAACATTTAACAAATATCTGACAGACTGGGGACCTGTCCAGTGTGTCCTCCTGGACAGCTGAAATCATGAGCAACATATTCAGAACTCACCTTTCTTCTTCTTCTCCCGTCTTTTTATTTTAAATTAACAGTCATGTGAAGCACATATCAACACTTCACTTTAACACAAAGTGAGCGTCAGTGTCACAGACCTGATAGGTTACTGTAGAAAAAGTACTGATGATAATCTACTTCCCCACTTGTTTAATTCAAAAACTTGAGCAACTCGTGTGCTCAAGTTTTTGAATTAAACAAGTTTTAATAGTTTTTGTTCTTTACAACAAGGTTTATGATGACATTTATTAGAAATTATTTTTATTTAGCTTGAAATAAACCTGTTTTATTTTTACAAACAAACTTTGCAAAGCAGATGTAGATGTGCTGCCACTTTTTGTTTTTATGTTTGTCTTGACCGTAACACTTCTGCTTTTTTATTCATGAGGGGAAAAACAGAAACTCTTTAAAAAACTACTTCATCACTAGTAGATGTAACCATTTAAGTTGTTTACCTACTAAGTACATGCTTAAAAATGCAGTTAAAGTACAAAAGTGTAAGTACTCCACAAAGTAACTTCAAACACTATGGATGATGTTGATACCATGTATCAGGTGAGGCTTGTTAGGCTTCCCCCCTCCCTACAGGTCAGCCAGTCCCACCTGGGACAGGTTGCTCTTCAGCTCCTTGGTCTCAGTGTGTGTGTGGAAGAGACAGATTAGACAAACTGTGGATTTTTGTTCTTACATTTACATTACATTTACATTTTGTCATTTAGCAGATGCTTTTATCCAAAGCGACTTACAAGTGAGTTACAAGGCAGCAAAATCTAAGTCAAGGAGAAAACATCAAAGCAAAATCCTATCAGAAAAGTGTTCACAGTTCATGAGATGCAAGTGCAAGAAAGAGCAGAAAGGAATTTTATTTATTTATTTTTTTTAAAGAGATTTAAGTATATAGGAAGATGCGGAAGAGTTTTGTTTTCAGCAGTTTTTTGAATATTGGGAGAGATTCTGCTGAGCGTGCAGAGTTTGGTAGCTCGTTCCACCATCGTGGAATCATTGCGCTAAACAGTTTTGCTTGGTGTCTTCTGTGCGGTGCTGGGACCACCAAACGTCGTTCGTTGGCAGATCGCAGCGGGCGAGAAGGATTGTAGACTTAAGTGAGTGAGTTGAGGTAAGCGGGAACTGTCAAATTAACCACCCTGTGAGCAAGAGACAGAGCTTTGAACCTGATGTGAGCAGCTACAGGAAGCCAGTGTAGAAATCTAAGGAGTGGTGTGACATGGGTGTAACATGGGTGTTTAACACCATCAGTGTCAAAGATCAGTTTCCTGTCCAAAAAACCCTTAAAACTGATGGTAAAGTCAAAGATGGACAAGAAATACTTCCCCAAACTCAGGTTTATGCTGTTTCTTGCTTCACACTTCATATTCTGTAAAAAGGTCACTGACATTTATTACACATTATTTTTATTTAGCTTGTAACTAAACTGCTACTTTCTTTTTTATGGTTGTTTTTACCTTTTTTACGGACACAAAGACTTTTAGTTTTTAGTTAGTCAGTACTCAAACAAAGGGGGAAGTAGTTGCTAACAAACTGCTCCAGTAGTGGTTGATGTACCCATTTAAATTCATTTCCCAAGTTAAAGTACTAAATGCTCCAAAATGTACATGTTGTACCATAGTACTTCACAAAGAAAACAAAATATTTGAAATATTATTAATGTTGATACTATGAATGTAAAGTCTGGTTCAGATTTGTTCCACATGTGTTTCATAAACAAAGTTCCTGCAGAAATCTAAAATGTTCAGGTCTTGTTAAATGTAATATTCAAGCAGAGAATCACTTCAAAAACCAGATTTCTGAATATTTACTTATGTTTTACTTGTTTCTATAGCTGACACTTCTCAAACCAAACCCGCAGGATTGGTTTACTCATAAATACTCAAATTCACTACACACAACATGATACAACAATGATATATCTACAATTAATTTATGTCTAAATCATTGTATTGTTTTTATGAACTGTAGCATCTTTGTCTAAATGTTTGCAATGGAACATTTTCAAGTTTTTAAAATGAGAACACAAAAAATCATCACTAAAAGTCTGTTGATTCTTCAGTATTTGTCTTTGTCCTCTGGTCTTTTTTTACATGTGGTAATTTTATAAAATGTACTCGTCTTTGAAAACTGCAGTTTTTTCTGTGCATCAAGAGATTTAACTGGTTAGAACATTGGTCATCAGCTTCAGCTTCTCACTGACTGAACAAATGATGTAAGACAACACATCCTCCTTTCTCCCCCATCCTCACACAGTCCTCTCCATCAGGATTTTCCCCACTTTTTCCTTTAAAGTTGTCTGGCTCTTTTCCGCTCCAAATCCTCAAACTAAAATATGTGAAACAGAAAGGACTAAATCAATAAAACCACAAATGTGGATTTTAGAAAAGAAAATCGTTTTTACATCAGTTAAACCTTGTGTTCAGTTCTGATCCGTCCACCCACAACCATCTGTCTTCTTCCCGTGAGTCTGTCAGTCCGATCCAGAACTTGTCCTCAGATTAATTCATTTTGTTTCTCAAATGTTTCTCCAGGAATGACTGAACAATCCGAGGTGGTGAAAATGACTCTGTGACTTTTCTGTGCTGAGATAATAAAACTTATGTGATCAAATATGTGAGAATATGAAGCTGCTGCAGTGTTTTATACCTGCTCCTCTGTGCTGTCGATCTTAACCAGATCTCCTCCATGATGGACACATTCTTCTCTGCTCTGCTTCCAGGATGAAGGTTTGTTGGAGAAATAATAACACTTTCCTCCATGTAGCTCCCAGCCTTCTTCACACTTCTGACATGGTTCATCTGTAAAAGTTTACAGCAAAGACATCAGTCAGGGGACAGAATCACTCTTTATGTTTGATTCACATAGAGAGAGAGTTTGAGTTTTAACTGAGACAATCAGAGAAAGTGAAGTTTTCTCTTTTACAGATGCAGTTTTACTATCTCACAACTCCAGTTACAGCAGTATACAGTCTGAACTAGTGCAACATAAATACATCACTGACTGACTCACTGTGTCTGTTATTTATCACTGTTTATTAATCATCTGTGAAAAAGACAAATCCATAACTTACTAGTATTAACTTCAGTAGGTCCTGGGCACATAGGCTGCAGACCTTTTGTTATGGAAGAATATAAATTACTGATTAAAATTAAATCTTTTTTTCAGAATCATCACTTTTTTTAAGAACAGAAAAAAAACTATTGTTTGCATTTTTTTCAAATGAGCAGATCAGAAAACAAACAAAAAGTTAATAAAAAATACATTTATGTTGGTCATTTGTTGGAAATAAAGATGAAAGATTGTTGTACAGATTCAAACCCTGAAAGTCTTACCTGTGAGATTTTTCTTCATGGCTTCGTTTTCATTCTTCAATGTTTGAAGAGTTTTCATCATTGTTTCATTGTTTTCTTTCAGTGTTTGAAGAATTTTCTTGGTTTGAAAATTATCAAAACCTGATTAACAACAAAGAAACCACATAGATCACAGCACCTTGTATCACATCCCCCAAGTATCTTTACTGCAAAGTAAAGTATTCAAGTGGACTGACACTTCCAAAATGTCTGGAAGTGACAGTGTATGAACTGCACTAGGTTTCATTCCAGAACAACACAAATAAGAACAAGAATTTCTTTGGTTTTGTTTGTTAAATGTCCCCTAAAGTCAATTTCCACGTAACGACACAACTCACAGACAACGCAGAGACCAATGACAGCAGCTGTGAGGAGAACACTGAGGACCAGCAGGGGCACTCTGTCTGATGTGACCTTTGACCTTTTGTTTGACTCCACTTGTTGGGAAGCTGCTGAAAAGGTCAAAAAGACAGAAAATGGTAAAGATTTAATAACGTGTCCTCCCATTGTGTTTTGACACAGGAACCACAGTGTATTAATATTGTCACAGACATTTAATTTCTACAATAAACATTTGAACAAAAAACTCACGGATCTTTTGGTAAAAGAAAAACTAAAATGAGACTACAATGAGCTGTAGACAAATTCTACTGTGGGTCAGCAGAGCAGAGACACAGTCCCCTCCCCCATCTACACCTTTAGGGTCAAAAGGATCAGGGTATGATTATATCTCCTCCCCTATACCATAAAGTATAGAACCACCCACCACCACCTTCACAGCTTCAACCTTCACTGTTTTCAGACTCATAGTGTTTGGCACAGAAAAAAACACTGTGTACATATCGATTTGCTCACTATTAATAATTTATTATAATATCAACAAACTTCTATTTACTACACTTGAACTTTCATTATGTCAGTATGAACACAGCCCATGTTCCAATACAGAATGTAACTATTCTTCATCTTCTTCTTACTATAATTATTATTACTGTTACTGTATTGGGACTATACCACATTGACCAAGTCGCCCCAAAGCAAAATTACCTCATTTGGTTTCCTCTTTTTGCTACAACTTCTTACCCAGAGTCTGCTGACAGTTCTGTCTTTTGTTGTCATTTCCTTGTTGACTTTTAAATTATGTGTGCTGTCAGTTTCAATCACACTCAAATGACAAATAACAAAACTTTTTTCATAGATCACACATCTGTTTGTGAAAATGGTAAAAATAACCAAAAGAGCATCATAATTAGGACTTTTAGGAAGGAAGGAAGTTTAGTTTTCCTTCACTGCTTTTTTTCCGATGTTTAATACAGTTTATCTGTTTAAATAAAACAAAATGATTCAAAAGCACGGTGCTATGAGAAGAAATGTTTCTGTTTCATGAGACACACATGCTGGATCTGACAGATTGGAATTTTATTTTAATAGTTTAAGTGCATAGGAAGTTTTGTCTTCTTAAATACTGGCAGTCAGGCTGCAGACTGTGGTGGCTTGTTCCACAGTGATGGACCACTGAACTGAAGAGGTTTGCTCAGGATCTTTTACTGTGTGGTGTAGGGACCACCAGAGGTTCTGATGTTGTAGAAGTCAAATCTGCTGCCTAAGAGATCAGTAAAACTCACTTGGTCATCATTGATGACCCCGGACTTTGTAGAGACAATCACTGAGGTTCCTAACTTGGTGTGGATGCTGTACTGAAGGTCTGGCTGAGACTAGAACTTCTGTCTTTGTCAGAAGTTAGGTTTTTTGTTTCTTTAATTAAGATTTTATTTGTTTCTGTCTCTTTGTTTTTTTATCTTGTGTCTGTATGTCTCCCCGCAGTTCTCCTTGCTTCAATGATTTCAGATAGTTCTAAAAAGTTTTCTTAAAGGGGAGTAAACTAGTGTATTTGAAGTTAGTATTAATCTGCTTTTACGGGTGAAACTCAAGACTATAAAAATATTCAAGTAATTAAAATTGTGTTTAGAGCTAAGTAAAAGAACTCAGGGCCCCTCATACACCTAAAAGAGAGTAGACGGGCTACATAAGGACAGTTGCCACAGACCGGAAACAGTTGCACAGGTTCTTAGACTTTGCAAACTTTTACAGACGATTCATCAGGGGCTACAGTAATGTAGCGGCCCATTTGTTTCCTGTGTGTGTTGGCATCTCACAGTCTTGGGGGGGATTGAGTTGAAGATGTTCCCCTCTCATCCAAACGGACATCAAGTGGAAAGGACAAGGGGAGCCTTGTGTCTCCTGCACGACAATAGGAAAATCTGAGTAAGTGGACTATGGAAGGCAGGGATGACCTGCAGCACACAGGTGGAGAAGCTGTGAGGGTTTGAAATGTGCCCCTGTCAAGAAACCTTGAAGATTCATCCAGATGGATAAGACCTGAGCCAGGCCAGAGCTGCACCAGTGATGCCAAAGTCAGAGAGTGTGGACAGGAGGATCTGGTAGTTCACATGGATTAAAAGGATGACGCTATTTCCAGTAGTTGGCAACTAGAGCCTGTTTAAATGTGGGGAAGGTGTCTGCTGTGAGATATTTTTTAAGGATTTCTGTAATGGTTTGGATTTAATTTTAATTATTTTTAATTATTAATCATTTGCTAAATTTTGTTCACACTTCAATCAAATGAGCAGAAAAGAAAACAAAACAATGAAAAATAGATTGATATTGATCATCTGTTGGAAATTAGTATAGAAAAAAAAAAAACTCTGAACCTTGTTACCTGGTAAAGTTGTAAGACAACTATGACAAACTGAGATTTTTCTTCATGTCTTTGTTTTAATTTTTCATTTTTTGAAGAGTTTTATCAGTTTGGAAATGATCAAAATCTGATTACTATCAAAGGAACTCAACTATCTTTACTGCAAAGTAAAGTACACAAGTGGACTGACACTTCCAAAATGTCAGGAAGCAAATAAAAAGTTGATAAAATAGATTAAAATTGATCATCTGTTGGAAATGATTATTTAAAAAAAAAATTAAGTCTGTAGTTCACGTGGTAAAGTTGTCAATTCAAAAATATTGTTTTACTATTTATGAAGACAATGGTGAAATCGTGAGCATTATATTCAGAACTCACCTTTCTTCTTCTTGTGTCTTTAGGAGTTTTATTGTAAATTAACAGTACTGTGAAGCACAAACCAACATGTCACTTTAACAAGTGACGATCAGTGTCACAGATCCGACAGATCTCTGTAGAAAAAAGTCCCAGTCAAAAATAGAAACAAGGCTCTACTTCCCCAAACATAGGTTTTGCAGTGTTTGAATTAAACGAGTTTTAATTCACAGTTTCTAGTCTGTAACAACAAGGTTACTGCTGACATTTATTAGAGAGGATTTTTGTTTAGGTTGGAACAAAACTCGGGCAGCACAGTTGTAGCTGCCACCTCACAGCTGGAAGTTTGCTGATTTGCTCCCCGGCTGAACGTGGCCTTTTTGTGTTGAATTTGTATGTTTGCATGGTTGTGTTGGTTTCCTCCCAAAGACGTGCGTTTTAGGTTAATTGGTGACTCTAAAAGTGGGAATGGTTGTCTGTCTCTGTATGTCTCACTGTGAGATAGACTGGAGAACTGTCCATGCTGCACCCATCCTCTCGCCCTATGACAGCTTGGGACAGGCTCCAGCCCCCCATGACAGTTAAAGATCATTTTTTGTAACAGTTACAGATAATGGACGGACAAAACTCTATTGTCATACAGCCTTTGTAAAGCAGATGTAGATGTGCTGCCACCTTGTGTTCTTTAGCTGTTTTTACTGGCCCTAACTGTTTTTCCTTTTTGATCATGAGGGGAAGTTCACAAGCAAAGGTGCAAGTACTTGGTAAAAAGAACTACTAAGTTGAAGTACTAGGTACATGCTGTAAATGTACTTGTGTCATTTTGATTTCTAACCAGACCTGCAGCCCCATCTGTTCACCGTGAGCTTTAGGAGACAGGATTTGCGTACTCACAATAGTATAAATACTCACACTACTACACACAACATGATACACAGTGGTTACATTTTAATCAATTTATGTCTAAATTGTTTTATCGTATTTATGAACTGTAGCACCAGTTGTATTAAAAGGTAAATATCACTGTAAGGTGCCTTTTGGTGTCCTGAACATAAGTAACTCATTTGCCATGATAACTTAACATACAAATGACTATGAAGGGTGTGTTGTATTAGGGTAAGTTTTTTTTATTCATAACAGAAGCATTACTTGGCTCTTTAGATACATTTTCAAGATATTTTTTTGTTTTGTATAAGAGGATGTATGTTATTTTGCTATGTCCCAGGCATTGCTCATTAAATCTGAATAAGAATAAAATAGTCCAGTCAAAAAAATAATAATTCTTATTAATATTTTGTTAAATAAGATATTACTCACATTGAGTGTATTGATCATGTGTAATAAAAACACTGTCCATGTCCCTTGAATGGTTGTCCACCCTGTCGTATTGCAGAATCTGCCCCTTTAAGAAAAGGCCATTAGTGACATCAGGACAACAGATTTTTTTTATCTCTTCAGTGGCGGGAATTTCAACTGCTGAGGTGAATAAGCTGCTGACTTTCCAACTGACAAATTTTATTCATATGAGTTTGCTTACTTGTTTTGCCAAAGCTTAACATGTCCACCCTGTCGGTATAAAATATACTAGCAGTGAGTAAAATACAATATTTTCAAAATATGTGAGTTTAAATATACCAAATTCTCTTCAACAACCAGACTAACTATTTAACTAGTCACAGTTTGTTGTAAAGTAATATGCTAATTGAAAAATATCCAAAATGTCCACCCTGTCGGCCCCTTAGACTCGATAGGGTGGACATACATATGACAGGGTGGACATAGCATTCATTTGAAGTTAATATTGTAATTTATAGAAATGTTATGTTACATTTTATAGAAAACATCTGCTGTAGATAATATTTTGTAAATTAAAAAACATAAAATCATTGCTGTTCTCAGGACATGGCTCTGAGTGCGGCAGAAAGTGCACGGCAATACAGAAAATGCCAGGATGCAAACCCTGAACAAAGAGAGGCATAGTTTAAGAAAGAAAGGGAGAGATGGAGGAAAGAAAGAGATACAGGGAAGAAGAAAGCTATTAATGACCTCACACATAGAGGAGAATGTTCACAAAGGAAAAAAAACTCCAGAAATACACACAAATGGCTTTTGTGGTTACATTTTAAGTTTTTTATGAACTGTAGCACCAGTTGTAAAAATGTTTTCAGGAAACATTATTATAGTGAAATTGCTGATAATTAGATAGTAAATAGACAAACATAGTTAATTAATAACTATTAAAACATTGGTCATTAACTCCAGTCCTCTAGAGCACCTGTTCTTCTGATTTTCCAACCATCCCTGTCCCACCAGCTTCTCACTGACGTTTCAGAAAACATATTTGTGCTGTAAATCTGTGAGAAAGTGAGAAAAACTCAGAGACATTTCCCCCTGTACATTCAGACTCTGCACAAACATCAGACACAAAATGATTCAAAGCAAAGTATTTTTATTTTTCCCTGTGGATCTTTAGAAAAAGAAGAAAATCCTGTTTATTTAAAAATGTTTGGATCTTTAAATGTTTGCAACATCTCACATTGTTTGTGACATTAGTTTTCTAGAAACAGCATTGCTCCATGTTCTGCATCCTGTACTGAGATTGTTAATGGAGCTGATGACTAAAGCTTCACTGTATTACAAACTACAATTACAAACATAACGTCCAGTTTGTGCTGCTTTCTCACATAAAAGTTTGTGAGGGTTGTTGCAGGACTGATCAAACCAACACTTCAGGTCATCAGCTCCTCCTTTCTCCCCCATCCTCACACAGTCCTCTCCATCAGGATTTTCCCCATTGGTTCCATTCCAGTTGTCTGGCTCTTGTAAGTTCCAAAAAGTCAAACTAAAAGATGTGAAACATAAAGATCAGGGTCAATAAAACTGGTAAAACTGAGATTAAAAATAAACAAACATGTTTTTACAACAGTTTAACCTTGTGTTCAGTTCTGATCCGTCTGCCCACAACCATCTGCCTTCTTCCTCTGAGTCTGTCAGTCCGATCCAGAACTTGTCCTCAGATTCATTCATTTTGTTTCTCAAACGTTCCACCAGGAATGACTGAACAATCAGAGGTGGTGAAAATGACTCTGTGACTTTTCTGTGCTGAGATAATAAAACTTATGTGATCAAATATGTGAGAACATGAAGCTGCTGCAGTGTTTTATACCTGCTCCTCTCTGCTGTCGATCTTAACCAGATCTCCTCCATGATGGACACATTCTTCTCTGCTCTGGTTCCAGGATGAAGGTTTGTTGGAGAAATAATAACACTTTCCTCCATGTAGCTCCCAGCCTTCTTCACACTTCTGACATGGTTCATCTGTAAAAGTTTACAGCAAAGACATCAGTCAAGGGACAGAATCACTCTTTATGTTTGATTCACATAGAGAGAGAGTTGGAGTTTTAACTGAGACAATCAAAGAAAGTGAAGTTTTCTCTTTTACAGATGCAGTTTTACTATCTCACAACTCCAGTTACTGCAGTATACAGTCTGAACTACTGCAACATAAATACATCACTGACTGACTCACTGTGTCTGTTGTTTATTAATCATCTGTAAAAGTGAAAAAGACAAATCCATAACTTACTAGTATTAATTTCAGTAGGTTCTGGGCACATAGGCTGCAGCCTGGTGCCTTGATTTATTTCAGAGAGACATTCTGTTATGAAAGAAGATAAATGACTGATTAAAATTAATTCTTTTCATCAGAATCATCACTTTTTTATGAACCTGAACAGATAAAACAAAAACAATTGTTTAGTTTTTTCAAATAGGTAGAAACCAAATAAAAAGTTGATAAATAGATTATTGTTGATCATCTGTTGTAAATAAACTAAAAATGGTCTTTTTTTGAAAACTCCAAATTAAATCTGGAGTTCACCTGGTAAAGTTATGAGACAGTTTCAAACCCTGACAAACTGACCTGTGAGATTTTTCTTCATGGCTTCATTTTCATCTTTCAGTGTTTGAAGAATTTTCTTGTTGTGGAAGTGATCAAAAGCTGAAAATCAGTAAATGTTAGTTCTTTATAATATACAGTGATGACAATTTGTTATTTACTGTAGAAGAAACACCTTCAAATATTAAATCACAATGTTGTTGTTGTCCTTTCTGCTTATCCTGTTAGTTCAGTGTCGCCACAGCGGATCATTGTCCACATGTTAATTTGGCGCAATTTTTACTCTGGATGCTCTTCCTGACGCAACCCTCCCCAATTTCTACTGGGCTTGGACCAGCACTGCACAGCTGGGGAGGGGAATGGGCTGTTAGGGGTTCAGTGTCTTGCCCAGAGACACTTTGACATATAACCAGGGACAGGGATCAAACCCCTGACCCTGTAGTCTGTGGACCACTGCCTTTACCAACTGAGCTGCAGATGCCCCAAATATTACATCATAATGATGATGATTATTTAATAAGAATTCACTGAAAAGAGTTTTTGTTCCAAAAGAGCAAATTTGTTTATTACTTACTGCTGCTTTATCATTTTTAAATTACAACTACATGAATAAAACTGTACAAACTCACAGAGACGGTAAATGACAATGGCAGCAGCTGCCAGGAGACCACTGAGAACCAGCAGGGCCACTCTCTCTGATGTGACCTTTGACCTTCTGTTCGCAGCAGCTTCACCTGTTGAACATTTAGAGGAGACACATGTGAGAACACAGAAGAGTTCAGAGGGTGGACACAGTAACATCAGCAGCTCTTCTATAAAATGCAGCAGTCATCAGAAATGATAACAACCTTCTGATTTTACCTCATCAAACACTGTCCATTGAAAAAAGTTCCACCCTAAATCTGTTTTCTCTGGAAGGGTTCAGTTTGTTGCTGCTGATTGTTTCAAATCAAGTTCTGAGGTTAAACATTTGAGACACTTCTTTTTACTCGTTGCATTAAAAATACTGATTTTCCACCTCAGCACTGAAACACACATTTTTATTCAAAAGATTTTGCTAATAGCACAAACAGACAAACAGACAATTTATCCTTTAGCTCTTTCAGCTGTTAGTCTCCATGACCATCACCACTGTGACTAATATTCATTAAGTCATTTCAGATTCCCTGTGGTGGCCTACAGAGACCAACTGATGAAAACTGTTACTGTCTAAATACATATGAGGACAAACTGGTCTCTGATTCTAAACCCCTCATTATTCAGATGAAGAGCAGCACATTGATGCTGGAAGATTTAATTCCCTTTAGAAATAGTCTTTATGTGTGTTTGTGTAATGGTTATTATGTTTTTGTTTTTATGTCCTGAGGAATTTTTCTTAAAGAGAAACATTTTAAGTATTAAATAAAGTTTTAATCTAATCAGCACAAACCTGAAACCTGTGCAGTAAAAACACTGACCTGCTGTTTAATGTTCTTTTACTGTGAGTTCCAGGATGTGACTTCATTAACTTCAAACTATGGTCTTAAAGAAGAGGAAGTTCATTTTTTAAATGGTCTTAATCTTGTGGAAGTATTTCTGTTTTCAGTACCAAACATTTTAAAATTTAACTTGACATCTAAACTCTTTAAGCTGAAAGATGAAGTTTATCCAACAACAGCAGAAAACACTTGTTTGTTTCTTCTGCTGTTTGACTGTGATGATATTAATAGTTTATATGAGCACATCTTTAGACGCCCTATCACGCTGCTGTTTGTGTGTTTGATAGTCAGACATGGACTGGTCATCTGGCTGCTCCAGGTTCAGTGAGGTGCTGCCGCCTGTAATGACCCAGTCACATCGTGCTTTGACCAGCTCCCTTCTCCTTCTCCAAGTCTCACACACACACACATACACACAAAGCTTTGCAGCTGGAGGCAAACATGTTTTCTAACATTACTTGTGCAGTAGCCACCTTCCAATCTGCATCAGGTCAACAAAACATGAACAGCAGAGTGATGAGGGAGAAAGACAGGGACAGAATCTTCTGTTGGAGACAGAGAAAAAAGGACACATCAGCAGATGATCAGGCAGCAGTAAAGAGAAGCAACAGGATCAATAAACAGCAGCTGTTGACTCTATTTGCTCAGAGAAAAACACTTTAAGGGGAACGAGAATTAAACAACCTTTTTCATGTTTGATGTACAGAACATTACTGAGTTAGTGTAAGTGCTGAATTGTAGGTATAGTACAGTGGTAGAAGAACGTGGAAGTTCAGCAGTGTATACAGAGAAAGAGGTTAGCTAAGAAGAAGTGGGACACTGAGAGGACTGAAGAGAGTAGACAGGAGCACAGGGAGATGTTCTGGTGATGGACAGACTGACAGATGAGGTTAGACAAGAATCTCCCTGGACTATGATGTTTGCAGATGACATTGTTATTTGTAGTGAGAGCAGGGAGCAGGTGGAGGAAAATCTAGAGAGGTTGAGGTCTGCTCTGGAAAACAGAGGAATGAAGCTTAGCCGCAGCAAGACAGAATACATGTGTGTCAATGAGAGGGACCCAGGTGGAATGGTGAGGTTACAGGGAGCAGAGGTGAAGAAGGTGCAGGACTTTAAGTACTTAGGGTCAACGGTTCAGAGCAACGGAGAGTGTGAAAAAGAGGTGAAGAGGCGAGTGCAGGCAGGTTGGAACGGGTGGAGAAAAGTGTCAGGTGTGTTGTGTGATAAAAGAATATCAGCGAGAATGAAAGGAAAGGTGTTCAAGACGGTGGTGAGACCAGCGATGTTGTTGGACTTAGAGACAATGGCACTGAAGAAAAGACAGGAGGCAGAGCTGGAGGTAGCAGAGCTTAAGATGTTGAGGTTCTCTTTGGGAGTGACGAGGATGGACAGGATCAGGAATGAGGACATCAGAGGGACAGCTCATATTAGATGTTTCGGAGATAAAGTCAGAGAAGACAGGTTGAGGTGGTTTGGACATGTTCAGAGGAGAAACTGTGAATATATCAGAAGAAGGATGCTGAGGTTGGAGCTGCCAGGCAGGAGGTCTAGAGGAAGACCAAAGAGGAGATTTATGGATGTAGTGAGAGAGGACATGAAGTTAGTTGGTGTGAGTGAAGAGGATGCAGAGGACAGAGTTAGATGGAGGCACATGATTTGCTGTGGCGTCACCTGAAAGGGAACAGCCGAAAGGAAAAGAAGAAGTACAGTGGTAGAAGAACTAATTCTAATAAAACTGTAAAATACTCCATTACAACAACAAGTCCCACACTTGTAGGTTTAATCAGGAAAATGTAAATAAAGTATTAAAAGTACTGAAAATTTTTACTCATGCAGAAAGTATCAGCAGCACTTTACTGTTGTAGCTGAGGTGAATTTTAACAATCTTGTGCAGGACAGTGGGTGAATAGTTTACTTTTATTAAGGATTAATTAGTGGGAGAGCTGTAAGCACAGCTCTCCCACTATTGAGATCCTTTTCTTTATTATTATTATTAGTGTGATTGCCAATCACACTATTGTTGTTTCCAGTATTTAATTTTATTATTATTATTATTATTAGTGTGATTGCTGAAAGCAATCACACTATTGTTGTTTCCAGTATTTAATTTTATTATTATTATTATTATTATTATTATTATTATTATTATTATTATTCCGTATTCTTCCGCCCGTTTTTCGGCGTGCTGTAAGTCCTGAATGCTAAAAGCTGCAAACATGGTTCCAACTGTAATATGTTAAGCATGGTTGGGAGAGGTGTGCTCACTACCCTATGTGCTGTCAGCTAATGTACTGTAATTATTATGAATATTAATATGATATTTTTTTTGAATGGAAAGTCTATGGGAGTGATGTTTAAACTGCAATATCTCAAAAACTACACATGGTAGCATGATGCAGCTTTGTGGGATGCTGTCCCATGATGAAGTGCTTCACATGTTACAGCGTGGGCTCTATAGCGCCACCGTGTGGTCAGATATCAGCCTGTATATGTTAGTTGTTTTGACATGCTACTAGTCCTACACGCTTACAGCTAGAAACATGGTTCCAACTGTAATATGTTAAGTACAGTTAGGAGAGTAGATGTATTACTCTGTGGGCTGACAGCTGATGTACAATAATTGTTATGAATATTTGTATGATTTTTATTTTGCATTGCCGTCTATGAGAGCAATCTTCACACGGCTATATCTCGGAAACTATGCGTGATATTGTTATGAAACTTTGACCCATGATGCCCCATGATGAAATGCTTCACATGTTACAGTGTGGGCTCTCTAGCGCCACCGTGTGGTCAGTTATCAGCATGTTTATGTTAGTTGTTTTGACATGCTACTACTCCTACACGCTTACAGCTAGAAACATGGTTCCAACTGTAACATGTTAAGTACAGTTAGGAGAGTTGATGTATTACTCTGTGGGCTGACAGCTGATGTACAATAATTATTATGAATATTTGTATGATTAGTTTTTTGCCGTCTATGAGAGCAATCTTCACATGGCTGTATCTCGGAAACTACACGTGATATTGTTATGAAACTTTGACTCATGATGCCCCATGATGAAATGCTTCACATGTTACAGTGTGGGCTCTCTAGCGCCACCGTGTGGTCAGTTATTTAACTCGTTTTTTAACTCCTAAAAATTGTTTTTTTTTTTCTGATTTCACTTCTATGTTGTACAGGGCCTTTAGTACTACCACGTGCGCCACCTGGCGGTCGTTCGCGGTACTGCAACTGTTTCGATCTTTTTTTTTAAGCTAATGCAATGACTGACTTGAATGAAACTTTACAAATATGTGCAGGACACTGCCCTAAACACGCGTGTTAAACGTTTATCCACTGGGGGGCGCTATTGTGGGTGTTTTTTTTTTTTGGTATTTTATCCTCAGAACTTCATTAGTGTTGAGAGGGCAAGATGGCAACAGTTGATTCCTTTGGACAGGCTGCCATCTGCTGGAGAGTTGGTGAATAACAATTGAAAACTTCTTCATTGTTTCATGAGCTTTCACTAGTTGTTTAATATTTTAAAAAACTACACATGTTACAGTGTTGCCTGTTGCTTCTACAACTTTCAGAGCTGCAGATTCGGCGATGGCTGCAGCAGGTGCAGCGGCTGGCTTTCAGCAATCACACGCATTTTCTGCAGGAAATGCCCATTCTAGTTAGTGTGATTGCTGAAAGCAATCACACTATTGTTGTTTCCAGTATTTAATTTTATTATTATTATTATTCCGGATTCTTCCGTCCGTTTTTCGGCATGCTAAAAGTCCTAAGTGCTAAAAGCTGTAAACATGGTTCCAACTGTAATATGTTCAGCATGGTTGGGAGAGGTGTGCTATTACCCTGTGTGCTGATAGCTAATGTACTGTAATTATTATGAATATTAATATGAATTTTTTTTTGAATGGAAAGTCTATGGGAGTGATGTTTAAACTGCAATATCTCAAAAACTACACATGGTAGCATGATGCAGCTTTGTGGGATGCTGTCCCATGATGAAGTGCTTCACATGTTACAGCGTGAGCTCCATAGCGCCACCGTGTGGTCAGCTATCAGCATGTTTTTGTGCGTTTTTTGATACGCTACTACTCCTACACGCTTACAGCTAGAAACATGGTTCCAACTGTAATATGTTAAGTACAGTTAGGAGAGATGATGTATTACTCTGTGGGCTGACAGCTGATGTACAATAATTGTTATGAATATTTGTATGATTTGTTTGTTGCCGTCTATGAGAGCAATCTTCACATGGCTGTATCTCGGAAACTACACGTGATATTGTTATGAAACTTTCAGGAAAGCTGCCCCATGATGAAATGCTTCACATGTTACAGTGTGGGCTCTCTAGCGCCACCGTGTGGTCAGTTATTTAACTCGTTTTTTAACTCAAAAAAATTTTTTTTTTCTTTCTGATTTCACTTCTATATTGTACAAGGCCTTTAGTACTACCACGTGCGCCACCTGGCGGTCGTTCGCGGTACTGCAACTCACTAGTTGTTCAATATTTTAAAAAACTACACATGCTACAGTGTTGCCTGTCGCTTCTACAACTTTCAAAGCTGCAGATTCGGCGATGGCTGCAGCAGGTGCAGCGGCTGGCTTTCAGCAATCACACGCATTTTCTGCAGGAAATGCCCATTCTAGTTAGTGGGAGAGCTGTAAGCACAGCTCTCACACTATTGAGATCCTTTTCTTTATTATTATTATTATTATTATTATAGCTCGTTTTTCGGTCGCTATCTAGTCCTAGACGGTTTGTCGTAGAAACTTCGTTCCACTTCCTAAACGTAGGTCCCTTTTAGGACAGGGGTGGTATTACTTTTCTCATTAATAACTTTTATACTTTTTATTATATTTCACTTTTTATGAACTTTTTTTCCCATAGAAAATGAATGGAAGGCACTTAAAATTTCCCTTCAACTTGCCACTTTTCATCTGCCTCTTGTGTCGTCATACTTTGGAGTAGAAACTTCATTTAAAGTTTATACGGGTCTAGTCCCTTTCAACTTTTTCTGGGTGGATCAGCTTCTTTCTATCTTTTATACTTTTTGAATAATCGCAGTTTTAGTTTTAGGCAACTTTTGGAGCTTTTTCAACTTTTCCATTAGTGTGTATTGCGGAATGTTGGAGCAGCTAGAGTAGGTGACATCACACGCACTCTAACTTTTCAGCTTCCACTTTTAGCAACTTTTTTCCTTCTTTTCCTTCTTTCCTTCAGTCAACTTTAATCTTACATAAACAAACTATACATCAGAATGTAGGTATTTTTGTGTTCTTTCAGTAAATGTAACTCTCATAGTGACAGGACTGATGGTTCTTTCTCCAAGTATCCAGAAGCAGAGAGAGTGCCGGCTGAAACTCCCATTGGAGCCCATTATAACAGAGGTTCTTAAATTCTAATCAAATCACAAACGGGGGGCTGTTTTAAAATCGCCACCACGCCTTTATTTTATGGAGTATATTCAAATAAAGTACATCAGTGTGTTCATTGAAGCCTTTTGTCACTCACAGTTTTTGAATTGTTTCGATAGGACTAATACTTTTTCATATTTTGAGCATTTTGCGAGGCATAGTCTCAGTACTTTCCCACCCTGCCTTTGCATTTGGCTCACATGACTCAGCAGGCAGGCAGCAGTCATTGTCATGGTAATGGACACAGCTGCATGACGTCATGTAATCAGCCTCAGAGCTGTGTCCACACACTTTACCTGAGTTTTTCTCCCTCAACATACACAGTGGAGACACACACAGACACACACCCTCACAGATAGGAAACACACTTTCAAAATAAAAGCCTTTCATAATATTTTATCCACTTTTTAGCATTTAAATGCTAAAATGACTTTGTGGTGAAGTTTCCCTACACACACCCTCACAGACAGGAAACACACTTTCAAAATAAAAGCCTTTTATCATTCTTATTTTAATTATTTAGCATTTAAATGCTAAAATGAGTTTGTTTTGAAGTCTCCCTACAGTGGACACACAAACTACCACACAGACACAGACAGGAAACACACTTTCAAATTAAAAGCTCTTTTCAACTTTTTTTTTTTCAACAGTTTTTCAGCATTAAAATGGTTCCTTCATTTCTAAGTAGTTACTTCTAGCTTTTTTCTTTACACTTTAATAGCAACTTTTTTACTTTGCTTCTTTTTTTGTTTCTTTTAACTTTGGAAATATTTACCTTTTCCTTTGTTTCTTACTACTTCTTTCCACTTTTGTTAATCAAGTTGTTGCGTTTTCACTTCTTACTTTTTTCTTTACACTTTCAATAGCAACTTTTTACTTTGCTTCTTTTTCTGTTTCTTTACACTTTAAATATCAACTTTTTACTTATTTACTTCCTCCATTGTTACTTTCTACTTTTTTTCTTTTCTGAATTCAACTTTTCCTGGGATTTTGGATTTTTTCCTTTTCTTGTCATCTTCTTTTTTCTCTTTTTGTTTGTATTTATCTCTCTTCAGCGTTTGCGGCTTTGAACGTGCAAACGCCTCTGCTCTCAGCCGCTTCTGAGCGGTCGGCCTCTACCGGGCGACTTAACAGCTCTCCCACGTAATTTCCTTGGAAATTGCCTTTTCTAGTTTACAATAAAACTCCTAAAGACACAAGAAGAAGAAAGGTGAGTTCTGAATATAATGCTCACGATTTCACCATTGTCTTCATAAATAGTAAAACAATATTTTTGAATTGACAACTTTAACACGTGAACTACAGACTTAATTTTTTTTTTAAATAATCATTTCCAACAGATGATAAATATTAATCTATTTTATCAACTTTTTATTTGCTTCCTGACATTTTGGAAGTGTCAGTCCACTTGTGTACTTTACTTTGCAGTAAAGATAGTTGAGTTCCTTTGATATTAATCAGATTTTGATCATTTCCAAACTGATAAAACTCTTCAAAAAATGAAAAATTAAAACAAAGACATGAAGAAAAATCTCAGTTTGTCATAGTTTAAAACTGTCTTACAACTTTACCAGGTAACGAGGTTCAGAGTTTTTTTTTTTTTATACTAATTTCCAACAGATGATCAATATCAATCTATTTTTCATTGTTTTGTTTTCTTTTCTGCTTATTTGATTGAAGTGTGAACAAAATTTAGCAAATGATTATTAATTAAAAATAATTAAAATTAAATCCAAGCCATTACACAAATGCTTAAAACATCTCTCAGAGCAGACACCTTCCCCCCACATTTAAACAGGCTCTAGTTGCCAACTACTGGAAATAGCGTCATCCTTTTAATCCATGTGAACTACCAGATCCTCCTGTCCACACTCTGACTTTGGCATCACTGGTGCAGCTCTGACCTGGCTCAGGTCTTATCCATCTGGATGAATCTTCAAGGTTTCTTGACAGGGGCACATTTCAAACCCTCACAGCTTCTCCACCTGTGTGCTGCAGGTCATCCCTGCCTTCCATAGTCCACTTACTCAGATTTTCCTATTGTCGTGCAGGAGACACAAGGCTCCCATTGTCCTTTCCACTTGATGTCCGTTTGGATGAGAGGGGAACATCTTCAACTCAATCCCCCCCAAGACTGTGAGATGCCAACACACACAGGAAACAAATGGGCCGCTACATTACTGTAGCCCCTGATGAATCGTCTGTAAAAGTTTGCAAAGTCTAAGAACCTGTGCAACTGTTTCCGGTCTGTGGCAACTGTCCTTATGTAGCCCGTCTACTCTCTTTTAGGTGTATGAGGGGCCCTGAGTTCTTTTACTTAGCTCTAAACACAATTTTAATTACTTGAATATTTTTATAGTCTTGAGTGTCACCCGTAAAAGCAGATTAATACTAACTTCAAAGACACTAGTTTACTCCCCTTTAAGAAAACTTTTTAGAACTATCTGAAATCATTGAAGCAATAACATCACAAACAGTTATAGTTTAAACTTAAATACCTATTTAATTGAAAAGTAAAAAAATACTAAGATATATAAATATATATAATAACCTAAAATGTTTGCATTCCTTATTCCCAAATAAAATATATTCTCAAATATATGGCACAGTATTAAAACAAAAAATACATTTACCTTTCAAGGCTGTTTAACCTGAGTCACAGATGTTTAACTGTCCTTTTATCAAAAACTCAATTAATTAATAAAACCAAAAAATAGTTGCAGGCCTGAGTCGGTGCTCGGGGGCGTTGTGACCAAACACTCAGTGGCCGCTTCACTCCAACTAGAGCAACAAACAAAATAAAATGTGATACCTTTTTCACAGGTGAGAAATATATCCAACCAATCCTGCGACTCCTTCTATCCTTGTCTCCGATTCAGACGTCTGTAGAGCTGTAGAGCCTGTCCAAAGGTGTCTCTGTCCTCCAAATCAGCAACAGTCCAACACGACACGGTTAGCTTGGTTAGCTAGCTGCCTCCCTCGGTCGACGCTGTTACTACTCCTCATCGAATTGATGAGCGGGTCCTCTCCTGATAAACACTTCGTATGTCTCGTTGAAATACTTAGTCCATCAGAAAAAACTATACACTTGCAGATTATCGAGCTGACAATCTAAAACTGTTACCACAGGTTACTAGCGTACAGCTTCAAACTTTTTCCCTTTCAATTAACTCTTTAGCTCGTTAACATCCTCTCGCTCTCTCTTGATCACGTTCTCAGCGCATGTTCACATTCACTTCCGTTAACAAAATAAAAATCCTACGTTATCACCTCAAATAGATACCACATACAACAAAACATTTGAAACATTTTAACCCATGAATTCAACATTTTATATCAGAAACATTTTACAACCAATATAACAAAATATACAATTTGACCCAGTTTTACCTATTCATCTCTGCATTTTTAAATAATATTTATCTAACAAACTTTGTATATTTATCTATTTAAATAACTTAATATATTTTAAATATTTAAATTTATCACCTTGGCTACACTTACCTTACAATCATCCATAGAGACCTGTCCCAGGGCAATGACCAGTTCCAGAAAGGTGGTTGCATTGCATAAATCAAGCTTTGTGAAAATGGTAGCACCGTGCAGCAACTCAAAGGCTGATGACATAGGGGAAGGGGATACTTATTCTTAATAGTAATGTAATTTACTCCCCGGTAATCTATACATGATATAAGCCCCCCCCCCCCAAAAAAAAACCCTGTCCCAGCTGGCGAGGAAGAAGGATGAATACTTCCTACCTTGAGTGAAATGTCAATATACTCTTGCATAGCTTCTTTCTGAGGCTGGAAAAGCCCGACCCTGGGGAGGCCTAGTACCACGCAACAATTTAATGGTGCAATCATAAGGTCTACGCGGAAGGAAGGATTTAGCAGGGGTCTTGCTAAAAACTTTGGCTAAATCATGATAGTCAGTGGGGATACTAGACAGGTCAATGGGTAAATGGTAAATAGTCACTTATATAGCTCTTTTATCCAAAGGGTAGGGTTCCAAGGGTTGGAACTGAGAGATGGGAAGCTTCAGCTGACAGGGAGGAGAACTGCGGGGAGACATACAGACACAAGATAAAAAAACAAAGAGACAGAAACAAATAAAATCTTAATTAAAGAAACAAAAAACCTAACTTCTGACAAAGACAGAAGTTCTAGTCTCAGCCAGACCTTCAGTACAGCATCCACACCAAGTTAGGAACCTCAGTGATTGTCTCTACAAAGTCCGGGGTCATCAATGATGACCAAGTGAGTTTTACTGATCTCTTAGGCAGCAGATTTGACTTCTACAACATCAGAACCTCTGGTGGTCCCTACACCACACAGTAAAAGATCCTGAGCAAACCTCTTCAGCTCAGTGGTCCATCACTGTGGAACAAGCCACCACAGTCTGCAGCCTGACTGCCAGTATTTAAGAAGACAAAACTTCCTATGCACTTAAACTATTAAAATAAAATTCCAATCTGTCAGATCCAGCATGTGTGTCTCATAAAACAGAAACATTTCTTCTCATAGCACCGTGCTTTTGAATCATTTTGTTTTATTTAAACAGATAAACTGTATTAAACATCGGAAAAAAAGCAGTGAAGGAAAACTAAACTTCCTTCCTTCCTAAAAGTCCTAATTATGATGCTCTTTTGGTTATTTTTACCATTTTCACAAACAGATGTGTGATCTATGAAAAAAGTTTTGTTATTTGTCATTTGAGTGTGATTGAAACTGACAGCACACATAATTTAAAAGTCAACAAGGAAATGACAACAAAAGACAGAACTGTCAGCAGACTCTGGGTAAGAAGTTGTAGCAAAAAGAGGAAACCAAATGAGGTAATTTTGCTTTGGGGCGACTTGGTCAATGTGGTATAGTCCCAATACAGTAACAGTAATAATAATTATAGTAAGAAGAAGATGAAGAATAGTTACATTCTGTATTGGAACATGGGCTGTGTTCATACTGACATAATGAAAGTTCAGGTGTAGTAAATAGAAGTTTGTTGATATTATAATAAATTATTAATAGTGAGCAAATCGATATCTACACAGTGTTTTTTTCTGTGCCAAACACTATGAGTCTGAAAACAGTGAAGGTTGAAGCTGTGGAGGTGGTGGTGGGTGGTTCTATACTTTATGGTATAGGGGAGGAGATATAATCATACCCTGATCCTTTTGACCCTAAAGGTGTAGATGGGGGAGGGGACTGTGTCTCTGCTCTGCTGACCCACAGTAGAATTTGTCTACAGCTCATTTTATTCTCATTTTACTTTTTCTTTTACCAAAAGATCCGTGAGTTTTTTGTTCAAATGTTTATTGTAGAAATGAAATGTTTGTCAAAATATTAATACACTGTGGTTCCTGTGTCAAAACACAATGGGAGGACACGTTATTAAATCTTTACCATTTTCTGTCTTTTTGACCTTTTCAGCAGCTTCCCAACAAGTGGAGTCAAACAAAAGGTCAAAGGTCACATCAGACAGAGTGCCCCTGCTGGTCCTCAGTGTTCTCCTCACAGCTGCTGTCATTGGTCTCTGCGTTGTCTGTGAGTTGTGTCAATACATGTAAACTGACTTTAGGGGAAATTTAACAAACAAAACCAAAGTAATTCTTGTTCTTATTTTTGTTGTTCTGGAATGAAACATAGTTCAGTTCATACACTGTCACTTCCAGACATTTTGGAAGTGTCAGTCCACTTGTGTACTTTACTTTGCAGTAAAGATACTTGGGGGATCTGATACAAGGTGCTGTGATCTATGTGGTTTCTTTGTTGTTAATCAGGTTTTGATAATTTCCAAACCAACAAAATTCTTCAAACACTGACAAACGAAGCCATGAAGAAAAATCTCACAGGTAAGACTGTCAAGGGTTTGAATCTGTACAACAATCGTTCATGTTTATTTCCAACAAATGACCAACATTAATAGAATATTTTTTTACTTTTTGTTTGTTTACTGATCTGCTCATTTAAAAAAATTGTAAACAATTGTGTTTTTGTTCAGGTTCATAAAAAAGCGATAATTCTGATAAATGATTGATCAAATTAAAATCTTTTTGTCTTCTTTCATAACAGAATGTATCTCTGAATTTAATCAATGCACCAGGCTGCAGCCTATGTGCCCAGAACCTACTGAAGTTAATACCAGTAAGTTATGGATTTGTCTTTTTCACTGATGATTAATAAACAGTAATAAATAACAGACACAGTGAGTCAGTCAGTGATGTATTTATGTTGCACTAGTTCAGACTGTATACTGCAGTAACTGGAGTTGTGAGATAGTAAAACTGCATCTGTAAAAGAGAAAACTTCACTTTCTCTGATTGTCTCAGTTAAAACTCAAACTCTCTCTCTATGTGAATCAAACATAAAGAGTGATTGTGTCACCTGACTGATGTCTTTGTTGTAAACTTTTACAGATGAAACATGTCAGAAGTGTGAAGAAGGCTGGGAGCTACATGGAGGAAAGTGTTATTATTTCTTCAACAAACCTTCATCCTGGAACCAGAGCAGAGAAGAATGTGTCCATCATGGAGGAGATCTGGTTAAGATCGACAGCAGAGAGGAGCAGGTATAAAACACTGCAGCAGCTTCATGTTCTCACATATTTGATCACATAAGTTTTATTATCTCAGCACAGAAAAGTCACAGAGTCATTTTCACTCCTCTGATTTTTCAGTCATTCCTGGAGAAACATTTGAGAAACAAAATGAATGAATCTGAGGACAAGTTCTGGATCGGACTGACAGACTCAGAGGAAGAAGGCAGATGGTTGTGGGTGGACGGATCAGAACTGAACACAAGGTTTAACTGTTGTAAAAACCTGTTTGTTTATTTTTAATATCAGTTTTACCAGTTTTATTGACCCTGATCTTTATTTTTCACATCTTTTAGTTTGACTTTGTGGAACTTTAAAGAGCCAGACAACTGGAACGGAACCAATGGGGAAAATCCTGATGGAGAGGACTGTGTGAGGATGGGGGAGAAAGGAGGAGCTGATGACCTGAAGTGTTGGTTTGATCACTTCTGCAACAACCCTCACAAAAGTATATGTGAGAAAGCAGCACGAACTGGACGTTATGTTTGTAATTGTAGTTTGTAATACAGTGAAGCTTTAGTCATCAGCTCCATTAACAATCTCAGTACAGGATGCAGAACATGGAGCAATGCTGTTTGTAGAAAACTAATGTCACCAACAATGTGAGATGTTGCAAACATTTAAAGATCCACAGTCAAAACTAAAAATACTCAGTTTGATGAGTTTTTCACTAAAGAAATTCTGTGACCTTTTGTAAAAATTCTGTAAGTCACATCAATATCTCAAATCTATGAATATGCAAAATGTCTCCTACTTTATGCCTAAATCGGGGCCTTTGAGTTTCCACATCAAACTTGTCTAAGTTGCATATTTGATGATGAACTGGTTTCTAGGTCATAATCATATATTCACACATTAAACTTCAAAACTTAAGATGAGCACAGAGAAACGTTGTTCTGTTTCCTCTGCAGATCAAAACAGCCTGAAAGTGTCAAACTCTGCATAAATCTCCCTTCAGTCAGAAACATGTTTAGCTTCTGTTTTGTGGTCAGAATGATGTTTGTGCAGAGTTTGACTCTACAAGGAAAGTTTCTCTTAGTTTGTCTGACTTTATAACCTGAAGACATCATTTGTTCAGTCGGTGAGAAGCTGGAGCTGATGACCAGTGTTCTAACCTGTTAAATCTCTTGATGCACAGAAAAAACTGCAGTTTTCAAAGACGAGTACATTTTATAAAACTACCACATGTAAAAAAGACCAGAGGACAAAGACAAATACTGAAGAATCAACAGACTTTTAGTGATGTTTTTAACATGTGTTCCAACAGCCTGCTTTGCTCTAATAATGGACAATAAACTATGTTTGTTCACACAGTCTAATATTTTGTGTTCTCATTTTAAAAACTTGAAAATGTACATTGCAAACATTTAGACAAAGATGCTACAGTTCATAAAAACAATACAATGATTTAGACATAAATTACTGTAGATATAACATTGTTGTATCATGTTGTGTGTAGTAAATGTGAGTATTTATACTATGAGTACAACAATCCTGGGGGTTTGGTTTGAGAAGTTTCAGCTATAGAAACAAGAAAAACATAAGTAAATATTCAGAAATCTGGTTTTTGAAGTGATTCTCTGCTTGAATATTACATTTAACAAGACCTGAACAGATTTCTGCAGGAACTTTATTTATGAAACACATGTGGAACAAATCTGAACCAGAATTTACATTCATAGTATCAACATTAAAAATATTTCAAATATTTTGTTTTCTTTGTGAAGTACTATGGTACAACATGTACATTTTGGAGCATCTAGTACTTTAACTTGGGAAAAGAATTTAAATGGGTACATCAACCACTACTGGAGCAGTTTGTTAGCAGCTACTTCCCTCTTTGCTTGAGTACTGACTAACTAAAAACTAAAAGGCTTCTTGTCCGTAAAAAAGGTAAAAATAACTGTAAAAAGAAACTAGCAATTTAGTTACAAGCTAAATATGTATAATATACATGTATATGTATAATAAATAAGTGTGAAGCAAGAAACAGCATAAACCTGAGTTTGGGGAAGTAGTTTCTTGTTCATCTTTTACTTTACCATCAGTTTTAAGTGTTTTTTGACAGGAAACTGATCTTTGACACTGACAGTCTCTTAGTGTTAAAGGGACATGTTGATAGAAACTTTATGAAGAGAGAAATTTCAATGTGAGTTCTGTGTAAAAATGCTCATGTTTTTTTCTTACTGTCTCAGCTATTGTATGAAGCTATGTGTGACAGACTGTTAGTGACTATATAAAAAGTAGATTTGTTTTGAAGTGATATGTGAGGTTAAAAAATGATGAGCTCATATAAATTATTATCATAGTCAAGAAGCAGAAGAAACAGGGCAACGTGTTTTCTGCTGCTGTTGGTGAAACACGTCATCTCATAGTAACAAGGGTCAAGTTTTAAAGTGTTTCAGTGTCGAGTCAAACTTTAAAAAGCTTGTTGCTAACCTCATTCTCACTTCTACAACATTAAACTGAACAAAAATTAACTTCCTCTTCTTTAAGACCATAGTTAGAAACTAATGAAGTCAGTTCACTAAGTGGAAACAGTAATCAGTATTTTTACTGTGTAGGTTTGAGATATTCACTGATCAGTCAGAACTATAACCACCTGGTGGTCTGAATGTTGTGGTGGACTGAGGTCAGGATGGGAAATAAATAAATGTGGCCGTGATCAAGAATCAGAGAACACACCACAGCACAACTTCACCCAAACAGACTAGAACAGATGGCTGCTAACAGGTTTTACCTTAAACACACAAATCCACAGTTTGTTTAATCTGTCTCTTCAACACACACTCTGGGACCAAGGAGCTGAAGAGAAACCTGTCCCATGTGGGACTGGCTGACTTGTAGAGAGGGGGGAAGCCTAACAAGCCTCAACTGATACATGGTATCAACAGCATCCATAGTGTTTGAAGTTACTTTGTGGAGTAAAAGTACAAAAGTGTAACTTTTGTACTTTAACTACATTTTTAAGCATGTACTTAGTAGGTAAACAACTTAAATGGTTACATCTACTAGTGATGAAGTAGTTTTTTACAGACTTTCTGTTTTTCCCCTCATGAGTAAAAAAGCAGAAGTGTTACGGTCAAGACAAACATAAAAAACAAAAAGTGGCAGCACATAATAACTGTCACAATAAACCACAGGGAATCTGAAATGAATTAATGAATATTAGTCACAGTGGTGATGGTCATGGATACTAACAGCTGAAAGAGCTACAGGATAAATTGTCTGTTTGTCTGTTTGTGCTATTAGCAAAATCTTTTGAATAAAAATGTGTGTTTCAGTGCTGAGGTGGAAAATCAGTATTTTTAATGCAACGAGTAAAAAGAATGTTCAACCTCAGAACTTGATTTGAAACAATCAGCAGCAACAAACTGAACACTTCCAGAGAAAACAGATTTAGGGTGGAACTTTTTTCAATGGACAGTGTTTGATGAGGTAAAATCAGAAGGTTGTTATCATTTCTGATGGCGGCTGCATTTTATAGAAGAGCTGCTGATGTTACTGTGTCCACCCTCTGAACTCTTCTGTGTTCTCACATGTGTCTCCTCTAAATGTTCAACAGGTGAAGCTGCTGCAAACAGAAGGTCAAAGGTCACATCAGAGTGGCCCTGCTGGTTCTCAGTGGTCTCCTGGCAGCTGCTGCCATTGTTATTTACCGTCTCTGTGAGTTTGTACAGTTTTGTTCATGTAGTTTTACTTTGAAAATGATGAAGCAGCAGTAAGTAATAAACTAATTTGCTCTTTTGGAACAAAAACTCTTTTCAGTGAGTTCTTATTAAATAAACATCATCATTATGATGTAATATTTGGGGCATCTGCAGCTCAGTTGGTAAAGGCAGTGGTCCACAGACTACAGGGTCAGGGGTTTGATCCCTGTCCCTGGCTATATGTCAAGTGAATCTGGGTAAGACACTGAACCCCTAACAGCCCATTCCCCTCCCCAGCTGTGCAGTGCTGGTCCAAGCCAGGTAGAAATTGGGGAGGGTTGTGTCAGGAAGAGCATCCAGTGTAAAAATTGTGCCAAATCAACATGTGGACAATGATCCGCTGTGGCGACACTGGACCCACAGGATAAGCAGAAAGGACTATGGTGCAGGAAAGTAGAGCGGTTGTCCACCAATCTCGCAGTTGTTGGTTCAATCCCCGGCCACTCACATGTCACTGGTCACATGTCAAAGTGTCCTTGAGCAAGACACTGAACCCCAACTTAGTTGCTCCCGGTGAGTGTTGGCCAGCTGCATAGCAGCTGTGAGTGTGTGTGTGATTGTGAGTGTGAATGGGTGAATAAGAAGCAGTGTAAAGCGCTTTGAGTGCCAGTAGGTAGAAAAGCGCTATATAAGTGCAGACCATTTACAACAACAACATTGTGATGTAATATTTGAAGTTTTTCTTCTACAGTAAATAAATTGTCATCACTGTATATTACAAAGAACTAACATTTACTGATTTTCAGCTTTTGATCATTTCCACAATAAGAAAATTCTTCAAACACTGAAAGATGAAAATGAAGCCATGAAGAAAAATCTCACAGGTAAGACTGTCAGGGTTTGAATCTGTACAACAATCTTTCATCTTTATTTCCAACAAATGACCAACATTAATGCATTTTTTTTAACCTTTGTTGGTTTTCTGGTCTGCTCATTTGAAAAAAAGTGCAAACAATTGTTTTTTTCTGTTCATATAAAAAGTGATGATTCTGATAAAAATTTTAATCAGTCATTTATCTTCTTTCATAACAGAATGTCTCTCTGAAATAAATCAATGCACCAGGCTGCGGCCTATGTGCCCAGAACCTACTGAAGTTAATACTAGTAAGTTATGGATTTGTTTTTTTTCACAGATGATTAATAAACAGTGATAAATAACAGACACAGTGAGTCAGTCAGTGATGTATTTATGTTTCACTAGTTCAGACTGTATACTGCAGTAACTGGAGTTGTGAGATAGTAAAACTGCATCTGTAAAAGAGAAAACTTCACTTTCTCTGATTGTCTCAGTTAAAACTCAAACTCTCTCTATGTGAATCAAACATAAAGAGTGATTCTGTCCCCTGACTGATGTCTTTGCTGTAAACTTTTACAGATGAACCATGTCAGAAGTGTGAAGAAGGCTGGGAGCTACATGGAGGAAAGTTTTATTATTTCTCCAACAAACCTTCATCCTGGAAGCAGAGCAGAGAAGAATGTGTCCATCATGGAGGAGATCTGGTTAAGATCGACAGCAGAGAGGAGCAGGTATAAAACACTGCAGCAGCTTCATGTTCTCACATATTTGATCACATACGTTTTATTATCTCAGCACAGAAAAGTCACAGAGTCATTTTCACTCCTCTGATTGTTCAGTCATTCCTGGAGAAACATTTGAGAAACAAAATGAATGAATCTGAGGACAAGTTCTGGATCGGACTGACAGACTCACAGGAAGAAGACAGATGGTTGTGGGTGGACGGATCAGAACTGAACACAAGGTTAAACTGTTGTAAAAACGTTTTTCATTTCTAAAATCCACATTTGTGGTTTTATTGATTTAGTCTTTTCTGTTCCACATATTCTAGTTTGACTTTTTGGAGCGGGAATGAGCCAGACAACTGGAGTGGATCGAATGGGGAAAATCGTGATGGAGAGGACTGTGTGAGGATGGGGGATAAAGGAGGAGCTGTTGAACTGAAGTGTTGGTTTGATCAGTTCTGCAACAACCCTCACAAAAGTATATGTGAGAAAGCAGCACAAATTGGACGTTATGTTTGTAATTGTAGTTTGTAATACAGTGAAGCTTTAGACATCAGCTCCATTAACAATCTCAGTACAGGATGCAGAACATGGAGCAATGCTGTTTGTAGAAAACTAATGTCACCAACAATGTGAGATGTTGCAAACATTTAAAGATCCACAGTCAAAAATAAAAATGCTTTGCTTTGAATCATTTTGTGTCTGAATGTACAGGGGAAAGTTTCTCTGAGTGTTTCTCAATTCTCACAGATTTACAGCACAAATATGTTTTCTGAGACGTCAGTGAGAAGCTGGTGGGACAGGGATGGTGGGAAAATCAGCAGGACAGGGCTCTAGAGGACTGGAGTTAATGACCAATGTTTTAATAGTTATTAATTAACTATGTTTGTCCATTTACTATCTAATTATCAGCAATTTCACTATGAAAAAGTTTCCTGAAATTTTTTTTACAACTGGTGCTACAGTTCATAAATACAATAAAACAATTTAGACATAAATTGATTAAAATGTAACGACTGTGTATAATGTTGTGTGTAGTAGTGTGAGTATTTATACTATTGTGAGTACGCAAATCCTGTCTCCTAAAGCTCACGGTGAACTGATGGGGCTGCAGGTCTGGTTAGAAATCAAAATAACACAAGTACATTTACAGCATACACCTAGTACTTCAACTTAGTAGTTCTTTTTACCAAGTACTTGCACCTTTGCTTGTGAACTTCCCCTCATGATCAAAAAGGAAAAACAGTTAGGGCCAGTAAAAACAGCTAAAGAACACAAGGTGGCAGCACAGCTACATCTGCTTTACAAAGGCTGTATGACAATAGAGTTTTGTCCATCCATCATTAAAACTTGTTTAATTCAAACACTGCAAAAACCTGTGTTTGGGGAAGTAGAGCCTTGTTTCTATTTTTGACTGGGACTTTTTTCTACAGAGATCTGTCGGATTTGTGACACTGATCGTCACTTGTTAAAGTGACATGTTGGTATGTGCGTCACAGTACTGTTAATTTACAAAAAAAACTCCTAAAGAAACAAGAAGAAGAAAGGTGAGTTCTGAATATGATGCTCACGATTTCAACATTGTCTTCATAAATAGTTAAACAATATTTTTGAATCGACTTTTTTAGAGTTGAACATCCATTTTCCAAACCAGAGAAAGTTTCCACTGAAGGCAGGATCCTGAAGACTGAGCACAATGAGCTACAGAGAAGGAAACAAGCAGGAATGTGACGGTAAGTCAGTGTGAAGAAGAACTGGGAGAGAAACAAGCATTGAGTGAATTTAAGTCAGAAATCCACATTAATGAAGTGACAGAGAAAAGCAGCTGACTGAGGCTCAGTAAGTCAAGTATATATAGTAAGTCTCAGTGTGTGTGTGTGTGTGTGTGTGCATATATATATATATATATATATATATATATATATATAATTTTGTTCAAATGTCATAGTTAATATATGATCAGAACTGTAACTATCACTGGGATTAAAGATCAGTCCTGGACTTTTGGCCTGACGGGCTCCTCACAGTCGACCGTTCACCAGCTATGTTTGACCAGCTTTACTTGCTACTTACTTCTTATAGTTAAGGTTTCTTTCCACTAGATAACCTCAATTGTATGAAGCTGAACGTGACGATATGATGCTTTCTGATAAAAATCAAGTATCTAATAATATGTTATCATTTCTTATGACGGCTGCATTTTATAGAAGAGCTGCTGATGTTACTGTGTCCACCCTCTGAACTCTTCTGTGTTCTCACATGTGTCTCCTCTAAATGTTCAACAGGTGAAGCTGCTGCAAACAGAAGGTCAAAGGTCACATCAGAGAGAGTGGCCCTGCTGGTCCTCGGTGGTCTCCTGGCAGCGGCTGCCATTGTTATTTCTCGTCTCTGAGTTTCATCAGTTTTATTCATGTGGTTTTTCAAAATGATAAAGCAGCAATAAGTAATAAACAACCAAATTTGGAATTTGTTCTTTTGAAAATAAAACTCTTCTCAGAGAATTATTAATAAATGAACATCATCACTGTAATGTAATATTTGAAGGTGTTTCTTACAAAGAAGTAACTGTTACTGATTTTCTCTTTTGTAAAATCAGCTTTTGATCATTTCCACAACAAGAAAATTCTTCAAACTCTGAAAGATGAAAATGAAGCCATGAGGAAAAATCTCAAGGGTAAAACTGTCAGGATTTGAAACTGTCTCATAACTTTGCCAGGTGAACACCAGACTTAATTTTTAAAAAATCCTTATTTCCAACAGATGATCAATATCAAGCTAAATTTCATCGTTTCATTTTCTGTTCTGCTCATTTGATTTAAGTGTGAACAAAATTTAGATTTTAACAAATGATTTTTAATCAAAAATAATTAAAATTAAATCCAAGCCATTACACAAATGCTTAAGACATCTCTCACAGCAGACACCTTCCCCCCACATTTAAACAGGCTCTAGTTGCCAACTACTGGAACTAGCTTCTCTCTTTTAATCCATGTGAACTACCAGATCCTCCTGTCCACACTCTCTGACTTTGGCATCACTGGTGCAGCTCTGGCCTGGCTCAGGTCTCACCCATCTGGATGAATGTTCAAGGTTTCTTGACAGGGGCACATTTCTAACCCTCAAAGCTTCTCCACCTATGTGCTGCAGGTCCCTGCCTTCCATAGTCCACTTACTCAGATTTTCCTATTGTCGTCACAAGGCTCCCTTTGTCCTTTCTACTGGATGTCTGTTTGGATGAGAGGGGAACATCTTCAAAATAAATCCCCCCGACACTGTGAGTTTCCAACACACACACACACACACAGGGATTCAAGAGCAAGAGCCAACATAAGACAGGAAGTGCAGAAGAAGATTTATTAACAAAGACTATAAAATGAACTTACAGCAGACAGGCAAAGGAAATAAAGTCCAGGTCAGTCTAGATGAGAACCAGCCAGCGCCTCCATTCTTCACGCCAATTTGAGAGTGAGGACCTCTCGGTTTCCAATGTCATAGTTCTTCTCAGTCTCCAAGCATCAGAGAAGAAGGTGTAGGGATGCAGCTTGTTGTCTGCTCCAAATCGTTGGGACAACACCGCTTCCACCCCAGTGCCAGAGGCATTGACCTCCACAATGAATTGCCTCTTGGTGTCCTCTTGGAGTCTGAGGATAGGAGCGGTGGTGAATAATGTCTTGAGGTGGTTGAATGCTCTATATCTGCCCCTCCTCCCCACACAAAGGAGGTCTTGGTGGAGGTGAGTGCATGCAAAGGGGCCACTACATTACTGTATCCCCTGATGAATTGTCTGTAAAAGTTTGCAAAGCCTAAAAACCTTTGCAACTGTTTCCGGTCTGTGATAACTGGCCACTCCACAACTGTCCTTACCTTACAATCATCCATAGAGACCTAGAGGCAATGAACAGTCCCAGAAAGGTGGTTGTGTTGCGTAAATCGAGCTGTGAAAATGGTAGCACCGTGCAGCAACTCAAAGGCTAATGACATAAGGGGAAGAGGATACTTATTCTTAACAGTAATATAATTTACCCCCTGATAATGTATACATGGTCTAAACCCCCCATCTTTCTTCCCAACATGACATTACTGGGAGGAGACTGAGCCACACGTAAGCAATTAGCCAGACAAAATGGACTCATCATATTGCAGGAGACCCAACTAATTTGTGGGTTGTGAATGAATAACCAAGGAGAACCTAGCAACAGCGGTGTATTTGGGCAATTGTACACAAATAGTGAACTCAGTTAGTGATGGTATTTTCACAGGTTTAGTAATAAATTGAATGTGGTGAGTTACACGATTATCTGAAGCTTTTATCTTAAGTCAGGCAGAAACTTCCATCGATGAAGTTGGCATCAGAGCCAGAGTCCATAAAGGCAGCACACTCCTTGGATGCCAGGGGAGCAGTGATGAGGGCTGGAACAGCAGGTCTTTGTGGGGAGTTTAGCTGAGAGGAACGGCTGGTCTGGCCGATTAACGGGCACTGATGAGCTCTGTGTCCAGACTCCCCACAACAAAGACACAACCCGTTGATTAGCCGTCGTTGTCGTTCGCTAGCAGGCAGCCTCGACCTCCCCACCTGCATGGGTTCCTCGAGAGGGGGTTTGACTCGCTCGAATGGCTGAGGAATAAATAGTGTGGAGCGAGCGGAAGGTGGATCCGTAACCTGACGACACTTACTCGGTCGTCCCTCCGAGTCACGCTCCCTCTGACGTTCCTGGACGCTGCTACTCTGCGAGGTGCTGATGGGTTGAACACGAAGGTTAGTTCGTTAGCAGGAAACAGGTCACATGGAGACACACAGTAGCAGTAAACAATAGGGACTGAAGTCCTTATAAAACAAAAATAAATGGATGATGTGAAACAGGTGTGTTGACCGGTGCCAGCTGAGGAACAGAAAGCCAAGATGGACTGGAGACAGACTGGGGTGGAACTGAGTGATGAGAAGCCTCAGCTGACGAGGGAGGAGAACTGCGGGGAGACATACAGACACAAGACAAAAAAACAAAGAGACAGAAACAAATTAAATCTTAATTAAAGAAACAAAAAACCTAACTTCTGACAAAGACAGAAGTTCTAGTCTCAGCCAGACCTTCAATACAGCATCCACACCAAGTTAGGAACCTCAGTGATTGTCTCTACAAAGTTTTTAAGACTTTTAAGACTTTGCTTTGATGTTTTCTCCTTGATTTGACTTTTGATTTTGCTGCCTTGTAACTCACTTGTAAGTCGCTTTGGATAAAAACGTCTGCTAAATGACTAAATGTAAATGAAAATATAAACACAAAAATCTACAGTTTGTCTAATCTGTCTGTTCCACACACACACTGAGACCAAGGAGCTGAAGAGCAACCTGTCCCAGGCGGGACTGGCTGACCTGTAGGGAGGGGGGAAGCCTAACAAGCCTCACCTGATACATGGTATCAACATCAGCCATGGTGTTTGAAGTTACTTTGTGGAGTACTTACACTTTTGTACTTTAACTGCATTTTTAAGCATGTACTTAGTAGGTAAGCAACTTAAATGGTTACATCTACTAGTGATAAAGTAGTTTTTTACAGACTTTGTGTTTTTCCCCTCATGAATAAAAAAGCAGAAGTGTTACGGTCAAGACAAACATAAAAAAACAAAAAGTGGCAGCACATCTACATCTGCTTTGCAAAGTTTGTTTGTAAAAAAAAAACAGGTTTGTTTCAAGCTAAATAAAAATAATTTCTAATAAATGTCATCATAAACCTTTTTTTTGCAGAACATAAACTGTTAAAACCTGTTTAATTCAAACACTTGAGCAACTTGTGTTTGGGGAAGTAGATTATCATCAGTACTTTTTCTACAGTAAACTGTCAGGTCTGTGACACTGACGCTCATTTTGTGTTAAAGTGAAGTGTTGATATGTGCTTCACATGACTGTTAATTTAAAATAAAAACACGGGAGAAGAAGAAGAAAGGTGAGTTCTGAATATGATGCTCATAATTTCAGCTGTCCAGGAGGACACACTGGACAGGTCCCCAGTCTGTCAGATATTTGTTAAATGTTGTAAAATGGTGTTTTTTTGTTGCAGAGAAAGTTTCCACTGAAGGCAGGATCCTGAAGACTGAGCACAATGAGCTACAGAGAAGGAAACAAGCAGGAATGTGACGGTAAGTCAGTGTGAAGAAGAACTGGGAGGGAAACAAGCATCGAGTGAATTTAAGTCAGAATCCACATTAATGAAGTGACAGAGAAAAGCAGCTGACTGAGGATCAGTGAGTCAATTAACCTGATTTTTAGTCTCAGTCTTTGTAAAGGACAATGGTTGTGATGTGTGAGGTCGACTGACACTGTTGGTTTTGATGCAGGAAATCTAATAATTATTTTCCTTTGCTATTTTTAATCTTTAGAACAAACCTTGAAGGTGTGAATGTTTTAGAAACTGGACGATAAAAAGAGAAATTGATCAGTAAATTAATCCTTAATAAAAGTAAACTATTCACCCACTGTCCTGCACAAGATTGTTAAAATTCACCTCAGCTACAACAGTAAAGTGCTGCTGATACTTTCTGCATGAGTAAAACTACGACCACGATATTAAATAGTATAAAAGTCACAGTGGATATTTTCAGTACTTTTAATACTTTATGTACATTTTCCTGATTAAACCTACAAGTGTGGGACTTGTTGTTGTAATGGAGTATTTTACAGTTTTATTAGTATTAGTTCTTCTACCACTGTACTATACCTACAATTCAGCACTTACACTAACTCAGTAATGTTCTGTACATCAAACATTTAAAGGTTCTTTAATTCTCGTTCACCTTAAAGTGTTTTTCTCTGAGCAAATAAAGTCAACAGCTGCTGTTTATTGATCCTGTTGCTTCTCTTTACTGCTGCCTGTTCATCTGCTGCTGTGTCCTTTTGTCTCTGTCTCCAACAGAAGATTCTGTCCCTGTCTTTCTCCCTTTTCACTCTGCTGTTCATGTTTTGTTGAACTGATGCAGATTGGAAGGTGGCTACTGCACAAGTAATGTTAGAAAACAGTTTTGCGTCCAGCTGCAAAGCTTTCTGTGTCTGTGTGTGTGTGCTTGTGTTTGTGTTTGTGTATGTGTGTGTGTGTGTGTGTGTGACTTGGAGAAGGAGAATGGAGCTGGTCAAAGCACGATGTGACTGGGTCATTACAGGCAGCAGCAGCTCACTGAACCTGGAGCAGCCAGATGACCAGTCCATGTCTGACTATCAAACACACAAACAGCAGCGTGATAGGGCGTCTAAAGATGTGCTCATATAAACTATTAATATCATCACAGTCAAACAGCAGAAGAAACCAAACAAGGTGTTTTCTGCTGTTGTTGGATAAACTTCATCTTTCAGCTTAAAGAGTATAGAAGTTAAACTTTAAAATGTTTGGTACTGAAAACAGAAATACTTCCACAAGATTAAAACCATTTAAAAAATGAACTTCCTCTTCTTTAAGACCATAGTTTGAAGTTAATAAAGTCACATCCTGGAGCTCACAGTAAAAGAACATTAAACAGCAGGTCAGTGTTTTTACTGCACAGGTTTCAAGTTTGTGCTGATTAAATTAAAACTTTATTTAATTGTTAATTTATTTCTGTCTGAGAAAAATACCTGAGAACATAAAAACAAAAACCTAATAACCATTAGACAAACAAATAAAGACAAATCAGTGCTTATTAAAACAAGAACGATCAAAAGATCACAAGCAAAATATTTGATATTTCTAAAGGGAATAAAATCTTCCAGCATCAATGTCCTGCTCCTCATCTGATTAATGAGGGGTTTAGTATCAGACACCCGTTTGTCCTCATATGTATTTGGACAGTAACAGTTTTCATCAGTTGGTCTCTGTAGGCCACTACAGGGAATCTGAAATGAATCAATGAATATTAGTCACAGTGGTGATGGTCATGGAGACTAACAGCTGAAAGAGCTACAGGATAAATTGTCCAATTGTCTGTTTGTGTTATTAGCAAAATGGTTTGAATAAAAATGTGTGTTTCAGTGCTGAGGTGGAAAATCAGTATTTTTAATGCAATGAGTAAAAAGAAGTGTCTCCATTGTTCAACCTCAGAACTTGATTTGAAACAATCAGCAGCAACAAACTGAACCCTTCCAGAGAAAACAGATTTAGGGTGGAACTTTTTTCAATGGACAGTGTTTGATGAGGTAAAATCAGAAGGTTGTTATCATTTCTGATGACTGCTGCATTTTATAGAAGAGCTGCTGATGTTACTGTGTCCACCCTCTGAACTCTTCTGTGTTCTCACATGCGTCTCCTCTAAATGTTCAACAGGTGAAGCTGCTGCAAACAGAAGGTCAAAGGTCACATCAGAGAGAGTGGCCCTGATGGTTCTCAGTGGTCTCCTGGCAGCTGCTGCCATTGTTATTTACCGTCTCTGTGAGTTTGTACAGTTTTATTCATGTAGTTGTACTTTAAAAATGATAAAGCAGCAGTAAGTAATAAACTAATTTGCTCTTTTGGAACAAAAACTCTTTTTAGTGAATTCTTATTAAATAAACATCATCATTATGATGTAATATTTGGGGCATCTGCAGCTCAGTTGGTAAAGGCAGTGCTCCACAGACTACAGGGTCAGGGGTTTGATCCCTGTCCCTGGCTATATGTCAAAGTGTCTCTGGGTAAGACACTGAACCCCTAACAGCCCATACCCCTCCCCAGCTGTGCAGTGCTGGTCCAAGCCCAGTAGAAATTGGGGAGGGTTGTGTCAGGAAGAGCATCCAGTGTAAAAATTGTGCCAAATCAACATGTGGACAATGATCCGCTGTGGTGACGCTGAACTCACAGGATAAGCAGAAAGGAAAACAACAACATTGTGATTTAATATTTGAAGGTGTTTCTTCTACAGTAAATAACAAATTTTCATCACTGTATATTACAAAGAACTAACATTTACTGATTTTCAGCTTTTGATCATTTCCACAACAAGAAAATTCTTCACACTCTGAAAGATGAAAATGAAGCCATGAGGAAAAATCTCACAGGTCAGTTTGTCACGGTTTGAAACTGTCTCATAACTTTACCAGGTGAACTCCAGATTTAATTTGGAGTTTTCAAAAAAAGACAATTTTTAGTTTATTTCCAACAGATGATCAACAATAATCTATTTTATCAACCTTTTATTTGGTTTCTACTTATTTGTTGTTATGTTAATTGTTTTTGTTTTTACTGTTAAGGTTCATCTAAAAGTGATGATTCTGATGAAAAGAATTAATTTTAATCAGTCATTTATCTTCTTTCATAACAGAACATCTCTCTGAAATAAATCAATGCACCAGGCTGCAGCCTATGTGCCCAGAACGTACTGAAGTTAATACTAATAAATTATGGATTTGTCTTTTTCACTTTCACAGATGATTAATAAACAGTGATAAATAACAGACACAGTGAGTCAGTCAGTGATGTATTTATGTTGCACTAGTTCAGACTGTATACTGCAGTAACTGGAGTTGTGAGATAGTAAAACTGCATCTGTAAAAGAGAAAACTTCACTTTCTCTGATTGTCTCAGTTAAAACTCAAACTCTCTCTCTATGTGAATCAAACATAAAGAGTGATTGTGTCACCTGACTGATGTCTTTGCTGTAAACTTTTACAGATGAACCATGTCAGAAGTGTGAAGAAGGCTGGGAGCTACATGGAGGAAAGTGTTATTATTTCTCCAACAAACCTTCATCCTGGAACCAGAGCAGAGAAGAATGTGTCCGTCGTGGAGGAGATCTGGTTAAGATCGACAGCAGAGAGGAGCAGGTATAAAACACTGCAGCAGCTTCATGTTCTCACATATTTGATCACATAAGTTTTATTATCTCAGCACAGAAAAGTCACAGAGTCATTTTCACCACCTCTGATTGTTCAGTCATTCCTGGAGGAACGTTTGAGAAACAAAATGAATGAAGACCAGGACAAGTTCTGGATCGGACTGACAGACTCAGAGAAAGAAGGCAGATGGTTGTGGGTGGACGGATCAAAACTGGACACAAGGTTTAACTGTTGTAAAAACCAGTTTGTTTATCTTTAATCTCAGTTTTACCAGTTTTATTGACCCTGATCTTTGTGTGTCACATCTTTTAGTTTGAGTTTTTGGAAAAGTGCAGAGCCAGACAACTGGAAAGGAACCAATGAGGTAAATCCTGATGGAGAGGACTGTGTGAGGATGGGGGAGAAAGGAGGAGCTGATGACCTGAAGTGTTGGTTTGATCACTTCTGCAACAACCCTCACAAAAGTATATGTGAGAAAGCAGCACAAACTGGACGTTATGTTTGTAATTGTAGTTTGTAATACAGTGAAGCTTTAGTCATCAGCTCCATTAACAATCTCAGTACAGGATGCAGAACATGGAGCATTGCTGTTTGTAGAAAACTAATGTCACAAACAATGTGAGATGTTGCAAACATTTAAAGATCCAAACATTTTTAAATAAACAGGATTTTCTTCTAAAAACACAATAACAATTTTACAGGGCTTGTACAGTTTTATTCACATAGTATTACTTTGAATATGATAAAGCACAAGGTTTTTTCACATCTGGGAGATCAGCAAAATAAACAAATATGACTATTTGTTCTTTTGGAGCAAAACTCTTTTCAGTGAATTCTTAATAAATGAACATCATCACTGTGATGTAATATTTGAAGGTGTTTCTTCTACAGTAAATAACAAATTGTCATCACTGTATATTACAAAGAACTAACATTTACTGATTTTCAGCTTTTGATCATTTCCACAAGAAGAAAACTCTTCAAACACTCAAAGAAAACAATGTAACAATGATGAAAACTCTTCAAACATTGAAAAATGAAAATGAAGCCATGAAGAAAAATCTCACAGGGAAAACTGTCAGGGTTTGAATCTGTACAACAAACTTTCATCTTTATTTCCAACAAATGACCTGACGCAACCCTCCCTAATTTTTACCAGGCTTGGACCAGCACTGCACCGCTAGGAATAAAATAAATTACACATTAAAATCATTATTGCACCAATTTCAATCCATGGGTTAAGGGAAGTAAAAATATCTCTATATATAAGACCACCATAAAAAACACAGTGGTATGTGGTATGTGCTTCACAGTACTGTTGATTTACAATAAAACTCCTAAAGACACAAGAAGAAGAAAGGTGAGTTCTGAATATGATGCTCACGATTTCACCATTGTCTTCATAAACAGTAAAACATTATTTTTGAATCGACTTTTTTGGAGTTGAACATCCATTTTCCAAACCATTTATCCTGTTGTAGGGTCACTGGGGGATGGAGCTTATCCCATCTGTTACTGGGCGAGAGATACTTTACATCCTGGACAGAAGGTCAAAGGTCACATCAGAGAGAGTCGCCCTGCTGGTTCTCAGTGGTCTCCTGGCAGCTGCTGCCATTGTTATTTACCGTCTCTGTGAGTTTGTTTTATTTATGTAGTTTTACTTTGAAAATGATAATGCAACCGCAAGGGGGCACAAGCCAGTGTCTTCTTGTGCCAGTCCCAAGTCTGGATAAATGCAGAGGGTTGTGTCAGGAACGGCATCCGACATTAAACACATGCCAAATTAAACATGCGAATCGTGACAATGACTTCCATACCGGATCGGTCGGGGCCCGGGTTAACAACGACCGCCACCGGTGCTGTTGACCTACAGGGTACCGGTGGAAATTGGACTACTTTTGGTCAAAGACGAAGAAGAAGAGGAGGAAGGTGTGTTCGTAGGCAGAGAGAGAAGAGGAAAGCTAAGAATGTAGGAATGACAGTAGGGACTTTGAATGTTGGTACTATGACAGGGAAGGCTAGGGAGTTGATCGACATGATGCAGAGAAGGAAGGTGGACATACTGTGTGTCCAGGAGACCAGGTGGAAAGGTAGCAAGGCTAGAAGCTTAGGAGCAGGGTTCAAGTTGTTTTACCATGGGTCAGATAGGAGGAGATACGGAGTAGGAGTTATCCTGAAAGAGGAGTTGGTGAGGAATGTTCTAGAGGTGTTGAGAGTTTCAGTCAGGTTGATGAGTCTGAAGCTGGAAATTTGAAGGGGTGATGTTCAATGTTGTGAGTGGTTATGCCCCACAGGTAGGATGTTATTTAGAAGAGAAGGAGAAATTCTGGAATGAGTTAGATGAAGTGATGCAGAGCATCCCCAGAGGTGAGAGAGTGGTGATTGGTGCAGATTTCAATGGGCATGTAGGTGAAGGGAACAGAGGTGATGAGACTGTTATGGGCAGGTTTGGTCTTCAGGACAGGAACGCAGAAGGACAGATGGTGGTCGACTTTGCAAAGAGGATGGAAATGGCTGTAGTGAACACTTTCTTTCAGAAGAGACAGGAAGATCGGGTAACGTACAAGAGCGGAGGTAGAAGCACTCAGGTGGACTACATCTTGTGTAGAAGCTGTAATCTGAAGGAGATCAGTGACGGTAAAGTATTGGTAGGGGAGAGCGTAGCCAGACAACACAGAATGGTGGGCGTAAAATGATGCTGGTGGTGAGGAAGATGAAAAGGACTAAGGCAGAGCAGAGGATGAAGTGGTGGAAGTTGAAAAAGGAAGAATGTCGCATAGTTTTCAGGGAGGAGCTGAGAAAGACTCTGGGTGGTTTGGAGGTGTTTCTAGATGACTGGACCACTACAGCTAATGTGATCAGGGAGACAGGTAGGAGGGTACTCGGTGTGTCATCTGGAAAGAGGAAAGCGGACAAGGAGACTTGGTGGTGGAACGAGGAAGTTCAGGAGTGTATAGGTTGGACAATAAGGAGGGAGAGGTGGATTTGTACAGGTTGGCCAGACAAAGAGATGAGAGAAACAATGAAGTTGTGGGAAAGAGTAGTGGAAGCTCGGCTAAGCGCAGAGGTGAGCATTTGTGAGCAGCAATATGGTTTCATGTCTAGAAAGAGTACAGATTTTTATTTTTACAGATGCAGTATTTGCTTTGAGGATGCTGATGGAGAAGTACAGAGAATATCATAAGGAGTTACATTGTGTCTTCGTAGATTTAGAGAAAGCGTATGACAGGGTGCAGAGAGAGGAGCTGTGGTATTGTATGAGGACGTCTGGAGCGGCAGAGAAGTATTAAGAGTGGTGCAGGACATGTATGAGAGCTGTAAGACAGTGGTGAGGTGCTGTAAGTGTAACAGAGGAGTTCAAGGTGGAGGTGGGTCTGCATCAAGGATCAGCTCTGAGCCCCTTCTTGTTTGCTCTGGTGATGGACAGGCTGACAGATGAGGTTAGACAGGAATCTCCATGGATTATGATGTTTGCAGATGAAATTGTGATTTGTAGTGAGAGCAGAGAGCAGGAGTAGGAAAATCTAGACAGGTGGAGGTCTGCTCTGGAAAACAGAGGAATGAAGCTTAGCCACAGTAAGACAGAATACATGTGTGTCAATGAGAGGGACCCAGGTGGAATGGTGAGGTTACAGGGAGCAGAGGTGAAGAAGGTGCAGGACTTTAAATACTTAGGGTCAACGGTTCAGAGCAACGGTGAGTGTGGAAAAGAGGTGAAGAGGCGAGTGCAGGCAGGTTGGAACGGGTGGAGAAAAGTGTCAGGTGTGTTGTGTGATAAAAGAGTATCAGTGAGAATGAAAGGAAAGGTGTTCAAGACGGTGGTGAGACCAGAGATGTTGTTCGGCTTAGAGACAGTGGCACTGAAGAAAAGACAGGAGGCAGAGCTGGAGGTAGCAAAGCTTAAGATATTGAGGTTCTCTTTGGGAGTGACGAGGATGGACAGGATCAGGAATGAGGACATCAGAGTGAAGAGGATGCAGAGTTAGATGGAAGCACATGATTCGCTGTGGCGTCACCTGAAAGGGAACAGCCCAAAGGAAAAGAAGAAGATCAATATCAAGCTACATTTCATCGTTTCATTTTCTGTTCTGCTCATTTGATTGAAGTGTGAACAAAATTTGGATTTTAACAAATGATTATTGATTAACAATAATTAAAATTAAATCCAAGCCATTACACAAATGCTTAAGACATCTCTCCCAGCAGACACCTTCCCCCCACATTTAAACAGCTCTAGTTGCCAACTACTGGAACTAGCTTCCTCCTTTTAATCCATGTGAACTACCAGATCCTCCTGTCCACACTCTGACTTTGGCATCACTGGTGCAACTCTGGCCTGGCTCAGGTCTCACCCATCTGGATGAATCTTCAAGATTTCTTGACAGGGGCACATTTCTAACCCTCACAGCTTCTCCACCTGTGTGCTGCAGGTCATCTCTGCCTTCCATAGTCCACTTACTCAGATGTTCCTATTACCGTCACAAAGCTCCCTTTGTCCTTTCCACTGGATGTCGGTTTACATGAGAGGGGAACATCTTCAAAATAAATCCCCCCGATACTGTGAGATTCCAACAAACACACACAGGGATTCAAGTGCAAGAGCCAACATAAGACAGGAAGTGCAGAAGAAGATTTATTAACAAAGACTATAAAATGAACTTACAGCAGACAGGCAAAGGAAATAAAGTCCAGGTCAGTCCAGACGAGAACCAGCCAGCGCCTCCATTCTTCACGCCAATTTGAGAGTGAGGAGCTCTCGGTTTCCAATGTCGTAGTTCTTCTTAGCCTCTAAGCGTCGGGAAGAAGGCGTAGGGATGCATCTTGTTGTCTGCTCCCAAGCGTTGGGACAACACCGCTTCCACCCCAGTTCCAGAGGCATTGACCTCCAGAATGAATTGCCTCTTGGTGTCCGGGAGCGTGAGGATAGGAGCGGTGGTGAATAATGTCTTGACGTGGTTGAATGCTCTATATCTGCCCCTCCTCCCCACACAAAGGAGGTCTTGGTGGAGCTGAGGGCATGCAAAGGGGCCACTACATTACTGTAACCCCTGATGAATTGTCTGCAAAAGTTTGCAAAGCCTGAAAACCTTTGCAACTGTTTCCGGTCTGTGATAACTGGCCACTCCACAACTGTCCTTACCTGCAGCACTGCTACCACTGCAAAAGGAGGTTGCATTGCATAAATCAAGCTGTGAAAATGGTAGCACCGTGCAGCAACTCAAAGGCTGATGACATAAGGGGAAGGGGATACTTATTCTTAACAGTAATATAATTTACCTCCTGGTAATGTATACATGGTCTAAGCCCCCCATCTTTCTTCCCAACATGACATTACTGGGAGGAGACTCAGCCGCACATAAGCAATTAGTCAGACAAAATGGACTCAACTAATTTGTGGGTTGTGAATGAATAACCAAGGAGAACCTAGCAACAGCGGTGTATTTGGGCAATTGTACACAAATTGTGAACTCAGTTAGTGATGGTATTTTCACAGGTTTAGTAATAAACTGAATGTGGTGAGTTACACAATTATCTGTGACTTTTACCTGAAGTCTGGCAGAAACTTCCATCGATGAAGTTGGCATCAGAGCCAATAGGTAGAGTGGAGCGAGCGGAAGGTGGATCCGTAACCTGACGACACTTACTCGGTCGTCCCTCCGAGTCACGCTCCCTCTGACGTTCCTGGACGCTGCTACTCTGCGAGGCGCTGATGGGTTGAACACGAAGGTTAGTTCGTTAGCAAATGCCTCAAAAGACTGACAACACGCGGACCTGTTCTCCCATTCCGCGTCCCCCAAGCGCGCGCTTTCCCCGAGAGTAGGGAGATAGTATATATGTCACCCTGCTGCGCTCCGTGGGGGGTGTAAGGGGCTGCGGCTCCAAGAAGCAAACGGGCGGCATTTACTGGCATCTCGACAAAAGCGTTCAGGTGGTGCCATCCTACACTCGGAGGAAGCAACAAAACTAGACGCACCTGCTCGAAACCCCCGCACAACGAATCTAACTTACCAGAATTTTCCTCTACTCCTGCTGTGTTGGGCTCAGTTGAGCCTCCTGGGACCGTCATGCTCCCTGTTAGTGATGTGTCATGAGCAAAAGATGCGGCTCTGAGAGCCGATGCTTTGTAGTGAATCAGAAGAGCCGGCTCGCATCGAGCGAGAGCCTGCTCCCAGTTTTTTTCCTTTCGCTGCTCAGTAGTGATGGGCGGATCGATACCAAAATATCGATATTTCGATCTTGACGGCCAATTTTTAAATATCGAGTCTCAAGTTAAAATATCGATATTTTCTGTTTATTTATTCATATTTTCTCCGCAGTCATATCCGAATGTTTTCTGCTCCTTCTACATCAATTTGTATATTATTTGTGATGCACCGCATAGGAACTACTTTTCCTTCCACCGATCCGTCCCATGATCCACAATCTTCAACTAAACTTCTTTGACACGTGCTCGGCCGGCTGGCGGCTCCGCCTCCAAACACAGGCAGCATTTCGGAGTGAAATGTATCATTTTTATTCACGGACTATTTTGCTAAGAACGTTCTGTTTCAAGAGAATTGTAGAAATAGGCAAAGTGTGTCTAATCCATAATTGCTTTTAAACAAAGGGAAGAAAATACAGATGGGTATCTAAGACATACATGTAGATGAGGGCGAGTCATGGATATCAAGTGACATAAACTGTTCACCTGATAAAGAAATTGTCATGCTGTTGTCACGGAGATAAGTCAGAACGTTAATACGTTTTATTTAAAATAATGAAAATGTTAAAAATGCCAATAGGTTGAACAATGATTTTGCTGTCGTTTTAATGTTTTTAATTATTCCCTGTAAGGGCTCACGTGATTGTGTTTCATCGTGATCAGATGACAGAATTAACATAACACTCTGGATATCGGATCGATATCGCGATACTAGCCAAGGTATTACTTGGTATCGGATCGAATCTGAAATCACTGGTATCGCCCATCACTACTGCTCAGTGCTCAGCCTGAGCGCTGCTTAAGGCAGAACTTTGTTTTGATTGGTCAGCAATGGCATCGCAGCCAATCAGATGTGAGGATATGGGATCATACCATTATGTAAAAACAGAGAGTCGGGTGCCGAGAAGTGGAGCGACGCTCCACTGCAAGTTAACTGTCTGTCAGATAGCGGTGAGCAGACTGTGTACTGCTGGCGTAATTGAAACTATGAGTGACACCCAAAAGAGAAGCAGCATCTGGCTCCAGTTTAAAGATAATGGAAACAGCAAAGCAGAGTGTGTTCACTGCAAGATGAAAATTACTTTAGGAGCAGGTTCCACCACAAACCTGCATAGACATATGAGAACTGTCCATCCTACAGTGCATTTAGCGGAGTGAGGGTGAGCTAGCACACATCTACAGATCCTGGTGTGTCTCATCCCAAAAAAACAGCAAGTGCAGCAGCATCTACAGGCTTCCCCACACATGCAGGTATAACCTCTCCTATAGTAACTCAAAGCAAAATAAGCCAGTTTATACCCAAAGTGGTGACCCCATCCAAACAGCACAGCATTGATGAAGAGTTGGCTAAAATGATAGCTACTGATTTCCAACCCTTTTCCATTGTGGAGGACAGAGGTTTTAAAACTTTTGTCAAAACTGTAAATCCCACATACACTCTACCCAGTAGAAGAACATTATCCCAAACAACAATACCTAAACTATATAACACAGAACGTGCATCATGGCAAGAAAGGGTGAAAAAAGCTCCATCAGTTTGCCTGAAAACTGACTGCTGGATCTCCAGAACCACATGCTCTTTCATGGCTGTCACTTGCCATTTCATTGAAAATTACAAGATGACATCTTGCCTTCTGGACTGCTTTGAGTTCACAGATAGACACTGCAGAAAACCTGGCAGAGGAGCTAGTAAGAGTGTCAAGTAGAGGAGAAAGTGGTGTGCTGTGTGAGCAACTGTGCTCTGTGGATTTATTTTGCTTGCTATGTTGTTAATTTGTGCAATAAAATGTTTGATTAAAATATTAAACAAAAGAATGGTTTTGTAAAAGAATAAATGCACAAAATTAGGCAATTATAAGGATTCTCATAAAAACACTGCACATGAAAGGGTTTTCAACAAACAAACCATGAGTTATGGTAAAATAAAGGCCTATAAAAAATCCTAAATTAAGAGCCGTTCAGGAGTTGAAAGAGCCAGCTCTTCTTTGGGAGCTAAGCAGAAAAGGCCGGCTCTCTGAAAAGAGCCGAACTTCCCATCACTACTCCCTGTACTCGTCCTGACTCTGCTGAATCCATGGTTTGCTAGTGTGTACTGTGAGATTCCAGCACACACGGGGAATTAAGTGCAAGAGCCAACAGGAGACCGGAAGTGCAGAAGAAGATTTATTAACAAAGAATATAAAATGAACTCACAGCAGGCAGGAAAAGGAAATAAAACAATCAGAAAAGGCTAATTACAGAAAGTAGGAGGAACTAACTAAACTAACTGACCAAACAAAACCGAGACTCATTAACTATGATAACTAACAAAATAAACTTCAAGACTGACTAACGCATTAGGAAGGTTTCTAAAGCTGGTGGTCAGGAAACAAGACACATGGAGACACACACTAGCAACAAACAATAGGCATTAAAGTCCTTATAAAACATGAATCAATGGATGATGTGAAACAGGTGTGTTGACCGGTGCCAGCTGAGGAACAGAAAGCCAAGAGGGACTGGAGACAGACTGGGGTTGAACTGAGTGATGGGAAGCCTCAGCTGACGGGGAGGAGAACTGCGGGGAGACATACAGACACAAGACAAAAAAACAAAGAGACAGAAACAAATTAAATCTTAATTAAAGAAACAAAAAACCTAACTTCTGACAAAGACAGAAGTTCTAGTCTCAGCCAGACCTTCAGTACAGCATCAAGTTAGGAACCTCAGAATATTTGACTTCTACAACATCAGAACCTCTGGTGGTCCCTACACCACGGAGTAAAAGATCCTGAGCAAACCTCTTCAGCTCAGTGGTCCACCACTGTGGAACAAGCCACCACAGTCTGCAGCCTGACTGCCAGTATTTAAGAAGACAAAACTTCCTCTTCACGTAAACTATTAAAATAAAATTCCAGTCTGTCTGATCCAGCACATGTGTCTCATAAAACAGAAAACATTTCTTCTCATAGCACCGTGCTTTTGAATCATTTTGTTTTATTTAAACAGATAAACTTTATTAAACATTGGGAAAAGAGCAGTGAAAGAAAATTAAACTTCAATCCTAATTATGATGCTCATTTGGTTGTTTATACCATTTTCTTCATAAACTTGTTGTGTGATCTATTTGTCATTTGAGTGTGATTGAAACGTGTGAAATGTTTTATGTGGCGGACGACATTTTCTCATCGACTGCCTCCACTACAAATAAGATCAACAGGAAGAGGAACACAAACTGTGAAACAAATCTTTTGTCTGTGCCAAACACTATGAGTCTGAAAACAGTGAAGGTTGAAGTTGTGGAGGTGGTGGTGGGTGGTTCTATACATTATGGTATAGGGGAGTAGATATAATCATACTCTGATCCTTTTAACCCTAAAGGTGTAGATGGGGGAGGGGACTGTGGCTCTGCTCTATTTACATGTCAGAAGTAAAAAAAAACTACATTTCCATTTTACAGTTTCACTTCTTCTATTATCTCCCATGTTGTAAGATAGCATGATTTGTGTAAACAAAGAAAGTGAAGCATTCATTCAGTGACCTTGGTGAGTAAGGACATATAATGAGGAACAAGGCTCATGTTTTCTTCCTTCCTCAGAATAAAGATGTATTTTAAATCTGCTCTGTGAAACGTGTTTCAGTTCTTCATAAACCCCACTGATGGTCACACAGCAGGAAAATGTCTGAAGCTGAGGTTTTATATTCTGATGTCAGGTTCACAAGAGCGAGAGGAAATGGCAAAGGTGAGTGTTAAATTACTTATGTGTCTTAATGATTTATAGAAAGAAAATAAAGATATAAAGTCAGTCAACACGGTAATTTGCTGAAATAACAACTAAAAAAAGTTTTCTGTTCATGGTAACACTGTCAACTCTGCTACCGAAGTTTTCCAATAAAAAAGAAAAGTAACTTAAAGAGATGCTTCATTTGTTTGACAGAGTTTTAGGCAAATCTGAAACATCTGCAATGCATTTAAAAGCTGTTTGCTTTTGTGTTGCAGAGGCCATTTCTCCATCAGAGGAAACCACTTACTCTGAAATCCAGATGTTGAAAACTCAGCCACCTGCAGAGCAGCCTGGTGGGAAATAAACTGTATTAATAAACAGTCATCGTGAGATAAAGAGACACAACTATTGACTGTATCCACAAAAAATGTGTCAGAGCTCAGTACCTGTAAACAAAAACCATATGATTGTATTACAAACTGGATTCCTTTTGTGGTTTAGTTATTTCAGTGTCTCAAAAGTAAATATTTCCTGCCTTTGCTGGAAATATAACATCCTAATACTATAATACAGTTTACTATATACTGTAAGGTTGAGTTCAGTATTTCTCACCTGAACAATGTAAAACTGGTGTAAACAAACATTCTCCTTCTATCTCTGTCAATATTCTCTGTTTTTAACAAACGTTTACATGGAAATGATGAAAGAACCAGTCAGCTGTCACATTTAGTGTGAAATGGAGTGAAAAGAAGAAGTTAGTGCTGAGAAAAACAAATGAGGAAGTGACCATGAAGAGGACTTATGGTTTATATACATTTAATCAACTGCTACACAAACTTTCAAACCTGTTTGGTTTTAACTTCAAGCTAAAAATGGATAATGTGTAAATAAATAAACTGAAGTTAAAGTTGATCAGTGACAATAGAAACAGCTTCTGTTGGTCTGTTGGTAAAACAAGTGAACGCGTTTAGTGTCAAAACACAAAGGGGAGGACACATTATTAAATCTTTACCATTTTCTGTCTTTTTGACCTTTTCAGCAGCTTCCCAACAAGTGGAGTCAAACAAAAGGTCAAAGGTCACATCAGACAGAGTGCCCCTGCTGGTCCTCAGTGTTCTCCTCACAGCTGCTGTCATTGGTCTCTGCGTTGTCTGTGAGTTGTGTCAATACATGTAAATTGACTTTAAGGGACATTTAACAAACAAAAATCAAAGTAATTCTTGTTTTTATTTGTGTTGTTCTTGAATGAAACCTAGTTCATTTTATACACTGTCATTTCCTGACATTTTAAAAGTGTGAGTCCACCTGTGTACTTTACTTTGCAGTAAAGATACTTGGGGGATCTGATACAAACAGCTGTGATCTATGTGGTTTCTTTGTTGTTAATCAGGTTTTGATCATTTCCAAACCAAGAAAACTCTTCAAACACTAAAAGAAAACTACGAAACAATGATGAAAACTTTTCAAACATTGAAAATTGAAAACAAAGGCGTGAAGAAAAATCTCACAGGTAAGACTGTCAGGGTTTGAATCTGTACAACAATCTTTCATCTTTATTTCCAACAAAAGACCAACATTAATGCATTTTTTATTAACTTTTTGTTTGTTTTCTGATCATTTGAAAAAAGTGCGACAATAGTTTTTTTCTGTTCACAAAAAAGTGATGATTCTGATAAAAAGATTTAATTTAAATCAGTAATTTATCTTCTTTCATAACAGAATGTCTCTCTGAAATAAATCAAGGCACCAGGCTGCAGCCTATGTGCCCAGAACCTACTGAAGTTAATACTAGTAAGTTATGAATTTGTCTTTTTCACTGATGATTAATAAACAGTAATAAATAACAGACACAGTGAGTCAGTCAGTGATGTATTTATGTTTCACTAGTTCAGACTGTATACTGCAGTAACTGGAGTTGTGAGATAGTAAAACTGCATCTGTAAAAGAGAAAACTTCACTTTCTCTGATTGTCTCAGTTAAAACTCAGACTCTCTCTATGTGAATCAAACATAAAGAGTGATTGTGTCACCTGACTGATCTCTTTGCTGTAAACTTTTACAGATGAACCATGTCAGAAGTGTGAAGAAGGCTGGGAGCTACATGGAGGAAAGTGTTATTATTTCTCCAACAAACCTTCATCCTGGAACCAGAGCAGAGAAGAATGTGTCCATCATGGAGGAGATCTGGTTAAGATCGACAGCAGAGAGGAGCAGGTATAAAACACTGCAGCAGCTTCATGTTCTCACATATTTGATCACATAAGTTTTATTATCTCAGCACAGAAAAGTCACAGAGTCATTTTCACCACCTCTGATTGTTCAGTCATTCCTGGAGGAACGTTTGAGAAACAAAATTAATGAAGAACAGGACAAGTTCTGGATCGGACTGACAGACTCACAGGAAGAAGGCAGATGGTTGTGGGTGGACGGATCAGAACTGGGCACAAGGTTTAACTGTTGTAAAAACCTGTTTGTTTATCTTTAATCTCAGTTTTACTAGTTTTACCAGTTTTATTGACCCTGATCTTTGTGTTTCACATCTTTTAGTTTGAGTTTTTGGAAAAGTGCAGAGCCAGACGACTGGAAAGGAAAAAGTAGGGAAAATCCTCATGGAGAGGACTGTGTGAGGATGGGGTATAAAGAAGGAGCTGATGACCAGATGTCTTGGTTTGATCACTTCTGCAACAACCCTCACAAAAGTATATGTGAGAAAGCAGCACAAACTGGACGTTATGTTTGTAATTGTAGTTTGTAATACAGTGAAGCTTTAGTCATCAGCTCCATTAACAATCTCAGTACAGGATGCAGAACATGGAGCAATGCTGTTTGTAGAAAACTAATGTCACCAACAATGTGAGATGTTGCAAACATTTAAAGATCCACAGTCAAAACTAAAAATACTCAGTTTGATGTTTTTTTAACTAAAGAAATTCTGTGACCTTTTGTAAAAATTCTGTAAGTCACATCAACATCTCATATCTATGAATATACAAAATGTCTCCTACTTTATGCCTAAATCGGGGCCTTTGAGTTTCCACATCAAACTTGTCTAAGTTGCATATTTGATGATGAACTGGTTTCTAGGTCATAATCATATATTCACACATTAAACTTCAAAACTTAAGATGAGCACAGAGAAACGTTGTTCTGTTTCCTCTGCAGATCAAAAAAAGCTTAAAGTGTCAAAATCTGCATAAACGTCAGTTTCCCTTCAGTCAGAAACATGTTTAGCTTCTGTTTTGTGGTCAGAATGATGTTTGTGCAGAGTTTGACTCTACAAGAAAAGTTTCTCTTAGTTTGTCTGACTTTATAACCTGAAGACATCATTTGTTCAGTCAGTGAAAAGCTGGAGCTGATGACCAATGTTCTAACCAGTTAAATCTCTTGATGCACAGAAAAAACTGCAGTTTTCAAAGACGAGTACATTTTAAAGAACTACCACATGTAAAAAAAGACCAGAGGACAAAGACAAATACTGAAGAATCAACAGACTTTTAGTGATGTTTTTAACATGCGTTCCAACAGCCTGCTTTGCTCTAATAATATGTTTGTTCACACAGTCTAATTTTTTGTGTTTTCATTTTAAAAACTTGAAAATGTTCCATTGCAAACCTTTAGACAAAGATGCTACAGTTCATAAAAACAATACAATGATTTAGACATAAATTACTGTAGATATAAAATGTTGTATCATGTTGTGTGTAGTGAATGTGAGTATTTATACTATGAGTACAACAATCCTGTGGGTTTGGTTTGAGAAGTTTCAGCCGTAGAAACTAAAAAAACATAAATAAATATTCAGAAATCTGGTTTTTGAAGTGGTTTTCTGCTTGAATATTACATTTAACAAGACCTGAACAGATTTCTGCAGGAACTTTATTTATGAAACACATGTGGAACAAATCTGAACCACAATTTACATTCATAGTATCAACATTATTAATATTTCAAATATTTAGTTTTCTTTGTGAATTACTATGGTACAACATGTACATTTTGGAGCATCTAGTACTTTAACTTGGGAAATGAATTTAAATGGGTACATCAACCACTACTGGAGCAGTTTGTTAGCAACTACTTCCCAGTTTGTTTGAGTACTGACTAACTAAAAACTAAAAGGCTTCGTGTCCGTAAAGAAGGTCAAAACAACCGTAAAAAAAAAAAGTAGCAATTTAGTTACAAGCTAAATAAAAATATTGTATAATAAATAAGTGTGAAGCAAGAAACAGCATAAACCTGAGTTTGGGGAAGTAGTTTCTTGTCCATCTTTGACTTTACCATCAGTTTTAAGTGTTTTTTGACAGGAAACTGATCTTTGACACTGACAGTCTCTTAGTGTTAAAGGGACATGTTGATAGAAACTTTATGAAGAGAGAAATTTAAATGTGAGTTCTGTGTAAAAATGCTCATGTTTTTTTCTTACTGTCTCAGCTATTGTATGAAGCTATGTGTGACAGACTCTTAGTGACTATATAAAAAGTAGATTTGTTTTGAAGTGATATGTGAGGTTAAAAAATGATGAGCTCATATAAATTATTATCATAGTCAAGAAGCAGAAGAAACAGGGCAACGTGTTTTCTGCTGCTGTTGGTGAAACACGTCATCTTTCAGTAACAGGGGTCAAGTTTTAAAGTGTTTCAGTGTCGACTCAAACTTTAAAAAGCTTGTTGCTAACCTCATTCTCACTTCTACAACATTAAACTGAACAAAAATTAACTTCCTCTTCTTTAAGACCATAGTTAGAAGCTAATGAAGTCAGTTCACTAAGTGGAAACAGTAGTCAGTGTTTTTACTGTGTAGGTTTGAGATATTCACTGATCAGTCAGAACTATAACCACCTGGTGGTCTGAATGTTGTGGTGGACTGAGGTCAGGATGGTAAATTAATAAATGTGGCCGTGATCAAGAATCAGAGAACACACCACAGCACAACTTCACCCAAACAGACTAGAACAGATGGCTGCTAACAGGTTTTACCTTAAACACACAAATCCACAGTTTGTCTAACGTGTCTGTTCCACACACACACTGGGACCAAGGAGCTGAAGAGAAACCTGTCCCATGTGGGACTGGCTGACCTGTAGGGAGGGGGGAAGCCTAACAAGCCTCACCTGAAGCTTCATCAGGATTTAAGGTAGACTGGCCTTTAAGGTGGACCTGTGTCCACTGCTACAGATGGGACTGAGAACAAGCTCAAGATTGAGCAGAAACTTTATGAGACACATGTCCAAAAATTCTGGACTAAATGTTCACATACATGGTATCAACAAAATCGAAGTTACTTTGTGGAGTACTTACACTTTTGTATTTTAACTACATATTAAGCAAGTACTTAGTAGGTAAACAACTTAAATGGTTACATCTACTAGTGATGAAGTCGTTTTTTACAGACTTTGTGTTTTTCCCTTCATGAGTAAAAAAGCAGAAGTGTTATGGTCAAGACAAACATAAAAAACAAAAAGTGGCAGCACGTAATAAATGTCACAATAAACCTTGTTTTTGCAGAACATAAACTGTTAAAACTTGTTTAATTCAAACACTTGAGCAACTCGTGTTTGGGGAAGTAGATTATCATCAATACTTTTTCTACAGTAAACTGCGACACTGACGCTCATTTTGTGAAGTGTTGATATGTGCTTCACATGACTGTTAATTTAAAATAAAAACACGGGAGAAGAAGAAGAAAGATGAGTTCTGAATATGATGCTCATGATTTCAGCTGTCCAGGAGGACACACTGGACAGGTCCCCAGTCTGTCAGATATTTGTTAAATGTTCTCAAATGGTGTTTTTTTTTTTTGTTGCAGAGAAAGTTTCCACTGAAGGCAGGATCCTGAAGACTGAGCACAATGAGCTACAGAGAAGGCAACAAGCAGGAATGTGACGGTAAGTCAGTGTGAAGAAGAACTGGGAGGGAAACAAGCATCGAGTGAATTTAAGTCAGAATCCACATTAATGAAGAGACAGAGAAAAGCAGCTGACTGAGGATCAGTGAGTCAATTAACCGGATTTTTAGTCTCAGTCTTTGTAAAGGACGATGGTTGTGATGTGTGAGGTCGACTGACACTGTTGGTTTTGATGCAGGAAATCTAATAATTATTTTCCTTTGCTATTTTTAATATTTAAAACAAACCTTGAAGGTGTGAATGTTTTAGAAACTGGACGATCAAAAGAGAAATTGATCAGTAAATTAATCCTTAATAAAAGTAAACTATTCACCCACTGTCCTGCACAAGATTGTTAAAATTCACCTCAGCTACAACAGTAAAGTGCTGCTGATACTTTCTGCATGAGTAAAACTACGACCACGATATTAAATAGTATAAAAGTCACAGTGGATATTTTCAGTACTTTTAATACTTATGTACATTTTCCTGATTAAACCTACAAGTGTGGGACTTGTTGTTGTAATGGAGTATTTTCACAGTTTTATTAGTATTAGTTCTTCTACCACTGTACTATACCTACAATTCAGCACTTACACTAACTCAGTAATGTTCTGTACATCAAACATTAAAAGGTTGTTTAATTCTCGTTCCCCTTAAAATGTTTTTCTCGCAAATAGAGTCAACAGCTGCTGTTTATTGATCCTGTTGTTTTTTTACTGCTGCCTGTTCATCTGCTGCTGTGTCCTTTTGTCTCTGTCTCCAACAGAAGATTCTGTCCCTGTCTTTCTCCCTTTTCACTCTGCTGTTCATGTTTTGTTGAATTGATGCAGATTGGAAGGTGGCTACTGCACAAGTAATGTTAGAAAACAGTTTTGCCTCCAGCTGCAAAGCTTTGTGTGTCTGTGTGTGTGTGTGTGTGTGTGTGTGTGTGAGACTTGGAGAAGGAGAATGGAGCTGGTCAAAGCACGATGTGACTGGGTCATTACAGGCAGCAGCAGCTCACTGAACCTGGAGCAGCCAGATGACCAGTCCATGTCTGACTATCAAACACACAAACAGCAGCGTGATAGGGCGTCTAAAGATGTGCTCATATAAACTATTAATATCATCACAGTCAAACAGCAGAAGAAACCAAACAAGGTGTTTTCTGCTGTTGTTGGATAAACTTCATCTTTCAGCTTAAAGAGTATAGAAGTTAAACTTTAAAATGTTTGGTACTGAAAACAGAAATACTTCCACAAGATTAAAACCATTTAAAAAATGAACTTCCTCTTCTTTAAGACCATAGTTTGAAGTTAATAAAGTCACATCCTGGAGCTCACAGTAAAAGAACATTAAACAGCAGGTCAGTGTTTTTACTGCACAGGTTTCAAGGTTGTGCTGATTAAATTAAAACTTTATTTAATTGTTAATTTATTTCTGTCTGAGAAAAATACCTGAGAACATAAAAACAAAAACCTAATAACCATTACACAAACAAATAAAGACAAATCAGTGCTTATTAAAACAAGAACGATCAAAAGATGACAAGCAAAATATTTGATATTTCTAAAGGGAATAAAATCTTCCAGCATCAATGTCCTGCTCCTCATCTGATTAATGAGGGGTTTAGTATCAGACACCCGTTTGTCCTCATATGTATTTGGACAGTAACAGTTTTCATCAGTTGGTCTCTGTAGGCCACCACAGGGAATCTGAAATGAATCAATGAATATTAGTCACAGTGGTGATGGTCATGGAGACTAACAGCTGAAAGAGCTACAGGATAAATTGTCCAATTGTCTGTTTGTGTTATTAGTAAAATGGTTTGAATAAAAATGTGTGTTTCAGTGCTGAGGTGGAAAATCAATATTTTTAATACAATGAGTAAAAAGAAGTGTCTCCATTGTTCAACCTCAGAACTTGATTTGAAACAATCAGCAGCAACAAACTGAACCCTTCCAGAGAAAACAGATTTAGGGTTGAACCTTTTTCAATGGACAGTGTTTGATGAGGTAAAATCAGAAGGTTGTTATCATTTCTGATGACGGCTGCATTTTATAGAAGAGCTGCTGATGTTACTGTGTCCACCCTCTGAACTCTTCTGTGTTCTCACATGTGTCTCCTCTAAATGTTCAACAGGTGAAGCTGCTGCAAACAGAAGGTCAAAGGTCACATCAGAGAGAGTCGCCCTGCTGGTTCTCAGTGGTCTCCTGGCAGCTGCTGCCATTGTTATTTACCGTCTCTGTGAGTTTGTACAGTTTTATTCATGTAGTTGTACTTTAAAAATGATAAAGCAGCAGTAAGTAATAAACTAATTTGCTCTTTTGGAACAAAAACTCTTTTCAGAGAATTCTTATTAAATAAACATCATCATTATGATGTAATATTTGGGGCATCTGCAGCTCAGTTGGTAAAGGCAGTGCTCCACAGACTACAGGGTCAGGGGTTTGATCCCTGTCCCTGGCTATATGTCAAAGTGTCTCTGGGTAAGACACTGAACCCCTAACAGCCCATACCCCTCCCCAGCTGTGCAGTGCTGGTCCAAGCCCAGTAGAAATTGGGGAGGGTTGTGTCAGGAAGAGCATCCAGTGTAAAAATTGTGCCAAATCAACATGTGGACAATGATCCGCTGTGGTGACGCTGAACTCACAGGATAAGCAGAAAGGAAAACAACAACATTGTGATGTAATATTTGAAGGTGTTTCTTCTACAGTAAATAACAAATTGTCATCACTGTATATTATAAAGAAGTAACATTTACTGATTTTCAGCTTTTGATCATTTCCACAACAAGAAAATTCTTCACACTCTGAAAGATGAAAATGAAGCCATGAGGAAAAATCTCACAGGTCAGTTTGTCAGGGTTTGAAACTGTCTCATAACTTTACCAGGTGAACTCCAGATTTAATTTGGAGTTTTCAAAAAAAGACAATTTTTAGTTTATTTCCAACAGATGATCAACAATAATCTATTTTATCAACCTTTTATTTGGTTTCTACTTATTTGTTCTTATGTTAATTGTTTTTGTTTTTTCTGTTAAGGTTCATCTAAAAGTGATGATTCTGATGAAAAGAATTAATTTTAATCAGTCATTTATCTTCTTTCATAACAGAACATCTCTCTGAAATAAATCAATGCACCAGGCTGCAGCCTATGTGTCCAGAACCTACTGAAGTTAATACTAGTAAATTATGGATTTGTCTTTTTCACTTTCACAGATGATTAATAAACAGTGATAAATAACAGACACAGTGAGTCAGTCAGTGATGTATTTATGTTGCACTAGTTCAGACTGTATACTGCAGTAACTGGAGTTGTGAGATAGTAAAACTGCATCTGTAAAAGAGAAAACTTCAGTTTCTCTGATTGTCTCAGTTAAAACTCAAACTCTCTCTCTATGTGAATCAAACATAAAGAGTGATTGTGTCACCTGACTGATGTCTTTGCTGTAAACTTTTACAGATGAACCATGTCAGAAGTGTGAAGAAGGCTGGGAGCTACATGGAGGAAAGTGTTATTATTTCTCCAACAAACCTTCATCCTGGAAGCAGAGCAGAGAAGAATGTGTCCATCATGGAGGAGATCTGGTTAAGATCGACAGCAGAGAGGAGCAGGTATAAAACACTGCAGCAGCTTCATGTTCTCACATATTTGATCACATAAGTTTTATTATCTCAGCACAGAAAAGTCACAGAGTCATTTTCACCACCTCTGATTGTTCAGTCATTCCTGGAGGAACGTTTGAGAAACAAAATTAATGAAGAACAGGACAAGTTCTGGATCGGACTGACAGACTCACAGGAAGAAGGCAGATGGTTGTGGGTGGACGGATCAGAACTGGGCACAAGGTTTAACTGTTGTAAAAACATGTTTATTTTTAATCTCAGATTTACCAGTTTTATTGACCCTGATCTGTGTTCCACATCTTTTAGTTTGACTTTTTGGATAAGAAAAGAGCCAGACAACTGGAAAGGAACCAATGGGGAATATCCTGATGGAGAGGACTGTGTGAGGATGGGGGAGAAAGCAGGAGCTGTTGACCTGAAGTGTTGGTTTGATCAGTCCTGCAACAACCCTCACAAAAGTATATGTGAGAAAGCAGCACAAACTGGACGTTATGTTTGTAATTGTAGTTTGTAATACAGTGAAGCTTTAGTCATCAGCTCCATTAACAATCTCAGTACAGGATGCAGAACATGGAGCAATGCTGTTTGTAGAAAACTAATGTCACAAACAATGTGAGATGTTGCAAACATTTAAAGATCCAAACATTTTTTAAATAAACAGGATTTTCTTCTAAAAACACAATAACAATTTTACAGGGCTTGTACAGTTTTATTCACGTAGTATTACTTTGAATATGATAAAGCACAAGGTTTTTTCACATCTGGGAGATCAGCAAAAATAAATAAATAAACAAATAGGACTATTTCTTCTTTTGGAGCAAAACTCTTTTCAGTGAATTCTTAATAAATGAACATCATCACTGTGATGTAATATTTGAAGGTGTTTCTTCTACAGTAAATAACAAATTGTCATCACTGTATATTACAAAGAACTAACATTTACTGATTTTCAGCTTTTGATCATTTCCACAAGAAGAAAACTCTTCAAACACTCAAAGAAAACAATGTAACAATGATGAAAACTCTTCAAACATTGAAAAATGAAAATGAAGCCCTGAAGAAAAATCTCACAGGGAAAACTGTCAGGGTTTGAATCTGTACAACAAACTTTCATCTTTATTTCCAACAAATGACCTGACGCAACCCTCCCTAATTTTTACCAGGCTTTGACCAGCACTGCACCGCTAGGAATAAAATAAATTACACATTAAAATCATTATTGCACCAATTTCAATCCATGGGTGAAGGTAAGTAAAAATATCTCTATATATAAGACCACCATAAAAAACACAGCACATCTGCTTTGCAAAGTTGAAATTATGAAATGTTTTCAACCTAAATAAAAATGATTTCTAATAAATGTCAGCAGTAACCTTGTTTTTACGGACTATAAACTGTGAATTAAACCTCATTTAATTCAAACACTGCAAAAACCTGTGTTTGGGGAAGTAGAGCCTTGTTTCTATTTTTGACTGGGACTTTTTTCTACAGAGAACTGTCGGATCTGTGACACTGATAGTTACTTGTTAAAGTGACATGTTGGCATGTGCTTCACAGTACTGTTGATTTACAATAAAACTCCTAAAGACAAAAGAAGAAGAAAGGTGAGTTCTGAATATGATGCTCACGATTTCACCATTGTCTTCATAAACAGTAAAACATTATTTTTGAATCAACTTTTTTGGAGTTGAACATCCATTTTCCAAACCATTTATCCTGTTGTAGGGTCACTGGGGGATGGAGCTTATCCCATCTGTTACTGGGCGAGAGATACTTTACATCCTGGACAGAAGGTCAAAGGTCACATCAGAGAGAGTCGCCCTGCTGGTTCTCAGTGGTCTCCTGGCAGCTGCTGCCATTGTTATTTACCGTCTCTGTGAGTTTGTTTTATTTATGTAGTTTTACTTTGAAAATGATAATGCAACCGCAAGGGGGCACAAGCCAGTGTCTTCTTGTGCCAGTCCCAAGTCTGGATAAATGCAGAGGGTTGTGTCAGGAACGGCATCCGACATTAAACACATGCCAAATTAAACATGCGAATCGTGACAATGACTTCCATACCGGATCGGTCGGGGCCCGGGTTAACAACGACCGCCACCGGTGCTGTTGACCTACAGGGTACCGGTGGAAATTGGACTACTTTTGGTCAAAGACGAAGAAGAAGAGGAGGAAGGTGTGTTCGTAGGCAGAGAGAGAAGAGGAAAGCTAAGAATGTAGGAATGACAGTAGGGACTTTGAATGTTGGTACTATGACAGGGAAGGCTAGGGAGTTGATCGACATGATGCAGAGAAGGAAGGTGGACATACTGTGTGTCCAGACCAGGTGGAAAGGTAGCAAGGCTAGAAGCTTAGGAGCAGGGTTCAAGTTGTTTTACCATGGGTCAGATAGGAGGAGATACGGAGTAGGAGTTATCCTGAAAGAGGAGTTGGTGAGGAATGTTCTAGAGGTGTTGAGAGTTTCAGTCAGGTTGATGAGTCTGAAGCTGGAAATTTGAAGGGGTGATGTTCAATGTTGTGAGTGGTTATGCCCCACAGGTAGGATGTTATTTAGAAGAGAAGGAGAAATTCTGGAGTGAGTTAGATGAAGTGATGCAGAGCATCCCCAGAGGTGAGAGAGTGGTGATTGGTGCAGATTTCAATGGGCATGTAGGTGAAGGGAACAGAGGTGATGAGACTGTTATGGGCAGGTTTGGTCTTCAGGACAGGAACGCAGAAGGACAGATGGTGGTAGACTTTGCAAAGAGGATGGAAGTGGCTGTAGTGAACACTTTCTTTCAGAAGAGACAGGAAGATCGGGTAACGTACAAGAGCGGAGGTAGAAGCACTCAGGTGGACTACATCTTGTGTAGAAGCTGTAATCTGAAGGAGATCAGTGACGGTAAAGTATTGGTAGGGGAGAGCGTAGCCAGACAACACAGAATGGTGGGCGTAAAATGATGCTGGTGGTGAGGAAGATGAAAAGGACTAAGGCAGAGCAGAGGATGAAGTGGTGGAAGTTGAAAAAGGAAGAATGTCGCATAGTTTTCAGGGAGGAGCTGAGAAAGACTCTGGGTGGTTTGGAGGTGTTTCTAGATGACTGGACCACTACAGCTAATGTGATCAGGGAGACAGGTAGGAGGGTACTCGGTGTGTCATCTGGAAAGAGGAAAGCGGACAAGGAGACTTGGTGGTGGAACGAGGAAGTTCAGGAGTGTATAGGTTCGACACTAAGGAGGGAGAGGTGGATTTGTACAGGTTGGCCAGACAAAGAGATGAGAGAAACAATGAAGTTGTGGGAAAGAGTAGTGGAAGCTCGGCTAAGCGCAGAGGTGAGCATTTGTGAGCAGCAATATGGTTTCATGTCTAGAAAGAGTACAGATTTTTATTTTTACAGATGCAGTATTTGCTTTGAGGATGCTGATGGAGAAGTACAGAGAATATCATAAGGAGTTACATTGTGTCTTCGTAGATTTAGAGAAAGCGTATGACAGGGTGCAGAGAGAGGAGCTGTGGTATTGTATGAGGACGTCTGGAGCGGCAGAGAAGTATTAAGAGTGGTGCAGGACATGTATGAGAGCTGTAAGACAGTGGTGAGGTGCTGTAAGTGTAACAGAGGAGTTCAAGGTGGAGGTGGGTCTGCATCAAGGATCAGCTCTGAGCCCCTTCTTGTTTGCTCTGGTGATGGACAGGCTGACAGATGAGGTTAGACAGGAATCTCCATGGATTATGATGTTTGCAGATGAAATTGTGATTTGTAGTGAGAGCAGAGAGCAGGAGTAGGAAAATCTAGACAGGTGGAGGTCTGCTCTGGAAAACAGAGGAATGAAGCTTAGCCACAGTAAGACAGAATACATGTGTGTCAATGAGAGGGACCCAGGTGGAATGGTGAGGTTACAGGGAGCAGAGGTGAAGAAGGTGCAGGACTTTAAATACTTAGGGTCAACGGTTCAGAGCAACGGTGAGTGTGGAAAAGAGGTGAAGAGGCGAGTGCAGGCAGGTTGGAACGGGTGGAGAAAAGTGTCAGGTGTGTTGTGTGATAAAAGAGTATCAGTGAGAATGAAAGGAAAGGTGTTCAAGACGGTGGTGAGACCAGAGATGTTGTTCGGCTTAGAGACAGTGGCACTGAAGAAAAGACAGGAGGCAGAGCTGGAGGTAGCAAAGCTTAAGATATTGAGGTTCTCTTTGGGAGTGACGAGGATGGACAGGATCAGGAATGAGGACATCAGAGTGAAGAGGATGCAGAGTTAGATGGAAGCACATGATTCGCTGTGGCGTCACCTGAAAGGGAACAGCCCAAAGGAAAAGAAGAAGATCAATATCAAGCTACATTTCATCGTTTCATTTTCTGTTCTGCTCATTTGATTGAAGTGTGAACAAAATTTGGATTTTAACAAATGATTATTGATTAACAATAATTAAAATTAAATCCAAGCCATTACACAAATGCTTAAGACATCTCTCCCAGCAGACACCTTCCCCCCACATTTAAACAGCTCTAGTTGCCAACTACTGGAACTAGCTTCCTCCTTTTAATCCATGTGAACTACCAGATCCTCCTGTCCACACTCTGACTTTGGCATCACTGGTGCAACTCTGGCCTGGCTCAGGTCTCACCCATCTGGATGAATCTTCAAGATTTCTTGACAGGGGCACATTTCTAACCCTCACAGCTTCTCCACCTGTGTGCTGCAGGTCATCTCTGCCTTCCATAGTCCACTTACTCAGATGTTCCTATTACCGTCACAAAGCTCCCTTTGTCCTTTCCACTGGATGTCGGTTTACATGAGAGGGGAACATCTTCAAAATAAATCCCCCCGATACTGTGAGATTCCAACAAACACACACAGGGATTCAAGTGCAAGAGCCAACATAAGACAGGAAGTGCAGAAGAAGATTTATTAACAAAGACTATAAAATGAACTTACAGCAGACAGGCAAAGGAAATAAAGTCCAGGTCAGTCCAGACGAGAACCAGCCAGCGCCTCCATTCTTCACGCCAATTTGAGAGTGAGGAGCTCTCGGTTTCCAATGTCGTAGTTCTTCTTAGCCTCTAAGCGTCGGGAAGAAGGCGTAGGGATGCATCTTGTTGTCTGCTCCCAAGCGTTGGGACAACACCGCTTCCACCCCAGTTCCAGAGGCATTGACCTCCAGAATGAATTGCCTCTTGGTGTCCGGGAGCGTGAGGATAGGAGCGGTGGTGAATAATGTCTTGACGTGGTTGAATGCTCTATATCTGCCCCTCCTCCCCACACAAAGGAGGTCTTGGTGGAGCTGAGGGCATGCAAAGGGGCCACTACATTACTGTAACCCCTGATGAATTGTCTGCAAAAGTTTGCAAAGCCTGAAAACCTTTGCAACTGTTTCCGGTCTGTGATAACTGGCCACTCCACAACTGTCCTTACCTGCAGCACTGCTACCACTGCAAAAGGAGGTTGCATTGCATAAATCAAGCTGTGAAAATGGTAGCACCGTGCAGCAACTCAAAGGCTGATGACATAAGGGGAAGGGGATACTTATTCTTAACAGTAATATAATTTACCTCCTGGTAATGTATACATGGTCTAAGCCCCCCATCTTTCTTCCCAACATGACATTACTGGGAGGAGACTCAGCCGCACATAAGCAATTAGTCAGACAAAATGGACTCAACTAATTTGTGGGTTGTGAATGAATAACCAAGGAGAACCTAGCAACAGCGGTGTATTTGGGCAATTGTACACAAATTGTGAACTCAGTTAGTGATGGTATTTTCACAGGTTTAGTAATAAACTGAATGTGGTGAGTTACACAATTATCTGTGACTTTTACCTGAAGTCTGGCAGAAACTTCCATCGATGAAGTTGGCATCAGAGCCAATAGGTAGAGTGGAGCGAGCGGAAGGTGGATCCGTAACCTGACGACACTTACTCGGTCGTCCCTCCGAGTCACGCTCCCTCTGACGTTCCTGGACGCTGCTACTCTGCGAGGCGCTGATGGGTTGAACACGAAGGTTAGTTCGTTAGCAAATGCCTCAAAAGACTGACAACACGCGGACCTGTTCTCCCATTCCGCGTCCCCCAAGCGCGCGCTTTCCCCGAGAGTAGGGAGATAGTATATATGTCACCCTGCTGCGCTCCGTGGGGGGTGTAAGGGGCTGCGGCTCCAAGAAGCAAACGGGCGGCATTTACTGGCATCTCGACAAAAGCGTTCAGGTGGTGCCATCCTACACTCGGAGGAAGCAACAAAACTAGACGCACCTGCTCGAAACCCCCGCACAACGAATCTAACTTACCAGAATTTTCCTCTACTCCTGCTGTGTTGGGCTCAGTTGAGCCTCCTGGGACCGTCATGCTCCCTGTTAGTGATGTGTCATGAGCAAAAGATGCGGCTCTGAGAGCCGATGCTTTGTAGTGAATCAGAAGAGCCGGCTCGCATCGAGCGAGAGCCTGCTCCCAGTTTTTTTCCTTTCGCTGCTCAGTAGTGATGGGCGGATCGATACCAAAATATCGATATTTCGATCTTGACGGCCAATTTTTAAATATCGAGTCTCAAGTTAAAATATCGATATTTTCTGTTTATTTATTCATATTTTCTCCGCAGTCATATCCGAATGTTTTCTGCTCCTTCTACATCAATTTGTATATTATTTGTGATGCACCGCATAGGAACTACTTTTCCTTCCACCGATCCGTCCCATGATCCACAATCTTCAACTAAACTTCTTTGACACGTGCTCGGCCGGCTGGCGGCTCCGCCTCCAAACACAGGCAGCATTTCGGAGTGAAATGTATCATTTTTATTCACGGACTATTTTGCTAAGAACGTTCTGTTTCAAGAGAATTGTAGAAATAGGCAAAGTGTGTCTAATCCATAATTGCTTTTAAACAAAGGGAAGAAAATACAGATGGGTATCTAAGACATACATGTAGATGAGGGCGAGTCATGGATATCAAGTGACATAAACTGTTCACCTGATAAAGAAATTGTCATGCTGTTGTCACGGAGATAAGTCAGAACGTTAATACGTTTTATTTAAAATAATGAAAATGTTAAAAATGCCAATAGGTTGAACAATGATTTTGCTGTCGTTTTAATGTTTTTAATTATTCCCTGTAAGGGCTCACGTGATTGTGTTTCATCGTGATCAGATGACAGAATTAACATAACACTCTGGATATCGGATCGATATCGCGATACTAGCCAAGGTATTACTTGGTATCGGATCGAATCTGAAATCACTGGTATCGCCCATCACTACTGCTCAGTGCTCAGCCTGAGCGCTGCTTAAGGCAGAACTTTGTTTTGATTGGTCAGCAATGGCATCGCAGCCAATCAGATGTGAGGATATGGGATCATACCATTATGTAAAAACAGAGAGTCGGGTGCCGAGAAGTGGAGCGACGCTCCACTGCAAGTTAACTGTCTGTCAGATAGCGGTGAGCAGACTGTGTACTGCTGGCGTAATTGAAACTATGAGTGACACCCAAAAGAGAAGCAGCATCTGGCTCCAGTTTAAAGATAATGGAAACAGCAAAGCAGAGTGTGTTCACTGCAAGATGAAAATTACTTTAGGAGCAGGTTCCACCACAAACCTGCATAGACATATGAGAACTGTCCATCCTACAGTGCATTTAGCGGAGTGAGGGTGAGCTAGCACACATCTACAGATCCTGGTGTGTCTCATCCCAAAAAAACAGCAAGTGCAGCAGCATCTACAGGCTTCCCCACACATGCAGGTATAACCTCTCCTATAGTAACTCAAAGCAAAATAAGCCAGTTTATACCCAAAGTGGTGACCCCATCCAAACAGCACAGCATTGATGAAGAGTTGGCTAAAATGATAGCTACTGATTTCCAACCCTTTTCCATTGTGGAGGACAGAGGTTTTAAAACTTTTGTCAAAACTGTAAATCCCACATACACTCTACCCAGTAGAAGAACATTATCCCAAACAACAATACCTAAACTATATAACACAGAACGTGCATCATGGCAAGAAAGGGTGAAAAAAGCTCCATCAGTTTGCCTGAAAACTGACTGCTGGATCTCCAGAACCACATGCTCTTTCATGGCTGTCACTTGCCATTTCATTGAAAATTACAAGATGACATCTTGCCTTCTGGACTGCTTTGAGTTCACAGATAGACACTGCAGAAAACCTGGCAGAGGAGCTAGTAAGAGTGTCAAGTAGAGGAGAAAGTGGTGTGCTGTGTGAGCAACTGTGCTCTGTGGATTTATTTTGCTTGCTATGTTGTTAATTTGTGCAATAAAATGTTTGATTAAAATATTAAACAAAAGAATGGTTTTGTAAAAGAATAAATGCACAAAATTAGGCAATTATAAGGATTCTCATAAAAACACTGCACATGAAAGGGTTTTCAACAAACAAACCATGAGTTATGGTAAAATAAAGGCCTATAAAAAATCCTAAATTAAGAGCCGTTCAGGAGTTGAAAGAGCCAGCTCTTCTTTGGGAGCTAAGCAGAAAAGGCCGGCTCTCTGAAAAGAGCCGAACTTCCCATCACTACTCCCTGTACTCGTCCTGACTCTGCTGAATCCATGGTTTGCTAGTGTGTACTGTGAGATTCCAGCACACACGGGGAATTAAGTGCAAGAGCCAACAGGAGACCGGAAGTGCAGAAGAAGATTTATTAACAAAGAATATAAAATGAACTCACAGCAGGCAGGAAAAGGAAATAAAACAATCAGAAAAGGCTAATTACAGAAAGTAGGAGGAACTAACTAAACTAACTGACCAAACAAAACCGAGACTCATTAACTATGATAACTAACAAAATAAACTTCAAGACTGACTAACGCATTAGGAAGGTTTCTAAAGCTGGTGGTCAGGAAACAAGACACATGGAGACACACACTAGCAACAAACAATAGGCATTAAAGTCCTTATAAAACATGAATCAATGGATGATGTGAAACAGGTGTGTTGACCGGTGCCAGCTGAGGAACAGAAAGCCAAGAGGGACTGGAGACAGACTGGGGTTGAACTGAGTGATGGGAAGCCTCAGCTGACGGGGAGGAGAACTGCGGGGAGACATACAGACACAAGACAAAAAAACAAAGAGACAGAAACAAATTAAATCTTAATTAAAGAAACAAAAAACCTAACTTCTGACAAAGACAGAAGTTCTAGTCTCAGCCAGACCTTCAGTACAGCATCAAGTTAGGAACCTCAGAATATTTGACTTCTACAACATCAGAACCTCTGGTGGTCCCTACACCACGGAGTAAAAGATCCTGAGCAAACCTCTTCAGCTCAGTGGTCCACCACTGTGGAACAAGCCACCACAGTCTGCAGCCTGACTGCCAGTATTTAAGAAGACAAAACTTCCTCTTCACGTAAACTATTAAAATAAAATTCCAGTCTGTCTGATCCAGCACATGTGTCTCATAAAACAGAAAACATTTCTTCTCATAGCACCGTGCTTTTGAATCATTTTGTTTTATTTAAACAGATAAACTTTATTAAACATTGGGAAAAGAGCAGTGAAAGAAAATTAAACTTCAATCCTAATTATGATGCTCATTTGGTTGTTTATACCATTTTCTTCATAAACTTGTTGTGTGATCTATTTGTCATTTGAGTGTGATTGAAACGTGTGAAATGTTTTATGTGGCGGACGACATTTTCTCATCGACTGCCTCCACTACAAATAAGATCAACAGGAAGAGGAACACAAACTGTGAAACAAATCTTTTGTCTGTGCCAAACACTATGAGTCTGAAAACAGTGAAGGTTGAAGTTGTGGAGGTGGTGGTGGGTGGTTCTATACATTATGGTATAGGGGAGTAGATATAATCATACTCTGATCCTTTTAACCCTAAAGGTGTAGATGGGGGAGGGGACTGTGGCTCTGCTCTATTTACATGTCAGAAGTAAAAAAAAACTACATTTCCATTTTACAGTTTCACTTCTTCTATTATCTCCCATGTTGTAAGATAGCATGATTTGTGTAAACAAAGAAAGTGAAGCATTCATTCAGTGACCTTGGTGAGTAAGGACATATAATGAGGAACAAGGCTCATGTTTTCTTCCTTCCTCAGAATAAAGATGTATTTTAAATCTGCTCTGTGAAACGTGTTTCAGTTCTTCATAAACCCCACTGATGGTCACACAGCAGGAAAATGTCTGAAGCTGAGGTTTTATATTCTGATGTCAGGTTCACAAGAGCGAGAGGAAATGGCAAAGGTGAGTGTTAAATTACTTATGTGTCTTAATGATTTATAGAAAGAAAATAAAGATATAAAGTCAGTCAACACGGTAATTTGCTGAAATAACAACTAAAAAAAGTTTTCTGTTCATGGTAACACTGTCAACTCTGCTACCGAAGTTTTCCAATAAAAAAGAAAAGTAACTTAAAGAGATGCTTCATTTGTTTGACAGAGTTTTAGGCAAATCTGAAACATCTGCAATGCATTTAAAAGCTGTTTGCTTTTGTGTTGCAGAGGCCATTTCTCCATCAGAGGAAACCACTTACTCTGAAATCCAGATGTTGAAAACTCAGCCACCTGCAGAGCAGCCTGGTGGGAAATAAACTGTATTAATAAACAGTCATCGTGAGATAAAGAGACACAACTATTGACTGTATCCACAAAAAATGTGTCAGAGCTCAGTACCTGTAAACAAAAACCATATGATTGTATTACAAACTGGATTCCTTTTGTGGTTTAGTTATTTCAGTGTCTCAAAAGTAAATATTTCCTGCCTTTGCTGGAAATATAACATCCTAATACTATAATACAGTTTACTATATACTGTAAGGTTGAGTTCAGTATTTCTCACCTGAACAATGTAAAACTGGTGTAAACAAACATTCTCCTTCTATCTCTGTCAATATTCTCTGTTTTTAACAAACGTTTACATGGAAATGATGAAAGAACCAGTCAGCTGTCACATTTAGTGTGAAATGGAGTGAAAAGAAGAAGTTAGTGCTGAGAAAAACAAATGAGGAAGTGACCATGAAGAGGACTTATGGTTTATATACATTTAATCAACTGCTACACAAACTTTCAAACCTGTTTGGTTTTAACTTCAAGCTAAAAATGGATAATGTGTAAATAAATAAACTGAAGTTAAAGTTGATCAGTGACAATAGAAACAGCTTCTGTTGGTCTGTTGGTAAAACAAGTGAACGCGTTTAGTGTCAAAACACAAAGGGGAGGACACATTATTAAATCTTTACCATTTTCTGTCTTTTTGACCTTTTCAGCAGCTTCCCAACAAGTGGAGTCAAACAAAAGGTCAAAGGTCACATCAGACAGAGTGCCCCTGCTGGTCCTCAGTGTTCTCCTCACAGCTGCTGTCATTGGTCTCTGCGTTGTCTGTGAGTTGTGTCAATACATGTAAATTGACTTTAAGGGACATTTAACAAACAAAAATCAAAGTAATTCTTGTTTTTATTTGTGTTGTTCTTGAATGAAACCTAGTTCATTTTATACACTGTCATTTCCTGACATTTTAAAAGTGTGAGTCCACCTGTGTACTTTACTTTGCAGTAAAGATACTTGGGGGATCTGATACAAACAGCTGTGATCTATGTGGTTTCTTTGTTGTTAATCAGGTTTTGATCATTTCCAAACCAAGAAAACTCTTCAAACACTAAAAGAAAACTACGAAACAATGATGAAAACTTTTCAAACATTGAAAATTGAAAACAAAGGCGTGAAGAAAAATCTCACAGGTAAGACTGTCAGGGTTTGAATCTGTACAACAATCTTTCATCTTTATTTCCAACAAAAGACCAACATTAATGCATTTTTTATTAACTTTTTGTTTGTTTTCTGATCATTTGAAAAAAGTGCGACAATAGTTTTTTTCTGTTCACAAAAAAGTGATGATTCTGATAAAAAGATTTAATTTAAATCAGTAATTTATCTTCTTTCATAACAGAATGTCTCTCTGAAATAAATCAAGGCACCAGGCTGCAGCCTATGTGCCCAGAACCTACTGAAGTTAATACTAGTAAGTTATGAATTTGTCTTTTTCACTGATGATTAATAAACAGTAATAAATAACAGACACAGTGAGTCAGTCAGTGATGTATTTATGTTTCACTAGTTCAGACTGTATACTGCAGTAACTGGAGTTGTGAGATAGTAAAACTGCATCTGTAAAAGAGAAAACTTCACTTTCTCTGATTGTCTCAGTTAAAACTCAGACTCTCTCTATGTGAATCAAACATAAAGAGTGATTGTGTCACCTGACTGATCTCTTTGCTGTAAACTTTTACAGATGAACCATGTCAGAAGTGTGAAGAAGGCTGGGAGCTACATGGAGGAAAGTGTTATTATTTCTCCAACAAACCTTCATCCTGGAACCAGAGCAGAGAAGAATGTGTCCATCATGGAGGAGATCTGGTTAAGATCGACAGCAGAGAGGAGCAGGTATAAAACACTGCAGCAGCTTCATGTTCTCACATATTTGATCACATAAGTTTTATTATCTCAGCACAGAAAAGTCACAGAGTCATTTTCACCACCTCTGATTGTTCAGTCATTCCTGGAGGAACGTTTGAGAAACAAAATTAATGAAGAACAGGACAAGTTCTGGATCGGACTGACAGACTCACAGGAAGAAGGCAGATGGTTGTGGGTGGACGGATCAGAACTGGGCACAAGGTTTAACTGTTGTAAAAACCTGTTTGTTTATCTTTAATCTCAGTTTTACTAGTTTTACCAGTTTTATTGACCCTGATCTTTGTGTTTCACATCTTTTAGTTTGAGTTTTTGGAAAAGTGCAGAGCCAGACGACTGGAAAGGAAAAAGTAGGGAAAATCCTCATGGAGAGGACTGTGTGAGGATGGGGTATAAAGAAGGAGCTGATGACCAGATGTCTTGGTTTGATCACTTCTGCAACAACCCTCACAAAAGTATATGTGAGAAAGCAGCACAAACTGGACGTTATGTTTGTAATTGTAGTTTGTAATACAGTGAAGCTTTAGTCATCAGCTCCATTAACAATCTCAGTACAGGATGCAGAACATGGAGCAATGCTGTTTGTAGAAAACTAATGTCACCAACAATGTGAGATGTTGCAAACATTTAAAGATCCACAGTCAAAACTAAAAATACTCAGTTTGATGTTTTTTTAACTAAAGAAATTCTGTGACCTTTTGTAAAAATTCTGTAAGTCACATCAACATCTCATATCTATGAATATACAAAATGTCTCCTACTTTATGCCTAAATCGGGGCCTTTGAGTTTCCACATCAAACTTGTCTAAGTTGCATATTTGATGATGAACTGGTTTCTAGGTCATAATCATATATTCACACATTAAACTTCAAAACTTAAGATGAGCACAGAGAAACGTTGTTCTGTTTCCTCTGCAGATCAAAAAAAGCTTAAAGTGTCAAAATCTGCATAAACGTCAGTTTCCCTTCAGTCAGAAACATGTTTAGCTTCTGTTTTGTGGTCAGAATGATGTTTGTGCAGAGTTTGACTCTACAAGAAAAGTTTCTCTTAGTTTGTCTGACTTTATAACCTGAAGACATCATTTGTTCAGTCAGTGAAAAGCTGGAGCTGATGACCAATGTTCTAACCAGTTAAATCTCTTGATGCACAGAAAAAACTGCAGTTTTCAAAGACGAGTACATTTTAAAGAACTACCACATGTAAAAAAAGACCAGAGGACAAAGACAAATACTGAAGAATCAACAGACTTTTAGTGATGTTTTTAACATGCGTTCCAACAGCCTGCTTTGCTCTAATAATATGTTTGTTCACACAGTCTAATTTTTTGTGTTTTCATTTTAAAAACTTGAAAATGTTCCATTGCAAACCTTTAGACAAAGATGCTACAGTTCATAAAAACAATACAATGATTTAGACATAAATTACTGTAGATATAAAATGTTGTATCATGTTGTGTGTAGTGAATGTGAGTATTTATACTATGAGTACAACAATCCTGTGGGTTTGGTTTGAGAAGTTTCAGCCGTAGAAACTAAAAAAACATAAATAAATATTCAGAAATCTGGTTTTTGAAGTGGTTTTCTGCTTGAATATTACATTTAACAAGACCTGAACAGATTTCTGCAGGAACTTTATTTATGAAACACATGTGGAACAAATCTGAACCACAATTTACATTCATAGTATCAACATTATTAATATTTCAAATATTTAGTTTTCTTTGTGAATTACTATGGTACAACATGTACATTTTGGAGCATCTAGTACTTTAACTTGGGAAATGAATTTAAATGGGTACATCAACCACTACTGGAGCAGTTTGTTAGCAACTACTTCCCAGTTTGTTTGAGTACTGACTAACTAAAAACTAAAAGGCTTCGTGTCCGTAAAGAAGGTCAAAACAACCGTAAAAAAAAAAAGTAGCAATTTAGTTACAAGCTAAATAAAAATATTGTATAATAAATAAGTGTGAAGCAAGAAACAGCATAAACCTGAGTTTGGGGAAGTAGTTTCTTGTCCATCTTTGACTTTACCATCAGTTTTAAGTGTTTTTTGACAGGAAACTGATCTTTGACACTGACAGTCTCTTAGTGTTAAAGGGACATGTTGATAGAAACTTTATGAAGAGAGAAATTTAAATGTGAGTTCTGTGTAAAAATGCTCATGTTTTTTTCTTACTGTCTCAGCTATTGTATGAAGCTATGTGTGACAGACTCTTAGTGACTATATAAAAAGTAGATTTGTTTTGAAGTGATATGTGAGGTTAAAAAATGATGAGCTCATATAAATTATTATCATAGTCAAGAAGCAGAAGAAACAGGGCAACGTGTTTTCTGCTGCTGTTGGTGAAACACGTCATCTTTCAGTAACAGGGGTCAAGTTTTAAAGTGTTTCAGTGTCGACTCAAACTTTAAAAAGCTTGTTGCTAACCTCATTCTCACTTCTACAACATTAAACTGAACAAAAATTAACTTCCTCTTCTTTAAGACCATAGTTAGAAGCTAATGAAGTCAGTTCACTAAGTGGAAACAGTAGTCAGTGTTTTTACTGTGTAGGTTTGAGATATTCACTGATCAGTCAGAACTATAACCACCTGGTGGTCTGAATGTTGTGGTGGACTGAGGTCAGGATGGTAAATTAATAAATGTGGCCGTGATCAAGAATCAGAGAACACACCACAGCACAACTTCACCCAAACAGACTAGAACAGATGGCTGCTAACAGGTTTTACCTTAAACACACAAATCCACAGTTTGTCTAACGTGTCTGTTCCACACACACACTGGGACCAAGGAGCTGAAGAGAAACCTGTCCCATGTGGGACTGGCTGACCTGTAGGGAGGGGGGAAGCCTAACAAGCCTCACCTGAAGCTTCATCAGGATTTAAGGTAGACTGGCCTTTAAGGTGGACCTGTGTCCACTGCTACAGATGGGACTGAGAACAAGCTCAAGATTGAGCAGAAACTTTATGAGACACATGTCCAAAAATTCTGGACTAAATGTTCACATACATGGTATCAACAAAATCGAAGTTACTTTGTGGAGTACTTACACTTTTGTATTTTAACTACATATTAAGCAAGTACTTAGTAGGTAAACAACTTAAATGGTTACATCTACTAGTGATGAAGTCGTTTTTTACAGACTTTGTGTTTTTCCCTTCATGAGTAAAAAAGCAGAAGTGTTATGGTCAAGACAAACATAAAAAACAAAAAGTGGCAGCACGTAATAAATGTCACAATAAACCTTGTTTTTGCAGAACATAAACTGTTAAAACTTGTTTAATTCAAACACTTGAGCAACTCGTGTTTGGGGAAGTAGATTATCATCAATACTTTTTCTACAGTAAACTGCGACACTGACGCTCATTTTGTGAAGTGTTGATATGTGCTTCACATGACTGTTAATTTAAAATAAAAACACGGGAGAAGAAGAAGAAAGATGAGTTCTGAATATGATGCTCATGATTTCAGCTGTCCAGGAGGACACACTGGACAGGTCCCCAGTCTGTCAGATATTTGTTAAATGTTCTCAAATGGTGTTTTTTTTTTTTGTTGCAGAGAAAGTTTCCACTGAAGGCAGGATCCTGAAGACTGAGCACAATGAGCTACAGAGAAGGCAACAAGCAGGAATGTGACGGTAAGTCAGTGTGAAGAAGAACTGGGAGGGAAACAAGCATCGAGTGAATTTAAGTCAGAATCCACATTAATGAAGAGACAGAGAAAAGCAGCTGACTGAGGATCAGTGAGTCAATTAACCGGATTTTTAGTCTCAGTCTTTGTAAAGGACGATGGTTGTGATGTGTGAGGTCGACTGACACTGTTGGTTTTGATGCAGGAAATCTAATAATTATTTTCCTTTGCTATTTTTAATATTTAAAACAAACCTTGAAGGTGTGAATGTTTTAGAAACTGGACGATCAAAAGAGAAATTGATCAGTAAATTAATCCTTAATAAAAGTAAACTATTCACCCACTGTCCTGCACAAGATTGTTAAAATTCACCTCAGCTACAACAGTAAAGTGCTGCTGATACTTTCTGCATGAGTAAAACTACGACCACGATATTAAATAGTATAAAAGTCACAGTGGATATTTTCAGTACTTTTAATACTTATGTACATTTTCCTGATTAAACCTACAAGTGTGGGACTTGTTGTTGTAATGGAGTATTTTCACAGTTTTATTAGTATTAGTTCTTCTACCACTGTACTATACCTACAATTCAGCACTTACACTAACTCAGTAATGTTCTGTACATCAAACATTAAAAGGTTGTTTAATTCTCGTTCCCCTTAAAATGTTTTTCTCGCAAATAGAGTCAACAGCTGCTGTTTATTGATCCTGTTGTTTTTTTACTGCTGCCTGTTCATCTGCTGCTGTGTCCTTTTGTCTCTGTCTCCAACAGAAGATTCTGTCCCTGTCTTTCTCCCTTTTCACTCTGCTGTTCATGTTTTGTTGAATTGATGCAGATTGGAAGGTGGCTACTGCACAAGTAATGTTAGAAAACAGTTTTGCCTCCAGCTGCAAAGCTTTGTGTGTCTGTGTGTGTGTGTGTGTGTGTGTGTGTGTGAGACTTGGAGAAGGAGAATGGAGCTGGTCAAAGCACGATGTGACTGGGTCATTACAGGCAGCAGCAGCTCACTGAACCTGGAGCAGCCAGATGACCAGTCCATGTCTGACTATCAAACACACAAACAGCAGCGTGATAGGGCGTCTAAAGATGTGCTCATATAAACTATTAATATCATCACAGTCAAACAGCAGAAGAAACCAAACAAGGTGTTTTCTGCTGTTGTTGGATAAACTTCATCTTTCAGCTTAAAGAGTATAGAAGTTAAACTTTAAAATGTTTGGTACTGAAAACAGAAATACTTCCACAAGATTAAAACCATTTAAAAAATGAACTTCCTCTTCTTTAAGACCATAGTTTGAAGTTAATAAAGTCACATCCTGGAGCTCACAGTAAAAGAACATTAAACAGCAGGTCAGTGTTTTTACTGCACAGGTTTCAAGGTTGTGCTGATTAAATTAAAACTTTATTTAATTGTTAATTTATTTCTGTCTGAGAAAAATACCTGAGAACATAAAAACAAAAACCTAATAACCATTACACAAACAAATAAAGACAAATCAGTGCTTATTAAAACAAGAACGATCAAAAGATGACAAGCAAAATATTTGATATTTCTAAAGGGAATAAAATCTTCCAGCATCAATGTCCTGCTCCTCATCTGATTAATGAGGGGTTTAGTATCAGACACCCGTTTGTCCTCATATGTATTTGGACAGTAACAGTTTTCATCAGTTGGTCTCTGTAGGCCACCACAGGGAATCTGAAATGAATCAATGAATATTAGTCACAGTGGTGATGGTCATGGAGACTAACAGCTGAAAGAGCTACAGGATAAATTGTCCAATTGTCTGTTTGTGTTATTAGTAAAATGGTTTGAATAAAAATGTGTGTTTCAGTGCTGAGGTGGAAAATCAATATTTTTAATACAATGAGTAAAAAGAAGTGTCTCCATTGTTCAACCTCAGAACTTGATTTGAAACAATCAGCAGCAACAAACTGAACCCTTCCAGAGAAAACAGATTTAGGGTTGAACCTTTTTCAATGGACAGTGTTTGATGAGGTAAAATCAGAAGGTTGTTATCATTTCTGATGACGGCTGCATTTTATAGAAGAGCTGCTGATGTTACTGTGTCCACCCTCTGAACTCTTCTGTGTTCTCACATGTGTCTCCTCTAAATGTTCAACAGGTGAAGCTGCTGCAAACAGAAGGTCAAAGGTCACATCAGAGAGAGTCGCCCTGCTGGTTCTCAGTGGTCTCCTGGCAGCTGCTGCCATTGTTATTTACCGTCTCTGTGAGTTTGTACAGTTTTATTCATGTAGTTGTACTTTAAAAATGATAAAGCAGCAGTAAGTAATAAACTAATTTGCTCTTTTGGAACAAAAACTCTTTTCAGAGAATTCTTATTAAATAAACATCATCATTATGATGTAATATTTGGGGCATCTGCAGCTCAGTTGGTAAAGGCAGTGCTCCACAGACTACAGGGTCAGGGGTTTGATCCCTGTCCCTGGCTATATGTCAAAGTGTCTCTGGGTAAGACACTGAACCCCTAACAGCCCATACCCCTCCCCAGCTGTGCAGTGCTGGTCCAAGCCCAGTAGAAATTGGGGAGGGTTGTGTCAGGAAGAGCATCCAGTGTAAAAATTGTGCCAAATCAACATGTGGACAATGATCCGCTGTGGTGACGCTGAACTCACAGGATAAGCAGAAAGGAAAACAACAACATTGTGATGTAATATTTGAAGGTGTTTCTTCTACAGTAAATAACAAATTGTCATCACTGTATATTATAAAGAAGTAACATTTACTGATTTTCAGCTTTTGATCATTTCCACAACAAGAAAATTCTTCACACTCTGAAAGATGAAAATGAAGCCATGAGGAAAAATCTCACAGGTCAGTTTGTCAGGGTTTGAAACTGTCTCATAACTTTACCAGGTGAACTCCAGATTTAATTTGGAGTTTTCAAAAAAAGACAATTTTTAGTTTATTTCCAACAGATGATCAACAATAATCTATTTTATCAACCTTTTATTTGGTTTCTACTTATTTGTTCTTATGTTAATTGTTTTTGTTTTTTCTGTTAAGGTTCATCTAAAAGTGATGATTCTGATGAAAAGAATTAATTTTAATCAGTCATTTATCTTCTTTCATAACAGAACATCTCTCTGAAATAAATCAATGCACCAGGCTGCAGCCTATGTGTCCAGAACCTACTGAAGTTAATACTAGTAAATTATGGATTTGTCTTTTTCACTTTCACAGATGATTAATAAACAGTGATAAATAACAGACACAGTGAGTCAGTCAGTGATGTATTTATGTTGCACTAGTTCAGACTGTATACTGCAGTAACTGGAGTTGTGAGATAGTAAAACTGCATCTGTAAAAGAGAAAACTTCAGTTTCTCTGATTGTCTCAGTTAAAACTCAAACTCTCTCTCTATGTGAATCAAACATAAAGAGTGATTGTGTCACCTGACTGATGTCTTTGCTGTAAACTTTTACAGATGAACCATGTCAGAAGTGTGAAGAAGGCTGGGAGCTACATGGAGGAAAGTGTTATTATTTCTCCAACAAACCTTCATCCTGGAAGCAGAGCAGAGAAGAATGTGTCCATCATGGAGGAGATCTGGTTAAGATCGACAGCAGAGAGGAGCAGGTATAAAACACTGCAGCAGCTTCATGTTCTCACATATTTGATCACATAAGTTTTATTATCTCAGCACAGAAAAGTCACAGAGTCATTTTCACCACCTCTGATTGTTCAGTCATTCCTGGAGGAACGTTTGAGAAACAAAATTAATGAAGAACAGGACAAGTTCTGGATCGGACTGACAGACTCACAGGAAGAAGGCAGATGGTTGTGGGTGGACGGATCAGAACTGGGCACAAGGTTTAACTGTTGTAAAAACATGTTTATTTTTAATCTCAGATTTACCAGTTTTATTGACCCTGATCTGTGTTCCACATCTTTTAGTTTGACTTTTTGGATAAGAAAAGAGCCAGACAACTGGAAAGGAACCAATGGGGAATATCCTGATGGAGAGGACTGTGTGAGGATGGGGGAGAAAGCAGGAGCTGTTGACCTGAAGTGTTGGTTTGATCAGTCCTGCAACAACCCTCACAAAAGTATATGTGAGAAAGCAGCACAAACTGGACGTTATGTTTGTAATTGTAGTTTGTAATACAGTGAAGCTTTAGTCATCAGCTCCATTAACAATCTCAGTACAGGATGCAGAACATGGAGCAATGCTGTTTGTAGAAAACTAATGTCACAAACAATGTGAGATGTTGCAAACATTTAAAGATCCAAACATTTTTTAAATAAACAGGATTTTCTTCTAAAAACACAATAACAATTTTACAGGGCTTGTACAGTTTTATTCACGTAGTATTACTTTGAATATGATAAAGCACAAGGTTTTTTCACATCTGGGAGATCAGCAAAAATAAATAAATAAACAAATAGGACTATTTCTTCTTTTGGAGCAAAACTCTTTTCAGTGAATTCTTAATAAATGAACATCATCACTGTGATGTAATATTTGAAGGTGTTTCTTCTACAGTAAATAACAAATTGTCATCACTGTATATTACAAAGAACTAACATTTACTGATTTTCAGCTTTTGATCATTTCCACAAGAAGAAAACTCTTCAAACACTCAAAGAAAACAATGTAACAATGATGAAAACTCTTCAAACATTGAAAAATGAAAATGAAGCCCTGAAGAAAAATCTCACAGGGAAAACTGTCAGGGTTTGAATCTGTACAACAAACTTTCATCTTTATTTCCAACAAATGACCTGACGCAACCCTCCCTAATTTTTACCAGGCTTTGACCAGCACTGCACCGCTAGGAATAAAATAAATTACACATTAAAATCATTATTGCACCAATTTCAATCCATGGGTGAAGGTAAGTAAAAATATCTCTATATATAAGACCACCATAAAAAACACAGCACATCTGCTTTGCAAAGTTGAAATTATGAAATGTTTTCAACCTAAATAAAAATGATTTCTAATAAATGTCAGCAGTAACCTTGTTTTTACGGACTATAAACTGTGAATTAAACCTCATTTAATTCAAACACTGCAAAAACCTGTGTTTGGGGAAGTAGAGCCTTGTTTCTATTTTTGACTGGGACTTTTTTCTACAGAGAACTGTCGGATCTGTGACACTGATAGTTACTTGTTAAAGTGACATGTTGGCATGTGCTTCACAGTACTGTTGATTTACAATAAAACTCCTAAAGACAAAAGAAGAAGAAAGGTGAGTTCTGAATATGATGCTCACGATTTCACCATTGTCTTCATAAACAGTAAAACATTATTTTTGAATCAACTTTTTTGGAGTTGAACATCCATTTTCCAAACCATTTATCCTGTTGTAGGGTCACTGGGGGATGGAGCTTATCCCATCTGTTACTGGGCGAGAGATACTTTACATCCTGGACAGAAGGTCAAAGGTCACATCAGAGAGAGTCGCCCTGCTGGTTCTCAGTGGTCTCCTGGCAGCTGCTGCCATTGTTATTTACCGTCTCTGTGAGTTTGTTTTATTTATGTAGTTTTACTTTGAAAATGATAATGCAACCGCAAGGGGGCACAAGCCAGTGTCTTCTTGTGCCAGTCCCAAGTCTGGATAAATGCAGAGGGTTGTGTCAGGAACGGCATCCGACATTAAACACATGCCAAATTAAACATGCGAATCGTGACAATGACTTCCATACCGGATCGGTCGGGGCCCGGGTTAACAACGACCGCCACCGGTGCTGTTGACCTACAGGGTACCGGTGGAAATTGGACTACTTTTGGTCAAAGACGAAGAAGAAGAGGAGGAAGGTGTGTTCGTAGGCAGAGAGAGAAGAGGAAAGCTAAGAATGTAGGAATGACAGTAGGGACTTTGAATGTTGGTACTATGACAGGGAAGGCTAGGGAGTTGATCGACATGATGCAGAGAAGGAAGGTGGACATACTGTGTGTCCAGACCAGGTGGAAAGGTAGCAAGGCTAGAAGCTTAGGAGCAGGGTTCAAGTTGTTTTACCATGGGTCAGATAGGAGGAGATACGGAGTAGGAGTTATCCTGAAAGAGGAGTTGGTGAGGAATGTTCTAGAGGTGTTGAGAGTTTCAGTCAGGTTGATGAGTCTGAAGCTGGAAATTTGAAGGGGTGATGTTCAATGTTGTGAGTGGTTATGCCCCACAGGTAGGATGTTATTTAGAAGAGAAGGAGAAATTCTGGAGTGAGTTAGATGAAGTGATGCAGAGCATCCCCAGAGGTGAGAGAGTGGTGATTGGTGCAGATTTCAATGGGCATGTAGGTGAAGGGAACAGAGGTGATGAGACTGTTATGGGCAGGTTTGGTCTTCAGGACAGGAACGCAGAAGGACAGATGGTGGTAGACTTTGCAAAGAGGATGGAAGTGGCTGTAGTGAACACTTTCTTTCAGAAGAGACAGGAAGATCGGGTAACGTACAAGAGCGGAGGTAGAAGCACTCAGGTGGACTACATCTTGTGTAGAAGCTGTAATCTGAAGGAGATCAGTGACGGTAAAGTATTGGTAGGGGAGAGCGTAGCCAGACAACACAGAATGGTGGGCGTAAAATGATGCTGGTGGTGAGGAAGATGAAAAGGACTAAGGCAGAGCAGAGGATGAAGTGGTGGAAGTTGAAAAAGGAAGAATGTCGCATAGTTTTCAGGGAGGAGCTGAGAAAGACTCTGGGTGGTTTGGAGGTGTTTCTAGATGACTGGACCACTACAGCTAATGTGATCAGGGAGACAGGTAGGAGGGTACTCAGTGTGTCATCTGGAAAGAGGAAAGCGGACAAGGAGACTTGGTGGTGGAACGAGGAAGTTCAGGAGTGTATAGGTTCGACACTAAGGAGGGAGAGGTGGATTTGTACAGGTTGGCCAGACAAAGAGATGAGAGAAACAATGAAGTTGTGGGAAAGAGTAGTGGAAGCTCGGCTAAGCGCAGAGGTGAGCATTTGTGAGCAGCAATATGGTTTCATGTCTAGAAAGAGTACAGATTTTTATTTTTACAGATGCAGTATTTGCTTTGAGGATGCTGATGGAGAAGTACAGAGAATATCATAAGGAGTTACATTGTGTCTTCGTAGATTTAGAGAAAGCGTATGACAGGGTGCAGAGAGAGGAGCTGTGGTATTGTATGAGGACGTCTGGAGCGGCAGAGAAGTATTAAGAGTGGTGCAGGACATGTATGAGAGCTGTAAGACAGTGGTGAGGTGCTGTAAGTGTAACAGAGGAGTTCAAGGTGGAGGTGGGTCTGCATCAAGGATCAGCTCTGAGCCCCTTCTTGTTTGCTCTGGTGATGGACAGGCTGACAGATGAGGTTAGACAGGAATCTCCATGGATTATGATGTTTGCAGATGAAATTGTGATTTGTAGTGAGAGCAGAGAGCAGGAGTAGGAAAATCTAGACAGGTGGAGGTCTGCTCTGGAAAACAGAGGAATGAAGCTTAGCCACAGTAAGACAGAATACATGTGTGTCAATGAGAGGGACCCAGGTGGAATGGTGAGGTTACAGGGAGCAGAGGTGAAGAAGGTGCAGGACTTTAAATACTTAGGGTCAACGGTTCAGAGCAACGGTGAGTGTGGAAAAGAGGTGAAGAGGCGAGTGCAGGCAGGTTGGAACGGGTGGAGAAAAGTGTCAGGTGTGTTGTGTGATAAAAGAGTATCAGTGAGAATGAAAGGAAAGGTGTTCAAGACGGTGGTGAGACCAGAGATGTTGTTCGGCTTAGAGACAGTGGCACTGAAGAAAAGACAGGAGGCAGAGCTGGAGGTAGCAAAGCTTAAGATATTGAGGTTCTCTTTGGGAGTGACGAGGATGGACAGGATCAGGAATGAGGACATCAGAGTGAAGAGGATGCAGAGTTAGATGGAAGCACATGATTCGCTGTGGCGTCACCTGAAAGGGAACAGCCCAAAGGAAAAGAAGAAGATCAATATCAAGCTACATTTCATCGTTTCATTTTCTGTTCTGCTCATTTGATTGAAGTGTGAACAAAATTTGGATTTTAACAAATGATTATTGATTAACAATAATTAAAATTAAATCCAAGCCATTACACAAATGCTTAAGACATCTCTCCCAGCAGACACCTTCCCCCCACATTTAAACAGCTCTAGTTGCCAACTACTGGAACTAGCTTCCTCCTTTTAATCCATGTGAACTACCAGATCCTCCTGTCCACACTCTGACTTTGGCATCACTGGTGCAACTCTGGCCTGGCTCAGGTCTCACCCATCTGGATGAATCTTCAAGATTTCTTGACAGGGGCACATTTCTAACCCTCACAGCTTCTCCACCTGTGTGCTGCAGGTCATCTCTGCCTTCCATAGTCCACTTACTCAGATGTTCCTATTACCGTCACAAAGCTCCCTTTGTCCTTTCCACTGGATGTCGGTTTACATGAGAGGGGAACATCTTCAAAATAAATCCCCCCGATACTGTGAGATTCCAACAAACACACACAGGGATTCAAGTGCAAGAGCCAACATAAGACAGGAAGTGCAGAAGAAGATTTATTAACAAAGACTATAAAATGAACTTACAGCAGACAGGCAAAGGAAATAAAGTCCAGGTCAGTCCAGACGAGAACCAGCCAGCGCCTCCATTCTTCACGCCAATTTGAGAGTGAGGAGCTCTCGGTTTCCAATGTCGTAGTTCTTCTTAGCCTCTAAGCGTCGGGAAGAAGGCGTAGGGATGCATCTTGTTGTCTGCTCCCAAGCGTTGGGACAACACCGCTTCCACCCCAGTTCCAGAGGCATTGACCTCCAGAATGAATTGCCTCTTGGTGTCCGGGAGCGTGAGGATAGGAGCGGTGGTGAATAATGTCTTGACGTGGTTGAATGCTCTATATCTGCCCCTCCTCCCCACACAAAGGAGGTCTTGGTGGAGCTGAGGGCATGCAAAGGGGCCACTACATTACTGTAACCCCTGATGAATTGTCTGCAAAAGTTTGCAAAGCCTGAAAACCTTTGCAACTGTTTCCGGTCTGTGATAACTGGCCACTCCACAACTGTCCTTACCTGCAGCACTGCTACCACTGCAAAAGGAGGTTGCATTGCATAAATCAAGCTGTGAAAATGGTAGCACCGTGCAGCAACTCAAAGGCTGATGACATAAGGGGAAGGGGATACTTATTCTTAACAGTAATATAATTTACCTCCTGGTAATGTATACATGGTCTAAGCCCCCCATCTTTCTTCCCAACATGACATTACTGGGAGGAGACTCAGCCGCACATAAGCAATTAGTCAGACAAAATGGACTCAACTAATTTGTGGGTTGTGAATGAATAACCAAGGAGAACCTAGCAACAGCGGTGTATTTGGGCAATTGTACACAAATTGTGAACTCAGTTAGTGATGGTATTTTCACAGGTTTAGTAATAAACTGAATGTGGTGAGTTACACAATTATCTGTGACTTTTACCTGAAGTCTGGCAGAAACTTCCATCGATGAAGTTGGCATCAGAGCCAATAGGTAGAGTGGAGCGAGCGGAAGGTGGATCCGTAACCTGACGACACTTACTCGGTCGTCCCTCCGAGTCACGCTCCCTCTGACGTTCCTGGACGCTGCTACTCTGCGAGGCGCTGATGGGTTGAACACGAAGGTTAGTTCGTTAGCAAATGCCTCAAAAGACTGACAACACGCGGACCTGTTCTCCCATTCCGCGTCCCCCAAGCGCGCGCTTTCCCCGAGAGTAGGAAGATAGTATAAATGTCACCCTGCTGCGCTCCGTGGGGGGTGTAAGGGGCTGCGGCTCCAAGAAGCAAACGGGCGGCATTTACTGGCATCTCGACAAAAGCGTTCAGGTGGTGCCATCCTACACTCGGAGGAAGCAACAAAACTAGACGCACCTGCTCGAAACCCCCGCACAACGAATCTAACTTACCAGAATTTTCCTCTACTCCTGCTGTGTTGGGCTCAGTTGAGCCTCCTGGGACCGTCATGCTCCCTGTTAGTGATGTGTCATGAGCAAAAGATGCGGCTCTGAGAGCCGATGCTTTGTAGTGAATCAGAAGAGCCGGCTCGCATCGAGCGAGAGCCTGCTCCCAGTTTTTTTCCTTTCGCTGCTCAGTAGTGATGGGCGGATCGATACCAAAATATCGATATTTCGATCTTGACGGCCAATTTTTAAATATCGAGTCTCAAGTTAAAATATCGATATTTTCTGTTTATTTATTCATATTTTCTCCGCAGTCATATCCGAATGTTTTCTGCTCCTTCTACATCAATTTGTATATTATTTGTGATGCACCGCATAGGAACTACTTTTCCTTCCACCGATCCGTCCCATGATCCACAATCTTCAACTAAACTTCTTTGACACGTGCTCGGCCGGCTGGCGGCTCCGCCTCCAAACACAGGCAGCATTTCGGAGTGAAATGTATCATTTTTATTCACGGACTATTTTGCTAAGAACGTTCTGTTTCAAGAGAATTGTAGAAATAGGCAAAGTGTGTCTAATCCATAATTGCTTTTAAACAAAGGGAAGAAAATACAGATGGGTATCTAAGACATACATGTAGATGAGGGCGAGTCATGGATATCAAGTGACATAAACTGTTCACCTGATAAAGAAATTGTCATGCTGTTGTCACGGAGATAAGTCAGAACGTTAATACGTTTTATTTAAAATAATGAAAATGTTAAAAATGCCAATAGGTTGAACAATGATTTTGCTGTCGTTTTAATGTTTTTAATTATTCCCTGTAAGGGCTCACGTGATTGTGTTTCATCGTGATCAGATGACAGAATTAACATAACACTCTGGATATCGGATCGATATCGCGATACTAGCCAAGGTATTACTTGGTATCGGATCGAATCTGAAATCACTGGTATCGCCCATCACTACTGCTCAGTGCTCAGCCTGAGCGCTGCTTAAGGCAGAACTTTGTTTTGATTGGTCAGCAATGGCATCGCAGCCAATCAGATGTGAGGATATGGGATCATACCATTATTTATTATCACCATCATTATGTAAAAACAGAGAGTCGGGTGCCGAGAAGTGGAGCGACGCTCCACTGCAAGTTAACTGTCTGTCAGATAGCGGTGAGCAGACTGTGTACTGCTGGCGTAATTGAAACTATGAGTGACACCCAAAAGAGAAGCAGCATCTGGCTCCAGTTTAAAGATAATGGAAACAGCAAAGCAGAGTGTGTTCACTGCAAGATGAAAATTACTTTAGGAGCAGGTTCCACCACAAACCTGCATAGACATATGAGAACTGTCCATCCTACAGTGCATTTAGCGGAGTGAGGGTGAGCTAGCACACATCTACAGATCCTGGTGTGTCTCATCCCAAAAAAACAGCAAGTGCAGCAGCATCTACAGGCTTCCCCACACATGCAGGTATAACCTCTCCTATAGTAACTCAAAGCAAAATAAGCCAGTTTATACCCAAAGTGGTGACCCCATCCAAACAGCACAGCATTGATGAAGAGTTGGCTAAAATGATAGCTACTGATTTCCAACCCTTTTCCATTGTGGAGGACAGAGGTTTTAAAACTTTTGTCAAAACTGTAAATCCCACATACACTCTACCCAGTAGAAGAACATTATCCCAAACAACAATACCTAAACTATATAACACAGAACGTGCATCATGGCAAGAAAGGGTGAAAAAAGCTCCATCAGTTTGCCTGAAAACTGACTGCTGGATCTCCAGAACCACATGCTCTTTCATGGCTGTCACTTGCCATTTCATTGAAAATTACAAGATGACATCTTGCCTTCTGGACTGCTTTGAGTTCACAGATAGACACTGCAGAAAACCTGGCAGAGGAGCTAGTAAGAGTGTCAAGTAGAGGAGAAAGTGGTGTGCTGTGTGAGCAACTGTGCTCTGTGGATTTATTTGCTTGCTATGTTGTTAATTTGTGCAATAAAATGTTTGATTAAAATATTAAACAAAAGAATGGTTTTGTAAAAGAATAAATGCACAAAATTAGGCAATTATAAGGATTCTCATAAAAACACTGCACATGAAAGGGTTTTCAACAAACAAACCATGAGTTATGGTAAAATAAAGGCCTATAAAAAATCCTAAATTAAGAGCCGTTCAGGAGTTGAAAGAGCCAGCTCTTCTTTGGGAGCTAAGCAGAAAAGGCCGGCTCTCTGAAAAGAGCCGAACTTCCCATCACTACTCCCTGTACTCGTCCTGACTCTGCTGAATCCATGGTTTGCTAGTGTGTACTGTGAGATTCCAGCACACACGGGGAATTAAGTGCAAGAGCCAACAGGAGACCGGAAGTGCAGAAGAAGATTTATTAACAAAGAATATAAAATGAACTCACAGCAGGCAGGCAAAGGAAATAAAACAATCAGAAAAGGCTAAAAATAAACTTCAAGACTGACTAACGCATTAGGAAGGTTTCTAAAGCTGGTGGTCAGGAAACAAGACACATGGAGACACACACTAGCAACAAACAATAGGCATTAAAGTCCTTATAAAACATGAATCAATGGATGATGTGAAACAGGTGTGTTGACCGGTGCCAGCTGAGGAACAGAAAGCCAAGATGGACTGGAGACAGACTGGGGTGGAACTGAGTGATGGGAAGCCTCAGCTGACAGGGAGGAGAACTGCAGGGAGACATACAGACACAAGACAAAAAAACAAAGAGACAGAAACAAATTAAATCTTAATTAAAGAAACAAAAAACCTAACTTCTGACAAAGACAGAAGTTCTAGTCTCAGCCAGACCTTCAGTACAGCATCAACTTAGGAACCTCAGAATATTTGACTCCTACAACATCAGAACCTCTGGTGGTCCCTACACCACACAGTAAAAGATCCTGAGCAAACCTCTTCAGCTCAGTGGTCCATCACTGTGGAACAAGCCACCACAGTCTGCAGCCTGACTGCCAGTATTTAAGAAGACAAAACTTTCTCTGCACTTAAGGTATTAAAATAAACATCCGATCGTGTGTCTCATAAAACAGAAAACATTTCTTCTCATAGCACCGTGCTTTTGAATCATTTTGTTTTATTTAAACAGATAAACTTTATTAAACATTGGGAAAAGAGCAGTGAAAGAAAATTAAACTTCAATCCTAATTATGATGCTCATTTGGTTGTTTATACCATTTTCTTCATAAACTTGTTGTGTGATCTATTTGTCATTTGAGTGTGATTGAAATGTGTGAAATGTTTTATGTGGCGGACGACATTTTCTCATCGACTGCTCCACAAATAAGATCAACAGGAAGATGAACACAAACTGTGAGACAAAGCTTTTGTCTGTGCCAAACACTATGAGTCTGAAAACAGTGAAGGTTGAAGCTGTGGAGGTGGTGGTGGGTGGTTCTATACTTTATGGTATAGGGGAGGAGATATAATCATACCCTGATCCTTTTGACCCTAAAGGTGTAGATGGGGGAGGGGACTGTGGCTCTGCTCTATTTACATGTCAGAAGTAAAAAAAAAACTACATTTCCATTTTACAGTTTCACTTCTTCTATTATCTCCCATGTTGTAAGATAGCATGATTTGTGTAAACAAAGAAAGTGAAGCATTCATTCAGAGACCTTGGTGAGTAAGGACATATAATGAGGAACAAGGCTCATGTTTTCTTCCTTCCTCAGAATAAAGATGTATTTTAACTCTGCTCTGTGAAACGTGTTTCAGTTCTTCATAAACCCCACTGATGGTCACACAGCGGGAAAATGTCTGAAGCTGAGGTTTTATATTCTGATGTCAGGTTCACAAGAGCGAGGGGAAATGGCAAAGGTGAGTGTTAAATTACTTATGTGTCTTAATGATTTATAGAAAGAAAATAAAGATATAAAGTCAGTCAACACGGTAATTTGCTGAAATAACAACTAAAAAAAGTTTTCTGTTCATGGTAACACTGTCAACTCTGCTACCGAAGTTTTCCAATAAAAAAGAAAAGTAACTTAAAGAGATGCTTCATTTGTTTGACAGAGTTTTAGGCAAATCTGAAACATCTGCAATGCATTTAAAAGCTGTTTGCTTTTGTGTTGCAGAGGCCATTTCTCCATCAGAGGAAACCACTTACTCTGAAATCCAGATGTTGAAAACTCAGCCACCTGCAGAGCAGCCTGGTGGGAAATAAACTGTATTAATAAACAGTCATCGTGAGATAAAGAGACACAACTATTGACTGTATCCACAAAAAATGTGTCAGAGCTCAGTACCTGTAAACAAAAACCATATGATTGTATTACAAACTGGATTCCTTTTGTGGTTTAGTTATTTCAGTGTCTCAAAAGTAAATATTTCCTGCCTTTGCTGGAAATATAACATCCTAATACTATAATACAGTTTACTATATACTGTAAGGTTGAGTTCAGTATTTCTCACCTGAACAATGTAAAACTGGTGTAAACAAACATTCTCCTTCTATCTCTGTCAATATTCTCTGTTTTTAACAAACGTTTACATGGAAATGATGAAAGAACCAGTCAGCTGTCACATTTAGTGTGAAATGGAGTGAAAAGAAGAAGTTAGTGCTGAGAAAAACAAATGAGGAAGTGACCATGAAGAGGACTTATGGTTTATATACATTTAATCAACTGCTACACAAACTTTCAAACCTGTTTGGTTTTAACTTCAAGCTAAAAATGGATAATGTGTAAATAAATAAACTGAAGTTAAAGTTGATCAGTGACAATAGAAACAGCTTCTGTTGGTCTGTTGGTAAAACAAGTGAACGCGTTTAGTGTCAAAACACAAAGGGGAGGACACATTATTAAATCTTTACCATTTTCTGTCTTTTTGACCTTTTCAGCAGCTTCCCAACAAGTGGAGTCAAACAAAAGGTCAAAGGTCACATCAGACAGAGTGCCCCTGCTGGTCCTCAGTGTTCTCCTCACAGCTGCTGTCATTGGTCTCTGCGTTGTCTGTGAGTTGTGTCAATACATGTAAATTGACTTTAAGGGACATTTAACAAACAAAAATCAAAGTAATTCTTGTTTTTATTTGTGTTGTTCTTGAATGAAACCTAGTTCATTTTATACACTGTCATTTCCTGACATTTTAAAAGTGTGAGTCCACCTGTGTACTTTACTTTGCAGTAAAGATACTTGGGGGATCTGATACAAACAGCTGTGATCTATGTGGTTTCTTTGTTGTTAATCAGGTTTTGATCATTTCCAAACCAAGAAAACTCTTCAAACACTAAAAGAAAACTACGAAACAATGATGAAAACTTTTCAAACATTGAAAATTGAAAACAAAGGCGTGAAGAAAAATCTCACAGGTAAGACTGTCAGGGTTTGAATCTGTACAACAATCTTTCATCTTTATTTCCAACAAAAGACCAACATTAATGCATTTTTTATTAACTTTTTGTTTGTTTTCTGATCATTTGAAAAAAGTGCGACAATAGTTTTTTTCTGTTCACAAAAAAGTGATGATTCTGATAAAAAGATTTAATTTAAATCAGTAATTTATCTTCTTTCATAACAGAATGTCTCTCTGAAATAAATCAAGGCACCAGGCTGCAGCCTATGTGCCCAGAACCTACTGAAGTTTATACTAGTAAGTTATGAATTTGTCTTTTTCACTGATGATTAATAAACAGTAATAAATAACAGACACAGTGAGTCAGTCAGTGATGTATTTATGTTTCACTAGTTCAGACTGTATACTGCAGTAACTGGAGTTGTGAGATAGTAAAACTGCATCTGTAAAAGAGAAAACTTCACTTTCTCTGATTGTCTCAGTTAAAACTCAGACTCTCTCTATGTGAATCAAACATAAAGAGTGATTGTGTCACCTGACTGATCTCTTTGCTGTAAACTTTTACAGATGAACCATGTCAGAAGTGTGAAGAAGGCTGGGAGCTACATGGAGGAAAGTGTTATTATTTCTCCAACAAACCTTCATCCTGGAACCAGAGCAGAGAAGAATGTGTCCATCATGGAGGAGATCTGGTTAAGATCGACAGCAGAGAGGAGCAGGTATAAAACACTGCAGCAGCTTCATGTTCTCACATATTTGATCACATAAGTTTTATTATCTCAGCACAGAAAAGTCACAGAGTCATTTTCACCACCTCTGATTGTTCAGTCATTCCTGGAGGAACGTTTGAGAAACAAAATTAATGAAGAACAGGACAAGTTCTGGATCGGACTGACAGACTCACAGGAAGAAGGCAGATGGTTGTGGGTGGACGGATCAGAACTGGGCACAAGGTTTAACTGTTGTAAAAACCTGTTTGTTTATCTTTAATCTCAGTTTTACTAGTTTTACCAGTTTTATTGACCCTGATCTTTGTGTTTCACATCTTTTAGTTTGAGTTTTTGGAAAAGTGCAGAGCCAGACGACTGGAAAGGAAAAAGTAGGGAAAATCCTCATGGAGAGGACTGTGTGAGGATGGGGTATAAAGAAGGAGCTGATGACCAGATGTCTTGGTTTGATCACTTCTGCAACAACCCTCACAAAAGTATATGTGAGAAAGCAGCACAAACTGGACGTTATGTTTGTAATTGTAGTTTGTAATACAGTGAAGCTTTAGTCATCAGCTCCATTAACAATCTCAGTACAGGATGCAGAACATGGAGCAATGCTGTTTGTAGAAAACTAATGTCACCAACAATGTGAGATGTTGCAAACATTTAAAGATCCACAGTCAAAACTAAAAATACTCAGTTTGATGTTTTTTTAACTAAAGAAATTCTGTGACCTTTTGTAAAAATTCTGTAAGTCACATCAACATCTCATATCTATGAATATACAAAATGTCTCCTACTTTATGCCTAAATCGGGGCCTTTGAGTTTCCACATCAAACTTGTCTAAGTTGCATATTTGATGATGAACTGGTTTCTAGGTCATAATCATATATTCACACATTAAACTTCAAAACTTAAGATGAGCACAGAGAAACGTTGTTCTGTTTCCTCTGCAGATCAAAAAAAGCTTAAAGTGTCAAAATCTGCATAAACGTCAGTTTCCCTTCAGTCAGAAACATGTTTAGCTTCTGTTTTGTGGTCAGAATGATGTTTGTGCAGAGTTTGACTCTACAAGAAAAGTTTCTCTTAGTTTGTCTGACTTTATAACCTGAAGACATCATTTGTTCAGTCAGTGAAAAGCTGGAGCTGATGACCAATGTTCTAACCAGTTAAATCTCTTGATGCACAGAAAAAACTGCAGTTTTCAAAGACGAGTACATTTTAAAGAACTACCACATGTAAAAAAAGACCAGAGGACAAAGACAAATACTGAAGAATCAACAGACTTTTAGTGATGTTTTTAACATGCGTTCCAACAGCCTGCTTTGCTCTAATAATATGTTTGTTCACACAGTCTAATTTTTTGTGTTTTCATTTTAAAAACTTGAAAATGTTCCATTGCAAACCTTTAGACAAAGATGCTACAGTTCATAAAAACAATACAATGATTTAGACATAAATTACTGTAGATATAAAATGTTGTATCATGTTGTGTGTAGTGAATGTGAGTATTTATACTATGAGTACAACAATCCTGTGGGTTTGGTTTGAGAAGTTTCAGCCGTAGAAACTAAAAAAACATAAATAAATATTCAGAAATCTGGTTTTTGAAGTGGTTTTCTGCTTGAATATTACATTTAACAAGACCTGAACAGATTTCTGCAGGAACTTTATTTATGAAACACATGTGGAACAAATCTGAACCACAATTTACATTCATAGTATCAACATTATTAATATTTCAAATATTTAGTTTTCTTTGTGAATTACTATGGTACAACATGTACATTTTGGAGCATCTAGTACTTTAACTTGGGAAATGAATTTAAATGGGTACATCAACCACTACTGGAGCAGTTTGTTAGCAACTACTTCCCAGTTTGTTTGAGTACTGACTAACTAAAAACTAAAAGGCTTCGTGTCCGTAAAGAAGGTCAAAACAACCGTAAAAAAAAAAAGTAGCAATTTAGTTACAAGCTAAATAAAAATATTGTATAATAAATAAGTGTGAAGCAAGAAACAGCATAAACCTGAGTTTGGGGAAGTAGTTTCTTGTCCATCTTTGACTTTACCATCAGTTTTAAGTGTTTTTTGACAGGAAACTGATCTTTGACACTGACAGTCTCTTAGTGTTAAAGGGACATGTTGATAGAAACTTTATGAAGAGAGAAATTTAAATGTGAGTTCTGTGTAAAAATGCTCATGTTTTTTTCTTACTGTCTCAGCTATTGTATGAAGCTATGTGTGACAGACTCTTAGTGACTATATAAAAAGTAGATTTGTTTTGAAGTGATATGTGAGGTTAAAAAATGATGAGCTCATATAAATTATTATCATAGTCAAGAAGCAGAAGAAACAGGGCAACGTGTTTTCTGCTGCTGTTGGTGAAACACGTCATCTTTCAGTAACAGGGGTCAAGTTTTAAAGTGTTTCAGTGTCGACTCAAACTTTAAAAAGCTTGTTGCTAACCTCATTCTCACTTCTACAACATTAAACTGAACAAAAATTAACTTCCTCTTCTTTAAGACCATAGTTAGAAGCTAATGAAGTCAGTTCACTAAGTGGAAACAGTAGTCAGTGTTTTTACTGTGTAGGTTTGAGATATTCACTGATCAGTCAGAACTATAACCACCTGGTGGTCTGAATGTTGTGGTGGACTGAGGTCAGGATGGTAAATTAATAAATGTGGCCGTGATCAAGAATCAGAGAACACACCACAGCACAACTTCACCCAAACAGACTAGAACAGATGGCTGCTAACAGGTTTTACCTTAAACACACAAATCCACAGTTTGTCTAACGTGTCTGTTCCACACACACACTGGGACCAAGGAGCTGAAGAGAAACCTGTCCCATGTGGGACTGGCTGACCTGTAGGGAGGGGGGAAGCCTAACAAGCCTCACCTGAAGCTTCATCAGGATTTAAGGTAGACTGGCCTTTAAGGTGGACCTGTGTCCACTGCTACAGATGGGACTGAGAACAAGCTCAAGATTGAGCAGAAACTTTATGAGACACATGTCCAAAAATTCTGGACTAAATGTTCACATACATGGTATCAACAAAATCGAAGTTACTTTGTGGAGTACTTACACTTTTGTATTTTAACTACATATTAAGCAAGTACTTAGTAGGTAAACAACTTAAATGGTTACATCTACTAGTGATGAAGTCGTTTTTTACAGACTTTGTGTTTTTCCCTTCATGAGTAAAAAAGCAGAAGTGTTATGGTCAAGACAAACATAAAAAACAAAAAGTGGCAGCACGTAATAAATGTCACAATAAACCTTGTTTTTGCAGAACATAAACTGTTAAAACTTGTTTAATTCAAACACTTGAGCAACTCGTGTTTGGGGAAGTAGATTATCATCAATACTTTTTCTACAGTAAACTGCGACACTGACGCTCATTTTGTGAAGTGTTGATATGTGCTTCACATGACTGTTAATTTAAAATAAAAACACGGGAGAAGAAGAAGAAAGGTGAGTTCTGAATATGATGCTCATGATTTCAGCTGTCCAGGAGGACACACTGGACAGGTCCCCAGTCTGTCAGATATTTGTTAAATGTTCTCAAATGGTGTTTTTTTTTTTTGTTGCAGAGAAAGTTTCCACTGAAGGCAGGATCCTGAAGACTGAGCACAATGAGCTACAGAGAAGGCAACAAGCAGGAATGTGACGGTAAGTCAGTGTGAAGAAGAACTGGGAGGGAAACAAGCATCGAGTGAATTTAAGTCAGAATCCACATTAATGAAGAGACAGAGAAAAGCAGCTGACTGAGGATCAGTGAGTCAATTAACCGGATTTTTAGTCTCAGTCTTTGTAAAGGACGATGGTTGTGATGTGTGAGGTCGACTGACACTGTTGGTTTTGATGCAGGAAATCTAATAATTATTTTCCTTTGCTATTTTTAATATTTAAAACAAACCTTGAAGGTGTGAATGTTTTAGAAACTGGACGATCAAAAGAGAAATTGATCAGTAAATTAATCCTTAATAAAAGTAAACTATTCACCCACTGTCCTGCACAAGATTGTTAAAATTCACCTCAGCTACAACAGTAAAGTGCTGCTGATACTTTCTGCATGAGTAAAACTACGACCACGATATTAAATAGTATAAAAGTCACAGTGGATATTTTCAGTACTTTTAATACTTATGTACATTTTCCTGATTAAACCTACAAGTGTGGGACTTGTTGTTGTAATGGAGTATTTTCACAGTTTTATTAGTATTAGTTCTTCTACCACTGTACTATACCTACAATTCAGCACTTACACTAACTCAGTAATGTTCTGTACATCAAACATTAAAAGGTTGTTTAATTCTCGTTCCCCTTAAAATGTTTTTCTCGCAAATAGAGTCAACAGCTGCTGTTTATTGATCCTGTTGTTTTTTTACTGCTGCCTGTTCATCTGCTGCTGTGTCCTTTTGTCTCTGTCTCCAACAGAAGATTCTGTCCCTGTCTTTCTCCCTTTTCACTCTGCTGTTCATGTTTTGTTGAATTGATGCAGATTGGAAGGTGGCTACTGCACAAGTAATGTTAGAAAACAGTTTTGCCTCCAGCTGCAAAGCTTTGTGTGTCTGTGTGTGTGTGTGTGTGTGAGACTTGGAGAAGGAGAATGGAGCTGGTCAAAGCACGATGTGACTGGGTCATTACAGGCAGCAGCAGCTCACTGAACCTGGAGCAGCCAGATGACCAGTCCATGTCTGACTATCAAACACACAAACAGCAGCGTGATAGGGCGTCTAAAGATGTGCTCATATAAACTATTAATATCATCACAGTCAAACAGCAGAAGAAACCAAACAAGGTGTTTTCTGCTGTTGTTGGATAAACTTCATCTTTCAGCTTAAAGAGTATAGAAGTTAAACTTTAAAATGTTTGGTACTGAAAACAGAAATACTTCCACAAGATTAAAACCATTTAAAAAATGAACTTCCTCTTCTTTAAGACCATAGTTTGAAGTTAATAAAGTCACATCCTGGAGCTCACAGTAAAAGAACATTAAACAGCAGGTCAGTGTTTTTACTGCACAGGTTTCAAGGTTGTGCTGATTAAATTAAAACTTTATTTAATTGTTAATTTATTTCTGTCTGAGAAAAATACCTGAGAACATAAAAACAAAAACCTAATAACCATTACACAAACAAATAAAGACAAATCAGTGCTTATTAAAACAAGAACGATCAAAAGATGACAAGCAAAATATTTGATATTTCTAAAGGGAATAAAATCTTCCAGCATCAATGTCCTGCTCCTCATCTGATTAATGAGGGGTTTAGTATCAGACACCCGTTTGTCCTCATATGTATTTGGACAGTAACAGTTTTCATCAGTTGGTCTCTGTAGGCCACCACAGGGAATCTGAAATGAATCAATGAATATTAGTCACAGTGGTGATGGTCATGGAGACTAACAGCTGAAAGAGCTACAGGATAAATTGTCCAATTGTCTGTTTGTGTTATTAGTAAAATGGTTTGAATAAAAATGTGTGTTTCAGTGCTGAGGTGGAAAATCAATATTTTTAATACAATGAGTAAAAAGAAGTGTCTCCATTGTTCAACCTCAGAACTTGATTTGAAACAATCAGCAGCAACAAACTGAACCCTTCCAGAGAAAACAGATTTAGGGTTGAACCTTTTTCAATGGACAGTGTTTGATGAGGTAAAATCAGAAGGTTGTTATCATTTCTGATGACGGCTGCATTTTATAGAAGAGCTGCTGATGTTACTGTGTCCACCCTCTGAACTCTTCTGTGTTCTCACATGTGTCTCCTCTAAATGTTCAACAGGTGAAGCTGCTGCAAACAGAAGGTCAAAGGTCACATCAGAGAGAGTCGCCCTGCTGGTTCTCAGTGGTCTCCTGGCAGCTGCTGCCATTGTTATTTACCGTCTCTGTGAGTTTGTACAGTTTTATTCATGTAGTTGTACTTTAAAAATGATAAAGCAGCAGTAAGTAATAAACTAATTTGCTCTTTTGGAACAAAAACTCTTTTCAGAGAATTCTTATTAAATAAACATCATCATTATGATGTAATATTTGGGGCATCTGCAGCTCAGTTGGTAAAGGCAGTGCTCCACAGACTACAGGGTCAGGGGTTTGATCCCTGTCCCTGGCTATATGTCAAAGTGTCTCTGGGTAAGACACTGAACCCCTAACAGCCCATACCCCTCCCCAGCTGTGCAGTGCTGGTCCAAGCCCAGTAGAAATTGGGGAGGGTTGTGTCAGGAAGAGCATCCAGTGTAAAAATTGTGCCAAATCAACATGTGGACAATGATCCGCTGTGGTGACGCTGAACTCACAGGATAAGCAGAAAGGAAAACAACAACATTGTGATGTAATATTTGAAGGTGTTTCTTCTACAGTAAATAACAAATTGTCATCACTGTATATTATAAAGAAGTAACATTTACTGATTTTCAGCTTTTGATCATTTCCACAACAAGAAAATTCTTCACACTCTGAAAGATGAAAATGAAGCCATGAGGAAAAATCTCACAGGTCAGTTTGTCAGGGTTTGAAACTGTCTCATAACTTTACCAGGTGAACTCCAGATTTAATTTGGAGTTTTCAAAAAAAGACAATTTTTAGTTTATTTCCAACAGATGATCAACAATAATCTATTTTATCAACCTTTTATTTGGTTTCTACTTATTTGTTCTTATGTTAATTGTTTTTGTTTTTTCTGTTAAGGTTCATCTAAAAGTGATGATTCTGATGAAAAGAATTAATTTTAATCAGTCATTTATCTTCTTTCATAACAGAACATCTCTCTGAAATAAATCAATGCACCAGGCTGCAGCCTATGTGTCCAGAACCTACTGAAGTTAATACTAGTAAATTATGGATTTGTCTTTTTCACTTTCACAGATGATTAATAAACAGTGATAAATAACAGACACAGTGAGTCAGTCAGTGATGTATTTATGTTGCACTAGTTCAGACTGTATACTGCAGTAACTGGAGTTGTGAGATAGTAAAACTGCATCTGTAAAAGAGAAAACTTCAGTTTCTCTGATTGTCTCAGTTAAAACTCAAACTCTCTCTCTATGTGAATCAAACATAAAGAGTGATTGTGTCACCTGACTGATGTCTTTGCTGTAAACTTTTACAGATGAACCATGTCAGAAGTGTGAAGAAGGCTGGGAGCTACATGGAGGAAAGTGTTATTATTTCTCCAACAAACCTTCATCCTGGAAGCAGAGCAGAGAAGAATGTGTCCATCATGGAGGAGATCTGGTTAAGATCGACAGCAGAGAGGAGCAGGTATAAAACACTGCAGCAGCTTCATGTTCTCACATATTTGATCACATAAGTTTTATTATCTCAGCACAGAAAAGTCACAGAGTCATTTTCACCACCTCTGATTGTTCAGTCATTCCTGGAGGAACGTTTGAGAAACAAAATTAATGAAGAACAGGACAAGTTCTGGATCGGACTGACAGACTCACAGGAAGAAGGCAGATGGTTGTGGGTGGACGGATCAGAACTGGGCACAAGGTTTAACTGTTGTAAAAACATGTTTATTTTTAATCTCAGATTTACCAGTTTTATTGACCCTGATCTGTGTTCCACATCTTTTAGTTTGACTTTTTGGATAAGAAAAGAGCCAGACAACTGGAAAGGAACCAATGGGGAATATCCTGATGGAGAGGACTGTGTGAGGATGGGGGAGAAAGCAGGAGCTGTTGACCTGAAGTGTTGGTTTGATCAGTCCTGCAACAACCCTCACAAAAGTATATGTGAGAAAGCAGCACAAACTGGACGTTATGTTTGTAATTGTAGTTTGTAATACAGTGAAGCTTTAGTCATCAGCTCCATTAACAATCTCAGTACAGGATGCAGAACATGGAGCAATGCTGTTTGTAGAAAACTAATGTCACAAACAATGTGAGATGTTGCAAACATTTAAAGATCCAAACATTTTTTAAATAAACAGGATTTTCTTCTAAAAACACAATAACAATTTTACAGGGCTTGTACAGTTTTATTCACGTAGTATTACTTTGAATATGATAAAGCACAAGGTTTTTTCACATCTGGGAGATCAGCAAAAATAAATAAATAAACAAATAGGACTATTTCTTCTTTTGGAGCAAAACTCTTTTCAGTGAATTCTTAATAAATGAACATCATCACTGTGATGTAATATTTGAAGGTGTTTCTTCTACAGTAAATAACAAATTGTCATCACTGTATATTACAAAGAACTAACATTTACTGATTTTCAGCTTTTGATCATTTCCACAAGAAGAAAACTCTTCAAACACTCAAAGAAAACAATGTAACAATGATGAAAACTCTTCAAACATTGAAAAATGAAAATGAAGCCCTGAAGAAAAATCTCACAGGGAAAACTGTCAGGGTTTGAATCTGTACAACAAACTTTCATCTTTATTTCCAACAAATGACCTGACGCAACCCTCCCTAATTTTTACCAGGCTTTGACCAGCACTGCACCGCTAGGAATAAAATAAATTACACATTAAAATCATTATTGCACCAATTTCAATCCATGGGTGAAGGTAAGTAAAAATATCTCTATATATAAGACCACCATAAAAAACACAGCACATCTGCTTTGCAAAGTTGAAATTATGAAATGTTTTCAACCTAAATAAAAATGATTTCTAATAAATGTCAGCAGTAACCTTGTTTTTACGGACTATAAACTGTGAATTAAACCTCATTTAATTCAAACACTGCAAAAACCTGTGTTTGGGGAAGTAGAGCCTTGTTTCTATTTTTGACTGGGACTTTTTTCTACAGAGAACTGTCGGATCTGTGACACTGATAGTTACTTGTTAAAGTGACATGTTGGCATGTGCTTCACAGTACTGTTGATTTACAATAAAACTCCTAAAGACAAAAGAAGAAGAAAGGTGAGTTCTGAATATGATGCTCACGATTTCACCATTGTCTTCATAAACAGTAAAACATTATTTTTGAATCAACTTTTTTGGAGTTGAACATCCATTTTCCAAACCATTTATCCTGTTGTAGGGTCACTGGGGGATGGAGCTTATCCCATCTGTTACTGGGCGAGAGATACTTTACATCCTGGACAGAAGGTCAAAGGTCACATCAGAGAGAGTCGCCCTGCTGGTTCTCAGTGGTCTCCTGGCAGCTGCTGCCATTGTTATTTACCGTCTCTGTGAGTTTGTTTTATTTATGTAGTTTTACTTTGAAAATGATAATGCAACCGCAAGGGGGCACAAGCCAGTGTCTTCTTGTGCCAGTCCCAAGTCTGGATAAATGCAGAGGGTTGTGTCAGGAACGGCATCCGACATTAAACACATGCCAAATTAAACATGCGAATCGTGACAATGACTTCCATACCGGATCGGTCGGGGCCCGGGTTAACAACGACCGCCACCGGTGCTGTTGACCTACAGGGTACCGGTGGAAATTGGACTACTTTTGGTCAAAGACGAAGAAGAAGAGGAGGAAGGTGTGTTCGTAGGCAGAGAGAGAAGAGGAAAGCTAAGAATGTAGGAATGACAGTAGGGACTTTGAATGTTGGTACTATGACAGGGAAGGCTAGGGAGTTGATCGACATGATGCAGAGAAGGAAGGTGGACATACTGTGTGTCCAGACCAGGTGGAAAGGTAGCAAGGCTAGAAGCTTAGGAGCAGGGTTCAAGTTGTTTTACCATGGGTCAGATAGGAGGAGATACGGAGTAGGAGTTATCCTGAAAGAGGAGTTGGTGAGGAATGTTCTAGAGGTGTTGAGAGTTTCAGTCAGGTTGATGAGTCTGAAGCTGGAAATTTGAAGGGGTGATGTTCAATGTTGTGAGTGGTTATGCCCCACAGGTAGGATGTTATTTAGAAGAGAAGGAGAAATTCTGGAGTGAGTTAGATGAAGTGATGCAGAGCATCCCCAGAGGTGAGAGAGTGGTGATTGGTGCAGATTTCAATGGGCATGTAGGTGAAGGGAACAGAGGTGATGAGACTGTTATGGGCAGGTTTGGTCTTCAGGACAGGAACGCAGAAGGACAGATGGTGGTAGACTTTGCAAAGAGGATGGAAGTGGCTGTAGTGAACACTTTCTTTCAGAAGAGACAGGAAGATCGGGTAACGTACAAGAGCGGAGGTAGAAGCACTCAGGTGGACTACATCTTGTGTAGAAGCTGTAATCTGAAGGAGATCAGTGACGGTAAAGTATTGGTAGGGGAGAGCGTAGCCAGACAACACAGAATGGTGGGCGTAAAATGATGCTGGTGGTGAGGAAGATGAAAAGGACTAAGGCAGAGCAGAGGATGAAGTGGTGGAAGTTGAAAAAGGAAGAATGTCGCATAGTTTTCAGGGAGGAGCTGAGAAAGACTCTGGGTGGTTTGGAGGTGTTTCTAGATGACTGGACCACTACAGCTAATGTGATCAGGGAGACAGGTAGGAGGGTACTCAGTGTGTCATCTGGAAAGAGGAAAGCGGACAAGGAGACTTGGTGGTGGAACGAGGAAGTTCAGGAGTGTATAGGTTCGACACTAAGGAGGGAGAGGTGGATTTGTACAGGTTGGCCAGACAAAGAGATGAGAGAAACAATGAAGTTGTGGGAAAGAGTAGTGGAAGCTCGGCTAAGCGCAGAGGTGAGCATTTGTGAGCAGCAATATGGTTTCATGTCTAGAAAGAGTACAGATTTTTATTTTTACAGATGCAGTATTTGCTTTGAGGATGCTGATGGAGAAGTACAGAGAATATCATAAGGAGTTACATTGTGTCTTCGTAGATTTAGAGAAAGCGTATGACAGGGTGCAGAGAGAGGAGCTGTGGTATTGTATGAGGACGTCTGGAGCGGCAGAGAAGTATTAAGAGTGGTGCAGGACATGTATGAGAGCTGTAAGACAGTGGTGAGGTGCTGTAAGTGTAACAGAGGAGTTCAAGGTGGAGGTGGGTCTGCATCAAGGATCAGCTCTGAGCCCCTTCTTGTTTGCTCTGGTGATGGACAGGCTGACAGATGAGGTTAGACAGGAATCTCCATGGATTATGATGTTTGCAGATGAAATTGTGATTTGTAGTGAGAGCAGAGAGCAGGAGTAGGAAAATCTAGACAGGTGGAGGTCTGCTCTGGAAAACAGAGGAATGAAGCTTAGCCACAGTAAGACAGAATACATGTGTGTCAATGAGAGGGACCCAGGTGGAATGGTGAGGTTACAGGGAGCAGAGGTGAAGAAGGTGCAGGACTTTAAATACTTAGGGTCAACGGTTCAGAGCAACGGTGAGTGTGGAAAAGAGGTGAAGAGGCGAGTGCAGGCAGGTTGGAACGGGTGGAGAAAAGTGTCAGGTGTGTTGTGTGATAAAAGAGTATCAGTGAGAATGAAAGGAAAGGTGTTCAAGACGGTGGTGAGACCAGAGATGTTGTTCGGCTTAGAGACAGTGGCACTGAAGAAAAGACAGGAGGCAGAGCTGGAGGTAGCAAAGCTTAAGATATTGAGGTTCTCTTTGGGAGTGACGAGGATGGACAGGATCAGGAATGAGGACATCAGAGTGAAGAGGATGCAGAGTTAGATGGAAGCACATGATTCGCTGTGGCGTCACCTGAAAGGGAACAGCCCAAAGGAAAAGAAGAAGATCAATATCAAGCTACATTTCATCGTTTCATTTTCTGTTCTGCTCATTTGATTGAAGTGTGAACAAAATTTGGATTTTAACAAATGATTATTGATTAACAATAATTAAAATTAAATCCAAGCCATTACACAAATGCTTAAGACATCTCTCCCAGCAGACACCTTCCCCCCACATTTAAACAGCTCTAGTTGCCAACTACTGGAACTAGCTTCCTCCTTTTAATCCATGTGAACTACCAGATCCTCCTGTCCACACTCTGACTTTGGCATCACTGGTGCAACTCTGGCCTGGCTCAGGTCTCACCCATCTGGATGAATCTTCAAGATTTCTTGACAGGGGCACATTTCTAACCCTCACAGCTTCTCCACCTGTGTGCTGCAGGTCATCTCTGCCTTCCATAGTCCACTTACTCAGATGTTCCTATTACCGTCACAAAGCTCCCTTTGTCCTTTCCACTGGATGTCGGTTTACATGAGAGGGGAACATCTTCAAAATAAATCCCCCCGATACTGTGAGATTCCAACAAACACACACAGGGATTCAAGTGCAAGAGCCAACATAAGACAGGAAGTGCAGAAGAAGATTTATTAACAAAGACTATAAAATGAACTTACAGCAGACAGGCAAAGGAAATAAAGTCCAGGTCAGTCCAGACGAGAACCAGCCAGCGCCTCCATTCTTCACGCCAATTTGAGAGTGAGGAGCTCTCGGTTTCCAATGTCGTAGTTCTTCTTAGCCTCTAAGCGTCGGGAAGAAGGCGTAGGGATGCATCTTGTTGTCTGCTCCCAAGCGTTGGGACAACACCGCTTCCACCCCAGTTCCAGAGGCATTGACCTCCAGAATGAATTGCCTCTTGGTGTCCGGGAGCGTGAGGATAGGAGCGGTGGTGAATAATGTCTTGACGTGGTTGAATGCTCTATATCTGCCCCTCCTCCCCACACAAAGGAGGTCTTGGTGGAGCTGAGGGCATGCAAAGGGGCCACTACATTACTGTAACCCCTGATGAATTGTCTGCAAAAGTTTGCAAAGCCTGAAAACCTTTGCAACTGTTTCCGGTCTGTGATAACTGGCCACTCCACAACTGTCCTTACCTGCAGCACTGCTACCACTGCAAAAGGAGGTTGCATTGCATAAATCAAGCTGTGAAAATGGTAGCACCGTGCAGCAACTCAAAGGCTGATGACATAAGGGGAAGGGGATACTTATTCTTAACAGTAATATAATTTACCTCCTGGTAATGTATACATGGTCTAAGCCCCCCATCTTTCTTCCCAACATGACATTACTGGGAGGAGACTCAGCCGCACATAAGCAATTAGTCAGACAAAATGGACTCAACTAATTTGTGGGTTGTGAATGAATAACCAAGGAGAACCTAGCAACAGCGGTGTATTTGGGCAATTGTACACAAATTGTGAACTCAGTTAGTGATGGTATTTTCACAGGTTTAGTAATAAACTGAATGTGGTGAGTTACACAATTATCTGTGACTTTTACCTGAAGTCTGGCAGAAACTTCCATCGATGAAGTTGGCATCAGAGCCAATAGGTAGAGTGGAGCGAGCGGAAGGTGGATCCGTAACCTGACGACACTTACTCGGTCGTCCCTCCGAGTCACGCTCCCTCTGACGTTCCTGGACGCTGCTACTCTGCGAGGCGCTGATGGGTTGAACACGAAGGTTAGTTCGTTAGCAAATGCCTCAAAAGACTGACAACACGCGGACCTGTTCTCCCATTCCGCGTCCCCCAAGCGCGCGCTTTCCCCGAGAGTAGGGAGATAGTATATATGTCACCCTGCTGCGCTCCGTGGGGGGTGTAAGGGGCTGCGGCTCCAAGAAGCAAACGGGCGGCATTTACTGGCATCTCGACAAAAGCGTTCAGGTGGTGCCATCCTACACTCGGAGGAAGCAACAAAACTAGACGCACCTGCTCGAAACCCCCGCACAACGAATCTAACTTACCAGAATTTTCCTCTACTCCTGCTGTGTTGGGCTCAGTTGAGCCTCCTGGGACCGTCATGCTCCCTGTTAGTGATGTGTCATGAGCAAAAGATGCGGCTCTGAGAGCCGATGCTTTGTAGTGAATCAGAAGAGCCGGCTCGCATCGAGCGAGAGCCTGCTCCCAGTTTTTTTCCTTTCGCTGCTCAGTAGTGATGGGCGGATCGATACCAAAATATCGATATTTCGATCTTGACGGCCAATTTTTAAATATCGAGTCTCAAGTTAAAATATCGATATTTTCTGTTTATTTATTCATATTTTCTCCGCAGTCATATCCGAATGTTTTCTGCTCCTTCTACATCAATTTGTATATTATTTGTGATGCACCGCATAGGAACTACTTTTCCTTCCACCGATCCGTCCCATGATCCACAATCTTCAACTAAACTTCTTTGACACGTGCTCGGCCGGCTGGCGGCTCCGCCTCCAAACACAGGCAGCATTTCGGAGTGAAATGTATCATTTTTATTCACGGACTATTTTGCTAAGAACGTTCTGTTTCAAGAGAATTGTAGAAATAGGCAAAGTGTGTCTAATCCATAATTGCTTTTAAACAAAGGGAAGAAAATACAGATGGGTATCTAAGACATACATGTAGATGAGGGCGAGTCATGGATATCAAGTGACATAAACTGTTCACCTGATAAAGAAATTGTCATGCTGTTGTCACGGAGATAAGTCAGAACGTTAATACGTTTTATTTAAAATAATGAAAATGTTAAAAATGCCAATAGGTTGAACAATGATTTTGCTGTCGTTTTAATGTTTTTAATTATTCCCTGTAAGGGCTCACGTGATTGTGTTTCATCGTGATCAGATGACAGAATTAACATAACACTCTGGATATCGGATCGATATCGCGATACTAGCCAAGGTATTACTTGGTATCGGATCGAATCTGAAATCACTGGTATCGCCCATCACTACTGCTCAGTGCTCAGCCTGAGCGCTGCTTAAGGCAGAACTTTGTTTTGATTGGTCAGCAATGGCATCGCAGCCAATCAGATGTGAGGATATGGGATCATACCATTATTTATTATCACCATCATTATGTAAAAACAGAGAGTCGGGTGCCGAGAAGTGGAGCGACGCTCCACTGCAAGTTAACTGTCTGTCAGATAGCGGTGAGCAGACTGTGTACTGCTGGCGTAATTGAAACTATGAGTGACACCCAAAAGAGAAGCAGCATCTGGCTCCAGTTTAAAGATAATGGAAACAGCAAAGCAGAGTGTGTTCACTGCAAGATGAAAATTACTTTAGGAGCAGGTTCCACCACAAACCTGCATAGACATATGAGAACTGTCCATCCTACAGTGCATTTAGCGGAGTGAGGGTGAGCTAGCACACATCTACAGATCCTGGTGTGTCTCATCCCAAAAAAACAGCAAGTGCAGCAGCATCTACAGGCTTCCCCACACATGCAGGTATAACCTCTCCTATAGTAACTCAAAGCAAAATAAGCCAGTTTATACCCAAAGTGGTGACCCCATCCAAACAGCACAGCATTGATGAAGAGTTGGCTAAAATGATAGCTACTGATTTCCAACCCTTTTCCATTGTGGAGGACAGAGGTTTTAAAACTTTTGTCAAAACTGTAAATCCCACATACACTCTACCCAGTAGAAGAACATTATCCCAAACAACAATACCTAAACTATATAACACAGAACGTGCATCATGGCAAGAAAGGGTGAAAAAAGCTCCATCAGTTTGCCTGAAAACTGACTGCTGGATCTCCAGAACCACATGCTCTTTCATGGCTGTCACTTGCCATTTCATTGAAAATTACAAGATGACATCTTGCCTTCTGGACTGCTTTGAGTTCACAGATAGACACTGCAGAAAACCTGGCAGAGGAGCTAGTAAGAGTGTCAAGTAGAGGAGAAAGTGGTGTGCTGTGTGAGCAACTGTGCTCTGTGGATTTATTTGCTTGCTATGTTGTTAATTTGTGCAATAAAATGTTTGATTAAAATATTAAACAAAAGAATGGTTTTGTAAAAGAATAAATGCACAAAATTAGGCAATTATAAGGATTCTCATAAAAACACTGCACATGAAAGGGTTTTCAACAAACAAACCATGAGTTATGGTAAAATAAAGGCCTATAAAAAATCCTAAATTAAGAGCCGTTCAGGAGTTGAAAGAGCCAGCTCTTCTTTGGGAGCTAAGCAGAAAAGGCCGGCTCTCTGAAAAGAGCCGAACTTCCCATCACTACTCCCTGTACTCGTCCTGACTCTGCTGAATCCATGGTTTGCTAGTGTGTACTGTGAGATTCCAGCACACACGGGGAATTAAGTGCAAGAGCCAACAGGAGACCGGAAGTGCAGAAGAAGATTTATTAACAAAGAATATAAAATGAACTCACAGCAGGCAGGCAAAGGAAATAAAACAATCAGAAAAGGCTAAAAATAAACTTCAAGACTGACTAACGCATTAGGAAGGTTTCTAAAGCTGGTGGTCAGGAAACAAGACACATGGAGACACACACTAGCAACAAACAATAGGCATTAAAGTCCTTATAAAACATGAATCAATGGATGATGTGAAACAGGTGTGTTGACCGGTGCCAGCTGAGGAACAGAAAGCCAAGATGGACTGGAGACAGACTGGGGTGGAACTGAGTGATGGGAAGCCTCAGCTGACAGGGAGGAGAACTGCAGGGAGACATACAGACACAAGACAAAAAAACAAAGAGACAGAAACAAATTAAATCTTAATTAAAGAAACAAAAAACCTAACTTCTGACAAAGACAGAAGTTCTAGTCTCAGCCAGACCTTCAGTACAGCATCAACTTAGGAACCTCAGAATATTTGACTCCTACAACATCAGAACCTCTGGTGGTCCCTACACCACACAGTAAAAGATCCTGAGCAAACCTCTTCAGCTCAGTGGTCCATCACTGTGGAACAAGCCACCACAGTCTGCAGCCTGACTGCCAGTATTTAAGAAGACAAAACTTTCTCTGCACTTAAGGTATTAAAATAAACATCCGATCGTGTGTCTCATAAAACAGAAAACATTTCTTCTCATAGCACCGTGCTTTTGAATCATTTTGTTTTATTTAAACAGATAAACTTTATTAAACATTGGGAAAAGAGCAGTGAAAGAAAATTAAACTTCAATCCTAATTATGATGCTCATTTGGTTGTTTATACCATTTTCTTCATAAACTTGTTGTGTGATCTATTTGTCATTTGAGTGTGATTGAAATGTGTGAAATGTTTTATGTGGCGGACGACATTTTCTCATCGACTGCTCCACAAATAAGATCAACAGGAAGATGAACACAAACTGTGAGACAAAGCTTTTGTCTGTGCCAAACACTATGAGTCTGAAAACAGTGAAGGTTGAAGCTGTGGAGGTGGTGGTGGGTGGTTCTATACTTTATGGTATAGGGGAGGAGATATAATCATACCCTGATCCTTTTGACCCTAAAGGTGTAGATGGGGGAGGGGACTGTGGCTCTGCTCTATTTACATGTCAGAAGTAAAAAAAAAACTACATTTCCATTTTACAGTTTCACTTCTTCTATTATCTCCCATGTTGTAAGATAGCATGATTTGTGTAAACAAAGAAAGTGAAGCATTCATTCAGAGACCTTGGTGAGTAAGGACATATAATGAGGAACAAGGCTCATGTTTTCTTCCTTCCTCAGAATAAAGATGTATTTTAACTCTGCTCTGTGAAACGTGTTTCAGTTCTTCATAAACCCCACTGATGGTCACACAGCGGGAAAATGTCTGAAGCTGAGGTTTTATATTCTGATGTCAGGTTCACAAGAGCGAGGGGAAATGGCAAAGGTGAGTGTTAAATTACTTATGTGTCTTAATGATTTATAGAAAGAAAATAAAGATATAAAGTCAGTCAACACGGTAATTTGCTGAAATAACAACTAAAAAAAGTTTTCTGTTCATGGTAACACTGTCAACTCTGCTACCGAAGTTTTCCAATAAAAAAGAAAAGTAACTTAAAGAGATGCTTCATTTGTTTGACAGAGTTTTAGGCAAATCTGAAACATCTGCAATGCATTTAAAAGCTGTTTGCTTTTGTGTTGCAGAGGCCATTTCTCCATCAGAGGAAACCACTTACTCTGAAATCCAGATGTTGAAAACTCAGCCACCTGCAGAGCAGCCTGGTGGGAAATAAACTGTATTAATAAACAGTCATCGTGAGATAAAGAGACACAACTATTGACTGTATCCACAAAAAATGTGTCAGAGCTCAGTACCTGTAAACAAAAACCATATGATTGTATTACAAACTGGATTCCTTTTGTGGTTTAGTTATTTCAGTGTCTCAAAAGTAAATATTTCCTGCCTTTGCTGGAAATATAACATCCTAATACTATAATACAGTTTACTATATACTGTAAGGTTGAGTTCAGTATTTCTCACCTGAACAATGTAAAACTGGTGTAAACAAACATTCTCCTTCTATCTCTGTCAATATTCTCTGTTTTTAACAAACGTTTACATGGAAATGATGAAAGAACCAGTCAGCTGTCACATTTAGTGTGAAATGGAGTGAAAAGAAGAAGTTAGTGCTGAGAAAAACAAATGAGGAAGTGACCATGAAGAGGACTTATGGTTTATATACATTTAATCAACTGCTACACAAACTTTCAAACCTGTTTGGTTTTAACTTCAAGCTAAAAATGGATAATGTGTAAATAAATAAACTGAAGTTAAAGTTGATCAGTGACAATAGAAACAGCTTCTGTTGGTCTGTTGGTAAAACAAGTGAACGCGTTTAGTGTCAAAACACAAAGGGGAGGACACATTATTAAATCTTTACCATTTTCTGTCTTTTTGACCTTTTCAGCAGCTTCCCAACAAGTGGAGTCAAACAAAAGGTCAAAGGTCACATCAGACAGAGTGCCCCTGCTGGTCCTCAGTGTTCTCCTCACAGCTGCTGTCATTGGTCTCTGCGTTGTCTGTGAGTTGTGTCAATACATGTAAATTGACTTTAAGGGACATTTAACAAACAAAAATCAAAGTAATTCTTGTTTTTATTTGTGTTGTTCTTGAATGAAACCTAGTTCATTTTATACACTGTCATTTCCTGACATTTTAAAAGTGTGAGTCCACCTGTGTACTTTACTTTGCAGTAAAGATACTTGGGGGATCTGATACAAACAGCTGTGATCTATGTGGTTTCTTTGTTGTTAATCAGGTTTTGATCATTTCCAAACCAAGAAAACTCTTCAAACACTAAAAGAAAACTACGAAACAATGATGAAAACTTTTCAAACATTGAAAATTGAAAACAAAGGCGTGAAGAAAAATCTCACAGGTAAGACTGTCAGGGTTTGAATCTGTACAACAATCTTTCATCTTTATTTCCAACAAAAGACCAACATTAATGCATTTTTTATTAACTTTTTGTTTGTTTTCTGATCATTTGAAAAAAGTGCGACAATAGTTTTTTTCTGTTCACAAAAAAGTGATGATTCTGATAAAAAGATTTAATTTAAATCAGTAATTTATCTTCTTTCATAACAGAATGTCTCTCTGAAATAAATCAAGGCACCAGGCTGCAGCCTATGTGCCCAGAACCTACTGAAGTTTATACTAGTAAGTTATGAATTTGTCTTTTTCACTGATGATTAATAAACAGTAATAAATAACAGACACAGTGAGTCAGTCAGTGATGTATTTATGTTTCACTAGTTCAGACTGTATACTGCAGTAACTGGAGTTGTGAGATAGTAAAACTGCATCTGTAAAAGAGAAAACTTCACTTTCTCTGATTGTCTCAGTTAAAACTCAGACTCTCTCTATGTGAATCAAACATAAAGAGTGATTGTGTCACCTGACTGATCTCTTTGCTGTAAACTTTTACAGATGAACCATGTCAGAAGTGTGAAGAAGGCTGGGAGCTACATGGAGGAAAGTGTTATTATTTCTCCAACAAACCTTCATCCTGGAACCAGAGCAGAGAAGAATGTGTCCATCATGGAGGAGATCTGGTTAAGATCGACAGCAGAGAGGAGCAGGTATAAAACACTGCAGCAGCTTCATGTTCTCACATATTTGATCACATAAGTTTTATTATCTCAGCACAGAAAAGTCACAGAGTCATTTTCACCACCTCTGATTGTTCAGTCATTCCTGGAGGAACGTTTGAGAAACAAAATTAATGAAGAACAGGACAAGTTCTGGATCGGACTGACAGACTCACAGGAAGAAGGCAGATGGTTGTGGGTGGACGGATCAGAACTGGGCACAAGGTTTAACTGTTGTAAAAACCTGTTTGTTTATCTTTAATCTCAGTTTTACTAGTTTTACCAGTTTTATTGACCCTGATCTTTGTGTTTCACATCTTTTAGTTTGAGTTTTTGGAAAAGTGCAGAGCCAGACGACTGGAAAGGAAAAAGTAGGGAAAATCCTCATGGAGAGGACTGTGTGAGGATGGGGTATAAAGAAGGAGCTGATGACCAGATGTCTTGGTTTGATCACTTCTGCAACAACCCTCACAAAAGTATATGTGAGAAAGCAGCACAAACTGGACGTTATGTTTGTAATTGTAGTTTGTAATACAGTGAAGCTTTAGTCATCAGCTCCATTAACAATCTCAGTACAGGATGCAGAACATGGAGCAATGCTGTTTGTAGAAAACTAATGTCACCAACAATGTGAGATGTTGCAAACATTTAAAGATCCACAGTCAAAACTAAAAATACTCAGTTTGATGTTTTTTTAACTAAAGAAATTCTGTGACCTTTTGTAAAAATTCTGTAAGTCACATCAACATCTCATATCTATGAATATACAAAATGTCTCCTACTTTATGCCTAAATCGGGGCCTTTGAGTTTCCACATCAAACTTGTCTAAGTTGCATATTTGATGATGAACTGGTTTCTAGGTCATAATCATATATTCACACATTAAACTTCAAAACTTAAGATGAGCACAGAGAAACGTTGTTCTGTTTCCTCTGCAGATCAAAAAAAGCTTAAAGTGTCAAAATCTGCATAAACGTCAGTTTCCCTTCAGTCAGAAACATGTTTAGCTTCTGTTTTGTGGTCAGAATGATGTTTGTGCAGAGTTTGACTCTACAAGAAAAGTTTCTCTTAGTTTGTCTGACTTTATAACCTGAAGACATCATTTGTTCAGTCAGTGAAAAGCTGGAGCTGATGACCAATGTTCTAACCAGTTAAATCTCTTGATGCACAGAAAAAACTGCAGTTTTCAAAGACGAGTACATTTTAAAGAACTACCACATGTAAAAAAAGACCAGAGGACAAAGACAAATACTGAAGAATCAACAGACTTTTAGTGATGTTTTTAACATGCGTTCCAACAGCCTGCTTTGCTCTAATAATATGTTTGTTCACACAGTCTAATTTTTTGTGTTTTCATTTTAAAAACTTGAAAATGTTCCATTGCAAACCTTTAGACAAAGATGCTACAGTTCATAAAAACAATACAATGATTTAGACATAAATTACTGTAGATATAAAATGTTGTATCATGTTGTGTGTAGTGAATGTGAGTATTTATACTATGAGTACAACAATCCTGTGGGTTTGGTTTGAGAAGTTTCAGCCGTAGAAACTAAAAAAACATAAATAAATATTCAGAAATCTGGTTTTTGAAGTGGTTTTCTGCTTGAATATTACATTTAACAAGACCTGAACAGATTTCTGCAGGAACTTTATTTATGAAACACATGTGGAACAAATCTGAACCACAATTTACATTCATAGTATCAACATTATTAATATTTCAAATATTTAGTTTTCTTTGTGAATTACTATGGTACAACATGTACATTTTGGAGCATCTAGTACTTTAACTTGGGAAATGAATTTAAATGGGTACATCAACCACTACTGGAGCAGTTTGTTAGCAACTACTTCCCAGTTTGTTTGAGTACTGACTAACTAAAAACTAAAAGGCTTCGTGTCCGTAAAGAAGGTCAAAACAACCGTAAAAAAAAAAAGTAGCAATTTAGTTACAAGCTAAATAAAAATATTGTATAATAAATAAGTGTGAAGCAAGAAACAGCATAAACCTGAGTTTGGGGAAGTAGTTTCTTGTCCATCTTTGACTTTACCATCAGTTTTAAGTGTTTTTTGACAGGAAACTGATCTTTGACACTGACAGTCTCTTAGTGTTAAAGGGACATGTTGATAGAAACTTTATGAAGAGAGAAATTTAAATGTGAGTTCTGTGTAAAAATGCTCATGTTTTTTTCTTACTGTCTCAGCTATTGTATGAAGCTATGTGTGACAGACTCTTAGTGACTATATAAAAAGTAGATTTGTTTTGAAGTGATATGTGAGGTTAAAAAATGATGAGCTCATATAAATTATTATCATAGTCAAGAAGCAGAAGAAACAGGGCAACGTGTTTTCTGCTGCTGTTGGTGAAACACGTCATCTTTCAGTAACAGGGGTCAAGTTTTAAAGTGTTTCAGTGTCGACTCAAACTTTAAAAAGCTTGTTGCTAACCTCATTCTCACTTCTACAACATTAAACTGAACAAAAATTAACTTCCTCTTCTTTAAGACCATAGTTAGAAGCTAATGAAGTCAGTTCACTAAGTGGAAACAGTAGTCAGTGTTTTTACTGTGTAGGTTTGAGATATTCACTGATCAGTCAGAACTATAACCACCTGGTGGTCTGAATGTTGTGGTGGACTGAGGTCAGGATGGTAAATTAATAAATGTGGCCGTGATCAAGAATCAGAGAACACACCACAGCACAACTTCACCCAAACAGACTAGAACAGATGGCTGCTAACAGGTTTTACCTTAAACACACAAATCCACAGTTTGTCTAACGTGTCTGTTCCACACACACACTGGGACCAAGGAGCTGAAGAGAAACCTGTCCCATGTGGGACTGGCTGACCTGTAGGGAGGGGGGAAGCCTAACAAGCCTCACCTGAAGCTTCATCAGGATTTAAGGTAGACTGGCCTTTAAGGTGGACCTGTGTCCACTGCTACAGATGGGACTGAGAACAAGCTCAAGATTGAGCAGAAACTTTATGAGACACATGTCCAAAAATTCTGGACTAAATGTTCACATACATGGTATCAACAAAATCGAAGTTACTTTGTGGAGTACTTACACTTTTGTATTTTAACTACATATTAAGCAAGTACTTAGTAGGTAAACAACTTAAATGGTTACATCTACTAGTGATGAAGTCGTTTTTTACAGACTTTGTGTTTTTCCCTTCATGAGTAAAAAAGCAGAAGTGTTATGGTCAAGACAAACATAAAAAACAAAAAGTGGCAGCACGTAATAAATGTCACAATAAACCTTGTTTTTGCAGAACATAAACTGTTAAAACTTGTTTAATTCAAACACTTGAGCAACTCGTGTTTGGGGAAGTAGATTATCATCAATACTTTTTCTACAGTAAACTGCGACACTGACGCTCATTTTGTGAAGTGTTGATATGTGCTTCACATGACTGTTAATTTAAAATAAAAACACGGGAGAAGAAGAAGAAAGGTGAGTTCTGAATATGATGCTCATGATTTCAGCTGTCCAGGAGGACACACTGGACAGGTCCCCAGTCTGTCAGATATTTGTTAAATGTTCTCAAATGGTGTTTTTTTTTTTTGTTGCAGAGAAAGTTTCCACTGAAGGCAGGATCCTGAAGACTGAGCACAATGAGCTACAGAGAAGGCAACAAGCAGGAATGTGACGGTAAGTCAGTGTGAAGAAGAACTGGGAGGGAAACAAGCATCGAGTGAATTTAAGTCAGAATCCACATTAATGAAGAGACAGAGAAAAGCAGCTGACTGAGGATCAGTGAGTCAATTAACCGGATTTTTAGTCTCAGTCTTTGTAAAGGACGATGGTTGTGATGTGTGAGGTCGACTGACACTGTTGGTTTTGATGCAGGAAATCTAATAATTATTTTCCTTTGCTATTTTTAATATTTAAAACAAACCTTGAAGGTGTGAATGTTTTAGAAACTGGACGATCAAAAGAGAAATTGATCAGTAAATTAATCCTTAATAAAAGTAAACTATTCACCCACTGTCCTGCACAAGATTGTTAAAATTCACCTCAGCTACAACAGTAAAGTGCTGCTGATACTTTCTGCATGAGTAAAACTACGACCACGATATTAAATAGTATAAAAGTCACAGTGGATATTTTCAGTACTTTTAATACTTATGTACATTTTCCTGATTAAACCTACAAGTGTGGGACTTGTTGTTGTAATGGAGTATTTTCACAGTTTTATTAGTATTAGTTCTTCTACCACTGTACTATACCTACAATTCAGCACTTACACTAACTCAGTAATGTTCTGTACATCAAACATTAAAAGGTTGTTTAATTCTCGTTCCCCTTAAAATGTTTTTCTCGCAAATAGAGTCAACAGCTGCTGTTTATTGATCCTGTTGTTTTTTTACTGCTGCCTGTTCATCTGCTGCTGTGTCCTTTTGTCTCTGTCTCCAACAGAAGATTCTGTCCCTGTCTTTCTCCCTTTTCACTCTGCTGTTCATGTTTTGTTGAATTGATGCAGATTGGAAGGTGGCTACTGCACAAGTAATGTTAGAAAACAGTTTTGCCTCCAGCTGCAAAGCTTTGTGTGTCTGTGTGTGTGTGTGTGTGTGAGACTTGGAGAAGGAGAATGGAGCTGGTCAAAGCACGATGTGACTGGGTCATTACAGGCAGCAGCAGCTCACTGAACCTGGAGCAGCCAGATGACCAGTCCATGTCTGACTATCAAACACACAAACAGCAGCGTGATAGGGCGTCTAAAGATGTGCTCATATAAACTATTAATATCATCACAGTCAAACAGCAGAAGAAACCAAACAAGGTGTTTTCTGCTGTTGTTGGATAAACTTCATCTTTCAGCTTAAAGAGTATAGAAGTTAAACTTTAAAATGTTTGGTACTGAAAACAGAAATACTTCCACAAGATTAAAACCATTTAAAAAATGAACTTCCTCTTCTTTAAGACCATAGTTTGAAGTTAATAAAGTCACATCCTGGAGCTCACAGTAAAAGAACATTAAACAGCAGGTCAGTGTTTTTACTGCACAGGTTTCAAGGTTGTGCTGATTAAATTAAAACTTTATTTAATTGTTAATTTATTTCTGTCTGAGAAAAATACCTGAGAACATAAAAACAAAAACCTAATAACCATTACACAAACAAATAAAGACAAATCAGTGCTTATTAAAACAAGAACGATCAAAAGATGACAAGCAAAATATTTGATATTTCTAAAGGGAATAAAATCTTCCAGCATCAATGTCCTGCTCCTCATCTGATTAATGAGGGGTTTAGTATCAGACACCCGTTTGTCCTCATATGTATTTGGACAGTAACAGTTTTCATCAGTTGGTCTCTGTAGGCCACCACAGGGAATCTGAAATGAATCAATGAATATTAGTCACAGTGGTGATGGTCATGGAGACTAACAGCTGAAAGAGCTACAGGATAAATTGTCCAATTGTCTGTTTGTGTTATTAGTAAAATGGTTTGAATAAAAATGTGTGTTTCAGTGCTGAGGTGGAAAATCAATATTTTTAATACAATGAGTAAAAAGAAGTGTCTCCATTGTTCAACCTCAGAACTTGATTTGAAACAATCAGCAGCAACAAACTGAACCCTTCCAGAGAAAACAGATTTAGGGTTGAACCTTTTTCAATGGACAGTGTTTGATGAGGTAAAATCAGAAGGTTGTTATCATTTCTGATGACGGCTGCATTTTATAGAAGAGCTGCTGATGTTACTGTGTCCACCCTCTGAACTCTTCTGTGTTCTCACATGTGTCTCCTCTAAATGTTCAACAGGTGAAGCTGCTGCAAACAGAAGGTCAAAGGTCACATCAGAGAGAGTCGCCCTGCTGGTTCTCAGTGGTCTCCTGGCAGCTGCTGCCATTGTTATTTACCGTCTCTGTGAGTTTGTACAGTTTTATTCATGTAGTTGTACTTTAAAAATGATAAAGCAGCAGTAAGTAATAAACTAATTTGCTCTTTTGGAACAAAAACTCTTTTCAGAGAATTCTTATTAAATAAACATCATCATTATGATGTAATATTTGGGGCATCTGCAGCTCAGTTGGTAAAGGCAGTGCTCCACAGACTACAGGGTCAGGGGTTTGATCCCTGTCCCTGGCTATATGTCAAAGTGTCTCTGGGTAAGACACTGAACCCCTAACAGCCCATACCCCTCCCCAGCTGTGCAGTGCTGGTCCAAGCCCAGTAGAAATTGGGGAGGGTTGTGTCAGGAAGAGCATCCAGTGTAAAAATTGTGCCAAATCAACATGTGGACAATGATCCGCTGTGGTGACGCTGAACTCACAGGATAAGCAGAAAGGAAAACAACAACATTGTGATGTAATATTTGAAGGTGTTTCTTCTACAGTAAATAACAAATTGTCATCACTGTATATTATAAAGAAGTAACATTTACTGATTTTCAGCTTTTGATCATTTCCACAACAAGAAAATTCTTCACACTCTGAAAGATGAAAATGAAGCCATGAGGAAAAATCTCACAGGTCAGTTTGTCAGGGTTTGAAACTGTCTCATAACTTTACCAGGTGAACTCCAGATTTAATTTGGAGTTTTCAAAAAAAGACAATTTTTAGTTTATTTCCAACAGATGATCAACAATAATCTATTTTATCAACCTTTTATTTGGTTTCTACTTATTTGTTCTTATGTTAATTGTTTTTGTTTTTTCTGTTAAGGTTCATCTAAAAGTGATGATTCTGATGAAAAGAATTAATTTTAATCAGTCATTTATCTTCTTTCATAACAGAACATCTCTCTGAAATAAATCAATGCACCAGGCTGCAGCCTATGTGTCCAGAACCTACTGAAGTTAATACTAGTAAATTATGGATTTGTCTTTTTCACTTTCACAGATGATTAATAAACAGTGATAAATAACAGACACAGTGAGTCAGTCAGTGATGTATTTATGTTGCACTAGTTCAGACTGTATACTGCAGTAACTGGAGTTGTGAGATAGTAAAACTGCATCTGTAAAAGAGAAAACTTCAGTTTCTCTGATTGTCTCAGTTAAAACTCAAACTCTCTCTCTATGTGAATCAAACATAAAGAGTGATTGTGTCACCTGACTGATGTCTTTGCTGTAAACTTTTACAGATGAACCATGTCAGAAGTGTGAAGAAGGCTGGGAGCTACATGGAGGAAAGTGTTATTATTTCTCCAACAAACCTTCATCCTGGAAGCAGAGCAGAGAAGAATGTGTCCATCATGGAGGAGATCTGGTTAAGATCGACAGCAGAGAGGAGCAGGTATAAAACACTGCAGCAGCTTCATGTTCTCACATATTTGATCACATAAGTTTTATTATCTCAGCACAGAAAAGTCACAGAGTCATTTTCACCACCTCTGATTGTTCAGTCATTCCTGGAGGAACGTTTGAGAAACAAAATTAATGAAGAACAGGACAAGTTCTGGATCGGACTGACAGACTCACAGGAAGAAGGCAGATGGTTGTGGGTGGACGGATCAGAACTGGGCACAAGGTTTAACTGTTGTAAAAACATGTTTATTTTTAATCTCAGATTTACCAGTTTTATTGACCCTGATCTGTGTTCCACATCTTTTAGTTTGACTTTTTGGATAAGAAAAGAGCCAGACAACTGGAAAGGAACCAATGGGGAATATCCTGATGGAGAGGACTGTGTGAGGATGGGGGAGAAAGCAGGAGCTGTTGACCTGAAGTGTTGGTTTGATCAGTCCTGCAACAACCCTCACAAAAGTATATGTGAGAAAGCAGCACAAACTGGACGTTATGTTTGTAATTGTAGTTTGTAATACAGTGAAGCTTTAGTCATCAGCTCCATTAACAATCTCAGTACAGGATGCAGAACATGGAGCAATGCTGTTTGTAGAAAACTAATGTCACAAACAATGTGAGATGTTGCAAACATTTAAAGATCCAAACATTTTTTAAATAAACAGGATTTTCTTCTAAAAACACAATAACAATTTTACAGGGCTTGTACAGTTTTATTCACGTAGTATTACTTTGAATATGATAAAGCACAAGGTTTTTTCACATCTGGGAGATCAGCAAAAATAAATAAATAAACAAATAGGACTATTTCTTCTTTTGGAGCAAAACTCTTTTCAGTGAATTCTTAATAAATGAACATCATCACTGTGATGTAATATTTGAAGGTGTTTCTTCTACAGTAAATAACAAATTGTCATCACTGTATATTACAAAGAACTAACATTTACTGATTTTCAGCTTTTGATCATTTCCACAAGAAGAAAACTCTTCAAACACTCAAAGAAAACAATGTAACAATGATGAAAACTCTTCAAACATTGAAAAATGAAAATGAAGCCCTGAAGAAAAATCTCACAGGGAAAACTGTCAGGGTTTGAATCTGTACAACAAACTTTCATCTTTATTTCCAACAAATGACCTGACGCAACCCTCCCTAATTTTTACCAGGCTTTGACCAGCACTGCACCGCTAGGAATAAAATAAATTACACATTAAAATCATTATTGCACCAATTTCAATCCATGGGTGAAGGTAAGTAAAAATATCTCTATATATAAGACCACCATAAAAAACACAGCACATCTGCTTTGCAAAGTTGAAATTATGAAATGTTTTCAACCTAAATAAAAATGATTTCTAATAAATGTCAGCAGTAACCTTGTTTTTACGGACTATAAACTGTGAATTAAACCTCATTTAATTCAAACACTGCAAAAACCTGTGTTTGGGGAAGTAGAGCCTTGTTTCTATTTTTGACTGGGACTTTTTTCTACAGAGAACTGTCGGATCTGTGACACTGATAGTTACTTGTTAAAGTGACATGTTGGCATGTGCTTCACAGTACTGTTGATTTACAATAAAACTCCTAAAGACAAAAGAAGAAGAAAGGTGAGTTCTGAATATGATGCTCACGATTTCACCATTGTCTTCATAAACAGTAAAACATTATTTTTGAATCAACTTTTTTGGAGTTGAACATCCATTTTCCAAACCATTTATCCTGTTGTAGGGTCACTGGGGGATGGAGCTTATCCCATCTGTTACTGGGCGAGAGATACTTTACATCCTGGACAGAAGGTCAAAGGTCACATCAGAGAGAGTCGCCCTGCTGGTTCTCAGTGGTCTCCTGGCAGCTGCTGCCATTGTTATTTACCGTCTCTGTGAGTTTGTTTTATTTATGTAGTTTTACTTTGAAAATGATAATGCAACCGCAAGGGGGCACAAGCCAGTGTCTTCTTGTGCCAGTCCCAAGTCTGGATAAATGCAGAGGGTTGTGTCAGGAACGGCATCCGACATTAAACACATGCCAAATTAAACATGCGAATCGTGACAATGACTTCCATACCGGATCGGTCGGGGCCCGGGTTAACAACGACCGCCACCGGTGCTGTTGACCTACAGGGTACCGGTGGAAATTGGACTACTTTTGGTCAAAGACGAAGAAGAAGAGGAGGAAGGTGTGTTCGTAGGCAGAGAGAGAAGAGGAAAGCTAAGAATGTAGGAATGACAGTAGGGACTTTGAATGTTGGTACTATGACAGGGAAGGCTAGGGAGTTGATCGACATGATGCAGAGAAGGAAGGTGGACATACTGTGTGTCCAGGAGACCAGGTGGAAAGGTAGCAAGGCTAGAAGCTTAGGAGCAGGGTTCAAGTTGTTTTACCATGGGTCAGATAGGAGGAGATACGGAGTAGGAGTTATCCTGAAAGAGGAGTTGGTGAGGAATGTTCTAGAGGTGTTGAGAGTTTCAGTCAGGTTGATGAGTCTGAAGCTGGAAATTTGAAGGGGTGATGTTCAATGTTGTGAGTGGTTATGCCCCACAGGTAGGATGTTATTTAGAAGAGAAGGAGAAATTCTGGAGTGAGTTAGATGAAGTGATGCAGAGCATCCCCAGAGGTGAGAGAGTGGTGATTGGTGCAGATTTCAATGGGCATGTAGGTGAAGGGAACAGAGGTGATGAGACTGTTATGGGCAGGTTTGGTCTTCAGGACAGGAACGCAGAAGGACAGATGGTGGTAGACTTTGCAAAGAGGATGGAAGTGGCTGTAGTGAACACTTTCTTTCAGAAGAGACAGGAAGATCGGGTAACGTACAAGAGCGGAGGTAGAAGCACTCAGGTGGACTACATCTTGTGTAGAAGCTGTAATCTGAAGGAGATCAGTGACGGTAAAGTATTGGTAGGGGAGAGCGTAGCCAGACAACACAGAATGGTGGGCGTAAAATGATGCTGGTGGTGAGGAAGATGAAAAGGACTAAGGCAGAGCAGAGGATGAAGTGGTGGAAGTTGAAAAAGGAAGAATGTCGCATAGTTTTCAGGGAGGAGCTGAGAAAGACTCTGGGTGGTTTGGAGGTGTTTCTAGATGACTGGACCACTACAGCTAATGTGATCAGGGAGACAGGTAGGAGGGTACTCAGTGTGTCATCTGGAAAGAGGAAAGCGGACAAGGAGACTTGGTGGTGGAACGAGGAAGTTCAGGAGTGTATAGGTTCGACACTAAGGAGGGAGAGGTGGATTTGTACAGGTTGGCCAGACAAAGAGATGAGAGAAACAATGAAGTTGTGGGAAAGAGTAGTGGAAGCTCGGCTAAGCGCAGAGGTGAGCATTTGTGAGCAGCAATATGGTTTCATGTCTAGAAAGAGTACAGATTTTTATTTTTACAGATGCAGTATTTGCTTTGAGGATGCTGATGGAGAAGTACAGAGAATATCATAAGGAGTTACATTGTGTCTTCGTAGATTTAGAGAAAGCGTATGACAGGGTGCAGAGAGAGGAGCTGTGGTATTGTATGAGGACGTCTGGAGCGGCAGAGAAGTATTAAGAGTGGTGCAGGACATGTATGAGAGCTGTAAGACAGTGGTGAGGTGCTGTAAGTGTAACAGAGGAGTTCAAGGTGGAGGTGGGTCTGCATCAAGGATCAGCTCTGAGCCCCTTCTTGTTTGCTCTGGTGATGGACAGGCTGACAGATGAGGTTAGACAGGAATCTCCATGGATTATGATGTTTGCAGATGAAATTGTGATTTGTAGTGAGAGCAGAGAGCAGGAGGAGGAAAATCTAGAGAGGTGGAGGTCTGCTCTGGAAAACAGAGGAATGAAGCTTAGCCACAGTAAGACAGAATACATGTGTGTCAATGAGAGGGACCCAGGGGGAACGGTGAGGTTACAGGGAGCAGAGGTGAAGAAGGTGCAGGACTTTAAGTTCTTAGGGTCAACAGTTCAGAGCAACGGAGAGTGTGAAAAAGAGGTGAAGAGGCGAGTGCAGGCAGGTTGGAACGGGTGGAGAAAAGTGTCAGGTGTGTTGTGTGATAAAAGAGTATCAGTGAGAATGAAAGGAAAGGTGTTCAAGACGGTGGTGAGACCAGAGATGTTGTTCGGCTTAGAGACAGTGGCACTGAAGAAAAGACAGGAGGCAGAGCTGGAGGTAGCAAAGCTTAAGATATTGAGGTTCTCTTTGGGAGTGACGAGGATGGACAGGATCAGGAATGAGGACATCAGAGTGAAGAGGATGCAGAGGACAGAGTTAGATGGAGGCACATGATTCGCTGTGGCGTCACCTGAAAGGGAACAGCCCAAAGGAAAAGAAGAAGATCAATATCAAGCTACATTTCATAGTTTCATTTTCTGTTCTGCTCATTTGATTGAAGTGTGAACAAAATTTGGATTTTAACAAATGATTATTGATTAACAATAATTAAAATTAAATCCAAGCCATTACACAAATGCTTAAGATATCTCTCCCAGCAGACACCTTCCCCCCACATTTAAACAGCTCTAGTTGCCAACTACTGGAACTAGCTTCCTCCTTTTAATCCATGTGAACTACCAGATCCTCCTGTCCACACTCTGACTTTGGCATCACTGGTGCAACTCTGGCCTGGCTCAGGTCTCACCCATCTGGATGAATCTTCAAGATTTCTTGACAGGGGCACATTTCTAACCCTCACAGCTTCTCCACCTGTGTGCTGCAGGTCATCTCTGCCTTCCATAGTCCACTTACTCAGATGTTCCTATTACCGTCACAAAGCTCCCTTTGTCCTTTCCACTGGATGTCGGTTTACATGAGAGGGGAACATCTTCAAAATAAATCCCCCCGATACTGTGAGATTCCAACAAACACACACAGGGATTCAAGTGCAAGAGCCAACATAAGACAGGAAGTGCAGAAGAAGATTTATTAACAAAGACTATAAAATGAACTTACAGCAGACAGGCAAAGGAAATAAAGTCCAGGTCAGTCCAGACGAGAACCAGCCAGCGCCTCCATTCTTCACGCCAATTTGAGAGTGAGGAGCTCTCGGTTTCCAATGTCGTAGTTCTTCTTAGCCTCTAAGCGTCGGGAAGAAGGCGTAGGGATGCATCTTGTTGTCTGCTCCCAAGCGTTGGGACAACACCGCTTCCACCCCAGTTCCAGAGGCATTGACCTCCAGAATGAATTGCCTCTTGGTGTCCGGGAGCGTGAGGATAGGAGCGGTGGTGAATAATGTCTTGACGTGGTTGAATGCTCTATATCTGCCCCTCCTCCCCACACAAAGGAGGTCTTGGTGGAGCTGAGGGCATGCAAAGGGGCCACTACATTACTGTAACCCCTGATGAATTGTCTGCAAAAGTTTGCAAAGCCTGAAAACCTTTGCAACTGTTTCCGGTCTGTGATAACTGGCCACTCCACAACTGTCCTTACCTGCAGCACTGCTACCACTGCAAAAGGAGGTTGCATTGCATAAATCAAGCTGTGAAAATGGTAGCACCGTGCAGCAACTCAAAGGCTGATGACATAAGGGGAAGGGGATACTTATTCTTAACAGTAATATAATTTACCTCCTGGTAATGTATACATGGTCTAAGCCCCCCATCTTTCTTCCCAACATGACATTACTGGGAGGAGACTCAGCCGCACATAAGCAATTAGTCAGACAAAATGGACTCAACTAATTTGTGGGTTGTGAATGAATAACCAAGGAGAACCTAGCAACAGCGGTGTATTTGGGCAATTGTACACAAATTGTGAACTCAGTTAGTGATGGTATTTTCACAGGTTTAGTAATAAACTGAATGTGGTGAGTTACACAATTATCTGTGACTTTTACCTGAAGTCTGGCAGAAACTTCCATCGATGAAGTTGGCATCAGAGCCAATAGGTAGAGTGGAGCGAGCGGAAGGTGGATCCGTAACCTGACGACACTTACTCGGTCGTCCCTCCGAGTCACGCTCCCTCTGACGTTCCTGGACGCTGCTACTCTGCGAGGCGCTGATGGGTTGAACACGAAGGTTAGTTCGTTAGCAAATGCCTCAAAAGACTGACAACACGCGGACCTGTTCTCCCATTCCGCGTCCCCCAAGCGCGCGCTTTCCCCGAGAGTAGGGAGATAGTATATATGTCACCCTGCTGCGCTCCGTGGGGGGTGTAAGGGGCTGCGGCTCCAAGAAGCAAACGGGCGGCATTTACTGGCATCTCGACAAAAGCGTTCAGGTGGTGCCATCCTACACTCGGAGGAAGCAACAAAACTAGACGCACCTGCTCGAAACCCCCGCACAACGAATCTAACTTACCAGAATTTTCCTCTACTCCTGCTGTGTTGGGCTCAGTTGAGCCTCCTGGGACCGTCATGCTCCCTGTTAGTGATGTGTCATGAGCAAAAGATGCGGCTCTGAGAGCCGATGCTTTGTAGTGAATCAGAAGAGCCGGCTCGCATCGAGCGAGAGCCTGCTCCCAGTTTTTTTCCTTTCGCTGCTCAGTAGTGATGGGCGGATCGATACCAAAATATCGATATTTCGATCTTGACGGCCAATTTTTAAATATCGAGTCTCAAGTTAAAATATCGATATTTTCTGTTTATTTATTCATATTTTCTCCGCAGTCATATCCGAATGTTTTCTGCTCCTTCTACATCAATTTGTATATTATTTGTGATGCACCGCATAGGAACTACTTTTCCTTCCACCGATCCGTCCCATGATCCACAATCTTCAACTAAACTTCTTTGACACGTGCTCGGCCGGCTGGCGGCTCCGCCTCCAAACACAGGCAGCATTTCGGAGTGAAATGTATCATTTTTATTCACGGACTATTTTGCTAAGAACGTTCTGTTTCAAGAGAATTGTAGAAATAGGCAAAGTGTGTCTAATCCATAATTGCTTTTAAACAAAGGGAAGAAAATACAGATGGGTATCTAAGACATACATGTAGATGAGGGCGAGTCATGGATATCAAGTGACATAAACTGTTCACCTGATAAAGAAATTGTCATGCTGTTGTCACGGAGATAAGTCAGAACGTTAATACGTTTTATTTAAAATAATGAAAATGTTAAAAATGCCAATAGGTTGAACAATGATTTTGCTGTCGTTTTAATGTTTTTAATTATTCCCTGTAAGGGCTCACGTGATTGTGTTTCATCGTGATCAGATGACAGAATTAACATAACACTCTGGATATCGGATCGATATCGCGATACTAGCCAAGGTATTACTTGGTATCGGATCGAATCTGAAATCACTGGTATCGCCCATCACTACTGCTCAGTGCTCAGCCTGAGCGCTGCTTAAGGCAGAACTTTGTTTTGATTGGTCAGCAATGGCATCGCAGCCAATCAGATGTGAGGATATGGGATCATACCATTATTTATTATCACCATCATTATGTAAAAACAGAGAGTCGGGTGCCGAGAAGTGGAGCGACGCTCCACTGCAAGTTAACTGTCTGTCAGATAGCGGTGAGCAGACTGTGTACTGCTGGCGTAATTGAAACTATGAGTGACACCCAAAAGAGAAGCAGCATCTGGCTCCAGTTTAAAGATAATGGAAACAGCAAAGCAGAGTGTGTTCACTGCAAGATGAAAATTACTTTAGGAGCAGGTTCCACCACAAACCTGCATAGACATATGAGAACTGTCCATCCTACAGTGCATTTAGCGGAGTGAGGGTGAGCTAGCACACATCTACAGATCCTGGTGTGTCTCATCCCAAAAAAACAGCAAGTGCAGCAGCATCTACAGGCTTCCCCACACATGCAGGTATAACCTCTCCTATAGTAACTCAAAGCAAAATAAGCCAGTTTATACCCAAAGTGGTGACCCCATCCAAACAGCACAGCATTGATGAAGAGTTGGCTAAAATGATAGCTACTGATTTCCAACCCTTTTCCATTGTGGAGGACAGAGGTTTTAAAACTTTTGTCAAAACTGTAAATCCCACATACACTCTACCCAGTAGAAGAACATTATCCCAAACAACAATACCTAAACTATATAACACAGAACGTGCATCATGGCAAGAAAGGGTGAAAAAAGCTCCATCAGTTTGCCTGAAAACTGACTGCTGGATCTCCAGAACCACATGCTCTTTCATGGCTGTCACTTGCCATTTCATTGAAAATTACAAGATGACATCTTGCCTTCTGGACTGCTTTGAGTTCACAGATAGACACTGCAGAAAACCTGGCAGAGGAGCTAGTAAGAGTGTCAAGTAGAGGAGAAAGTGGTGTGCTGTGTGAGCAACTGTGCTCTGTGGATTTATTTGCTTGCTATGTTGTTAATTTGTGCAATAAAATGTTTGATTAAAATATTAAACAAAAGAATGGTTTTGTAAAAGAATAAATGCACAAAATTAGGCAATTATAAGGATTCTCATAAAAACACTGCACATGAAAGGGTTTTCAACAAACAAACCATGAGTTATGGTAAAATAAAGGCCTATAAAAAATCCTAAATTAAGAGCCGTTCAGGAGTTGAAAGAGCCAGCTCTTCTTTGGGAGCTAAGCAGAAAAGGCCGGCTCTCTGAAAAGAGCCGAACTTCCCATCACTACTCCCTGTACTCGTCCTGACTCTGCTGAATCCATGGTTTGCTAGTGTGTACTGTGAGATTCCAGCACACACGGGGAATTAAGTGCAAGAGCCAACAGGAGACCGGAAGTGCAGAAGAAGATTTATTAACAAAGAATATAAAATGAACTCACAGCAGGCAGGCAAAGGAAATAAAACAATCAGAAAAGGCTAAAAATAAACTTCAAGACTGACTAACGCATTAGGAAGGTTTCTAAAGCTGGTGGTCAGGAAACAAGACACATGGAGACACACACTAGCAACAAACAATAGGCATTAAAGTCCTTATAAAACATGAATCAATGGATGATGTGAAACAGGTGTGTTGACCGGTGCCAGCTGAGGAACAGAAAGCCAAGATGGACTGGAGACAGACTGGGGTGGAACTGAGTGATGGGAAGCCTCAGCTGACAGGGAGGAGAACTGCAGGGAGACATACAGACACAAGACAAAAAAACAAAGAGACAGAAACAAATTAAATCTTAATTAAAGAAACAAAAAACCTAACTTCTGACAAAGACAGAAGTTCTAGTCTCAGCCAGACCTTCAGTACAGCATCAACTTAGGAACCTCAGAATATTTGACTCCTACAACATCAGAACCTCTGGTGGTCCCTACACCACACAGTAAAAGATCCTGAGCAAACCTCTTCAGCTCAGTGGTCCATCACTGTGGAACAAGCCACCACAGTCTGCAGCCTGACTGCCAGTATTTAAGAAGACAAAACTTTCTCTGCACTTAAGGTATTAAAATAAACATCCGATCGTGTGTCTCATAAAACAGAAAACATTTCTTCTCATAGCACCGTGCTTTTGAATCATTTTGTTTTATTTAAACAGATAAACTTTATTAAACATTGGGAAAAGAGCAGTGAAAGAAAATTAAACTTCAATCCTAATTATGATGCTCATTTGGTTGTTTATACCATTTTCTTCATAAACTTGTTGTGTGATCTATTTGTCATTTGAGTGTGATTGAAATGTGTGAAATGTTTTATGTGGCGGACGACATTTTCTCATCGACTGCTCCACAAATAAGATCAACAGGAAGATGAACACAAACTGTGAGACAAAGCTTTTGTCTGTGCCAAACACTATGAGTCTGAAAACAGTGAAGGTTGAAGCTGTGGAGGTGGTGGTGGGTGGTTCTATACTTTATGGTATAGGGGAGGAGATATAATCATACCCTGATCCTTTTGACCCTAAAGGTGTAGATGGGGGAGGGGACTGTGGCTCTGCTCTATTTACATGTCAGAAGTAAAAAAAAAACTACATTTCCATTTTACAGTTTCACTTCTTCTATTATCTCCCATGTTGTAAGATAGCATGATTTGTGTAAACAAAGAAAGTGAAGCATTCATTCAGAGACCTTGGTGAGTAAGGACATATAATGAGGAACAAGGCTCATGTTTTCTTCCTTCCTCAGAATAAAGATGTATTTTAACTCTGCTCTGTGAAACGTGTTTCAGTTCTTCATAAACCCCACTGATGGTCACACAGCGGGAAAATGTCTGAAGCTGAGGTTTTATATTCTGATGTCAGGTTCACAAGAGCGAGGGGAAATGGCAAAGGTGAGTGTTAAATTACTTATGTGTCTTAATGATTTATAGAAAGAAAATAAAGATATAAAGTCAGTCAACACGGTAATTTGCTGAAATAACAACTAAAAAAAGTTTTCTGTTCATGGTAACACTGTCAACTCTGCTACCGAAGTTTTCCAATAAAAAAGAAAAGTAACTTAAAGAGATGCTTCATTTGTTTGACAGAGTTTTAGGCAAATCTGAAACATCTGCAATGCATTTAAAAGCTGTTTGCTTTTGTGTTGCAGAGGCCATTTCTCCATCAGAGGAAACCACTTACTCTGAAATCCAGATGTTGAAAACTCAGCCACCTGCAGAGCAGCCTGGTGGGAAATAAACTGTATTAATAAACAGTCATCGTGAGATAAAGAGACACAACTATTGACTGTATCCACAAAAAATGTGTCAGAGCTCAGTACCTGTAAACAAAAACCATATGATTGTATTACAAACTGGATTCCTTTTGTGGTTTAGTTATTTCAGTGTCTCAAAAGTAAATATTTCCTGCCTTTGCTGGAAATATAACATCCTAATACTATAATACAGTTTACTATATACTGTAAGGTTGAGTTCAGTATTTCTCACCTGAACAATGTAAAACTGGTGTAAACAAACATTCTCCTTCTATCTCTGTCAATATTCTCTGTTTTTAACAAACGTTTACATGGAAATGATGAAAGAACCAGTCAGCTGTCACATTTAGTGTGAAATGGAGTGAAAAGAAGAAGTTAGTGCTGAGAAAAACAAATGAGGAAGTGACCATGAAGAGGACTTATGGTTTATATACATTTAATCAACTGCTACACAAACTTTCAAACCTGTTTGGTTTTAACTTCAAGCTAAAAATGGATAATGTGTAAATAAATAAACTGAAGTTAAAGTTGATCAGTGACAATAGAAACAGCTTCTGTTGGTCTGTTGGTAAAACAAGTGAACGCGTTTAGTGTCAAAACACAAAGGGGAGGACACATTATTAAATCTTTACCATTTTCTGTCTTTTTGACCTTTTCAGCAGCTTCCCAACAAGTGGAGTCAAACAAAAGGTCAAAGGTCACATCAGACAGAGTGCCCCTGCTGGTCCTCAGTGTTCTCCTCACAGCTGCTGTCATTGGTCTCTGCGTTGTCTGTGAGTTGTGTCAATACATGTAAATTGACTTTAAGGGACATTTAACAAACAAAAATCAAAGTAATTCTTGTTTTTATTTGTGTTGTTCTTGAATGAAACCTAGTTCATTTTATACACTGTCATTTCCTGACATTTTAAAAGTGTGAGTCCACCTGTGTACTTTACTTTGCAGTAAAGATACTTGGGGGATCTGATACAAACAGCTGTGATCTATGTGGTTTCTTTGTTGTTAATCAGGTTTTGATCATTTCCAAACCAAGAAAACTCTTCAAACACTAAAAGAAAACTACGAAACAATGATGAAAACTTTTCAAACATTGAAAATTGAAAACAAAGGCGTGAAGAAAAATCTCACAGGTAAGACTGTCAGGGTTTGAATCTGTACAACAATCTTTCATCTTTATTTCCAACAAAAGACCAACATTAATGCATTTTTTATTAACTTTTTGTTTGTTTTCTGATCATTTGAAAAAAGTGCGACAATAGTTTTTTTCTGTTCACAAAAAAGTGATGATTCTGATAAAAAGATTTAATTTAAATCAGTAATTTATCTTCTTTCATAACAGAATGTCTCTCTGAAATAAATCAAGGCACCAGGCTGCAGCCTATGTGCCCAGAACCTACTGAAGTTTATACTAGTAAGTTATGAATTTGTCTTTTTCACTGATGATTAATAAACAGTAATAAATAACAGACACAGTGAGTCAGTCAGTGATGTATTTATGTTTCACTAGTTCAGACTGTATACTGCAGTAACTGGAGTTGTGAGATAGTAAAACTGCATCTGTAAAAGAGAAAACTTCACTTTCTCTGATTGTCTCAGTTAAAACTCAGACTCTCTCTATGTGAATCAAACATAAAGAGTGATTGTGTCACCTGACTGATCTCTTTGCTGTAAACTTTTACAGATGAACCATGTCAGAAGTGTGAAGAAGGCTGGGAGCTACATGGAGGAAAGTGTTATTATTTCTCCAACAAACCTTCATCCTGGAACCAGAGCAGAGAAGAATGTGTCCATCATGGAGGAGATCTGGTTAAGATCGACAGCAGAGAGGAGCAGGTATAAAACACTGCAGCAGCTTCATGTTCTCACATATTTGATCACATAAGTTTTATTATCTCAGCACAGAAAAGTCACAGAGTCATTTTCACCACCTCTGATTGTTCAGTCATTCCTGGAGGAACGTTTGAGAAACAAAATTAATGAAGAACAGGACAAGTTCTGGATCGGACTGACAGACTCACAGGAAGAAGGCAGATGGTTGTGGGTGGACGGATCAGAACTGGGCACAAGGTTTAACTGTTGTAAAAACCTGTTTGTTTATCTTTAATCTCAGTTTTACTAGTTTTACCAGTTTTATTGACCCTGATCTTTGTGTTTCACATCTTTTAGTTTGAGTTTTTGGAAAAGTGCAGAGCCAGACGACTGGAAAGGAAAAAGTAGGGAAAATCCTCATGGAGAGGACTGTGTGAGGATGGGGTATAAAGAAGGAGCTGATGACCAGATGTCTTGGTTTGATCACTTCTGCAACAACCCTCACAAAAGTATATGTGAGAAAGCAGCACAAACTGGACGTTATGTTTGTAATTGTAGTTTGTAATACAGTGAAGCTTTAGTCATCAGCTCCATTAACAATCTCAGTACAGGATGCAGAACATGGAGCAATGCTGTTTGTAGAAAACTAATGTCACCAACAATGTGAGATGTTGCAAACATTTAAAGATCCACAGTCAAAACTAAAAATACTCAGTTTGATGTTTTTTTAACTAAAGAAATTCTGTGACCTTTTGTAAAAATTCTGTAAGTCACATCAACATCTCATATCTATGAATATACAAAATGTCTCCTACTTTATGCCTAAATCGGGGCCTTTGAGTTTCCACATCAAACTTGTCTAAGTTGCATATTTGATGATGAACTGGTTTCTAGGTCATAATCATATATTCACACATTAAACTTCAAAACTTAAGATGAGCACAGAGAAACGTTGTTCTGTTTCCTCTGCAGATCAAAAAAAGCTTAAAGTGTCAAAATCTGCATAAACGTCAGTTTCCCTTCAGTCAGAAACATGTTTAGCTTCTGTTTTGTGGTCAGAATGATGTTTGTGCAGAGTTTGACTCTACAAGAAAAGTTTCTCTTAGTTTGTCTGACTTTATAACCTGAAGACATCATTTGTTCAGTCAGTGAAAAGCTGGAGCTGATGACCAATGTTCTAACCAGTTAAATCTCTTGATGCACAGAAAAAACTGCAGTTTTCAAAGACGAGTACATTTTAAAGAACTACCACATGTAAAAAAAGACCAGAGGACAAAGACAAATACTGAAGAATCAACAGACTTTTAGTGATGTTTTTAACATGCGTTCCAACAGCCTGCTTTGCTCTAATAATATGTTTGTTCACACAGTCTAATTTTTTGTGTTTTCATTTTAAAAACTTGAAAATGTTCCATTGCAAACCTTTAGACAAAGATGCTACAGTTCATAAAAACAATACAATGATTTAGACATAAATTACTGTAGATATAAAATGTTGTATCATGTTGTGTGTAGTGAATGTGAGTATTTATACTATGAGTACAACAATCCTGTGGGTTTGGTTTGAGAAGTTTCAGCCGTAGAAACTAAAAAAACATAAATAAATATTCAGAAATCTGGTTTTTGAAGTGGTTTTCTGCTTGAATATTACATTTAACAAGACCTGAACAGATTTCTGCAGGAACTTTATTTATGAAACACATGTGGAACAAATCTGAACCACAATTTACATTCATAGTATCAACATTATTAATATTTCAAATATTTAGTTTTCTTTGTGAATTACTATGGTACAACATGTACATTTTGGAGCATCTAGTACTTTAACTTGGGAAATGAATTTAAATGGGTACATCAACCACTACTGGAGCAGTTTGTTAGCAACTACTTCCCAGTTTGTTTGAGTACTGACTAACTAAAAACTAAAAGGCTTCGTGTCCGTAAAGAAGGTCAAAACAACCGTAAAAAAAAAAAGTAGCAATTTAGTTACAAGCTAAATAAAAATATTGTATAATAAATAAGTGTGAAGCAAGAAACAGCATAAACCTGAGTTTGGGGAAGTAGTTTCTTGTCCATCTTTGACTTTACCATCAGTTTTAAGTGTTTTTTGACAGGAAACTGATCTTTGACACTGACAGTCTCTTAGTGTTAAAGGGACATGTTGATAGAAACTTTATGAAGAGAGAAATTTAAATGTGAGTTCTGTGTAAAAATGCTCATGTTTTTTTCTTACTGTCTCAGCTATTGTATGAAGCTATGTGTGACAGACTCTTAGTGACTATATAAAAAGTAGATTTGTTTTGAAGTGATATGTGAGGTTAAAAAATGATGAGCTCATATAAATTATTATCATAGTCAAGAAGCAGAAGAAACAGGGCAACGTGTTTTCTGCTGCTGTTGGTGAAACACGTCATCTTTCAGTAACAGGGGTCAAGTTTTAAAGTGTTTCAGTGTCGACTCAAACTTTAAAAAGCTTGTTGCTAACCTCATTCTCACTTCTACAACATTAAACTGAACAAAAATTAACTTCCTCTTCTTTAAGACCATAGTTAGAAGCTAATGAAGTCAGTTCACTAAGTGGAAACAGTAGTCAGTGTTTTTACTGTGTAGGTTTGAGATATTCACTGATCAGTCAGAACTATAACCACCTGGTGGTCTGAATGTTGTGGTGGACTGAGGTCAGGATGGTAAATTAATAAATGTGGCCGTGATCAAGAATCAGAGAACACACCACAGCACAACTTCACCCAAACAGACTAGAACAGATGGCTGCTAACAGGTTTTACCTTAAACACACAAATCCACAGTTTGTCTAACGTGTCTGTTCCACACACACACTGGGACCAAGGAGCTGAAGAGAAACCTGTCCCATGTGGGACTGGCTGACCTGTAGGGAGGGGGGAAGCCTAACAAGCCTCACCTGAAGCTTCATCAGGATTTAAGGTAGACTGGCCTTTAAGGTGGACCTGTGTCCACTGCTACAGATGGGACTGAGAACAAGCTCAAGATTGAGCAGAAACTTTATGAGACACATGTCCAAAAATTCTGGACTAAATGTTCACATACATGGTATCAACAAAATCGAAGTTACTTTGTGGAGTACTTACACTTTTGTATTTTAACTACATATTAAGCAAGTACTTAGTAGGTAAACAACTTAAATGGTTACATCTACTAGTGATGAAGTCGTTTTTTACAGACTTTGTGTTTTTCCCTTCATGAGTAAAAAAGCAGAAGTGTTATGGTCAAGACAAACATAAAAAACAAAAAGTGGCAGCACGTAATAAATGTCACAATAAACCTTGTTTTTGCAGAACATAAACTGTTAAAACTTGTTTAATTCAAACACTTGAGCAACTCGTGTTTGGGGAAGTAGATTATCATCAATACTTTTTCTACAGTAAACTGCGACACTGACGCTCATTTTGTGAAGTGTTGATATGTGCTTCACATGACTGTTAATTTAAAATAAAAACACGGGAGAAGAAGAAGAAAGGTGAGTTCTGAATATGATGCTCATGATTTCAGCTGTCCAGGAGGACACACTGGACAGGTCCCCAGTCTGTCAGATATTTGTTAAATGTTCTCAAATGGTGTTTTTTTTTTTTGTTGCAGAGAAAGTTTCCACTGAAGGCAGGATCCTGAAGACTGAGCACAATGAGCTACAGAGAAGGCAACAAGCAGGAATGTGACGGTAAGTCAGTGTGAAGAAGAACTGGGAGGGAAACAAGCATCGAGTGAATTTAAGTCAGAATCCACATTAATGAAGAGACAGAGAAAAGCAGCTGACTGAGGATCAGTGAGTCAATTAACCGGATTTTTAGTCTCAGTCTTTGTAAAGGACGATGGTTGTGATGTGTGAGGTCGACTGACACTGTTGGTTTTGATGCAGGAAATCTAATAATTATTTTCCTTTGCTATTTTTAATATTTAAAACAAACCTTGAAGGTGTGAATGTTTTAGAAACTGGACGATCAAAAGAGAAATTGATCAGTAAATTAATCCTTAATAAAAGTAAACTATTCACCCACTGTCCTGCACAAGATTGTTAAAATTCACCTCAGCTACAACAGTAAAGTGCTGCTGATACTTTCTGCATGAGTAAAACTACGACCACGATATTAAATAGTATAAAAGTCACAGTGGATATTTTCAGTACTTTTAATACTTATGTACATTTTCCTGATTAAACCTACAAGTGTGGGACTTGTTGTTGTAATGGAGTATTTTCACAGTTTTATTAGTATTAGTTCTTCTACCACTGTACTATACCTACAATTCAGCACTTACACTAACTCAGTAATGTTCTGTACATCAAACATTAAAAGGTTGTTTAATTCTCGTTCCCCTTAAAATGTTTTTCTCGCAAATAGAGTCAACAGCTGCTGTTTATTGATCCTGTTGTTTTTTTACTGCTGCCTGTTCATCTGCTGCTGTGTCCTTTTGTCTCTGTCTCCAACAGAAGATTCTGTCCCTGTCTTTCTCCCTTTTCACTCTGCTGTTCATGTTTTGTTGAATTGATGCAGATTGGAAGGTGGCTACTGCACAAGTAATGTTAGAAAACAGTTTTGCCTCCAGCTGCAAAGCTTTGTGTGTCTGTGTGTGTGTGTGTGTGTGAGACTTGGAGAAGGAGAATGGAGCTGGTCAAAGCACGATGTGACTGGGTCATTACAGGCAGCAGCAGCTCACTGAACCTGGAGCAGCCAGATGACCAGTCCATGTCTGACTATCAAACACACAAACAGCAGCGTGATAGGGCGTCTAAAGATGTGCTCATATAAACTATTAATATCATCACAGTCAAACAGCAGAAGAAACCAAACAAGGTGTTTTCTGCTGTTGTTGGATAAACTTCATCTTTCAGCTTAAAGAGTATAGAAGTTAAACTTTAAAATGTTTGGTACTGAAAACAGAAATACTTCCACAAGATTAAAACCATTTAAAAAATGAACTTCCTCTTCTTTAAGACCATAGTTTGAAGTTAATAAAGTCACATCCTGGAGCTCACAGTAAAAGAACATTAAACAGCAGGTCAGTGTTTTTACTGCACAGGTTTCAAGGTTGTGCTGATTAAATTAAAACTTTATTTAATTGTTAATTTATTTCTGTCTGAGAAAAATACCTGAGAACATAAAAACAAAAACCTAATAACCATTACACAAACAAATAAAGACAAATCAGTGCTTATTAAAACAAGAACGATCAAAAGATGACAAGCAAAATATTTGATATTTCTAAAGGGAATAAAATCTTCCAGCATCAATGTCCTGCTCCTCATCTGATTAATGAGGGGTTTAGTATCAGACACCCGTTTGTCCTCATATGTATTTGGACAGTAACAGTTTTCATCAGTTGGTCTCTGTAGGCCACCACAGGGAATCTGAAATGAATCAATGAATATTAGTCACAGTGGTGATGGTCATGGAGACTAACAGCTGAAAGAGCTACAGGATAAATTGTCCAATTGTCTGTTTGTGTTATTAGTAAAATGGTTTGAATAAAAATGTGTGTTTCAGTGCTGAGGTGGAAAATCAATATTTTTAATACAATGAGTAAAAAGAAGTGTCTCCATTGTTCAACCTCAGAACTTGATTTGAAACAATCAGCAGCAACAAACTGAACCCTTCCAGAGAAAACAGATTTAGGGTTGAACCTTTTTCAATGGACAGTGTTTGATGAGGTAAAATCAGAAGGTTGTTATCATTTCTGATGACGGCTGCATTTTATAGAAGAGCTGCTGATGTTACTGTGTCCACCCTCTGAACTCTTCTGTGTTCTCACATGTGTCTCCTCTAAATGTTCAACAGGTGAAGCTGCTGCAAACAGAAGGTCAAAGGTCACATCAGAGAGAGTCGCCCTGCTGGTTCTCAGTGGTCTCCTGGCAGCTGCTGCCATTGTTATTTACCGTCTCTGTGAGTTTGTACAGTTTTATTCATGTAGTTGTACTTTAAAAATGATAAAGCAGCAGTAAGTAATAAACTAATTTGCTCTTTTGGAACAAAAACTCTTTTCAGAGAATTCTTATTAAATAAACATCATCATTATGATGTAATATTTGGGGCATCTGCAGCTCAGTTGGTAAAGGCAGTGCTCCACAGACTACAGGGTCAGGGGTTTGATCCCTGTCCCTGGCTATATGTCAAAGTGTCTCTGGGTAAGACACTGAACCCCTAACAGCCCATACCCCTCCCCAGCTGTGCAGTGCTGGTCCAAGCCCAGTAGAAATTGGGGAGGGTTGTGTCAGGAAGAGCATCCAGTGTAAAAATTGTGCCAAATCAACATGTGGACAATGATCCGCTGTGGTGACGCTGAACTCACAGGATAAGCAGAAAGGAAAACAACAACATTGTGATGTAATATTTGAAGGTGTTTCTTCTACAGTAAATAACAAATTGTCATCACTGTATATTATAAAGAAGTAACATTTACTGATTTTCAGCTTTTGATCATTTCCACAACAAGAAAATTCTTCACACTCTGAAAGATGAAAATGAAGCCATGAGGAAAAATCTCACAGGTCAGTTTGTCAGGGTTTGAAACTGTCTCATAACTTTACCAGGTGAACTCCAGATTTAATTTGGAGTTTTCAAAAAAAGACAATTTTTAGTTTATTTCCAACAGATGATCAACAATAATCTATTTTATCAACCTTTTATTTGGTTTCTACTTATTTGTTCTTATGTTAATTGTTTTTGTTTTTTCTGTTAAGGTTCATCTAAAAGTGATGATTCTGATGAAAAGAATTAATTTTAATCAGTCATTTATCTTCTTTCATAACAGAACATCTCTCTGAAATAAATCAATGCACCAGGCTGCAGCCTATGTGTCCAGAACCTACTGAAGTTAATACTAGTAAATTATGGATTTGTCTTTTTCACTTTCACAGATGATTAATAAACAGTGATAAATAACAGACACAGTGAGTCAGTCAGTGATGTATTTATGTTGCACTAGTTCAGACTGTATACTGCAGTAACTGGAGTTGTGAGATAGTAAAACTGCATCTGTAAAAGAGAAAACTTCAGTTTCTCTGATTGTCTCAGTTAAAACTCAAACTCTCTCTCTATGTGAATCAAACATAAAGAGTGATTGTGTCACCTGACTGATGTCTTTGCTGTAAACTTTTACAGATGAACCATGTCAGAAGTGTGAAGAAGGCTGGGAGCTACATGGAGGAAAGTGTTATTATTTCTCCAACAAACCTTCATCCTGGAAGCAGAGCAGAGAAGAATGTGTCCATCATGGAGGAGATCTGGTTAAGATCGACAGCAGAGAGGAGCAGGTATAAAACACTGCAGCAGCTTCATGTTCTCACATATTTGATCACATAAGTTTTATTATCTCAGCACAGAAAAGTCACAGAGTCATTTTCACCACCTCTGATTGTTCAGTCATTCCTGGAGGAACGTTTGAGAAACAAAATTAATGAAGAACAGGACAAGTTCTGGATCGGACTGACAGACTCACAGGAAGAAGGCAGATGGTTGTGGGTGGACGGATCAGAACTGGGCACAAGGTTTAACTGTTGTAAAAACATGTTTATTTTTAATCTCAGATTTACCAGTTTTATTGACCCTGATCTGTGTTCCACATCTTTTAGTTTGACTTTTTGGATAAGAAAAGAGCCAGACAACTGGAAAGGAACCAATGGGGAATATCCTGATGGAGAGGACTGTGTGAGGATGGGGGAGAAAGCAGGAGCTGTTGACCTGAAGTGTTGGTTTGATCAGTCCTGCAACAACCCTCACAAAAGTATATGTGAGAAAGCAGCACAAACTGGACGTTATGTTTGTAATTGTAGTTTGTAATACAGTGAAGCTTTAGTCATCAGCTCCATTAACAATCTCAGTACAGGATGCAGAACATGGAGCAATGCTGTTTGTAGAAAACTAATGTCACAAACAATGTGAGATGTTGCAAACATTTAAAGATCCAAACATTTTTTAAATAAACAGGATTTTCTTCTAAAAACACAATAACAATTTTACAGGGCTTGTACAGTTTTATTCACGTAGTATTACTTTGAATATGATAAAGCACAAGGTTTTTTCACATCTGGGAGATCAGCAAAAATAAATAAATAAACAAATAGGACTATTTCTTCTTTTGGAGCAAAACTCTTTTCAGTGAATTCTTAATAAATGAACATCATCACTGTGATGTAATATTTGAAGGTGTTTCTTCTACAGTAAATAACAAATTGTCATCACTGTATATTACAAAGAACTAACATTTACTGATTTTCAGCTTTTGATCATTTCCACAAGAAGAAAACTCTTCAAACACTCAAAGAAAACAATGTAACAATGATGAAAACTCTTCAAACATTGAAAAATGAAAATGAAGCCCTGAAGAAAAATCTCACAGGGAAAACTGTCAGGGTTTGAATCTGTACAACAAACTTTCATCTTTATTTCCAACAAATGACCTGACGCAACCCTCCCTAATTTTTACCAGGCTTTGACCAGCACTGCACCGCTAGGAATAAAATAAATTACACATTAAAATCATTATTGCACCAATTTCAATCCATGGGTGAAGGTAAGTAAAAATATCTCTATATATAAGACCACCATAAAAAACACAGCACATCTGCTTTGCAAAGTTGAAATTATGAAATGTTTTCAACCTAAATAAAAATGATTTCTAATAAATGTCAGCAGTAACCTTGTTTTTACGGACTATAAACTGTGAATTAAACCTCATTTAATTCAAACACTGCAAAAACCTGTGTTTGGGGAAGTAGAGCCTTGTTTCTATTTTTGACTGGGACTTTTTTCTACAGAGAACTGTCGGATCTGTGACACTGATAGTTACTTGTTAAAGTGACATGTTGGCATGTGCTTCACAGTACTGTTGATTTACAATAAAACTCCTAAAGACAAAAGAAGAAGAAAGGTGAGTTCTGAATATGATGCTCACGATTTCACCATTGTCTTCATAAACAGTAAAACATTATTTTTGAATCAACTTTTTTGGAGTTGAACATCCATTTTCCAAACCATTTATCCTGTTGTAGGGTCACTGGGGGATGGAGCTTATCCCATCTGTTACTGGGCGAGAGATACTTTACATCCTGGACAGAAGGTCAAAGGTCACATCAGAGAGAGTCGCCCTGCTGGTTCTCAGTGGTCTCCTGGCAGCTGCTGCCATTGTTATTTACCGTCTCTGTGAGTTTGTTTTATTTATGTAGTTTTACTTTGAAAATGATAATGCAACCGCAAGGGGGCACAAGCCAGTGTCTTCTTGTGCCAGTCCCAAGTCTGGATAAATGCAGAGGGTTGTGTCAGGAACGGCATCCGACATTAAACACATGCCAAATTAAACATGCGAATCGTGACAATGACTTCCATACCGGATCGGTCGGGGCCCGGGTTAACAACGACCGCCACCGGTGCTGTTGACCTACAGGGTACCGGTGGAAATTGGACTACTTTTGGTCAAAGACGAAGAAGAAGAGGAGGAAGGTGTGTTCGTAGGCAGAGAGAGAAGAGGAAAGCTAAGAATGTAGGAATGACAGTAGGGACTTTGAATGTTGGTACTATGACAGGGAAGGCTAGGGAGTTGATCGACATGATGCAGAGAAGGAAGGTGGACATACTGTGTGTCCAGGAGACCAGGTGGAAAGGTAGCAAGGCTAGAAGCTTAGGAGCAGGGTTCAAGTTGTTTTACCATGGGTCAGATAGGAGGAGATACGGAGTAGGAGTTATCCTGAAAGAGGAGTTGGTGAGGAATGTTCTAGAGGTGTTGAGAGTTTCAGTCAGGTTGATGAGTCTGAAGCTGGAAATTTGAAGGGGTGATGTTCAATGTTGTGAGTGGTTATGCCCCACAGGTAGGATGTTATTTAGAAGAGAAGGAGAAATTCTGGAGTGAGTTAGATGAAGTGATGCAGAGCATCCCCAGAGGTGAGAGAGTGGTGATTGGTGCAGATTTCAATGGGCATGTAGGTGAAGGGAACAGAGGTGATGAGACTGTTATGGGCAGGTTTGGTCTTCAGGACAGGAACGCAGAAGGACAGATGGTGGTAGACTTTGCAAAGAGGATGGAAGTGGCTGTAGTGAACACTTTCTTTCAGAAGAGACAGGAAGATCGGGTAACGTACAAGAGCGGAGGTAGAAGCACTCAGGTGGACTACATCTTGTGTAGAAGCTGTAATCTGAAGGAGATCAGTGACGGTAAAGTATTGGTAGGGGAGAGCGTAGCCAGACAACACAGAATGGTGGGCGTAAAATGATGCTGGTGGTGAGGAAGATGAAAAGGACTAAGGCAGAGCAGAGGATGAAGTGGTGGAAGTTGAAAAAGGAAGAATGTCGCATAGTTTTCAGGGAGGAGCTGAGAAAGACTCTGGGTGGTTTGGAGGTGTTTCTAGATGACTGGACCACTACAGCTAATGTGATCAGGGAGACAGGTAGGAGGGTACTCAGTGTGTCATCTGGAAAGAGGAAAGCGGACAAGGAGACTTGGTGGTGGAACGAGGAAGTTCAGGAGTGTATAGGTTCGACACTAAGGAGGGAGAGGTGGATTTGTACAGGTTGGCCAGACAAAGAGATGAGAGAAACAATGAAGTTGTGGGAAAGAGTAGTGGAAGCTCGGCTAAGCGCAGAGGTGAGCATTTGTGAGCAGCAATATGGTTTCATGTCTAGAAAGAGTACAGATTTTTATTTTTACAGATGCAGTATTTGCTTTGAGGATGCTGATGGAGAAGTACAGAGAATATCATAAGGAGTTACATTGTGTCTTCGTAGATTTAGAGAAAGCGTATGACAGGGTGCAGAGAGAGGAGCTGTGGTATTGTATGAGGACGTCTGGAGCGGCAGAGAAGTATTAAGAGTGGTGCAGGACATGTATGAGAGCTGTAAGACAGTGGTGAGGTGCTGTAAGTGTAACAGAGGAGTTCAAGGTGGAGGTGGGTCTGCATCAAGGATCAGCTCTGAGCCCCTTCTTGTTTGCTCTGGTGATGGACAGGCTGACAGATGAGGTTAGACAGGAATCTCCATGGATTATGATGTTTGCAGATGAAATTGTGATTTGTAGTGAGAGCAGAGAGCAGGAGGAGGAAAATCTAGAGAGGTGGAGGTCTGCTCTGGAAAACAGAGGAATGAAGCTTAGCCACAGTAAGACAGAATACATGTGTGTCAATGAGAGGGACCCAGGGGGAACGGTGAGGTTACAGGGAGCAGAGGTGAAGAAGGTGCAGGACTTTAAGTTCTTAGGGTCAACAGTTCAGAGCAACGGAGAGTGTGAAAAAGAGGTGAAGAGGCGAGTGCAGGCAGGTTGGAACGGGTGGAGAAAAGTGTCAGGTGTGTTGTGTGATAAAAGAGTATCAGTGAGAATGAAAGGAAAGGTGTTCAAGACGGTGGTGAGACCAGAGATGTTGTTCGGCTTAGAGACAGTGGCACTGAAGAAAAGACAGGAGGCAGAGCTGGAGGTAGCAAAGCTTAAGATATTGAGGTTCTCTTTGGGAGTGACGAGGATGGACAGGATCAGGAATGAGGACATCAGAGTGAAGAGGATGCAGAGGACAGAGTTAGATGGAGGCACATGATTCGCTGTGGCGTCACCTGAAAGGGAACAGCCCAAAGGAAAAGAAGAAGATCAATATCAAGCTACATTTCATAGTTTCATTTTCTGTTCTGCTCATTTGATTGAAGTGTGAACAAAATTTGGATTTTAACAAATGATTATTGATTAACAATAATTAAAATTAAATCCAAGCCATTACACAAATGCTTAAGATATCTCTCCCAGCAGACACCTTCCCCCCACATTTAAACAGCTCTAGTTGCCAACTACTGGAACTAGCTTCCTCCTTTTAATCCATGTGAACTACCAGATCCTCCTGTCCACACTCTGACTTTGGCATCACTGGTGCAACTCTGGCCTGGCTCAGGTCTCACCCATCTGGATGAATCTTCAAGATTTCTTGACAGGGGCACATTTCTAACCCTCACAGCTTCTCCACCTGTGTGCTGCAGGTCATCTCTGCCTTCCATAGTCCACTTACTCAGATGTTCCTATTACCGTCACAAAGCTCCCTTTGTCCTTTCCACTGGATGTCGGTTTACATGAGAGGGGAACATCTTCAAAATAAATCCCCCCGATACTGTGAGATTCCAACAAACACACACAGGGATTCAAGTGCAAGAGCCAACATAAGACAGGAAGTGCAGAAGAAGATTTATTAACAAAGACTATAAAATGAACTTACAGCAGACAGGCAAAGGAAATAAAGTCCAGGTCAGTCCAGACGAGAACCAGCCAGCGCCTCCATTCTTCACGCCAATTTGAGAGTGAGGAGCTCTCGGTTTCCAATGTCGTAGTTCTTCTTAGCCTCTAAGCGTCGGGAAGAAGGCGTAGGGATGCATCTTGTTGTCTGCTCCCAAGCGTTGGGACAACACCGCTTCCACCCCAGTTCCAGAGGCATTGACCTCCAGAATGAATTGCCTCTTGGTGTCCGGGAGCGTGAGGATAGGAGCGGTGGTGAATAATGTCTTGACGTGGTTGAATGCTCTATATCTGCCCCTCCTCCCCACACAAAGGAGGTCTTGGTGGAGCTGAGGGCATGCAAAGGGGCCACTACATTACTGTAACCCCTGATGAATTGTCTGCAAAAGTTTGCAAAGCCTGAAAACCTTTGCAACTGTTTCCGGTCTGTGATAACTGGCCACTCCACAACTGTCCTTACCTGCAGCACTGCTACCACTGCAAAAGGAGGTTGCATTGCATAAATCAAGCTGTGAAAATGGTAGCACCGTGCAGCAACTCAAAGGCTGATGACATAAGGGGAAGGGGATACTTATTCTTAACAGTAATATAATTTACCTCCTGGTAATGTATACATGGTCTAAGCCCCCCATCTTTCTTCCCAACATGACATTACTGGGAGGAGACTCAGCCGCACATAAGCAATTAGTCAGACAAAATGGACTCAACTAATTTGTGGGTTGTGAATGAATAACCAAGGAGAACCTAGCAACAGCGGTGTATTTGGGCAATTGTACACAAATTGTGAACTCAGTTAGTGATGGTATTTTCACAGGTTTAGTAATAAACTGAATGTGGTGAGTTACACAATTATCTGTGACTTTTACCTGAAGTCTGGCAGAAACTTCCATCGATGAAGTTGGCATCAGAGCCAATAGGTAGAGTGGAGCGAGCGGAAGGTGGATCCGTAACCTGACGACACTTACTCGGTCGTCCCTCCGAGTCACGCTCCCTCTGACGTTCCTGGACGCTGCTACTCTGCGAGGCGCTGATGGGTTGAACACGAAGGTTAGTTCGTTAGCAAATGCCTCAAAAGACTGACAACACGCGGACCTGTTCTCCCATTCCGCGTCCCCCAAGCGCGCGCTTTCCCCGAGAGTAGGGAGATAGTATATATGTCACCCTGCTGCGCTCCGTGGGGGGTGTAAGGGGCTGCGGCTCCAAGAAGCAAACGGGCGGCATTTACTGGCATCTCGACAAAAGCGTTCAGGTGGTGCCATCCTACACTCGGAGGAAGCAACAAAACTAGACGCACCTGCTCGAAACCCCCGCACAACGAATCTAACTTACCAGAATTTTCCTCTACTCCTGCTGTGTTGGGCTCAGTTGAGCCTCCTGGGACCGTCATGCTCCCTGTTAGTGATGTGTCATGAGCAAAAGATGCGGCTCTGAGAGCCGATGCTTTGTAGTGAATCAGAAGAGCCGGCTCGCATCGAGCGAGAGCCTGCTCCCAGTTTTTTTCCTTTCGCTGCTCAGTAGTGATGGGCGGATCGATACCAAAATATCGATATTTCGATCTTGACGGCCAATTTTTAAATATCGAGTCTCAAGTTAAAATATCGATATTTTCTGTTTATTTATTCATATTTTCTCCGCAGTCATATCCGAATGTTTTCTGCTCCTTCTACATCAATTTGTATATTATTTGTGATGCACCGCATAGGAACTACTTTTCCTTCCACCGATCCGTCCCATGATCCACAATCTTCAACTAAACTTCTTTGACACGTGCTCGGCCGGCTGGCGGCTCCGCCTCCAAACACAGGCAGCATTTCGGAGTGAAATGTATCATTTTTATTCACGGACTATTTTGCTAAGAACGTTCTGTTTCAAGAGAATTGTAGAAATAGGCAAAGTGTGTCTAATCCATAATTGCTTTTAAACAAAGGGAAGAAAATACAGATGGGTATCTAAGACATACATGTAGATGAGGGCGAGTCATGGATATCAAGTGACATAAACTGTTCACCTGATAAAGAAATTGTCATGCTGTTGTCACGGAGATAAGTCAGAACGTTAATACGTTTTATTTAAAATAATGAAAATGTTAAAAATGCCAATAGGTTGAACAATGATTTTGCTGTCGTTTTAATGTTTTTAATTATTCCCTGTAAGGGCTCACGTGATTGTGTTTCATCGTGATCAGATGACAGAATTAACATAACACTCTGGATATCGGATCGATATCGCGATACTAGCCAAGGTATTACTTGGTATCGGATCGAATCTGAAATCACTGGTATCGCCCATCACTACTGCTCAGTGCTCAGCCTGAGCGCTGCTTAAGGCAGAACTTTGTTTTGATTGGTCAGCAATGGCATCGCAGCCAATCAGATGTGAGGATATGGGATCATACCATTATGTAAAAACAGAGAGTCGGGTGCCGAGAAGTGGAGCGACGCTCCACTGCAAGTTAACTGTCTGTCAGATAGCGGTGAGCAGACTGTGTACTGCTGGCGTAATTGAAACTATGAGTGACACCCAAAAGAGAAGCAGCATCTGGCTCCAGTTTAAAGATAATGGAAACAGCAAAGCAGAGTGTGTTCACTGCAAGATGAAAATTACTTTAGGAGCAGGTTCCACCACAAACCTGCATAGACATATGAGAACTGTCCATCCTACAGTGCATTTAGCGGAGTGAGGGTGAGCTAGCACACATCTACAGATCCTGGTGTGTCTCATCCCAAAAAAACAGCAAGTGCAGCAGCATCTACAGGCTTCCCCACACATGCAGGTATAACCTCTCCTATAGTAACTCAAAGCAAAATAAGCCAGTTTATACCCAAAGTGGTGACCCCATCCAAACAGCACAGCATTGATGAAGAGTTGGCTAAAATGATAGCTACTGATTTCCAACCCTTTTCCATTGTGGAGGACAGAGGTTTTAAAACTTTTGTCAAAACTGTAAATCCCACATACACTCTACCCAGTAGAAGAACATTATCCCAAACAACAATACCTAAACTATATAACACAGAACGTGCATCATGGCAAGAAAGGGTGAAAAAAGCTCCATCAGTTTGCCTGAAAACTGACTGCTGGATCTCCAGAACCACATGCTCTTTCATGGCTGTCACTTGCCATTTCATTGAAAATTACAAGATGACATCTTGCCTTCTGGACTGCTTTGAGTTCACAGATAGACACTGCAGAAAACCTGGCAGAGGAGCTAGTAAGAGTGTCAAGTAGAGGAGAAAGTGGTGTGCTGTGTGAGCAACTGTGCTCTGTGGATTTATTTGCTTGCTATGTTGTTAATTTGTGCAATAAAATGTTTGATTAAAATATTAAACAAAAGAATGGTTTTGTAAAAGAATAAATGCACAAAATTAGGCAATTATAAGGATTCTCATAAAAACACTGCACATGAAAGGGTTTTCAACAAACAAACCATGAGTTATGGTAAAATAAAGGCCTATAAAAAATCCTAAATTAAGAGCCGTTCAGGAGTTGAAAGAGCCAGCTCTTCTTTGGGAGCTAAGCAGAAAAGGCCGGCTCTCTGAAAAGAGCCGAACTTCCCATCACTACTCCCTGTACTCGTCCTGACTCTGCTGAATCCATGGTTTGCTAGTGTGTACTGTGAGATTCCAGCACACACGGGGAATTAAGTGCAAGAGCCAACAGGAGACCGGAAGTGCAGAAGAAGATTTATTAACAAAGAATATAAAATGAACTCACAGCAGGCAGGAAAAGGAAATAAAACAATCAGAAAAGGCTAATTACAGAAAGTAGGAGGAACTAACTAAACTAACTGACCAAACAAAACCGAGACTCATTAACTATGATAACTAACAAAATAAACTTCAAGACTGACTAACGCATTAGGAAGGTTTCTAAAGCTGGTGGTCAGGAAACAAGACACATGGAGACACACACTAGCAACAAACAATAGGCATTAAAGTCCTTATAAAACATGAATCAATGGATGATGTGAAACAGGTGTGTTGACCGGTGCCAGCTGAGGAACAGAAAGCCAAGAGGGACTGGAGACAGACTGGGGTGGAACTGAGTGATGGGAAGCCTCAGCTGATAGGGAGGAGAACTGCGGGGAGACATACAGACACAAGACAAAAAAACAAAGAGACAGAAACAAATTAAATCTTAATTAAAGAAACAAAAAACCTAACTTCTGACAAAGACAGAAGTTCTAGTCTCAGCCAGACCTTCAGTACAGCATCAAGTTAGGAACCTCAGAATATTTGACTTCTACAACATCAGAACCTCTGGTGGTCCCTACACCACGGAGTAAAAGATCCTGAGCAAACCTCTTCAGCTCAGTGGTCCACCACTGTGGAACAAGCCACCACAGTCTGCAGCCTGACTGCCAGTATTTAAGAAGACAAAACTTCCTCTTCACGTAAACTATTAAAATAAAATTCCAGTCTGTCTGATCCAGCACATGTGTCTCATAAAACAGAAAACATTTCTTCTCATAGCACCGTGCTTTTGAATCATTTTGTTTTATTTAAACAGATAAACTTTATTAAACATTGGGAAAAGAGCAGTGAAAGAAAATTAAACTTCAATCCTAATTATGATGCTCATTTGGTTGTTTATACCATTTTCTTCATAAACTTGTTGTGTGATCTATTTGTCATTTGAGTGTGATTGAAACGTGTGAAATGTTTTATGTGGCGGACGACATTTTCTCATCGACTGCCTCCACTACAAATAAGATCAACAGGAAGAGGAACACAAACTGTGAAACAAATCTTTTGTCTGTGCCAAACACTATGAGTCTGAAAACAGTGAAGGTTGAAGTTGTGGAGGTGGTGGTGGGTGGTTCTATACATTATGGTATAGGGGAGTAGATATAATCATACTCTGATCCTTTTAACCCTAAAGGTGTAGATGGGGGAGGGGACTGTGGCTCTGCTCTATTTACATGTCAGAAGTAAAAAAAAACTACATTTCCATTTTACAGTTTCACTTCTTCTATTATCTCCCATGTTGTAAGATAGCATGATTTGTGTAAACAAAGAAAGTGAAGCATTCATTCAGTGACCTTGGTGAGTAAGGACATATAATGAGGAACAAGGCTCATGTTTTCTTCCTTCCTCAGAATAAAGATGTATTTTAAATCTGCTCTGTGAAACGTGTTTCAGTTCTTCATAAACCCCACTGATGGTCACACAGCAGGAAAATGTCTGAAGCTGAGGTTTTATATTCTGATGTCAGGTTCACAAGAGCGAGAGGAAATGGCAAAGGTGAGTGTTAAATTACTTATGTGTCTTAATGATTTATAGAAAGAAAATAAAGATATAAAGTCAGTCAACACGGTAATTTGCTGAAATAACAACTAAAAAAAGTTTTCTGTTCATGGTAACACTGTCAACTCTGCTACCGAAGTTTTCCAATAAAAAAGAAAAGTAACTTAAAGAGATGCTTCATTTGTTTGACAGAGTTTTAGGCAAATCTGAAACATCTGCAATGCATTTAAAAGCTGTTTGCTTTTGTGTTGCAGAGGCCATTTCTCCATCAGAGGAAACCACTTACTCTGAAATCCAGATGTTGAAAACTCAGCCACCTGCAGAGCAGCCTGGTGGGAAATAAACTGTATTAATAAACAGTCATCGTGAGATAAAGAGACACAACTATTGACTGTATCCACAAAAAATGTGTCAGAGCTCAGTACCTGTAAACAAAAACCATATGATTGTATTACAAACTGGATTCCTTTTGTGGTTTAGTTATTTCAGTGTCTCAAAAGTAAATATTTCCTGCCTTTGCTGGAAATATAACATCCTAATACTATAATACAGTTTACTATATACTGTAAGGTTGAGTTCAGTATTTCTCACCTGAACAATGTAAAACTGGTGTAAACAAACATTCTCCTTCTATCTCTGTCAATATTCTCTGTTTTTAACAAACGTTTACATGGAAATGATGAAAGAACCAGTCAGCTGTCACATTTAGTGTGAAATGGAGTGAAAAGAAGAAGTTAGTGCTGAGAAAAACAAATGAGGAAGTGACCATGAAGAGGACTTATGGTTTATATACATTTAATCAACTGCTACACAAACTTTCAAACCTGTTTGGTTTTAACTTCAAGCTAAAAATGGATAATGTGTAAATAAATAAACTGAAGTTAAAGTTGATCAGTGACAATAGAAACAGCTTCTGTTGGTCTGTTGGTAAAACAAGTGAACGCGTTTAGTGTCAAAACACAAGGGGAGGACACATTATTAAATCTTTACCATTTTCTGTCTTTTTGACCTTTTCAGCAGCTTCCCAACAAGTGGAGTCAAACAAAAGGTCAAAGGTCACATCAGACAGAGTGCCCCTGCTGGTCCTCAGTGTTCTCCTCACAGCTGCTGTCATTGGTCTCTGCGTTGTCTGTGAGTTGTGTCAATACATGTAAATTGACTTTAAGGGACATTTAACAAACAAAAATCAAAGTAATTCTTGTTCTTCTTTGTGTTGTTCTTGAATGAAACCTAGTTCATTTTATACACTGTCACTTCCTGACATTTTAAAAGTGTGAGTCCACTTGTGTACTTTACTTTGCAGTAAAGATACTTGGGGGATCTGATACAAACAGCTGTGATCTATGTGGTTTCTTTGTTGTTAATCAGGTTTTGATCATTTCCAAACCAAAAAAACTCTTCAAACAATGAAAGAAAACAATGAAACAATGATGAAAACTTTTCAAACATTGAAAACTGAAAACGAAGCCATGAAGAAAAATCTCACAGGTAAGACTGTCAGGGTTTGAATCTGTACAACAGTCTTTCATCTTTATTTCCAACAAATGACCAACATTAATGTATTTTTTATTAACTTTTTGTTTGTTTTCTGATCTGCTCATTTGAAAAAAGTGCAAACAATAGTTTTTTTTCTGTTCATAAAAAAGTGATGTTTCTGAAAAAAAGATTTAATTTTAATCAGTCATTTATCTTATTTCATAACAGAACATCTCTCTGAAATAAATCAATGCACCAGGCTGCAGCCTATGTGCCCAGAACGTACTGAAGTTAATACTAGTAAGTTATGGATTTGTCTTTTTCACTTTTACAGATGATTAATAAACAGTGATAAATAACAGACACAGTGAGTCAGTCAGTGATGTATTTATGTTGTACTAGTTCAGACTGTATACTGCAGTAACTGGAGTTGTGAGATAGTAAAACTGCATCTGTAAAAGAGAAAACTTCAGTTTCTCTGATTGTCTCAGTTAAAACTCAAACTTGTGTCACCTGACTGATGTCTTTGCTGTAAACTTTTACAGATGAACCATGTCAGAAGTGTGAAGAAGGCTGGGAGCTACATGGAGGAAAGTGTTATTATTTCTCCAAAAAACCTTCATCCTGGAAGCAGAGCAGAGAAGAATGTGTCCGTCGTGGAGGAGATCTGGTTAAGATCGACAGCAGAGAGGAGCAGGTATAAAACACTGCAGCAGCTTCATGTTCTCACATATTTGATCACATAAGTTTTATTATCTCAGCACACAAAAGTCACAGAGTCATTTTCACCACCTCTGATTGTTCAGTCATTCCTGGTGGAACGTTTGAGAAACAAAATGAATAATGAACAGGACAAGTTCTGGATCGGACTGACAGACTCACAGGAAGAAGACAAATGGTTTTGGACGGACGGATCAGAACTGGACACAAGGTTTAACTGTTGTGAAAACATGTTTGTTTATTTTTAATCTCAGTTTTACCAGTTTTTCCAGTTTTATTGACCCTGATCTTTGTGTTTCACATCTTTTAGTTGGAGTTTTTGGAAAAGTGGAGAGCCAGATGACTGGAAAGGAAAAAGTAGGGAAAATCCTGATGGAGAGGACTGTGTGAGGATGGGGTATAAAGCAGCTGTTGACCTGAAATGTTGGTTTGATCAGTCCTGCAACAACCCTCACAAAAGTATATGTGAGAAAGCAGCACAAACTATATGTTATGTTTGTAATTGTAGTTTGTAATACAGTGAAGCTTTAGTTATCAGCTCCATTAACAATCTCAGTACAGGATGCAGAACATGGAGCAATGCTGTTTGTAGAAAACTAATGTCACCAACAATGTGAGATGTTGCAAACATTTAAAGATCCACAGTCAAAACTAAAAATACTCAGTTTGATCTTTTTAACTAAAGAAATTCTGTGACCTTTTGTAAAAATTCTGTAAGTCACATCTATATCTCAAATCTATGATTATACAAAATGTCTCCTACTTTATGCCTAAATTGGGGCCTTTGAGTTTCCACATCAAACTTGTCTAAGTTGCATATTTGATGATGAACTGGTTTCTAGGTCATAATCATAAATTCACACATTAAACTTCAAAACTTAAGATGAGCACAGAGAAACGTTGTTCTGTTTCCTCTGCAGATCAAAACAGCCTGAAAGTTTGAAAATCTGCATAAATGTCAGTTTCCATTCAGTCAGAAACATGTTTAGCTTCTGTTTTGTGGTCAGAATGATGTTTGTGCAGAGTTTGACTCTACAAGGAAAGTTTCTCTTAGTTTGTCTGACTTTATAACCTGAAGACATCATTTGTTCAGTCAGTGAGAAGCTGGAGCTGATGACCAATGTTCTAACCAGTTAAATCTCTTGATGCACAGAAAAACCTGCAGTTTTCAAAGACGAGTACATTTTATAAAACTACCACATGTATAAAAAGACCAGAGGACAAAGACAAATACTGAAGAATCAACAGACTTTTAGTGATGATTTTTTGTGTTCTCATTTTAAAAACTTAAAAATGTTCCATTGCAAACATTTAGACAAAGATGCTACAGTTCATAAAAACAATACAATGATTTAGACATAAATTAACTGTAGATATAACATTGTTGTATCATGTTGTGTGTAGTGAATTTGAGTATTTATACTATGAGTACACCAATCCTGTGGGTTTGGTTTGAGAAGTTTCAGCTGTAGAAACTAAAAAAACATAAATAAATATTCAGAAATCTGGTTTTTGAAGTGGTTTTCTGCTTGAATATTACATTTAACAAGACCTGAACAGATTTCTACAGGAACTTTATTTATGAAACACGTGGAACAAATCTGAACCAGACTTTACCATCATAGTATCAACATTAATAATATTTCAAATATTTTGTTTTCTTTGTGAAGTACTATGGTACAACATGTACATTTTGAAGCATTTACTTAGTACTTTAACTTGGGAAAAAAATTTAAATGGGTACATCAACCACTACTGGAGCAGTTTGTTAGCAACTACTTCCCTCTTTGCTTGAGTACTAACCAACTAAAAACTAAAAGGCTTCGTGTCTGTAAAAAAGGTGAAAACAACCGTAAAAAAGAAAGTAGCAGTTTAGTTACAATCTAAATAAAAATAATGTATAATAAATAAGTGTGAAGCAAGAAACAGCATAAACCTGAGTTTGGGGAAGTAGTTTCTTGTCCATCTTTGACTTTACCATCAGTTTTAAGTGTTTTTTGACAGGAAACTGATCTTTGACACTGATGGTGTTAAACACCCATGTCACACCACTCCTTAGATTTCTACACTGGCTTCCTGTAGCTGCTAACATCAGCTTCAAAGCTCTGTGTCTTGCTCACAGGTTGGTTAATTTGACAGTTCGCGCTTACTTCAACTCACTCACTTAAGTCTACAATCCTTCTCGCCCGCTGCGATCTGCCAACGAACGACGTTTGGTGGTCCCAGCACCGCACAGAAGACACCAAGCAAAACTGTTTAGCGCAATGATTCCACGATGGTGGAACGAGCAACAAACTCTGCACGCTCAGCAGAATCTCTCCCAATATTCAAAAAACTGCTGAAAACAAAACTCTTCCGCATCTTCCTATGCACTTAAATCTCTTTAAAAAAAAAAAAAATCGTTTCTGCTCTTTCTCGCACTTGCATCTCGTGAACTGTGATTTTGCTGCCTTGTACCTCACTTGTAAAAGCATCTGCTAAATGACTAAATTTAAATGTAAATGTAAACCCAAAAATCCACAGTTTGTCTAATCTGTCTCTTCCACACACACACTGAGACCAAGGAGCTGAAGAGCAACCTGTCCCAGGTGGGACTGGCTGACCTGTAGGGAGGGGGAAGCCTAACAAGCCTCACCTGATACATGGTATCAACATCAGCCATAGTGTTTGAAATTACTTTGTGGAGTACTTACACTTTTGTACTTTAACTACATTTTTAAGCATGTACTTAGTAGGTAAACAACTTAAATGGTTACATCTACTAGTGATGAACTAGTTTTTTACAGACTTTGTGTTTTTCCCCTCATGAATAAAAAAGCAGAAGTGTTACGGTCAAGACAAACATAAAAAACAAAAAGTGGCATCACATCTAAATCTGCTTTGCAAAGTTTGTTTGTAAAAATAAAACAGGTTTGTTTCAAGCTAAATAAAAATAATTTCTAATAAATGTCATCATAAACCTTGTTGTAAACAACATAAATTGTTAAAACTTGTTTAATTCAAAAACTTGAGCAACTCGTGTTTGGGGAAGTAGATTATCATCAGTACTTTTTCTACAGTAAACTGCGACACTGACGCTCATTTTGTGAAGTGTTGATATGTGCTTCACATGACTGTTAATTTAAAATAAAAAGACGGGAGAAGAAGAAGAAAGGTGAGTTCTGAATATGATGCTCATAATTTCAGCTGTCCAGGAGGACACACTGGACAGGTCCCCAGTCTGTCAGATATTTGTTAAATGTTCTCAAATGGTGTTTTGTTTTGTTGCAGAGAAAGTTTCCACTGAAGGCAGGATCCTGAAGACTGAGCACAATGAGCTACAGAGAAGGCAACAAGCAGGAATGTGACGGTAAGTCAGTGTGAAGAAGAACTGGGAGGGAAACAAGCATCGAGTGAATTTAAGTCAGAATCCACATTAATGAAGAGACAGAGAAAAGCAGCTGACTGAGGATCAGTGAGTCAATTAACCTGATTTTTAGTCTCAGTCTTTGTAAATGACGATGGTTCTAATGTGTGAGGTCGACTGAAATTGTTGGTTTTGTTCAAATGTCATAGTTAATATATGATCAGAACTGTAACTATCACTGGGATTAAAGATCAGTCCTGGAATTTTGGCCTGACGGGCTCGTCACAGTCGACCGTTCACCAGCTATGTTTGACCAGCTTTACTTGCTACTTACTTCTTATAGTTAAGGTTTCTTTCCACTAGTTTACCTCAATTGTATGAAGCTGAACGTGACGATATGATGCTTTCTGATAAAAATCAAGTATCTAATAATTATTTTCCTTTGCTATTTTTAATCTTTAGAACAAACCTTGAAGGTGTGAATGTTTTAGAAACTGGACGATCAAAAGAGAAAATGATCAGTACATTAATCCTTAATAAAAGTAAACTATTCACCCACTGTCCTGCACAAGATTGTTAAAATTCACCTCAGCTACAACAGTAAAGTGCTGCTGATACTTTCTGCATGAGTAAAACTACGACCACGATATTAAATAGTATAAAAGTCACAGTGGATATTTTCAGTACTTTTAATACTTTATGTACATTTTCCTGATTAAACCTACAAGTGTGGGACTTGTTGTTGTAATGGAGTATTTTCACAGTTTTATTAGTATTAGTTCTTCTACCACTGTACTATACCTACAATTCAGCACTTACACTAACTCAGTAATGTTCTGTACATCAAACATGAAAAAGGTTCTTTAATTCTCGTTCCCCTTAAAGTGTTTTTCTCTGAGCAAATAGAGTCAACAGCTGCTGTTTATTGATCCTGTTGCTTCTCTTTACTGCTGCCTGTTCAACTGCTGCTGTGTCCTTTTGTCTCCGTCTCCAACAGAAGATTCTGTCCCTGTCTTTCTCCCTCATCACTCTGATGTCCATGTTTTGTTGACCTGAAGCAGCTTGGAAGGTGGGTACTGCACAAGTACTGTTAGAAAACATGTTTGCCTCCAGCTGCAAAGCTTTGTGTGTGTGTGTGTGTGTGTGTGTGTGTGTGTGTGTGTGTGTGTGTGTGTGTGTGTGTGTGTGTGTGTGTGTGTGAGACTTGGAGAAGGAGAAGGGAGCTGGTCAAAGCACGATGTGACTGGTTCATTACAGGCGGCAGCAGCTCACTGAACCTGGAGCAGCCAGATGACCAGTCCATGTCTGACTATCAAACACACAAAAAGCAGCGTGATAGGGCGTCTAAAGATGTGCTCATATAAAATATTAATATCATCACAGTCAAACAGCAGAAGAAACCAGACAAATGTTTTATGCTGTTGTAGGATAAACTTCATCTTCCAGCTTAAAGAGTTTAGATGTCAAGTTAAACTTTAAAATGTTTGGTACTGAAAACAGAAATACTTCCACAAGATTAATACCATTTAAAAAATGAACTTCCTCTTCTTTAAGACCATAGTTTGAAGTTATTGAAGTCATATCCAGGAACTCACAGTAAAAGAACATTAAACAGCAGGTCAGTGTTTTTACTGCACAGGTTTCAGGTTTGTGCTGATTAGATTAAAACTTTATTTAACTATTAAAATTTTTTCAGTCTGAGAAAAATACTTGAGGACATAAAAACAAAAATATATAACCATTACACAAACACAAATCAGTGCTTATTAAAACAAGAATGATCACAAGCAAAATATTTGATATTTCTAAGGGAATAAAATCTTCCAGCAACAATGTGCTGCTCTTCATCTGAATAATGAGGGATTTAGTATCAGACCAGTTTGTCCTCATATGTATTTGGACAGTAACAGTTTTCATCAGTTGGTCTCTGTAGGCCACCACAGGGAATCTGAAATGACTTAATGAATATTAGTCACAGTGGTGATGGTCATGGAGACTAACAGCTGAAAGAGCTACAGGATAAATTATCCAATTGTCTGTTTGTGCTATAAGCAAAATCTTTTGAATAAAAATGTGTGTTTCTCCAATATTCAACCTCAGAACTTGATTTGAAACAATCAGCAGCAACAAATTGAATCCTTCCAGAGAAAACAGATTTAGGGTTGAACTTTTTTCACTGGACGGTGTTTGATGAGGTAAAATCAGAAGGTTGTTATCATTTCTGATTGTAGCGTCCAGTCAGAAATTTGAAGTCTTACTGATGGTCTGATAATAGTTTATTTTCTTTATCCTTTTCCTCAAACCAACGTAAGAGCTACACAAAGTAAACACAGACAAAACAATAAATTCAAACCATATTAGACCGTTAATACGTCGTATAGCAGTTTTACGTTAAGCTAACATAAAGACAATTTAGCAACTTAATCAACACAAAATTCAAATGTCTTACAAATTTATAAAAATCATAAAACCAACCTTGTTACCACTTTCAACTGGAGCTAAACACAAAAAGACACTATCCGTAACCGTCTCCTTAATGTCTTTAGTCTCGTTTTATTTCTCCGTTTGTTGCCTTTTACCGTCTTATACCGTTGTTAAGTTTCGTTCTTTTTTATGCGTTAGCTGTCTTTTCAAAATAAAACACATCCGTCTTACAGGAAGTTATAAAAGTAAAAGCCACGAAAAAAATCAAAGGTTTGAACTGGGCACATTAGCAGGAGAAAAACATTTTAAGCACGTTGCAGTGATGACGGCTGCATTTTATAGAAGAGCTGCTGATATTACTGTGTCCACCCTCTGAACTCTTCTGTGTTCTCACATGTGTCTCCTCTATATGTTCAAAAGGTGAAGCTGCTGCAAGCAGAAGGTCAAAGGTCACATCAGACAGAGTGGCCCTGCTGGTTCTCGGTGTTCTCCTGGCAGTAACTGGAGTTGTGAGATAGTAAAACTGCATCTGTAAAAGAGAAAACTTCACTTTCTCTGATTGTCTCAATTAAAACAAAAACTTTCTCTCTATATGAATCAAACATAAAGAGTGATTCTGTCACCTGACTGATGTCTTTGCTGTAAACCTTTACAGATGAACCATGTCAGAAGTGTGAAGAAGGCTGGGAGCTACATGGAGGAAAGTGTTATTATTTCTCCAACAAACCTTCATCCTGGAACCAGAGCAGAGAAGATTGTGTCCATCATGGAGGAGATCTGGTTAAGATCGACAGCAGAGAGGAGCAGGTATAAAACACTGCAGCAGCTTCATGTTCTCACATATTTGATCACATAAGTTTTATTATCTCAGCACAGAAAAGTCACAGAGTCATTTTCACCACCTCTGATTGTTCAGTCATTCCTGGAGAAACGTTTGAGAAACAAAATGATTTAACACGAGGACAAGTTCTGGATCGGACTGACAGACTCACAGGAAGAAGGCAGATGGTTGTGGGTGGATGGATCAGAACTGGGCACAAGGTTTAACTGTTGTAAAAACATGTTTATTTTTAATCTCAGATTTACCAGTTTTATTGACCCTGATCTGTGTTTCACATCTTTTAGTTTGACTTTTTGGATAAGAAAAGAGCCAGACAACTGGAAAGCAAACAATGGGGAAAATCCTGATGGAGAGGACTGTGTGAGGATGGGGGAGAAAGGAGGAGCTGTAGACCTGAAGTGTTGGTTTGATCACTTCTGCAACAACCCTCACAAAAGTATATGTGAGAAAGCAGCACAAACTGGACGTTATGTTTGTAATTGTAGTTTGTAATACAGTGAAGCTTTAGTCATCAGCTCCATTAGAAATCTCAGTACAGGATGCAGAACATGGAGCAATGCTGTTTGTAGAAAACTAATGTCACAAACAATGTGAGATGTTGCAAACATTTAAAGATCCACAGTCACAAATAAAAATACTTTGCTTTGAATCATTTTGAGTCTGAATGTACAGGGGAAAATTTCTCTGAGTGTTTCTCACTTTCTCACAGATTTACAGCACAAATATGTTTTCTGAGACGTTAGTGAGAAGCTGGTGGGACAGGGATGGTTGGAAAACCAGCAGCACAGGGCTCTAGAGGACTGGAGTTAATGCTCACTGTTTTAATAGTTATTAATAACTATGTTTGTCCATTTACTAATCTAATCATCAGCGATTTCACTATGAAAGTGTTTCCTGAAAACATTTTTACAACTGGTGCTACAGTTCATAAATACAATAAAACAATTTAGACATAAATTGAATAAAATGTAACCACTGTGTTTCACGTTGTGTGTAGTAGTGTGAGTATTTATACTATTGTGAGTACACAAATCCTGTCTCCTAAAGCTCACGGTGAACAGATGGGGCTGCAGGTCTGGTTAGAAATCAAAATAACACAAGTACATTTACAGCATACACCTAGTACTTCAACTTAGTAGTTCTTTTTACCAAGTACTTGCACCTTTGCTTGTGAACTTCCCCTCATGATCAAAAAGGAAAAACAGTTAGGGCCAGTAAAAACAGCTAAAGAACACAAGGTGGCAGCACATCTACATCTGCTTTACAAAGGCTGTATGAAAAAAAAAAAAAAAGAATTTTGTCCATCCATTATTAGCACAATGAGCTACAGAGAAGGCAAGAAGCAGGAATGTGACGGTAAGTCAGTGTGAAGAAGAACTGGGAGGGAAACAAGCATCGAGTGAGGATCAGTAAGCCAAGTATATACAGTAAGTCTCAGAGTGTGTGTGTGTGTGTGTATGTATATATATATATATATATATATATATATATATATATATATATATATATATATATATATATATATATATATATATATATATATATATATATATATATATATATATATATATATATATATATATATATATATATAAAATTTTGTTCAAATATCATAGTTAAAATATGATCAGAACTGTAACTATCACTGGGATTAAAGATCAGTCCTGGACTTTTGGCCTGACGGGCTCCTCACAGTCGACCGTTCACCAGCTATGTTTGACCACATTTACTTGATACTTACTTCTTATAGTTAAGGTTTCTTTCCACTAGATTACCTCAATTGTTTGAAGCTGAACGTGACGATATGATGCTTTCTGATAAAAATTAAGTATCTAATAATATGTTATCATTTCTGATGACGGCTGCATTTTATAGAAGAGCTGCTGATGTTACTGTGTCCACCCTCTGCACTCTTCTGTTTTCTCACATGTGTCTCCTCTAAATGTTCAACAGGTGAAGCTGCTGCAAACAGAAGGTCAAAGGTCACATCAGAGAGAGTGGCCCTGCTGGTTCTCAGTGGTCTCCTGGCAGCTGCTGCCATTGTTATTTACCGTCTCTGTGAGTTTGTACAGTTTTATTCATGTAGTTGTAATTTAAAAATGATAAAGCAGCAGTAAGTAATAAACTAATTTGCTCTTTTGGAACAAAAACTCTTTTCAGAGAATTCTTATTAAATAAACATCATCATTATGATGTAATATTTGGGGCATCTGCAGCTCAGTTGGTAAAGGCAGTGGTCCACAGACTACTAGGATTTGAAACTGTCTCATAACTTTGCCAGGTGAACACCAGACTTAATTTTTTAAAAATCCTTATTTCCAACAGATGATCAATATCAAGCTACAATTCATCGTTTTTTTTTTCTGTTCTGCTCATTTCATTGAAGTGTGAACAAAATTTGGATTTTAACAAATGATTAATTAAAAATAATTAAAATTAAATCCAAGCCATTACACAAATGCTTAAGACATCTCTCACAGCAGACACCTTCCCCCCACATTTAAACAGGCTCTAGTTGCCAACTACTGGAACTAGCTTCTCTCTTTTAATCCATGTGAACTACCAGATCCTCCTGTCCACACTCTCTGATTTTGGCATCAGCGGTGCAGCTCTGGCCTGGCTCAGGTCTCACCCATCTGGATGAATCTTCAAGGTTTCTGGACAGAGGCACATTTCTAACCCTCACAGCTTCTCCACCTGTGTGCTGCAGGTCATCCCTGCCTTCCATAGTCCACTTACTCAGATGTTCCTATTGCCGTCACAAGGCTCCCTTTGTCCTTTCCACTGGATGTCTGTTTAGATGAGAGGGGAACATCTTCAAAATAAATCCCCCCGATACTGTGAGATTCCAACACACACACACACACACACACACACACACACACACACAGGGATTCAAGTGCAAGAACCAACATAAGACAGGAAGTGCAGAAGAAGATTTATTACCAAAGACTATAAAATGAACTTACAGCAGACAGGCAAAGGTCATAAAGTCCAGGTCAGTCCAGACGAGAACCAGCCAGCGCCTCCATTCTTCACGCCAATTTGAGAGTGAGGAGCTCTCTGTTTCCAATGTCGTAGTTCTTCTCAGCCTTCAAGCATCAGAGAAGAAGGTGTAGGGATGCACCTCGTTGTCTGCTCCCAATCGTTGGGACAACACCGCTTCCACCCCAGTGCCACAGGCATCGACCTCCACGATGAATTGCCTCTTGGTGTCCGGGAGTGTGAGGATAAAACCGGTGGTGAATAATGTCTTGAGGGGGTTGAATGCTTCCCATCTGCCCCTCCTCCCCACACAAAGGAGGTCTTGGTGGAGGTGAGTGCATGCAAAGGGGCCACTACATTACTGTAACCCCTGATGAATTGTCTGCAAAAGTTTGCAAAGCCTGAAAACCTTTGCAACTGTTTCCGGTCTGTGATAACTGGCCACTCCACAACTGTCCTTACCTGCAGCACTGCTACCACTGCAAAAGGTGGTTGCATTGCATAAATCAAGCTGTGAAAATGGTAGCACCGTGCAGCAACTCAAAGGCTGATGACATAAGGGGAAGGGGATACTTATTCTTAACAGTAATCTAATTTACCTCCTGGTAATGTATACATGGTCTAAGCCCCACATTACTGGGAGGAGACTCAGCCGCAAGTAAGCAATTAGCCAGACAAAATGGACTCATAATTTTGTTGGAGGCCCAACTAATTTGTGGGTTGTGAATGAATAACCAAGGAGAACCTACCAACAGCAGTGTATTTGGGCAATTGTACACAAATAGTGAACTCAGTTAGTGATGGAATTTTCACAGATAGTAATAAACTGAATGTGATGAGTTACACGATTATCTGAAGCTTTTACCTGAAGTCAGGCAGAAACTTCCATTGATGAAGTTGGCATCAGAGCCAGAGTCCATAAAGGCAGCACACTCCTTGGATGCCAGGGGAGCAGTGATGAGGGCTGGAACAGCAGGTCTTTGTGGGGAGTTTAGCTGAGAGGAACGGCTGGTCTGGCCGATTAACGGGCACTGATGAGCTCTGTGTCCAGACTCCCCACAACAAAGACACAACCCGTTGATTAGCCGTCGTTGTCGTTCGCTAGCAGGCAGCCTCGACCTCCCCACCTGCATGGGTTCCTCGAGAGGGGGTTTGACTCGCTCGAATGGCTGAGGAATAAATAGTGTGGAGCGAGCGGAAGGTGGATCCGTAACCTGACGACACTTACTCGGTCGTCCCTCCGAGTCACGCTCCCTCTGACGTTCCTGGACGCTGCTACTCTGCGAGGCGCTGATGGGTTGAACACGAAGGTTAGTTCGTTAGCAAATGCCTCAAAAGACTGACAACACGCGGACCTGTTCTCCCATTCCGCGTCCCCCAAGCGCGCGCTTTCCCCGAGAGTAGGAAGATAGTATAAATGTCACCCTGCTGCGCTCCGTGGGGGGTGTAAGGGGCTGCGGCTCCAAGAAGCAAACGGGCGGCATTTACTGGCATCTCGACAAAAGCGTTCAGGTGGTGCCATCCTACACTCGGAGGAAGCAACAAAACTAGACGCGCCTGTTCGAAACCCCCGCACAACGAATCTAACTTACGAAAATTTTCCTGGACTCCTGCTGTGTTGGGCTCAGTTGAGCCTCCTGGGACCGTCATGCTCCCTGTACTCGTCCTGACTCTGCTGAATCCATGGTTTGCTAGTGTTTACTGTGAGACTCCAACACACACGGGGATTCAAGTGCAAGAGCCAACAGGAGACCGGACGTGCAGAAGATGATTTATTAACAAAGAATATAAAATGAACTCACAGCAGGCAGGAAAAGGAAATAAAACAATCAGAAAATGCTCATTACAGAAAGTAGGAGGAACTAACAAAAGTAACTGACCAATCTCAGGACCAATACAGGTCTACTTGTGGTTCCCAGAATTTCCAAAGGTAGAATGGGAGCCAGAGCCTTTAGCTATCAAGCTCCTCATCTGTGGAACCAGGTCCCAGTTCTGACTCGGGAAGCAGACACCCTCTCTACTTTTAAGTCTAGGCTCAAAACCTTCCTCTTTCATAAAGCTTATACTTAGTTATAGTTATGCTACCTAGACTGCTGGATGACCTTCCTCCTCTTACGCCACAATTGTCACTACTGTATGACATTAACTGTGTGTGTTTTCTCCCGTAGTTGTCTCCTTCTCTGTCTCCCTCTCTCTGTCCCTTTCTGCAAGTGTCCCGGCTTTGAAGCTGTGTGTTTTCCAGTGTGCAGCTACTGGTCCTACCAACCTGCCTAATGTTTTGTTGTTGCTTTTGTTGCTCTTTTTCCTTTTCTCTCTTCACTTCCCACTCACCCCAACCGGTCAAGGCAGATGGCTGCTGACCCTGAGCCTGATTCTGCTGGAGGTTTCTTCCATTAAAGGGAGTATTTTTTCTCCACTGTGGCCTAGGGCTTGATCCAGGGGGAATTGTTGCGTTCACTCTATTGATCTTTATAGTCTTGACTCTATTCTGTAAAGTGCCTTGACATGACTTTTTTGTGAATTGGCGCTATATTTATAAAGTTGAATTGAATTGAATTCAAACAAAACCGAGTTAACTAACTAACAAAATAAACTTCAAGACTGACTAACGCACTAGGAAGGTTTCTAAAGCTGGTGATCGGGAAACAGGACACACACTAGCAGTAAACAATAGGGATTGAAGTCCTTATAAAACAAGAATAAATGGATGATGTGAAACAGCTGTGTTGACCGGTGCCAGCTGAGAAAGAGAAAGCCAAGAGGGACTGGAGACAGACTGGGGTGGAACTAAGTGATGGGAAGCCTCAGCTGGAGGGGAGGAGAACTGCGGGGAGACATACAGACACAGGATAAAAAAACAAAGAGAAAGAAACAAATTAAATCTTAATTAAAGAAAAAAAACCACAGTCTGCAGCCTGACTGCCAGTATTTAAGAAGACAAAACTTCCTATTCACTTAAACTATTGAAATAAACATCCGATCTGTCTGATCCAGCACGTGTGTCTCATAAAACAGAAACATTTCTTCTCATAGCACCATGCTTTTGAATCATTTTGTTTTATTTAAAGAGAAAAACTTTATTAAACATTGTGGAAAGAGCAGTGAAGGAAAATTAAACTTGAGTCCTAATTATGATGCTCATTCGGCTGTTTAAACCATTTTCTTCATAAATTTGTTGTGTGATCTATTTGAGTGTGATTGAAACGTGTGAAATGTTTTATGTGGCGAACGACATTTTCTCATCGACTACCTCAACTACAAATAAGATCAACAGGAAGAGGAACACAAACTGTGAGACAAAGCTTCCGGTTAAACGCTGACTTTAACCAAAATGAAATTAACTAACTGACACCACACATAATTTAAAAGCCAACAAGGAAATGACAATAAAAGGCGGAACTGTCAGCAGACTGGGTAAGAAGTTGTAGCAAAAAGAGGAAACCAAACGAGGTAATTTTGCGTTGGGGCAACTTGATCAATGTTGTATGGTCCCAATACAGTAACAGTAATAATAATAATAGTAAGAAGAATAAGAAGAAGATGAAGAATAGTTACATTCTGTATGGGGACATGGGCTTTGTTCATACTGACATGATGAAAGTTCAAGTGTAGTAAATAGAAGTTGTGTGTTGATATTATAATAAATTATTAATAGTGAGCAAATCGATATCTACACAGTGTTTTTGTCTGTGCCAAACACTATGAGTCTGAAAACAGTGAAGGTTGAAGCTGTGGAGGTGGTGGTGGGTGGTTCTATACTTTATGGTATAGGGGAGGAGATATAATCATACCCTGATCCTTTTGACCCTAAAGGTGTAGATGGGGGAGGGGACTGTGGCTCTGCTCTGCTGATCCACAGTAGAATTTGTCTACTGCTCATTTTAGTTTCATTTTAGTTTTTCGTTTACCAAAAGTTTCCTCTGCAGACTGTTAGTCTCTGGATCAGCGGTGGAGGAGGGAGTTTTTTTGTTTAAATATAGAGAAGAAAAACTCAACCCTTAACTATTTTTCTTCTATTTACTTGTCAGAAGTAAAAAAAAACTACATTTCCAGTTTACAGTTTCCCTTCTTCTATTATCTCCCATGTTGTAAGATAGCATGATTTGTGTAAACAAAGAAAGTGAAGCATTTATTCAGAGACCTTTGCTGAGTAAGAAAAAATGACATATAATAAGGAACAAGGCTCATGTTTTCTTCCTTCCTCAGAATAAAGATGTATTTTAACTCTACTCGGTGAAACGTGTTTCAGTTCTTCATAAACCACACTGATGGTCACACAGCAGGAAAATGTCTGAACCTGAAGTTTTATATTCTGATGTCAGGTTCGCGAGAGCGAGGGAAAATGGCAAAGGTGAGTGTTAAATTCCTTATGTATCTTAATGATTTATAGAAAGAAAAAGATATAAAGTAAATGAAAAAAGTCATTTAGAGAGATAACAACTAGTCTTATGTTCATGGTAACATAAAACACACATAAAAGTAATTTAAAGAGATGCTTCATTTGTTTGACAGAGTTTTAGGCAAATCTGAAACATTTGCAATGCATTTAGCACAAAAGCTGTCTGCTTTTGTGTTGCAGAGGCCACTTCTTCATCAGAACAAACCACTTAATCTGAATTCAATATGTTGAAAACTCAGCCACCTGCAGAGCAGCCTGGTGGGTAATAAACTGTATTAATAAACAGTCATCGTGAGATAAAGTAACAAGATCACAGCACCTTGTTACAGTAGTAAATATTTCCTGCCTTTGCTAACACACTAGATCCGAGTTAACCGAATATATTTACGTTTGCTGCTCTTTGTTAAATTTAAGAAGATATGCGAAAATATCAGCTGAAACATTTTGAACTTTTTTGTTTTATACTTTATCAAATTAGAAAGTATTTGTTAAGGCAAATGATAATGAAACTAATTGTTATTCACAGTCCTTCATGAACAATAAATCATTTACAACAGATAAAACATAACATTTCCGTTACTTTCGTGCTATTGCATAAAAAAGAACATTTAAATATTAAATCCTAATACTATATTACAGTTTATTATATAATGTAACTGGTTTAAACAAACATTTTCCTTCTATCTCTGTCAATATTCTCTGTTTTTAGCAAATGTTTTCATGGAAATAATGAAATAACCAGTCAGATGTCAAGTTTAGTGTGAAATGGAGTGAAGAGAAGAAGTTAGTGCTGAGGAAAACAAATGAGGAAGTGACCATGAAGAGGACTTATGGTACATATACATTTAATAAACTGCTACACAAACTTTCAAACCTGTTTGGTATAAATGGTATAAATGTGTAAATGGATAAATGTGTAAATAAATAAATAAACTGAATTTAAGGTTGATCAGTGACAATAGAAACAGCTTCTGTTGCTCTGTTGGTAAAACACACTGTGACCTGCCACTGTAACAATGACTAATTACATGCTCTAAACTAATGCAACCGCAAGGGGGCACAAGCCAGTGTCTTCTTGTGCCAGTCCCAAGTCTGGATAAATGCAGAGGGTTGTGTCAGGAACGGCATCCGACATTAAACACATGCCAAATTAAACATGCGAATCGTGACAATGACTTCCATACCGGATCGGTCGGGGCCCGGGTTAACAACGACCGCCACCGGTGCTGTTGACCTACAGGGTACCGGTGGAAATTGGACTACTTTTGGTCAAAGACGAAGAAGAAGAGGAGGAAGGTGTGTTCGTAGGCAGAGAGAGAAGAGGAAAGCTAAGAATGTAGGAATGACAGTAGGGACTTTGAATGTTGGTACTATGACAGGGAAGGCTAGGGAGTTGATCGACATGATGCAGAGAAGGAAGGTGGACATACTGTGTGTCCAGGAGACCAGGTGGAAAGGTAGCAAGGCTAGAAGCTTAGGAGCAGGGTTCAAGTTGTTTTACCATGGGTCAGATAGGAGGAGATACGGAGTAGGAGTTATCCTGAAAGAGGAGTTGGTGAGGAATGTTCTAGAGGTGTTGAGAGTTTCAGTCAGGTTGATGAGTCTGAAGCTGGAAATTTGAAGGGGTGATGTTCAATGTTGTGAGTGGTTATGCCCCACAGGTAGGATGTTATTTAGAAGAGAAGGAGAAATTCTGGAATGAGTTAGATGAAGTGATGCAGAGCATCCCCAGAGGTGAGAGAGTGGTGATTGGTGCAGATTTCAATGGGCATGTAGGTGAAGGGAACAGAGGTGATGAGACTGTTATGGGCAGGTTTGGTCTTCAGGACAGGAACGCAGAAGGACAGATGGTGGTCGACTTTGCAAAGAGGATGGAAATGGCTGTAGTGAACACTTTCTTTCAGAAGAGACAGGAAGATCGGGTAACGTACAAGAGCGGAGGTAGAAGCACTCAGGTGGACTACATCTTGTGTAGAAGCTGTAATCTGAAGGAGATCAGTGACGGTAAAGTATTGGTAGGGGAGAGCGTAGCCAGACAACACAGAATGGTGGGCGTAAAATGATGCTGGTGGTGAGGAAGATGAAAAGGACTAAGGCAGAGCAGAGGATGAAGTGGTGGAAGTTGAAAAAGGAAGAATGTCGCATAGTTTTCAGGGAGGAGCTGAGACAGACTCTGGGTGGTTTGGAGGTGCTTCTAGATGACTGGACCACTACAGCTAATGTGATCAGTGAGACAGGTAGGAGGGTACTCAGTGTGTCATCTGGAAAGAGGAAAGTGGACAAGGAGACTTGGTGGTGGAACGAAGAAGTTCAGGAGTGTATAGGTTGGACACTAAGGAGGGAGAGGTGGATTTGTACAGGTTGGCCAGACAAAGAGATGAGACAAACGATGAAGTTGTGGGAAAGAGTAGTGGAAGCTCGGCTAAGGGCAGATGTGAGCATTTGTGAACAGCAATATGGTTTTATGCCTAGAAAGAGTCCAACAGATGCAGTATTTGTTTTGAGGATGCTGATGGAGAAGTACAGAGAGGGTCATAGGGAATCTGACTTTGCTGATAGTCTTTTATCACACAACACACCTGACACTTTTCTCCACCCGTTCCAACCTGCCTGCACTCGCCTCTTCACCTCTTTTCCACACTCACTGTTGCTCTAAACTGCTTTTGTCCCTCTCATTGACACACATGTATTCTGTCTTGCTGCGGCTAAGCTTCATTCCTCTGTTTTCCAGAGCAGACCTCCACCTCTCTAGATTTACCTCCCCCTGCTCCCTGCTCTCACTACAAATCACAATGTCATCTGCAAACATCATAATCCATGGAGATTCCTGTCTAACCTCATCTGTCAGCCCGTCCATCACCAGAGCAAACAAGAAGGGGCTCAGAGCTGATCCTTGATGCAGACCCACCTCCACCTTGAACTCCTCTGTCACACCTACAGCACCTCACCACTGTCTTACAGCTCTCATACATGTCCCGCACCAACATACTTCTCTGCCGCTCCAGACGTCCTCATACAATACCACAGCTCCTCTCTCTGCACCCTGTCATACGCTTTCTCTAAATCTACGAAGACACAATGCAACTCCCTATGACCCTCTCTGTACTTCTCCATCAGCGTCCTCAAAGCAAATACTGCATCTGTTGTACTCTTTCTAGGCATGAAACCATATTGCTGCTCACAAATACTCACCTCTGCCCTTAGCCGAGCTTCCACTACTCTTTCCCACAACTTCTTTGTTTGGCTCATCAGCTTTATTCCTCTGTAGTTGCCACAGCTCTGCACATCTCCCTTGTTCTTAAAAATCGGCACCAGTACACTTCTCCTCCAGTCCTCAGCATCCTCTCACTCTCCAAGATCTTCTTAAACAAACTAGTCAGAAACTCTACTGCCACCTCTCCTGGACACTTCCATACCTCCACAGGTTTGTCATCAGGACCAACTGCCTTTCCACTCTTAATCCTCTTCAATGTCCTCCTCACTTCACTCTTACTAATCTTTGCTACTTCCTGTTCCCAACCAGTCACCTCTTCTACTCTTCGTTCCCTTTCATTTTCCTCATTCATCAACTCTTCAAAGTTCTCCTTCCATCTTCCCATCACACTCCTGGCACCTGTCAATACATTTCCATCCTTATCTTTAATCACACTAACCTGCTTCACATCCTTTCCATCTCTATCTCTTTGTCTGGCCAACCTGTACAAATCCACCTCTCCCTCTTTAGTGTCCAACCTAACATACAAGTCCTCATATGCTCTTTGTTTGGCCTTTGCCACCTCTACCTTCACCTTACGCTGTATCTCCCTGTGCTCCTGTCTACTCTCTTCAGTCCTCTCAGTGTCCCACTTCTTCTTAGCTAACCTCTTTCTTTGTATACACTCCTGAACTTCCTCGTTCCACCACCAAGTCTCCTTGTCCGCTTTCCTCTTTCCAGATGACACACCGAGTACCCTCCTACCTGTCTCCCTGATCACATTAGCTGTAGGAGTCCAGTCATCTAGAAGCACCTCCAAATCACCCAGGGTCTGTCTCAGCTCCTCCCTGAAAACTATGCGACATTCTTCCTTTTTCAACTTCCACCACTTCGTTCTCTGCTCTGCCTTAGTCCTCTTCATCTTCCTCACCACCAGCATCATTTTACACACCACCATCCTGTGTTGTCTGGCTACACTCTCCCCTACCAATGCTTTACAGTCACTGATCTCTTTCAGATTACAGCGTCTACACAAGATGTCGTCCACCTGAGTGCTTCTACGTCCGCTCTTGTACGTCACTTTATGTTCCTGCCTCTTCTGGAAGAAAGTGTTCACTACAGCCACTTCCATCCTCTTTGCAAGTCAACCACCATCTGACCTTCTGCATTCCTGTCCTGAAGACCAAACCTGCCCATAACAGTCTCATCACCTCTGTTCCCTTCACCTACATGCCCATTGAAATCTGCACCAATCACCACTCTCTCAGCTCTGGGGATGCTCTGCATCACTTCATCTAACTCACTCCAGAATTTCTCCCTTTCTTCTAACTCACATCCTACCTGTGGGGCATAACCACTCACAACATTGAACATCACCCCTTCAACATCCAGCTTCAGACTCATCAACCTGTCTGATACTCTTTTCACCTCTAGAACATTCCTCACCAACTCCTCTTTCAGGATAACTCCTGCTCCAATTCTCTTCCTATCTGACCCATGGTAGAACAACTTGAACCCTGCTCCTAAGCTTCTAGCCTTGCTACCTTTCCACCTGGTCTCCTGGACACACAGTATGTCCACCTTCCTTTTCTGCATCATGTCGATCAACTCTCTTACCTTCCCCGTCATAGTACCAACATTCAAAGTCCCTACTGTCAGTCCTACATTCTTAGTTTTCCTCTTCTCTCTCTGCCTACGAACACACCTTCCTCCTCTTCTTCTTCGTCTTCGACCAACAGTAGTCCAATTTCCACTGGTACCCTGTAGGTCAACAGCACCAGTGGCGGTCGTTGTTAACTTGGGCCCCGACCGATCCGGTATGGAAGTCTTTGTCACGAAAATGTACTAGATGAACTTCATCTGTACTGCACAAGAATTTCCATAATAATAAACAGAATAAAAAAGACATCATACAACAAGAACAAACAGAAAAATGCCAGCAGGATTCAGTTTTTAAAAGAGGTTTAATTTTAATTTAACTTCTAAAGTAAAACAGATGGTAAAGATGGCTGCTACAATAACAAGAGGTTGTTTTTATTTGGAGAGAAGAACAAATTTAACATGTTCAAATGTTTAGTGTCAGAACACAAGGGGAGGACACGTTATTAAATCTTTATCATTTCTATCTCTTTGACCTTTTCAGCAGCTTCCCAACAAGTGGAGTCAAACAAAAGGTCAAAGGTCACATCAGACAGAGTGTCCCTGCTGGTCCTCAGTGTTCTCCTCACAGTTGCTGTCATTGGTCTCTGCGTTGTCTGTGAGTTGTGTCAATACATATGAATTGACATTAAGGGACATTTAACAAACAAAACCAAAGTAATTCTTGTTCTTATTTGTGTTGTTCTGGAATAAAACCTAGTTCAGTTCATACACTGTCACTTCCAGACATTTTGGAAGTGTTAGTCCACTTGTGTACTTTACTTTGCAGTAAAGATACTTGGGGGATCTGATACAAACAGCTGTGATCTATGTGGTTTCTTTGTTGTTAATCAGGTTTTGATCATTTCCAAACCAAGAAAACTCTTCAAACACTGAAAACTGAAAACGAAGCCATGAAGAAAAATCTCACAGGTAAGACTGTCAGGGTTTGAATCTGTACAACTATCGTTCATCTTTATTTCCAACAAAAGACCAATATTAATGCATTTTTTATTAACTTTTTGTTTGTTTTCTGATCTGCTCATTTGAAAAAAGTGCAAACAATATTTTTTTTCTGTTCATAAAAAAGTGATGATTCTGAAAAAAATATTTAATTTTAATCAGTAATTTATCTTCTTTCATAACAGAACGTCTCTCTGAAATAAATCAATGCACCAGGCTGCAGCCTATGTGCCCAGAAGCTACTGAAGTTAATACTAGTAAGTTATGGATTTGTCTTTTTCACAGATGATTAATAAACAGTGATAAATAACAGACACAGTGAGTCAGTCAGTGATGTATTTATGTTGCACTAGTTCAGACTGTATACTGCAGTAACTGGAGTTGTGAGATAGTAAAACTGCATCTCTGAAGGAGCAAACTTCACTTTCTCTGATTGTCTCAGTTAAAACTCAAACTCTCTCTCTATGTAAATTAAACATAAAGAGTGATTCTGTCACCTGACTGATGTCTTAGTTGTAAACTTTTACAGATGAACCATGTCAGAAGTGTGAAGAAGGCTGGGAGCTACATGGAGGAAAGTGTTATTATTTCTCCAACAAACCTTCATCCTGGAACCAGAGCAGAGAAGAATGTGTCCGTCGTGGAGGAGATCTGGTTAAGATCGACAGCAGAGAGGAGCAGGTATAAAACACTGCAGCAGCTTCATGTTCTCACATATTTGATCACATAAGTTTTATTATCTCAGCACAGAAAAGTCACAGTCATTTTCACCACCTCTGATTGTTCAGTCATTCCTGGAGAAACGTTTGAGAAACAAAATGAATGAAGAACAGGACAAGTTCTGGATCGGACTGACAGACTCACAGGAAGAAGGCAGATGGTTGTGGGTTGATGGATCAGAACTGGACACAAGGTTTAACTGTTGTGAAAACCTGTTTCTTTTATTTTTAATCTCAGTTTTACCAGTTTTATTGACCCTGATCTTTTTGTTTCACATCTTTTAGTTTGAGGTTTTGGATAAGAGACGAGCCAGACAACTTTAAAGGAAACAATGGGGAACATCCTGATGGAGAGGACTGTGTGAGGATGGGGGAAAAAAGAGGAGCTGTTGACCTGAAGTGTTGGTTTGATCAGTCCTGCAACAACCCTCACAAAAGTATATGTGAGAAAGCAGCACAAACTGGACGTTATGTTTGTAATTGTAGTTTGTAATACAGTGAAGCTTTAGTCATCAGCTCCATTAACAATCTCAGTACAGGATGCAGAACATGGAGCAATGCTGTTTGTAGAAAACTAATGTCACCAACAATGTGAGATGTTGCAAACATTTAAAGATCCACAGTCAAAACTAAAAATACTGAGTTTGATCTTTTTTCACTAAGAAAATTCTGTGACCTTTTGTAAAAATTCAGTAAATCACATCAACATCTCAAAACTATGAATATGCAAAATGTCTCCTAAGGGAGTGCTCCTTAAGAGGAGCACAAAGAAACGTTCTGTTTCCTCTACAGATCAAAACAGCCTGAAAGTGTCAAATGTTTTTATGAAATGTTTAGCTTCTGTTTTGTGGTCAGAATGATGTTTGTGCAGAGTTTGACTCTACAAGGAAAGTTTCTCTCAGTTTTTTCTGACTTTATAACCTGAAGACATCATTTGTTCAGTCGGTGAGAAGCTGGAGCTGATGACCAATGTTCTAACCAGTTAAATCTCTTGATGCACAGAAAAAACTGCAGTTTTCAACGACGAGTACATTTTATAAAACTACCACATGTAAAAAAAGACCAGAGGACAAAGACAAATACTTACAGTATTTAGTTACAAGCTAAATAAAAGTAATGTAAGATAAATAACTGTGAAGCAAGAAACAGCATAAACCTGAGTTTGGGGAAGTAGTTTCTTGTCCATCTTTGACTTTACCCTCAGTTTTAAGTGTTTTGTAGACAGGAAACTGATCTTTGACACTGACAGTCTCTTAGTGTTAAAGGGACATGTTGATAGAAACTTTATGAAGAGAGAAATTTAAATGTGAGTTCTGTGTAAAAATGCTCATGTTTTTTTCTTACTGTCTCAGCTATTGTATGAAGTTTTGTGTGACAGACTATTAGTGACTATATAAAAAGTACATTTGTTTTGAAGTGATATGTGAGGTTAAAAAATGATGAGCTCATATAAATTATTATCATAGTCAAGAAGCAGAAGAAACAGGGCAACGTGTTTTCTGCTGCTGTTGGTGAAACACGTCATCTTTCAGTAACAGGGGTCAAGTTTTAAAGTGTTTCAGTGTCGACTCAAACTTTAAAAAGCTTGTTGCTAACCTCATTCTCACTTCTACAACATTAAACTGAACAAAAATTAACTTCTTCGTCTTTAAGACCATAGTTAGAAGCTAATGAAGTCAGTTCACTAAGTGGAAACAGTAGTCAGTATTTTTACTGTGTAGGTTTGAGATATTCACTGATCAGTCAGAACTATAACCACCTGGTGGGCTGAATGTTGTGGTGGACTGAGGTCAGGATGGGAAATAAATAAATGTGGCCGTGATCAAGAATCAGAGAACACACCACAGCACAACTTCACCCAAACAGACTAGAACAGATGGCTGCTAACAGGTTTTACCTTAAACACACAAATCCACAGTTTGTTTAATCTGTCTCTTCCACACACACTTTGGGACCAAGGAGCTGAAGAGAAACCTGTCCCATGTGGGACTGGCTGACTTGTAGAGAGGGGGGAAGCCTAACAAGCCTCAACTGATACATGGTATCAACATCATCCATAGTGTTTGAAGTTACTTTGTGGAGTAAAAGTACAAAAGTGTAACTTTTGTACTTTAACTACGTTTTAAGCATGTACTTAGTAGGTAAACAACTTAAATGGTTACATCTACTAGTGATGAAGTAGTTTTTTACAGACTTTGTGTTTTCCCCCTCATTAGTAAAAAAACAGAAGTGTCAGGTCAAGGCAACTATAACTATAAAAAACAAAAAGTGGCAGCACATCTACATCTGCAAACTGAATAATAATCATTCCCTGTTTTTCCAGAACTTAAACTGTTAAAACTTGTTTAATTCCAACACTTGAGCAACTCGTGTTTGGGGAAGTAGTACTTCATCAGTACTTTTTCTACAGTAACCTATCAGGTCTGTGACACTGACGCTCATTTTGTGTTAAAGTGAAGTGTTGATATGTGCCTCAGATGACTGTTAATTTAAAATAAAAAGACGGGAGAAGAAGAAGAAAGGTGAGTTCTGAATATGATGCTCGTAATTTCAGCTGTCCAGGAGGACACACTGGACAGGTCCCCAGTCTGTCAGATATTTGTTAAATTTTATTAAATGGTGTTTTTTTGTTGCAGAGAAAGTTTCCATTGAAGTCAGGATCCTGAGAAGGAAACAAGCAGGAATGTGACGGTAAGTCAGTGTGAAGAAGAACTGGGAGGGAAACAAGCATCGAGTGAATTTAAGTCAGAATCCACATTAATGAAGAGACAGAGAAAAGCAGCTGACTGAGGATCAGTGAGTCAATTAACCTGATCTTTAGTCTCAGTCTTTGTAAAGGACGATGGTTCTGACACTGTTGGTTTTGATGCAGGAAAAATGAAAAAGTCATTTTGTACATTTGTTCAGTTCATATATGATCAGTACTGTAACTATCACTGTAAGTACACAAATAGCATGGTGATGAGGCCTCTAGTGACGTGGTCATATAAACTATTAATATTATCACAGCCAAGAAGCAGAAGAAACAGGAAAAGTGTTTTCTGCTGCCGTTGGCTGAACTTTTCATCTTTTAATAACAAAAGACAAGTTTGATGTTTAAAAAGTTTCAACTCAAACTTTAAAATGCTTGTTACTGAAAACAGTCACACTTTTACAAGTTTGAGATGAATATAAATTAACTTCCTCTTCTTCAAGACTGTAGTTAAAGGTTAATGAAGTCAGTTCCTGGGAGCTACAGTAAAAGGAAACATTACTCAGTATTTTTTCTGCGTCATTCACATTAACCTCTGGGCTTTAATGTCGTGATGGACTGAGCTCAGTGTGGGGAAGAAAAATTATCGAGTGTCTTAACACAGTGCACCACAGTTTACAGCGCTGCTTTTAACAAGTGCTTTTATGTCTACAAATATAAAATTGTAATGGTATTTATGTTCAATGAGTTTTCTAGAACCGTCTAAAGTAAACAGCAACTGGTAAAATTGTGTGAGAGACCACAGGAGAGACGTCTCATTTAGACTAAATATATGTCAGGATCTCTCTGCACTTCCTGTCTGTGGACTTTTATTTTGTGGCCCTTCTCCCTACTTCCTTGGTGGCCTTGGTTCTTTTCCCCAGCTTTGCCCTCGTTGTCCCTCATTGTTTGCACCTGTTCCACCCTCTATTAAACTTCAGTCTTCCCTTCACTCCCCTGCCAGATCCTCGTCGTTGTTAATGTGGTCTCTGCCATCGTGGTTACTGTCTTCGTCGTGGTCACCGCTGTCATTGTCATCACCCTCACCAACCCCTCAGCCTCTGGACTCTAGGTAAAAGCTGTTAGTGTATTTCATGGACTCTTGTTTCTTTTGTCTGAGTTTTGGTGATGGGCCTGCTTGCTGTTTTGTTTTTCCATGTCTTGTTAATTTAGTTTATCTGTTTGTTAGTTTCCTTAGACTTCCTTGTTTGTTTACCTGTGTAGTGGCTTTTGTTTGTCTGTGTCTTATTTATCTGGTTACCCTCTGTTTATCAGTTTTCCTTAGTCCCCCTCCGTGTACTTACCTGTTATTAGTTTTTATGTTTATCCGAGTCTTATTGTTTCCTGAGCCTGTTGTCCTAAGTTACTATCTATTAAGTTCATCCCCCTCATGCTCTGGTCCCTTTGGTTAGTCTGAGTTTTCTTTGTTCTGTATGCGGTTCCTAGTATCCTCCTGTTAGGAGCGACTTCTGTAAATTATTTACATCTGTCAATAAAGCCCCTCGTTATTTGCAATCCCTCTCAAAGTCTCTTCACTTGGGTCCTCCCTTAACCAAAACCCTGACAATATAACCACACAGATCAGTGGGAATAGTGTCTGTTGCACACACATACACTGCAAAACAGCTAAATCACTCAGCCAAGCATAAAGAGAGGGAGAGTGGTCTACAGTATGTGCTGAACCCTGAATCCAGTAGCCACTTAAGCCCCCTCTGTTCAAGGTCCTGCATACAGATGCACGCAGGAAAGAAAAGGTGTTAGACAGGCTACATGGTTCACAATATTTTAAAGCATGTTAAAGCATTTGAACAAAAACTGTCAAAACCCCCATTGAAGCACAAAGCTAAACTCCAGGGAAACAGCAGTTAGTGCTAAAAGATAGGAAAACAACAACTGACTAGAACAGGTGATTGCAAACAACTATTTGATCTCTTGATCCCTCTGTAGTGGAGAACTACAGACCTGTCTCCCTGCTTCCTTTTCTGGCCAAGACAAGTCTTGAGCAGTCTTCAACCAACTCTGACTTCCTTTCCAAGAACAACCTCCTCGACGTCAACCAGTCTGGCTTCAAGAGGGGTCACTCCATAGAAACGGCACTCCTGACTGTTGTGGAATATCTTCAAACTGCAAAAGCCACAGGTCAATCATCTGTCTTAATTCTACTTGATCTATCATCAGCCTTTGACACTGTGAACCATCAGATCCTCTTGTCCACACTCTCTGACTTGGGCATCTCTGGATCAGCTCTAGACTGGCTTCATTCTTACCTATCGGGACGAACCTTCAAGGTATCCTGGCGGGGGCATCTTTCTCACTACCCGTGTGCCGCAGGGCTCAGTTCTTGGTCCTCTCCTCTTCTATCTATACTTCATCCCTAGGTGCCATCATTCACTCACTTGGTCTTTCCTATCACTGCTACGCTGATGACACGCAGCTCTTCCTGTCCTTTCCATCGGACGACTCCACTGTCTCAATGTCTCGCGCATTTCTGCCTGTCTCTCGGACATCTAAGCCTGGAAGAGTGAAAGACATCTTCAACTCAACCTCTCCAAGTCCTTGTCTTCCCAGCCAGACCTTCGACACAACACAACATCAGCATCAACATGGGATCTACAGTGATTGTCCCCACTAAATCGGCCAAAAATCTGGGGGTCGTCATCGACGACCAACTGAGCTTTAAGGAACATGTCTCCTCAGTCTCTAGGGCTTGCAGATTTGCTCTCTACAACATCAGGAAGATCAGATTCTACATCACGGAATATACAACCCAACTCATTGTACAGGCGCTGGTCACATCTTGTATTGATTACTGCAACGCTTTGTTGATGGGGTTACCGGTATCCACAATAAAACCTTTTGCAGATGATCCAAAATGCAGCAGCTCGCCTCATTTTTAATCAGCCAAAAAAGACCTATGTCACACCACTTTTTAGATCTCTACACTGGCTTCCTGTAGCTGCTCGCATCAGGTTCAAAGCTCTGTCTCTTGCTCACAGGTTGGTTAACTCGACAGTTCCCGCTTACCTCAACTCACTCATTCAAGTTTACAATCCTTCCCGCCTGCTGCGCTCTGCCAACGAACCACGTCTGGTGGTCCCAGCACTGCACAGAAGACACCAAGCAAAACTTTTTAGCGCAATGATCAAGCTATCAACAAGTTACCAAACTCTGGACCCTCAGCTGAATCTCTCCCAATTTTCAAAAAAATGCTGAAAACAAAACTCTTCCACATCTTCCTATGCACTTAAATCTCTTTAAAAAAATTAAAATAAAATTTTTCCTTTCTGCTCTTTCTTGCACTTGCATCTCATGGTAAAATCAGAAGGTTGTTATCATTTCTGATGGCGGCTGCATTTTATAGAAGAGCTGCTGATGTTACTGTGTCCTGCACAATAACCCTTTTTTTTAACTATAATAAAGATTTTTTTTTTGTGGAAATCTTCAATCCCTGCCACCGTCTGCCAAATGACTAAATGCAAATGTCCTCAGCAATAAAACATTAGGCGAAGCATCATAAGTAGTTGTAGAATAATATACATCTGGTAGTAACACGAACTTTGTACAAACTTCCTTTGTGAGAAAAACAAACACACACATTTCTTGTTGAACTTGAAATGAGGAGTTCCCCAACACATTAGTTCCAGATGTTAGAAACATCCTTTTAACTCGCATCAAACAAATGATTTAAGTTCTTTAGTAGTGAGGTCACATAAAGTAGCTTTTTATTTCATACGTAAGTAAAGACCACTTTACTGGTAAGTTAGATGTGGATATGCTGCCTCCTTCTGAACTTATTTTACCTCCTGAATACTGTATTTTGTTGCAGGTGTCTTCTTAGTTTTCATAGCTGTCAGACAATATTGTGCAAAAGTCTAAGCCACTATTAGATTTGTTGTTTTAGCAATGCTATAATAACTGTTCACACTTTTTTTTTTTTTTTTTTTTTTTGTTCCTCCAACACTTTTGTGAATGTTTTCTAGGCCTAATCCGCAACTACACAAGGTTATTTTGAGGTTATTGCTGCCAAATGTGGTTGAAGCGGTTATTAAACCCCTTCACTAAGGGGCGTAGTCTATAAAGAGATGAAAGTTGTGACTTTGATAAAGATCAGATCACATTTCCTGACCAATTTATGTACAACTTTTTTTCGAGCATAGATAAAATCTAAATTTAAAGAGGTAGAGTCTCCTTCCTGTTTCTTTGAGTCTAACAGGAGGTTTGTTTCTTGTGGCGAAAACACACTGAGATCCGTCAGTGTTAATTATTACACATGTTGATGGTGAACACAAAGGTTTAATTTAGAAATTCTAAAGAAGGTGAGTCCTAAATATAATGCTCACTTATACCAATAGCTATGTGTAACTAACTATAATGACATTATAAATATATGGTTGAAATGTGTGACAATAATTAAGTTTGGCTTTTTTTGCAGGGAAAGTTTCTGAGACTGAAGTCAGGATCCTGAGCACAATGAGCCACAGAGAAGGTAACAAGCAGGGATGTAAAGTCTTTGACAACCAACCATCAGGTTAATTTTAGCCAAAATCAAGATGCACGACTGTACGTGAGTCTAAATAAGTTCACTCTTTCAGGTCTTTGTAAATATTACAAATACTCAGCAAAACAAGATTGTAGATAAAAGCTGTCAAATGACAGAAACAGACAAAAAAATCTCATTTACAGCTGTTAAATGTATATGTCGGTAACGTTTTATGGATTTAAAGGTTGGCCTAAAGTGATTTTTGGTAACTGATGAGTAGCGGGTACAAACAAATAAAAGGCAGCAAAATGTAGGATCTAGCAGCAGATATGAGTTTGACACGATTAGATAAACTGTAAACACCAACTGCTTAAACCGACTTTGAAGCTTAGTTTTTCTAAGTTTGTCACTTCTAAACTGGTTGACCCAAACTTTAGTTGGGATAGAAAATGTTCATAGGGGTTTTCCAGAGGGAGCCAGTGACAATCTTAGGGTGAGACACCAAATTGGTCTCTCTAGTTCATCTGTGGCTGTGCATTGGATGCCTGTTCTTTTTCATTAAAAAGTCAATATGCATCCAACACATTTACCTTAACTTTGAGAAAAAAACTGGGGGGGCAGTGGGGTGGCCAGCAATTTGATGGAGTTCAGGTGGGAAGGTCCTGTTGAGTTTCAACAATATGTAGGCGTCTAGAGGAAGCCAGGTCAGCGATCTGAACCGTGCTGTGACATGTCCTGTCTAATAGATAATGTCAGCCAAGCTCTGCAGGAGTCCAGACCAGATATGACCAGCGCCTGCACAATGAGATGGGTTAGGTAGGGTCACATCTTTCTGATGTTGTCGAAGGAAAATCTGCTGCCGGAGAGATGAATGAGATGTGATCCATAAAGCTTAGTCTTCAATGATGACCCCACATTTGTGTCGGACTGTGATGAGGAAGTGGAGTCATCTGATGGAAAGGACAAGAATAGCTCTGTCCACCCTCTGCATTCTTCTGTGTTCTCACATGTGTCTCCTCTAAATGTACAACAGGTGAAGCTGCAGAAGGTCAAAGGTCACATCAGAGAGTGTGGCCCTGCTGGTTCTCAGTTGTCTCCTGGCAGCTGCTGCCATTGTTATTTACCGTCTCTGAGTTTGTTTTTATTCATGTTGTTTTACTTTGAAAATAACCAAACAGCTGATTCATTTTATTATTTGGTGGAGTAGAAATGACTTCTGTGAAGGGAAGTAGTAAACATTTTTAAATAAACAGGATTTTTTTCCAGAAACATAACATATTTTATAATAACATAAAAATAACACTTTTACTGACTTTTTTTTTCTGTTTATAATCAGCTTTCTATAATTTACAAATGAAGAAAAGTCTCCGAACTCAAAGACGAGAATGAACCCATGAGGAAAAATTTCATTGGTGAGACCGTCAGGGTTTAAATCTGTTCAGAAGCATCACTTTAACATGCGACACACTGTGGATTAAATATGATCTGTTCTTTTATCTTTACTTTGCTTCCAATAGATGACAGCTTTATTTTCCAGTCACTTATTAGGTTTCTGCTCAGCTCCACAGATCATCCTGATAAATGACTCATCACAGTGAAACGTTTTTAGTCACTTTCAAAATAGAGATCAGCCATTGGATCTTTTTCATGCCGTTATCTTATGATAACAAGATAATTATGTAATTATCTTGGCAGAAGAAAGCTCTTTTTGTCATGATAAGGAGATAATTTAAGGTGTTACAAGATCTTTCTTATGAGCAGTGTGGGGGTGGAGTGGTTAGTGCTGCTGCCTCACAGCAAGAAGGTTGTGGGTTTCTGTCCCCAGCTGACCATAGCCTCAGTGAAGGCCCTGAGATAAACTGGAGACCTGTCCATGGTGGATCAAGCCTATTAATTAAGCCTAATACTATAATTAACAAATGTACATTTGTATTTTGTGCAGGTCCAAAGTGTAAAAGAGGCTGGGAGCAACATGGAGGTAAGTGTTACCTTTTTTCCACCAATGGTATGTCGTGGAAAAGGAGCAGACGTTTCTGTCAACAGCAAGGAGGAGATCTGGTTAAGATCAACAGCAGGGAAGAGCAGGTATAAAACACTGCACCACAATCTTACAGCTGTACGTTTATCATCTTTACACTGAAAAGACACAGAGTAGATTTAAACAACTCTTCCTGTTCAGTCATTCCTGGAGAACCAGCTGAGGAAAGAAATGAACTTTGATGATAAGTTCTGCATCGGACTGACAGACTCAGAGGAAGAAGGCAGATGGTTGTGGGTGGATGGATCAGAACTGGACACAAGGTTTGGTAGAAACTTTTTTTGTATTGTCAAACCAGTTTCATTGTACGTTGCTCATCTATTCTGTTCATTTGTCAGTTTGACCTTTTGGAGCCTTGGGGAACCAGACGATTGGAAAGAGGTTTTGATGGAGAGGACTGTGCGTCCATGGGAGAGAGAGCAGGAGCTTATGACCTGAAGTTTTGGTTTGATAGACCCTGTTACATGGATCAGAGTATTATATGTGAGAAAACAGCATAAACTAGACATTGTATAATTACAAGTGGCTAAACAGGACACAGAATGTGAAGCTATGCTACTCTTGGTAAAGTAAAAAGCAAAAATTAAGTTTGTAAATAGTTTCCCTCCACACAATTCAAGTCAACTACTTCCCACAAGAGTCTAATTCTGAAGTATGTGACCTGTAAGTTTATATATTTGTAAAAGTTGCCTATTGGACCACAATTGAGGGAAATGAGTGAAAACAGCCTCAAAGCTTCAAACTCTAAATTTACTCTTTATTTCTCCGCAGCCACTGAGTCGGCTTTCTTGGGAGAGTGTGGTGTAAACGGGAAAGCTGGTTTCCACAGGTAGATGGTGGATCGGCCGCATGTGTCTTCCCTTTTTTTGCCCCCTTTCTCTCTCCCTGTGCTGTCAGTCTGCTGCGACCCAAAACAAAAAAAATCAGGAAGCAGCGTTTCTGTCACTATACAGTTAAAATCTGTGAGCCAGCCTTTCAAAATAAGTCAGAGGTGGAGGGGAAATCACATTACTCTTCTGCCACTGTTCCCCGATTACCCAAGAAAGCTGATTTCTCCGAGTACCCTGGTTACTGAAATGTGCATTAATGCAGTCACAAATTGAGATAAAACCAGTTTTTTATTGATATTAATATCTACTATCCTTCAAAACTGAATTCATAAATAATGCTGTTTTCTTGTGGGTTCACACTTAGTTGTAACTTTAAGGCATTTACATAAACTGGGTCTGGAACATTACTGATCCAACAATAAAATAATGCAAAAGCATCAGTGTCTGGTTAGTTCCTGTCTATTTATGTCCTGTTGGTGTTTGATTAACATATAGCTAGTGAGTGTTTGTCTCCTAAAAACTACCTTTCTATTCAACTAAACATTCAGATACGTGGAACAGTACATGTGAACAGAGGTTTGACATGTTTCTATAGATGTGCTGCTGCAGAATTTATTATATTTAGCAAGAAAAACCAAAATGAACTAAAACAGAACCTTTTAATTTTAAGTTGGCATGTGTAAAATAATATGTGAAAAAAACCTTTGTTAAATGTGTGAGAACACAAAGTTTTCATCACGAACACGGAGGTCAGCATCCTGAGGATTGAGCAGATTTAGCTACAAAGAAAATAAACACCCTGGTTATAAATCCAGCATTTACACCAATCAGGCATAACATTAAGACCCCCTGTGCAATTTAACCAATATCTATGGGATTTATTCTGGATAGATAAAGTGTGTTATGTCGAACATACAGTGCCTTGCAAAAGTATTGTTTGTCATCCACAAATGTAAATGTATCTCATTGGGATTTTATGTGATAGACCGACACTAAGTGCTTCATAATTGTGAACAAATAAATATCTGAAAAATGTGGTGTGCATTTGCATTCAGCCGGCCTGAATCAGTACTTTGTACAATCACCTGCTGCAATTGCAGCTGCAAGACTTTTGGGGTATGTTTCTACCCGCTTTCCACATCCAGAGAAAGAAACTTTTGTCCGTTCTTCTTTGCAAAATAGCTCAAGCTGAGTTAGATTGGATGGAGAGCGTCTGTGAACAGCACATTTTAAAGTCTTACCACAGATTCTCAATTGGATTTAGGTCTGGACTTTGACTGGGTCTTTCTAACACATGAATATGCTTGGATCTAAACCACTCTATTGTAGCTGTGGCTGTAAAGTTATGGTTGTTGTCCTGCAGGAAGGTGAACCTCCGTCCCAGTCTCAAGTCTTTTGCAGACTCTAACAGGTTTTCTTCTAAGATTGTCTTGTATTTGGTTCCATCCATCTTCCCATCAACTGTGACCAGCTTCCCTGTCCCTGCTGAAGAAAAGCATCCCCACAACATGATGCTGCCACCACCTAACCTTAACCCACCAAAGTGGGATTTAAAGTTGTAAATCAGTCAGTGAAAAGTGAGTGTAAATGCAATAAATAGGAGTTTAAAAAAATTATTAGCTGTCTCCAACATTACAGAACCTAACACAACATTATAAGCATAATGGATAAACTGCCAAGCTTACTCGAACAGAAAGTTGTTTTTTTTCCTGAGATATAACAGACTGTTCAGTAATACAATTTAAACTTCAAATGAATTTAGGCACGATTCTGTTGAGCTTTTTCTCACTTTTCAGCACAATATTCCAAATATAATTTATAACGTATGAACCTAAATATATAATTCTGCCTGTGTAAATATGACCTTTCTTCAGTTGCTAGTACACAAAACCATGACTTAGTTTAACCTTTAGGGAGTTTAAATTCCCATAAATTCTACTCTAATACAATAACTAGTGAGAGTGAAGTTTTTTTTTCTGTGTATAGTTCATGTTACCTGTTGGATGCCGAGGAAGCACAGGCTGTTGGGGGAGTACGACTTTCCATCAGGTCATTTCATCTCGATTAGTTCAGCAGAGTATTGACGAATATTCTACTTTAACTTCACAGCATGCGCTAAATGTAGGACAGAGAAACAATTAATGTCTTGTTTCTACAGGAAGTTTGATAGAACAAACTGAAAAATATTTCCCTCCAAAAAACAAACTGGACTAAAAGCGTAAAGTATCTTAACTATGCCATTGCATTTCATCTAGATAAATGCAGTATTTGAATTGGTTATTCTCTGTCTGCCTTTCCCATTGTTCACTACACAAACCTCAGCCTCTTTCCCTCTGTCCCCGAGCCTGTTCCCTCATCTCTCATTAACTCCCTGGTGTGCTGGTGTACCTGGAGCTACACTCTGCTAAATAGTGGACTTCACAGTTAAAAGGAACATGAATCGTATGTCTTTGCGAACCGGTTAATCCAGCCCAACGATTCTGGAATACAATAACTACCCAGGCTCAGTCGTCTGACTGTGCAGGGCTGAAGATTGTGAACCATACTGTCCACTGTCAGAAAGCTCGACCCTAAACACAGAAAGGAGCGTGACAGTTCTGATGTAAAGAGCTGAAGGCCCCATTCAAAGCTTTACGGTACAAAAAGAAATAAACCAACAACAGCAACAAAAAAAACCCACTTCCTGCTGAAGTTGAGGATGAGGCTTTATTGACATGTGGGTTTTATTTCATGTATTAATAAATACATATATTAAATTAATACATAAACATATACTGGTAAAACAGTCGCAACAATGCTGCCCCCAGTACAACGTGGCTTCTGAGTTTTTAGATTTCTTCATTTTGTTTTTTTAGTCTCTCAACATGAAGTAACTTTAGTAGGTACAGATTCTACAGCCGGAGAATAATATCACAGAAACTGCTGCCGCATAATTTACTTACTGTCTGTTTGCCTACACAGTCATAGTTTAGCACAAAATCTAACTAATTTATCAAAAATCAGTAGGACACTGATACATTAGTGCTGTTTATTTCCAAATGTCAACTTAGTAAATTAAAAAACACAGACAAAATATTTGAGCAGAGCAGACTTTTGTCTGGAAAATATTAATTTGGCTCATAATTTAATCTTGGAATACAGACACATGTGACCTTAAAGTCCAGTTTTTGATGACTTCTCACAAATTCTTCTTATTTTCATGTTACATGCTTTATCATGCCAACTCTTCAGGTCAAGAACTTCTCCTCTCTCTCCCATCATCGCACAGTGCTCTCCATCACTATTTTCTCCTGTCCAGTTAGTCGGCTCACCCTGGCGCCAAAAAGTCGAACTGAGAGATGTGGAACAGAGTGACCTCGATCAATAAAATTAACAACTTTGATACTAGAAATGGAGTAAAATGTTTTCAATTTAACCTTGTGCTGAGCGGTGATCCGTCCACCCACACCCATTTGCCTTCTTCCACTGAGTCTGTCAGTCCAATCCAGAACCTGTCCCCATTATCCTTCATTTTTTTTCTCACTGTTTCCTCTAGGAATCTCTAAACAGGAAGAGTTTCTCTGTGACGATCATATATGTGATCAAATACGGGAAAATGTGAAGCTGCTGCAGTGTTTTATACCTGCTCCTCTCTGCTGTCGATCTTAACCAGAACTCCTTCACGACTTTCACAGTCGTCTCTGCTTTCTTTCCAGGATAAAGCATTCGAAGAAAAATAATAACACTTTCCTCCGTGAAGCTCCCAGAATCTTTCACACTTTGGATCTAGTTTGTCTTTGAAAAGAATAAAGTAAATAAGGTGAAGGTGGTTTTGGCCACATAAGCTCCACTTTCCTGCACATTTATCTGGGGAAATCACATGTGGCAGTGACCTAATAATGTTGAGACTTACCTGTGAGATTTTTCCTCATTGCCTCATTCTCATCTTTCAGAGTTTGGAGATATTTCTTGGTTAGGTAATTATCAAAAGCTAATAAAAAAAAGAAGAAATTCAGTAAAGGTCTCAATAGTACTCAATAAGAAACAATGATGACTGAGTATAATTCATCACAGTTTAAGTCTGAGTGATTATGTTTTATACAATTGTTTTATACAATAAAATAACAAAGCAAAATGAAATATGTTCCAAATGTACACAAATGTGACAGTACATCAGATTTTTGCTGCAATTTTCTTCATTTGCAGTTGTTCTCATTCATTTTCTGTAAATATGAGTGTGTTTGTGAAGCTCTCTTTATTCACACTGGCTCTTCTGTATATGAGTAAAACTGTACAAACTCACAGAGACGGTAAATAACAATGGCAGCAGCTGCCAGGAGACCACTGAGAACCAGCAGGGCCACTCTCTCTGATGTGACCTTTGACCTTCTGTTTGCAGCAGCTTCACCTGTTGAACATTTAGAGGAGACACATGTGAGAACACAGAAGAGTTCAGAGGGTGGACACAGTAACATCAAGATCTCATGATCTACCTTCAAGACCTTGTGTGAGGATCTGATCATGTTTTAGGCTTCAGAAAGTTTTAAGTTAAAAGAAAAAAATGAATTAACTTCAATGTGGTCATAAAGGTGAGGAAGTCACTTTATGCGGTTTTGCAAAATCTTTCACATTTGTGGCTGTTGTCCTCACTAGAAAAGTTGATACACAAGTTGTGACATCAGAAAAGCAGAACCTAAAACTTAAAAGATGCCATTTTAACCAACAGCAGCAGAAAATAATCAATATAATATCTAATGGTTTCATTTCTTCAATGTGATGATATCTACTTGTTTAATTTCAGACTTATTTCTGCTGCAATAGCTCCTACATCACACCACTATTGATTTGACAGCTACTAATCAATTACAAAATATGAACAGAACTACTGCTTTTTGTGTATAATGCGTAAAAACCAACCAACCCACCCTCAATCATCAGTACTGTTTTACAAACTAATATGACTAAAGCCCCCGGGAATATTTCGTACAAACTTTCCTGACATTGTCATTTCATCTTTCAGCTGAGCTTACGCTCAGTCAGTTGTTTAATCTTGATTTTAGCTAAAAGGAATTTGATGTGTTGTTACCTTGTCTGCGGCCCATTGTGCTCAGTCTTCAGGATCCCGATGTCTCTGCAACAACACATTTATTTCACCTTACACATTCCAACAAGGCTCTAAAAAAATCTTTAAGCCACATGATTCATTTCATAAAGACAATGGTACAACCATCATATGAGCATGATGATGAGGGCTCACCTTTAACTTGTGTCTGTAGATTTTAGGATTAGTAAACTAACATCTGCAGGCAGCAGCAACTCTGACTGATCATCAGTGCCAGTGACTTTGGTTTTATTGTGAGAAAAACTTCCTGTCAGACTCAAAGTGAACAGGGAGGAGACTCTACTTCCCTAAAATCCTTTTTTGTTGTGTTACTAATATTTGATAACTGTAAAAAATGCCTTTAAGTTAGACTATTAAGATAAAGTTCTTTTTGTTTTATTATAAAGAACAGTTTCATAATAATGATGTAGATGTGCTTTCACCTTCTGGTCCTTTTTCTTTATCCCATTTCAACTGTTGACTTTGGCAAAAGTGATATACTTTTAATTGTTTATTTCTAAGTAATTGCCTAAAAAAATACTAATTCCCAATTCCATTTCTGTTCTCAAGTTTGAGTTTATCAAAAGTATTTTAAACACAGTTGAGCTTGGTGTGGGTGAAAACATGAATTTGGCAAACACACGGCAAATGTTGGGACACACTGATAAAACTCAACTTTTTAAAAGAAATAAATATTGTAATGGGAAGATATTTTTCTAGTAAACAAGTTACGACAGTCTCATGACATAAATACTGTTAAAACAAAAATGTAAATCTTTTTTCTTCCTTTTATTACTTTTGTCACTTTCAAGTTGTTGTTTTTTTGTGTGGAAGTGTGCCAACTTGTCATTACATCACAGATGAGCTCTGGTTGGATTTAGAACAGTTTAACAGTAGAAAAGATTTTAAAAGATTAAAAGGGTTATTGTTGTATTGTTGTTGCCTGTGTAATGAGTCAGGCAAAGCAAGACCTTGAGAATTAGCAAGGACTTTACTGAATATCATGACCACACAAGTAATCCAATGTCTGCACATAATGAAGGGCCAATGTGTATAAAAGCAGGATATGGAGTCAGGCTCCAAGGACAAGACAGGACAGAATGACTTCAGCCCTTTCCACTGTGCAGTGTTTGTGCTGTCACACGTGAAGTGACTGAGGTGAGAAACGTGTTAAAAGATGTGGCCATAGCTTTAAAACAGTGCTCCAAGACAACACTGACTGGTGAGTAAAATTCTCATAGACTACTAGAATAACTTTTACTCTTTAATAGTTTATATAAAGGTACAGATTCAGGAGATAAATCTATGAGTCAGATACATTTTCAACAGTCATTTTCAAATTTCTTATAAAAATGGTTATTTCTTTTTTCTTTTTAAGAAAGTGAAAAACAACACCGCTTTGTACAATTAGTGCATGTATCTGAAATGTTTTAGTTACTAAGTCAAAGTCTGCATTTGCTGAAGTGAGAGACAGTAACAGTACAAACAGGTAAAGCCACAAGATTTATTAGAAAAGTTGGTTGTAATTTAACTAAAAAATCAGTCCAGACGGCTGCAGAAATTACAAAAGAAGGACGTGAATCTTTTATTACTTCTGCTTTATAAAATAATACGTTTGCCGTTAGGAGAACCTATGAGAACAGGAAGCTGCTACGAGTGACTACAAAATAAGAGGGACAGGAAGTGAAGTTGGTGAAACTAAGACAAACTGAAGTTCATGACAAACAATATAAAAATTTAATATAAAAATTGTTTTCTTATAACTGGGAGATCAGCAAAAATTATAAGCAATAAACAAATGTGACTAACTACTAACTACAGAACCTACTGAACTTGAATACTGTGTCTGATTTTTTAAGTTCAGTGACCTTTTTTAAAAACTCTGTAAATCATATCAACATCTATGAATCAAATCTATGAATATGAAAAAGCTCTTATACTTTATGCTCAAATGTGCACTGAGGGCCTTTAAGATGAGCACACAGAAACTTCTCCTTCTTCAACAGATAAATATGAAGACAGCCTGAAAGTGTCCAACTCTGCACAAACGTCAATCTCCCTTCACAACGTTTTCCTCAGAACAACGTTTAGCTTCTGTTTTCTGGCCAGAAGGATTTTGTGGGTCTTTGAGTTTCACGCTACAAGCAAAGTTTCTCTTTACAGCACAAACATGATTTTTTTAGATGTCAGATGTGTTCAGTCAGTGAGAAGCTGGTGGGGCAGGAATATCTGGAAAACCAGCAGGACAGGGGGTCTCTGGGACCACAGCTGATAACAATAGTTCTTTGGAATTTCTTGATGCATGGAGGAGACATGTGAACTTCAGTTTTTTAAGGGTGAGTACATTTTATAAAACTAAAAACAGCTTTGTTGGTGATGTTTTTAATGTGCTCCAACACACTGGTTTGCTCTTTGCTATGTTTGTCGACTTCTTAGTGTTCTCACTTCGTTAACTTCAAAATGGTTCCTGAAAAACATCTGAATACAAATGGTTCAATAGTTACAATAAAATGATTTAGACATAAATTAACTGTAAATATAACGACATATCATGTTGTAAATGTGAGTATTTAAACTATGAGTACACAAATCCTGCGTGTTCGGTTTGAGAAGTTTCTTATGTAAAAAAAAGGACAAAATAACCGAACATTATTATGAAAGAAACTAAACTGTAAAAAAAAGTGTGAAGAAATGATCGTTGAGTTTGGGGAAGTGGTTTCTTTTCCATTTATGGCTTTATCATCAGATTTTTGACACTGATGGTCACTTGGTGTTAAAGGGACATGTTGATGGAAACTTTATGAAGAGAGAAATGTAGACTTCTGTAGTGAGTTCTGTATAATATGATCAGACGTTTTTACCTCTGCCTTACTGTAACAAAATATGAAGTATTGTGTGACAGACTATTAGTGACTATATAAAAGTAGATTTGTTTTGAACTGATATGTGAGGTTAAATAATGATAAAGAAACAGGGCTTGTTGCTAACCTCATTCTCACTTCTACAACATTAAACTGAACAAAAATTAACTTCCTCTTCTTTAAGACCATATCTGAATATTGAATCATGTCAACTGGACTTCTGTTTCTTGGTTAGAAATGTTTTGCTACTTATATAAGCAGCTTTTTCGGTCTGAATAAAGTGGCTGAATAAAGAGGAACCCAGTTATATCCTCCAGAGTAGCCCTGGCCTGAATAGGTTTGTTAAGGTGAGAGGTGGGAACAGGGTGGAATAATCAAGATGTAACGATTACGACCCTAACTCCCTAAACCCTAAGATGGGGGTCCTTAGGTGTGGCGCTCTAGGTGGATGTGTGAAGCCTATTCAGAAAACAGTAGTTTGTATTTTTACTGTGTAGGTTTGAGATATTCACTGATCAGTCAGAACTATAACCACCTGGTGGTCTGAATGTTGTGGTGGACTCAACATCAAGAGTCACACAACACACCACAGCACAACTTCACCCAAACAGACTAGAACAGATGGCTGCTAACAGGTTTTACCTTAAACACACAAATCCACCGTTTGTCTAACCTATCTGTAACATTAATTGTATAAAAGTCACAGTGGATATTTTCGATACTTTTAATATTTTATGTACATTTTCCTGATTAAACCTACAAGTGTGGGACCTGTTGTTGTAATGGAGTATTTTCACAGTTTTATTAGTATTAGTTCTTCTACCACTGTACTATACCTACAATTCAGCACTTACACTGGAATTGTTTGTTTGTCACAAGATACATTACATTAGATAAATTTTTACTCAAAAATGACAGAGTCACTAGAGTCTGGTTAAAAGGTTTTTACTTGCAGCAAGGAGTCAATACATGCACAGCAAAAGTACAGGATTCACTGCCGAAACAGTTACAAACACTTCTTTATATTCTCAACAGCCTTGTTTCTGCCCTCTGTTCCAACAGGGAGTAACTCCAAACAGTATGTGTGTGTTCAGAGCAGTAGGAATACTATAACCCATTTTGTACACATGTCAATTATTACTAGACAAGATATTTTTCCTTGCATAAATCAGCTTTTGATATTTTTTCCTTTTCCATGCAAATATATTGAAATGGGAATTGGGGTTTTGGAAATTGCTCTCTTTTTGGTCCCAGGTTCGCTTGTTTGTTATGTTTAGCACAGATTACACAAGTCAAACAAAACTTTTTAGAGTAGTTTGAGAAGCCATATGCTGTGAATATTTTATTTATTATATTTACCATCCCTCCTGTTGAGAAATGGCAATGCCCATGGCTCCTCAAGGCAGCATATTTAAATAAGCTGTTTGGTAAAATTGGTTTCGCCTCTGGTCATGTTTACAATCCAGTTTGAGTATTTTGTTTTGCGCCTTTATTTTCCCATTTTCTTTTCTCTGTTGCTGTTGTTTGCATGTCTTTTATAACTTGTTGGTCAATAAATGTGTCTAGAGACTCAGTGATTAACATGTGGATCGTGGATGTGGCGGCCTTTTTAGCTTCAATGTCAGCTTTGTGATTTCCAATGGAGACAGGGTTTGTGCCTCAACCGGTCTAAAATAAGGTTCTTATGATTTATGGGTTTACCTGTTGAAGTTACCATACACTTATTTTTCCACTGTTGTCCAAAAAACATAAACGGTACAGAATGCATACTGGCTATCAGTATATATGTTGACTGTTTTCCCTTTGGCTAATTTGCACGCCTCAGTCAACGCAACCAACTCCGCTTCTTGTGCAGAGTAATGTTTTGGTAATGATTTGGCAATGAAATCTAGTGTCACTACTGCACAGCCTGTAGCATTGGTAACGTCTTGGTTTTTCCTACTTGAGCCATCCACAAACATCGTCAATTGAGGACTGTCATCGGAGGTGTCAGTCAAGTAGTCAAGGTAGTCAAGGTAGTGGGTTTCATACAACCTTTGAGCTTTCAGCCCATCTTTGTGTGGTACTACAGCTTTATTTAATGCATTGTACTAATTCTCTCCCTAACAAGTTGCATGGGCTCACAGCAGATAACACTGTCTGACACACATGACTTTTAGATGTTTTTTTTTTTTTATCAGTTACTTCGACGGGTACACACATAGCAATAACCTTCACTTTAATGTCCTCTAAATCCTCCTCTGCCTCTGTGTCCTCCCTGATAGCTCCACCATCTCTCCCTACTTTCCTCTTCTACAAGATAAATGTCTTCCTCATTTTCATCAGCTTGGTAATTCACTGTGCCTTTCTTTACTGTTTTATGTTTCTTTTTAAAGAGTTGCTGTGCATGTCTGGTGCAGTCTCTGAGGTTTGCTAAGCGAGCTGTTCTGTGGTCAACCATGTGTTTTGTCACAAAACTTTGAGGCAATGAGCCTTTTAGATAAGCATTTTTGAGTTGCTGTTCATAGGAACTGTCATTATTTGCATTGTCAGGGGGTTGGACTCCACTGTGTGCATCAAATACCTCTTTCAATCGGACAAAATATGTGCCTGTGTCTTGATCTTCTTTTTGTACACAATGATTCATTTCTGTCCAATCTGCCCTTGCTTGATATCTACCCCTTGCACTGGCCAGTAATGCTTCAAATCTTAACTGGCATACAGTCCTCTCATGTCATCCTCCCACTGTCTTCCTTTTACTTTGGGTATTCCCTCTGTAGCTTTTTTAACATCCTCAGCTGTCCAAAGACTGTCCATAGACATACATTAAAGCTCCCTGTCCTTCACCTTCTCTGGGGTTAGGGACTGCTATCATTGGATAGGTATCTGCCTCATCAAGTTTTAGCGGTTGGTGATTTTTAACTGAGCATTCTCCCCATTTTGTTCCAGTTAGTTCAGGAAGTCCGTCTCATTGCTAAACTATCAGAGAAACTGGAGTGTGGGATGTGGCAGTTGTACTTGGTATGTCAGGATATATTTTCGGAACAGTGGGTTAGAGTGAATTGCCTAAGTAAGGTGGGGGGTCTGGTTATGGGCCTAATGGTGTGTCTGGATGTCTTCTACTTTTGGTGACTGCATTTTCATCTTCTTGATCAACTAAAGTTAAAGTCTCTTTTTCTGAATCAGGCTGAGCCTTTTTCTTCCTTCTGCTTGCTTCACTCAACCACATTCTTGCTTCACTCTTTTCACATTCAACCTCTATATCTTGCACTAATCTTTTACGTACTGGTACACTTAACTTCCCCAAGAACTCATATATTTATTTAATTATTTAATATATTTTAATATTATATTATATTTAGATTATATTTTTTTTTTTCCTAAAATATTTTACATTATTTTCTCTCCTCAGTAACATACATTTCTCATCCCCAGTTAGAGCTTCAGTCTTTCTTTTGCAACAGGAATTCACCACAATACCCCTTTAACAACCAGCCAGTTTGTATGGATTACACCCGAATAACTGACCAATACCTAACTAAACAACTAAACAATACCTTTCACTCACTCATTCATTCATACAGAATTGCATACTACCATTACTTTTTATCTGTAATATGCTTCATCTCCCAGAAACTCGAGCTCTGTCAGCACAGGGTTATTTATTACCCGTAATCTTCCAACATAGACTATGGACTATTGCCGTACTTAGCTACGGTCTTTTTTTTTCTCTCGTTTAAAGGTTTTTACTTGCAGCCAGGAGTCAGTACTAAGCAAAAGTACAGGATTGACTGGCGAAACAATTAAAAACACTTCTTTATATTCTCAACAGCATTGTTTCCGCCCTCTGTTCTTATAGACAGGGAGCAACTCAACACAGTATGTGTGTGTGTTGAGTTCCTTCTATTAAATAAAGTCACTTGCCTGTACCTTACAGGACCTGCAGTTTTAGTTAGCAGTTGCAATGTTTAACATCTTAATTTTTCCATCAAACATACAGTTCTGTACTAATTAAATTTCCACAAAATTACTTAAATTCACATTTCGTTCCCCTTAAAGTGTTTTTCTCTGCTGTTTATTGATCCTGTTGTTTTTCTTTACTGCTGCCTGTTCAACTCCTGCTGTGTCCTTTTGTCTCTGTCTCCAACAGAAGATTCTGTCCCTGTCTTTCTCCCTCATTAATCTGGTGTCAATGTTTTGTTACTGGATGCAGAGTGGAAGGTGGCTACTGCACAAGTAATGTTAGAAAACATGTTTGCCTCCAGCTGCAAAGCTTTTTGTGTTTGTGTGCGTGTGCATGTGCGTGTGCGTGTGCGTGTGTGTAACTTGGAGAAGGAGAAGGGAGCTGGTCAAAGCACGATGTGACTGGGTCATTACAGGCAGCAGCACCTCACTGAACCTGGAGCAGCCAGATGACCAGTCCATGTCTGACTATCAAACACACAAACAGCAGCGTGATAGGGCGTCTAAAGATGTGCTCATATAAACTATTAATATCATCACAGTCAAACAGCAGAAGAAACCGGACAAGGTGTTTTCTGCTGTTGTTGGATAAACTTCATCTTTCAGCTTAAATAGTTTAGATGTCAAGTTAAACTTTAAAATGTTTGGTACTGAAAACAGAAATACTTCCACAAGATTAAAACCATTTAAAAAATGAACGTCCTCTTCTTTAAGACCATAGTTTGAAGTTAATGAAGTCACATCCTGGAACTCACAGTAAAAGAACATTAAACAGCAGATCAGTGTTTTTACTGCACAGGTTTCAGGTTTGTGCTGATTAGATTAAAAATTTTATAGTTAATTTTTTTCTGTCTGAGAAAAATACCTGAGGACATAAAAACAAAAACATAATAATGTGTGTTTCAGTGCTGAGGTGGAAAATCATCTAATTAGTGCAAAGAATAAAAAGAAGTGTCTCCAATGTTCAACCTCAGAACTTGATTTGAAACAGTCAGCAGCAACAAACTGAACCCTTCCAGAGAAAACAGATTTAGAAAAATCAGAAGGTTGTTATCATTTCTGATGACATTTGACATTTGACATTTGACATTTTATAGAAGAGCTGCTGATGTTACTGTGTCCACCCTCTGAACTCTTCTGTGTTCTCACATGTGTCTCCTCTAAATGTTCAACAGGTGAAGCTGCTGCGAACAGAAGGTCAAAGGTCACATCAGAGAGAGTGGCCCTGCTGGTTCTCAGTGGTCTCCTGGCAGCTGCTGCCATTGTTATTTACCGTCTCTGTGAGTTTGTACAGTTTTATTCATGTAGTTGTAATTTAAAAATAATAAAGCAGCAGTAAGTAATAAACAAATTTTCTCTTTTGGAACAAAAACTCTTCAGTGAATTCTTATTAAATAAACATCATCATTATGATGTAATATGTGGGGCATCTGTACCTCAGTTGGTAAAGGCAGTGGTCCACAGAGTACAGGGTCAGGGGTCCCTCGCTATTTGTCAAAGTGTCTCTGGGCAAGACACTGAACCCCTAACAGCCCATTCCCCTCCCCAGCTGTGCAGTGCTGGTCCAAGCCTGTTAGAAATTGGGGAGGGTTGTGTCAGGAAGAGCATCCGGTGTAAAAATTGTGCCAAATCAACATGTGGACAATGATCCGCTGGGGCGACACTGAACTCACAGGATAAGCAGAAAAGACACAACAACATTGTGATGTAATATTTGAAGGTGTTTCTTCTACAGTAAATAACAAATTGTCATCACTGTATATTATAAAGAACTAACATTTACTGATTTTCAGCTTTTGATAATTTCCACAACAAGAAAATTCTTCAAAGACTGAAAGATGAAGCCATGAGGAAAAATCTCACACGTTAGACTGTCAGGGTTTGAAACCGTCTCATAACTTTACCAGGTGAACATCAGACTTAATTTGGAGTTTTAAAAAACAGAACATTTTTAGTTTATTTCCAACAAATGATCAACAATAATCTATTTTATCAACTTTTTATTTGGTTTCTGCTCATTTGAATAAACTGAACAATTGTTTTTGTTTTTACTGGTCAGGTTCATAAAAAAGTGAAGATTCTGATAAAAAGATTTAATTTTAATTAGTAATTTATCTTCTTTCATAACAGAAAGTCTCTCTGAAATAAAACAAGCATCCTTCTACCGATATATTCACAGTTTCTCCTCTGAACATGTCCAAACCACCTCAATCTGGCCTCTCTGACTTTATATCCAAAACATCTAACATGAACTGTCCCTCTGATGTCCTCATTCCTGATCCTGTCCATCCTCGTCACTCCCAAAGAGAACCTCAACATCTTAAGGTCTGCTACCTCCAGCTCTGCCTCCTGTCTTTTCTTCAGTTCCTCTGTCTCTAAGCCGAACAACATCGCTGGTCTCACCACGATCTTGAACACCTTTCCTTTCATTCTCCCTGATACTCTTATCACACAACACACCTGACACTTTTCTCCACCCGTTCCAACCTGCCTGCACTCGCCTCTTCACCTCTTTTCCACACTCACCGTTGCTCTGAACCGTTGACCCTAAATACTTAAAGTCCTGCACCTTCTTCACCTCTGCTCCCTGTAACCTCACCGTTCCACCTGGGTCCCTGTCATTCACACACGTGTCTTCATTCCTCTGTTTTTCAGAGCAGACCTCCACCTCTCTAGATTTTCCTCCACCTGCTCCCTGCTCTCATTACAAATCACAATGTCATCTGCAAACATCATAGTCCATGGAGATTCCTGTCTAACCTCATCTGTCAGTCTGTCCATCACCAGAGCAAACAAGAAAGGGCTCAGAGCTGATCCTTGATGCAGACCCACCTCCACCTTGAACTCCTCTGTCACACCTACAGCACCTCACCACTGTCTTACAGCTCATACATGTCCTGCACCACTCTAACATACTTCTCTGCCACTCCAGACGTCCTCATACAATACCACAGCTCCTCTCTCTGCACCCTGTCATACGCTTTCTCTAAATCTATGAAGACACAATGCAACTCCCTCTGACCTTCTCTGTACTTCTCCATCAGCATCCTCAAAGCAAATACTACATCTGTTGTTCTCTTTCTAGGCATGAAACCATATTGCTGCTCACAAATGTTCACCTCTGCCCTTAGTCGAGCTTCCATTACTCTTTCCCACAACTTCACTGTATAGCTCATCAGCTTTATTCCTCTTTAGTTGCCACAGCTCTGCACATTTCCCTTTTTCTTCAAAATTGGCACCAGTACACTTCTCCTCCAGTCCTCAGCATCCTCTCACTCTCCAAGATCTTGAAGACAAACTAGTCAATAACTCTACTGCCACCTCTCCTAGACACTTCCACACCTCCCCAGGTATGTCATCAGGACCAGCTGCCTTTCTACTCTTCATCCTCTTCAAGGTCCTCCTCACTTCACTCTTACTGATCTTTGCTACTTCCTGCTCCACACCAGTCACCTCTTTTACTCTTCGTTTCCTTTCATTTTCCTCATTCATCAACTCTTCAAAGTTCTCCTTCCATCTTCCCATCACACTCCTGGCACCTGTCAATACATTTCCATCATTATCTTTAGTCACCCTAACCTGCTGCACATCCTTCCCATCTCTATCTCTTTGTCTGGCCAACCTGTACAAATCCACCTCTCCCTCTTTAGTGTCCAACCTAGCATACAAGTCCTCATATGCTCTTTGTTTGGCCTTCGCCACCTCTACCTTCACCTTACGCTGTATCTCCTTGTGCTCCTGTCTACTCTCTTCAGTCCTCTCAGTGTCCCATTTCTTCTTAGCTAACCTCTTTCTCTGTATACACTCCTGAACTTCCTCGTTCCACCACCAAGTCTCCTTGTCCACTTTCATCTTTCCAGATGACACACCGAGTACCCTCCTACCTGTCTCCCTGATCACATTAGCTGTAGTGGTCCAGTCATCTGGAAGCACCTCCAAACCACCCAGAGTCTGTCTCAGCTCCTCCCTGAAAACTATGCGACATTCTTCCTTTTTCAACTTCCACCACTTCATCCTCTGCTCTGCCTTAGTCCTTTTCATCTTCCTCACCACCAGCATCATTTTACACACCACCATTCTGAGTTGTCTGGCTACACACTCCCTTACCAATACTTTTCAGTCACTGATCTCTTTCAGGTTACAACGTCTACACAAGATGTCGTCCACCTGAGTGCTTCTACCTCCGCTCTTGTATGTCACCCTATGTTCCTGCCTCTTCTGGAAGAAAGTGTTCACTACAGCCATTTTCATCCTCTTTGCAAAGTCTACCACCATCTGTCCTTCTGCATTCCTGTCCTGAAGACCAAACCTGCCCATCACAGACTCATCCCCTCTGCTCCTTCACCTACATGCCCATTGAAATCTGCACCAATCACCACTCTCTCACCTCTGGGGATGCTCTGCATCACTTCATCTAACTCACTCCAGAATTTCTCCTTCTCTTCTAACTCACATCCTACCTGTTGGGCATAACCACTAACAACATTGAACATCACCGCTTCACATTTCCAGCTTCAGGCTCATCAACCGGTCTGAAACTCTCAACACCTCTAGAACATTCCTCACAAACTCCTCTTTCAGGATAACTCCTACTCCATTTCTCTTCCTATCTGACCCATGGTAGAACTTGAACAACTTGCTCCTAAGCTTCTAGCGTTGCTACCTTTCCACCTGGTCTCCTGGACACACAGTATGTCCACCTTCCTTCTCTAGATCATGTCGATCAACTCTCTTACCTTCCCCGTCATAGTACCAACATTCAAAGTCCCTACTGTCAGTCCTACATTCTTAGCTTTCCTCTTCTCTCTCTGCCTACGAACACACCTTCCTCCTCTCCTTCTTCGTCTTCGACCAACAGTAGTCCGATTTCCACCGGTACCCTGTAGGTCAACAGCACCGGTGGTGGTCGTTGTTAACTCGGCCCAGACTGTTCCGGTATGGAAGTCATTGTCACGACTCGCATGTTCAATTTGGCATTTGTTTTACGTCAGATGCCCTTCCTGCTACAACCCTCTGCATTTATCCAGACTTAGGACTGGCACAAGAAGAAACTGGCTTATGCCCCCTTGCGGTTGCATTGGATAGAACTAGTGCTACAGTTCATACATACAATAAAACAATTTAGACATAAATTGATTAAAATGTAACGACTGTGTATAATGTTGTGTGTAGTAGTGTGAGTATTTATACTATTGTGAGTACGCAAATCCTGTCTCCTAAAGCTCACGGTGAACAGATGGGGCTGCAGGTCTGGTTAGAAATCAAAATAACACAAGTACATTTACAGCATGCACCTAGTACTTCAACTTAGTTCTTTTTACCAAGTACTTGCACCTTTGCTTGTGAACTTCCCCTCATGATCAAAAAGGAAAAACAGTTAGGGCCAGTAAAAACAGCTAAAGAACACAAGGTGGCAGCACATCTACATCTGCTTTACAAAGGCTGTATGACAATAGAGTTTTGTCCATCCATCATTAAAACTTGTTTAATTCAAACACTGCAAAAACCTGTGTTTGGGGAAGTAGAGCCTTGTTTCTATTTTTGACTGGGACTTTTTTCTACAGAGATCTGTCGGATCTGTTACACTGATCGTCACTTGTTAAAGTGACATGTTGGTATGTGCTTCACAGTACTGTTAATTTACAATAAAACTCCTAAAGACACAAGAAGAAAAAAGGTGAGTTCTGAATATGATGCTCACGATTTCACCATTGTCTTCATAAACAGTAAAACAATATTTTTGAATTGACAACTTTACCAGGTGAATTACAGACTTAATTTTAATTAATTAAAAAAAAAAAAATCTTTTCCAACAGATGATCGATATTAATCTATTTTTCATCGTTTTGTTTTCTGTTCTGCTCATTTGATTGAAGTGTGAACAAAATTTTGATTTTAAAAATGATTATTAATTCAAAATAATTAAAATAAATCCAAGCCCTTACACACTCTCTGATTTTGGCATCACTGGTGCAACTCTGGCCTGGCTCAGGTCTTACCCATCTGGATGAATCTTCAAGGTTTCTATACAGGGGCACATTTCTAACCCTCACAGCTTCTCCACCTGTGTGCTGCAGGTCATCCCTGCCTTCCATAGTCCACTTACTCAGATTTTCCTATTGTCGTGGAGGAGACAAGGCACCCCTTGTCCTTTCCACTTGATGTCCGTTTGGATGAGAGGGAACATCTTTAATTCAATCCCCTCCAAGACTCTGAGATGCCAACACACACACAGGGATTCAAGTGCAAGAACCAACATGAGACAGGAAGTGCAGAAAAACATTTATTACCAAAGACTATAAAATGAACTTACAGCAGGCAGGCAAAGGAAATAAAGTCCAGGTCAGTCCAGGTGAGAACCAGCCAGCGCCTCCATTCTTCACGCCAATTTGAGAGTGAGGAGCTCTCGGTTTTCAATGTCGTAGTTCTTCTCAGTCTCCAAGCATCAGAGAAGAAGGTGTAGGGATGCACCTTGTTGTCTGCTCCCAATCGTTGGGACAACACCGCTTCCACCCCAGTGCCACAGGCATCGACCTCCACAATGAATTGCCTCTTTGTGTGCGGGAGTGTGAGGATAAAAGCGGTGGTGAATAATGTCTTGAGGTGGTTGAATGCTCTCTATCTGCCCCTCCTCCCCACACAAAGGAGGTCTTGGTGGAGGTGAGTGCATGCAAAGGGGCCACTACATTACTGTATCCCCTGATGAATTGTCTGTAAAAGTTTGCAAAGCCTAAGAACCTTTGCAATTGTTTCCGGTCTGTGGGAACTGGCCACTCTGCAACTGTCCATACCTTACAATCATCCATAGAGACCTGTCCCGGGGCAAAGACTAGTCCCAGAAAGGTGGTTGAGTTGCATAAATCAAGCTGTGAAAATGCTAACACCGTGCAGCAACTCAAAGGCTAATGACATAAGGGGAAGAGGATACTTATTCTTAGCAGTAATATAATTTACTCCCCGATAATTTATACATGGTCTAAGCCCCAATCTTTATTGGCAACATGACATTACTGGGAGGGTTAGTGAACTCAGTTAGTGATGGTATTTTGCCGGGTTTAGTAATGAACTGAATCTGGTGACACGATTATCTGATGTTAAGTCTGGCAGAAACTTCCATTGATGAACTTGGCATCAGAGCCAGAGTCCATAAAGGCAGCACACTCCTTGGATGCCAGGGGAGCAGTGATGAGGGCTGGAACAGCAGGTCTTTGTGGGGAGTTTAGCTGAGAGGAACGGCTGGTCTGGCCGATTAACGGGCACTGATGAGCTCTGTGTCCAGACTCCCCACAACAAAGACACAACCCGTTGATTAGCCGTCGTTGTCGTTCGCTAGCAGGCAGCCTCGACCTCCCCACCTGCATGGGTTCCTCGAGAGGGGGTTTGACTCGCTCGAATGGCTGAGGAATAAATAGTGTGGAGCGAGCGGAAGGTGGATCCGTAACCTGACGACACTTACTCGGTCGTCCCTCCGAGTCACGCTCCCTCTGACGTTCCTGGACGCTGCTACTCTGCGAGGCGCTGACGGGTTGAACACGAAGGTTGTTTCGTGTTCAGTGATTCAAGTGCAAGAGCCAACAGGAGACCGGAAGTGCAGAAGAAGATTTATTAACAAAGAATATAAAATGAACTCACATCAGGCAAGAAAAGGAAATTAAACAAACAGAAAAGGCTCATTACAGAAAGTAGGAGGAACTAACAAAACCGAGACTCACTCACTATGATAACTAACAAAATAAACTTCAAGACTGACTAACGCACTAGGAAGGTTTTTAAAGCTGGTGGTCGGGAAACAGGACACATGGAGACACACACTAGCAGCAACCAATAGGGATTAAAGTCCTTATAAAACATGAATCAATGGATGATGTGAAACAGCTGTGTTGACCGGTGCCAGCTGAGGAACAGAAAGCCAAGAGGGACTGGAGACAGACTGGGGTGGAACTAAGTGATGGGAAGCCTCAGCTGATGGGGAGGAGAACTGCGGGGAGACATACAGACACAAGACAAAAAAACAAAGAGAAATAAAACAAATTAAATCTTGATTAAAGAAACAAAAAACCTAACTTCTGACAAAGACAGAAGTTCTAGTCTCAGCCAGATCTTCAATACAGCATCCACACCAAGTTAGGAACCTCAGTGATTGTCTCTACAAAGTCCGGGGTCATCAATGACGACTAACTGAGTTTTACTGATCTCTTAGGCAGCAGATTTGACTTCTACAACATCAGAACCTCTGGTGGTCCCTACACCACACAGTAAAAGATCCTGAGCAAACCTCTTCAGCTCAGTGGTCCACCACTGTGGAACAAGCCACCACAGTCTGCAGCCTGACTGCCAGTATTTAAGAAGTGACAAAACTTTCTCTGCACTTAAGGTATTAAAATAAACATCCGATCGTGTGTCTCATAAAACAGAAACATTTCTTTTCATAGCACCGTGCTTTTGAATCATTTTGTTTTATTTAAACAGATAAACTTTATTAAACATCGGGGAAAGAGCAGTGAAGGAAGGAAATAAGATCAACAGGAAGAGGAACACAAACTGTGAGACAAAGCTTCCGGTTAAACACTGACATTTAGCCAAAATGAAATTCACTGACCCACATAATTTAAAAGCCAACAAGGAAACAACAATAAAAGGCGGAACTGTCAGCAGACTCTGGGTAAGAAGTTGTAGCAAAAACAGGAAACCAAACGTGGAAATTTTGCTTTGGGGCAACTTTTTCAATGTGGTATAGTCCCAATACAGTAACAGTAATAATAATAATAGTAAGAAGAAGATGAAGAATAGTTACATTCTGTATGGGGACATGGGCTGTGTTCATACTGACATGATGAAAGTTCAAGTGTAGTAAATAGAAGTTGTGTGTTGATATTATAATAAATAATTAATAGTGAGCAAATCGATATCTACACAGTGTTTTTGTCTGTGCCAAAAACTATGAGTCTGAAAACAGTGAAGGTTGAAGCTGTGGAGGTGGTGGTGGGTGGTTCTATACTTTATGGTATAGGGGAGGAGATATAATCATACCCTGATCCTTTTGACCCTAAAGGTGTTGATGGGGGAGGGGACTGTGTCTCTGCTCTGCTGACCCACAGTAGAATTTGACTACTGCTCATTTTAGTCTCATTTTAGTTTTTCTTATACCAAAAGCTTCCTCTGCAGACTGTTAGTCTCTGGATCAGCGGAGGAGGAGGGAGTTTTTTTGTTTAAATATAGAGAAGAAAAACTGCAAACCCAACCCTCAATGCTTTTTCTTCTATTTACATGTCAGCAGTAAAAAAACTACATTTCCAGTTTACAGTTTCACTTCTTCTATTACCTCCCATGTTGTAAGATAGCATGATTTGTGTAAACAAAGAAAGTGAAGCATTCATTCAGTGACCTTGGTGAGTAAGGACATATAATGAGGAACGAGGCTCTCGTTTTCTTCCTTATTCAGAATAAAGATGTATTTTAACTCTACTCTGTGAAACATGTTTCAGTTTTTCATAAACCCCACTGATGGTCACACAGCAGGAAAATGTCTGAAGCTGAGGTTTTATATTCCAATGTCAGGTTCACGAGAACGAGGGGAAATGGCAAAGGTTAGTGTTAAATTCCTTATCTGTCTTAATGATTTCTAGAAAGAAAATAAAGATATAAAGTCAGTGAACACGGTAATTTGCTGAAATAACAACTAAAAAAAGTTTTCTGTTCATGCTAACACTGTTAACTCTGCTACTGAAGTTTTCCAATAAAAAATAAAAGTAACTTAAAGAGATGATGCATTTGTTTGACAGAGTTTTGGGCAAATCTGCAAAACATTTGCAATGCATTTAAAAGCTGTTTGCTTTTGTGTTGGAGAGGCCACTTCTTCATCGGAGGAAACGACTTACTCTGAAATCAAGATTTTGAAAACTCAGCCACCTGCAGAGCAGCCTGGTGGGTAATAAACTGTATTAATAAACAGTCATCATGAGATAAAGAGACACAACTATTGACTGTATGTGAGCTCAGAACCTGTAAACAAAAACCATATGATTGTATTACAAACTGGATTCCTTTTGTGGTTTAGTTATTTCAGTGTCTCAAAAGTAAATATTTCTTGCCTTTGCTGGAAATATTACATCCTAATACTGTAATACAGTTTACTATATACTGCAAGGTTGAGTTCAGTATTTTTCATGTGAACAATATAAAACTGGTGTAAACAAACATTCTCCTTCTATCTCTGTCAATATTCTCTGTTTTTAACAAATTTTTTCATGGAAAAAATGAAAGAACCAGTCAGCTGGCAAGTTTAGTGTGAAGTGAAGTGAAGAGAAGAAGTTAGTGCTGAGTAAAACAAATGAGGAAGTGACCATGAAGAGAACTTATGGTACATATACATTTAATCAACTGCTACACAAACTTTCAAACCTGTTTGGTTTTAACTTCGAGCTAAAAATGGATAATGTGTAAATAAATAAACTGAAGTTAAAGTTGATCAGTGACAATAGAAACAGCTTCTGTTGGTCTGTTGGTAAAACAAACTGTGTCCTGCCACTGTAAGAAGTTAAAGGACTAATTACATGCTCTAACTGTGCTTTAGCTTCAAAAGTACAAATTTAACCTAATTGGACATTATTATTATTATTATTATTATTATTATTATTATTATTATTATTATTATGTTACTCATAAATAGCTCATTTATAAAACTTTTTTTAAATTATTTGTTTATTTTTAGTAATAAAAATTAAACACACATGAACTTGATAATGTTGATGACATGAACATGAAAATATATTGTGGATTAATTCCAGGTGTCATGTTTTTGCAGAAATCCACTGTTTCACTCATGAACAAACTCGAAGAGAGAAGAACTTCAAAATTTAGCTAGTAGCAATAATAAAATCAAATTGGGGAAAAGGTCAAATGTACTAGATGAACTTCATTGTATATTTGTCCCCATATTCACTATTTAGTCTACAGGAGAAATAAACTGCATCCGTACTGCACAACAATTTCCATAATAATAAATAGAATAAAAAAGACATAAAACAAGAACAAACAGAAAAATGCCAGCAGGATTCAGTTTTTAAAAGATGTATAATTTTAATTTAACTTCTAAAGTAAAACAGATGGTAAAGATGGCTGCTACAATAACAAGAGGAGGCAACATGTGCAGCAGGGACATGTTTACTGTCAAAACACAAGGGGAGGACACGTTATTAAATCTTTACCATTTCTGTCTCTTTGACCTTTTCAGCAGCTTCTCAACAAGTGGAGTCAAACAAAAGGTCAAAGGTCACATCAGACAGAGTGCCCCTGCTGGTCCTCAGTGTTCTCCTCACAGCTGCTGTCATTGGTCTCTGCGTTGTCTGTGAGTTGTGTCAATACATGTAAACTGACTTTAGGGGACATTTAACGAACAAAACCAAAGTAATTTTTGTTCTTATTTGTGTGTCTGGAATGAAACGTAGTTCAGTTCATACACTGTCACTTGTGTACTTTACTTTGCAGTAAAGATACTTGGGGGATCTGATACAAACAGCTGTGATCTATGTGGTTTTTTTGTTGTTAATCAGGTTTTGATCATTTCAAAACCAAGAAAAAACTTGAACAAACAGTGAAAGAAAACAACGAAACAATGATGAAAACTTTTCAAACATTGAAAAATGAAAACAAAGGCATTAAGAAAAATCTCACAGGTAAGACTGTCATTGTTTGAATCTGTACAACAATCTTTCATCTTTATTTCCAACAAATGACCAACATTAATGCATTTTTTTATAAACTTTTTTTTTGTTTTCTGATCATTTGAAAAAAGTGCAAACAATAGTTTTTTTCTGTTCATAAAAAAGTGATGATTCTGATAAAAAGATTTAATTTTAATCAGTAATTTATCTTCTTTCATAACAGAATGTCTCTCTGAAATAAATCAATGCACCAGGCTGCAGCCTATGTGCCCAGAACCTACTGAAGTTAATACTAGTAAGTTATGGATTTGTCTTTTTCACTTTTACAGATGATTAATAATAAACAGTGATAAATGACAGACACAGTGAGTCAGTCAGTGATGTATTTATGTTGCACTAGTTCAGACTGTATACTGCAGTAACTGGAGTTGTGAGATAGTAAAACTGCATCTGTAAAAGAGAAAACTTCACTTTCTCTGATTGTCTCAGTTAAAACTCAAACTTGTGTCACCTGACTGATGTCTTTGCTGTAAACTTTTACAGATGAACCATGTCAGAAGTGTGAAGAAGGCTGGGAGCTACATGGAGGAAAGTGTTATTATTTCTCCAACAAACCTTCATCCTGGAAGCAGAGCAGAGAAGAATGTGTCCGTCATGGAGGAGATCTGGTTAAGATCGACAGCAGAGAGGAGCAGGTATAAAACACTGCAGCAGCTTCATGTTCTCACATATTTGATCACATAAGTTTTATTATCTCAGCACAGAAATTTTACAGAGTCATTTTCACCACCTCTGATTTTTCAGTCATTCCTGGTGAAACGTTTGACAAATAAAATGAATGAACATGAAGACAGGTTCTGGATCGGACTGACAGACTCAGAGAAAGAAGGCAGATGGTTGTGGGTGGACAGATCAGAACTGAACACAAGGTTTAACTGTTGTAAAAACCTGTTTGTTTATTTTTAATCTCATTTTTACCAGTTTTATTGACCCTGATCTTTGTGTTCCATATCTTTTAGTTTGAGTTTTTGGAAAAGTGGAGAGCCAGACGACTGGAAAGGAAAAAGTAGGGAAAATCCTGATGGAGAGGACTGTGTGAGGATGGGGTATAAAGAAAGAGCTGATGACCTGAAGTGTTGGTTTGATCAGTTCTGCAACAACCCTCACAAAAGTATATGTGAGAAAGCAGCACAAACTGGACGTTATGTTTGTAATTGTAGTTTGTAATACAGTGAAGCTTTAGTCATCAGCTCCATTAACAATCTCAGTACAGGATGCAGAACATGGAGCAATGCTGTTTGTAGAAAACTAATGTCACAAACAATGTGAGATGTTGCAAACATTTAAAGATCCACAGTCAAAACTAAAAATACTCAGTTTGATCTTTTTAACTAAAGAAATTCTGTGACCTTTTGTAAAAATTCTGTAAGTCACATCAATATCTCAAATCTATGAATATACAAAATGTCTCCTACTTTATGCCTAAATTGGGGCCTTTGAGTTTCCACATCAAACTTGTCTAAGTTGCATATTTGATGATGAACTGGTTTCTAGGTCATAATCATACATTCACACATTAAACTTCAAAACTTAAGATGAGCACAGAGAAACGTTGTTCTGTTTCCTCTGCAGATCAAAACAGCCTGAAAGTGTCAAAATCTTCATAAATGTCAGTCTCCCTTCAGTCAGAAACATGTTTAGCTTCTGTTTTGTGGTCAGAATGATGTTTGTGCAGAGTTTGACTCTACAAGGAAAGTTTCTCTTAGTGTGTCTGACTTTATAACCTGAAGACATCATTTGTTCAGTCGGTGAGAAGCTGGAGCTGATGACCAATGTTCTAACCTGTTAAATCTGTTGATGCACAGAAAAAACTGCAGTTTTCAAAGACGAGTACATTTTATAAAACTACCACATGTAAAAAAAGACCAGAGGACAAAGACAAATTCTGAAGAATCAACAGACTTTTAGTGAAGTTTTTAAACATGTGTTCCAACAACCTGCTTTGCTCTAATAATGGATAATAAACTATGTTTGTTCACACAGTCTAATTTTTTGTGTTTTCATTTTAAAAACTTGAAAATGTTCAATTGCAAACATTTAGACAAAGATGCTACAGTTCATAAAAACAATACAATGATTTAGACATAAATTAACTGTAGATATAACATTGTTGTATCATGTTGTGTGTAGTAAATGTGAGTATTTATTCTATGAGTACAACAATCCTGTGGGTTTGGTTTGAGAAGTTTCAGCTGTAGAAACTGAAAAAACATCATTTTTGAAATGGTTCTCTGCTTGAATATTACATTTAACAAGACCTGAACAGATTTCTGCAGGAACTTTATTCATGAAACACATGTGGAACAAATCTGAACCAGAATTTACATTGATAGTATCAACATTAATAATATTTCAAATATTTTGTTTTCTTTGTGAAGTAACTTGGTACAACATGTACATTTTGGAGCATCTAGTACTTTAACTTGGGAAAGAATTTAAATGGGTACATCAACCACTACTGGAGCAGTTTGTTAGCAACTACTTCCCCCTTTGTTTGAGTACTGACTAACTAAAAACTAAAAGGCTTCGTGTCCGTAAAAAAGGTAAAAACAACCACAAAAAAGAAAGTAGCAGTTTAGTTACAAGCTAAATAAAAATAATGTATGTGCTTTAGCTTCAAAGTCTGAGGCAAGAAACAGCATAAACCTGAGTTTGGGGAAGTACTTTCTTCTCCATCTTAGACTTTACCATCAGTTTCAAGTGTTTTTTGACAGGAAACTGATCTTTGACACTGACAGTGTCTTCGTGTTAAAGGGACATGTTGATAGAAACTTTATGAAGAGAGAAATTTAAATGTGAGTTCTGTGTAAAAATGCTAATTTTTTTCTTACTGTCTCAGCTATTGTATGAAGCTATGTGTGACAGACTGTTAGTGACTATATAAAAAGTAGATTTGTTTTGAAGTGATATGTGAGGTTAAAAAATGATGAGCTCATATAAATTATTATCATAGTCAAGAAGCAGAAGAAACAGGGCAACGTGTTTTCTGCTGCTGTTGGTGAAACACGTCATCTTTCAGTTACAGGGGTCAAGTTTTAAAGTGTTTCAGTGTCGACTCAAACTTTAAAAAGCCTGTTGCTAACCTCATTCTCACTTCTACAACATTAAACTGAACAAAAATTAACTTCCTTGTCTTTAAGACCATAGTTAGAAGCTAATGAAGTCAGTTCACTAAGTGGAAACAGTAGTCAGTATTTTTACTGTGTAGGTTTGAGATATTCACTGATCAGTCAGAACTTTAACCACCTGGTGGTCTGAATGTTGTGGTGGACTGAGGTCAGGATGGGAAATAAATAAATGTGGCCGTGATCAAGAATCAGAGAACACACCACAGCACAACTTCACCCAAACAGACTAGAACAGATGGCTGCTAACAGGTTTTACCTTAAACACACAAATCCACAGTTTGTCTAATCTGTCTGTTCCACACACACACTGGGATCAAGGAGCTGAACTGGATGACCTGTAGGGAGGAGGGAAGCCTAACAAACCTCACCTGATACATGGTATTAACATCATCCATAGTGTTTGAAGTTACTTTGTGGAGTACTTACACTTTTGTACTTTAACTACATTTTAAGCATGTACTTAGTAGGTAACAAATGGTTACATCTACTAGTGATGAAGTAGTTTTTTACAGACTTTCTGTTTTTCCCCTCATGAGTAAAAAAGCAGAAGTGTTACGGTCAAGACAAACATAAAAAACAAAAAGTGGCAGCACATAATAAATTTCATCATAAACCTCGTTTTTGCAGAACATAAACTGTTAAAACTTGTTTAATTCAAACACTTGAGCAACTCGTGTTTGGGGAAGTACATTATCATCAGTACTTTTTCTATAATAAACTGTCAGGTCTGTGACACTGTCGCTCATTTTGTGTTAAAGTGAAGTGTTGATATGTGCTTCACATGACTGTTAATTTAAAATAAAACATGGTAGAACAAGAAGAAAGGTGAGTTCTGAATATGTTGCTCATGATTTCAGCTGTCTAGGAGGACACACTGGACAGGTCCCCAGTCTGTCAGATATTTGTTAAATGTTGTTAAATGGAGTTTTTTTGTTGCAGAGAAAGTTTCCACTGAAGGCAGGATCCTGAAGACTGAGCACAATGAGCTACAGAGAAGGCAACAAGCAGGAATGTGACGGTAAGTCAGTGTGAAGACGAACTGGGAGGGAAACAAGCATCGAGTGAATTTAAGTCAGAATCCACATTAATGAAGAGACAGAGAAAAGCAGCTGACTGAGGATCAGTGAGTCAATTAACCTGATTTTTAGTCTCAGTCTTTGTAAATGACGATGGTTCTGATGTGTGAGGTCGACTTCTTTCCACTAGATAACCTCAATTGTATGAAGCTGAACGCGACGATATGATGTTTTCTGATAAAAATCAAGTATCTAATAATTATTTTCCTTTGCTATTTTTAATCTTTAGAACAAACTTTGAAGGTGTGAATGTTTTTGAAACTGGACGATCAATAGAGAAAATGATCAGTAAATTAATCCTTAATAAAAGTAAACTATTCACCCACTGTCCTGCACAAGATTGTTAAAATTCACCTCAGCTACAACAGTAAAGTGCTGCTGATACTTTCTGCATGAGTAAAACTACGACCACGATATTAAATAGTAAAAAAGTCATAGTGGATATTTTCAGTACTCTTAATACTTTATGTACATTTTCCTGATTAAACTTACAAGTGTGGGACTTGTTGTTGTAATGGAGTATTTTACAGTTTTATTAGTATTAGTTCTTCTACCACTGTACTATACCTACAATTCAGCACTTACACTAACTCAGTAATGTTCTGTACATCAAACATGAAAAGGTTGTTTAATTCTCGTTCCCCTTAAAGTGTTTTTCTCTGCGCAAATAGAGTCAACAGCTGCTGTTTATTGATCCTGTTGCTTCTCTTTACTGCTGCCTGTTCAACTGCTGCTGTGTCCTTTTGTCTCCAACAGAAGATTCTGTCCCTGTCTTTCTCCCTCATCACTCTGCTGTTCATGTTTTGTTGAACTGATGCAGATTGGAAGGTGGCTACTGCACAAGTAATGTTAGAAAACATGTGCGTCTCCAGCTGCAAAGCTTTGTGTGTGTGTGTGTGTGTGTGTGTGTGTGTGTCTTGGAGAAGGAGAAGGGAGCTGGTCAAAGCATGATGTGACTGGTTCATTACAGGCGGCAGCACCTCACTGAACCTGGAGCAGCCAGATGACCAGTCCATGTCTGACTATCAAACACACAAACAGCAGCGTGATAGGGCGTCTAAAGATGTGCTCATATAAACTATTAATATCATCACAGTCAAACAGCAGAAGAAACCGGACAAGGTGTTTTCATATGTGTTTGGACAGTAACAGTTTTCATCAGTTGGTCTTTGTAGGCCACCACAGGGAATCTGAAATGAATTAATGAATATTAGTCACAGTGGTGATGGTCATGGAGACTAACAGCTGAAAGAGCTACAGGATAAATTGTCCAATTGTCTGTTTGTGTTATTAGCAAAATCTTTTGAATAAAAATGTGTGTTTCAGTGCTGAGGTGGAAAATCAGTATTATTAATGCACAGAATAAAAAGAAGTGTCTCCAATGTTCAACCTCAGAACTTGATTTGAAACAATCAGCAGCAACAAACTGAACCCTTCCAGAGAAAACAGATTTAGAAAAATCAGAAGGTTGTTATCATTTCTGATGACGGCTGCATTTTATAGAAGAGCTGCTGATGTTACTGTGTCCACCCTCTGAACTCTTCTGTGTTCTCACATGTGTCTCCTCTAAATGTTCAACAGGTGAAGCTGCTGCAAACAGAAGGTCAAAGGTCACATCAGAGAGAGTGGCCCTGCTGGTTCTCAGTGGTCTCCTGGCAGCTGCTGCCATTGTTATTTACCGTCTCTGTGAGTTTGTTTTATTCATGTAGTTTTACTTTAAAAATGATAAAGCAGCAGTAAGTAATAAACAAATTTTCTCTTTTGGAACAAAAACTCTTTTCAGTGAATTCTTATTAAATAAACATCATCATTATGATGTAATATTTGGGGCATCTGCAGCTCAGTTGGTAAAGGCAGTGGTCCACAGACTACAGGGTCAGGGGTTTGATCCCCGTCCCTTACCCAGAGACACTTTGACATATAGTCAAAGTGTCTCTGGGTAAGACACTGAACCCCTAACAGCCCATTCCCCTCCCCAGCTGTGCAGTGCTGGTCCAAGCCAGGTAGAAATTGGGAAGGGTTGTGTCAGGAAGAACATCCAGTGTAAAAATTGTGCCAAATCAACATGTGGACAATGATCCGCTGTGGTGACACTGGACTCACAGGATAAGCAGAAAGGACAACAACAACATTGTGATGTAATATTTGAAGGTGTTTTTTCTACAGTAAATAACAAATTGTCATCACTGTATATTACAAAGAACTAACATTTACTGATTTTCAGCTTTTGATCATTTCCACAACAAGAAAACTTATCAAACACTGAAAAATGAAAATGAAGCCATGAAGAAAAATTTCACAGGTCAGTTTGTCAGGGTTCGAATCTGTACAACAATCTGTCATCTTTATTTCCAACAAATGACCAACATTAATGCATTTTTTTTAACTTTGTTGGTTTTCTGGTCTGCTCATTTGAAAAAAAGTGCAAACAATTGTTTTTTTTCTGTTCATAAAAAAAGTGATGATTCTGATAAAAAGATTTAATTTTAATCAGTAATTTATCTTCTTTCATAACATAACGTCTCTCTGAAATAAATCAATGCACCAGGCTGCAGCCTATGTGCCCAGAACCTACTGAAGTTAATACTAGTAAGTTATGGATTTGTCTTTTTCCCAGATGATTAATAAAAGTGATAAATAACAGACACAGTGAGTCAGTCAGTGATGTATTTATGTTGCACTAGTTCAGACTGTATACTGCAGTAACTGGAGTTGTGAGATAGTAAAACTGCATCTGTAAAAGAGAAAACTTCACTTTCTCTGATTGTCTCAGTTAAAACTCAAACTTGTGTCACCTGACTGATGTCTTTGCTGTAAACTTTTACAGATGAACCATGTCAGAAGTGTGAAGAAGGCTGGGAGCTACATGGAGGAAAGTGTTATTATTTCTCCAACAAAGGTTCATCCTGGAACCAGATCAGAGAAGAATGTGTCCATCATGGAGGAGATCTGGTTAAGATCGACAGCAGAGAGGAGCAGGTATAAAACACTGCAGCAGCTTCATGTTCTCACATATTTGATCACATAAGTTTTATTATCTCAGCACAGAAAAGTCACAGAGTCATTTTCACCACCTCTGATTGTTCAGTCATTCCTGGAGAAACATTTGAGAAACAAAATGAATGAAGCTGAGGACAAGTTCTGGATCGGACTGACAGACTCAGAGGAAGAAGGCAGATGGTTGTGGGCGGACGGATCAGAACTGAACACAAGGTTTAACTGTTGTAAAAACCTGTTTGTTTATTTTTAATCTGTTTTACCAGTTTTACTGACCCTGATCTTTGTGTTTCACATCTTTTAGTTTGAGTTTTTGGAGCAGGAACGAGCCAGACAACTGGAAAGGAAACAATGGGGAAAATACTGATGGAGAGGACTGTTTGAGGATGGGGTATAAAGAAAGAGCTGATGACCTGAAGTGTTGGTTTGATCACTTCTGCAACAACCCTCACAAAAGTATATGTGACAAAGCAGCACAAACTGGACGTTATGTTTGTAATTGTAGTTTGTAATACAGTGAAGCTTTAGTCATCAGCTCCATTAACAATCTCAGTACAGGATGCAGAACATGGAGCAATGCTGTTTGTAGAAAACTAATGTCACAAACAATGTGAGATGTTGCAAACATTTAAACATCCACAGTCACAAATAAAAATACTTTGCTTTGAATCATTTTGTGTCTGATGTTTGTGCAGAGTCTGAATGTACAGGGGAACATTTCTCCGAACATTTCTCACTTTCTCACATATTTACAGCCCAAATATGTTTTCTGAGACGTCAGTGAGAAGCTGGTGGGACAGGGATGGTTTGAAAACCAGCAGGACAGGGGCTCTAGAGGACTGGAGTTAATGCCCACTGTTTTAATAGTTATTAATAAACTATGTTTGTTTATATACTATCTAGTTATCAGCAATTTCACTATGAAAATGTTTCCTGAAAACATTTGAGAGTCAATATCATCAGAAAGTGTCTTTCAACCCTCACAATACTCACATATTTTGATTTTAATTTACCATTCACTTTCTGTCATGTCATAAATAGTAGACACTCAAATATATAAAAAAATATATTATCTGAGCATTATTTTAGACAATTATGGGCCATTTTTCACAGCATAAACCATAGGATATGTCCACCCTGTCATGGACAGACTGTATATATTACTGTTAAATACATTGTCATTGCAGTATTAAGATGTAAATGATACTTTCTGAAAGGTATAATGTTCTTCTCCTAAACCTGGTTATTTGTTTGCTTTTAAATTATAAATACATAAAAGATTTTACGTAAAACATGTGTTTTTAAAGAAACTCATATAATTTGCACATGTATTTTTTTCTTATTTGGAGAAAAAAATTATATTTGGACACAATTTTTTGTTTGCATGTTATTGCCCCCCCACCTAGCTATTGAACACACTGGATTATATAGGTATGTTTGAATTATTATTTTAAATATTATTTGAAAATACCAAGATGACAGGGTGGACAAGCACACAACGGGGTGGACACAAAGCAGAACACAAAACGCAATGACAAAATATGGCAATGAAACATTTAATCAACTTAAAAAAAATAAATACACAAATTAAATTCTCAATCACATTGATATAACCAAACACTTAGAACGGCCTGCTGTAGGGTCATGTCGTCGACTTGGGGAAATGGAGCAGAAGGCCAGAGGTGACTGGTCTTCAGCAGTGTAAAGTGACCCTGTATGGAGAGTTGCCTGTTGGTTGGATCCTCCAAAGTGGACTGCTTGAATTTCCTGGCTGTATTTCACTAAAATCAATATGCAGCATGCACTCATGTGGTTTTAGGGTCTCCCTGATTTTTCTGTAGGCTGTGTATTGCCATCTGATGTTGAAGATGTGTTGCTTAAATCTTGAAATTGTCTAACCAGGTCAGACTCGGTTGTTACGAGATCTCTTTTGACTGTAATCATGGAGGATTTGTCTTCTTTATGGATCCTTCTTGTGGTCCATTGGTTCACACAAACCTCTGCTTCCCCAGGTTGTTTAAGGGTTTGATATGCATTGAGCAGGCTCCCTACACTCACTGTAAGCACATGCCTTTCCCTTTGAATCACACACGACTGAATCTGCCATATCTTCTATACTTTTGGTAAACAATATACCACGACTGTGGAGGACATTTGCCGTGAGTTGTGTGTTCTCATGTGTTTTGCACAAACACGTGTTGTGGTCAGCGTCTGTGGGTGTAACAACCCAAAATGGCCTAAGCCAGCGAAACGTGCTGTGTGACAGTTGGCCCTGTTTGCATCCGGCGTTTTCTGTATTGCCGTGCACTTTCTGCCGCACTCAGAGCCATGTCCTGAGAAGAGCAATGATTTTATGTTTTTTTTAAATTACAAAATATTATCTACAGCAGATGTTTTCTATAAAATGTAATATAACATTTCTATAAATTACAATATTAACTTCAAATGAATGCTATGTCCACCCTGTCATATGTATGTCCATCCTATAGAGTCTAAGGGGATGACAGGGTGGACATTTTGAGCTTCAATTAGCATATTAGCTTACAACAAACTGTGACTAGTTAAATAGTTAGTCTGGTTGTACAAGAGAATTTGGTATATTTAAACTTACATATTTTGAAAATATTGTATTTTACTCACTGCTAGTATATTTTATACCGACAGGGTGGACATGTTAAGCTTTGGCAAAACTCATATGAATAAAATTTGTCAGTTGGAAAGTCAGCAGCTTATTCACCTCAGCAGTTGAAATTCCCGCCACTGAAGAAATAAAAAAAATCTGTTGTCCTGATGTCACTAATGGCCTTTTCTTAAAGGGGGAGATTCTGCAATAGGACAGGGTGGACAACCATTCAAGGGACATGGACAAACTTTTCTTTTTTATTAAGTAGAAATATTGTTTTTATTATAAAATGATCAATACACTCAATGTGAGTAATATCTTATTTAACAAATTATTAATAGGAACTTTTTTTTTTATGACTGGACTATTTTATTCTCATTCAGATTTAATGAGCAATGCCTGGGACATAGCAAAATAACATACATCCTCTTATACAAAACAAAAAAATATCTTGAAAATGTATCTAAAGAGCCAAGTAATGCTTCTGTTATGAATAAAAAACTTACTCTAATACAACACACCCTTCATAGTCATTTGTATGTTAAGTTATCATGGCAAATGAGTTACTTATGTTCAGGACACCAAAAGGCACCTTACAGTGATATTGACCCTTGAATACAACTGGTGCTACAGTTCATAAATACAATAAAACAATTTAGACATAAATTGATTAAAATGTAACCACTGTGTATAATGTTGTGTGTAGTAGTGTGAGTATTTATACTATTGTGAGTACGCAAATCCTGTCTCCTAAAGCTCACGGTGAACAGATGGGGCTGCAGGTCTGGTTAGAAATCAAAATAACACAAGTACATTTACAGCATGCACCTAGTACTTCAACTTAGTAGTTCTTTTTACCAAGTACTTGCACCTTTGCTTGTGAACTTCCCCTCATGATCAAAAAGGAAAAACAGTTAGGGCCAGTAAAAACAGCTGAAGAACACAAGGCGGCAGCACATCTACATCTGCTTTACAAAGGCTGTATGACAATAGAGTTTTGTCCGTCCATTATCTGTAACTGTTACAAAAAAATATCTTTAACTGTCATGGGGGGCTGGAGCCTGTCCCAAGCTGTCATAGGGCGAGAGGATGGGTGCAGCATGGACAGTTCTCCAGTCTATCTCACAGTGAGACATACAGAGACAGACAACCATTCCCACTTTTAGAGTCACCAGTTAACCTAAAACACACGTCTTTGGGAGGAAACAAAGACTAACAAACAATACAAACTCAACACAGAAAGGCCACGTTCAGCCGGGGAGCAAATCAGCAACCTTCCAGCTGTGAGGTGGCAGCTACAACTGTGCTGCCCGAGTTTTGTTTCAACCTAAACAAAAATCCTCTCTAATAAATGTCAGCAGTAACCTTGTTGTTACAGACTATAAACTGTGAATTGAAACTCGTTCAATAGATAGATAGATAGATAGAGTCAAACAAAAGGTCAAAGGTCACATCAGACAGAGTGCCCCTGCTGGTCCTCAGTGTTCTCCTCACAGCTGCTGTCATTGGTCTCTGCGTTGCCTGTCAGTTGTGTCAATACACGTAAATTGACTTTAAGAGACAGTTAAAAACCAAAAACCAGTAAAAAAAAAAAGTAATTTTTCTTCATATTTGTGATGTGTATGTGTATTAACTGTTCTGGAATGAAACCTTAATTCCAGAACAGTTCATACACTGTCACTTCCTGACATTTTACATTTACATTTAGTCATTTAGCAGACGCTTTTATCCAAAGCGACTTACAAGTGAGGTACAAGGCAGCAAAATCTTAGTCAAGGAGAAAACATCAAAGCAAAGTCCTATCAGAAAAGTGTTCACAGTTCACGAGATGCAAGTGCGAGAAAGAGCAGAAAGGATTTTTTTTTTTTTTTTTAAGAGATTTAAGTATATGGGAAGACGCGGAAAAGTTTTGTTTTCAGCAGTTTTTTGAATATTGGGAGAGATTCAGCTGAGTGTGCAGAGTTTGGTAGCTCGTTCCACCATCGTGGGATCATTGCGCTAAACAGTTTTGCTTGGTGTCTTCTGTGCGGTGCTGGGACCACCAGACGCTGTTCGTTGGCAGATCGCAGTGGACGGGAAGGATTGTAGACTTGAATGAGTGAGTTGAGATAAGCGGGAACTGTCGAGTTAACCACCCTGTGAGCAAGAGACAGAGCTTTGAACCTGATGCGAGCAGCAACAGGAAGCCAGTGTAGAGATCTAAAAAGTGGTGTGACATGGGTCTTTTTTGGCTGATTAAAAATGAGGCGAGCTGCTGCATTTTGGATCATCTGCAAGGGTTTGATTGTGGATACCGGTAACCCCATCAACAAAGCGTTGCAGTAATCAAGACGAGATGTGAACAGCGCCTGTACAATGAGTTGGGTTGTATATTCCGTGATGTAGGGTCTAATCTTCCTGATGTTGTAGAGAGCAAATCTGCAAGGCCTAGACACCTAGGAGATGTGGTCCTTGAAGCTCAGTTGGTCGTCGATAATGACCCCCAGATTTTTGGCTGATTTAGTGGGGACAATCACTGTAGATCCCATGTTGATGCTGATGTTGTGTTGTGTCGAAGGTCTGGCTGGGAAGACAAGGACTTCGGTCTTGAAGAGGTTGAGCTGAAGGTGTCTCTCACTCATCCAGGCTGAGATGTCTGAGAGACAGGCAGAAATGCGCGATGAGACAATGGAGTCATCCAGTGGAAAGGACAGGAAGAGCTGCGTGTCATTAGCGTAGCAGTGATAGGAAAGACCATGTGAGTGAATGATGGCCCCTAGGGATGAAATATAGATAGAAAAGAGGAGAGGACCAAGAACTGAGCCCTGCGGCACACCGGTAGAGAGGCTATGAGAGTGAGAAAGATGCCCCCGCCAGGATACCTTGAAGGTTCTTCCGATGGGTAAGAACGAAGCCAGTCCAGAGCTGATCCAGAGATGCCCAAGTCAGAGAGTCTAGACAAGAGGATCTGATGGTTCACAGTGTCAAAGGCTGATGATAGATCAAGTAGAATTAAGACAGATGATTGACCTGTGGCTTTTGCAGCTCAGTCAGGAGTGCCGTTTCTGTGGAGTGACCCCTCTTGAAGCCAGACTGGTTGACATCGAGGAGGTTGTTCTTGGAAAGGAAGTCTGAGAGTTGGTTGAAGACTGCTCGTTCCATTGTCTTGGACAGAAAAGGAAGGAGGGAGACAGGTCTGTAGTTCTCCACTACAAAGGGATCAAGAGAAGGCTTCTTGAGCAGTGGGGTAATCAACGCCTGCTTGAAAGAGGTTGGAAAAGTCCCTGTTTTAAGAGATGTGTTGATGACTTGTGTAATACCTGGCATTAGTGTGGGTGCAACTGCTTGAAGAAGAGTGGAAGGGATTGGATCCAGAGTGCAGGTGGTCGGATGATTAGAGAGGAGGAGGGTGGATACGTCATCCTCAGTCAGAATTGCAAATGGCGGAGGTGAACGTGGGTAGATGAGTGATTTGAAAGTGGAGGACAGCTTTCTGGTGTCCGAGGTATTGCTGAGCTTCTCCTGGTAGTAATTGATCTTTGCCCTGGTGACCCTGTGAGAAAAAGGTCCAAGCAGATTCTGATACTCAGCAAATTTTGGAAGCATCAGTCCACTTGTGTACTTTACTTTGCAGTAAATATACTTGGGGGATCTGATACAAGGAACTGTGATCTATGTGGTTTCTTTGTTGTTAATCAGGTTTTAATCATTTCCAAACCAAGAAAACAATGAAAAATGAGAATGAAACAATGATGAAAATTCTTTAAACAATGAAACAATGATCGGCACTGAAGACTGAGCACAATGAGCTACAGAGAAGGCAACAAGCAGGAATGTGACGGTAAGTCAGTGTGAAGAAGAACTGGGAGAGAAACAAGCATCGAGTGAATTTAAGTCAGAATCCACATTAATGAAGTGACAGAGAAAAGCAGCTGACTGAGGATCAGTGAGTCAATTAACCTGATTTTTAGTCTCAGTCTCCGTAGAGGACGATGGTTCTGACACTGTTGGTTTTGATGCAGGAAAAATGAAAAAGTCATTTTGTTCATTTGTTCAGTTCATATATGATCAGTGCTGTAACTATCACTGTAAGTACACAAATAGCATGGTGATGAGGCCTCTAGTGACGTGGTCATATAAACTATTAATATTATCACAGCCAAGAAGCAGAAGAAACAGGAAAAGTGTTTTCTGCTGCTGTTGGCTGAACTTTTGATCTTTTAATTACAAAAGACAAGTTTGATGTTTAAAAAGTTTCAACTCAAACTTTCAAAAGCTTGTTAGTGAAAACAGTCTTTTACAAATTTGAGATGAATATAAATTCACTTCCTCTTCTTCAAGACCTTAGTTAGAGGTTAATGAAGTCAGTTCCTGGGAGCTACAGTAAAAGGAAACATTACTCAGTATTTTTGCTGCGTCATTAACATTAACCTCCGGGTTTGAATGTCGTGATGAGCTCAGTGTGGGGAAGAAAAATGATCGAGTGTCTTAACACAGTGCACCACAGTTTACAGAGCTGCATTTTAACAAGTGCTTTTATGTCTACAAATATAAAATTGAAATGATATTTATGTTCAATGAGTTTTTTAGAACCGTCTAAAGTAAACAGCAACTGGTAAAATTGTGTGAGAGAACAGGTAAGGTGGCCACAGGAGAGACATCTCATTTAGACTAAATATAACCACACAGATCAGTGGGAATAGTGTCTGTTGCACACACATACACTGCAAAACAGCTAAATCACTCAGCCAAGCATAAAGAGAGGGAGAGTGGGCTACAGTATGTGCTGAACCCTGAATCCAGTAACCACCTAAGCCCCCTCTGTTCAAGGCCCTGCATACAGATACACGCAAGAAAGAAAAGGTGTTAGAGAGGCTACATGGTTCACAATATTTTTAGAGTTAAAGCATTTGAACAAAAACTGTCAAAACCCTCATTGAAGCACAAAGCTAAACTCCAGGGAAACAGCAGTTAGTGCTAAAAGATAGGAAAACAACAACTGACTAGAACAGGTGACTGCAAACATGTTTTTCATTAAAACAAAGAATCCAAAGTTTGTTCAACCTGTCTGTTCCATGCTCACACACATCCTGACTGGGTTTACCAGTCAGGATGACTCATGCTGCCTCCTTCTGAACTTATTTTACCTCCTGAATACTGTATTTTGTTGCAGGTGTCTTCTTAGTTTTCATAGCTGTCAGAGACAATATTGTGCAAAAGTCTTAGGCCACTATTAGATTTGTTGTTTTAGCAATGCTATAATAACTGTACACACCTATTTTTTGTTCCTCCAGCACTTTTGTTAATGTTTTCTAGGCCTAATCCACAACTACACAAGGTTATTTTGAAATTATTGCTGCCAAATGTGGTTGAAGCAGTTATTAAACCCCTTCACTAATGGGTGTAGTCTATAAAGATATGAAAGTTGTGACTTTGATAAAGATCAGATCACATTTCATGACCAATTTCTGCACAACATTTTTCGAACATAGATAAAATCTAAATTTAAAGAGGTAGAGGCTCTTTCGTGTTTCTTTGAGTCTAACGGGAAGTTTGTTTCTTGTGGAGAAAAGTCACTGAGTTCCGTCAGTGTTAATTATTACACATGTTGATGGTGAACACAAAGGTTTAATTTAGAAATTCTAAAGAAGGTGAGTCCTAAATATAATGCTCACTTATACCAATAGCTATGTGTAACTAACTATAATGACATTATAAATATATGGTTGAAATGTGTGACAATAAATTAACTTTGGCTTTTTTTGCAGGGAAATTTTCTGAGACTGAAGTCAGGATCCTGAGCACAATGAGCCACAGAGAAGGTAACAAGCAGGGATGTAAAGTCTTTGACAACCAACCATCAGGTTAATTTTAGTTCAGTTTAATATTTTCTTCACTTTGGATAAAATGCTCTGTCAAAGGAGTAAATGTGAATGTAAAATCTTTTAAATCCACACGATTGTTGATGTTCAGTGAACTACAGTTTTTCTAAACTAAAAAATTCTAGAGTGCTATGTGAAGAAATGCTTCCGTTTCATGAGATGCAACCGCAAGACAGGACAGATAGGAAAAGGTTTTTGTAATAGTGTTAAGGACATTTAAGGACTTAAGGACATTTTTTGGGCAGAAAGCAGTGGACAGGAGGGATTGTAGACCTGGATGAGGGCAGTGGCACAGAAAATCTTCATAGGGGTTTCCAGAGGGACCCAGTGACAATCTTAGGTCTCTCTAGTTCATCTGTGGCTGTGCATTGGATGCCTGTTTTATTTCATTAAAAAGTCAATATGTATCCAACACATATACCTTAATTTTGAGAAAAAAACTGGGGGGGCAGTGGGGTGGCCAGCAATTTGATGGAGTTCAGGTGGGAAGGTCCTGTTGAGTTTCAACAATATGTAGGCGTCTACAGGAAGCCAGGTCAGCGATCTGAACCGTGCTGTGACATGTCCTGTCTAATAGATAACGTCAGCCAAGCTCTGCAGGAGTCCAGACCAGATATGACCAGCGCCTGCACAATGAGATGGGTTAGGTAGGGTCACATCTTTCTGATGTTGTCGAAGGAAAATCTGCTGCCGGAGAGATGAATGAGATGTGATCCATAAAGCTTAGTTAGTCTTCAATGATGACCCCACATTTGTGTCGGACTGGCAGTGGAGTCATCTGGTTGAAAGGACAAGAATAGCTCTGTCCACCCTCTGAACTCTTCTGTGTTCTCACATGTGTCTCCTCTAAATGTTCAACAGGTGAAGCTGCTGCAAGCAGAGGGTCAAAGGTCACATCAGAGAGAGTGGCCCTGCTGGTTCTCAGTTGTCTCCTGGCAGCTGCTGCCATTGTTATTTACCGTCTCTGTGAGTTTGTTTTTATTCATGTTGTTTTACTTTGAAAATAACCAAACAGCTGATTCATTTTATTATTTGGTGGAGTAGAAATGACTTCTGTGAAGGGAAGTAGTAAACATTTTTAAATAAACAGGATTTTATTCCAAAAACATAACATATTTTATAATAACATAACAATAACAATTTTACTGACTTTTTTTCTGTTTATAATCAGCTTTCTATAATTTACAAATGAAGAAAAGTCTCCGAACTCAAAGACGAGAATGAACCCATGAGGAAAAATTTCATTGGTGAGACCGTCAGGGTTTAAATCTGTTCAGAAGCATCACTTTAACATGCGACACACTGTGGATTAAATATGATCTGTTCTTTTATCTTTAGTTTGCTTCCAATAGATGACAGCTTTATTTTCCAGTCACTTGTTATTAGGTTTCTGCTCAGCTCCACAGATCATCCTGATAAATGACTCATCATAGTGAAACGTTTTTATTCACTTTCAAAATAGAGATCAGCCATTGGATCTTTTCATGCCGTTATCTTATGATAACAAGATAATTATCTAATTATCTCGGCAGAACAAAGCTCTTTTTTTCATGATAAGGAGATAATTTAAGGTGTTACAAGATCTTTCTTATGAGCAGTGTGGGGTGGAGTGGTTGTGCTGCTGCCTCACAGCAAGAAGGTTGTGGGTTTGTGTCCCCAGCTGACCATAGCCTCAGTGTTGGCCCTGAGATAAACTGGAGACCAGTCCATGGTGGATCAAGCCTCTCGCCCTATGACAGCTGTGATAGGCGTCAGCCCCCCAGCAATCTTAAATGGGATAAGTGGTTACAGACAATCAGTGGATGATCTTTATTATCTGTGCAGTTTCAGAAAGAATAAAAAGAAACTCAGACAAGCTCTGTATGTTATTACCAGCTACATTTTACACACACACATTTAGTCCTAAAATTGGATTTTTAGAAATTTGGTCAGTATATTTAGTTTATTCTTCATAGAGCAAATATACTATAATTAACAAATGTACATCTATATTTCAATCCCCCCTATTTAGGGTTCAGCTTATCTCTTTTGTACAAAAGTTTTTTATTTTCATGCAAAAGCTTAACATTTTTCTCTTTAGATTATCCTGATAAATGAATGATCCAAGTGAATTCTTTGTATCCTCTTTCATAACAGAGAGTCTCTGGGAAACAAAACCAATCATTATGGACGAGCCTAAATGTCCACAACCTACTGAAGTAATTATAAGTAAGAAATGAATTTTGTCTCAGTTTAGTGTCCAATGTTTATGAATAAGCAAAGAGTAATAAAAGACAGATACTGACATTATTGTATATTGTCAGACATTAATGTATTTATGTTGCATTAGCTCAAGCTGTGAGACAGGTGGTTATTTTGTGCAGGTCCAAAGTGTAAAAGAGGCTGGGAGCAACATGGAGGTAAGTGTTACCTTTTTTCCACCAATGGTATGTCGTGGAAAAGGAGCAGACGTTTCTGTCAACAGCAAGGAGGAGATCTGGTTAAGATCAACAGCAGGGAAGAGCAGGTTTTGATGGAGAGGACTGTGCGTCCATGGGAGAGAGAGCAGGAGCTTATGACCTGAAGTGTTGGTTTGATAGACCCTGTTACATGGATCAGAGTATTATATGTGAGAAAACAGCATAAGCTAAACATTGTATAGTTACAGGTGGTTAAACAGGACACAGAATGTGAAGCTATGCTACTGTACTGTAAAAAGCAAAAATGAAGTTTGTAAAAAGTTTCCCTCCACACATTTTAAGTCAACTACTTCCCACAAGAGTCTAATTCTAAAGTATGTGACCTGTGAGTTTATATATTTGTAAAAGTTGCCTATTGGACCACAATTGAGGGAAATGAGTGAAAACAGCCTCAAAGGGTCAAACTCTAAATTGACTCTGTTTCTGCGCAGCCACCGAGTCTGTTTACATGGGCTTAGGTAACCAGGTTACAGTCGGCTTTCTTGGGAGAGTGTGGTGTAAACGGGAAAGCTGGTTTCCACAGGTAGATGATGGATCGGCCGCATGTGTCTTCCCTTTTTTTGCCCCCTTTCTCTCTCCCTGTGCTGTGGAGGTGGAGGGGAAATCACATTACTCTTCTGCCACTGTTCCCCGATTACCCAAGAAAGCTGATTTCTCCGAGTACCCTGGTTACTGAAATGTGCATTAATGCAGTCACAAATTGAGATACAACCAGTTTTTTATTGATATTAATATCTACTATCTTTCAAAACTGAATTCATAAATACTATGTTTTCTTGTGGGTTCACACTTAGTTGTAACTTTAAGGCATTTACATAAACTGGGTTTGGAACATTACTGATCCAACAATAAAATAATGCAAAAGCATCAGTGTCTGGTTAGTTCCTGTCTATTTATGTCCTGTTGGTGTTTGATTAACATATAGCTAGTGAGTGTTTGTCTCCTAAAAACTACCTTTCTATTCAACTAAACATTCAGATACATGGACCAGTACATGTGAACAGAGGTTTGACATGTTTCTATAGATGTGCTGCTGCAGAATTTATTATATTTAGCAAGAAAAACCAAAATGAACCAAAACAGAACCTTTTAATTTTAAGTTGGCATGTGTAAAATAATATGTGAAAAAAACCTTTGTTAAATGTGTGAGAACACAAAGTTTTCATCACGAACACGGAGGTCAGCATCCTGAGGATTGAGCAGATTTAGCTACAAAGAAAATAAACACCCTGGTTATAAATCCAGCATTTACACCAATCAGGCATAACATTAAGACCCCCTGTGCAATTTAACCAATATCTATGGGATTTATTCTGGATAGATAAAGTGTGTTATGTCGAACATACAGTGCCTTGCAAAAGTATTGTTTGTCATCCACAAATGTAAATGTATCTCATTGGGATTTTATGTGATAGACCGACACTAAGTGCTTCATAATTGTGAACAAATAAATATCTGAAAAATGTGGTGTGCATTTGCATTCAGCCGCCCTGAATCAGTACTTTGTACAATCACCTTCTGCTGCAATTACAGCTGCAAGACTTTTGGGGTATGTTTCTACCCGCTTTCAACATCTAGAGAATGAAACTTTTGTCCGTTCTTCTTTGCAAAATAGCTCAAGCTGAGTTAGATTGGATGGAGAGCGTCTGTGAACAGCACATTTTAAAGTCTTGCCACAGATTCTCAATTGGATTTAGCTCTGGACTTTGACTGGGTCTTTCTAACACATGAATACGCTTGGATCTAAACCACTCTATTGTAGCTGTGGCTGTAAAGTTATGGTTCTTGTCCTGCAGGAAGGTGAACCTCCGTCCCAGTCTCAAGTCTTTTGCAGACTCTAACAGGTTTTCTTCTAAGATTGTCCTGTATTTGGTTCCATCCATCTTCCCATCAACTGTGACCAGCTTCCCTGTCCCTGCTGAAGAAAAGCATCCCCACAACATGATGCTGCCACTACCATGTTTCACGGTGGGGATGGTGTGTTCAGGGTGATGTGCGGTTTCAGCCTCACATAACCTTTAGCATTTAGCCCAAACAGTCCAATTTTGGTCTCACCTGACCACAACACCTTCTTCCACATGTTTGCTGTGTCCCTCACATGGCTTGTCACAAAACTGCAAATGGGAATTTTCATGGCATTCTTCTTGTCACTCTTCCATAAAGGCCAGATTCTGCTCTCCTTGTCCGGCCTGTCACTTTAGGTGGACGGCCATGACTTGGTAGGTTTGCAGTTGTGCTACACTCTTTCCATTGTCATATAGATATTTTTTTATAACCTAACGCTGCATTAAACTCCCCCACAACTTTTATCCCTGACCTGTCTGGTGTGTTCCTTGGACTTCATGATGTTGTTTTTCCACTAATGTTCTCTAACAAACCTCTGAGGGCTTCACAGAACAGCTGAATTTATACTGAGATTAAATTACACACAGGTGGACTCTATTTACTATTAGGCGACTTCTGAAGTCACCTTAAAGTCAAGGAGACAACATTAAAGGAAAGTGCTATGAGTAGAAATGTTTCAGCTTCATGAGATGCAACTGCAAGATAGGACAGAAAAGTTTTTTTTTTTTAAATAGTGTTAATTCACAGGAAGTTGTGGGCTCTTTCACAGTGGTGGGATAAATGAGCTGAAGAGCTTTGTTCAGGATGCTTTGGTGTGTAGGGACAAGCAATAATCGTTTGTTGGCAAAGAGCAGTGGACAGGACAGATTGCAGACCAGAACAAGGGAGTTCAGGTAGGAAGGTGCTGTTTAGTTTCACCAATATGCAGGCGGCTACAGGAAGCCAGTGCAAAGATCTGAACAGTGCTGAGACGTGACCTTTTTGGCTGATCAAAAATGAGACCTGCTGCTGCATTTTGCATCATATGGTGAGGTTTGATTGGGCAAAGGTCACATCAGAGAGAGCAGCCCTGCTGGTTCTCAGTGGTCTTGTGGCAGCTGCTGTCATTCGCATTTTTTGTTTCTGTGAGTTTGTTTTATTCATGTAGTTTTACCTTAAAAAAATAACCAAGCAGCTGAATCATTTTATCATGTGGTGGAGTAAAAATGACTTCTGTGAAGGGAAGTAAAACATAAGAAACATTTTTAAATATACATTATCACTGTGACTTAATCTTTACAGGAATTTCTTGTAAAACCATATTTTATAATAAAATGACAAATTTCACCGACTCGTCATAATGAAACATTTTTACCCCTTTCATAACGGAGAAGGGCCATGGAGAATTATTTCATATCTCGGGAGAACAAAGCTTGTTTTATCATGATAAGGTGATAATTTATCACAACTAAGGTGTTATGAAGTGAATAAGGTGAAGGAGGTTTTGGCACATACACTGCACGTGAACATTTATCTGTACCCATCACATGTGGCAGTGACCTGACGTGAGACTCGATGCTTCATTCTCTTCTTTCAGAGACTGGAGATTTTTCTTGGTTTGGGTAATTATCAAATGCTGATTAAAAAAAACTAAAGACATCCATTAAAGGTCAGTACTCAATAAGGAACAATGATGACAATGATAATTCATCAAAGTTTAAGTCTGAGTGATTATGTTTTATACAATAAAATAAAAACGTTTCAAATGTACACAAATGTTGCATTTGTAGATTACATCAGATTTTTTCTGCAATTTGCTTTGCTGTGAATATGATGAGTATGTGTGTTTATTTATTGACACCGGATCTTCTATTTATGAATAAAACAGGGCTGAAGATTGTGAACCATACTGTCCACTGTCAGAAAGCTCGGCCCTAAACGCAGAAAAGAAAGCATCAAAACAGGCTAAGAACTAAACACGTGACTGTTCTGATGTAAAGAGCTGAAGGCCCCATTCAAAGCATTACGTCACGGAAAGAAATAAACCAACAACCGCAACAAAAAAACCCACTTCCTGCTGAAGTTGTGGATGAGGCTTTATTGACACATCAGTTCCCCACGTTTACACAATTTTAAAAACATTGCTTCAATTTCATGTATTAATAAATACACACATTAAATTAATACATAAACATATACTGGTAAAACAGTCGCAACAATGCTGCCCCCAGTACAACGTGGCTTCTGAGTTTTTAGATTTCTTCATTTCGTTTTTTAGTCTCTCAACATGAAGTAACTTTAGTTGGTACAGATTCTACAGCTGGAGAATAATATCACAGAAACTGTTGCCGCATAATTTACTTACTGTCTGTTTGCCTACACAGTCATAGTTTAGCACAAAATCTAACTAATTTATCAAAAATCAGCAGGACACTGATACATTAGGGCTGTTTATTTCCAAATGTCAACTTAGTAAATTAAAATACACAGACAAAATATTTGAGCAGAGCAGACTTTTGTCTGGAAAATATTAATTTGGCTCATAATTTAATCTTAACTGGAATACAGACACATGTGACCTTAAAGTCCAGTTTCTGCTGACTTCTCACAAATTCTTCTTAGTTCAACTTCACAGGCTCTATCATGCCAACACTTCAGGTCAACAACTTCTGTTTTCTCTCCCATCATCACACAGTCCTCTTCAATAGGATTTCGTCCTGTCCGGTTAGTCGGCTGACCCGGGCTCCAAAAAGTCAAACTGAGAGATGTGGAACAGAGTGACCTCGATCAATAAAATGAACAACTTTGATACTAGAAATGGAGTAAAATGTTTTCAATTTAACCTTGTGCTGAGCAGTGATCCGTCCACCCACACCCATTTGTCTTCTTCTACTGAGTCTGTCAGTCCAATCCAGAAGCTGTCTCTACCATGCATCATTTTGTTTCTCACTGTTTCATCTAGGAATTTCTAAACAGGAAGAGTTTCTCTGTGATGATCATATATGTGATCAAATATGGGAAAATGTGAAGCTGCTGCAGTATTTTATACCTGCTCCTGTCTGCTGTCGATGTTAACCAGATCTCCTCCACGACTTTTACAGTCATCTCTGCTCTGTTGCCAGGATGAAGCATTCAAAGAAAAATAATAACACGTTCCTCTGTGAAGCTCCCAGCATCTTTCACACTTTGGATCTAGTTTGTCTTTGAAAAGAATAAAGTAAATAAGGTGAAGGTGGTTTTGGCCACATAAGCTCCACCTTCCTGCACATTTATCACATGTGGCAGTGACCTAATGATGTTGAGACTTACCTGTGAGATTTTTCCTCATTGCCTCATTCTCATCTTTCAGAGTTTGGAGATATTTCTTGGTTAGGTAATTATCAAAAGCTAATAAAAAAAAGAAAAAAGAAATTCAGTAAAGGTCTCAATAGTACTCAATAAGAAACAATGATGACTGAGTATAATTCATCAAAGTTTGAGTCTGAGTGGTTATGTTTTATACAATTGTTTTATACAATAAAATAACAAAGCAAAATTAAATATGTTCCAAATGTACACAAATGTGACAGTACATCAGATTTTTGCTGCAATTTTCTTCATTTGTAGTTGTTCTCATTCATTTTCTGTAAATATGATGAGTGTGAGTCTGGCTCTTCTGTATATGAATAAAACTGTACAAACTCACAGAGACGGTAAATAACAATGGCAGCAACTGCCAGGAGACCACCGAGAACCAGCAGGGCCACTCTCTCTTTAAGTTAAAAGAAAAAAATGAATTAACTTCAATGTGGTCATAAAGGTGAGGAAGTCACTTTATGCGGTTTTGCAAAATCTTTCACATTTGTGGCTGTTGTCCTCACTAGAAAAGTTGATACACAAGTTGTGAAATCAGAAAAGCAGAACCTAAAACTTAAAAGATGCCATTTTAACCAAAAGTAGCAGAAAATAATCAATATAATATCTAATGGTTTCATTTCTTCAATGTGATGATATCTACTTGTTTAATTTCAGACTTATTTCTGCTGCAATAGCTCCTACATCACACCACTATTGATTTGACAGCTACTAATCAATTACAAAATATGAACAGAACTACTGCTTTTTGTGTATAATGCGTAAAAACCAACCAACCCACCCTCAATCATCAGTACTGTTTTACAAACTAATATGACTAAAGCCCCCGGGAATATTTCGTACAAACTTTCCTGACATTGTCATTTCATCTTTCAGCTGAGCTTACGCTCAGTCAGTTGTTTAATCTTGATTTTAGCTAAAAGGAATTTGATGTGTTGTTACCTTGTCTGCGGCCCATTGTGCTCAGTCTTCAGGATCCCGATGTCTCTGCAACAACACATTTATTTCACCTTACACATTCCAACAAGGCTCTAAAAAAATCTTTAAGCCACATGATTCATTTCATAAAGACAATGGTACAACCATCATATGAGCATGATGATGAGGGCTCACCTTTAACTTGTGTCTGTAGATTTTAGGATTAGTAAACTAACATCTGCAGGCAGCAGCAACTCTGACTGATCATCAGTGCCAGTGACTTTGGTTTTATTGTGAGAAAAACTTCCTGTCAGACTCAAAGTGAACAGGGAGGAGACTCTACTTCCCTAAAATCCTTTTTTGTTGTGTTACTAATACTTGATAACTGTAAAAAATGCCTTTAAGTTAGACTATTAAGATAAAGTTCTTTTTGTTTTATTATAAAGAACAGTTTCATAATAATGATGTAGATGTGCTTTCACCTTCTGGTCCTTTTTCTTTATCCCATTTCAACTGTTGACTTTGGCAAAAGTGATATACTTTTAATTGTTTATTTCTAAGTAATTGCCTAAAAATATACTAATTCCCAATTCCATTTCTGTTCTCAAGTTTGAGTTTATCAAAAGTATTTTAAACACAGTTGAGCTTGGTGTGGGTGAAAACATGAATTTGGCAAACACACGGCAAATGTTGGGACACACTGATAAAACTCAACTTTTTAAAAGAAATAAATATTGTAATGGGAAGATATTTTTCTAGTAATTAAACAAGTTACGACAGTCTCATGACATAAATACTGTTAAAACAAAAATGTAAATCTTTTTTCTTCCTTTTATTACTTTTGTCACTTTCAAGTTGTTGTTTTTTTGTGTGGAAGTGTGCCAACTTGTCATTACATCACAGACGAGCTCTGGTTGGATTTCGAACAGTTTAACAGTAGAAAAGATTTTAAAAGATTAAAAGGGTTATTGTTGTATTGTTGTTGCCTGTGTAATGAGTCAGGCAAAGCAAGACCTTGAGAATTAGCAAGGACTTTACTGAATATCATGACCACACAAGTAATCCAATGTCTGCACATAATGAAGGGCCAATGTGTATAAAAGCAGGATATGGAGTCAGGCTCCAAGGACAAGACAGGACAGAATGACTTCAGCAGTGTTTGTGCTGTCACACGTGAAGTGACTGAGGTGAGAAACGTGTTAAAAGATGTGGCCATCACTTTAAAACAGTGCTCCAAGACAACACTGACTGGTGAGTAAAATTCTCATAGACTACTAGAATAACTTTTACTCTTTAATAGTTTATATAAAAAAGAAAAAAAAAAGAAATTTGATAAACACTATAAAAGTTGTTCTTACCTCATGTTCTTTTGAATTCCAGGATATTTTGGATGGTCTGTAGTTTTTAATTTTGTGAGCTGAGAAGTTCGACTTGAATGCTTGGTTAAACAAGTTATTTGCTTTATCATGAGCACTGGGGAGGTTTAATTGTTAAGAGCAACTTGTTTTTCACCGCTGTGAACAGTGGAAGAGAGTTGTAAACATAAAAAGGTCGATATGTGGCCCTTCACAGCAGTGTCACCGGTTCATTCAGCTTATGTTGTTACAGAGCGATTTTGTGCTCTAGTCCAACACTCACTGCCTTTCATTTATCATTTTGTTAAAACAAATACTTAAAAAAATATGAGCCTCCTTAACTGCCAGGGCTTCCACTGTGAGAGCAGTAAGACTAAACCAAAAGATGTGGCTCAGACAAGTAAACCATCAGCTGAAGGTCATTATAAAGCTGTGTAAACCTGAGGGAAGGTACAGATTCAGGAGATAAATCTATGAGTCAGATAAATCTTCAACAGTCATTTTAAAATGTCTTATAAAAATGGTTATTTTTTTTTTTCTTTTTAAGAAAGTGAAAAACAAGACCGGTTTGTACAATTAGTGCATGTATCTGAAATGTTTTAGTTACTAAGTAAAAGTCTACATTTGCTGAAGTGAGAGACAGTAACAGTCCAAACAGGTAAAGCCACAAAATTTATTAGAAATGTTGGTTGTAATTTAACTAAAACATCAGTCCAGACGGCTGCAGAAATTACAAAACAAGAACGTGAATCTTTTTATTACTTCTTTATGACTATAAAATATGTTCTTCTCAAGTTTACATAATTTCAGATTAACTAAACATGATGCCCACTTTGAATATAGTTCTCATTATTGAACAAAAACTGAATCCTCCTCATCATAAACATGGGGTCATCTGGTGTCTGCAGTTAGTCCATCCCTCCTCTATCTCCCTCCCCCCTCTGCAGCTGTCGGACAGTGAGGATTCTCAGGAGCATTGCCTCCATGGTGCTGTCATCCAGAGGGGTAGAGGAGAACCAAAGAGGGCTGCTGGGTAGGCAGGCTGGGTCTGGCTGAAGGTAGAAAAAGTCGCTGCGCTGCCTCACTGACTCAGGGCTGAAGGAAGGAGAGAAGAATAAGGTTTAAGTTGGTAGGTTTAAAAATGTTGATGAAAGAAAAGAAAGTCATGAGACATATCTTCATCTTTACACCTGAGTACAGGATGACTGGTCTGTGCATATTTGAGTGGAAAAGACCATCAAAATTCACCAAAGACAAAAAAGTGGGTCTCCCACACACACACACAAAAAGAGTTTGCAAACCATAAAACACAAGGCTTAGCACTTTAGCTAAAGGGACTAAATCTTGTAATGTATTCAGCACACAGAAAGGGGCTTAGCCAAAACACACATTTATGCCCGTCCGTGCTGAGATATGGTTTGAAATAAAGTCTTTTGCATTTGGATCTGATTGTGTAAACCTGTTATGGTTTTGTGTATATATTTCATAGAGAAATGACAGATAAGATCAATAAATCAGGCAGGAACTTCAGAAAAACAAAAGACATCGTACGGAAATGATTATTACCAGAGCATGAAATACAGTAGATGAAGAGACAACAGTCCAAACATAACTAAAAATGTCTCCGAGTCCAACACTCACCACTTGGACAGATAGAACTCGTAGAGTCTGACTGGGCAGCGGAGAGCATTCTTTGTGTTCTCCATCATCTCCAGGAAATACTTTTTATTTTCATTTTTCTTACGCTTTTTGGCTGGAACTCCATCTGCATCTGAAGAACACACACACACACACACACACACAAACATGACATCACTCAATACTAACGTAAACTAATGTTTATTTTTGACGCTCGGGTGTGACACTACCTGGCTCTGCCTCATTTAAAGATACAGGGAGATAGAAGCGCAGGAACTTGTTCTTAGTGTTGTTGGAGTTGGTTTTGGTGCAGCGCATGATGTGGGCAAAGGACAGCTGACGGTGCTCCTCCACCCTGGTGAAGCCAACGTACTTGCAGCAGAAAAAGAGCAAAGTGTTGAGGAGGACGAGAGGGGAGTAGGCCCCCAGCTGTTTGCACTCCCAAAGATACTCCTCCTCCACCGGAGAGTAGACGTAACCTGGTGGGGAGAAAATCTGGTCCATCTGAGCTGCTCAGAGACAGACAAATGACAAACAGGAGGACAACAACTCACCACTGGCTTTGAAGAGCGGGTTGAAATGTTTCAGGGTGTTCGTGAACTCCGTGGAGAACTTTGTGTAGATCAGATCACTGAATATGTTCTCCATACGACCGTTCTCAAACAGGTACTACAGAGAAACAAAAGGAACATTTGCTAAAAGAACCCTGACGATTCAAGCATATGATTCTCTCAAGTTTTTTCTCGCTTTTCAAATATTGTTTATACACTAATGTACAAATCAAAACATATTCCTGCCTGTGTTCTTTAGTGACTTAGTTTAACACTTAAAATTCCCATAGATTCTACTACAAATTCATTTGTGAGAGTTTCTCCGTCTACAGTTCGCGTTACCTGTTGGATGCCGAGGCAGAGGAAGAAAAGACTGTTGGGGGAGTACGACTTTCCATCAGGTCGTTTCACCTCCTTGATGAAGCAACAGAGGCTGCTGCTTAGTTCAGCAGCAGAGTATTGAAGAATATTCTCCTTTAACTTCACAGCATGCGCTAAATGTAGGACGGAGAAACAATTCATATCTTGTTGCTACAGGAAGTTTGATAGAAAAGCATCAGTTCAGTCCTCCTCTACTTAGCCTTTTATTTCATTGTAATCACCGACTGTTCATACTTCTGCACGTTAACTCTTTAGACACCTTGCATTACATTTAAAATTTGCTTCAAGGAACCAAAGGTTTACTGAATATCAAACTGTAAAAAGTATAACAGACAGAAAAACATACAAGAGTCTGGGCCCACATTAGTTTGCGATGTCCTCCACCGAATCCATCTTTTCCAGGCATCAATTCCACTCTGACTCTTCAACTTTTGATGCTTCCTAGACATGACCTCAGAGTCTTCCTGGGATGCCTCGTGTTCTGCCTTAGGCATCTGCTGTAGCTTAGCACCCTTGGACAGAGAGGAGAGGCCAGATTACAGCACAGAAACATAAGACTCCTGCGTGTAAACGATTCTCTCCGGTGGTTTGATACCTTATTCTTGTTGTTGACTTTCCCCAGAATTTGGAGCGTAGGCCCAGGTGCAGGGTTTGGTAAGCTAAATGAATCTGGAGAAGCTGGACATGAGAGTTCAGGCTGAGGCTTAAAGGCCACGCCCACACCTGAAACTGGAGGGGATTCCTTGGAGGTGTGCTGGAGACTCTGAGACTTGAGGCTGCTTTGGGGGCAGATCTCCTCCTGGTTGTTGAAACCTTCTTTCTCCAAGTCATGACTGCAGCCTCTGCAGCGATCTGAAAATATTGAGGAAACCTTAATGATAAACTCTAGTGGTGCACAGAGGGGTGCACTTCACTACAAAGACCAGCACACATTCAAAGAGGAAGAACATATCTGTAAATTCTATTAGTTTAAAACTTGTCCTCTTAGGTACATGTGGTCAAAACGACAGACATTCTACATGACAAAAAACGGACACATTCATTCAAAATATAAAAGTTCTTCACAATAAACAAGAAAATTATTTGGCCTTAATACCATGTCAATGTTGTAGAACCCACCAACATACAGAACAATGCCAGAGAATCAGATTAAATTAAAATATACCCAAACCTTTTTTAACGTTCCCCCAACTCACCAAGACAAACCAGTAATAACAAGACTTGCACACATTGGTCCACCGCGAATAAACTGTTTTCACATCATACGTGTAGCAGGAAAGGCAGTGTAATTATTATTACTGAAAACAAGCTTATCCAAATCAAGAAGACCCATTATTAACACCATGAGTTCTACCTACTAAAACTATTCACTATATCTGTTGTTGGAAATCAATCTCACCAACAGAGGATATAGAGAAAGCAACTAATAGTCTGTCACTAATATACTAGTATGATCTCAACCTGTTTCAATGTATTTCACACCAAACCCTGACTTCCAGGAATTTCCTGTAAAACTTCATGAATTAAGCTTTGCACACAGTTGCTTATAGAGTAAACCACTACATCTTCTCCACACCTATAAAAAAAAGCAAAGAAAAAAACAAAACAAAAAATATATTGTTAGGAGAAAGAAGTAATAATGAGGTGAAGTCTGTGAAGAAGAAAAAGGCTGTAACAAACAGTAACATAAGGACATAAGGAAAACTGTTCATCTTTGGGAAAAAAAACATCCCAGATTTCTAACAGCAGAGATCTCAAACAGACCTGATTTGCATCTACAATCTATATAAGAAGCTGGAAAAAAAAAAAAACACATAACACATAAAATCCTATTCAATCTATAGAGGTAGTGCTAATGTAACACAAACCAAATGGCTCATGGCATATATTAAATATCATGTTGGGCATCAAAGACTAAAGAGTCAAAGACTATTCTGAGGCAAGTATAAATAAAGTCATGATGAGCTCTAAAATGCACAGTCTGTGTGTGTAGTGATGTGCTTTGCGTAAAATGACACAAATGTATTAAATAGAGCAAAGATCAATTCCTGTTTTAAATAAACCTTTATAATAAACATAAACCTCCCCAAAACGCACTCATGAAACTGAGGTTTCCCTTAGCCCAACCGTCTTTCTACTAGTCAACAAAGTACAATTAGTCAGGTCATTTAACTAAATTCTTACCTGTAAGTGTTTGAGTTTCCTGCCTTTTTCCTTCTTTTACCATTTCTCTGCCCTCTTGGCCTCCTTCTCCTCCAGTCCTTTCTTTCAGTTTCGTCTCCATCCCAGACTTTCCCTCTTCAGTTTCTGGCTGGATCCGCTCTTTCACTGCTGCCTCAGGTCCTCCCAACGTCACAGGGAAAAACACTGGTACAGGCAGCTGAGTAAGGCCGATTTGGAAAGACGAACTTTAGCATCACCCGGACGTTGTGCTGCTCAACTCTCATTAGGAACAATTAGTTTGCATGAAACACTGACTTGAACACCCCGAACACAAACACACGGACTGACCAGTGAGGTCAAAATTAAATTAAACGAATCAATTAAATTAATATAATAATGCTATAGTTTGACAATACAGATTAAATAATTTAAAAAAAAGCCAGAGAAGAAAGTCTCCTTATTCTTCCCTATAATCTCCAGAAAACCTGAGACCAAAATGTCAAGTAAATTTAATGTGCTGACACAAAAGAAATTTCACGTCTTATTATACTGTTTTGATGCCTTCTGATGTTAGAATCAAAGATAAAAAGTGAATTAAGCGAAACGCATCCAGTGCAAATAATCTAGCAACAGCTGAAACATTAAAACAGAGACTGTAAGGTTTTACACACCGGTAGCGGCAGGCCCACAGGCTTTGGGGTGTACTGGCTGTACATGGTCATAGGTAGTGGAACATACACTGGTACTGGAACAGGCAAGACTTTGGGTAAACAGGTATCTATGCAAAACAGAAAAAGGAAGAATATTTTGGAAACAGGATGTGCTTGTACATCTTAGTAGTTAAATATTCTAATCTAAATTAAAACAGAGTGCAACAAAAAACGCTTTTAAAAAGGGACTTTTACCAGTTTGTGCTTCTGCGTCGACAGTCTGTGTTGTACAGCAGACTCCTTTGTTGTGGACCAGCGGTGTGCAGAGCATGGACTTGTTCTTCAGCTCCTTGGGAACTGTTTGGATGCTGGCCTAAAGAAACACAAAGAAAATTATAACATCTTTCACAAAATTAATTATTCAAAGAAGCAGCTGCAAACACCAGGTTTATATAAATGACATGTATCTCTAGTTGAAATATGTGCAAAGAAGACAGATGTTGGTTTTTAATGCAACTTGTCAACAAAATCAAGAGAAAGACTGTGATATTTGGAGTAAACTTACATGTCCGACGACCTTAGTTTGAATGTCAGGGACAGAGCCTGTGCAGATATGAAAGAGACAGAGCCAGAAGGAAAATATGTCAGCACTGGGGAAATCTGGAGGCCACTTATGTTTTAAGAGTCTAAAGGTGTGTGTGTGTGTTTTTTGGTGCACCGTGTTGCGCAGCGCCGGAAGAAGCACTGGGACGCCTCCCTAGACCGCTGGCAAGCGAGATGACATTAGAAATGACCGGAGGGGAATCCACTGCAGCTGAGGATCTGGGAGGTGAAGAGTCTGAGAATGAGGAACACATCAGTTAGTAGGTGTTGTTAGTGATTATAAACATCCAACATTTACATAGTAAATAAAATTTAAACCCGTCAATATGACTGAAAGTGTTCATCGCTTACAGTGCTGATTACAGTGTTACTCAGATGGACTCTGGCACTGTATGAAAATACACCCACACTCATTCATTAAAGTGTATTTACACTATGTAGAAAACCGACAATTGACAATGTTATTTAATAAGCAACAGTTTCTTAACTACATTCCCCAGCGCAGTGAACTACGCTGTCGAGTTTACTAGACATCACTAAGCTCTTTGTATCAAAAACATTTTATAAAATGTCTTTCCCGATGGGCGGCACATCAAATGTTACAATCATCGACAACTGTTTGGACTAAGGTCCATCCAGATTTCCTCAGTCCGAGAAAGTATCTGTTCTGTTTGGCACTGTGGGTGTTAATAATCACTTCAGATTCACTTTTGGACGCAACAGAACAGCAACTTCTAACTTACCAGGTTGTAGAAAAAAGAAAAGAGCTAAACTTCACACAACAACTATACACACCTGTGTCAACTGCCTGGATCTTTTTATTGCAAAAGTGTAGCAGACATTTCAGGTCACAGAAATGTTTGACCTGCCCCAACATGGGCAGACACTGCCTCAGTTTCCCTGCCTGACTGCAGGCATCACATTTGGCAACCTGAGTGAGGGTAGAGAGTAAAAGAAAAGTCAGTATTGCCCATAATTTTAGAATATTTTGTGATCAAGCTTTTTTGGATAGCACTATATTGTAGTTATGATAGTGCTACAAATCACAAAGAAATAGGGGCTAATTGATATAATTGAGTGCATTTACCCTGGGAAAATAAAACTGAAAACATTTTAACTTCAGACACAGACTTGTTACTTAACAACTGCATCTGCAGTCAACCTCCACTTACACAATAGAACAGCATTTTGAAATTTGAGCTGCAGACGTCAGAGCAGAACCTTTCCTCCTTGTCATCATACTTAGCAGTCACCACTGTCGCGGATATGGAGTGGCAGTAGGCACAGGGGCAACAGTGCTTTCCCCAGCTCTTCTCCAGCTTATCACGATAGAGCATTTTGCAGCCTGGTAGGAGATGAAGAAGAGTCTTGATTCAATTTCTTTATTTTGCTTAATTTAACACAAGCGTTGAGCAAAACAATTCAAGTCAAGTCAAGTGGCTTTTATTGTCATTTCTACTATACACAGTACACAGTAGAAACGAGGTAATGTTCCTCCAAGAACCAAGGTGCTACAAAACAACACAAGCTATGTAAAGTGCATCGAGTGCAACCTAGTGCAAACAGTGCAGATGAAAAAGGTACAGACAGACAGTGTAGACAGACAACACAAGTAACACAGAACCTAAGACAGTGCAGACCAGTAAACCTACTGTATACTATTTTACAGTACAGTACAGTACAGTCAAGTGTGCTAAAGGTGTAAAAAAGCAGCATGTAAACAGTGCAATTGCATTGGAATGTGCAAAAAACAGCAGGTAAACAGTGTAGTGCGGTAAATGTAGAATAATAAAAGTAAATAAATAAGTGGTGGTGGAATGAGATGAGTAGTGAGTGATGAAAGTGTGCCGAGTTCGGTTTGTAGTGTGTTTAAGTTCCATTTCAGTTCTGTGTGTTGACGAGCCTGATGGCTTGCGGGAAAAACTGTTGCACAGTCTGGATCCTATTACCTAAAATTATTTGCAATGACTTACCCTCAGCACTAACTCAATCATCTATTGCACATCTGTCTTCTTACCGTCACTGCAGAAGTAGCAGTCTTTGCCATCAATCCTCTTAGTGTCTGTGATGATTCTTTCATTCTTGCAGAATGCACACATGCCTGTGATATTGTTGACCCTCTTGAACTCTTGAGAACAGGCCAGACTGCAGACAAAATTAATTTTGTCCTGTGCACACACACACACACACACAAAAATTTCTAGTTTAACAGGTTTTGGAAAAATACTTCCATAGCAGAAATTTGCAATACGTAAATCTCTGAAGCAACATGACTACAGTTCCCCTCAGATTATGTCTACTGAAGCTGCCTATTTTAAATCAGCAGAGACAACACCTTTGTCTGGATGACTTTGGGTGTAGACCCGATAACGCGTTGACACCGGGCACATAGCAGTTTCTCTGGTGTTTTAAATAGATCGCACTGGGTTTGGTTGGGGACCCCCGTGGAATTAGTAGCACTAATCCTGTCTTTCTGGGCATCCTGTGGTGCAGGGAAACAAAAAAAAACTTTTTAAAAAATGTTTTATTCTATAACATGATGAGAAAGAAAATCAGAAGCCTGACCCTTATAGGTTGAAGGAGTACGAGACTCCCATTTCGTATAGTCTATAGGTTGTACTACCTTAAAAGCCATGGCGCAGGTTAGAGTGCAGAAGTTTCTGATGGAGCCATTTGACATGGCCAGGTGGCAGGCTGGTACTGCAAGCTTTCCACAGTTGTCACAATTCAGTGCAGTGCCTGTGGGGGAGGGACAGTTTTCATTAAACAAACTTTGGCCCAATGGCAGTATGTGTTACTTAAGAGACCCATATCAAGTGCATATTGTGCGTAACACTCTAAGAGCAGAGCACAGATGCAAGGGTTTGAGGTTTGGTTGGTTTACCAATTACCAATTACCTGTTTCATATGATGAAGAACTCTGGAGTAAGAATAAAATTCTTAGCTACAATTTTTTAGAAGTTTTAACACATCGACAGCTTTAAAGTTTAAAGTCTACTGACACTGGCATAATCATAATCTTGATTTAATGGCACATGAGTAAAGAATGAAAAGAATGGCAAAGCAAAAGAATCACACAGTACCTGATGCACTGATAGCCTGGATCTTTGAGGCCATCAAACAGCTGCTGGTGCAGAAGAGCTCCAACTCCTCTTCGCTGTTTTTGTTTTCAATCATTTCCGTCACCAGCTTAGAGGTGTGGCACATTGCACATGGCTGGTGTGCTTTGACTTTCTGCACAGTATTAATAAAACGTAGAGGAAAACTATAAACTCCCATGACCAACGCATTTCACACTTAGTAACCAATCTTGAAGAATTAGATGAAAAAAAAATTATAACGTTTAATTCTATTACTCCATGGATAATTTGTTTTATGAACATTAAAGAACAGATCAGCTATTTAAGGCAGTAACACAACTTTACAAATACCTTTTTGACCTGGGCGAGACATGCTGCACTGCAGACTTTTTTGGTACGATGTTCCACCTTGAGCATGAGCGGATTCTTGCAGCAGTAGTGGCAGTTCTCACAGATGGACAGCTTGTTCAGGTTGCAGAAACGGTTTAAACAGGGTTCACTGCACATCTTATAGACACGGTCATCTTGTATAAACTCGTGCTTGCTCTACAGGAGGGCAAACAAAAGGACAGTGTATAAAACGGGTTTAAATGAGAGATTCATAATTGGGTTTATAATGTTTAAAACTTTCCACAATCAGAACATAGCTATTACTACATGTGTGTGACCATTGTAAAATACTTACAGGTGATAGTTAGGTTGAAATCATGTTTTATAGCAGTTTTCTCCATTATTGCAATTAAAAGATCAAAGTTAAAAGATCAGATTAACCCCTTTCAGACATGCCTTGCTTTTCCCTGCTCATCAGATTAATAATGGCAACTGAATTGGCCTTTTAGTGTTTCAGACATAAACTTGGATACAGCGTGACAGCATGCAGTCTGACAGGCATAGTGCTTTTTGTCCCATACTAAAAAAAAAACACACACACACAGAAAAAAAAACCCAGACACTTTTTTGAAATTATTTTCCAAGGGAAAGCACGTAAAAATCAAAAAGTTTGTTCTTAAAGTCACCACTGGAGGGAACTCACGTCGTTGGAGGGAAAACTGATCTCAAGGGGGAATTGTTGGATTCTCTCTATACATCTTTATAGTCTTGACTTTATTCTTGGCGCTATATAAATAAAGTTGAATTGAATTATACAAAGTTGATGCAAAACAACTAATCACATTGCTGATGCATGAAGTGTAAATGGTTAAATTTTTTTTTTGCAGGCCTTTTGCAGTCTGCATAATAAGAGTCTTTGCCAAGGTGACACAAAGCGAGTAGTCCCTCAGATAACGAAGTCTAAAGTTGAAATATGGACTCTTCACGATACGTAAATTATATTTTACATTCCACTGGTTCTGTTTTTTTATCCTCAAATAAATTGACTACAACTAAAGCAAATTAAAATAATCTTGCATGTATAGCAGCTAGGGTGTGTGTACTTTGACTCTTTCCGTCATGGGCATGTCTGAATGAACCGTAACATAAAACTGACTAATGAGTGAATGACACAAACATGTCACTTTAACTAACTGATGACAATAGCAATGTTTTATTCCTATATGTAAGGATTTATTCTCTTACAATGGAATATCTGCTACACATGTTGCATTGTGAATGCGACCCGACTGGCACAATGGGTATTTTGGTTGACATCATTGTCTTGTAGTTGAAAGCGGACAGACAGGCCTGGCTGCAAAAGTCCTTCGTGGCCCCGTTAGAATCCACCAGGGCCTGGATGGCGTCCTGAGGCTGTGGGATCACCCTGTGAAGAATCAGGACGCAGTTAACATATTGTCAATGTTATGAAACTGTCAAGTGGTAGAGGTATAGATGATGTTAAACACAAAAGTGGAATATGACATTTGTGTTCATTTTGGGAGAGATGAAGAAAATGTTTGTTGAAGTAGAGAAATGCCCACACAACAGTCCAAACCCATTCCACTAACTAACATTACAAATGTTAACTGCTTAATATTAATGCCCAGTCCCGATATTTCAATATTAATGTTGCACTCCCAAATTAAATACTGAAATTTTTCTAAACCTCGAGTTTCATGGTCGATTATAGAAGACAATGTTGCAATCTGAAACAGAAAGGATGATATGAAGGCAGAACACATCAGTAAAAACTTCCATGTCAGACTCACTGAAGACAGAACTGACAGGTCTTTTTCACTGGTTTCATTTGGTAAAATTTCAACAGACAGGAAGTCGAGCAGAAGACATCTGCGTGCCCTTTTCTTTGGTAAACTGTTTCTCCATCCATCAGGATGTTTTTGCAGTTGGAGCAAGATGCAGGCACATCCTCATGGGTGACAGTGGGTGCAGCAGGTTTAGAGTCTCCTGTCAAGGAGAAGATTGAACTGATCTTTAAGTCCTCCTGAAAAAAATAAATAAACAGAACTGAGATGATTTACAGCGTTGATGAACTGGTCAAGGAACTTTGAACTACATTGGCAGTAAAAGATAAATTCAACAAGAACAATAAATTATTTAAAATTGCCCCATGCACATCTGTTCCTCAACGGTATTGTTGATAACATCATCTGCAGTTTTATTCATATCAATATTAAAAGCGAGCAGAAGTATGAGCAAGATTAATGTACATGTTAATCATAATAGTCAGACAGACCTCATTCAAATACAGTAGTGGAATGTAATCCCATCAGCTTTTACTTCACTACAGTTGAACAATATATTTCGAACACTAAAAAAAATAATGTGTGTCCACCTTTGCCACACTTGGTTCACTCTTAATGTCCAGTGTAGATACAGACAGTGTGACTTTCTGGTTGTATTCATCATCAATAGGCTCTTCTTTTATCTTGAATAAAAGTGAACAGAAACATCAATTAGCTGTGCAACATACAGGAAAACTCAATGGAAAACTCAAATTTTGTCATTATTACTGTGTTTAACTTTTCTTATACTGTTCGATCACATTAGTGACAGTCTCAGTTTCTCCAGGAGGAAGGGAACCTTTTTTTAAGTGGCCTAAAATGACGCTGAAATGCAGTGAAATCTGCACTTTATCCGAAAGAAACTGAGATGCATATTGCACTGTTTATTGCCATTTTAAATTGCATACTTAGATAAGTTATTAGGTATGTTTATCCTGCAACTGCTCACACAAAAATAAGGTTTAGAATAAAGCCTTGAAGGGTTTTACAATTATAGCAGAGAACCTTGTTAAACATACTCACAAAGAAATGTGGTGGTGGTTTCACTTCTTCAAGGTCATTCTGTTCACAGGAAGGTTTGCGCTTTTCTAAAAAGACATTTGACAAGGTCCAATAGGTCAACTGAGCCTTGGTTTAAAACAAATTATGGTTTGCAAAAGCAGAAAGTCCTTCAACTAAGTTGTTAAGGACATTTTAAAAATCTGCCACACACAGAGGTAGTAGTGTATGAACAATGGATAAGCTATAATCTAATTAAGAAACATGAGGAAATGTTTTAGCAAAAAAGCAATAAAAAATAAATAAATAAAACAAAAAGAGCACTGCTGGCCTAAGGGGTCAGAGAAGTGAGCTAATCGCCGGAAGTTCATGGGACATGTGAAAAACCCCAACTGCCCCAGTGGAGCTGCTCAATAGCCACAAATCTGACTTCTTGTGCCGTTTCATTCAGCTGTGACTGTGGGGTGATCCTCAAAATGAGAGGAGGCTTCTCATTGAATCTACCCTACTTGAGGTTAAATAAAACCCATTGAATTATACAACAAATGGAGTACACAAATATAAGACAGAGAAACCGTAAATCTGCGTTTGAAAATATGCTTGTACAGTACCTGTCACAGTCAGAAACGAGGCCTTGTACACCATCATACATCTGTTGCTGCAGAAGAAGTTCAAGCTGCCGTCTTGATTTTTGTTTTCGACCATGTCTGACATCTGATGAGATGTCTGGCACATGAGGCAAAGCTGAGGTTTTGTGACTTTCTGCAAAGTCATAAACAACCAGTATAAAATTATTTTCAGTTTAGATATGTTTCTCATGGCATCCTGTTAATGCATCTCACGATATTGCCGGTTATTAAAAATCAAGCGTAAAAACTAACAAAACCTTATACCTTTCTTTACCCGCATTCAGTTCATAAAAAGAGCCTTAAATTTAAGAATCATGACCAATTAAGGAAATTACTTACTTTTCCTTTTCAGCTCCTGAGTCTTTAAATAACTTGCTTATTTAGGACATATTTTTGAGCAAAATTGCTGACTGGTTTTCAAATCTATTCAAACAGTCTAGTACACATTGTTAATGCTTTAATACTGTATGCTAATGTGCTAGATTCAACAGTGTTAATGTGAAGGTTGCACATATTTTAAACAATAAATTCCATATAACTGTCAGTATAAAAAAGGATTTTGATCTGATTTTTCCATTTAATTTCTCTACCCCTTTGAACTTGACCAGACACTCTTCGCTGCAGATGTTTTTACTGCTATCGTCCATCTTCAGCTCAAACTGTCGGTCAAGGTGGATGGAGCTGCAGACGTCACAGGTCAGCAGAGGCACGATGTTGACTTTCCGGAAGTTCGTGAGGCACGTGTCGCTGCAAAGGCCATGGACAATTCCACCCAGCATCAGCCTGAACTTGCACTGAAATTGACATACAGCAAGTACAAATGTGGAGCAATTACTATGAATAGACACAAAATTGTTTTGTTTAAATTTTATATACAAATGCAACAAAGCAATGTGTCCTGACTTTTCGTTTACTTCGCATCATGTGTGTAGTAGCTGAAATGTCTGAAAACAGTCCCTCAAAGGGCATATTGTTGCTATTGCTGCTTCGTACCAAGAGGCATTTTGAAAAAACGGAAACAGTATCTTCAGTTGAGGTACACAGATGAACTATGTGTAGGAAAGTTGTAAAGTGTGGGCGAATATGTTGCTCTTTTTGAAGAGAAATTATAAAAGCAGATCACTGCCCAAACCCTACTCCAAATAACACACAGAGTGAGTTCCTTACATAACAGTATCTGTTGCACATCTTGCATTCTAAATGAGGTCCTAGTGGAAGTAGAGGTTTTGTGGCAGCCAAGCTCCTCTTGGAGTTGACAGAGGCAAGGCAGGTTTCACTGCATAATTCCTTCATAGTTCCTGAGTCATCCACTGGAGCCAGGATGATGTTGTGAGGCCGCATTATCACCCTAAAGAAAAGATGAATGATTTTGGACTTTGAAATGTTCGAGTGATTAATATTTGATTTACTTATAAGTCCCTCTTTTGTCTCAAGAGCACATAGACAAAAATGATCCAATAAAAAACAATGAAGTAAAAAAACAAACAAACAAAAACTTATGAACTTACCGAAAGCAGTTGTAGCAGCTTTTGGTGACTAACTTGATTTCAGGGTGTTTTTCAGCAGGACAAGAAGAAGTGTAGTCTGACCTGATGTTTACATCCTCCTGTGTGAGAGTGCACAGCGGTTAGAAGTCGTCCTCAGATAGATCGTTTGCAGTTTTACATGCTTTAAGTTGCTCTTGTTACAAATTTAAATATCAATCAGATTTCCTCGTTCCTCCAATAAATACATTTATTGTACGGCATATACTCACAGTATTTAAGGTTTGCTCCAATGTTATGCCCCTTTTAGTCTTTTTCATCTGATCTGAGCCTGTCTTTCCTAAAGACAGAAAGCAAACACAGATTAAAACTTTTAGTTTGCAGTTATTAACAATCTATACACTCAAAACAACCAAAAAAACAACAACAACAACACCACAATATCTTGACAAAGGTTACTGTTTAGTACCTTGAAGTTTGTGCATCAGTGTAGACCCTAGTTTGTATGATGTCACACAGTTGCGACTACAAAAGAGCTCCATTGTCTCGCTGCTACTTTTGTAGACAATCATGTCAGGCACTGGTTGAGTGGTGTGGCACATGGTGCATGGTTGGGGTGTCTTGATATTCTGCAGAAGAATCTAACAAGAAAACAGGCCGTGAGTGATATTGCAGAGTGTTTATTTCACCCTGCAATGCTGTGAATAGGTCACCGGGAGCCTGTTTTAATAAACTGATTAAAAACTGATTGTGGTGCTCGTCCAAGTCAACATTAATGCTACTGCAATAAATGGCTTCAAAACATGGCAACAGATTGTGAGTGGGATTCTCTGGATGCGAGGAAGGGAAAAGTCCATACAACTCTGAAAGTTAATGGTTACTTAAATGGGAGTACAAAAAAAAGTTGTACTCAGCGACGCTTGTCTGTGAAGGATTTACACTATATTCTCTCACCTGTGTTTGCACTGCCAAGGAAGTGCTTTGACAAACTTTAGAGAAACCTGGTAAAGTACAACAGAGCAGTGCACTATACAAAAGCTGACAGTTACGTGGGACTTTGAGGAGGAATTCACATTGTATGGCTGTGTCTTCATGTCTAAACCACACAAAAATAAAGTGCTGCAGCAGATAGTTAATGAGTCTCTCTTCACAAATTAATTTAAACATAACTTTAATTTCTGAAGAAGAAACATCTGTAATAGCTAATTATGCATTAAATTGTTATATCGATTAAAAGAAATGTAAGGAGTTACTACTTTTAACACGTCACTACAGATCATGTTTTTAATTACAATGACAATTTTAGACTTATTGCAGACCTTGATGCATTTCTTTTAATAAACCCAAATCTAACGTCTAAAGATAACAAAACAGCAAATAAAATACATACAAATAAAAAAACACACAACAGATACACAGAACCATAACTGCACGAACAAAATCGCCATCTAATGTTTTTATGAAGCTTTATGAAGTAAAGTTAACGGTAACTGTAGAGACCTGACCACCGTTAAGCAAACCAGCGTCAATTCCACGATGTCTCAGTGGAAAGATTTCACTTCTGTTTTTTTTGTTTGTTTGTTTTGTTTTAAGAAAAAGAGTAAACGCAGGCACGAAAATGTGCGTGAAAGGAACAAATCCCGACGAAGCTGAAGTTGACGTCCTATTTAAAGCTTCCTAGTGGGCAGTTAAGGAGAAGTTCAGGGGAAAGTTAAGGAGAACTATGTTAGGTTACGAACTGCAGCCACCTTTTCTCTGTGAAGTTGCCTCCAAGTTCAGTCGTGACAACGTAACGTGGAGGTTCAAATTTCTGTTTTTATTGAGGACAAAACAGTGTTACGTCCACTAATCACAGGTCGCCAGTCGAAGCTGTTTTCGACACAATCAACTGTACCTGGGATCAAACCCTGTTTACAGCGCTCGTGCAATCGCAAACTTTTGAGGTCACGGATGATCGTTAACACGCCGTCGCTAAAACAATGCTTAATTCCGAAAACAAGAACAACGAACACACCCGTTGACCCCCAAGCGTTCACTGTGTTCTATTCTATCGGATTTCTACAGCCTCGTTGGCGCAGTAGGCAGCGCGTCAGTCTCATAATCTGAAGGTCGTGAGTTCGAGCCTCACACGGGGCACATGTTTTACAACTCAGTCAGCCGATCACCCACAACAATAAAACCACCTGTTTGTTTTACGCTGCGCTATACATAGGACAGTACATCACCCTCTGTAGTCTGTAGCTGCTTGTACTGTTCGGTTTGTTCTATTCGGTCCGCTTTCTGCAGCCTCGTTGGCGCAGTAGGCAGCGCGTCAGTCTCATAATCTGAAGGTCGTGAGTTCGAGCCTCACACGGGGCACATGTTTTCCTACTCGCTCTGCCGATCAGCCACAATAATAATACCACCTGCTCAGTTTATGCCGATCTATACATAAGACAATACATCACCCTGTTTTCTGTAGCTGCGTGTACTATTCCCTTTGTCCTATTCAGTCCCATTTCTACAGCCTCGTTGGCGCAGTAGGCAGCGCGTCAGTCTCATAATCTGAAGGTCGTGAGTTCGAGCCTCACACGGGGCACGTGTTTTCCTACTCGCACTGCCGATCTAGCTTTGCTTTAGCTGTAAAATAGACACTGCAGTGCATTTATTTTAATTTTCCTGTGCTGACCCTTGTGCACTAACAAATTAATCAGGTAATATTTATGTTGTATAGCATGGTACCATCTGTGGTAAGAAGGTCCTGAAGTACAAATATGGAAAATGTCTGACAGACTGGATCTAAAGTACTAAACATAAGTCTCACCAGAGGCTCAGTGCATTGTTCAAAATAGAACTGGTGCCATTTTAAAGGCAACAATGGTGGTAACAATACTGATTTGATTTAGATTTTACCTGTTTACTGCACTTTTTAAATCAGCTGCTTGAAAAATAAACGCAATTCAAAGCATAAATTTTAAGCATCGTCACTTTATATTTTGCACCTCAACTATTACACGGTGCTTTATGTCTTGCTGGAAACCTGATATGTTGGGAATGAAACAAATTGTGTGCGTGTAGATTTGCAAGTTGCTATTCAGGGCTCCTTGACTTCAGTCTTTGCTAATGCAGTGGGCAGTGAACCAGTCTGAGACTCAAAGGGTTAGTGTATTTTGTCCCAACCAAGTGAATGGAGTTATAGCCATACACCTTTGTTGTAGTGAAGTACAACTCCTGCTCAATGTCACTTGACTTTAAACATACAAACATATTGCATAATTGTACACCCAAATGTGTATATTAACCTGTAGAAGAATAAAGTCAATAAAAAAATGCACTAATTAATGCTTCTTCAATCACTCTTCCTATATGCTGGTGGGCTGGGTTCGAATCCCGTCCCACCAGCCAGCAAGGTCTACCCTGATGCCGGTCCGGCAAAAAACACTCGCATTCCCCCGTAGTGACCCCTGAAGGGACAAGCCGAAAGCCGATGATTTGATTCAAGTTGCCTGTTCACTTCTTTTTCATTGCTGGAAGATCAAACAGTGAACGTAAGTAGAAATAAAAACAATTGCTGAACCAAAAATATATATCGCACTAAATAGCCATTAACCCAGTAAACTTATTTTATGCACAACTGTAAACATACTGTACTGTTGTCCTGCTTTTTCTCCTGTTTCTTTTCCTAATATACTATATAGTGTGTATCACATGTGCTGTGATTTAGTCTAGGTTTGTGCACTGAATGGTGATTCTGGACCTGCACTAGGCAGTAGATTTTTACATCACCTCTTTAAAATGATCGAGACATCTCTCAGTGCAGATGGTTTTTGGTTCCCCCTCTAGCTTCAGTACAAGCTTCTTGAGGCACGGGGAGCTGCAGTTCTCACAGACCCCCATCTTGTCCCTGCGAAAATCTTCCAAGCAGGAGTCACTGCAAAACTTATGGACAGCCTCCTTCAGGGTCAACTCACATGCGGCCTGTACAAAGTAAAGAGGCAGTGAGTAAGGTAAAGACACTAATTTGCTGGTTTGAACTTGGGGAAAAGTAAACGTGTATTTACTCACAGGGCATGATTTGTTACACATGCTGCAGAGGAGATGCGCCACTTGGGTGGATCCAGTGTTGGACTTGTAACTGGTCAGGCACGTGACACTGCAGAAATCCTTCATAGTTCCTTTAGTGTCCACTACAGCCATGATGAGGTCCAGCAGCTGAGTTATCGACCTGACAGATCAGGGAGAAGAGATGATCCAGAGTTTCTCCGCCTTCAATGTGGCAAATAAACTTAAAAATAATGTTTATCCAGAAGCGCAGGATGAGATAATAATGGTAATGAAGAAAATTGAGAGTATAGCTAGTGGAATTACTTTGGAGAAATGTGAAAATGTGCTGGTACACTAGCTGTAATGGGTGGCATACTGATTTAATAAAATATAATGCCCCAATTATCACAATTTTAAGATGCAACGGTTACCATGACCTGTTATGGTAACATTATATAGATGATATAATGAAGCACAGGTTATTTATTGGTGGTGAGATGTTGTATTTAGTCAACGGGAACATGTGCTTTCTTCTTGGCAGGAGATGAAAATGCAAATATTAATATTATACGTAACTCAAACTGCTAAAGTGTAAGTTACGTAGATGGTGCAGGAAGATTTTAGAGCTCGTTATAACTGTGCTGTTGTCCATCACTATAATGTTTCAGCACTTCTCCTTTTAAATAGTAGTACAAACCTCTTGTACTCCATGAAGTCTGACAAATGTGTGGGTCAGATCCAACAAACCAACCCACTGAAAAAAAAAAAAATCAGCCTAGAAACTTTACCATATGCAGGTACAAGGTAGTAGTCCCCTGGAGGTTCAGATCAGCTACACAGGAAAACATGTTCACTGTGTTTTATTTAATAAAAGGCCTTCAGCAGTTAATGTTCCTGCCATAATAAATAAATTGATAATGTCTGGCTGACAGAAAACTAGAAAAAAACACATGAACACCATGATTTTGTACGTTGGTTTAGCACTCTATGAATAAGATTTTTACAGACTTACCTGAGACAGTAATGGCAGGTCTTTGTTGTCTGTCTGTTCATGGGGAACATCTCAAAAAGGCAGTTTTTGGAGCAGAAGACATCTTTGAAACCCTTCTTCTGGTAAGCAGTTTGTCCCTTCATCATGGGCTTTTTGCAGAAGGAGCACATCATTTCTATGTCCTGACAGGAAAAAGAACAAATGAAGATTTCATCATTATTATGTTACTGACTTATATAAATAAGTGCAGATGAGCTATTTCAACTAGAAACATGACAGGAGCGCGTTTCCTCACCTTTGCATCACTTGACTTGTTGTCGATGTCTGCTGACGGAGAAGACATTTCATACTTGTTGCTGCTTTTCTGCAGAGGCTGATCTTTCCCCAACAACCTCCTACAGACAGATGGTAACCGGGAAATGTGGATTGGACCCTGGATATTCTCCTATAATGAAACAGTTTTTGAAAAATATTTGAAAAAAACTGTAATGCTGATGGGATTATAATTATTTTTTTATATTACGATGGAAAATCAGGTTAAGTTGAAATGTATATATAATAGTAATTTATATTATATACGCAATATATTATGCCTATAACCACATCACACCCTCATATTATATTGCTGTTATTTAGCTCTGCCAACACAAATAAAACGGTAACTGACATGCTTATTGCAGAGCAACATAAAGAAAGAGCAGATTCCTGCCCACTATTTTAAGTATACATCACACCAAGCAGTGTCTAGCTGTTTAGATTCATGTACGTTTATCCGTAGGTTTCCATTTATGATGCCACCAGAGAAGAAAAGCATCTGTTGATAGTCGCTTTGGTGGAATGTGTGAATCTGGTGAGTTACCAGCTTGTTCTGACAGTTAACTGCTCCATGTCTTCCTGCTGTCAGTGGTTCGTGTCCAATAACTTTTAGCGAGCTTTCAGACCTGCGATACAATACGTTTTTGGTTAAGTCTATAGTTTTATGTCCACTCACTCCCACGATCCCTGTCGCTTCAAGTCCGGCATCAGACATTTTCTGTATGGCCCAGGCTCTCAGACTGTAGTTGGTGTAAGACGTGTGTTGGCAGACATGAACTCTAACCGAAAATCTAACCGGTAGCTGATTTATATGATGCGTTAAATCTGCCTAAAGTGCACGGTCCTGTCTACGGACTTATGGTCAATATTTATTTTTTTATTTATTTTAATTTTCCTTATATAGATTTAGTCTGAAAGCAGTTTAAAGCTCATGCTGTTTGCCTCACTTTGTTAGCTCTCCAATTAGTTAAGGTCGGATGAAGTCACATAAGCACACAGAGGTTTGCACCAAATTATCCAGGCTTCTTTCCTTCTCCTCATCCTCTCCTGACGCCCTTTCATTATTTATTTTAAATGTTAAAATCATCCATCTTTTCGGCGTAGTTTGTTACTGTGTAACAGTAAGCTACTGTAATTTCCAGTTAATAGAGCAGCTTTAAAGCGGAGGGATATATACAATTAAACTTCGCAGTGCTTTTATACTCTTAATACAATACTCATTGAATTACTATTGTCCAATCCAATTGCTTGGTCGGAACTGCCTGTTGTGCGATATAAAATATGTCATTATTAGTGACCAAGTTTTTATTAATAATAATAATAATTATTATTATTAGATTATTAGGAAATTAGACCCTTACAATCTCCAATTTGGGGATTAATATCTTCAGTTCTTTCATCCCAGTCATTGCAGCTGATAATTTGTTCTTCTTTTCTATAAATAAAGAAAAAACATGTTGGTGTAAACAAGTCTCGGTTATTCAGGTCAGATGAATAAAAATGCATGAAATTATTGTTCAGAGTATGAAGCCTAGCGATTTGTGCCTAGTGTTCCCAGCAGTGGCCTGTATCACAAAACAAGTTCAACTTATTCTGGCCATCCTTGATCACAGGAAAGACAAAGTGGGCTATTAACTGGCTCGATGAAACTTTAGCTCCTCTGGCTAACTCTGAAGTGTTTCGCAAAAGAGACATAGATCGTACTTAAAAGGGACATGGCAGGAACAGGAATTGATAAATTATGAAATGAAAACAATGATACTGTCTACAGTGTGAGCAAAAGAGATAATATTGTGTGTGAGTGTAAATAATATGATCACATAACTAGAACCGAATAAGTTGTAGAAACACTGGAAATAGTTTTAAATATTAAAGCACTGCTAACAAGAAACCATAAATTAGCACCTGATTATTATAATGGTCTTAGTGAATGTCTGCCAGAGCAGAGAGAGGAGTAGCTACTCTACATCAGTGTCATGTTGATTTGAAAGCATGGGAAATAGTAATATAACAGTATTAACACCTTTTCTCCTAATAAAAAGACCAATTGAAATCACAGGTTCTCATGTTATTCTGAATAGCAGTGATGAGTGTAAAAGCACTGATGCCATCAGGGATTATGTGGGAGTAACATCATCTTGTACAACTAAATTAATCATATTCATGTAGTCATTTCATAATAAACTCATTATAAAGTTCCTCTAAAGCATGGACTGGACCAGGTTGGCCATGGTTATCTACCCTGATTAAAAGTGATCCAGCTTTGTGATAGTGAGAAATAGCTGAAGCTTGTGATACAGCAGGCCCCAGGTTGTTTTTGGGTGAAAACAATAACTACTGGATGAATGCTTCTGAAGATCATTTAGAGCTGACTTTAGTAATTCCAGTTTTTACTCTAGCACCATTAACAAGCTAAAATTAACATATATTCACTGTGAAGCTTTAAATTTTTTCATACACATTGTGTCCTTTATATTTCATAACACCGTACCCTCGAGCACAACCATACATACATTTTACCTGCATCTAAAATGGCAGAAGAACTGCTGCTATCCACATCCATCCGATCAGTTTGTTCCTCTTCTTGATCAACATCATTCTCTGCTTCAACATCCATGGTTTCCTTAAGTTCTGTGTACGTGTTGTGCTTGTGAGATGAGCTGTCTTTCATCTTATTATCACTGATGTCCTTGTTCTGGTTTGCTGTTTCTTTGACACTTGTTTTCACTGGCATTAGTGCTAAGCCAACTGAATCACCATCTTTGTCACTTTCATAATTTCCACCGCCCTCATCTGTATCTATGTCCAAATCAAAGTCCATATTCATGTAATTATCATCGTCGTCATCACTAAAATAAATGCTTGTTGCATTCTCCTTACTAGGAGACAGTGTTTCTTCAGCTTTCTTCACAGGCATGTCCTCTGTTCTGTCTTCTTTTGGTGTGTTCTCATCATTTCTCTCATCACATGGTTCAGACTCCTCACTTCCGCTCTCTGGCCTCCTAGTCCTGGGTCGTCCACGTTTCCTCATGGAAAAACCTTTTTTTTTAGTTGATGAAACAGAGCGTCTTGAGGAGGACGGACCTGGAGAAGACAGTCAATGCGTTATCAGAGCATCTACACTTACCATTTAAAAATCCCTGCATTTCCATTGGAGCTAGGAACTACAAATGTTCCTCTGAATTATTTCTTCCAAATCCACAGATGTTACAGGTTACATAGATTTTCATTATCATTTAGGTTAATTCTCTAAAACAAAGTCACCTGACTTCAATATTAGCCTGAGATTAATCTCTAACACCCCCCTTAACAAGTCATCTTAAAGTTAATACCTGACTTAGGCTTATACTGTGTTTAACCTTTTACACTGAATTATTTTATACTACTGATGTTATAGCTTTAGTAAAACAGGGACACATGAAAACAAAAAAAGTGCAACTCGCTCCAGTCACCATACAGCTTACAGAAGGGCACAAAAGTCTTATGAAAAGGTTAGTGTTTAGCTACATACCACCTGACTGAACAGAACTTTCAGCTTCTTCATTGCCCTCCTTGTCATCGTCACCATCAGGTTTGTCAAACTCCACATCTGGCTGCAATTCATCTTCAGAGAAAAGTAAGCCATACGGTAAGTGTATTGAACCAAGTGCTCTAAGCGATATGGAGCGAATCATGCAATTATCTCAATAAGACAATTGTTTTCATAACATTAAAAACTTTCATTATCGAACCTGATATTATAATAAGGTTGGACTTATGCAAAAAATAAGCAATTTAGATTAAGAGCAACCTTCAAGGGAAACGTGGGGTTGATTGTGTTGCCCAAGGACATTTCAACATGTGGGAAGCAGGAACTGTGGATCAAACCTCAAACTGAACTAAAGCTGCCTTGTTACATGTAGGTGGCATTATACAAATTCTTGCCAGTCGTTCAATGTTATTACATTGACGGGTGGCAAAGATGAACTACGAAAGAAGCCTTCTAGCAAGAAGTGTTGTAGACACTTGTTTTGTTTGGTTTACAAATGTTCTAATGAAGGAAATGCACTTAACATTGTTAGTCTTCATAAGTAAACAGTTCCCTTTGTGGGAGTAACACTGCCTCTTAACCTTAGTTTCCAAAAACACTCAGGTCACCTTTAAATACTAAACCAGGCACAAACCTTCAATCTCAATTTCCTCAAGTGACTTCCCTTCAAATTTTTCAAGGCAGCCTTTCTCCATTGCTGAGAGTAGCTGTAGGATCCTTGCAATGTCAACAGCTGCCTCTGGCATCTGGTAGTACTCCCTGTCTGTTCGCATATCACGACCCAGCAGTTTGGCTAAATGACCAAGCTCATCATTTGTGAGGCTGAGAATCTGGAAAATTTTTGCCATGTGCTTACGAAAAAACTGAGACCTGAGGTTCTCCAGGTTCTTTGCACCGCACCGAGGTACTAAGGTGTTGATACACACGTGTCCCTGGAAGAAGCTTGTACATATGTTGACAGGCCTTGCAAATAAAAAGGGATTATTTTTATGTACACCACACGCTTCTCTCTTGTGCACCAGTAGGGTTATTGCATTGAGCAGTTCAGGGGTCAAAGTAACAACAACTTTTTTGCTCTCCGCTTTCTTCCCACACTTGCTCATAAGTTTGATCTTCATGAAACGTTTGCACAGAATTTGTTCAAAGTGTGATTGCACAACAGCAGCATCTTCCTGAAGCTCAGTCTCTTCCCTTTCATTGAAAGACTGGAGTGTGATTCTTGAAACATCTGATGCACTTTTGTTTAAGACTGAAACCAGTGCTACTGTCACCCTGAGAAGTGCAATATAGACCGGTGCGCTCTCATACATCGTGAGACTACTAACTGCAGAAGCTGCCGTCGTTTCCAAGTACTGGTAGAAAAGTTGCACGTCGTGTGTGAACGGGATGTTTGGTGCAGTGTTTGCCTTTAACTTTGATAGGGGAGCAGCCATCCATTCTTTTGCACACAGTGCCATAAATGTCTCTGCTTCCTGTATTGTTGCCAGATCAGCATCCTCTTTCAAAGCCCTGTGGTATTTCATGTTGCCCATTTTCCTGAGTGACCTTCCCAGTCTTAAGAAAGCAGCTGATCTATCAGAAGAGTTCGTCTCTCCATTAAAACCAGAGACTTCTCGGACAGCTTCCACAACTTTGCTGAAGTTTTTGGGTTTCAGAGCCTCCTCAAAGCTGCATATCGACTTTTTCCTTAGTGCTACCAGAAGTCTTCCCATATCTCTTAGCTTCCTTTTGAGGTCTTTATGTTTTATCTTCTTTGCTTTCATTTGGCACAAATACTGTGCCAAGTGCAGTATGTAAGAATCATTCCAAACTGCAGAAGAAATCTCATCGTTCTTTAGAGTTTTTAATATCTCTTTCACATCTGCTGAGATTTCTTGGGGAGTTGTCACTGTAGTGGCAACCAAAGAAGAGTTTTCATTGTTTGTAGCTGTTGGAGGTTTTTGGGACTTCCTGACTAAGCACTTTTGTAAGTGCTGCCACATCTCTCTGCGATCATACATCCCTTTGCAATATATGCAGGGTGCACAGGATCTTGAAAGGGTCGGCAAGTTTTTTCTTTTTCTAACTTTCAGTTCTCCACGGCCAGTCTTCAAAACCTCCTGGTTATGTTTGTCGTTTCCTCTGTTCCGTAACTTCTGCAGTCTAATTTTCCGTTCATTGGAGCATCGAGGTAACGCAAACACTTCAGCAATTTCAGCTTCTTGTTTTCTATGGGTGAAAAGGTGACGAGCAAGTTTGGACTGCGCTTTCCCGCAAACATAACAATGATTTCTGTTGGTATAGGAGGGGTTTTCATCCAGGTTAGCCTCCTTATTCTCTTGCTGGATGGATGAATCATCAATAAACGCCTGCTCTGAGCTGAACTCTTTGTCATTTTCATATTTTCCATCGCCGTCATCTGCATCTATGTCTGAGTAGACATCCACATTCATATAATCATCATCATCATTATCATCATCATCATTAAAATAAACCTTTGTTGCATCCTCTTTGCTAGGAAACAGAGTTTCTTCAGCTTTCTTCACAGGCATGTCCTCTGTCTTGTCTTCTTTCAGTGTGCTCTCATCATTTTCCTCATCGCATGGTTCAGACTCCTCACTTCTGCTCTCCAGCCTCCTGGTCCTGGGTCGTCCACGTTTTCTCATGGATAAACCTTCTTTTTTAGTCGATAAAACAGAGCATCTTGAGGAGGACGGACCTGGAGAAGACAGAGTCCATGTGTTAGATAAGCATCTAAACTTACTATTTAAAAATCCCCGCATTTCCATTGGAGCTAGGAACTCCAAATGTTCCTCTGACTTATTTCTTCCAAATCCACAGATGTTACAGGTTACATAGATTTTCGTTGTCAGTGAAGTAACAAAGTCACCTGAGTTAAATATTAATCTGAGAATAACCTTCCACCCCCATTAATTACTTATATTTAGTTAAGACTGTTAAGTTTTACTGGTGTTGGCATTAAGTTTACCATCAGAATATGTGACTTGGAGGTATACTGAATTTAACCTTTTACACAGTTTTATATCATATTACAGCTTTAGTGAAATAGGGACACATGCAAACAAAAAAAAACTAGCTACAACTAGCTCTAGTCAATATGCTGCTTACAGATGGGGGCAAAAGTTTGCGAACCTAATATTTTGTAAGGTCACATGAAAAGGTTAGTGTTTAGTTACATACCACTTGACTGAACAGAACTTGCAGCTTTTTCATTGTCCTCATTATCACCATCTGGTTTGTCGTACTCCAAATCCGGCCGCAATTCATCTTTAGAGAAAAGCAAGACATAAGTGTATTGTAAAGAGAGAACTGAGCAATATGGTTTCGATCACAATAAAGACAATGATGCAATTATCTTGAGCGAACAATAATTTTCATTGTATACAAAACCTTATCAATTATCCATGCTCATACTCTAATAAAGTTTAACTTGAATAAGCAGTTTAGATTGAGATCAACCTTCAAGGGCAACTTGAGGTTAAGTGTGATGCTCAACCTCATTAAAAGTGGGACACCTTTGTGAAAGTAAGTAATTGAGGTGAGATAGCTGGAGCATGTGAAACAGGAGGCCTGAGGTTGACAGTGTTGTTTTTGAGTAAATAGAAAAACTACTGCATGAATGGTTCTGAAGATCATTTAGAGCTCCGAGGTGCCAAGGGAATAATTTCTGCTGACTTTAGTAATTCCAGTTTTTACTCTAGCACCATTAACAAGCTAAAATTAAAATATATTCACTGTGAAGCTTTACATTTTTTCATACACATTGTGTCCTTTATATTTCATAACACCGTACCCTCGAGCACAACCATACATACATTTTACCTGCATCTAAAATGGCAGAAGAACTGCTGCTATCCACATCCATCCGATCAGTTTGTTCCTCTTCTTGATCAACATCATTCTCTGCTTCAACATCCATGGTTTCCTTAAGTTCTGTGTCCATGTTGTGCTTGTGAGATGAGCTGTCTTTCGTCTTATTATCACTGATGTCCTTGTTCTGGTTTGGTGTTTCTTTGACACTTGTTTTCACTGGCATTAGCGCTAAGCCAACTGAATCACAATCTTTGTCACTTTCATATTTTCCACCGCCCTCATCTGTATCTATGTCCAAATCAAAGTCCACATTCATGTAATTATCATCATCTTCACTAAAATAAATGCTTGTTGCATTCTGTTTGCTAGGAGACAGTGTTTCTTCAGCTTTCTCCACGGGCATGTCCTCTGTCCTGTCTTCTTTTGGTGTGTTCTCATCATTTCTCTCATCACACGGTTCAGATTCCTCACTTCCGCTCTCTGGCCTCCTGGTCCTGGGTCGTCCAAGCTTCCTCATGGAAAAACCTTTTTTTTTAGTTGATGAAACAGAGCGTCTTGAGGAGGACGGACCTGGAGAAGACAGACTCCATGTGTTATCAGAGCATCTACACTTACCATTTAAAAATCCCTGCATTTCCATTGGAGCTAGGAACTCCAAACGTTCCTCTGACTTATTTCTTCCAAATCCACAGATGTTACAGGTTACATAGATTTTCATTGTCATAAATCTCTAAAACAAAATCACCTGACTTCATTATTAATCTGGGAGAATTCTTCCACCCCTGTTACCTACTCATCTTCAGTTAATACTTCTAAGGTTTATTGGTGGCTGCATTATTTCCCCTTTTTCAAAGTTGTCATTAAGTTTGCCATCAGAATACCTGACTTAGGCTTATACTGTATTTAACCTTTTACACTGATGTATTTATTATACTACTGATGTTACAGCTTTAGTGAAATAGGGACACATGCAAATAAAAAAAAAAAGTGCAACTCGCTCCAGTCAACATGCTGCTTACAGATGGGTGCAAAAGTTTGTGACCTAATATTTTGTAAGGTCACATGAAAAGGTTAGTGTTTAGTTACATACCACTTGACTGAACAGAACTTTCAGCTTCTTCATCGTCCTCATTGTCATCGTCACCATCAGGTTTGTCGTACTCCAAATCCGGCTGCAGTTCATCTTCAGAGAAAGGCAAGACATAAGTGTATGGTAAAGATAGATCGGACCAATATGGCGTCAATCAAAATAAAGACAATATTCACAATTATGTCAATGACATTATTTTCATTGGATTAAAAAAAAAGTTTATTAACTTAAATTATCTATGCTGATATTCTAATAAAGTTGAACTTGAATAAGCAATCTAGATTATGAGCAACCTTCAAGGGCAATTTATGGTAGAGTGTGTTGCCCATAGACATTTCAACATGTGGGCAGCAGGAACTGTAGATCAAACCTCTGACCCTGTGCTTTGCAGATTGACCTAAAGCTGCCTTGTCACATGTCAGTGGAATCATACACATTATTGCCAGTTTAATGTTTCTGTATTGACAACTGGCAGAAATGCACCTATGAAATCTGATCATCAAAGGCAACGGAGGAAGCCTTAGAAGAGACTAGTTTCTTGGTTTTAGACAGGTTGTAATGAAAGAAGTGCAGTTAACATTGTTAGTCTTCATAAGTAAACAGTTCCCTTTGTGGGAGTAACACTGCCTCTTAACCTTAGTTTCCAAAAACACTCAGGTCACCTTTAAATACTAAACCAGGCACAAACCTTCAATCTCAATTTCCTCAAGTGACTTCCCTTCAAATTTTTCAAGGCAGCCTTTCTCCATTGCTGAGAGTAGCTGTAGGATCCTTGCAATGTCAACAGCTGCCTCTGGCATCTGGTAGTACTCCCTGTCTGTTCGGTAAGTGTATTGAACCAAGTGCTCTAAGCGATATGGAGCGAATCATGCAATTATCTCAATAAGACAATTGTTTTCATAACATTAAAAACTTTCATTATCGAACCTGATATTATAATAAGGTTGGACTTATGCAAAAAATAAGCAATTTAGATTAAGAGCAACCTTCAAGGGAAACGTGGGGTTGATTGTGTTGCCCAAGGACATTTCAACATGTGGGAAGCAGGAACTGTGGATCAAACCTCAAACTGAACTAAAGCTGCCTTGTTACATGTAGGTGGCATTATACAAATTCTTGCCAGTCGTTCAATGTTATTACATTGACGGGTGGCAAAGATGAACTACGAAAGAAGCCTTCTAGCAAGAAGTGTTGTAGACACTTGTTTTGTTTGGTTTACAAATGTTCTAATGAAGGAAATGCACTTAACATTGTTAGTCTTCATAAGTAAACAGTTCCCTTTGTGGGAGTAACACTGCCTCTTAACCTTAGTTTCCAAAAACACTCAGGTCACCTTTAAATACTAAACCAGGCACAAACCTTCAATCTCAATTTCCTCAAGTGACTTCCCTTCAAATTTTTCAAGGCAGCCTTTCTCCATTGCTGAGAGTAGCTGTAGGATCCTTGCAATGTCAACAGCTGCCTCTGGCATCTGGTAGTACTCCCTGTCTGTTCGCATATCACGACCCAGCAGTTTGGCTAAATGACCAAGCTCATCATTTGTGAGGCTGAGAATCTGGAAAATTTTTGCCATGTGCTTACGAAAAAACTGAGACCTGAGGTTCTCCAGGTTCTTTGCACCGCACCGAGGTACTAAGGTGTTGATACACACGTGTCCCTGGAAGAAGCTTGTACATATGTTGACAGGCCTTGCAAATAAAAAGGGATTATTTTTATGTACACCACACGCTTCTCTCTTGTGCACCAGTAGGGTTATTGCATTGAGCAGTTCAGGGGTCAAAGTAACAACAACTTTTTTGCTCTCCGCTTTCTTCCCACACTTGCTCATAAGTTTGATCTTCATGAAACGTTTGCACAGAATTTGTTCAAAGTGTGATTGCACAACAGCAGCATCTTCCTGAAGCTCAGTCTCTTCCCTTTCATTGAAAGACTGGAGTGTGATTCTTGAAACATCTGAAGCACTTTTGTTTAAGACTGAAACCAGTGCTACTGTCACCCTGAGAAGTGCAATATAGACCGGTGCGCTCTCATACATCGTGAGACTACTAACTGCAGAAGCCGCCGTCGTTTCCAAGTACTGGTAGAAAAGTTGCACGTCGTGTGTGAACGGGATGTTTGGTGCAGTGTTTGCCTTTAACTTTGATAGGGGAGCAGCCATCCATTCTTTTGCACACAGTGCCATAAATGTCTCTGCTTCCTGTATTGTTGCCAGATCAGCATCCTCTTTCAAAGCCCTGTGGTATTTCATGTTGCCCATTTTCCTGAGTGACCTTCCCAGTCTTAAGAAAGCAGCTGATCTATCAGAAGAGTTCGTCTCTCCATTAAAACCAGAGACTTCTCGGACAGCTTCCACAACTTTGCTGAAGTTTTTGGGTTTCAGAGCCTCCTCAAAGCTGCATATCGACTTTTTCCTTAGTGCTACCAGAAGTCTTCCCATATCTCTTAGCTTCCTTTTGAGGTCTTTATGTTTTATCTTCTTTGCTTTCATTTGGCACAAATACTGTGCCAAGTGCAGTATGTAAGAATCATTCCAAACTGCAGAAGAAATCTCATCGTTCTTTAGAGTTTTTAATATCTCTTTCAGATCTGCTGAGATTTCTTGGGGAGTTGTCACTGTAGTGGCAACCAAAGAAGAGTTTTCATTGTTTGTAGCTGTTGGACGCTTTAGAGACTTCCTGACTAAGCACTTTTGTAAGTGCTGCCACATCTCTCTGCGATCATACATCCCTTTGCAATATATGCAGGGTGCACAGGATCTTGAAAGGGTCGGCAAGTTTTTTCTTTTTCTAACTTTCAGTTCTCCACGGCCAGTCTTCAAAACCTCCTGGTTATGTTTGTCGTTTCCTCTGTTCCGTAACTTCTGCAGTCTAATTTTCCGTTCCTTGGAGCATCGAGGTAACGCAAACACTTCAGCAATTTCAGCTTCTTGTTTTCTATGGGTGAAAAGGTGACGAGCAAGTTTGGACTGCGCTTTCCCGCAAACATAACAATGATTTCTGTTGGTATAGGAGGCGTTTTCATCCAGGTTAGCCTCCTCATTCTCTTGCTGGATGGATGAATCATCAATGGACTTCTTGCTCTGCTGTTTAGAGGATCCCAATTCTGTAAAATCTGTTATGTCACTGAAATCCTGAGGCTGCTGTCTGTTGTTGCTTGAAGAGTCATCATCACTACTTGGGTCATCAGGGACATAGTCATCGCCACAGCAGGAGTCTGCTGAACTAGAGGCCTCAGCCTGCAGATATGAACAATCATACACTTTTGGTTACAATCCCAAAGACAAAACAGTGCTAATCTGGTACTGCAGTAGTGATCTAGTGCTATAAAACACCAACATTAAGTGCTTACTATTCTTGACATTAGATGGATTTCTTTTAGTTTTCTTTCTCTAACTTTGTTTAGCTTATGTTCTTATGTCTGCCTCACTTAGTTCAAAAACAGACTGCACCAATGTATAAATGCACATACATGCAAAACTACTTTTTGATTTATGCTTGATGCATGCAATCCTGATGCGTTTTAATAAAAACTGGAGATTAAAAATCTTTTTTAGTCTTACTCAATCTCTACCAGCATCACAAATATAATAGTTGACTTGAATAAATGCAGTAATGCTGCACTAGTCCAAGTCTGACCATTAAGGCCATTGACCATTGTGAATTTCCCGCTAGGATGAATACAGTGTCTATCTCTCTGTCTGTCTATCTATCTGGACTAAAGGACAAAGTAGTCCCAATGTGGGCCCTTATTTTAAACATGTAACCTCAATTAAGAACCACAGAACATAATAATGATTTAAAAGACAAATAAGTTCTGAACATCCCTATTAGAGAAACCAAAATGACAATATCAAATCTTTAGTGTAAACCCACATTTGCCTGGCATTTAATAAGGCAGAGATCCTAAACACCCACCCTTTCATTCCCTGGGAAGGAAGCAGTTCCTTTTACGTCTGTTTGTGAGGTTTTCTGCTTTTCACTCGGCTCCTGCTAATATAAAGAAGGAATGGTAAATATTTCAAAGGTGCACTGTGACTTTGATTGTATGGTGTTGCAATGGCAAATGAGCTGCAAATATTTTTTACAAATGCTGTAATGTACACTATTTCAACAGTGTGGTATTTAGTCCAGCCAACTAGTGTATTTGGTTTTTTTTTAAGGCTCTGTCTCTTCAGCAAGAAACTTACAGTTACAGAACATTATCCGTTAAATTTGATTTAAACTTAAAATTACATTCAGAACTCAAGCTGATAATGGTTTAAAGATCTGAACATTAGTCAAGTCTGGTTGAACTGATCCTGTTGATATACTGTATTTATTTTATGAATCGAGTTACTTTTTGTAGATTAGTTTACATATTCTAAAGGCCTAATAAAAAAAGGGACAGGGGCAGCAAATTAGCTGTATGCTAAAGTCCCCATGTGCACACATGTATTAATAGATGTATTCTAAATATTTCATGACAATATGGGAAGAAAAAAAAATATTTGTTCAAAAAAATGGGATACCAAAAAAAAAGAAAGGCACATTTAATTTAATCCACCCACCACTGAGCGCCATGGGTAAGGTAAGTCCCCATAGTTGTATGTTATTTCCTCGCCTGCAGATATCTTCTTCAGCGCAAACAGACACAAGTGTGGCTTTTCCTCCCATTCAATCTTCTTCATTTCACAGTTGGGAGTTATATGGTCATCATTCACAAGCCTTCCAAGGCTCCCATCTTCCTCCGAGGCATCAATGCTGCAAACACAATACTCTTAATGACACTTCAAAATGTTTATCACAGTGACAGTGACTTGGAGAAACATCAGTTTTATTTTCAAACTTAACTTTCCTGGCTGATAAAGCATTTGGATATTATATCCTTTACATTCTGCAAGCTTTGCAACATTCCATGCATAAAGGTAAAATCTTTAAGTATTTCCTTTTAGGCCATTTTGCTTAACTAGTAAACTCACCACCAGTTTGTTCCATTCCATGAAAAATCAAACAAATAATATTCCAGAGCATCTCCGCAGTTCTTTTTCTTGGTTTCTTTGCAAGTTAGGATGTTCCCCCGATATTCAACAACAAAGGCAGATGGTTCAATGGATTTATGAGTGAACACACCTCTCCCTGAAAAGGAAGGAAGAAAATAAAAACAAAAAGTCCCTTCCAGTTTTAAACAACAGAAACATGAAGTCTGCACATACGAAAACCAGTGGATATTATGCTGTAGGTATATTATAGGAAACAGAAAGAAATAAAAACCCTAATCTTAAAAATCTTAAGTTAAGGTCCACATTATAGAATATATTTATGCTCTTCCTCCAGTGCTGAAGAATGTGTGGTTGAAAACATGTTTGAAAAAAAGAATACGAACATGTCTGGCACAAGGCCTTCATCAGGGAAATTGGATGAAAACTCTGGAAAACCCCAGTTGGAGTTCAAGGCTTCATTAATAAATCGTTAGCCTTTCATGCTCCTTTCATCATCAATCACTGTAAATAGAATTTAATAAACACTTTGACTCACACAACTAGGTTTTATTTTTGTGAGAGAATAAGGGCAAAAAAGTCTTGAAACTGCACATTGGACATGGAGTGAAAACTGTACTTAAAATAACACGACTGCTTCCAAATTGTTCATAACTAACAGTAACGTCTAAAAAAAAAAAGCTTCACATAACATAAAATGGATACAATGGGGTTAGTATACCACCAACAACACTGGGACATAAATAAAAAGAAAAATGAGGGAGAAGCATCACCAACCTTTAAACGCGTCAATATATTTTCCTCCCAGAAATGGTTTGTCTTTGCAAGCTTTGATGTGCTCCAGGGCATCTTGTTTTGGGGTCAGTTGTCTGTCATCTAGAGATTTATACAAAAACATTAAAGCAGTGGCAATTCACTCATATACAACCCTAGATAGATCCATTTTTAAAAAACTTGTTTTAATTATACCCTTATACATTAACGTTGCAGATTTTTTGGCTGAATTTGTCTTTTTTTTTTGTGCAAACCTACTTTCTGTCCTTTCTGCACACCTTGCCAAACGTGTGCACTCAATAACTCTTGAGCTTTATAACTGTAGCCACATTAATTAGTTGAACATGAAAATGAATACATACATATTTAAAGCAATACAGTGTAACTGGATGTCAACTTTGTTAATTTTTTTTCTCTTATATTCCAGCATATATTTAAAGGATGTATGTGCTAGAAAAGAAGATAAAGCAGTGTGCATTATACAGAGAACTTCAATCTAACTGTCCATCTTTGCCAAGAGGAACATTTTACAATTAAAGTGTGAATATTACAGATACACAGATGCAAGATGCGTTGTCTTCTCAACTTACCGCTCTGCTGGATATCTGATACGTCATTCTTCCTGTTCACATCACTGGTTTTAAGGCTGCATTTCTCCACATCGGGCTCCAATTCATCTTAAATTATTATAAAATATATACACTGTATTGCACAGTTGAGAGAAGGCATTAATTTGTAGTTGAAGATGTTATTTGCGATCACAGGACACATACCTTCAATCTCAATTTCACCTAGAGAGTTTCCTTCAAATCTTTCAAGAGACCCTTTTTCCTTTGCCAGAAGCAGTTTAGCAATCTTTGCAAGATCCACAGCTGCCTCTGGTGACCGATAAAAGTCCCTGTCAGTCCTGATGTCACAGCCCAGCAGTTTAGCAAGGTGACTGAGCTCGTCATTCTCCAGGTTCAGAATTTGGAAAATTCTTGTAATGTGCTTTTGAAAGCGCGTTGACCTAAGATAGGCTGGTTTCTTTGCATTACACAGGCTTGCAAAGGACCTGCTGCAGCCTGCTCCGTGGTACAAGCTTGAATCTGAACCATCAGGCTGTGCAAACAAGAAAGGATTGTCTCTGTGTACGCCACATGACATTCTCTTGCTCACAAGGAGAGTTATTGCATTGACAAGTTCAGAAGTCAACAACACGGCAACATTTTGTCCGTTCTTGCTCGGGATGTTTATTCTGATGAAGTTTTTGGACAACACCTGGGTAGTGTCGCCACTTTCCTGAAATGACTTCAGTGTCATCCTTGAAACCTCATATGCACCTTTGTTCAAGACAAATGCTTGTGCAAGTGTTACTCTGCAAAGTGCATTGTAGACCTGTGGGCTTTCGTACATTTTAATGGATGCGATGGCAGAAGCTGATGTTGCTTCTAAGTACATGTAGAAAGCCTGCACGTCCTGTGTGAAAGGTATTGTAGATGGGCAGTTTACGTTTCGCGCATTCAACGAAGCATAGGCTGTGTGGGAGACAAGCTCGTTCCATTCTTCGGCACACAGTGCCACGAATGTCTTAGCGTCGGCCACTGTCTGCTCATTGTTGTCAGTTCTGTTGAGGAGGAAGATGGAGATATTTTTGAGTGAATGTCCTAATTTTATAGCAAGACTTGGTTTTTTATAGCTCTGTGTCTTTTCACTGAAACAAGCCATGCCTTTGATGGTATCAACAACTTTGTAGAAGTTTTTGGGTTTTATAGCCTCTTCAAAGCTGAAAATCGACTTTTCATGCAGCGCTAACAAGAGTCTTCCCATTTCTCTTAACCTCTGTCTGATGCGCATCTCTTTTTGATAACTTCCATACTTCTCCAATAGATAGCGTGCCAGCTGTAGGAGAAGGTTATCATTTTGAATCACGAAAGCAGTCTCATCTTGTTTCATGGCTGAAAGCAATTTCCACACATCAGATTGAGAATTCTCAGGCAATGATGACTCAGCAGCATCAATTTGATTCAAGACTCTCTTTTTGCCAGGTTTTGAAACCTTGTGTGAAACTTTTTTAGGGCATCTGGCCACGTGCCTCCACATCTCTGCACGACTAAACATACCTCTACAATACAGACAGTGCACATATGCTTTAGCCCTGAATTTTGTGGCCGTGGGTCGTCTTTTTGGTTTTAAATCTCCACTGTTTTTCCTAAACACCTCTTGGTTGTGTTTGTAATTTCCTCTGTTACGTAACTCATTGAGCAGATTTTTTCGTTCCTTGGACTTTTTGGGTAATGCTAAGGCTTCAGCAATATCTGGCTCATCTTTAGCATGCTTGAAAAGATGGCGAGAAATTTTAGTCAAACCTTTTCCGCAAACGTAACAAAAATTTTTCTTGGTTATTGACAGGCCTTTAGGCTTTTGTTTATGCTCATTAGCTGGGTTATCGTCATCTGTGCTCAAATCTGCCTCATCTGGTTCATAGTCTTCATCAGAGCACGGATCAGAGCCCTCAGAAGCCTCATCCTCTTGCACAGGGCTCTCTTGCACAGACTCGTTGTCAGAGCCATCACTGCCATGGCTTTGTTCGCTCTCAGGTATTTTATCACCAACAGAGCCGAATTCCTCAGAGTGGGAAGTGTCCTCATGCTGGAAAATAAAAATCTGAATTAATACATTTTATAGTAGTAGATGGCATTGGTGGCATATTGCTTTGATGTTTTCTCCTTGACTTAGATTTTTGCTTGCCTTGTACCTCACTTGTAAGTCGCTTTGGATAAAAGCGTCTGCTAAATGAATAAATGTAAATGTAAATGTAAATGGTGGTACATGACTTGAAAGGTACACTCACGAACAAAATTATTTAACAGTAGTTTCTAAACAGCTTTCACACATTACTATAAATATATATAGGCTTTACTACCTTTTTTTCGCTTGTTGGTGATGTATCATAACGGTCTGTGTTTGAAGTACTCGGTTCAACACAGGACTCCTGTAAGTGTCAAAGGTGACATAAAAAATCATGTAAAAACACTGTAATATTCCTGTACAATGAACCACAAATCTCAATATCTGGGGGTAAGGGTTAGTTAAAATATAACCTTTGTTGGCAAGATGTATGCTGACCCCAATATGGATTTTAAAAAAACACTAATTTCATAAATACACACACTACATTAACCATAATAATTAATCTAAAATGAAATACTTTTTAAAATATGAAAAGTGAAATTTTCTTCTTTGCCAAAAACAAAATAAAAAATACCACAAAAGTGTTATTGAATTAGCAGATATGTAATGTGTTGTTCCTTTAAAAGTGACAGTTTTAATAAACATTTTAATAAGATTAAATGATTTATTATTATTATTATTATTATATATACAGACTAACCTGTATAAATAAAAACATTAATAATAAAATTGGATTAAATAATGAATAAACTGACATTACACCTGCAAGACCAAAGATAAACACTTTTCAGATTTGCTCATGGATTTGTTATTGCAGGGTAACAATGAAAACAATAATAATAATATACAATTAACACCTACAATGGCCTTCAGTTACAACAGAGGGTTTGACCTGGAAATTCTAAGTCAAAAAATAAATAGAAATGGAAATTGAGGAAAAAAGGTGAGTAACAAAATAAGGAAAATAGCTGAGGAAGATAAAAAGGAAGTTAAAAGTTAATTTTCGACAATCTCACTTCTTTGCTGTTTCCAATAAAACCAAATTTCAACAAAAGATCAAAGATTTATCCTAGTACTTTTTTTGAAAAATACGTGCAGTGCTCATTAGTGTGTGCTTCTGCACAGTATCTAAAATCCTCAGACTACAAAATGAAACAAGGTTTTTTATTTGCATGAACACACCAAAGAGCGCCATGGGTAAGAAGAGTGCCCATAGTTATATGTTATCTCCTCGCCTGGAGATATTTTTTTCACAGAAAACAGGCACAAGTGTGGCTTCCCCTCCCATTCAATCTTCTTCATTTCACAGTTAGGATTTATGTTATTATCATTCACAAGCCTCCCAAGGGTCCCATCTTCTGTTGAGGCATCAGTGCTGTGAGGAAATAAAAAACAAACAACAAACAAACAAAGAAAAAAAAACAAACATACAATTACAACTTTAACCATTGTTAAAATTACATTTAACTATATTGTTTAAGCCATGCAACCATATTAATACACTGTAGGAAAAAAAAAAAAAAAAAACATCTGTTGATATAAAAACTAAAAACCAAGCAGACAACAACATACCACCACTGTGCTCCTTTCCATGTGAACTCATATAAATATTTATTCACAGTATCATATTTCCTGGGTTTTGGCTTTTTGCGACATAAGATTATCCCACGATATTCAACAACAAATGTGGATGGTTCAATGGTTTTGTTGGTGAACACTCCTCTCCCTAGAAAAGCAAATTTTATGATACATTTTATTTCAATAAACAAATTTCAAAGCTTTTCTTGTCATTCAAATAATACGACACTTCATATCCATCTTACATCTAAATGCGTTACTTTTAAGTTTTATTATGGCATAATTGACATTTGTCCTTAGTCTGTCTTTACTAAATGCAATGTCATAATCTTCTCAGCAAATCTTATGTTAATATCCTAAGAACAGAAAGAACAGTAATATACCTATTATAAGTTATAAGTGTCAGAAAGACAAATAAGCAGAGATGAGTGCAGCACTGGGGGAGAAAAGCACTCATTACTTTTGCAATTTGTGCCATTTTAGACACAAAACATTTCAAGTTGATTTACTCATTAAACATTGCTTTCTACTCCCAAAATGTATGTGTATCTCACTGATTAATTTCCTAATCAAAATACATCTATAAGCATATAAATTCAAATGAAATAAAAAGGTAAACCAAAGGAACACAGTAGCAAAGGTATAACCTTGTAAAAGGAGAATTTCATGGCAGATCCACTGTATTTGATTGTATTAAATTGCACAGGTGGTCATAATATTATGCCTGATTGCTATATGTTTAAATCCTTTAGAAGCACATAGACAAAAATAGGTTCAAAAAGACTGATTACACTAGCCCGCCATTGAGTAATACCATAAATAATACCTTCACAATTAATATTCAGACTGATCAGTTATGTACACCTACCTTTAAAGCAGTCTATAAACCTTTCTTCCAGAAAGGGTTTATCTTTATAATAAACTATGTGCTCCAGGGCATCTTGCTCAGGAGTCAGTTGCCTTCTCTGTTCCATGACAGCTAGATGATCTTCTATTGATTAAAGAATAAGGATTGGGTGATATAGGACGTGATGAACATATTTTCAAAAAAACTTAAAATTCAGAAACTGTGGCTCATCTCTCAATATGCTTGGAACAACAAGGACCCTGAAAATTTTCAGTTTTAAAGGATGGTTACTCTAAATATTGATTCGATTTTTCCATTTATTCTATTGAATCAAAACAATTCTTGGCATTGTTATGAATGTGGTGTAACATCACTTTGGACCGAAACAATGCTTCATACAGTATGTCTGCATAAACATTGATATTTCTGTTCAAGTATATTATGCCAATTACAATTACAACCCTTTACAAGTACTGTTGTGTAGTGTTAGTACATTTAAATAAAGGATCTGATTACTTAATTCAACACTGGCATACTGTAATCTCTAAAAACAACTCAAGCATATATTCAACCCACGACAGTCCCACAACTACTTGAGTCTCATCAGACAATAAGGTTTTAACAAGTTTTAATTTTTAGGACTAGGTTAGCTTATAAAATCTGCTTTCTTTTAGTTTGTGCTGGGCCATATACGGAAATAATTCAAATTTCTGTTTTTGAACGATGTGGAAAATGCCAAAATCGAAAACATCTGGATTGTAACTCGCTCTGTTGTCATTTAAACGACAGCATCAGCTCCTCGGAATTACGACAGTACTGTAAGCTGTCCGTTGCCTTGGAGACACTGGCACGTGTGTTGGCTTTACCTGCTAAAAACCTAAACAAATCGCGGCGACAGCAGATGAAAACAACTATAAAGGAAACTAATGACATGGGAACATACATCTTTGCCCCTGTCGCTTACCTTTTATGCACGAACTCTACATTAAAAGAAAATAACGCTCTATCTTAATATAAGCCGTAGCAGGAACCGTGTGACGGCGCCGTCTGCGCCTGCGCTGTTGCATTCAGGGACAGAGAGAGTGTAGGTCACCTGTGCTTCGAAGGCGTTTATAGCGCCATATGCAATTGGTTCTGTTGGCCATTATTTTTTTCTTATTGTCATACAGCTGCTCCTTATATGATTATTTCTAGTCTTCACAATATGAAAGAAGGAAATTTTTAGTATTGGCCTAGTTATTGGAAAGCAGCACATAAATCAATCTTTTAATTATGTTGTGTCTACAGCCCATGTAGAAAAAAAAACCTGGAGAATTCCAGTTTAACCATATTTTGAAGAGACCTACTTTTAGTGTTTGAAACTTTTACACGTGTAAATTCTGGTATGTACGAAAAAACACAATAATGTTGGCAACTAGGTAAGTTTACAGTAGTGTCAGAAGGACATAGTCTTATTGCATTTGCATCAAACTAGTCTTGTTCAAATAAAGTTGTACCTGACTTCTGCTAAATCTGTATTGCAAACATGGCATGCTAGCATGCTAACAATAAATAACCACTCTTAAGCAAGCTATCCAAACTTTACATTTCGTCATTGCTTAACAATGACTTAAATTAATGTTATGCAACAAATATATCATTTTCACATTGAGCAGCATTTACCTTTTCTTCAATATTCCAAAATAGAGGCAAAGAGGGTTAAAAACATAGCTAACACACTAGCAGCCATGTTCTCTTTCTGTCGTCCTTTCGAGACGCCCCGTGACTTTGACGTTACTTTATTTACGACGAAGGGTGGCAAATCGAGCCAATCACTGAGTTTAATGTCATTGATTGACTGTCAAAGCAGCCAATCAGCGCTCAACAAAGTTTCCGCCACGGGGAGCAGCGCTGGACAGCTATAAACACGAAGGTTTATGAGGACAGTATTATGATGTTTACACTGTCCTCATATGCAGCTATATGAATAAAATACACTTACCCAAGTACGGACTTCCCTGAACATTTCTTTATAATATCACTGGATACCTGCTCCCTTTTATATAATTATAATGCATTTTGACTCCACAAGTTTTATATTTTCTGAATGTGTCCCTATATTCAGGGTTACAGTCTAAGTAATACTCATGTGCAGAATTCCACTTAATTTTAAGATCTTTGCATGCAAGACAAGCTTAAAAGATTTTTTAATATTTAATATCACTGAAATACCCAATAGCACCTAGGAGTGCAGATATGTCATTCATTTATTAGATTGATGTAATTCTGATGCAGAAAATCCACTTTTCATAGTATTTCGGAACATGATTCTGTTTTGCAGTTTTTTTTCTGGATTTTTCTTTTTAACTTCTGTATGTTCATAACTGTACTTATTTTTTAAGGCTTCAAATCTTGGACAAAAGTAAAACTGTATCACTTCTGGCTTTTGGTAAAGGTCACCATTTTATGATTTTTTACAAAACAATCAGAGAATAAAGAAAATAGATCAATCCATAATAAAAATGATAGCCCTACAAGATTTAAAATGAGCTTCACTTTAACGGGTTATGAAAGAAAGAAAATAGGTTTTACATAATATTCTAAGTTATATTTAAGTATATTCAGTATTTTTATACTGCTAACTTTAATTACACTTTCTGCAGTGATTACATTATCACTGTAGGTCTGTTACTAGTAATTATTTCCACATTCTGGCATTAGTACAGTTACTCTGTAGTGAACTGTAGTAATTCTACCACCAGCTAAAATATGCATGCAGACATTCAGTATCCTTCAACCTCAGTCTCCGTGGACAGGTAATGTTTTGAAAAGTGTTTATTTAAAAAGAACATAGAATAGAAAATAGTCAAAGACCCTCGGCAGCCATACTCTATATACTGGGGGTTAATATAACCAAGATATACATGAAGGGACAGTAATTATTTAATATAATACAGGGGTCGTGTTTATGCAAAAAGTTAATGTCTCAGAGGATGCTATGGATGAAACTGTATGCCTAATAGGAGTCAAATCTCAATCTTCTGTTTACTGTAGTGCTTAATCAACTAGTTTCTTTTCCCAAAGACAGCTTTGTCAGTAATTTTCAAACAGATATGAACCAATTCACATCAATTACCATTAATTCAGTGAAGAAAATGTGCACACTATTACAGATGTGATTAGAGGGAATACAGAAACCAGTCTGACTTTTTTTTTTCAATTTTACAAAAGACACAAAATCACAGATCACCATTACGTCACAATCAAGTGACTTGACCGTTTTTTAAAAAAAAAAGATTACTTGATGAACATAATTTTTTTTTTGTAAATTCTGTCTGAGTTTTAGCATGGTAAGTTTAAAAGGCTTCGGGAAAAGAAATTGAACCATGCGATATTACACACACACACACACAAATCCACTGGCATGTAACACACTGGAATGCATCTGTAACTTCCAGTGAGTTTTCAAGGACATGTTGCTATTTAGTTAAGGTTTTTCTGAACTTTCCAACCTCAGGGTGTATTAACTGTTAATACAAACAAGAGTCGGACTATTTAAAACACTTAGCCTCACTCTTTGAAAGACTGACACCAAAATCATAGCAAGGATAGGAAATTAAACAAATGCAAGTTTGCATTCAGGATGATGGTCAGTGACTTTTATCTACATCACAAAGATGTTTTGAGACCTTTTTACCTGATCTGAAGAGCAAAGAAAATCAAATGTGATTTTCACTGTAGACCGCCATCCTTCCAAGGAGAAGGAAGGATTATTTGCACAAGAATTGAAGTAATCAGAACACATGGAAGCATTAAAAAGTAGCATCATACATTAGAAGCAACCATTTAACATCCACACAGAAGTGCAGTTATGTGTCTTGATGCTGAGCTGAGCTTTGCATTTCAGTGTTCAAGTCAGGGCTACACCAATTCTGTGCATTTGAACATTAAGCATTGGATGACCATGTTTGGGAAGTGGCTTTCTTTGCGATTCCCCACACAGAACTTATGAATGTGAAGGATGTTTTCAGTCTATATGTGTTTATTGGTTTGTTTAAATAAAATTTCCTTTAATCAACAAACATTAACACCACAAACTGCTGATCCATCACTCAGAATTCCCATCATCCTCCTCCTCTGGTATAAATGGTGGATCATCAGCTGTCTGCATCTCCACACTTCCCTCTTTTGCATTCCTGAGATGTAGCTCCCTCACAGTGAGAATGCGAATGAGCATGGCCTCCATGGTGCTGTCATCCAGGGGGGTGGAAGAGAACCAGAGAGGGCTGTTGGGCACGCAGCAGCGTTCAGGGTGAAGGTAGAACAAATTTGTGCGCTGTTTGACCGACTCTGAACTGGATGGAAGAGAGTGATTAAAGTCAATATGGTGACCAGGCGACTGAGGAGACCAGAATATAGCACAAGCAAGTAAGATTTCATTCTAGACCTATGTCTATGAAACAATAAGAAAAAGATTGAGAAGGTCAACAGATTTAAATCCTTGAGCAAAAATGCACACAATAACCAGTATAATTAATATTAAATTTGAGCAGAGTCAAATCTAAAAACATTAAAATGAAGACATTTACAGTTTTTCATGTCTATCTTAAAACAAAAGCTGGGTGCCCATGTGTAACAGTTTTTATTAGCTGCGTTGATTCTTCCTGTTCACATTGGCCATTAAACGAAACTAGGTGGATTTCTTGTACCTCTCACTGCACCTTTATTCATTTTTTTCCTGTATGCTTGGAAAGTGCTACTTCTCTGCTTGCTCATTCTGGGTGAACAGACCCATCACAGTGACAATACGGAGCTCTCACTTTTTCCACTGACAATAAAAAAAAAAAACATTTAAAAAAAAGATAAATAAAATGCTGCAACCAAGCAAAGAGAATAAATATTACCTTCAACAGTTCTAGATGGAGAAATCTAAAGAGCTTCCTCCAACATTACAGTGACACTTCTAAAACATACCCTTTATCTGTGAAATTCAATTCATGCTCACATCAGTGAGTCCATGTAAGCTGCAACTGCATCATGCACCACAAAAGGAAGCCAGCTTAGCTCCAAAAGCACAGTATTAAATGTCATACAATATAAACAGAGAGCCATTAGGTATATCATGATCCTCCCAACATAGTGAAGATTACTGAATACTGGGGGAAAAAGAAGCTCACAAGAGGTTGCGTTTAAACAAAATAACAAAAAACAAAATAAGGAGTTAAACATTATGATGAGACTCGTGATAACATGTTATCTTTCAGCGTGATACTGCTGCATACTCACCACTTTGAGAGGTAGAACTCGTACAGTCTGACCGGACAGCGGAGAGGGTTCTCTGTGTTTTCTGTCATCTCTAGGATGTCCTCTTTATTCTCCTCCTCTTTTCGCTTCTTGGCTGGAACCTCCGGATCTAAAGAGGATACAGCACACAACCACAACTTCAGACCCTTTTAACCATTAACTGTTATTGAAATCCAGTCGAAAATGAACGGTTTCCTGTTATGTATATGTGCATGTGCATGTGCATGGCAGTAAATAAAAATCCTCTAAAAATACACTATTTAATTTTAAAATTAAATTACATTCAATACATTATTGACTGCTGTTCCTGTATTATTACCTCATGTTGGCATGAAATTAACATATAAATATGACCTCAGGTATGACAGTACCTGTCTCTGCCTCATTTAAAGATATAGGGGGATAGAAGCGTAAGAACGTGGTCTTGGTGTTGTTTTGATTGGTTTTGGTGCAGCGCATGACATGGGCGAAGGACAACTGGCGGTGCTGCTCCACTGTGGTGAAGCCAAAGTATTTGCAACAGAAAAAGAGCAGAGTGTTGAGTAGGACAATGGGGGAGTACGCCCCCAGCTGTTTACAGTCCCAAAGATACTCCTCCTCCACACGAGAGTGGATATAACCTGGAGAAGAAAACAGAGATATGATAAGTCCGGTCTAAAGGTGGACTTGTTAGACAGAGCATGGACCTAAGCAATAACTCACCACTGGCTGTGACTGACGGTTTGAAAGGTCTTAGCATATTGGTGAACTCCGTGGAAAACTTGCTGTAGAAGCGATCCATGAATATGTTCTCCACACGCCCATTCTCAAACAGGTACTACAGAGAGATGACACTTTGGAGTTATGGGTTATGTGAGCAATAACAATTCATATTCATTTATTTCACTGTAATGTAACTTTTAACTACATTTTTGGTGTGTTCTAACATATTACACATATTATTCTTAATATTGGTGATGTCGAAGTCGAAATTTATTAATGTACATTTATTGCTGTGTTGAACACATGCATGTGTGTTTATTATTGTTTAAATGTTGCAAGAAGCCACTGTAAAAAATAGCTAATGTAAGAGTATTATTTGTGCCGCTCTAATTTGTGTTTATATGTAAAAAAAACCTTGCCTAACTTGCCTGCTGGATGCCGAGACAGAGGTAGAACAGGCTGTCGGGGGAGTACGGCTCTCCATTTGGCCGTTTGACCTCCGTAATGAAGCAACAGAGGCCGTAGCTCAGCTCAGCCGTGGTGCAGCGAAGAAGGTCTTCTTTTAACTCCATTGGTCGTGCTGAAAGCAAGATGTATACTTAGAAAAAGGCCACTAGCTTGTTTTTGGTGCACACATATCTACCCTATGTCAGCAGCAGGGGCTGTATTTAGGATGAATCCAGACTTACAACCAAAACGTGGCTTCTCCAAATTGGGCTGAGTTTGCCTCCACTGGATCCATCGCTTCCAGGCATCAACACCATAGTCGCTCTTCAGTTTTGGGATCTCTACAGCCATGACTTTGTTGGTTGAGCCTTTTTGAGATGCTGCCTCACCTGCTTTTGACAATCTCTGTGACTTACGACCCTTCAATAAAGTGGAGAGGGAGGCAGGGGATGCATGATGGATGTGCAAATCCATAGCTATTCAATATCTTAACTTTAAATATTTGTCTAATTACCCTCTTTTCTCTTGCTTTTCTGTGAGCTTGCCGTCGCCGTGGGGCAGCAGGCGGCGGGCTTGGAGGTTTTTGACTTTGCTCTCTCTGTCGAGCCATCCTCTCCAAGGTTTCTGCCAATTACAGCACATGAAACACAAAATCAAGCACAAAGCCTGATTTAAGAGAACACTGTGATGTATTATTTTGCCAACCCAGAATGAATCTGTGCATTTTCTAATTAAATTATTTAAACTTGGGCCGAGGTGTAGACAAAACTTATATAACTCGTGAATATTAATCAATTTTAAACTAGCACTTTATACATCTGTACAGTGGATACAAAAAAGAATCACCCCCCTAGAAGTGTTTTCCTTTTGTTTTATTACAACCTTACGTAAATGCTGGTCAATTTAATTTGGCTTGTGCTCCCAAAACTTACAAAAACAGACACTTTCATGTCAAAGTGAAAATAGTTCTCTACAAAGTAAGTTCATGCAGCTGGTAAAATGTCACCTGAGTGCAGTGAATGTGTTTAAATGATTTTAGTATAAAGACACCTGTATCTGGAAGATCCAGTTACTGGTCAATCGGTATCTTGGCCAAAATTTACATCGTAAAGACAAAAGAAATCTCCAATCAACTCTGTGAAAAGATTATTAAGATTATTAAAGAGCACATGTCAATGGATGGACACAAGAACATTTCCCAGTCATTATATACCTGTTGGATAACAGTAAATTCATCATTAAGAAATGGAAGGAATGTAGCAAATGGTTAAATCTGCCTAGAGCAGGCTGCCCTTAAAAACCAAGGGGCAATGCAAGAAGGAGACTGGGAGTGAGATGGGAGTGACTGTACATAAACTACATGTTGCCCAGGTTCTTGAGTTGTCAAAGCTTTATGAGAGAGTGGCAAAGACAATAAAGCCAAATTAAATATCAGCTTGTCAGGATAGAAGGGTGAAGGGATTTGGCCAAGTACCACAAAAATTCTGCCAGAAAGCTGAAGTTTGGAAGAAGGTCCACTTATAAAATAAAAATGACCCAAAGCACACAGCCAAATTGACATACAGTGAATGAAAGGTGTAGTCAAACTCCAAATATGAATCCTATTGAACAGTTCTGTAAGGAAGAGTTTTACATATGAACTCCAGACTTGTGTGAGCCTTGCATCTAAAAAAAACATTATATGAACTTTGTACCAGGGGGCTCGCAGGATAAAGTCCAGATAATGTGGTCTCACATAAAGCCCCTCTGGACAAAGTCAGGAGAATTTCAGGATTCCAGTGCATGTGTAAAAACTGCTTAGGCATTCAAAGCTAGTAGAGAAGTATCCAAAAAGTGTCACAGCTGTAACTAAAGTAGAAGGTTGTTCCACAGAGGAGCGATCCTTTACCAAGTCAAATTTTGCAGTTTTTTTACATTAATTTTCAGAGCTGTTGCTCTTTTTTCTTTCACCTATATGTTGTAATGTAATGTATGTTATAACCTACATTAAGTAAATCTAGATGGAAAAATTATGAGTTTTTGTGCTGTCATTTCAGGATATGAAACAACAATATGTGAAGGCTTTGACAGGGGGTGATTCTCTTCTATACATACTTTACATCTCATCTTCTCACCAACTGTAAAGTCAGCCTCGACGTCCATGGGCGGTGGACCGGCAGGTGGGGGCTCAGAGTAAGGCTCACTAGGCGTTCCTACAGGAACATCTATGATGGGGTTGAGCTTCTCGTGGCAATATGGCTGACCGGGCGACTTAAAACACGCATCCGAGGAGGTGTCTTCCCAGTTGTTGAGTAAACTGGCCAATTCATCTGTATCCAAGTCGTCGCTGTAGTTACTGACGTGGTCTGTGAAATAAACACGGGAGCTCTTCATCAAGTATGTGAAAAGTATTTATGAAGTATGTTTTTATCATGTGAGAAACCTTTAAGTTGGCATTCAAAGAGCGAAAGGCAAAGCGAAAAGATGACAGTGTTTCCTTTAACAGTAAAAGGACAAGAATCAAAATCTAAACTATTTCTTGTACCTTCTGGAGCAAGCGTTTCTTGTCCCTCTGTCTCTTTCTCCACCACTTTCTCCTTCGGTCTCTCTTGTTTGTCGTCTTTATCGTGCTCCGCCACCATCTCAGCCATAAGGATGAGCTCAGCTTCGAATGGATCAGACGGGATCTTTTCCTTGATCTCCTGGATGGTCTCCACAATGCGTTCAGCACTGTCCATTGTGACAGGAAGGAACATGGGCACAGGCAACTGTGGAAGACAGAGTTAAAAGGTAACCACCCATTAGCAGTCTCTTGAAGAGACACCTGTAGGTGTTCAGGCTTATCTCCAGGCTCAGTGGGGGCTGCAGTGCTTAACGTACTGGTAGAGGAAGACCCACAGGTGTGGGGGTGCACTGGCTGTACATGTTCATGGGTACAGGAACATAAATTGGTACTGGAACGGGCAGGACCATAATTTTAGGAAAGGCATCATCTATATTAGAGGAAAAAAACAATTAGAGGTTTTACAAGTGAATACAATTTTAACAGCAATGCTGTTAATTACATGATATCAGCCCATACAATTTAATAGCAAGTGCACTGGATGAATTAAATAAGGCAAAGGATTTTTGTTTGTCACATAATGAAATGTTCAAATCAATATTGTCAATACCTATTAATATGGAAAACCAATTTTATAATTTCCTGTAGAAATATTATAAATAAAAAAAAAATGCAACTGTGTGAGAACAACTGTTGAGCTGTGATTCCTTGTCCGTGCAGTTTGACAGATGAGTGTAGAGCAATGTTGTCTTTTACCCGTCTGTGCCTCGACATCAGCTGTCTGTGTTTTGCAGGAGACCCCTTTGTTCTGGACCAGGGGTCTGCAGAGCAAGGCCTTGTTCTTCAGGATTTTAGGGCCAGATGGAGGATGCAGTTTTACTGTTTCTGTCTGTATACTGGCCTGGAGCACAAATAAATGATGAGGAAAAAAATGTAAAGTACCATAAATTACCATTATGAAAACACCAAAATGTCCCCATTTATTTCTTTATATTTCCTTTTAAAATTACTTTTAGGCATTTATATACATTCATAAAATATATTTAACAAACAAACATTAACTTACATTTCCGGTGTTCTTTGATTGAAAGTTAGAGACTGTGTCTGTGGAGACAATGGCCAACTATGAATCAACAATGGCTATAAGTTTGAGAAACAATATTATATAAATAAGTGAGGTATACTTTGTTGCGTAGATTTGTCGGAAACGTTAGACTTCCCCGTTGAAGGGCTGGCAAGTGAGATGACACTGGCGATGACAGGTGTGGCCTCCCCTGTCGCTGTAATAGAGAGGAGATATAGGGGAGTCAGTTGAAGCCGTGTATTAATGGAGCATCTCAGAAACATAAACGGGTTCTGAATAAAACTTCTTAGAGTGGCATATTTTTGATCTTTTGTTTAAGCTCAGAAGTAAAATCCCTTGCTAACTTTAGTAGTTAGTCCAATCTCTGCTGATATTTAGGATACTCGTTGTTCTGGGCGGCTGCTACCTGAAAAATCTTTGAAGACCTCGCCTTGTGACGACACCTTATCACTGCAGAACTGTAGCAGACAGTTCAGATCACAGAAGTGTTTGACCTCCCCCAGCATGGGCAGACTTTGCTTCAGTTTCCCTTTGCGCCCACAGGTGTCACACTTGGCAACCTTAGGAAAGACGGTAAGTACGTGTTTCCATTAGAGTGATCAGAATTATCACCTTTACTTTATGAATTTAATTAGCAACTGAGGCTTACGTACATGGCAAAAGAGCATGGTGTATTTGGAGCGACACTCCTCAGAGCAGAAATCCTCCGTTGAGCCTCCATACTGAGCTGTCACCAGCTTCTTTGAGACACAGTGGCAGTAGACGCAGGAGTGACAGTGTTTCCCCCAGTTTTTAGTCAGGTCGTGTCTGAAGAGGAGCTTACAACCTGGAAAGAGCAAGTGGACAAGTTTTAAGTGAACTTCCTTTATTATTAATACCCACAATGCTTCAGAAATTGTTATTTCTGACATTATGCATTTCCCTTTGTCTTCTTACCATCACTGCAGAAGTAGCAGTCTTTGTTGTTAATTCTCTTGGTGTCTCTGGTGATCTTTTCAATCTTACAGTATTCACACAGGCTCGTCACGTAGTTGGCCTTTTTGAACTCATGAGAGCAGTCCACACTACACACAAAAACCATCTTGTCCTGCAAACAAAGAATTGAAAAAGGGCCCCCTTCTGTCAATTAGTTATGATAAAAGCTAAGCCAATGGCCTATAGAAGAATTCCTTAGAAGAATGTGAATACTTTGATGTTTTTACTTTTTAATTTAAATTAAAACATGTAATTAAAAGTTATCGCGAGTCCCAAGCCAGCAGGCCAGGCAGTGTACAATCAAGGTCATCTAGTTCCTAGATTCTAGGAGATCATCTCTGACCCGTCATCGACTTATTTATTATTATAGCTTTAATGATTTCTAGTTCTTTTTTTATTTTGATCACAATGTCTGTGTTGCCTTATGTGTTTGACTGGTAGTATTTTTCTCGGTTTTTGCTGGTTTAGCCAACACCGAGACCCATTTTTTGTACTTTTGCATACTTGAACAATAAAACAGATTGAAAAGGTAAAAATCACCTTTATCTGGATGAGCTCAGGTTTGAAAGTTATGCTGCGGGCACACTGGGAACACTTCAGTTTCGGCAGACCTTTGGAGACATCTTGTTGAGGTGTGGTAGGAGTGGCCTGGATTTGGGCAGATCCTATTGGCAACTTGGTAAAAACATTCACCTGCTTCTGCGACTTCTTAAACTTTTCCTACAGAAAAGAGCAGCACCACAGGAAGCTTGAGAGAAAAATCACTGCAACAAAAGGCAGATTTTCCAACAGTACTTGTCGTTTCACCATAAAATGTATGGTAATTAGTGTAACTAATTATGTAACAAGTCAATTTAATTTCAGCTGTTACTCCCACCTGACCTGATTTTAAAAAGCATTAGTTGCACATTTATCATTTTAAAGCTTGACTGCTAATAGAACTGTATTTTTGAGTGTGCTGATTAAATTGTCTTTATTACCTGAAAAGCCATGACACATGGCAGCGTGCAGAAGTTCCTGATGGATGTGTCCGACATGGCTAGGTGGTAGGCCGGTACAGTGTTTTTGCCACAATTATCACAATTCAATCGCGCACCTTTAATAAAAGAAAGTCGTACAACTGGAGAAACATGGCCAGGAGCGGAATATTGAATATCAACAATATCAGCACCAGTTTACTACTGAAGACTTGCTACGAGTACCTGATGCACTGACAGTCTGAACCATGAAAGCCATCACACAGCTGCTGCTACAGAATAAGTTCACGGAGTCATCGTTGTTTTTGTTGTCGACCATCTCCGCGAGCAAACGGGTGGTGCGACACATTGTACAGGGCTGAGTTATTTTCGTTTTCTGTAGGGAAATAAAAGAAATCGACAGAAGGATGAGAGCTACATAGCAACGACAGATCTACCCTTCTCCAGTCTGGCCTACAGTTCCTAAAAGTACAGGAAATCATGTTTTTTGGTAGGGAATTGGATTTTTTTTTTATACCTCTTTAAACTTGGCCAAACACTCCGTATTGCACACAGTTTTGCTGCTGTCTTCCAGCTTCAGCATGAGCGGCTTATTGTTGCAATAGGAGCCACAGTTCGCACAGCCAGCCATTGACAGGTTGTTCACAGTGCGAAATCGTTGGAAGCAGGCATCACTGCAGAGCTTGTGGACAGCGCCGCTGAGAATCACTTCATGTTTGCTCTGAAGCAAATATGGAAAAGGAACAGTTTACCAAGGCCGGGATATAAATAACTGTATCTTTTGCTTTTGTATTGTGAGAATATATAAACAATTTCATAGGACAAATCTGAGTGTAACAAGAGTAACTCACTCTCTGGTAAACGTGACCAAAACACTGGCTTCCTTTAGCTCAAATACTGGTGCAATTGATTCAAAGAATAATCTTTATAAAAATCCACGATTTAGGTTTTATTTCTATTAGTGGATTACTGTTGTTTATAGCTGCATTTATAATTGTATGGAAGGTAGGAAGGAAAATGTGTACTTTAATCTCTAGATTCAAGTTGGCGTTTTGATTAGTTAATCAACAAAAAAAAAAAAATAAATCAATAACTTTTTAAATCAATAATTTTCATAATCATTAGACAGGTAAAGGCCAAACATTCTGTCCCTGTCATCCCTGTTTCCAGCTTGTCATGTGCAAGTATTTGTCTGCATTTCTCTTTCATTTATCTTTAAACTCAATATCTTTAAATTTTGGACTATTGGTCCGAGAAAACAAGAGATGTAATCTTAAAACTCTGGGAAATTACAAAATTATGATGAGAATTAGTTTGTGACGTATTAAAAAATGGTGAAGAATCAACAGAAAGAAATAGCCGGCAGATTAACAAAAACAAGACTCGCTGCCAGCCATTGTCGGACTTACAATGCAGTATCTTGTGCACATGCTGCAGAGAGACTGTGGTGTTATTGGCTGTGGTGTTTTTTTGGTCCCTATGGTTTTTCTTAAGTTGAAAGCGTTTTTCTTGTAGTTGAAAGATGTCAAACAGTTCTGGCTGCAGAATTCTTTCATGGTTCCTTTACCATCTGGAGCCAGGATGACGTCCTGAGGACGAAAGATCACCCTGAGGAAAAAAAATTAAATAATTAAATCTTTAATCAACGCATTGAAGCCTATGTACAGAAAGTAACTACAGTTAGTAGTAGTATCCCAAAGTAGTTAAAACAGAAAAATAACAGAAAGCTCTTGCTATGTTTACATTACAGATCCTCTACTGCACCAATTCAAGAGTATCACTTATACAGTTTCCACAGGTGAAAACTGTATTACCGTATAATATTTCCATTTTTGTCATTTTTGATGATTATGAAATGTAGTAGCACAACTATAGGATTCTCTTTTGTGCAGGTATACAATGTTCAATATTTTACTGCTCATGAAAACACGTGCACAGATCTCTGCAAAATCTTTATAGCATCGTTAATGGTAAATCAAACCTGATTCTGACATTGCTTTTATAATAATAGGTACCACAGAGGGTTAATGTCCAATTCCAATTTTTCAGCAAGATCTTATTATATTAATGTTTGTGACATGTATCCTGCTCCAACGTGAAAACCATCGAGGTCCTAATTAGCCACAAATGTGCAAATGTATGTGAAATGTGCAGCAAATGTACACAAGAGTAAGACATATTAAACAGAGCGTTTCTTAAAAACCAAGTAACCAACACTAACTTCTGGCAGTTGTGGCAGATCTTTGTGACTCCTCTGACTGTGGGAAGGGATATGGTGAGGCAGCTGGTGGAGCAGAACAGTGCCGGGGAGCCCTTCCTCTGGAAAGCTGTCTGTCCTTTCATCAGGCTCTTCTTGCAGTGGGAACAGGACATGTGCCCAGACAAAGGGTTGAGGATGGGCATCAGTTGTGTTTCAGCACCTGAAGTCACGGAGAAGACTGATCCAATCCTCAAGTCATCCTGTCAACAAGACAGCAGTGAGGGATCATAGAAGGTCCAGTGATTCTGGATCCAGCCAATCATGACTCAATGTCTGATAAAAGACGACAGCTTATTCTGAATTTTACATGTCTGTACAGTTATTAAGGTAGAATTATTAAGTCATTTATACCACAGACTGTGAGGTGAACAGCAGAAATATCTGCATGTATTGTGCATCACTGAGCAGTGCAACACACAGCAGCAGAAGTTGAAGGGGGTTCACTCTTCTAGATTTCTTCTGTGTCAGTGACCGAGTGGACAGGTTAATGATTGAGAGGGCTGCATTTTTTGGTCTGAACACAGTTGTAGTTCGTGTTGTAAATATGAGGTGGCTCACATGAGACGTTTTGTATGATTCCTGGCAAGTAAATAACAAGCAACAAGTAAAACGTCTATAAATTAGTGTGAAAAGAGGTGCGCGCCACCTTTGTGGTATTGGGCTCATCCTTCACACTTGCTGTAGATGTAGAGGATATCAGAGCCTGTTCGTACTCATCATCTATAGGCTCATCTTTCACCTTGACCAAAGGTGGTGAAGGAGACGACTTGACTGGCTGTGATCCTTCCTGCGATTTCTCCTACAACAAGAGAAAACACAAAAGTTTTACTTCTGTCTGGATTACTATAAAGAGCTTATTAGTAGTATTTACTCTCATCTTTTAAGTACCGGTAGAATATACAGGTGTATTTACACTACGATCCCTTAACACATTCCCTGCACTCAGGTGATCTCTCTTTAACAACCCGTGTGACTTTAGAAACCAATTAGCTGCACCAGTTATGGATTTGGCTGAATACTTATGAATACTTATGAATACTTATGCAAGCAATTATTTCCAGTTATATTTTTAATTAATTTTGATTAATTTGTGGAGATGCATTTTCATTTTGAGTCTTTTTGTGTCAAACAAGCCGTGCAGTGCATTTACATGGATTTAAGTAATCAGTTGAATAAAAGACTAAATGAGGAAGTGATCGTTAGAGTAGCAATGCATTTCCCAACAGAAAATCTAACACAAAGTGCTTAGTACAAGTCTGTTTCCATCACTGCTGGTGCTTTTTTTTTTTTTAATTCAGGCTGTTCACAACAGTGTCCCCCCACCCTGTCTTTCCCCTCCGTGCAATTTCACTCTGCAGCAACACAAATACAGCAAAAAAGAAACAAAGAAAAGAAAAAAAAAGTCAGGGAGCATCTGTCATTGCACAGTAAGAATTTTGTGATCCAGGCTTCCAAAATAAGAAATCAGATTACTCTGCTGCTGCATGAGCAGATTTACAGTAAGCTGGTTGTAAACTGTCGTAAACCCTTTTCCTCAATTACCGGAGAAAGCTGATTTCTATAAGTAACCAGGTTACTAAAGTGCAAGTAAACACAATATTGTTTTCAATTACATTTTAAAGCAGGTTTTCTTACTTACAGTGTCTAATCTTGGAATTGATAACTTCACCACCTTCATCCCATTCATTACGGTCGCTGGTGATGAGCTGTCTCGTCCTACACAACATAAGCAACGTGTTAATTGTGGGGAAGTAAACACCTGATGGAGAAGATAAATAAGTCAATGATAGCAACAACAACATACAAACGTTTGGATGAAATCGCATGGTCTCTGATTTAACAGCTAATAATTTTCCATGTTTATTTTCTGAGGCATTTACTTTTAGTTTGAAGATATGAGTAATTATTAAGCCTACAATGCTTCAGAGATGCCAGTTCTGAATTGTAGTGTAGTAGATGAAATAGTACAATGGAAGCTACAACAGTTCATGATCACAACACAAAGTTTGGTATTAACCAAGCAGCACAAATCTCCACATGTTGGGAGGTTTCTCTGTTTTTACCCAATTTATTTAGGGAACTATTCTAAAACCCAAACTTGATAGCAACGGTACAGCAACAACTGGGATGAAAATGTCATTTCCATCACATACTTGTTGACAGTTAGACTCCTTGAGAACTTCCTCCTCCTTGAGATGTTAGTTAGGAAACCATCAAACACTGTATAACAGGTTTGTGTGTCTGGCCATTTTCTCTAACTTTTTGAAAATCAGACATCTAGTACCAGTTTGTGACGTGTAACACTTTAAATGTCTTCCTGTAGAGACTCCCTGAAAACATGTACCGTTAGCCCCATTTTTAATCTTTTCTGAAAAGGTCATGAGCGCCGTTATTTCGAGGGGACTCACCTGTGCTGGCCGTGGCTTCGGACGATGGGGACGAGCTAGACTGCATTAAATCTAAGGACACTTTAACATCTTTGACTTGATCTTCAAATGTGGGCGGTGGCAATACAGGGGGTTTCACATCAGTTTCCTCCTCAACAGAGTTGCTATCCTCTGCCACTGAGGCTGTGAGGGGAAATAAAAACACAGAAATAAATGAATATGAATGAAGAGAAACCAGGTTTCTCTGGTATCCACGGAACACGTTTACATGCAACTAATTAACCTGGTTACTGTAAATCAGTGTGTACAGTAGATAACGAATCAGACTTCTACTTTATATCTGACTTGAAAACAGAATACAATTCTTCCTGGTTTACACTGTGTGTGTAACAGCTGACTTTAGTGTCTTTAACATGACTGGTGAAAGACATAAATAAATAAATTAATAATAATTTAAAAAATAATAAATAAAAAAACGTTAGAGGAAGAGGCCCAGACCACATTAAATAAACGTCTGAAGGTGACACTGTTAAACACATGCGGGCAACTTCGTGTTAGTTACAGTCTGACTTTAGACAGAGCTTCTGCTCTCTGTCTCCTTTCATTCAGCTTTTCACTTCTGCTGGCTTTTTTCTGCAGCTTTTTTCATGCGTATGTGGTCGCGTACAAAAGCCAGTTAGAAACATGATTATACATGGCAGAGAACTCTGCTTTCTCCAGGAGGAGTCTACCTGTGGAAATCAGGTTTAATCCCCTATCCCAATTATAAAATCCAGGTAAATGATAATTAATAAATCAAATTACTCAACAAAGACAAATGCCGCCTTGTCATTTCCACAGGGCATGTAAGTGTATGCAACCAATGGAAGCATGTTAAAAGATGCCCTGGCTGAAAACAGATACAAACCTTCCTTGAACAGTGGTTCAGAAGCCTGATAAAGATCTAAAAAGTGTGAGTGTTAAGATATGTAGTGGTTGAAAATGTAAGGCCTACACACGAAAATATATTTATCACAAGAAAGAGTTTCCTGTTTATTATAATGTAGAAAAAGATCCTCTTTCCTAAAATGAACATCGCCTTTTCTTTGCATTAAACTACTGATTGAAAATGTTTCACTGCATCATAAATAATTGAGAAAGCTTGAGAAGAAGGTTTGATTAACTGTACCTGTATTTGAAATTGCAGGTGAGCGGCTGCTTTCCGCATCTAAGCTATTACATTCTTCCTCTTTCATGTGAGCTTCTTGTTCTATCTGATCCACCGTGCCAATATCCATCATCTCATCGAGGTCGTCCGCTGTGGAAATCTTTAGTTTATTAGAGCCACAAGACTCCTGTTCCTCCTCCTGCTGCTGTTTAGCATTGTCCTCTTTAGTGTCAAAATCCAGGTCCATCTTTTCCTCAGTGCTTACCTCCTTGTGATCGAAAGGTGAGTCCTTCTCTGTATCCTCACTTATATCCGGTCGTGCAGGACTATGATCTAAGCCTCTGTCCGTTGCTATAACATTGTCTTTCTTTAACTCAAACTCTTCTTCAGTTTCCACCTCCGTACTGTCCTTCTCAGACTCCGAGGTCTTATCTGGCTCACACGCACGAATCAAAACCGTGCTCGATTTCTCTCCTGTGCAGGACGACTCTAGAGGTGATGGAATTTGAGGTGATGCAGATGGGGGAGACGTCACCACAGCTGCCTTGGGCTCTGCATGTTTTGCTTCTTTACACTCCATTTCTTCTTTAGCAACAACACATTTGTCCTCATCTCCATTAAGAGGTGACCCAGACAATACAGGAGTAGACCCACCAACAATCTCTTGGTCTCCAACGTCGGCTGATGCTTCAGCCTTTACAGCAGCTTCCATCGGCTCTGCATCTCTCTCCAGTGTTTCCTGTGTAGAACAAGAAGCCCAAAAAAATATGGCCTGTCAGACAGAATTTTGCTGGTAAAGAATGTCTTGTTGTTGTTTTTTTGTTTGTTTGTTTTTTAAATCACACTTCCTATTTTAAGTCATGAAGTTTCACATTGCTAGTTTCTGAACAGTGCAACTAAACAAAACTTGTCCTTTGTCAACAGAATTGAAACCCATAACACTGAATGACCACTAGGATTCTGTTCTGCGAGAAAAATGTCAGTTATCCCAGTTTGATCTCTGTCCCCACTGTAAGGGACAGATCATTTCCCTGAATAAACCAGTTTAATAATTAAAGTAATTGAGTGGTAAAATTGTGAGTACACCTGGAACTACTATCAGGGGAACAACAAGAACCCAATCTGTACTATGGTAAATAGACTGTATCTCTGAAAGATCCCAACTCAGTCTAGTTTAGTGGGACCTTTTTAAGTTTTATGAGTCTTTGCTGAGTTTGTCTTTTATTTTTATTATTATTTTTTTATTTTTTTAAACACAGAGGTAGGGCTGTACACATGTCCCTCTGTTCGTACTATGTCACACTGCGAGTGACGACATTCAGGGCTTACAGTATTGTTCAAAATAATAACAGTACAACGTGACCAACCAGAATAATCCAGGTTTTTAGTATATTTTTTTATTGCTGTGTGGCAAACAAGTTACCAGTAGGTGCAGTAGATTCTCAGAAAACAAACAAAGACCCAGCATTCATGATATTCACGCTCGTAAGACTGTGCAATCGGGCAGTTAGTTGAAAGGGGTGTGTTCAAAAAAATAGCAGTGTCTGCTGTTGACTGTACAAACTCAAAACTATTTTGTACGAACATTTTTGTTTCTAGGATTTAGCAATTCAGTGAATCACTAAACTATTTTAGTTGTATGCCCAAAAGTTCTCGATTGGGGATTGGGCTGGCCACTCCAGAACATTAACTTTGTTGGTTTGCTAGTGTTTTTGGGGTCATTGTCTTGTTGAAACAACCATTTCAAGGGCAGGTCCTCTTCAGCATAAGGGAACATGACCTCTTCAAGTATTTGGACAAATGCAAACTGATCCATGATCCCTGGTATGCGCTAAACAGGCGAAACACCACAGTATGAGAAACATGCCCATATCATGATGCTTGCACCACCAGGCTTCACTGACTTCACTGTGTACTGTGGCTTGAATTCAGAGTTTGGGGGTCATCTCACAAACTGTCTGTGGCCCTTGGACCTAAAAAGAACAACCACAAAATGTTCCTCCATTTCTCTTTAGGCCAGTTGATGTGTTCTTTGGCAAATTGTAACCTCTTCTGCACATGCCTTTTTTTTTTTTTAAACAGAGATAAAAAGATTCACACAGACGTCTTCTAACTGTCACAGTACTTACAGTTAACTCCAGACTGTCTTTGATCATCCTGGAGCTGATCATTGGCTGAGCCTTTGCCATTCTGCTTATTCTTCGATCCATTTTGATGCTTGTCTTCCGTTTTCTTCCACGTCTCTCTGGTGTTGCTCTCCATTTTAAGGCATTGGAGATCATTTTAGCTGAACAGCCTATAATTTTTTGCACCTCTTTATACTTTTTCCCCTCTCCAATCAACTTTTTAATCAAAGTACGCTGTTCTTCTGAACAATGTCTTGAACGACCCATTTTCAATTGCATGTTCAACAAGTGCTGGCTTCAACCTTAAATAGGAGCCACGTGATTCATACCTGTTTTTTCACAAAATTGATGACCTCAGGGACTGAATGCCACACTGCTATTTTTTGAACACACCCCTTTCAAATAATTGCCCAATTGCACAGCGTGCACATCATGAATGCTGGGTCTTTGTTTGTTTTCTGAGAATCTACTGCACCTACCGGTAACTTGTTTGCCATGTAGCAATAAAAAAATATACTAAAAACCTGGTTTATTCTGGTTAGTCACATTGTACTGTTATTTTTGAACAATACTGTATGTGCAAAGCGGGACCACATACATTCATATTACCACTACCAGGAACCTCAATTCTGGTTTAAGGACATGTTAAAAAAAAAAAAAAAAAGTTTTTACCGAAGTTTACGGCACATCATTTTGGCATGGCTCTGTCACAAAACCAGCCTTGCAGAGAAAGAATCTGGCTTAAATGGGATCGTAGATTGCATGCATGCACAAAAGTACCTGACAAAACACAAACATGAAGTGATATAAGTAGCCTGACACTCGGTTCTGTATTTTGAGCCCACAGACACGACAAGTCAAGGCAGCTCGCTTGCAATAGCAACAACGCTGCTGCAATGTAAACACCACCTAAGCTAACGTTGCTGCTCCACAGCTGTTCGCAAACAGCCGCAACGTCGCACGACTTTGAAAACGGTTGGACTGATTTAGTCATTGACACTGCTCGTGTCGCTCCCGTTGACTCGACTGTGTTATGTTCACAAATGTGTAAATACAGGAACAACCAGCTCAACGTTGGCTAAGCTAACGCTCAGTTAGCCTGCTGCTTATAAACCTACACAACCTCGTTAGCCCGTGAACATTAGCCAACGCTAACCGTAAATACGTCCGCACACCACCGTATCTAACCACTACGCTAAGCAAATACCTGTTCTACGCAGAGTCGTCCTAGATATAGTCATTTTATAGGGTTATAATGAATGTTTACAGCCATAACACTGTACTAAAAAAAATAAAAAATTTACCGCGCCAGCCACTTGGACAGAAGAGACTTGATTGGTGGCCAGTCGATGGTGTCCATCGCCAGTTTCCGTAGCCGCCATGATGGCTCAAAATCCCGATTCTTGGGGTTTGCAAATAAAATACGACTCTGTGCATTTAAAACTGAGTCTACAACGTCGCTATACTTTTGAGATGCACCGAACTACAAGCGTTTGCATCCAGTGTAGCTTGTGGCAGGGTGCAGGTCTTCTTCTGTTTACTTGTAAGTCGTTACCACAATTTCGGGGCTCATTATCGCCCCCAGAGGTGAAACAGGTAAAACTGCAAGTAGCTCTGTGAAACTTCATCTATGTGAGGTACAAAGACACAACTTGTTTTGAGTGTGTTGCAGTCATCAAATATTACATTCTTTCTAAATGTATTTACAAAAAACGTTGCTCTTTGTTCTTTAGCTGTGATTGCATTTCAGCAAAAGTCCCAACTTAAATACTTTGTTGCAATTAATTTGTGAATTTATGTTCACCTGCATAACCCTCCTAAACTGTTGAAATTACAAAGAGAAATATGACAGAACGGGCTGGATTTATAACTGTACTTCGGGCAGTACAAGCTCCTGAAGGGCGAGGTAAGCAAAACACTGCATCATGTTTTGGGATCTTCCACCAATCCAAAGGTTGATGGTTTGATTCCCAGCTCTGCCTGTCACATGTCGAAGTGTTCTTGATGGCGACACTAAACCTCAACTTGGTTTCTCCCTGTAGCTGCAGGCCAACTGCATATCGATGTGTGAGTGTGTGTGATTGTGAGTGTGAATGGGTTAATGAGAAGCAGAGTAAAGCACTTTAGGGACCAGTAAAGTAGAAATGTGCTAAATAAGTGCAGAGCATTTATTATTTAATGTAACTGTGCACAACAACATGTCTGCCCGACATGCAGTATGTGCTCCACCACCAGCGCCACTTCAAACTCTTAACTTGACCTGAAGTTCAGCTCCCTCGAAAGGTATTTAAACAGCAATTTATTTGATTTTGCTGAACACCGAGTACATTTGCGTTTAAGATCAAAAGATGCATACAAGACGAAACTTCAGCATTTCACTTTTTTAAATGGTATGTATAAGTTAACCACATAAAATAGCACCTTCTGTGTTAGATGACACAATTTTTCTCATAGGAATCTAAAATAAATAATTTTTTGCTTTAATTTATATGTACTGTACCTACGTAATTGTGTTGGTACTGCTGTATGTTGTGTACTTGTTTGAAATACAGTTCATCGTTGAATAAAGTTTTGTATAAAAAATAAAATTACCTGGGCAGCATAATGGTGGAGTGGTTAGCTCTACCGTCTCACAACTAGAAGGTTGCTAGTTTGAATCTACCACCAGGCTTCCCATGGAGTTTGCATGTTCTGCCTGTGCTTGTGTAGGTCTTCCTTTGGGTGCTCAGGTTTTCCTCCCACAGTCCAAACACGTGCGTGTTAGGTTCACTGGTGACTCGAAATTAATGTGTGAATGTGAGTGTGAATCAGGGTCTGTCTGTGAAGGTCTCTCTGTGTTGGTCACAACCCTCCCATTTTATCCGGGCTCAGGACCGGCACCAACGATGCCCTTGGTGGATGGTTGGGCCACAAATGGTGGGGTGGGACTCGAACCCGCGGCACTCTGCATTCCAACCCAATGCTCTACCGCCCAGGCCCCCTAATTTGTAGCTATAACAGACTTTTCTTTTCTTTTGAGGATTTTCCATCAGTTTTTCAAACCTAGCTGCAGGGATTTATTCTTGCAGCCTGGATCACAGTCTGAGTTCCAGTTCAACCCAAAGGTGTTGGATGGGGTTGAGGTCAGGGTTCTGTGTAGGCCAGTTGAGTTCTTCCACAAAAATCCAGGAAAACCTTTTGTTTGTGGACCTGGCTTTGTGCACAGTGGCATCATGTGTAACTAAAAGGACCTTCCCCCTACACAAAGCTGGAAACAAACTCTTTTAACATTGTTTTCTGAAGTATTAGGATAAGAAGCCCAAATCATTAACAAAAGCTCCAGAACCAAAGTACACAAAAGACTGTGGACACACCTGGTCATTTACTCGTGGCTATTTAGTATAACAGCAGGAGACTAATCTGTTTTTGCCAGTTTGCTGTGTAAAACTGCATTTGATGGTCCCCGCTGGACCGTCAGAGAGGTCATCTTGGTGTCCAGCTCATCCATGAAGCCTTCGTCCACAGATTCAATGTCGACCTCTCCCTCCACCTCTGTGGGCAGAAAGACATGAAGCTGAGGACGAATTGGACCAGGAGCAGCAGTGGCAACAACCATAGCAGGGCGCTGACTGCAGCTTGGAAGACACGGTTTCCCGATGACAGATAAAGGCTCTTCCTGACCCTGCACTGGTGAAGGTCGGAGGTCACCTACGTGTGCGCTCAGAACCGGGTTGTGTGAATGACGTCTCATTGGTCTGGGCTTGGAGCTGAGCTGGATCGCCTGGGAGAAGTGGATATAAGCCGGTCCCCTACAGCTTTGGACTGGCTGTTGATGAGGCTGACAGGTCCCCGATCGGCCGCAGGGTCTATATGAGAGCAGTGTAGAGGACTTGGATAATGAAGGAGGAGGAGGTGGTTGTTTTTGTAAAGCACTGTGACGACGGTTTTTGGAGACTCCCTCAAAGAGTTCATTATCATTTGGGATGAGAAGAGAGGGTTCGCTGAGACTGTGGAGAAAAGGAGGACACACAAGGAGGATGTAGCTGGTGTCACGTTTATCATGGAATGTTTAAGCATGATAAACATTTTACACGATGCTGATGCTAAAGGGAAATGGGTCCCTGCACATGAACGGTTTATGAGACAGTGGACCTTGCACAGACATGTAAAGGCCCTCACTCCTCCTACATTAGAGCAAAAGCCACAATCTGAGACAAACGCTATATAGCTGTTTTGTATTTATATTTTATAATGTCTCATTCAGATGATTATTTTATCTTATACTTGTTGTTTTCATGTACCATTGTTTTGCACGTGCAGTGTGTGGTACCTTTCTAATTATCTGTTTGCATTTACCTCATCTTAGTTGGGATTTAGTCATGAAACACACACACACACTCAACATAAATTGCAGCTGATGGGTATGTGTCCATATTTGCAGGATGTTAGTACTATATACCAGCCCTACCGACTACCTGGGCCAGGTGTGTGCTGTCAATCACCTGGAAGATACAAACTCACTTTGCCTTTTCCAGTTCCACCCTCATTTAAGGTGGTATGTTTCAGCTTCTCATTGACTGAACACACCTAAGCTAGGGAGTCTGCAGTGGGTAGGACAGATCATTTCAGGACCAGGGTAGGTGATGCTGGGGGGACCGAATCCCTGCTACTCTTCTGGGAAATATGGATGCCTGTACAAAATGTAATAACAGCAATAATATTTATGAGCGTGGACTAAAGTTATGGACTGATTTGTATTTTAATCCGCAGACCCACGTTGTTAGGATGGCTATCAGAAATAATCAGAAAAATATATAAAAGAGTATAAAAATAAATACATTTCTTTCTTTGGTTATTCACAGGCTGTTCTGCCTTGATGAGTGAAGGCCATCAATTAGTGTATAAGTGTGTGAGCCTCACTCGGGTTTCTCCCTCCTCTGAGTGGCACAACTGGGCGCTGCACCAGGCAGCGGATCAGTTTACACACCTGAGATTTCCGACACCCTGTATTCTGTGCTTAAAGCGATCCATGTGTTGCTGAAAGGGCTGTCAAAGTGGGACACACCAGACAAGAAACAATTACAGTGTAATTCCAGTCAAGTGCTCAACCTGCACTTTGACGGGCGCTTTTGCTGAAATGAATAGTTGAGAAAATGAGAGGGTGGAGATGACAGGCAGGTGATTAATCCCCATTTAGAGCTGCAGGGATGCAGCGGCATGAAGGATACATTAGGACGTGCTCATGTTCTTTATCTAAACACACTGTCGAAGATACATTCTCATTAGGAATCTTTGCTTAAATATGTATAAACATTTTCAGTGCTCCAAAATATGGTATTAAATGTTTTGTTTTACATTTGATATTAATTTTCGCAATACAAAATATTCAGTGCACAGTGTTACAGTGCACAGCACTAATTCTCCATGGCACCAATTCTACACATTCTAGAGAACCAGCATAATTCTACCAATGTTATAAACTAGTAACAAGTACAGTCTACCAAGAAAATTGCAGTTGTTGTTTTTCCCCTCTACTTTTATTTCACCAATCTGTGTATCTGGCTGCTTACAAGGTGTTTACAGAACCACTGTTGTTATGCCAGGTCAACCAATATGCACCAGACACTTAAGTGTTATTAGTTCCTTTTCAGCACAGATAAAAGCATTAGCTTTGAATCAGAGTTTAGTCTTCCCATACAATAAATACCTTTAAAACCACTTACAGCTGATGTGATCGTATTCCCAGTATTTAATATAAGACCAGACCAAAATCAAGGTTGTCGTAGTTACACTGGATTATTTCTTAGAATTTGACAGTAAAACTTATGGTAGTTGCAAAATCTGTCTTCTGCCTCCTTAAAAACAAAATACAGACTTGAGAAACTTAAAAACCTATAAATATGTATTACTTTTACTGTAGTCCTTGATGATGCTGGAGATAATGGAAGGCAGGAATTTATAGTGTGGGGTCACACTTGAATGAAAAGGCCGTAAATACAGCACATCTGAAGCAAATTAAACTCACCTGGTTCTTCCTCACAAAGAAAATTCAATTAAATCTTTTCAACTATACCGTTTTAATTTTTTTGGTACTTTTTCTGTTTTCATATACATTACTAGCACCTATATTGAACTGTTCATGTTGTAACATAATTTCGTATTCGAGGATCAGGGGCTTTCGGCTTGTCCCTTTAGGGGTCGCCACAGCGTGTTCAGCCTAAGTTTTTACAGTTTACCTGAGACGGGCCGTGGTGCTTCTCCTCTGAGGCCTTTTGGCTGAAGCTATGAGAGAAGGCAGCCTCAGAGGGGTTTTGGTGCCTCTGCTTCCTCCTCCTGCTGTGGATGCAGGGTGCACTGAGCTGCTGTACAGGCAAGTTTGGACCATGGTTCTGCTCTTCTGCACGGCTCCCTGATGCCACGGTCCACTAAAGTCCAAACCCAAGCCAAGCACGGCTGTCGGGGGTCCAGTGGTGCCACTCATTGATCCTGCAGTTTTTGTCCCGCCTGGAGAATGCGCCTGAAGAAATGCCCTGCGATACCTAAACTACATTATCCTAGTCTGTGTGGACAGATCTGAATGTGACAGCATGAGGGATGGTAGAGATCACCATCCTCCAGACACCTGTATGTTTTTGTCTGCCTGCCTTCAGGCTCCAGGGGGGTGAACGAACAGGGGATTGTACCGCTCCACCTGTTGAGAGTGGACGCTATCAATGATACATGTTCATTAATGATGCATCGCTGGGTGGACACCACCTACTTTACCTCCTGTCCCTTTCCCTGGTCCCCAGGTCAGTTTACAGACAGGACAGGTGGCAAACAGCTCAGAACAGACAACGTTCAGAAGTTATGGTGTTAGGCTATATTGGATTCTCAGCCTCTACTGCTGAGGAACACTTACGTTCTTTTAAGTTTCCAATTAATAAAAAACAAATGTCTAAAACCATAATCTGTGTGCGTGTAATTTTTAATTTGAATTGTTGTTCTATCACTTTGTTTTGATGTTACACAATAGGCTTAGAGGAACAGAATTTCAGTCCACTGTTTGAGCATAAGAATTTATGTAGAAGTTCAAGGAGAGAACAATATTTAAGAAAATCTACAGCAAAGTAACTAAAACACAGGTGTACAAAAAAAATGTCTCACACTGAAACTAAGAAAAAAAAACTATGCAACTCTCAAACCCTTAATTGGGTACATAAATTAGCATTGACCCCAAACAGCAGAACTAATTCTCCATGGCACCAATTCTACACATTCTAGAGAACCAGCATAATTCTACCAATGTTATAAACTAGTAACAAGTACAGTCTACCAAGAAAATTGCAGGAGTTCTTTTTCCCCTTTACTTTTATTTCACCAATCTGTGTATCTGGCTGCTTACAAGGTGTTTACAGAACCACTGGTGTTATGCCAGGTCAACCAATATGCACCTGACCCAGATATAGTCTCCCTTTGTCAGGCTACTCTGTATCCTCTTGCTCTCTCCGGGCTGGAACTCGTCCACATTCGACAGCCAACCATCGGAATACAAGCAAGATCCAGCAGTGGAAACACTGCACCTTTACCCTTAAATGTAACTGGACTGGTGTCAAGGGGCTGCAGAGCCGAGGCACAGAGGTGGGTCAGCAGGTTTGGTGGTGCTTAATTACCTGCTCAGAGGGAAGCTTGAGCACGGTCATGTTTTTTAATTACTTGTATAATCGTTAGTCTCCACAGTATGGCTGCTGCAAAACATATTAGAAAGACACAAACTGGTTTTTACCAAACCATAACAGGTTTAAACTGCCATTAAATTTTATATACATGAAAAAGTGCCGGAAAAAACACAAAAAAAAAGTATTTAAAAGTTTCAGAATTTAATTATTAATAATAAAAAACAAAAGCAAAAATTTCTCCTTTGGCCTGTGGCTGTGTCCTCTGCTGGATGCCTCCTGGTACTGCATCACCACAAGCAAGTCTGGAAGAAAGGAGAGTTAATTTAAAAAAAAATAAAAATTCTAATGTCTTTAATACAAGTTACTTTGCATCAGAAGTTATCCAGTAGTACTATTCCAATCTATTTTTAATCCACGTGTGAATGTTGAAGGTAGGGGAACTAACATGAGACATCATGACGTCGCCACATAACAGCTGCCGCGTGCGTCCTGCAAGTCTTGCTAGATTAATCCAACATCAGTCTTCATTTTTCCTACAAAACAAAAATAACATCACCTTATTCAAATGTTCACTGAAGACCTACAGTAAATTATGAAAATGAGAAATTAAGCATTTGATTTGAAAATTAGTGAGGTTTCAAGATTTACTACTTTTAAGAATATATGGAATCAGATATCCAGTCCATTTGTCAGTGTTTATAACTCGATTCTCTTTATTTCCTTGGTCCAATTATTTATTTATGAATAAGGCCCAGCCAATGGTAATATTTGTTGCACTCCTCATTTTTTTGCTTAGTGTTTTGCTCTGTCAAAATAACACCTCTGTGCGAAAAGAACTACAAACTTTCTTAAAGTTTTTCTGCAGATTTTGAACTTGCTTCTTGGGTACTACATGTACATAAAAGGGAAGTTTAAAAGCATTAACGTACATTTACAACCAAAACTAAAGCCCTAAAACGCAAGTTAAAAATTGGTGAAGTTGTTACGTATTGACATTCATTTCAATATTAATATTAATATGACCTTAATTTAAATCTAAAATAAACTGTGCAAACAAATGCATGTTCCTAATGAGCCTAGATCTCACCGTGGTTAATGGATGTGGATTATCAGCCTCCTTCGATTGGTCGAAGCTCCTGTGGCGAGACACAAACAGTCAGAGCCTGGTAGTGAATTGGTCAGTAACTTTAAACTCTTGTGTAAAAACTACAATACTTCTTAGCCTATAATCTGTAAAAGACAAAAACAAAAAAAAGTATGTATGTGTAAGTCTGTGTATATGTGCTTAAGTTTGTGTAGAAAGAGATTCAAAAACGTTTATTCTGCATATAACATAATGAACCATCAACCCCCCACCCAACAACAACCACAAAAAAAAAAGAAAAAAAAAAAGAAAATCGATTTAAACATCGATAATAGACACTGAATATAATGTCATAATGTGAACATGCATTAGAAGTTAACCTGTGTAGGTCAGTGTAAGAATAGTACAAAGTACAAATATGTAGTATGAATATGTGACAATTCATACACAGGTAGAGTTATAGGAAGGCATCAAGTACCCTCAAGGAGATATGTTGTGAAACTGCAGAGGGGACGAGACAAATTCAGGAACACAACATTCAAATGCTCAGGAAAGCTAATTCTGTTACAAAGCCTTGAGAAGCTGGACATCATACAGACACATCGGGGGTGTTACTGCAACCCAAACTGAACTCAGAGCTGCACATAACAGTCGAGTACTGATGTAGAAACGTTTTTCGTTGTCAGTGGAGACTGTGGGCAGGCTTTGCCCTTTTAGATGTGAGGAGACCCTACGGGTCATTCTGGCATCACACTCCGAGATGGGGCATATTAAAGTTTTTGGCCAAACAGGACCGGTCTAGAAAATGGATCACAGTGCAGACAAATACACCATAACAGCCTCCAGGGGCTTGGCTCATGACTCTGGGTGAACGCACTGAAAAATTCTTTTGAACAGCACTTGTTAGAACCATGAACTCCAGGGCACCACCATTGTCCTTTACAGCTATAAGACAACTCATATATGCAATCAATGAAAGAGAAATTGCCACAGTAGTTATGTACTGTACCTTTTCAACATGGATGGCTGGTCACTGGCACGGTGTTCACGTGAAACAGGAAGAGTGACAAAATATGAGCAGTAATGTACTGAGAGAAGAGAGGAAGGCAACAGAGTAGAGCACTACTGCAAAAATGTATTCTCACAGAAAATGTCTCCTAATGCCAGCAGGTACAGGTTAGGAAGGTGCTGTGTCAGGCATGTCAGCCATACAAATAACTCAGCAGCTGTGTAAATGAGAGGTTTCAAATTTCAAAACTATAGTTCCCATGATGCTTTGAACTATATAAACAAAGATGCCACAGATTTCAAGAGTTGCACTGCAGGCTAAAAGTTTGACCACCATAACAAGTTATGAAAATGAACCATTTGCAGCTACTGTAGTATATTCGAAGATATGCAGTTTATCGTGGTGCTTTTAAAAGAAAGCATGATGATTCTCTGGTCATGGAGTTATCAAAGCCTCGAGTCTTTTTGTGATTCTAACTGGTTTCAATTAATATTAAAGATGTTAAATCCCTTAGAAATCATGCTGAACTAAACAAAGTGCATCACGTTAGGTTTTAACTCTAAGCTGTACAACACTGACACAAAGTGCAGCAATTTCATCTCATGCTCAGGGTTTTAAAATGTCTTCAATGGCTCCATGAGTTGTGTTTAAAGTCACGAAGTGTTAACATTCACTCAATTAATTCCAAACTACAAGAAGACAATTTAACGTGTGTAATTAAACTGCTGCTGTAACTGCTAGAGGTGAATTATATTATTATAATAACATAATAAAAATAACTTCAATATAAACATAAGGGGAAAAAAAGTGATATTTCACATGGTTTTCTGTAAAAAAAACCTTCATCTCTTTTATCTAGTAATAGGACATTTAATGCATTTTAACTGGAAAAGTCTAGTGTTGTATTTCAAATATGTTGATTTATATTTACCGTTTTTCTTTTAATTACATTGGTCAGGTTTAAGTTATTTCTTTTTGCATGAAAGGGTACCAAAAATTTCATATATTTGTCTGTACAGTTTTGAATACACTCTTGAAACTAGTGCCCAAACTTAACCTTAGCTTGGTAATCACCTAAAAGTTTGTTTCCTTCTCATAAAAATCTCATCTGGTCATAATTGGCAATTTTGAGACAAGGTGATTTAAGCTTTTGAATCAATTATTTTGTACAAAAAAGGAAAAGAAAAAAAAGAAAAAAATGCAAACACACTGAGGAAAACCAGTCATATGTTGGAATTTAAATATTTCCCTTCAACAGAGATTAAATTAACACAAATCTCACAAGGGTTGTGGACTGGATTGGATTTAACATATTTCTCTACCATCCCGCGCAGACACACCCAGACACAGACATGTTTCACTTTTAAATTGCAGATATCCCAACCCATTACCATAAAACTTTAAACAACATTTAACAGGCAGAGGGAGTCAGGAGTAGTGATGACAGATGGTGTTGCTGGCGTCAGTAAAAATTGTACAACTCAACATAAAGCGCCAACTCATACATATTTGGCAGTTGTATTTTTAATAGACTAAATATACTACAGTGATTTACTCCGGGATAACTGCTCGCTGGATTTTATTTATAAAATCTAACACTGTCTTTAGGCACAAACACTGTTTTTTTTTAATGTGGTATTTTTTGAAGGCACCAGTAACCGATAAGATGTAGAAGGGGTGCAGCACAGACAGGACTACCAAAAGAGCTGTCTCAGTGTTACAGTGGTAATTGCCATTGTATTGTTTGTTGCTGTACACATCCTGCCTGTTTCCACTGCTGATAAATACAGCAAAAATGTCAGCACAAGAAAAACACAACTGTAATATCATGTACACCTGCGCAAAAGTGAAGCTTACTAACACTTTAAAATGACAATTCCATAGGTCATTTGGGGTTAACACTTTAGAAAGAATCCTTTGTCTGTAGTTTGAATGTTTGCATAGTTGCAGAAAGTGTCAAGTGTCAGCACATCTCCATTCTGAAATGTGGTGTCAAACCAGTGACGCAGCCTCCGTACACAGTTGTTTTCATGCATACACACAAAGAAGCCAAAGTACTACAACCACACCCAAACACACCATGATGCTTCGCCACACCCACACAAAAACTCTGAACAGAGATCTGCACTGTGATACCATTCTTTAGGTGTGATGCCAGAAGCCCTGTAAATGTCACTGAGCAGTGACGTGGGAGAGAAGAGTGAAGTTACGGGAGAACTGAGCATCTTGTATTATAAATATGGATGTGACACTTACCTTCCGTGTTCAGCTGATCTGTGTAAGCATACCTCTGGCTGCAGTGCAAACAAGTCCAGGCTTTACTGTCCACTGACTTCTGCAGAACTACTCATCGTCAATGTAACCCAACTGCAGAGAAGAGCCTCTACTGTGGACTGGGGCAGTCTGTCTTTGACAAGCTTGTGGACAGCAGCTAACACACTTCATTTACTCAAAGACATGAAACACACACACATCACGCAATCCTCTCTTTAGCCGTAAGGTGCAAGGGTCTTCATGTATCGAGTAGGTTGGGGAGTGCAGGTAGATTGACACGTCTACTAGTGTCATTAGTGCCAAGAGTTATTAGGGTCAGATTTTAATCACTAAGGAGAACTAAAACAGATTAATTCAAAGGTTAAATGCCATGAGACATTTAACAAATAAATCCTAATTTCTAGTTATGATTGTCATTTTTTCTAACTCCAGAAACAACACTTGTCCATAAAGTCCGTTTTGGACCTGTGAAACATAGTTTCTGGACTATGAACTCAAACATATTCAATTTCGACTGCAATAATGTCATCAACATTTGTTACCAACCTCTGATATAACACTGATGGATAGTTTAAAAAGCCTTTTCAAAACAGGTCAGTGTCAAATTTCCATTCTCATTTTAATAATGCCAAGTCAAAGTGTGTTGGCTATAGTGGACATTCCTGTAATCTAGCTATGATTATAGTCTGTTTCCATGTACATAATAATGCATTAATGCCGAGTAAAATGTGTTGGCATCCCTGTTCCAAATATCTATTAAGTCCGTTAAGTGTTCTTGATGTCACCTTTAAATAAATCTGACTATGCCTTTGCTGTTTTGACTATGTTAAATGGGCTTGGACACTGCCATCAAACGGACAATGGCAAAGAAGTTGAAAATATGTATATATCAGTGTCAAAATCTATTGGTAAAATGGGACATGCCAAGTTCTGACATCTGTAACATTGCCTCCATGTACCCTGTTGCATGTGCTTGGTGCAGTGCAAATGTGCTGGAAATGTTCTGGAGCGCTGTAATACAGTTACTGTCTTAACTTAAAGCTTCTTAAAGATCAGTTTCAGATGTCCACATTTTCATCAAAATATCAAACTCTCTTTGCAGACATAAATACGCAACACAGTCCGCTTCATAAAGCAGTTAAACTGTCATTCAGACTTAGTCACATTCGATATCTTGCCACTAGTCTAGTGACTAAACAGTATATAAGTCCGGTATAACAGCCATCCATAGGGTCCTGTTAGGCTGCCTGGTTCTCCCTTTCTGTGCGATGTGAGAGCTGCTCTCTGATCTTAATGGTGGACCAATTTACAGCCACTTTTGTTATGCAACACAAGAATAAAAATAATGTTCCAATACATTTCTTTAAAATTATGGCTGGGAATGGGTTATAGCCTATTTATTGTCAATAGTAGGTACAATCTCCAAACTAATTGGTCAGCTTGACTACAACAATTTTGCCATGTTGAAAGGAAATATTTTACTATGTTCAACACCTTGTACGATTGGAGTTTTGACTTCTATTGCAAAATAAAATAATCGTTAAAGCATGCCCTGTCAAGTTAACATTAAAGGAAAGGAAAATGGGGCACGTCTGATGGTATCGTAGCAAAAACAAGACCCCAAATTAAAATGTGTTGGTAAGACTCATTTAGTTTTTCTGTATTCTGATTGTGCGTTTAGTCTTTATTTGCACAAGAAAAAAAAAAAAAGATACAAAATTGTGAATTATTAATCTTCCAACTTACAGAGCTGCAGTCCAAGCTATGGAGTCACAACCTACGGTGATAAGTAATTATAAATCGTACAGATGCTACGTGATTGTGTCAGCTTTTGATTAACAACCCCCCCCGACAGATGCTGCATACAGCTTCATCTGAATGTACCACTGACTTTCAATTTCTTGGTTTCGAAAGTTCCTTTTCATAGTCCAACATCTTTAAAGATGGTCAAACCTGTTAAAGAAAAACAAATTGTACACAACACCAACACACAGACATAACATTACAGATTTTCAAATTTACATTTCGGTCCAATTGTATTAACAATCCACCGTAGTACTCAATATCTGGTCCTGTTGTGTAGGATGTTCAATTGCTGAATGGAAAAGGGAAACGCTGTTGAAACTGACTCCAAATTAACCTAATATACTTTAGAAATATATAACTTATAGGTTACGTTTATATAACATTACTATTTAAATAGGTACATTACATAAGAAATTTAACATAAGCTGCATATTATCTTCTGGAACTAAACTATGTTGTATAGGGTATTTGAATCTTACCAATTCCAACATATATTTTCTTATTTCTATTCTTTGTAAATCAAAGAAAAGAAACTTCAAAGGGATTAATTTTAATGAAATAATGAAGTTGGCTAAAAACATCCAGATGCATCCATAAAGTCAGCCAGTGGATGGTCTTTTACTAAAGTACTAAAACTTGAGCACCAGAGTAAGGCTACAAATCTCCTTGTTCATCTAGAATAAGGAGGACTCAAAATAAATAAAGCATCCAACACAAAATGCAAAGAGGCCATACTTAGAAATATATGTCAAAAGTAACCACAGGACAAAGTTAATTAACATCCACAGCTAGTGGCTATGTTGTTATATTCAATCATTGGTTTTTTGGCAGAAACAGCTACAGAACTGAGAAGTAACGTGCTGGCACTGGTCCACATACAACGCAGTTGTCAACAGGTGGCAAATTACTTTGGAAACACAACCAAAACAGAGAGTATGTATCTATGCCTAAAATATGCAATTACTTAAAAATTTAAAAGTATGAAGACAAAACTAAAGTATTTTTAATAGAATTTTTTTTTTCATGTCTGTGGCAAATACTAATGTGAACTTTAATATTATATATGAGTTTTGCTATAACCTAAGCAAAACTCGATTTCTTTTAAACAGAGATCAAAATCTTAAGTGACATCTGAAAAAAACTTTGGGATTTAACTAAAATTATCAAAAGATTTAACTTTGAAACTGAACTGTTTTTGTGTTGCTATAAAGATTTTCTGTTTGTAAGTTCTATAAAAAGTTAAATGCCACAAGCGTAAATCTACTTACTTTCAATGTGTACTACACGTAACAGTCACTTTCTTTGAAGACATGCTGCTTTCTTACTCCAAATGTCTGCATAGTTTATTTCTAATCCTTTACTTGGAGCTAGCTTTATTTTACCGAGCTCAATTACATGTCAAATATTTAGGATTTTTGTTTGAATGTTCCTCGAGTCCACACTATAACGCCACAAACGCCTCCAGTCCATAATTTGCAAGGCTGGTCAAACCTGTTAAAAGGAAAAATTTAAAGCACACACACGTGAAATTTCAGATGTACGCTCCAAAACACCCAACTGTATTACCAAATCCATCCAAGTGTCTTTAGAACAATGATTTTCAGCCATTTGAGAAGGGCTTTGCAGGGTTCTCAGATGCCACTTGAAGCTAAATTTACACAAGATGAACACTATTTAATTATTGTTTAGATTAAAAGACAGTCTCAAACTGACTCCAAGGTAGAGGAAGATGGTCAATTAATGTTCATCCTGCCAAACTTTACGATTTTAAGGAATTTTCTGCAGCTGCTATGTCTCAGTGAACATCTGTAACTAACAGTAATTTATGCTGAATCTCTTCAATCTGCCTTCAGCTTCTGTCCTTCCACTAAAAGGGTAGCCAATCTTCTGCTTAATACTCTACAGAATTAAAAAACAAAAATAAAATAACTTAAAATTTTGTCTCAGAATAGACCTTGTTTGGTTAGCCTTACTTGGCTATTAAGCAGTGTGTTTCAAAACATTTCATATATGTATTTTTAATGGAAAACAAAGTACCACATGGCTCGGTTCTTGGCCCTCTTGGTTTTATTTTTTCCCTTATATTTTGCCTATCGGGCAACTCACATGCAATCAATTATGACTGCTAGGCTGATGGTGCTTAGCTGCGTCTGTAAATGCTGATGATCCTTCTCAGATTGCTTAGAGGACTACTTCTCTGCCATGAGCTGTTGGATGTTGCATCTTCCTGCTCTGAAATTCAGATGCTGGTCACTGCCCCAGCTCGACAGGTACCAGTATGGTGGACTTAACATATTTGTCACGAGTTACTGTTAATTCTTACTTCTTAACAGCTAAGGACCTTGGGGTAACATTTTATCTTCCCCCACCTTTGTGCAGCACGGCAAAAACATAATTGAGGCTGCCTTTTTTTGTTTACTTAACACCAAAAATCAATATTCTCTAGCCAGAGGCCCGTCTGATCCAGATTAAATTATTGTAATGTGCTAATTCTATAAGAAGTCTAAAGATAAGTGTGTGAATAAAACTGGAAAAGAGCATGACTTAAGAGAGCTTAAACTCAACAGCTGTAAGGTATTGTATACAAGATTTACACTCACCATTTCAGTCCAACCCCACTTACAGTGTAACTATGAAAATTGATGGTTAAGGAAAGCCGGTGGAGAAAGGTAGATGTCATTTGAAGCCAAAGTGATGTCACAATGGCTTTAAACTTGAATTGTTATGGGCAGCGTGGGGGGGGGTGGCCTCATAACAAAAGTTTTAAACTCAGTAGCCTCCCAGCGCCTTTTCTGTGATGCATGTGAATGTTCTTTCCATGCCTGCGTGGTTTCCTCTGGGTACTCTTCAGCTTCCTCACACTTGTTAGGGTAATTCGCCTAGTGCCCAGACTGGCGAACCTGGGCAGAGCATCCCGCCTCTCATGCAGTTGGGTTTGGGAACAGCGCCCCTGCTTTTCTCTACGTGATAAGTTGGTATAACTACTGGAGACTAAACATCAGTACAATCTATTAATTGGGTACGATGTACTCATCCAGTTAGTGTTTCATTCATAAATGGCAGCAACATCATTTGATGGAAGATGGGCAAAGTTCATTTTAAAAGCAAAACACTCAAGGTGGCTTTTCCTCTGATGTGTATGTGCAGAGTCTGACGCAGTCATCTCAAGATCCACATGTGAGCAGAATAGTTTCAAATCCAATCACGAGTTAGTATGAAACCTGGTGTGATGTCAAAACTCGAAGCCTCCAGCAAAACTGAAATTGGGCTTCGTCAGTGAAGTAGGAGATATCTTACAAGTAGTTCAACAACATTTCCACATTCATAGAATACTGGATTCTTCAATGAGGGATAAGCAGAAACTAAGAATAAAACAAGGTGACCTGTAAATTATTACTTCAAAATAAAGAAAGTTAAAAGATAACATGCTTCGACGGGATCTTAAATAGTATGACTGTTAAATGGTTTATTCTATCTTCTAACGTTAGTTCAGGATGAAACTTCACTTGCTAAAGCTTTTGACTTATTTCCACAGCTTTCAGTATAGTTCTGCAAATACTAAAGCACTCACACTAAGGTTTTTGAATTTCTTATTCTGATACAGTTTAAGAGCTTTTGTTACTTGTTATATTGCATTTGTACCACTGTTCAGAATGAAACAGGACTAAACAAAAGCCAAGTGTGTTTGTTATCCAAGGTTGATCCAACAATACTTGGAAAGCAGAAAGAGAAATGAAATACTTAGAGCTGAACACTAAAACTACAGATGATGCTGAGAGGTTTTTCTCGCCGCAAGCCACGTATGAATTTATCTGGTGAACATAACAGACTATTTAACCAATTGTATTGATCTTACTTCTGAAGTGACAGAATGTAAACAGAGATTTTGTTAGAGAATGGCAAACATTAGCAAGTCATATCAGTAGCAAAAGTGGGGAAAAAGTGCATCAGGGACAGACTGTAAATTCCAGTACAAGCCTCATCCATGGAGTTTAGCTTTGTTATGACCAATTAGGACAATACACAACACTAATAAGGAATCTTGTTATGCAACTTTGTTGGTGAAGAACTGTTTGTGCCATTTTAGGATTTAGATTCAATTTATAAAAACGTCGCTGCGTATGCTTGAGTTGTGTTTACCACTTCCTCCAGAAATTTACAATGTTGCCATCTCAACAATTAATTCAACTGATGCCAATGAATTCTGGACAAGCTTGCAATATAAAACATCAGAACCATTGCAACATGCATCAGAATTATTTATTTACAATCATTATTGTGAAGTCTGCTGCATTTTAGGTTGCCTTTAAATAAACAATCTGCAAAATACTAGAGGAACTGGTTTACACACATTCATGTTCTATTTTGATCCAGAAATGTAAACCGTCTCAGTTTCGGGTGATTTATCATGATTTCTAAACTGACCACCATGATTAAGAACATCCTTATTGCAAGCTATACAATGGCAGATTTTCTAATGCCAATAAATAGCATGATAGCAAAACACTGACTAAGTGTCCACCTTCCTTAACCAAAGCGTTCCATATGCGTTCCCTTTTACACACAAACTCTGAAGACCACTTCTGCTCTGCACTTATAGGCCCAGAAATTAAAATGATTTTGTTTACATGCAGGTTTGTTATGGATAACAAGTACATTTTGGATAGTAACTGCTTTTCAAGCAGCATAACATGATGATATTTTAGTCACCTGGAGGAGAGAGGTTATATTTTCTTAACTATTAAGACCTGGCCAGCTCCTAAGCAAAGCCTTTGAATAGGGGCTGTCTTATACACCAATAACACTGCCAAACTGGAGTGTAAAAACGCTTGATCATGTAAAACACATATGAGAAATACAAACAGACTTTCACCAAGTCATCAGTAAAGCTCAGTAGAAACTGGCTCATTGTATGAATATAGGAGTTCTGATGATAACTTTAAAATTTTAAAACAATTAAGCTCCTCGGAGGGTGGCAACACCAACAAAGTTCAAGTCTGTAGATTGCAGTGATCTTTCAATGTTGGCCTGCATGTAAACAGTCAATATCACTACCTCAGATAATGAACACAAGACACATACTAATGTGAACTATGTGTCTGTGCTCACATACTTCACGGTCACAATCTTATGGGTGACTGGTGTCAGTCCACTTGGTTACCGACCACCTCTCTCTCTCTCTCTCTCTCTCTCACACATACACACACACACTATATTCCACAAGGTTTCTTAAAAGGGTCTATGTGTAGTATTTCTGCTTTCCTGTAGCATGACTGCAAAAACAGGTCCTGAGAAACAGGAAAAAAATGTTTTAACATTCCAAAATGGAGACCTCCAATTGTCTCAGCGCAGTCATTACAAAAGTAACCTGCAAATCATCATATTAATATATAATAGAGAAACAAATTCTAATGCAGGTTTTAAGTGTACTGATAACAGACGGTTCACACATACAAATTTAAAAGGCTGGGCCGGCGACAGCTGATATTCACAATTAATAAGAAAAATTTGAAGCCCGACAAAATAAAGGAACACTCAGCTACACAAGGGCAAGTTGAAACATGCTCAACTTGCAAATATCCTGTGATACAGTCCAAGCGACAGCCAGCCAGTACTACTCCTCTCCACCACACGAAGGATATTTAAACTTAAATTTTACATGGAAGAAAGGAAAAGTTGACACTCCAACCATCCAGCATCCCAGTTCTCCACAATGTTTAACCAGTTACCGGGACATCACAACAACAGCAGACAGTAGTGGTATGTCCTGCTACATTAGATGAATCAGAAAGCAATTGTCCATTCAAGAGCGGAATTTGTAAATTACATGCTCAGAACAATAGATTGTCGAAACTACAAGAGGATGAGCCCGATTCTACCAACCATTCCTCATTCATATGTGTGAACGCGCCGTATTGGGTCTTAGCTAGCTATGTGAAGCTACTGGTAAGACAAAGCAAATAAAGTGAAGGGGCATTTGCAGTGCTTTGGATCAGGGAAGAACATTGTTTTTTTTTGGTTATACATCATTGCTGAAATAAAGGCATCAGGAGTGTGGCAGAGATAACACGTAGACCCTTTAGAAACATCTGCGGCAGACGTAGCCACATCGTTTCATTTGTGCCAATGACCAGTTGTTGGAATATGGTTGCTTTTTGAATGCACTGAGTGTTAAAAAATTTGGGAATAAATGTTAAAGATTTGTCCTGATAGAACCAATTTCTCTTTATTATAATACATGCTTGACTCCAAATGTATGGCACAAAACACAGCCATAGGAAGTTGAGAAAATGTTACAATTATCACTTCACAACTACTCAGAGCATAATACATCTAGAAAAGAAAATAGTACATGGGTCAGAAAGAACTAGCCAATCACATGAAGGTGACGTCTCTTTCCATACTGCTAACAATACAAAAAAAAAAAAATAATAAAATAAAAAAATGAAAAGATTGACCGTCATAAAATCAGAAAATTGTCAGGCTAAAATGTAGCAACAATTTAAACTTAAATACAAGAAAAGTGACTCAACATGTTTGTTTGAGAATCTATACAAATGGTGCTGCTGGGAGAAACAATGAGCAGCATTCAAAACCGGGGTTTCTTAGTAGGACCCTCAAACTCCTCACGGACCCTGCCGTACCCTGGGTTACCAGGACCCATGCCCCTGGGACCACCCTGGCCAAAGCGCTCATTGCGCTGTGATAGGTCAATATGACAGATAGGAATAAGGGCAGAAAGGTATTGTATGGGGTCAGTGCACAAGCACAGTTCATGTCCGTGTGGAGGTTTAAAAAAGATATGGCAACGGCGGTGGTTCGATTTTATATTGTGAGCAGATTTACAACACAACCAGCAGGAGATACATCCGAAGAAACCGTTCGTTCCAATATGAAGGTCCACAGGTGCCACAGGTTACATACAGAAAAGGAAGAGAGGGTAATGCTTTCGTTAGTCAGTGCCTACCTAGTGTGATCTCTCCAGTGCATGCCAAGATAAGCCTATAATTCTTTAGGATTGTAGGTTAAGCATTTTGTAGATGCTCTTAATAACCATGAATTTCAACACAAGGCCATGCTTACACGGCCAAAGCCTATTGAGGTATTTACAGCTGTGTCTTTGGACATTTGGGAAAAAATTATGTGCCACTGTAACCAAGTCTGACATAATTGGGTGAGGTCCAAAGTTTCTAAAATATATTTTATCACGTAAATCTCCCATCCAGCTATCACCAGACTTCTTACGGCACTGCATTAATAAAATCCACATTTTTTAAGTAATGGTCCTAAATGTGACCAGCATCTGAAGTAGGCGTACCCAAAATGCATGTTTAGCATATTAGCATTTCGGAACAGTAAACACTGCATACAACATTCAGCTTAGCCATTTTTTCCTAACGAGAAAAAAATTGTTCCACCTATATGCAAAATTCACACAAGTTCTATGAAACTAGAGTGGATTGAGAAAGAGTGAATGCTTCAAAGCCACAAATCCAACAGAGGAAGAAGGCTTTTGTTTGCAAGGGACTATAAAGTGAGACTTCAACACAACAAAAAGTAAAAACAGAAAAAACAATGTAACGTAAAAAGACGGAGAACATGAACATATACTGAGCTTGATTTACTCAATTATCACCCACTTTTGTGTCAATTAAAATATAATTTCAACATTTCATATCTTCTGCAAAAATGCTCTAGGAGATGAAAAATTAAACTAAAGAATGAGGTCAAGTTAGCAGTAGTATAAAAGGCTGCAACAATTCTTTAAATACTCCTCTCTCTTCATAAGTTGCAGCACTTAGAAAAAAATAGTCTTGTTTTAAAGAAGCTTCTAAACACAGTAGTCTGTATTTGGTTTTCGTTCAGGACTTACAATGTTAACACACATTTAGCCAGTGTTGCTATCAATTGTAGCCCGGAAACAAACATAACTGATACTAAAATTCGTCCGTTGATTGTTGATTTCAAGTTTAGTCCACTACTGTCCAAGTCATCAAACAAAAAACCACAATGCTGCCCCTGCCCCCATCAATTTATTTTACTGCAATATAAAAGTCTATTTTAATCAAGACAAGATGCCATATTTTGTCAACCTGCACTAAAAATATTTTAATTACTTGGTTACAAAAAGAGGTTTATGAGACAAAGATTGAGAGAACATGACTTACACTCATACTTCTGGTCTCAAAATTGAGGAAGAAAACTTACACAAGAAGTCACACTGCCACCCAAAAGTACACAAAGCCAGTTCATATACAACTTTTCATCTCATGACAGATGATAATGTGAAACTGCTAGCAAAATGTAAAATAAGTAGATAAAACCAGATCAGTACCTTGTCAGCAGGTAAGGGGAAAAAAAAAAAATTAATATTAAAAACAGTGGTAGAGACCACTATGCCTCTGGTCGATAAAAAGTGCCTGTCCAGTTCATGAGACAGGGCTTGCAATAACAGTCCAACACACCAGCATTTGATAATCGTGAAAAGAGCCACTAAGGTCTGTCTACAGCTGTAAGACACACTAAAGAGCTGCGGATTTAGTGCAGGTTGACGGTTTTGTGGCTGAAACATGGCAAGACTAGAAGATAACTAGAGGAGGCTGGGGCTTTAGCTTCCCATTAAAAGAAGCCCTATCATGAAGGTAGGATATCTACCACTTTCAACAACCAGAAAGCCACCTTAAAATGTATTCTCCAATCCTGCTCGGAGAGCTGGCTGCCTTATTAAAAAAATAAATAAAAAATTAAAATCAGCTGGGAGTCTTTCCAACAATAAGGAAAGCCAAAAATAAACTACACTAACTACTGAAATTCCCAAGAGCGGGATACATTACCATTTCGTTGCCCATTAAGCCTCCTGCGGATGGTCCCAGTCCCTGCTGTCCCTCAAAGCCCAATCCACCCATAGGGAACTTCTGGTTGGATGCACCAAAGGCCATATCTAACCAAAACATGACAGGTCAAAAACACCTTCATGACCAGAGATAAGCACAAACAACTCTAGGTGTGTTCTATTCATGGTAAAGCTTATTTAGTATTATAAAACAAGATGTATGACCTTTACAAGGTGGTTCATTTTTAAGAAAAACGTACCGCCCTGTAAATAAATACCTGAGTAATGTATTTTAGTGTTGGGTTTCACCGAGCCTCAACTAATGCAATATAATTGTCCTGCAATAAATATTAAATTTAAGTTAAATTTTACTCGTGCTATAGGTGGATCTATGGCAGGGGTCACCAACATGGTGCCAGTGGGCACCAGGTACTGCGCAAGGATCACATGAGTAGCCTGCAGGATGGTTTTAAAAACAGCTCACAATTGCACCACTTACCAATGAGCTGCATCTAATTTTTTTGTTGTTGTTCTTTTTTAAAATCACATTTGATAGTTAATGTAAAAAAATCAGAAACATGACCCGTGTCTTCACACAGATTAATATCATTAATTTAATGAATTAATAATACTACCATATAATTAACGGTAAATAGAGCAAATTTGTTATTTCAAAAGTGCCGGTAGCCAAGAAGTAGCTCAAAAAAGGTTGGTGACCCCTGATGTATGGCATTAGAATTCCCACAGAAATCCCAGCCATTCACTGAAACTAAATCATCACCTATATGTGCTACTACAAAAAAAAAACAACAAAAACACTTACCACCCATGCCTAAAGCACCACCGGGATTTATTCTCATTTCCCTGTCCCTCTGAGTAAAAGGAAAAACAATAAATAAGCCATTAAACCAAACAAAAATTTATGGAGCATCTCATGTCAATAAACCATTTCAGTATTTTTAACATCAAGCTTTAACTCACATCCATGAAGTTGCCCATCCTGTAATTCTCCTCACGCTGACGACGCATCTGTTCTTCCATCTCCCTTTTACGAAGCATCTCTTCCTCGTGCCTGCGCCGCTCTTCCTCTTGCCTGTTCAAAAAATACATATATAAATTGAAAAAATAAAGTCAAGTGGCGATATAATCCAGGACAGCTATTACCATCTCTAACAACAAATAGACAAGTCAATCTCAATTGACAACCCAACAGTATTCTAATGAGCACAAATACCTAAGCTGCATCTCCTTTCTCTTTTGCATCTCCTGACTGTGTAGCTCCTCCATGCGCCGCAGTTCTTCCTGTCGCCTCAGCAGATCTGCAAAGATAAATAACAATAAATTTAGTTTAGTAGAAAACTGAGATACTCTATGTGCTGTGACATGCATTTATTCTGGAGATTTAAAAAAAAAAAAGTCAAACAGCTACAAGACAACAATGCCACTACACTTGCCTTGTCGGAGCAGATTGGCTTGGTGCTCGTGGAAAGCATCCTCCATCTCACTCTCAAGCTTTTCACGAGCCTCGCGCATGTTCTTCTCCACTTGCTGTCTCTGCTGCTTCTCCATTTCATCCAGTGACTTCCAGCGCATAGAATACTCATATTCAAATGTGCCTGGACGAGCAAAGCGAGGGGGTTCTTCACGTTCCCTGTAGATGCGAAACATAAGATTTATCAAATGTGCTGTACCTTTGGACATCTATCAGATCCTATGGGTAATTTTTTTTTTTTTCAAAAATAAAATGCCACAACTAGACCCGATTCTTTTGAGACAGTGGCATAATTAAAATCATTTTAATATTCAGCATGAGGTTTCAGAAAATACATGCATAATTCTAACATCTGCCACTCCACAAAGAAGGTTGGCATCAATACCTGCAACCTATGAAAAATGTCACCCTCCCCCAATATCCCACATCCCACCATCTGGTGCACTTAAGATTACAGCCTGAAGCATCAAAGAGACTTTAAATCAAAACAGCTCCATTTTTAAAAGTCTGGGCAAATGTTGAAAGTGATGTGCTTACGCTTGATATCTTGGGTTCTTCTGTGCCAATTTCTCTGGAAGACCATCTTCATCATCAAACTGCTCTAAAGGCTCAACAACAATAGGCCGAGGTGACCTGAACAGGCAGAAATGCATACAGAAAAATCAGTTTGGATTTCAAACACAACACATTTAGCGGATGTGCACTGAGTCCGTCTGCAAAATTCTAAGTACACTCCAACTTACGTGGTGAGCAAGAAGACCCCATCATTGCAACGATCCAAGGCTTTCCTGGCAGCAGGTTTGGAGGCAAACTCAACAATTCCCCTGCCCGTAGAGCGGCCTCGATCATCTACAATGACTATGGCCCTCTCGACCATTCCAAACTGTGAAAAAGCTTCTTCTAGGAGCTCGTTGGAAACAAATGGTGAAAGATTCTTCACAGACAAGGCTGCAGAGTGTGTGGCAAATCTGACACGCAGAGGTCTGCCTTTCATTGGCGTGTCGTCCAATTCTGCTTTTGCAATCTCTGCAAGTGCACGGGACTCCTGCGAAAAGATGAAACGTTATTATTAACGGGTCTGTTTAAACTAAATCCACAATCGGTCACACTCCAACAAATTCTAATGAACCAAATAATTAAAAATAATAATAAAAACTAGTAAGCCGTGGTTAGCTACAGCCTTAGACTGTATTAAAAGTCTTAACAGCAGCAAAACCACAGATATGACGTCTTACCAATCGGATGAAGCCAAAGCCTTTGCCTTTGTTGATGAAGACCTCGCTGGGTTCTCCATATTTTGCGAAGAGTTTCCTGAAGTCTTCCTCTGTAATGTCGTTGGGGAGATTGCCGATAAACAGACGACAACGCTGCGTGTACGTCTTCTCACCGGGTTTCAGCAGCATGGACAAGGTTGCCCGAAATTCTTGCTGATTAACAAAAACAACATTGACAAAATTGAATTCTTTGCGCTAACCCAAATAAATCGTACTCAGTTAAAATGCACAAACATACACTGTTGGTAAGGTTTTAACAAATAATGTCGATTAGCTATAGTGTTTACGATCGTTAATGTTTTGTCATTACCGTTATTCGATCGCCCATCCCCCAATACACTGTGCTCATAGAAAGCAACATTTGCCTAGATATTGTAAATTTTTTTCACCAAACTGAGATAGAGAACATTACTTAACCAATAGTATTTAAAATACAAACAGGGTAGTTAGTGAATTTTAGTTTTTGTTTTTCTAACAACATTTTAGCGACTGCCTGGGTTTTGAACAAGATGGCGGACAGCTAAAAAGTGACTAAACGATGGTGCGCTTGGTTTGTATCACAGCTTGCGCCGCTTTAGTTGCACAACTATGCCAACAGCGGCAACTGTGAACAACTTACAATCTAACGCCGCCCGCTCGAACTAAATTGCATTGCAAATGGAACGTAATGTCATTCGAATTGAATAAGCTAACGACGGCTAACAACAACGGTCGTCGACGTCGTTTAAATATAACAAACCTTAGTCTGGCTCTCGTTCGACGCCCTTTTTTCTGACTCCACTGGCTCCTGTTTGGCGACAATTTGTGTCCTGTTTGGTGGTCCTGTCCTCGGGCTCTGCTGGGGGCCCGTCCTCTGGCCTGGTGGGAGGCCGATCTTCTGGCCTTGCTGTGGCCCTGGCTTTGGGCTCGCTTGTGGGGGTGGCTTTTGCTGCTGTCCGTTAGCATTACCCACCGGTGATTTCAGTTGCGGGCTGTCGCTCTGGCTCTTGTTAGCCTGACTGGGTTGAGGGGAGGTCACGTTGGGCTTCGGTGGTGGCGACGGAATCTTAGGTGTAACCACAGGGGTTGTCGGTTTCCGCTGCTCCTGTGGCTGTTGTGCTGGATTCTGCTGCTGCTGCGTCTGCATGGGGCCTTTCATAGTGAGTGCAGGGCCAGGACTCGGCGGAGGGATAATCGGCAACGACTGGTTCTGTTGTGGCTTCTGCGGAGTCGTCTGTGGTCCTCGATTAGGTGGTCGGTTGAAGTTATTATGTGGTCCCCTCCGATTTTGATTCTGGTTCTGGAAAGGATGGTTCCTGAAATTTAAGTTTCCCATTAGCCCACCCCGCATCGGGCCACCAGGGCCACCGGGCCCACCACCTCTACGTGGCTGGAAATTATTCATCCCCAGTCCTCCGCGGTTATTGTTAAATCGAGACATTGATTCTTTTATCAGAGAGAAAAATTATTAAAATACCAAAAATCGTTTAAAGAGTTCCTGCCCAACAGTCGCCTCCTACCGATGCGTGCAGGACAAGCTTTAAAATGGCGTCTAACGTTTCTGCGTAGGTCTTTCTTTCTCAGACACAGAGAGAACCGCCCAATCCCGCTCATTGGTCCGCTGCTCGGCAGGAGGAGTCACCGAGGCCTGACGTAGGAATTCATTCACTATTATTTGCGTTTGTTGATGTGACGTTGGGCCTCGCTTTGATTCAATGTGTTTTACGTTCTGTCTTCAGCCACATCTCCCGGGGTACAATTTGTTGTTTGGCCGTTAATAAGCTGACCCTCATTTAATTTTCATTTCACCAGTTCCTGTTTTGCAGTGCTTTCTCAAATCAGCTCCAGAGCCCCAATGAGTGCAGCAGGAAGGTTTAGGAAATCAAGTTGACATGATTCCACATACACATACCCAGATGTTTAATCAGTTAATCAATATCTAATTTTAACGAAAATTGGTTTACAGAATTCAATTGTTTAAAGCTAACTAAATATGCCAAATTCACTAATTCTATCATATTATTTGAATCCAGGGCAGTAATTCATCTAGAATTACTTCAAAAATTTAGATCAGATACTTTAGTAGATGCGTAAAGGACGACGTGGGTTTGTGTGCCTGTCCAAGAGCAAGCATCAAACATGTATTGATTTATAGCCGTGACATGTAAAGGCCCGACAGAGACAGGTGCAGGCTTCCCTGTAAACTAGCCTCTGATTCTGACAGGTGTAATCTAGTTACCCCAAAAAAAAAAAAGCTCAACTCAAATGGAATTTTTTTTGTCATTTATTCCGCATACAGGTGTTTTGGAAACAAATTTAAATGTTCATCACTATAAACAGAAACAAAAACAGGATGAGATGACAACAGTGACAAAACCCAACAAATCTTAAATCCATTAAACAAAAAAAATACATGTAAAAGTTAAACCAATAACATAAAACCCAGGAGAAAACACAAAACAGTGCAACATTGTCACACATGGAGAAAAGTCATTAAAACTTGGGAAAAGTATTAAGTATTAAAAGAATGGAGGGTTGCTTCAGAGATATAGAATAAAAGGAAAATACAAAAGGACTTGAGAAGAGAGACATTCATTGATTTATGAACAACAATCAACACAGATGTCTTTTCTCCTTTAGCACTGCTGCTTTGTTTTAAAATCAGGTCTGAGAACAGCAATACAGAACAGGTAATTATTAAAAGAACAAAATTAACATTCACAAAGGAAACTGCAGTACACCTGATAAGCACACAGGACTCCTCAGAGTTACACTGCGATATCAATGGTCACAAGTTGTTAGAGATTAACTTTAATTTGTAAAATCACCCTTCACTCATGTTGGGCAAGCTTTGTGCCAAAGCCCTCCCAGTGTATAGCCATGTTTTTAACAGACGTGAACTATAACAGTGTTGGATATAACTTTACAGCTGACCTTACAGTAAGTTGGCAAAGGAGGGAGCTGAGAAGGGAATTTTTACATTTTCTTATGAATAAATGATCTGCACCAGTTTTAAATTAAGGACTTCTTAAATGACGTGGAAGGAAATGGCAAGAATCAGCTTTTTTCCAGAGTTCAAAACAACCAAAACTTGAATCTTTGAATAATGGGGTTGATACTGCTGAAGTGAGAAAAAGGGTTAAACAGGAAATGTCTGCAGGAGAAACGACCTAGGGTCTGCAGTCTGTGTGGGTCTGCAACCATCTGGAGTGATGCATTGTTTCATGCAACTCTTACTGGTCACGCTATCACCTTTAAGGTTACAATCTTGCTATTAAGAAATTTAAGAATCATGAAATCAAAGCAGAAAACACAAGTTAAAGTTTTTAAATAAAAAGCACAGGGTGGCAAAAGCACTGATGGCTTAGTTTTCTTTTTATTTCAACCATTTTTCCTTCATATAATTCATATTTTATCACAATAATTAAAAAGGAATTGTGGGAATGTTGACATTTATATAAAAAGGGGCATTCATAGTCAAGTGATGAAAATTTAAGACCCGGACAGGCTGCAGCACCCCATCTTGGGGTGGGTGGTGGTGGAATGGATGTCTTGGAGGTATAACCTGGGTGTTCCAGCTTAAAAAAAAAAAAAAAAAAAAAAAAACAGCACTCACTGCACTAGAGTCACACTCTGCATGACTCCAACACTGGAGTGAAGCTGATGCCAGGCTGAATTTATTTAGGTGGAATCAACTCCTGATGTACTGGGGGACACATAAGGGTGCAGGTAGGGTTGTAATGAGAGCTAGTGTAGTAAGTAGGCTAACAGCAGTCCACAAAAATGTAAATTGTACTGCAATTTATTAAACATTTTACTGCCAATAACCTCAGTCACTGTTTTCTAACTCACTGCAGCCAAGGAGTAGCTTATCTCTTCTGCTGTTCAGTCATAAAAGATGCTTTTAAAACAAACCATAGCTTGAAATCGAACATTTGCATCATTCTCTCAAATTGGCTGTAAACTGGAGAGGCTTAAATTTTAAGATCTCTCCTGCATCCATGGCATTTGCCCCCTTTTCCAAACAGAAATGAATGCAAAGCAAATTCAGTCTATCTGCACCTTTGTCCGACAGCATCAGTAATGTGTTATTAAGAGATTCCGTCTTGGTATTGGATTTCTACTAAATGTCTCAAACTGGAACAGCAATGCAAAGGTGAAGAGTGTGTGTGGCTGAAGGGATGGAAGACGTAACAGCTGAACAAAAAGGTTAAAATGAAGCAAGGTAAAAGTGGAGAAAAACTGAAGGGAAGGTGGAGGTGACAGACAGAGGTTGTTTAAATAAAGGGAATGTATAGTGTGAGTCAGTGTTTCTCCTTCCGAAGGCTAAGACTTGTGAGTGAGAGCACTTGGTTAGGATATCAAATCAGTGTGTTTGACAAACAGTTTTCAGTTGTTGGATTGGACCAAATGGGAAACTGATGTTTTGTTAAGCAGTGTGGATTAAATAATTGTTATTTAATATGTAAATGTGTATGTTCATGCATGTGCGTGTATGTTCATGCGTGTGTGTGTGTGTGTGTGTGTGTAAGTAAAAGGGGTGCTCATGGCTGTTTCCTGTGGGAGAATGGCAGATCAGGTGTGAGAGGTCAGTGTCTCAGGGGGTCACAGTAGGGATGAGGTGAGGTCAGATTCGGGGCAAATGCTTTTCGATAAATTCCTTTACAGCTGCCATCTCCTGCAACAGAGAACAATTCATGTTGGTACATTTAATAAATTAAGCTGATACAAAATACTGAGCCTACATTAAATAAGTAAGAAATCTGTTTCATCAAGACAAACTTAAGTGAGATATGCCTAAATATAGAGCTGCAAAATGGAAGATCTATTTCATCCATCCAGGTTTTCTGAAATAAAATTCCAGATGTTATTAACTCAGCGTGGATTATCAGAGATTTCTATGGGCATTAAACTATCCAGCTGAATTCAGTAAAAACTGGATTAGAAAATATCTTGATTTTGGATTTTTAAAAAAAGGCAAAGATAAACTGACTGTTCAGTTAAAATCAGTTCATGTACAAATTGACAAATTCATGTACTATTGAATCAAATTGGGATTTTAAGCAGATGAGTCAAAAACTGCCAAAATGGCTTAAAATATGATTAATTTAGAAAATGACAAAAATTCTTAAATTCTCTTTTTATGTTGAAGCTTTACATCGTTCATGCAACCAACACGAAACATTATTTCTGATTTCTACAGAATGACTATACAAAACATTACTTTAGACAGCTTTTTGTTTGCTAATTTTGCATACAATACAAGATAAGACAAATTCTTTCTCTATCCATACAGGTGCAGGATAAATATTACATTCACACACACACACACACACACACACATTATGATGAAGTACCTGAGGACAGGAAGTGTGAGGGAGCCCTGGGTAGGTTTTGAATTTAATCATCTGAGGGTTAACTATAGATTTAAGTTTTTCTGCTGTCATGGCACCAAACTGCACTGGGATCATCATATCCATCTCACCGTGGCACTGCAGGATTGGGAGGTTCTTGTTGCCGCTTGATGCCTGTAGGGCACAACAGTAAAAAAAAAAAAAAAAACATTTTAAAAAGTGTTTGTCTTAATGTTCCACAGAGTTAAAAAGGTACCTACAGTGAGTAGAGGTATATAACATTTGAAAGCAAAACATCCAAAATAATAGATTTTGAAGGTAAAAGAAAAAAGGAGCAATATCTGTGAATGTACCGATGGGAAACTCCTGTGAAGTGGAAGCCAACAGCTGAGGGCCACAACACCAGCCAACTGATGCTGGCAGGTCAGGGCAGTGTACAAAGACAAGGCCCCACCCTGAGAAGGAATGAAAAAAGATGTGAGAGAGTGTGAAAACAAAAAGGTATCAATTTCCTAATCTCAGGTCTACAAATATGGTTCTTAGAGAAAATAAAACAAAGTCAAGTTTCAAAGTCCTACCTGAGAGAAGCCACCAAGCATTATACGGTTTGGTGGGATCCCATTCTTGGCCTCATGTTCGATTATGGCCTTGACTGGAATAATTAAGAACGATTATGTGTTAATCCATGGAACAATGACACATGATTTACAGAATGCTAAAACACAGGGACAGGTAGATTTGTGCTACCTTGGCTATTGAGCAGCTAAAAGTCTCTTAGACTTAAGTTGTCTTGGGTTAACGTGATGAATGCCGTTTTCATTTGGCGCTCTGCCATTTGTAGCGCAACTTTTCAATTTTACACTCCGACCACTGGGTGGAGCCTCAGATCTTCAAGAGATTTCTGGCTTCTCCAAGGTAAAAGCTGTAGTTGTAGTATGGTTAAAATCAGTAGTGTTAACTGCTCTAAGGCAAAGTGTTTGAATAAAAGCGGCTTCAAATGGCCCTAATCTGAAGGGTGAAACTATGCAGTCCTAGTCTTGATCTTTTAGAGGTTTCCTTTAAGGGTTTCTAGTTTTACATTCGAAATACATCAAGTGTGTCTTTAAGTGCAGTCTGTTAAATCCACTACATCTCCCTTAATTTTGACATCTTTTAAACTCCATTTTGTTTACATCTATGTTTACTGGCTGGCAGTTCTTCTTGTTCCCTGCCCTTGTTGGTGCATTGCAGCATATCTTGGCCTGTTGCCACCACCTGTAGATGAGTGAAATAGTTCTACACCATTGGTAAGACTTGTTATTAGGTGTCACCACATGCAAGTGTATGCTTATGCATGTGCACAAAATATAAAAGGAACTCCACCGTGCTACTCAAGGCCTAAAACTCCACTGGGGACTGTTTTTAAAAAAAAAAAAAAAAAAAAAAAAAAGGATAACTGCACATGTTCACACACTGGCCTGTCACTGTGTGGTGTCAAAGTTTTGTCAGTTTTGAACAACCGTCCCAATTCCTATGTTGAAACACACTGGAGGTGTTTTTATGTTGCTACATTTTGTATTTGCTGTCCCCCCCCCCCCCTGCTTTCTGAAGCACAATCTATTGCATTTGTTGATTAGCATGATATGTATAAAGAAAGATTATCATTATTGGTATTCTTTGTGACGTATAATGGGAGCTCATTCCCACGATCAACATGAAAATATTTTAATAACTAGAAAAAGCATTTTCAAAAAGAAACTGCACTGTGAATACTTCGGTGCTGAAATGATTTTCCAAGCAAAGCTGAAAAAAAAAAAAAAAAAAAAGCTGTTAACTAACATAACATGTTTTTGCTGAAATAGCTGAAACAAAATGTTGCTTCCTTATATAGTTGTTAACTGAACTTCAAAGCAAGTTAGCCTCAACAACGTCAAAGGCAAAAACATTAAAGGCAATTATGTGAAGTCATTGATTATGTTATCTATGGTCAGTGTTAAGAAGTATAACAATCTTACAAAGTATAAAAGATATTATACAAGGGATAATGTCCTCTATAAGCTGAACTTTTTGAAGTTTGAACAGTGTTTCTAACTGAAAGTGTGCTAAAATAGTTATGAACCAAACAATGTACGCAAGGCAGAAGCATTCAATATAGATAAAGATCATGATATCATTACTGTGAATGCTTCAGCATTTCTCAGTAGATTAAACGTATGGGTAACTGTTTAACATGAATAGTGTAAGGATGTTGAAGCAAGCAGTTCAAACATGACTCATAAAAACAAAATCAGATAAAACTGTCTGGTTTTAAGTCTACGCTCAGATGATGTAATTGATATCATATAGATCCCCTTGTGGACGCATGGGAAAGCATGAACTGGCTTTAACTCTGTCGTTTTTAAATTGTCCCCTTCCTTCACCTGCAGCTCCCTATAAAACCTATGAAAACATGCTTGCTTGCAAATGTATCTCTCATTTTAGACCACAGCCACTGTATGTGAAGCCATCTGTGGTCTCAGGTGCACTGAGGCTCTCTTTAGCCCTGTATTAAAAAATGCAGCCCACTAAGTCATGTTCAACAAGCATCCATCACCACAGCTGTAAAGTGAATGCACAAGCTCAGACTAAGAACAGAGTTATCCAGCAGACAAGCAGAAAACTGGCTCAAATTTTACTGCAGTGTAATGTGAAGTCATCTGGCAAAGTGCAAACTGTGTAGAATCTGTGGTTTACTTTTAAAGTCACAACTGCATTGTTTACCTTGCAACGGTTGTAACTAAAGTTGGCATCAAGATTACTTTTCACATCTCTCTGCAATTATTATAAACGGGTTTGGCCTTAGATAAGGCTTTAAAAGTATTAATATTGGAACCAGACTTCTTGGATTGCATTTAAATGTGATACTCGTACTGCTTCATAAGACAGATGTTTTCAGTCGTACTTTCTGGGAGCGGAAAGATTTAATTATTCAATGTGGTATTTCTCTGGTTTGTGTTCATTACTGGTGCAATCAGATTCTGTAGACTTTACTTGCCTTGATTGGATATTAAAACCACACAGTCACAGAAAACATGGGAGGGTTGAATGATTTGCATAATATTACTGATGCAGGGCGTCTACAGGCATAAACAACTTACATTTATTAGAGCCACATTTAAAAGCATTTCAAATGAAATTTATGGCCAAACGTGAGACAGAAATATACTCCAAAAATGAAAATATTCTTGTTCTGTGGTCTATGTAAAGACTTAAAAAATAAAAATTAAGCAGTAGGTCCCCTTGTACTATTTAGCAGCTGTTTGACACCATTGGTGTCCATTATTTTATTAATAGCCGTTTCTCAGCTGTTCAGAACTCAATCTGACATTTTTACTGTTGTGTTCAAACTTGTTATCGTTTGTCCCTGTTTAATAATATGTCAGTTATCAGATAACAGGTTCCAGTGTTATGCATTGTAAGTTAGATTCTGCCTTAAAAAAAACCTGTAACTCTGAAATATAAAACTTCTCTCCTTTAAAATTCAGAGCTGTAACATTTACATTACATTTAGTCATTTAGCAGACGCTTTTATTGAAAGCGACTTACAAGTGAGACACAGGGCAAGCAAAAATCTAAGTCAAGGAGAAATCATCAAAGCAAAGTCCTATCAGCAAAGTGTTTACATTTCATGAGAAAGAGCAGAAAGGAATTTTTAAAAAAAATAAATTTAAGTGCATTGGAAGGTGCATAGCTCAAGACGTAACTTAGCTCAATCATGCACAGTGTCAATTATTGCAGCTAGAGTTTAACAAGGTTATACACTGTAGATAACAGAGGTTCAGAGCTTTAATAGGTCACCATTTTTGATTATGTTGTTGTTGCTTTTCCAGTTAACTCTGATATGCTCTGTGCTCCATGGCAGCAAACCGTACAGTGTTTACAGCCTGTTAACTGCAACTCAATCTAACTACCTTGTTCTAAGTCTCAAGTGTGTGGTAAATTGGAGGTCTGTAATAACAGAACACATGGTTCTGAAGCAGGAATAAAATGTGCCACAAAAAAGCGCTCCTACTACCTGCTGGTGGTCTCAGGTCCCATATTTTGTGCTTTCTGTGGCACCTGCAATTTTTGCAGTCTTTAACCCCCCCATTTAATGTTTTCCAATCATAATATCATGGTGATCACGTCGTGCATGACGTGTAACAATATGAAACACTATTGATCCCGCAGGAATGTTACTTTAATTTATAGACATCAAACTCACTGTTCTCTGCTGCCTTCTTAATTCCAGATTCGTCCTCTGGAGAGTCAGGGCTGAGGCCCATGAGGTCAAACCTGCACACATGCAGATGTGCGTGGTTTAGGGATTCAATAAATACAAACATTGTTTTGTCAGTAGATATATGAGAGCCTATTGTGGTTTCAAGGGTAACAATAGCACCCAGTGTTGGGCTGAAAGCTTGTTTCTTTCATCACAGCAACTCACCACGCGGGCATCATCGACTTCATGTTGAGAGTGACAGGGATTTGGGGCCTGCGGGGGAGAAAAGTGAAAACACTTCAGTGTTGGAGGTAATCAGTGGCCAGGAGCTAAATGCTTATGCTTATTAACCAAACCAAGGACAAGTGCTGATAATTGACTGGTTTAAATGCTGCTTTTGCCAAACGGGTTTTAAAAAACATCGAACCCTAAATTTGTTAAGAGCTTAGGTTTGTAATAGCTCTTCAAACAACCACACTAACATGTTTGCTCCATGCTGACAAGTGACAGTGTTGCACACATAAAATGTGGGAAAGAAAAGACTTACGCGCTGGGGCAGATGAACTTAACATGAGGCAGCTGGATCCCTGTCAAAGTGTCTGCCCACCCGTGCCTGACAGAAAACAGAGAGAAAGCAGCTCTTTCTTTCTAGTCCAGTTGCAAAAACAAGAGTATTACAACTTAATACATTGTACAGTATATAGTACAATATGATTATAAAATGTTTGCCTTTGAGACAACATTAAGTAGTGGACTTTAGAGGAAAAGTAACCATGGAGGCATCAGACACGCCCGCACAGACACAATACAACATCTGATGACGTGAACCTGTTGGCTTCAAGTGCTGAGGTGAGTACTTTTTAATGTATGAACTTCAACAACATGAATGTGGACATCAATTACAACCATAACATACATGTAGGCATGTCCTTTTTATATGGCTCGATAGTGTAAACTCAGCAAGGGATGTAGGCAAAGTTTCAAACAATATTAGGACCATTAGCTCACCAGCACAAACCTTCTGCTGCATAAAATTTTTCGACCATCTGCAAAAGGGTTTCCTTGTATTAAAACCACCCAGAAATCCACATAGTATTTGTTTTTCCATCATTTTTATCTGTAGGTTTGTGATTTTTTTTTTTAATTTTGCCTCAACAAGTCAAATGATCAGAACCAGGCACATTAAATTAATACTGTAAAATGTAAAAAAATAAAATAAAATACTTGTATGTAAATTTGTATGAATTCTAACATTTTATTCAATGTTTATTTGGCAGTTTATGGTTTTGTAATTTTAAGGGCTAAACATAATGGCTTCAGAAAGAATTTAGACCTTTTCACTATTTGCACTTTATTTTGATCTTAAATCTATACTCAATAACCTTCAATGACAAAGTTTAGATGTGTTTTTAGACATTCGCAAATTCATTAAATAAGTTAAATCTCTCATTTACAATATATCCACCTCTTTATTTCAGTGCTGGGTAGAAGCCCCTTTGGAAACAGTTACAGCTCAAAAAGTTAAATCTAGATTTGGGATTTGGGCAGATTCCTCCAGACACATTTTCTCAAGCTCTTTCAGATTCAATCGAAAGGGTCTGTAAACTGTCATCTTCAGGTCTCTCTGCAGATGTTCTTTGATGTTTAAGTCTGGGATTTGGTTGGGCCACTCAAGGCAGTCAGAAACTTGTCCTGAAGCCCCTCCTGTGAAGACTGTTTGCTTTGGATCAGTGTCGTGTCTCATACACTGGAGCAGGTTTTCTTTACAGACTTCTCTGTTATTACCTACAATCATCCTTCTCTCACATCAGACCACTTTCCCTGTCTCTGCTGCTCTGAAACCTGCCCACAGCACAACGCTGCCACCTCCATAATTTGCTGTAAAGGTGGTATTAGCAGCTGATGAACAGTGCCTAGTGTTTGACAGACATACTGTAGCTTACACTTCAGTCGAAATATTGTAATTTTGGGTCACGAGAAAACAATTTTCATGATGCTTTAAATGTTGTTTAGTATAATCCAAACAAGCTGTGGGTTCCATCCAATAACTCAACCATAAAGGTCTGATTGATAGGGTGCTACTGAGATGAGAGATAACATTCTTGAATCTCTACAGAAAGTTTCTAAAGGTCTGCCAGTGTGACCACTGGGTTCTTGGTAACCTCCCTGACTAAGGTCCTTTTAGTGCAGTTAGTCAGTCTGGCCTGACTGCTGGTTCCAGACTTCTTCCATTTTTAAATTATTGAGGTCACTTTACTCCTGGGAAAACTCAGAGCTTTAGAAATAGTTTTATACACTTAGCCTCATCTGTGCTGCACCACAATATGTTATAGTGGAGGCCTACAAAGATTTTCTTAAACTTCATGGTTTAGTTTCTATCCTGACATGTAGTGTGAATTGTAAATTGTGTGAATTGTTATTATATAGACAGCATCTAATCAATTCAGTTTGCCACAGGTGGAAACCACAGCAATGGCTCTATACAAATTAAGTTAAACATGAAACAAACCACGCAAAATGTGAAGCGTAACTACTTACTTGAAGCTAATATGAATTTGTTGTTAACAAAATCTGTTTGCAATTTTCTCTACTTGACAGTTTTTTTATAGTCTTTGCTACAAAAAGTATTAAATGTTTAACAGCCAGCATATTTGAAGAAAAGCCTCTGTTGTGATATCTGAAGTGTGAAATTCATTTGGCAGAGTACAGCGAGCTCCCATTATGACGGTTGTATCAGTGCACACCTATATTTTTACTGTGTGTATACACACACATACACACACACACACACACATTGACAATTAGCTGGCATGTACAGATTCTTAGCATTAAAGGATGCCTTTACTGATTTTGAACTTTCCTCTTTTGGTTGTAGTTTGGTTAGTACATGTACCTATATGAAAATATGTGTCTACTTCTAGCTGAAAAGGCTTCCAGATGACATCACTTGTAGGAACCTTCAGTTCAGATAATGTCATCTTGATGCTCACACTATGTAGTTTGTAACCATGGTCAACCGGCTTTTCCAGAGCTCGCTCAGATGACATCATCTGAACTCCTAATGATGAAAAACTGGGTGATGTCATCTGGAGGAGTTTTTCAGTTAGAAGCAGAATAATATTTTAAAATAGGGAAGTCAGAGGGAGGTTTGAAAGCATTATTGTACATTTACACCCTGAACTAAAGCCACTGAGAGCAAGTTGAAAATTGGTGAAGTCGCCCTCTAAGAAGAGGCTAAAACGTGACTCACCCAGAGTCTCCCAGCCCATGAAGGAAGATCACCTGCAACAGATAAAACAGGTTTTTAATGCACTCACAATCAACTGACAATACTTCAACACTTCCCTTTAAAGACATTTAGATGTTCTGATAGTTTTTGATCCCAGTGCACAAATTAGTTTCGGAAAGGAAAATAAATGTCCTCTTTGAACTTTAAGCCAATTTATCACACTGTGTTGACCCCTGTGAACACAATGTGCTACTGGTGAGAGTGCATGCTTGTTCCAAAACACAGAAAACCAGGTGCCACTCTCCCATTCTTGCCAAGATAAGCTCTCTGGTAGTCTCCACACACACTACCTCCCCGCAGAGATACCGGGAAAGAGAATAACAACAATTTAAAAATCTGGCAATTCACTGCTTGCTGGCTCGAAAGCAGAGATTCGGCTGTGTTCCCAAGGATCAAAACACTTTTCTTTGCCCATGTAGGGTCTGAGATGAGGTTTAGAGCTGGAACGAGTGACAGTAAGCTTTGATTCTGGCATTTAACTCATTCCTTCACAGGCTCTTAACACAGCTTGATAGAAGATGTGTTTAATTTTCACACACATCCAGCTGATGTCTAATGTATTTAACCTGTTGCAACTCCTGCTACAGGTGAAACTGCTACAGGCTGCTGACTTGAAAGGATACGTGGCTGTTAGTAGTTGTGATATGACACAAATTAGGATTTATAACACCACAGGTGTTTTTTGAACACGCTTAATTTGCCAAATAAGGGTTTTGTTTGGATGTTATTGTACTATATCACACCCCTTCCCCACCCAGCCTTACCTCCACAACGACTAGAACATAAATATCAATAAAAGTTAGTATAAAAAAGTAACACATTTCTATTTTTACTAACCACTGCAGTCTCCTTCTCCATCCCCGACACAGTCACAGCCTCTGCGAGAAGCGGCACAGACATGTTGTTGCCACACATACACTGTTAAGAGATGCTGCAGTCAGAAAAGACAAAAAAACAACAACAAAAAAAAAACGGTCAGCTGGCTGCAGATCACAGTATTCAACTACATGAATTAAGTTGTTTTTGTGCTTTACATAAATCTCATACATTTACAATATTAGATTTTCCACAATTTCCAGGTTCAGATAGCAGTTTTAAGTGGAAATTTTTAAAAATACTAAAAAGTTTGCATCTTTTATTCCTGTACTCACAAAGACACTAGTAGAGATTCTGCAGCATTTTGTGTAAGATAAATGTTTTAATACTACAGTCAACACAAATAATCTACCAGTTTACTTTGCTGCTAATGAATCAGCCCTGGGCTCTGGAGATATTGGATTATATCATATTAAATTAGAGAGGACTTGTTTTGTCTGGTTTCCAGCTCAGCAGTACAAGTCAACTGTGGAAGCTGAATAAACCAAACAAGGGTATAATTTCCAGAGGGAACAGAGGGAATTATGGATTCCACACACTACTGTTTAAAGACAGTTTTACTGCATACCTTTACAGTTTCAGTCTGATTTCCTACAATCTGCCTTTTCTGACTTCCAAGAGTAAGTATTAGTAAATACAAGTACACAAAAAGTTCTTTACTGCATAAAGATATCCTATTTCATATCTAGAAATGTTATCAATGGATTAACATGTTCATCAAGTTAATGTTGCAGCTGGTAAAGATGGAGATTAATTTATTAAACCGAATCCAATAATGATATATAATATATATAATGATATATATAATGAAGTCCAAGTATGGAAAAGTAAAGTATAAATAACTTTAAAGTGCACTTAAGTAAGGTACTTCAGTAAATGTACTTGTTTTTTTTTTCAGAAGAGGACCATCATCTACATTTTGATCATTCATTTCGATTTCAAATCCACTATGACGTTTTACAGATGCAAAACGGTGAAAATAATAATTATATTCATTTGAAAGCATAATATTAACCAACATGTAAAATCTTCCCTGTTTCTTAAGTAAAAAACTGATACTGGGTTCACATAAACAAAGTTTCTCACTCCACACTTGACTGGTCAAAAAATGAAAAAAAACAATGGAGGAAATATTCAAATTCTGTGCCCAGTAGAGCTTATCCAAAACCGACACATCTGATGTTATGCTTTGACGTCAGCAAAGACAATGAACAGCTCTGTCGGCAACTTCAATATACATAACCTGATTGAACGTAAAAGAGCAGTCAGCGGGAGCGTTTCTATGTCAGGCAGCAAGTGAAGGGACTCATTCACCCTCTCGCCCTACTGTACTCTATCAATCAGCTGTAGACACCCATATTCCTGTACTATGAGTCAGCCATCGATAACAAGCACGAAATCAGGTTGTTGTTTTACTGTAAGGTAGAGCAATAAAAGCTCATTAATGGCCTTTTGACTCTCTGTTGATGTGAGACAGGAAGAGAGAAGACAGGATGGGTGGGTCCAACACTGGCTGATTGGTAAATGGGTAATGAGGAGATGGGGAAAAGTCTGAAAGTTAATGTACAAACCTAGAGTGGGATTAAACTCTACGCATGTTAAAATTCCAACATGCAGTTCTTCCTGTAACCTGAGTGTGTGTGTCTTTGTTCCTTGACAGGTAGCAAATTAGGAAACCTCCTACATTTCAGGTTTTCATATGAATTGTTGTGCATTTCTTTGTGACAATTTTTAATATTTATATTTAAAATCCTAGTAGGCAAGTTTATAATAGCCTATAATAATCAAGGGGCCCTGAGGGGGTTTCCAACATTTAGGGTAAGAATGATCTGGTAAATCGACAAAAAAAAAAAAAAAAAAAATCCCAAATGCAATGTGATTAAAAACTACATTACAAGATTTGCACTCCTCAGCACCACATTCTACTTCACCGTTAAACCTATTTTTAACAAATACATTTAATTTGGATGCACTCTGGCCTCTAAAAGCAAACCGACAGAGCCTGTGCTTGAGAGCACAAGAGAAGATGTGAAATAAGGAGAGAACACGAAACGAAAGACAGAAATGAGACAGAAACACACAAACAATCTGTTCTAACAAGTAGGACAAGCTGTCTAAATGTGGTAACATATGCTAAGAGGCGATTAATCTTTATTCACTTTTTTCTCCACCTGTTATTGTTCAGCAGATTCACAATGACCCAAAACCCAGAGCAGCAGCATGAAACAATGTGTGGGTTTTTCAATGCCTGCTCTAAGCAACAATGGCTCACTCTACACTACTGGGGGAGGCCACTGCTTAAAAATAGTGTCACGCTGTGTATAAGCATCTAGTGCAGTTCAAAAAAGAAATGCTGAAAATGGGGTTTGTTCCAGGATACCAGCAGAATCTACTTCATTACTTGATGCAGATTCTGTTTGGATAAATCTCCTGTCATGTTCTGTCTACCCGCCACAGTAACCTGTAAATTTAGCTACATCCTGCATATTTATTTTTTCAATGGTTTTTAATGGGCCTGTGGCAGTAGTCAAAAACACTCAAGTGATGGATGAAAATGACATAACATTTTACAAGCAAACATTTGCCCTGTGCTACAGCAACAAAAGAGAGTGTGGTCTATAAAACACAGATTTTACAACTCTGGACAGTTATCACAGCTGCAATTGTTTTATATTTTGGCAATCTTGATGCAAACAGTGGAATTGCAACACTAGTTTTCTGACAATAACTTGGTAGATTTACCTACAATATATTTATAAGAAAGTTATTTTATTGTGAAGCAAATGCAACAGCAAACATTTCCAGGTTATGGCTGGTAAAATTAGAAGATTTGCTTATTTCCTTGTTTAATTTAAATCCAAATGTTACTGTAGCTTTTGAACAGTCTGTTGAACAAAACGACCAATCATTTTTATTTCTGGGGAAACAATTATTTAATTTACACGTACAAGGGATAATGAGTTGTCTAAGCTGTGAATAAACTAAACACGCTACACAAAATTGCAGTTTATCCAACTTGAGAATAATTCATATTAGTAAGATTTTAAAGGAAATGTTCCTAACACTTGCTAGTATTGTGTTCTTCGACTCCACTAGTGCTTTTAACACAATCCAGCCTATCATGCTGGGAGAGAAATTAAAGAGCAGGCTTGTTGACAACCCATGGTCGCCTGGATTTTAGACTACCTTGCTGACCGACCCCAGTATGTCCGTCTGCAGAACTGTTTGACACTGTGACCTGCAGGACAGGTGCTCCCTGAGGGACAGTTCTATCCCCCTCTCTCTTCACCCTGTATACTTCTGACTTTAGGTACAATTCAAGAGTCCTGCCAAAAGAAAGGAACTGGTGGTGGACTTCAGGAAGTCTGGGACTTCTGTCAATCCTCTCCCTATATGGGGAGAGGGGGTGGAAGTAGTTTTGGTGTACAAATACCTGGATGTCCACCTGGAAATAACCTGGACTGCTCAGTTAATGCAGCATCAATCTACAGGAAAACACAGAGCAGGCTGTATTTTCTAAGGAGACTAAAAGTCCTTTAACATCTGTAGCATTTAAAAGTTACCGTCAGGACAAACTAATAAGGAGTGTTGGTTCTGTGGGAGAAGCTGGTCTCTCTGCATGTTGTGGCTGAGAGGAGAAAGTTGTCCAAACTCCTCTCAATCCCGGACAGTCCCTCCCACCCACTCCACTGCATGCTGGCTGCACAGAGGGGCACTTTCAGCCAGAGACTGATCCCAGTCAAGTGCTCCACAGAACATCACAGGAGATATTGTCTCCTAGTGGCCATTAAACTGTTCAACTCAACATTTCTGTAAAAAGGAAGGGGACTAAATGGTCAGAATGGACAACTAGTGTTGTTTTTATTTTATTATGTTCCCTCCTCTAGCCATTTTTTTTTCTTACTTATTCCTTTTTTTGACTTTTCTACATGGAGCAGCTGTAAAAAGACAAAATAATTCCCCATGGCATCAATAAAGTTGTTTGAATCTTGAATCTTTTGAGCTTAATGGTGCTGTGCCAAATCCAATAATTATCACATCTTACTACTCATATTCTAACTCGAGTGTGGATACAAATATTTAGCCCTTCCATTTTGATTACTGTATATTTCTTGACTTAAAGTGATTTTTTTCAGATCTCAAAGACAGGTGCAGTTGTTAATATTACAGTTCAATTGTGACTGAGTAGTATAGGTAAAAATGTTGGAAAATGTCACAGCAATAGCTCAGTCAGAGAAGAGAAACGCCGCCTGTGCTGCAGCCAACTTAAAGCACATCACGAGTCTTCATCCTGCATGACTTCAATTACATTTAAGTCAATCACACAAACAGACGCGTGCGTGCTTTCTGTGTGTGTGCGCGTGTGTGTTCGAACAGATCTCAGCTCAGTGGCTTCGGATGGCTGGCAAACAACAGGATAAATATGCCGCACTGAGTGACGGGCATCCTCCTCCTCCTCTTCCCCATCCACACACGCACAGCACCCACCACCACCACCACCACCAACAGCTGCTAAGCCTGCTCTGCGCTGCCAATTGCTAGTTGTCTAATGTAGAACACAATGCAGTCAAAAGTGAAACCATCGAGGTGAAAACGGACAGTGATCAAATAAAATAAGTCTTTATTGGTCGACTGAAGCAGAGGAAGCGGGTGTCGGAGAGGAAGAAGACAATGAATGGTTAGCTCTGTCTTGCAACCGACCATCCTTAGTCCCGGTAGTGATGGCATTCAGCCCCAGAAAGACCGTCTGGCTGACTCCCAGCCTTCGTACTCGGGTTTAATCCCGCTTTAGCAGTCCACACACACACACACACACACACTCACACACTCACTTACACAATAAACGAGCCAGCAGCGGGGGAGCTGCTGCTAGCTACCGTCGCGCGCACATTAACTGTATTGTCTTTTACCGGTGTCTCTCTTCGCCTGCCTCAAGCGAACGTCCGAATTCAAATTCTCTCAAACACGCGTCGACTGTGGCAAGAGACTTTGAGCACCAAACTCCCCCTGATATGACCAAGCTTGTTCCGGAATAAAGTGTTAAAAATTACACCCGAGGCCCGCTAGCTAATCGAATTCATACACTTACCACTTGCTGTCCCAGTTCACGACGGAACGGCACTTCCGGAACTGGCCGCACAGAAGCAAAGGGCGGGGAAAACGTACTGGCGTCATTACATACCTGAAAGTACCGCCCACTAGAACGTTTAACTCCAATCACCACCTTTTTCACAAAATGCTAAATGCTCTGCAGTTATACGGCGCTTTTTAAAGCGCTTTACACTGATTCTCATTCACCAACTCGCACTATCACACACACACCGATATGGATGAGAGGCAAAAGATGAAACACCCTGGGACATATCTTGGACTTCTTGACAATTTTAAAATAAAGCATAATGCTATAATCTCTAAATTGTTTAGATGTTAAGATTGTTTAGATTTAATTTATGTTAAACTGATTCTAAAGGGTGATCCCCAAGGCAAATTTCTAAAATTGTACTCTAAATGTATGCACATCTTTTCCTTACCATAATCTATATTATATACTATAGATCAGTATTGCAGTGTTTATCTACTATAAGTATTTATTTCTAAAAAGTCCTTAAAAAAACATCACGTGAGCTAATACAATCAACATATTTATAATACTATTCAAAATCATACAGCAGACTTTATGTTGTATGTCAGCAGAGAAGATTGAGTGCTGTAAAAATGTAACATTTTCTTTCAATTTGCTTTATTTTTTGAGACACAGCTAAATTCTTTCACAGCTTTATTGAACATTCCTGACAGTTCATCATATCCTGAACTTGGCTCACACATTCCCAGAAATGCCCTCACAAGTTTCCAGTGACTGCACAGTTCATCGCTAATGCAATGAAATGAATGACTGACATAACCCCTTTTCAGAAAGATGTGGAGGTGATGGGATTTGTTTTTGCAAGTTGTAAGCCGTAAGCTGAGGGTGTAAAAGGCTCTGCCAAATAAAAACTCAGAAAGTGAGACTTTTACATTTAAGTGTAATTCATCCAAACTCTTCAGTCTGTAAATACAAAGAGAAATGGGCAGTTTCAATTTCATTTCCATTTCTAACCTTCTGCTTCCACAGATGACAACAAATTGACTTAATCAACAACATGAAAGCATCATGCATTTGTTGAGAATTGCAATCCCCTCACAGTAATCAACAGAGAAAGGACCTTTTGGAATATGGAAACTCACAGTCACTGCTTTGACAAGAAGGCGGTCACCAGAAATATCCACTAGGTGGCAGAAACAAAAAAAATCCTGCAGTGATTTGTGCCTTTTTCATCTTTACAGAAGGTGCACAATGGATATATATTGGGAGTGTATTTGCTCCTGTATGTAGAGTTGCCTACAATGTCAATTCTTGACTGTAAACTTTAAGCAGTGTACATTTTCTGCAGATGTTTGAGAGGAATATTCTTTACACTTCTTATTCCTAAAATAGCGAGAAGCTAGTTACAGATTCACAGTGTAAACACGGCATCTAAAATCCAACACTAGTTTAATTTCAAGCCTTTTGTGGTAGCTTTTAATGTCATGGTGGAGGTCTTCACATTTATCAGAGTAGACAGGTTTAACTGATAACAGCAGACTCTATGAGTAGCAAATGTTTCATGCATTTATTATTAAGCTTTTTGCCAACATTAAGCCTTTACTCTTTATTGCCATAGAAATAAAGCATCGACTTGGCACTTCCAGAGACACCCTCTGGTCTTCAAATTTCTGTGCTCAGTCCTGGTCGAGCTCGACCAACCTGCGAGTACGCAGAGTATAACTCATCTTTGACTTTTTCTTGACGCGTGTCAACAACAGTCAGCAGATGTCATGTCGTTCTTCCTCCTCCTCCCCACCCTCCTCAGACTCGGCAAAGCTTTCAGGAAATGAAGTTGGTTTGAGGGATGATGCTCTCCACTTTGTGATCTGCAGGGTTCGCCGCCGCCTCATAGTTACAGATTGTCACTTCATGTCTGTGAGCCTAAAAGAGACAAAGACAGGGTTAACCTCAACCACACCCGTTCCAGGATATAGTCTGTTCTGCTAAAATCTATTAGGTACATAGAGCAGCATTGCTGAGCAGGGAAAAAAAAAAAACAATAGTCCTGAGATTATTACTTAAGAGCCCAACTGATAACACTGACATGATTTAGTGGCATAAAATGCTGCATGACAAGTAACATGAAATTAGTTTATTTAAAAAAACACACAGCATTTAATATTATCCTGTGGTACATGTGCTTGATTGTAAATTTATATTATTGTGAGCATCATGAACATAAAACTGCTTCTCTAAAACGCCTACACATCAAGCTTCAACATCTTAATTCTGAGTGATAATAACAAATCCAAGACCAGAAAATACGGTACAAACAGGATCTTAAACTGATCCAACTGTGTGAGGTACTGTAAGAACATTCAAGGCTGATTTTCCCCCCCCACAGAAATAGGAAAATTTATATTAGAAATAATGGGCGAAAATGTCATGTTTTGGTAAATCTGCAGTAAACATCAACTGTTTGTGTTCAAAAAGGACTTATCAGATGACAAACTCAGAATCACCAGAGCGAAACCAAAATATTTTGAAGAATTAGTTGCCCTCAGGAGATGAGGCAAAATAATATCTTCTTTCAATATAGTTATGATCTGACGCATGTAGCCAAACCAACCATGACACAGAAAGCAATGTTAATTATCAAAAAGACTTAGTGACAGACTACACTCCCACATTAATGAACGCGAAGAACATTAACGCCACCCAACAAATATGAATCAAAGCATCAAGAACTAGTGCTGCTCCAAAGCCCCTCAGAAGAATAATCCAGCCGTGCACATCGGTACGGTTTTATAAGCAGGTTAAACATCACACTCACCTCTGTGTACTCCCCCCTCAGACCGATGTAGTAGACTCTAGTGTTCTCAGCTCCGAAGTTCTTTGAGATGTGGATTGAGAGGTGCTGCACATTAGAAAAACGAGCGATCCTGAAAAAAAAATACAAGAATACAACAGGAGTGATATCAATTCAAGAAACATGCTTGGGGAAAGGTTTACATACTCAAAAGAAACAACTAAATTGTCTCTTTATGAATATATTAATGAAAACCAGCATGGAGCAGTGATTCATGGCGCAGTTTTCGAAGGCTTACTGGAGGATATGAACATTGCAAACATTCTTAAATTAGTGTTACATGTTACATTAGAACACACAGGTTCAGCAGTTTCAGAAAGTGTATTTTGTTTAAATTGTTAAGACAGGCCATTTTGCCTACGCGTCACCTCTCAAAACCTATAAAGAAAAAAATTAAAGCATGCTTTTTCCAAATGTATTAAAAGTTAAACTCTGTGTCCTCTCATTGCCAAAAGTATTTGGCCCCTAATGAAGTTCCCGTTTGCAGCAGTTACAGCTGCTCCGTTAGAGTGACAACTGGGTTCCTGGTCACCTCCCTGACCAAAGTCCTTATTGTTCGGTTAATCAGTTTGGTCTGGCGGCTAACTTTAGAAAGGGTTCCTGATTTACAAATGGTTTTATAGCTTTGTCCTGATCTGTGCTATGCAACAAAATGTTATTTATCTATTTGAGGTCATGGCTTAGTTTTTGTCTGTGTGATCTGTGGGGCCTATGTCCAATCAATTGAATTTGCCACAGGTGGACTCCAGTCAAGTTCTGGACTCATCTTGAAAAAAACAAAAGTATGTACAATTTTGTAAATCATAGATTTCAGTTTATATAAAACAACTTTATAACACAAAGCCTGCACAAAACGTGAAGGTTCTGACTACTTTCCTGAGCATGTGTTGACTCACACCGAACTAACAGAAAGAGAAACTCAGGATTAGCTTCACTTGTCTTTCGAATGCTTTACTGAGCAGAATTTCATATTATCATCCACAGTAGCTCTAAACATGATCATGACGCATATCACACAGACAAGCGTCATTGCCTTATAAGCCTCCAAAGATCTATTCCAGTAAAGTCATAAAATATTTTGGAGCAGGAACATCTGTTAGATAAACTTAGACCATGCAACATTTGTGCTATTAAGAACAATCACAAAATCAGTTTGTGAAAGACTGTGTTTTGAACAAACTTCTTCCTGTGGGCCTTAACAGGGAGCAGGATGCAGTTTTTAAACCAACTGCCACAACTGGAGCTTTGATGCCAACAGGAGAATGTTTCAGTAAAATGAGAATACTAGTATTACAGTTTGTGCCCTCACTTTGTTGGGTACTCCACTTCAGCAGTAGGGTCTTTGTTGAGTCTGAAAGCTTGTTCAGGTTCTCTGCCGGCATCATCAAATGACATCTGGGGGATGTTTTTGTACCTAGGATGAAAGATGTAGTTTTGCTCTAACCTTATGGTTTGTAATAGATAAAATGTAACATTTGCTGATGGTCAGGTGCTGCACGAATAATTTTTTTTAATTAGCTCAAAGTCAATTAACACTATGCTGTGTAATTTACATAATTGAAGTAGCAAACCAGAACTTTGTGGTGTCCCGGACACTCACAGTCGTATCTCAGCTGGATGAGAGTCGTCATCTTCCCCAGAGATGATGATTCCTTTCAGCTTAACGCTGCCTGTAAAGCTGTGAGAGATGAAAAATAGATGTTTAATTAAAAGCTTTTATAAATTATTAGAGGGGAGACACTTTTAGGACTAAAACAGGAAGACGCTGTCATTAGGGAATAAATAGTAAACTTTAAAAAATAAAAAAATTCTGCATCTAATTTCTAATTTCATATATATGAAATTAGAAATTAGATGCAGAATATCTTTTGTCTAAAACTGCAAAACCAAAAGGTGCTATATTCATATTATTAACAACTTATAATCCTTATAAAAAGTTTTTCAATGTCCAATGTTCATGCAGCACAAAAGAAGACAATGAAATGCAAATAAAAGGACTTACGGGATGTTGAACAGCAGCTCTTCATCTGCGTCGCTCTCGACAAACTAAGAGAAAGACAAATATGCAATACAGTAACAGAAGCAATCAATATAAATAATAAAACCCTCGAGGCTACATCAGGTCACAGAAACAGTTTAACATGGAGGGTGTGAAGCTGCCGTGTGTTCATCTGAAGCAGACAGAGGCATAAAATAAAAATACTCAAGTGAACTACAAGTACTTCAAACATGAACTTAAATACATCAGCTGAGAAATTCAAAGGCTAAGGAAAACTACAGGTCAGGTACTGAGGACAGGCCAGTGTTGCCGAATTGGATCGACATATTCAGGAGTTTTTGTGTCACGTCATTTGTTAGTTTTTGTGTTAATATAGCACTAAAAGCATAAAGTTGTTAGAAAGTGGACAACAAAACTGAGCTCAACTTTGAAACCGCCCAAATAGCTCTAAAAATGATCCAAATTAACCGATTATCCAAATGAAGACAAAGCATCTACGGACGGAAAAAAGGTCTGGCAACAAGAGTGTGGGGCAGGCGCGTCTACAAGTTACCTCCAAGCAAACTCTCTGCCACCGCAAGTGTTTTGCTTTTATTTTGGATTCTTAATTTATTACTTAGAATGTTCATTTTATAAACTGCACCGTCACTCGTGCACAGAGAAGCTCTCCGTGCGCGCGGCCAGCGGCTACTGACAGACAGGAGCCCGACACACCTGCAACCTCCTCGGTCTTTATGTGGTTTGGTCCAAAGGGCGAACCCGACAGGAAAAGTGACCGAGGGAAAAGGTCTGTCTGGCCGTTACCTTGTCCCGCTCCTTCCGCTGATCCCACGGCTTGAACACCAGCTTTCCGTCTCCGTCCCTGCTCTCGTTCAAACACTGCACCTTCTCCAGGTCAATCCGCTGGTACAGTCCGTACTCCAGGCCCCTCTCCGCGGGCTCATGCTCCCCCGCGCACCCACAGCCTTGACCGTGACCGTGTCCGTGACCGTGCCCGGACATAGCGGAGCTACAGACGCTGCTCTCGGTTGTGCACTGGCGAAGGATGTGAAGCTTGGGAACCACCGCTTCTCTGGCTGCTTTCACGAAGTGAAACGACAACAGCAAGTTTGACTTCTCAGCGTGATGTGAACTGATATCCGCGTCAAGCGGACGCGAAGTTATAATGCTTTTCCGGAATAAAAGTTTCAAAATAAAACACATTTTGTATAGAGGTTAATTTCAGAGTGGAACCGAATGGATGCAAACTGAAAAGGAGGAAATCACACCTGCCCTGTTTGTCTTCAGAGGAAGCTGCAATTAGAAAATGGCGTGTATGTAAAATAGTCAGAAAAAAAAGTCTTTTTTTTTCATAGAAACTGCTGGAATAGAAAAAGTTACATTGGGCCTACCTGCAATAAGACCCGGTATTTTTTTTTTAGAAAGCAGGATACAATTAGCTGAACATAAAAAATTACCTATATTAATGTATCACAGTCATTTTCTGCAGAACATTATGATGGAGGATTACTTATACTGACACATCAAAGAATATAGCTTTTCCCTGTGCCATGTGTATTTGACTATATTGCTTCATGTAATTATTTTAAAATCTCTAAGTCGCCTTAGCAGTGCACCTTGTTTTTATTTAAATTATATGTAGGCTATGCTTTAGTAAGGGTAAGGCTTTTCTGGAGTTTTTATTTATTTACTTATGTATATATCTATTTAAGGAATGTGTAGTTTACAGATTGCACAGATCTCAGATTACAGAGTAGTGGCAGAAAAAATGATCTTATTTTGAAGAAATTAGACTTGCTGGACTCCTTCTTGCTGCATTTGTGGTAACTTTACCTGCAAGACGAGCAAAACACCAAACACGTGATGTGCCTTTTTACCATAAAATGTCACGACCGTCGCAAAGTTTTTATAAGTTTGTCTTTTCATAAGCCAAACTTTATGAAATAATGATTCACAGGTTCATCTATTACTTTTTCCATGTGGAAACAAATAAAATAATAAAAAAGGGATCTCTTTAAATATGTTAACAAAAACTGCCTTTTAAATATAAACCTGATAAAGTAGCCTGAGGGAGCAGGGGATTATTTCAGTATGTGTCGTTAGTTATTGTACAACATTTTAGAAGTTAGAGAGTGTTTCTTTTCAAGGGGTTTAATGTGAGATCAAACTTCAGAGAAATTAATAAAGTTGTTAAAAACTGAAAATACAATACTGTGATTCAAATCTCGTTATAACGTTTTCACTTAGTTGATCTACACAATTATAAGGACCATAGTAATTCAAAGTAAACGTGTCCCATCATGACAACTCTCTGGCAAATTGCTCCTTTATTGAATGATTTATTAGATTAGATATATATTTAAGAAGTACTACTATGTCGGCTGTTTGTGACATATAAGTGGATCTGTGTCGATATTAGGATTATACCAGTAAAAGTAAGTTAGACCTGACTTACACAAGTTTATTGTGTTTTCTTGTGAGTTTAAGGTGGAGTATTAGGAGAGTGGCCATAAGCTAAAACTGATCAAAATAATTACTCGCGTTTTGACTGAAGCAAGAAGTTGAAAGAGGTGAAATGAAAGAGGTTAAAGGATTATTAAAGGCCCCTGTCTAAATGTGAAAGCATTAGAAAAACAAACATAATTTTATGCACAAGAAACATTTTTTATAATTTTAATTAGATCCTTTAACCTCGGATTTATTTTGGTGCCCACTTAGAACACCTCCTAAAAAATTCACTGTACAATATAAAACTTGTTCTACTAGAACAAATGTTAATTTACTGGATACACACAATCTCTAATCAAATATAATAGTACAGTCCAAAATCCAATCATAAATACACGCCGATTTTTTAGACAATCTTTATCATTAATCCATTTAAAAATTATATTTTTTAATTAACATTTAATTTTATTCTTACTGTAACTTCAGCTCAGCTGTGAGTTATCACTTTATAAAAACAATCAACAATAAAAAAGATCAATGAGAAACTAAAGATAAAGGCCAAACCCAGCAGTCAGGTATAAATGGGAAAAATATTATAAGAGCTTTTAAAGGAAAAGATTTATGTAAATCCCTCAATAGAGAAAGGAAACTGAAAATTCAAAGTGCTCCTGTTTTACTAAATCAGATTAAATTCACACCACACAAATAAAAATCCACACAGACCTCCCTTCAAGGGCAAAAGTCAATTTTAATAAAAATGACCATATAACATTTATTAAAATCTAATAAAATTACAATTTTTTTACCTACTTCCTTTTGGGCCCATGTTGTGGGGATCCAGGTCCCAAGTGTTGAAAATAAATACATCTCATCATCATTGCTGCAGACATCCTATCAAAACCCATCCTTATTAACATTGTTCCTCATTCTTCTTCATCTTTCCAACCCTCACTCAAACTTTTTGTCACAGTGAAGCAGATATAAAGAAGGATGCAGACATTCAACAGCGGAAAACATGATTCAAAGCCACAGGTTTCAAATAAATCTACAATGTGTGTGTGCGTGTGTGTTTGTCTGTGTGTGTGTGTGTGAGAGAGAGACGTTCATAGATATCATTTTAGCCCTTCACAAGGAACAATGCCCCGGGCAAAAGATGGTTAAATATGCATGTATTTGTTTTCTCAAAAGCAAGAGTCTTTCGCCAGCCACTTGATGTCTCAGATTCCTAATGTTGCAGCTGGCGTGCATCATGCATGCAATTGAAAGATTAAAAAAAAAAAAAAAAACTGTGAATATGTGTATAAAGGTTTTCCTAGTGTAGTGTACCATTAGGTTATAAAACAAAATAACACAAATAACGACTGTTCCTTAAGTTCAATGAACGATTAAAAGAATAAATACTTTTCTGTCCAGTGAAAGAAAAAATTAACATAGAAGTATCTGCTTTCTTGATGAGCGTTAGATGAGAAGATAAATACTTTTTTCTGAAGCTCGGTAACTTGGTAGCCTGGTATGTTCAAAGGCAACAGCACCTCCAAACTCACTTTACGGTGGCTTTCTCCATTTAAAGAGTTTAACTAAACTGTAACCAGGAGCTCCTTATAACCTGAACTTGTGCAGGGGGAATCTGGTCAGTTCTAGTTGGTTTTCCTCAGTTTAGTTGCTGTTTAAATGTTGTAACTCTGCCACTGTGCTAAATTGTTTTGTTGGGTACAAACACCTGTGACTAAAACTCAGCAGACCATGTTGGCGCTGGACCTGAAAGAGATTGAACAGTAGTTACCCTTACTGAAAATACTGCAACTTAGAAGACAGAGAAGATGTCAGAGGGCATGGTCTGTACTAAATGTGTTGGGGGAAAAAAACGATGCTGCCAAGTGGACCAATCACCATTGTTGCAGTTTGCGTTGCTGCAACAGGTAGTTAGATTTCTGGGCAGGTGCACAACAGGTTACAGTGTAGGGTTCAGCTTTTCCCTTTAACCTCAATCCCAGGTGGCAGCGTCAGCAGCACCTAATATTGTTTACCTGCTTTACTGAGTTAAATCAGCGTGTTAACCCACTGTAAATCTTCAGCTGTTGTTTTCATACAAGGTTTCTGGATGTGCAGAAAGGCAGATTTGGGTTGATGGACAGAGCCACATTAGCTGTTGTCCCGTTTCCAGTCTGTATCCTAAGCTAAACAACCAGCTGGTGCTTTTTGCTTTCTATTTATTGCACAGACATGATAGTGATGTACATTTTCACATTTAACTGTCAATAAAAGGGAATACGTGTATTTTTAAGATTGCTTAAAAATTTCTGCCGCAAAGCAAGAAGTAACAGGAAATTTTGTTTGTGTCCTGTTGCATCTTGGAGAAAGTAACAAACAGTACATTCTTTGACCATATTTAAAAAACCCCGAAATGGATGTAACCACGTAAATAAATCTAAAAATAAATCAACCTTTTCTCACCAATACTGTAAATTTCATGTTTGGTGGGAAAAGATGAAGTGTGTGTATGCGTGTGCGTGTGTGTGTGTGTGTGTGTGTGTGTGTGTGTCTGTGTGTGTGTGTGAAGGGATGAAGGGTTTACCAATAAAATTTTATCTGAACTTAAATTAAAAACACATAAAATACATTCATTCTCGTTTACACTATCGGCGGGAGAATCTGTTCTTGAATGCTTTGATAGTTTTGGCCATCATGGGGGCGATTTCTGTGATGGGGAGGGAACAATAAAGAGGATGAATTAGATTTAAAGGAACTCGGGAGTTAATTCTGGTACTTTTTACTTTCTAAACTCTGGCTCACGAGTGTTGAAGCAGACTTACTTTTGACTTGCGGTTTGTCCCGAATGCCGTGTCCTCCTATTCCTGCTGCTGCTGCTGCTCCTCCTGCTGCTCCTCCTGATACTGGAGAACGAGACGAGCTGGGAGCAGGGTTGTTTTGGGCGGAAGAGGAGCGAGTGGATTCACCAGAATAGTCTGCTGCAGCTGGTCTTATTCTGAAGGACAAAGGGAAAAATCTAAGAGTCTTATGGGTTTGAAATAGAATAAATTGGCAAAAAGAACTAAACAAAGAGCTACAGAAAACATGTGACGAACCTAATTTTAAATTTCTACTCGGGCTGAAGATAAAAATCAGAAAATCGTCACACGTAAAAATGTATCCAGAAAGGCATTTTAGCCTTATAGTATAGTTTATCTTTTGCAACTTCAAATCCAAAACACTTAAATACACTGTTCAAACACATAAGGATATGTATTTGTGAAAGTGGAAAATATAAGAAATGATAAATGTCAATTGGGGAAATGTACAAATAGGTTATTTAAATACAAATGAATGAATACAAATACAAGTATTAAGACTAATATGTAGGTGGTTTCACTTGTTTTTTTAACTGATAGGTCTGATGGAAACTATTGTGCAGCGCACCCACAGGAAAATGTAAGGTGTAATGTCGAGAGGCTGCAAGAAGAGACGTGTCCATGGGAATTTGAGAGACAACTGAGCTCCACCGACAGAGTGCACACACACACACACACACACACACACACACACACACACACACACACACACACACACACACACACACACACACACACACTCACACAAACCCTGATGTGCATCAAAGTGAAAAGGTGTAATTGTTATACACATATCACGTGTTATTGTGAGGCTGCTGACACGCAGCATCACTGAAAATATATCCGCATCACTCCAAGCCAACAAATGTAGTCTGAGCCCAGATGGACCTTCACTTTCATGTTAAGCATCAGGGAAAAAAAAAAGCAACATCTATCCGGACCTAAACTTTTTGTAGCTTGGTCATATGTACGTCTTACCATCCCAGCCAAACATGTTTAAATTGTGTCTCGTGTAAATTTCACCACCCTTTAGTCTAGATATAAGCCACTGCGACAACATCCCGCACATCATACTGACTTAATGGCAGCTGCGGCGCTGGAGGGGCCACTTGTGGTGCCGAACTTCTCCTGTCGGCGGCGAACATCACGTGGCGGCTTGGCGACAGAGTTGACAAACGCCATCTTAACCTGCCGCCCTGTCAGGAGAAAAAACATTTTAAAAAAGTATTAAAAAAGATCAAAATCCATTTCTATTTGACTGCTTTCTGCTGCTGACTGACTCTACTTCACTTCACAGCCACCGTGACACACATCAACCTAAACTTTAGTCTGTGAAAACATTTCTTACCTTTGGGTTTGTTGGCGTGTGCGGAGGAGATGTTCTGCGTGAGCATCCTCAGCCGCTCCTCGCGTTCATCATGCAGCCGCAGGTACATTTCTCGCCACGACTCGTACTCCTGAGGTGTCTCCCGCTTGAAGTCCCGGTGACAGTGACGCCTCCACAGCTCGTCAGAATCCTCCGTAAAAATCTGACAGAAAGGCAAAGAGATAAAATGTTACAGTTTACAGGCCCGTTAAGGTAAAAGTGCAGCTCTTTTTATGTTAAAATAAATTTGGCAGTAGAAGTAAAAAGAAATACAAGAGGAAGATTATTATATTGTATATGTGTAAAATCCAAAAAAAGGAGATCATGTGTTTTGGACACGCTATATTTTTTCCTTTTTTTTTTGGTTTGTGTAATGATGCACATATCTACTGTAGCTCAGGGGCATCCATCACCACTCCATCAGTGTTTAAAGCTTAGGGCCGAAGCAGGACCCCAACTCACCGTCACTCGAGACATTTTGACACTAAACAAATTTACAGGTTAAAGTTTTGTCTAACATTGTTCTGTTATTTGTCATTAATAACAGTGAAACTCCATGAAGACAACTCATGAATACAATAAAGGATAATATGAAGTGGTGACATCCACTACACCCAGTGGTGGTGTTCAGAGGGAGGAAATAAGATTAACTCCATGAACAGGTTGTTATAAACTTATATCAATTGGTTCATTGTTAAATTAAAGCCCTTATTTCTTTTTGTCTACTTCAGGTATTTGATTTTTATTTCTCAGACTAATACTTGTGGAAATGTTTCACATTGTAACAAGCTGCGACATGTGCACTGTTTGCTTTTAGAGAAACTTTACCGTGGAAATGAGTAAATGTAAATAGATTTGTGGCATAACTCCACCGTCTTCCAAGGTACAAAGACAAAGGAAGGGGCAACAACTTTACTGTGAGGCAAATGTGTCCTGGCTTGTTGTCTTCAGCTGTAAAAGAAGAGATTTTTGAGCTCTTCAGAAAATTTTAACTAGAGGCTTCTTGTATAGTGAGACTGGATGCAGGTTTTTCTTGCTGTGATTATTCCTCCTGGCTAATTAAAGATCCATTCAAGTGATGAGTTAGACTGAAATGAAATCAAAAAGTTTCTTGCTTTTAATTATTATCCAAGTAACTTTGTACTGAAAAGTCTGTGAATTTGGAAAGATGACTATTTGATGAATTCTGTCAGCTGAAGCCTCATGTAGGTTCTGACAAACACCTATATGTCCCTATCATTTATGTTACAGGTCACTTATTTTAAAGGCACGTAACAAGAGGAACAAAGCAGCAGGCAAACATTTCAGTGCTCATTTAAACAAACTGCAAACGCATCTCTTAAAACTTGGGGTTTGGCTTGGAGTTTGTCACTGTAGTGGTTAAGGCTGCGGACCTGGAAATGCATTATTTTTAATTGGGTTGTGTTTGTGTCACCTGGTTGCTCTGCTCGATGCGGTAAAGCTGCTCTGGCGTACATCGCTCCAGAACTGGTTCCAGGATGTCAAAGGGCACTCCTCCCACCTCAGCTATGGCTGGAAGAACAAAGAGATGTTTATGCAGTCATTCGTATTTGTTTTAACCTCCTTCAGTCGGGTTGGGAGGTGACCACAGAGGAGTATTGACTCTCAAACATTTGTCCAGAGAATTAAGAGATTTTCTGTTTATCTTGTTTGATTTGCAGTGAACCTCTCCCATCTGGCACCAGCACAGACTCATTGTCACGAACTCATGTATGTGTAAAGACAGTTATAGGCCTGCAGAAGCTTAAACTGGCATATGTGAGGAGGAGATTCCCTTGCAACTTTTCAAACGTCTCTTTTTAAAGCTGTAAAACCAACCAACTTTAACACATCTCCACTGTATGAGTGAAATAGAAAATAAATTTTTTTCTTTTCTAATTAGCCAGATACCATCAGTTATTTACTGAATCAGTAAGTAAACTGTGGCTCCCCATCTATCTGTTGTAATTACTGTGATGATTAGAAAACTTGAATTTGAATATGTCTACTTTGTTCCCAATGATTTTATTAGGAATGTGTGCACTTGTCTTAACATTAAAACATAAATTCAACTCTATTAGTATTTAGCATTAAGTCTTATTCTATGATACGCAACAATGACAATGCATGTGTGAGCCCTGTACTGCCACCGAGTGGGAGGCTCTGAACACAGAGCAAGATGCAGCAGATCCACTTACAATCAATGTTGTTCTGCAGGACGCGGATGCACTGCTCGTACAGAGTCATCATTTTGGGCAAGTAAGCGGTCTTTGATCCTGAGTAGACCACCATCTTGGAGTTGAACCGTTTCCCCGTGAAGCCGGTGTCCTCCTCGTCATTGCAGATGGGAACTGAAAGTAAAGGAGGAACAAAATGAAACTCAGATAGCTTTGCCCACAGGAGGCCTAGGGGTTATAGATCAACTCACTGAAATCTTCCAGAAGAACTTAATTATAATTTGCATGTATGCAAAAAGTCCCTTGTACATGTCAAGCCTACATTTTGACAGCAGCCAAATTATGTTGAGAGGAACCTTCAGGCCTCAGATTTACACCTGCTTACTGTGGGTTTAGATGCTTCTGATAACACCTGATTTCTCTCTGGTAGAGTTCAAACCATTGCTGACAGTTTGATACAAGAAGATGGACAAATGTGTTACCTCAAGGATCAATATTAGGCCCACTGCTTTTTAATCTGTACACGAATAACGTTTTGTTTTTTTTTTCAACTCAACACTGTAATACGCATTTTTATGCTGATGATATTGTTTTGAAAATGTAGATGCTTTTTCTCTTGAAATAGAAAGGAATTCAAAATTTCAATTTTAAGTTGAGGGAATTACCTTTTCTTCTCTGCGGGGACAGCGGTGTGATGTCGATGGAGGGCAGTGGTCTGTAATAGGGCTGAATCGCTGGCAGAGCGATTTCAGGGAGAGTTGGAATGGCCTCGGCCAACTGCACACAACAAGACAATTACATTGTAATAATCAAATAACTTGTCAAACCAGGACTTTTATACAATTAGAAAGATGAAAACAAAAGTTCCTTGGTGGAGAAAACAGTTCACAGGAGGTTGATTCAACTTTAATGATTCTGTTAGTTGGACATTTTTTAAACCATTACCAGAGCCAGGCCAGTTGTTTGTCCCTTTACTTAGTTTGAATGTCAGTTTATGTGTTTATGACCCACACTATGATTGATTAATAAAGACAATAAGCGGCATGTTAATCAATGTTTCAAACGGTTTTTGTTGCAGCCCTATTTAAATTGTACTGAAAGCAAACTCTGAAGAGGGTGAGATGTGGTTGAAAGCTCCAGAAAATAATCATAAATATAACTTATTAGTATTGTAGTTATTGTAAGATTATTTGGTGAAGCTACTCAATGAATGTTTACCCATTGAAGCGCAGCACAGTGTTTGTTAATGCTGATTTAAGTTCAGTGTAAGAATGATAATGAACACCAGAAATCTTCTTATCAACCTTTGCATTTCCACAATCTGTACTCTGTTTTTTCGTACCTTCCTGCGTTTCTCAGGTGTCGGTCCAGCCCCTGTCGAGCTGGAGCTTGAGTGCGACCTCTTGTTACTCTGAGTCCCGTTGGCCTTGCTCACTTTGGAGGAAGAGGAGGTCGCGGGTGGGTGAGGGGTGTGTGCGTGACGGGAGGACGACGTGGAGGAGGAAGAGTGAGATGGTCGACTCTGAGACGACGACGACGACGGCTTCTTCTTCTTCTTGGTAGGCGTTGGTGCGTCGTATGTAAGGAAGGACTCAAAGGACATGGTGGGAGTCTCAAAGTCCTCGTCCTCCTCCTTGGATGGAGAGTCTTTCGGTGCCCGTCGGCGCCCTGGAAACACAGATGTAAACAGCAAAGTAGTGGGTTAATCGCTTGATCTTTAAAATTTTATTAAACTGAGACATAATTTTGACTGTCGACTGTATGAATATTTGTTGGATTTCTTTTCCCTGACAAATAGTTAATCAATGAATCAAGCAATTGTTGCAGCAAAAAATTTCGAGAACAAGCTCTCAGAGCTTAAGGTGGCATCTTCAAACACATTATTTGGTCCAAAGCCGCACAGAATTAAGAACATTCAAATTTTAGATCTCATTTTCCAACATCTGAGACAAAATAAATCAGAAAATTTTCCAATCCGTATTTATACTGATATACTATCTCACATGGATGAAGAAGAACATTTCACATTGTCTTCTAATCACTCGCTGTTGTTAAGGAAGCAGTTTTCATTTTCTTGTTGAAAATTAGTAATTTCCTGTTACCAAATGCAGAACCTGCAGTGTCGCCAGCACAGGATGTTGATCTGTGACGAGGCCATGTTTTATGATCAAAGCTGATAAAACATATGAGCTACAGAACTAAGTCTCTCATGACCACAAAATCATCAAAGAATTAAATTACACTTGTTTAAATCCGATAGTCAAGCTTTGCACTAAAAATGTTGCTCTGAAGCATCAATTAAAGCAGCTTGTTTATTTAGCCAATACATCATAATGAACAATGTTTTTTTCCCCAATGAATTAATAATTAAGTGTCACCCACCTGGTATAAGACATTTTAACAAAACATCAAAATCAGGGATTTTAAGTTTCATTAGAAAGCTGCATTGTTTGGCTTTACTTACTATAAAGTAAAATTACTAATCAACTATCTAAATAATTTTTTTTGGTCTCTTAATAACTTCTGAATAACAGAGCTGGATGTGCTGTATGTAGTGCGTCGTGCTGCAGCTAATTTGGACCACTGTCCCTTTAATGAGATTATGTGATTTTCTTGAGATCTATTTTTAAAACCGTAACGTATCATACAGATTGTGTTTAAAGTGAAATAACTGAAAATATAACAGCTGCAGTTTTAAGGCTGCACTAGGAAATACTCTAAAATGAAGTTTATTTTGAAATTTTTCTATAAAATTATGTCTCAAAGCATGTGTGTTGTGGTGCTTCCAGGTGGACATATCACTAAGATGAGACCATGGGTGGGACACCTCAGCCCATGTGCCAACCAGGTTGGCAGACTAAAGTAAGAGGCCAGTGGAACTGATAAAAGCAGGAAAGTGCCGTAAAATAAATGAAACACGTGACTGAGAAGAGGAAAAAGGTGGCACCAGTACAATTACAATGGTGATTTAATCAAAGGGAGCACAGGACCTGTTGGATTTAAGTTTGAGCGTACGTAAACACACTCACCATCATCTCCTCCTCTCTTCTTCACGTCCCTCTTGCTGTCATGTGCGGTGGACTTCTTGCTGTGTTTTGCAGGCTTTTGTACTGGACTCTGTTGTTTCTCTCCGTCTGCACTGCGTTTCTTTCCCTCACTGCTTCCTCCTCCTCTGTCACTCTTCATTTGTGCGTGGCGTTGCCGTCGCCCCTCAACCCTGTCCCTGTTTCGGTCTCCGTGGTGGTGGTTCTTGCATGGCTCTTTGTTTGGTCTGGCGTGGCAGAATTCCTTGTGAGGAGGAGGAGGAGGACTGGGCTCGGGCTCAGGTTCAGGTTCAGGTTCAGGCTCTGGCTCTGGCTCTGGCTCTGGCTCTGGCTCGGGGCTCTCATACTCGTCTGAGTGGTAGCCTCCTCGGGGCAGGGGGCTGTACTGCTCATGTCGAGGAGGGGAGGGCGAGTAGTTGGTGTGGTAGCCTCTCTCTTCTTCCTCCTCTTCCTCCACGTAGGGAGGCTCTTCTTCAGGGGAAGGTTCTCGGGTGCGTCTGTGGCCTCCTCCACCGCCCGCCTCCGGGCCTCGAGAGTGTGTGTGTGACCGAGGAGCCTCTTTGGCGTCGCTGTTTGGTCTGAGAAAGAAAAACAGATAGGGGCCATTAAACACTGGTTACACCAGTGATTTACTTCCACAATTTCTGAGACATTTTACTTCCACTCTCCCACAGCAATTACAAGTTACTTTGCAGGCTAAAGTTTTGAATGCGATGTACCCTGTGCATATATGCAGTAGTCACACAAACGTACAGTATGTATTGCTAGGAAGAGATGTTTGTACAACAGTTGTAATCAAAGGCCTCAGGATATTTTACTGGGAAACTTCAGCAGAGCACTGAAAACCGTCTTTTTTATCTTTTCATAGTTCATGTTGCAGAATTGTAGAAAATCTGAAAATACGACTCATGTTTCGTGGTGTTGTTGGTGTCCTGACTGTTATTGTGTAAACACAGGACTTAGTTAAAAGTTAACCTGGGTGCAGGGTTTCTGAAATATGTCTTAGAATAAGAGTCTTTATCTGTGTGACATGGTCCAATGTGAATTAAACGGATCAAAAAGGTAGAATTCGGGTTGATTCTGGCACTGAAGACCAGTTTAAAACCTATTTTTGAAACCTCAGGTTGAAAAGCTGTGCCATCACTCCAGTCCGGTTAGTAACTAAGACTTTCTACTTTGTTGAGGGTATAATTACCAGGATCACTCATCAATGTAACGTAGTGTTCTACAAAAACTTAACAAAAAATACACATTTTTTTTTAAAAGTATGAGGCAAAGTTGCCAATGCAGTTTTCTGTGAAATAGAAATAAAAACACAAGTGGAACATTTAGCAGTTCACAGATAAGGGTTTGAATGTGAACAGGCTAATTTCATACAGATATGTCATTGTCACTACAGCATTGAGCCCGGATTCCTCATTTTTTTCCCCCTTTAATTGCCTTTCCGGTTCCCACATACATTCACTTTGTCGCTGCTCTCGACTGAATCTCTACTTTGTCGTGTTTACACCGACACGTCAGACTGAATACCTGCGGTCAGACAGTTTTCCACTGACACAAACTGCCCACTGCCTGTAACTTGGCTTTTTGTTTCACATGTTGGAGTAAGCAAAGCTCTGCATGGCTGCATAACCTGTCAGCACTCTGATGTACTGAGTCACCAAAGTAACTCTCTTAGTATCTCGAGAAATCTTAAGGACATGTTTAGGTGGAGGCCACGGTTTACAGAGAGGTGAACAAGTTGCTATTTTTCTGTGACAGACAGAAGACACTAAAGTGTATGTTTAAAATTTAGTGTCAATTTAGCAATAACTGTAAACCCCCTACTGCCAAAGCTGTATGTCACCCATGTGGACTCTTTTTTTTAAGGAGTCACAAGCCAACAACATATGGAAATAAAACATCTGCACTGTATATGATCACTGCAAAAACAAAGACACAATGTACCATTTGACACTGTTGTTTCAGTATTGAGGCATATAGAATGCAGACGTACCTGTCTGCAGACTGCGGAACCAGTTTCTTCCATTTGGCCACAAGGCTTTTGGCCAGCTCTCCAGCTACTTCATGTTTCCTATAAGAGTTCACAGTCTTCCCCACTCCAGTTTCCTACATGAGACAAAACACAGTAACCGTGTGGAAACGGATTCTTCTCACTTCTAACATCCAAACACCTGGTTTAATTCAACAAATTAATGGAAGGTCTGCCTATCTACAGGCGCTCACAAGTCTATATGTAGGGCATTACTGCGCTTAATGTGTCTGACTATCTCTACACAAAAATGATCTGTGTTTGTTTCCATTTTGCAGTTCTTATTCATGTTACTGGCAGCTTCCACAGAGTGTTCTGATTGGTCAGAGACAAGTTCAGGCCGTGCTGGTAATTCACATTAAAATCGCCTCATTAGAATGTAAAGTGAACAGTGCTTTTTTTGTTCCCGCAGATAAAACACCAGCCGTGTGTGCATCATCTTCCACTTGCTCACAAACAAAAGTGCGGTCCACAGTTATTTTTCTTTCTGTTTGCTTGTTGTTATTGTCAAACGGTGTTGAAGATGTGAATGATAAAGAAAAAACTCTTTACCACCAGTAGATCCACGGTCATAGGAAGTCCCCCCAGTCTTTTGAGAGTCTTCAATAGCTAGAAGATGAATAAAAAAGAAAACACGTAACAGTGACTTTATTTGGAAGAAGAAAAGGCAACAAGAAGTGAGAGAGCAGTAATTATGAGTGGGAACATTGGAAAATCAAGGTGCAATAAAATGTCAGCTGAAGCCTTTTCAAGTATAAACCAAGACAATATGAACTGTTTCAAAAACTACACATTGTATCTTTAGCTATTTGGTTGATCTATAAAACACCTGAAAAAGTGAAAATGAGCACTATAAGTTTCCAGAGCCCCAAGCTATTTCTTTACATAACTTGTAAAAGCATTATCAACACAATTTACTTGAATTACTAAATGTAAAAGTGCTCATGTTGCAGAATGACAAAATAATTGATATTATTTCATTGTACTAATGCATTAATATGTTCATTACTTCAGAGTTGCAGCTGGTAAAGGTGGAGTCATATCTTATGGATTAAGGTTATTAATCAGAATCTGAAGGGTTTGTTCCTACAGCTGGTGGAGCTTTGAATATTTCCTTCTAAAATGTAGAGAGATAAGGGGATAAGGTATAATAAAATGTAGATAGTCAAATACATGTACGTCAAAACTGAACTCAACAGTACTTGACTAACTTAGTTACTTTCCATCACTGATCTAAAGCATTTAAACATGGAGGCTTAATGTGAGGAGCTACTTTTGAACAGTCTCCATCAGTTACTGCCTTATTCACAGCACTGGGAAGTACGTAAATTAGGTAAAGTTCAGAGGTGTTTCCTATTACTTACGATATTTCAGTATTGTGTTTTGTAATTTTTACTCCAATGCATTAGTTATTAGTTACTCTTCAGATTATATAATCACAAATTAAATCCACCGTGAGCGAGTTTCTCAAGCCCCACAGCGGGATGTTAAGTAATTCACATGATAATTATTTGATGTCATATGATCATTGTTGCAATTATCACCGCCTTCGCAAGGGGCCACATTAAAGCCATGCACACAATCATAATGATAATCTAATATTATACACATTGTGTACTCAGTAAGTATACTGCAAACCTAAAATCCACTTACACTTACACTTTGGTATTAGTACATGATATGATTACTGTAGTAGTAGTAGTAGTAGTAGTAGTAGCACGTGATATGAGTACTTCATCCACTAATCCATCACTGATGATTCACAGCGGAAACAGCAACATTTATACCCAGGCCTGCGTCATGGAGACTGACTAATGTCGTGACCTAACGGACCATGTATTGAAATCAATTATCATTTTTTTTTTTTTTGTTTGTTTGTTGCTGCAAGTTTATTTTTATTTTTTTTATAAATCAACTTAATCCTTGTGGATATAACTTGTGTTTGCCAAAACTACTGTATCACATCGAACCTGGCTGCTTTGTTTTAAAGCACCTTTGCGTTTCAGCAGTGATAGTAAACAAAGGGAAGATCGCATATCGCATATAATATATATTTTTGTAATATTAGCTTTCAACATTTTACTGTCAGTGCAGAGGACAGTAGTCAGTGTATGTAGCCAACATCTATCAGACGAACAATAAAGGCCCGGAGTCTCTGTTAAGTGTCGTTACTTCACACCAACGGCAGTGAGTTAGCTGGATGGCTAACGGCTATTCTGGCCCAGAGTTTCGTTAGCAGTGAAATTATGATGTGGTTCATTTTATTTTTTTATTTGTAACGGACTGAAACTATGTGATCCGGTGTAACAATGAGCTGGCAAGTGTTGTTAACCGATCGAAGCCGCAGTTAAACAAACACCTTAAAACTACTTAAAACCCCTTCATTATTGTGACGTTTCACGCGATGCTTTCACGGGCTGTCGGTTAGAAAGACATTACGTATCCATAGCTGTATAACGGAACTGCAACCACTACTGTCTTTTTTTTTTTTTTTTTTTTTTTTTTTTTTTTAGATCAAACAGATGACTACAAAGAGCCACATGGAAAGACCACAAAAAGACAATTTTGCAAAAAAACAACCAAAAAAAAAGCGTAGACTATAAAACAGTACACAGTAGCGATGTAAAATGATCCCATAAAGACACAAGACAACCCAAAACGCACAGTGAATAACCACAAAACCAGCACAATTACCCAAATACATACCCAAGGACCAAAGAGTGAAGCGAAAAGTAGACAGTAAATAACCACAGAGCTACACAAAACAGCCACAGTTAGACAACAAATAACCACAAAGTGATGCAAAGCAACCATATACAATGGATTACTACGAAGTGATTATAAAAAAATAGCAACAAATATGAAATGACCGCAGAGTGACTAGCTGAAAACAATTATATGCAAAATAACTTGTACGTTTTGCATTTTATTTTTTTAGTGTGTATTACATGCATCAATTTGTGGTTATTTTGCATATATTTGTTTTCAGCTAGTCAGTCTGCGGTCATTTCATATTTGGAGGTTTAACAGTCTACACCCAGCAGCCCTTTACTGCATGATCTTTGCATGGGTGACTTGCATGGGTGAATTTCAGTGTCCACTAACGGTTAACCAATGATGAAAGATGATATCATTAATTTGTTTTAGCCCTACGATTAATAATCTGAATTAAAGCAGCAACAACGTAGATAATTTTTCCTCTATAAAGCATATGTTGTCAGTTTATTAAACATTCAATAAGCCATTAATTACAGCTTTAAAACACTTGGTGCCTTATCGGAAATGTATTCGACAACTTATTGTAATGTTTTTATATACAACTGAAACCTAAAGATACTAATTTATTTGGTAATTTCTGTAGGAAAGTTTTCCATTTAACAGAGTAATGTATTTGTCCTCTGGAAAACAGATGCCTTTTTTTTTTTTTAATTGCAACTAGTATGATCATTTAAAAGTAAATGGGAGAATGTGTAAAGAAAATGTGTATCAAATAAAACTAAAAATAAAACTATAATATTTCACCCAGCACCCCCCAAAATGTTTTACTTGGATACTGTTATTACTGTATATTTTTTTGCAATACTGTTTCACAACAAAATTGTTATTTCTCTGTATGGTAAGTTTCAAGCATTCTTTGGTTGGTACAACTTTTTATCTGAAAAAAGTTATTATTTAAAAAAAGTAAATTCTAACTATATTTATTTTGCAAGTAATGTAAAAGGACTGAGTAACCGTCATGATTTACATTTTGTTAAAAGGTCACAGATGTTTTTACTTTAATTCTAAACGAATAAGTCGTTTTACAGAAAACTAAAAATGTTCCAGAGCTACTTTATATGTCAACAATTTCCACTGAACAGCAGCTGCATGCTAATGTCTGTAATGTTCTGAAGTAGGAGCCCGACAGCGGTCCTTGAACGCAGCATTAAAAAACCGTCGCGACTTTCGCTCAACAGCAGCGGCCGCAGCTTCATGTCGGGCTCCAGAGACAAATGGACGCGTTTCTGGACATGATCGGTGCTAAACAGTAAATCTGTCCGCTTCGGCCTATTCGGTCGTTACCTTTCGAGGCTCCGGATTTTCCAGAAGCCGAGACTGAAGTCTGTCCACTGTTTCCAGCAGTTCCTCCGCCATGTTTACTGCTGGTACCCTGTCCCCGGAAACTACTTCATCCTGACTGAACAAAGACAAAAAAGGAGAGGTTCCGCCACTTTTGTCACGGCCACGGCAGTCAATTACAGATACAAATATTATTTGATGTCTTGTAAAATGAAACTGCCTCAATAAGTCCAATAAAAAAATATGTTGACATTTGTGGGAAAAGATTAAATATAATTACAGAGTCATTTAGACGGAACTACGTCACATCTCAGATGACGATGCACGCAGGAACACCTGTTAGTGTGACGTCAGTGAAACCGCTGAGTAGCCCGAGTATCATTTACTGTGTATTGTGAAAACATCGTAGCCTACTGTGTCTCATTTCTTCAGACTTACAACTAAAATTAAATTTACAAAAGTAAACTGCCAAAACATTTAACTCGAAACAGGAGTAACTCGAACAGTGGCAGGAGTATTTTGATCATCTTTAAGAGTTTAAAGTGAGGATTTGGACGTCGCGAAGACCATTTGGGGTTGATTTATTTATTTATTTATTTATTTTTGATTATTTTATATAGACAAAAAATTAATCAGCAACATGATCCACAACAAGGCAATAATGAAGTAAGGGAGAGGGGTGGGTAGCAGGGGAGACCAGGGTTGGTCTCCTATGGGATATTTTTGGAGGAGAGGGAGACGAAGGGTGCCTGTATTTGGAAATGGAGGTGGATTGCTGGAGGTGGGCAGTGGAAAAGAAAGAAGAGGGTTTGATGTGAGCTCAGGGAGGCTCACACTGATTTTGGTGAGGGAATCATACGTCAAACGTCACAGCTTTGGTTGGGACCCTGATTTATTTCTGATACTGGCAAACACATTCACACACACACACAGCACTGTGTCAGACCGACAGAGGTTGGAGGGCCTAAGCAAAGGGCAACTTGTAAGAGAACAACAAATAAAAAGGAAAGATCATAAAAGAAAGCGAGAGAGAAACTGAGAAAGCAACGAAGGAAAAGGAATCGGGAAAGAAAGAAAGGTAATGTACAATCAATTTGATTAAATTACAGTTTATTAAGTCAAGAAAACTTTGTTACTCAAAAAACTGAAGCATATTTGCAACTGAAAATCTTCTCTTGCCCCAAATTTTCCACCTAAGTTTTATTGAATTAACATCTTTACATCTGCCATTGTCAGAAAACAAAATACACGTCATACGATCCACGTCGAATGGCATCATAAAAAAAAGCTGTAATTTATACACTTAATGAAAACAATGTGAACGAGCTGCCAGTTGGTGTTGGGATATAATTGTACTGTATTGGGCAGCTGTAAAACACATATGTGTGTGGTTCTATTAATATCCTAATGAGATAAGCACAGGAATTCAGCTGCAGCCACAAAGTGACAGAAGTGCTGGGGATGGATGATTGTGGTGTGTGTATGCGTAAACATATTTAGGTGGTGGACAAAATAACAGAAAAACTGTCTAATAATTGTAGTCCTGCTGTTAATATGTGAGCAAATCTTTTCTTCTTGTCCTTAGTTTAGGTTTTTATTAAGTTCTTTTTGGTGGATTGAAATATTCATTTGTTGTTTAATGTTGTAGTTTTATCTTTGTCTCGTCAGAAATTGTAATGTAGCTGCCTTGGCCAGGATGATGTTAAAAATAGGTTGGTAATTTTGAGGATCTTTTCCCTGGTTAACTAAAAATAATTGCAGTAGTGTGTGAAATACTTTAAATGAGGCAGGGGTGGTTCTAGGCGGTGGTGGGGGGAGGGCATGGCTGTGAATGATTTTTTTGTGCTCACATTTACAGCAAATCAGTGTTTCCGAACAACAAAAAAACATTGTAGTGTACCTGCGCAGCTTCAGAAACAGCAGGCACTGAGTCGACCAGCAGAAAGAATTACTCCCATTTGCCTTAATTTTTGTTTGAACAGAACTGATTGGATTTTTGTTCAAATTTGAAGTACATGTAAATATAAACCAACTTTATGTTACCTTTGTTGTGTTTGTTTCCACCACTAAAAATCTAGTTTAAAAAAAAAGGAAAGGAAATAACTTTAAAAGAAACAGAAAAAAACATTAGGAAATGCAGTGATTTGCTTTTTCAACCAAGAGTTAATAAGAAGATGAGATGAGGCGATTCATATATATTTAGTGTCTGTCCATAAACTGAAAAGCCAGAGTCGGCGGGGTGGGGGGGGGGGGGGGGGGGGGGGGTCTTGCATACAAGTAGGTGTTGCACAGCAAAATTGGATAGTACAGCAGAAAAAATGGTGTCTGGGTTTTCTATTTATGTTCGTCACAACACTTCCTCATTATGTAAACAGAGAACGTAACCTGGTTGCCAAAATTATTTGCAGTTACAGTTAAGAGCAGTAAAGTGAGTCAATTAGAAGCCACTAGCGGTGTAATTAATTTGGAAGGTTAGTTATTCAGAAAACACTGAGATCCTGGCTCTGACAAAGCTTTGGAGCACTGAACATCTGTCCTCGGACCAGCTTGTTTATCTTTGCAGAGTTTAAAACCCTCATCTGGCACTCTGAGGTTAGAGTCTAAAAATAAAATGGCACAGCCACAGCACGGCCCCTTGCGCTTAGATTACCACCCATCTTCTTCTCTTTCACATTAAAGAGTTGATTTTCCTGCTTGAATTACGATCCGCTCACACCACCATCTGCAAACACAACATCGTTCGTTTAAAAACAACTGAGGAAGAAGATTATTCTCGTCACAAAACTCTACATAATCAGTTTCAGTAATGTGACGCAAATGTAATTTTAGTCCCGTTAGAAACAAAACTTTATTAGGTTGCAAACTGTCAGTAACCAAACCAATAAGTGCATAGATATTCAGGCTGAGCTCTGGGGGTCAGCTGAGTGTTTCCACTAATCAAACAGATGCTGTGTAGGTTAATACTATTTTGTCAAAAGAAATGATTTGAAAGCTATCACAATAGCTTCCAGATCCTTCTCTTTTTCAGAATATTTTGGGAACTAAATTCTTTACCGTGTTGCAGAAATTCTTCTTTTCAATTCCTTAAAAATGTGTATGTTGACTATGACACATCTGAGCCATGTGCGGCAACTAGTCAAGTTTGTTAAAGTTTGTAAAACATTAGGAAATAGTCATAATTATATAGTTATGGACACCTCACCTCAACTTTTTCAAGTTAGGCAGTTATCCTTTTCCACCACTCTGTTAAAATATTTTTAATATAATACATACTTTTTCTTTATTCTCTTTGGTGAATATTCATGCACACTGTATATAGACATTGCATGGATTACTAAACAGGCCCAAAAGATGCGGGTCTCCTTTGGACCCTGAGGTTCTTGTGACAAAGAATGACCACAAAATATTCAAAATGAACATAAATAATTGAAAAAAGTGTGCACAGCAACTACAAAGGGACGTAAGACGCTGAAGAAAACCAAAGTGACCAAAAGAAGGTGAAAAACAGGGCTGTCCGTAGTTGTTCTTTTCTCTTTGTGTCTCTCTCAGTCTGGGTGTCCTGTACTGGGTTGGGGGGCTTCTACCTTTCTGTGGCCACGCAGTTTTAATCCACCTACTGTACACAGAGGAGCCCAAACACAATATGGACACAGATACAAACACTTAAAGTAATAGAAAATATAAATATAACATTCAAACTTAACTGCGACGTGTAGTTTTTAGAATATAATTGTATGTCATACTGAACAATTACTTGTGGAAAGAGTTCAGAAAATGTGTAAATTAGCTGAGTAAAAGTCTATGAATATATTTTTCAGTCGTCAAACAGTAAGATATCACTATAACACTATATAACGGCTCAGGCTGGCCACTAAGCCTCAGTGCGGCATCACATTATCAGTGATGATGATGAGGATGACGATGATGGTGGTGGTGGGGGTGGTGGTTGGGTGGTAGTGAGGTCTGCTTCACACTATGGCAGATGACAGCAGCTGCTCCCGGGGCTAACCTTGGTCCCGGATATTTCCGATGGCAGAGCTAAAATTATTTTCATGCCAGCAAATCCCTGCAGTGATTTGTTTGTTTGAAACACCGCAGACACTCTGACTTATCTCCAGCGGTGGATAAAATTCACACATGGTTTCATTGACTGAACTGACTGAATAAGCACTTTAGTATCAAGTTTAATTGAATGTTTGCCTAATTTAATCTCAGTATTTATTCCACCACTGAATAGTTGAGGCTTTGTGTCTTTTCTTTATGTTGGTCGCTGTGTAATGGTGTCTCCTCTTCCACTTGTTAGAAAATGGACTAAATTAAAATTGAGCTACATTGGCTGCTGGTAAGCAGCAAACATGTCGAAAGCAAGTTGCTTTAGGATTTCTATGATGATTTTTTTTATCACCTTCACCCTTATTTTAGTGTCTGTGTGAAACGGAAACAGAAACGCTGGCACAAATGTACTGATCCAGACCTTTGTGGTGCAGCATCTTGTATCATAGAGAGTTTCTAATGTACCAAGGTTAAACAGTTTCTGTTGCTGTTTCAGACGTTTTACAGTCGATTGCAACATCCCGTCTGTACCAGTGAGCCCCTCCTCTTCATACGACACCCACAACAGCTGCGTCCTGTGTGATTCCGTCTCCTGTCCATGTGTGGAGCCTAGTGACCAACCAGCCAATAGACGCTGTTTAAAAAGAGCTGAGTGCAGACACGGAGCGGATGAGGAGGGGTGGAAAGGAACGGAGAGAGTCATGTACACATTTGTGGTCTCTGATGTTTGAGCTCAGGCGAGTTTGAGCTGTTGGGGCTGGAAAGGTTTGCAAGGGATGACATCATGGATTGGAAAAAGAGCCATACCTGTTTAAATAAGGTTTTTGTATTGCCAGTGTAACGCTGAGTAAGAATTAGGTTTATCATCTGATGAATTAAGGGCTGTTTTTGCAGCTGATAGTGGCTCCAGAAGAAAAGTTTTTTGGATTTAACCACTAAAGAAGGTTGTTATCTGAGTCAGTTACCATGGTAACACATCCCGTAGCTACTGAGATCAGATCAGTCTGAACCAAAGTGGTGCTGATGATGGTAAAGCCCCAAAATGGTTTAGAACAATAACTTTTTCAGCTTCTGGGAAGAGGCTAAAAGCCGTACATCATATAATGGCTGCCAGGAATCGGACTCAGTTTCGGATCAGTTGGATGTAAACAGAAGAAAATAGAAACACTAGAGTTTTGTTACTAGATTGTAACAAAGTCATCCAAAGTAATTTTTCTCCTTCTTATTTATTTTTCTCCGTCTCTCCACCAGCTTTCAAACATGATTGCACTCCATTACAGGACGTCCTCTGCCCTGCTCTGCTCTACCTCCTGCTCTGCTGCAGTTTGCAGAGCTCGACACATTGCGATCATGAATAAGATTCCTGTTTCTGTGTGGGGGAGGTGCCGCAGCAAATGCCGACTACTGTTGTAAAGCACAAGCCCCGACCCTGAACTGAGCTTCATTTCTGCACAGCCTCGCAGGCCACACGCACACCTGCCATTCACATAGCTTGTCACGAACACAGAGAAAAGCTGTTTTGTGGTGTTGGTCAGGGATTTACCGAGTAATGGGCATCTGTCTGGACTTAGTGCCTCCTTCAGTGACCATGAAACAATAATAATGTGATTTAAAGTCTGAACAACACAGAGAGAAACAATGAAAGAAAAACAAAACAGCAGTATTTGCTCATTTCGTGTCTGCATGATCACTGTGTCTCTGTGTGGCCATTTTTGCATCTTTTGAATGTTCCATTGTGGTGGTTTTGCAGTATTTTGAAGTGGCCATTTTTCGCCAGGCTTATGGGCACTTCGAATCATTTTGGGTGTATTTTCAGATGTTTTGCATCTCCTCGTGGTCATTTTATGGACATTTGTCGTCTCTCTGGGATATTTTGCAGCAGGAGCCCACATTTAGATATCAAAAAACTGTCAAATGAAATTGACATGTTGCTATAAATAATGACAGTTTTCTTTTCCATTTTTAATTTTCTACTTACCTCCTCCTCGCTTATGTTTCTTTCTCCTCGCCCACTCTCTTTGGCTTGTCTGGACACACTGTTGACAGTACATATCACAACTACCAGCACATAATTTCAATAATAATACATATAATGTTTATGTACAGGACACTTATCAAAACCAGAGATTACAAATTGCTCTGCAAGGACAAGAACAAAAAGAAACACCTAAGATGCAAAGACTAGTTCATTACCATTTTTTAATTGTTATTTTTGTGAACTCTTTTTGTGAACAATTTGTGTTTCCACCTTGCAAACAATTTCCTTTTCTTTCAGGTGCTGTGTGCTGTGTTAAAGTGTGAACCCACCAACGAAATCCCACATCTTCACGCACTGTCATACTGAAGACAAAGCAGCAAGAACATCGAGCCAAAAGTGCAGATCGTTTGTGAAGTAAACCAGTTTCCCTCAGCAAAGAGGCCACATCCAGTTAATTGCATCTAGCCGTTCATTTACTGAAGAACTTCAGCGGAGAAACCATGGCCCCTAAGAAGAAGACCTCCCGACAGAAGAAGCCGGCCGGGGAAACCATCTCTCAGGTCGTCGTCGAAGCCCCGGCCCCACTGAAGATAGAGAGTCGTGGTGACGGTGTGGTGGTGGTGGAGAGCGGGGTGAAGAAGATCGAGCAGATGGCGGCGCTGGACATCGCTCAGCTGAACAGCCTCAACCTGCCTCTGCCTCCACCCATCCTCAAGCCCGGGGAGAGAGGCCTCGGCCTGGGCAGCGAGCTGACACGACCCCTGCACGGCAACGCCCTGCTGGAGGAGCTCAGCAAGATGCGTCAGGAGAAGTAAGTTCTGTCATTCAGAATTCAGAATTGCTTGTCTTTGATTCCTGATCACACCGTGCATAAGGCCCAGTGTCCTGTGGGGAACCAGCTGCAATAAGCCTCCTGCTGTTTTCAGATACAGCTGATAACTTTCTGCCACCCTCCTGGTGCTTTTTTCCTCAGGTTCCTGACTGACCTGGAGTTGGCCTGCAAGTCGAAAGCCTTTGATGTCCACAAGCTGGTCATCTCCTCAGTCAGTCAGTACTTCAGGGAGATTCTGGCCAAAGACCCCGGCATGAAGCGGCTGGAGCTCCCCTCCCTCTCTCCTCTGGGTATCTGCACATCTTTTACTAGGTGAACGCTACTACAAAAATATTCTTTAACAAGTATAAATGCTGCATCTCCCCTCTTCCCGTAGGCCTGGCCAATGTCATTACCTTCGCCTATCTAGGCCGTGTCCACATGTCCCTCTACACCATCGGCTGCACTGTCTCTGCTGCTGCCACCCTGCAGATCCCTCAGCTCCTCAAGATGTGCATGGACTTCCTGCTGGCCGAGCTCAATGTCCAGACCTGCGTCTACATCTGGAACATCGCCGCCGCCTACGGTCTGTTGCCCCTGTGTGACGCCGCCCGCCGCTTCGTCCTGGAAAACTTTGTGCAATTCGCTGAGACGCCACTGTTCACGCAGCTGACGCTGGAGCAGATCTCTGCCTTCCTGCAGGACGACTCACTTGTGTTGCCTTCAGAGGTCACGGCTTTCCAGGTCAGAAGTCATATTCTTCTTAAAGAATTAGGCTGGTGATTTTCTGCATTTATATTTAATTTTTAATTTCTGAAACCAAAACAACCACAAACCCCTAATCAGGTTCTAATGGGATAGGACAGGCAGTCTGAGTTTTAAAATTCATGTCATTAAGCGCAAAGCTACCATTTAGTCCACCATTACCTAAAGTAGATTTTAACCTAAATTCAACTCACAAGCTTCTTGACAATCTTCACATCTCATGTCTAAACCGAGGAGAACTGCCAGGTCTTCTAGGAGGCCCCACCCCCATCCATCTATTTCCATTCAGACCTAAAAGCAGACCCCAGACCAGCTGTTCAGAGGCCCAAACTGATCCATGAAGCCAAGCTGAAGATCGGCTGTTAGCAGAAAAACACCAAATATAACTCACACTGTATATAAGAAGGGGGCTCGTTTATTAATATGCAACTCCATTACTGACTAAAAAAAATTCAGGCAGCAGGGGGGAGGGAGGAAGTGATAGGTGTATTTATAAACTGGACCAAATGTGAGTCTGTCAGATCCTGATCGAATACAAGTCGGTTTCATTTTGTCAAGTCCAGCCTTGTTTTTAGTTCTCTTGGAACTCTTTTTATAATATGGCTAAAATATGTTTTAGATGGTTGCTGGGCTCGAAATCAAAATGAGCATATCTTAAAAATAATTCAGTTTATGTTTGGCATGTTGTCTTTGGGTGACTTTTGAAAATCATTCTCTTTTCGTCACATTTGTTCAGTGTCCCAACTTCTCTGCAAACGTCTCTCCCTCTCTGCAGTTGGCCATGAAGTGGCTCGACTTCGACGCCGCGCGTCAGCCTCACGCGGCAGAGCTCCTGTCCCACGTTCGCTTTGAGACGATCCCGGCCTCCGAGCTGGTGAGCCAGATCCAGCCGGTGCCCCGGATGATGCTGGACCCTCAGTGTCACCGCCTGCTGGTGGACGCCATGAACTACCACCTGCTGCCCTACCAGCAGAACACCCTGCAGTCCCGGCGCACGCACGTCCGAGCCGGTCAGCAGACCCTGCTCACCATCGGAGGGCGTCCGTCGCTCACTGAGAGAGCGCTCAGCCGCGAGGTCGGTGCTTGGAAGAGTGTAGGTGTAGTTTTTATAAGTCTCTAACACAACGGCAGATACAGATGGGAAAATATAGATGTACAATCTGGGAAACAACACTTAGGAAAGTGGTTGTCGGAGTTAATAAAGAAATAGTAATGTTGTTCACTGGGAATAAACAATAATGGAATTTGAAGGCACTTTTCAATTTTTGCTGATAATTCTTTTGGAACCAGGTACAATTTCCTTCACTCAGCCTGTCAGGCCAAAACCAGGGCTAAGAAGATCCTTTAATGCTGAGAGTGACCTACAGTGGCTGAACTTTTGACGAAATGAGCTCCACTAGATGTTGGCAGCTGGACAGTCACAGGGCAGAGTAGAGAGACTGTCTGAGGACATTGTAGTTAGTTAATTGAAGTGAGACAACAGGGAAATTTAATGCGAACGTGGCTGAAAATGGGCCTCCGTTCCAACCTAGGACACCCAGACTGAAAGACAAACAAAAGGACCATAAACGTGGCTGTCACGTTATTTCTTGGCAGGTTGTATTTATTTATTTTTTGTAACTTTTCAACTGTTTGTGGTCCTTTTCCAACGCTTTGTGATGTTTGTGTCTCTTTGGCCATTTTGAAGCTATTTTACATGAAACAAAGCTCTTTCACTAATGAAATCATATCACACTGTTGGTAAAAAATTCACTCACTGACCTTTAACCCCTGTGCCCAGGTGCTGTGGAGGGACTCGCGTGAAGGAGGGGCCACCTGGCGTCACCTCAGCCAGCTGCCCGCGAAGAGTTTCAACCAGTGTGTGGCTGTGATGGACGGGTTTCTGTACGTGGCCGGAGGAGAGGACCAGAATGACGCCCGTAACCAGGCCAAACATGCCGTGAGCACCCTCAGCAGGTGAGACCAGAGGACCAGCTCATACATGAAACATGTGACATACTAATGTTTCCTTTATTGAGTGGTTAAAAATCACTCAGTAATGCGCTTGTGCTGCCACCTTGTGAAGACTTTCATGTTGATGGTTTTCTCCAGCATGAGCCTGTCTTTAGCTCCTGGATCCAACAGAAAGGAAAGTTAAAGGACACTTTAGATAAAATGACTCACAGATAAAAATCTGTGACCACAACAAGTTTAGTCATCACAGATGACTAAACTTTTTTCTAAGTAGTACTAATGCATAAACCAGCTGATTAGCACAGGTAATCACCTGGTTTAGTGCTATTTCATATTGATCAATACAGCACCAAAAAAGGGTTCCAGTCTTGATGCCAGACTCTGGAGGAGATGTGGTGAAGCTGACTGTGGCCCCCAGTAGCCAGAAGGGGCCCCACTTGGCATTTTTTAGCAGCAGCAGTTCGATTTTATGTGTGTCATTGTAATATGTGCCAATTGCCCCCAACAGATATGACCCTCGCTTCAACACCTGGCTCCACCTGGCCAGCATGCGTCAGCGCCGCACCCACTTCTCTCTGGCTGCCAGCAACGGCCGCCTGTTTGCCATCGGTGGACGCAACGTGGAGGGTCTGCTGGCCACCACGGAGAGCTACCTGCCCTCCTCCAACACCTGGCAGATGCGTGCTCCCATGGATGTTCCCCGCTGTTGCCACGCCAGTGCCACGCTGCCAACTGGAGACATCCTGGTGACCGGCGGCTACATCAACTGCGCCTACTCCCGCTCGGTGGCGTGCTACAATGTGGAGACTGACACGTGGACCGAAAAGGCCTTCATGGAGACCCCCCGCGGCTGGCATTGCTCTGCCACCCTCGGAGGCAAGGTGTACGTGGTGGGAGGAAGCCAGCTGGGGCCCGGTGGAGAGCGGGTGGATGTGCTTTCTGTGGAGGTCTTCACTCCTGAGAGTGGAATGTGGAGCCGGGCTGCGCCTCTCCTGCTTGGAGTGAGCACTGCTGGTCTGTCCACACTGGCTGACAAGCTGTACCTGCTGGGCGGCTGGAACGAGGCGGAGAAGCGCTACAAGGCGGCTGTCCAGAAGTACGATCCAGCTACAGACAGCTGGTCCATGGCAGAGGACCTGCCCGAGCCAACAGTGGGGGTCTCCTGCTGTACCCTGACCCTCCCACACCGCCACGCGCCACGCCGGCAGCAGCACCGCAACACCCCGGGCCATGAAGAACAGCAGCAGGCCGTGAAGAACCGGAGCAGAGAGAGCAGCCTGGCTCCATCACAGATCATCACAACATAGAGGGACAGCGAGGGAGGGACTAAAGGAGAGGAAGGATGGTTTAACCTCTGGAGAGCATCTGGATTAGGGCTGGAAATAACAATTATTGGCACTATCGCTTCATTTGTTGAAAAAAAACAAGTGTAAAAATACTCGGCAAGATGACATCTTCAAAATTCTTCTCTTATCAGTAAAAAAACAAAAACAAACAAAAAAAGTGAGCAAATTCTAATCTGACACGCAGCCCGAAACCAGAGAATGTTTTTGACCGTTTCACCAGAGAATCAATGGATTAAATCAAATTAGATATCAAAATACATGCAGATGTTTCAAGAGAATTTCTGCTCTAATCTGGGTCATGTCTGCTCTTTTATTCTGTTCATATCTGTGTGAAAACGTTACAGTAGCTTATCTAGCCATCAAAGGTCTACTTTAATTGTTCAACTAAAATGCCCTTATTACACACCGCTGCTGCAGGAACAACTGCGGTGCATTCCTTTCAGTCAGTAAGAGCATAAATAAAGAGTAAGATTAAACAGCAGCAAGCTTTAGATAATAAATAATAAGTGACATTTACTATTAGGGGCCAAACAGGACTGATTACAATGATACTTTTATCACATAGAGTCAGAAAACTGCTTATAATCCTATAACCACAGTAAATATCCACCTAAATGTTTCTATCATTAGCCATCATAAGCTACTGGTTATATTTAACCTTTTATAGTTCATAAGTTAAGAAGCCTGTTTTACGAATTTAACTTATTTAAGAAGAAGAATGTGATAGATTTAGAAAGTTTCTCATTGTCACTTTTGCTGGTCAAAACAATGCAATTGTCCAAAGATTTACACAATTGAGATGACGCATTGATATTGATGGGGTGATTAATGGTTCCCAAAAACATTCTGCTCCAGTCTTTTTAGGAAAGAATTTTAATTAGATTTTAAGAAACAAGCAGCTGCAGACTCCAGTAAATTATATGTGCTGACAGACAGAAAAGAGGGCCTGCATGATCCAAAGTGGTCTCAGGAGGTTTTACAGTGCTGGAAAACAGATGAGTAAAAAGGTGGATAATGGTAAAAAGTGGAGGAGGCAAAGGTAGAGAGGCAGAGGACGGAGGAGGGTGATTGATGAAAGACGGAACCATTGGCTGTCTGTGCTTGAGCTGCTTTGGATTCGAACAACTGTTAATCCACTGGCAGTTTGTGTACAAAGATGTATCAAAGTGTGTGATGTGCAGTTGTTGATGTGAGTGTGTGTGTGTGTGTAGCAGAGAGAGAACCGAGTGAATGACTGGAGTGTGTAGGTGCTGCAGCAAAGCAGCCATTTCTGACAAAATCTACAGTATCAGCAGCAAACTTTAAAAAAGAAAAGTGCAGAACGTGGATGTGTTCGAAGTAGTTTAGTTTATATGTGACAATAGTAATTTAAAATTGATTTTGTAAGTGCAATAGACAGGGACGATTAAAAGGAAATGTAAGAGGACTGCAGTGTAAAATCCACACAAGTGACATTTGTAGGTGATATATTTAAAGAAAAAAAAAAAAAGGGTTAAAAACACTTGACAAAAAGGCATCAGCCTTAAAATGTTTAATAAATGTTTTACAAATCTGAAAAATGTAGAAAAAAATCAAATGTGATGAAATTTTTTTTTAAAGCATTCACCAGCTTCATGCATTTAATTTTTACTAAAACAAAACCCGTTCAACTGAAGAACCAGTGAGACCCCAGCAGTTAATATGAGATACAATGGGGCTAATATGGCTCATTTGATTGGCCCAATCCCTCTGTATTTGACTCCTGCCTGATACTGGATGAGCTCTGTGCTGGTGGTTTCTGCGGGGTTTTAATGAATAAAGCGAATATGATCAAAAACATATCGGTTTTCCGCCTCCTGATTTATTTTAATACAGATTGTTTAGCTATGAAATGTAGTCCAACATCAGAAAGTGTAATAAAACAAGCAGATGTTGTTTGAAACTTTAGCAATTTAATGGACTGTTTATGGACAGAGTACAAAAACACAACTGAGGCCTAATTTTAAATTATCTCATAGTAACGATAGTGTTCCATGTTTGAAATTGCTTTTTTAAGTTTTAGTTTGCAGTTTTTACATCACCCTGTACAAACATACTAATTTAAAGGGTATTTTGAATCTTAAAAACACTCTTAAGCTGATACACAATCTGCCAGTGCAATATGAAACACTGCTTCATGAATGGATCTCAGAAGTCATGGATTGCAAAACCCTGCAAACTGAATCAAAGTAAATCCAAGAGTTTAATCATTTCTTAGTCAGAAATGCCTTCATGCTGTCCCTCTGTTCCACAGAAAAGGGCACCCAAATAAGATGAAGACCGTTCTGGAACTAGATTACATCTGTCCACGAGTAGACTATTCAGGACTGCTGCAAAACATAACAGTGCCTCCATGTGCTGAGGAAGCTAAGGGTCTTCCAAGTCATCAAGGACATTTTAGGTTTGGGTTTACAGAGCAGTAATCGAATCAATCCTCATCTTCAATATTACAACCTGGTATGATGTTCTTACCATAAATAAAAGCAAACTTTCCCAGAAACAAACATAATTCATACAAATAACCAGCAACATAACAGGATCACCTGACTCATCTATCTGAACTTTATAGCTGCCCGGTGGAGAAGAAAGCAACTGAAAATACTAAGGACCCCCCCCACCCACTTTGTTCCTTCACATTACTGCCATCAGGCAGACATTAGAAAGTCCCAGTGGCCCATAAAATCATCTACAAGAAATCTACCACCACCAGTGCAATAACTATTCTAAATAGCAAAAAAAATAATAATAAAGTTTTATCTGGTTGTTTTTACTATGTTGTTTTAACTGTGTCAACTGTATTTGTTATTGTAAGTAGTACATGTGAATTTTGGAGCCCGTCAAACAGGAGTTTCTGTCTGTGGTTGGCACAGCAATAAAGCAGATCTTATCTTAAAATCTCAGATTTGCCAGACAACAGGGATCCTGAGTCAGCAAATCAGATGTGCCTCAAGAGGGTCAGGGTTTAGGAAAATAAAATAAATAAAAGAAAGAAAGAACCAACCATTAGGGCTTACGAATGATGTTAAAACTAAATGGGGGGCACAAAATCCAATCCACCTGAAAAATACCACTGTCAAAAAAAAACAACAACACCTTTTTAACACTAACATTACTAATTGCCAGTACGACATAAATACTTTAAGGTGCACCATCGTTTTTAATGTTGCAGGTCCTTTACCAGTCCAGATTTAAGTAAACATACTTGAATATCAGATCCTGTAGAAAATTAACAGTTCTGGGCTACAAATGTCTTGTGACGGTTCTAAAAAGAAGAAAGTTGCATTTTAACATTTAACATCTTGGTAACTCAGCCTCTTATCTGGTTTAGACCCAGATTTTAACCAACGTACCCTTAACTGAGACACTTGAGACAGTAACAACACAAGACAAAGAAAACATTTTTTCCCAATTTATTACTTTGTTACAAACAAGATCAAAAGATCTTCCTTTACTTTCCGGGGAGGATGATGCCATCATACTAGAAATGGGAAAGAAGGAAAAGTTGAGGTCAAACATTACGATTGAGTTTTACAACAAATTAAAATGCAACATCACAGGCTCCTACACGTTCACATTACAAAGCATTTCAGCTGCAGAGGGGCAGAGCTGGAAATGCAAGAATTAACATTCAATAGTCAAGAAAATCTGACCACACCACTGAGAGTTAAATAGCCCTGCAATAATTTAAAGATAAAGGCTAATAATCAGCAGCTGCATGAAGCTGATAATCAATCTCATCTCCACAGAGTTAGCTTGTATTCTTCCCACAAGGTCACATGCAGATTTCACAGAGCAGTCACCAATGGCTCAACAGTGTCTACTGGCATTATTTGACCTCATCTTTCAAAAGAATTTGGAGTATACACAGTCCCTCAATTTTATACTATACAATTTTTTACTCTTTAAGCTCTATAGGGTGGAGCTTTTAGTTGCTGTTTACCTAAAGTACGCACAGACAACGGCAGCTTCTTGACATAATTCTTTGTGGAGAACATCAAAGGTTTGCCACTAGAGGGCAGACTCAGGCCTAGTCACATTTGAAAACACTTCACATCAACTTATGCTTTTCCACAGCATAAAGAAAAGCAATGAATACACTCAAAGGGGTTAATTTTTAAGATCAATGAGAATAAAACTGCATAAACAACAGGTATGTATATATGAGTAGTTGTGGACGGGCTCAGATAGTTATTGTCCCTTTTAACTTTACATTAACATTGTATTTTGGAGTTGCTTAGCCAACATTGAACTGTCCCACTAACAGTATGTGGCATGGATATGAATGCATGACACATGATGAGGGCACCATTTTACAAGAAGTATATCTCCAACCCAAAGCATCTGGCAGATGCAGTTCCAGTAATTTAAAGCAAAAAGCTGCGGTGACTAGGTTTGCATTGTAATCAAACAGTTTTTTTATTTTTTTTTATTTTAGAGATGTGATCTAAAATATTAACTCTGAAATGTCTGATGCACAATTTTGAACTTTAGGATACTAATGAAATCCCTGCATGTACTCACTTTCTGCTGGAACCAGCGCATGGCCTCCTCTTTGCGGATGCGGTGCTTGAAACCGATGCGGCCTCTTTTCCGCTTCTTGTCGGCAATGCTGAAGCCGGGTCTGCCCAGAACCTGAACACAAAGACAAAACAGAGACACTAATTAGTCGACAGTCAGTATGAGCTTTAGAGAGACAATCCCACAAAATTCTAGGATTTAAATCCAGTAAAACAGTCCAGTGTTCATTCTTGACACTGCACAAAGTCAAGTGACATGTATGTTACAATCGGATGCAGAGAAAACGCAGTTATATTTTACATGTTTATTCTCAGCATTTGTAGCTCTGATACTCAATTGCTGTTTTCCATTTGAGCCAGAGGTGGTAGAAGTACACAAATTCAATGCTTAAGTAAAAGTCCACATATTTGCCTTAAAAAAAACAAACACTCCACTATAAGAAACGTACAACTTCAAATTCTTTACCCAAGTTGAACAAAAAGTATGTCTAAAAATTAATGTATAATTTAATGTACCCTACTAAGATTTATTATAAACAGTATTAAATATGATGCTGTTTTTATAGATCAAGTCCCATCCAGAGTTATTTGACAAACCCAATAAAAGTAAAAATGATAATGATGATGAGTAATTAATGAAAAATGAGGGCCGTAGGGTTGGTTGGTAATTCTTCAACAAGATTTTGACCATTTTATAAACTGACAGGTCAATTAAGGATAAATCTTAATTTATTAGTACAATATATTTGTATTAGGAATCATCACCTTCAAAAAAGCAACTCAAACTGCAAAAGAATTGTATTGGAGTAAAAGTAAAAGTAGCCTAAATGGAAATACTCCAGTAAAGCCAGTAAACCTGATTTTAGATAAGCTGATGAGTCAATGAAATTTAAAAAAAAAATAAAATAAATCATCTTCTGTCAACTAAATTGTTCACTTAGTTCTGAAAGTGAACCGTAAACTCGCTACAAAAACTGGCACTAAACTATCAAAGCAGCTGCAAACTCAGACTACACCAAGTGCCAGCAAAATAAATGTTAATCACAAATTCAAGCACCCACTACAAACAGCACCTTGCCTGTCTTAAGCACCCGCTGCAAAGTGACAAACGTTTCAAAACGGAAAGATTGCCTGGGTCACATTACACGATTTAAACCCGATAACATCAGGCCGACCTGTTATGACGGGCACGTGATAAATGTTGAAGCCACCAACTGGAATTCCAACCAAGAAAATGTTTATAGGGCTTCAGTAACAACGCCTCAGCATTTTTGACATGTCCTCAGGACAGGTAGTATCATACACAGGTATTAAGGCATTCTACATATATTCTTGCTTCCCAGTGTTAATTTCCCCCCCTCAATGATCTGTCCAGTACCAGCATGTGGGATGTCTTACCCATGTCCAGATCGCAGTATGAATTCATGAGTCTACAAGCACCTAATGTGGCACAAAGTGATCAGACACATCATGTGGTCTAAACTTTACCCCGAGAGTGACACCTGATTACAATACATATAAATCCTGTTTATGAAAACATTACGCCAAATCAAATAAACACGTTTTTACTGCCAGCAATGTCCTGTACACAACCGTTTCACATTACAGGCAAATTCTGTTAGGGTACATTAAAACAACAAAGCCAGCTCTATACACATCAAAGATTTTATGTGACTTACCACGTAAAAGTCCAGTCCGTAGATGCCGATACTAGGGTCGTACTTGATGCCCAGGTCAATGTGCTCCTGAATGCCAAAGCCGAAGTTTCCAGTATCAGAGAAGTTGTTCTTTCTCAACTCATACTCACGCACCTGGTAGGTAAGATAAGAAGTGTGTTTGACAGTGTCTTTGTACCATTTAACTAACATTTAGCTCATTTGATGATTTCAGGGTTGTTCATTACATTTATGTTCATAATCAGTTAAAAATATTACATTTTGTACTTGACATTAACAGTGATACAGAAAACAGAAACATTACTTTTAGGCATTCCCAATTTTCAGATTTTATAAAAATCTACAGCAACTCAATTCCAGCTCTTCACATCTCTTATGTGAAAGCATGACACTGTGCAGAGCCTAATCTTTAAAAAGGTTGCACTGCTGTTTTACAACCACTTTTCTATTTATGAATGAATTTATGCAAGTGTGAGAAACTGATTTTACTTTTTTTTCCACCTGTGACATTTTAAATTTGAGTAGTTTGACTTTCTTACCTTGAGCCCTTTCTCCAGGATCTCCTCTGCTTTGGCTCCACGGACGGTGCAATGGACAGCAATCTTTTCATTTCTGCGGATACCGAAGGATCTCACAGTATAGCGGGCTGCAGAGAGAATAAGGAAAACCCTAAACTTTTAACAAAGCCTTCTGAAACATTACCTGCAACAGCATTTAACCCTCATTGGAGTCGGTTTCTTGATCTATTATTCAGTTTATAACAACAACTCCATAGGAGCGCTCAATACATTTCTTTTCAGATAAATATAGCAAGATAAAAAACAACATTCAACCCACAAAGATATTTTGAAACCCAGCCTCCACCAGGTTATCTTGGATGCCTACCAGGTGGCAGGCTGTATGTGCTCAACTGTTTAAAAGCATCTAAACTACAAATTCGCTCTTGGAAATGCACCGAACAAGCATCCACGTACCTTTTCTTGCATGCACAGCAACCATGTCAACAACACTCACCCTTGGAGAAGACAGGGGTCTGTCCTGTGAGCTGCTCCAGCACTTTAGCGGCTCGGGTCAGTCTGTCTCCACTCTCACCGACGCAGATGTTCAGGCAGAGCTTGCGGATGCGAAGCTCTCTCATAGGGTTCTCCTTCTTCTCACCCTGGTCCTGGAACACATGTAACACCACAAGGGTTTTACAACTTTAAAGCACACAAGAAATGGAAAACAGCCCACCACACAGCGTCCTGATAAACCCTGATACCTTGTCAATTTCTGCAGCCATGTTGAGTTACTAGTGTTAACCTGCTAACGTGCTAGCACCGGAAAACAGCCTTTACTGACAACAGATCCTTTACGGTAAATTCTGGTTTAAGTGTTAACGCTCACAAATCAATCATGCCCACAAAGGCCCCGAGTCCGTACACTGCACCTCTCAGTCTGAACTCAACTCTTTAAGAGTTTCGGAGTAACACACACGCCGGCAGGCGGACATGTCCGTACATATCCCCACTGCTCCTGACATTAGCATTAACGGAGCTTACATGCGTTTCCTGGAAATATAAACAACCCTTAACAACTTACATACAGATAAATTAAAAAACAATGCCTGCTGAAAATGTAAGCGTAATCCGATCACTTCAATGTCGTTTTTAATGACAGCATTTAATTTAAAAGTACAGGGAGGTTCTGTATTTCAAAACGTTAGCATGTTAGCATCACTTGATTTTCAACTTTAATACCATTGCTTAACATTTATTGAAGAAATAAGACTCTAGTTTTAGACTTCTTAAGGGAGTCTAAACAGTTATACATAAAACACTGGTCAGAATCACTCTACAGCTTCGATGATTGTGGATTTCAACTGTAACTTCACATTTGACCGCCAGCATACGACGTGAGACACTACTCACCGCCATGTTGGATCACTTGAAGAGGACGTTTCGTTTCCGGCGAGAAACATTTATAGCCCTGTGTTCCCTTGAAATAGAAGCGGGTAAACGTCGCGCAACGAGGGTTCCGTTTTTCCCACTAATATAAAAATATTAAAAATATTTTATTTCTTCATCGTTAAGATTTATATATTTCCTACATTTTTCAACTTTTACTTTGAAATCAAAATTTTTCTGGCTTTCAATGTAAAATCAGACAATCCGCCGATTTGGAGATTAGAAGATTTGATTCATTTTGAGTTGAGGTTCTAGTTATTAGTTGTTTAGATTAAATGCTCTTGACACTTAAGCTTAACAATCAAACCTAGACCCAAGCACAGTTATAACTAATTTGAGAGCCTTACTCTTAGCCTTTCACACTCTTGATAGATTTTTCAGATTTTCTATCCGATTTAGTGCTTTGTACAGATACAGTCATTATAGTGGGTGATTTTAACATGTGTGTAGATGTTCACAGCAATTGCCTCAACCCTGTATTTAATTCGTTATTAGAGTGAGTTGTTTCATCCCAAACTGTAAGTAAACACACCCAGTTCTTACGTACAACATTGAAATTGACAAAAAAAAAATTGCTTAAAGCAGGCGTCACGTGTAAAGTTATAAAGGAAGTGACGTTCCCATCATTTAGAAGAATCTCTTTTAGCCTGGAAAAACATAGAAAAGCCCTCTGTGATGCCACAAGAGCATATTATTCATCACTAATAAAGGACAAAATGCTGTGGTCATTGGTGTCAAATGCAGCACTGAGGTCTAGTAGGACAAGTATAGACACAAGTCTAAAGTCCTGGATGTCCTATAATGTCCTACTTCTAAATTCAGACAAAACTTAAACTATTGTATTTGGGCCAAAAAATATGAGAAATATGCTGTCTAACAATATAATTACTTTAGATGGCATAACGTTGGCCTCCAGTACTGCTGTGAGAAACCTTGGAGTTATCTTCGACCAGGATTTGTCCTTTACCTCGCACATGAAATAAATCTCTAGAACAGCCTTCTTTCATCTACGCAACATAGCCAAAATTAGGATCATCCTGTCCCAAAGTGATTCTGAAAACTAGTCCTTGCAGTTGTTACTTCCAGGTTCGACTACTGTAATTCCCTACTCTTGGAGTGTCCTAATAACTCAAGAAGCCTTCCATACTCAAACATTCTGCAGCAAGAATACTGACTGACATTATCACATTTCTCCTTCATTTGCTTCTTTCCATTGGCTTCCCGTAAATCTAGATTAGAATTTAAAACCCTCCTCCTTACATACAAAGCTCTTAATGGTCAAGCTCCATCATATCTAAAAGGCTTCACAGTACCATATCGTCCGATTAGACCACTTCGATCCCAGAATGCAGACAATTCTAGAAGGGGAGGCAAAGCCTTTAGCCATCAAGCCCCTGTCCTGTGGAATCGACTCTCATTCCAGACTCAGGGGGCAGACACTTTCTCTACTTTTAAGACTAGGCTTAAAACCATCCTTTTTAATAAAGATTATAGTCAGTCAACCTGAACTAGCTCTTAGTTATGATGCTAGTTATGACCCCCCCCCCCCCCCCCGAAGTGCAATGAGCTCCGCTCTTCTGTCTTCTCTCTATACATTTATATGACACGACTGAATGAAATTAACTTTGTTTTGCCCTTTTCTTTTCTCGCTCCACTTTCCAATCAGCCCAACCAATCAAGGTGGATGGCAACCCATTCTGAACCTGGTTCTGCTGGAGGTTTCTTCCATTGAAGGGAGTTTTTCCTCTCCACGTTTGCCCAGGGCTTCCGCTACATAATTGTAATATTATGTGAAGTGCCTTGAGATTACTTTGTTCTGAATTGGCGCTATATAAATAAAGTTGAATTGAATTACATAAATCCTGTTGATGTGCCTTATTTTTAGCCTTGTTCACACTAACAAGATCAGACAACAAGATATTGGGTTTCATTTAAGGTCATTGTTTCATTAAGAAAATGTATTATACTCTTATCTTACTGTACATAGAATTAACATAGTACATAAAAATTTACAGTAGCAAAACAAAGAAATGCAATTTAAAAAATGTAAAACACATTTCGAAAACAATCTGAATAAAGGTGACATCAGATTGTTGTTCTTAAATCATCAGTGTAAGAATTGTAAAACTACAAGCAACAAGTCTTGACACATTGTTTTTTTGATACAATCTGTAGTAAGCGAAACATGATTTTTAAAAGTTGTTATACTACTTTAAGATTACCATGGATAACAGGATATGTGATACTTATGACTATGACTTATATTACGTAGTTTAAGTAATTTTTATATACTTTATTCAGCCTTTATGATCACTTCCGGTTACCTTCATGAGAAGTGTGACACAAATCAAAACCACCAAACCACTAGCACCAAACACTAGGAGTAATTTATTCGTAAATCCAGGGTGCAAAGAGTCAGCTGCAGGCTGCTTAATTGACTGTCTCGTGCTGACTTCTGCCGGAGGACTCAGTGGTCTCAGTGGCGAGACGGGAGCTGGGGGCTTCAGCAGGGGCAGGCCCTCCCTCTTCTGCTCCTCCAGGGCTTTGACAAGGAAAGTTAGCTTTCTGCGGGAGAAGGAGGTAGAGGAGAAGAGGTTGCATTGGGGGACAAAGAAGTGAGGAAGCAACCCAGTGCGAGCATGGCCCTCGAAAGCTTCAAGGAGGTGCAGGAAGCAAGTAGGGAGGTGCTGACAAGCCCAGCAGGAATCGCTGAACCTGACAGATGAGATGCATGGAAAAGGTAAAAAGAAAAGATGAGAAATGCTGCAAAATCATGAAACTGAAAAGTTTCTATCACAACTTTCACACAACTATTTTTTTCACATCCACTGATTAATTTTTAAGTGTCAATAATCAGACTATGGTAAAAAGGTGATTCCTTTAAATTATTTAAGCATGGACTGTTTGTTTGAGGTGGTTTTATGTCTCTATAATTTATTTTTTGGTCATTTTGTGTTTATGTCCCATTTTAGTTGTTTAGTGTCAGGCTAAGGATGCGGAAGAGCACCTGGTGGAGAGCATGTGGAGGAAGGTGGTCTTCCCGTGGTAGGAACAGAGGTCATCAAGCTCTTTGGGAAAACGTTGTTTCAGACCCTCGATCAGAGATTTGAGGAGCATTAAGCACTGCTTCCTGTGAGAGAGATTAAATTAGTTATTCTCCTCCATCCTCCTGTCACTCTCTCCTCTCCTTTCACTTCAAAATTGTAACTACTGTATGACATAATCTCTGTGTGTTTTCTCCCGTAGTTGTCTTTCTCCTTCTCTGTCTCCCTCTCGTTGTTGTTGAATTGAATTGAATTTGTTATAAGCTTTTAATATGAAAAGTATTGGCTCAGCTCTAGTTTACCTGCTGTGCCTGCTCAGCACCTAAAGCCGCCATGATATTTAGATAAACAAAGAGCTTGCTTATTAGTGACGTCATGGTTGAAGCAGATGACTCAACACAGCATCAACTGCATTTCACCACAAAGAAAATCTGGTATTTTCCCAAACAAAGTTTGAATTGTGTATCCGAGAGCAGTAGTTTTGAATAAAGGATATATTGATGGTGCTGCCACAGTATTTGTTGAAAAAGAGAAAGAAAAATGGACCACTGGGGTCAGACGGGAAAAAGGCATTAGACACTTCTTCAGAGGTCCCTCAGATTAAAAGAGACACACAATAACTAATTCATCCACAGTTATTTAACAAAATAGCGGTAATATCAGCACAAAACATACACTTAGGTTTAGGTAAAGTTCAGGAAGGTGCTGAGGATTGGACGGAATCAGGAAGAGGGTTATACACACATCAGAAAGTAAGAAAACAAAATCACAGTGTGAGTGTTTTTTAAAAGCTGTCTTACCGGCAGCATTTGGAACCATTGCTCTCACAGCATGTTTTCGAGTTGCCATGACACGTTATTATTTTCTTCTCAATAAGGGAGAAAGAAATCCTCCAGCTCTCTGAAAAAGAACATAATCAAAAAAGATGTGATAATTTCACTTGACATGATCCACTTCTTGGTCTTTGTTTTCTTTGTTTGCCTTTTTCTGCCCTTTGCCTGGTTTTACATACACACACAACCCTCACTCTGACACACACACACACACACACACACACACACACACTGCAGCCTGCAGTAAATTGTTGTGTAGTAAAAGTATAAAGTCAAATGGAAATACTCAAGGAAAGTACCTTGAAATTGTACTACCTTAACAAATGTACTTAGATCCTTTCCACCACTGCTAACATGAAGTTTACACAAGCAACAGAAATAATCTCAGTGCCTGCAGAAATTCACAATGCTGTGATTGCACAATTTATTCAACCAATTAAATTAATTCTGCAGGACTTTGCCATTTAAAACATTAAAACACTGCAACATGCGTCGCAATATTTTAGAAAAGCTATTGCAAAATCATGCTGCAGCAATCACAAAAATGTCAGTGAAATCCTGAACAGACTGATCAAAAATGAATTTATTGTTAATCATTTAAGATTTGCGCACTGTCAGTGTTTGAAATTTCTCTCACCTTTGGCGTCTTCACTGAGGTTTTGACCTTTGAGCCTCTTCGGGACAAAGAAACAGGGTAAGCTCCTGATTTCTTGCCAACCCTTTTTTCCCAGCCAGTTTTCCACATCTGGGCCGTTCCGGGCAGGGTTCGGCCAGCTCTTACAGGACTTGCTCTACACAGGGAAACATAGACAGATGCTAAGCAATGACAATAACCCCATCTATTCCTCCCATTAACAGCGTTATATGTATTACCTCAACTCCTTTCAGTAATTCTTTATTTTACTGGACCCAATATTTTCCACTCAAGTACCTGGGAATGTTTCTTAGAATATTCTAAACGTTACCATTGTTTATAGCTGTTGATTAGCAGAGAAATAATACAAAACAAATTCAAACAAATTTCAAACAAATGTCCACATAATTTCTGGGTTGTTTTTAGGAATTCTAATATAAGGAGGTGGTAACGTTGACAGATTGTGAGGAAGTAGATCTCATGGAACAAACACAAACAAGATCATAAATACAGAAAGGAACAAAATAACTTTGATTGAGGATTTTATGTTTTTATATTTATCTGGTCAATTTGTGTGTGTTTTTAGTCCATGTTTAAGAATTATTTTTTATATATTATATTGGTAGATATTTTTGGGTATTTTGTCTATGTGAAGTCTATTCTTATGTTTGTGTTGATATTAGTTGAAACCTTATTTTGTTTTTTTAAAAGGAAGCAGACAAGACTGAGACTAAAAATAACGCTGGTTAGATATAGTTGCTATTTTTAAGATTCACAAAAACTTCAGGGAACGAAAACAAAGACCCAGAAACGTACAGAAACAAACATCACTGGTGTTCACCCCTGGTTTCAAGTTACATGTAGGATCATCAACAACACATGTTAAAAGTATATTTTTGCATTTATATTTTTTAAGTGATGCCAAGAGACAATAAGTCTGTCATGACATAAATGGACAGAAAAATGTTTACCATCAGAGCAGGAACCACATCCACAGAGATCAGCTCCTCACTGTTGTTCTCACTTATGCACAGAGACAAAGTCACAGCTGGAGAGTTTGGACGCTTCCTGTTCACCTCCCAGCGACAGCGTACATCAGGCACTGGAAACAAAGAGACATGAACACAGACACGTGTTAGCCAGAGCTCCCAAACAAAATGAGAGGACCAATCCGAGACAAAAACTTTCTGAGGATGGAGAAAGGACTTTGTACTTTTTAAAAAAAAAAAAAAAAAAAAACATTAAATAAAAGAATGCAAACATATTGAAATAAAGTATGACTGTATATGGCTTTTAGAAAAATTATGGTGAGGAAAGTATTTACATCCTTTAATTTAGTAGTAACTTCCTGATACAAACATTCAGCACTATACTGCTGAATTATGGCTATAACTAACCAGGTTGTGCCTGGTGTATTCAACAGACAGCAGAATTGTTTTTATCTTAAAGCCTTGAGCCTTTCACACATATAATTACATACATTCAGACTGTTTAAGCATCAAATCAGATTTGGATACATGTTAGAACACATTTTAGCAGCAAGAAGAACTGTGGATTTTGTCAGACATCACTGCTGTTAAAAGGGCTTAAGGTACAGATAAAGTATAGTAAGAACAGAGGGAATTATCATGATATGATAAACCTGCTTTAAGACTGGAAACTGCGAATCTGTGCTTTAGGTCCAGTACATAAATAAATGAGATGTAGGTACTGAGGAAGATTTCCTTTAGTAGTTTGAAGAAGAAGAGGAATTGTCGTTATTGAGTTTTTGAGAAATTTGTCCTCTGCTTTTAACCTATCCCATTACTGACAGGTAGGTTTCTTGCAAAACCCTCAGAATGATTTGTGATATCTTAAGCTTACCTAATTGTACGCAGACACCAGCAGCAACAACAGAACATAGAAAGAGAAACTTAATGATTGGCACAAACCTTTGTAGGTCTTGAGGAACTTGCGGACCAGACGATACATCTCATTCAGCACCTTGCTTGACGAGATGGTGAGCTTATTTTCCAAAAGGAAGGCTTGTATGGGGGTTCGAGTTGGCCGTACGAGGTCGAGGCGGTAGAAGAGGCCACGATCGAGCTGCGTCATTTTGATCATTGAAGGAACCTCAAGCTTCAGCATCATGTCAAACTCATCAGGGCTGTTGATCTGAAGCACAGACATTAACCCAAATATGCAGGTGTTGTCATAGCTCAGCCCGGTGTCTAATTATTCTGCCAAGTCGGTTTCACTTTCTACTGCCAGTTCTTCATGTAACCACTAGTTGTCCCGAAGTACCCTTTCATTTACCATCTGCACACCTATCCAATATTTATCTTAATCACTCAGCCACCTGATTCTCCTCCACCCACAAACTCACATGTGGCACATTCCTATATACCCTGCTTGTCTTCCAAAGTATCTCTGCCCTAGGCACTGCTGATTGGCTGAACCCACCTGATCCAGGTAACCAGAAGCTGGGAGGACTTGATCAGAAAAGTGGAATTTTATTATTACTGATAACTGCAAGCTGTCATGGTTGTTAACGAGTCAACCATAACATTATGACCACTATGAAAGGTGAAGTAAATTAAAATCTTCTTGTAATGGAACTGGGTAGTCGGTTGGATATGTTAGGCAGGAACAGTGGTCAAAGGAAGGAAAACCGTAGAACCAAGGCTCAATGGTGCACATGGGGAGTGAAGGCTGGCCTGTGTAGTCCGATCAAATAAAGAGCTTCTGTAGCTCCAATAGATCATTAAGTTACTGCTAGTTCCAGGAGAAAGGTGCCAAAGCATACAATGCATCGCAGTTAGTTGTGTATGTGGCTGCATAGCTGCACACCAGTCCAGTGCCAAAGCTGACCCTTGTCAATGGGCATGTTAGAATCAGAACTGGATGATGGAACAATGGATGAAAGTGACTTGATTTGATAAAATGCCTTTTCTTTTGGATGGTGGATGTGTGCAGTGCTTAACGAAATTGTCTAAAATGGAAAATCGTCTGCTCATGTAGCACTTTTACCTAAAGCACTTTACAATATGGATTCTCTTGCAATGTTGGCGGTCGGCGGCCATGCAAGGTGCTCACCTGATCCCCCAGGAGCAACTTGGGGTTTAGTGTCTTGCCCAAAGACACTTAGACACACAACCAGGAGGGATCGGGAGTCGAACCACAGGGCCAGGATGTGCTCCTTGCAGCTTGGTGCCAGATACTACGGCATACTATTTTGCTAGCAAAAGGGGCAACACCCACTCAAAAATGGGCAGGGGTTAATGATGATATGGCTGATTTATGTGTACTGACACTAGCAGAGAATAAAAAGAGACCTTCTGGGATCCTGAGAGTGCAGTATTTAGACCCTTTCTGTAACCAATTCATGCAGTTTGTGAAAACTATTACCTTCCAGAAATAGTGGTCTGTGATCCTCACCTTAACTTTTTCAAAGTAGCTCCCAGTGTTGATGAATTCAGCTGACTGGAAGAAAGGCTGATCAGTGCAGCTCCTCAGGAATTTCAGCAGGTTTTCACGAAAATCTTTGACCACCCCTGCAGCCCAGCTGAGATCTTCCTTCCTGATCTTAAGTGATTGGGCGTTGAGTTTGATCCAGCTGGCAAGCTCTTGGGAGACACAGACCGACTCCTCACTCACCGGGAAATCCTCCTCTGCAGAGGGACAGAGATGAGGATGAGACTACTGCACTGTAGCTAGTATGTAGATTTATTTAAAGTCTTAACAAGGTTTGTCCAAAGCATTAAAACCAAGCTGCCAACATTGAAAAGTTTCTGTATCATCACCTGATTCTTGCTGCTGAACTTTCGGCCTTTCTTTCACGGGCGTGGGCTGCACCCGACTCTTCTTTCTTTTGTCCTCTTTACATGGTGTTGCTTTAGGTGGTCTGGCCTGGTTAGGGGTCAGCTTTTTATTCTTTCCATCCATGATTCGCTTGCCTCAACCTTTAACAACCATGCACTGAGATCAGAACTTTATTCTAGAAAAGTCTAACTCTAGAAAATGCTACAAATGTTAGATGTTATGTTATGAGTGTAACAGAAGACGTTTTAGTGAGAAGTCTTTTATTTTTAGTTAGTTTACTTGATTCCACATCAACTATGTCAACGACTTTGAACTAAAGCTCAGATTGTCTTGAGTTTTACCCATTGAAGCACCATCAGATGGATTTGATCAATTCACTTGAGGGTTGTTCAAGTCAATCAGCATTAACTTTGGCATCATAGCTGTTTGAAAGTGCCAGAAATCAAATCGCTATTCTAGTCATGGCTACACTGAAGATTCCTAACCATAAATCACAGATCACAGATAGTACAGATCTAAAGCCATGTACACAACAGATGGTTGGACCATGGACCACTGTTGGTTACTGTGGATGTTAGGGCTATAAAACTCAAATATGATGCCATAGACAAGCCGGGAAAATATCAGCATGCAATAGTGGATATGTCTGGAGGTAAAGTAAAATAATGGCAACACTTTCTGTGTGGAGTTTGTATGTTCTCCCTGTGCTTGTGAAGGTTTCCTTCAGTTTCCTCCCACAGTCATGCACAGACATGCATGTTAGGTTTATTGGTTACTCTAAACTGTTCGTAGGTGTTAATTTCAGTGTGAATGTTTGTCTGTCTGTGCCTGTCCATGATATGCGCCACCTCTCACCCTATGAGAGCTTTGATAGACTCCAACCCCCCATGACCCTAAACAGGATAAGTAGTTAAAAAGTATATATATATATATATATATATATATATATATATATAGATGGATGCTTTCCTCATTGTTAAAAATTTATGTATCATCACGCTGTTCGTCTGTTCCCATAATCTTCGAATTTAGCCTGCAGGATGATTTTTATGTGTTTTTGGTTAGACCTGACCTCCGTGATCAATGAAGTAGCTTGGAAAAACTTTAGGATTCTTACAAACGATTGGATAATAGAAATAGATGTTTACCTTTTAATTTTAGTGCTTTCAATCGACCAACAGTGAACTTTTGACCTAAAGCGCTAACATTGCAATGATTCTCCCTTCTACTTTTTTTTTTTTTTTGGTTCTTTGGTCTCCTCTGCAATCTGGTCTGGTTTTCACACAAATACTCATAATTTAGTCTGCTAATGCTGACATTCACACACACACACACACACACACACACTAGGCTCGACCTCGTTCTTTGTTCAGGTTTCCTCCTCTCAGCCTGGCTCACCTGTTTTAAAATGACCAAGTATGTATTATTCAAGCTCCTTGGTTGCTTTTTATTTTATGTAATTTTTTAAAAGGGATTTCTTGTTGAACCACATCTTTCAAATTTCCACGCCAAGCACCCACTGATTGTGACTTTTTTTTTACATCAGCTCCATGTTCTAATATTAACACCATCAGATCCTCTGGGTAACTCTGTTTTTAACTAGGTTTATTTTGTGCTCAAAAGCTTATGTAAATGTTTGCTCCACTTTGCTTTGGTTGGTCTTCTCTCTGCCTCATCATCTGTTTTCCTACTTACATGAAGTTTGGAAGTAACCTGTTATTCTGTTAAAGCAATTTACCTGTTCTCCTTCTAAAGTTACCTACATTGCTTAACATTGTTACCTTGTTTGGGATTACTGCTTTACTCAGCTGGCCATTTTCCCCATAAACCCCATAGTTAGACACTGCATCCGCTTATTGGTTCAAGTCTAAAACCATGAAGTGACCTGAATTTAACATTATGTGCGTTTAGGATCATACAGTTGGTCACAGAATATTTTTTGGAGAACCGTATATGACATTTGCCAAGTGTCCTTTAAAGTTTCAGTTTATGGGCAAGACGTAAAAGTAAAATGTTATACTTTCATCTCTAAACCACTACTCAGCAAAAAAGAAAAAAGGGGAAATGGTCTGTGCAGGCTCTTAGTTTACATACTTTTTTAAAAAAACTGTATTTAATACACAAACAAGTGCAACCATTTTCCAGTCTCTAGCACCACATACCTGAAAAAATATAAATCAAAACAGTTGGTTTTTTTGCAGATATAGGGCAGAATATCAACGACAGACTACAGACTCATTTAGGCTAAGAGAATGAATTACAAGGACAAAGTGTAAAAGGGATACCTGCAAACAAATCCTTACAGTGTAATCCTTCTCAAACCAGACGCCATCAGTCACAGAAAATCTTTTGTCGATTGAAAATATAGGATAACTCACCGTGTCAAGAAGCCTCTGCTGCTGCTGCTCCAGGTTGAGTCTCTTTTGCGTATACTGCAGTTTGCCAATCTGTCCAGCTGCATTTATCTCAATTTCACTTTCATTTCAGTAAAATGCGATCTGAAAATGATGTCTATATCCCACCACCTCCTCAGTAATTACCTGCCTCCGCATGTTTTTTCTATATATCCTTTAATTCCTGTATTTGTTCATTTCCACCCACGAATAATGACAAACGTGTTGAGTCACATAGTTTGAACGCTTCCTTGTCATAATGTTTTGGGGCACACCTTGAACTAGGTTAGGCATTCGTTTAGTAAACTAAATTCTTCGCAGCTGGCTGACAGGTGGGAATGTACTGCGTGTTTATGAAGACAAGGTGATTGTAAGTCAGGACATTTACGGGAATTTTCAGGAATTTACAGGATAATTAAAAGAATAGAGCTAAAGGACCATCAAAGAGATTATCATTATGACCAGGAAAATACCCAAATGATCCAACGCTTTGAAATGGAGCTGCACAACTACCACAAGATATGAACTGCCCCAAAAATTAACCAAGAAACTAAAAAAACGACACAAAACAACCACATACGGAAAGAAAATGTCCAACAACATACACAACATTACCAAAAATATACATCATCAAATGACATAAAAAAGACAAGATACAACTAAAAACAAATGTGATGTGACAAAACATTTTCACAGAGAGACAAAAAAGAAACTCTGGGACATCCTATGTGTGGGACCCATTTCATAATATGTCAGAATCAGCCAATGGATCTTATTTATATTTAGAATGATTTATTATCAAGGATTAACCACTGTCAGGACATAACATGTTTGATATTAGTTGCTGTTTTTGTTTTGTCCTTATTTTTTAATGTATTATTTATATTTTTTTATAATTTTATTTTGCACCTTGTTGAACAAGTCAGGAATATGTATCAAATTTAATTCTGCTTGTATTTGTACTTTTGCAGAAATGTGATACTTGCAGTGAAGGATTTTTAATTTTACTTAAACATTGAGTTTTTTTTTTTTTTTTTTTAATTGTAGAAACAATTAGAGAGCATTAGAAATCTTAAGATGTTACATGTTTAGCTCACTTAGTAGAAATGTTCCATGCAACTTGTCTCTGTCGCCTCCCACTGGTTTGTTATCAGATGCACTGTGCGGAACTTGTGTCCGCTGCTATTTCCTGTTAGTGACCTGCTTCTCTTGCCAAACGCATGCACTCACACATTTTGGGCCAACCAGTCTGACCACGGCACTCGTTATTTTTATTTATAGGACACACCTGAAAACTAATCAAAGCGTGTCTGTTTCGCTTGTTGAACTCCAGCTGATTAACAGGAAGCTTTATATTGGATTTCAGCCCTTTGTAATCTCACATAAACGGAACCACATGAACCACATTTAACAGCAATAACCTCAAACAAGCACTTCCTGTAGCGGTGGATTAGACCTGCACAACATTTAGGAGGAATTTTGAACCCAGCGTCTTCTACAGACAGTCACCCTGACATTATCCTTTACTCCAGGGTTCTTTTTTTACCTCATTGAGCAACATGAGTGATCAGTATCAAACAATGGGACTAACTGCCAACTGATATTTAAAGTCTTTGATGTTACTGCGTAACCCTTTCCAGCTAAAGTCAACCACTCTTGATCATAGGCCCTCTGAGATCTCTTTTTGTCAATGTATGAGCTCCTTGTAAAAAGCACATTAACACTGTTTTTAGTGTTTTTATAAGCCACCTCCATTGATTGGACTCCAGATTTGTTGTTTAAAGACATCAGAAGCCTTGTGTTACCATTACTTTTTCCACCATAACCTTGTGTGTTTAAGGGGTGTGTCGGAATCTGGACATGAAAGATCATAAATGCTTGAATTTAAGATGCCTAAAAATATTGTATTTGTTTATATCTGTGACTTTGGTGAAGATTTCATGATGAAGTTATGCAGAAAACCAGGACTTTGTATTACTGCAACTGTGTATTAATTTTACAAAATATCAGTGGTCTGGATCCATAATAATCGTCAGCCAAATTTAAGTAAAATCCCATACAAAGGCATTTTAGATTATAAGTAACATTATTGTGAAAATGTAATGCAATTTAGGACTGTCAGATACCTTAAGTAACAATATGCATAAAGAATATGAAATATGAAAACACAAACACCCCTTTATCATCCTAGAATTGAAGGTGCATGTTTGAAGAAGTTCGTTATAATGAAAGACAAAAGAAAAGTCTTACTTTGGCGATGTTTAAGAGTTTTATTGTTTTGGTTTCAACCTAATCGTAATCATAGTTTGCCCTAAAAGGCACAGGCTTTCCTTTCCTGCGGAAACTTTTGCGATGGGTTTTAATCAGCATAAGCCAGTCCTTGAGTAGAGAGCTCTGCCTCAGAGAAGACGGTGCTGGGTGCCAGGGAAGGACAGGGGATGGGGTGGCCCACTGCTGCTGAGACGTGACATTTTGTTGCACGTCCCGCATGAGAATTCATTTCTTCTTCTCGGCCTTTTGTGCAGACTTGGTGACTTTTCCACCGGAGGGGACCTTCTTCTCGACCGACTTGATGACGCCGACGGCCACGGTCTGCCTCATGTCACGCACAGCAAAGCGACCTGATAGGAAGAGGCGGACAAAACGAGACAAACAGAGAACATTGTGTTACATGTCCACAAGTAGGCTGGTTGCTGTCAACTTTTCTCCAGATGTTTTACGTAGAGACAAGAAGCAAGAGAGATATCTTTGCAGGTAGTGGAGGGGCTGGATTAAAGCAAAGCTCATTAAGCGGTTGCAGATAATAAATGGATGCAAATACTGCTGCTCCTGATCTGTAGCCAAAAATCATTAAAAATGACTAAAAACAACAATATTGCACAACTTTCAGCAAAAGAGTAAACATGCAGGGAAACTCTGAATTCAGTAGTTTTCTCTTTTTCTTAAAAATAAAGTTTAACTAGTTCTTTCATTGACAAAATACACAAACTTAGGCTTTTACTCACCCAGTGGGGGATACTGGGAGAAGCTCTCAACACACATGGGTTTTCCAGGCACCATGGTGATGATGGCTGCGTCTCCGGACTTGAGAGCCTTGGGGTTGTCCTCAAGCTTCTTGCCGGAACGACGGTCGATCTTCTCCTTGAGCTCGCTGAACTTGCAGGCGATGTGAGCGGTGTGGCAGTCCAGCACGGGGGCGTAACCCTGGGCGATCTGGCCAGGGTGGTTGAGGATGATGACCTGTGCAGGGATAAACATGGAGAAAGTTAGAGGAAGGTTCCGGATCAGTTATTTGTTGTAACAGAAAGGCTATGAACATTCTGCTGTATGATGATGACTGTTTTAGCAGGTAATGGCTGACATAACACTGTTTTCATCTTCTTTAATACGTTTTTAAAATACTGAACTATTATTTTTCTCATTAACAACATTTATCTTGGGTTTGCAACATCTCCTCAATCATGTTTCAACTGTTTTATGTGCAGCAGTAATACAATCATCTGGAAATGTTCTATTAAACACATTCACCCATCTACAAATATATGAATCAATTGCCCTCATGTTTTTACTTTATGTAGCATAAATATCCTATATTGTTTCAAAGAAATCAATACTGCCACAGATTTTGTTAATACATTTGTCCATGTTTTAATCCTCGGATGTACAGTAAGCTTGTTTTTCTTCTTTGCTGCCAATTTTTTCCACAAATAGTTTACTCCCAGATATTCTAAGTAGATGCAAAATCCTTTGCTCCAGCATTTCGGAAGATGTAACGTCCAAGAAAATAAGCAAAAGAATTTCCATAGAGATGTTTACTTTAATTATATTTCTGGTTTAACATAATTCCAGTATAAATTTAATTAACTGCGTAACCACAATGTGTGAATGTCGTCCACATATTCACCAGATTTAACACTAAAATACTGTTTATGTATCGCCCAAGTGTTTTTTCTCCAAATATGTGAAGCTTATATAAATGTTTTCCATTACTATGTCTGGTTCCTACTCCCATTTATGTTTAACATGCTCTCCATTACTACTGTATTTCAATTTATTAGGAACTTTTTGTTGTGTCTTCCAAGGGTCAACCTCCAAACTCTTTCTTGTAACTCTTTTTTCTGAAACCCTGGTCCGGAGATGAGATCATCAAGGTTATTTATAACTTTAGTAAGCACATTTACCTGTTTAAACTGAAAACCACTCCTGATTTCATCCGTGTTTAATTACTATAGGAATTTGCGATATAAACATTTAGTACATTTTTAGGCAAAGGCATATGGTACTAGTATATGAATAGTTCAGTCTGTCTCCACTTCATGCCAAATCAAACATGAGTTTATCATTCAAATACAAAGGAAAAGCAGAAGCTAGATGAAATGGTTTTTTTCTCCTATTCTCCTGGAACGTACCTGGGCAGTGAAGTTGTCAGCGGCCTGTGGTGGGTCGTTCTTGCTGTCACCAGCCACGTTTCCACGACGGATTTCCTTGACGGACACATTCTTGATGTTGAAGCCGACATTGTCGCCAGGGAGGGCTTCAGGCAGGGACTCGTGATGCATCTCCACAGACTTCACCTCAGTGGTCAGGTTGGGGGGAGCAAAGGTGACGACCATACCGGGCTTCAGGACACCAGTCTCCACACGGCCAACGGGGACAGTTCCAATACCTGACAGTGAGCAAATTGAAATGTGTTTTTACTATGTTTTTATGTTGACACAATAAAATGAAAATTATAAGAATCTTTCATGTAAATAGTGTGTTGATATGTAATTTAGGAAAAGAAATACGTTAATGGAGCTGTATATCCTTTGTTTCTCTGCAACTGTGATAAGGTGAGTACAGTTCTTTTCTTAATAAAGGACAACTTGTAACATGTAAGTACAGGTGTAGTTTCAGTGTAAGTTGTGTCCCAAAATTTACAGCCGAATTTTTTTTGTGACTGGCTTCTTAGAATAAGTTGAAAAGATGTCTGGATCCACTTCCACGGGCTAAATCAGTGGATTAAGAACAACTACAACTCCAACTCAAATATAATTGGAACAAAGTGTAAAGCGTGAATAACAACAGAATCCAATGATTTGCAAATCTCATCAACTCATATATAACATAAACGAAATGTCAGATGAGACATTTTACAATTTCATGGAAAATATTAGCTCATTTAGAATTTGATGGCAGCGACGCATCTCAAAAAAGTTGGAAAAGAGCAACAAAACGCTGGAAAAGTATCTGCTGCAATTAAAAACTAATGGAGGAGCGTTTGAAAACTAGTTAGGTTACTTGGAAACCGGACGGTTACATGACTGTGTATAAAAGGAGGCAGAGCCTCTCGAATGTAAAGATGTGCAGAGGTTCACCAATCTGCGACAAACTGTGACTAAACTTTTTGGAACAAATTCAGAAAAGTGTTCCAAAACAAAGGTGTCATCATGTCTTATGTAGAAAAATAGGTTAATCATTAATATTTTTTCTATGACTTACTCAATACTAATAAGTACATACAATACACACATATTTCTTGGACTTTAAGGAGTGCATATTTCCACTGGCATCATATAGTTATTGTTCTTTTCCTTGAGAATATAACTCATATAATCTCTCATTGTGTTTTTACAGGATATTTGACATCACTTACCGCCAATTTTGTAGACGTCCTGCAGGGGCAGACGCAGAGGCTTGTCGGTGGGGCGAGTGGGGGGCAGGATAGAGTCGAGAGCTTCCAGCAGGGTAATGCCATTGGCCCCACCCTCCTTACGCTCCACCTTCCAACCCTTGAACCAGCTCATCTAAAGGGACAGTGTAGATACAGACACAGAGAGGGGAAGAAAGCGATGAGGTCCGAGGAAGAAAAGAAAAATGACAATTCTTTGCACTGCTAACCCTGTATTTTCCCAGTAATGGAAAATTGTTGTCCTTGCCAACTCCACAACCATGTAAAAAGGGAAAGGCAGCTCAGGGGAGAAAGGGTGCTATGTTTTAATGATGAGTTATATTTAGCAACTAACAAGCGACTAACTAAGACATTTGACAAGATGCACAACAACTCTTCTTAAAACAGAACTTTGGTGTAAAGGTGCAACACAAGCAAAGCAAATCTATGCTCAGTTCAGTGGGGAGGAGGTTCAGACAACTTTAAAAGCTGAGCTGTTTCAAAGAAACACACGATTGTCTGCAGAATAGTAAACCTCTGGCATTTTAATGCTATTTTATTTTAGTTGGCATTATGGTTTGCTTATGTTTTATTATTTTAATTTATTTAACTGTTGAGTTGTACACAATGCTCAGAGTTTAACATTGTAACATATGTTTGCTATGTACTGGGTGGAATGATGCTTCTCTCCCATTGCACTTGGAATTGACTAAAGCAGATTCCTAGCATTTGTTGTATTGGCAATAAACATTACATTCAATTGTCATTGCTATGAAAGCAACGGTGGTGTGCTTAATATTTCAGATTGTTATGTGCCACTTATTAAATGTCACACTTCTGCTACAGGAATAACAGCAGCTGTCTGGGGGAAAAAATGGGTGCAGTGCACTACATAAATAAGCAAAACTATTAGAAAAAGGCGAATGAAAAATGCGAAATACTAGAAATTCTATCTAAAGAATTTTAATATTTTAATCTGAGACAATGTTCAAAATTTGCCCTGTACAACAACTAGAATGTACTGACTTGAGCTTAAGTTTCTTACCTTGTCACTGGCCTCCAGCATGTTGTCTCCATGCCACCCAGAGATGGGGACAAAGGCAACAGTGGCAGGGTTGTAACCAATCTTTTTGATGTAGGCGCTCACTTCCTTGGTGATTTCCTCAAAACGCTTCTGGCTGTAAGGGGGCTCGGTGGAATCCATCTTATTGACACCAACGATAAGTTGCTTCACACCAAGGGTATAGGCCAGCAGAGCGTGCTCACGGGTCTGGCCGTTCTTGGAGATACCAGCCTCGAACTCACCAACACCAGCAGCAACGATCAGCACAGCACAGTCAGCCTGGGGAGAGAAGGCAGAATCCAGTAAAACATGCGCACAGTCTCATGAGTCTGTTCACAAAAACAAATGGACATGTCTTTACCTGAGAGGTACCAGTGATCATGTTCTTGATAAAGTCCCTGTGTCCAGGGGCATCAATGATGGTCACGTAGTACTTGCTGGTCTCAAACTTCCACAGAGCAATGTCGATGGTGATACCACGCTCACGCTCAGCCTTCAGTTTGTCCAGCACCCAGGCATACTTGAAGGAGCCTTTTCCCATCTATTGCGGTTCAGTCAACGCAAAGACAGCCGAAAACAAATACATAAATCACTCCAGACATTTTAATAGAGCAGTTTTTATTGTTTTAGGTAAAATATTGCATCAGTACATTTACAGAAAAAAACTATACAAGGGAACTCATAAAACCAAAGTGTTTTTAAATTGCTTCTGGTAAATTATTAAAACTAAAAAAACAGTCTCTTTAAAAAGGACTGGATTTTTGTAAAGCCCTTTTTTGCATTCAACAAAGTACATGGGATTTCTCATGAAATGTCATTTCACATTGGAAGGGTTTACTGATTTTGACTATGAAACCAGTTTGTCAGTTTGAACAGTGTGTTCAGGTTCATTACTCAGACTTAGTTTTGTATCATGCAGATCTCCGTGTTCAGAATAACATGCTGGGTATGCTGTTCAACAGAAACACCTTGTTTTGTTTGACCAAAGTCCAAATACACATTGTTTTTTTTTACAATGACATATGACAAACAACCACTTCATGACATCATTTGACACTGTTTCATTGACTTTACTTCAGTTATCAATACTTATTTTTTGTCAATCAATGATTCAAATAGTTTTGACTAAATGTGTTTATATTAATACTAAATTAAGTCTCCACGACAATAGTGCTTATAGTAGAAGCAATGGCAGGCTTATTTCCCCGCATCTCAGACATGAATATGCTTTCTTGACAATATTAAATTTAATACCTTTGATGTTCATACTGTTCTTTGAGTTGATGGTGTGACTGTTCGACTCATTTCTTTTTTCAAACTATATTAACAATTGAAGAAATTTGACATTATTATCTGTGGCCTTATTCTAAACTGGTATATCTCACCAGGAACTACATTAAGAAAATCCTGCTTTCACACAGTAAATTGTGAGTAAGGCAAAATTTTAATATCCCGTCCAACAGTTACTGGGAACATTTTTCTAGATTGTACATAATATAATACTTAGTACATAAATCTTATTTAAAATTGCAGAACCTTTGATTATTGTTTTGCTTTGAGGACAGTGCGCATCCTCCAACAGTAGGTGGCGGTTTTAAACAAGTAATCTAAGCTGCATCCACCCCACCCGTCTTCCATCACTTCTAATTATAATACACTACTGTCATGGTCTAGAAATCGTGTGATACGTTATTAACAGTTGACATAAATGTCCCTAAAAACCAACCTCGGCCGCTTCCTTCTCGAACTTCTCGATGGTTCTCTTGTCGATTCCCCCGCACTTGTAGATGAGGTGACCGGTGGTGGTGGACTTGCCGGAGTCGACATGGCCAATGACCACGATGTTAATGTGGGTCTTTTCCTTTCCCATTGTGATTTACTGGTTTTAAACGACATGGGGAGAAGTTATGGTGGCGTTATAATAAAAAATCTATGAGACTTAAATTTGTGTCCAGAGCTCAAAGGCATCAGGGATAAAGTCATGATGAGTCAATCTGTTTAACAGTAAGGTTAATTAAGATAAGTTGCGGCGAGCTTTTAGATTCAACATCTTTATTGATCCCGTGGGGAAATTGTGTTGCCTTGTTACAGCGTATCTATTGCATATATTAAAATAAGACGACATTGTGACATAACGTGACCTTTAATTGATTTAACGTCTGGCGTGATCCTCAATACACTAGTTTAACCGCTTATCACTCTACATACATTAAAACATATCACGTATTATGTCAAACGATTTCTCCAGATTGTGTCGTAACTGCGACAACAGGAGCTTGCTTACGTTAGCGGAGCGGCCCACTGCCGCGTTCAACGTCATCACATTAAAACCGTAATTAAAAGCTACTAAGTGGGAAACGCCGTTCCCTTCTGGTTGCTTTTCGATTTTCTAGTCGCAAAAATAGGGGAGCTGATAATTCAGTGTGATGAGAAATTGTTGACATAACGTATCCATAAACAATATTTTAATAATCGATAAAGCTAGTTAACATGCAAGTCCCGTTTTACCAACATGTATAAACGCGTCATTAAACTCCTGTGAAAGTACACGCTGTAGACTGTTACCAGTGAAATGGTTGTCAAACCTAAAATGAGAGAGTTACTGTTAAAAGGAATTAAAACTATCCGGTGGGCGTTCAAGCGACCGGTGACTCATTCACCATGTGCTCAATACCGGCTATTAGGCCTCCATGTTGCGCCGGCAGCGCAGAGCCGCCATGTTACCAACTGCTGCATGCGCGCAGCACTGGGAAGTGCGCGCGTTCATGAGGGTATAAAGAAAGCACTACAATGACTGGCAGAAAACTGTAAAAGCAGGCAAGTCATTCAGTTAGCGGGTTCCACTCAGCAATCGCCAGCATCAACGACAAGAAAGCTTACAGGTGAATGGATAAGAAAATTCAGAAAGGTGAGCGCATGTTTAAATATTATGGTCAAGAATTTAATCTTGAGCATGTCTTAGCGTTGAATTAAAATTGTAGCTCAGACCACTCAGCTTTTAAAGTCACCTCGCCCTGAATACTCCATGAACATGCATTTCATCTAAGGGTTTTTCACCAACCTTTGCCCGGCAACAAGATGTTCCCCGATTTGGAGCAGAGAATAAAAAAGGACAGAATGTGATGCTGCTGGAGTTTTTATACTGAAGCAGACGAGAGGGAGGGCTGTGCACGCTCATATTGCTGTCAGACTAAAAATAAGAGGTGCCATTGGCTGGGACATCATCCCATCGAAGCGATTGGATAACAAGTGCAGCACTGGACACAGCACTGTTAAAAAACAGCTGCAACATAGCAGGCTTGCTTGTGGCTGTCTAAACGCCCCATCGATACACTAAAGGAGAAAGACAAGCTGGTTGCAATTTTTTCAAAGACATTTATTTATTAGTTACCAGCAGCTTACTTTCCAATTTGATTTGTGGCATTAAATCCAAGATACAGTTCTAAACCATTCCCAACTTAAACTTAAACAGAAGAGGCACCATCATGTGATTCAGGTAAGTGACAATGCCAATAAGTTCTTTTTCCTGCGAAAACTTTTGCGATGAGTTTTAATCAGCATAAGCCAGTCCTTGAGTAGAGAACTATGCCTCAGAGAAGATGATCCAGGGTGGGGGGAAGATGGAAGGGCCCGCTGCTGCCGGCACACATCTCGTTGCTGGATGTCCTTCACGACCATTCATTTCTTCTTCTGGGCCTTCTCTGCAGCCTTTGTTGTCTTTCCAGAAATCTCCTTGGTGTCCACAGCCTTGATGACACCAACAGCCACCGTCTGCCTCATGTCACGGACAGCAAAACGACCTGTGAATAGAAGGTGAGCAGTTATTGCATGTGTACATTTTTTGTCATCATTAGGACAGAATGTGTTTACCAAGTACGTAACACTTACCGAGGGGAGGATAGTTTGAGAAGGGCTCCACAACCATGGGCTTCTGTGGAATCAGTTTAACAATAGCTGCATCTCCAGATTTGACAAACTTGGGGTTGTCCTCAAGCTTCTTGCCAGAACGACGGTCGATCTTCTCAATAAGCTCGCTGAACTTGCAGGCAATGTGAGCAGTGTGACAGTCCAGCACAGGGGCGTAGCCCTGGTTGATCTGGCCAGGGTGGTTCAGGATGATGACCTGTGGACACATTTTCATTGAGAAAACTTCCCACCAACTTATACTTAAATGTACACACTGAAGTTTATAGTACCAACCTGGGCGTTGAAGCTCTCAGCAGCCTTTGGCGGGTCGTTCTTGCTGTCACCAGCAACGTATCCACGACGAATTTCCTTGACTGACACGTTCTTGACGTTGAAGCCAACATTGTCACCAGGGACTGCCTCAGGCAAAGATTCATGGTGCATCTCCACAGACTTCACCTCAGTGGTCAGGTTGGGGGGAGCAAAGGTGACGACCATACCGGGCTTCAGGACACCAGTCTCCACACGGCCGACGGGGACAGTTCCAATACCTAAAAGCACAATCAGTTTAAATGCAAGAACCTGTGATGTTTAAGTCTTGGCATGTCATTATAAAAGTAGTGTTCATACCTCCAATTTTGTAGACATCCTGCAGGGGCAGACGGAGGGGCTTGTCAGTGGGGCGAGCAGGTGGCAGAATGGCATCCAGAGCCTCCAGAAGAGTGGTTCCACTGGCATTGCCATCCTTGCGCTCAATCTTCCATCCCTTGAACCAGCTCATCTATAAACATATTTAGGTCAGTCCATGTTCAGGTTAACAACTACTGCTGCACAGTGACAGTATGTACAAAGATATCCTGTAACATAAGGAATGTGGACAGCATCTTACCTTGTCACTGGTCTCCAGCATGTTGTCTCCATGCCACCCAGAGATGGGGACAAAGGCAACAGCAGCAGGGTTGTAACCAATCTTCTTGATGTAGGCGCTCACTTCCTTGGTGATTTCCTCAAAACGGGCCTGGCTGTAAGGGGGCTCTGTAGAGTCCATCTTGTTGACTCCAACAATGAGCTGCTTCACACCAAGGGTGAAGGCCAGCAGAGCGTGCTCACGGGTCTGCCCATTCTTGGAGATACCAGCCTCGAACTCACCAACACCAGCGGCAACGATCAGCACAGCGCAGTCAGCCTAAAGTTAAAAAAGTAAATAATTAGTTTAAGCTTTAGTGCACCTAGCCCGAATGCAATGATGTATTTGACTTTTAAATTACACTGAGAATATTAAACAGTTACCTGAGAGGTACCAGTGATCATGTTCTTGATAAAGTCCCTGTGTCCAGGGGCATCAATGATGGTCACGTAGTACTTGCTGGTCTCAAACTTCCACAGAGCAATGTCGATGGTGATACCACGCTCACGCTCAGCCTTCAGTTTGTCCAGCACCCAGGCATACTTGAAGGAGCCTTTTCCCATCTGAGGAGAAACAAATAATCAGCTTTTGATATTGGGGTGATCATCTACTTTGTTTTAATTATTTGACTACTGATGAGTTTTCTTAATATTTGCTTCTATATTATGCTGCTTTTTTATTGAAATAAGTGCCCACTGTATGGCACTCATTTCACTTTCTATTCCATGTAGTCCAGTCATTAATGTGTTTAAGGGAGATCACAATATAGTATAGAAGTATATAAGTATTATAAAAGCCTAAAAAAAGCCTTTCGGCCATTTACTTGCCATATCCATAATTATTACAAGAGTAAAAAAAATTATAAATTCAAATATTTTAAAACCAGTATGTCTTATGAATCTTTGCTCGAGGTTTGTACTGAACAAAGTGTGTCGTCAACGTCAGCACGTTAAGCCCCACCCTTCGCGCGCGCGCACACACACACACGTCAGCTACACCCTCGCGCCGGGCAGCGGAGTTTTGAGAGGGCACGCGAAGGCCGCCATCTTGGACTCGACTCTAACAGTTGTAAAGATAAGAAAAAATTAGCTGCTCACCTCGGCGGCTTCTTTTTCGAACTTCTCGATGGTTCTCTTGTCGATTCCTCCGCACTTGTAGATGAGGTGACCGGTGGAAGTGGACTTGCCGGAGTCGACATGGCCAATGACCACGATGTTAATGTGGGTCTTTTCCTTTCCCATGGTTTAGTTTCTGTCACCAGAAAAGAGAAAAATTAATCATTTGTACACATTAAAACGCCATCTATTGGCACCATTAAGCAGCTAACGATATGTTAGCTTAATACAACACGTTGACCAACATGACACACAAGGCCCGGCAGACATCCAGTCCTGTTCAGACGGCTATGCAAGTTTTTAATACACAGCTACCAGAGACTAAATTAATAATTAACTCAATTAGTAACTCCATTTTACTCCTTATTCTGAACAGGAACGAGTACAGGAGTGAAGCCGCTAACAGGCGGTGGCTCCTGCTAGGCCTCAGTCGGCCACAGGCCAGCCCGAGACACGTGTTACAACATGGGCCACGTCGTATAAAGTTACAAAGATTTCCAAATATTCAGAAGCCGTTTTATCCAGACTCCTAACACCTGTCGCCAGCGAATATGTACTGTTGGATCATGGAGGAGAGAAATGCCATGCCCGCATCCTCGGCTCCCCGCTTTCAACAGCAGCCCCTCTTTGTTCCTTCCTCCACGTTCTTTCATCTTTAACTACAAATCTTTTGATACTATTTTAAAGTCAAACTAAACACAAACGTAAGAAAGCTGGCGGTATAAACCAAGTGGGCAAAGAACAAGTATTACCTAACGCTACTTTCAATTTTACGGCTTCAAAAATCCACAGGTTATCGTTACTGAGAAGTTTACGTTACATGACCGAGAAAGCGTAGTTCGGTGTTAAAAACTTAAAACTTTACGTCGCATTACACCCTGAAACCAATTCAACGTCTAAACCTAGTGAGCGTATAAATCACAGCTGAACTTACCGGTGTTTTTGTTTTCTGGGTTTTCACGGCCAAGCTACTGCCCCTAGCCAGGTAACAGAAAGAGGAAGACTGGGTTTGCTCTCGGGGCTTTTATATTGGATGGGAGGCGGCCTGACTTCCCGTCGTCCTCCCCGTGCAAACCCGGCAAATCACACACATTCCTGTGAAAAACGTCATTACGACACCAGGCGAACCGCCCGCAACATGGATGTCGTTTCAGACATGCGCCACCAGAGATGCTGCCTGTGAGACAGACCTCCACAGAAACCATTACAGCAGGCACAAAAGCAATGAATGCATTTCAGTTTTACTGCTTTATACAGGAAAAAAACATTGGTGTTATACCAGGACGTGGTTTTTAGCTCTTACTAAAACTTTGATGTCCAGCTGAAACCATTAATATTAGAAGGGACGGTTTTCAAGTCAGATATAAAACTAGTTAAAACTTGATGCACTTTCACCAGCTACAGCAGTTAAATGATACTCGGAATATTTATACTGAAGTGCGTTTCTTTGGTAACACTGCTGCATTTTAACAAAGGTTTCCAATGTGTGAGCGTCACTTGTAATGGAGTATTTCTACAGTTTCGGTTCTTCCACCTTTGCAGAAAATTCTTAATATACAGCTACTAAACCAAATGTGTATAGTAGGCCAATATTATTACGGCAGGCAGGAGGCATTTTCAATATTTATTAAACTATATATTATGTTTCATAATTCATGGATTTTTTATTTCGCAGAACCATCATCACTTAAGGGATTAAATGAGATTGGCTTATTAATTTTAAAACATTCCATATTAAAACAACATAAACTCAAGGTCATAGTACCACAAAGACACCCCCCCCCACACAAACCCCATCCCCCCAAAAAACTCTCCCACTCACAGGGACAAGTCGGGAACCTGACAAGATTATCTAAGTGCAGAAGACATTTAAATTTAAACAGAGGCCACAGCCTGAGAGGATGAAGTCATGCTGTTTTCAGCACACCTTATCTGCTTTTAGCTTTTCAATCCAACAGACGCATATACAAGCATTTGATTAAATTAAAAGGAATTTAAGGGTGGGGCGCAACACTTTAGGATCAGTGGTTTTACCACCTTATGACAAAGAAACATGGTTTCACCTCATCACTATGAAGAGGTGAAACCAAAAAGGGCTTTTTTAGGCTTTGCGGTGATTTTTTTATCCTTTGAACCATCTTAGAAAGAAAGCATCACCCACTGTTGCTGGTGGATATGAATAACAACCTATCTGGGATTTTGTTTGTTAAATATCCTGCTTTATATTTTTAAATAATGCTCTTTTAATCTGTCCACTTCTCCTTGTTAATAAGTGCCAGTAGTTCAACTGATTAAAAGTCTAAAAATTCAGCATAACACTGAGTTAAATCAGCCTGTTTTGCTGCTGAGATGCCATTTGTGGGTCAGGAGGTCAGATTCAGCCTCTTCCTGCATCAATGTGGCATGTTGCCCAGTATAGAGGCAGCTGGCATCCACTGGTACACACACTCTCCTCTCTCGGCATTCCCTCCAGTTCAGGTAACAGCCACTTCGACTTGGCAGCTGCTGCTTTCATTCAGCGCAGCTCTGGGTGAAGGCGATCCGTGAGGGGACGAAGACTGAAGGGCCCGGGAGGTGGGGAGGGTGCGAGGGAGGGAGACAGGACTGGAGGCAGGCTGGGGGAGATATGAGTCGAGGGAGAATGAGATAAGAGGGGGATGTGAAGCAGGAACTTGTTAAAAGAGTCATAAAACGTGAGGGTCACATGACAAGAAGTATCACGTCGTCTGCCAGACTCCAAGCAGTAAATTTCAAGTTAACAAAAAGCACAGTATTGTAAAATTAAAGTGAGGAAACTCTGGTAAATGTGAAGTACACTCACTGCTTTTGCAGACATGCAAACTAAATGTCTTTTTGGATCAGAAACAACTTAGTATAAAGAGTCACTATAATATGCACCAAACAATCTTGAAATCTTTTTCTTTTAATTCTGAAAAAAAGCATTTTGTGTTTCATGAGTGTCTCATGTTTTGCTTATCATTTTTAGTAGTTTTTATTTAATACATTTTAGGTTTAATGAAACATTGTGAAAGGCTTTGAATAATATCAGGGGTCACAATAGCGTGATGCCCTTCCCGCTGCAACCCTCTCATTTTATCCAGGCGCGGGACGAGCGCCAAGGTGGATCGGTAGGATGGGCAGGGCCACACTTGGTGGGCTGGGATTCAAACCCGCGCCCTTCTGCATCCCAACCCAACCCGACTAGGCCAGCGTAACAATCAGTAGATTAATTTAGAAAAACAATCACGTTGCAGCGTTATATAAAAAAGCTAAACATGCGGCTTTTACATAAACCCATGAGAAATAATGATCTCTATATGACTATTTTTCTGGATTGTTTTACATTTCATACTTGCAACATGCAACGTAGTAGAATTATGCTTTGATATTAGTACTTTTACTTAAGTTGATACTTTGTATACTTCTTACAACCCTGGCATAAAGTATCTGACTCCACATGCTGCCAAAGTGCTGAGTAATTTACTTTTAAGTCTTAAGCTACAAAAATGTGCTCGGAGCCAGTTTTAAATGGCATGAGTCTGACAGGGCATAACTCACTGATTTGCAAGAGATATTTTTTTTATATTTCAGTGTCTAAGCTGTCATTCTGTGATACAACAAACCTGACTGGGCTGTGATTCCATAAGCACTGGTTTTTAAACATTATACACTCTCTGGTAACATTTCTGGCTCTACCTGGGAGTGGTTGACATTTTTTCCAGTTAAACCAGATTCAGTTGTTAGTTCAATGGCTAAAACCAGTTTAATGCAACAATCCTGCAATAAATAATCATTTGTAAATGTGATAACTTTTGTTCATATGCTCAAAATAGGGTGGCACATTTGAAAAACGGATTTCAAAGGTTTTATGCTCAAATTTAAAAAACTGTTTGCATATAATAAACTGTATAACAATAATAATAATAATTTTGTATTTGTAGAGAGTTGTCTACCAATGTTACTTCCAAATAGTCATAAAGTATTTGAATAAATAGTTAAAAAAACCAAAGCTTAAATACGTAGGTATTTATTTTTATGCATTTATAAGAATTATTATTTATTTAAGCCTCAGATATTTCACCTTGTGCTGACAGTGTAACATTAGAGGCCCCAAATTTCTTTTTAGTCTGGGAACACACTGAACACCTTCGGTATGGTATTATCTCAAAAAAGGCTTTTTGGCTCATTTTACATCAATGAATATGATATTACTGGATTATAATTGTTTATGCATTTAAACATAGTGAAGCTGAAGTATGAAATAGCCAAAAATGTAAACAGTACTAAAGTATAGTATTAAACATATTTAGTTACTTTTAACTCTTCATTACTGATCTTTCTCTTTTAACAAGGGTTGTGGACTTTATTTGAACTCTTTGCTGTTGAGATACTTATTGATTCTATCTATCTGTACCAACACGATTTTCCCAGTCTGCAGTTAAATGTTCAGATCTCTGTTGTTGCTGTAACCATTGCTCATATTTGATGATTCAAGTCTGACGTGTTGCCAGGGAGTGACTGCTGGTCGGTCTGTTGAAGCCCGTTCTCCCTTTCACACACTCACACTAACACACACTCACACTCTCATACGTCCCCCTCTCTAGCTAGTGTCTGAAATAAGAGCACAGCTGTTGTACTTTGCTGTGTTCAGTGTTCAGATCATCTTCGTGGGCTGAGTTTGCAGCACTGTGTCGGCATGAAGGCGCACACACTACACAAGTGTGTTGTTAGCTGTATTAGCTGCACAGATCTATGTTAGGTAGATTCTCAGGACATTCTGATCCCCAGACTTGTCATTTAATGCCACGATAAGGTTAATATTATGATTTCAAATGAACAATGTCATATTCCTGCCTTGACATATTTATTAGTCCTGTGATATTAGTCCCTATAAATGGCTCGGTATGTCCAAAACAAAATTGCAACATTACAGTGGGTACTTTACATAAATCACAAATTTTATAACTTTTAGAATTCTCCTTTAACTCTAAAAGCCATATCCCCACCTACACTCTGCCTTTACTGGTCCAACATTGCTGTTGGGTGACGAGGCCTGATCCACAGCCAGAAGAAGAAGAATCTTTTATTGTCATCAGTAAGCACACATACACAATCAACATACATTTTTCAGGGACATTTTTTCTTTGCATCAAACTCGTCCCCCTGGGGGGAGTCGCCACAGGGACACACCTGGTGTGTAGCCTTGGATTTGACTCTGTAGACTTCCATCAAGCTACCAGGTCACCTGGTAACTAGTGTTCCAGCTCAGCCTAGAGGTGATAGATAGGATTGACACCTGGGCTTTGGGCAGGCCAGACCTTCCAGTTCTCCCAAACCAAACTGGAAAACCAGTTTCTTAAAGGACTCAGCTTTGTGCACCAGAGCTGTGTCAGTCAACCTTCCACAATCTGCCTCCACCCAGTAGGTGGAGGAGCTTTCACTGAAGTACCAATAGTATTCTTTAAAAATACTTCACTAGAATTAGCATATTAAAGTTTTTTGGTTCATTCCAAAACAGAAATAAAAAAACTCAAAACTCCTTTTTGGGCAACGATTAGTCATCAGTCTGTGTGGGTGCAGTAAAAAACTCCCTGACTGCTGATCAATGCCAACATTCAGAAAATCCCACTGGCCGTGGTATTCATGTGCATGCAGACAGAGTTTAGGGTAATTCAATCTAAACTGCAATCTCAGCACACTGTATGTAAATAGTCTTAACCGCTGGGGACAGTCAATATTAATCAAGGACATTTACAACACACAGCCACATTCTCTCAACTCCTGCTGGCCCTGTTGCCCACCCCCCACACTTGCAAACAATCCTTCTGATGCCCCCGCTAGTGGCTGCCTCTGTCCAACACCCTAAGTGTTAAGGACATTTGTTTAGCATATGCAGATAAACCTTCAGGGTAGGTGGTAAACACTTGGTTTTTGCTTTAGGCATTGCGGGACATTTCATTTACATGTCTTTTGCCTCCACATCTAAGTTTGAATCTCTTAGGTTTTCTGAATTTTATTTGAATTCTGACTTTTTTTCTCACAGTGAGAATTCTGTGATTAAAAACCGAAACTCAACAAACCCAACATTTTGCCTTTCTGGTTTTATTTTCCTTTTATTCTTCCTTATGTGTTTAGTTTATGTTTTATTTTTCCTGTTCATCATTACCATGTGAAAATTTGTTTTATTTTTATATGTAATTTTACATGCCATGACGCATTCTAAATAGGCTACGCATGGGTATATTTATTATATATTTTTTGGGCATCTTTGTCTCTTTAAATGTAAAAAGAATGTAGTGTGTTGATGCATTAAGGATAAACGTCCTTTGGGAGCTTTAAGTGTTTTTATATATATTATTTTTGCTTGTGGGACTTTTTGTAACAGTATTTCCACATAGTGGAATTACTACTTAAAATACTTTGCCATCAAAAAACGTTACTTAATGCTAATAAGACCAAGATAAATCCTATTATAAATATTATGTATTGACATTTAACCCCAAGAAAAAAAAAGAAGTTCATCGTTGTCATGTAAGATTAATATAAGGAAAATATTCACATCATTCAGATTAGCAAATTAAGACGACAACCTCACGTATTCTCACATAAATTCTCTTCGTTTTAAGGCAAATATTCAACAAACAACGATATAAAACGGCCCAGCTCAAAGATAAATAAAACTGTGTTTATTGTGGCTTGTTCGGCAGAGAAAAGTGGCGTTTTTGTGGCGTCATAATAAGCAAAGTGTGGAAACACACGCCGTAGGAACGCGCGATTGAGAGGGGGACAACAAAACACGTAACACCGTGTCGCCACAACAACATCCGGGTTATTTATCAACAGTCTGATGCAAGTTCCAGCAAAACCCTGGAAATAAGAACATACAGAAATACACCCTTTAAGTAAACTATAAAAACAAACTTAGTGGTGGGAGAAGTACACAAAGTGAGTACTTATATAAATATTGCAAATATTTGTATAAGGAAAAACTACTACAAGTAGAAGTAGCACACAAATGTTAAGTAGGCTACTTAATACAAAAGTACAAGTACTCAACTAAGGGAATTACTGTTGTAAATACTGTTGTAGTAATTACTCCATTTCATGCTTTTTGTCCCACTTGATCCTTTCAGGTTAAATTTAGCTTTTTCTATACGTACATACTGTAGCCCCCAACATAAAAGCCACATACATAATCACTTTTAGCCTACATGTGAATCTTAACATGAGTTTCAACCAGGGACAGGGGATGAAAACTAAACGCCCTGTTTAATATATTTATTTATTAATTATTACTTATTTTTATACCTTTTAAAAAAAGTGTGACCTAAATATTTGCCTTTCTGTAAAAAAAAAAAAAATCATAAGGAATTGGTTTAACTTTTTTTACTTATATAGAAAGCTGGAGAAGTTAATGGGCTGGTTGTTAACTGGTGGAATACAGAAAAACTTGACTGGATTTTCACAAAATATCTTACATTCTACAAACAAAACAACTCCCTGATTAGTCGAGAAAATTGTCTACTAAAAAATTACTTCTACTATACTATATAATCATCCCGTAACGGGTTGAGCAAGGCTGCTTTCTAAACAAGAATTGTTATTCAAAACGTTTCTCACCTTTTAACCCTTTTTTATTACCTTTGACAATGATAACATGATGGATAACAGCACAGACACCAGGGATTTTTACTTCCTGGCGCCACCTTGTGGAGGTGGAGAGGAGTCGTGGAAAACAATTTAACCTCAAACCCATTTGCCCTTTGTTGGGGCAATACCTGCTGATTATTTGGTACGAAAATGTAGCTGCTGTGGTATCAGAAAAGGAATACTATTATTATCCTGTGAACAATAATCTATATATATTTGTACCAGCAATACAATGGAAGCATTAATGTGTTAACAAATACAAGATGAATTTCCTTTAGTTCACCCCATAAACTCTATGCAGATTAATGTTTCTTCCAAAGACTACCAACATACTGTTGGAGACATTTCTCTTTCCATCCCGATTCTCCAACCAAGTGTATAGTTTTTATTCATGCCTAAAACTATAAATGCAAATTCACAAAAGCTGCTGTTTGTTGCATTTAAATATGAATTGATACATTAAATGAAATCTGATGGGATCCTCAAAATTTCAATTTCAATTCAACTTTGACTAAACAAATGACTAAAAACAACAACTAAACCCACACTTGTGATTCCTTTTTGAATATTTAACCCTTTATTTGTTTACAAGGGGCTATTTGATTTGGGTTCCACTTTTCAAAATGAAAGATCGTGACCTGGACAAACAAGAATCTTCAAAGGCATATTTAATTCGATCATTTTAATGCACCCTCTTTGATATGTATGCATTGATTCTTATTGATCGTGTTGTTCAACCCAGCTTCCTAAATATCAACTAAACTGTGCGTTGACCAAATAAAAAACTCCTCAAAATTAAATCAGGTTCTGTGTAATAATTTTAACTCCAACAGCAAAGTGGGCTCTAACAAGTAAGAGCACAAGCTCTATGTTAAAAGAAATCTACAGATGGAATAAATCTGCCATTCAAAATTTTGAATTTGGGCCACATCAACAGAGTGTATGTATAAAAGCACTTGTGTTGGGAATGTGACAGTTAAATGGAGAAAAAAATAAAAAATAAAAATACAGATACATTTTGTGCCTGGTAAATACATCTTAAGTGCATAACCACAATATTCACTTCTGCAGAATCTGCAACATCGACATAAAGTCATGAGACACATCGCATGATTGGCAACACAATAATCCCGACACACATTTTCACAAAAAACAAATAGATGAAAAAGCTAAATACACTAAAACAATTTTGATTCTTTTTTTACAATTAGAAAATGCTGTATAAAATCATATTAAAAGGACAGAAAAGGTACATAAATTATTACATCTGTTTAAAAACATTTTTAGTAAAATCACAGTGCTCTTTGATATGTTGCATGAGTTTACAAAAGTTGAGATTTCCAAAATGTCCTATTGTGCTTAAAAACTATTCCATTAAAAAAAAGGCAGTGCTTAATGAGTGGGAGCATGTGACAAAACTGCAGAGTCCGATCCTCTAGTAGAAACTGATTACAAGTGAGTTTTCATGGCACTGAAATGTTCAGAGCCTGGCAGTGATAAATGCATAATTTTCTGATAGACATTTTTTAAAAATTACTTTTCTAAACACTGAATAAAACCTGCTAAAATGACTATTTAAGAAAATATTTACATTGCAATAAATGTAAGGCTTTTTCTGTCGTGTGTGACAAGTTGTTTTGCTCAAAAGGCAAATTTAAAATCCTGCTCCATAAAGTGCACAATGTTTTTTAATAAAACATCTGGTCTTATTTCGTTCAATTAAAAAAATAAAGACAAAAGAGAACGGACACATGTCAGTTTGTTTTGGTCTAACGGGAGATTCCGTGCTTGCACGTGGTACAGATTGCAATTACCAGTGGTTATAATGTAAATATTAGTCTAATGCAAAGAGTTGCACTTTAACATTATGCATCTATACAGTAAAAGCAATTACGAGGTCCTGAATGGTAAAGGCAGCGAGTATTTTTTAGTAAATCCTTTGTCTATGATGTCACTTTACCCTAGATTAAAAATATGGTTAAATGTGACTTCGATGTGCTATAATCATTATTCTCTTTGCTGGAGATATTGCGCAAATGAGTTCACAAGTTTTCCTGAGTATAAACGTTCAAAGAGCAGAGTTTGTATTAGCTGTACTGCAAAGTCACCTCCGAACTCAGAGTCAGACTTAACCTGTAAAACCTCCTATTCTTACTCTACCACTTTGTCATATATATCTACCTGCGGCTGAACTGTGTCTCCAAGGGAACTATATTATTTTCAAACAAAGGTTTTCTCACTTCTTTCTCACTAAGCAGAACTGAGTCACGTGTGTATTCAAGTCATTTGGTTGTGTAGTTTGTAGAATAGCTTCTAGTTATTTTTAAATCAAATTATCTTGTAGCAATAATAAAAGAAGGATGCCATGTTTGGCTAATAACACCTACCCGTCTCCTGTGTGGAGATAAAACTCTCACGTGTCAAATGTGAATATAACAATTCACAGATTTCAGTCCCATATGTCTCTGTCTGTATTCAGCGTTACGGGACAAACAGATCCAACCATTTTTTTAGAGCTTTTCTACTGTACATCTCCTACTAATAGTAGCTGTTGGAATGTGTTTGCACATTTGTGATTCATGGTGAGATTGACCTGCTCCTCTTTTTCTCGGTTTCTGTTCTCTCCTCTTCTGTGAGGGCCCATGGCTGAATCTTCCCAGTGCCAAATATCAGGAAGAGTAGAGCGCCGCTGACGTTGATCGCGGCCGCGACCCAGAACACTTTCCTCCAGCCATCCAGAGTGTGCTGACCACCAGAGAAGAAGACGAGCCATCAGTGGTGCATTACTGAAACCAGTCTGTACTTTTGTTTTCAGTATGTGTCTGGATTATAACTTAAATATAAGTTTAACTGAAATGTAATTATTTACAGCTGTATGGGTTTACAGAATATGTGAAAACAAATCTGAAGTAATGCCAATAAAATTGTATTTTATTTTAATATATTGTATTCTTGTTAGCTATTCTTGCTACAGCAAATTTTAGTATGTTACTAGTATATAGTAACATAATATACTGTTATTATAATATTAATGTTACCGGGTAAATATACACAACCACATAGTCTAATCTGCACATCTGTACTTGCTTATTTAATATAATCTGTATCAGTGTTTTCTAATTCTAACTTCTTGATAATTTCTTTGAAAGAGATGAATAAAGTTATATCTTTTGTTATTTTAATATCATTTAATCTCTTTGATGGTTTAATCTTCTCCTATGTATCAGAGATGCCCCCTGATGATGTGGTCTCAGTCATAAAAAAGCTCAAGAGCTCAAGCTTATTTGACCAGACCAATATTTGAATTTTTAAAAGACTTACATCACGTGTAAAGTAGCCCGTAACAATTGGCGCCACGATTCCAGGAATGGTCCCAAATGTGTTGGTGATTCCCAGCAGAAATCCTGCGTAACTGCAGTGAGAGACAAATGAAATTTAAATAACATGCAGTGAGAGGGGGGACCTCAAATATTTGTCTGCTTTACATTTTACAGGGATCAATTCAGTTTTTGTGAATACAAATCTAGAATCTCATCGAAATACTTCATTGAGTCTTATTAAGTTTGGCCTTTATCATTTAAAGATGAAGAGTCTCCTCGCTGCTGAACTATGACTGTAAACTGGTGGTGGTGTCAGTTTAAAAAATCAAATACTCAAAAGTTTCACAAAGAGATCTGTTCGCAAGCCTAACAAGTTAGTGTAATTTTGCCAGGAAACAGTTACAAACTGGAACCAACGTTTGTTAAAAGTTGTAATACTACAGCTGACACGTATCACACCAGTCAAGTCTTTATCTGTGAGACACAAGGACCAAAACTGAACGATAACTAATCCCCACAAAAGATGAGAAAGCGATGAGAATCATTATTCGAGCCCTAATGTAAATAAATGACAACATTTCTCAGCGGGCAAAGATGGGAACACCCACCGAGGAGCGATGTCGATCTGGTTGATGAAGACCCCGGAAGCGCTGATCCCTCCGGTGGTCGTGGACAGCGTGAGGAAAGTGACGGTGAGGATGTGGCTGCAGCCGGCGAAGCTGACAGCCACGAGAAAAGCTGCAGGGAGCAACATACCTGCACAGAGAGGTGGACAGAAAGCACTGGTTGGCCTATTACATGTGCCCATAATCACTTATTGTGCCCATAATTGTTTTTTTGATGTTTTAACCTGCACAGAAGTAAGTATAGTGAAATCAACAAAAACAAACTGTAACAGTAGTAAGTATTACTAATATACATACAGGCTACAGTGATGACACATTGAGCACTGTCCTCAGTGTTTCCTCTGATATGAACTAGATATATTTTCAAATTAATATCAAAATTAAATGGTACTTGGAAAACAAAAAAAATTCTCAGATTTGTGCCAAAAACAATGCTGACACGATTAAAATACAGACTGCGCTGTTTAAAATGCAGAAATCACTTCTCAGAATGAATTTAACTTCATCAAAACCTGTTTCATCGGCCTGAGACAGTCAACCAATACAGAAACGACCACGCGTGACCTACGGTACTTACCTGCGAGGGTAAAGAGCTTTCGTACAACGGTAACACTGAAGACCCTTCTCTCAATGAGTCTGTCTGCTGCAAAACCTGACAGCGTGCCGATCAACCAGCCACCGAGGTACGGCAGCGCGGACAGGAAGCCATTCTGGAGGAAGAGGAACAGACAAATATTCTCGGACTTAAGCTCCTGGACGTCCTGCTGTTTTTTGTTACACACTTTGTAACTGAACATTACTGGGTGTTTGGACCATTCATTCAAAAAACAAGACATTTCAAAGTAGTAGATTAAGGCCTGGGTGTAGCACTACACTAAAGGTTACTCCTCCCTAAAATTTCTTTCATTTCAGTGCTGTGGAGTGAGAAAAAAAAACAAGTATCACAATTAAAATAAAAACTGAAGAACTGATCTTGTGATGAAAAGTTGCTGAAAAATATATAATGTTATATTTAACTGTGAGTCTGAAAAGCAGCAAATCTTAGTCGAGAAACTTCCTATTTATCAGCAGAACTCCTAAACTTTTTCATAACTTAACTTTTAAACTAATGTTGATGCTCCTAAATCACAAATTATGAAAGTTCTTAGCAAACAGGCCAAATCCCCAAATATCTTCTTCTTTTCCTTTGGGCTGTTTCCTTTCAGGGGTCACACAGCGAATCATGTGCCTCCATCTAACCCTGTCCTCTGCATCCTCTAATATCACACCAAATAACTTCATGTCCTCTCTCACTACATCCATCAATCTCCTCTTTGATCTCCCTCTAGACCTCCTGCCTGGCAGCTCCAACCTCAGCATCCTTCTACCGATATATTCACAATTTCTTCTCTGAACATGTCCAAACCACCTCAATCTGTCCTCTCTGACTTTATCTCCAAAACAATTAACATGAGCTGTCTCTCTGATGTCCTCATTCCTGATCCTGTCCATCCTCGTCACTCCCAAAGAGAACCTCAACATCTTAAGCTCTGCTACTTCCAGCTCTGCCTCCTGTCGTTTCTTCAATGCCACTGTCTCGAAGCCGAACAACATCTCTGGTCTCACCGTCTTGAACACCTTTCCTTTCATTCTCGCTGATACTCTTTTATCACACAACACACCTGACACTTTTCTCCACCCGTTCCAACCTGCCTGCACTCACCTCTTCACCTCTTTTCCACACTCTCCGTTGCTCTGAACCATTGACCCTAAGTACTTAAAGTCCTGCACCTTCTTCACCTCTGCTGGTCTTTCTTAGTATACATGTATGTTTGTGATGTATGTTGTGTTGTGATGAGGCGAGCAGGTGAATGTGTTGATTGGCTGGCAGGTACGTTGGATGGGAGGGATCAGAGGGTTTAAAATCCAGTGTCCCCAGTCTAACTCGGGACTCTTCTCTCTCTCGCTGCCAGCCCACCTGGCACCATTGTTAAATATATTGCAAATGATGTTCTACTCGTAGCCCTAACGTGTCTCCTGTTTATTCGTTAGGAGTTTTGGGAAGCTCATTTTTGTCTAAGTGAGCATAAGGCAACACGGCTAGTTTTGTTTTGTTTGTTATTTTGCTGGAATCACTCTGAAGTCATTTGTATTCCAGATTTTTAAATATAAGCAATACATCTCAAGAGTTAAATCTTAATTTGGGGGGTTCCTGGGTCTCTATTTGTGTGGCCTCATGGATTCCCCTAGGCCAGGGTGTAACAAACACGTCGATGCAAGATGTAGTCCAGCTGAGTAGTCCTGCCTCTTACGGAAGAAATCACTACAGCCATTTCTATCCTCTTTGTAAAGTCTAGCACCATCTGTCCTTCTCCGCAGGAACGCAAAAGTCCTAAGCTTCGAGCCTTGCTACCTTTCCAACTGGACTCAAATCCTCAAATATCAGGTGCATATTTCTTCAACAAAATGAATTTACAATATACGACTAATAACCACAAATCTATTTCTAAAACCATGAAGAAGAGGACCAAAGGCATTAAAGCCTCACCGATTTGAGGTCAAAGTGCAGGATGTTGTCCATGTATGTGGGCAGAGAGGTGAGCAGCGTGTAGTACGACCAGTTGGAACACATCTGGGTGATGATGATGGCCCACAGAGGGATGGACAGCAGCATGGGAAGCACGGGCACAGACCAGCCATGAGCGGTACCCTGCAGTTTTCAGTGCAGAGAAAACATCAAGCAGAATCTTTAAACACACATGCAGCAAATGACAAAAATACTTTACAATACAAATACAAATACTAATACAAAAATAAGACAGAAATACTTTTTTGCTATTAAATAAGGAAACAAGATTAGGAGAGGTTTAAGACCAAAGTTCAACAGACAGTACATATATCAACAAGGAAAATGTATTAGTTAGTGTGTGTGCAATAAAAAAAGAGAACTCTGAGTTGAGGGAAAAGAGTGAGAAAGAGAAAGAAAAGAAAGGGAAACAGGAAGAGTGATGAAGGAAGCAGAGAGTGATGCAATTTGCTGGATTGGAGTAGAGGAGTGAGGGACAGGTCAGTTATAAAAGACAAGTCTAAAGAGCACAGGATGACACAGCTGTTATAAGCAATATTCCTAAAACCTGATTGTGGCTGTAACACATTCCTTCATGTTTAATCACACAAAAAAACAGCAGGTAATCAAGTTTTTATCCCTTAAAAAAGATCTTTTTATTCCCACAACACAACCTTTCAATTGTGTGTTAAATTTTCCTCAAATTTAAACTATTTTGAAGTCACCTCTTTTTTTAAAAGCAGCCACATTACACGTTACACGTTTGTTTTTTTGTGTGCACCTGAGTTCCAAGAGAGTTTATGATGTAATCTCTCTCCTTTTCGCTGATTCGCCGATGGGTTCGAGGGTCGTCTGTCACAAAAATAAACCAAAAGATGGCCCAGAGGCAACCAGTTCCCCCTGAAAGACAAAGCGAATGAACTTGAAGCATAAAAACAAAATAAAATACTCAAATGTTTTAAAGTGCAGGTATGTTCTTTGTGCTGGAGCCAAACCAATACTGAGAAGATTAAAATATAAAACCGGTATCACCGACCTGTCAATTCAGAAACAACCATCTCACCAATTATCCACCCATCAGAGGTAAAATGCACGTCCTGGATGTTTAATAAGTGTATTGATAATATACTTAATATTGTTCACTTCCTGGACGGCCTGACAATATTACACCATGATCATATCTTATTAGAGACCAAACTCTCTCACTACAGGTGAGCTCCATTTGTGCTGTCTAGCTGTTCTCTACAATACATTTAAAATCCAGGATCATAGATTATGAACAAAAAGACTGTGATATTATCTTTAGCCATACTGTGAATCCGTAGCCTCTTCTCTCCTTAACTCCATCGTGTGTGTTATACTGTATTCCTATTCTAGTTTGAGTGGTGAGTTTCCCTCCCTCACCACAGAGGTAGAAGACGGCAGGCCAGCCGAGCGTTTGGCAGATGAGGCCGGTGAGCGGCAGGGCCAAAAAGGCTCCAAAATTGGACCCCGAACCCGACAGGCTGATCAGGCGAGAGCGCTCCAGAGGAGGCGCCCAGCGAGCCCACATTGCCATCATGGCTGGGAACGTCACACCCTGAAAAAACATGGACACAGAGACGCACCAGATCATCAGTACAGAACCTTAATATAATAACGATAATAATAATACATTTTATGTATAGGCGCCTTTCATGCCACTCAAGGTCAGAGAATATGGAGAAGTTCAAGGTTTCACTTAAAAGACCCTCCACTGTGTCCAACATCATCTTACCTCCCCAAAGCCCTCCAGTGCTCGTAGTGCAAACAGCCAGTACGACCCGAACTGAGCAGCCAGAGGGGTGAGCAGGGTGAGGGCAGCTGTGCCCAGCACACCCAAACCCAGGAAGATACTCCCCCCATAGTGACCAGCCAAGTAACCCCCAGGTATCTGTGTGCAGAGGTAGCCAAAGAAGAAGGCTCCGAGCAGCCAGCCCTGGGTCTCCGTGTCCCAAGGGTACTGAGGAATCTGGGATAAGACAAGATATAATCACCCATATAAAGCTATATAATACTACTTGTTTTTTAGCTACAGTGGTTAACACCATGTGCTACAGGTCTGATGATGCTGGCTGAAAAGCCACAAAAGGATTAAACAGGCCTAAAAGCTGACAACCAAATTTTAACAAATAATCTTAAATTGAGTTCTTATTCGGCAGAAATTATATATAATTCTTAAAGACTTTGGTAAAGTTACACATTTTTAATACTTTAAAGGTGTGAATTAATTTATTATCAAGAGTTTTACATTTGTAAGGAAAACAAACACCACAAAAAAAATATCTTTACCCAATCGGGCTGTACAATAGATTCACTGGTGTTATCTTTCGCCGGCAGTGGACAGGCGTGCATTGAGTTGTTCGGGGCTGGTTTAGGGTCGGTTGTGTTCACCATGGCGACCATTGCAACACTGAGGTTTACTCGGAGGCCGTAGACCACCGAGAAGCCGAAGAACATGAGGAGGGCCAGGTTGAGGCGAGCCGAGCAGCACTGAGGAGGAACTGTTCATAAAGAGAACAATGATGTATGCTGTAGTCTGGATGGTGAGAATAGCATCACTACCAGTAAAAAACACATGTGTTTCAGTCAAATCAATTTCAAAGTAATACGAAAATAATACTTAACTAAAGCTACTCAGATGAATTTGACTGTGTAATTCTTCAGTCAAATAAATGAGTCTCCCCCCTGTGGTGAAATGTATGAAAGCTGTGGACCAATCGTTAATTCTTTCCTACCTAAGAGAACATTTAAGGCTTTAAACTTTGTGAATGCCTTAAATTCTAATTGGATTATCTGAAAATTACATAAATTTGAAAGCTACTTTCTGTTGCTAGTGAAAAAGTGACATGGAGATACATACATTCTATTTCATTACATTAAATAAACTTATAGTCTGTAGTTATTTTATAATATTATAACTATTTAAAAGTTACACACTGTAAATATAATTAAATTACTATGCAACATTGTATTTATTAGTAATACTTATATATAACTGACTTACAACACAATTTCCCTATGGGATCAATAAAGCTGAATCTTGACTTGACACAGGACCATAGCAATAGATTGACATGACTTTGTTAAAGTAGATAAAATCACTAACTAAAATGCTGATTATGGCCAATTCAGCAACATCTTTATGTTTTTATTTTGGCAGCATGTGATTTCAGGTTTACTACTGCCACTAAATTTCTGCCACTTCTTTATGATTTGACAAACCAGCTGATCCCTGCACAGTAAAGTGCTGACTTATCAGAGGGCAACACCTCTTACAGTTCTCAAAACTCTTTGAAAAACTACTAAATAGCAAATTAAACAATGTGTTGTTGCCTTAAACTCCTGCTGTCATTTCTGTTTTAAATTATAATCAACAAAACAGCCAAAACGTTTATTGTCACAATAGAAATGCGCCTTTTAAAAAAAGCAGTCATTAGCCAGAAAAAGCAGATTAAATAAAGGCTTACGTTGTTTTACGTTCAACTTTTCTGACAAATGTTTTAGCAAATTGATGTGTAATGGAATGTTCAGTTTCAATAATTAGCCGATGAATTGAGTAGCTGATTGTCAAAATAAAAATCCAGCCATGTTCTTCAGGGTCATTTCTTTAAGCAAAATACCAAATCCACCGATCACACAGTGTCACTACTCAACTTGATTTTATGATCTTCATTTTATGTAAATCTAATGATTGATTGATTAATAAAGAAAATGTTAAGAACAATTAATTATAAAACTAGCCTCAACCAAAGGAACTTAAATTTTGTCTTGAGAGTTTAAGCATAGAACACATTCAAACTCCTAACTCTTAAAAATGCTCTGCTAAAACTGAAACCTCACCTGCATCAGGCTCAATCAGGGCCGTACCGTCTTCCCTGTCCGAAGAGACAGAGTTGACGGAGAAGCCCTTTGGTCGTGGCATGGCAGACGGCTCAATCATTAAATGTCAAATCTGTAATATTTTGTCAGTTAGCCATGGATTCCAGAAAATGTGCTGGAGAGAGAAGGGAGAAACCCAAAGTCAGAAAAACACACACAGTGACACACATAAAGAGGATGTGAGATACTTAACAGAATAAGCATAGGAAAACAAATCAAGTGATATGAAACATCAGCAGATTAAAACCCAATATGGGCAGCAGGTTTTCACAAAGGAAAAACACATAAAACTCTCACACTTCCCCCTTTCACAAGATGTAAAAAAGGTTCCACTACATGTGCACTTACGAGAGTAACTGGCTCTCAGAAATGCTTGAGACCAGATTAAGGTAGTAAGACAGTGGTGAAGCTGAGGGGCTCTCGCTGTACTTTAGTGAAATGGAACCTGTTCAAAGAATAAAAAATGAACATAATATGTACACAGAAGTGCTAGTTTTGCTGTAAGGTAAAACACTTATTCAAAATGTCAACTTTTCAGGAACTAAGCAAACTAGTGGCTTGACAAACATTCACTTCGAAGCTCACCAGTGTGGTTTTGAAAAAGGTTTCATGTGCCCACAGTACATCTTTAAGCGTGGAAAAAGAAAATACTGTAAATACCCGAGAAAGCAATGTCCCAACCTAGTAAAGAAAATATCATTTGCTTTTTTTATATTTCAAAGTAGACATTAAAAATAAACTCATACCTACCAATTCATTTGTAAAACATACATGATGAAACAAACTACTCTCCATCTCCATGTGATCAACAGCTGCGTTGAGTGTCTGTGCAAATATGTGAGTGAAAGTCTGTCATGAGATTCTTCTCCCTTCTGGAACAATTAATCTATTATTTGTTAATAAACTGCTAATTCCTGCTTTCAAATCTGCACAGAACTGGAAAAGGCAAATGATTCTGCTGTGAAGAAGAGTGGACACACCTTTTTTCTGTTTAATACTTTATAGACACAAACTGGTTATTTCAATGAGTCCCATTACTGGCACTGACATCTACTTAAGTCGGTGCCAGTTATGGACTGAAACTTGCATCGTATAACAACTACTATAGCCAATATAGTTGGAACTATTATTCTTACAGGTCATCAAAAGTCAAAGTGACTTTCTTTCTATGATTATAGTTTTGGTTTATGTGAATGTTAACCGCACTGACATTCTCGTCAACGTCTGTGGTTTTTGCAATATAGTCTTGCTCCGATGTGACTTTGGGTCTGTTCTTCATAAGCTCTATCCGCATCTAAAATACATATATAATCTATATTTATCTGATTCTGTAAGTGTATATAACTGACAACAGCAAGAATGTCCCTTATAATTCTTCCCTACCCTAAAGTAACATCTCAAATGCCAGATAATGGTTCTTCTATTTAAACTATTTCCACTTATCATCCCAGTAGCTCACGTTCAAGCATATGTCCCAGTAAACAACCAGAACTAACTACACTGACAACACTGAGAAAGTTAACAATTTAGCTAAACTAGCTAGTTTCATGGGGTATACAAGTTAGCTACAGTCTATTATATTTCGTCAAATACAGCTTACCTTAAACAAAAGACCCTCTGTTTACACAGTCTGCTCAGCAGTATTGAACGCAGAAGAACACAAGTCGCTGAACTGTGTCAACCATAGCCGGCAGATCAACCTGATGCGTGTGGGTGTTTATCATTAGCAGAGAAAAAATAGTCATGTGAGGAAAGGCTCGATAGTCCGGTAAAAAAACAAAGCTGACGAAAAACACACTGGAATGGTTAAGCCTAGTCTAGGACCAGTAGGTAAGCTAGGTTATATGTTCTATAAGTCTGTGCTTGGGATGTGACATTTTAGCACGTGACTAAAGGCTGCGCCGCCCTTACTTCTTGCAACTTGCGCGTTGCCAAGTTGTCCAGTTTTACGCTGCAGCTTAGTACGAACAGACGCAAAAGGCCCACAGAAGAAAGGATATCATGAGTAACGAGCCCTCAACATCCACAACAACCATGGGCTCAGTTCATATGAATGCAGTGTTTATAGATGTATGCGGAGGTGCATTGCAAAGAAAATCAAATTATCAAATTATCTCGTAATCACGGTCTTCCGTATTACAATAGTTCAGTGATAGTTTTTAATAATTACTAATTTCTATATTTATATTCTCTCTCTCTCTCTCTCTCTCTACATAGAGAGAGATAGAGATAGACATATATATATATATATATATATATATATAGACACACACACACACACATATATATATAGATATAGACATATAGATATAGATATATACATTTACATATATACATATATCTATATATATATATATAGAGAGAGAGAGAGAGAGAGAGAGATCCTAAAAACCTGACTAATCTAAGCCACATTCTGAGTCGTTCTCATATTTATGAGGTACCAAAGGTCCCCTATCTCGTAATTACGAGAAACATAACTCGTATTTACGAGATCCGTATGTCTCTAATTTTTTAATCGACTGGAGCCGCATTTAATCAGTCAAACCTGGCAACCCCGGTGACGCACTTTGCAGGTTACAAGCCGGAAAATAAAATAACACATACCGATATTCAAATAAAAATTTAAAAGTCTTAAAACGCTGTTTAGTGCTGCCCAGTATAGAAGCTTGTCTCCGCCACTGGGAAATGATAATTTAACAAAATGCATTTGCTTATAGCTATGACTAGTTTCAATGTGTTGTCATGGCAACGAATGTAGCGGAGTGTAGCAAACATAGCGTTAGCGTTAGCTCACAAACCAGCTGCGCATAGTTTGACTTAATTCACCTGTCACATTTTTACTCAGCCTTAAGTTATATAGTTTTCACCGCATTCATGGCCCATTACAGAGTAAGTATTTATTTACTCACAGTCTGTATTAGTTTTTTGTTTTTTGTACTTTTTTGGTAAAATGTTTAGGTCCTACGACGCATGTAAACTAGCTAGCCTGGCACCATGGTAGGCGTTAGCATCTATAACTTGAAAGCACGCAGCTGTAGCTAGCTGCTCAGGGTTAGGACAAGGCTGGAATTCAGCTAAACATCATGAAATATGATGTTTATTATGTTTACGATAAATGACAATGTAATTATGCTGGGGCTTTGAACGTACTACAGGCTGTGGCGTTTTTAGTAAATGTTGTAAATTGTTTAGTCAGTCACAAACGACAATTCATCCTACAAAACCTGGCAGATATTGCTACTGTATTTGTGTTTGTGTCAAGTCCAACAAGTCTCGTTTTCCAGGCCTCAGAATCGAAGAGAGAACAATTCAGAAGATATCTTGAAAAATCTGGAGTCCTTGATACTATAACAAGTGGTAGGTATATAAGCACTTTTAATACAGTACGTGTGTCATTTTCCCAAATAAAGTCTGGTATTAATTCCAACCCTGAACATATTGTTCACCTTTTAATCACCTGTTTGTTTGCAGTTTTAGTGGCACTTTATGAAGAGACTGACAAACCTAACAATGCACTGGAGTATCCTTTTCTTGTATAAGCAGTTTTTACGGGTAATAAACAGCTATCAGTTTGCCTTAATTGATGTTTTTGGACCCTCACCCACTCCCAAACAAAAGGCATGTTATGTATTTTATGAGAAACGGTGGACAGTAAGCCATTGAGATTTTTTAGTTCAGTCCACCCACTATGTTCCATCTACACGTGGAAAGAGACATTGACGAAACCATATCTACCCTGTTACTGACTTGTTATCCACAGTGTTAAGTTGGAGCTTTGAGCTGAACCTGTTTAGGAAAGATGATAAAGATGATAAAACCTTGTGGGAAACCCTTTTGTATTGGAGCTAACCTGGAAACAATAAAGCGAAAACCTCAGTCTTTACCATAACGTTCTCTTAATAAAGCAGTTCTCCACAGTGTTATTATTTTGTGTATGATGCAATTTGACACTTCTGGACTTGGTGAGGTTTCAGGGGAAGTTGTTCATAGCTGTCCTAAACTAATACAATTCCTGGAACTGTTTTCATGGCAAGGCAGCTCAATATCTGGGAATTTCTGGCATTTTTCTTAAATGTCAGCAACATGTTTTCAGAGACTTATGTGAATTGTAGTCTTTCTACTTTGCATGTGTCATAAAAGCAGATGCAGTACACTTTGTTTCAGTAGCGGAACAAAGTGTGATTAAGTTGTAAAGGGTCTTTGGGCATATGATTCTTTGAAAGGTTTAACTTACGGGCTCTAATAAATAATTATAGCAAGTGAAAACTTCTTGTCTTTCATTTATAATGTGTTAAGTACCACAGTGGGTTCAGTGAATCAGAAGACTGGTAAAACTCAAGAAGAACTCATCTTGATGTGTTTCCTTGAAGTGCCTACAAGCAAAAAGCTAAATAAAGATTTTTGCTTGCATGAATGGCCTGCGAATCAAAAAAATATATACGTATATGTATACCAGGCTACATGTTTGTTAAAACCAAAGCATTGCCCTTAACCACATGCATAGTTTCATAAAGCTTCATCTTGGTGCAGCTGGTCCAGAGCCAGCCGACACCGAGGCTCTTCGTATGGAGCTGGCAGACCTGCAACAGAAGTGCAACCTGCTCATGGAGGAGAACAAAGAGTTGAGAAACAGGGTAAGGTGCTGGTAAATGTCCTGGCTGTGTTTGAGTGTGTAGCTACCACTGTAACCTCTAACCTCCAGCCCATTGTGATTTTCCAGCTGATGCAGTATGAGCCATCGCCTGAGCAGGGAGCAGCGGAGTAGGGAAGATGATTTTGTCCACGTAAATCATAAAAGTAAAAATTAGATTGCAATTTTGTAGAGTGTATAAATGTTTATTACATAATCGTGGGTGTACAGTGACACAACACAAAATCACTGTTATTTTTTGTTACACAAGAAACAACCGCTTTTGCTTTTTCAAAATAAATGGGTTTTGTTCCCCTCAGCATTTGGTGTCAGTCTCTCAAGGTGTTCAAAGCTCATCATTCTGCTCACATCTGAAATAAATACAGTATATAAATATAAAATGTGCTAAATAGTTTTAGATTGGCCTCTTTCAAAGGCATTTGAATTTATATAAACTGGATGTCTGAGTAAGTACATTTTGGTAAAGTTTGTTACAGATTCTGCATTGTTCAAAACAAAACATCATACAAATTGATTGGTATTTAGTTATTTACTTGGAAATCTTCCAATAAAGGCATACACAGTTGATAAGAGGCAAAGGAAAATGTTAGCGTTGAGCACATGTTTATTCATGTTACAAACACAAAGTGGCAGTTTGCTTTTTATTGGGTACCAACCTAATGCTACTGATTATACAGTTGAATTAAGGCTTCAGTGGAATAGTTGGAATAATTATCACCTTCATCAGGGAGGTTTAATTACAGGACTGTTTGATTGAGACTTGGTGTGCCTAATAAACCGACATTTGAGTGTATTTCCCACTGTGACAGATTCCTTAAGAACATTTTTTTTTTTATGTTCTTTCAAACATTTTAAATCAGGAGCTGGATTGATTCTGTGTTACTGATTTGAAAGTATCCAGTTGCGTAACAGTATGCTGTGACCTAAAACAACATTATGGATTGACGGTGCGGTTTTCCACTCCCCTTTAATCGTTCTGACAGGCCGGCAGGTCCATCTGGATGCCTGTCATGGAAAATAAAACTTGTTTTTTGGTCCGACCACCTCTTAAGAAAGAATATAAATTGCAGATCATTATGCTCCAAAACTGTTTTTCAAGTCCCATCAGAGAAAGGACTGCTCTTTGGTTTAAGGACATAATCTTCATAGGTACTAAAGTTTTTTCTGCTTGTTTCAATGTAATTTGAAGGACTTTTAAATATGTGAAAAGTAACAATCTGGAGCTCTCTTGGCACACACCTAAAAATGGCTTCTTGAGTGTTTCTTTTGCCATGTTGGCAGGTTCACAATCTCTATATCTGCAGGTCAGTGGGGGCTCGTCTGCTGCTGGCACTGCTCGCTGCTGACACTCTGCGGTTGGGAGAGGAGGTGGTGGGGCTGTTGCTCTCCCGGCTGTGTCGAGAGACGGAGCTCAGCTCCCCTGTGGAGTCCGGGCTCTGGGACCTGCTCGGCCTCTTCACTTCTGATTTGGAGAGCACCCTGGCTCTCGGGCCAACGCAGCTGCTACGTAGCTTCATGCTGCCGCTATTCCCATGGTAGGACTCGCCACTGTCCGAGCCATTGGTCTCCATTACTGTGGAGCAATTCCACGGTGGAGTGATTCTTCGGGACTTCCTTGCGATCCCCGATAGAGTAGTGCAGGAGGAGGTGTCTGCTACAAGGAGGGTGGGATACTCCGAGCTCCCACTCTCCGGGTCCCCGTGATGGGGCGAGGACTGCTCACATGGTTCTTCCTGTTTGTCAGCAGGAGGCGAGTGTGTCTCGCTGCTTGTGTTGTTAGAGTTGCTGTTCTGCTCTGTGGGGCTCGGGACTCCCTCCTTGGCATCTTTGTAGCTGTCTATTTTCGTACCAGGGTCCCCTTGAATTGGCATGAATGCAGAGGAGGTGCTGAGAAGAGGGTAGTTAGGTCCGTTGCCCTGCTTCTCGAGCAGTAGCGTGTATCCACTTGGAGCAGTGGGCATGGTACTTTTGCGTCCCACAGAGGTGCCCGTACAGACCTGATGCACAACTGAGTTCTTTTTTGACTTGTTGATATAATAATCGTCGAGGTCATCCTTCAGATGTGGGTAGTAACCGAGGATGCTCTTCTTAAGCTTCTTGTAGCCCAAGTGCACGATCTCAAGAAGGCTGAGGAAAAGGGAGAGGCAGGCAATGACCTGCATGAACATCATGAACACTGACTTCTCTGTGGGCCTGGAGACAAAGCAGTCCACCACGTTTGGACACGGCTCCCTCTCACACTTGTAAAGCGGCCTCAGGCGGTGTCCGTAGAGGATGTACTGCCCCATCATGAAGCTGACCTCCACCACGGAGCGTGTCACAATGTGAGCCACATACGTGCACAACAGGGAACCTCTCAGCGGTGCCTTGTTGAGCTTCCCCTGCTCCAGCTGCCTCATCTCTTTTTCAATTCTCTTTCTCGCCTCCACCAGCTCCACGTCCACTGCCTCCAGCTCCCGACGGAGAGCCACCTTTTTGCAGTGGCGCTCCTTCTCCAGGGCTCGCAACTGGTAGATGGCATGGCCCATGTACACCAGGGAGGGGGAGGACACAAAAATCACCTGCAGCACCCAGTACCTGATGAGGGAGATGGGGAAGGCCTGGTCGTAGCAGACGTTGCGGCAGCCGGGTTGGTCGGTGTTGCAGACAAAGTCCGATTGCTCATCGTTCCACACGTCCTCTGCGGCGACACCCAGCACCAACATCCGGAATATGAAGAGGATGGTCAGCCAGATCTTGCCGACCATGGTGGAGTGGATATGCACCTCCTCCAAGATCCCTCCAAGGAAGTTCCAGTCTCCCATGGTTTTACATCAGTTGAGCTGTAATGATGAGTAAACATCAAAGTTATTATTAATGTTTTGAAGCTGATACTCATCAGTTATTGGTTACGTGAAACATAAAACTAGACTAGTTTAGTAATGAATTCTTGTATTGTTTATTTTTTTATTTCCAAACTTAATTTCAGAGGGTAGTTACTTTTCAGAAGACAATTTTCCACAGTAAAGCAAAGAGGTCAGTGCCAGAAATAAGAGTTACAGTTAGTTTAGTGTGTTGTACTCACAATACTCTTCACTATATATTTCTGATACCACTGTACTTCAATACTTCAGTTTTGAGTGAAAGACTTCTTTCCATCTTTTCATTTATACGTGTGGTACTGCTGCTTGCAACAGTGGAAAGTAACTAAGTACAAGTAGTGTTACCGGAAGCACTTAAGTCCAATTTTGAGGCATTTGTATTTGGTTTCATGAATAATATCTTTCAGTCTACTTATCGAACGGCTGTGGTCATTTCTTACTTTTCAAAATCAGATTACTGAACAAAAATACATAATCAAATAATTAATTATGGCTCGCTATTGTTATATATATTTTTTTATCTTGGAGGGGAATCTGTAGACTAAACAATATATAACGTCATAAAAGTTGCCCCAGTCTATACATCCTGCCTTAAAGTGATTAACACATGAATGCATCAATAATTATAATGCAATAATGTATATTATTCTGAAAATAAGTCAGTGCCTTTTACATTTGGTACTTTGGTATTTTGCTTTTAATACATGTGTTTTTACTTATTTACTTACTTATTTTGTATTTTAACATTTTGAATGCAGGACGCCTTTTTGTAAAGGGTTTCTCCTCTGTGTTATCCTTATGCTACTGGCAACTAATATTAAAAGGAAAGATTGAGAATTTGACCTTACGATGGTGCTAAAACTGTCAATTTTCTAACCAGTCAGCAGATACATAACTGAACTGGAACCCATTGTACAGTAATTAAAGTAGTAGTTAATGTTCTCATGTGTTAAATATATGAAAGAAATAAGCAACATCTTAATGAATAAAGTGGTAAACATGGCAGAAGACAGTGATTAGAAACCCATCACATCAAACTCAAGTATAAACCATTACTTGAAATCTATCATATTAGAGACAATAAAGTAAAGTATATTACGGTTCACTGTAATGTACTTATGATGGTATGAGCCACTGAAAAGGTCATATATTTTAAAATGAGTTGACTTACCTTTCATCTTGGATATGAAATGTAACAATGAAGGCCTTTTTGGAATAATACTGCTGAAACTGTTGCACACAATCCTACATTTTTTTATCTTTATCCTCATGAAGAAGGTAGAGAGAGGGATTTCGCTCTCCACTGTTGGTGAAAACTGGATAAAAACAAATGATTCCTGCTGCCTGTAGTTGTTCACAACCTATAACCCACGGATGACAAAATCAATCAATGCTGCTGCGATGCTCGGTTGCCATTTAGCTTGCAGCAGCGTGCAAATGCACTGCCAGCCAGTTTCTGCGAGTCATTAGAGGTGAAATGTGTTGCAAAGCATTCAGCTGTTAGTCGCCCACTTCTGGTTGAACCTAAAGGAACCTGAACTCATTTGATCCTGAAGTCACAGAGGGCAGAATTTGTGCGATGGGGGGGATATGAGAGTTCCCCTGAGGTCGACTCTAGCCTATACAGTACACTTCTTAACTGGTGGAGGTGGCACACGTTCACAATATCCAAGTATCATTACAAGTAACTGCTTTAAAAAAATGTTAACTGCAAGTGAAGTACCACTTAAAAGTTTTACCTAAAGTAACACTTGGATTTCTTCTGTTCAGAAATGCAATTTTAGTGGCTCAACAAAGCAGATTTTGAGGGTTATGCACAAACTATTTGTGAACCCATTATTTTCATGCAAACAGCAAACTTTGAAAGATGACAGTTTTCAGCAGCTGGTAAAGGTGGAGCTGGTTTCACAGGCAGGTTGTTAATCTGCAATATTGTTTATTAGTTGCATATATTTAACTTGAATCTACATCTGCAAGGTAATTAATAACAAAAGCTGTCAGGGGAATTCATTGGAGTAAAAAGGGTAATATTTCCTTATGAATTTGAAGTAAATATTTTTTCGATTAATTTCTTTCATGGAAATGAATCTGGAAGTCAATAAACACACAGCTACAAATAAACAGTGACCATCAGTTGGTCTGCAACCAACTTCATGATTCCTTCGCAGAAACTCCCTCAATCCGATTAGAGCTTTTTCAGCCATACATGTATTTAGCTCATATCAGCCTTTCCTGATAGTTTTTCGAAATCAAGCCCTGATACGACCATTATACTGGTCTGATCAATGCGATTTTTGATCAATGGGGCATGTCCAATTTCATACATGGTTGCTTATTCGCTGTGAAACTAATTTAAGTTGTTCCTCACAGCTGCTGTTCCATTAAAAGGAAATCAATGAAAGTCTGTGCTGGTCGGTTTTCCATGCAGACGGCTGCAGACTGCGAGCCCTTTTATTCATTATACGAAAAGTCCTACTGGACGTTCAGGTGTTCAGGGAGTTGGTGGAAATACCTGAATCATTTCTTATTAATTTTATTAAGAATCAATAATAAAATGGATGCTAGGTTGTTTTTGTTTTTTAAATCTATACATGGAGAGATCTGGTTTTGGAACAGATGCCACTGTGCAGGAGTAAATACCTAAGGTGACCAAGTTAACAAACTCAAGCCACACACACACACTTTCCTTATGCTGGATGTTATCATTTATTACTCAAAATAACAGTTTCTTCCTACTAAAGATAGAAGATTAGGAGAATAAAACATGCACTGGCAAAATTCAGTTAGAAAAACCATTAACACAGTCGTGGAAACACCAATGAGAAACTTCTGTTCAGAAGAGACAATTGGAGAAATGTCTTAATATGAAATACTTTCTGAAACATCTACTTTTACAGAGAAATCCACATAATTGAAACAAATTGTTTAACATTTTAAACAGCTTTTGATTGACGTTACTGGCTGAAACAATTTAAACACTTCTAAAGGACCATATAGCAGCATTTCTGTGTATTTTAGCCCCTATACTTGACAAAACGAACACAGACCATCTTCTGTACATTTATGTTTCTCCCTCTTTGTTCCAGGCAGCCAGTGTCTTTCATTTAACAATCCAAAAACCATCAACTTGAAGCTGAACTTGTCCACTTTCATCTTTCTCAATCATGTTAGTGCTGCAGGATAATGCAATATTCAGCCTGCACTCAGAGGTGAGGTGCAGCCTAATGACAATGTCACTGGCAACAAAAGATAAAGATTATCTCAAGCAAATGTAATGATTTATCTTATTGAGAAACAGCTGTGGCTGTTGAGAAGAAAAACCTACACTTTAGCTGTGAAAACTGGTCAGCAGTAACGTAAAAAAAGTCATTTGTTATAATGTGGTCAAACACAAAGAAACGCTGGGCTGTGTCATTAACAGACTGGATTCCTTTTTAAAATACTGAATGCTTTATTTTTGCAAAAACTTGTGCATATGGGTTAGAAAACAAAACAACCAGGAAGTGTATATTTAAAAAAAACAAACAAACAATTATTTCTGGCCAACTACCACTGAACATAAGCAGCTGACTGTCACGTCTGTCCTCTCAGAAAAGATCACAACTTTAAAAAAAAAAACCAAGCAAGAGACGGCTGTTCTTAAAATGAACCCATGACAACAAGCTTCCTACAAATGGTTCAGTGGACGTTACATTTATGTCAAAACAAACATACTTCTCTTGACATACTCCGGTCAATCTGACTGAATGAGGGTTAGAAGCTCATCTCTAGCGCCCCCCTGATTTGCGACCGGCCCAGGATCTGGAACGAGAACGTGACCGAGAGCGTGATCTTGACGCCGACCGGGATCTGGAGTGTGACGGGGAGTGTGTCCGTCGTAGTTCTTCCTCCGTGTAATGCGAAGTCGACGCTGGGTTGGCGGTCTCTCGTGGAGATGCGGATCTAGAGTGCGATCGTGATCTCCCTTTGGACTCTCTCCGAGGCCTCTGCCTCTGTCTGTGGGTGCATAACGAGACAAACGGCCGTTACAAAGAAAACCTGACGATTATGCATTTTTGTTGTATCTGGATTAGACAGGATGGGAAGAGCCTCAATCTATAGAGTTGTAAGGGGAAAAAAATTATCGAAACCACTTCTTACACATTGCAACTCTGCAAAAGTCAAGAAGAATACCAGGAAGAGCCTGGGTGCAACTAATAAATCATCGTGCCACAAAGCAGAAGCTTAACTGTTAAACGAATCAGAAAGCCTGGATCCCAGAATCAGGATAGGGGATGAGAGAAACCGCTTTCTTGCCAGATAGTTTCCTACAAGTCAAAAGAAAAGTAATACAAAGTGGCCTGTAAAGGTCTCTATAAGTCAAGTTACACTTCCGATACGTTGAATGTGAAATTAAGGTTAGTTGTGCCGAGTAAGGGAGCTGTGTTCTGTCTGACTCTTACACTGCAGTTAGTCTGTGAAAAACAAGCAGTTCCTTCTATTATACTGGTAACATCCGACATGAATCTGTAGTTCCTAACTAGATCAGGAACCAGGTTCAAGTACATGTGAATGTCCGTGATTACCTGGTAATTTAAAGGACAGGGTCCGTTTTTTCAGTGTCTGTCATAAAAAATATGGCAGGTGTTCATATGAACATAAAACTTATTTTTGCCTGCTGTAATCCTTCTTGTTTAGGTTAATGGCCCTTAATACAGGAGACCAGAACGAAACCAGTCTCACTTCCTTTTGTCCTAAAATGTTTCTACAAATTAAAAATGTTGTACAATCGCCCGATCGATCATAAAAAGGCCATTGGTCACTTGTAAGAACATTAAATGACTAATGATTAACACAGTTCATAGCTAGTTTCGTGGCTGTACTATATTCCATTCAATTTCTAATGTTCTGTGAGGGTTTTACCTGTCATCTTCACGGCTTCTGCTCCTCCCCCTTCCATATGTTCGTCCACGGGAGCTGAGGAAACAAACCAGTTGCCCTCGTTTTTTTTTTTTTGCCTTTGAAGAAGAATCCACAGTACAACCATTGTGATGTATATTAAGGTTTTTCTCAGACAAAACTCACTCTCGAGGACTCTCAGATCGTCTGCGACGGCGATCGTAAGAAGGGCTGCGCGACCTGTATCTGTCATAGCTGCGGCTGCGTGAACGTCTGCGGCGACTGTCTCGGTCGTAGTCATCATATCGAGAAGATCTGCCCGGAGAACGCCTCTCCTTGGATTTCATCTGATTTGGTGCTGTTGCAAAGACAGGGTGATGAGGAAGTAATCAGTAATTGTTAATAATGTTATACTCAGATTGCCCAGAGGACAAACGCGGTCCTTTTTTTTTAGTAGTAAGTGTAATAACATTGGACAATGTGCTTTTCCTGATTAATTCTACAGTATAAACCAGAATGTGCTTCTACAAAAGGCAGATAGTGCTCGAGAGAGAACCAAACAGACCACTTTGCAAGTCTCCCCACTTTTCATCATTTGTTTTACACTTGTTCCCTTTATCTAGTTTTAAGAATCGTGTCAAAATCTGCCCATGTTTGGGGTCATAGTTCTGCAGTAGTAGAAAAATGTACACGTTGTTTACAAGTCAATCGCCCCCCCCACGTGTGCTGGGGGGTGCGAAACTATGAAACTATTTATCCTCCGATGAATGTGGTAGTCTCTCGGCAGAAGACAGCCCAGTGATTGGCTTCTTTAAAACTTTACACCCTGCTTCTCACCTTTTTACAAAGACTTTGACTCTGGAGATAACGCCAGAGTCAGTATATAGGGGGCTCAACAATCACCTGCAATTTGTTACCTTTTTCTCAAAACTCCTTTATATGGTAATAGATCTCCGTCCTAAAATCTTAGATTCTTCAGTGGTATGGAGCTCATTAGTCACGGACATGTACAGCCAAAAGGAATAAGCAGGGTATATTCTGGGTAATCAGTCATCAAATATGAAATGTTTTCCCTTTACTTCCCTTTTATTATACACTAGAAACAAAACCTTTTTGGCAGATTCAGTGTTTTTCAAAAGTAACCAAAAGCCAAAATACTTACTCTTTCTGTCGCCCTGGGCAAACTGGATTTCAATCTGCCGACCACAAACCCACTTCCTGTCCAGGCTGTGTAGAGCATCTTCTGCATCTCGCACATCCTCAAATATGCTGAGTGGTTAAGGGTTTTGTTTGCTCTCATTGTTACAAAGGCCACATAGATATAAAGGTTTTTGTTTTGAACTATTGAAGTGACCACAGGGGGAAAAAAGAACTTTCCCTCACGTGAAAACATTTATCAATTTAATGAGTCCTACTTTTTAAGTCTCTCAGGTCATCAACAGCTCTTGCCCCAAATCCATGTTTTCTTAAGACCCACTTCATTTGCTCTGTTTTCTAAGTGTTTTCCATTATGGTGAGAGGGATGGAGGGCACTCAAACATATTCTCTAATTTACATGGCCTGATTTCATGGTGAAAACATTTCAAATAATCCGACATTATACATAATATTCTAAGACAAGTGGGGACAAAACAACATAAAAATACACGTTTGGATGTAGAGATAAAAGATGAAGCAAACTTTTCAAACATAAAATCATCGTCTGAGGGATCAGGACAATAACTATATACACAAATCAAACACATCATTACTTGATTAAATTGTTTTGCTAAAAATTTAAAAGTCATGAATATCACAGGGACAGCTGATTTTGGTGTCATCTCAAATTTGTGGATTTGTCATGGGAGGATACAAAATAATTCAGACTTGTTACCTTTGCCCATGCTTGACTTTGAACTTCATCTTGATCTTTACACTCTTTAATCGACTCCCGGGTTTCCTGCTTGACTTTTAAACCTCTTTTCTTTTCCCCATTCTGTGTCGCCATTTCCAAGAATTGTCTCCGTCCCCTTTTCCTCTTCATGCTTTACTTTCTTTTTTCAACCTTTTCCCTCCCTCTGATCCTGAAGGTCTGTGTGTGACTTGTCTTTACAGCTACTCTATATGGGTCTTTGTTACTCTTTGTGGCCGGTTCCACAACTGGATGCTTTTACATTTTCTGAAGCAATAACAGAGAAATATGTGCGTTAGATAATCAGTCAAATTATGTGCAAGAAAAATACATCATAAAAGCAAATCTTCTCTGCTGAAAGAAAGTCATGTTAGAGCACAAAACACAGTTAAAGCTCATTGGTAAAGGATATTGAATGTATGCAAATCCTCTTGGTTGACGTGTATAGAAGTCAAGTGGGATGTAGACATCTACTATCGGCCCATAGCGGCCAAACTCACGCCGCAAATCCTCAGGCCTGAACACCGTAAATACAAGTATGATTCATCTGACCATCATGAGAATCTATCTACATCAACAGCCAGTAACAACAGCTAGGAGAGCAGCTAATGAGTGAGCGGAAAGGACAGTTTTCCACAAAACACATTACACTGTTATTGTGACATCTTACCTGGAGAGAAATCCACCTGCACACACAGTTCAGAGATCCTGACTGTCAAAATTTAGGGTTCGTTTTGAAAGACGATTTTCTAATTAATAATGTTTTCAGGCTTCTCAGATCTTCAAGATTTAGGCCCAGTGCCATATGTGTCTGTGTGTGTGTAAAACATGTCTGAATATTTTGGCCTTACACTTGTAGACGATGATTTGAATAAAAATCTTATGGAACTGTCTGTCAAAATGATTTACTATGTCTACATGAACCCAGGCACATTCTAAAAAACATTTAGCTACATACTGCTTGTTTTTGACACACCAGGTGTTTCTGCAATTAGCTTCCTCTACATACGAATGCAGAAATGGGTAATTCTTCCCTTACTTAACACAAGTGGTGGACATATTGAGAGATCAGTAAAGTTCTATTGCTAAACCAGGAGAGAGAAGGTTACAATAAATTTCTATAGAACCAAGTGTTTTGAAACAGTTTAGTTGTGTTATTGGTTAACTATCCTTGTTAAATACATAACACAACCCGATAAACGACTGCTGCTCCATTCAGGTGACATTACTATCAAATGTAAAGGTACGTGTGTGAAATGCAATGATCCTGATTAGTGAACACCTGCAGATTAAGATTAGAACCAACATCATCTTTACAGCAACCATGTCACACTGTGTTAATAGATTTTGTCCAGTTAAAAAAAAAAAAAAACATGATCAGTCAACAGTCAAGGTTTTGAAAAAATATTCAAAACTTTAATAGCACCTAACAAAAACACAGTGATGCTGTCCCTGTGTATCATGTTGTGAACCAGAAAAACAAATGAAAACACTTTGCATGTTGTGATTGATGCATTTTATTCCTAAAGATGTTTTACATCCCACTGGTTTACGTATAATTCTGCCAAATGTCAGTGGGAAATAATATAATAAAAAAATTTTACGGAGTAATATTTTTCCAGATTTTATGCTCAACTATATTATTACACTCAAAACTACTTCAGGTTCAATAGACACTTTTGTTCTCGCTTTAAAGTTACTCTTGCTTTTAATAGGACTTTTGCCTTAATGTTATCAGTAATTACATCCGAATAATATAATGATTTGAAAACATTACATCAAACGTCAAAACGTTTAGTTTATAAAAGGACATTAATACGGCTTTTTTAAATATAATTTCTACTTTAAGAATTGTATACTTAAAAACGAATGTGCTGCTTTGCTGACACAATCAATGACGTCACATAATTGCCTTTGAAGTTTTTAACGTCAACTTGCTTTGACGTTTGCCTAACAAGCGACATTTCGTTTCAGCCATTTCTGCAAAAGCAAAACTTTCAGCTTTTTTTCAGCTTTGCTTGGAAAATCCTTCCAGCGCTAGCGAGTTAATCTCAGTGCATTCTCTCTTTGGAAATGCTTTTTCTAGTTAAAGAGTTAAAATCATGCACACTTGTATTTAATGCTGGCCAACTACTATTTAGCTAAAGCATATCAATTACACGCGTTACAACATTACAATAAACACAAAAGCACGTAAGGAACGTCGTAAATTATAAAACTTAACTGAAACAACAGTATGCAAATAATGCTAGCTGCGTAGCAAAAATTACGGTTTTTCCAAATTTCAATTAGATTTCACCTGCAAATCGTCATAACGTCTGCTGAAATGTTGTTTGAGGTTAACGTTACATTAGCCGGCTGTGCTATACGTGCACGGTGTTAACGCAATGCACACAAAAGAAGCGTTACAAATGGCCTCACAAAGATATATTCTGTTATCCTGCCATAACTATAAGTATAATCGGTGTCCGGTAATAAATAATTCCCACGTTATTTACTCTTATTTCCCTCTGCACGCTGGTTTCACTCGAGAATACTGTTAGCGGCTATGCTAACTCAGCTAGCTTCCATGACCATGAGTTACTTAGCGTCAGTTTATGATCTGTGGCGGTAGCCGCGTATGAATGTAAACTCACCTGGATTCATCAGAGATGTTTCTCACAAACAGAGACGTGTTTGGAGGCCTCATTTATCTTGTCATAAAGTTTAACTCAGTCCACAGGAAAAGAATTTCAGTTTGCAAAAGCCGAGAGAGAAAAATGTGCAACGCATGCGCACTTACAGGGCGCCTTCTATTTCTTCTTCTTAGCATCGGTAGTAAACACCGGAAAACCTCACAGCGCCCCATGTCGTCTGAACTGCGACACTGAAAGGTCCTAAGGACAGATACCTTGTGGTTCACCACTGCCCCCCCCCCCCCTTTGCCTTCGAAGGCAAACGGATGCAAGGAAAGAAGTGCAAGAGGCCTGTCTCAAAAATTGTTCATGTAGTGGAGTGAATAAAATAAACACGTTGATCTCTTTACTCATTTATTGCTTTTATCTATATTTTTCCAGATGGACTCTTGCTTGAAGCTGAAGCTCTGAGAGTGATCCACAAGGAGCCCGGTGACAATCAGACTCGTTTGCTTCTGCTGATGAAAGTTACAGAGCCAGCAGTGGTCGTCTAGAAGAGCGAGGTAGCAGAGATGGAGAGTAAACATTCACGTTAAAAAATCACTCAATCAAAATCTTTACAGCAGTTTCTCAAAGAATTAAAGCCACTGACCTCAACCATTTCATCACCTTGGATCTCTCTGACTGAAGTGAACTTTTCATTCTCAGCGATCAGTTTCCCATTCTCCTCCCTGACCTTGCACTGGTGAAGATCGAAAATATTGTAATACTTCATTACATCCCATCACTGCTGCTCTTTTTCTCTATGAATTTAATTATTGTTATTCAAAAGGATGGTAGCTAAACTGAACCGTGGCATGTACAGATACTTGAATGTGGCATCTTTAGGAAGTGCACTTTCAGACAAAAGCTCATTAAAAACATTTTAATCACTGTTAAACTTGATGTTGTTAATAACATAAATGAACAAGTGTACTTCAGATTTGTTTCACATGTGATGCATAAAAAGGTTTCAGCACAAATCTAAAGTGTACAGACTGAATGAGACAACTTTGAAATCTGCAACATTAATTTCCTCTGCCCCTGAATTACCTTAATTTTTCTGCCATCTACAGTGGTCATCTCTGTCTCTTTTCCAATGCTGAATGAGTGGACTTTAGTGAAAACTGGAGTCTTCATTGTGAAGGTGAAGTCTTTCCCTTTCTGCTCAATCACAAACATTGGTTTGACTTCCTTACGCATTTTGACAACCATTGCAGGTGCACCTTAATGTAAAAAAAAATAAATAAATACATACAAATATACAGGTAGTATTTCTACATGCAAATAAAGGATCTGATATTACAATATTCTTACCAACTTCTTGCAGGAACTCATCAAGATTTTCCTCAGAATAAACTTTCCAGGTGCCGTTAAAGTCCATGCTTCCTGGTTGTGTTGCTGGTCTGAGAATGTTTGTTGTTCTTGTTGTCATAATCCCATCACGTACATTGCTGGTTGGCATGTTGGGGACTTTAATCTCCCTGTTATGTGAACTGAAATTTCCAGTCAGAGGCACAATAGACTAAAATTTCACTGCTCCTCATTCACTGTAATTACATCTTTAAAGACTACTAACTCCCAATAGATCATTCATATATGTTTGTGTGAGTGTGTTTATATATCTATATCTCTATATCTATATCTCATGCATGTTGTTTTGCTGTACTAATGGCTTGAAAGAGCACAGTCAGGTGTCCACACAAGCCTTTGCTTGCTTGCTTCTCCCTCCTGTTTATATCAATTTAGGTGAAAGGATGGATTTCACAGTCGGCCTTCTGGGCAAAAATGCAGGCAAATTTAGCCCAAGCTAAAGTGAAGGCTTTAGCCATCTGAGATAATCTAATCAAGCGAACGTTGTCCAAATGCGGGCTATTTAGTTCAAACGTCTTTATTTGCATTTTCCCAAACATTCATTCCCCGTTTAGAAGCAGTGTTAATAATTTTGTACTAATAAGGCTGTAAATTAAATATTTCTTCCTCCAAGAAGAAGACTGAAAAAAACTTAAAAAAATGGTGATGCCATCCTTTAAGGCATAAAGGTGACCAACGCTTCCTCTTCATTCACAGCAAGTTATTTTTTCCAAAATAAAATAAAACAGCCAATGACAAATCTTTTATTTCAGACAGGATGTTTAGATTTCCAACAAATACATGTGTCACTTTTTTTTTGGTTTTGTTTTCAAAGCACAGTACTTCAACTGGCAAACACAGTCACAGCTAAACATTTTAAGGCCAACATGTGCAGGCAGCGAAGCTCAGGCGGTGCAGACCAGTGCAGACATGAAACATTGACAGTTAAAGTCTTGAAGCCTGCTCAGTGGAGCACACAGATATGTGCAGTTTGGCTTTAAAAACTCGTTTGCTCAGAGAAAGTTGATCACTGCTGGAATGTTACAGAAGCTCTTGCCAAACAAAACACAAATCACATTATAAGCACATTATGACAAAACCTCTTATTTCCTTTCTACTATGTGTTAATACGTGCCATGTTGCATTCCCTGAGAATAACACTCATCTGTCATGTAGTGATGTTATATGCAGCTGGTTCACAGACCTCGGTCACACATTTTGCATTAATGTTACTCATTTTAACACTGCAGCAGCAGATTGTTTTTCTTGCTCTTTGAGGTCATTTCAATTTGAATATTGTATGAGAAGTTATTTCCTAAATAAAACCCACATCCTGCTCAATAATAAGACAAGTGAAGCATACAAGTCAAAAAAATGGCTTCGCTTTGGTAAACCCACATTTATCTTTATCACAGTGCTGCTGTGGTAATATTTCTGAATATCTGCATATAGCGTCCATTTAACAACAAGGGTCTACAACCATGCTAGCAGCTCTGTGAGACTATATTTAGGCACAGCGGTGAGCTAAATGCTAACGCTGTAACATTCTCACAATAATGCTAACACGTGACTAGCAAGCAAGTTTTAAATTGACAGGGATCGAAGACCTGATGATGCAAATAGCACAATAAATGTCATCCCAATGAATCCAGAGGGCTATGTGGTTATGTGGAGCTAATGTCAGGACAGTCGAGACATTTCACTCAGAATCACAAATGTCGACGTCATGCTGCTGCTAAATGAAAATACCGAACACCACCAACCAGTGTTAGCCTGCCAATATGCTCACTGACAATGCTAACAGTGTTACTTAATTGTCAAAATATTTCACAAACATAAATAAATAAACGAATGAATTAAAAGGGAGTATTTAGGGTTCTATTTATCCTCTTTACACTATACATGATTCCAGATTTTCCTGATCCATTCAACAGCCTAGAGATGTTTTGGTCTAACGTGGCTAAATCTCCAGCCATGCCAGCTGCTCTTTCAGATAAATGCTGACAAGCTCACACCCACAGTGGTGACTAGTTGATCTTTAGCCGATATGTTTGCAAAGCGGCCTGTCTTAGTTTGCTATGTAGCACTAACATGAAGCGGAGGCGGGTGGGAATTTCCTGTAGGCATTTAGCCATTCAACAAAATCAAAACATTGACTTGGTAGTGATAAAAAGTTAATAATGGCACCATGTTCACCATTTTAGTTTGCCTTTGAATCAACCAAGATGTAGGGACATTTCATTAAAAAAAAACATGAAAACCAACCTCCTAGTGCTACAGAAGAGGTCAGGAAAGTCAGTCATGAAATGTCTATTCCAAATTCTGATGACAATCCATCCCATAGTTGGTGAGTTTGGAGATGAATGGTGGCCATCGTACGACTAAAAACAAAGATCCACCCGTGCTAGCTTATCTTAGTCTTTACTTTGGTGTAGCACAACGAGGAAGCTGGATGCTAATGTTAGCATGCTAACACAAACGTCTGCTTTGTATAAATTCCATTACCATCCATTTGATACGTGATTGAGATGCTTCAGTCTGGACCAAAGATGTACAAGAAGCGTTGGACAGACGCTGCCATGCAGTCGGCTACAGGGGCTCAGAACAGACATGTCAGAGCTCTATGGTAGAAAAATGGTTTTTAAATAACCTGAAACACATCTTTGGCTTTTGGTTTCTGCGCTTTCTTGTGACTGTTTGGCCAACAGAGTGTAAATCTGGGCTATGCTAATGACAATGCGTCAGGCAGGCTCTGCTCTGTAGTCCTCCTTATACTGGGCCTCAGCAGGGTGAACTCACTCCACCTGATGGTTTCGGCTGGTTAAAATAAGTGCATTTTCTTTTTTGTCCACAGAATGGACTCTTTGCTCATGTTAGTCAAAAATTCCTCTAACAGCAAATGGGCAGTAGTAGCTTTGGTTATAAGAAAAAACAAAAAGAAAAAAAAACGGAACGGAAATACAATTTGTCTAATATGACAAAAGATGAAAAATGATAATGAATTGTAAATACCATCGGCTACGGCTTCCATTTGTTCTGCATCACCTGCTTTCAAGTACTGTCAATGTGAGTTTCATCATGATAGGAAGGCGCCGTCCCCGTCCTCTTCCTTTTGTGGACCGGGGTCACTAAAGCAGCGTGACAGTTTCAGCTGGTCCTCCTCCTCCTCCTCCTCCTCCTCCGGTGCCTTCTCCATCTGCTCTGCTTTCCCTTTTGCTCGCAGTGAACTTTTCTGATTGCGCCTCTGGGATGATTCGCTCAACAGACTGACGGCATCAGGAAGTCTGGGATTTAGCTGAACGGCCTCGCCCCTGGGACTCTCGCTGTCATCGTATGTGTAAACCTGGTGTTCTGGGACACAGACACAACATTTTAGGACTCAAATGTCTGTGCCAAGGAGTTAAAAAAACAAAACAAATAACGAACAGCAAACGAGTGCTTGTTTTTTGACTAAATGGGAGTTGGGGCTCCCGTGAGGTTTGTTTTTGAGACATGGGCATCGGTGCTTCTAGTCCCTGTTCACCCAGAGCCATTTTAGTGGGGTGGTTCTGTAAAGATGGGAAACATCAATAACAGAGAGAGAGAGACATCCCCACATTTAATCCATAGATAAGGTCAAATGCACTTCCCTTAATGCCTCACAACCAAGTGAGATTATCTTGATACAAAAATCAGCACTGTTCCTTTAATCTTGGATAATTATCCCACTTCTAAACACATATGCTCTCCAGAAGTGGTGGCATGCAACCAATCACAAATACCCATCTTTTCTTTTTTTAATGCCAATTTACATTAGAAGGGAGAAGGAAATACTGCACTATTCACAAATTAGGATTCTTTCAATATAAAATCATAGGAAAAGCTTATAAAATATGTTTGGTTATTAATTAAACACCCCAACATTAATAAAAATAGAAGTTAAAAGAAGTTAAATAATTAGCATTTAAATCAACAAAATAAAATTCATTTCTCATGCAAAAATGACTGCTTCTCAAAAGTTTATTGTGAAAATATATGGAGATTATTAAAAATATCCATACATCAAATGGCTACAACAGAATGCCGTTTAACTAAGCTTTTTTAATAATGTATACTGTAGTATATAGTAACAGTTTAACAGTAACGAGGGCCATTTTCCTGATTTTACATTCTACTTGTAAAATGTATTTTTGTATAATTGCTGTGTTAGTACCTTTATGTAGCAAAAGTTCTGAATTCCTTCAACACCACTGCTCTTAAAATATTTTCTTTCTCTAAAAAAGCTGTTATCCTACTGTGAGCTTGTTCAACAGACCTGATTCAAAGCAGACTTTTCTTGCAGGAGGCATTTCCTGATGGTTTGCAGGAACTGTGAGGTAGTGACTCATCTGTAAATAACACACAAATATGACAAAGTGATCAAGTCAAGTCAAGTCAAGTCAATAAAATAAATGACAACCAGTAATTATGATCTTGAAACTTTAGACTCCAAAAGGCATCCAATACATCTACATTTCTATTAGCATGAAAATGACACTAAAAGGTCATTTAGTTACACTTCCTTAGTTCTGAGTGAATCACCAAACAAATCGCTGATGCAGATGATGATTCAGAGGCCTGGACTAAAAACAGGCATCAGTTTAATATAATTTAACTATGAACAACAGTGAAAATGATTACAACACTGTCCATTTGTAAGACTTGGTCCACATAAATAATTAAAAACAAGGGTCAAAGAGTTCTGAGAATCTAACCGGACAATATCTCCAAACAAGGTTCCACAGCCCGTTTTACAAACATGTTACACTTCCATGTTAAGCAGTGTTAAAACTCACCCTCCGCTCTATTTCCACTCTCTGCCTCCTGAGGCGAACCTCACTCATGTTGTCCTCAAACGGGTCAATCAGCAGGTCATGTCGGCTGTAGGAACGAAGCTGAGGACCAAAAAGATTAACATGAGCATCAAAAAATACCAAAAATGGAACTGAATAAAGACGTGTTTGTTTTTTAAATTTTTAATACATTTAATACATTACAATACACTCTCACGTTGTCATTACAGAGTATTATTTGTAGATATTTGAGGCAAATAATGAATTTGATCCATTTTGGAATAAGGGTGTAACATAAACAAAGTCTGAAAAAAAAAAAAGTATGCACTTTGAATACTTTCCGGATGCACTGTATATTTGTTTTAAACTGTTAAAATAATAAAGTTTCTCTCTTCTTAAGCATTATGCTATTGTTGGCGCTGAGAGTGACCACAGACAGACACCGTGGTACACGGCCGTTAAATCTGTAGTCCGATCAATTGTTTTAATGAGGCCACCAAGGAGACCTACGCCGCTGTACCTGATCTCCTTTACATGTTTTCGTTTCAGACATGGAATAAATAAGTATGGATTTGTACTCTCATTAATTAGACAAAAATAAGACATATTTGCCGACTCGTTACTGATTTAATCTATAGCTTGGTAACAGAGGCTGTGCGATACACCATTTTCAATAGGAGTGTTCTCAGACAACTTTGTGTTTACCATTTTAGTGAGTTGTGGGACTAAATTAACCATGTTTTACAGTTCACTAAATACATAAATGATACTCTGTGTAAAGTGAAATTATTGATCTAGTGCAGCTCCTCTATGATCTGACAATTTGCACCATAGTTCATTACAGCAGAGGGTGGATGAGGGAGCGACTCTGGATTACTATTGCAACAACCCAGTAAGCAACAAACCTGACTGTTCCGCTTAAATTCTTAGAAGGCTAGTTTTATCATGGTCACTAGCAAGCATCAGTAAATGACATCTAAACTGTTTGTTGTGGCCTCCTTTACCCTCTGTCTGGTCTTCTGTAGGTTGGCCCGCAGGATCTTCCTGATCTCTTCCTCTCGACTCTTTGAGATGCTCGGTATTGCTCGTCGCCTCGACGGCCCGCTTGGTTGCGCGTTCCTGCAGGAGGACAGATTGATGTGATTGATCTCTAGAAGATATTAAAAACAATTTTTACCTGCTCTGTATTGCAACTTTCAGACAATTTCTCACCTAAGTGCATCCAAACATTGCACTTTTTAACCCATGTGGCACACCAGCAGCAACTTTCCTAATTATTTAAACTTTACTTTTGTATCTATTGGAAGGCTAAATGTTTTCCTGCATTAGAAATTGTCCTAGTTTTTGCAGTGAAACCATGCTGCATCATGTAGTCCAGTGGCATCAAAATAACGCACATTTTTAGCAGAAATCAAAATAATGCTCTAGAAAATTCCTCTACAGATAACAAAAATTCCCACCCCCCCATATGTTGAGTAGGTTATCACAGATTGTTCTACTGGTAAAGTGCCGCAACATTTTCAGCATTGGCTTTACTGTGAGCATGAAGGGTATTTAAAGACTAAAGCACATTTTTGTGTGTAACTCTAGTTGTGTTTAGCTGTTTAAACACACAGCACACAATACAGAAACAAAGAATAAAATACACAAAGCTCCAGGTCACTTTTTCTTGGAAATATTTTGAAAGGCAGCACCAATGAAACTTTGAAATGAAAACACAGAGTTCTCCCCTCGTGACCACTTAAATCCACCAATCTGCTCTCGAGTGATACTCACTGTAAGGACACGGACGATACAAGCGTGGGCAGCTTGGCAGAGCTCCCGCTCTGCACCAGCATCATGGCTTGTTTCATCTCCATCTTATTGTAGAATGAGATGAGCTGAGGCTCTGTGGAGCGCTCGCCTGCTATCAGCCACTTCTTCACGTAGGTCTTGTTGAAGCGGTTCAGCCTGTGGATGCCAGGAAATTCATTACATGAGCTTTTACTTTGCAAAAGAACAAGTGTAGAGGTTTACACAGTCCCACCCAGTGTTACTGTGGTGCCCCATCAAACATGTATTTAATCTTCCTCTCACTCTAAAGTGCCAAACAGCGGCAACAGTATTTTTGCACGATCAAATTCAAATCCAAGCAAAGAAGTTACCTTCAACCTAGAGTCAAAGTGAAGAAAATTTATTTTCCATTTAGATATTAAGTACAAATACATTTAGAACTAAGTATAAAAAGATTGCCTCAAATTCTACTTGTTTTTAATGGTCCTTTTGATTTATACTTAATTTGTTACATTTGTTAATGAGCAGATATCCCTATAGTGAAACTGGGATTGCAGAGTGTGTAAACCAAAAATCTGGACACCACTGAAAGACGGTTTCTTTGAAAGTATGAAAATCATACTTGTCTTTCCAGTGATGGTGTCCATAATGTCCACAGACATCCTCAATTCCTGTGAGTAGATGATCCATAAACTAAAGACAAAAAAAGAGAGGTTTTGTTTGCAAAAAAAAAATGTTTCTGAACACAAATTAAATAAAATGAAATTTTCAGTCTGTTCATGTTATTTTTATTGGGCACGTTTTGCTCTAAAAAATAAAGTTCTGAAACCGGATGTTATGGATGTCACCTGTGTGTGAATTTCCTCGTTAATTGATCCTTTGGTCTCCTTCTTCTTCTTCACCGCGAGGAGCTCCACCAAAGGCCTGATGGTCATTCCCTGAAACATAAAGTAGATCACATAGGTTTTACAATACAGTTCTCATGAACATGAACACAAAATATGCAAAAATAAGAGCCCTTTTGTTGTAAAACACTTCTGACTCCCTTTACCTGCACAAAGACAGTGAAGAAGATGACTGTGATGATGGCAGTGAGAAACATGTCCTTCATCTTGTTGTTGGTCAGCAGGAAGCCCAGTGAAAAGGCGATGGCACCTCGCAGGCCACCGTAGGCCACGATGAACTGGTCCTTTTTGGTCAACTTCACAATACGAAATTTATTAATAATGTAGGTGAGACCAATAACTCCTGAAATTCACAGAAAACAACTACTATTGATGATAACAGTGAAAGTCACTAGGTCTCAGGTCACGAGAGCTAAAATGACCTTAGAGTATATAAAATCAATATTTATATATTTTTTTTTTTTGCACACATTAATCTCCACTTATTAAAACAGCACTGTTGTGTTAGGACCAGAAACCCGAACTACACATTTTTTTACTGACCCAGAACTCTCGACACTAAACAGAGGATGAGGGTGAAAGTGACAAAGGTCCAGTTCCAGGCGTGAGGACCGGCCACCGTGGAAACGCCGAGGAAGATAAAGATGAGCGTCTCACTCACGCTGCTCCACATCTTCAGGAAGTATTTGATCGTGGTATATGACTTGTGGGAGACGTTAGCCTCCACGTATGGCCTCATTAACACGCCGCATGCTATCAACCTGTAAAGAATGACAGATATTTTGCAGATATCTGAAGTTGCTCACGTGGGCTCATTTTACCTTCATACATTTTCCTCGTTTTAGACACATGGAAGCTACATAGCTCAGGTAACTGCAGGCAAGAATCAGACAATCAGGTGCAAGTACACCGACAACACTTTTTTAAATCAGTAACTTCAGAGACAGAGGCTCAACACTGATTCTACTCACGACATGATCCCTGACAGATGGAAGACTTCTGCAGAGAGGTATGCCATGTAGCTGTAGAGGAAGACAAACAGCGGCTCGATGACACGAGTGTGAGAGGTGTAACGGGAAGTAAAGGCACCCAGGACACCGTATATGGCTCCCACCAGGATGCCCCCCAGTGCAACCACGAAAAAACACACCACGCCAAGGAGAGCATCAACAACACTCACAGTCTGTGCGTGGGAAAACTCCTCAAACAGGTGGTACAGAACCTGCAGAGACAGAGAGACAGATGCTGAGTTTGGTAATGTTTTAGATTTCCTCAATCTTTTATTGCATATTATATATTACAATGAACATTCTATTAACCTAGATTTTAGATACTTGGTCATGAACTGCTGCACTTGATGATGAAAGAAATGTGTTGCTATGGGTAGTGAGTATGTGAGGAAAACAAGCTTTTAATAAACTTTAATTCTTCTTTATCATGTTTCTGTTTTGGAAAAGAAGCTCTATGAATCAATGATGCCATTATTACTTTCCATTGCGCAGCCCTGTAGGAGCCTGAGTGCTTTCTAGTTATTAATGGACGCTGGTAATAAATGTAACTGTGTGGAAACTCAAGTGGAAGTGGTTTTGTTTCCTTCAGAACCAAACCACAGTAGTTAACCATAAAACCAAAACATTTATTAAATTCATCACCATTTTCCTCTTTAAAGTTTTGCTACACCACGTATTATAATACCGTATATTACATCATTATCATTATTTTTGCTCTTCATACCAGTGGTTATTGTAATAACATCAGAAGCATATTCCAGCTTCTGAAATTGAATTTCAGCATAACAACAAGAATGAAAACAACACTCATCAGGCAGAGATCCAAACCTTTTAAAAAGCCCATCTGAGTCTCAGTGTAGCCTCCAGCACAACGTCTCCACTGACGCCTGCAAAAAGCCTCATTTATCAGACACTTGTCTTTTCATGGCCTAAAACACATTTAGATCATTTAGATCCATGTTTACACTGCAACAAACAGCAGGAAAGAGTTTCAACCAGTTTCTATTTCCTTACATGAATATGTATCTCTTGCGCTCTAATTATTTAGCATAAAAAACAGTAATATCTTACTGGTCGATAATGTTCTTTGTGTAAGCTCTTTGTAGCTTTGGGGATTTCAGTAATAAGCATTTATTATGATGTAATAAATTATTTTATTATAGCCAGAGTAGTAGTAGAATCTGCAGCTGATTTGGGCTCAAACTGAATTTTTAGTTTAATAACATTGTGAGAACGTGAACTTCTGAGTCACGTTTGGTAATAAATTTACTGTATTCTGTATGTAACTAACACATTTGCATGCACCAAAAAATGTGTACAGTAGCGTCTTGTTGCTGACCACTTAAGACTATTTTATAAACAGCACATATTAGTCTCTGACAGGCTCTGCAGCCCCTGAAGAAAAGAGCACAGGCATTGATGAACAGAAAATCCATCGTGGGTTGTTCCATAATATCAGTGACTGCCTGTTAAGAGAGCGGACTCGTCAATTATTGATCTAAGTGGACGCTGAAAAGAGACAGAGAGCGAAAAACAGGAGCATACTGTAAATGGAGAAAATCACTTCAAGGCTTCAGTTTGACAAATAAATCCAGAGATTTATCCCACACAAAAACGGACACCTCATTTCAGCTTTAGCAGTGACTGATTTATTATGATGGCGTCCTTTAGTTTTGTTCATTCTAACGCACCATTGATTAAGCAGCATTTCACTGTTGTAGCAGAGCCTAAAACATGAGTTGATTCATGAGCTGCCTTAGCAATAGAGAAAGTAATCTGCAACTGTTTCATAACTTAAGTTTATGACATGCTTCCAACAAACTGCTAAGCTTTACTTTGCTTCAGTCTTTTCAACTGTGACGGGGTCACAGATTTAAAAAAGTTAGCAATTAATAAGTCATGAATATAACCAATAGTTACATTTCAATAGTTAGAAATTCAATTATAGTTTTATATAGTTGTAGTTAGTTAGATCCGATTATTCCCTCCAGAAGCTCACAAAAGATCAAGTGAGGGGTGATGATAAAAAACAACAAAGCAAAAAAATCTATTCTGTTACACAGATTTGGATTTGATTAGTTAGATCTTATTAACTGGTTCGTTGTTAATCTACGATTTTGTCATTTTTAATTCACGCTATAATGCTACTACTATTATGCTCTGTAGATGTGGTTTATTGCACTTTTTTGGTTTCAGTTCAAGGGTCTAAGGAGAAAATAGGCCATGTTTGATGTAGACCACAAAACCCTGTGAGGCTAATTTGTGATTTGTCATACTCGGTTATGTCAATAAAATATAAGTAGATTCCAATCTTATATTCAGAACCATGAACGTAAAGAGGTATGAAACAGAACAGCACGAAAACACTTCAAAACTTCTCATCACTACAGAAATGGTGTAAATGTATTTCCTGCCGCAGTTTGGCAGGAAGCCCCCTTCTCTCACTCACCACAGTGACAGCATCGTTGAGCAGCGACTCCCCGAACACGAGGATGTGCAGCAGCTCGTTGATGTGGATCTCCTCAAACACGGCCAGGACGGCGACGGGGTCCACGGCCGAAATGATGGACCCGAACAGAAGGCAGGACAGCAGGTCCACTTTGCCCAGCTGAGCTCCATCGATCTGACAGACGCCAAACATCATCCCGCCGATGAAGAAGGCATTCCACAGTGTGCCCACTACTGCAAACACCAGGATGGTGCCCAGGTTTTCCGTGAAGGGCCGGATGGGCAGGAAGTAGCCTGCATCGAGGATGATGGGAGGCAACAGGTAGAGGAAGAAGAGCCTTGAGTCCAGAACGGGGGCTTCCTTCCCGATGGCCTTTATGATGCCGCCGATCAGCAGCCCCACGACAATAAGCAGACAGCTTTCTGGGACAACGTTTGATATTCTGGGAATAATGTGAAAACCTGCAGAAAGAAAGAGATAATGAGAAATGGGTTTTTCCTCGTGGTCATAAATTAATCAACCTGCTTAAAGTACAATTTTGATAAATGTCTTCGGATTGAAAATGCTTCTAAAAAGACGAGAGTGCAGGACTAATGATGGACCAAAATGATGAATAACCATTGGCTCATAATTGATGATGGATCAATGATTAATCTGAATAATCTGTTTAATCTGAATAATTAGTTTCCCCAACTTTGTTATTTTTTATAATGAGAATGCTTTAGCCTACTGCTCTGCTTTCTAACTCCATACATCAAATTACACTGCTCTAGTTATTACAGGTCTGATTTTGTTTGTATCCTTAATTCTTGTACCTTCTTTACTACCTGTAAATTATTCTTATTTTATGTATGACTGTTGTTTCTCATCCATCAATAATCTATTCTTTCTGCTCTTTTCCCCACAACAACACATTTCCTTTTTATTCGTTCTTTGCTTGTATAAGTAATCTGTTACTGTGAATGCTGGAGCTTTTACAGTTATGATATGCTAATCTTTATTATTATTATTATTATTATTATTATTCAGACTTCTGTCATCCGTACTTTATTTGGCGCCTAACACTTTCAGATAGAAACACTGTTCAAACATTCAAAACATTCAGCTTATAAAAGGACATTTTTGCTTGTGTATACGGTTTCTTAATGTAATCTTTTACACTTATTGAAGTTAAATTGAAGATGTCACCAATGACATCCCATAATCGCCTTTTATGTTTTTGTCTCAGACATTTTTAGGCTTTCAAGTTTGCCTAACCAGTATATAAGGAGAGAAATTTCGTTACAGCTATTTCAGTAGAAGCAAAACTTTTAGCCATTTCAGCAAAAACAGTTTAGCATTTTTAAGCTTTGCTTGGAAAATCCTTTTAGTGCTGAAGCATTAATACTGCATTTTGAATACATTTGTTAATTACTAGTGGTTTTTCATAAAAATATAAACATTTCAATTTACTCCTATACGTATAAGTGCATCGATTTATTGGTGACAAAAGTCTTTTATTCTAATTTGCCCCATTTCAACAAGAGTAATTCCAGTAAGTGTAATAAAGATGAGCCAAAGAATAATTTCAAACAAGCTGAATAATGTATCAAACACAAATGCAAAATACCATGTGGTTCTAGCATCAGCAGGTTGCTGTTTTACTTCATTATATAACTAAAGTAAATCTCCTTTACATGGATTTTCAGGTGTTGATTGTAGAATACAAAGACATTTTCCTCTGCTTAAAGAAACTATTAAAATTCATTTAAATTACCGGAGGATGTAAACATTTCTTCTTGCATCTGTCTGGACTGGAGCAAGATGTGTGGACGACAATAAAGTATCCACTCTGCAACATCCTCATGAAATAAAAAACATGTGGCTCCAGCAGCTTAAGGCATCAATAGCACCTGAAAATCCCCAGCTTTTAATTTGCTTAAGTCTTTCTTTAAAGAAGTGCGCTTCACTACTAGCTTTTGTTGGACGTTAATGGATTTTCTTAATTAACTCATCTAAAAACAAGAAAAGCACAAGTTTCATGTTGTAAACACTTTAAAGCCCAACTGGACTGCGTGGAGGACAGAGGAGTGCCCCATTCCCCTCCCCAGGTGTGCAGTGCCGGTCCAAACCTAGACCAAACCCAGAGCCGGTAAAATTGGGGAGGGTTGTGTCAGGAAGGGCATCGGCCGTAAAAACTGTGCCAAATCTTACTGGTGACTCCGAACTAATGGGATAAGCCGAAACAAAAAAATAAATTAAAAAATTCATGTGAACATTGTTCAGGCTGCTGTAACTAACATTTTCTGCTTGTATGCAGTCCGTGGTCCAGTGTGCAGCTGCCCTCGCCCCTCCTCTCCTCTCTGAGTCCTGCACACTGGGATCTTTGTTATCGAGCGCTGCATTAGGACCGGAGGTTGGACAGGCCATCACAGATGACAGCTGGACCAACAGATAAGATGCTACAGAGCTTCTCTCTGCCACTTCCTGGATTCATTCAGCCAATCATCACTACCTTGGGCTTTGACATCGAACACGCTGGCACAGTGAATAATGCCACAACAAAAGTCACAATATATGATTACGTAAGTGAGTGGGACTTTTTACATGTGAAAATAATCTTTCTATCTTACCATCTTTAATCTTTAAACTATCTTGAGATGAACATGTCTTTGGAACCTCTGCACAACAGATTTCCAATTTTGCCTAAAGTTTAGCCTCTCAATATACAAGGACTGTAGTTTTATCAAAGCTACAGCTCTGAGCCATGTAACTAACTTTATAAGTCTCCACAGAGATCCATTAACATCCCTTCAGTTAGTCTGAACAACTGCCACACTTCAACATTTGCTTTGACAACAGACGCTCACACGGTCAGACCCGTCCCAAAATAGCTGCTGGAGTCAATGCAAACATGATCAGCATGTTATAATGATGGGCAGTAGGAATAAACTGCGATATTGTAAATTAACAAAATGTAGAATTTGAGTGCAATAAATTTTGTGCAGCAGGTTTCCACATTCTTATTTTTACTGTTCAAATTGTATACATTCCTAGCTGCTAAGGGGTTTTCATACTTATCACTTGTGGTATAGAAATGTCCTTCTGCACTGCATCTCTGAAGTGGCGTTTTGAATGACAATAAAGGGACGGGGGTGGGCAGTGGATGAGTGGGTAGAGGAGTCGTTCACAAAGCAAAGGATCAATGGTTCGACTCCTGGTCTTCTAGCTACATGCAAAAGTGTGCCTGGGAAAGACAATGAACCCCGAATTTGTCCCTAGTGTCTTCTACTTGCTTGTGTGTCACTTTTGTGCTAATTGTGATTGTTACAGCAGAGGTGTAGCCAAGAAATACACTGTGGGTCCCACTGCTCTTAACTCCAACACTACTCGTCAGTAATCATTAGGCTTATCCTTAATTGGGAGCCACCAATAGTTTTACAGATCACCTCTATACAGGTTTTGTAGGGAACAAACAAACAAACAAACAAACAAACAAGCTTTGTGAAGTCTGGTAAAGTCATTTACATTAAAGTTAGCACTGGTGTGAGCACAACAAGCTGCAGTACACTTATCCATCCAGACTCATTTTCTAATCAGATCAAACATGAGTCCATGTGGACATTTATGCCGGACATAGAGCAATTCCCTGCAGGAGTTTCGAGAGAAATAATGTTGACAAAAATGGGTCGGACTGGAGGACACAGTGACTGTGACCTTAGACCTACAAACTCAAAAAAAAAAAAAAAAACAAATAAAAATTCTGTTCAGTTCAAGTAGAGGTTTGTTTTAATTTTGAAGAAATTTCCACAAGGTGTCTATCGCATTCTGATATCCCTGAGTGATCCCTGATAAAAATCAGGGAATGTTTTCCAAAACTGCGTTGTTTAGTCCCACTGAAACATATCTTGATTCTCCCTAAGCTGCAGACCAAAGGTCAGACCATGTTCCCACCACACACAAAATCTGGAGCAGTTTATCTATGGTGGGAAATACGATGCGACATAAACCTAAACTCTTCTGTAGGCAGCACGTCTACTTTGCAATGTGTGGAACAGTGATCCTCCAGCTGGTCAGTCTGCTTCCTTTGTTTATTTGTTCCCATTCCAGACTTATTAAATTAATGAGGGACATGAATGTTATTCACATGGTTTGTAGTTATGCCTTTTGGTTTGTTTCCATTTTTCTATGTGTGAAAAGAAATAAAAACAAGGGAATACTCACTAAGATGACAAACTGACCTTATGATTAAGACCAGAGCAAACAAAGAAAAGATGAAGTGTCCTTAGGAAGAAGAATGACTATCTGACCTTCCTAGCCTGCTCTTCATCTCGGCTTGAAACTAGCAGCTCAAGGCTACAAAGATTCCACACACCCGAATTTCTGACCCAGATGTGCATTGTGGCTAATGTAGCCCCTAAGAAGCACGTATGAAATAAAACTTGGTGTAACTTTTGACACTACACAAACTGTTAAAAAGCTTCACACCCTTCTTTCACCTTTTCAGAAAGAAAGTTTGAGAATCCTGCAGAGGACTAAACTCAGTCAGTGCTCATTCCAGTTTGACAACCCACAGTGGTAGTTTACAGACTCTTAAATAATGATTATTTTGCTATTTGATTGAAGAAGTTGTGTGGTTATTAAAATGTCAAACAAATAAAATTGGCAAATATTACTTCCCAGACCAAGTCTTTAAATTGAGGGTTTTATTCATGTCAAAGTATACTCCGAATTAAAAATCTGAAAGCAGAGACAAATTTAGTTAGAAATATAAAACATTACTAAAAATTTAATAATTCAGAAATTACACGAATAGATTATAGATTAGTTTTCTGTCAGTTCACTCATTGTATTCCAGTTGTGTGGTGTTTCTAAATTCAGTTTCCTGTCAAAATGCCTTCGTCGCCCTCTTCCTGTGTACTTCTCTTTTCCTTCAATGTAAACTGAACTCGTCTAAAACGTTTTTTTTTGTTGTTTTTTTACAAATACGCTGTTTTGGAAACTTTCTTTAACAATCATAATATAGACTTTATTTTGGGGGGCCTGCTTCAGCCTGGACAATCTGAACGTCCAACTGTGAAAACCCAGTCCCCCAGTGTTGACACCCGAGCCAGCAGCAAACGGCTCAGTACTCACCAAGTTTCATCAGCAGGGCCAAGAGGATCCAGATCAAGATCTCAAAGGGCGTCTTGACGTAGTCGTATTTGAAGGCGAGGACGGGGAAAGCGCTTTTGTGAACAGTGGAGTTTTTGTGTGGATGGGTGTCCTCCCGAGCTGGACTCCCAAGCGTGTCGTTACGTCCCGAAGCAACATCACGACTCGCGGAGGTGCAAACGAGCAATAAAACGCACACGAGCCCCGCCAGACTGGTACTGGGGCTGGGGCTGGGGCTTCCCCGGGCGGGACACAGCACAGACATTTTCAGGTGGTCTGACGACTGAACTACTCCCGCTCAGCTACAAACCATGAGAAGATGAAGACGACGAGGGCCGTGCGCCACGGAGAAGCGCGCACTTTTACGCACAGACTCCTCTGGCATCTTAAAATCACAACTGTATGACTGAACTGCGCATAACTGTGGGACAATCAACGATGATTTATTTTATGTAAAAAAAAAAAAATAAAAAAAAAACTGTCACCGATGGGAGCTGGTTTTAACACAACATCACGAGTCTTACTGGCCTGATCAGATTGTTTACGTCTTAATGTAAGCGTTGTTTTATGCTCCCGGACCTGTTGTCTCCCCTCGCAGCGTGAGTCCAGCAACTTCAAGTCGCAAAATCCGCAGCCCAGAAATCTCCCTCGCGCACGCTCTTCTTCTGTCGGCTGTAGCAGGAATCCCATCGACACTCACACCAGAGTTCAAGTGACATCTGCCGGACGGGAGGATCATCACAAAACGACCACCAGCCTGCCTCCACAGGGCCTTATAGCACATCAGGGTAGTACTCAGTAACGCAAGGTCGAGTGAAACTCCTGAACTCAAATGGTTACTAAGTACAAACGTAGTCAACAAAATTCACACTGGGGTCAGAATTTAGTTTGTCATCGGTCACTTAAGATGACTGAAGTGGATCTGCTGATCCGGAGACACTTTATTAGCTCCTCGCTGGAAATTTAGTTAAACGAACAAATCAAATCTGATCTGACAAGAGTCCACTGTGTTTCCTCGCATAATGCGTCATTCGCTCTGAGGGATAAATTGTTATTTGAATTAGTTACCAAAGAACAATGAACAAAGCAAGAGCCTTGGCTGTTACAGCATCAGACACCCTCCTCTGATGAATGACTTGGGACTCATGGTAACTTAAATCTACGGGATGTTGGTTTTTCACATTGACAAGGATTAAAACAGAATAATATTAAAATGACACATAAAGTTTCTGTTAATGTAATACAGGGAGCATTAAAAGGACAAGAGTTCTGTCCACAGTTATCGGTTATGATGTATTTAAAGTCTTATAGCCTGATTGTGTTGTAATGCCACCACACGAGTAAATGTCCTGAGCTCCACCACATTTTGAGATTTGTAGGTTATGGGTCATATCCATAGACTGTAGGAAACAGGAAACAGGATGCAGGATTTTTATGTTTCATTACGGGTTAGGTTGCACTCTGAATGACGCAGCTAAGCAGCAGCTATTGTTTAAACCTGGAGCAGAAACAATGAACACATTACCACTTATGTAGCAAACATATGAGCAACATAGCCATCGATTTTTATTTTGTATCTGTGTCCATCTGATGAATCTAAGTGCAGTATTCACTCTCTTTTATCTGGTCAATATCCGGAGGGAAATATTCAGCTCATTACCTGCTAAATGCTTGACAGTCACTAACTGTGGACGTCTGTTGCTCAGCAGGTTTCTGAGCAGTTTTTGCTTTGTAAAAATATCTGCCTCCTGCATCTGAACATGACACTGAACATTGGCAGTAAACCAGCTGTAAAATCAAACAATGACAAAAAATTCATCCTTCACAATAAATGTAATTCTTTCTCCTTTTTCATATAATTTATGGCTTTGGGAAACTGTAAGTTTCACCCTCTAAGTACTTTAAGTACAAAACTATTAGAGCTACACTAAGAAATGTCCTTGGGCACCAGCCTGCCTACTGTTTTTTTACTACTTTATGTGCTGCCCATTAATCTGTAATAATACTTTATATAATTTATTAGTTTATATATATTATATTTTGCACCTACTAAGTGACTAGAGCTGTCAAGTAAATGTAGAGGAATAAAAAGTACAGCATTTCCCCTGAAAGTATAGTGGAGGTAAAATAAGATAAAATGGAGATACCTGAGTAAAATACCTCAAAGTACCTCAAATTAAGCACAAGTGTTTGAGTAAATGTACTTAGTTACTTTCCACATCTGATTATGTGTTGTCATTTTAAAACCCCTTAGCAAAAAGTTTCCCATGATGCTTCTTAGAGATCAGTCAAACTGCAAATATAGGTACAGTATATATGAGTTGGCAATATGCACTATGATTATAGAATATGTGAAACAGAGAAAGCATCCTGATGCACCCAATGATGTTAAAAACCTTGTTGATTTTGATCTCAACACCTCATTCATGCAGTGTCCCGGTAAAATCACTTCCTCCGCCTGAGCTTGGTTCACAAATGAATCGCTCCATTCAGGCTGTGCAGCCGACCGACAATGTCTGTTTCCCACAGAACCTTTCCACATGGCTGAAGCCTGGGAACCACTGATCTGTTTTAATAGTGCAGAGGCATTGTGCAATCTCATGTTGCACACTGCAAATAGATCTGCAAATAGATATCAACACAGGAACATCTTTATTTGAGAATTACATTAGATAACCTTATGGGTTACAATGAAATTGTATTTCGGGTAAATTTTACAGTTATAGTCAGTAATTTAATCAATTCTACTGCAAATAGGAAAGAGAAGTTATAGTTAAGCAAATCATATAGACATATTAAGGTTTTATGGAACAGTCACTGAACTGTTTGTGGCTAATGGTGAATGCAATAAGGCAGCGTGAGGTGAGATAGTAATAATACATCTATAAAAAAAAGTCTGTGGCTATTATTAAATAAAGTTTTGTTTTAATGTGCAAAATACTATGTAGGTGAATAATCAAAGGTTAGAGGTCAGACTTTTATTCTGAAATGCATGCTGACAATCACTTAGATATGCTTCCACTGTATGTTACACTAAATACAGTCACTGAGGAAACATGCAGAGTGATAACACGAGAGGACAGATTCACTAAATGTATTTTTCTTACAGATCTGAAGGTTAAAGACTTTAACTTCTAGGTCTGAAGAATGAAACCCTGACATTCACCAAGGGACCTATACTTTTTCCTTCCAGTAGCAACATACACAAACACACACTCTCAACGTCTTCCATCATTAACCTGCAGCTTTCACAAACCAACAGTCTGACATACAAACACTTTTTCAACCCGCCCACAGAGGTGCAGCCACAGGCAGTGGTCTCCCAGTAAGGATTTCTTATTGATCCCAGGCAGTGTAATGTGTCAGCTGGACCTGCTCTGCCATCTGTTTGATGCTGTACAGAGACACACCCATCCCCACTGTGGCCATCGTCATGGCGATGGGATCGACGAGGCTGCTCTGTTGTTGCATCCGGAGCTCACCTGACATCTGCCTCTGCAGACAGGATGAACACAGACAGGAAAACGTGTTTGAAAACACATTGATGAGATTAGACAAGGTTATGTAATTTTTGAATATGTTATTGGATATGACAAACGTTTGTGTTTTTATAAAAAATAAACCCTCTAGAGTAATTTTGTTCAGTCCCTATGTTGATGGGCATGTGTCTGGAATTAGTGTTCTGCAAAAAAGTTCACGGAAACATCTTTTAATGTAACCATTTCGTTATCTAGTGGATGAAATGTCTTCGTGTGTCTCATGCAACAAAAGGTAAAAAGCAAAGAAAAGCAAAACATTTTGGGAACCTGGAACTATCGATAGCCTTAAATTTGGGACAGATGTTTTAGTGCCTCTTAGAATGAATTGCAATCAAGAAAGTCAACATTTGCATTTGTGCAGTACTTCAGTGCATCATAAAAGTCATCTAATGTCATTTCCATCAGACTCAGATTTACTGGTTTTAAAAATTTAATTCAGTTCAGTATAAAACTAGGTCCATTTTTATCACTTCATAATGTTTCTTTTGTGACCTTTCTGGAAGCTTAAAATGACAACTTCCATAAATATGTTTCTACGATTTCTGTAGAGGTGGCAGCAGTTCACAATCTGATTTACTCAAAGACATAGTAGAGTACCTCTTTGAAAACTACTCCTACTACCTAAAAAATACTTTAGGTAATGAAGTACTTCACAATTTCTTTGGGCATCTGCCTTATGTTCTGACAGGTGGTTAATCCATGATCAAACAGCATTATTTATTAGTTTATTATGTGTAAAAAGCATAGTTCTTCCATAGTGTTGTAGTGGAGTCAAGCTAAGAGAAACAAAAAATAATACTTTTAACTTTAGTGTTTCTGCTGCAGCCTTTGTGAGGTGGAGTCTAAACAGGTTATATAACGTAACCCCATGAGATGAGCTACGTCAGTTCTCTGTAAAATGTTGATTTACTATTCTGCGTCAGTTTAGAATAGGTTAAAAAGGTTTTGTGGCGTGAGAGAGTCTGATTAAAGTCAAAAGCAAAAGCTAACCTGCAGGAGACGGCAGTATCCTGGTGTCAGTCTTCCCAGTCTGATGATCATTTCTGGTGCTTGACAAATCAAAGGCTTCCTGCAGGACGAGGGCAAATCATCATCATTACTGCCCAATAATTTTCTGTTGTGTTTACAGAGTTAGAAAAACAAGATATACATTCTGATAACATTGACTGATTGAGTCAGTGGATGAAGATTTTTAAAGCTCGTTGTACACCACAGTGGTGGTGTAGCTCAACTTTGAGCCATTAAAACAAATTGTTTCTTGTCAGAGTTTTTTTTTTTATTTTTATTTTTTAGATGATTTGAATTATTTTAATAGTGAGGATCTAACAGTTTAATTTGAGGAACAGCTCTAATAGAGGAAACAATAGTTGCGCAAAAGAGGCTTTGTGCAACAACTGTTCAGCAACTGTTTCCTGTATTGAATTTGTAACCTGAAAAATTACCTTATTTGTTAGACTGTAACACTTTACTTTTAACATTTCTTTTCCTCTTTTTTTTTGCAGATAAGGTGGATATAATTGGGACACATTAGATAAAGTTTAGTATTAAAGTAAAGTATTAAAGGGCTGTTTGCAGTGAGTTTAATAGTCACTATAACTGTTAGTTGTGCTCGTCAAAACACTTTTACTCCAAATTTATAAGTCATCTAACTTTTATTATAAGTTATATTCCTTTGAATGCTTCTTTCTGAAGTTTCAATCCACCTACATCTGAATCTGTTATTCCAAATAACTGTTTCTTAAGTTTCTTAAATGCCAACAATCTTTAGGTAAAACACAGTTTGCCTCACAATTTGAAGTTAACGGGTTCCCTGGGAATCAATGAGCACGCAGCTCGGTTCCAGATGCAGCATCCACCTCCTCACCTTCAGCTTTACCCACAGCAGCAGCAGCTCAGGAGAACGACACCATGCAAAAATCCCTCAGCAGCCTGAACAAAGAGCAGCAGTCTGTTGTACTGAAGAGGCTCCTGTGTGTCCCTGCTCTTTTGTGCAGCATGGACATCCCAGTCTGATGGGCTCAACACACACAGTGCTCAAACAGTCCTGGCCTGTCAGAGATGATTTGGTCATCCAGCTAGAAAAATGGACGCGTGCAGAAGGAGAAGAAGTGGCTTTATCCAGCATGTTGCACGCTTGAAGGAGCATGTGTGTTAATGCACTGCAGTAACTTACATAACCGAAAACACTCAAGAGAAAATACTTTTGAACAACTGAGGATGCAGCTGGAAAATACAACAATTTTCTACTCAACATTGTTAGACTGCGGATTTTCTTTTCATATTTAAAGTGTGTGATGTTACATAAAGATTCTGTCTCCATGATGCCACACTGATGGTTCAGGGTATGACTGAATATGTGGATCCACTGGTTATATTAATGCAGTATGTTCCAGAGTAAATACATTTCTAAGCACTGCAATTAAAGGTTTAATGATCGGAAAGTCATTTAGGGTGAGGGTGAAATGGATGCTATAACACTGTGTCATTGCTTACAAATCTGATTCTTTAGGCCTCTAATTGCTTTAAATGTACATAATATATTGATGGTATTTTATTCATTTAATATACATGATTTTCAACAGCTATAAACTTCATTAGACATGCTGAAACAAGACATGTAAGACACAAAGGCCAACAGTTTACTGCAGCTGTAATTGTTGGGAGTACAGCATGCTGATTGTGCACATGAAGTGACCTCATGTCTGGACTTGCTGCCACTGTTAAGGGGTAGACTAAGTGTTACTCAATAAGCAGATCTATCAGAGACAGGTCCCCCAGAGCCCAAATGGCCAGAGACGGAGGTAAAATGAACCCAAAATCAGGCAAAATTACCACAAACTAAAAAATGTAAATAAATATTAGATTATTGCGACACATCATTGAGCCATGAGATCCCACAGTAGCCAACAACCTAGTTCACATATGCCGTGAGTATAAAACATTAATTGTAAAAGAATGATTTGTGACATTAACCTCAGACTAAGCAACTTTAAAAATTGGATTTACGGGCACAAAGTCCAACATAATAAAAAAAAAAAACTATATATGAGAGATATGCTGTCTAACAATATAGTTACTTTAGATGGAATAACTTTGGCCTCCAGTGCTGCGGTGAGGAAACGTGGAGTTATTTTTGACCAGGATTTGCCGTTTACCTCACATTGAAGACAAATCTCTAGAACAGCCTTCTTCCACCTACGGAACATTTATAAAATTAGGAGCATCCTGTCTCAAAGTGATGCCGAAAAACTAATCCATGCATTTGTTACTTCTAGGATGGACTAATGTAAATCCCAACTTTTGGGGGGGTCCTAATAACTCTCTAAAAAGCCTTCAGTTAATCCAAAATGCTGCAGCAAGAGTCCTGACTGGAATTGGCAAGAGAGATCATATATCTCCTTCCTTAGATTCCCTCTATTGGCTTCCCATTAAATCTAGAATAGAATTAAAAACCCTCCTCCTCTTAAATACAAAGCTCTTATTGGTCAAGCTCCATCATATTTAAAAGATCTTATAGTACTGTATAGACCACTTCGATCACAGAGTACAGGCCTACTTGTGGTTCCCATAGTTTGCAAAAGTAGAATGGGAGGCAGAGCCTTTAGCTATCAAGCTCCTCGTCTTTGGAACCAGCTTCCAATCCAGATTTGGGGGGCAGACACCCTCTCTACTTTTAAGGCAGTTGACCATGGACCACAGGGTCAGGGGTTCAATCCCCGCTCCCGGCTACATGTCGAAGTGTCCTTGGGCAAGACACTGAACCCCAAGTGGCTCCCCGTGGGTCAGGTGAGCACCTTGCATGGCAGCCACCGCCATCGGTGTGTGTGAGTGTGTGTGTGAATGGGGGAATGGGAATCAACACTGTAAAGCGCTTTGGATAAAATGTTGTGCTATATAAGCAACTATTTACCATTTACTAAGACTAGGCTTAAAACCTTCCTCTTGGATAAAGCTAGTAGTTAAACTGCTCAGTCAACCTGAAGTAGCTCCTACTTAAGATGCTATAGGTTTGGAGTGTTGGGGGTCTCCCGCAAGTGCAATGAGCTCCTCTCCTCTTTCTCTCTACACATTAATCTGTCACCACTGCATGCTGTTAATTTTGTGTCTTCTCTCTCCCGTAGTTGTGCTTCTCCCCCTCTGTCTCCCTCTCTCTGTCCCTTCCTGCAGGTGTCGTTTGCTTTGGAGCTCTGTGTTTCCAGTGCGGTATAATGTTTTGTGTTGCTTTGGGTTGCACTTTTCTTTTCTTTTCTCTCTTCACTTTCCACTCGCCCCAACCGGTCAAGGCAGATGCCCCCCCCACCCATGAGTGTTTAGTCAGTGGGGCTGGTAGATTCCATCGTAATGAGGTTGGAGTGGGGAATGACAGTCTTGGAGTCTTGGAGTTTCGGTCTCGTTTAATTTTGACCTGTGCTGTTCTCCGTGGTAGGCGGTTACTATAGCAACAGCAACAAACAGTCAGACTCCCCAACGGAGCAAACAGGGAGGCGTCGGGCGATTAATGTTACTTTTTCGTTTGACGGCGTATTATTCATTGAGCGCTCTGACTAGTGAGAAACACTTTACGATATAATCAAGTGTCCTTTAGATCAACGTCATTAGCAAACAAGGACTGCGGTTAGAAGAGAAGCTGGAGTTGCTCATAATGTTGAAATTACTGTTACCTGTTAACTAGCATTAGCTAAAACCACTATGTTTACCTTTTAAAGTGAGACGCTAAGAGCAGAGAGGTCATCGAAATCTGCAAATGGATTTAGGCAAAGTTTGGCACAAAAGAAAACCGGACATTCCTGTAATCCGACCAAGAGCATCACTAAGGAGCCAGCACATCCCGGAGGTAAGCAATTGGTTTGTGATGGGTGTTTATCGATAAACTTGGCCATTATCTAGTCTAAAAACGATCGCTATTTACCTGCAGTATTTAAATGGAACGTGCATGGCTGGAATAACGTAGCTTTGTTGTATTTGACATTTTTGCATCCTCGATTTTCGCGTGTAAAAACGGACAAATAGTGAATTCTAGAGAAAAATCAATGTGCATGAGAGAGCGACGCAGCTCATGTAAAGACGAGAGTGACATCTGACATTTGAGGGAGAGACCACATTCCTGAATAGTTAATCTGGCCTCTCGCTGTCAAATGTAAAGTTTCCTTACTTTTACTGTAAATGTACCTATGTGACTATGTTAAATGTTTATACTTTGTAAGACCTGAAACTCAGACCATTTAAATGAAAAACTAAGACTATACACCAGGGCAACATTGGTGTGTAATACATTTATTAACTGCTTTTTTTTCTTTGTGTGAAATACTCAAATTAATTTGCAGTGAAAGGGACATAAAGCGGATAATCGTGAAATGTCAATTTAAGAGAAGCCAGACAACGTTATTCATGTAGTACAAACCAAAAGAGGCAATTCATGTCACTTGTTTTACATATGCTAAGAAAGACACAACAAATTTAAACTACCCACCCTGAAATATTATCACATTTACTGTGCAAAATTCTCACTAAATGTGACTTTGTCATATTTTTAGAGGACCCTGTGTGCAGTATATTTAGGAATTTCTTTTTGGCAAATTTGAGCGTGACTCTGTGACGACTGACCCAAACTCTTAATTTTAACAGGTTAGTGCTAAGAGTCTTGACCTCAGCAAGGTGATTCATCTTCTTGAAGATCCTTTGACGGTAGGTTATGTGCTATGTATCATTACCCCCCCTCCACCCCCCCTTTCTAATTAATATTATGTCTGCTTATAATGTACATACTGTTATTTTTGTTTTGTTTTTTTACAAAAGGCAATCTTGAAGGAGAGGCAACTTTTTGTCCTGAAAAAACTACTGAAGAGAAACCCAAATGGTTTTGTATCCTTTCAATATTCCAACATATTCTGATAACGCACACTTAATCTTTTGCAAACTAGTACTGCTCAGGTGTCCCACACTGCAGTCATATTTTCCTCATTAAAGGTCCCTAGTGCAGTGATAGAAATAGATTTGCTTTAAATCCAATCCAAACACAGGAGCAACGATTGCTCCCAAGGCACCATTTACCACTGCTTCACTGTGCTTGTCAGCATTTTCCCTGTTCAGAAATAACCTCACTTAACGTGATGAGTCTGTGCTCCATCACTTCTCCACCTTCTGTGGGATTTATCACTGTGCATGGACTTAATGTTAAAACCCCCTTAATCATTTCAAGCTACTGAAGGAGCTGGCAGGCATAGCCAAAATACTCAACATCTGTGCCGAGAAAGTGAAGGATCACTCTGAATATGTACCCATTTTGTGTGAGGCACTTGAAATTTGTAGGTAAGAAACTCAAACATTTGAGGCCTGAGGACAGCTTTTTTTTTTACTCATGAAATCATCAGAACATATTTCCTCTTCTTCATCTCAGGCTTCCCTTCTTGAAGGAGAAAACATCTGATGAGCTCAACTACGCTCAGGATGTGGTGGAGTTCCTGTCTCACATAGGTACAGAGCTCAGTTATTTACAGTTTGATTTTAAACACGTCATGATAAGAAAATCTGACAGATTTGTTTCTGTTGGCAGGTTGTCTTATGAGGGTGTCGGATGCTGAAGTGAGACAGCACATAGTTGAATGTGTCAAATCATTCTACAGCTGTGTGGCCCCTAAACAGCTGTTTGAAGGTGCAGCGCCTCCACAGCACAACAGATTCTTTAGACTTTCACTTTGGCTCTGTCCTGTACCTGTGCTTTTCTTTTGTGTTTTCTTCTTAAATTTTTTGTTAATGTAATTTAATAAATATTATTTGGTAAATATAATTCCCAAAGTTCAATTGTAAAAGAAATGGCCTTCTCTGAAATAAAGTTGGTCATTTTGTAGTAATATATAAACGTATTCATACTAACTATAACTTAATTATTTGTCTGTATTATCCTTTAAATTTAGTTTACATATTTCATCAAGGTTCATTTCAGTGTAGATGTGACTGATGAGAATTCCTTCAGTCATTCGTTTTGCAGGCAAAGAAACTATTAAAAATTATAATCCCTAGTTAGCAGATAAAGTGTTTATAGTTTGTCTCAATGAAAGAACATTAACACGTTTACAAAAAGTCATGGGTATCCAGTTAAATTAGGGTCGCGGAGTTTACACTAAAATTTTAAATGGCATTCCCATGGTCGCACTAGAAGAAAAGGGATTTTGGCCTTAGGTTCTCATGGTCTCATGTGGGGTCTTCTGTAACTAAAAATGTCAATTCATCCAATAATTGGTCAGGTAGATCAGTTATGATAAAAGTACTATAACCATCCATACAGTTACCCAAATAACTTGACTAAAAATCACTAATATACTTATCTCTCGTCTTCTGTTTCTTGTTTGTTTGTTTCTTGCTGTTATCTCGCATCCATACATTTCATGTGGGATGTTTTGTATCTGCAGGGCTCCAGCCAGTCTCTCCAGGCTACAGGCTGCAGCTGCTTGAGCACAGTGACCTTGCTCAGACTCTGCTCCTCTCCATGGCCACTCTGGAGAACCAGTCAACTATCAAGCTGCAGCTCCTGCAGACACTTCAGTTCCTCTCCAGCTCCTCTGGTCAGTACCTGGTTTTTATTTGAGAGCATTAATCTTCTCATGATCAAACATCAGACCAACATTCGAAACAACACAAGCAACAAGTGCCATTGCCTCAGTGTCAGCAGGTCAGTGGGTTGCTTTATCATTAGTAACATCTCTTCAATACCAATTTATTTTATAACCACAGATATGAACTGTGCTTCAATTCTGAATGCACGGGGAGCAGAGACGATCTGTCTTCACATGAATGAACCTGACCCATCCGGTCAGATCCTTTTTTACTCATCTGAAATCCTCTGGAACCTGCTGGAGAGAGGAAACAAGGACGAGGTCACCGCTCAGCTCAGTAGCATGGAGAGTGTTGTGTATGTGTTTATGGGTTTTATAGATGAAAATGATGTCATTTTTTTCACTTTCAATAAAAATGTATATGGAATTTTTTAAATTCATATAATATTATTTTCTTAAAAGGGACATTTGAAGTAAGATTAAAGCACTTTAATTTATTAACCTACAATGAAAATTAAAAGTTTTCACACTCATTTAGTACAAATGCATATTCAGTCTTTTTATTTGTATCATAGATCTCTGAAAGAAGCGTTTTTTCACCAGCTCATGAACGGTTTCCGACACTCGGATCTCCAACTTAGAAATGACCTGCTTGTGATCACAACTCTGATTGCTGAAAGTCCCAACTGTCTGCTCATTGTAAGTACAGGAAAGGTTATTAAATAAGTGGTAAAGTAGTGTTGTGCCGTTGTGTACATTTAGAATAATGCAGAGATCTAATGGAGTTTGTCACACTGCTACAAATTAATTATTTCTTTCATTTACAGGAGAGTTTATTTGCCAAACAGCTCATGCCTTTTGTCACATTTCCAGAGTGTGAGGCAACTCTTTTTCTATAAATATGTTTGTTTTTTTTTCATGTGAAGGATTTATTAGAACTGCTGTAGCAAATTTCACGACAACAACTTTTATTCGTATGAATTATAGTGAAAAACCACAACCCGCTGGTCCGCAACTTCAAGCTCAGCTACAACAATGAAGACTTTAAAATGAAGAAGTTGCTTTTAAATCTGTTGGTTCCAATGTCAAAGGATTTTGCTGCACAGCAGGTCAGTCACAGACAAAGCTAATTGTTTGTTAATACTTTATAATTGTCTGTAGATAGAGGTGTAGATAAAAGGTCTGTAGACCTAAATGCTCCCTCCATGTTGCTCTCATTCAGCTTTACAAAGAAGAACAAGTAATGCTGGCTCTGCTGACACTCGTAAAGCCACCCACGGCCTCGTCTGAGTGCCGGTCCAGTGCACGTCACTGGTCCTCTATCCAGCAGGAGGAGCTCCAGGTGCAGGCGCTGTCCATCCTTGCCACCATCGCTCCACTCATGTTGGATGACTATATGTCCTTTCAGGGAAACGCATGTCTGCTCCTCCTGCTGGACTGGTGTGTTGGGCAAGGTGAGAAAGTGGAAAAACATGGGGGTGTCCTCTGCCTGAGAAGGTTAAAGGTCACATAGTTACACATTCGTGTGTCTTATCAGAAAAGGCTGTCAAACTTTCACTGCAAGATTTTGTGGATCAGCTAAATGCAAAAAATCATACGAGATACTTGAATCATTGTTTAAAAAAATCTTTAGGGCTTCACTATAAAATCCCAAAACAATACTCCATTGTCATAGATACGTTTTTAGCTGTTCTGTTAAAGGCTGTTTAAAGTAAATGTCACAACAACATCCAAAAAATTGACAAAAAACTAACTAGCAGTACTTTGTTTTTATTGTTTTACCCCATTAATTACAGCAGGAGGCCCGGTGGATAATGGGTAGAGCACCCCACCAGGCGTGGCCCCGCCAAGCCACCAATGGAGCCCGGACAAAATAGGAGGGTTGTGGCAGGAAGGGGATCTGGCATAAAAACTCATGCCAATCCAACATGTGGAACATATTCTACTGTGGCAACTCATGAAAGGGACAAGCCAAAAGTCTCTGACTCCATTAATCAGACCAAGGCCATTCAATGTATTCAAGGGACATTTTAGGGGCAGTCAGCCTATAATCTGGGAACCACTGGACTGAACAGGATTAACAATCTAATAATGTCATATACATTATGTCATCACTAGAGACAAAGATCACCAGCTTTTGGCATGTGTTTTTACGTCGGATGCTCTTCCTGCCGCAACCTTCCCATTTTGTCCCGGCTCGGGACAGGCACCAAGGTCACCCTTACCCGATGGCTGAGCGGGGACACACCTGGTGGGTGGGATTCGAACACACAGCCTCATGTATCCCAACACACAGCTCTACCCATTGATCCACCCCGCCCAATATCATCACTGGAGACAATTAATGGTTAAATGAGTACTTTTACTCAAAGGATATTTTACTGATACTTCTGTACTTTGACACTAGATTGCAGGACTCGTAGCTAAATATTTTAACGATACTTTTACATAATAGTAACTGAGGAACTGAGTATTTCTTCCACCACTGAAAATCCCACATAGAAAAAAATAAACGTTTTACATGTTTACATCATTACACTAAATTTAATCTATCTTACAGAGATGTTGCCAAACTTTTTTAAACTGCACCATGCTTCTCACACAATATTTAAAAAAAATAATTGACCAGTTAGCCTACAGTCAATAAATAAACCTGCTTTCTTTGGGGAAGGTCACAGTTTCCATGGTACTAGAGGCAGAGGCAGTAACAAAGCTCAGATGCGGTCCTGCATCAGAGTTCTCAGATCTGTGACGTCTTTAGGTGAAGAGTCAGTCAACCAGGACCTTTGTGATCAAGGAACCATCAACCAGCTTTTAGGTAAGTTAAAGTAAACGAGACATTCACATCGCAGAGTGCACAATTCTACCAGGAAGTCAAAATGTATTTAAACTATATTTGAACTTAGAGTGCAGTGTAAGCTGATGTGTTTTCTCAGGGATTTTGACGCAGATGCAGGACAGTCCTGATGAGGATGATGATGCAGTCACTCTTGAGATAAAGTCAGATATTCAACTGGTCCTTTCAGCGCTGTGTGAGACTGATATGCACAGAAAGGTAAAACTGATATTATTAATCCAACCTATTACTCCACCTGCATCTAACCCGAAATCCTATCCTTAATTACCTTCTAGCAAATTCTTTGTCTACCAGCTAAAAATGTCAGTTATAGTCTTTGGTGTGTGTCTGTGTTGAATTTTTGTCTTGTGATTTTCTGTCACAGGAGTTGTTTGGGTCGGAAGGAGTTGAGATGGCAGTTCACTTCCTACGGAAAGGCTCCAACATGTTCTACAGCGGTCTGGGACACAACAAGCTCCTCCTTTCCACAGTAGACTGTGTCTGGTTAGTTCAACCAAACCTCACCTTGATAGTAAAAGAGGAATTTTAATCAGTATGTACAACAAATAACATCTTCCCATTTTGATTTTCAGCTGAAGATTTAGCAAATTTGTTAACACCAAAACATGTAGTGACAAATTCCATAAATGCAGCTAAATTAACTTGATGCGCTTGATGATTTTTGTAAACACTGGCTGAACCCTGAAAAGCACAAAGCTGAGGATGTTTCAGTCTGTCTGTTTTGGATTTCATCAGGTCCTGTATTGTGGGCTGCTACACTACAGAAGATTACTTTCTGGCCAAACAGGGAGCATTTCTTCTGCTTGACTTACTCACTGTAAGTAGCTGATTTCCAGCAGATGTGGTTTGACTAAAGTTTAAATTGTTGTGTTGTCATGTATTTTTATAATATTCATTTTCCTCAAGAAAACATATTTTTCACCTGCAATTTATATAGTGTATTCGCTGGCAGGCAGTGTCCACATGAACTTAAATAAAATAATTTTTGGTGTCTCCCTTTCTCAGTCAAGCCCCAGATGTGTGCATGGTGTCATCCTTACCACCCTGCTGGAATTATGTGACAACCCAAACACTTTGTCCCACATCCTGAGTTGGAGGGATGAGGCTGGTCAGACTGCTCCCAGACTCCTGCTGCAGCTGTGGCGAGAGGAGGAGGAGGACCTGGGAGTCAGCCGAGACCCACAAGGAGTAATTACAGGTCTGCATCTAGACTTTAAACAGCGATGACAAGAGAATAATTTTCCTTTTCTGCTTAAAAGTGCTGTTAATTCATCCCAGTGTTTACATTAATGTCAGAGGTGACACTGAAATTGTTCTATTGTAGATTACACAGGAGTCAGTGAAATATGTTGATCACATTGCAGAAAGAGCATGAAAGAGTTGAATATGACTGATTGAGTAGGTCAACCAATTGTTAAATTGGTGGATTTTAGAACCAGCCTGTATTAAGAGGCCCTAATCTAGAACATCAACATTCTCACCACTGATAACTGGAAAGCTCAAAAACTGCACTGTCCCTCTTCTTTTCCAAACCTTGCATGATCTCTCATATCTTACTGTTTATTATTTTGGTGTCTCATTTGACTTTAAGATCCCCAGAGGCCCATCCTCAGTCACTATCAACTGGAGGATTCTCAGGTTCCTGCCAACATGTCATGTGCAGCCATACTGGAAATGTCAGAGAACCTGCGGGCAAAGATTTACTCCATATTCTCTAAACTTGGTAAATAAAAAGTTACTGAAGAATCCAAATAGTTTCAGGTGTTGTTTCCAAAAACGATCACTATATGATGTAAATCTAATATTCCTCTTTTATGAACAGCATATTAGCATTTGTAAATATGGAACTAGTGTTTTTTCTCATCCTGTATCATATTGCAGTAGACTAGCACATACAGAACAGTAAATCTGCTATCCTGTACATTCAGGGAAAGTTTTGTATTGTTATATATATCTGAGTGTTCGTAGAAGCACAGTGTCCTCAGTACAGAATATAGTAGAACTTGAAGCCTCCAGGACTCTTCCTAGACATGGCCCTTTGGCCAAACTAGAAACAAACAAGAAAGACTCAAGCAGAAGTGACCAGAAAACCTTTGGTTTCTTAAATGGAGCCGCAGAATTCATCTTTTGCAGCATTTTGCAAATGTAATGCAAAGAATGGTAGGGGTGTACAGTGCTTAGTAAAGTATTAAAAACTTAAGGGATTTTCAATTATTTTATCTAATTGTATGCGGGATTAAAAACTTTCGTTACTTTATGTCAAACTTGTCCCTCAAGTGAAATCCCGAACTTGCAAATCTCTGCTGTGAAATATAATTATTTGTTACCCATGTACCCTCAGGTTTTCAGGACCTTCCTGGATTGTCGACAAAAGATTATGTGACATTGAGCATCATCAGGAGATATCTGGACTTTAAGGTAGAAAGGAAACAGAATATCAAGCAATGACAAACATGGATTAAATGCCAATTGAAAACACCTGAAAAGTTATTTGTTTTAGATTATAGAGAAACACAGGAAAAACATGTGTCTTGGTGTTGTAGGTTGGTGAAGTGTGGGATGAAATCAGCAGGGAACTGATTTTGGATGGCGTGAGGCCGATCAGAACTGATGAGCAGGCTCTGAGCATCATCTGTAAGATCGCAGAGGAGACTGCGATGAAGGTCATAGCAGAACAAAAGAGCATTTTGGAGCAACAGGAGAAGGAAGACATCAGTGAGGAGGAGCTCATGTACACAAAGGTGCTGAGAGCTAAATTCAGTAGTAACTATAATAAGACTCAGAAAATCAACTCAAGATATTTAACTAAGAAAACTTTTCTAGTTTCTTTGCTGTATGTTTACTGAATGGAAAAAACATGCACGCAACAATTATCAGTAATTGCAAATATCAGTGGTGTTCTTTGAGGCAGATTTAGTGATAATGATTATTTCTGATCCATCCATAACCAATCAGCAAATATTTTGTTTCCTTAAATTCAACTGACTAGTTTTAGTTTTGTGTGTTGCAGATGAAGTCTCACTGGAAGCAACGGGAGCTCACAGAAAAGTCATGGGAGAGTTATGTTTCGAAGACTTCAAACTACGAGATCCTGAAGGTTTAGCTATTTACTAACTCAGACATAGTCTCAAATTATCATTGCTTATATATTCTCTCTAAGTAAATATGTCAGTAATAGCTGTGACAGGTTTTTAGTTTTCTTTGCAGGAGGTAAAAGCACAAAGGGAGAAATACATGGAATTGTCGAGACCCAAATCAAAGCATGTGGATGCTACACTCCACCCTAAAGAGGTAACTCACTAACACAGAAGGTGTCACAGTTTTTAATGTTTTATTGCACCACATGGGGTCAGTAATTTGGCCACAGAAGAAAGTAAACAGTAGTTTGTTAAACAAGGTGTTTTAGTCAGGCTTACACTATGTAATCAGACATTCATAGACCTTTGACATATACTTTTAACTGCAACAACATCTTTTGCACAGACAGTACCCTCCATCCATCTTAAATAACTGATGGAAATTGGAGTAAAGTCAGTACATTTGCACAGTACATTTGCACAGTACATTTGCGGAATGTCTGTTTTCAGAGCTTTGAGGAATTAATCATTTCAAGCAGCAAAAATAATCACTAACACTAATGTAATTTGAAGCAGTTAGACTGTAACATTTCAACCATTTTCTTTTGTATCTATTGAAATCTCCTTCTGGCAACTCTAATGCCATTAGGATGTTCTCTTAAGACACATACTCACTCGTGATGATTTTTAGAGCATCAGTGGGACATATTTACTAATGATTAAACCTCTTGTGGTTTGATGTGTTTCAGCACTTCATTGGGCAGATCGTGTCAGTTGAGAGCACAGATGCTCAGGGACCTGCAGGAGTGAAACTGACACTGGCCAGAGCTCCAATCAAGACTGTAGGTCAGACCGAAGTGGAATCAACAACACAAGACCCAGAATACTTCAGCACTCTGTCTGCCAAAGACTGATATCAAGAAATATACTGAATTAAAGCAAGACCTTTACATTATTATCCCACCATCTAACAGATGTTCAAGTAGACCAAAAATCTCATTCTGTACCATTCACATCATTATCATTAAGTTAATGATGATGATGGTTAATCAATGATCAAGTTTGAATGTAATTGCTGAATATCATTACTATTATAATTATTTTCATGAAACTGAAATGCAGCCCGATTAATTTTGCTTTGTATCATCTTTGCATAGAGCAGGCATACTTTATGCACACAAAAACACTGCATTATTTGCAGATATAATGTTATTTATAAAACTGTTAAAATATTTAGCTAAAATGACAAGTAATGTAAAACATATGTAAACCCTAAGTTTTTTGTGTTTAATTCATGCAGCATGTAAAATCGTCACCTGACTTATTTTGTTGTAATGTAATTTCTCAGTCTGTTGTGAAATGTAGACATATTTTAATGATGTGACTAAAAAGACTTGTAACGTATTAAAATGTGCTTGTTTAGTGTAATTAGGCTGGAAATAATTGAACAATGCAGCAACACGAAAAGCGAGATCCTGAACAGTCAAGGTGGCATTTTGGAAATAATTGGACATAATTAAAAAGCCTTTATATAAAAAAAATATCTACAGCCTAATTGTGTCAAGTAAAGATTGACACTCCTTAAAGATTGTAGTGTGTTGTACTGTTTACTTTTTAACAAGAGAAAAACATGCTGAACAGACCGATGTTTTTCTTAACAATCTCTCTCTTCTCTTACCCATTTTACTGGGTGGATGATAAAATCACCTCGGTCTGTCATTTTTACCATTGGATGCTCACGGGGTAATTTTTTAAAATTAAAATTAGCGTTATCTAAAAACAACTTTTAATTGTCCAGCATCCCCATCCCTGCTCTGTTTATATAGTAGTGTGGGTACTACCGTCGCTATGGTAACCATGTAGTACGGAAAGCAGCGGAGGTCAGAACTAAGCGACGTAACGCCATTTCCTTTTCAAAACAGGAAACACTTCTGACAACGACATCGCATTGATTTCTCCCACAACAATAAAAGGGAGACGAATTTTACGCTTATACATCGTCTCAACTAATCAAACTTAAACGCCGCTGCTCCCTTGGCCTGAAGGAAAACCGCGGGCAGCCATGCTGTCGGACGCAGGTCAGTGCTCAGTGCTGTTGGTAGCTGCCGCTTGCTACGTGCTACTTGCCACATACATTGTTTAAGCTGCTTTCAGACGCTTTACTAATATGTACGTTCGTCGCCACCTCTTTTGTGTTTTTCTTTTGCTTTGGTTAACCTGTCATTAAAGAGTTAAAACGTTTTAGGAAGGCTCCGTCTCGGTCACAACAAATGCCTCATTAGGCGTTAGCTGCGGGGCATTGTCCACACAGTTAAACAGACCCTGTTGTCACCGATGTGTAGACTATCCCGGGAACGCCTCTGGGGCTCGGCGAGCGAAGAAGAGGAGCTCCGGGGAGTCACCGGGGGACGGTCAGAGCCTGCGCTCCTCCGGAAGGCAGATCACCGTCCGTGTGAAGCGCACCAACAACCCACCACCTGGACAGGTAAATATGCATCATGCATGTTGACAGTCAGTTTTTTTTATTTAGTTTTTTGCTGTAAGACCTAATCCCCTACTCGTTCATACTGTAGTATTCATCCTTCTATGTGTATCAATATGTGAAGCTTTAGCAAATTATGAATTTATTAGCATTTTTGACTTTTAATTAGTTGCATTAGAATCAGACACGTTTACATACGCATTTTAGATGAGATGCAGACACATTCTTTTCAACAAACACAGCACATATCCAGTTTTATTTAAACACACCAAGTCAACAGTTTACATTAAGGCCTTTACAGTCTGTACAACGTGAGAAACCTTGAATTAGATGGGGGGGTAAACTCCCATAAAAGCCTTTAACAGAAAGTTTCTAAAGGAAAAAGCATAATAAGTTTAGGATATTTCACAAGATGAGAGATTATAGACATTTTAACATTATAGACATTGTAACCGGTACAGCAGGGGCGGCCATAGCTCAGTTGGTAAAGGCAGTTGTCCACGGAGTCGTCAGTGGTTCGATCCACAGTCCCGCCTATATGTCAAAGTGTCTCTGGGCAAGACACTGAACCCCATTCCCATCCTCAGCTGTGCAGTGCCGGCCCAAGCCCGGTAGAAATTGGGGAGGATTGCATCAGCAAGGGCATCCGGCGTAAAAACTGTGCCAAATCAACACGCGGACAATGATCTGCTGTGATCCGCTGTCCGCTCTGGCGAATGTGAACTCACGGGACAAGCTGAAAGGACAAAAAATAAATAAAAAATCCAATGTGTACAGATATAATTTAAACCGCTTATAAATAAAGATGAGTTGAGTTTACACTGGTAATGATACACTCATACATCTTCTAGAGCAAGAGAAAAGCCACAGACACAGAGGAAGAAGACGACCAGTCTGAGAAGAAGTACAGAAAATGTGAGAAGGCTGGATGCTCAGCGACGTACCCCGTTTGTTTTGCAAGTGCATCTGAAAGGTATGTTTCTTCATGTGACGAAATTAAGAGCTCGACTGGCTTATTTTGGATACTGATTGATTAGATAGATGCTAATGCTTGTGTCTTATCTCAGATGTGCTAAAAATGGATATACATCTCGCTGGTACCATCTGTCATGCGGCGAGCACTTTTGCAATGAATGTTTTGATCACTACTACAGAAGGTAATGCTGACAGAGCCCCTGCACACAAATGTCAGTACAAGAGCAATTACTCTACATATTCTTTTGATCTCTCTTAATTTTTTTTTTCTGTGTCAGTCACAAAGATGGCTATGAGACCTTTGCTGCTTGGAAGAAAGTGTGGACTAGTAATGGCAAAAGTGAGCCCAGTCTTAAAGCTTTCATGGCAGATCAGCAGCTACCATTTTGGGTTAGTGCAGGCAGTTTTGCTGGTTCCTGTTAAAGAGCTGAATGTGGTTGTTTCAAGTTCTGTGGCAAATGTGCTAAAGGTCATTTTTATATGTTCCTTTCAGGTTCAGTGCACTAAACCTGATTGTGGGAAGTGGCGTCAGCTGACCAAAGAGATCCAACTCACTGCTTCCCTAGCAGAAACGTACCGCTGTGGAATGAAGTTGAGCAACATTAAGGTAAAGGATAAATAAATAAAAAAAACTAACAAACTAAACTAACTAAAAAACCTTTTCTATTGATAATCTTGTTTGTTCGTCCACAGAATGAGGGACCGGACCAGTGCTCCCAACCAGAGGACCTGGTAAGCTGCTGTTATAATATAATTTAGGATCCCAGGAATCATCACGAAATTAAACGTATTAGTCAGCCTCAACTATTGAACAGTCTGCAACCAACACAAGTCATTAATCCAATTCACACTAATATTATACATCCAGTGTGTGTTTTGTGGACGAATGTAACCCGATTACAGTCAACTTTCTCAAATAGCTAATTTCTCGTCGGCTATATAAACAGGAAACTTTATCTTCTTGGTAGAGTTCTCCTGGAGAATGCAGGTTTCAGCTGATGCTGTTGTGAAAAGGAGTTCTGTTGGGTTCACTTGCCTGTCTTTCTCTCACTGCTGTCAGTTTGCTCAGACCTAGGTAAAAAAAAAAAAAGTCAGGAAGCAGCACTTTCTCTCTCTTTACAGTTACAATCTGTGAGCATACTCCTAAAATAAGTCAGGGGTAAAGGAGGAATCTGATTACGGGTCTGCTGCGTGTATACGATAGTAACCAGGTTACTTAGGCACATGTAAACACACTGATGGAAAGATACCGAAAGAATTTACATCGCGTTTAACTCCTAATCATTTCATTCTCTCAGAGAGTGGCTGAGGTGGCTGATAGCTGGTGGCATTCAATGCTGATTTTGCCACCTCTGTTTAAAGACAGCCCAGCGACTCCTTTCCTTGTTGCCTATTATCCCGACTGTGTGGGAATGAGCCCCTCAGGGCCCCCCAGCAGTGTATCTCTGACTGAGCTAAGGGCAGATCACTGCAGAGCTGTACAGCCTCAAAGTAAGTGTGTGAGTGTAGGAGAATCTCAGCAGCCATTGCTTATCCAGGAAGATTCGGTATGTTTTGTAATAACTATGATTGCAATCCTCAGTTCCAGGTCTGTGTCCATATTTCCAGCCCTTCTATCAGCCTAATGAGTGTGGCAAAGCTCTGTGTGTGCGGCCAGACATGATGGAGCTGGATGAGCTTTATGAGTTTCCAGAATTTTCCCGTGATCCCACCATGTACCTGGCTTTACGTAATCTTATTCTGGCCTCCTGGCACAAGAATTGCAAGGTACACTGCAGTCATCTGCCAGCAGTTACCTCCAAACTTGGTACTCACTGTTTAAGTTTTAAACATGGAGCACAATTGTTTTTTTATTTTTATTTTTTTTAAAGGAGGTGCTGACTTCTCAGAAATGTGCACAGCACATCATTGTGCGGGGGCTTGTGCGTGTGCGATGCGTGCAGGAGATGGAGCGGGTGCTCAGCTTCATGACCAGGAAGGGCCTCATCAACACGGGTGTGCTGGCAGTCAAACAGCCCCTTCTCCTAGAAAGATATCGCTCTGTGAGTGTCCTCACCACACAACTGCACCTTCATGTAAAAGTTAACTGTCATTAATTCGATGGAAGTTGTACAGTACCTCAGCACGTTATATTTCTTTTTTGCAGAAAAACGTTATCGTCATTGGTGCTGGGGCTTCAGGCCTAGCTGCTGCACGACAGCTGCAAAACTTTGGCACTCAGGTTAAAATCCTTAACCAACTTTTCACGACTTCATTCTTCCTTTCACTTTTTGGTCACAGAGCTGAGCTCCATTTTCATTGGTTTTCAGGTGATGGTGCTTGAAGCAAGAGAGAGAATTGGAGGTCGAGTGTGGGATGACATTTCTCTGGGTGTCACTGTAGGTCGAGGTGCTCAGATAGTTAATGGCTGTGTAAACAACCCCATCGCTTTGATGTGTGAGCAAGTAAGAATTTTATTTGATTTTAATTTTGTTGTCAGAATTTTCTTCTGAACTTATGCATCTTTGTTCCTACATTGCAAAACAAAACACAGCACAATACATACAACACAGCACTCTTCCCATCCAGCATTATATAGATAGAAGATGACCTGCTTAGAGCTCAGCTTCTGATTAACCAGTTTAATGTACTGAGAAACAGAAGAACTGTTAAATCTTAACTTGCTGGAATTTTAACCTTCTGTTTGATGGAAACAAATGACATCCTTCAAATGAAAAAATGAAAATTTTGTGATATATTTCATTCTCATGTGCTTAAAAACAGCAAATGTATTTCCTTTAATCCTTTGCTGCAGATGGACATCAAGATGCACAAACTGGGAGAGCGGTGTGACCTGTTTCAGGAAGGGGGACAGATTACTGACCCGGCCATTGACAAGCGCATGGACTTCCATTTTAACGCCATCTTGGACGTGGTGTCAGAATGGAGGAAGGACAAGTCGCAGAACCAGGACACACCACTGGGAGGTGCTGAATCATTATCACCAAAGACAAATCAGTTGTTTTACCTTAAGTGGAAGGTTCAGTAAAGAGTTTACAGACAGAATCAACAACACCGACAGTTTACTGACTGAGCTGGTGTTTTGTGTGTTCATATTTTGTGCTGATTAAAAAGAAATCTGTGGAAAACATAGGATAAATCTTAGCGGAGTCACACTCCTCTTCTGTTTTGCATTTAAATCAATCTCTGATCAAATGTTTCTAAAGCAAGTTACCTTTGCCTTTTTGCAGCAATGATGGCAGCCAATCTCATGTCCAGCCTTATCTGGAAATCATTTTAAATTGAAGATGGCTGTAATGTGCAAAACGTTTGTTGAATTTAACTTATGAATACGCAAAATACAGGGTTATAACAGTATAGCAGAAGTAATGCAGAAACAATTTTCCTTATAAAAAATAAACATGTAAAAACTGAATTTGACCAGGGCTTTGAGGTGTTACCAATGTACTTGTTTGATTTTTATTTCTACAGAAAAAGTTCAAGAAGTGAAGAAGAACTTTCTTCAGGAGTCTGGCATTCAGTTCAGTGAGCTGGAGGAGAAAGTGCTTCAGTTTCATCTCAGCAACCTGGAGTTTGCCTGTGGCAGCACGTTAGACCAGGTCTGGAAAACCCTTAACTTTAAAGGATGTATCTAGGTCTGTTTTTATATAATTTCTGCTTAGTATGTATATGTTGTTAAGAAAACTAAATATATATCTCTGTGTTGGACCAGGAACCCATTTAGCTAAGAAAACAATAACAATATTGTTTTTTATATGTGTGTTTTGAAGTGTGACATTATTGGCACCTTAGTACTGACAAATCTCCCTGACCTTTTAAAATAAAAAAGAACAAGCTCTGATTGCATGCATTGACAATTTGTTTTTGAGTGTTTGATATCATAAATTGTAGTTTAAAAATTTCCCCAATTGTTTGTATTAATTTGTTTCTTTGTTTGAATTTAGGTATCCGCAAGATCCTGGGACCATAATGAGTTTTTTGCCCAATTCTCAGGAGACCACACTTTACTCACCAAGGGCTATTCTGTCTTACTCCACAAACTGGCTGAAGGCCTTGACATCCGCACTAACTGTCCGGTTTGTTCAGTCCTTATACTTTCCGCAAGTGAGGTCCAAAAGTCTACCACCTCGAAAACTAAAAGTCAACCTAAAAAAATAATCTTAAAGTTCTGGAGGTCAGAAATGTAAGTACATTAGTATCATTGACCATCAGCTTTTGTCTAAAAGCTTTGTAAATTGAAGCTCGTGTTCAGATGACTCATTCATTTGGATGACTTTGACTCTTTGAAGGCTTGTTCCAGTAAATGATTTGTAAATGTTTTCTATGTGGTCTAAGACCGTTGGACCTCCATTGTAGATTTTGTAGATCATTATATATTTGTTAAACTGCAAGTTTAACATTTTGTTTTGTTAATTTTAGGTTCAGGCTATAGACTACTCAGGTGACCATGTCAAAGTTACCTCCTCCAAGGGGTCCCATTGGACAGCACAGAAGGTAAAAATTGTTAAAAGAAATTTGTAAATGGACTCCTGAACATCATACTATATCATTTTTATCATCTATATTAAGACTTCAATGTAACTTTTCCTTATTTAGGTTCTTGTTACAGTCCCATTGACTTTACTTCAGAAGAACATGATTCAGTTCAATCCTCCACTTCCTGAAAGGAAACTGAAAGCAATCCACAGTCTAGGAACTGGTATCATTGAAAAGGTAATAACTGCCTGATATGTGCAAAGTTTTCCTACGATTACGTGCTTTTGTATGGATGAAACGCCTGCATTTAATGACAACATCGTGTCTTAAGGCAAAATAAGCTGCTGATTACAAAGTGCTTGTTACTGCTGAAATATAGTGTTAAAACCTCCCGCAGATCGCTCTTCAGTTCCCGTACAGATTTTGGGACAACAAAATCCAAGGTGCTGACTACTTTGGTCACATCCCACCAAGTCCTGACAAGAGAGGCATGTTCAGTGTCTTCTACGACATGGACCCACAGGTTTGTTTCTCATACTGAGTAGGATGGAATGCTTTGCTGGTATTTATTTTTATTTTTTTTAAATAGCCCTTTTCTCCAAAGTGCTTTAGAATATACCCATTCACACACATGCTGCCTGTGTCTTGTGTTAATCATCTCACAACCATGTTGGGATTTATTGTTTTATGAAATGGTTAAAATCTGCTGCACCTTCACCAGATGGAACATGTACATTTATTATTATTATTATTATTATTATTATTATTATTGATATTAACAATGTGATCGTGTCACATACTCTGGGTACCCCATACTCATAGGTACCCCGCAACTATTACATTTGGTAGGGAAGTACATTTTCTTTATAATCCTTCTGTACTTAAGTTCCATCATTGTGTGCTAGACTACGATCCTGACAAAGAATCCTATTTACTGTGATATTTATAAAGTGGCAGCAGATGAATATTAACAAACTGAAAATGTTCCTGATTTTACCTTTGACCTCCTGTCATGATTACACTGACCTTAACGCTGTGTTTGCCTTGATGTATATGTAGGGAAAGCAGGCTGTCCTCATGTCAGTTGTCACTGGTGATGCTGTGACCGCTCTCCGGGACATGGAGGACAAGGAAATGGTAGACGAGTGCATGAAAGTCCTGCGTGAGCTTTTCAAGGAACAGGTATTGCTTCCACCTGCTGCAAAGAACCATCATGCATTTGCTGATTTTTATTTATTTGTTTGTGTGTTTATGCTTGTTTATTTTTGGATGCTGCAAACACTTTTATGTAAAGAAATATTATTTCCTTAACATCAACCAGCTACAGCATGCAATGGTAATTTCTTCATCTCAAATAATTTATTAAAACAAAAGCTAACAACAGTGATGGGTATACCACAACGAAATATGTCAACGTCTCAATAACTTGTCAGTTGTTAGGTGCCATCTTTGTCTTGTGATGTTAAAATGTGAAGAGCTTGATGACAGAGTTATCTTTGTCATTGAACCAGAAAATGTAGTGGTGGATTCATGATCCATGAATCACAATGTGAGTTTTGCGGTTAAACAGCTTATTAGAGAACAGCATGTTTTGCAATAAGTAGTGAAACATTGAACAGTTCTACATGTGCATCTTTTGAGAAGGTCAAGTTAAGTTCACCTTTAAAGGTTATAGTCAATTTTAGGAACATTGTGAAATTTCACCCTAAAGTCGAATATCGCTATACATACTAAATATAATTCGTGGCTTTGGAAATACACAACTTATTTGCTACGACACCAAATTCACCCGATACATTAATTCTCAGTGTCATTGATTTACTCTCGATTTTTGTAGATGTGTGTTTCTGATTGCTGTTGTTTGTCACTGTGGATAGGAGGTCCCCGAGCCACTGCATTTCTTTGTCACACACTGGAGCAAAGACATGTGGTCCCAGATGTCCTACAGCTTTGTGAAGATGGGGGGCAGCGGAGAGGCCTATGACATCCTTGCTGAAGACGTGCAGGGAAAAGTGTTCTTTGCTGGCGAGGTAACAGTGAAATCTTCTCGTTTTTGCCAAATGTGTCATTTGAAAATATTTATAATTATGAATAATAATCTGTTATCTATACAGCACTTGTTTTTTTTTCCACACTCAACAGTGGTGGTTTTTGTAAACCAAAGTTGTTCTTGTTGTTTATCTATCTAGGTTTTGTTCCATATCATATGCCGAAAGCCAATAATGAGGACTAGTGCTCATGGAACTACACCTAACTAACAGTGTTAATGACTTGATGTAACAGAATAAAGTTAAAAATGAAGCAAATATTAAAAATTGCTATAGTCAAACGATCTTTTAATGAAAAACCCCTGTTAGGGGCTGAAGAGCACATTGATCCTAGGTCAAGGTTCCCAGTAAGACAGCAAGCACAATACCATGAAGTAGTAAACCCCCAGTAAATACTGTAAAAGGTGTTGTTCCTATGATATGAATTACACCTGGGATAAGTCATCTTGGTTGCTGTCTAAAAGGTCACAAAATATTTTTGTTTTGTTTTAGACATTTACATTTAGTCATTTAGCAGACGCTTTTATCCAAAGCGACTTCCAAGTATCTTTGTGGTAACATTACCTTCCTTTTTATTGTTTTTTTTTTCCCTCATCTTGTTTACCAGGCCACCAACAGGCACTTCCCTCAGACTGTGACTGGAGCCTACCTCAGTGGGGTCCGAGAGGCCAGCAAAATGGCTGCTATGTAAACTCTCCTAGTCCCAGAGTGATCAAAAAAACACCAGCATGGACACATGAGCTTGCACTGAACAGCAGACCATTCGTCAACATTGGCTGTGTTTCCAGCATTTTTCCACTTGAAATGTTGTTTCACTCTGCTGTGGGTCTGATCAGCAAGACACCATTAGTCATTTTCCAAGAGCAGGGTCAAGTAGCACTCAGGCTTGGCTCTGCATATGTAAAACAAGAGAATTTGAAGTGCTTTTAATTTATATAAAAAAAAAATTTATAGGATTGCATGAAGAAGGGATGATCCCTGTACATCTGGCTCTGCTGTTCTGGAGAGCAGGAGGATGTTGTTCTGAATTTGTGTAATGGTAAGTTTACTTAGTTCTTCTGTGGTGAAATGGTCAGAATTTTGTATTGTGAGATATTATGCCAGATGCATGATATGTTGGCAGCCTCGGTCCAATGGGGAATTCACCTGACTAAGATTTAATGTCAAAGGCTCATGTTTGAAGAGATTTTATCAGGAAACCAAATTGTTTCCTGCAAATATAAGTTTTGTTTCGTTTGTCATGGGATTAATGTACTGATCCCAATGGAGAAGTTAAATGAAGAGAGGTTAGATAGTGTAAACGCTAAGAATCCTTGTAGCACATTTGATTTAGAGCAACTATTCGACATAAAACAGCAAAAAAAGAAACGAGTACTTCATGTGTATGACAATTTTTTATTTGCTTGTTAATTGAATCGTCAGAAAAACCCCACATTTTCTCAGGGATTTGTTTAGGACAGCTCAGCCTAGTAGCAAATGACGTAATTTCACAATTGGGAAGATAAATAGGAAAAACAGTACCACAACCTCCAGCGGAGCAAAAACTACACTTCTCATGCAGAATTAAGTTCCTGAGGTTTTGGGGGTTGGGGAAATGCACGGTAATGTCCTCACTGTCTTTGATTAAAGTAAACTAATGACACTTTAAATGTAGATCATATCTTTGTCTGAATCAGCCCATCTAGATGATCGTGTCCTGTTTAACATTTCAGTGCTCGAGTATTTATGTTTTATGTCTGTAATAAACAGCTATCAACTGCCATCTATTGATCACTGGTGGATGAATATTTAGATCTTTGGTTTCCTTGATAAATAATTGTATCGACCTCAAATAAACTCAATATTCAAACAATAGCCCTTATTATAGTCAATTAAGTAGCTGAGAGACAATGCGTAAAATCAATGTACATAATACAGATTTACAGTTTTAAGAATAATGAATATACAATTATTCATTTATTGATGCATTAGGGATATAACACTTTAAAAAAATTTACTTGAGTAAATTCACTTTGTACGTTTGCCATATTCTTTATTCTCCTATTTAAAATAAGTCAGGACATACAAAGTAGAGTTACTAGGTTTAACAAAAAGCTGGTGAAAAGGTGCAATTTACAAGTAATAATAAAATAATATTGAACTTTTGAGATATTTACAGCATAGAGAAGTCATATCATAAAAAAAACAGTAAATAAGAAACTTTTAGTTGCCAAGCAACTGCTGAAACCAGTAAACAAGTGCTGCAGGGTGTCGTCATCAACACTCGCCGGCGCCCTAAACCTGAACGGAAATAAACAAACAAAATGTGAAACTGGGAACGTACTACATTCACGAATGGAGAAACTGATTTTTAGGCTCGTTTCCTGACACTCTTTGGCGCTGTGACTGTGGCCGTCGATTGGCGGAATAGCACACTAACAACTAGCTAGAACAAGAAGCTGCGAAGTAAAAGGCTAATAACAGTAACGGCAAACTAGCCAAACTTGGCGCGTATTGGATTATTAGGATCGTATGTCTACGCGGATCAACAAAATGGACTGCATCAGCGACACTATACCCGCTAATGTGGTGCACGGATTTTCAGGTAGTTGGATTAGCATTGTTTTTAGTTTTTAATGGAAGAAACTTGTGTTATTGGACTGGGTTTAGCTAAAGGCTAAATTAATGTTAACATTAGCTAGCGTCAACGTTTCAACTTGGACAATACTGGTGCTAGCTTCGGCTTAACACACGTCACACTGGTACTTTTACACGGATCGAATGAAATTACGTGTTAAGTTGAGGTGGACGAGTTCTTTTTTGGTGTGTCAGCACTACAGCAACCTAAGTTTTAAACACAAAGTAACGAACTACATTTACTCAAGTACTATACTTAGTTCAATTTTCATGTTCTTGCGCTTTTCAAGAATTTTCATATTATGACTCACTTTTAATCCATTATATTTAAGAGGGCCGTCTTGTACTTTAGTAGAAGCTTAACTTTCTATGGTTCTTGCTGAATTACATTAGCTATGTACAGTTTCATAGTACTGTCTAGTTTTTTTTTTATAGCACATCATCTCAGACACTATGCATTTATCCCCTGTCATCTGACATCTGTAGTTCCTTACAAATGAACATCTTACATACAGAACATGATCAGTTTCCAAAACATAAAGGTTCAGATCTCAACAGCTTATAAAAATACCTCAATCAGCTACAAAACAACATTTCTGCACACTTGTTCATGCATCAGTAGTAATCAAGTTTTGCAATATATTTAATAACTTTCCCGAGAGGTGCATTCTACAGCACATAGTGAGTACTTTTAATGTTATTGTGACGTTTGTTAATACCGTTAATAGTTTTTTAGTTGAATAAATTCTGACTACTTGGAATTGTGACTAATTCCTGATCCTGTACTTACCCACAACTTAATTGTTTGGCTCATCAGCTTTATTCCTCTGTAGTTGCCACAACTCTGCACATCTCCCTTGTTCTTAAAAATTGGCACCAGTAAACTTCTCCTCCAGTCCTCAGCATCCTCTCACTCTCCAAGATCTTGTTAAACAAACTAGTCAGAAACTCTACTGCCACCTCTCCTAGACACTTCCATACCTCCACAGGTATGTCACCGTCGTTCCTTCTGCATTCCTGTCCTGAAGACCAAATCTGCCCATCACATTCCCATCACCTCCGTTCCGTTCGCCCACGTGTCCATTGAAATCTGCACCGATCACCAGTCTCTCACCTCTGGGGATGTTCTGAATCACTTCATCTAACTCACTCCAGAATTTCTCCTTCTCTAATAACTGACATCCTACCTGTGGGGCAAAACCACTACCAACACTGAACCTCACCCCTTCAATTTCCAGCTTCAGACTCATCAACCTGTCTGATACTCTTTTCACCTCTAGAACATTCCTCACCAACTCCTCTTTCAGGATAACTCCTACTCCATTTCTCTTCCTATCTGACCCATGGTAAAACAACTTGAACCCTGCTCCTAAACTTCTAGCCTTGCTAGCGTTCCACCTGGTCTCCTGGACACACAGTATGTCCACCTTCCTTCTCTGCATCATGTCAACCAACTCTCTAACCTTCCCTGTCATAGTCCCAACATTCAAAGTCCCTACTGTCAGTCCTACATTCTTAGCTTTCCTCTTCTCTCTCTTCCTACGAACACACCTTCCTCCTCTTCTTCTTCGTCTTTGACCAACATTAGTCCAATTTCCACCGGTACCCTGTAAGTCAACAGCAACGGTGGCGGTCGTTGTTAACCCGGGCCCCGACCGATCTGGTATGGAAGTCATTTTCGGTGTGAAAGTCATGATTCGCATTTTTAATTTGGCATTTGTTTTCGTCGGATGCCCTTCCTGACACAACCCTCTGCATTTATCCAGACTTGGGGCTGGCACAAGACGACACTGGCTTGTGTCCCCTTGCAGTTGCATTGTGACTGGCTTAACATGACGATGTTTATTCATGGTCATACTAACTTTATAGCCTCTTATTATAAGTGATTGTAAATGGGAACTGGTCTGCACTTATATAGCGCTTTTCTACCTATTGCCACTCGAAGAGCTTTACAGTACTTCTCATTCACCTGTTCGCACTTACACACCAATAGGGGAGCTGGCCAACGTTCACCGGGAGCAACTAAGTTGGGGGTTCAGATTCTTGTTGAGGACACTTAGACAGTGTCGAAGAATCGAACCGACAACTACAGGATTGGTGGACGACCGCTCTACCTTCCTGTGCCACACTTGTTTTGGAGTTAATTGCATAAGACCTGGAAATTTATTTCATGACCTTTTTATTAGACCTATGTAAGATGTGGAATTTAGTCATGTTAAAAAGGTTGTATGTCTGACTGTTAAGGGAGGGACAGCTCAAGCAAGCTCTCATATCTTTGACCTTCTCTCCATGCTGATTAAGACAAAAAATGCAGAGAAACAATCACGTAAAAACACGCACCTTAATTTCTAACCCAAAGATATCAAATATGCTCATGAAAAGGCATGAAACAAATACTGTGTAGAATGTTTAATTAAACTAGTTTTAGCTTGTCAAACTGTGGCTTCTGAAAGCATAATTTACTAAAGGTTGTTTATTTTTGTCTTCTCCCATTGTAGCTTCTGAGGATTCTTTGGATGATGAGCCATTAATAAAAATGAAAATAGCCTCAGCATCTGCTAAGACACCAGAGAAACAAGAAAACAAATCATCCAAAGCTAATGGCACTAATGCAGGTAAGAACGCTGGTGGTTGCATCACCATATGGCTCTCACTTGCTGTTTTTTAAACCATAAACAATGGCTTTACATTTTTGTTACATGCATCTTTTTTTCAGATCTGAACGCAGGTGAAAGCTCTGACAATGAGCCTCTGATTAAGATTGCCAAAGTGCCATCTAAAGCTGCAAAGAAGTCTTTCTCAATTCCTCTAAAAAAAACTGTTGATAAAAAGAAACCAGGTAAGCTAATTTTGTCTTCATTGACCTGCAGTGTTAATAGACAGAGGAGATAAATCTCCTCTTTGGTCTTCCTCTAGACCGATATATTCACAGTTTCTCCTCTGAACAACCCTAAGTACTTAAAGTCCTGCACCTTCTTCACCTCTGCTCCCTGTAACCTCACCATTCCACCTGGGTCCCTCTCATTCACACACATGTCTTCTGTCTTGCTGCGGCTAAGCTTCATTCCTCTTGTTTTCCAGAGCAGACCTCCACCTGTCTAGATTTTCCTCCACCTGCTCCCTGCTCTCACTACAAATCACAATGTCATCTGCAAACATCATAGTCCATGGAGACTCCTATCTAACCTCATCTGTCAGTCTGTCCATCACCAGAGCAAACAAGAAGGGGCTCAGAGCCGATCCTTGATGCAGACCCACCTCCACCTTGAACTCCTCTGTCACACCTACAGCCCACCTCACCACCGTCTTACAACTCTCACACATGTCCTGCACCACTCTAACATACTTCTCTGCAACTCCAGACGTCCTCATACAATACCACAACTCCTCTCTCGGCACCCTGTCATACGTTTTCTACGAAGACTATGACCTTCTCTGTACTTCTCCATCAGCATCCTCAAAGCAAATACTGCATCTGTTGTTCTCTTTCTAGGCATGAAACCATATTGCTGTTCACAAATGTTCACCTCTGCCCTTAGCCGAGCTTCCACTACTCTTTCCCAAAACTTCATTGTGTGGCTCATCAGCTTTATTCCTCTGCAGTTGCCACAGCTCTGCACATCTCCCTTGTTCTGGCACCAGTACACTTCTCCTCCAGTATCCTCTCACTCTTCAAGATCTTGTTAAAGAAACTCTATCACCACCTCTCCTAGACACTTCCATACCTCCACACCAATGTCATCAGGACCAGCTGCCTTTCCACTCTTCATCCTCTTCAACATCCTCCTCACTTCACTTCAAAGTTCTCCTTCCTTCCTTACTTCTGGCACCTGTCAATACATTTCCATCCTTATCTTTAATCACACTAACCTGCTGCACATCCTTCCCATCTCTATTTCTCTGCATTGCCAACCTGTACAAATCCACCTCTTAGTGTCCAACCTAGCACACAAGTCCTCATGTGCTCTGTGCTAATCGTGTGGCTCCTTTACCTCTACCTTCACCTTATGCTGCATCTCCCTGTACTCCTACTCTACTATTATTGTATAGTCCTATTGTGACTCCTACTCTACTCTCTTCAGTCCTCTCCTTAGCTAACCTCTTTTGCTATATACACTCCTAAATAGTCGCTTATGGAATGGTAAATTGTTGCCGATATATACAAAGCGCTTTACAATGTTGATACACCCATTCACACACACACCAAGTGCCCAAGGACACTTCATGTGTCCAACAACTGGATGTCCCACAACTTCGACATGTAGCCAGGATCGAACCTCTGACCCTGTGGTCCATAGTCGACTGCCTTACCACCTGAGCTACAGCCGCCCCTGAACTTCCTCGTTCTACCACCATGTCTCCCTGACCACATTAGCTGTAGTGGTTCAGTCATTTGGAAGCACCGCCTGAACACCCAGAGCCTGTCTCAGCTCCTCCCAGAAAACTACACAACATTCGTTCTTTTTGGTAAAACAACTTGAAACCTGCTCCTGAATCATCATGACCTGCATCATGTCAACCAACTCTCTAACCTTCCCTGTCATAGTCCCAACATTCAAAGTCCCTACTGTCATTCCTTCACTCTAAGCTTTCCTCTTCTCTCTCTGCCTACGAACACAGCTTCTACTCTCCTTCTTCGACCACAATTAGCCCTATTTCCACTGGCACCCTGTATGTCAACAGCACCGGTGGCGTCCGTTGTTAACCCGTTGTTAGCCTGTTTGATCTGGTATGGAAGTCAGATTTGGTGTGAAAGTCATGATTTGCATGTTTAATTTGGCATGTGTTTTATGTCGGAGGCCCTTCCTTACACTACATTTATCCAGAATTGGGACTGGCACAAGAAGACACTTGTGGTTTGTTCTAGAAGACTCGATTTGTTTTTCTCTGCTATAGAGGTCACACACCCAACCTCTTTTTGTTCACTTTCGTGACTGACTGCAGGGCATTTGTATCAACAATTTGATATTCAGTACAATCTTCCATCTAGCTACCACACAACCCCGAAGCAGAATATTTCCACCTACATGGCTAACAGTTCACAAAGTATTCTTTTTTTTTTTAACTCAAAACATTGGTGGTAATTGTTGTCTAAGAGCTCCATTTTAATCATTTTAACTTCATGTGTCCACAACTTGTTTCCAGAACAACTCTGACTTATCCAGATATTGCTTTGCAGAGTCACTTTATAAATTGACTTTTGTGATGCAGTTGCAGTTAAGCTTTCCATCTGGTTAGCTTCCACCCTGTTTGTGCAATGGTGAAAAGTGGAACAGTGTACCTTCCTGCTGCTCCTCTGCAGTTATGTGAGGGCTTTACTTTACATAACATTTATCGCGACTTTCACAGGATGTTGATGGCCAGCTTTTCAAGCTAAAAGCTCTTTTTCTAAATTCTTCTGGTTTGTAGACATCACTTAGCTTGATTTTATATGTGGTTTTGCAAAATTACCAGCTCTGGAATAGTCATCATCATCAAGGACAGGGCTTTTGCAGGTTTGACTAAACTAAACAATGGCTCATTTAGTTTCTTGAAAACATATTGTATCCTTCTAAAAAAAATTTGTTTTCTTCTTTTGTAGCTTCTGACGATTCTTCGGATGACAAGCCACCAATAAATCAGAAAGCTACATCTGCAACCGCTAAGAAATCAGAGGAAAAAGAAAGGAAAGCATCCAGATCTAATTGCACAAATAATAACAAACCAGGTGACGACAAGACCGTGCCATCAATCATGTATTATACTTATTTTGTGTTTGAAGTGTAATTTTTTTTACTATATACACTGTTTTCAGAACTGAACACAGAAGATGGCTCTGACAATCAACCTCTGGTTAAGATTGGCAGAGTGTGTTCTAAAGCTGCAAAGAAATCATTCTCAGTGTCTCCAAAAAAATCTGTTGATAAAAAGAAGAAGGGTAAGAGAATTTTTTTTTTGCCATGGACCTGAAGGGTCAGAGGAAGATTCTATTCTCCGTAGTAGACACTTACTCTTTATTTTATTATACAGAATCACCAGCTGAGGATGATAGTTCAGATAATGAGCCTCTGAGTAAAATTGCTAAGAAACTTCGGTCACAGCATTCGAGAAAGGCATCTGTCACGCCATCTAGAGACGAGACCCCATTAAAGAAATCCAAAAGGAATGCAGCAAAGAAAATGGGTAGGTGTGAAAAATAGAAATCTGAACACTTCTAAAATATTTTCCCCACATCTCCTGAGTAAGAGCGAACCGGAGTTATCTCTGTGTTCGTTTATTTGTATTTAAGGCATTGATGATGTCATTAATGATGTCATGCCTTTGAAGTGTCCCTAAAGTTTGCCTTTGAAATTTACCTTTTAAGTTTTTTTTAATAAGTTGTCGTAGCAACAATATACATAGAAAGTTTTTTACAAGCGAAGCAGTTCAGCTCAGCCTTTGGAAGGAACAGACACAGCTATAGGAGCTACAAGATACAGCTATTAGAGCTGATAGAAAGAACCGACTACAAGGGTAGTGGGGACCGGGACGAGGTAGAAGTGAAAGGTACAGTGTGGGGGCACATGGAGACGCTTTGTGAAAGTGTGAAATTACCGTTCGTAAACATGTACTGTAAAATTACTATGTTACGGCTAAGTTGAGAAATGTGAAAATTAAGAAATGTTCAGTGTTTTGTCATACAACTATCCCTGGAGTGGATAATTGTTGGGCCACCGGATACTAGTAAAATCGCCTCTAAACGCTGTACAAAATACAAACAGCTTTTTATTGTTTTTGTTTTTGTAGTTAAATATGCAGAATCTTCCAGCGACTACTCGGATGAAGAACCTCTGGCAACAATAAAAAAGATGACAACAAAAGCTGCAGACAAGAAGAAAACAAAAACAAAAGGTACACATAAGTTATTAAAAGGTAGGAAGTACTTTAAATTATTTTAGTCCTCATTATACTAATGAAGATTTGTTTTCAGATAACAGCTCAGATGATGATGATGATGATGTGCCCCTGGTAAATCTTATTGCCAAGAAGAAACCACTAAAGAAAAACACGAAGAAGGAAACTGGAGCACACAACAAAAGGCCAGGTAACCTAACAGCCAATATGAATGAGCAAAACGATATTTAACTTTGTCACCAGAACATTAAAAGGCAGTATTTTAAATACTTACTGTACTGTTACTGGGATTGGTGTTTAGCAGGGGTCTCTGATGACAGCTCGGATGATGAACCCTTGATTAATCTTGTGAAAAAGAAGCCAAAAAGCGACCAAACTCAAAACAAAACAAAAAAGAGGACTACCACTTCAAAAAAGCCAAGAAAGATGATTGTGTCAGGTAAAGCACTAAGATCATATCACAAACGGTACAAGATCAATTTAAATTTGATGTTTAAATACAATTTTAAGCTGCTTTGTGCTTTAATTGAGCGTTTAGTTTTTAATATTTCTCCTAGACCAAATATAATCCGACAATAAATAGTTATTATTATGGATATATTGTTCTGAAAAAGGCCATTGTGCATAATGGGTACTTTTACTTTTGGTACTTTAAGTAAATTTTGATACCAGTACAGGAACCTTCACAGTTAATCAGGCTCACGTGAAAGAAATCTGGACTCTGAGGAATTCATGAACATTTGAATACATTTTTTACTCATTACTCATACTATAATTTAAAATTCCCATCCCCAGCTGTGCAGTGTCGGTCCAAGCCGAGTAGAAATTGGGGAGGGTTGCGTCAGGAAGGGCATCCGGCGCAAAAACTGTGCCAAATCAACATGCGGACAATGATCCGCTCTGGCGACCCTGAACTTAAGGGATAACAGCCGAAATGACAAAAAAAAAAATCTCATACTATAATTTAAAGTGGTACTTCTACATGTAAAGTGCTTTGTAAGGAAAGAAAGCATTAGCACTTGCATTTGAGTGTTTTTTACATTTTGTCTACTTCTGCCACATTTACTAGCTATAGAGACCAAATACTGACTACAGTTGCCCAGTAAAACTTGTTTAGTATATGTAAATATAATATTTTCCTGTTCTAAATAAGTTTGTAATATTTGTGTTTTTTTTATTATTCAAACTTATTTTCCCCCCCCCTCAGGTTTGTCAAGCAACAGTTCAGATGATGAGCCCTTAATCAAATCTGCTAAACACCCACAAGTGACCAAAATCTTGAGAATAATATTAGAGAGGTGTGATGGTGAAGATGCTGGGTCAACAGGAAGCCTGAACAGGACCGAAGGAGGTACTGATCACACAATGAACTGAATTTTAATGCTAAAACAATGCAAATTAGGATTAACATTTTTTTTGTATTATTATTAATAATAATATTATTATTCACTGAAGAAAAAAAGGAGCTTGCTGAAGAATCTGGGGATTGGAAAGAAGAATCGGAGAGTTTGGCGGAAGAATCCGAGGCCTCGGGAGAATCATCAGAAAAAGAATAAGCAGCTTAAAAATCTGTAGCTGTATAGTATGAAGGAATGAATGTTCATAATCAACTTAAAGCTTCTGCTCTGCAACATTTAAACCACTTAGAGGCTCCCAAGTTTAAGGAACTTGCAAACTGTTCCAAATCTATCGGAGAGACACCTAAACATCACAGTCAGTGTTCATTTAAAGTTCAAGTCTGTGTTTTATATGCATACATACATGTTGATGTAAGATGATATTATCAATTACTTAATATTATTGACTAATTTTTACTGCAGGTTTTTAGGTTTGGGACCAACTTTTGCAGGTTCTGAAAAGGTTTTATGAACATTACTTTATTTTACTATTTGTAGCTGTTGTTTAAGTTGGCCATTTGCTCTGGTTTTCACTTGTTAAGAGAATTTAGCCCTCACTGGTGTAAGTTACATTTCTGTTTTTCTTTGAAGTGTGCACTCAGTGTGCAAAGCAGCGTGTTGGATTCATGTAAAGTGATCCAATTTGTTCTGCGGGTTTTTAAGGTACGATTTACCTTTTGCACGTTCCTAAAAGATTTTATCACCATTATTTTATGTTATTTTACTGTTTAAGCTGTTGTTCACATGGGCATTTGCTCTGGTTTTAATTTTATAATTTAACACTCTTTGGTGTGAGTTAAATGTCTGCTTTCATTTGAAGCAAACACAGCATGCAGCAATGAAACTCATGTTATGTTGGATTAAAGTGCTTTTACTTCATTTATATTACATGGGGTCAGTCTTTGTCTGTAGCAGCTGACTTGTCACACACCCACAATGCTTCAGGGGTTGCCACAGCGTGTTGTGCCTGGGGCATCAATGGGCAGGCGTTGGGATACAAAAGGCCGTAAGGTCGAATCCCACCCCACCGGGTGAGGCCCCGACCAGCCACCAAGGGCCACCCGTCAGCCTCTCAAGAGCCCCCCCAACCCAAAAATTATGGTTTGCTTAAATAAAAAAGGCAATATTTTGCCTATAAATAATATTATAGTTATTTCGTGTTTTAGTATTGAAGTGTTGAAGTGGGACCGATGGAATAATTTACATTCTAAACCATCATTAATGTCTTGAGAATTAATAAACTTGTGCCATAAGAAAATAAAGGCGTCAGCAGGATAATGCAACAATATAAGGTTTTCCAAGCGACAGGAAGACGGTGGTGAGACCAGCAATGTTGTTCGGCTTAGAGACAGTGGCACTGAAGAAAAGACAGGAGGCAGAGCTGGAGGTAGCAGAGCTTAAGATGTTGAGGTTCTCTTTGGGAGTGACGAGGATGGACAGGATCTGGAATGAGTACATCAGAGGGACAGCTCATGTTAGATGTTTTGGAGATAAAGTCAGAGAGGCCAGATTGAGGTGGTTTGGACATGTTCAGAGGAGAAACTGTGAATATATCGGTAGAAGGATGCTGAGGTTGGAGCTGCCAGGCAGGAGGTCTAGAGGAAGACCAAAGAGGAGATTTATGGATGTAGTGAGGGAGGACATGAAGTTAGTTGGTGTGAGTGAAGAGGATGCAGAGGACAGAGTTAGATGGAGGCACATGATTCGCTGTGGCGACCCCTGAAAGGGAGCAGCCGAAAGGAAAAGAAGAAGAAAGAAGACGTTGGTCTGCACTCTTCTTCGCTGCTTTTTGTCGCCATCGGCAACTTCCGCTACGTTCCGGTCACAGCCATGCTGCAGCGGTGGTAGCTTCAGTTCTCCACGGTGTCAGCATCACGTATCGCTGCAGCCGCAGCCCTGACAATTTGCAACTTTGAGCAAGAAAAGTCATTCTACAGAGTTGGAGCGCTCTGCCTTGTCCTGTCACCTAAGCGCAAGAGAAATATTAATCTGGGTTTAGCTAACTGCTTATTAGCAGCTTTAGCATGCTGCTAGCTCAAACAAATCAGACAACTTCTTTCGGGTTAATTTTATCTCGTCATGACTGAGTTAAGATGCCGGAAAACAGAACCTTTGGAAGGTGATAAAAACGAGGAGCGTCAAAACGAGCCAGGGTTGCAGACAGGACGTAAGTTACGCTAGTTTAGCAGTTTGCTAACCTAACACTAGTTAGCTTCAATTGTAGAAACATCCTGTATGTTAACGCTCACTTTTCTAGAGTCTTAACATAGATAAAACGTTTTTCTGTCACGGTTTGATGGTCTGTTTTAACACATTAGCAGATAATTATGAGTCACTGAAGACGGAAGATGGTGGAGCAGATGACAGGTCGCAGCAGAAAAATGAAGGGGAAGTTAAAGAAGATGAAAGTAGGCATAAAAAGCACCGATCAAACACAGGCGGAGCGTCTGTCCAAAGATCCAAAGGTTTTTCTACTTGTAAGTTGTACTTTAAGCATTGACAGACACCACCTTTTATAAAGCGTTCTCAGTGTCCATCTGTTTTCTGACGTCTAATGCTTGATCTGGTGATCTTTTTGTTTTTCTTGACACATCTGTCAAATAACCCACAGAATCAAAGTGATTGTGTCTAAGACTGTGCTAAAGTGTTAAACATTTTAGGGGTTGACATTCATACTTCATGCAGCGCTGTCACGGAGACATCGGATCAGTGTGACACTGATCATTTTGTTTATGATATGGATAAAATTAGTGAATAATGCCTTTAACCACAGAATAAGGTTTTAGCATCACGACAGAGAAACACGAAAAACACCGAGTCCTACAACAGAAAAAGTTATAAATACTGCTTCATTTCTGCTCATCAGCGGGCTTCTTCCAGCGCCTGGTTAGGATCTTCTTCGGATGCTTAGCAGCAGTTGCCTGTGGGATGCTTTATGCCGTTTATCTGTCCACGTATCATGACAGGAAGTTCTGGTTTTCAACAAGACAGGTGAGTGACTTTGGTTTTTAATAGTGTGCTTTACATTTTCACTTCATTGCCGTATCTTATGAATGTAACAATTGACTTCTCATTGTGTATGTTGTGTCTCAGGAGCTCGAGCGTGAAATCACCTTCCAAGCAGGCAGTGGGCTCTATTATTACTACTACAAGCACATGTTGGCAGCACCGTCTTTTGAAAGAGGTCTTACTCATTAGTTCAGACAACACCATATACAACAGACAGTAAACTGGAATAAAGTGCTTTGAATGTCACTCTCTTTTACTCTAATCAACTGCATGTATTTTGTGTTTTTCAGGGTTGTATGAGCTGACTATAGACAACAAGACTGTTTCGGGTCAGATGATCAACGCAGTGGAGCGTCTCTTTTTGTACCCGGAGATTATCACAAGCTTCATATACAGAGTCACAGGGAGCCAGGTAAGTTATGTTATAGCTCAATTCTGAGTTTAAGGGCGACTTCTGGTCTATTTTAATGATATTAAATGTTTTTCTCCATCATTCATCCATTATCTTAACCAATAATCTAGTTCAGAGTCAGGGGGGCTGAAGCCTGTCCCAGCTGTCATTGGGCGAGTGGCGGGCTGCACCCTGGACAGGTCGCCAGTCTATCTCAGGGCCAACACAGAGAAACATACCCAGACAGACAGACCCTCACAGGCTCCTGTCATACACCAGGGGGCCTTTTAGACTGAGCCTCCAGGTAGGCAGTTGTTAGTTCAATCCCGGCTCCTCCGGTCACATGTCGAAGTGTCCTTGAGCAAGACACTGAACCCCAACTTAGTTGCTCCCGGTGAGTGTTGGCCAGCTGCATAGCAGCTCCCCCATCGGTGTATGAATGTGTGTGAGATTGTGAGTGTGATTGGGTAAATAAGAAGCAGTGTAAAGCGCTTTGAGTGTCAATAGGTAGAAAAGCGCTATATAAGTGCAGACCATTTACTATCTGAACAAAGCACAAAGTTCTGTTTCAACACTTTAATGTTTTAAAGCTCATCCTCACCTAAAGGGTTCTTCCAGCCTTTTGGAAGTAAGACAGAAAATATGATGACTGACAGACTGTTGCTCCATAAATTCTTAGAGCACAGCTGGAAAGTTTACATAAATTTTTCACACATAATCCTCTTTTCTTCAGTTCCTTCCGTCAGTACATTGAAGTTACGGTTGGTTACACAAGTATAAGAATTTACACCTAACATCACAGTCCCAAGGAAGCCTGTTGATCATCAAAGTAGAAATTTTTCTTCTCCGCATTGCAAAGTAATATGCTGCGACAGCCTGTGAACTCTGCATTTCTAAGCTTGGCTTGTGTATCTTTTTGGCATCAGCTATGAGGATGGTTTCGATAAAGTGGCTTAGTGAAATACCTCATAGGTGTTTTCTGGTTTGATTTTCCCAGTCTACTCGGTGACAACATACTGTAAAAGCAGTTATGTGGCATAATATTTTCCTCAATAATTTCAACTAGTTGCAAATTTAGCATGAAAGGCCTAATTCAACACAGAAAAGCCAGAAGGCAGAGCACCCACCACGTAATAACCTAAGGAATCATAATTTTGCATTGGGCAAATGAGTAGAACAACAAATGAAATTTGACAAAAAGTATTTCTATACACTACACATATCCATCAGAAGCAAGTTGTGTTATTGATGGTTTTGCTCTACAATGAATACGTCTTTTTCTGTCTCTACCTTCAGGATTTTGTGGAACCGATCTACTTCTATATCGGAACAGTTTTTGGCCTCCAGGCGATCTACGTCACTGCCCTGTTTGTGTGTAGCTGGGTGATGAGCGGGACCTGGGTGGCCGGCATGTTGACTGTAGCATGGTTTGTGATCAACAGGTGAGAAGAATTCTCTCACACTGTTCATCAGACTTTAGTGTGAGGTTTATCTGTTTGCCTTCACGCATGTTCCCTGAGTATCTTTATTCCTATGAGAGGTAATCGGCAAAGTCAAGTTGCCTTCCTCTTCGTTTTAAACTCTTCCTTGTGAGCACCTGTCCATCGTTTTTTTTTTTGTTAATCGTTCCGGTTGCAATTACTGTACATTAGAATATGTACAAATACTAAATATGTCAGTGTTGATCCTGCTGTGTTGCCTTATTCAGCGGTTCCTTGTTTCTCCCACAGACCAGACACAACCAAAGTGGAACATGCTATTCCTCTGCGGGACAACTGGGCTCTGCCTTACTTCTCATGTCAGGTGGCTGCATTGACTGGATTTCTGAGTAACAACATCAGCTCTGCGACTGAGGTGAGCCTCTCATGACAAGTTAGGTGGAACTCTGCATCTGTACACACTGATAAATTGTATTTCTGTGTAGATGTTTTGCTATCTTGCTATGAGTGCCACAACCCTCACCTTCCTCCTCGTCTGGGAACACAGCCACTATGTCCTCTTCGTTCAAGGCCTCTGTCTTTTCCTGCTTGACTCATTTGACCTGGTGCCATCACGTAAGGTAACACAGTCCTGGAACAATGAGGACCACAGTCTTTCAAACCCTTTTCCATGCATATTTCTCACAGTTGTGATTAAAGACATTATTCCTCTTTCTTCCCATCACCCCTGTGTGTCTGTTGTGTACAGATGGCTGATATCCACAAGGTTTACCTCACCTCTTTGTTCCTAGCCTACTTGTTCCAGTTTCAGAACCCGACCTTGCTGAGCTCGCCTATGCTCAGCCTACTGATTGGCTCAGTACTTGCGAGGTTCTTCCAGGTAGAGTTAGCAGCTCCCCCACATCCAGTCAAATAAAACATTACAGATTATAGTGTATATAGTGTTTTTATTGTTACAGGTTTTCAAATGTAAGATTTTTTTCTGTACCTCATTTGAAATAGTAATTTAATTTACTTCCAGCAAAAAATGAAGATTGGTCCTCTTGTGGCCAGAGTAATGAAGCTCTTCCTACATTTCCACCTGGTCTTTACTACAGGGATCACCTTCAGTTATTTGGTCAAGGTAAAGCCACAGGTTCAGGCCGCGGCAGACTATACTGGTCCATTTGTTAAAGAATTTAAGATCATTAAATTATAGCTATTAAATTGTGGGATAATAACCAGTGTTATTTATTGACAGAAACTTGTACCTGTAAGTGAAGGCGACTTCATTTTGAAGTTTCTTGAAGTAAAATTTGGACTTAACACAACAACGTGAGTACAAGTATTCAAAATTACCTGTTACAATGGACATTTAGCCTAATTAAACTTTACTATTGTGTTGGCTTTTTTTAATTCTCATATGTTCAGACAGTATGATGTAATATTATCATAGCAATATTTTCTTTTCATTTGTTAGAGATTTTGTCACAAACTTCCTCCTTTGTCAAGAGAGTTTCCAGAGACCTGGGCAGGACTTTTTTCTGAGGCTGACGCAGGCCTCAGTTCTACCCTTCTACTTACTGGTCCTCACTGTCTGCATGTTGTCCACCCTCCAGACCATTTACAGGAGACTCAGGTTAGATACGTGTGCCACACCAAGTATTTTGTGTCTTTCGTAGAATTATGTTTGACAGAAAACTTTCTGAAGTGGAGGAATCTCATTTAAGCCCAGAATCCCATTACGCCTGTTTTGTCTTGTATTCCAACACTTACGGACTAAAAACTCCAAGAAAATGTACATATGTCAACACATCAACGCTGTAATTTTTGTCCATATGATACTGAACTTCTTTCAATAAAAGAAATGCTATAAGAAATATACAACATACAACCTGTCTTTACCTTAAAAATAAACTGTCAGAAACCTTTTTAGTTTCTAACATAGTTCAATTTCTTCCATGTTTTCCTCTGCTAATGATGTGGATCATCCAAACAAAGTGTGTTTATGCTGTAACCCCCACTTCTCCATCTAGAAATCAGATCATTTTTACAAAAATTATAGCACTGTACTATTATTGCTCCATTATCATCATTCAATCCTGAACTTTGTTCTGTGATACAAATTATAATAGGCCTAATATCTCAACTGTGTTATTCAAAGTCAGTTTTGGTTGTTACTGTAAACTTTATTCAGCATTTGTCATAGCTGTACTTTTATCATGATGTTGAGAATATTTTCACTTCTCTTCAGTGGTCAGCCAATGAAAAGCAACAATCGCCTGGAAGATGGACAAATAGGAGGGCAGCCTGAAGTCATCTATCACGTTTTTCACACATTGTTTTTTGGAGGCCTGACTCTGCTGTTTGATGGGTAAATTTCATAATTTCAAGAATATCCTGTAATAAACGAGGCATTGTTATTCATCCCCACTCCATTATGACACATGCAGAATTGGCTGTGTTTTTTTTTCCCCCTCTCTCTACCCAGGACAAAGTTTTTATGGACACCGCACGTCTGCATGTTCACAGCGTTTGGCGTGTGTTCTCCAGAACTCTGGATGACCGTGTTTAAGTGGCTCAAACTCAAGTCGATCCACCCTGTAGTGCTGGTGAGTGACTTCTCATGCTCACATTTAACAGCAGTCTGGCAATAAGATCCAATCCAATCCGACTTTATATTTACTTTTAGGGGACCTATAAGGAGTTGCTTTCTTGTTCAAGACTAGTGGGGGATTTCAATAAATAAAGTTAAAAATTAAAGTTACTGAAGAATCAAATTCTTCTCACTGTAAATAGTTTAGTTTGTCAAATGCTTGTGTTTTATTATTATGATTTATTTATTTTTATTTTATTTTTTTTAAATCTACAGTCTCTGATCCTGAGCACAGCAGTTCCGACCATCATTGGTTTAAGTTTATGGAGAGAGGTAAATATTTATTTATTTTTCACTTTTTCATGTCAGACATTTAAAATCAAATCGTATGTCCTCTGCTCTGCTCTCCTGTGTCTTACAGTACTATCCTCGTGTCTTAGCGGAGTTGTCTGACCTTCCGGAGTACTATGACACAGATACAGTGGAGCTGATGAGCTGGATCAAGTGAGACATCAGATTCTTTCTCAAAGTTTTAGCTTTTGTCTCTGTGTATTGTACTGGTACCAATCCTCCCTTAGTCATTGTTTTGTGAATGGCATCTATAAAGTCTTTATCCTGGTATCAAATGTCTTCTCTCGTCTTCTTGCAGGTCACAGGCTCCAGTGGCAGCTGTGTTTGCAGGAAGCCCTCACATGTTGGGAACAGTAAAGTTGTGTTCAGGTTCAGCTGTGACCAGTTTACCCCTTTACTCAGACATCGGCCTGCTAAGGAGGAGTGAGGATGTGAGTGCCTCACACTGATGCTGGTTATAATGAGAATAAAACTACATTGTTAGGAAGAAAAAGCAACGAAATCTTGTATTAGCAGTGAGTGAAGACACCATTTTTAGTACATTTTGGCCAGTTTAAAGGATAATCTCAGTAATTGATCTTATTGTCCACAATCAGCATACAGATGCTAAAACCAACCATGAAGCCCCATTGCTGCTGTTTAGTTGCTTATCAGCCAGCTTGTTTGTCTGTGCCACATATACCTCCACTGGGTGATGTGTTTCTTCATTCAGATATCAGCGCTCTTTGAATTAAGAAGCTTGTTACCCTGTGGAGCAGTGTGCATGGTAGTGTGTCTGGTTTTTTTTAATAGTGTGGGGAAAACAATTGAGGTTTGGGAGAGACGAACAAGCTAATCCAGGCTACAGACTGACAACTTACCAAATGAAAGTGCAAAAGATTTAGTGTCTTTATGGTGATTGTGGACAATACATCTAATTTAGAAAATGACCCGAGTTATCCTTTTGAAAGGTGTCTATGTTTGATATGTTAACACCACCTGATGCATGTTACAGTGAGAGTTACAGAAGCCTTGGTCCAGTTTACCAAGTTTTTTTTTTCTTTTTGTGAATGGTTTTGAATGCAAATATTGGAGTTTTAACATCCATTTCTTTCTTCCTTTGTAGAATTATCAGGTATATGCAATGAGATCTGCAGAGGAGGTTTATAAGATTCTGACATCTCAAAAGACAAACTATGTGATCATTGAGGGATCGATTTGTAATGAGCTCAGTCTTAATAAGGGCTGTAGGATCAAAGACCTGCTCGACATCTCCAATGGACATGTGAGTTTAGACACTGGCTTCCTCAAGTCTATGCAAATTATTTGACAAAATCTAACAAGCAAAGCAGTTCATATGTATCATTTAGTATGTTTTCAGTAGGATGTGTTGTAGAATCTGCTGTCTTTTCAGATCATTCTCCTTCTGAACACTTAGAATTAGTTCAGCTTTATGTCTTTACAAATTTAATTTTTTTTATAAAATGTGTTGATTATGAGATGAGTTGATGAAAATGTCTGAATGTATCTAACTCCTCTCGTCCCACTCAGGCTTTTTATGACAAAGGCGATATTTACTCCTTCTCCAAACATGGAAGATTCTGCCATGAGATAAAAATGAACTACTCACCATACACTAACTACTTCACTAGAGTTTTCTGGAATCGCTCGTACCACGTGTATAAGGTGAACTCGGTGATCTCCTTTCAGTACTGACAGCATCTTCTGCCTCCCTGCTGAGACTTCACTGAGCCCGGCTCTGCCCTGCTGCAGTGTTTCTCATCATATCCACAATGTGACACGGAGGAAAGACTTTCTGCAGTATGTGCCTACTCACTGTTCAAGCAAGAATGGTGAAGATGCAACAAGGACCAACTGAGCACTTTGATGGGATATTGCACATTGTTAAAAGTCAACGTAAATGGACCCTGTTGAAGTTGGATTATGCCATATTTATGACTGTTTTATAAGCCATGTGTTACTGCAGTGCATTTAATGATGGAGGTGTGTGGTTAAGCTGTCGCATCATGTGTTCATGTTGTACAGAAACTGAAAGCAGCTGTGGTTACTAAGATATTATTAGTCTTAATCTTGTTATCACACCGTCTGTCAGTATCCGGAGACAAAAAAGTTTTGGTGATAGTCAAATAACCAAATAACTAAACTGAGAATCATTTTTTTAAAAAGGTGAAAACATCTGACTTTGCTGACTTTGATGTTAAATTCAACCAAATATTTTAAATAATACAACAGAAAAAATATATAAAAGATGATAAATAACTGATTTATTGATGTATTTCATCGCTTAAATCTTGTAATCACTCATTTATCCTATTGGACAAAAGTGGTCACTGTTGTTTGATTTGGCCTTTGTTGTATTATTTAAAATATTCTTTTCAATCAAAAATCAAAAGCAAAGTCAGATTTTTCTGTTGCCTTTGTCAGACAAGAATTTTGTCTATGTCTGTAGCAACGGCGTAAAACCATTTCTAAATCTCTTGAGTGCTGTGTGGTGGTTTTCAGGAGAAGGAAGAGGGAGACTGGTCAGGGTGGAAGGATGAATGCAGCCAAATACAGAGATTCTTGAAGAAAATCTGATAGTTCTGATGGAAATCTGATTATGCGGGACACATCCAGGTTAGAGATTTCAGCCTTTTATTTGGAATCAATTTGGAAACCTATATTCAAAAATCCTTTTTCACTTATATTCCATATAAATTGATGGGCAAAACTAGTTAGTTCGCATTTTAAATCATTCACAATCCACTAAAGTGTGCAGAAATCGAATGTGTCTGACTACTGACCAATGTAGCTGTATATCTCGTGTGTATAGCTGTCGTTCTATGATGATGATGATTTGTTAATTCCAATTGTTGGGCATGAAAATGTATTTTTTGAAAACTTATCTTAAGTGTCTTATGACCTTTGGACAGTTAGATTCTGTCTGACTTAAATTATTCATGAAGTTAACCATGTTCCCTAAAGGGAAGAAGTGTTCAAAAAGACCACGTGGCAAACAAGGAAGAGGATGAAATAAGTAGATTAACAAACATTAAAGTTATCACCACTATTCATTATGTTTACATGATGTCACTTAAACACAGATAAAGAAAATCATTTAGTATTCGCTAATGAGTTTATTATAATTTTAAATCATGATCAGGGACAACAACCCAAATTTGACTGGAGAAAAAGCGATGTTCAGCTCACAAGAAAGTCTGTTTATCTAAAGCCTACGTGATCATTATGCGCTGATCTACCAGCAGTCACAGCTAATTTTCAGTCTTGTCCTTTGTTTTCTCACCAAAAACGGCTCAAGCGGTGCATGTGTGCATTCTGTGTTTTTCAAGATGCTACGTCTCACTTGCTTAACTTTGGTAGAAATAGTGTGAAGGAAGTTCAGCAAGTAGGAGCAAATCCCTACTGTTAAAAGGGTTTCATCAGTATTATTCCCGATGCCAGAGTGAATGTACCAGAAAATAACAATAGTTTATGGTGTGAGAAAATTTAATATTGGCTCAGGAGCTTAAACATAATCTCACTGTGCTGCCTGGCATGATTGGACGGCTTTATTTGTCAAATATTGATCTTACTACCCCAGACAAAAAAGATTAAGAGCATCTGTGAACTGAGTGGAGGTGGGTTCTGAAACTGCTTATATCTGTTGCTTTACGATTCTCTCTTCTTCTGGATGCCTTATATGCAGAGGTTTGAACCGACGTGTTTCTAGCCTGAAGGTCTTAAGGTGTTTGTGCCAGTTACATTTTTAGCTTTGCCTGAGACTGATTATTTTCACCTTGTTTGTTACCTGAAGTGTTTTATAGTTCTTCTGCAAAAGGCCACGTAGTGAATGTTAGTTTTTATGAAATTACCGATGGACATTAAAGTGTGTACAAAATGATCTCTAAGGCGTTACCATGTTGTCTAGACATGTATTTAATTAATATTAATGGTAAAACATTCTTTAATTTGTGTTGTTTGGTTATGAGGTGCCGCAACTTGTCAACCTGTTCCAGGTCTTCTCTCCACTCTTCATGCCTCTTTATTTATACACCGATTATCTAATTGGAGAATGTTTATATAGTGTTTAAAAATATAGATAGAAACCCAGCATTAATTTGCTTGCATTAATACGTAATAAATGACCATAAATGCAATATAGGAACCACAAATGCAGCAAAGAAAATACTATCAAAGGCTGAAAGAAGAGCACAGTTTACTTTCACTAGTGCTTAAGTGTATTTAGGAAGTCGGTACCATTCTTGTGCAGCTTCTGGTTCTGACTTTTTACCAGGGTCCCAGTGTTAGAACTTTGTACATGCTCGCTCATCCATCAGATGGATTTTAGAGCCCTCCTGGGTTTGTACGTAAATGGACCCTGTTGAAGTTGGATTATGCCATATTTATGACTTTACTGTTTTACAAGCCATGTGTTACTGAAGTGCATTTAATGATGGAGGTGTGTTGTTAAGCCGTCGCATCATGTGTTCATGTTGTACAGAAGCTGAAAGCAGCTGTGGTTACTAAGATAATATTAGAGTCTTAATCTTGTTATCACACCGTCTGTCAGTATCCGGAGACAAAAAAGTTTGCTGATAGTCAAATAACCAAATAACTAAACTGAGAATCATTTTTTAAAAAGGTGAAAACATCTGACTTTGATGTTAAATTCAACCAAATATTTTAAATAATACAACAGAAACAATATATAAAAGATGATAAATAACTGAGTTATTGATGTATTTCAAAACGTTTCCATAAGTAGCATCACATCGCTTCAATCCTGTAATGACTCATTTATCCAATTGGACAAAGGTCGTCACTGTTGTTTGATTTGGCCTTTGTTGTATTATTTAAAATATTCTTTTCAATCAAAAATCAAAAGCAAAGTCAGATTGTTCTTTTGCCTTTGTTAGACAAGAATTTTATCTAGCAAGGATGTGCCACAACTTGTCAACCTGTTCCAGGTCTTCTCTCCACTCTTCATGCCTCTTTATTTATACACAGATTATCTAATTGGAGAATGTTTATATAGTGTTTAAAAATATAGATACAATACAAGTAAAATACTAATAGACATAATAGAAACCCAGCAATAGTTCCCTTGCATTCATACGTAATAAATGACCATAAATGCGACATAGGAATCACAAATGCAGCAAAGAAAATATTATCAAAGGCTGAAAGAAGAGCACAGTTTACTTTCACTAGTGCTTAAGTGTATTTAGGAAGTTGGTTCCATTCTTGTGCAGCTTTAAGTTCTGACTTTTTACCAGAGTCCCGGTGTTAGAACCGAGAAGGTCCAACTAGCTCATCTTTAATAATACCTGCCCATACCAGTAGCCCACCTCCAACTTGCTGGCGTCTGAGTCGAAGTGGAGCTCTGTGTCCGTTACTGATCCAACCACGGGCCCATCCATCTGGTCCGTAAAGAGTCATTCATCTCATCAGTCCACAAAACCTTTGAAAAATCTTTCTTCAGATATTTCTTGGCCAATTCTTGACGTTTCAACTTAGTTGTCTTGTTCAGAGGTGGTCGGGTTTCAGCCTTTCTTACCTTGGCCATGTCTCTGAGAACTGAACACCTCGTACTTCTTGACTCTCCAGGTAGGTTGCAGTTGTGGAATATGGCAGCACTGGAGGATAATTGGTTCCTGGTAGTTTCATGTTTGATTCTTCTCAAATCTTTGGCGGTTAATTTGTTTCTTTTCTTCTCGACATGTTTCTTGTGACCTTGTTTACTATTTGCTACAAAACGTTTCATGGTTCTGTGATCACGCCCCAATATCTTAGAAATTTCAAGAGTGCTGCATCCCTGTGAAAGACTTTTCAGAGTCAAATCCTGTAGTTAAATCTCTTGTTTGGCCCATTTTTCCTGAGGAGAAGAATCTGCAGACCTTGATATAGGGTGTTGATCTCCTCCACACCCTTCCTTATTACACAAAGACTAATCACCTGATATGCATTAAATCCAATAAGCATTCAAGGTTATATAGCTTGGACTTGGAAATTATGGATAAAATGATGATATGGTCAAAATAATCACTTGCCTAATAATTGTGCACACAGTGTAAGGCTATATAAGTGGCCATTGACCATTTATTTCTAAAACCAGATACGGGAAGGAATATTTTAATTACTATTGTGCTGTTAATGGTTACAGTGTAATAAGTAAAAGCCGTTTTAACGAGTTATGAAAATCTAAATATATTTTATTAATCCTTTTATTGATAAAATATTTTCATTTTATTGTCTTTTTACCGCAGGCTAAAAAAGATTAAAATGCGCAAATGTGGCGCAATGTTTGTCTCCTTCTTGACCAACCGGAACCGGAATTACGGCGGAGCAATGTCGAAGCGCAGAATGAATTACGTGAGAGTCAAGCAGTCCGTGTAGCTGTTCTTACATACAATTTAGAAATTTGTATTTATACGTAGCACTTATATATTTTCTTTGTTCATTTGGCATGTTAAGGTAAGATTATCCGTCCTGTATGTGCGGGCCAGAGCGTAGAGATTAACCTCTTAGCTAGAGCATTAGCTTAAAGAACATTAGCTTTAGACAACAGAATGGGTAAACGGGTGCGCTTGCTTTGGACACAACGGCTGTCCGAAGTTGTAGTCAGTTGAGTGCCCATAGACTAAGTTGATATCCCCGCCCACCTGCGATCTACAAATGTATAAAATCAAAGCCATCCGACAACAGCAGAAAAATCACATATAGCTAGCTAGCTGCTTTCTAGAGCCGCAAAAAAACATGTATTTTATTAGTTATTAAGTGTTCTATATACAATTCAAACAATTAAAAAACACCCATAGCCCAGCAGTTTTTTACAATTATGACATGGAAATCCTCATCCTTAAATCTACTGCTTTTACTAAGCTACTTCATAACAGAGTGAAAAAATAAATATCATATTTGAAATATGTGAAAATTGCTTCATATATAGAAAATATAGCATAGCCAGAGTATGGTCATAGGTTTTTAAAAGTTGAAATTTGTCCTAACCTATTTTAGCAAAATGTCAAGACTGAACTCTTGTTGACTTTTATAGAACTAAAATGTATAATTGGTAAACAAAATATTGATAAATATTATAATATAACAAAGATGAAACCAGCCATCACTGTCAACAATATTACTGTTGACAATAGAGTCAGCTGCTTTTCCAGGTTCAATAGTCCCCACATAAAGTTAACTAATCTTGTGTTCAATCCTAATGTTGGGTTTTATTTATTATAATCATTTCCAGACTATTTTCTGTTACTCTAACAGAAAATAGTCTTAAATTGCAGCTTGTTATCACCCTGCAGCCACACAAGTCTTAAATTCTCTCACCCTTTGCCAGGGGAGAATGAGTGCGGAGGCGGCGGACCGAGTAGCTGCTGTGGGAAACAGTCGGCCCAGCACGCCTCTTCAGACTTCATGGTTTGAGTTCCTTCTGGATGGCAGCTTGCTGGAGAAACACCTGCAGAAGTCCAACCCAGGTCACTTTCAACACTTTGATCTGGTTAAAAACATGTACTCGTGGCACTATAAAATTATTTAAGAGAAAATATCTAACTGCAGTGTGTTACTGTTTTGTGTAAAGTCGCTGCTCCCATTCTTGAGTAAAGAGTAAACTGTTTATACTCCAATACATACATAGAAGTATTTGTTGTAGTTTGAGTAATAACCGTCCAATAAAAACAAATGTCTGTGATTTACCATGGGATTTCTAACTTTAGTAGTTTTCTGGTGAACATGTTTCATGTGTGGCTAAATGGTCTGATATAAACAAGATAGTTTACTGTGGTGTTTGTAGCCCCTCTACATAACACAAATGCTGACTGTTAAAACAATGAATGTTACACTTTCGGTCTTTGAAGTTTTCATCATTAACCAAAATGCAGCTCAGTAAACCTAATTACCCCTTCAAGAGAACATTTAGCATCATAAATGGACACTGGTTCATGTCATGATTCTTACTACATAAGTAAAACTTGTCTCTACAGACCCATTACCAGTGCAGCTGATCGTCCAGTTCCTGGAGCAGGCATCAAAGCCCTTAGTGAATGAGCAGAATCAAGTCCAGCCTCCAGCTGACAACCGCAGGAACCGCACCCTGAAACTCCTGGCACTGAAAGTTGCTGCCCACATGAGATGGGATCTGGATGTACTGGAAAAAGGGTAAGTTTGTGTGTTACCTAGAATTCAAAATGTTTGTTTGCAAGAACTTACTTTCAGTTTAGTCGTCCATAACATGTAATTTTACAACCTATCTGAATTTAAGCTATAGCTAGACTATAAAGTTAGCAGGAAATCAACGCTTAAATTTCCTCCACTCTTGTGTCTGCTTAACAAACGTTCTGCACCATGCAAATCTCCCCCGTTTCTGCCAGCTTGACCATTCCAGTGTTAAATATGTTACTGAACGAGCTGCTGTGCGTGAGCAACGTGCCACCAGGAGTCAAACATGTGGACCTGGACCTCTCCACTCTGCCTCCTACCACAGCCATGGCTGTTATAATCTACAACCGCTGGTGAGTGAGAACCAAAAAACAAAAATGTTGAAATTGATGTTTAAAATTATTTTTAGTCATGTCAGAGATGTATATAGCTGAATATGTATGAAATAAATAGAAATAAAAATTTTAATCAATTTGTTAATCCACATGTAAATGATTTTTTTCCCTTTGTACATTTATAAAAACAATCTCTGACACACGCATGCAAGAATAGGACACTGGCAATGCAGAAACATCTGTAAGGGGGCCTGGTGAATCAGTGCTAGAGGCTGGGGTTGGGATACAGAAGGCAGTGGGTTTGAATCCCACCCCACGAAGTGTGGGCCCATCTAGCCACCAAGGGCGACCTTGGTGCCAGTCCCGAACATGGAAGGGAAAACGCGGCACGCGTTTCGCTGTGGCAGCCCCTGAAGGGACCAGTCGAAGCCATTGATCAATGCAGAAAAATCTGTTAACATTTTTTTTAGTGTCGTTTTTTCATTACACACGGTTACAAAATAATCAAAATTTGGTTTGACTTTTAGACCTTTATTGGCTGCATAATAATAGAGGGAATCGGGAAGGAAACCTGCAAAAATATCCTCAGCCAGATTCAGTCCCAGTACTTTGCTCAAGTCTTAGATGATCTGGACATCATATCTGTTGACTCCCGTTGCCCACTACCGCAACAATTTCAGCCTTATTTGAGCCACCATTACATAAGCGTAACAATGACTTAAGTGTCTCTTGTTTCTGTTCAATTTTTTCATGCCTTTCAAAGGGCTATCAGAACCATTGTGCTAAGCAGCTTTCCAGAGAAACAAACCAAACCAGGACCTCACCAGATAAACATGTAAGTTCAGCTGTTTCTTCCTATTTCCACACCGAATTTGAATAGTTATAAGTCAAAATCCAGCATTAGTGCTTCATAGAACATAGTGCAGAATCTAATTAAATTTAATTTTGAATTTTAAGGGTGAATCGGTTTTTGTCTTGCGGTTTATCCTAGGTTAAGTATCGTGCAGCAGGAAAAAGAAATGACTGACAACATCCTTACCGTGGTGAGTTGTACCTGTTTTTCCCAGTGCACTTGTCTAAGCAATTATCTAGTAGGTTGAATTAAGTATAGGTTCTTTTTTCGTGCCATCAGCTGAAAGAACAGGCAGAAGACTCGATAAGTGTCCTTAAAGGAGCTTTGCAGCTGAAGAAAGATTTTTACGTTCACACCCTGAGGACTCTGGACCTGCTGGCTGCTGATGCTGCTGCCAACGGAGAGACGGAGTCCTCGACCGCAGGGCTTCGCATTGGCGCTGACGAGCTGCACTGTCAGGTTGGAGTACCATACAGTAGTGTGTTGTTCGATTTTATTTTATGCTTAGATCACTCTGAATACACTGAATCCAGATTTCACATTTGTGTGCCAGACTTAGGAATTTCTTTAGGAATAACAAAATAACCCAGATTCCGACTACAGTGTGGTTTAGTTTGTATTTTCCTCTTTTAGGTGCATTATGATTTGGGAGGTATTTTCTTTCAGCAAAGCTGCACAGACCAACTTGCCTATGTGAAAGCCAGAGACCACTTCAGACAGACAAAGGAACTGTTAAGAAAGGTAAATGTACTTTTTTATTATGAACGGAGCCTTTTCTGATTTACTGAATTAACGAATAATACATTTAGGCAAATCAACAACTCTGCATCATATAAAGTCCTGTCTGGCAAAACCTGTCAGCCATTGAGCCTTATATCTTTTTTTCCAGATTTACTATTGTATATTTTTATTTTTTAGCTGGACATGGCTGCTCATGTTCACCTAGACGAGAAGCGTCTGGCCGGCTACTGGAACGCCTGCAAAGCTTTGACTGGAGACTGTGACCCCTCTGACCCCCAAACCACACCTTACAATTACATCAACAGCTTGATCAGAGTGAACAACTATCAGGTCGGAGCCGACCTGGCTGACAGAGTGACCTTAAAGCTTTAAAACATTTTAATATATGGAAAAACACACCTGGAGTTACAGAATGATTAATGCAGCATGTAAAAAAAAAAAACGTACATATAATGTTTAATTCTTGACTCAATTCCACTTCCATTCCTAAAGGCTGTCATTGAGGCCTTCGTCAAAGACAACATGTCCCGCAGTTTGCCAAACCATTTCAGACGGTCTGTCCTCAGGGAATTCCTGTACAAAGTCCAGCAAGGGTGAGAGTCAATCCATAAATAACCAGTGGTTCTTAAAGAAAATCTGTGGATCTGTGAATTATTACAATCTGCGTTGAAACAAGGCCTTATTTATACTGTTATTACAGATAGTCCAGTTCTTCTGTCTCTTCAGATGCTGAACCAACTACCTCTAACTCTGTGCAGGGAATCTGGCCTGGATGAGGTTTGCCACAAGCTGTGTGTTTGCAACGCTGTCCGAGATGCTCTGGAAGGAGAAGTTCTCAGTGTGCGTTTCCAACAGCTGCTCTTCAAACCCAGTAAACGAATGGTGGATTTCCTTTTAGAGGTAATCAATCTGAAAAGTTCTTAAATACTTAAAATAACCCAAAACCTACTCTTTATCAAGTTAGTGTTAGTGAAGCATAGCATTGTGTAAAAAGGTTTGTGGAAGTCGTTTGAACCCCAGGCATTCTCACAGTTGTAGAGATTATTTTCAAGTCATGTAGGCTCTGTTGAGGTTTGAGAAGTTATTTGTGTTTCTGGAATCAACCTTAATTTTCCTCAAAAGGGTAAAACTAACAGCTTTTGGAAATTCAAATCAAGGTTTCTTTGTCCTGCAGGTGTGTGCACGCTCACTAGATAAGGATCATCCATCTGAGACATCCAGAAGAAATATGGCCCATTTGATGAAGTGAGTGATTGACAGCAGAATCAGTTCTTTGTTTACTTTCCAAACAGAGCATAATGCAGATCACTTGGCAATTTCATCTTCAGTAGGCTTTGCAATAAAGATCGACTTTTACCGTAAATGAGAACATTTAATGACTTGTCGATCACCTAAGCTAAAAAAACGTTAAACCATTGTCACTGTGCAGGACTCTGTGTGAACGCTTGGAGGACCTGTCTCTGGTGTTTGTGGTGTCATCTCATAAACTCTTCATGGAGCTGCTAAAGGAGGAGGAAAGGAAGGCCTTGATGGAGCAAATGAGGAAGAGGTCAGCCACAATCAACCTCAGTGCAAAACCTCTGCCTTCTTTCTACGACATTCCAGGTGCGCAACAGAATTTTTCTTGAACGCATTATTCGGTGACACCAGATTTACTCATTTGGGGGCCTGGTGGCTCAATGGGCAGAGCTTCTGGTTGGGATGCAGAAGGCTGTGGATCACTCCACCCGGTCCCCGGGCCCCGCCCACCCATCAAAGGCTACCTTGGTCTCGAGCCCTGATAAAATCAGTGGGTTGCGGCAGGGCGGCATCCGACATAAAAATCTTACTCCAAATCAACATGCGGAAGAAATTCCGCTGTGGCTCCCCTGCAAGGACAAGGCGAAAGGCGCTGATCTTTACATATTGTATCTTGTCCTTTGACAGCTTCGGCGAGTGTGAATATCGGGCAGCTGGAGCAGCAGCTTATCCTCTCACTGGAGCCGCGCAGGATCAGACAGATCCTCATTGAACTCCACGGCATGGCTGAGAGACCCTTCTGGAGGGTCAACAGTAAGGTCAGGGCATAGGATACTGTAAGGAAAACAAATATGCTATTATCTAAGACAGTCTGTATTGTTCTTTTTCTTACATGCTAAATGTATACTGTATATAAAACAGTCTCAAGGATAATAAATTGTCAGATATAAGACTATACTAATGTAATAGTTTTAGGATGTAACTTTAAATACATCTGAAATATTAATTTTTCTATACATGTACAGTGGGAGGTTCCTCCAGACTACGTTAATGTGATCCTGTGTATTAAAGACAACCTTACCAAGGACCTGGTCTACATCTTAATGTCTAAAGGACTCCACTGCATTGCAATAAAGGTCTGATTATAGCAGCAGTGATATCGATTCACTAATTGGAAAACTGATGTTCAAGTTGATAATTATACATTACTGTCCAAGCAGTGATAAATATTTGGATCATGTTCTCCTGCTGTCTCAGGACTTTGTCCATGCTCGGCTGCTTTTCTCCGCCTGCCTGGAGCTGGTCACTGAGTTCTCCCCGAAGCTGAGGCAGGTGATGCTGAACGAGATGCTGCTGCTCGAGGTTCGAGCACACGAGACGATGGCGGCCGAGGGCAGCAGGGAGCGACCTCCCCCTGACCTGGTCAGCAGGGTCAGAGGTTACCTGGAGATGAGAATCCACGGTGAGTGGATGGAATTACTATGTCCGTAATTTCTTTTCAGTTTTGATGCCGTGCTATGTGCTAAAGCAGATTCCGTTCCCGTGCTGCAAACACTGATTATGTGGCTAAAAATTATGACACTTGAGCTTATATTCTTAACATTAAATCGTCCTGTCCAACTTAGGAGCAATAAACATTAATATTGCTTTGGAAAGAAGGGGTGATTTTTATTCTGACCATCAGAACAGGTCAAATAAAGTGCCTTCCACAACTGTTGTGTGTGCTGTGGACAGCATAGTTTTGACATGCATTCAATTACTGGATGTTTTTCTGTCCAGACCTGCCACTGCGTCAGGTGGTAGGTGAGGAATGTGTTGCCTTTATGTTGAACTGGAGGGAGAATGACTACCTCACTCTGCAGGTGCCACCATCTCTGGTCATGAACAACCCATATATCAAGGTAAAAAGTGAGATCTTTAGATTGAGATAAAATTTAAGTTGTGGGTTTGAGCAGCATTTTTGATGATTCTGCTTGACCTAAGATGGTAAAACAGAACCACTGTTGTGGTCATCTGTTCCCTTGCAATAGCTCGGTCAGCTCCTGGCTTCCACCTGCAAAGAGCTCCCCGGTCCTAAAGAGAGTCGACGCACAGCCAAGGAGCTGTGGGATGTGGTTGTTCAGATCTGCAGCATGTCCATCCAACACAAGAGGAACAACGACGGGCGAGTGGGCCTCATTAAACACAGAGAGTCTTCTATGGGGATTCTGCACAGGTACAAATATGTTCCCTTACACTTCTTTGCCAAAGCTTTTACATATAAGTGTGGACGTCCGATAGTAAATCTATGTTTTCATTGTTTAACCCATTTAGGAGCAAATTCATCACTTTCATCAAGAAACTTAGAGTAAGCCAAACTTGAATAGTTGCACTTTTACATTTTAATGCTACATTATAAATGAGAAATGATGCAAAGGTCAAGAATTTCATTTGTGTTTTGTGCAGGAGCCTTTGGTGCTGACAACCCTCATCTCACTGTTTGTGAGGCTCCACAGCATCGTGCGGGTAAGTAACAGTGATGGCACTCTGTATTTTTAATGTGCTTTACCAACCTTAGGTCATTGTAAGAATTAAAAAAAAAAAAACCTGGCTTTGTCTAATGAGAGTGGTGTTGCTCTAGTTAATTCCAGTCTGCAAATGCTGTGTTCTCCTCTTACGGATAAACAAATGCATTTTCTTCTTTAGGATGACATTGTAAATGAAGTGACAGCAGAGCACCTCTCCATCTGGCCATCGTCTCTTCCGAAGTAAGAAGTTGCTTAATAAAATTAGACTTTTATTTATTTTTTTTTAAATACAGTTGATGAAAAGTTATGATCTGTTTGAACAGCATACAGGCAGTAGATGTGGAAGCTGTGGCTGTCACAGTAAAAGAGCTGGTGTCCTACGCTCTAACTCTAAACCCCAATAACCAATCGTGGCTAATCACACAAGCGGACATCTACTTTGGTAAGAAGGAGAAAAAAAACATACACTGGAAAAAGTGAAGCTTTAATGTGGGGCAGCATTATTTTTGTCTAATTTGCAACTTAACTTAGTCTATGTACTGACTTCCATCTTTTCTCTCTGTTCAGTGACAAATCAGTATTCTGCTGCACTGAACTTTTACCTCCAGGCGGGAGCAGTGTGCTCTGACTTCTTTACAAAAGCTGTGCCTCCTGACGTCTACACTGACCAGGTAAATCACTCAGACCACTCTCAATTTGTCTAATTAGTAAAGCTCTAACTTGGTTTCAGTGAATATATAGAAAAGTATAAAAGGCAGAAGTGAAATATTTATAAATCTTCGTTTTACAATAATTGGTCTTTGCAGGTTCTGAAGAGGATGATCAAGTGCTGTTCGATGATGAACTGCCACACACAGGTCAGAGGTCAAACCGATCATTTCATTACGCCTTGATAAATTTAGTCTCCGTTAACACAAGGCTGTTTTAAAGTCCTGAAACAAATAGTTTAATAATCCACATACACTATACAATAAACTAATCAGTGAACAGATTTCTCCCTTACTGGATTTTTTTGTGGAGGGGGGAATCCCACCCCAAAAACACACTCGTGCTGAAGTGGACTGTTTTAAGTAGAGCAGGCATTGCATGTATGTGAATATATTCTTTTAGCCAGCCTTTGTCCTACTTTCCTTGTCTAATGTTCTGTTAAGCACATACACGACCACAAACTGGTTTACATGTACACGAAACTGCATTCATGAGAAATCCATTACCCCCATTACGGTAACCGTGTGACGTAAAACATTAACTAAATGCATTTTTCTTTGTGTAAGATTGCAGTATTAATATACACTCTCATTCGCAGGTTGCGGTCCTCTGTCAGTTTCTAAGAGAAGTTGACTACATGACAGCATTCAAAGCTCTTCAAGAACAGAACAGGTATGGCAGCATTACACCTTTCATATTAACAACCAATAGCGCTATTGTTAATGTAACCATGTTTTGTTTTTGTTTTTTTAAATCACCATAGTCATGATTCCATGGACTCCTTCTATGACTACATCTGGGACATCACCATCCTGGAATATCTCACACGTATCCTTATGCTACTGCCAGATTAATTCATGAAGGAAACAAATCAGTCAGCTCCACATTAGGAAATGGCTTTTTGTAGTCTTCACTCAGTGTGTGAGGTCATACATGTACTCTAAGCTGCATATTATCTTTGTTCTACCCCTCAATGGTACGTTCAGACATTCACCATAAACGAGGCGAAGCTGAAAAAAGACAAATAGCGGTAAGTTGTTCGGACCTACGTATCAAGCTTATTTTCTATCACCACAAAAATAAACCCAACTCCTGTCATACAGCTTATAGTTTAGCTTTGTGGGAGCTAAATGCTAACACAACACACAAATGAAACTATTTCCGTCCATTTTTTTTTTTTTAAATTATGATAGTGACATTGGTCTTGCAGATGTTTCTGAAGATGGTTTCCTTGATTCCTCTCTCCTTACACATTTTCCTTGTATATTTAGTGAAAGAGCATAAGATGAGGAAAAGATGCAAGTGAAGAAATTGTGACATATCAAAACTTTCCTAACCTTTTACCTTCTCCTCAGATAAAAGCAATTGGCCAGACAGAGCTTAACACCAGTAACCCAGAGGAAGTGCTGCAGCTGGCTGCACAGAAAAGGAAGAAGAGGTTCTTGCAGGCTATGGCTAAACTATATTTCTAGTAATCAAGAAACACTGAAGGGTGGAAATGTATTTGTTTTATTTTGTGGTAGAAAATAAACTTCTAAATAAATACAGTTCTTGTTTTTCTTGTAATCCTTGGAAATTATTTCTTAAAAAAAAAAAAAAAAAAAAGTCAATACCCTGAGTCATACAAATAATGCATTTTTGCTACAGCATTTCATTTGTTTTTCCAGTTATGTGAGAAATGAAATTGGGTGTAGGTGTCAAAGGTGTCACTTCATTCAGCTAACGCTTTCACCAGGGTTTCAAATAAGGTGTATACACGTGTTATGTTTATCATTTAAATTTAGATCCAAAACTTACACCTGGGTGACAGTATGGTTTGTCACCCTATGGTTTGAAGAACATCCTTTATAAAAAATTAAATAGTGTTTGAAAGGTTTTACCCATTGGCCAAATACATATTTAATGTGTTACCAAAAAAATTAAATTGCACTTTCAGCATTAAAATCATTTTTTAGACAATGACTTGTTTTTTTTTTTTTGTTTCTTTTTTAAACAAACCATGACACTTTAAAAGCTGAATCCACGCATGCAGTTACTAAAGGCAGCATAATACTTTGGCAGAGACTTAAATTCAGGCACATTATCAAGCACAATATCCTAAATTTGACAGACTTCACATTTGCAGCCGTGCCTATGCCTGCATGCCTATGCAGACATGTCTATGGAGATTATGCCTCAGCAGTTGTCCTTGTATTACCCTCCACTGTCTGATAGGAGCAATCTCTGATAAAATACAAGACTCTTTGTGGACATTAAGCCTTTGACCTCACTCATTTCAGAGTTGTCCTTTTGTCATTCCGTGTGTGTGTAGGTTTTCTCTGTGTTGTTGGGAGGAGTAGGAAACTGTCTCTTTGCCTCCTTCTGACTGACATCCTCCTAAAATAAAAAATTAAAAAAAAATAAAAATAAAAAACTGTAAAGTGGCATCATTTGTGTAGGAACAAAGGTTTGGTTTAGTTTTTTTTTTTTTTTTTATTCACAGTTTAACTTGCTGAAACAGAATAAGTTAGGTGTGTACAAACAGAGCATGAAACCAGATGTGCAGCCTGCACATGAATTTAAAGTGTCAAAGCACATCCTGTTTGTTTTGGAGCAGTCCAAAAATTTAGACCACCTCACGTCTTTGTTTGCAGTTCAAAGCGTGACAAACTACATGAACTGCACACAAGGTGCACTCACTTATTTACCGGGGACAGTATATATCAGTCGTATCAGTAAAATATCAAAGTAAACATTTTAAAACTTAGTTTAATTTTGCAGCTCCTATAGAGATTTGACCAGATACCAAGAAGAAGATACTCACCAGCATGGCCAAATAATCTGCATGTGTCTGGATGTTGCATCTGTCCTCGTTCTCTATTTGGGTTAAGTCCCTCTGTGCTGCCTGATTAAAGTGGCCCATGGATTCAACAAAGGGAGCCATCCAGTTGACACACGGCTGGATGCTGCCTTTTGACAAACCTGAGCACAAACAAATTATAATTATTTTGATGCCAATCTGCTGATGCAGTTTTATTTTTTATTTTCCACCTGAATTTTTGTCACCTATAGGTGGTAAATACAAACATCCCACTCGGAGCCTTTACATTTACAGTATCTAATAAAATCTAAATAAAATTAAAATCCAATCTTACCCGAAGCCTTTTCAACCTTTTCCTGATCGAGGAAGTGAAAACAGACTGAAGCAGCCAACACGTGATAGTGAAAGTCCATGGAGTTTATGTTAAGGATACAGATATCTAAGAGCTGGTAGAAGGAAAAGAGAAACCGTCTTTCACTAGTGCAGGACAACATCAAATGTGTAAATATATTTGAACTGTTATAAGGGTGAATGGAGGAAGACTGGAGAGGACACTAATGGATTTTCACGTCAGGGTCTTGCAGGAAGAAAAGCCTGATTGTGATTCTGATTCTGGGAGGTTTTTGTCAGTAGGTTTGCTTTAAAAGCTGAATCCTATCTCAACACCTACATGTGTCATTTGAACGTAAGTGTCGCTGGAAAACTGTGGCTCCAGCAGGTCATCGTTGGTTTTCGATGCCATCTGGAAGAAAAGCTTGAGCCAAGACACAGCGGTTTCAGGACAGAGATTCCAACCCAAGGCCTGTAATATGCAAGTAAAATGGAATCATAAGAAAATCAAATCACGCTTAATGATTAAGCATACGGAACAAAATATCCTAACACTCAATAGTTCTACCTTTAAAATGATCAACTCCATTTTAAGAATCTCATCCTCACAGAAGGTCCCTGCAGTCACATACGCCATCTCCGAGACCTTCAGAGGACGTCCTTCCTACAAGCAGAGACAATTCATGCAACACGTCTTCATGAGGCACGGTCGATGTTTTAAAAAGAAACTTCCAGAATCGGTGTATTGCCATTAAGCAAATAAGAACAACTCATTAGAAATGTGTTTCCTTTTTCAAGTTGTTTTTTAAAGTAAAGCTTCTTGAATCTAAAATACAAGTCTAACAGGAATGGGTTCTAATAGCCGGTTCCATGTGTATAATGTTATGCTGTGAAGAGTCAGTTAATGCCCCATAACCTTTGTTTGTGGACATGTTTTGAACTTGACTGCGGCTCTTGTCTCTCTACAGCAAATGATTTAACTAATCATTCATGTTCTGGCCTACCTCCATCTTTGACGCTATAAAAAGGCAGGTGATCCCAATGAGCTGCAGCACGCCCTTTTCAATGTCGTTCTGGCTCAACATGAACCGCTCAAAGTAGTCAAGTGCCAGGTAGAACGTCTGCCTGTGAAGCGTATAAGCCTCACTCACCTGGGAAAACCAGTGAGAACACAAGGTCCTTTGGTTAGGATGTCTGAGTCAAAGACAACACAAAACACTGCAAGAGTGGAGGAGGAGGAGGAGGAGGAGGAGGAGGCGGCTGCCATTTGTTAGCAAATACACCACTAACATTAATTCCTATAAACACTTATATAAATAACTTAAACTAATTTGTTTTCAATTACAGAAACATTACCAAAACAAATATTATGTATCTCTCTCTCTCTTTTTATATTTTTCTTTCGCATTTACAAAATTGCTGCCATACCAGCGATTTATGGCCACAATTGCAGTCAAATAAAGATGTTAATATTGAAATAATACCCAGACATTTACAAAGCACAACTCAAACTTGATAAATATTTAAGTGCAGAATAAACTATAAACATTCGATTCTGAGGCATTTGAAGTATTTTCAATTTATACTCACACATTACAACCATATTACATTTCATTTTTTTACTCCGCTACATTAATATTACTAAATCAGTATAATAATACAACTTTATTTACAGTACAATCATCACCTACCCAGAAGTACATCAAGTCATTCATATTATAATTATCAAACTATGATAATGAAAACAGTACATTAGTGTAGCTGATTAACCAACTAAACCATTATCAGCTGTTACATTAAAGTGATGTACACACTCAATAATTAGGAATCCATTGGTATAATTTACATGAACGTGAAATATGGTTACATACAGTTGTGACAGCAGGACATTCACTTGTAATAGTATTTTTGCACTGTGATATTGCCATTTTTACTTTGGTAAAAGAGAAGAGTATTGTCTCTGTGACAAAAAGTAAAACACAAGACATAAAAGAAAACTTGCCTCAATTAGCCAGTCGAGGAGAACTGATCTCATTCCGGGATGTATCCTGGGATGTTTCTGCATAAAGTTTATTCTACATCTGCAATTTTGCTCCCTGCGGACCACCTCCATCCTCACATCCTCAGTAAAGCCCCATCTGCAACACGAGGAAAAACTACTTGGTAAAGTGCCTGACAGATACAATAAATATTTCAGTAAATCAAGATCAGATTTACATTTCCATTTAGTCATTTAGCAGACGCTTTTATCCAAAGCGACTTACAAGTGAGGTACAAGGCAAAATACTAGATAGATACAGATACTTTGCGATAATTACCCAATATGAGGTGGAGGAGGTAGATGAACCAAAGAATCTTTTGATGTGAGAAATGAATAGCTGGCTTCGCAAGTCCCGGGTTCCTTCTCAGGAGCCTCTATAAGAATGCCGGGCTTGATGACACCTTTATGTACCAGCTGCTTCTAACATAGAAGAAAAAAACTTTTTTTCATTTTGTTTACAAATAGAATAGTAGAGAAAAGAGAGAAAAGCACGGGGACTTTTCTTCCGTTTCACGTTTTTCCCTTTAGGGATGATGATACAGATCAACAGGATGACTTGAGTTATGGGGCTGGGACGTTAGAGTAGGTGTGGCCAACACTGGTCCTCAAGAGCTGCAGCCCTGCTTGTTTTTCAACTACCCACTGATGGTTACCTGGCTCAGGTGTGTTTAGTCAATCAGAAGGTGGAAGATAAGGCCTGTGCAGGGATAGTAAAAAAAAAAAGCTGGAATTCAGGCCTCAAGGACCGGCACACCTAGATAAGAGCTATTCGGCTGTTTTGTGACATTATCCTATGGCTGATTTATTTCTTTGTGTGATTCATTTAAAAAAAAAAAAAGCAGTTTATTTAGTTTATCATTTGTAAGAAAAATAAAAGCGACAGGCAAAGCGTCTCACACTGCAGCTTTGACAGGGACTGAAGCTTTTTTTTTTTGCTTTGCTGCAAAAAAGGAAAGTTGCCATAAATTGTACGTCAGAACATGTGTGTTTATGAGCTGGTTGTGTGGGCTCTTACCAGAGCAACGTTGCCTTTCTTCACCGGAGCATTTTCAGATCTTTTCTTCTGGCAATCGCTGCAGAAACATTGTAACAATTTCAGCAAGGAGCTGGAGATTTGATGATAACAAGTCAAGTCATAAACTCAACAGGAGAGATCGTTACCCTTCTTTAGTCATTGTTGTGGCTGATGCAGTCTGTAAAAGACAAACAGTTGCTTAGCTGTAAAACAAGGAAGTTACCTTTCACACAAAAATGGTTGGCATCCAGTTTTTTTTTTTATTGTAAGAGATAAATATGTATGGTGCAACTACATGCCCTGTCATACATGTCAGTGTCATTTCTCCAACCTTCATATGCTAGAACAAAACACGACTGTTTACAACCTCAAACTAAAAGGCTTAAAGCAACCTGTTAGGATACTTCGAGCACACGGAGTAAGTCTCAAGAGGAGATCGGAGCAAAAAACAGCATTAAGAAAAAGGCAGCGGAAACACGGCCACAACCCAGAGGCCATTAGGAAGATAATCTGCCCGAAAAAACACCATAACATCACAGCTCCGACGGCAGCAAGCTCACTTTGCATCCAATTAATGCATTAGTGCCCTATGACCAGTTTAGTTTAGCAGTTATGTTTCGCATGAGAATGAACGCACACACATTCCTGCTTCTCCTGAAATCCAGAGCTGTCAACCCAAACGACTTTTAGCTGGCGTTAGCCGGAGTAACATCTGAATTTAACACTATGAACTTACCAGCAAAACGGTGAGCAATTGGCTACTTTAACCCTGAGATACACTATTTACTTCTCCAAACGGTTCTGAATTATTATATGAACTACAAAGCTACACAAACTCTACAGGAGCATTAATGATCGATACTCACCTTCCTTGATTCCAAAGCAGAATGTTTCAATTTGCCGCTGGCGCCAACGCAAGAGCGTTCTGTGTTGCCAGATTTGCTGCCCAGAATCCACACGTTATTTTATGTAATTATACATACGGAATTAGCTATTAGTTGTTTATGTTTAATATGCCCATCTATCTACAGAAAAATATCCACTTATTATATTGATGCTGAAAAATAAAAAGAAAGAAGTCTCGCGGTTCTGGTTCTGGTATTTAGAAAGAGTATCATTCGAGATGATTTATTACGTTTATTCGCGATGATACAATGTATTATCATTACTCAAGAACACCTCTGGAAAATTGCTAAATATCATACATAGAACCGGCCATTGTGGAACAAAAAGAAGGCACATTTACTACAACCACTTTAAATTTTACACAAATACAGAAAAGTTATTTGGCCAAACCTGGCAACACTCTGGAGGACTGCGACAATTTGCGCATGTGCATGAAAACTTAAACCATCAGGCTGTAATTGTGTTTACATAAGGCTTTAAACATATGTACCCTTTAGTTTCTCCTAGCTGATTATTTGCGAATATCATTAACTGCACTGTGAACTAAACTAGCACTAAAATGGAAAAAACAAAAACGGCTTTCGTTTTATTAAACACATTTGAATAATAAACCTTACCTTAAAATGTTGCTTTGCAAATACTTCCCTGGTGGCCGTTGCTGGGCGTGTCTACAGAACGGAGAAGCCAATTGGAGAAAGTGCTGAGCTGAGCACGTGCTCCTGGAACAGGACGTAAACAAAGCAGGTGGCTGTCACAGAATTTGGCAACGTTTTTTTTTTTTAGATCTCTTATTGTTTTTCCTCAAACAATTCGATATTAATCAATAAACTTTATAAAAGTTTTCTCCTACTTCACCATGACCCTTTTAATGGTGCTGCAGGTTAAATTAAACACTTCTTTCATTTGTTCATCAGAGTTGGCCAACCTCCAAAAAAAAAAAATAACACACACAAGTTTTATTTTAGGAACTTATACAATTAAACAGTAACAAGGGCTTGTAAGTTTAGGGAACCTCCTAAATAAATACTAACAATATGGTTTTACAGCCGTAGCCGAGACGTGGTCTACTACAGTGGCAAATACAGCAAAAGTGGCAACTAGATCAGTGACTGTGACTGACAAAAATTATTTCAGAAAAATGCACCATTATGGACATTTTATGTAATTATTATCTAATATGTTAGTAATGTAATTTCATTGCCAGAAAAAAACATACATTTACCATCTGTAGATTAACTAAAATGTATGTCTGTAAGTTATGCAATAATCATAAGCATAACGTATCATTTGGCTAAGGATTTCTAGATTTTCTTTGTCTCCATATTGTCATTTTGTTATTAATAACTGTCTGCTAAATAACAGAATAAATGATATATGAAGTAAAATTAAAAGCAAAACCAGTTATTAAAAAGTGCTTGAGGATGAAATTGAATGTAATATAATGCCTAAAAGAAAAGTTTGAGTATAACAAATGTAAGTTTACATTTAAGTTTACATTTAGTCATTTGTCAGACGCTTTTATCAAAAGCGTCTGACAAGTGAGGTACAAGGCAGCGAAAATCTAAGTCAAGGAGAAAACATCAAAGTCCCATCCGAAAAGTGTTCACAGTTCACGAGATGCAAGTGCGACGAAGAGCAGAAAGGAATTTATTTTTTTTAAGAGATTTAAGTGCATAGGAACATGCGGAAGAGTTCTGTTATCAGCAGTTTTTTGAATGTTGAGTCCTGATTTGATTCACTTCCTTTCATAGTATGTTACATGGGAAGTGCTGTCAAGTCAATATCAAGGGAACAAGAGAGGAAGCCACAGTTTGTGCTGTGGTGTAAATGTCGCAGTTTGAGTTTCAAATTTGAGCAGAGACATTGGAAGCTGTTTGTCTGTTTCTGGATACAACATGAAGCTGAACAAATACATTTTAATTGTTCAACTGAGCTGTCTTTGTAAAGGTAATGTTTACACGTTTATACATTTACAAATTGTCTATTAATTCAGCAGGACATGAACTGTGAATGAATCTTATACTGGTTGTAACAGAGACGGTGATATTTTGTAACTAAATTAGTAAGTTACCCCTAAATTTCAAACCGATTTTTCAAACACATAAATGCCTCATTTAAACTGGCCCTACACTTAAATCTCTTTGTACTGAAAGAAATCGTAAGTAACGCCGTGAATTTCACATGGATAGTGTAACACTGTTACATGAGGAGTAAATCTTTTCTTTGTGTTCTATATCTCTGGCAAAAGTATCATATAATTGGTGTATTTTAGAAGAAAACTTTAGTAGCTTGTTTAGGGAAAGTAAAATGACCAGTTAGATTTAGATTTATTTTTTTATCTGGTTTAAATTCTACAATAGCATCATTTTCATTAAGAAAAAAAAAACTTTCTTTAAAGACAGTATAGAGTTTAATGTTATTTAAAATTTGAAAACAAAGAAATAGGGAGAACTGAGTTCAGAATGATATAAAGCACATTTGTGTACATTTGACCGTTTTTACATACACATTATTAGAGCATTTTATCTTTATATTATTTGTGTGTTTTAGTCAATGGCTCTTGGAGCATGGCTGATCTAATTTGATCTCTAATTTGTCAGAAAGAATTTAAAGAAAGAAAGAAAGAATTGAATCTTTTGGTGTCAATGCAGAGGACCAACATAAACATGTTGTTAATTGTGGCAAATCTTCATTAGAAAGATAAGTGTCCAGTGAAATTTTATCTATACATGCATTGAACATTTTGCAAAAAGGCAGTCGTCCACGGGCCACAGGGTCAGTGGTTCGATCCCCGGTCCCGGCTATATGTCGAAGCCCCTTCTACTCCCCAGCTGTGCAGTGCTGGTCCAAGCCCGGTAGAAATTGGCTCGAAAAATTGAGCATTTTACCAACACCTTTATCCAAAATGGCGTACAAAAACATTTAAATGTTTCAGTGGGTGTAGTGTCTTGTCTAAACACACAAGTGAACCAGAGGAATTGGGGGTCAAACTGTCAACCTTACATTGTCTGTAAAGGCCTGTATCTTAATGACCACACTGTTACTGAAAGTTAATGATGAGTTTTTTCACTTTTTATTGCAGCTTTTCAAAATACGTCTACTCCTACAGCCACAACAGATCTCCAGGTCAACACAGAGGGAAATAATACAACAAAACAAATACAGGAAGAAATTAACAGTAAGTCTGATTTTTTTTTCTGTAGTGCCAGTATATAATTCAAGAAGAAATCCCCCTCCTCCCTCGTATAGATATACACAAACACACACTAGAATTGTGTACACTAAAATTTGTCCAGAATCAAGATAAGCACTTGATGCAGAAGCTATAATATTCTTGCACTTGGTGTCACAGGATGTGGGGTGACCTGCTTATGACGTGCAGCTTGGTGAATTTTGCAGGTGCAAATCACACTGAGACAGTAAAGCCACTCTCACACAGACTCTAGTTTGCCCTACAAGCTACGTATGCCGCTTTTTGTTTCATTGTGGCTTTGTGCACGACATCACCAAAATAGCTCTGCCCACGAAACATCTCGGTTCAACAAATCAACATTCAGCACTATAAGAAATAATACAAAGTATAAATTTAAGTCATAGTTACACAATTAAAACTACATTGTAGTGGGAATTTCTGAATGTGCACACAAAATGCTGTTTGAATGCACATTTAGTTTACTCACACATCCAATGTAGAGTTATGAGAAACTGACAAAACCAAAAATGTTTCAAACTCAAGTTGCAAAAGCAGCTTATAAATTAGTAGTACAGCAAATTATTGGCGGGAAAAGGAAATAGCAGATGACTGTTTTGTGTCACCCTTATAAGATTTTAAGGGTTATTTTCCATTTAAAATTGTCAAGATTTTTATCCCGCTGGCAATGTGGGTTTCACAGGAAATACTCTGGGTAAAGCTAGTGGTCTTTGGTTCAGTTACAGTAAAGGGGGTACAGTTTCATTTATAAACTCCTTTTCCCTAAAGAAGTGATGAGAAACATTAGTACTAATGTACTGAACAAATGAGCACATATAAAGCGCTTATAATTCAGATTAAGACACAAGAAAACACAAACTTAAGGTTCAGTAGACAGTGGCTACTTTTATACGGCTGCAAAGATTTTAATTTAGTTAAATGTAAACTGTAATGTGTAATACAGTACGATATTTTGATCATGTGGTTTGCTTTCATGTACACTGACCCGATTCACATCCTCAAACACCAAAGTCTTTGAGTTGGTCAAAGGTGAAGTACAGTGGTTGCTGTAAGCGGTCGTGTAGTTACCCGATGTGATGTGTTCGTTGCTCTGTGCTGAGTCTTATGTGTGATATGATTTTTTTTACAATAGTCCACATTTTGCAAACTGTGGCAGAGGAAGGTTTTCTTAAAGAAAACATTATGGTCTCTACAAAATTATGTCAAAATTGGGAGCATCAACTAATAATCGTAGATTATTGAATGTAGAAGACTCTGGCCTCTAATTTGAATCAGCCACTGACAGACAAACACTTCTAATACCATGGCACAGGAGGACGGCTGTTTCATTGGACATAGGACAGAACAAATATTTATTTATTTAATAATCAGTAGAAAGCAGTGGACTTGTGGTTGGATGCATAGTTAGTGACTGATCATACTGGACACTGGCATGCGGCCCCCAGGCATTGGGCTCCCCCTGGAAGGATCCTCTGGGTACAGTGAAGTTAATATGAATATATGTTAATAATTGTCATTTGCAAGTCAATCAAAAATCTGCAACAAGTCTCCATGAATACAACAAACATCTACAAAACAGATGCAAAACACCTACAAAGAGATGACAAAATTAGTACAAAGAGACGCAAAACTGGTAAGGCAAGACGAAAAGAAAAAAAAATCGGACCGAAGTAACCACAAAGACGCAAAAGAAAAAAGAAAACAAAAAAAGAAAAAGATCTTTTCAATTAGAATCCCAACAGACATAGGTGAAGATGTGAAAGGACCAAAAATAGACATAAATGAAAATAGATGCAAAATGATATTATAAGATGTGCAAAGCAGACATCCCAGTCACTTTTAATCTGCGGGTCTTGCTCCTGTGTACGAGGGTGGGGGTCTCTTAACCTATCTGTACCCATGTAAGGCTTCCATCATTGAGTGGTGCAGGATAGAAATAGAAATACAGGATGGATTTGACCTATTTGGGACATTTCTGAAAGCAATTAAAAACAACTTAGAAGAAATCTTTTATTTAGATGTGGAGACAAATCTGGATATTAACGGATAAAACAATAAAATATTCATCATTAGCTGTTTAAAAAACAATTCAAAATTCAGTTTATACACAATAAACAATCCTAAGTTTCCTTTTTTGTGAGGGGGCTTCTATCGACCAGAAACAGCGAACCACAATTCATAGCTGCTTTTTTTTTTTTACTGAAGTAAAAATCACACACTGTGTTTTTATGTTTCTGTCTCTCAGGTGACCCTTTTGTCCAACCAATTAATAGTAGATGCAACTGGACACTCAGGATGCCTGAAAACAGGAGCAGTGTTTATGTGCCGCTCACAGCAGACGCTGCAGATTTGCTCGCGGTACAGATCTGTCAGGAGCTCGACTGTGGCGTCGTGTTTGCCGTGAATAGAACCAGCTCACCTGCCAACTCCACCTGCTTTCATGACTGCTTCTATGCAAATGGTCGTTTGCAGAACTGCTCAGAGAGTAAAGGAAATAATTGCACGATTATTGAAGTTTTTTGTGGTAAGGACTTTCTCTGACACGTCTTCAAAAATCTGTTTTTAAACTATCTAGTTTTGTGTCTAGTGTCTAGTTTAGTGTGTTAATGCTCATCTTTAGAACTTTGCACAGAATAACAGTGAGAAGAGAACATTTTAGCTAAACTCACTTGTTACTCCATCAACAGCCTGTCCATCCATCCATATTTATTTCTTTTTAGTAATTTAAGTAACAGCAAATATATTTAGGAAGATGTACAAAGTTGGAGCAATTAAAGCTGAAATAACTAAAACATCCAAAGGGGATTAAACACAGAAATTCATATTCAATAATGCAGTTTACTCATCTTCATCATTGTATCTTGGACGGTGCTTGCAATGTATCTAAGCATATTTATTTTTTACTACATTATCACAACGTAACTGTAATACAGTGAACCTGGAGTCTTTGGGTCCCCACAAAGGTCAAGTAACTAGTAAAACCTATGAGAGCAAATGAACAAAATGTGTAATTAATATTTGTCTTTCCAGTTGTTGTAAATATGAGTAAAGAAGCTTCTATTATCCAGCTTTTGTAAATATCATTATCAAGCTCCCAGAAAACACTTTCCAGGGGTCAAAAGTTGACACAATTATAATATCGTCCTCAGGCAACAATGTGGTGCAGCTGGCAGAAGGCAACAGCCGATGTGATGGACGGGTGGAGTTGTGGAGAGATGGGAGATGGGGCACGGTGTGTGACGACCAGTGGAGCCTGAGGGATGCTGACGTGGTTTGCGACCAGCTTAAATGTGGTTACGCCCTGAACGTGACAGGACAGGGCGGCTCCTTCCCACCGGGCAGAGGGCCCATCTACCGGGACGAGCTGAACTGCACGGGCAAAGAGAAGAACCTGTGGGACTGTCCGGCTGCACGGGACGAGTCCGACTGCGGACACAAGGAGGACGCTGGGGTCGTGTGTTCAGGTCACAGTTCAAACTGAACTGAATAGCATAGAATTACCTTAATGAGAAATTCTTAAAAAAGTATTTACTTTTTAAACAGTAGCTTGACAAAGAAATTGGGTCAAAAAATTCAACTGCTGCCCACCGACACCTCTGTGGAGAGGCTGAAAGCTCAAGTTGAAGATTGTAAGTGGATCTTCAAAGTCAAAAAAAAAAATTAAATTGCTATAGAATATTGTTTTGTTAAGAGTGAAAAAAGTGCAACACATAAAACTTAGAACCTAAAGTCATGGTTGCAGTTCTCTGGGCTCTTAGTGCAGTTGACATGCTGACATTTGATAATTAGTGCTAAACATAAACTACTGTTGAGACAGAGGGAAATGTCATTAGATTTGTGGGTATCAAGTGATAACTGACTTAAACCGAAGCACTGGGCAAATTTAAATCTTGAGCTTAGGCTGGTGTAGGATTAAAAATAAAAAAAGTAAATGACAACTGATTTTCAACAATCTTCATACTGCCCAAAACCAGCCTCTACTCTTGTAATGTCTGTCGGTTTGCAACCTGGATTAGTTTATTCATCTGTGCTGTGGCCCTCTGTTGTCAAAAAAAAAAAAAAAATGTAAAGAACATCATCCAAACCCACTGCTCCACTGGGTGACTCAGAGTATCTTCAGTCCACATTAAATACTGTCAAGAAAACGTCACACAGGGAAGCGTGTGGTGTAATATGTGGTTAAACCCGCAACTTTTTGGTGGAGTAATTCACTTTTCATCACCCTGTCACTCGAAACCTTCAGCTGTTTTCCAGTTGGTATTTCCCGTTGTTTCTGTGCAGAGATGAGAGCAATCAGACTGACTGGAGGTCTGGACCGCTGCTCCGGGATCCTGGAGGTCCACCGTAACGGCAGCTGGGGCACGGTGTGCGACAACTGCTGGAATAAAGAGTTAGCCTCCATGGTGTGCTCCATGCTGCAGTGTGGGGACGAGCCTCAGAATTACACTCAGTTTAATCCTCCCCTCAAACACAACAACGGGACACGGTATTACTATAGCTGCGATCGACGACATCAGAACCTGTGGCAGTGCTTCGAGTACACCATGCCGCACCTCTGCATAGACTCGAAAGCATCAGGTGTCATCTGCAAAGGTAAATGTCACTGTATTCTTTTACTACACGTCATATTATCTTTGACGTATTTTTGATCCCCTGCATTTCACTAGGTCTCTGCTAATTTAGATGCCCTTTAAGTCATCTCTTTATAGCCAGATCACAGCAACATTAAATCATTTCCCAAAAGGACGAACGTCTCCGACGTGATGACAAGTTCAATTTAACGCAGATTTGAGTCATGTCCACACATCTGTCACTGAACGTTACGAGTCCTTTGTGTGCGGCCGCCTTACTTCCCCAAAAGTCACAGAGCTTCACATCATAGCAGTGTTTTATGACCAGTCGCAGTATTTCAGTATTTACAGTTTGCTCCAGTAAAAACACGTGACACGTGGAAATGTTTTTGCCTCGCAGGTTCCCGCGGTTTTCCAGCAATCAGCACGGAAAATGTCACTGGGGTGACAGCTTCCACTGGTAAAATATTGAAATCACTTCTCTACCATTCAAAATCAGATTGTGTAATGCTGTAAAATAGTTTCAATATGTTTTAAAAGTCCCAAGAAAGTGATGCAGAGTGTGTGAAACGTATTATTTCTGAACTGTCCACACCAGCTCCTCCAACCACCATCACAACTGCTGGCGTTTTCTTCACGCCGTCTCCGACGCTTCTCAGCACCATTGTGCTGTCTCTGCTGCTCCTCGTGTTTCTGATCACTAACACCGTGCTCTGCTGCCTTTACAGGCGAAGACACGGTCAGTCCCACCACTTGTCTCTGGAGAGTAACAGCAGTATTGCTAATGTTGCTAAAGACATTTCAGCAGCTTGTTGTTATCGAGCTTGTTTTATCTAAATGTTCAAGTTCTAACTGTTAGTAACTGTTAGTAATACTAGTAGTTGTGATACCTAATATTAGTCATCCACACTTCCAGACAAATTGTGCAGTTCCCATAATAATGCATTAAAAAATAACATGCAAATGAGTTTTATTTAAAACATGAAATCAAATGTATTGTTGTTTATTTTACAGATTGAAAAACTCGAAAGAGTTTGAAACCGTGCATATTTGGAAATGTTTATTTGAAAATAACTCCAAAAAAAGCATATATTTCAGTTTTTCTATTTTACAGTTGACCAACCCATTAACGACATCTTGCTTTATACATCCACAGCTTTTCTGCTCCAGCAGTCGCGTGCCAGCCCGCGACAACTTACCTCTGAACGTCATCAAAACAACAATGACGGCGACGTGGATCTCGTCAAAGTCACCACCAACCCCGTGCAGACAGACGGTCAGTGTGTCAGCGTTTCCCAGGGTGTGATGGGCTGCATAGACACTTTGTCTGTCCGTCTGCACAGCGATGACAAAACAAAGCCCCAGTTCATCTCATCAACTTGATTTCATGTTTTTGTGTTTGTCTCCAAAAAGCCCCCAACCCCAGGTATATTTGGACCCAGCTAAGTAGTGTTGACAGCACATCAGTAGATACAGACTATGAGCAGCACGACCCAAGCAATGACCCGTCTACCCCTTTGTCAACCTTTCGAAGTGAGCTACAGTCTTTTATTTCCTCTGCATGTGTATTTGTTCCTGATTGTTTCTTCATCTTCGCTTCTGAAGATGTTCTCTTGCTGCCTTTCTGCATATCTTGCGGTTGAAGCCGCTCTGCCGTGTGTGCGCACGCTGTTTGCAGTGAATGTTTGCAGGATGGTTTTTGATTAATTCTCTTTGCTTTGCGTGCATCATTTTCGATCCAGATTCTCAGCGGTACAGAACAGACGTAAACCCTTTGATGAGGCCTTCGGGGCTTGACAGCCTCTGTGAGGAAGGTGAGTCACTGTTATTTGGCAAAGATGTGACAGAGTGAAAGATTTTGCAGACTGAACTCTTTTTGCAAAGTCCTACAGTTTCCATTAATCATCGTGGGGCAGAGGAGGCACAAATGTGACAAATCATACAGAGAAAAGTGTTGGTGTCCACAGTTTTCTCTGAAATAGCTTAAAACTGACAAAAGTAATAGAATAAATAACAGAATACGAGAACTGATTTTGCCTTTGACTCTGATTCAACTAAATAAATAAAATACTACAACACGCGGGAAACCAAACAACCGACTAACTCCACTGCCTTTAATTATATATTTGCATTTTCATATTTCAGGCCCTGAACCCACAATCGAAGCGGGCGGAACATTTACAAACTATAACGGAGGTCCCACAGATCCTCAATACACCAGAGTGTCAAAAATCTCGGTCGACTCCTTCGACACCTCCAGCACATCCTCTGGGGAATGCTACGAAAATATAAACGGCTGTGTCACTGGTCAGTCACTCACATTACTCATATCATATCATATCATATCATATCATACTTATTGAATAAATGTTACCATAAAAGTCGACCACAGGACTGTACAAAAAAAGCTTCAATTAAGTTATTGAAATTAAAATTTTAATGTATGCTTGGATGAATTAGGCTATTTTTATTCAGAATTTGTTAAATCATTTGAAAAGTATAATTACTTGTGATACAAACAATGTAATGTAAGTTTGGAAAGAGCTAGTTCCTCTTGTTTAGGAACTAGCGTCGTATGTGCTACTATATGCTAAGCTACATGCTAAGCTAAGTTAAGTTGTTGCCGAAGCTTCACATTTCAGTTTTACAGCGGTGGAATAAGTACATTTACTCAGGTAGCCTACTATACGGAAATACAGATTTGCAGTACTTGTAGTTTTTACTGCTCTACATATACAGTATGACAAATTAAGCAAAGTACAATTTTTGCAAACAAAACATATAAATATAATTTATTGTTGAATCAAATAGTATCTGTATAACATACAGATGAAAACGTTGATTCATGAGACTATTTATTTACAGAAAATGTGTATTTCATGCAAGAAAGGGTTCCAACTTCAAAAATACTATGATTTGCTTGTCCCGAGTTTTTATTCAAATAATGAAACAAACAGTGTGTACGTGTTACTTTGTAATTGTGAAAACCTTTCTGTTTTCTGAATTTTAACAACCAAAATAAACAACTTTTATTTTATAAACAGACAATAAAATATTTAGAAGAGTCATTTACACTGAAAACAATATTTAGTGTCATTCCTGTATAAAATTATTATCATGCTCAGGCATTAATACATTAAATCAGTAATAACAACATAAATGGTCACAAGGATATCGTTACACTTATTAAATATTTTTAATAGTTTAAATAAGAGTGAGTATAGCCAGGAAAATGTACTCAAAGTAAAAAATGTATTAATATTTTCACTTCCGTAGAGGATATTTGAGAAAAAGGCAAAAGGAAGTGAATAAGTGAAAAAGAAAGTCCGAAAAGTCTGTAATTCCTTAAAGGTTTAAATTAACATCCATCATCATAATGTACTGCCAGTTTATTATATAGTAGAAATATTGTAATTGAAGTTATATATTGTATATTAGTGAACAAGTGGAAACAAGTTGTACTACTGATGTCGAATCATGTTGAGATGCAGTATATGGTGAAAGTTGTTACAGTTTGTTGGGGAGGATCTGTGTGAAAAATAAGATTTAAATGTGTCACTTGCTGTCCTTACATGAACTGTGTGGGCGTTTATAGTTATGAGTTGCAAAGAAATTCTGAATTATTCATGTGGGAGGATATGAAAGATGATTTCAGTAAATCTAAAAAAAACTAAAGGTATAAATTGTGTTTTCATAAACTACAGCTCCAGAACCAGGACAGTTATTTGGTAACAATGGTGCTTTTGATCCTTCAAGACTTGTTGACGGGCATCAGCATCAGTTCTACACTGAACAAGCAACAAACCCTGTTTCAAGTAAGTGTCACTAGACAAATGTTACAACAACAGATGTAACAATTATGTAAGAATACGATTTATAAGAGATTTTTTGTTAGGTGATGAAGATGACGACCACATCTACTCCCCAGTGAGCCCCGACTGAAACCCTTCATCTCTGGAAGGTCTCCCAACCCCCAACTAAGACTGTCAGGCTGAAGAAAACATTTGTGACACGTGTGCTGCAGGTCCAAACATTTACATTTAGATTTAGTAATTTGGCATTGACGCTTTTATCCAAAGGAATTTACAAATGAATTCACAACATCGCTGTGGTTTTTGCTGGTAAAAACAAAATGCTGGAAGTTTTCAGCAAATCCCATAAAAAGACTAAAGCCAACGATAAACTGTGGCACTGTAACATTTGTGACCCTGATTTTAGTCACATGCATGTACACTATCAAACACACCGAGAGCTCACTTTATACTTGACTGTCTTGCAGAAATCTGTATTGAAAAAAAGGCTGTAATTTGAATAAACGCAGTCCCCACGTGTTTCAATATGAAGAAACATGTCGCGCAGTGCAGCAGAGCGGCTCACTAACGGGATTTAATGTGTGTTTGAATAACAGTAGAGATGTACAGCACAGACCAACAGGCTAAAATCAGGTTCAGTTTTCACAGAGGTTACGGTGTGTAGACGGTTTTAGTCTTTTAAATCTGTTGAAAATAACAACAATGTCCTGCTAAAGACACCTATAAGATTACGATGTACTTGGGCTGAATTTGGTTGAAAAGTGAGAGCACACAAAAGCAGTTTAAACCGAAAACAGGCTCACGGAGAGGCCAAGCTACACTATATTGCCAAAAGTATTCGCTCACCCATCCAAATAAATGAATTCAGGTGCACAAAGCAAGGTCCATAAAGACATGGATGAGTGAGTTTGGTGTGGAAGAACTTGACTGGCCTGCACAGAGTCCCGACCTCAACCCGATAGAAAACCTTTGGGAAGAATTAGAGCGAAGACTGCGAGCACTGTGTATGATGTATTTCATAAACACACTCTAAACCTCGTGGAAAGCCTTCCCAGAAGAGTTGAAGCTGTTATAGCTGCAAGGGGGGGGGGGGGGGCGATTTCATATTAAACCCTATGGATTAAGAATGGGATGTCACTAAAGTTCATATGGGTCTAAAGGCAGGTGAGCGAATACTTTTGGCAATATAGTGCACGTACATGTAGGAGGGAGAACTGGAGGTGAAGTCAGCACAAAGATCCATAACAGGCAAATCAGTTCAGAGCAACAGAAAAAATACTAAGTTAAAAAATAAAATAAACAAAACTCACACACACACACACACACACACACAGACCAAAACAAAAAAACAGGTAAGGAATCAGATACTGAAGTTGGTCGGGAAAGGTGGCTTTATGAGGGGAACGGGGGTGTTGGGACAAAGTGAAAGCAGCTTACCGGGAACATGTAGTGCCGGAATATATGCAAACTGGAAATGCAGAACTAAAACACAAAGGGCAAAGACATGCTGTCAAAGCTGACAACATGATGTCATTTAAATGTTTAGTGGTCAGGTGATATTTAATAGGACATATAATTAAAGCTCACTTTTCATCCACTTTCAGTAACAGTAATCTAAAGTGAACCATCAGCATAAATAAGTCATTGCCTTATTCAGTGGCAAAGAGGTTATGAAAACTTTACTTAGAAAGTTATAAGGAAAGTTCAGACATGTGAAAACCATCTGCCAAAATGTAAAGCAAAGTGCTGTGAAAGGTAAAATATGCAAACTTGGCAATGTCTCGTGCTGAGTTGCAGCCTAATCTGAAACTCTGGGACAAACATAAACGACCAAATGTTTGTGGTGAGAGCACCTGAGAATAAATTAAAACTTTTCACCACCTGGAAGGTAGCAGATCAAACTTAGAAGTGAAGGTTTGTCGAATTGCTCCGCGAATGTAATACAAGCTATAATTAGGGATCAGGAAGTTGAGTCGTGGAAGCTGGGAGTCTTTCTTGTTAGTTCAGAATGTTTCACTAATCATCGAAGTTCAGAGACTGACGTCCAGCTGTGATGACTCCACTTCACCCAGATGACTGAGAATCTTCACCAACATGTAATTATGTATGTGTCTTTTACTATTAATATTTAACTAATGTGTTGCGTTGCAGTTTTTTGTAGTAACTTGTATAAATAATGTTCAGATGTGTGCTATGCATCCTGCTGTGAATTTAAATCAAACTATTGAATTTCAACATAATTGTGATGTGCACTACATGGCTACAAGTAGAAGCCTGTTGATGTTAAACACGTCATTCCAAAACCAGAGCTATTCATCTGCTACTGTCACAGTAAATAAACAGTAGCCAATGAAATTTTAGGAAGTTTAAGTTTGTCTTGTGCCCGGTTCATCTCCAAGGGAACTGGGAACAATTATTTACGCACATCTATGCATCCAATTGAAATATGAAAAGTCTTCGAACCGTCACAAAGTTGGAAGCCCGCTGTTTTCATTATACGTCTTATTAATAAACTCCCAAATATCAACATGTAACATACAGTCCAGATTGTAAGTACTTTATAGTTATGCACTCTTTGTTCTCTGTACATTCAGTATGAAATAAAATAATGGATACTACATTATTGTGCAAAGCCTGTCTGTTTCAAACGGCACATAACTACAAATCCTTATATCTGATGGTGTGTATCGTCTCTGGTGATGCTCCTCCAGGTCTTCACTGCAGTTTGTTGTGCAGTCTCTCTGCCTTCTTTCTGCTCCCCAGCAAGGAAATTGCAGCTCAGTCGGAGGGCAGGATATTTTTTTTGTTTCTTCTTTTGTGGTTTTGTAAAACTGAATCCTGGCTTTTCTGTTGTGGACATTTATCAGGAGTTTAGCATCTTGTGAGGAGGGTTGTGGTCGTGAAGTATTCGACATCCTGGGGAACATTCCTGACTTGCTGTGCAGTTTCTCAGCCATGCAAATGATCTTACACTCATATAGAAGACCTGAGCTCTTCTGTCTACCAGGATGCTAATGGAGGTGTCATTGTAGCATAATTATTTGCACACACATAATTATTATGTGCTGGAACATACCCATTTTGGCAAAGCAACAACCTATGAAATCTAAAATTGTAAATTTTTATAGATGGAAGGTTTTTGGGGCCTCGTTGTTGTCTTCATCACTTGCAGCATCACATGAATGCCAATCATCCTAAATGTGGTTATAATAGCAAATCTCCCTCTAAGCCTTGTGTCAACTGTGTTGTTTACCAAAGATGGAAACACACTATCATCTCAAACTTTTTTTTTAGAATTATAAGAAGAACATTTCCATTATTTTGAAATTAGAGGCCCAGAAACATCCCATAGCACACAACCCCAGACCAAATGTCCACAAAAGTCTCATCCCACATTAAAAATAATTTTTAAAGATGAAAAGTTGCAAGATGCAAGTGCAAACTATTGAGTTCTACCACAAGGTGGCACAAAATACTAAGAAACTAAAGATTCGTGCTCCTGACTAGAGCGAAGAACCTTTCTCATAAACTGCAGAAAACTATGTGAAACCAGAAAATATTTGCCACAGCAATGTTTCCTGGCTGTAACAAAATATCTGTTTGTGCCGAGCGAGGGAGAAGTCAAACCAGTGCACTGTGAACATGTTTGAGAGAGCAGTTTTGGATCCTGATCAGGGGCCAACATAAACCATCAGTGCAGGTTGAAACCAGACCTGGCATGGGTCTTCTTGGTCCATTAAATTTGCAGCAGCTGCGGAGCATCAACACTTCCTCCTCATCCAAAGTGATGCCTTGAATCAAACCGATGTCTTGTTTTGTAGAAGTAAATATGACAAACTACTTCAAAGCACCTGTAAGATGTTTCAGAGGAGATGGCAGCGGTGAACGCAGGGATAAACAGGGATTAGCCGCAGCTCAGCTAACGTGAGGAGTGGGAGTGATGATGCATTGGACTGATAACCAGCAGAATAGGGTGTTTTTGTCTGCATGGAAGGTATTTTGGCAAGTAAGAAGAGGAGGATGTGTGTTGGGCTGTGCAGAGGCAGGAGGAGCGAGGAGGAGACGGTGTGGACGAAAAAGTCTGCAAAGATAAAATGTGTCAGACAGAATCATATAGTGCACTCAAAACTAGTCCAGAACCCTGCATCAAGATAAACAGGCGAATTAACAACCAGATCTCCTTATGAAACTCAATCTCTTTCACATGCCAGAGAATTCCGCACACACACACACACACACACACACACACACACACACACACACACACACACACCAACCCACACATACCACTTAACAGAGATTCCATCTAAAAGTATGCAGCATGATATATCACAGATCCTCCTCGAACAGTTTGCTTTTGTTTTATTCTGCACTGAAAGATTGATAAGTCAGAATCTTCAAATCTGTGGATTTATGGTCCTGATTTACATCAAGGGGAAGAAATGTAGCACACCAGTATTTCAAGTAGCTTGTGTTTAAAGGATTAGAGGACCAACCCTCTGTTTTTACTACGTTCATTAAATCAGTTACACACAAAGGATTACGGCTCTATGAGTCCGTAAGTTGCTTAAAGTGTCCCGACAACGGAGTTTAAACTTTTGAACTCTGTTTGGTGCAGGAGGCCTGGAGACGACTGTGCCTGCCTGCAAGCGTGATCGGAACATAACTGAAATTACAGCTGCAGCTGCTTTTAAAGCTCCTTTAATAGTGTGTCATCTTCCCGTAACATTTTAGTTAAAGAAGAAGAATTTGGCCGAGTAGGTTTTTTTAGTTTTGATTGGAAATGTGCTACAAATAAATCCTGCACAAGGTCCCATCTGTAATTTCCTTCTTTAATCAAATATGTTCCCCAACCAATTGTTATTTCAGTGTTTTGTGAATTGGGCAAAATATATGAAGTGTGAAAGTAAATAGGAACATTTTTTATCAAAGATGTGTGTTTTCAGTTCTCAAGAAATGACTCTGACGCTCAAACACCTTTTAGCTCATAGTTGTTGTGCTTTCTCGACTTCATTTCCAGCAGATTTCGGCAAAAATATCTGTGTATTTCCTAAATGTCAACCTGCTTAACACTAAACATCAGACTCACAGTGGTGGCGGCAAGCTGGTGAAGACAGTGGAGCAGCTAAAGAGCCAGATACTTTCCACAGGAATCGGGGGGGAAATTGTGATGGTACGAAACGCAACTCTACATAGACGCAATGATCGCTCCTTTACTTCTGCCGAATGTGAAAAGATGTGTGTGCGTGCTTGTAAAGCTTGTTGTACCAGTGTGAGTCAGTGTTGTTTACATGTTTTTCTGCACCTGCATGGTCAGTGAGATTTGGAGTTCCACATTAAAACGATGAATCAAATAACAAATAATACCTCTAACATGAAGAAGGAAGTGTGCAGTGACATAACCACAGAAGGTTTCCACCGACACTGCAGTTCCCGAGCCGTTTTAGACCTGATTCAGCTCACTGTCTCACAGCTTTGAGTTCAGCAAAAAGCCAAGTTGTTTCACTGGATTTAGTAGAGCTATGGTAGAGTTATGCTATTAGCTGAAAATATCATTATCTGCCTTTAGATTTTGTAGATTTTCTCAAAATATTAAGACTTTTATCTTTACAGTTTCAAGCCTCAGGCCTTAATGAATAAAAATGCCCTTTAACTATCCTGAGGCTTTCCATGAATACATTTCTTTTTTTGTGCAGTGGTGGATGAAGAGCTCAGATCATTTAGTTTAAGTTAATGTATCAATTCCATAATGTAGAAAACACTCTGCTAAAAGTATAAGTCCTGCATACAAATTATTACTTAAGTAAAAGTACAAATAAAAAACAAAAACAAAACTAAACTAAAAGTAGTATTAGTGCAGAAATGCTCAGTTCACATTAATAAATGTAATATTTGTGGATCATAATAATCAATACATTTATGGGTTCATCACTTTAATATTGCAGCTGGCAAGAATCTTATTTGATCAACTTTATGCTGTTTTGACTGGTTTTTTAATTGTAATTTGAATTATTTTAGACTAATTTCACAGTCAATTTACAATCAACAAGCCGTGTGATGATACTGCGTTTTGTTTTAATTAGCAGTAAGTACATTTATCAAATATACGCTGTTGAGTGAGAGTACAACATTTGTGTCTCATATGAAGTAAAAAAACTTAGTAGTAGTAGTAGATTTAGTAGAAAAAGAAAATCCCTTGAAATGTACTTAGATACATCACTGTCTCCACTGTCTTCACACTGTCTTCAGTGTCTTTTTGATGTAGGACCCTTAGAGCTCAATACAAATTCTCCAAACCAGGTTTCACGCTCCATTACAACAACAGGAGGAGGAGGAGGAGGTTTTGCTCTCGACTCCGTCCGTGCGTTGGCGCTGCTCTCTGATTGCCAGGGACAGGCTGCAGGAAGGACTCCAGCCAGTGAAATGCAGTGAGGTCATCAGTTTAGGTAGAGCCCCAGATGGTTACAGACCAGGGTGAAGAAATCCACCTCAGCTCATTAATCAAAGCCTTTTTTTTTTTCTTCCTCTGGCCAAGTAATGGCAAAGATTTATACTGTGGCCATAAAATTCACCAATACTCCCCTGTCCTGATTAGTCACCCTCGCTGTTTATCAGCCTGTAGTTTACCTGTAAATGAAATTATAGCCTGCTCGGCTCAAGCTGTGGGTGTGCTAGGGAGGCCCGGTAATAGTGTTGATTACTCGTCACTCATTAGGTTGCTTTCACTGCTGCCGCTAAGCCCTCATCAGGAGGTTTTTGGCTAAGCAGCCGGGCAGGGGCCCTGATCCAATTCACCTTTAAAGTTCAGTGGACCTGTCTGGGCTTCCACAGGTCAGTGAATCGCTCTGTGCGCTCTCAGAGAGGCCCTCATTACCTCATTTCCTGTTACTACTGTACCAGACACGTTAAATCCCATAGTATTTCTGTGTGGAGCTTCCAAGGATTGTTGTAGGTTAGATATTAAAATGCGTGAGTAAAGCTCTCGTTGAATTTATGTCTTTGGAGGAAGATAAATGGGAGATTTAGCCATAATATCTGGTGGCAACGAGGTGCAAAAGTCAGTAACGCAGGAAACAACATAGAAAATACAAAATGTCATAGATGACAACAGAGTTTTAAAATAATAATAATAATAATAATAATATTTTGCTGCCACTACAATAAAAAAAAGTAAAAAATGCAAAAAAACAGCATACATTTAGAAAACACTAACAAATTAGGAAACAAACGTCATAATCGAAAACACGACATTTCAAAAGATAAAAAAGATGAGAAAGAACATTGTTTATGAACAGATGGAATCAGTGGTGAAAGGGAACTACTTGTACTTTACTTGCAGTAATTAGTTCCTCTTTTGCTACTTTACAGTCAACTGTACTACAGTGTGGAGAGAAACACTGAACGTTTCACTGCACTATGTATATTTTACCATTGTAGCTACTGTAGTACTACCTTTGATTTTACCTACAAAACATATGATAAAGCTATAATATACTGCGTACATCGTGTGTATATCCTGATTGCTTTTGCTTTGATAATTACTCACAACACGTTGCTGATAATATTTATGTGTTTACACTTAAAAAACAAGATATAATTGATGGGATTTTTTTATACTACAGTTTTGCTACATTTACCAAATTGATCTAATCGATGTTTTCACTGCTGACCAAAGTCAAATCACAATGTGTTGTGCTTTTAGTCACTGTGTTCTGTTCATCTTGTTGCATCTCCACCTTACATTTCTCACGTTTATTAGCCTGTATACAGAAATGAATCCTAAGCTGGAAGCTGGTCTGCCAGTGTTTAGCTCATGAAACTTCTCTCCTTCTTAGGACCTAACTGCAGTTAACAGTCCGTGGCCTCTTCCCCACCAAGACACATTCATGCAGCTGCCAACCAGGTCGGTGCTGCAATTAAGCTGCTTTAAACTTGCTCAGTGGTGCTTGGAGGCCATAAAAATACTTCCGTTTGAGTGTCAATGGGAGCCTGCGGTGGTTAACGCTGCATTCATGGGAGAACACATTGTGTCTAGTTAATGTAAGTGGTCTGGTCAGAGGGTCAAAAGGTCAACTTGAGAGAAGGATATGAGGAAATACAGTGTTTATTTGAGTTAAACAGCCCCGGTTAGATCATCCTGTACTACATTCATTTTTCTTCTCAACAACCAAGTACACACGGACACATTTCGTTGTTTGTCTCCAACCACATGGTCCGAGGTTTATGAGCACGCGGTGCATGTGCTGCTGCAGCATCTCGTCCTGACTACCAGTTGGCCGGGACAGGAGTCATCAATCTTGGTGTTCAGTGAATGGCAGATTGGCTGCTATAAACTGGGCCTGATGGCAGTTTGCTGTTCCCAGCTGAAGAGTTTTTATTCCAAGGGAGGCCTGGAAACCAACCCTGCAGATCCAAACAATGTGTGTGGCACTCTGTGAGCTGTGCCACGTGGCAGGATTCCACGCGATTCATGCTTGCAGAAATATTTCATATTGTTCTTTTGATGCTGTCTTATTATGTTTCCAACGAAGTTAAAGACAGATGGGGGACATTTGAATGTAGGGAAACAAAACACAAGTTAGCACATGTGACCTCAGTATTTATTTAGTTATTTTGGTTTTTATAGATTCTGGGGGAGTTTCCATTTATTTTTTCCAACTTTCAGTATTTTTTTTTTTTTATTATTATTTTGGTGTGAGAGAAGAGGATGCAGAGGACAGGGTTAGATGGAGGCACATGATTCGCTGTGGCGACCCCTGAAAGGGAACAGCCGAAAGGAAAAGAATATTGCTCACAAACTATGGACAATGTATTATGGAGAATAAAGCTCCAAATACAACTGAACTAATCCAGAAATTAACAAAAATGTACATTTTTTTTTACTGTTTTAACTTTTCTGCCTTTATTTGATTTTGTTTATTTATGTTAATTCACATAGCACATCACACAAGAACAACAGTACAATGTGCTCTTCAAATTACATATGGAAACAGATTGTAAATACTGAAGACAAAGCAGAAAACTCTAAGTGCAGCAGAGAAAGTCTGATGCACTGCTCTAATGAGCTGACTTCATTTGTTCCTATGCAAAAGCACCAATCATGGCATCCAGTCAAAAATCCCTGCAGCGTTCAGACTGAACCACAAAACTGTCGAGTGTAGGGCCTCTGTCTTTGTACAGTACGTGCTGAACCAGAGCTTTGGTCCTTGGTCCTTTAAAGCTCATCAGGATCTGTTGCCAGAATATACAAAACCAAGCCTGCCAGGTCTGTGTGTTGACGGTAGTGAGGTGGGGAACACCTGAGAATGGATGAGAGATACGGGCAGAATCGCTGCTATAAATTGCCAGCGATGAGCTTCCACCGTCTAAAACCCAAACACAAACACTGTGAATGCTTCACCCTCAGGTCACAGTGAGTTTCTGCCACAGTGAATTTCACGTTAGCAGAGGAAAAACTACACATCAGGCCAGATGAGGACTGGCTGTGGGTATGAGTCACCTCCGTTGTCATGGTTACACAGCATCGTCATTTGTTTGTGGGCCCCGGGCGAAATCGTTAATTACAGAGTGAGTTTGGGACAACCTTAACAAATGTGAGTGGCAGGCGTTTGTGTCTTAACGCAGGGGATGGACGCTTCGCCTCAGCTGTAGCAAAGGAGAGAAAGAAGAAGAAGAAAGGAAGTGAAGAAAGGAGGGAAGGATTTCATTCTTACAAGTAACCGACTACACAGTATTTTGCTGAAATATTTTGCCCTGAGAAGCCTCAACTGTATCTGACTTCACACATTTCTTTGATAGACAATATGGAGAAGTGTCCAATATTCAAACGAGATTATTAATTTTTGACCAAGGTGTCTCTAAGAGTCTGAACCTGTGGTGTTAATTGCTGACCATTACCGTGCAAATTATTGGTCAAAACAAGAGCTGCAGCAGGATCTGGGTGAATAAAAAATGTGGATACTTTTCACGCCAATTGCAGTATTTCTGGAGTCAAATTTAAAAGAGCAAATACAGCAGCATCCACGGTACTGAACAAATACAAACCTGCCCTGATACTGATGAGGAATCATCAGAGTCATAACAGCTAATTCTGGGGCTGCTATACACGGCTGTCCATTGTGGCCTCATCCATTTCATTTAAAACCAAAAATATTAACTTCATAGTTGATTTAGAGGAACGAGGGATGAATAAGTTCAGTAGCAGAGACTCAATATGTGAATATATTACTGTATTTATGTTGCGAAATTAACCACATCCATTTGTGATACATGGTCGACAAGTAGTTATTTTTTTAATGGCATCTGTTGTGGTTATTATTATTTTGTGATAAGTGACATGTTACTGTAGATGTACCTTTTTATTGCAGCTGATGATGTCTTTTCTTTTCTTTATGTTCTCCATAAATTGTTAGAATTGTATGTTTTACAATATTATGGTATTTAGGAAAATGAGTAATTACAGCTCAAAACCAAAATAATTTACCACCATGTTTGATTTAAACAAGCAGCAAATATTTGAGTTTTGCTCAGACAGTTACATATAATAACTTATAAATTTTTAGTTCCATATTATTAACAACATATATTTTAAAACTTTCATTTTCTTAATATTTGTGTAATAAGGGACTTTGATGTAGGTCTATAGATTATCTTTAAATGTACATCAGTTAAACGCAAGCAACAGTTTTGTTTTGTTAAATTATTAAATATCAGTTAAGCTTATTTTTTCATTGACTAATCAATACATCACCAGATTATGAGCACTAGTATATAATTAAGATTCACTGCCTTTTTCTTTCAATCTCTCTTTAAAACCAGTTTATTTTCCACAGTTACAGGATGTGTGCAGCTTTTCAGGCTGAATGAGGTCACTGTAAGATTGATAGCATGGTATTGTAGGTGACGGTGAGTGAGCTCGGGCAGTTTCAAGTCGAGGACCAGTGTATGTGTGTGTGTGTGTCTGTGTGTGTGTGTGTGTGCGGTCAGCCACTGCATGCCACCAGCTTAACCCCTGGATTCCCCACATTCCAGCTCGATCTCAGGCACAAGTCTCGCCACTGGTCCATTCAATGTGATTGACGTTATTTGCTACCATTAGGCACTACTATGTAATTGACCTTTGACCCCCCACAAGTGACCTGTTGAAACAGCTTTAAACCGGATCGCCTAATCTCCATGGGAAAAGCCCTCAATCTAGACTTCAGGCTCTAAAAGCAATCAACACCTAAAGGTGAAGGAGGGGAGTCAGGGTCACTGCTGCCGCATCGCTCTGATCCAGTCGGGTGGAGGCGATGATGATAATTTTGTTCAGACTCACAAACACAATTTATCAGAACTCCGAGTTGGGTAAAAGTCAGTAGTCACTATCTGAAATTTTAAGTCCCACATTGACATTGAAACTGTGTTTTCCACACGTTCTGTTCGTTCTGGACTTGGAGGGTTACAGAACGTGTATTATAAGAACTGGCCTCAGCCGACTGTTTGTCTTATTCAAGAGAATATTTGAGGGATGACTGTCACTTATCTGAGAAAGAATTCATCTGTGTGATCAGAGGTGAGTAAGTACATTTACTCTGTAGTGAAGTAGTGTACTGGAATTTTTGCGTGTTGTGTGATTTCTACTTTTACTTGACAGCGTAAAGTGATATGATTACATCACAAAGTGTGTTATCTTCAATGTTCCATAGAATGGAAGCGGCAATTTACAAAATTCATCTGATTTCCATCTTCTGATCCTAAACCCAAATGTCTTCAGTGCAGAGTGAAAACAAATGAATTAGCATTGTTCTTCCAGTTCTTCTGGACAGACTTCTGGATGTGGGAAAAAACCCCGGGCTAGACTTTTCTACTGTACAAGTATTTGCACCTTTGCTTTTGTGTACTTTGTCCACAACTGTCTACGTAAATCTGGATATGATGTGAAACACCTATGATTTGACCGTTTTCATGATCTGTCATATGGTCACGACCCATTTCTGAGATCACGGTAACAGACACACTACACTACACACTTCGCACTACTCAAGATTGTAGTGAGAAAAGTAGACAAAATATGCTTATTTAGTTAAATTACAAAAAAAACGTAGGCTCAGAGGTGGCGTGGATGTGTGAAGGTGTGGTGTTGAATATTACAAAAATAAAAACATGTGGTGCAGAGGGGAAAACCAGCGAGGAATGAGAGAGAGCAGGAATGGGGACGGCTGATCTTGAAATGCCTCCTGGATTAACTGGCCAGGTGCAACTAGTTGCACTAAGACCAGCTCCGCCCACCAGGACCTGAAGGAAAATAAAACACACATCCCAGGGCAAAACAAACCCACCGGCCATAGCAGAGCCAGAGGGACATCACATGTGTATGAGAAATAAAAAAACAGATTACACAATATTACTGCACGGTTACAAGTTTATTTCATAACACCTCAACATGTATTTCTGGCTGCGGAACCTGCAGTGTGTGACTCAAGGCCACTTTAAAAATCCACTCCAGCCAAGTAGTTTTCCTTTCGATGTGATCCACTCTGACAATCTAAAGAGATTAACAGAGGTTTGATAGAAGGACATAGTTTCATACGATACTGATCAAAGCTTAATCCTGTTAATTAAAGGAAAGAATAACACTGAGAAAAGCTATTAAAAAAAAAAAATCTTTGTTAATACTTTAGTGCAGGGCTTCCTGGCAGACCTCCAGAAATGTGCAGCTGATCGACAACCTTATCAAGGCCTGAAGAGTGAGGGACCTCGATTAGAGTTGCTGATGAATGCACACATGGTGGGAGGTCTGCCTGACTCGGTGTTAATGCCCATAAACGCTGACCTTTCCCATGCCATGTGCCTCCCAAATCCTGATATGAAAGGCGGCTTACAGAAAATATCCTTTGATTACGGCGCTGACAAAGGAAAAGAAAAGAGAGAAAACATCATTTAACTACTGTGTGTTCAGTAAAATCACCAGTGTAAAGCAGCTTCACTTTCAGTTTAAGTTTATTAATACGTACTAGTAACCATCCGTTCTTATTATACACGAAGCAGGTGAAGCGTTCAAACATCAAAAGCCAGAAGAATTAGTGATGTGAAGTTTGTAGAGTAATTACCAGTGTTGGTTACATTCATGAAGGATCACAAAACAAGTCAACCAGGCACAGGCACAAAGATTTGGAGCTGCTTTGTGTCATCCAGTTTTAAGGACCTAACAGAGGATTGTCCCAGTGCCAAGGGGCTCGGTTTCTCATAATCCATCCATGTTTTACAGCGATGCTGCTTCTTTCCAGTAGTTGGTAGTAACAAATACTAATGCTGTGTTAAAATGTTGCCGTCGACTGAAACCTGTCAAGCACTGGGAGATATTAGACAGGAAGTCAACAGTCCATTCTTGAAGCTGATGTTTTGGAAGCGGGTCTGAGTGGCTTCGATTGGGGCCAAACTCTGATGGCTATGGAGGTTTGTCAGTGTCTCTTTGCTGTGCCAGAGGAGTGAAGTGTAGCTTTTCTGCGCTACTGTGCTAGAAATAGGAAATTTAAATGAAAAACATAGAAAAAAAGCAACAAATGGTTACGATCGACAGATGTCAGAGCACACGGTGCATTGTGTTTGGGACTGCGCAGCTCCAGATCGCTCAAAGTGCCCACACCGGTTTTAATGTTGTAGCTGGTGTGTGTGTGTTTCAGACATAATCTTTGTTGAAGCTTTGACCTTTGACCCATGGACCCTCAAGGCTGCTTTAAACCGTTAAACCTATTCCCACTCACTTCAGGATCCATTTGTTCAAAATGTACTGAAAACATTCAGCGTTTAAAGTAAAAGCCTTCATTTATCCTCATTTGTGCTTCCGCCCTGTTCCCATCAACACTCCCTCCACATTTACCACTTCATTGTTTTCACTGCTGCGTTTTTCTGAGCACAGCTAAAACCCAGATCTAACAGTTTACACAAAGCACAATGCTCCTCTATTACATCCATGACATGTAAAATATCTCCTCTTGAAGTTACCACACATTTCCTCAAACTGCCATAATTGGAAACAGGCACTTTTTCTACTTTTGAGTCACAGTAGCCTGAAATATGTTCAAGCCTTTGTAGTTTTCCTTCAATCCAGGTGAATCTTGGGCACATTTAGACATTAATTGAACAGCGTCGGGTGAAGTAACGAGGTGAACGTTGATGTGGGAGGAATCTGTCACTCGTCGACGTGACTTCAAGCTTCTGTTTAAGCCACTTGTTTGCGTCTGTGTTCCATAATGTATGCATGGGAAAGTGCCCCCGCTGCCGGCTCCGAGTCAGCATTCCCGGTGAATAAATGCATGAATTTATGACTCTGTGTGTGTGTGTGTGTGTGTGTGTGTGTGGCATGGCAGCAGGGCTTTTCCTTCTTGTCAATGGAAAACATTAGTGTCATGCCCCCACAAAACCAACCCACGGCCCCCTCTCCCCCCCTTCACTTGTTTAATTCAGTCCATCAACACTTCCTCCTTCGGCCTGTTAATGTCACCCTGCATTTCCTCTCTGGCCTCAACCAGACCAGCAAACCACAATCGGCCTGGTTTTGGGTTTCCCTCAAACGGCAAAGGGCTTCAAAGTCAATAACTGCTTTTTGGATTTTTCTCCACCCAAACGCCACTCGCCCCCACATTTCTTTAAGGGGAATAAATTACAGTAAGGGATTGTGCCGAGCTCTGAATGTGGTGTCGTCTTGCTTATTGCACCTGTAAGTCATTTAACAAGGGGTTAAAAAATATGCTCACTATACCTCAAAGGCTCCCTGAATGTCTGACTTTTTCACAGAACAAGACAAATGATGAATGGAAGAATTCTGAACTAAAACAAGGGTTTAAAGGTTTCAATCGACAAGTAGACAAAAATTACCTAAATTTAAGGTCTTTATTTTAGTGGATGAAATCACATTTAATCGATCTCCTTTCACCTTAACAATCCTCTAAAAGAATCGGAATCTACTTTATTAACCAAGTATGCAAAGATTCGCTGGGGGCAACATAGAATAGAACGAAAACATACGAGTGAAATAACACAAAGATACATTTAAAAAAACTATGAACACTGAAAAATGGTATGAAGAAAATGTGAAGAATTAAAAATACAAGAAAGTGACAGATTAAATGTGTTGGAATCTTCGATTCCGCCGTATATTTTATTTTAAATTTAACTTTCATGTGACATGTGCAGCCAATAATTACATTTTATGACAGTGGATGGGTTATAAAATGTAAAATCCAGTTAAATGGAATATTTGAATATGACAAGGATCAAATGGGAGATATTCAATAATTAAATATAACAACAATGGAGATTAAAAAAAATTAATTAAATTCTAGCACTGTTGATGTACTGTACATATCAGCTTTTAGTTCATTTTTATTTGCTGTGCATATGTGCACATTTGTATATATATATATATATATATATATATCTATTCTAACAGTGGAAGTTGTTCAGCAGAGGTTGCTAGTCTCACTTTGATTTGAAATATGTGCAGAATATGAGATTCGGTGATGCAAATCAAAGCCTTTGTGGCATTTAATGGTTCACCTCAATGACATTTTACCACAGAAGGAGGTTTTTGTACATTATGTCGTTTATCTTCCCTGCGGATCGAAAGGTGGAGAAAGAACAGACAATCTGTAGGTAATCAGCCGCCCAGTGACCGCCTGTGATCTTTTGGGGGGAAATCGGCTCACAAATGGCTCGCGTTGTGTCCTGTGTCATTTCCTTTTGATGTGATCGGGCAGTGATGATCAGTGATCTGACTGCGTGTAGTAAAGAGCTCTCAGCAGGCACTTTTAATTACCGGGGGGACTGGCTCTGGCCACGGAGCCCACCTCGTCTGGTTTTTATTTCCAACTGCAGACTGACTGTAAAACAATACTACCAGCGCCGTCACCCAAAACCAAAGCTGCTCATGTACAAAAGCAGCCGGGGCCCTGATTATCATTCTGTGTCGGGCATGTGAGCGACAGTTGCTCTGTTTTTACTTACAATCCCCGGCTTTCTCCTCTTCCACTTCTCTCTCCCTTTGAGTATCTTTCTGCACACATAAAAACTGATGTCAAGTGCACACGCTACATGCGGCATCTCAGACAAATCAGAGCCAGGTGTGTCCGTACGAGAGAGTTCATATTAGAGAGATATTGCAAACATCTGCGTGTTCTGCGTGTCCTCATCATTTAGATCCCCGCGTGACAGTAAAAGGCTGCGGAGAAGAAGGGAACACCCGCTAAAAAGTAACTCTGCCCGGTTTGTTCTTCTGCCAAAAGGCCTGATGCAGGGGGGCTCTGCAGCAGGGACAGGGAGCTCACACACACACACACACACACACACACGCAGTGGACTGTCCCACAACACTGACCAAATTTGGGCCACAATTTTTGAGTGATTTTAAAATTTTAATTAAAAATTGATCAGTATGGCTGACTTATAGTCTAGAATTTGGAAAAGGTTAAATGTGTAATTGATAAACACAGCACATATATAAACAGCTACTATACTGGCTGCTTTATTTATAGTGTGCTGTTGCAAAACCCGTCATTTTTAATAACTGTGTTGCAAAGTCACCAGAAATGGGCAGGATTTGAACCGGACACAAACAAGCTCGCCACACTACTGTTGGCCTTCCCACCAAGTCCACATCCTCAGAACGTCCAGGAAGGAAGTCATGGGAGCTCCATTTCTTCCTCGTGTCTTGGGTAAACATAATAAAACCTCGGATGGATTATGAGAAATACATAATGAATCGTGACATAAAGCTTATCTTTTACAGGGATGATCGTCACGCTTCAGCATTTTTGGGCCCACGGAACAACATCCTTCTCCTCCGTCTACACCTCTTGGTTCTCCACCCAGGGTTTTAAAATGATTTTATTGGTCTTCTGGCCTTTCCTTACAACACTGGACTGAATTAATCAAATTCTTGTAGTAAACAGATGGAATTCATGGGGTTTGTGGTTCTTCACAAAAATCTTTTTTTAGTGCCAGTGTTGGCCACTACGCCATAGTTGCTGCAACACTGATCCTGGAAGCTGGAAAGAAACCCAGGACCTCAAGTCGTCTGAGAACACATTTGATGAAACACTCATGAGCTTAATTTCAAAGAACATTTTAGTATTTGGGGGTTGGACTACAAAAGTCAGTGAGCATGAATAGGAACCAAACTAAGATCAACAGCTCACACTGTTGGAAGGTTTTACCGTGTGCTCAGCCCTTCAGAGTCTTAGTAAAATTTGAAGTCCTGGAAGCCCCTCAGACGGAAACTCCCAGTGTGAACAGGGTTTGTTTGTGTGGGATTATAATGAACACCATCGACGCAGCGTCTGATTTGAATCTTGCATGTTGTTGAGGTTTGCAGCATAAAAACCAGTTCTGGTTTACGATTAGTTCTGTTGAGCGGGTCTGAGAATAAAGCATGTTAGCACTGTCATAATGACGCTATGGTTTAAACACTACGTGACTAGGAAATGGTTCCACAACTCGCTGTATATACTGTCAATGTCAGTCATTCCCTTGCTTTAATTATCTACTGTCTTTCTTCATTCTCTTCTTGCTCTCTGACACCTCTTCTCTTCAGCGGACACATGCATGACTGTGGACCCTCGTTCCTCTTCCCCTCAGGTGGATCTCAGAGACAAAAGAGAGGCATGGGGACCTTTTCTAATCTCAATAAAACTTTAAACCCAATACGAGGTATTGTGGATAATGTGAGGCTTTAAGATCTGCACTCACTGCACTCTCGTGAAACCTTCACTCGAGGCCACAAACGCTAAGATGACGCATGGGAATGCAACCAGAGGATCTTGTCCAAAGTGCAGAAACATAACATTTGTGTCCAAAGCACATGTGTTGAGAGAGAGAGACGGAGAGGGAGAGGAGTGAAAGAGGGACTGAGGTGAGAAGAGACAGAAAATGTCAGATATGAGGTATAAGATGGGGAATTATTGCACAGTGGGCTCATTTCTCTACCCAGTGAAATCGAATCCCTGTGTTTGTACTTAAATAAGAAGAAACGTTTAGGTATTAGTGACCAGTTCGGTTAAAATACAACTATATAGAGATTACAACAAAAAGCCATATAATGCAAACGTTGCCAGAAAATAATCCTCATGAACTTCACGACTTTCACACAAACCTTTGCATAGAACATTAAACTTTACCAATAACATCAGATTATATGTGATTGGTGGCAACCACCTAATACAGTGCACTGTTATGTACATCTGTACCAGTTTGGTTTAAGGAGTTTTTGTTCTCTGTTGATGATAAAAAAGATGATGTTTAAATTGAGAAAATGTATTAATTAATAATTTCCTTACTTGACCTGAAAAAAAGAGCAAATTTAGTTGTGTTAACTGAGTGGACTGAATACATTTGAGGGGATTTGTCTTCACTTGTTAATACATTTTTTTTTATTTATTTATTTGGAAAAGTGTGTAATAAAAATTTTGGTTTTTAAATATTTTCTGTGTTTATGACATTAACGACTGAAACAAGAACAGAAATTGCTCCACATTGCTGAAGTGCTAACATCACTTTTCTGATTTCTAAATACATAAAGGGACTGTTTAAGTCCTCTATGATCATAAAAATAACATGTTTCAGCTACTACATGATGAAAAACAAACGTACACGTTGCATGTTTTTTAGCATCTTTCTCATCAAATGTTTGCGACATGTTTCAGCTACTACATGATGAAAAACAAACGTACACGTTGCATGTTTTTTAGCATCTTTCTCATCAAATGTTTGCGACCCATCTAAAAGTTCCTTGGACTAAAACAATTGTAGTTTTGCAGGGTCACCGAGGTTAGTAGTTAAAGAAAATGTCCAACAGATCTTATTTCAGTTTTACCAATGTATCTGTTGATCCCTTTTGCTTCTGTTTTTGTGGAAGTTATACAAGGGATATTTTTAACAATGAAAAACAAGAGTAACAAACTACAGACAAACATGAAAGGGAAAACATCCCATTGACCTCATAGATACTCTATCACAAACAGCAGTATTTGCCAAATAAGGAAACAAGCATTCTGCATCTGGAAACCACTACCATCGAGGAGAAACATTCCCTCATAACAGTTTAGGAAATTTAACTTTACAGTTACACAACATCACAGTGAGCACTTCAACAAATCAGACGTCATAAAGTTCAAGTGAAGGACAGACGAGAAATACCACTTGGCTTTGAGTCTTTTAGATTCATTTAACAGAAGAAGGAAATCAACCGATCGTGAATCAGTAACATCGCTGTTGTGCCAGTGCAGAATCTGTGCAACAGCAGCTTCCTGACCCGGTCGCATAATGCTTAACCCTTCCTGACTCGCCCGTTATTATCTTACCGAGTGGCTTCAACCACACGTGATCCAAATTAAGTTTGGAGCTACCAAGATCCAAACAGCTCAGCACATGTCCCACAATGGAGGACAAACCACTGGACCACAGTAGGGTCACTCTGACCACTCATCCAGCCGAAGCTAACCGCTCTCCTGCGCAATAATCAGTGGGGACGTGGTCTGCTCAAGACATAGAGGACCTAAAGGGATTCATGGGATTCAACTTAGAACCTTAATAATAATGCATGAAACAACAACCTGAAAAGCTTGTAGCAGACCCTAAACATCAGATTTAAAAAAAACAAAGGAAATCTTCCCAATCCTCCACCCTCACCATCACATCCACAACCTGCCTGTGGGCCCTGTTCCCCTACGCCTACAGGTTAATTCATCCATCCCCCTGAACACCATCACCAGACCCTGGGTGAGCAGGATTTTTAAACAGCACTGTGTTGATCTGATCTGTGGGAAGCGCTTTTTCCTCACAGTTTGTTGCAGAGATGTTTACTTATTTACCTGCAGTTTGTTTTAAATTAATTATGGATGACAAAAATTTACCATACGTTGTTTCCTGTTTTACATGTGAGAAAGGAGTCACCTGACCCACAGAGGACACACCTGTCTGTGTAAATCCCTCTCAAGTCTGCAAATTGTGTTCCAGTACAGAACTCGAGTAAATGTACTCAGTTGCCTCTGGTTTCATCCTATTTGTCTAGATGTCTGTTGATGTGGACAGTTGTAAATCAGAGCTTTACTGGGAATCAGAGAAAGGCAAAACCTGAAAAGAGCAAAGCCCCGAAGCAAAGGCTTCGTGTTTACTCAGTCAAGTCGAGGACAAACAAGTCACTTCCCTCATGTGTCAGGGCTTAGAGAGGATTTCCACCTTAAGTCTCGAATGGGCCGAGTTTGACAGAGCAAACACAGAGGTCACGATGACAGGACATCACTTTATCCAGGGGCCAGAAGCAAACAACACAGACACGTGTGTGAATTAACTTGTGTAAATACTCGAGTGGAAAGTTTTTTTTTTTTTTTTTTTTGCTGCCAGTGTCTGAGATTTCTTGGACACACACTCACATGCTCTAAACATATTTTCCGTCCTATCTCATTCCAGATCTCAGTCGCTGTAGTCAATTCTGATCCCTTCTTAGCTTTCATTTCCTCTAGACTGCACTTTGGACATGTGTGAAACATTTAACATCACAGAAAACCTCTGCAAGAAAACAGAAAAACACAAGCCCCGGGTTATAACCCCCCCCCCCCCCCCCCCCCAACATCTGATAACAGCAGCTGAATCCTGCACTCGATTTACACTCGTCTTTGTTTCGCCAGCAAATTTTTTTTCTCTGTCTCGCAGCAAATCTGCCACAGCGAGACACGGCGCAGAAACGCCTCCGTTCGCCGCTATAGAGACAGCACATTCCAGTCTTTTGTCCTCTGCTGGCCGGTCACAGCAGCTGCTTGGAAGCAGCCGCCCCCTGTTTTATATCTCACCTTGTTGTTTGGGTGAGGCCCTCACAGAGCATCACACACATTCCTGCCCCTCTTGATTGCCGCCCTTTTCTAAAGGGACGCGTACGTTGTCTAATGTCCGCAGCCCCCTGAGACAATAGCCCACTTGACCTTTGACCCCTGAGAGGACTAGGCAGGCCTAATCTGATGTTGAGATCCTCCACTGCCATTGTCTGAGAGGCAGTGGACCTAACGTGGCTACAGACTAAAGGGAAAGAGGGGGGCCAGTCAGTAAATCTGCCCACCAATTTGTTTGTCATATACTGCCCCCCCCCCACCTCCAACTAGCAGCCCACCCAGGGAAGATGGCACTCTTTCCTCACGTCTGCTGACCCTGATTTCACCCTGCTCATCCCTTTCCCAGCAGACAGAAAAACGAATGAGTCTGCAGCACAAGTCTTTGATGAATCGCTAACGTTGATCACTAACAAGTGCAGGTCCAGTCCGAGCTGGGACAGTTTCCGTGCACCGTGTTTTTAACTGGTGTGCATTAAAAAAGATGAAAAGTGCAAACAAACCGTTGGATTATTGACTGAGCCCTGGGACATACCTGCTACATCTGAAAGAAGCCATCATGGGTGATGAACCTGCACCAGATTATCGTTTAGCAGTCTTGCCCCCACTTTACTGTTGCTGGTGTCGCACAGTGAAACATTTAGCAAATAAAGATCCAAATATTTCCCCCAAAAGACCAAAAGCACAGGTCACAAAGACGGAATATTGGACTTATGTGCATCAGGTGGAGAATGATTATATTGTTTATATTAACAGCAGCAAATTCAACACTGTTAAAATACATTGTTTACTAAGTGGAAAACTTGTACTTTTGTGTGTAAAGTAAAAAGTAAAATATGTACTTACTTCTCCAGTACTTGAGTAAAGAATTTGAAGTGCTACTCCTGCTGGTGATTTATTAGTGGCGCTTGTGTCATTAACTGCACCAAAACTACATCAAATACTCAGTAATTCAAAGTGCAGCGTTACAGACATGGAAAAAACACAATTATAATCTTATAAAATAAAAAGTTAAACTCATAAGAAATAAAACAAACATCATCGCGTCATTCAGAACACTATTTAAGGTTTTCTCGCAGTTTGGTGCAAGACTCATCAGAGTTATGCTAGTGTGTGTACTAAAACTTGCAGAGTAACATCTGTAATCTGCTTTTTTTTTAGTGCGGGAATTTTTGAAAACTTGGAAGCTCCCATAACAGTGGCAGCTTAATATTTTTTAATTTATTGGCTTTGTCACTTTTTACCTATTTGTTTACAGATACTGTGTAAGTCTCTAACCAGTAAACATTTTAAAACTTTGTTTTACTAGTAAAAAAGTGACAATCGGTAGATATTTTAGGCCACCAAGTATTCAGACTAAATCCCCGTTAAGGACTAATGTATGACTGATAAATTACGCAGGAGACATCAAGTAACAACAAAAAAGAATAAAAAAGAATAAAATTAAGAACATATGTGTCATTATCAAGTGTGAAATCAGCAAAAAGCAAATGTACAATTAGAAAATTTGACACTACAACTACAAATGCAGTTTAAGACACTTTAATTTTTCTGTTAATCTACATATTTTACAATTAATACAGTTGATTGAAGAATATGCTAATTAGACTAATTCAAATGTATTAATAAAATCTAAATATATTGTGGCATGACACTGAGTCGTTCACCCATCTTACTGTATCATTATAATATATTATTTTTTAGAATCCCAGTAAATAATGTAAAACATGAAATAAAAACGGGTTAAAATGTACAATTATGTTTTTAAATAAGAGCTTAGCCTGAAATGGTTCAGCAAACAAATGTGTTTTCCACCTGTGATTAGTTGTTTGTTATTTACATGTTTATGAAAAACACTGATTCCACTGGGATATTTCACAGCCTGTGAGCGGAGCACAGCCGTCACCTTCAGTTACCAAAACATTATCCACACGTGTTTATTTGAACCTGAATATCCAGATGTGTGACTCATGCCTTCTGGAAGATGTAACAGAACAAAGCGGACAATAAAAATGCAATAACTTATTCACAGAGCATAAATTATTATTTCCATATCACATATTTACACGGGGTACCATTGAACATCAGTGCACGAGAGACACAACTTCGTGTCTCCTCCAACACAAAGGAGCGGTGAGTAAACCTGTGTTGGTTATAGTGGGAATGATGGGGGTTTTACATCTGAGAGGGGTCTTCACATTATCTGCAGCACCCGAGAATGTTCCCTGAGTTATAGGCTTTTGTCAAGTGCTGCAAACTTGCTTTTTAATCTTCAAAGTTTCCATTTTTCTTAAAAAAACAAAGCAAGAAAAACGCTTCTCTTTAAATTCTTTTAAAGTGTCTAAAGAAACCGGTCGGGGCAAAAAAGTCTAATAAATCAACGTGACCTCATCTGCATGGATGGATTTGGACAGAAGACTTTTAGAGATTTATCACCCTCCTGGACTCTCAAACTGCTCTTTATATTAGAAGACAACTTCTATTTTCATGTCAGGCAGGATTTAACTGTATGTTATACTTTAAAAAGAACCACAAATACCGGAGGAACTAACGTCTAAGTCCATCTTTAAATTGTCATATTAGTGATTAATTTCCCCAAATATATGATATTATATACTTTATGTTTTATTTAAAGGAATAGTTGGGGAATTATCTCCTTTGTTGCTGAGAGTTGACATGAAAACAGCTTGCCTGCCTTTTCTTCCATCACCTCTAATGCTCGCTCATTAACATGTCACATTTTGATGATGATGATGATGATGATGATGATGATGATGATGATGATGATGGTTTACCTTTGGACACAGCCAAACTAGCTGTTCCTGGGCTTTTTCCTAAACTGTCTCCAGGATGTAGCTTCATGTTTTGCTTACAGATATGAGAGTGGTATCAATTCTGTCATCAAACTCTCTGCAAGGAAGTGAAAACAATTTCCCCCACAATGCTGAACTATTCTTTTAAACTGTTTCTTAATTTGTTGACATACAGTAGAAAAGATTTATCAGACTTTGCAGGCACTGCACAGGAGTTCAAGGCAACCGAATGGACTCTTTGACAGAACAAATAAAGACACAAATCTACAAACAGTGTTTGAGGTATTAAACACGACCATGTTGGTGCAAGGTTCTGAAATGTTTTCTTCGTTTTCCGTCCAGGTGCAGCCTTCCCACCACGCAGGCTGCGGTGCTGTTTGATTCCCCACACACAGGAAATCTTGATGGACAAAAAAAAAAAAAGTCAACCACCTGTCAGATCTACTACCTGCAGCCACAGGACTCCACCACCATGTCCTCGTACTGCTTGTAGACCACATTGTTTCCTGAGTCGATGTAAAGGATGCTGATGGGGGTGAGTTTGGAGGGGGCACAGCAGCTCGGCGGCATGTTGCTAGGGTTCATGGAATTCATCAGAGTCTGGATGATGGCATGGTTGGTGGGCTCCAGGTGGGAGCGCAGGGGGAAGTCGCACACACCCTCGCAGTGGTACGCCTCGTAATCCAGCGGGGCGATGATCCAGTCGTCCCAGCCCAGGTCTCTGAAGTTGACATGCAGTGGCTTCTTGCTGCACCTGGACTTGGCTTTTTTACCGTGTCTCTTTCCGTGCCGGGTTTTGGAGGCAGCTGTCCTCCTCCTCCTTCTGCTGGCTATTGTGCCAGGGCCTCTGTCTTTGGCCTTTTTCTCTAAGCCCACCAAAGCTCTCCCTTCTCTTCTCTCACTGAAGAGAGTCTGCCGCTTTTTGGACCTGGTGAATACCACTAAAATTGCTTTCTTCTGTTGTGGCCTCCCGTGCCTGTGCAAGCCCAGAAGGTTCAGGTCCAGCTCCCTGTCAGGGTTGTCCAACATAGCCCTGAGCTCCAGACAGAAGTGCTTCCCCTGGCTCAGGTGCAGCCGTTCTTTGAAGATGTCCCACACATCCAACACCTCCCACTTTGGCCTGTGGGAATCCTGCAGGTCCAGTGTTTTAGAGTCTAGCAGCTGCTGGTCATGGCAGGAGAGAAGTTGGACGTCGACGGGCTCTGTTTCCGATATCCTGAAATTCCCAGACACTTTGGTGTATATCCTGAGCTCGGCTCCCAGCACCTCTGCTTTTTCTGAGAGGGTTGAGACGTCGAACAGATACTGCTGTCTCTTCAGAGGGGAGAGTGGGAGGTCATCTGTGGAAAGCATTAAAACGACAGGGTCAGATACATTCTCATGGAGATGATGTAAATACCACAAAGATGTGGAGTCTGTCAGAAAAAATCCAACTATTGTCTGCACTGAATTAATCTGAGAGAAAAACTGAATCATGGGTCTTCAAGCAATCCTACCTGCATGCGCGCACATACACACACACACACACACACACACACACGCACACACACACACAAACAGTAGAGCTCCACAGACCTTGTCCATTGTCCACAAAACTTGCAATAGTGTTTGCAGCTTTTGAAGAGCGGAAAAAACTGGCGTTGAGTCCCAGCTTCTCGGCAGTGGAGAATGTCTTGTAAATGGACAGCATGTAGTCATGCGGTTCAACTAAATCTTTAGACGTTGCTTTGTTGTATCTGTCGATGGAAGGTGGCGCGTGAACATGTTTAGACGCGTCTTTTCCATCCAAAACTTTCGCCAACTTGCTGCTTTTCGGAGCAGCTGCAGGGAGGAAAGCGAGAGCCTGAAAACAGGGGGTTTGCCATACAATCACAACGGCCCCGCAGAGTACAGAGAAACTATAGAAATCCATCCTCTGGTCTCGTCCTGAATCAGAGCCGGTGCCTGAGCGTTGGCCGAGGGACCACGGGCAGAGCCGGAGCTGAACTCTGCATCCACTCCGCAGCAGCAAGTGGCTGCTCCGCAAAGTGCGCACAAGCTGAGGAGAACAGGCGGTGCAAAGTTTAAAAAAAAAAAAAAGGGGGCGAGAGCACGCCCACATCGTACTGTTAACGTTAGGGCTAAACGGAGGAAGCAAATTAAGGCTGTAAAACTAATTGTTCCTCACTCAGCTCCATCCTGGGAAGGCAGATGTGCGCTCAAAAGATGTGCGTCAAACGTTTGGTGCATTTGCGGACACTCGCTTTTGGTTCAAATTCTGCTTGTACAAAATGTGTCATAATGTTGAGTTGTTAGGCCAAGTTTGAGACGTTTTCCCTCTGTTCAAGTTGCAGTGTGGACTTTAAACACTCCACACTGCAACTATTCCTCTGTGCACCGTCAATGTAGGTTTTACCACGGTGCCTCACGCCCTCTAGTGAAACACAAATGTGGTGCTCCGGTGCAAAATGGGAAACATGTGGCCAAGCAACTTCCTTCAGCACCATGGACAGAGTCCATGGTGAGAAAGTTTCGAGCAACCGCAAAGATCTTCTTTCAGCTTGTTACAGATCCAAGTGAAGCACTTTCCCTTTTGCTTTAAAACACAAAGTCGAGGGTCTCACACCTAATGTTTAATTAAATCAAACAGCCATTTGCATATACTGAAACAAAGGAAACAGAAAAACAATCATGCATGGAAATACATTTGTTTCATTTATCAGACTTGTTTATTTTAAAGCGACTAAAGAATGATAATGTATACTTCATAGAGCAATCTGAGCTATCTAACATATCAATGTGCCTTCAGAGTATCAGGCCAAGGCGTAAATGACGCTGATCAGACACAGACTGCTGGCAGAGACAGCTGTGCTGGAGCTGGAGGTTCTACTGACAGTGGTGGTCTGTGGTGCAGTGGACGTTGGCACAGTGACGGTGCCGGGGTCGGCGGTGGCGCTGCTGCTGGCGCTGCTGCTGGTGCTGGTGTTGGAAGTCAGGGTGGTTGCAGTGTTTTTGATGTTGAAGGACCGTGACTCCGTGCCCCACTGTTTCAGTGTGAAGCCCATCTTCAGGTTATCTCCTGCAGGAAGAAATAATGTTGCATCTTAGCTTGATAATAAGTGTTTTTCTTGCATCTGACACTTTGCCGAAGTCAGTTTATGATGACAGAGACTACAGTTGTGTGGCAGTCGGGCAGTAATCTACTCAATATCAGCTTTATCTGAACTGCAATAAGTTTCAGCCAGTTAGGACCGATTTCAAAAGCAAGCATGGAGACGAACCAGTGGTGACAATGGACAAATCTGTAAAATTGGCCCAGCAGCTGTTGAACGGGATGGTGATGTTTCCTTGAAGTCCGTCTCTGGTATTTCCACTGGCGTCCTTCAGGCTGGCTGTAACAGTGAGGGTCGTCACTCCCACAGACACACAGTCACCCTGCAAACAACAACACAGGCCATTACAGATGGTAGATCCCATTGTTTGTCTGTTTCTTACCTTTCCCTAAAATTCCACGCCACTGTTTGTCTAAAATGGAATCTTGTTGGTCGTTATGTAGGTGTGATGTTATTTAAATATGTAATATTAATATCAGCTTGTGGAATCTTTAAATATGGTTCAATGAGAGAAATTGAGAAGTTTTCAACCACAAAATTATTCAAAAAGAAGTAAAGTATCTGATTCTGAGTGTGTTTTTACTTATGTGGTGACAAACAATAAAACAGCCCTGGAAGAAACCTTAGGCAACAACTTATAGAAGATCGACTGCTTCAGAGTAGAAAATCAGAACCATAAGACTGTTTTGTCTTCTACAAGTTATTATTCCAATAAACCAAAATTTAATTTTAAAAAGTGGATATACAACTTAAGTACTGTGTATCCATTCTTAATTTTGTCTTATTTTACTTTTTAAAAAAACACCACACTTAGTGTTTACATGATAGTTTGACAATAAAGATTGAGACAGAAAAAGTGGGGAACAAGCTGTAACTGTACATGTAGCTATGTGGAAATGGCGGCTGTGGATCAGTTGGTAGAGCAGTCGTCCATGAAGCTCAGAGTCAGTGGTTTGACTCCTGCTCCTCCTGGCGGCTACTTATTTGTAAGTTGCTTAGGATTAAAGTGTCTCCTAAATCGCTTTCTGTAATGTGCTTCAACTCTTAAGCTACTTTTTGTTGCTCATGTTTCTCCTCTTAATTTGAAATATCAGATTTAGCAGCTGTGCAGCTAAAATGATCTGGTTGGAGATGAGCTTCACCTGCTCGTCCACAGCCATCAGACTGGGCTGCTGGTACAGTGGACCCACAAACTCCCCGGATATCGGCTCCTTCATCAGCAGCAGCCTGGCCACGCTGGCCACGTAGCTCACCGTAGGTTGATCCCTCGACACTTCGGTTGTGGCCACCTGAAATTTGAAGCACAAAACTACCAGTGATGATGGATTCCAGTAAACGTGGTATTAGAGTTTTAATGTAATATTTACTAAGCAAATGTTCTGGCATTAGCTTCACCTGATTCCAGCTCGGGTCCGATGAGGAAGGAGGAGGTGGGATGATGCCCAACGAAGACACGTTGAAGCCAAGGGACTGGCTGAGGTTTCCGGTAAGTGCTGCCTGACCCAGATCATCAGCAATGTTCTTTAACAGTGTGAAGTCCTGCTCATCTGAGAAGGAAGAAAGTAGAAGGGGATGCTGAGTTTTATTGTAGGGTTGGATTGGAATTTACAGGCACGCATGACGCATGGAAACCGTAAAAAACAACACTTATGTCCACACTAACTGTTAGTGCTGTTGGTGGTCTGTTGAACTGGAGGTTTCTTGATCTCCACCTCCACCGACAGGCCTGTCGATCTCTTCCTGCGCCGTGCCCCACCATTCTCCCGGATGATCTTGCTGATCCGCATCATGCTTGGGGAAACTTTAAGGAAAGCTGCCAGGTTCATGATCAGGTTGTCTCCAAAGAACTGCTCCTCAGTCATACTGGGCAGCCCAAAGGCGATGATGAGAACTGGGGCAGTCCGGATCTCTACGGGCGTGGAGCCTCTCAGCAGTACCTTCAGCATCTTGTAGTCCTGGTCGAAGTAGTTGGTGCCCGCAGTGCCGTTCAGCTGAGGGATGTATTCACCTTGAAGGGATCACGTGAAGAAAAATGTGATTTCAGAAATGCAAAATGTAAAAAAACATTCTTGCACCCTCAGGTTCTTATGGTGAGGTAGTAAAAACTAAATTTAGTAACTCTAGATACTAACAGCTCCTTTAATAATTATGGGACATTTGCACTGAAGTGTCATATCATACCTTGTATGTGTATTGTGTATGTGATTCCGCACCATGTCCTGCTTATATCTATGTCTGCAATGATTTAGTCACGTTACCCATTTTCTGTGTTTACTACCTGTATAGATGGGCTTCTTTAGGATGTAGTCATTTTTCTTCGCGTTCCACTGAGCGTTAGCCGGAGCCACAAGCTGGTTGTCAATGTACACATCCAACCGCTGAGGCTTGGAGTAGAAGACTGAAACGATGACGCTCTGCAGAAATAATAAATAGATAAGTTCATAACTTTGGTAAAAGTGATATTCTGAGCAGGGCTCTAAAATCTGGGCACTGACCTCAGATGAATCAGCGTTGATCATCATGAGGCGAAGTTTCTGAGGGCTGACGCTGCTGAAGTACACGTCAAAGGCGTGACCAGTGGCTACGATGCTGTGGAAGAGAGACACTCTTCTGTGACAGGTGTAGCCCGAACACCAACCATGATCCTGAGGGCCTGGACAAGAACACACGCAATCATTTAGTTTTTTTAGATGGTTTGTAGAGAGACCATTAAGATTTTAGGGCCACTAGAGTTTTATTCAGATGAGAACTGTGGCATTACCGTTGATGAGATCCACGAAGCCGTCTCCAAGCACGGCGACGGGGGACAGACGCCTGGTCTCTGTATCGGCATCAAGACTCTCAATCACCAGCATCCTGTAGTTCAGCCCGAAACACTTGTAGCTCTGCCAGGAACTCATGTACACGCAGTCTTTCCTGATCACACCTGTGCACAAATGAAACAAATAACGTGTTCATTTTCTGATACTGTCAGCAGAAATGTCATGCAGGACAATAAAGGTAGATCCCAGATAAATCACCAGCCGTGACTGGCTACTGATCAAACGGCACATGAATAAGGGCAACGACAGTTATGAGCCTCACAACAGAAGGGTTCTATGGCACAAGTCACAGGAAATTGTAATGATGGCTATAGGAAGGAAATGTCACTCAGCCTCCAAAGCTGCAGACCAGTCCGTAATGCAATTTTTTTACGATGTACAAATAATTTCTATTCTATTTACAGTAGTACTAAGCTACTACTACTACTACAAGACTACTAAAAGAGTCCGAATCCCTTGGTGTAGGTACCTTTGTATGGAGCGATCTGGTTCACAGGGACGCGGCTGCCGTTGAGGGACGTGAGCATGACTTTGGGGATGCGGTAGTCACCCAGTCCCCTCCTTGGATCACCACCCCATTCGAACTCAGAATGAGGCACCACGGCTCCCACTGCGCCCAGAAACGACCCATCAGAGTCCTTCAGCAAAGTCTTCTTCTTGGCATCGCAGTCCATGTCCACACAGTCGGACGGGTTCACTTTACTGAAACATAAAAAACAAAACAATGTCCAACATCTACTTCAGCAGATAAAGTAGATGTAGATTTCAGTTTTGTCCACTGAAATCATTAAAGCAGCAACGATAAAGTTGGTAAATTGACAATTTAAAGCCCTAGTTACTGCTCTAGGATTCTCTGAAAACTATATTTCCCAATATATTAAACATAACCAGATGTCATCTCAGTTGTTATAGATAACATGTCATCATTTTATCACTGTCTCATGAACACTGCAACTGACTTACCCCAGATTAGACCTGTGCACAAAGACTTTAGCGTTTTCTGTGCTGTCAATCAACTGGATGCCCGACACATGCACAGGGTGCTGCAGGTCCTCGTTCTCTGGGTTGGTGAGGAACATGATATTTGTCTCGCTGGAGCAGACATTTCTGAAACCGACAAATTTTGTGTCTGGCGAGAGAAAAGAGGGAAAAAAAAGATTTGAAGAACAGGAAGGGAAGTAGCTGTTAGCTGCTTAATTGTAAATGTAACTGCTAAATAACTAATTGTAATTGTAAGTAATTACAGAATTCGGATTTTCCAAAAAATACTCAGAGACTAAACTTACCTGTGACGTTTATTAGTCCTTTGATGGAATTGTAGTTGTTGTTCAGATGATGGGCAGTTAGAGGAGCCTGGTTGTGTCCAGACTGAAAAGTTGGCCAGCAGATTCCAGATCTGCCACCTGTACAGAGTCAAAACAGAATCAATAGTTTAAATACCTTTTATCGAAAAATAAATAAATTACGATCAGAATGCAATGATTTGCAAATCTCATCCACCAATATTTTATTCACAACAGAATATAAACAAGATATCAGATGTCGAAACTGAGATATTTCACAATTTTATGGAAAAAATTGCTGATTCTGAATTTGATGGCAGCAACACATCTCATAAAACTTGGAACAGGGTGATGTTTACCATTGTCCCCCCCCCCCCAAATCCCCTCTTCTTTTAGCGAATGTCTGTAAATTCCTCTGTCTGGGAAGTGAGGAGACCATTTGCTGGAGTTTTAGGAGAGGAAAGTCGTCCCATTCTTGTCTGATGCAGGATTCTAGCTGCTCAACAGTTTTGGGCCTTTGTTGCCAGATTTTGTTTTCTATGATGCAACACGGCTTCTTGTTTCCATAACACAGCTTTAACTTGTAGGGTGAACTGTGTTCACGGACGGTGATTTCTGGAAGTGTTCCTGAGCCCATGCTGTGGTGTCCAGTTGTCCAGATCACGCTGGTTTTTAATGCAGTGCAGCCTAAGGGCCCAAACATCATGCACATCCAGTTTCGTCCTTCAACCTTGTCCCTTGCGCACAAAGATTCCTCCTGATTCTCTGAATCTTTTGATGATATTATATACTGTAGATGGTGGGATCTTCAAACTCTTTGCAGTTTTACGTTTAAGAACATTTTTCTGAAATTGTTCCACAATTATTAGATGAAGTTTGTCACAGATTGGTGAACCTCTGCCCATCTTGACCTGTTGCCAATTAACCTAATTAGTTGTCAAATGCTCCTCCATTTGTTTTTGATTTGGTGCAATTACTTTTCCAGCCTTTTGTTGCCCCGGTTCCAACTTTTATGAGGTGTGTTGCTGCCATCAAATTCAAAATGAGCTAATATTTTCCATGAAATGGTAAAATGTCTCAATGCATCTGATATATTGTTTATGTTCTATTGTGAATAAAATATGGCTTGCTGAGATTTGCAAATCTTTGCATGCTGTTTACACATTGTTGCAACTTTGGAATTGGGGTTGTATAGACACCAAGGAGATGATACTCTACCTTTGAGAGGTCTAGGGGCACGATGGCCAGCAGTGATGGCAATATTATAGTCGCTGGTGGACAAGGTGTCTGAACAGTTGAAGTTTGGGCTGCTGCCAACGATCAAGGCATTCTAGGAAAACATATGAACGAAATCTTCAGTAAAAAGGTCATAACTGAATGATTAAATAAAGATGAATCAGCGACACTTACTTGAATTTGTGCTGTTTTATCAGCGTATGCATGGAAGACAGAAGGAGGAGCAAAGATGAGAGGCATGATGCCCATCCCGTTGTCCACCAGGGTCACGTTGGAAACAATGACGTTCATCGCGGCCTGCGAGCAGGAGAGAACGAGTAAGAAGATGATGCTCTGTTGTCAATGTACAATAAAAACTTCAAATACTTCTGCTCAGTGTGAGCTTTGTTTTATGCTGTTTATATACATAGGAAGCAAGTTAAAATTCAGTGAAGTTGCCCTTTCAGTTTAGTTTTCCTACTTGGAAGTAGATGCCGTAGTCAAAGCTCTTCCAGACAAAGAAATCCTGGATGAGTGAGCAGCCAGGCAAACCATCATTATTGAGATACACTCCGAACAGGCCTCCGTGAGCCTCGTTGTTAATCCAGTTCTCACTGTCACTCCAATAGCCTGTACAGGCAAAAGTCATGGGAGAAAAACATATTTAAGGACCACGAACATCTAAGACTTCATGTAAAAAAACAAAACAAAACTGTGAAATATAAGTGAACATGATAATATCTACCACTTCTGACTAGCTTGGTGAAATCACTACGCTTTTCCTTTACCTGGGCAGGGTTCGCCATCGATGTGATAGCCCACTCTCTCATAACCGGCCACAATGTTATTCTGCAGCACAACATTTGTCCCTTTGTTGACCTGATGTTAGAGAAAAAAAATAGGACAGGTTATAAACACGGGATTACAAGTGTTTTGCTTGTATCTATGAGGAAACAGACCTCGATGGCAGCGTTCCAATCCAAGTTATTTGGCTCCTTTCTTCCCTGATATGATCCAGGCCATAATGTCATCATCACCAGGTTCCTCATCATCTTTATGTTGTTGCCCAAAATTTTGATCCCTGCAAAAACACATTGTATAGTTTGGGATAAAAATAAAGGAAAAGTAGTTCATTACTAAATTATCTTGACCGTGAGAGATGCTTTACCTAAAAAAATGTCTCCCTTTTAATAAGCAATAATGGACACAGTGTGGTGTTTACCTTCTCCCACGGTGTGGTGGACGATGTTATCATCGATCTTCAGTCCGTCTGTCCCAAAGACTCCAATGGCTGGAGAGAAGCCGTCATGAAAAGCACAGCCTTGAATGTACGAATCGTTCAAAACCTTTAAACACAGAATAAAATGATTCAATTTAATATTTTACACATTTAACAGATCTATGAAAATGTTTTTAAGAGTTTAAAAAGAATCTCTTTGTTGCAGTCAGGTATGGGAAAAGCAACTTTTCTAAAAGACTTTATTTGCTTTATGACATTGACTGTAATTAAAATATACATGACCCAAATAACATTTCGAGACCCATCTCATCTACATATTCCTGCAATATGTTGAATTTTAATACAGTAAGCCTCAACAAAAATCACACTTTATTTAATTTTAGTGTAATATTCCAAATGTATCATAATTTGTATTTTACTTTTTTTGTCTTTTTGGCTTATCCTGTGAGTTCAGGGTTGCCATCATTCAGGGTTACAGATCATTTTGTTTTCATGTCTTCATGTTGATTTGGAACAGATTTTTACGCCAGTTGCCCTTCCTGACGCATATACATGCATTTTTTGCAAAGTCTGTAATCTAAAGCAGCTTTTACAATGTTGGTGGATTGTTATACATGTAATCCAACAGTCTTTAGGTTTAAATTTGTATTTGTTTCTGCGTGTGTGTGTGTGTGTATGATCCTACATCTCCTAGGTCGAGGAAGGCCACAGAGTAGCGAGGGTCAGTGTAGTCGGTCCAGCCTTCCTGGCCCGACTGAATAAACTCCACGTTTCTGATCTGAGCTTTGCCTTTTGAAAGAAAATATGAAAATAGGATTTACTCTATCTTTACTGTATTGTGCATACAAACACTCAAGGAGTAAAACTATACACTGTACATGTTTGTGAACTTACCTTTGAAAGTATGATACTATCCAATTATAACTAACTTCTGACAGTAACACTGGGGTTAAACACCATTTTATGTCAGAAGTGTGTGTGTGTGTGTCTGGTGGAATATGATCAATGACTGTGATAGAAAATGCTGCAGTAGTAGGAGACACAAACACCTACTGTACTGAAACAGTTTTAAATATACAATCCAGTTATGATTTTACAGCTAACGTACTCAAAAAAAAACAAAAAACAAAACACAAAAAAAAGCTGTATTTTAAAACACTAAATATATTCCCATAGTACCTTTGTAGTTAATTCCATTCCAGTAGTAGGAACCGACCAATAGTCTTGGACCAAAGGACTCCTTCATCAAATCTGGATAATCCTGACCCATGATCTTGATGTTTCTGCTCAGGAGACCAACATCAGCAGCCAGAGTGTAGAAGAGAGATGTATTTGAGACCGAGTAAGTCTCACCTGGATGAAAAATAGCAAATATTTGAATTTAAATTACATTTTAAAACTCCCACTGAAAACAATTCACACTGTCTAAGGGTAATATACACATGCACAACAAAAAGCAAACACGAGATATTTGCAAATGGTGGACCGACCGATGTGAGTGTAGCTCAGGGGCTGGTCCAGGGTGAGGCTGCGTCCGTCTGCTGACACAGTGGTAATCTGACGCTTTTCTGTCTCCCATGCACTGTAGCTGGTGGTGGAGATGACGACTTGGTCTCCAACCTGTAAACACATCGGAATATGTCCGCAATTTTTCCTCGCAATTCATGTAATTGTAGTTGCTGAAGTGTTTTATTGTCTTTAAAGTCAATATTTAGTACAGACTTTACATTATAATTAATAACTTATTCAGGTTTTAATCTTTACATGAACTGAGAAATGGATCGAAAGCGAAAACAATAATTCACACCTCCCAGTCGACGGACTGCGCGAGGGTCAGGACGCTGGATCCAGCGTAAGCAGTGGCGGCAAGTTTGGTGAAGTAAATACTGTGAGGCTGTCCATACAACTCCAGTGAACCAAACACCCCTGTTGCATGGCATAGAAAACATTTTACAGGATTATTTTATAATTAGCCCTTTGTCACGACAAAAACAGTTCCTGCCATGTTTAAGTTACACATTGACAACAGAGAAGAAGCAGTTAAAACACAGAAGCTTTTAGAATTGGCTTCATTTGTGCAAATATGACACGAAACATTATCTGGTTTCCTAAAACTGATAGAGAACCCTAAGAAAAAAATTACCTTTCTTAAAAATGTGTGCGGCAAAAGTATTTAAAGCTCTAGAATTATTCATTTATTTAAAGGTTAAATGAATGTATGAGTCAGGCGTTTTAGTCAATGGGAGGACAATCACTGCTTTGTGTAAAGTAGAGGAATCAGAGTTTGATCTTGACAACACAGGTTTCTAGAGGGCGCCGTTGCTCCAATTAAGGAGATTTCTAAAGACTTTAGAATAAGAATTGTTGACCACTTGGCTGGTTTATTTGCCTTGCTCATGGGAATGACGGCAATGAAGGAAACCACCAACATTTGCTCACATTTGGGCATCGGCCTTCAGATCAGCTTAGCATGTGAAGCCTAAACTAAAACCATTATCTTACCCAGGACTTTGGATCCTTGGTTGGGTCCATTTGAAAGAGGCCATTCAGGAGTGAGATGGTTCCCTCTCAGTCTGATGTTCAGCTGACCTCTGAACGGCTGATCAATTGACCCTGCAATCAGCCGTCCAAGCTGAAAGAGCGTAAACACATGTGACTGAGGGCATAAACTGTGCCGCAAACGGAATTATTTCTTGAATTAGTTTGAAATTTGTTTTTCTTCAGCTGATTCAAAAACACTCTGTGGCTGCTGCTGAGACACAAAACACATTTCTCTTTATGTTCCCTATAGGTTCAATAACTGTTGTCATATGTAAGGCGACAAACTAACATTTATTTACATGAAAGTGTCACTTCCTATTAAGTTTATGTATTGTGTAAGAGTTAATTAAAAGTTGTCACAGATGCCACTTATTTTCCTCATATGTACCATTCAGGGCTGCAACTTAGTTATTTTCATTGCTTTTTATTTTACTGCTTATGATTTTGTCAATTAACTGTTGACAAAATCATAAGCTCTTATTCAAACTTCAACAAAATGTAAAATTATTGAGAAAAAATTACAATCATGATTTCTTGGAGCCTATAGGGGCGACTACACCAATTTTCAACTTGCTTTATATGGCTTTAGTTTAGAGTGTCGTGTACGTCAATGCTTTTAAACTTCCTAGTGACTTCCATATATTTAAATATTTCTCTGCTTTCTGGCTGAAAAAATCCTCCAGATGACATCACCCAGAGGAGTTTTTCATCATTAGGAGTTCAGATGATGTCATTTTGGGGAGCTCTGGAAAAGCATGTTGACCATGATTACAAACTCCATAGTGTGAGTAACAAGATGACATAATCTGAACTTAAGGTTCCTTTAAGTGATTATCGTCTAGAGATGTTTTTCATCTAGAAGTAGAGGGATACTTTGATTTAGGGAGTCAATAGGAAGTTTAACGGCATTTATGTACATGTACTACTCAAACTAGAACCACAAGAAGCAAGTTCAAAATCACTGAAGGCGTCGTTTGAATGATGTTTTTTCTCCGACAGTTCAAAACCTGATGATATAGATGTTCAATTAATTGTAAATACCAGATTAAATGCAAGTCCTCAAATTTGAAACCAGAGAATGGCTGTTTTTAAAATTAAAATCACAAATTAGTGTAATAAAGTTTTAGGTGAGTGAGATGAAACAGACTCTAAATTAAAGTAGTACGGTTGAAATAATCAAAATCACAGAGATCAGACTGACCTGGATGGAGATGTACACAGCATCTACTACCACAGTCCTGTACTGAGGCCCAACCTGTCTAGTGAACGAGTTGTTCATGGTGTCAGGGATGTCAAGAACTCCAAAGATGCTCAGCTTGTTGAGAGGAGGAGTGTCTACGTCCAAAATAACCCACGTCCCTGGGGTTTGATGAGGATATAAAAATCAGTCAATCTGACCACAACAGATATGTATGAGAAAACATAACAGCACCTACTTCTGTAGATATGTTTCTTATTTTAAGATATTACCTGATGGAATGACCACATCAGAGCCCTGTGTTGGTACTCTGAAGTTGTTTTCAGCCGAATGTTCCCAGAAAGTGGTGTTAGACCAGAATCTAATCAAAAACGGAGAGACTTTAGTGTTAGAAAGGCCAAACCATAGAGTATTTCAGGTTTGGACATTAAATAAGTTGTTTACTGGTCTTTAGCTCTGTAGCAGCAGCTCAGAGTGCAGTCACTGAAGCTCCCCTGTGCTGTAGAAGGTGCATGTTTGCGCTATTTGCAATTTTAGGTTAAATACTGCCAGAAGAACCAAGGTTGTTGGATACAGAGATTTTGATATAAAACAAAATGGTGCAAACTTGGTTCTAAAACTTACTGGGTTACTGCAAGCAACTGGGTGAGGACGACTATGTAAGTATAAAGTACTGCAGAGAAAATCTGCCGGACTGTTATTGGTATGGTCCACATGTTCTCAAATTAATGCTTTTATGGATGCAGTTTGCATGGGTTCCAGTGAGAATTTGGTTTCACAATCCCACAATCCAAAGACATGCAGTTAATTTGTGACTCAAACTGTGTCCATCATACCCTGTGACCAGTAACAAGATACGTTGTTTTAGATAATGAATGCAAAACATGTTGCATGTTAAAACATACACGATTTTATACATAGAAGTGATGGAAGGTGGCCCTGTGCCTGGAAGTCCTGGAAGTCCTGGAAGTAATGTTGAAGCTGGAAGTGATGTTGTAGCTGGAGTTGGCTGGATGCAAATTGGGTACCAGCATTTGTACGCCCAGAGGTAAATCCCAATGTCGATCATGGAGCGGTCAATGGTGTCACGACGCCTGCGCTGGTTCATGTTCCCAGACACTGAGGGAACAGAACAATGTGAAATTTATACTTTTCTCTTTTGGAACAATATTAACGTGGTAAATAATCAAAAGGACAAGCTAATCAATCCAGTTAATTATCATTACAAGGCACAAACTCATTTTCATATGTTTTGTTGTCAAAAAATAAAAGCTTATTGTCATTGAACTTCCAGGTTTGTTTAACAGTAACATTCATAAAAAATGATAATAATATGTCAGGTTTTACTAAGACTAATGTTAACTTTCAAAAATATTGAGTAACTATTTCCATTTTCCTGTCAACTGTACATATGTATTTCCACAACAGTCCTATGTAATTATTAATATTAATCTGCTGGTTTAGTGTGTAAAAAAATAATCACAGGTTCACACAAGCCACTGTGACATTTGGTTTCAACCAAACTGTGACAGTCCCAAACCCAAAGATATGCAATACCTGATATAGATTATGAGGAAAAATAGCAAATCATTCAAATTGAAAAGCTGAAAAAAGTGAATATTTCACATTTTTGCTTAATTAAGTATTGAAAAAGGCAATGTCACCAATATTCAGCTGTCTCTTTGTGGATTTAGTTCAGGGTGTTAAAGTACATTAATGCTTTTAAACTTCCCTCTAACTTCCCTATATTAAAATATTTCTCTGCTTCTAGCTGAAAGTTTTTCATCATTACGAGTTCAGATGATGTCATCTGGGGGAGCTCTGGAAAAGCAGGTTTACCATGATCACAAACTCTATAGTGTTAGCAACAAGATGACAAAATCTGAACTGAAGCTTCCTCCAAGTGATGTCATCTGGAGTCATTTTTCAGCCGGAAGTAGAGAGATATTTTGACACAGGGAAGTAAGTGGGAAGTGTAACACTATGTATGTACCTCTACTAGTCAAACTAGAACCAAAAGAAGAAAGTTAAAATCAATGAAGGGGTCAATTCAACTTCTTCTTCTTTTCCTTTCGGCTGCTCCCTTTCAGGGGTCGCCACAGCGAATCATGTGCCTCCATCTAACTCTATCCTCTGCATCCTCTTCACTCACACCAACTAACTTCATGTCCTCCCTCACTACATCCATAAATCTCCTCTTTGGTCTTCCTCTAGACCTCCTGCCTGGCAGCTCCAACCTCAGCATCCTTCTACCGATATATTCACAGTTTCTCCTCTGAACATGTCCAAACCACCTCAATCTGGCCTCTCTGACTTTATCTCCAAAACATCTAACATGAGCTGTCCCTCTGATGTACTTATTCCTGATCCTGTCCATCCTCGTCACTCCCAAAGAGAACCTCAACATCTTAAGCTCTGCTACCTCCAGCTCTGCCTCTTGTCTTTTCTTCAGTGCCACTGTCTCTAAGCCGAACAACATTGCTGGTCTCACCACCGTCTTGAACACCTTTCCTTTCATTCTCGCTGATACTCTTTTATCACACAACACACCTGACACTTTTCTCCACCCGTTCCAACCTGCCTGCACTCGCCTCTTCACCTCTTTTCCACACTCTCCGTTGCTCTGAACCGTTGACCCTAAGTACTTAAAGTCCTGCACCTTCTTCACCTCTGCTCCCTGTAACCTCACCATTCCACCTGGGTCCCTCTCATTGACACACATGTATTCTGTCTTGCTGCGGCTAAGCTTCATTCCTCTGTTTTCCAGAGCAGACCTCCACCTCTCTAGATTTTCCTCCACCTGCTCCCTGCTCTCACTACAAATAACAATGTCATCTGCAAACATCATAGTCCAGGGAGATTCTTGTCTAACCTCATCTGTCAGTCTGTCCATCACCAGAGCAAACAAGAAGGGGCTCAAAGCCGATCCTTGATGCAGACCCACCTCCACCTTGAACTCCTCTGTCACACCTACAGCACCTCACCACTGTCTTACAGCTCTCATACATGTCCTGCACCACTCTAACATACTTCTCTGCCACTCCAGACGTCCTCATACAATACCACAGCTCCTCTCTCGGCACCCTGTCATACGCTTTTTCTAAATCTACGAAGACACAATGCAACTCCCCATGACCCTCTCTGTACTTCTCCATCAGCATCCTCAAAGCAAATACTGCATCTGTTGTACTCTTTCTAGGCATGAAACCATATTGCTGCTCACAAATGTTCACCTCTGCCCTTAGCCGAGCTTCCACTACTCTTTCCCACAACTTCATTGTGTGACTCATCAGCTTTATTCCTCTGTAGTTGCCACAGCTCTGCACATCTCCCTTGTTCTTAAAAATTGGTACCAGTACACTTTTCCTCCAGTCCTCTGGCATCCTCTCACTCTCCAAGATCTTGTTAAACAAACTAGTCAAAAACTCTACTGCCACCTCTCCTAGACACTTCCATACCTCCACAGGTATGTCATCAGGACCAACTGCCTTTCTGCTCTTCATCCTCTTCAATGTCCTCCTCACTTCACTCTTACTAATCTTTGCTACTTCCTGCTCCACACCAGTCACCTCTTCTACTCTTCGTTCCCTTTCATTTTCCTCGTTCATCAACTCTTCAAAGTACTCCTACCATCTTCCCATCACACTCCTGGCACCTGTCAATACATTTCCATCCTTATCTTTAATCACACTAACCTGCTGCACATCCTTTCCATCTCTATCTCTTTGTCTGGCCAACCTGTACAAATCCACCTCTCCCTCTTTAGTGTCCAACCTAGCATACAAGTCCTCATATGCTCTTTGTTTGGCCTTTGCCACCTCTATCTTCACCTTACGCTGTATCTCCCTGTACTCCTGTCTACTCTCTTCAGTCCTCTCAGTGTCCCACTTCTTCTTAGCTAACCTCTTTCTCTGTATACACTCCTGAACTTCCTCGTTCCACCACCAAGTCTCCTTGTCCGCTTTCCTCTTTCCAGATGACACACCGAGTACCCTCCTACCTGTCTCCCTGATCAAATTAGCTGTAGTAGTCCAGTCATCTGGAAGCACCTCCAAACCACCCAGAGTCTGTCTCAGCTCCTCCCTGAAAACTAAACGACATTCTTCCTTTTTCAACTTCCACCACTTCGTCCTCTGCTCTGCCTTAGTCCTCCTTATCTTCCTCACCACCAGCATCATTTTACACACCACCATCCTGTGTTGTCTGGCTACACTCTCCCCTACCAATGCTTTACAGTCACTGATCTCTTTCAGATTACAACGTCTACACAAGATGTAGTCTACCTGAGTGCTTCTCCCTCCGCTCTTGTACGTCACCCTATGTTCCTGCCTCTTCTGAAAGAAAGTGTTTACTACAGCCATTTCCATCCTCTTTGCAAAGTCAACCACCATCTGACCTTCTGCGTTCCTGTCCTTAACACCAAACCTGCCCATAACAGTCTCATCACCTCTGTTCCCTTCACCTACATGCCCATTGAAATCTGCACCAATGACAACTCTCTCACCTCTGGGGATGCTCTGCATCACTTCATCTAACTCACTCCAGAATTTCTCCTTCTCTTCTAACTCACATCCTACCTGTGGGGCATAACCACTCACAACATTGAACATCACCCCTTCAACTTCCAGCTTCAGACTCATCAACCTGTCTGATACTCTTTTCACCTCTAGAACATTCCTCACAAAATCCTCTTTCAATATAACTCCTACTCCATTTCTCTTCCTATCTGACCCATGGTAAAACAACTTGAACCCTGCTCCTAAGCTTCTAGCCTTGCTACCTTTCCACCTGGTCTCCTGGACACACAGTATGTCCACCTTCCTTCTCTGCATCATGTCGATCAACTCCCTAGCCTTCCCTGTCATAGTACCAACATTCAAAGTCCCTACTGTCAGTCCTACATTCTTCCTCTTCTCTCTCTGCCTACGAACACACCTTCCTCCTCTTCTTCTTCGTCTTCGACCAACAGTAGTCCAATTTCCACCGGTACCCTGTAGGCCAACAGCACCGGTGGCGGTCGTTGTTAACCCGGGCCCCGACCGATCCGGTATGGAAGTCTTTGCCACGATTCGCATGTTTGATTTGGCATGTGTTTTACGTCGGATGCCCTTCCTGCCACAACCCTCTGCATTTATCCAGACTTGGGACTGGCACAAGAAGACACTGGCTTGTGCCCCCTTGCGGTTGCATTGAAGGGGTCAATTCAACTGTTATTGAAATTAGTATTATTATCTGGAGTGTTTTATAAAAATGGCTCTAACCGATGTAGTAGAGGTTGTTGGAGCTGTTATTGAAGTACCAGTCTCCGTTGTTACTGGTGAAGTTCAGTGGTGTTGATGATCCGTCCCTGTAGTCAATAACATGAACCCTGTCTAGACTCTGAGTGAAGTTGTGGTTGACGATGACATATTGATTTGACTGTTTAAGAGAAAACAGAGAATAACTGTAACTAGGAAGAAAGGCTCAGTACCTTCAAACGATGTACCTCCATTACAGTAATGAGAAGGTTCTAAATTCACCTTGAAGCCGTAGAATTTTGCACTATAACTGATGTCAGTGACGTGGTCCGCTTTGTCAAAGTACCAGTTGTAGATTTGTTGTGAAGGCAGCAGGGCCATCCAGCCAAAGGGATGAGTCAGTCTTCTCGCCAGATAGGGGACCACGCTGGTGCCTGTGACCGTGAGTTTAAATACACACTATCAGTGCTGAAGAACCAGACAGGTTACATTACATTACATTACAGCAATTGTTTTAATTTGTAAAAAAATCTTTGTTCAACAATAACATCTCCTATACAGACATTTTATTCCAACTGATACTTTATTTATATTCATTATCTTTTTATACACTAGCCTCCATGTGCCCATAGGAGGTAAATCAGGTATATATGAAACGATTCATTTTACAAAAAAGCAAACATCACACAAGTCAAATAACTTTTCTTCTCTGTCACCCCTTTTTCTTCTCTACTGTTCAAGTGGTATTTGTTAGGTTTTCTACAATTATGTATGCTAAACACTGAATATATAATCTACCATATTAAAATCTGTCATAAATTTTATTGAAATTTAAAACAACAGAGGCTCGACAGTCTTTATTGATGCTATATAGCAGCCATGACCGATTGTTAGTGTTTTTTATCATTTGTCATCACTTAATATTGTGCATGTTTTGACTGAATGTATATTCTTTGTTTTATGTTTGGTGATTAGGTTTGTTACTGCATGCCTATGCTGTTTATGACAGAATAAAACACAGCCAATGGCCCTTCCTTCTAAAATACCTCAAATCTACTGTAATACCCACTAATCACCAGCAGAGGCCAATAAAAGGTTAAAGATACTGTAACAAAGTCATTGCTATTTTCACGGCAAACTGTGTGTTTTATTACCAAACGAGTTGGTTAACATGACATCCTTCCCATGCAGAGTGTACGGTGAGGGATTGTTGAATGCCAGACGATGAAAGGTGACGTTGTGGTTGCACACAGCGCCGGGGAAACCCACGCTCCACTCAGCACTCTGTGAACAGCGAGCGGGGTCCAGCAAGGGGCTCACAGGCACCACTTTGTGGTCGATATTTCCTGAAAACAAACAGAGTACCGTCGAGAGCAGGAATGGAGGATAAGCTCACTTACAGTAGGCTGCATTATCCTTAAGAAATGTTTTATGACTAGGTCTGTAATGGCTTCGCTGGTTGCTCAATATACTGTATGCAGAGGTGGCAGAAGTAAACAAATTCAAAACTCAAGTAAATGGATTCCAAGCATGGCAGTAATTTCTCTGGGCATCAATCGGACCAAGCTACTGATGAAACAAAGTCATAGTGGTCTTTGATGCATAAGTCACATCTTCCACATGTGCCTCATTACTTACGTTTCTGCAGAAATATAAAATGGTAATACCTGGTAGTTTAAGTTGCAGATTTGAGGAGAGAAAAATTTTACAATCCTGATCCAATTTCTGAAAGTGTTATTTAAAAAAAAATCATTCATAAAATTTCAGTTTTTAAGACATTTACCTTTAAGTCAAGTAGCGTGTGCAAAAGTGTTAAGGATTAACATATTTTGCATTTATGTTATAAACTGCAAACAAAAATATGGAAAAGAAAACTTTGCAGTAATTCAGATCAAACGAGGTTAAAGATCTGTTACTTGGGCATTTGGTGTAACAAATATCGCCAACGATAAAATGCAAAGATACAAACCAAAAGCAACTTGACTATTGATAACTTGACAGGTACTGTGTGTAGATTTAAAGCCTGATAAAACCTATTGGAAACGCATATATAGGCCCCATTATTATACAAAATTTAGAACTCTAATGCTATTGAGCAAAACACTGATGATCCTCACAATGTACTGTCCCTGAACACCACACAGCACATGCAGTGGCAGAGCAAATAGATACAGTACATTACATTATACATTCTAAAGATAAAGTGTCAGGGAGCAGCTATCAATATGAGAGAGATGCCGCATGTTGGGTTGACTTTTGTTCCCCTACCAAGATGCGTTTTGTACTTACATTAACCTGAAGCTGACCTTTTCCTGAAACTAACCCCCTACACGAAGTTAATGTGAAAGGAAATATGTTGATGCTGATTTGTTTTTTCAAGAGGAACTAACTAGCTGAGAGACACAGATATGTTAGGTGGGTCAGAAAGTATTGACTAATACATTGTTCCTCTCGTTTTTTCGCATAAGTCTACAGCCTGAGTACCTGTAAGTGAGCCATCATTGTCCACCAGCTGCACCTCGTGCTCCCACCTGAAGCCGGCTTTGTTGGGTGAGTTGAAGAACCGGATGCCACCAAACCTGGCAGACCAGCCACCGCACCGATCGACACACACACCATTGATTGAGGTTACACCGATAGCTGCACATGACCTGCGGTCAAAGTTGAGGAACTTGGTGTTAAGGACACTCATGCCATCATCAAATGGCAGGATGACACCTCGGTAGGTGCAGAAGTTGCCTCCCAGGCCAAGCTCGTCCACGTGGCCCACGATGGTGCTGTTGGACACCGCAGCACCTCCCTTTTCCCCGAAGTCAGTCACGGCCCACTGCATGATGCGCTTGGCTTCAATCCCAGCTTTCTCATTGTTGACCATGACGAAGTTGTTAAACTGCACGGCACCCACGTTGACCCATTCGGCACCCTTCTCACAGTTCCAGGTGGTGAGGGACCGGAAGACAGCGGGCTGGGGAATTTGGTAGTAGCAGCTTCCATCCCTCATTGGGTAAAACTCCTGGAAGATCCAAAGGCCGAACCTCCCCAGAGAGTGCACAGTGTTGTTGTAAAACTCACCCAAGGGAATTCTCTTCGGACAAATGTTTTGAATGTAGGACAGGCCATCAGGGAAGTCCTGCATGTGGTACCAGAAGCCAAAGTGGGTGCCCCCGGCGGCGGCATTGTGGCGGACGATGTTGTCGGGATTGCTGATCCAGTAAGCAGCAGGAGTGACATCGTCGTTCAGCAGGCTGGTGCTTTGTTTCACAAACACAGCCAGATTGTACTGCAGGATGTTCTTCGTCTCAATGCCGTCCTCAATGAAAAAGGCCGCACCCATGATGTCGTAGATGACGTTGTGCTCCACCAGCAGCCGGTGGGTGTTGTGGATGGTTATAGCTCTGTTGTAGGTCTGATGGATCGCACAGCCCCTCACATACGACTTGTAGTTGATGTCTCCCATCAGATGCCAGTGGATGGGATAACGTCCCAGCCTGAAAGCCTGTCCTGCATGGAAGACCTGGGGCACAAAAGCGTAAAGATTTTAACTCAGAAAAGGTCCTTTGGTTTTTCTGCCATGACAAAATAAACACCAGAGCAAGGTGATGCTTGATGCTTTCTATACAGTAGTTGTCATTTCATTTTTTTATTGTGTGCACCTGTCAATAAGACTTTATGCAGTGCAAGAACTTTTTTTTTTTCTGTTTTTTTTTTTTTTTAAGAAATCTTAAAATGTAACCTCAACATATTCCAGTCGGCCAACTGCAAGATTCTGATTCTGCACTGGTGCGTGGAACATGATGCAGCCTCCAAACTGATCGCTGCCCACCTCCTCGCCAAACCTTCCTTGGAAACATGTTTGGGTTGCAAATTCACCTGCAGCACCCAGAACATAAAGATTTCTATCGCACATAATGTTGCTATTGTTCTCTCAAAACCAGTACAATAATGTAATGGGAACATTACAGTGTTAACCTAAAGACTCCAGGTTTAGGGAGGAAAGAAAGGCAAGGTTTTATGTTGTATGTTTAACTGATGGCTCTACAAATTGTACTTGATATTTTTATTCATTGAAGAATTTAGTCTAAAATTAATTCAGAAAAACACCCAACACAGTACCTGTGTTAAATCCATCGGGACAGGCTTGGATCTGCTCACTCCACTCTACATTTTCAGAGCCTCGTACCACTATGTTCCTGGTGAGGAGACCCACCTCTGCTCGGCCCTCAAACACTGTACCATCCGGCAGTGTGACGGCCACCCCGAGGTGAGTGTAATTCAGCGGCTGCGTCAGGTTGAGCGTCTTCCCATTATCTGACACACCGGCAATAATCCTCACTTCATTCTCTGCCTGACTGTGCCTGGACAAGCAACAATTGGGATAACCTAATACTGAAGCTCTGAAAATATGTTTTTTTTTACATTAATTATGTAATCATTTATATTTATTGGTGAGTAAATCGACTGCATTGGTATTCTACTATAAAAATGCAAATGGGTGTTCAATCAGTGTTATTTCTTTCCACATTTTCCTTCAGTTATGACTTGCATGAGTTCCAATCTCTACCTGTGGCCAGTGGAGGCGATGACAATCTCGTCTCCAACTTTCCACGTCACAGCCTTCATCAGGGTCAGTGTGATGGAGCCAGATGTCGCTGTCTGGGCCAAGTGGGTCCAGGTGACAGGAACTGGAATACCTGGAGAAGCAAGTTGTGAGTAATGACCTGCATCTCAGTGGTCAGGTGAATAAGAAAGTTTGTGTCAAGGGGAAAAATGTCAATTCAACTCTTCACAGGATGTATGTCAAGTTGGTGTGGCATGATTCAGTTTTACATATGAATCTACCAAATATCTGGTTTGTCTATAACCATAGTTGTGTGTTTCTAACCGTGCAAGTCCAGCACTCCCTCTCTGACAGCCAGCGTCTTGGAACCGTAAATAGGAAGTTCAGGTGAGCGAAGGTGACCGTGAAGTGTGATGATGGCCTTGTGCTGAAATGGTGCCCCCTCCTGGCCAATCTGGAGCCTCCCGCCGTCTGTGATCAGGATGTTTTCCGCCTGCAGCTCAATGTCGGCTTCATCAAACACCAAAGTGCCTCCTGAGCACAAAGAAACACCAGATTAAATTAATACTGTGTTGTTAAGGAGACATGTGCTGTGTGTGAGCTCTTTAGGCTTGAAAAGTTTGAATTTCTTGAATATGATACACTGTTCACACATCATGCTGGAACCAGTTAGTAAATTCTTTTGTCTTCTCTGATGCCCCAACAAACTATGTAATGAAACAAATTTAAAAAAACGTATAGATAAATACAGAAAGATAGTACGTGTAAAAAAAGAAATCATTTTTGTACCTTGAATAAGGAGCATTTTGAGCACAGGGGTGCTTGTGTCCAGCAGGATGCTCTGGCCTTTCGTAATGATGACGAACATTCCTGTCTCAGGCGGAGACAGACCGCCCCATGTGAACCTGGACGACCACACATCAACGTAGAAGAAATCTGCATTGTCCTAAAGAAAGAAACAGATGCCGCATTAAGACAAGCACGGACACAAAACATGTGATATCCACCTGACAGGACATGACCCAGTTATGTCAGTAAGGTCAAAGACCGCTCTCTCTCACCATCTTGGCGATGCCTTGGTTTCCGATGCTGACCATGACTTTGGTTTGCTGAGACTGCTCCTGAGCATTGGTCACACAGATGATTTGAGTGTTGTTGGCCCACTGGACGTCACACACAGACCCTGCGATGGTCACATTGACTTCATTCACATTTGTGCTGAAAGGTAAACGTGATGGGATTAAATAAGGTCCAAGAATTAAAATGAGAATACTGTGAGCGATTTATTAGTTTGTGTGTCAACCCAAAGATAAACAAGATGTATTAAATAAAATGTTATGTTATAGATTGTATTGGGAATTCATACTATCTATGAATATATTATATATTGTACATTTTTATAGTACAAACTATTGTAACATACTATATGTAACAATATACTTGATTACTATAAGGCACCAAAACAAATTTTCCTTTTCCTTTACTGCACCTAAAACCGGAGCCTGTGATCGTGAGCCGGGTGCCTCCAGCTGTGCCTCCTCTTTGTGGAGAGATGTCAGTGATCACTGGAGTCAGCTGAGACTTGTAGGTGAAGCCATTTGATATGTTGACAGCATCCAGCTGGTTAACGACGGCTACCACACAGCTCACCTCTGCCTGAGACCCTGAGAACGGACAGGACACCCGCACGCGACCACACTTAGAATTAACATGCATATACAGAGATAAAACCAAGCTACAGATTTGTCATAACAGGATGTTGACACATGCCTGACATGTTCTGCTAAACCGAAATTATGACAACATTCTTACAACTCTGTCTCAGTTAGAGCAGAACTGAGTTTGTCATAATACAACTAAAATCTCATAAACTATCAGAAATATGCTCTTTCTGAATCAAAGCTTAACACTTAAACAAGTAAAAAAAAAAGTGACGTGCATTACATTTGTTGTGACAAATGAGGAGCACCTTCATTCAGAAACATCAAATCTGTTTTTACTTGTACTGCTGTTTTCTAAAGTAAAAAATAACTTTGAACCTCTGCCTTAAATCATGTTTACTTTCTTTTGTATGGATCTAAGACAGAATGAAGGGTGCAGTACCGAAATGTTACGGCTCATGTTTTTTATCTTGTGTCTTTTTACATAAATGAACAACATAAATTGTATGAAGCCTGAAAGCAAAAAGCACTTTCTGAACCGCTTGCGGTTTATTAATTGCTGTGAACACATGGTTATAGACAACTCTGAACATTTTCATCAATCAAATATTTCCTTCTCTTGATTTTTGCATTAAGACATTAGGGAGATGCTGTTTAGACAGATTTTAATATGTAAACCAACCTGACACTAGAACATAGTAGTTGCAAAGATCTGATAGTGAGGATTTATGTCTCTGTTCATGTCATTCAAATATATGTAAACTAAAAAAAAGAGGTAATGAAACTGAGGGCAATAAAAACTTTCAACCATGAAATGTAAAAACCTATCATTTAAAATTTGTGTGTTTGATCAGCAGAGTCAAATGTTTGATTTGTATTAAGAGTTTTTGAAAAAGTGTATTCAGGACTGTCTGGAAAGCAGCAGTGAAAAGCAGTAGTTCTACTGATTAAACAGAAGTAAATTAAATGTACCATTGTTGAGTGGCGATTTGCAGTACAGAAAGGTCGATGTTGATACGTCTCTGGAAACAACACACTCTTTTCCGCAGATCACCACCGTGGAGTTTTGTGGGTCGAACCCAGAACCCTGCACAGACAGCAGAGCTCCACCACCAAAACTGCCTGAATAACAGATGAGGAAGTACGAACAGATTCAAAATACTAAAAAAAAAAAAGAAACTACAAGCTTTTCGGCTATAATTAAAAATAGAAATTTTACTGGAGAAAACTCCTTGCTTTGGAACAATATGGCACTGTACTTGTTCTATATGGAAATTTGTACAATGTAGGTAAACTGTTGTTTTTTCTTTTTTTATACAATATTAAAAAAAACTTTTTTTCCCCTCTTTCAATTGTTTAACTTTGTATTTATTGTCTTTGCTTGTTGTTTTTAGTGTATGTAACCTGGATGTAGTATTATAAAGATGAGTGATTTATATTGTTTTTATTGTCTTGCATGCTCTAAAATAGTATTTGGGATTAAATACATTACAAAGACAGAACTAAATCAAAAGATAATTTGGACCTTAAAATGTCACATGGATATAAAGAAAAATTCAAAAACTAGTCCCACTAACCAATTTAACATTTACAGAACTGAATGTGAAATACAGCAAACTTTATACAGTTAACTAAGTTTTTGTTATGTTTTTTTATTTCAAAATGTATTTTTTTCATGTAGCTACTGGGGTGAAAATGTAACCTTAATTGCTTCAGCAGTGCCAACATGTTGCCTGTAACATTTAATGTATTTATTTAATGTAACCCTACAAAAAATTATAAATCCAACTAAAGAAATCAACATTAAATTCTGCCTTACCTTCACTGGGCTGCACTCCGCTCAGAGTCAGCTCATATGTGAACATTGCAGATGACTGGGTGTCACCTTTGACATGGTGATGCACCACAACTGGGTAGGCCCCCCCCGGGCTGTCTCCTGCAGTGCACTGAATCTGTGTGTCGGAGACTGTGGACACATTGCACGGGACATCGTTTATAGTGACAGAGACGAACTGGGAGTCGTTGCCAAATCCTGAACCCGTCAGTGTGATGACCGAACCACTCGGCCCTGTGGAAAATAGACAGAAAGGAGAAATGAGAGAAAGCTTACACAGCACTGGGTCATGAGACTAAATTCCAGCCATGCTATACGCTTTTCTCTGCCTGGTCTTTAAACAAATTGGCTTATTTTGACTTCGAAGGAGAGTGATGTGTAACAGCTTTTTTAGCACACTAATGTTTTGTTTTGGATTGAAAATATTATATATTAAGACTGACAGAAAAAAATTGATTAAGTTACTCAAGCTAGTGACTCAATATCAATTCACTCTCTCTGTAATGCTGTTGTTCTATCAGCTATGCTCTGCACAGTTCATCAGGTAATAGTTATTACTAAAAGACAATAAAAAAAATTGCTACAAAATGTAGCATGTTGTCATACATGATAGTATGACAACACGATACTGAGACTCTTAATTACCAGTGGTGGGGCTGATGAAGCTGATGATGGGAGTGTGGACTACAGAGTAAGTGAAGTTGAGAGGAGGATACTGCACAGAGAAAACCTGTATGTTGACAGTCACCAGCCCTTCGCTGTAAGGAGGCGTCAGGCAGCGCAGCAGTCTTGACGTCACGTCCTGAATCTTGCAGAGGTGGCCACCAACCATCACGCTGGTATTCCCTGGAGCGAAGCCGTTTCCTGTGAAAACAAGCAGGGTTCCTCCTGCCAGGCTGCCCACAGTGGGGTTCAGAACAGCTTCAGCCAGGCTGTTCAGGGTGAGTTCACCAGAAGCGCGACCTTTACTCCTAACAATCACTTGGACTCGGTGGTCGCCTGCAGGCAGAGCCCCAACTCTTACAGAAATATTGCCGTCAGTCACAGCAATGACTTCTTGCTCAAAGCTGCTGGAAAAAACTGCCACATCATCCACACGGCTGCCAAACCCTGAGCCAGAGATGGTGACTGTGGTCACATCATTAATGCTGTTGGGGGAAATGCTGGTTACAGTGGGTGTGACAGAGGATGAGTACACAAAGGAGCAGACTGAACTACAAGAGCTTTGGACAGTGCCCCTTTGGAAGACAACATTTCCAATTTGTGGCAAAGAAGGGGAGGTGTCACAGATGATGGTAGTGTAATTGATTGACACGATGGTGCAGGGCGAGCCGCCTACAAACACTTGTCCCTCACAGAAACCAGAGCCCTGAATGACAAGCCTGGTGTAGCCAGTGGGGCTGCCGACGGGAGGGGAGACCGAGTCGACCACAGGCAGAACAACAAAACGCCGGTCGAGCTCCTTTAACACGGCGATGTTGGCGTTGCCCAGGTTGTTGACCCTGACGGCTACAGGGAGAGCGACAGCCATGGAAAGTTGGCTGTTGGGGTTGAGCTGGCAGTAGATCTCAGAGTCAGTGCTATTGATCACCTGACAGGGTTGACCTCCTACTGTCACCTGCAGGACACAGAGGAGAACAGTGTGAGAACAAGCTTTCACTGCTATCACTTTACTTTAACTGAAGACTCTTTATTTTATACAGTATTAAGCCTTTTTAAATGTAAAAAAAAGAAAAACCTGGATAGAAGATAGTGTATAGTTCTCGTTTACCAACCAAACAGAAAATCCACACTTTAATACGTTTTAAAATCTAAATCCATAGGAAACACTTCACTTCATTAGCACAGGTGATGTTGCTGAGTTTTTCGCCCTGGATGAGGATCACTTGGTGGTACGAGCCCTGGTTGGGAGAGACGGAGCTGACTGTAGGTGTAGAGCAAGCTGTGAAGAAAATACTGTCTACAGTCTCAGTGAACTGACACTGTGGAGAAGCAACACACTGAGTGGCAGCTCCGGCAATGTGACGCGAACCTGAAGGGGAGAAGTTTGAGCCATGGATCATTAAGTAGCGTGATGTTATTTTCTATGCACATACATTGAACCTTGTGATGTCTCTACACGTACCTCCTGCCACGTACATGGCCTCCATGCCTCCCACTCTGACGGACACCTTGATGTTCTTGTCCTCCCGAGGCTCGACTTTAACGACTCCTTGCAGCAGCCTGAATTGGGCATCATCTACATAGCCACTGCTGTAGTAATACACACCAGGCACAGTGAAACGGTATCTAAAAAAGCCTGGGGGGGTGGGGTGGAGGGGTTAGAGAGAGGGAGAGTATGTTGTGATGTTGCACATCAGCAGCTGAGGCGTCACATGATGTTTACAACAACTATAAGGAGAAGATCCAACTAGCTTGGTTCTGGGGTTAATAGATGTTTCTTACTCTCATGGTTATTAAGAAAAAAACTACCCAACACACCAACATCAAAGACGAACATAGAGACAAAATCAAGACAACTTGTGCTTCAAATGTAGCTTCACCGTTTATGTTGTGTTCTTAATTCATGCGTAACTAGGAACAGGATTTTCACACATTTGTCATTTTAATGCTGTTTGCATTTGTTTTTATGGGCACTCATTTGAAATGGCCTTCTTTGACTGTAACAGCTTAGAAAAAATATTATCACAATATATTTTCATCTGATCAAATACAGGAAAACTGCCTGGGGCCAAATACCAAAAATCTAAAATTGGTAACAGAGCAGTACAATTGTTTTTTGTTCTTTTAACTTGAGAACAATGGCAGAAAGTATGTTTTGGCACTAAATTCCCTGTGATCTCCCCAGTGACTCGGTATTCTACCTCTGCTTGTCTTGGTCTCTCCGCTGGTGAAAGGTCCCCCTTCATAGGTGGTGCCACTTGGGCTGGAAACACTAAAGACCTTGTATCTGACTCTCTGGTAGGGTGGTGCCTCCCACTGCCACATCACCGTGTCGCCGACAAGCACCGTGAGTGAGGCAGGACTCCACGCATATCCCTCTCCGAAAGCTGGAACACACAGGTGGCCGCAGAAACTTAAGGTTAGACTTAAATGTCTGCAGCAGTTTACACGTTGTACGAGAAGCATTAAGTTAGGTTAGGCAACATGCAATTTAATGAACATTTATTAAAATTAAATTATCTATACTGCTTAATAACAAAACACGACATCAGGTATCAACAGGTTTGTTTTAAGTCTTTCTTTGAAACTTTATGATTTTATCTGCAACATTTCTCTGGAAATTAATCCTTGTTTCTGTTGTAGTTGATTTCAGTCTGATTTAGCGTGACTCCTGAACAATGGACTGAAATGTAAACCTACTGTAGTCAAACCCCTGGTTGGTGACAGTGTAGGTTTTCTCCTCTGAATGCAAAACACACTGCAGTTCGTTTTCTGAGGCAGCTTCCACTTCACAGTCAGCAGATCCTGTCACAACACAAATCCACAGAAAATGTCTCATACGTGAAGACAATGTTAACAGATGATAAATCACTGCTGTATCATATTTGAGTGTAGTTACATCACATCTCAGCCTTAAATTTACATTCAGTTTCCAACACAACATTGATTGTTGGGGTATAAACTTCACAGTGACAAGTCTGTTTTAAATAGCTGAGCATTGGGCTGGTTACCAGCAGAAACTTTGATGTCAGACATGTTGTTGCTGAAACCAAAGCCAGAGACAGTCAGCCTGGTCCCTCCCATTAAAGAGCCAACTTGTGGGGAGATGCTGTAGATTTCCAGGATGTATTGAATGGTGGCATTTACACCGTCGCTATGAAAGAAAAATTAGAAAGAGTCAAATTAGTCCCAGTTTGTTTAGTTTGTGTAATCAGTGGTCACATTTCAAATTTACCAATCATTTAATATGACACACTACTGCACTACAAAACAATATACAATATATTGTTAGAGCATTCAGAATGTGACATTTGCATCAATTTTTTTTTTATGCACCATATTGTGAGGTGTGTGTGTGTGTGTGTGTTTTGGTGTCTACATTTGCTTGAGTGTCATTTTTGAAATGAAAGCAAAACTCAGATTTGGGTCCAAATCTTTAAACGAGGAATTGTCTTTCAACAAACTGTAGCTGTACCTTGTTTGGGGGTAGCCGCTGTTTCCAACTTGTACATTCACGTTGTACAGGCCAGGCGGCAGAACAGGGAGGAGACAGGTGATGTTTGTCTGTGTCCACTGCAGGATGGCACACTCCTCCATGCCAACAAACACAACACTGTCATTGTCATGTCCTCCAAGGTTCAAACCCTGGATTGTGAGAATGTCATGTCCTTGATGTACCAAAAGAAACAAATAAGTTGTTAATGATGAAAGGGGTTTTACAAACTGCTTTAATCTCCATGTACGATGGAGACACACGACAACACAGACATGACTCGAACACAATAGTTTACCTTTTGCCCTTCAGACACATATAATTACACGGTTATATTCCATGTGTCAACATTCAGACAGGCATTTCAGGTGATACATAATCAGATTTCAACACTCCTTTAACTTAAATTACTCAATTAGTTAAAAGTAAAATGAAATGGAATGAAAACAATAAAAAAAAAAAAGGTTTCTGAATTCTTGAATGAAATGCTATTTAGAAGAATTCATTAAATTAGACTACATGAACAAAATAAAAGGCTTAGCTCACCCATCACAGTTGTGGTCTGGGGACTCGTGCTTATAATCTGGGGCGTGAGGTTGTTATCATAGATGAAGGAGCTGTCAGCTGTCTGGTTCATGTTTCCAACTATTACCATGACATTTTGTGGTCCAGAAGTTCCCTGAAATGAATAAAGTGATCAGTTACTAATTCTAAAAAATGCATTAAAGAAGTTAAATTAACTCTGTAAGCAATGGATTATCCAGGCTAAACACGTCCGTGGGCAGGAAAATGTAGAAAAACTAATTAATGTCCCTGCATAGTTTGGTATAACCACTAACATTTTCCTATCATATCTACTTGTGGCCACAAAATTGAAGCTGCTACACAACTAAGAATCACATGCCAAAAGTTTCTTATGAGGAACAGAATTGCAATCGGATCATGTTTTCTGTTAACATAATAAGGACATGGTGAAAGTAAATGGCAAATAGCTAATACGTTGACCCTGAACGCATCTATTACAGGTACCCAGACAATGTATTTTTGTCTGTCAAAAGAAAATAGTTAGTTAGTTTGCACACAGTTAGTTTTGCGTTAAAACTAAATTTAAGATTTTTCCCTACTCTTAACCAAAGGGCTTTGTTGCCTACGCCTAACTACACCTGGGTCCTGAAGTCATGATCTGGACTTCAGTTCCACTTCCTGACCAGGACTTTTATTTTGTAGCCCCATTTACCTGCTTCCTGCCTCATGTTAATTCATCAGCCTGATTGTTTTCACATGTTCCCTGGTTTATTGATACCCGGCTCTTCCCACATTCCCCTGCCAAATCCTCTGTCTTTTTCCCGGACAGTGCACCTTGCTCCTGATTGGAATCCTGTTCCTGATTCTTGTTTTTTTTTTTTTTACTTGGGTTCTCTGTTCCTGGCCTGAGGTTTGGTTTTGTTCTGTTTAGTCACACATCCTAGTGTTCATTTGGGTTTAGTACTCTATGTTTCAGATTCATGTCCCCCTCTCAGGAGCGAGCTTTTGTTGTTGAGTTTTTTGCCCTGTTTTACCAGTTAACCCCCTCTCGCTGTCTCTTCACTTGGGTCCGTCTTTATACAAAATTGTGACATCCTGTTGAACTTAAACTGTAGCATGGCAGTCCTGCATTTTAAACATTTCAACATCAACTTCAGTAAATGTGGTGCTTCATTTATCCTAATGTGTTTGCAGTTTAGTTGTACAGAAATGTAATTTTTAGGAGACATGGTTTGTCCAGCAAACGTTAACAGATGGCTATGCAAAATGCCATATGCACTTTAATTTCAATATCTGAATCGGTTAGATAACTGCATTCTTCTATGCTTAGTCGTATTGGTGTAAACATAACAATGTACAGTAAGTTCTTCGTGACTTACTGCTGGTGTTCTGCATGTCAGCTCAACGACACTTGCATGAACCAGTGCACACTCCTGACTGCCGACAGTAACTATGGTGTTGTGGCTGAAGCCATAGCCCGTCACTGTCAGCAATGTGCCTCCTGTGGGGAAAAAAAAATTGATTACGTTGGCTACAGATACTGTACTGTATGAATGTGAACTACTCAAATGTTGCTTATGGACAAAGTGACACTTGAGCTTCTCATTTTGTGATTCTGTTTTGCTCCATGATTAAGGTTCATTATTGCCGTTCTATAAATGGTAATGACAAACCTGCCACACTTCCAGTCAGAGGGGATAAAGAAGAAACAATGAGCTGGTAGGTGAAAAGAAGGACGCTGCCACTAGCGTAACGGGACTTCCCCACAGAGGGAAAGGTGACTGACACGGGGTAGGTACCAGCACTGGCACTGCCGAGTCTGCACACCTGAGTTGTAGCTGACATATAATTAATAAACCTCTGGTTAAAAACATTGCACTATGAAAACAACAATCTTCAGCAGAATTTTCCTTCAACTCCACTTACCATTGGCATGTTCAACATTACAAGTGGCCCCTCCCACTTTGATGAAGGCATTTTCACTGATAAAGCCAGTCCCAGTAATAGTCAGAAGAGTCCCCAAGCCATCAGAGCCTGAACGAGGTAGGTACAGTATATTTACAACACAATCTCTTTTACATAACATGCACGAGGCCCAAATTATTTCACTTATTCAGTATTCAAAGGTAAAAAAATGCAATGTGTTTGGTACTAAACCCTACATCAATAATTGCTTTGGCTCTTTACATTTTAAATGTTTGTTTAATTTAGAAGAGGGGAAAACTGCCTCTAAATAACCAAGATAAGATAAGGTAAACCTTTATTTGTTCCACAGTTGGGAAAATTCCAATTAATAATCAATAAGTAAACATTTTTTAGAAGGTCACCTTGAGATGGGCTGATTCCAGTCACAAGTGGAGTTTTGTCCTCAGACCATTCGTAGCCACAGTCACCTGAACACTTGGATGGAATACCATTGATGTAAACCTCCACCTGCAAACAGCAAAAGGCGCCTCATCAAAAATAATCGCTGGCATATTTAGTTACTGCTATTACATTCTAACAATAGAATAATAGAAGTCAGTAGCTGACAGCCACTACAATACAAAGTCGTTACTTAGAGGCACTAAATCCTGCCTGGAAGCACAAAATATACAACAGCATACTTGCTCTACAGGAAACAAACTAAAAGGAAATATATATATAAGTGATCAGCAGTGACCAAAGCACATAGGTGAGAGACAAATGCTGAAACTCAAAACCAAATCTGCACAAGGCTTGTCACAATTGTACCTGTGGTTTGGTTTCCCAGACACGGAAGAAATCTCCTGTCAGGCTTCGTATCGACAGACCTCCCTTTTCCACCTCTGTGGCAAAAACAACTGCGTTTGTGCCGATAACTGACGAGTAATTTACCTGGAATGAGATTAAATCACAATCAGGACCCAAGACCTACAGCTCTGGTTTTCCTTATTCCTGTAGGAACTGTAATGATTGGAACAGATACAGCAGTGACTGTGTTATTAGTATTACCAGTAATATTACTGCTGGTTCTGTAGCTGCAGTGCTGAGATGAAACAGGGGTTATTTCTCTTTAAACTTTAAATAATACAATAACACTTTATTGATCCCACTGAGGTCAGTGCATCAATCTTTAGGTGCAAATGTGTGTGAAAATGAGCAGAGATGTTGCTCTCTGTGAATAATAAGTTGAGTTTTTGAAATAAATAGCAAAAAAGAAAAAAAAACTGAAACAATAAAATAATGATGAAATACAAAGTGGAGTCTGACCTGGATCAGAGGCTGGTCTCCAGGATTTGTGAGCCACTCAATCCTCCAAACAGGGCGTCTGCAATTTCTAATGCCTGTAACTTGGACCTGACCCATCCCTGCAATTCCCTCTAGAGCGTACTTCAGGTCCAGTGGACTGATGTTCACAGACAGACCTAGGAACAAGTGCTGGTTGCGTTAGACACTACTACAGTATGGACAGCGAAACTACAGGATGGCAATATGTTTTTGCACCAATATAAAGACAAACTCCTAAACAGTCAGATATTCTTCCATTAGGAGCAGGAGAATTATTTGCTTGTTTACTCATGGGTGGGTAAGACACCCAAGAAGCTCTGGCCTCTGTATTGTAGAATACAGGAAAACCTGAACTACCTTGAGCTTGACCTCCGTAAATCTTCAAGTCAAATGTGCCGTTCAAAGGAGGGGTGACTCTGTGCGGGCGAGTGACGTTGATGGTGGCCGCTCCTTCACTGTACACGGCCATGTCCTCATTCCAGTTGGACATCTTTCCGCGGACAGTGGACAAACAAATTTGTTAGACAGATGCCAGTCTTATTTTCAGATAAACACTAGCTGTACAAAAAGACAGATCCCATCCATGGGTCTTGGATGCCCAGTTCCAAAGAACAAGTGTTAACAATCACCAAAAAAACAGGTTTGACTAAAATATCAGAATTGAGCATCAAGGTTTAACCTAAAAATTAGGCGTCAATAGCAATGTTCATTTAACGTTTTAATCACTGTGCATTGATAACTACACAAAATAGCTGGTTACCTGCAGGAAGCCAACTTCGATAAGTGGGAACCCAAAGCTACATTCTGGTGGCGTTGGTTGAATATTGTAGCTGATCTGTGAAACGCTTGATGTGTCTTTGCTAACAGCAATTACACTGAAGGAAAGAACAGAGCCCTCGAACAGTGGGGGCTTCCTTTTGAGGGGAACAGCTGTGAGAAACACGGAAACAGTCACAGAAAACCTCTGGTAATAGTGAACAACGTCTACTCAGGTCTACTCTTACACATCAATATTATATTTAACACAAAGAAATACATATTCACATATTGTTGTTATTTTGTTACATCAAAATGTGGCCATATTAGACCAAAAGTCTCAGTCTATATACCATTTTCATCATTTGTGGTTGGTCTCCTTCCAATGTAAACGGCATCCACATAGAAATCTGCAGCAGATTCATCTTGATAGAGATAAAACTCCAACAGAGTGAATTTACGGCCAAAGTATTGTGTCTGCAGAGAACTCAGCAGGTCCATGCATTTGTAACTCCACCTGCAAAGAAACAAACATACAAATGCTGCACAAACAGTATTTATATTTTGCAGAGAACCAGTGATATGTGCCTAGTGTTTGGTTATATCTGAGAAATTAAAATTGTTGTTACTCACCCTTGGTCCTTATTAAACATGGTGCTGAATTCTGCAATCAGTGTCTGGTTTTGTCCCTGGCTGTCGATGTAAGTAAACTTCATCCCAACTTGATCCTTCAACAATCCCTTGTACGCAAAACAAAGCTACAGGAAAAATAGAATGAAAAACATTTTAATTGTTTTCAATAGCAGCAATATGTCATTACAGATTTAGAATATATAATCTGTTCCAACCAAATCACAGTGAATAAAGCAGTTGTGTATTTACACTGGGGTACACTTCCAGTGGAATTTGTCCATATGTGACGCCAGACTCTCTGATGTAGCCATCTTTGAAGAGAACGTACGCATTCTTCAGCGACCACAGCCCACAGAAACCCAAGTTTTTCACAGGAGTCCCTTTATCAGCACTATTAAACTAATGAGAAAACAGTGAAATAAATTCAAAATGAGCTAATATTTTCCATAAAACGGTAAAATGTCTCAGTGTCAGCATCTGATGTCTTGTTTATGTTCTATAGGTAATAAAATATGGTTTAATGAAATTTGCAAATCATTGCTTTCTTTTATTATTTACATTTTACACATCCTCCCAACTTTTTGGGAAAGGGGGCTGTAAATCACACGCAAAGTAAAGGCTTTCTGAAATGTGACAGCAACTTAGGAAATTCTTTCTGTTTAAAAATATTTTATGGAAAACATCAGTTTTTGTTCCCACTGACCTGAGAGTTGTCACCTTCAAAGTCTTTAAAGTATTTCACATTGGTACCTTCAGAGGACAGGATCTCAGCTGGACACTCGGCTTTCAACATGTCCTGCAGAGCTGACTGCACCTGTTCAATCACACGATGTGGCTGTGAGTATTATTTCTCGAACTTCTACTCTGTACACGTTTTCTTCAAATTGAGAACCTTTTTTTTAAAAAAAAAAAAAGTCTTCATGTCAAGGCATTTGTTTACAAAAGTGTAAAATTTGCAGGAAGTAAAAAAAAACTAAAATCAAAAATCATAAAGCCTATAAAAACAATATGCTAATCAAACTGAGAGCAATGAGGATTGTGGATATCTTTAAGGCTTTTTGGGCATTTTTGCTATTCTTAGGTAGATACTAGTGGAGAGCAGACAAGAAACAGAGGCGAGAAGGAGCATGACATGCAACAAATTCAAACCAGTGACACTCAGCCTTGAGGATATCTGAGCAATACCAGAACCAGCCGCAGGAGCTGTGAATTTAAAAAAAACACACCTCAGCTGCAGGAGCGTTGAAGGCAATGGGCCTTGTTGGGATTCCCCCCCAGATCAGAGTGAAGGTATTCAAAGTGCTTCTACCCTTGGTAACCTCAGCAACAGTGATGTTGGTGTCAAAGTCAAAAACCTCAGCAAGTAGAGGTTTGAAATCACCTGCAATCAAAACAGTCTCATTAGTTATTTCAGTTTTCTATGTACTGTAAAAAAAAATCTTAATACAACGTGTGAGAATTTGAGAATAAAGCCGAGTTGAAGTCATTCTGGTTACCACCTAAATAAAACACTGACCCACTTCCTAAGCTCCTTCCCTTTTTCTTCAGTCAAATCTTACCTCTGTCAGAATTGAATGTCACAGTGTAATAAGATCCTGGATTTTCATCTTGTTTGGTGACCTTCACTGTGTCGGGTTTGATGGTCCAAAGATTGTTCAAAGCTGCTTCCACCATCTCTGCCGAGGCACTGAGTGGGAGTGGTCCTAAATGTGAAAAAGACAACATGACAGAAGACTTCAGGGCAATTAAGATGCAACAAACACACAGGCCTGTGTACTCGTCTAGATTACACTAACACCAGCCGATGTAAGGATTTCGATGTAAGTACAAGATACAAATGCACCGAGTAGTTTAGGTATTTTGAAATCAATTATTAATTGATTCTGATGATAATAATGATAATAATGATGATAATAATATTAATTATAAAGCACATTACCAGTCTTTGCAGCTTCGTAGCCCAAGGTAAAGTAGGTGCTGTCACAAAACTGGACATCACAGCTGCTGTTGATAATTACATTCTGGACCTCTTTGACTGCAGTGACATTTGTGGGCCATTGGCTAAAGGTAATCACCTGGGTCACAGTAATGAGTGAGGTACATAAGACAGAAAGGGGTGGACAAATAAGTCAGGAGTTATAAAACAATAGGGGATTGTAGAATCAATTCTTGGATATCATTTAATTATCAACTATGGCTGTCTGACCTTTTGCTATAACCCTCAGCCCTAAACTACTGACTGCAGCATTTGTCTCCCATACAACACTGAGATCTTAACTAATTGGATTTTTTTAGCAAGTGACACATCGAGTTTATGGTAGAACAGAGCCAAGTTAACGTTAGCTGTTTCCACCTGTTTCCACCCTTTATGCTAAGCTAAGCGAAGCTAAAGTATCATTGTTCGCGTTCTCGGTCTCACCATCTAACACTTAACTGCAATAAAGCGCATAATTCCCGAAATGACTCTCAACTAGCTGGTCGAATCAGACAATCTGTCATGTGCTGCAGTAAACCAAATAAAGTTCCATGTGAGCAACACTTTAGTCGTACATACCTGCTCCTCATTAAACACATCACTTTGGGCCGTGATCATTTGAACTTCGTTCACAGCATCGTCTGTCTGGCCTTTAGTGAAGGAACTCTCCGCATTGAATAAGCCAATGTTAACACCAGACTCGCTGGTATATTCTTGCATTAAAATTTCTATGTAGTAGCTGCAGGGGAAAAAAATGTATTAGTTTGTTTACAGGTCTGATGAATTATTGTTATATTTGCTGCTCCCATACTTACGGTTTATCTTTCTCTAGAACCACGACTGCAGACATTTGGGAGTCCAGTTGTTTGTAACCTGAAATACTGTATGACTGGTACGCCACTTTTACCTGAAGTAGAACATGTAAAACAACTGTTACAGGGGTAAAATAAAAGAAGGGTTTAGTGTATCACAAAATACATAATTTCATTTTTTCCTTCTGCTGCGAAAAAAAGCTGAGAATATCTTTGATTTTCCAATGCATTTCACTCCACAACAATTTAGTTTCACAATGTCAACACCAAGTTTCTATAACAGCAGAGATCTTTGGATGTTATTTTTTAATCCTTTGGGGGGAGGCAATGTGTTTTCTGGTTGTCTGTCTGTCCACACTATTTTTATGAATGCAAAATCTCTTCTCAAATTTGGCACAAATATCCATTTAGTTATATATTATTTAGGATGAACGGATTAGATTTGGTGGCCACAGTCATTATGATCGTCTGTGCATCCCCTGTATCTCAGTAACGCCTGGAGGGAATTCAATCACATCTTGCACAAAATATTTGCTTGGACTCATGGATGAACTGATTAGAGTATGAGCCTAGGTACAAATGCATGTAAACCGCAAACTGACATTTTCTTAGAGGCATATACAGTGTGGGGCAGAAATTCTAGTTATTATAACAGAATGTTTCTTTACATCTGTTTTGCAGATGAAAGTTTGTTTACAGCACAATTGACAATACATGTTATCATTTGAAAAGGTTTAGTTTCACTGGTGTGTAGTTAATTTGACCTACTTTTTAGTCAAGCCTACTTGCACTTTTACTTGAGTATTGAGTTTTTGCACCTCCTCTGCATGAGTTAAGATCAGCATGTGCTTGAATTAAACATGGTATCAAACCTTATGTTCTGGGCGGCTGGAGTTGCTGAGGTAGAGCTCACATCGATCATCACACCACAGGTACAATTTGTAGTTGCCGCTGGCTGGAGGGATGAAGAAGCCTCTGTATCGTGAGGTGAACCAATTAATTTCATTGGGAAACATATGGGGCATGGAGTCGACCCACTGTGACCAGTATCCAGTTGTGTTCTCATTGTATCTCCAAATATCAGTCAAGTAATTTGGCATTGTGTTGTTCCACACTTCCACCGTCAAGCCTCTGCCACCTGGTGGAGATAAAGTCACTAATGAGACACTTAAATGGTGGTGTATCAAAATAAGGGCTGAAGTGATCATTCCAATCTACAAATCATATCAATACTTTTGGTATTTTTGTGGGCTAAAATCTCTCAGACTCCCAAACGATTGCTGTGTTTACTGACATATATGCAAGATAATAGAACATGTTGGATTTTAGACTTCAGGAGAAATCATTGGACATCAGAAGACGTCAAGATAAATTCTGGGAAATTCTTTGGTTTTGGGAATTTTTCACAGGTTAATGTGAAGCTTAATGAGTACTTCAAACTTTTTAGTTACTTTTGGTTATATTGGTTTCAAACATCCAAGTTTGAAAAAAATAGAAACTATAAACCAGTGACTTTGACATGTGCTGTTGTCACAGTCACTGTGTAACATAACTTGTTATCTTGTTACAGAATCAAACTTCAATCAAAGACAAGATCAGTATCTTCAGATCTTTGTGGACGGATTATTTAACCTGCTCCACTGGTTTATTTATTCATAGATGTCCATGCGTTCTTCTGAAAATCACACAGTACAAAATAAAGCAGAACAAAGAGTTGTTCTCACCATAGTAGACTCCATTGATGTTGTTCATCTGGTGCTCAGGAGTCCTGCATATAATTCTGTTGTCGGACACGCTCAGGATTTCACAGGGCTGACCTGAAGAAAATCAGCTGTTAGTGACAGAAAACTACTCAAATGTATTTAAGTACAGTTTCGAGGTTACTGTGATTACGGAACTTTATTCACATTTAATGCTTTTTTATGCTTTTACTCTACTATATTTGACTGACAGCTGTCATGTTGTACATTGTAGATTACAATTTTGCACACAAAATAAGTGATGATAAAAAACATGAGTTGACATTAGCAGCATCTTGACTTTACAACACATAACATGCTGTTTGTACATGGTACATCTGTGATTACTAATACAACAATACTACCTTGTTAATGTGACATTTCCCCGAATGCAATAACTAAACTTTATCTTCTTACATATTTAATTGATTTAGAAAGTAGACTTTGTGAGCTTTGTGGTCTGATAAAGTGGAACGTGACTCTTATTTTTAAGAATTAAAATTTTTATGAAATCTCTTAAAAACCTTAGTCTGGATGTTTTCAAATTTTGCAACGTTTTTGTAAGTATGTAAAAAATAAACTATAATTTAATATCAAAGGGCATCGATTCAGGCAAAGTGACTGACCTACTGTAACTCAGAGTTACATGACACATGAAACCTCAGAGAAACATAATAGTGCATGAAATGTTTGTCATGTTGTGTTGCGCGTCTCTAAGCTTTCAGAAGTTACTATCGTTCAGTTATCGTTTTCCTTTGTTTTAAAGTTTGCACACACACACACAGTGTTGAGTTACAAAGGATTATCACTATGTGAGAGTTTTGGCACAAGTAGAGTTTCTTCCTGTTCATTTAATCGTGCTCAACATTATGAACTGTGTGAAAACAATATCACCAACTTGTCACGATACTGGAAAGTGGCTAGAGCTGCAGAGAGTTTGTTAACATTGATGGTGATAGTTACCTCCAACAAGAACACGAGCTGGGCTATCGGTTTGGTCAAAGAAGCGGCCTTGGATGGTCAACAGGGTTCCACCCATGATACTACCCCGTGATGGAAAGACTCCTGTCACCTCTGTAAAAAAATTTTAATCATTATAATGGGAATAAATACTACATTTAATGGAATTACTTCTTAAAAACACACATTTATCGTAAAGCACTGTCCTACAGTGTATTGTACCTGCATAAGACTGGAACATGGAGAGCTTCCCCAAAGCTGAAACCCTGTACAGCTGCTTGTCTGGTAAACTCCTGAAGATTTAATGTAAATAATTAATATTATTATAACTTTAAATACTATAATATTATCACTGAGTAAAATCAGTAGGAAGCTGTCTCTTCAGCATCTGTGTTTAGTTATACGTGCATGCATTTGTCTGTTTATCTGTTCACATTTTCTGTCACTTGTGGCAGGAAGGATCCAAATGCAGCATTAATAATTATAGGCCAACTACAGCAACATGTCGATGTGGGAAGGAGCTGCTTAAACATACAGGTTTAAATAGTGACAAAGCAAATCAGGAAGCTGGTTACAGAGTTGACTTTGTTCCTGCTGCCATCACTCCCATCAAACTCAAGTGATCTAGATAACTGCAGATTGATCCGCCTGATAGCTCAACTCAAAAGCACCTGTCATTTAAAGTAAGTCTCGTTGCCTCTCGTTGAATCAAACCTGGCTATGTACTGTGTGTGCGCTATGTAATGCAGGCTATAAAATGCGTGACTGTCCCACCAGTTTGACTCCAGAGTCCTATGTGTCGTTAAGGTTAGAAAAATAGGTTTTAAGTTGTTCTCTGGTAAACCAAACCCCAATATTTCTCTTAGTTTTACCAAATATTAAATGCCTAAACATAACCAAAAAAAGAATTATTTATTCTGTAATTAGATAAACTGTGTGTTTTTTATCAGTTAATTTGGTATAAAAGAAATGTGTATTTTTATAGATGGTAAAGTATCAATGTATTGGGTATTTGCCAGTTATCTTAATTGTCACCATGGTAAACATGACCAAGTTGCAATATATTTCTCACAAACATGTATTTGTGTTTGTGGTTTAAATGCAATTTCATCAATTTGCAAGAGACAGTGTTGGGAAAATGATAAGATTACAGTTAGCACAAAGAAGCTGTATGTTATCAAACATATGATGTAGGTTACTTTTACCTTCCATACTCAGAATCCAGAATGTAGCTGAAGTTTTGATGCCCTGTTGGAAACAAAACAATATTTTATGGAGCAGGTTAAAGAGAGAAACTGAAAGAGAAGCTGTAGCCATAAACCAAAGCAGCTTACCAACATATGTTCCTGTCATTTTGCAGCTCATGTATCCCCAATCAGACGATGCATAATATAGTTGTAGGTTATACCTTGAGAAAGATTTGAAAGACTTTAAATATTTTACAAAAAAAAATAGTTTTTATAACCTAGTAGCACTCAGAAAATAGTTTTTAGCTCAACTTGAAACAAAACACATCTGAACTTACTATTTTTATTACTTAATTTGTAAGGTGTTTTTCTACACACTACTTACAGTTCATCTGACTGTGGTTTCAGCAGCACACAAGGCATCCCTCCCATGTAGGCTCTGCAGTAAACAAGATTGTATTGATTGCAAAAACACATGATTTCAACTTAAATGTAAACAGTGAAATTTTCTTTCTTCTAGTCTCCACAACATAATGTATATTTTTAATGACATAAGTAAATGCGATCGATTAGTTCAACAGTTTTCAATGCAAGCAAAAAACTGTGTTTTACTTTAATTCTTACCTCAGAAATCTGACATTACGACCATTTGAGCTGAAGGCTGTGCTGCTTCCATACACGTCAGTGAAGATTTGTCCGTGCATTGTCACCAAGGTCCCTGCAGTGATTTCGAAGTGGGTTTATTTCCAAAGCTCAAACTAAACAAGTCTGTGAATTCATGACATACGGCCGAAGCAAAGACATTACCTGGGGGAGCACTGACTGGGCTCAAAGAGTAAATTGTTGGGGTGCGATACCAGACAGTCTGAGGAGAAATTAAAAAATAATAATTAAAAACCCAAATCTAAATTTGGCTGCAGGGAGGAACTGATTAATAAGTTAAGTGTAGTATCAGCTACTGTACAAACTTACATAGAAGATGCAGGAGTATGACCTGTACGCCCCATAACATATATTACTGTCAGGAATGGGAACACCGTCCACGGTGACATGGACGGCATAGACATCTGATGGCATTGGTCTGTAATGCATAAATCAATCGTAGTAGAAATGACAAACGCATGCATGAAGGCACTAAGATACCCTTGGCATGAAGGCTACCTGGTGTAACACAGGATCTGGTTGCTCTGTGTTGCGCTTCTATCCACATCGCATGGGACTGACAGGGTATCGGACACCAGGGTTACATGGTTGCCAAACGTGTCGTCAGTTGGATTCAGCTGGAACTGCTGAGAAAAACCTGAAATCACACAACAAAATTACAACTGTTAATGCAATGAATGCAAACAATTTTTCCGATTTATAACAAGTCTTCTAATGACTCAGAAAACAGGCGAGCAGGCAGGACGTGTTGCAATGAAAATCATTTAGTGGTCCATCTTAAAATTAATATGAAGACGCACAAACTTTGTATTAGTACTGTACTTGTAGTACAATTTAGTAAAATTATCAACTGGTACTACTAAAACAACCACTTTTGCACAGTGTCCTGGTGTCCTAAAAAGTCTCAATCGTTATTTATACATCTTTATGTTTTACTTTAATTTAGCTATTAAATTCAGCATAAACCATGTCTAAAAACTAAAATATTAAAACTATGGCATGTCCAGTAATGAGGTTTGAATCTCTTACCACTTCCTGAAATGGTGAGTTGTGTTGCTCCATTGGTGCTTCCCATATGTGGGGATATTTCAGTAACAAGCTGAGCACCTGAAAATACACAGAAAACAGGAGATGTGTCTCCCTGAGAGCTGGGCCAGCTGGTGATTTGTTAGGAGATTGGAGGAGGTTTATGTGACTTTAAAAGGCTCACAATTATGACACCCAAACATTTCCAACGGATCAGGAATTATAAACTGCAATAAAAAAAAAATAAAAAATTGTTCACTTACTGCAACAGCACCAAAGTGGAAAGAGGATGGCAAACAGCTTCAATGCAGACTCCATCCTGCAGCATTCCCAGATTTCCCAGCTGTCTCACTGGCAGGCTGCTGTTGAGGTCAGGCTGTAGAAACATTATGAACCATTTACCGCAAAACTAATAATAATCTACCATTTTAGATGGCTAAGATTTAAAACAACTTAATCTTAAAAGGCAGAACATATCTAAAGACATGTTGACCCCATTTATATTATTAAATAGGAGTTGGTAACGTTAGAAATTGAACACAGCCTACCTGTTGGCAATTACAAAAAATCTGTTGACTGTATCAGGTGTGCAAAGGACAAACAAAGATGCTGTCTTTAAGCTGGAACATGAACATAAAGCTCTTTATAATGCTGCATTGTTACGCCTCTCACCTGGATCTGGGAGGAGACTGTGGAGCGCGACATGCTCACGTAACCACCATCACAGTCTAAATCTATTGTAATAACACATCTGCAGAGTCAAACTGGATCAAAAGGACAATGAGAAAGAGTTTCATGTATGATAATCTCTCACAATCCCTATAGAACTAATATGATGTTGTGAAGAATGGGCAGCACATTTCTTCATAGGAGAGATCATCACTTCTGGCTGGATGGTTTATTCATCACACAACCAGTATTACAGTCATGATAAATTACCTACCTGCAGTTTACATGCATGTCTGTCCAGATGTATTTTCTAATCAGTTCAACCAAAAGTCCAAGTAGATGTTTGTGCCAGACGTGATGACATTCTTTCCAGAAGTTCCCATGATCTTGTGCTGAAGAAAATAGGACAGACTCAAGGTGATGATGACATTGTCCTTTGACCACGACTCCACTTGCATAATTAAAAACATAATTCCTGAGGCTGCCACTGGTGTGGGGCATAAAAAACAAATAGTGGTTAATATATTCAGTATGGATTTAAACTCTTATTGCACCATTTCGTCCATACCCTTTATCTGTAAAGTGTACATGTGATTTGTGGACATGCATGTAATGTTAAAAGGTGCTTGTCATTTGGGCTCTATAATCTTTTGTACTGTATACAGGTGCTAACCTGCAGTATACGGTGCCTTAGACACAATTACTATACAGTAATCTTACTGTTAGGACAACATTCACTGTATATCAGCAACAAATGTCCCCATACTCTAGAGATGTATGTGATTCGAGGTGCCATAACTTCAAACCTCCCACAAAGACAATAAGGAAAAAAATGTCTATGGCCACTGTTGAAGCCCTGACAGATTTATAGTCACATACAAGAACTGCAAAGTCATCCATCAACTTTTATACAGCTAATAATGATTTTCTTGGACATAATGAACATTACAGGCTCCCAGACGTGGTAACGTGGCTACAGCTGTAGCTTCTATACTGCAATACACAGTATTTATAGAAGAAATTGACTTGTTTGATGTATAGTCAGGCAGGATCTTTGTTCATAATTTAAAAAACAGAAAGTAATGCAGGAGACAATTTGCACATAACTGAGGGAAATATATATTGTGAAGAAAATGTTGCACTTTTAGCAGCCTCAAGTGGTAGAGAGAGAGAACTGATCTGGGAGTTTCACAGTTCAAGCTGTTAGAATTTTCTTCTGCTTTTCATTCCATAACTGAGTAAATTTAAAACTGATTTGATTTATTTTTTAATAAAGCTTTAAATGGTGTATTATTCTCTATTCTTTATATTAATATACAAACATCACAAATTAGTCTTTTTGTTCACTTAATATGCTACCATGCATTATAGTACACAAAATGTATAGTACACATTATAATTCACAGTTTTTTATGTCTTTTATGTGCTGACTCTATATTATTATATATATAAAGTCTAAATGTTTTTCAAATTATTTTCATTTCATTTGTTAAAAGAACCTATAACAAGAGTATTAGGGGCGACAGATAGAAAAAATGTGCCATCTTTTCTTCTATACAGTTTAAGTTTCTTATGGTTTTAGGTACAAGTAGGAAAAATAAATATCATTAATGAAAACAGCATTGTGGATTGAAATCCTCTCTGCGTTTTGGCATTCAGAGCTGGATCCCTTCTGGTTTGTTTGCAAAACCAGGTATTGACAGTTATCATACAGGGATCTACTGTACTGTATTGTACTAATTGAAGAGACACAGCCCACACAGTCTCACACTGCCCACACACCAAACTAACCACAAGTGTTATGTGATTAATAGAAAATAACTAACTTCTTTAGCTCTGAAATCATAATAAACCAAACAACAGTAAATTGTATTGTCCGGCAAGTTCAGAAAGTGATGCAAGATGTGTGAACATGAGTTCATTTGGTACAAGCTTACTGAAAGTCATGCAGTACAAGAAATCCTAAGGTTATAGTGTCTATTTTGGTTGGTTTCAAAAAAAAGGTCTGAGTTATATTGAAAAATAATAAAATTCAGAAGCTGTTAAAACATACCAATAACATCTTTCAGTAAAATGCAGTCCAGTACAACACGGCAAATGACTACTTCCAAACTGACAGTGCAGCAGTACTCTGCTAGAAAACAGTAGCAGTTACAGTAAAAACACACATGCATGTTTACAGCCTGAAGTGTCATTAATTAAAGTCAGTCTCTCTCACTGTATCACTTTTCCCAATTTTACACAAACATCATTCTCCATCATAAGGTAGCTCAGTTGGTAAAGCCAGTTGTCCACAGACCACAGGGTGAGTGGTTCGATCCCTGGCCCAAGCTATAAGTCAAAGTGTCCCTGGGCAAGACGCTGAACCCCTAACAGCCCATCCCCCTCCCAAGCTGTGCAGTGTTGGTCCTTATACACACAAAAATGCCTTCATTATCATACTAACACAGGCTACAGTAAAAGGCTGAAGTACGGAACATAATTTTGGGAGAAGCAGTAAATGGAGCTGAAAATGGTCAAATTGAGCTGAGAAGAAAAGACAAGTGTTCTGAAAGATATATTGGAAATATCGAGCGCATTAGAGTTATTTAAAGGTGCGTAAAGGTTATGAACCAGACCCATAGACTGAGGCTGGCGAGAAATTCTTTGACTTAAGACTAGGACCACGAAGTAAGGTTCTCAAAATAATGTAACATTTGCAGACAACAACGAGGCACCTGAGGAACTAGTTTACATGTCATTGTTAATAATTGCATATTACAGAGACAGCTGAAAGACTATGCATTCTCCTCTGAACAATCACTTCTGTGGGCTACCAAGAAACAGGTAGGTGTCCAACATAGAAACTGCTGAGAAACTTATCTAACATGAGATAAGAGGAATATCCATAAGGGGGAAATTACCAGAGACAATAGGAAAGTCCTTGACAACAAGTAAGAGCAACAAAGTTACCACTTGAACACAGCTCAACAAAAGGGTCACTAAGTGAATCCAGGGTGAATTTGATTTGGCTTCAGCTAATAGAATGTCTAACAGCCATTTATATCAATAACATTGGACTCTTTACATTACAGTTGTTTCTAACATTACATGTCTAACTTTGACAAGATGACTGCCTTTAAATTATATGGGACATCTTCAGATTGCTCCATTCTTACTTAATAATTTGGTAAGGCTGTGTTTGGCATCACTAATTATTAGAACTTTTACAATATTTTTGAAAACAACTTGTAGTCCAGCACTGCCGGTGTCCTTCAGATAGACCCGTAAATCATAGTTGTAAAAGCACAATTCAAACGCTGGCTGTCTCCTGGTAGATGTGTAAAAACAGGTCGGGATTTTAATTTACAGCAGTGTTGAAACACCAAGTTGGAGTCCACAGCAGTCTACCCTGGTGAATAAGAAGCCCCCTTTTGGTCTTCTCAAGTAAAAGAAAGTAAAAGTATTCATCAATATATTTAAAGTACCAACACTAAAAGTACTCATTATTATAGAATGTCCCATTTCAGAACAGCTGCAACTTATTGGATTATAATTGTTCATGCGTTAAGGAGTAAAAATCACTGTCATATGTCATTTTTTCATTAACCAAGAATAAATACAGAATATTATAGTATTACAGGCTTAACAATAATTATTAAAGAGCCCTTTTAATCTGTTTAAACAAATTTTCATTTCTATTTTATGTCTATTGTTGGATTTTAATTTTATACTTAGCTATAAAGATTGTCAGCTAAGACTGAAGTCTTTGATACACGAAGTACTACTTTAGTTGTAATTATTTATGTTGGAGAAAGATTATATTGTTTTTCAAATTGTACAAATGTACAGTAAGGTGTTTTGATGGTCTGCTAGAATTTGGGTTACACAAAGTTTTGTTACTCAAAAAGCAACTTGAATATTCCATTGTTCTACCTATTTTTAGTAAATTGTTAAATTAATTGAACAATAAAAGGAACAAAAATCTATATTAGTTGTTGAATTGAAAAATAATTGATAGGTTAATTGACCAAAAAGTAATTTGGTTAGGTGCAGCCCTAAAATACAACCGCCCTGGATTCGTATCCCTCTTTATGGAGGTTTTATTAATGTAACTACATAAATGCAGTAATTTTATTCATGCTGCCCAGATGTATTTCATCTACAACTCATCTACTCAATGTTTATTGTGGCTCATCAGCTCTTAATACAAAGAACTACATGCATATAGCACGGGGGAAATCATGCCACTGCAATTGTTAGTCTGTATTCTGATGTGAGTGATAAATGCTGTGACTTTATAACTATAAGATTATGGTACTACCTTGTTTTCTTTTTACAGGTGCATTGGATGAGGCTCTGGAGGCCAGATTGGCCAATGTTCCGCTATCATCGCATTCCCTCTTCAGCCGATTCTGTGCTTCTGATGATCAGATAAGGTTTTACACCAAAATCCCATCAGAAGAGGTTTTCAGGATCTTTTGGGAGTCTGTTGCTCCATCCGCCTCTCTGCTGGTGTACTGGACTAAAGCACAGAAGATGGGTGATGAAGCTTGCCTCGATCCCAGCCCACCTCGCAGCATGCCATTAATCGATGAGTTTTTATTGTATTGTATGTGTGTTGCTGTGGGCATGAAGGACCAGGTCATTGCATGTTCAATGTGAGCATTACAACAGTCAGCAGACTGACTATAACCTGGCCCAACTACCTTTTCATCGTCCTTGCCTCCCTTCCCATCTGGACAAGCAGGGAAAAGGTAAAATCCTCTATGCCTCTGAAACTCAGAAAACACTGTCCTAATGTCAGGGTTATACTGGACTGCACAAAGATTACTATTGAAACAGCTTCATCCATGAAACTACAATCCAAGACATTCTCAAACGGTAAGAATAGGACAACTCTGAAAGGACTTATCGGCGTAGCTCCCTGTGGTTCGATTACCTTCATCTCACCTCTGTACACTGGCAGCATATCTGACAGAGAGCTGACGCGGATTAGTGGTGTTCTTTCCTTGCTGGAACCAGGTGATGACATCATGGCTGACAAGGGCTTCCTCATCCAGGACCACCTTGATGACGTTGGGGCAAGACTCATCTTTCGTCATTCAAACACGGAGTTGAGCTCACAAAAGAGGAGACTGATCAGCAAGAGGCCATTGTTCTCCTCGGAGTCCCAGTGGAGAGAGTCATGGCCAGAGTGAAGTCATTCCACATCTGGGACTCCCCTCTTCCACTCACTCTAATTGGAACGGTCAATCAAATTTGGCACAATTGCTGTGTCCGGGCTAATTATCAGGCACCACTTTGTGTTGAAGGATGACTAGAACTAGTTAATGGACGCCACAAAGCTTTGGTGCCAACTGAAAATGTTGTGCATATACATAAACACATGTAATAGAAAAACTAGAAAAAATGAATGCAAATTTCTGGTTTTATTTAACTTTATGTTAGTTAAATCAGGTTTTTGGTGGTGGTATACATATATATTTTGAATTGGTTCTCTCCGTGAATCTGTACATGAATTAAACTTAACAAGACCTCAATATTTGGGAATTTTGCAGAAACCTTTTTAGGAGGAACATGTGGAACAAATATGGATTAAATAAAAATGATAAACAACATGAAAAATGCCATACTTAAATTTTAGAGCACATACTCAGTTCTTCAACTTGAGTAAAGAATTTAAAGTATTTTTAGATGATTGTGCTATAATTATGTATCTAATCCCATGTGCAAAAACGTTTTATTGCAATGCAATTAAATTTTTTTTCACTGAGCATCTCTTCATAAATGTATTTTGTACCGTAGTTTCACAGATGAGTAAAACACCTATTAACTCTACTAGACATCTCTGTCTTCATTAAATTTTGCAACTTTCTGTTCTGTCATGTTGTCATGCTGTCATGTTGCTGCTCTAAATGAGGCAGTGTCACAGGGGACAGACTGTCTAATGCTAGTAATGCAGACCTGGATCAGATATGTTTCAGACTGCTTAGATACACAAAAGTGGCCTTTTTTGTGTAAATGGACCAAATGTGTTAACCTTGATATTCAATGCAGATACGGAAAAAATGATTTTAAATTGTTTAAAAACTGTTTGGCCCATGTCTGTTTGGAGCTTGTTATGTATTGTCTGCTAACCCAGACAAAACAGTGAAGCCTGATGTGATTACACTATACCAGAGCAGATATTCTGCTAAAAATAAAAAAGGTCAATCAGTCAGTTTAAACAAAAACAAAAAATGAATAAATATTTTAATTTGTAAACGTACTGTCCAATTAGGGCCTTAGTCACCATTAAGCTAGACTCGTCAAGGTTTTGTATCACGGAAATATTCTTTAAATGATAATTGTTTTGCTATAGTGATTACATTTTTCGTAGATTCATAAAAAAAAAAGAGTTATTGAGCTGAGAGTGTTGTTTGCAGTCAAACTGATTCAACAGACTAATGGCTTTTAGCAGAAATGACGACCTGTACCGTTCTTAGTCGCAGCGGATTTGAAGAGGCCTGTTGCTGAAGCTGCTCCGCTGTGGAGAGGATGCGAGCTGTTCTCCATGATGGAATAATAACCATCTCTGAAATAACAATAAGTGTCAGTGAAAGCAGTCGAGGCTAATTGTATGCATTTTATGATGTAGTTATTATAATAGTGTTATCTTTGCACCAACTTAACTGCACGTGGAAATATTTGGTCTGTGGGATATGATGACAAAACACTCCTGACGTTGACTGGTCTAATTTTTCTCTTTCATTTTCATTCCATGTTTTAATACCTGGAACAACGCAGTGATCCAACTGTGCAACCGTCAACTTTCGTAACCGGGGGATTAACTAGCAAACAACAAATTGAAGAGCTCGTCTCATCTCCCCATTTGCCCGAAACAGCAGTAAACTTTGGAGGAGCTGTGCCACCAGGGGGAGCTGCTGTTGAAGAAAGTGGGGGACAATCCAAGGGCTAAAATCCCCCAGAAACGGGTGGAGAAAGCGTGTGGCCGCACTGTGCCAGCATATTAACACATCACTTCAGCCAATGCAAGGTCATTATCCTGTGACCCAACTTATGCTCAGACCCTAATGTTTCCCTTGGAAGATGTTTGCCTTTTGTAAGTTTTTATGCAGTTGGCAGCTGCTTCTCATTCCAGTCTAAATATTTCCTATTTTCAAGCTTGAATGTCTGTATTTCTTCCACCGCAGCACAAGCTGGAGGCAGTCAGTTAGCTCTGACCCCAAGGTCATTGAAACGAAACTAGGTAAACAACACGCATGTCTCCATCCAACCAGAAAAAATATGAGATTACTTTTTAAGAATCATTTATTTTTCTTGTTCAGGGTGATATTGGTTCTGCTGACATTTGTAAACTGATACTTTGTGCTCATGAAACGTGCCCCTTGTCCTTGTAACCCTAATGTTGTGGGGTTTTATTTAAAGCTGAACAAAATAAATTTTGGCCTGTGTTAGTTTAACCTCCTGTATGTAGTAGTTGCTGCAACACACCATTGAGATTCAGTTCACTGTAATTAATGTTTCTTTGTCGTAGGTTTTGAATCCCGTGTGTGAATATTGCACATTACTGCAGCTCACCAGGACAAACAGGTGAGACACCGTAGACTTGTTTTATATTAATTTGTTAACGGAAGTTTAAAGTGAGCTTATTCTCTATCCTATGAAAGTTAAGGTACGACCCAGTTTATTAACTCTGTGGATTATTTCATCTGAAATACTTAAAAACATGTTGTTGCAAGAAGAAATGTGGTGCCAGATTCCAATGAGTAGATGGTATGATGATGTTACATTCTTATGACTCAGCCTTTTATATATAAAAAAAAAAAATACATTTTACAAAGTTTTTGTGTATTTAAATACTTTCGATAACCAAACCTGGAGGACTGAGAACCTTCAGATAGTTAACAGGGAAAATCACAAGAGCCCTATTACCATATACAAGTTCACAATGACATTGTCACACCCTTATTTTTAAACAATGAAATCCATTAAACAGGCCAAGCAAGTTTTTAGTAGCAACAAAAAAAGTATTTAGGACTCCCAGTGTCCAAAATAGGCATGACTTTATTTTTTTTCCAAAACTGCAGCATAACAAACTAAACTCAATATGAAAACACACAATACAAAATAAAAATAACACTTTAGCATTGCTCACAATGAGAACAAAGATCTGTTTCAATTTTAATTGTAGATCTACAGTGAGTAAAAAAACAATGTCTAGACACGAATCACCTCGTTCACAAAGTTGCGTGTTGAGCTAGAAAAGCTCTGATTCTCTGAAGGAGCTCTTTCTTCACACTGTCTGGTACAAGTGCTGCAGAGAGGAGAGAACTAATTAAAAAAATATCGGAGCACTGAACGTGTAAATTACAAATGTATTTGTGATTAGATACCGTCTTATAAGAAATACCAAAGTTTGTCTTGTCAACATTGTCTTGTAAGCTGTTTCAAATGTTTCTTGATTAATCCTATGCTCTCAGTTGGACAGCTTATTATGTACAGCTCATTGAAAGTAATGCAGTCTTATACAAAAGTCCTCCAACAAATCCTAACATCAATAAGGAGGAAGTAGTTTGGGATGCCATTGAGTTGCACTACTTTAATCTAAAAATATGAAGCTTTTATAATGCATATAACACATAGGTTATGTTATTTTATATCCCGTGATGGTATTTTATTAACTTCCGAAATTCATAGTCCTGTGAGTGTATATCAACATTGTCTGAGCAGCAGGAGTTTTTTCGGAGGGGAGGATTTGGGGGTGTTGTATTATTATTTTGGTTGTTTTGTTTCCTCAGCAGATGTGATACACTCAACCAGACCAACTTAAGAATGATAACTGCACGGGAGTGCGCATATTTCTTAGCTTTTTCCACCTCCTGATGTTGAGTTTGTATGTGAACATGTGTGACTTACCTCTGCCTTTTGGTGTGACTTCTGTGACAAGGTCCTCCACTGTGACATGCTCCAGGCCCTTTTCTCTGATCACATCTAAACAAAAGAGTGGGTGACTTTACCCCATCCGGTTTTACGGTTTAAAAACACATTTCTTTAGGCAAACAATGAATCACATTACCTTTGCAGTGTGCTTTCAGCTGATCCTTCCATCCACACTCAACCAGCTTTGCCCTGAGTAACTCTTTCAACCTGAAGCCACATATTTAATTGATGTTATGTACATGTCTGAATATCTAACAAGCTATTTCTGTGTCTAACCCATTCACGATCAAGTCATTGCGTAGCACAGCTCACTTACCGCTCCCGTTCCCCCATTTCTATCAGCTTTTGGTTTATTGCAGCCCTCATTTGGGAGTCTTTGCTCATGTTCTGCCTGAAAAAACAAACGGACATAGTAGCTGTCTCAATAAGAACGATACAATATGAGGGAAATGAAAACGTTTATGATTTAGCTAGCAATCAGCTAGACGTTACCTATTGTTGAACTGGATCAGCTGGGGAACAGGCAGTCCCTTTACACAACGGTGCCGCGTGAAACGTCACAAGCTTGAAAGTTCCGCTTTGGCGGCGGTTAGCTACTTTGCTACAAGCTGACCAAAATGCGATATAACAGTGAAATAATCAAGTGTAAAACCGCAAATTACCTACATTTTATTACATGCGTTGGAACCACCACCTAATAAATGTATTAGAAGGACAAGAGGCGTTCAAAGGGAAAATACAAGGAGAACTCACATTCCCATGAGCGAGCGGGCCTCTCATGTCCGTCGTAAAATGGCTCCGTAGCCGACAAAACAGGAAACGTTTGTCTTGGCCACTTTCTCACCATCATCATCTTGCTGTACAGGCTTGCAACAACTTGTGAATAAGACTTGTGCAACTACAGACATGGCTGCGTCTAATTACACGTTAACGGTCAACAGAGACCTACTGGACCCCAACTTTGAAAGTTACAGATTATCTCTGGACTCCATACCAACGTACAACGTAGAACTGGATGCAGGTGAGAGAAACTAACTTGCAGCACAGTTAGCAAGTGTGCTAGCACTGACACCAGACTGTAACCTCTGTCTCAGCTTTTCAGGTCACACAAATAACTAGCTGAACAATACGTATTTATCATATTATTTTTTCCAGTTCAGTAAAAATTGCACGTAATTTTATTAAGCCGATGTAGATTAAGAAGGTGTAGCAGTTGTTCAGAGTTGTGTTCAGGGCCCTGGTGGGTGTCTCTGGGTGTCCTGGGAAAAAAAAAAAGAAATTAGAAATTGTTTATTAGAAATACAGCAATACTGGATTAATCGAATAGCTAATTGACAGCACGTGCTTAGAAAATTAATCTAGTAGTTATAGTCGCTTTTTAGGCCATTTTCTTATTAAGCATAACAAAATTTTATGTTTTTCTTAAATGTGATTTTTGATGCTCTTCTTTGTCACTCAGCTTATCTTTGGGTTTTTTGGGTTTGTTAGATGAATCAAGACACCTTTGGGCTGTGGGAAAGTATTAAATATTTTACATTTCCAAGGAATAAAAATCCTTTTATTTTTCACAAAATAGGAGGAGGAAATAAATCCTAACTGCAGTCCTATTAAATTCTCTTCAGATGATCATAAGAATACAGACATTTGTGGTTATTGCACTACATACATCACACACATAGATGACTCAATTTTTGTAACTCTCTTCTGAAAACAGTTATTCTTAGTGAAGAACTTTGTTGTCCACAATGTCTAAAATTGCCTTTTGTTTTTTCCACATAGCATCATATACTGCCCGAGACAAAGACATAAAGACAATATGATTATTTTAATAGCAGAGAAGAGCAATATTCACACATGCTGATTCCACCGTCTGCCGCATATCAACCTCAGAAATAAAATAGTTTGCTTATATTTTCATACATTTAATTTTCTTATTTTTTCTTGAACATATCAATGCAGTTCCAATAATTATATGTTGGAGGGCTCTTGAGTGAAGCTGATATAAATAGAAAAATGTAAATACAATAAACTGTCATTTTGTGATTTTCGTGTTTTCTGTTTCCCTCTTTTTTTGTCTGTACTGCAGCCGTGGAGGAAGTGAAATTGAAGGATACTCAGTACACTCTGGAACATATGCGTGCTTTTGGCATGTACAATTATCTGCACTTAGACCCTTGGTATGAAGACAGTGTTTTGTTTGTGGATGGCAAAGGCCGGGTCCTCAGTCTCACCGTCACTCTGGTAAGCTTTTAAATCCACCTTGTTTTCTTGGAAGGCCTTGTTCCTAGAACTTATTTTTGTGTTGCAGCAACATGTGGGCCTGTTTTCATTGTCGATCTGTCCTCTGCCAGTGTTTGTTAGGTACAAACCTATTTGCTTATATTTATTATTCATGTTTAATACAATGCATTTAATTCTGATGTGACAGTGAAATTATTGGTTGGCTTTATTTCTTTTTACACACCAGTAGACTGAACAAATTACGTGTGTGATAGCAGCATCAGCTCACGATGCCTTTTGGGCAAATTATGTCAAAAGAAACGTATTATTTTAAAAGGCAGCTTTAATGTGAATCGATTTATTTTCACTCTAAATGTTTCTCTATTTCTCAAGATGCTCAAGTACACACAGTTAAAGTATGTCAACACTGTCAGAAAAGTAATCACAACACAAAACACAACTTTTATTTTATGTTTTTGCTTTTTCATCATGTGACGCAGCAGAGATGCTAAGTTTTTGGATGCTGTGTGTCTGTAGTTACTATCAGGAGTGACTGACTCAAGGTACTGATCCCAGTTCGTTACCCAGTGCCAAGTTGCTAAGACGAGTGAGCAAAATCAGCACAGTGACCTTTTCGAGTGATGATTCTTTTATGTCTTAGACATCTTTGACCATGATTAGAGAAAATTGGTGCCACATCAGGCTTTTTATGTCTAAACTGGGCTGAATGATCATCATCAGACTGTATTCCTGTGAGACAGTATTTCTGGCTTTCAGTGGCATAATTAAAAGACTCTTTATGGAAATGTGTTGCTCAAAGTGTAATTACAATCATCACATGATAATGATCGTCCCTGGCAGTTCCTTTTGTGTATATTTTCAGGGATGTGTTGTTCGGCACAATGTACATAGGTGGCTCACACTCTGTTCGGGAAATTAAAGGTGCGGATGGTGGAGAAAATTATCCCAAAGGTGCGACGTACATTAGCTAGCGGTATAATACACAGTGTCACGCTCCATAGCAACAACAGGGCAGCTGATGGATAGTGCTTTTGAAACACTGTTAGTTCCCACAGTGTGTAATTGATGCTCACAGCTGGCCTATCTATCTATTACTAATAACGCGTTGAGAATGGTAAAATGCATGTGAAGCCCAGTCACATGGGCGACCACATGACAGTTGGTAACTTTGTCTCTCTGTGATGAGCACAGAATGTTAACTGTTGTTCCGGGGTTTTTTGTGTTTTTTTGTTTTTTGTTTTTTTTGTTGAAGGCTTCTTCCTCTGGTATTTGAACAATAATGCCAAGCTGTGTGGCAGTGATGTTCTATTGTGTGTTTTAATATCAGATGTCAATCACAGAATATTCTTATGGGATTAGAGTGCCCCGTTCGAATTGAAAGCACTGACCTTTCTCTTCTTCTGTAGTTCAAAGCCCTTTTATTATTAAGTGTCTTTATTTGGGTCTCTGTGAGTCATGACTGGTCTGCTTAAAGAAAGCAGTTTGATTAGTCTGGAGCAGTAAGAGTAGATATGACACATTTTACATCCCTCTACCATCTCTCCTCAGATTTATTGTCATAGCCTGCAACGGAGTTGAGACAAAATCCAACCAGTTGCTTTAGTCATTCAGTTAATAGATATAATTTTTTTAAATATTTAAGATAATATTTGGGTAAAATTCAAGTGCTTATTCTTTACTTTAAGTTGTGGACAAACCCTTCTGAAATAAAGCAATTTGTTATCGTTACTCCTACAGCATCTCCCAGGATTCCCTTCTTTCACTGGTGCTCTTTATGGTTTGAGTGGTGGAACATGTTTCATGTGTTTCCACCCCTTTCAGGTTCAGGTTTCTGATGGGTTGAATCACAATTTATTCATTTTCCAGAATTAACTCGTCCTCTTTCAAAGATCTTGAACTTGCCCGTGAGATTTGAGGATGTATGCAAACATAGGGTCATGCAACTGTATAGTCAATATAATAATATAATATTAATAAAGCCATATTTATAATATCATGATACAATATTGTACAGCGCAAATTGTGATATTTATACTACTTTGAACAATCATTACTTTTCAAGCAAATATGAAATTGTTTTCTTTGTTTTGTGCTTTTAACAGGACAGTCTCAGCAGCAATAATCTTAATTGTTTGCCAAACAAAATGGTTTTACTTTTTTTTTCTATCAACAAACACTTGTTGACTCACAGTAGATGTTTGTGACTTAATTTATGTGGAGACTCCTTTAGCTCATTTTCTGGATGTAGTACTGACTGATGGGTCTGGTGTTTTGTGACTCCAGGACACGGCCCTGGGGAAGCCAAGAGAGGTCTTTTGTACATCTGCTGAGTCCAGCAGTTGTGAGGATCGTCTCTGTGCATCCCTCAGCTTCACCTCAGCGACGTGGGCTGCACTCTCCGATGGCTCCGGCCGACTATACCTCCTGCGCACCGGCAAGAGGGGAGACAACACCCATATGAAGTGGGAAGTATGTACAGCATTTTTGTTTTATCACTTGGAGATATTCTTTAGAAAGTGTTTGCAAAATACAATTTACAGTACTGTGCCGAAGTCTTAGGCCAACATTAGATTTGGCATTTTAGTAGTGATATTTATTTCACTCTTTAATAGAATACAACTTGAAAATAACAAAATTGTGTACACAGTATTAAGAAATATAAAAAAGCAAATGGAGGTCACACTAAATACAGGCTTTTGCCTTTAGAAGCCACTTTGCTTTAACAATGTTTTATTTTGTTTTTGTTTTTTTTTTTATATTGTGGACATATTTCCTGCATCGTTATGGTTATATCCTATTAAACAGACCTAGAAATAAATATGGATTCTTTATTTCAACCTAAATGGCAAAGCTGATGGTGCCCTAAGACCTTTGCACAGTACTGTAGATCTCTGTAAAGGTGAAAGAGCAGTGGCTAATTAATGACCAGTCCAAGAACAGGGAGTGAACTTGCCATTTGGTTCGCAAGTCTTGTGTAAGGATCACATCTCATTAATGTCCACAAGCTAGTGTCCAAACTTGAACGAACAAATGAAGCAAGTAGCTTAGCAAAGATTTTTCCATACTGTATACTGAAAAGATTATATATGTCAGTGTGTAGCACTGGGGTTTCATTGCTGCTTTGTCAATTTTTTGCATTGACACAATGATTAATTAGCATCTGTGACACACTTTTAATGCAGTTGGGGACATTGGAAATGTTTGGAATGTGATATATGTCATCACCAAAGCAGAAGTTTTACTTGTAAACAAGTGGTAGTAATTGTAACACATTTGACTTGATAACTCCACCTAAAACATTTCACTGGGCTGGTAAATTGTCTTCTAATTTCCTAAAAGTTAGCCCAAACTTCCCACCAAGAGCCTTGTTTACTGTTTTGGAAGTGTTTAGTCTGTGAATTATGGCATTTTCAATAATCCATCACATAAACTGTACCAAAACAAGTGTCTTCAGACTGTCAGAATGTAAATTCAAGCAGCATTCAAGCAGCAGAACCAGCGTTTGTGTTTCAACAATCAGCCTTTAGAAATTGGCCTGCAATAGTGAGGAATAAAATCTTCGATGAGTCTTTATTCCATTGCCCAGCATGCAATTGGTATTGGCTACAAATGAGAGTTCCCTCAGTGAACAAGCACACTGAAAGCAAAGGTCAAGAGCAGAATTTGAAATGAAGATCTTAAACCCTGGAGTCAGTAACTTTCGGTGTTCTAATTGTACGTTTCTACGCTTGGTGACAGTTGCCAAGCCATAATGCATCCTCCGCTATTCTCTATTCTATACCTCTCTAAAGCCTTTAAAGTCAAAATCATTAGTCTTTAAAGCCTTTTTAGTCTTTTATCGTTTTATTTTTTTTAATAATAATACGAGCACACATTTATAAGCTTATCTCAAATTCATGAAAATATCCGCCACCCACACATCTATCACATGAACACTGAGTGTGTTAGATTTGGATTTGATTTCACATTGTTGGGAGAATTATTTGTCAGCATATATCCTTTTTTTTTAGTTTAAAAAAGATTACGAACTAACCAAAATGGATAACACCCACTAATGAATAATGCCTAACACCTCTGTTTGCTTCTTTACTCTCCTTTACATTGCTTTTTTTTGCTTACTCACTAAAACGCTTTTATATGTCAGGATGAGCCAGTGGAAAACATCTCTGTTAGCATTTTGCAACACCCTTTTTCCTAAGAACCCATTTCTGTTGCAATGCTGTATCTTGGATATTCTGTTAGTTTGAAATTATTAAGCGTTTATTCCTACACTACATTTCATGCGTTACAACATATGTACAGTTTTAATTAAATGCAATTTCTAATACCACAAATTGAGGAGAGACATCAAGAACTAACCTAACCCTCTTTAAAAGATACAGATGCAGTTTAAAAAACATAAAAAACAAAAACAAATGTTCAGTCTTTTAAACTGACACAGCAAGTACAAAGAACTATAAGTGATACTTCTCTTCACAATAAATAAACATTTGCAGGATGTGGTGAAAAATGCCACAAATGAACAGATATTTAAAAAAAAAAAAAAGAGCCAAGTTTCTCAGTTTCAGGATATTTTACTATGAACTATTTAAATTTAAAAAAATTAATAAAAGGTTTTGAGTGACTTGAGAATCATTGCATTCTCTTTTTATTTACAATTTTCCACAATGTCCCAAACGTCCTCATAATGAGCTTTGTATAAGTGGTATTTAATTTCATGAAATTGTTTTATTTTTTTTAATTTTTTTTTCTACAATGACAGATTTCCTTAGATGTCAGCTGACTCCTCTCAAACGATAAAATGGTTTGTTGCTTCTGTGCCTATAGCCTCTGTTCAGTGAAGACACGGGGGAGCCTTTCATCATCCTCCACAGCATCTCTCATGTCCAAGCTGGAGTCCACAACATAGAAGTTCTGCTGCTGCGCATCCAGAAAGACCCGCAGGAAACCAAAGGAAGCGGATACTCTGTGTCTCTTGAGTGGATCACAGTCACCAACGCTGCAGGAGATGGTGGGTGGTGCACTGACCCGATGTAATTTCAGTAATTGAGCTTGAAGTAGGATAAGACAAGCATGTCATACATAATTAGGCTTGATTTGGGATCTAAATTTTATGCTTATTATTCCACTCTGATGGATTTTATTGTACTAATACCCAGTAGATGATGGAAATACTTGTTAATAAAACCATACTAGGTTAGTCATTGTGTGCATTTAATGAAGTTAAATGGTTATGTCCCAGATGCGTTAGTGTACTGTGCAGCATCTCCTTGGCCTGTTGAGAGTCTCTTTCAGATTTACTGTAGTTGGCTTTGAAGATGCAGACTTTTGAGATCTTCTCTCTATAGCTTAGCTTTTTTTGTTGTTTGCTTATCAACTCAGTGTTTGATTAAATGTGCATTTTGTAATGTGACTGATCTTCACTTTTTAATTTAGTTTTACAGTGTCATGATAGAGGATAAATATGGACGTCAGAATATATTTTGTCATACAGTATGTTTTCGTGCAGGGTATCAGCAGTATTGTCTTTGTCATTCTGCCCATGTAGAGGATCCTTCAAGCACAATCATTAACATTTGCAAACACAACCTACATAAAAATGCTTTGATCTGGTGTTTTATTAAGGGCTTTTGTCCCTGGACCATTGTACTGTGCTAACAAGAGGCACCATTGGCACCATTGGCACCATCCTGAATGTTAGTAAAAGAGAAAAGCTTGTAAGACATCGTACTGTAACCTTCACTATGTTCACTGTTTTGACTTGCCTGTTGTCAATTTAGCAGCTTTCTAATTTCTCTTGACATCAACTTCTAAGAAATCTCCTTTTGTTTGTGTCTGCAAATGTAAAATGGAGGAGATTTGAACTTGTTTACTATGAGTTGAAGGAGTGCGCAAGTCCATTATAATAAAATTAGGTCTCTACATAGCTTTGATACAAACATACGGTACTTGTACTTCCATGAAAGCATTACTGCACACCTGTTCCATTGTGTATTTGTGGTGTTCACATGCAGCCCAGGAGAAGAAGTATGAGGTGCAGAAGAGGAGGGTCCTCAGGGGAAAGTCGGTGCCTCATTATGCAGCAGTGGAGCCCCAGGGGAAAGGTCTGATGGTGGCCTCAGAGAAACCGTTTGTCTTCACACATGTGGATGGACGTCCAGTGGAGCAGTCTGATCCAGTGCCAATGGAGGTGGAGCCAGCAGGTAGGTCAGAAAAACTGCTGGTAGCCTGCCTTCACATTTGTAGAACGTTGTCCGCCATTAGGACACTGCTAAACTATGATAAAACCATTACCGAGTGTTTTCTTCAAATCCAGTTGTATTTCTCTAAAAATACTGGGTTATTATTGGGTTGGAGAGAGGATTTAGTAGTTATGCAAATGGATATTTTGTTATGTGGATCCTCAGAAGAAGTGATGTTTTCCCCCATGCTAAGCCATTTAAATGCTGCTGTAGTACTTTTGGGGGATTCATTTGTTTCTTGCTGCATGACAAATGTATTCTCCCCACTGAATCCTGAGAGACCTCAGCTGCTGAATCCTTTGTTTCGTTCACCACTCGGCTAATATCTTTACATCTGCTTTTTTCTGCTGGGTAGGTTTCATACATTGGGTTTATCAGACATTTTTCTCTGGAAACAGCTTCAAATATATTAAGAACCCTTGTACATAAATTACTCTACATGCAAGTGCATATTATTAAAGTTTTGATATTTTTAAAGAACATAAGTTTATTTGCAATTTGTTTGCTCTTCCCTTAACGCCCACATTATTTTTCAGACTGTAGCCCTCAATGTCAAGAGTTGTTCTCAAGGGCAGATGTAATTTATCAAAAACCGTGATGACGTGATAAGATTCAGCACCCTCATAGAAGAGGCTTTGACATAGTTTAACACGGATTATATTTATAGTAAGATTTTAATTTTATTATTTTCTTAAAATATACAGGCTGGAAGCTCTGGCCAGAGAGCAAAACTGTGAAATTCAAAAATAATGAGATGTGATCTTGTCATACCACTCATTTCTTAGCATTACAATGATGAAACAGTTGTATCTGCCTATTTTCTATATCCCAGAAACAAAACACAAAGCAACGAAAGAAACAAAAGAACTATGAAAATATACAAAATGATCACAAAGGGACACAAAACATATGCAAAGGGATGCAGAAAGAAAAAAAAAAAAGACACTGATGATGCAAATAACCACAGGAAAATGCAGAATGTCCTCCAAGAGACACAAAACAACCCCAAAGAAATCAGCAAAGGGATTTAAATTTGAAACTTAAAGTCATCAGAGAAATACTAATCATGCAAAAGAAACACAACAGGACCACAAAGAGCGAATACAGTACAGTAATATAAACTATGCAAAACACAGTTCATCAGTTAGATTCTTGGTTTTGCTTTAGCTTCAATAATGAAAAAAAAAAAAATCATTAGCTTGGTTTTCACACTACCAGAATGTTTCTTCAAACTAACAAAACACTCCATATCTGAACTGAAAGTTCACGTCCTTTAACCCACATCTTGTTTTGTTGCTCAGTTATCCTCACAACCGCTAAACAAGCCAATTAATCTCTCTTTAAAAAGAAAAAAGAAAAACTTTGACCCAGACTGGACAAGGTGTGTGTGTGTGTGTGTGTGTGTGTGTATGGCACAAAAGCAGAATAATGGCATCTTTTTAGCCAATCCTCTTATCAGCACCCTGCCTTTCTCCTTTCTGAGAGGAAGAAGTGGATTAGATGTTAAGAGACGAGGCATCTTCAGGCTCATAAGTGACGAGAGAGGAAATGCGTAGAGAGCAGGACGGGTGAAGTTTACCTAATGCTGCACAGATAAAAAGTGTGCGCATATTTATATATTATATAGCTAGAGAACATGGGTATGACTCATGTAAGACCAATAAACCAAATAACCCTCAATTTATTAATAAACAACTGCTCAAAATGATGATGGCTCATTTCTATCAGAACATAATTCGGAGTGCAGACTTGGCAGTGTACGTGTCTGTTCAGCAGTTTGCCCAACAGCGAAAGTTAAATAGACAAGAGCGAGAGAGATGAGCTTTGGAGCGAAGAAGAAGAAGAGTATTGGGAAACGAAATGAAAAATCTGGCAGCTCACCTCTCTCCTTCTCATTAGTTTCTTTGTTGATTCAGTCGGCAGCAAAAGGTGATAATGAACATGTCTCAGTTACTCACATCCCTGCCAGATATGGATCTGTTGGTTTTAGAGCATCATAATTGGACCAATTTCAGTGCTTGGACTTTGCCAGTTATCGCATAGAGTTGTCAGTGACAGTTCTGGTGCACATGGAAGGGTTGTATTTGAGAAAGTTGGCAAAGAGTTGTCTGTATAGGAATCAGAATATTTACCTCAGACTAATGCTTCCATCTGTGTTATCTGTGTCTATATATCTATATATGATCCATAGTTTTTTGTTGTTGTTGCTGTTTTTGTTTTACAGCTGTTTAAATTTAATCATACCTGAATTGTATTTAAACTTTTATTTTAAAGAGAGCTGCACCTCTACCAACATTTTAAAGTCACTATGATGTTTCTTCAATGAGGGGAAAAAGCAATAGGAATAACCAGCAGTGAAAAACATGTTCACATCCTTTTTATGTAAGAAAAAAGTACCCATAAAAAACTGAACACCCTACATTCAAATTCTATAATTATCAGCTAAATGTGATGAATGTGCTTAAAATCAAGTAATATGAATAATTTATACATAATTTAATAAATAAATAAATAAATAAAACATATTATTCACCTGCACATTTGGGCCTGTGTTTATGTACAATCTAATGCAGTCTTTTGGCCATGAATTCTACTTTTACAAGATTATAAGGATTCAACATAAAAAAAGATAAATTTTTCTTTTTTTTTAAGTATAAACTGCCAGAAAGGTAATAATACGTGCGTTTAATGCTTAGGTCACAGTCGGTGGTGGAGCACATTAAATTACTGTAAGAGCTGGTTCTAATGTTTTGGCCACAGTGTTTAAAATGAATGGGGTGGCCAAAGTAGCCTGTGAGTATATATTCCACCAGCTCATGAAATAGCATTAATATGGTCACTTTAAATGTCTGGCAGCTGCATCGAAGGAAGGAGAAACAATTTAGCATGAGGAAATGACTCCTAAGAAAGGGAACGCTGCATCCTGAAAGGACGTAATGCACAAATCTTCATTCTGATCAGCAGCAGATGAAAAGGGGCTGTTGATGAAAGGCCTCAAAGGAATTTTAGTTTAGAAATACTTATCAGTGAACAACCTCCGGCTCATTCTTTAAAATTCGATTCAAGCACAAGGTTGCAGGCTTGTTTGCTGTTTAAGTTTATGGACTTGGCAGGCAGAGTCATTTTATCAGGAGTCTGAGGACTGAAGGAGAAAAGGTAAAAAAAAAAAAAAAAAAAAGGACACAAGGCCTCGTGTTCATACATTTCTGAGCTTTTATCAAACATGGCCCTGCTGACTTCCGCTTCGTTCAGCGTGTACATCTGTTCCCGCCATCGTGAGCCAGCCTTCTCTCTCTCTGACAAATTATTCTGTGTTTCATAATGGCTCACCGCACAGTGCAGGTGTTGTCACGGACTACGAGAAAAACACAATAATTTGATCGAGGGTCACGAAATGCTAAAAAGCCAGGCAAGGTGCTGAGTCAGAGGCTTAACGTTGGCTTCTTTGCAATGTTGGCAAATGTGAGAACAGATTTGTGCAAATGCAGTCTGTTTTAAAAACGTTCATAAAGAAACTATAAAGTGTTTAAACCTGAACTAATTCAGTGCAATGTTTTCTAAAACCCTCATTATGCTGTGAAAAGTTCTTAATTTGACCACTAGGAGGCACTCAGAGCGCACTTAGCTTCTACATTTACTATATTAGGCAAAGAAATTAATTTTAACCTGCATCTGTATCAATACACACACTTTAATAATGGAAGACATATTTACCATAGCAGTTTTGATAAATCCTTTTACAAAATCACGAATGTGCCCACTGTTCCGTACCTGCACTGAAAATGGCTGACGTGTTCCTCGGCCGATCGCCTCACAGGCCTCGGAATTATCTGAACAGGTTTTCTAGATCTCATTACATTTACATTTTACATTTACATTTAGTCATTTAGACATTTTATTACTAATGGAAGATAATCAGCACCAAAACACACAACCTCTCGCATTAATCTCTGGCAGAAGAGATGAAGAGTATAGGTACACTTTAGCATTATTTTCTATTTAGTGCCAATTTGTGAAGCAAAGTGGCAGAAATGTCACTGTTATCAGGGATTGTACGATGACCTGATACCCATTAAGAATTTACATCATGTTACGCATTTCAGTTGATACAATCATGTCAATTTCATCAATGGTGTGAAAATACTCAGCCGCCCACTGTACAAAAACTCTGAGGACCATTTTCTGTGGTGTGATTTTGATCAATCTTTAAATAATTTTATTCATTGTGTAGTTTTTAAAATGTCAGGAACTGGTGAAAAATGCTCATTAGAATTTCGTGAAACTCATGTAAATTTTTCACGTTATTTGTTTAGTGTAGCTAATAGTACCAAAACTAATCAAGACAATAAATAGACAGTAAAGCAATTTGATATGATGTAATATCTGTTTTTACTTTATTTGTGTGCTTCGTGTAAACATTCGAATCAAAATATAAATAAATGTATGTAATTTTGTCTTAATAAGTAAATTGTCCAACAGAATCAATTGGAACTCAAGTTTTTTTTTGTTTTTGTTTTTTGCATATTTTCCATAGGTTAAAATTCAAATTGTGCAGTAGAATTGGCCTCATAGCATCACTGTGAACCACCTACTTGTAGCTCTCTCTTGCAATAAGATAATTCATTTATTTTAATACTCCCTTCTGCAGTGTTACTGAATATTCAACAGTTATTCCCTTCCGTCCCTGCACTGTATTAGATGTTTTATGTATGAATCTGTAACAGCTGGAACAGGGCTGCCATTAACTTAAGCACCATTTCTCTCCTATTTGAATACAGATCCAATTTACTTCTGGCAGCAGACAGCAGAGGACATCACTGTGTGTGTGCGCATGCCTGAGGGTGTCACCAAGGAGGAGGTGCAGTTCAGGCTGACGGCGGACGACATCCGCATCGGGGTGCAAGGTTTCCCACCCTTGCTGGGGGGCCAGCTGTACACATCTGTAGACCCTGAGGCCAGCGCCTGGATCATCAAAAATGACAAAAGGTTTGCCAGCTGGAATGTGCAAGGTTGTTATTAATAAATCTTTTTTTTTTTTTTTTTTTAGCCAAAACACATCATTAACAAAGGAAACCTTTTGATCTTGGTCTGATGCTGCTTCTGAATGCAGTGCACAAGGAAACAAAAACTTTTCAAGGTCAAGAGACAGTTTCTGTCTGCACTTTTTTTGTGATATTCTTCTGTCTGTTCACTTTAATTCTCTGACTATTTAAGATAAGGTCACATGACTCTATTTATTCCCACAAGATGTATTAATGTAAATGTAATTATACCATTACTACAGTCAAATGATAATTATGCAGTACATTTGCTTACAGAGCATTTTTAAGGCACTTGGAGACACTTTACACAAAAGAGAAATAGTAAATAAGTTAAACATTCACGTAAATATTAGAATACATTAAAAGTACATTAAGTGGCAGTGAAAGTAGGTCAGATCTTGAAAGTAGCTATAAAATGGTGAGATTTGATTATGTGGCATCAGAAAACCAAATTATTTCCCATCTGGGAATATATGGAATATTCACTAAATGCAGTATTCATGAGAAATGAAGTATGAGCTTAGTTTCTGGGTTTCAGAATCAGATTAGATTAATTATTATTATTATATTTATATATTTTTGAGGTATTAGGAATCCAAAAAAAAATAAAAAATCTGTGTTCATGGTTGATGTCTCAGTCTCATACATTTCTCACCTATTGTGGTTCTAGTGGATACTGTGACACTGGTAAAGATGCAGCCAAGAAATGTTTGTCTTTAGAAGTAGTCAATGTACGACGTGCAATCTTGACTTGGAGCCTGTAACTGTTTTTCCCAGAAAACGTTTTCAGCAGCATGTCAGCAGTAAATTTTATCATGGTTCCTTTGTACAACCCTGTATCAGGAGGTTTGTGTTGAGGAGGTTTCTACAGAAAGCAACAAAACCTCTTTGTAAATTGTGACCCTGCTGCATGTCTCTGTGGCCCTGGTCGCAATGTTGGCATGATCTCCTGCTCCTCTTAATACAGATTGCTCCCAAGTAATGAGCGAGACCCAGAAGGCTACAAGAAACCTTATACATTACATGAACAAGACCAGGTCACATCACTCTGATGTGCAAGGTCGCTGAAGAACAGAAAGACTGCGACAAACTCGAGGAACCAGGTCTCGGAAGGGGAGATTTAAAGGAAAAACTCAGACAACTAGGGATGGGAAGAATGTTTTGTTTGTTTTCAAGAGAGCTGCTGACCTTCACTGGGGTTATGGTTGCACAGTAGAGAAAGCAATTTAAGAAATGCCAGAACCCAAACGGATCTTCCATAGAGGATGGAGTGAAAATACATACGTTGTGATAAACCTTTAGAGAATCATCACTGAGCTTTACTAAACTTTACTAAGTGTTTCTGGCTTCTGCCTTCCTGCAGAGAACTGCATGCCTCTTAGCAGCTAAAGTTAAAACTGTCAGACATTGTAATGAGCTCTGTTGCAATGGTACTGTTTGAAAACGACGAGAGTCGTTGTCGGGTTCATCAGTGATGGTAAATGATCTTTAGTGTACAGTTTATGAAGAGTCGCAGAAGTAGTTTATTCATCTGAAAGTTGCTCTGTTTCCTTTATTAATATCTCCATGCACCACTTCTCAAGACGAACTGTTTAGTGTTCAAATTGTTTTTAGAAATTTTATGTATTATATATTTATATATTTTATGTGGGCATACCAAAGTGTCTGAAAATTATTATTTTTATTTTATGTTGGAATGCTGTCGGGTGTGGAAGTGGATCAGATAGGAATGGGTTCATAATAACACAATTTGGTTTGTATTTGACTTCGATTTGAAGTGATTTAGTGTTGCCGAGATTTCAGCCAAGATGGGTGTTAGGCGTAAGAACTTCACACGGTCAAGCTGACATCGCCGAAAAATATGTTCCGATGACTGCGTTTGTTTCCTAAGAGTCGTGGAGAGAAACTTGAAAAGTGGATGCAGTGCAGCATTTAGCAGACAAAGAGCCACACATTTCCATCAGGAATGGGATCACAGCAGAGACCAGAATCCACTAAGGGGGTGTGAATATTACCTCCTCCACTGCTGCTTGTATTTTTTTTACTGTGCAAAAAAAAAAAAAAAGAAAGAAAAGAAAAGAAATGAACGAACACTATTAACTGAAAGAAAGGTCACAGTCCCACCCACTCTCTTAAACTGGCCAGGGATTTGAGAGACGCACAACTTCACATGCTGAAAGTTCATCTGACAGATGAAATGATTTGCATTTTTTTTAAAAACGCCACCAAAGCATGTCCTCCAGTTATCTCGGACTAACGCAGACTGGGATCTGAACACCTTGTCCTGGTTCCCAGTGGAACAGCTCCTGTTCTGTACATCCACTGTGATTCGGTGTTGCCAGACAATAAAACCCAAAAAACAGGCAGAGAGGGCTGAATACTTTTCATCAGCATTAGATCTATTAATCTGGTTGTCAATATGAGTTGAGTCACATCCCCCACTTTGAGACCTTTCATCTGCCTCTATCAGCTCGGCAGCTCTGCTTCCTGTTTCTTTAATAGTAGTGCTTCAGTTTGCCATTCGGTGTAAAAACCCATTACATAGCCTGTTTGTTATTTTTCTAATAATTCCTCATACGTTTAAAAGCCTGTGCATGTGAGTGGGAGAGATCATGCCTGTGTGTGTGTGTGTGTGTGTGTGTAAGAGAAATGTAAAAATAATGTGGTTTGGATGAAAAACTGTGAGGTGCACTTGAGGTTTTCCTCCAAGTTTTATTAGTTTCTATTATTCTATTACATTACTCTGATTTCTAATCTTTAAGCTTGTCTCTCAACGATAAGTATTATTTTGGATAGTCACTCGATGCTTTGTGAGTGATATTCATCTGCATATCTTTTTTTCTTGCAGTACAGTAAACAACTAGACGCTGTTTCAACTTGAATGTAAATTTATTTTTTCTGAGTTTTCCCATTTATACACAAAGGACACAAAATACAAAATACACTTTGGTTTGTTTAATATGTGTAATTAGATGGAAATCTGGGTGCAGAACTGAGTTAAGACTCTGTCCTTTTTTTTTTTTTTTTTTTTTTTTTTTTTATACGGTACGTTTTCAATGTTGAGAGCTGTTTTATAACCTCCTGCAGTATAATACAGTACTGGTGATGCTTGTCCCTGTGGAGGCCAGTGTTAGATGATGTCTTGGCAACACATGCTCCACCAAACGTGTCCTGTTAAAGTAGTAGATTGATGGAAATTTTGAAAAATACTACTTTGCCTAGGACGCCTGTTAGCCAAAATACCAAAAACCTCCTTGTGTAAGGAAGTTGCTAAGGTGCACTAGGACTGTGTATCCTCACTGTACCTGTACCGACATCTGCGAGCAACATGTGAGATGTGAGATAAAAATGCTCTTATGCAAACGTATATCAACAAGGCCGGAAATGTTATTGTAATTGTACTACAATTTATTCCTATTTTTGCTTGAATCTGGAAATACTGATCTTCATTACCATAATTTAGTGAAACGGAGTTAATGAATAGGCTCACGTGTCCTTTTATTGAATTCATGTTGCACCCTCCACCGCAGCCTGATGCAAAAAGACTGAATAACATTATTCTGACTAAACAGCTGCTGTACAATGACTAGCAAAGGATCTGAAATTATGTTTTTACACATATATGTTATCGGTGATCAAAATAATCCATGAGCAGTGCATTTATTTTATTTTCATAACTTGGTACCACAAAAAATAAATTCTTTTCCCTTTATAGTAATAATATTTTTAGTTTATTATTTGTGCCATTTTATTTTCCAATTTCCAATTTTCCAAATTTCAGGGGGTCAATTCCCGGTCTCTCAAGACAATGAACCAGAAGCAACATTGTAAAGCGCATTAAATAAAAGCAGTTTGTAAGATTCCATTTAGCATAAGAGGCCATTTACAATGTGAATTTCAAAAGCGTTATTTTTGTAACATTTAAAAAATAAAACGTACTACAATTTCCCACTGTTTACTCTTAACAATTAATCATTCATCTCACCGTCTGCTGATTTCGTTTCAATCAACTAGTCCAGTAAAATCCATGCGAAAATATTTTAAATATTACTCCTTGCTCTGCCTAAGAGTGCTGAAGATTTTTTTTCTAAAGCGTTTGATTGTGATTTTTATATATTTATTTTCTTTTTTTTTTTTCCTCATTCATATTATTCACTGTGCAGCTCAACTTCAAACACTTGTCACTTGCTGAGTACCATAATTTGTGTCAAAACTAGATCAACCACAGCCTGAATTAGTCTTCAGGTTTTCCTCTGACCTCTCTCATCAACACTGCATTTTATCCCACTAGACTGGTCCTGATAGCCGTTTTCGGGTTGATTGCATCATTCTCATTCTAACTACACCATTTGCTCCCTAGTTCATAAAGGGAAAAAAAAATAAAAAACCGGAAATCTCTGAAATTACAATTTCTCAAATTGCCTGATTGGACCACGTGTCTAATTGTAAGTTCTCTGTTCTTTAAATTTGTCCTCAGCGTTGAGGTGACGCTGCAGAAGCGCACCGAGGGACCAATGTGGCCAGAGCTGGTGTTGGGTGACAGGAGAGGGGAGTATGTGATGAGCGATGAGCAAGCCGCCCTCATCCACGAGAAACTGACCCATCTAACCGCAGAGGACCTGGTGAGACTGACTCATTACAATAGTCTGATAGGTAGAGTACAACATGTAATGGATAATCAGTTTTATGCCTCATCGTTTTTAATGACTATCTTGATAGAACAGTCTGAAAGTAGCTCTGTTTTGGCCTGACGTCTTGTGTACATCATCACACTGGTCTCCAAAGTTAGTCTCATGTTCAACTGTCTTTTAAGCCACTTCCTCTCTTCACCCTCACCCTTCATTAGTATCATCAAGTGGGTCCACTTGAGACACTCGGTGCAAATCAGGCTTTTTCACATGTTCATAGATGCAAACCAAGTGTAACAGTAGCCTCTGTCTAGTTTTCACATTGCTCCTTTTTGTCCAGAATGGAAACCCGGACAGGAATGAGCCCCCTTGTAACTCTCAGGAGCTGGAGGACTGCGATGGGTTCCCAGAAGACAGCTCCAGCCTCACACACTTTGACGGAGAATCACTTAAGCCCACTCAGGTGGTGAGTAATGCCTCACTCCTACACTGATAAACACTTTGACTCTCCAATCCTTCAAGAGTGAGCCCTCATATTTTAACATTTTCAGTCATTTCCATCTGCTCCTTCCGTCCTTTTTGTTTCCCTCAGGTCCACTGTTTGGTACCTGATGCTTGTTACTTTATAAGAGCATGGGTTAGTTCGGCCCTGCTGCCCCCAGTTAGCAGTGCTATCATCGGCCTTTAGCAAGCCTCTTGACCAGAGAGCTCCACAGTCCCAGTAAAGAAGGAACAGGCAGACCTACTTCCCTTTCATCACTTGTCCTCGTGACTTGAATAGTAATAGTAGAATCACATAATTAGCAGTATCTGGCCACTGCATAAATGTGAGTTTATTGTCTTGTTTTCTGACTAACCCAACAATGTGTCCTGGAAGCGTATCAGCAAAACAGTCGGCTTTTTATCCACTTTTTTTAAAAGTTCCTTTGCATAATGACGTGGAAGGATACACAGTACTAAGATGCTGTTTTCGCCGAAAGACAGATGATTGAGGTTTTTGTTTTACTCGGCTGTTGCTTTTACCTGTTATGAGGATATTAGCAAGTTTTAAGTCTGTCCAGCCCACTGGGGAACAAAGGGCTGCAGAGCCAGGTCTAATTCACAATGAACAGCAGCTGTCACTCTCTCAGCTTTTTGAATCTGTATTTATTAACAGTACTTGAGAAGCTGAAGCATCGCATCAGATGTCATTATTTCCAGTGCCAGTACAGAAGATGTATTTGTCAGGGTACGAATTGGCACATGGTGCTGTACTCAAGCAGTTAAAGAGACTTTACTTTTATTTAAAAAAAAAAACACAGGTGAGTGTGAAGCCATTTCCTTGTTTTTTTTAAATTACTCCTTTATCATGTGGTTGCCACAATGTTCTGTGGCTGTGCAGATCATAGGCAAGCTGCTCGTCAGCTCAAGTGACTCAGATCAGATTCTTTTTCTGAGAATTGTGATCAAACCAAATCTTAGATGCCACTTTGGAATTCATCAGTTTGGGGGGGGCGGGGACTTTTGTTCTCATGTGAAAAAATCAACAGTGTTTCTAATTAATTACAGTACTTAGACAGTGGCAGCCCACTACAATATAGTTTGTACTGCCACAGTTTCACAGTGACCTAATATATTTTAACACTTTGCATAAAAAAAAAGATTTCTTTTCTAACTTTTGTGATTTGTGCCATAGCTTAGCGTTCCACTATCAATCATCAGTCAATCAATCAGAAAGAGGAAAAAACCAAAAACATATAGAGTAGACTGTTTTTGTGGTGTCAATGCAAAAAGTGTCTTATCAAATTGTCTGCTTTTAGATCTTTATAACCGCTGTATTTATAATAAAATTATTATTAGGGTAAATATTTTACAAGAGAACATAGTACAGCAAATCGATGCATTTACATAAAATGTAAAAACCTTTCTCCCGGGGAGCATCCCTTCAGACCCCTCCACAGGGTCCATGGCCCACCTAGCACAATCTTACAGAATCCTGTGGACGTCTGCATCTCACAGTAAAAAGAGCTTCTGTTGTAACCAAGATGTTTTTGGAGAAACTGCAAAATTTGACTTTGCAGCACATATGACATTGTTGTCATTGTAAACACATCACATTCACTTTTCAGTAAAATGTGCTCATGCATGTTCTCTCGTGTCTTTTATAAGCACAAATTTGAACCTTCAACATAAGGAGATTATGTCATGTGTACGTAGCCTAAGAGGCTACAGTCATGCTAACAGCTCTTTGAGGCTGCACTTGGGCACAGTGGTGCTCTGACCTTAAATTCACAATGCTGACATTTAGATTTGAAGCATTTTAATGTTCGCTATCATACTTTGAACCAACAAAGAAACAGACCAATATAGTTTATTTGGCACAAATTCCAGAGAGGAGCCATGTCGATCCATAGAATAACACAAGAAAGCCAAGGATGTACTGACATTGTGGTCTGTAATGAAGTATTAGTTTGTTCATAAACCAAATATTTTGATGCATTTTTACTTAATGCCTGTGCTGCATTGAAATTCACCTTTTTTCTATAGTTTATCCTTCAGTACCCATATATGTCTGGACAGAAATAAAAACACACAATCTGAAGAAAAACGCCAGAATTTCTTGGCCATTGCGTAGTTTGACTTAAGAATGTTTTCTTTTTCTTTTTGTTTTTTTTTTGTTTTTTTTTGCTTGTTTGTTTTCAGATTAAAGAGGACATTTCCCCAAGGTTATGTCTTACAAGAGGGTTGAGTTAGACAGGGTTTTTATGGCAGTAGTCTCCAGGAAAAGCTCCAGTATAAAGAAGTTTTGCAAACAATTAATGTGGAATCTTTGCTTAAAAGCAGAGCTGACCAAGGAAACCTGTATGACATATGTTTGCTCCTCCACCCACAACGGAGAGCACAAACTGGTCACACTGTCCTTCTTTGACCATTATTTGGTCAAAGGAGGACGAAAAAGACGTCACATTTAGCACTCTACTTTGAAGAAAAGACAGTGTTTTTATTTGGTAAAAACAAGCACAGTTGATGGGATAAAAATATATTTGATATTTCGTAGCTTTGGAAATACGAAGAAAAGTGAATGCTTTTCATTTTCTAAAGCAGATATATGATGCTCCCCTTTTCAGTTTCTCTACTTCATTTGCACAAACTAATTTCTGTGTAGGTCGTCACAAATGCCATCACGATCTCCCGCAACAGTCAAAAATGAACGCGTTCATTATGTAATGAAAGGATGAGTATTGAATTTAGGACACAATGTTTGTGCCCAGACTCTGATGTGAGGTTTGTTGTAAATAAAAGCCCTGTAATGCTTCTCCCTGCATTTACTCTGCAAATAGCAACAGCCAGCCAAGCTGCTGCCCTTATCTGAACAAGGTGCCGTGTAATTGTACCTGTACCATCAGCCTTTTGAAGGACAGTCGCTTCTGTTTGTTCCATGTGCGAACATTTGAGTATATACAGGTGTGTGTGTGTGTGTGTGTGTGTGTGTGTGTGTGCGGGGAGTTTGCCTGTGTTGATCCGTATCTGTATCTCATCCAGGAAGCCATACATTGCTATTCTTCACTTCCGATTCTCATTGTGTCCACCTTAATACTTTAGCCACTAGGATATAGCCTATGCTGACCTTTTTCCTTTTTTTTTTTTTTTTTTAAAAAGTATCCACTAACAATTGTGGCACCGCCTGTTAATTTGGCACCTTTGTCAATGTGCTTCTCTTTGGTTTCAATCTCACTTTAAAAGGGAAAGAGTGGTTTTGATGTGTGTTTCTTATAGTGTAGCTGTGAGTCATATCCACTGGCCTTATCTGGTAACACCTTTTACAGTGGTGTGTATCTGTAGATGTGGTAGCTATAGTTACTCCCAGCTGTCACTATGGAGGCCACAGAGGCTGTAAATTGAATGCAGTTTGAAAATACTTTGTCTCATGTTTAACACAAAAAAAAACCTAAATCTTTTTTCGTTTTGTTTAAATTGGATTTAATTAGGACTCACTGAGGGTTGAAAACCAGGAAATGCAGGAATTGCTTAAAATTAGCTCAGGTTAATCAGCCGTTTTCATGAAAGGTCAATTCAAAGTATCCTAAATAAGCTTTTTTTTAATTTTGCAGCTTTTATGCCTTTTATAATCATCAAAAAATGTCTTCATGTTTGTTTAAAAAAATAAACTCAATTAAATAAATAAACCAGGTGATTATCTGGGCCAATGTCAGACATGTACAGCGTATGCCATGTACCTCTGTAGCTTAAACCACCTGTGTTCATCATAACTTATATCATAACTTTTCCAAAATTTGTAGTTTTTGTTTTCTTTGCCAATTTGTATTTATTTATTTATTTGTCCTTTCGGCTTATCCTGTGAGTTCAGGGTCGCCACAGCGGATCATTGTCCGCATTTTGATTTGGCACAGTTTTTACAGCGGATGCCCTTCATGACCCAACCCTCCCCAATTTTTACTGGGCTTGGACCAGCACTGCACAGCTGGGGAGGGGGTTCAGTGTTAGATGTTAGGGGATCAGTGTCTTGCCCAGAGAGACTTCAACATATATCTGGGACCGGGGATTGAACCCCTGACCCTGTGGTGCGTGGGAAACTGCCTTACCAACTCAGCCTCAACCCCTCCTACAGGTTTTACTTTGCCAATGACATGTATTTACAAAATGAGACAAAATAAGTTTTTACCAATAATCCTAAATTTGTCTTGTTTCTGCATGAACTGATTATAACAAGGCTGTTGCTTGTTGCTGGGACGTTAATGGGAAGTTAATCAGAGAAAAGCCAACAACAACTTTTACCCAATATTACTCAGTGTTATTATCATGTCACAGGTTTGACTTTGCCAATGATTATTATAATTAGTTTTTAGGATAAATACATTTAGGATTAAGGTAAAAACTTATGGTCTCATTCTTTAAATACAAGCTTGAGTTGAAATGATCAAAAACCAGGTGTATTTAGATGTTTTCCTCAAATTTGCTTATCCCTAGTTTTTTAAATATTGCAGATACTCCTATATCATTTAAAAATAATAATGATTAAACCCAAACAAAGATCTTTTTTTTTTTTACGTTTTATTTCAGTGAGGATATGGTATTGCTGGCTTTGCTTTTTAGTGTGGGAAGATACAAACATGGTGTGAAACTTGTCTTTTTTTATGTTGGCACTCTCAACCAGGACAAGTATGAATCCACAAAGCCATCCAGCATCAAACAATAGTAGTCTAAGTTTATTGTAAAATACATTATTTTATTGCAAAAAACTAAAATTATTTTACAAAAAACCTGCACTCTTTGATCCAAAATACTGACTTTAAATGTGTAAATTTCCACAAACACTCTGATCATGATTTTAAGACGAGGCTCATATTCTGAATACTCCCTCACTGTTCAGGAGCAGCAGGATGCAGGAACGTTGATATCAGCGATGGTGGTGAGAAAGAGCCAGAATTTCTGTTCTTAATACAGAAATTACCACCTGTGATGTTTGTGTGGTGGTGAGTTAATCTGCTAAACATACCCACCATAGTGAAGTGGAACAGGCTTGGTTATGTTTTGGGGCTGCTTTGCTGCATCTACTACTGGGTGTCTTTAAAGTTTGGAGCGAAAACCAACTGAGTTGTAGGTCATGAGTCCTTCAACAGTTTATTGACCCTAAACACCCAAGAGTAGCTAAGAACTAATCCTCTGACTATTCTGAAGTGGCTCATAGGAGCCCTGATCGGAATCCTCTCGAACGAGAAAGAACCCTTCAAACCTGACTGTGGGTTCTTCTTTCTTTAGTGGAAGGGTACCAACAGATTGGTCCACCTCTGTATAGGATCTTACATTGTATGGGCAACTCTGGGGTTGAACGAAGAAGCAAGTTGGAGCCTTTTTGTAAAGCAGCTGGTCACAACATCAAGAATGGAAGTTAAACCTTGTTCATACATGCTGTATACAAGTAAATATTGCATGTTGTCTATATGCTATACACAAAAATATATATTAACAAATGTTATTTTATTAAACAGAAGTGTTTAGTACAAGAACACATAACGGTAGGTTTTCTCAAGGAATTTGCTTCCCTACAAAATCCCTACAGCTGTAGGGATTTGCTTCTTTGTGACTGTTGAACATTAAAATGTTTTTAAAAATTGGAGCATTTATAATTACATTTATTCTTAAAATGAGATGTGCAAAAAGTACAAGAAGAGATGAGTGTCATCAGCATAGCAATGATAGTTACTGTAACTGTTCCTGCCACAACCTCCGTGTTAGCTGAAAATCTCACGCAACTTTAACACCCAGACGGAAATGAACATAAATACAAGAAACTGATAATTAAAGTGAAACAAAATGGCCGTTTAGTGTGATTATCAGGGTCATTTCTTTTTGCATCTGCCATTTAAACATGTACTACAGACACCACAGTATTGAATGTGCTTGGCTTTAGTGTTTATTTGAAACATTTATATATCTAAGAAATGTTTTAAAGGGAGAATGTTACTTCCAACAGGGTCCTAAGATGTAAATGTTATTTGTAATGGTAATAAAGTAATTACTGTCTACAGAAAGATTAAAATGTGCAGCAAAGTACTTACTTCACCTGAGAAGGTTTTTTTTCTTGTACATGAAGCTTCCACAGTCCTTAACAGAAAATCGGCTTTTACCATAAAACCTGAGCTTATCTTTGATGTTTTTGCCACTCTCTTCTTTTGAATAGCATATCTCTGTTTTGTAAAGAGGCAAAATAAGTATTAGTAGGAAAATACATTCTGGATTCAAAAGGTTAATGCTCTTTTTTTTTTTCTGTGCTCTCAGTTAAATCCTCTTTATGTGATAGTGTTTTTTATTTTTTAAGAAACCAAAGAAGATTAGAACGGGCCCCTTCTCTTATATTATTGTTCGGTAAGGTTTTTTCCAGTAGTTGTGATTTCTCTCTTTTTTTTTTTTTGGCAGAAGTTTTAAATTGCCATGGCTTATAATAAAACACCTGATCCCAGTGCAGCACGGCCCCAATAAGCAGGCCAGAGGCTGTTGGAAAAGGTGTGCTGTAAAATAATGAGATAAAATCCTCATGATTAAGTTTTTTTTCCTTTTTTAGCATCTGACCTCTAACAAGCTATTGAATATCAGAGGAAATGGCTTCACTCTCCATGACCCTGGCATGCAAAGGTTGAGCCACATATTAGTCATACAATAACAGTGCTTAGTCACCGACTGTGAAAATATCTTGACGTTAAAAAGAAAAACTAAATAATCTTACTGCATATTGTGCAGGCAGCTCTGAAGCTGTAGTTTTATATTTTTGGCTAATGTAATTCTTGAAGGTGAAACAAAGTTTGGGACCTAATTTTTTTTTTTTTCCAGAGTCCATATGCCTTTTATTAATAACAGTAATATGAAATATACATACACACCCACTCCCGCCCAGCGTACATCTATAGGCAAGGCCAAAGACTGTAATTACATTTCAGGTGTAAGATATTGAGAGAGTGGTAACTAGATCTTCTGTACGTGTGAAAGGCATCTATAAGATCGTATCTGTTCTTTACAAAAGGGGGCTGTGTGCGCCAAGTTATTGAGTCACACTTTTGTATCAGTTCATCAGAGGACACTTGGAGAGTAGAAAATAATACTCTGCATTATTTAGTTTAAATTTACGTATCTTGGATCCTTGAATCTTCTTCTTTTCCTTTCGGCTGTTCCCTTTCAGGTGACGCCACAGCGAATCATGTGCCTCCATCTAACCCTGTCCTCTGCATCCTCTTATCTCACACACACTGACTTCATGTCCTTTCTCACTACATCCATAAATGTCCTCTTTGGTCTTCCTCTTTGGTCTTCCTCTAGACCTCCTGCCTGGCAGCTCCAACCTCAGCATCCTTCTACCGATATATTCACAATTTCTCCTCTGAACATGTCCAAACCACCTCAATCTGGCCTCTCTGACTTTATCTCCAAAACATCTAACATGAGCTGTCCCTCTGATGTCCTCATTCCAGATCCTGTCCATCCTCGTCAACTAGTAAACTAGTAAAATGAGTTTAAGATCCACTTTTTTAACAGTTTTAACAACTTTCTATCAAAGTACAAGAAGTGTTCAAAGAAATTTCCTCTCACCTCCAATGTGTCACTGTGCTGCACCAGTTGTTTGGAGACCAGCACAATAATCCTTATTGCAAAAAAACTGCCAGTCTCCCGCCTAAATAGCTCCGGAAAGTTCTTTGGCTTTAAACTCTGTGATCATGAAATATTTTGAGGGATTCATCATACAGAACATCATACAGAAGTTGTCAGTATTACATTTGTTATTACTCTTGGGTCTTGGTACTTATATTGTGGTTTATATTGCGACTGGCCCACAGTCCTTGTACTTGCTACTCGGAGAATAAATCTGATTCGGATTTCTTTGCATACTCACAACCACCTTTCATTATATTCAGATGAACTGACCTTGCACACAAAGAAGTTTTCTTAGAATTTTGCCTTCCCAGTGATGACAAGAGCAGATTTCAATACTCAAGGTTGCAGCTATGTGCTGTGGAGGCCCATCTGCTTTTACGTCTACATTTTACATCAATAGATTACCTCAACTGAATTTTGAGTATTGAGGAGCTTTCACCCACGCAGAGGATCTGTGCGCTCGGAGCATAATAAACCCAATCACACTGCGCATTCAAACTGACTCAAATCTGAAGATAACCAGTTTCATTCAGTGAACTTTATTTCTTTTTACTGTTCACAAATCTTTACCAGGGTTGTCACTGGCGTCGTTGTCATTCAACTCTCTCACAAACACGAGCGAACGCCTGCCGTGCGTGCCAAGCGAAGCACAAGTGCCAGGAAAATGAGCTGGAGAGTGGAGGAGTGACGGCCTGCTAAATGAGTTGGTATTGTGCGCGGCCATCAACCACCAACATACGAGCTGGTTTATGGGGAATTTTACAATACCTGTCAAATGTGTGTCAGGATGAGGAGGACGGCGCTGTCTGACAGCCTCTGAGACATGTTGGCAGTTGGATTGTGGGCTGAGTTTGAATGAGAGATCTGTGTGAACAGTCAGATGTCGAGGACGATTATGTCACAGCAATGGTCGTATTTTTTCCAAAACAAACTGAGTCAGACTAGAATAGCAGCATACCACACACAGGCTATTACGTCAGGCACATTTATCAGAGCGACGCCAGTGTGGGACAAATACGTGGACTTTTATGGCTGTTTTATCTCCTTGTCAAGATAGCGTCTTACCCCTTATGGACATGCTAAATTTCAAGCTGAAAATCAGCCACGAATAGGAATCAAAATAATACTGACTACTCTTTTGGAAAGAAAACATCTACAAAAAGCTTCAGAGATGTCTCTTATAAAAAAAAAAAAAAAAAAAAAAAATCAATCAACAAAAAAAGAACATGCGAGAATAAAAAGTTAAGATGAACTTGTTTTCAAACAGGAGAATCGAAGTGCAAATTATTGAGCCAATAATAGTCCAACACAGACTACAAAAAAATATGATACATTTCCCAATAATTATGCAGGTATAGTAAGTAGATAAATGAAGAAAAATAGCTGTGGCCACACAAATGATTACAACAGAAAATCCATTCTTCAGTTATAGACCGACTGCTCGGACAAATAACCAAACTGACATTTTTGCATCATTTTTTTTCACCAGTGGATCCAGTACATTACCCTCCTGTATTCCAGCACTAGATATTTATTTATTTAGCATAATGCTTCTAATAAGAAGCAGTTTTATGTCAATCAAGCGAAGCATCCAAAGCCTTGCATTGTATTCACTTATCAATGAACTACAAAGACAGTCACCTCTACGAAGTGTCTACCTACACTCAGGTCCACATGTGACACAGCGATACGCTTAGAGATCAATAATTTAAAATAAATAAATAGATGCTTATATAGCGCTTTTATCCAAAGCGCTTTACAATGTAGCTTCCCATTCACACACACACACTCACACACCGATGGCGGTGGCTGCCATGCAAAGTGCTCACCTGACCCACCGGGAGCAACTTGGGGTTCAGTGTCTTGCCCAAGGACACTTCGACTTGTAGCCAGGAGCGGGGATTGAACCACTGACCCTGTGGTCCATGGTCAATTGCCTTATCAACTGAGCTACAATTCACGCAGTCCAAAGGCACAACTGACAGAATTGAACTAATCTAACTTTAATTCACAAATACACCTTCCCCTGTTGTCTGGCCAGGTGAATCTAGGAAGCCATCAGTACCTGTTCACAGTTGAGGCGAACCCATCCGAAATGCCTTGCTTCTGCCTCCGCCATGATGTGGACGCTTTGGTGTGGCAGCCTCGTCCCGACCAGCCCGATAACATGTGGGAACACATCGCCACGTTCAACGCCCTGGGTAAGAGCTTCAAGTCCAAACACCTATTCTGACAAAAAAACCAACACAAATATGGAGCATTAGCAGTATTTACATCTTGGGGTTTCACTGTAATTAAGCACAACACACTGTAAGTGAACAGTGTGTTCTGACTGAGCAGGCAAACCGAGGCAGGTCGACAGAGACTAGCTTAAGCAGCTAATTGGGGAACACATTTACATGCTGTCATTAATCAGCTTTCTGCCTAATTTAACTTTAGACGCAAATTACTGCTTCCTTCCTTTATTTATTTATTTATTTTTTTTTTAAAGTTTGTGTCGTAGCAGGTTGTCACTGCAGAGAGGAGAGGTGCACTGACGAAATGCAAAGTGTGCGAACTGTCAAATGTGAAGTTGCTAAAACTTATTTAGACTTCTGGGGGATTCTCTGAGTTAGTTTCAGTTTTAGTCCGGCTTTGACGGGAATTATCACGGGTTGGCAGATCATGGCAAGACAATCGCATCTCCTCTGTGCTCATTGCACACGTGCCTGTGCTGGCAAACCACATCCAAACAATACCGGGATCCTTCTCATTTCCATCTTTGATGAAGCACGAGCGAAGCTGAATAATTCATTCCTGAAGCCATTAGCGTTGTTTACATCTGCTGTCAGGTTGTTGCTGAGCCTCCAGTGCTGGAGTTGATAGATGATGGAACACTTTAAATGACTGCGATAAAACTGTAGCTAATTACATGGGGGAGTTTATAGACTTTGCGTTAAGCAGAAAATGGACAGCGAAAGAAATCTATGAAAATAGTTTGAAAACAGGATCATTAACAGATCTCTCTCCTCCCTGGCATATAATAAATTCAAATTGGTCTTTATAATTGAACTGGGTGATAACTGGATCGCGTTGTGCCTCTGACTGATATGTTTAGGCTGTTGTTAATTAAACTCCAAAGCTCAACTCAAATACTCACACCATCGGTCCGTGTTCCCATTTTTAAAAAACTGCATCTCTTTCCATCTTTGTGCTAATTCATTTAATTTATCCACACGTGTACAGTATCTCTCACATGCCACGGCATTTGGAGCAAGTTTCATTAAAATGTTCCACTTTGACAGGTGCGATATCTTCATCTTTCTGTTTTTAATACCCATCTGCCCATTTCTGTGTTAGAATACATCATCCAGTTTCAGAGTGCTAATGGATCCTCAGTGATATTTTCAGCAATGAGCTCACTGAGTACAATTGACAGGAAAGGAGCATGTTTCAACAACACAGTCTAGTTTGTTTAGGTGCAATAGAAAGGACTGTGTTGTGATTATAAATGGTTTACTCCTGCACATGAGCAGGTGTCTGTTAGAAAAGCATTAATGGATTATTCATAGTGTATGTGCCCCCTCCCCCCCCGATTTGCAGTGTTGCAACAAGAAGAAGGTTAATGTAGTGCACGTAATGCTCATTCTCATTTTTCTTGTCTCTTTTTTTAGAGACACAGAGGAGAACACAGTAGTTGTGTTTTATTTCCTGTGCTCGTTAAGGCCGTAGCGGGAAATGTAAAACTAATCTCGTTGGCTTTAATTATAAAGTTGACCAGCAGTAGAGAAAAATGCCTCAGGCTCTGTTATTGAAACTCCGGTGTCAGATGGGAAATCTCAGCACGCATGCAGGAAGTGGAAAATCCAATTTTCAGAGTGAAGGATAATGTGGTTTTCAGCAATGATGTCTCCCTTTGTTCAACAAAAGCTCACTTAACTGATCAGGTCTCTCGTCTTTTTCTTCTGTTCAACTTCTCTAAATTGGCCGCAGTTCTGTTTTAAGCAACCGCGAGCATCCTGTGTGCCGTCTACTGAGATCTTTCAAATACTGTGCTACTTTTTGAGCCTAATTACCAACCTAAATTATGTACTAAACCTGGTACATGCCTCTGTTTTTTTGTAAGAAATATCCAAATTAGATAGAATTTGCCATTAGAGACCCTCCTCAAATAGTCCAGATCTCAAAGATATTTAAGAGAAGAAAAAGAAATGGCTGGAGTTTTGACAATAACAATCAACAGCAATGTTTTAATGCATTTATTATATATCTCTGTCTAACTAATCGAATTCACTGTATTGTTGATTGCACCAGCACAATGGAGGAGCGTTTATTACCGTCACCGGTTAGAATCCTAGCTGGGTGCAGCCTCTCTGTGTAGAGTTGGGGTTCAGCTTCAACACTTCCACAGCCCTTAGCAGGATAAACAGTTAGAAGTTAAAAAAAACTGTTACATTGCATAAACAGAAATGATTTTGCCATCTGGGGAACCTCTCCTCGGTGTGTGGGTAAAGTTTCTATGTATGGGACTTTTTGCCTCCGGCCATACCATCGTTTGAAAGGCCTGGATCAAAGACACAAGCCCTGCAACCCATTGAGAATTTGTCTAATATTTTGCTCAGTCAAGTAGGTTTTTTTCCTTATTGCACACTTACTGCAGCTAGATTTTAGTGTATTATGTGATTATTAAATCTGTGAAAAACGTCATAATTGACATTCCTGTTGTGTTACCTGCTGTAGTGGAGCTGCATCATTGCGCCTCGCTTTCCGTGAATCAGCGTATAAATATATATAAAAGTTAAACCTACTCTTCATTTCTCTGATTTCCACAGGCTACGTCCAGGCATCTAAACGGGATAAAAAGTTTGCCACCTGCGCACCAAACTTCTCCTTTGCTTCGCTGTGCGAGTGTCTCCGCCGTGCGTTCATCTACCGGCAGCCGTCCCCGGTGGAGACCGTCCTCTTCAACAGAAAGCAGGGCCGTCAGATAGGACAGGTTGCCAAGCAACAAGTGGCAAGCCTGGACTCAGACAAACCAATCCTAGGCTTCAGAGCATCTAATGAGAGACTGTATATCCTGACTTCCAATAACCTCTTTGTTCTAAAGGTCAATAATAATTAGATTTGGGATTAGATATTTATCTTATTAGCCCAGTCATTCCAAGCTAAAGATGGGTTATGTGTTTTAAACAGAAAAATGTGCGCAGTTCTGTTTCATTCGTCTGTGACAATTTGTCAATTTCCTCGTTTTTCACCTTTCACAAACCTTCAATGATAAGAAATGTTGCTCTTTTTGTAAATCCACTAACGAAATGAATTTCAATGATGAAATAATAAAGTATATAAGAAGAGATTTTCTCGTGTAGCACTTTTAATGATACTGGATGTTTAGAAATATACAGTACATTACATGCAGTACACATAGTTGCCCTATTAACGCTCACACTTGGAGAAGGGTTTTAAATCCACTCAATAAATAAAATGGTCCATATTTCTTTGATTAAATGACTAATAGCTTGCTGTGTTGCACAGTCGGTTGTAGTATCATGTCAGATGGTCAGTGGGGAGGAGGATACTGAGGATTTCCCACTTCTTGGCTGATTTTACAGTCCTTGCTATGAAAGTACAAAGGGAGCGAACACTCATTTCCATAAATCTACTGAAACATGTTTCAGATTTGAATTAGCCTCAATCTTGGACACATCAGTTGGACATGAAGCCTAAAATCTAGAAAAGCACAAGAAATCCTCCATCTTTCCACCAGTGTTTTTTCATGCGGGCTTGAATGGAAATGCTACACTCAAACTACGAGTTATTTAAAAATACTGCAGATGGCATCTGATGCAGTTTCTCTCTGAGCTATTAAACTACGTGTGCTACCTAGAAAGGTGGAATAAATGATGGAGGAAATTTCACATTTTAAACTTTTGTGCATTTTCTCCAGCATTAAAACTGAGAACAGCTGGCAATTGCATTAGCTGTGAATTTTACTGCTTTATGAGGAAACCAAAGTCCTGTTCGTAAACAAACCTTTCTGCTTTGCTGCTTCAGAGGGGAAACAGTTTTGTCCCATTTTTAAGAAACCCTGAAGAAGCCTGCTCATTCAGTCGCCCGACTAAAAATGAAAAGATTCAAAAGACCCTAATGGACGTTTTTTTTAATAAAAAGAAAAAAAGATGGTCCACTTCCCCTTTTTGTATTTTCTTTGATTGTAACACCAGAAACGTAGAGAGAGATGAGCAGAGAGGGTGAAGCTTTTTGTTGGATTGGATTAAAAAAGGCAGCAGGCATAAACACAACATCACCTCTGACTACTGCAAGAAACAGATTTCATATCAGTGTCCTTTCATGATCAGTTTCTGTGTTTGCCGTCTGGAAAAAACTTGCAGATATTCAGGGATTATTGGAGAACTGCTCTGACCAATATATTGAAATTGTTGTGTTGTGTGAACTGGAACAGTAACTGTAAAGTGTGTGTTGTTCATTTCCAAGAACTGCTGCTTTCTGAGGCCAGGTTTCTTGGTCAAGCCCCAAACTAAAGACTGTGGATAATCTCTCTTTTCATTTTTTTTTTCTCTTTGTTTTGGTAAGAAACAAAAAAAAAAAAAGAGTTTTACACTCTGTTTTTATTTAATTATCATTGTGCAATTGAATTAGACCGCACCGCTTGCTTTTTATTAACTGCACCAGCATCCCTAGATGACTTGAGGCCGGCCTTTCAGAGCCCCGGATGTCTCAGAGGACTTGGTCTTTGTTTACTGGGACACAAAGAGAAAAACATGTTGTCAAGCCATCTGACCACAGAGAATTGGATAATGAAAGATAGTCACTGCTCACTGCCTGCACTAACCAACCCTTCATATGGCTGCTTTCAGGTAAACACCACCTGACTCTTAAAGTCGTTTTGAGAATTTTATTAAACAGCTATGCCTTAAAAAAAAAAAAGCCATCAGTTGCTCTAAATGAATTTCTTTGAATGCAGGGTCAAAGAAATTTAACTCTAGTTACATAGTAGTTGTACGCAATAATATTTTGTGTAATTGGTAATATTATGATGCTCTGCCTGTTAAAGTAAGACAGAAATCCCCTCAGCAGTAATGGAGGAGGAAGCTTGCTCTCCATTCACTGGTTCTACTTGTAAGTTGGAGAAGCCAAATCTGTACATACAGCAAAATGATCAGGTTTCTGTGAGTAATATCCTGAATTTAATACAAGATGTAAATAAGGAAAGCTCAGACTGCTGTTTCATTCTTGTTACGATAACCACTCGTCTTTTGCTTTAACTCTTCACTGGTAAATCCTGATCAAACGCAGCACCGATATATAGAAGTGTTAGTGCGTCGCCTGCTCAGTGAGGGGAACTGAGTGGCCTTGAATAAACAATTGGTTTGTGATTAAAGCTCAGCTCCGTGTGATTGAAACCGCTCTTCTCTGCAGGTGTAATTGGCACATTTTGAAATGATTAAACAATTAAAGTAAACAAACCCACATATTTCTCCAGTAGGAGAGTCAAGTAGGCAAATTGTTATTTAGCTGATTGCACATTCTTTAGTAATGAATCAAGCTCCTCCCCGATGGGATCAGTAGATTGAGGCAAACTAATTAGATGTTATGGATGTTATACCTGCACAGACGCCCCTCCACAGGCCGCGACTGCAGTGACCCCCATGGAAAGTGTCGGTGTCTTGAGATAAGGCAGATTCCTCCGAAGGATTTTGTCAGTGCTTCAATGTTAGCTTTGCACGAGCTACACTTCACTCTCATTATTCAAAAAGCTACTGAATGTGAAACTCTTCAGCAGCTTTCTATTCTTTAAAAAAAAATCCTCTTCTCCTGTTTGTCTTTTCCTATCTGGTCTATCTTGCCCTCATGAAAGTGAAACACCTGCTCTTACAGCACTTTGCTTTAATGTCTTGCTGACTTTGTCTTTGCTTTGAACCTCACTTGTGGGTTGCTTTGTAAAAAAAAAAGCATCTGCCAAATAAGTAAATGTAAATATAACGGGGTAAATTGAAGTTCTTTAAGTCTTCAGTTATGGAATAGGTTGGCTTTTTGGAAAACGCACTCAAATGCAGTCAACATCTTCCTCAGAGTTCGCTGGCAAGATACCAGTGTCATGTTTCTAAATCCCATTAAGTAACTTCTTGTATGTTAACATGTTTAAAAATAACCCACTGTCCTTTCACTGGGGGTGAACTTCTTCTTGACCGTGGTCTCGGCCTTTGTGCTAAGCTTCAAAGCTTTTGATGTAGCACCGTACGTTTCGACAGAGGTAGTGATCCTCTCATCGTGGCAAAAAAAAATGAATTAGCATAGTTTCCCTGATGTCAAACCATTATTTAAAAAAAACACTACCATCAGGCAGAAGGCTGAAAAACACACTTTAAAAAAATAGAATAAAAAATACAAAAACACAAGAAACTTAATTTAGGTTGTAAAACATTTTATGTTCATTTATCAAAAATTAAATCTAAGAATGATTCTCGTAGACATATATGTGATGTTTTTTACTGCCATTTGCAGTATCAAAATAGAAAATAAAAATGGAATAATCGAATAAAATTATTGCCCTGTAAAGTCGGCGACATGACATGACAGACAGAAACATTTGTGTTGTGGATCTGGTCAAATGATGAATGGAAAGTCCAAGTTTGACTTTGGAGCAACTTTGCAAAAAAAAAAAAATCAACTAAATACTTACTGGGACACTAACTGCGATTTTACCTAAACAGTGAGAGTGAACCGAAGCAAAGAGCTGAAAGGTGCTAAAATTCAGTCGCTTTCTGTCTCTTTTGGATTTGGAGGCACTTTCTATGCTCGTCAGGAAGAGAAACCAGACATCTGTTAAATATGGAGTTGATTTTTTTTTTTTCCCTAATGATTGCGTGACAGGACACCAGCTTACGTTTCATGCGTGTGTTGTTTAAACTTGCATTCAGCATTTTCGTTTTTTAATTCGGTGTTGCAAATAAAACAGCTGTAGTTTTCGTTGAAGCTTTTTTTTGGGGGGGGTTGTGTATGACTGAAACAGCAAGTTTTGCACAGAGGAAATACTTAGAAGTAGCAGTAGAATGGGTTCATTGTTGGTTTAGATCTTTCTTGTGTCATTTGGACACAATAATAAAATGATGGAACATTATCCTTTAAACATAAGGCCTCATAAAATCGTGGCTGAGGACTTCAAAGTGCTTTCATTACCGTAGCTGTATGATATGAATGCTGTAGTTTTCGATCACAGGAGAAGAAGTGACTTCTCTTTGAACAGCCCCTCAACATGGCGCGTTATTCTTCCACGTGTAATTATTCATAAAAGCTGAGGCTGCCGCCTTGCTGCAGTAGAGCTGTAATTACCCCACCCCTTGTCTTTGTAGCTGTCTCTGTCCGGGGTGTCATAACGAACATTACAGTCCCATTATCACGGAACAACCTCCTTTTATTGTGCTGATTCACAATTATTTCAGAGTTAATGAGCCAGAAAGTTTGTCTTTGCCTCCCTGCATCTACTTGAATGATGTCCCTCCTCCTGCTCATCCTCCATCATTTTCTTTTTCTGATTGGCCCATGCCCCCTTGTACTCACTCACTTCATCAGTTCCTCGTTTGCGCCTTGTGTGTTTTGACACTTGATTTTCCTAAATTCAGACTATTAAATATTATAGTGTGCACGCACTGTTATTTAACTTGCACAAGGGCACTAATGATGTTCATCTAATTCAGGCCCTGCAGACACTCTGCTAATTATACCCTGTCACACAAGAACATAATATTAAGTGATAATCTACAGGGGTTTTTTTTTTTTGTCTTTTTGATTTTGTTGCTTGTTGTTAATGGATAATAGCTGTGGTGGTTGTGCTCTGCAGTTCTCAGAAAGAACCTGTCAATCAAGCAGTGTTGGTGGCAGAGTTACGTCTTTCATTCTGCATTTGTGTTGTTTCTTTCAGTAGTGCTCCTAAAGAGTAGTTTTAGTACCACTTATTAGTGTAGGTTTTTTGAGGCTTTTTCTGCTTTTGTGGGTTATTGTAAGAGTAGTTTGACATTTTGCTTTGTAGTTTTTTTTTTTTCTACAAATTAAACAGGATCTGAGCTTTGAGATTTTTAGTAGATTTCTTCAAAGCTACAATGTGCAGCTTCTGGAAATCACGCTAGCCGTAGAGTGACTTGAAATGACTTGAGTCACCCACCTCGGGTGTCAAATGCTGATGCTATGCCATGTCAGCATGTGATGTGCAGGGTTTGGACCTCTCTGATTGGTTGGAAGGGTGACCCTGGCTAAAAACCTTTAGAAGACTTTGACAGCACCCCTTCAACTAAAAAAATATTTTTTAAAAAGTTCCATACTGTAGCTCTAAGCAACAAATATCTGAGTGGTGTTAGTCTTCTTATCGAACTCTTGGCTTGAGAGTGGGCGACAGCTGATTTTTCTCCCTGTCACTTGTTTGTTGAAGAGGATTTGGAATGAGGAGAGAAAAGCTTTGGTTTCCATCCCTCGTGTTTAGAATATGTATCTGAATAAGTTTGGCATTTTTCCTTCCCCAAAGTGAAATAAAAATTTGACTGGATGCCTCATCAAATTCTTATTGGAGCCTCATAAGTGTTGGTATTTGTGCTGTATCTTGCGATATTTCTCTTTTCAAGTGTGAACTGCTGAAATGATCAGTCAGAGAAAGTACAGCAAACAGAACAAATGTGCCCTTACATCTTTTTTAAACTTAGCTTGCTTGTGCATCATATATATCGCCATATTTTCTTTTCTTCTTACACATGCAGAATGCAGATCAATGCTGCAGTCCAGTCATTGCAGGTGGCTTTACAAGTCTCTAAAAACACAGCCATTGATTTAAATCACAGACAATAAGTGAGCTCTGAGGGCTTTCAGGTGGAAATAAAAAACGGTTTTCCTGGATCTCACTTCTGGAACTTTCCAAAGCGCTGTGGACGTCTGCAGACACAAGTGCTTATTTTTGTTCTGTTGTTCCCTTTCTTTCAGGGTCAGCAAGCGCAAGTAACAAAACATTTTCTGCCTACTGCCACAGTGGAACCTTGATCAGCAACTACCAAAGCAATCGTTCATATTCTTGTTGAGAGCATCCAGTAAATTAGTGGTTAGCACAGTAACGGCACTTTTTCTGGAAGAAAACGGTCCTTTTCAGAAAGCCGCTGTTCAGTTCTTTTGGTTCCGGGAGTAGCTGAGGACCCGGATGGGTTTGACATAACGTTAATTGTTGCCAGAATATGAATTGTTCATGTTAATTATTGTTTAGGGGGGGGGAGTATTTTGACTGTGAAAACTGATTCAAGGTCCCCAGAGCAGAAGTTCCAGTGGTTTGTGGACCTCCTGACTTCTGATCTCGTGCCATAATTGGTCAGAATTTCAGTTTGACATAACCTTTGGTTTACAGCCATAAGAAATCCTCCAAATGTTTTAAATTAACCCAAGTACGCGCCATAAAATACAAGTCGGGTTGTTATGTAAAGATATATACGTATCTTACATTAGTCCTCACAGAGTTGCTTTCATGGCTGTAGACTCTTACACCATGCATCCACATTTTTAGAAATAGCTAGACACAACAGAAAAGATACACTACTATTTTAATCAAAGCACCTGAAAGCATGACCCCCCCTCCCCCCGTATGGATAGATGTTCAGAACAACATGGGCTATTTGAAAATATTTGCTGTAGTGATCACATATTATATCACAAAAAGCTTTAGGCCCTAAAATCGGAATAAAGGGTGAGACAGTTTGGATTTTTATCAACATTGGATTGATTTCCCATTGTGTGTGCAAGGCCCCTTGTGAGAAGCTAAACCAAGCTTTTAAGCAAAGCTGCCTATTGTTGTAATTCTTTCCGTCAAGTTAAAAATAAAATAGCAGTCGGTCATATCAGTGGTCTCATACTCGCAGTTGTGAACAGTTGTCTGTTCTTTCTTCCTCGATTTAAGACAGGTCTACATCAGGGAACTGGCTAAAGGTTAATGGTTTTCTTTGGCCTGTCTCTTTTCCTTCCAAAGTGTTTGTAGTTATTCTCACGTCATAGTCTCCTGCGTATCGACGGGGGAGGCGGATCGTATCAAAACATTATTTACACTCCGGAGAAATTGTATGGCACCGTTTGAAATTCAGCTCACACAATTTTTGTCCCGGTGACGGCTGTAATTTATACCTAATATAAGCAACTTGACAGACTGAGGCTGTTTATATTAGATGATGCATGATAGATATGAATTCAGATTTCAGGTTTATTGGCGATAGAAGCTATTTACATTCTCATGAGATGTGCACCATTAATGTCTTCATATATGCTCCTGAAGTATGAGCTCTGTAGTAATGGTGTCTCTAAGAATTTAAATAAGTGTGATGTCTAATGTGGAGTGATGGCACCTATGGTTTGACAAATTACACCAAACATAACCACATTTCCCTCCTTGCAAGGGAGCAAAACTCTACATAAACATCATTTGTTGTTTCAAAAAAAAACAAAAAAGAACTTTTGTTTTTTTCTGTGGATCATGACTACAAGCTACAACTTTCCCACTACACGTGCTCCTTTAAGCGGCTTTAACCTTGTGGTCAGTGCTGCTGCCTCACAGTTAAAGTCCCCAGTTTCAGGATGGAGTTTTTTCTGTGCTTTTTCCTCCCACAGTCCAAAGACCTACAGTTTGCCATAAACCTAAATGCCTACTGGTAGGTAGTAGGGGGCCTATTGAACCATAACTATGCACATGAAAACAACTGATCACTGATCCCACCTATTAGCACGGTAACAGTTATAGGGTTAGAGCTATATAGTTATAGGGGCTGTATTAGCCATGGACCACAAGGCCCCTGCTGGCTACACTTCCTTGGGCAAGACACTAAAACCACGAGTTTCGCCCAGTGGTTCAGGTGAGCACAATGCATGGGAGCCACCTTCATAGGTGTTTGTGTGTGTGTGTGTGTGTGTGTATGTGAAGCAAAGCTGCAGAGCATTTTAGATATAAGCACTATATAACCAGAACATGTAGTTATAAAAGAGCTGACCTTGCTATGTAAAGCAATATGTCAACAAGTCAAGATGAGTCCCCCTTCCTGTTGTCCTGTTTTTCGCTAGTCTTTAAGCCTCCCAGAGATAAAAGACTCATGTCTGATTTGCTGAAGGCCTAAGAAAAACATAATAAAATGTTGATTTCAGGAACTTTGTGCTCGTCCTTTTTAATCTTCTTTTCCTTTCCTTTGACTAAAAAAAATATTTTTTTTTAGTGGGTGGTTATTCGGATTAGGGTTAAAGCATGAAGAACAGCAGTGGAAATAAAATCAAGACATGAGCATCCAAGATGTCAAACGGAACATTGATTCCCCCAAAAGTGCTTTTCTTTTGTCAAAAAAAAGGACTCAAACTCCAGAAGGAACTTTATTTGCAAACATAAAGATAAAATGTACAAATGAACAATTTCTAGATAATCATCAATATACTCACGTTTATCGAAAAAGCAGCAGTGTGCAGATAATACATCACAAAATAAAGTCTATCGTGTTTTTATGGCAATGATAAAAATAATATTGGTCTATATATTATTTTCCACCAGTCACTATAAATAACATCACTTTTACTGATACTAAATAAATGTACAGCACTGGTACGATCATTAAACAAAAACTGTGGTTGGTATTTGACATTTTCCACATTCAGTGGTGACTTAAAGCATGTTTGACAACAACAGTATCAGGGAGAGAGCTTCATCGTCCTCCGCCGTCCCTGCTGCTGCCGCTGCCCAATTATGTTCCCAGAGTGTGGTAAACTGCGCTCAGAAATTCATAAACAGTCACTGATCTGGCAGAAAATGCCGCACGACATCAGCATATCTAAGCATCGCACGTCCATTTAAGACATGTTCACCGGCTCACTGACTGCTTTCACAACTACAAAGCAAGAAGAGCAAAGCAGTGGTTTGTTAAATCCACAGTTCACAGGACACGAAACACAGACCAAAACACTGAATTCACTTTGCCTGAGCTTGAAATCACCGACACAGATGCTCATATGGATCTAGCTAAAATATATCAACACGTTACACTACATCTTTGTAACACATGTTTACAGTCACACTGAGGTTTAACACCACTGCTGCTGACCTCATAAATCAACAAACACATTAGAAACTCATGACAGAGAAGGAGGTATTACTGTCTAATAAGGCATATTTGATAAAGAGTTCATTGACTCTAATCTTTGTAGTTATTACCTCAAACGTGGATTTTAATCATCTACAGCAACTAAACAAGAACTAACGAAGCTCGTGGCTGCACGTGATGGTTGAAATGTTGCAGTACTGACTCACTGTCTTTCAGAGACTAATCCTTCAGGAAAGTGCTTTTGACAGCGAGTAATAAGTAAAGTAATAATAATTTTGGAAATAAGAAACAATAACAAACGCTTGAGAAGTGGCTATTTAGCTCCGACAGAGATGTATGCAGCTAAGATGACCTAAGATTTCTTACTTCTTTAAGTCAACTCAGAAAACCCACACCATTGTCACCTTTTGTGCTTTTTGTAATTAATTTCTGGCACTGGCACCGGAAAACACCAGCCAGTGGGGACATTATCTCATTTGTTATCAGGCCATAATTATAGTCCAGTAGGTGACCGACTACCTTCCAGTATGTACAGAAGGTCCTTGACAAAGACCACTTGATTGGATTTAGGCACAAAAGCATCTGGGATCGATTGAAGTAAAGGCCGCAATTTGGGTACAAAGTACAAACTTCTACTGTCAGTTTAAAGTGGGAAACAAACTGCTGCCTCCTACTATAAAGTCCATTTTGACACGCAGCCATCCAGCCCGTCACAGTTTAACTGTCTCCAACATATGCCACTAGTCACTCCTGCCTCTGTCATATTCACTACAGCCTCTACACGGCACCTCACATTAACAGGAGGTCGTTGTTTGCCTACTGAATCACAATTATGGGCTGATAACGACTGATAACACCTCATTGAATGGTGTGATGATACTGTTCCCATTCTCAATCTCGCCCACTCTGGATGTTTTCCTAGGATGAGTAGGTGCAATAAACATTACAAATTAATGGTAATGCAGAATTATCTGCATGATGAATGTGCCAGGATCCAAATGGAAATGTGCATGTCACATAACTGCAATGTCTCCAGTTTGAGTCCAGCTGTGGACCTTTTCATAGCCTGTGTCTTATATGTTCTTATTTTACTACCAAATAAAGGCAAAAGCAAAAAAACAGTTTATTAAATTATTAAAAAAAAAAAGAATCATTAGTCCCTTGATGGCCACTACTACATAGAAAAGCAATTGCTGTATTCAAATGCACCAAGTTCACTGGCAAAAAATTAGTGGAATATGAAAATATTCATTTGTGGAAGCAGAAATATTCATATAAAGTTATGCTAAATTAAACAGCGACCAAACAGATACTACAAAGGACTAAAAATGACCTCTTATGCATAAATATATTCATATTCACCTCATAAACCCCTTATGAAATATGCCTTAATAGAATCAGTATGAGACTATAGCAACTATAGCAGCAAACTTAATCTTTACGGCACTTTTGAATTTAAGTAACAAAGTGCTTCGTATGCTGTTGTTCTCCTGTCTGTTAGCGAACACTTGTCATTCTCAGTAGAAACACTCGACGCCATCAGGAGACCTTAACCGGACTCGACCCCAGCCTGCAGAACACTCAGCGCAGTCTGTCTTGGTTTTCACAATGTGCTCGAGGCCGTATACATGTGCTTCACAATCAAAACAGGATCTGTTTTGTCAGCGAAGGTTCAGGTGTGACTCACTCTTTAATGGAGCGGCTGGCCTGAAATCATCAGGGGGGCAAGATGGCACACAGTTAATAAAGCTGCACAGGGACAGGGTTTTTTTTTTTTGTGTGTTAAAATACTTTTTTTTTTCTCTCCTTAGCAAAAAATCCAGAACATTTGCCTGAAGCAGAGAAAAGCGACATCACTGTGTGCAGGTAATTCACTAATGGAAAGTGGTGAATCTCAACATAAGGACCGAAATACACACTTTTACCCCGGACTCGTGAGCGTGAGCTGTTTTCAGGGTTGTCACGTCTTTGGTATACGTTGGTATTACAGCGTCGCTGACCAGCGATGTTTTAAGCGTGAATGTGTGGAGGGGATGTACCAAAGCCCCATCGGGAGAAGTTCACATTATGTCAGAGTGTTTCAGCTTGCTGCCGCCTGAAGTCGCCGTGCGACACCGCCACGTGCAGCTTTAATGACCATAAATGAGTCGGTGCTGGCCTGGATTGTGGCAAACACCGTTTATTTGAGGTGGGAATGGAGTTTTTGTTTACAGTCATGCCTTGTTGACTCATGCTCAGAAGGTCCAAGATAAGACACCAGCCGTCTGAAAAGAGAGCGTTTACCTGTCCGTGTCTGTGGCCTTCCAACGACCAGGATCATTTTCGATGAAGAGTATGTTTTGTTTTGTCCCTCAAAGCCTGTCATTATGCCACAGGGGCTCTAATCTCTGTTTACATCTCTAGCTACAGCAAAGGTCAGCAGGCACTCAGCAAACAATATTCCCACTCAACAGACTCCATTTAAGCAACATCTTAAAGGTCTTTAATCCTTCATCGACCCCTTGAATCGCCTCTGACCCCAAATGTCAAGAGGCCTCAAATGATCCTCAATCATCACTGTAGTTCCCCCGTCCATACACGCAGGTGTCCTGAAACACCATTTTCTGATCAGACAGCAGTTCGTCTGTGACAGTGAGCTCCTCCAGCTCTGTTGCGAAGTGATCAGTGCTCTCCACCATGGACGTGTCCTTGACGGCGCTGTAGGTGAGGGCCACGCTGTAGGTGGCGGGTTTATCCGAGCCCTTCCGCCCACACCCGCAGATCTTGCGGAAGGCGGCGCGAAACTTCTGTGACATCGCGTTGTAAATGACTGGGTTGATGGCGCTGTTCAGATAGATGCAGATCCGGCAGAAAAGCAGGAACCAGTTGTCCAGGTAGGCCTGCTCCAGGAAGGAGTTGACCACCACCAGAGTGCGGTAGGGCATCCAGAGCGTGGCAAAGAGGATCACCACCACCGCCAGCATCTTGGTCACCTGTGGTGGGCAACACGGAGTAATATGAGAGGGGCCAAACTGATACTGCTGAGCCACGAACAAATAAAAAACAGGACGCGGAGCTCACATAATCTTCAGGAACAATAAATATTCTTTAACATGTTCAGCTCCTTTGTGTAATTTTAGCCTACAAAACTAATACAGAGCTGATTTCTTGGTTTTTGTTTGAGAGTGAGGAGGGTCTGACACACACACACACACACAAAAACACATTTTATCCTTTATATCAGGTAGTATCCATCCATACAGGTAACTTATGTTATAACAGGCCCATACATGGCATTTATACATTTTACATGCAAAATTCATTAATTTCTACATCGACTGTCAACGGTCAATTAAAGCCAGACTTTTGCTTATGTTAAATTAATGAGTGGATAATCCGTTAAGATAATTGGTGATGGAAAAAATAACCACTGGTTGGTTGTTATTTTTTCTTTTTATTCCTTCAATCACAGATTCTAACAGCTAAAAACACTGCACTGCTTGCACTGACACTCTTATTTGGGTCAAAGTACATAACTTTGACCAGACAACTGTACCAAAAGTACATGTACTCAATGCATCTGTAATACTGTTAGTTTGGTGCTGTAGCGACGTATTAAGGGAATAAGTACTTGTTACTGCTAATTCTGATCAGATTTCGAAGGAAATGGGGTTTGATGAATAAGGTGAAGGCAAACAAAGGAGACCTAAGAATTTGGTGGCGCCAAAGGAAAATTACTCACAGTACAGTACAGGCACCACATATTTGTACTTGACTAAATGTAGTTATACACATTTTAGCACATTTATCAGCTGCGCTGCAGACGATGGCAATAACGTGGCATCAGCAGCAGATTTTAATTCACTTCAAACCGCATTGAGTAAATAACGTGTGTCTGTGCAGTTCAAGGTCCAGGTTAATGGGATTTTCTCAGTAAACGATACCATCATCCACACACCACCCACCTGTCTGCGGGAGGTCGCGGTGGAGCTGGAGTGACGGGAGTTTTTGCAGCTGTTGCTCTTCGTGATGGTGTTGTTGTTGTGTCCGTTCTTCTTCTTGTCTTTGGGGTCAGAGGGCAGCGGGTTGAGGAACAGGATCCTGGCGATGAGTCCGTACAGAACCGCGGACACCAGCAACGGCAGCACGAAAAACACCCCGAAATCAAAAAAGTAAATGGGTAAATAAAACTTCCTGCGCACTCTGTATCCGCAGATGGTGATGGTGATGTTCTCGTACACCAGCTTCTGGATGTCTGACAGGTAGAACCACATTACGCAGTAAAGAGAAGTAAAAGCCCAAACGAACACAATGATCTTTTTTGCTCTGGACAAAGTGCACAAAAACTGGGCTTTAATCGGATGGCAGATGGCGATGTATCGCTCTATGGTGAAGGCTGTTATGGAGCAAGAGGAAGCGTTGATCCCCAGGTACTGAAAGTATGTGATGCACAGGCAACCATAGTGGCCAAACACCCAGGATCCAAAGATACTGTCCGTGACAGCAGGGAAACCCGCCGCTATTAGCACCATCAGGTCCGCCACAGCCAAACTCACCAGGTAGCAGTTGGTGGGAGTCCTCATGTGTGTGGTGGTCAGCACCACCAGGATGACCATGATGTTACCAACAATCCCGAAAGCGCAAATCATGAAGAGCAACAAACTACTTATCACTTTGTACTGGATGCTGTTGTCTATCCAAATCCCCAAAGTGTGGTTCGCTTCGATAGATGTTGTAAAGTTTTCCATGTTTTGTGCTTCAGCCCAGATATCCGCAGAAATAAAAAATACGATGCACCAAACGGATTTTTACGCGCGACAAAAGCTCAAGCAACTCTACGGCTGTGAGAAAGTGTAAATCGAGCCACCGCTGCCAGGATGCGTGCGGGACGTCAAACCGGCATAAAGTGACGCAGAGCCGCTCGGAGTCTGCTGTAATTCCGCGGTCGCGCTGTGCGTAAAAAAGCGGTGCGCGGCCGTGATCTCGTCAGAAACAAAGTGCGTCTGTCGGGACAGATGGCGGTTGGCTTGTGAGCGTCGCGTTTGGCACAAGCTCCCTTTACGCATGCGATGGATTAAACCAAACCTGACCTCTGCCAGTCAACAAGACCAGCTTGGCCAAACACCGAAATCTAGCAAATTATTTTGACTAGACTGTTTTAAGAGGACATTTGAAATTTGAAATTTAATTGGTGAGACGTTATTTAAAGGACAGAAGCCCTCTGCTGACGAGCTGAGACCAACAGGTTGCTTCTTTAATAAAGAAAAGGCTTTAAATAGAAATGAAACTCTTCTTTGCACAGTTGAGCCCATACTTCACGTTTCAAGACAGTGTTCTGACATTTTTAGTGAGGCAATTAAAGTTCAGCACATAATTCCTGCAGTTATTTGTGAACACTCACTGTCAACCTGTACGTTTCCTCAACTTACATCATGTCTCGTTAATTAAGAATCGGATACAGTAAATCCTAATGTTGACGGTGGATAAAAAGACCAGTAATTTATTGTAAAGCCAACAGAAAAAGACTGATCTGCAGTGACCTGCATTCGCTGCCGTGCTGTCCAACAACATGGGAATCTGCAGTTGCCTGTTCTCAGCACAACACTGTGGAGGTGGGAAACGCTCCTCCACACCAACTGTGCTCATTCTTCAGGAGCTGAACGCAGAGAATGGTGACGATCACGCCAACACTCCTCTTTAATCATGTGCCTGTTTTGCTGCGAGCTCTGAAGTTGCCAGCCGTCCATTGCGAACAGGTGGACTGGGATGACAGGGAATTACATAATAATGACACCCCCCTACACACACACACACATTTTTATCCTATGATTCCCACCATCTCAGAGTCTGTTTCCTTTTCTTTTTAGTCCTGTGTGAAGTCATTATTGCTGTTGTTTATTGCATCATCGGGTCCATTTAAGGGGTTTTATGTGTAAAAAGTTTACTTCCCCTGCTTTGTAGTGTAATTATTAAAGCAGTAAAATGGCACAAAATTAAGACTTCTTTATCTATAAGAAATAATTCGGTTAAAACGATTTCTCCAACATTATTCACATCCCAGCAGCACTGACAGAGGAAAAGTTAAATCATTTGAAGATGAGTGAAAGAGTTTTACTGCCACCTTAAGGAGAAACCTGACCAGCACCTGAGACAGGACATTTAACGATGCTGTTAACATAATGTTTGTATTTTGATGATTTCATAGAGGTTGTCACACCATTACACCAATCATGGAAAGTAGCAGGATTTCACACATGCCAGCTTCTAAAAACCATTATAAAAAACGTGTGTTTGTAAATGAAGACTGTTTATCCAAACCGAAGTGACTGAGATTAGATCTGATTAAAACAATTGGGATAATTGTGAATCTGAAATAAAATACTTCATATTTAAAGGGCAACTTCAACAATTGTAAAATTGCTTTCATTGGGTTTGGTTCAGTGTGTAAATGTACATTAAGGCTTTAAAACTTCCCTCTGACTTCATATATTTAAAAATGTAGCTGAAAAACTACTGCAGATGACATCACAGGGAGGAGTCTTTCATCATTAGGAGTTCAGATGATGTCATCTGGAGCAGGTCTGGAAAAGCAGGTCGACCACGGTTACAAACGCCATAATCTCATGACATAATATGAACTGAAGGTTCCTCCAAGTGGTGTCATCAGGAGGCTACATTTAACCTCCAGATTAATGTAACAGCAAACTGATACCTTCCTCTCTACTATAAGCTTGTTAAACATGGACGCCAGTAAATGAGCTACTAAAATGTGTGATTCTAAAGGGACCAGGATATGATGTTTAAAGGTCTAAACAAATCCTACATTTCCCATAATGCAACGTCTCTTGCTCAAGTACAGGACGCACGTTTGTAATGCAATAACAAAAAAAGTCTTCGAGTTGTAGATATTTTTACATGTTGTAATGTTTTTATTCACAATAACTAAATCTTTTTTTTTTTAAGCTATCAAAAAGTTAAGTGACTGTTCGATTTCAGTTTATAAAAACATGTCACTTTGTCACTATTAGCCGATGAGTGAAGGCTGATGGGGAAATTGTTATTTCAGCCATTTATCCATTTTAAGTTGATAGTGCAACACAAAGTAAATAAAAAGTCTGAATACTTTCCAAAGCGATAACATTTAGAATTGGATACACAGCGTGTGTAAGCCTACATGCAAATCTTTTACGTGTAATTTGATTTTTTTCTTGTAGTTTTTATGTTGTCTAATTTTTGCCATATTGCACACATGTGGCTGATACAACAGAAGCATAAGAAAACACGCCCAATAAATCAATTGGAAAATAACACACATTCTGCACTTCATATTTTTATGCAAGATTTCAAGTTCAGTTGTCCTTTTCATTACTTTTTATTGCAGTGCTCCTTCTAGCAAGTTGCAAAAAGCTTACTCTCTTTACGGCACATTGCAATTATTTCTTTTTTAAAAGCTCGAATAAGAAACAAAAGAGATTAAATTTAAAACAAAAACAGAAATTTGTGGGCAGAGCCAAGGATGTGGAGAGGGAGCTTGTTGGCAAACCTTATGCTAGTTTTATATGATAGATCTGTTTTTGTCAGTCCTGGGGGTAAATCTCAGTTCATTTTCATTTTTTTCATACAGTTCCAAATTATTACGTTTCACAGTTCCAAATTGTTTACGTCTTGGTAGACAGTTATGTAATAATGGTGTGTTTTGATGTAAAAACATACCTGTATCACAAATCCATCTCTGACATTTTAACGATTTAATGATTTAAGGAGTGGATGGGCTTAATAGACATACATGCATCAGGACGTGGTGCTTCATTGTACAAAGATGGCGGATGGAGTGATGTTTCACCATAATGAGCTGTCTATATGTATCTATGGAGACAACCCTGAAATTTCACTGGGGGTTAGTCATCAGGTTTGGCAAAGCTCATCCAAAACATCACAGGACATTCACTAAATTTGGTTTCATTGTGTGCTGAGCAGATTTCCATCGTTTAAAGCTACTGATTTTCATGTGTAAATCCAGTGGATGACAGAAAGGTTAAGAGTCATCGTCTCAATCTGCTGAACATGAAAGCACAGGAGCAAACAAGAACTGATGCTACTGTATATAATGGTGTTTCTGATGGTTTTCTATTTAGGCAGAGGAGTAAAGCAAAGGAGGCAAATGTGCAGAAAAGCAGCAGCTTAAGCTCTGCCTGGTTTCAACCTGACGACAGCAGGAGGAACATGTGCAGCTGTGAGAGCTGGATGACTTGGTGATGCCTCGGCCACAGACCATTACCTTTGACACTAACAGAAAGTGTCAGCGCCATGTTTCTGCTGGGCCTCATGAACATTCAACAGACATACCACCTGCTGTAGGTCTGACCAAAATGCCACAAAACATGGCAGTGGGTGAAAGATTCTAATCTTCTGTGCAGGTGCCTTATGAATATGGATAACACGAGCATATCAGCGTGTCTCTATCTGTTCCCAAAGACCTACAAACCATAAAATGTGGCTATTCACTTGAGCTATGCTGCAGTTACACAATGTGCACAGCAACTGAACCCATGAACTCACACCTACACTCAGTGTACATTAAATCAAACTAAGTATTTGTGGAGAAAAAACATTATTAAACAGACACGTTCTGTATGAATAGTAACTCACATGAGGCACAACTAAAATGTAAAATGACCCCTGACCAATTTATAGACGCGGTGGCAGCTAATTTAAAGTCAATCTATCCAACTGAGACTCACTGGGCTGTCAACCTTAAACACACACACACACACACACACACTACAAACCTATGACTCAAGGTCAGTCATAAACATGCTGCCCATTGCTCCAGCCTTGACCGCCCTCAATTTATTACCAGTTACTCGTAAGTATGGTGTAATGCTCAGTCTATACCTCATAGCCTGGATGATTATTATAGGGAGGAAGCAGCTCACTGTTCAGGACCTGTGCCACTCCAGAGTCAGGAAACAGGTGGAAAATCAGTGCAGACCCCTCAAACCCTGGATACTGCCTGTTCCAGTTCCAGTCTGGTCAGCACTACTGAACGTCATACAACCAAACACAAGATCCCTTCCCATCACTCTGATGAACAGTTAATCTGTCAACTGATGTCAACATTATGAGCGCAATGTTGAACTTTATCATATTATATTAATATCACACTTGAATGTGTTAGTGTGTATAATCCTTTTTGATGTCACTGTGTTTAAGTATGTTAAAAGCCACTAGAAACTGACATCCAATTTCCTGTTTGCTTGGCTAATAAATGTACTGTGAATGAAGCTGACACACATTGCTACATGTGCAACACAAACAAAGCCTTTTATACAAGCTTGGTTTACCACCTGGAGCCCTGGGCTGTGAAAGTGAGGATACTTGCACGTAGTTTTTGGTTTTGGGGAATGTGATAAAACTTTGAAAGATTTTGTTTTTCATTCATGGTCTTGTTATGTTACAGTATAATGTGGCAAAACCACAAGAAACATTCCAATTTTCCTCGTTGTGGTGAAAAACCGACACGTTATTTCCTTGTTATTATTTACAACGTCACATATAGGAGGGAAAAACTAGCACGACCACAGTTAAAGTTGAGAGGGGCACCCTTTGACTGATCTGGGAAAGAGCCGGGGCTTGAGCCCCCAGAGTCACCCACTCTGCACATACCTGATGTAGAGATATAATAGATGGGTGTGAAGGTGCGTATTTCAGCACACTTTATTGTTTATTCATAAATTATTATTCAGAAATTTGAAAGATGGAAATGACACATTCAAATGTAGATTTTCAAAAAAGAAACGCATAAAAAACTCGAACGTGACAAAACTCGTACATTCGTTAAGGTTGATTGTTTTTATGGTCAAAGTGAACGTTGAACCACAGCTTTAAAGCTAAGACGGACAAGAAAAGAACGAACAACCAAAACAAACAAACTATAAGCGGATGATGAGCTTTGTGCAAAATGAAATGGACTTTGTTGCTCATAACAATGAATGGACTATCTCATCAATATAAATCTGGTGTTTACAACGACACATAAAGTCTTCATCTGTACTAGCATCAATAATGTAATTTTTTTTTAACCTGTACGTGCACCAGCCTTCATCGTGAATGCTTCAGAGGCTGTGGTAATAATTTTCCTGTGATTCTTGTTTTGGGACGATCTAGCGTATTCTCCACATTTTGTTACAAAGAAACGTTGATCAAACTGTCGTTACAGAAGCTTTAGTTCTTACCTTTTCCCTTTGAAGCCGTGTTACCTTTAAACTGTCAGCATTATTTTTGATAACTATACTGTAGATACTAAATTAAGGTGCAGCAGTGGCTCAACTGGTACAGCGGCTACCTACCAACGATAGGGTTGGAGGTTCGCGCCCGGTTCTTCCTGACCAGGACCAAAAAACAGGCAGAACATGCACATCAACACATTTGTGCAGGAGCTGTGCAAACAGGACAAGAGGGAATCTCAGTAGATAATACATAATCTAATAGACTTACCAGACAAGTGACATAATCTACTTACATAAACCCTCTTTTATTAATAATATAGACATTCAATAAATGTTGTGAAATTTAAAGTAAGCATTATTTTTGCCAACTTTAGATGACGTCACCCCAACAAATTTGTATTTGTCAAATTACATGTCCATGTGTTAGGCAGTTGTAAGTGTTTATTTTATTTTTCAAACTTATTTCAAAGAAATAAATGAAACCTAGTGAAGAAACATAGCCCTTCATTTTACTGACTTCTTGGCGCTTATTGTCCAAACAAAAGAACAGGTTGAACAAAATTGATTTCTGACATACTGATGTTCAGAATTCAAAGTAAAACAGCTTATTCACACGTTGTAGCTTATGGGTTTTATTAAACGATTTATATCCTTAAAACAACACAGTTTGAATTTTTTGAAGGTGTTGTAAACTGCAATGAGAACCTGTCTTGGTTTAAAATAGGATTTATCTAAATTATACAAAACTGCCAGCAAATGAAAACTGTAGAAATATGATGCAGCAACTGTTCAGACAATCTGGTGCAGGAAGCACACGAACACACACACACACACACACACACACACACACAGTCTGGCCCCGATTCTCTTGTGCGAGCTGAAACAAAACTGCCCTCCCCATATTGTGAACAAGCATCTGCAGCTGAAAGTTTAGTTTTTATTGTTCCCAAAACACTGAACTTCAAATGGGAACATCCCATCAAACATAATTGATGGGAAAAGTCAAAAAGTGTTTGTGGATGTGCAGGAAGATGCTGCCCTAGATGGATTATCGGTGAAGTGGAGATGAGAGGAAGTGGCCCTGCAGTAAGTCTCCTCTTGCTCACTGTGTTTACCTGTTTGAATTTGATCCAAAACATCCTTTAAGAGTGAAATCAGAGAGCAGCGAACAGCCCGCCGCCGGTTTGTGACCACAGGACACGAGCCATCCAGCAGACATACACAGTGTGTGTGTATCCACCATCACTGCACCTAAAACTCCAAAGTCAACCTCCCTGCCCACGCTGCTGCAAGGCATCTGACTCAGCTGTGTCTTGCTGAACGCCGGTTTCCCTGTGTCCTAGTCTAACCTTGAACCAGCATCTTTGCCTCTCCTGCTGCTCCTGGCTTTGCATCAGCTATTCTTAGCTTTGCTTGTGCTCAGGCTTCACAGCAAATCCATCAGCGTAAAATGCCACACTTCACCGGATGGCGTAAATAAAATGGGCCTGCTGGTTCAGAGCATCTCTAGAGGAAAAGACAAATCACTTTAGATCATACACAAGAGAGCTGTGGTGTTAAATATTCCACAGGGAAAAGTCTGGTGGTTTTCTCCTGGACACTGATGGAGCAGAATCTTTGCAGGGTGAAAACCATCTCTCAGTGGTGAGTTTTGTTCTCACTGCAGCGCCGCACTTAAGGTTGTAGTTAGGCAGATGAATTTTCCCTTTGGGTGGTGGCAGCAGGCGGAGAATACACATCAGCACCACAACACAACACAGTGGATCACAGCTGAACAATGCTGTGGTGCTTTGCTCAGAGGGAATGACCGTTTCTGCAGGTGGAGCAACTGCTGTCTTCACTTCCCTTCCCGTTCGTTTGCATGATTTTTAATTGTACAAGTTCAGTAAAAGCATTTAACAAAATTACATTTAAATGGTAAAGCAGCAAATAACATATGTACAAGACGGGGTCACCAAAGCGAAACATGTTCCGCACGTTGATCTGGCATAAGTGTTTTACCCCTGATGCCCTTCCTGCCACAAGCCTCCCACTTTATCTGGGCTCGGGACCCTCACGAAGGTTTTTAAGTACATTTCAATAACATTTATTATTTATTGAAATCTACTTAATTATATTAGGTGTCATTTTTTACAGTGCATTTTGTGCCCAGTTTCCCACTGGTAGAGAGCTCATCTTTAAGAAGGCTTCCTGTTTTTGCAGTTATTGAAACAGTTTACACTGTGCAAGGATTATAGTTGAAAACCCAAATAAAGAGTCTGAGAGGTAGGTTCTTTAAACATTTATTACAACAAATGAGATAAAAGATGTGGCAGGCAACTGGGGATTGGGCTAGAGTTTTCCCTGCCCCTGTGAATTTCTCTGCACGTCCCCGCATGTCATTCGCCCAGATCCCAACATCCCGCCGTGCTTAAACCCTTGAGCTGAAGAAGAGAGGTCTCCATAAAAAATGTTAACACAAGGGAAGAGCAACAGAGGGTGAGTCACTCGTCCAGGACAGTAGCTGATGCGTTTACAGAGCAGAGCAGCGTAGTAGATTTACAGTAAGGACACTCAGAGTGAAACACACACACTGCAGCACTAATTAAAAAAAAAACTTCATTAGAATTTCAAGTATTTTTATAAGTACTGTACAGTACAGTGAACACATTAAACTAATGAACCCGTTCCTCAGCAGCAGTTTGGTATGTGGACACGGTTACATGGCACATTGACAATCAACATGCCAGTGTGTGTGTATGTGTGTTAATTAGTCAGGTAAACTGTTCAGTCAACCTTTTGCATATTTTTAGTAATAAGTACAGTGTAAAGACATTTTTAGTGTCTGTATCAACGTTTAAACGTCTTTCTGCAAAGATATATCTATTATTTTCTATCCCGACCACGTCAAATTACATCACACAAATTACAGTTGCCCACAGGTGTTGACACATACAATAGTAAACACTGCATAACGGTGTCTAATAAGCCTTTATGAATTTTCATATACTGTCTGCGAGTGCTAAATACGGAGAGTTACCAGCAATGACATTAGTATATGCAAAGTGTGGTTACATTCAACAAATAATAAATCTGAGCTCATGAGCTTCCGGATGTAAAGTTTTTTAATGAATCACTGAAAAAAAAAAATCATATATTATTTAAGATCACCAATCGCTTTCACCTTTCAATCTCCAGGAACAAAAATAGTGAAAGAAATATTTGACAATACCTCACGGTTCAGCATTGAGACTCTGCTAAAGATCTGCCCTAAACAGACTAACACAGACTTGACACAACTGTGCTGCACATGCTGCACCAAATCCAATGCTGCAGGAAAAATGACTGTGGGCGGCGCCCGGAGTTGTGTATCCAACCTTGGTTATTGTATGACTATATCTACATAATTGCCCGGGGAAGCAGGCAAGCATGGAGCTATTGATCTTACTCTTTTCATCACCGGGCTGAAAGAACTCTTCTAAAGCACTCAGAAGTGGAGTATATGGAAAGCATGGCAGGAGAAAGAGAAATGTAAATTCTGGAGGCTCTGTGAACCCACTGTGGGAAGTCATGCTGTCTCACACGAGAGGACAGCTGTTGTGCAGTACTGTAGGTAGCATGGTGATGAGTCAGACTAAAAGTACAGTATGTTGACATCTGAAGCTGAAGATCCTTATTTTAAATAATACGTGTTTCAAACATTTGTGCATGCTGTTGCATTAATACTTTCCCTTACTGGGCTTGTCCCAAAACAGGAAATACGTATAAGTCCATGTGTCCACACTATACAGTTAAAAATGAAATGACAATGACAATGAAATTCCATCCTTGTTTTTTGGTTTGTTTCTTTTTGGCTTGTGCTAGGATTGTTGATGTGGCATTGTTGATGGTACATGTACAATCCCTTCCAAATGAACACAGATTTTATTATAAATCATGTGTGTAATGTAGAGAACTGTGTGGTCTGTTGAACAAAAGTCCAATTTGACTCCTAGTTAAGGGCTTAGCTGTCTCAGCAGCCTCAACATTTATACCGTCCGGGGCTTATAATTTGAAAAACAATAATCAGAACTTAACCCTTATTTTTATGACTTTGTCTACATGTTTTGCCATAATTACCATAATCAGTATGATTACTTGGTAACACTTTAGATTACAGCCCATGACTTACCATACTTCTTAGTAACTACACTGTACCTACACGGGGCCTACGGATACTTACTTGTTGTAACTTGATAACAGTAAGCAAACTTTAGGGAATAGCAGGTTAACAAGATGAGAATAAGAAAAATACTGACAGTGTATATAAGTATTCTTTAGTAAAGGGGTACTTAATGACTGAATAATGAATGAAACTAAAGAAAAGAAGATGCTTTACTTTTAATTACAACCCTCAACAAATCTAAACCCTTTTGTTATACAGTAGGTAAAGTGGAGCCTCTTACCCTCTTCTTATCTGTAGTTACACCCTAGTTACACTGTAAGTATTCGCACACAATTGTAGTATCCCTTAACTACAAAATACTAACACTGTAGGTATTTTTCTTATTCTCATCTCATTACCACATTATTCCCCAGGTTTTACTTTTACTTTATCACCTAACAGCAAAAATGTATCCATAGGTACTTTGGAGGTACACTGTCATTACTAATTACTACACTGTACTTACCCTGTGACTTGCAGACTGTAATCTAAAGCGTTACTGTTTACTTTTGTACTTAAGTAAATGTAGAAAATCTGCTTAGTACCTTTAGCTAAAACAAAGTAAGTAAAACATTTAAGTTGTAGTGGGCAGTTTTTTTAGGCCAATACTTGCAGTTTTACTTGCGTATTGAGTTTGTGTACTTCTACCACCTCTGCAAACTGTGTATCACATTTTGCTGTGGGGCTGCGTAGCAGCGTCCTGCTCAGAGTGTCCCTGCTGACCCTTGTCCTCCATGACATTAAGACCACTGGTATTAATGTTATGGCTGATTGGTGTTTACAATTAAATGTTGTTTTGTAGAACTGTGAAAATAATAACTCAGTTTCTCCTGTTTATTGACGCTTTCTTCTGTAACAAAATGGGCTCAAAACAGGATCGAAACAGTTGAAACAGGCTTAAAACAATCTGCATTTTATTTATCCAATTTTAGGTTAACATTACTTCCTTCCAAGTTCACCCTCACGCACTGTGCCAATATTGTAATTTGTAGTTCTAATATTTCACGCTCGAAATCAATGGGATCAATTTTTCCTGGTAGGTCCGTCTCCTTGATGAACAGTACTGCCCTCCTGTCAAACCTTCAATTACGTGATGTGATGGTGAAAGTGATGTTTCCTTTAAAGCAGTTTGAAGATATGAGCTCCTGGCTGTATGGGATTTGACATGGTTTTGACTGAATATCAAAGTAGACTTTTCTTCTTGCTGAAAATGGGCCAGTCAGGAAAATTATGCAAAAGGCTCAGTTCAGTGAAGGAGAATCCCTCCCTCTTATGCATCTCTTAGTCACACAAATATTGTTTGCATTCTCCATATTATAATATGTATAATTGTGTTAAATGAAGCCAGAGAAGGAAGGATGCTCCAGTTATTAAAGACTCACTTGTTAGACCACAATTTAGTTTCCTGCTGAAGTGTTGTTAAGTGTAGCCACCAGCAGGGACGACAACGAATCTGCCATTTTTCTGGTGTGTGTGTGTGTGTGTGTTTGTGTGTGCGTGGAGGCCTGGAGTTTTCAGGAAAATAAGACTGAAGCGATTGCTATATATTAAAAAAAATAAATAGTTTGAAAGCTTGGGGAAATTGCAATCTTGCTCAGAGTTTATTGAAAAAAACTTGTTTCACATCTGTCCGTTAAATATGTAGCTGCCGCCAGTGGAAGGTTAGCTTAACTTAGCTTAGCTTAGCTTAGCCAACTCAAACGACTGGAAGCAGAGGAAACAGCTGTCCAAGCTCTATCCACGGGTAACAAAATCAGTTTAAAGCAAAGGGTTTTGATATAACGCGTTAATTCATGTACTTTAGATGTGCTGACAGGCGAAGTGTCTTATAAGTTGATCCACACTAGCTGTTCGCCCCTGTTTTCAGTCATTGTGCTAAGCTAAGCCTTTGTGATAAAATATACCATTGACTTTCTAACATCTGGGTCTTGCTGATAACTCATGTGATAGTAGAGCTTGCGCTTCAGCTGCTGTGACCTCTGACCTCGGGGTTAAACAAAATCTCCGTGGCCGATGTGTGTCCCCTCTGTTTTATTAACATTTACCTTTCTTCAGTCAATGTGGATGGAAGTGTCGGCAGGTCCGTCCATGGCTTTTAACAGTCTCACTAGTTGTTCGTGACGCTGCCATAAACTTTACTGCAGTTATTGACGGGACCCACAGGATGAATTGTATGACGCCTTTACTGATCCACTGGTTTTCCTAAAGCACAAGCAGAAGGTCAAAGGTTCATACAGAGATTCACGCTTAGACAAATATGTCTGCAAATACAACATTTCAGCCAGGGGTTCAGGTTTACCTGTTAATTTGAGCTGTATTTTGTACTGTAATACTGAAGCTGATTCACATAAGCTGAGCATTTACCTGCAGGACTCACGTTTGGATTTTTGGAAAGTGACTCCTTTTTTTTTTAAGCCAGGTAATTGATCAATTGTGCTTCTGATGTCAAACTGTATGGAAATGTGGGATTATCCTACATACTGTGTGTTTGCATTCAACTGTTTTGCTGGTTTAATAGAAAGTAGATGAGTCACAAGTGAGTCATTTGAAATATCAGTGCTCACTTGCCCTCAGGGCACAGTCTGCCGCCTCTCACTGGATTAGTGGGCATGTGCCGGGGAACCCTGAAGTTGTGCTCGGCAATAAGCGCTGTGAGGCAGCCTGTGGGAGGGGTCTGCCAAAGCTCTCCCTCTAATTGACCAGGGAGCAGAGGCAGCCGGGGATGCGAGCAGCCGCAGACGGGCACAGAGGCGCTCGGCGAAGCGCATTTTGCTGCCTGGTATATTGAAACACGTCAGGTGCAATTACATTCATTGTGCGTGTGGGATGGCGGTGAGGTGTCCCGGAGGGGCGACCCGAGAGCTCGCAGACGCCGGAAAAGGTAAAGGAGAAAGTGTTAATGAGCGCTGGGTTTTATTTGGCTTTGTGGTTCTGCATGTAGCCTCGCTCAGCTCGACTTTAGAATGCGGGCGTTGGAGAGAGAGCTGCGCATTGATTTTGCTTTGTGCCAACACTTCAGATACGAAGTGGCTCGCAGCGACAAAACGTGCAAACAATTAAAGTTGCCCCCCCCCAAATGCAGTAAGTGACTGACTGGTTTCTGTTTTGCGTGCTTTACTGACAGAGGCGGACGCATGGGCTTGACAAACCGGGAAACCCAGCCCATGATCAGATGGCAAATCTCGAACTGTTTTACTTTGATCAACCCGATCCGAGAGACACCTCCCAAAGTATCCTGGAGACCGGAAAGTCACTTCATCCGTGCGGAGGCGGGGGTTCGGCACCGTGGACAGACACGCGGAGGGCTGCGCCGCCGGAGGAGGAAACGGAAACATGTTTCACCTGCAAACACCAAAGCGATGAAGAGGAGGGTGACGATGTCCAGCTGATAGGAACAAATCCGCAGACCCGCAGACTGAGCCGGAGCTCCACAAGTGAACTGTATGATGAGGAGGAAGTGATTGAGGAAGAGGAGGAGGACATCCCGGAACTTTACTTGCTGTCCGACGATGACCTCTCCTCTGACGCCTCGGGGAAGTCTGTGGATTACGGCTTCATCATTGCCGTGACCTGCCTGGTGACTGGCATCTCTCTGGTCGCCATATCCTACACAGTCCCCAGGGACGTGCGAGTGGACCCGGACAGCGTGTCCGCCCGAGAGATGGAGCGCCTGGAGAGGGAGAAAGCCACAGTGGGGGGCCATCTGGACCGGTGTGTCATAGCGGGATTGTGCCTGCTCACCCTCGGGGGCGTGCTGCTGTCCACCCTGCTCATGATTTCCATGTGGAAAGGGGAGATGATGAGGAGGAAAGCATTTGCCTATTCCAAACATGCGGCCAAGTTGTACGGCTCGATCAATCTGAGAGCAGGATCCAGCCCGACTCGGGACTCCTGCTCACGGTTGTCAGTGGCGGATGAGGATTTAGAAGTGCTGAGCTGAATTTAAGGACGCGACAGGAGGACAAGCGCTTGGAAAGTCCTGCCACTGATGTCTTACAATGGGCACAAAGTGGGGATTCAAGCTACATTTTTTTGTCCAACAGCTGAGGCAGCTGGTTTACTCAAACCTTTTTAATCGCTGGGTTCACGTTTTTTCAAGTCCCCCCTGTGTAAATAGTTGCGACCGTTGTTATTGTTCCGTTTGCCTTTATCAGTATTTTAAAATTCACATCGTAATTCCACAAAACATACACTGCAGGACTCCAGTCTGAGTAACACACCCATCAGTCTGAAGGCTTCCTATCCGTTGTCCAACCTGGACATTATTCGTCCTCTTTGTGGCAAAGTGGAAATGTAGCAGTCACATTCAAATGTACCTGCAGCAGCTTGTCAGTTAACGCTGCACTGCTCAACCAGGTCGAAATATTTGCCAGACACAAGTGCTTGTGTTGGCATCGTCTCACTGTGCTGTCAGACACATGGATGCATCTGCTGTTAATGTGTCTCTTTTAGTGCACACTTTTCTCTTTGTCTGGGTTCCTGTCCCACCAGTACAGCTCAGCCATTTTGCATTCAGATTACATGAAGATACACGCTTGGTTGTTTTTCTTCCAACCTAGAGTCCCGAAGCTTCATGGTTGACCTCTGCTGAAAGTGTGTTTTGTTTTAAAGACTACAAAGAAGAAAGGACTTGTGCTCACTGTGTCACTTCCAATGAATCCCGAAAGCCTTAAGGTGCTTTTAAAGGTAAACAAAGAAGAAAAGGTTCCTCAGACGGGCTTAAACAGAGCGTGGAGTAAAGATGTTTGAAAGCTCTTCTTTAATCTGGCATATTTACTGATTTCCACCTCACACGTTTAATTTTTCAGGGACAGAAACGACGAAGCAGTTCGTTCACACCTGGCACTACAATACTGGAAGTTATGACATTTGTGTGCTTTTGTCCCCCCCACAATCTCTCCTCACTGGCAACACATAAAGCTTGAATGTCTTCAGTGCAAAAGGACCAATTGCAATGACAAAAGACTGCGTCCATGCACATGTTTGTCTCACTCGAAGACAGGCGTGCAAAGACGTGCAACTCTGATTTCCTGAGACATTGTTTACGTGGATTTGCCTTATGCTGATCTCTGAACCACGCTACTGTTTCCCACTGCATCACCGCTTCCAATGAAGCTGCTATTTCAGTGAATTAATGTTTACACCCTAGTGCAGACTTGTATGTTGAAGGCCTGTGTGTGCTGTACTCTGTCGCTGCAAGGGGGAATCAAACCTGGACCAGGAGTGGTGCCATTGTTGCTGCCTTCATTTCCCAACCTTGTCTGAAGCAGTACTTCACCGAATTGTTACTAACAAAGCTGTGCGCTTCCCAAACACAACAATTGCATGAATCTGTGTTGAACTCCAAAGAAATTCTGTTTAATATAATTGTGACATGCTGAAGTGACGCTTGTATTTGATTGGATTTGTTGAGACGTAAATAGTAATACCACAGGAGGTGTAATTAGATTGTGTGCTTGAGCACCGATGGCGGGGAAGCTCGGTTTACGCCTAATTCACTTGGGGTTTTTGACTGCAGATGTTTAAAAGTGTAGCGAGAGAGGGGAGCGATGGAGAGAGAATCAACAACAAACCCCTGGGGTACAGATCTCCTGGTAATTGGTATTACTTAACTGCCCGTGGGAGGCCTGCAAATCACTCAGCAACAAAAAAAACAAAACAAAAAAAAAACAAAAAAAAAAACAGCATTTTAACAACTGCCGCAATCAAGCCCACTTCACCCTCTTATCAAAGCCCAAACTGTTCCAGCTGCAGTCCTGAAGTGACACGTTACATCGCATTCAGCAGGAGGAAGTAATGCGCTGGCTGCTCTGATAGGAGATGCTGTGAATTAACAATCCCCTGCTTGCGCCGTGCAGCCTCTGTAATTGGAAATACTCAGGGCCAGCAGCATCGCATTATCCTCCACATGACCTTCGCTCGCTCCGACCTCGTTAATGTAATTACATATGTAGGATCAGCGGACCTCTTGATGAAATATTAAGTTGGTTTCTAATTTTAATCTACCCTCATCTGATGTCCTAGCAGTTCTATGGGGGGGATTGACAGGTGTGAAAGGAAAACTCTCTCTGCAACAACCTGACTCATCTGCTTTAGGTGGTGGGTTCTTGTGTTTCCCAGATTGACTTTCTGTTTACAGTTATGTGAGAACGGCTGTGAGCATTTACGTTAAGCACGTGGGATTGGAGAAGGCGGTGTGGCATAGTAAAAGCAAACGAATGAGTTTTCACAGTCGCAAAAACATAAAAAGTCTACGATCCAGCCTGCACTTCACTCCTACTGAGGCTACGGTCAGTGTAGAGATCAGTCGTCCCAGCCACAATTGTTTTCAGCCCAGGGTAAAAAGGTTCCTCTCCACTTCTGAGGGACTGGCATTTAATCACTGTGGTGTTCGATACCTGGGGATTTGCCTGTAACCGTTTTGGAAATGTTCAGTTTTGACATCGCCTCACTTGTGTTTGTGGAAATTAGAGCCAACACACAGGATATGGTAATAAAATTATTTACTTTTTAACGCCATAAGAAGTTTAAGGTCAATTTTCTCCATTTAGATTATGGGAAATTTTTAAATCAGAGTACAAGGCCCGTTTACCGTAGTGTTTACAGTCACTGTCTGCTGAGATTATTTTGTCTATTATGAAATTACATTTACATTTACACCTGAAATCAAACCTGAATTAACATGTTTACTGTTTGTCATTAAATATATAAATATTAGAAAACATTCAAATTCAAAAATTCAGATGATCTACTCAGTTTATTAAGTTTGTTTGGATAAAGCATCAGTTCTACCAAACTTTACTGGCTAGTTTCACACTTTTGATTCAACAAACTGGTTTCCAATATTAATAATAAAATGTATTGAATGAAAACGTAATCCTGACTGAGAATACGGGAAGTTACTGTAGCACAAAACCTATATTTTCATTTCAACCCTGCTATTTGTTCATGTAGGTAAACGACGCTGGCAGTGTTTTGTTTTTTAGCTTGTGACCATGATCAGTTATTTTATCTCTAGTTATTTTGTCAATTACCTTTTTATTAATCAACAAGTGAACTTTAGGCAACTTTCCATAACTTCTTTCACAGTAAAATGACTTTGAATTATTATTTAATAATACATATTAAAGGGCCTCAATCAAGCTGCCATGCATAGTTAAATAGTGACCAACAATTGCGTCATTGGTGGCATAAAGGTCTGAAATACGTACATACAAGCCCCCCGCTGAGGAGTGTGAGACTGTGCTTGTAGGTCTAACTTCCAGGTCTGTAATGGTGTGAATGTGATCCGGGTGCACCTGACAAAGACAGGTGTCTTATTTGACCCTGGGTGCTGCCCATTCTTATTTACCAATGTTTACGAATGGATGCTGCCGTAACAGCACTTTCAAATATGAGACACCTCCACCTCCGGTTACAAATGAACCCGCTTCCTTATCTTCCTACCCCTTAATATCCAGCTGGCAGAGAGACAGGACTCTCCTCTTAATCCAGAGTCCGTGCTTACGTTCTTGTCTAAACGCTACAGGACAAAGGGATCAAATCAGCCGAGATGGAAAGTTGCAGCTTGGCTGTGGCCGATGTGAGAACAGTGGGAGATGTTAATGTTGGATAAAACAATGTTTAATTTACAGCTTTGTGCACTGTAACCTTTTCAGCTGCGGCAGCTTATCTTTGTAAACACACCCACAATAATTTCTGTCTCCCCCTGCTTTTACCACACAGCATGACTGAATATTACCAGGCAGATTTTGGTCTGATGGAACTCAAGTCTGAACTTTTAATCAACACCAGTGTCTGTGTGATCAGGGTTTATAGACAGTAGCATCTACTTCTGTTTCTTTTATTATTATTATTATTATTTTATTCTGATTAGTGTGAAGTTGATCATTTACTACACCAGTCACACAAATGCAGACATCTCTTATGCTGCTTAGTTCTAACATAGGCAAAAAAATAAAACATAAAAATAATGTGTAGAAACCTTTGCTTGGATGTGACTGAGAAAATAGCTGAGGAGTGGAAGAGAAGGGTTAAAGCTGCTTGTTTCCTGTAGAGGCACATTGTTGGGTATGTAAATGGGCTGCAGCTGCTTTAATTGGTGTCTGTGTTTGTTTTAGCAGGGGACTCTCTGACACACAAAATCAAACCTGTAATAAAAAAAAAAACACCCGACACACACTAACTTCCAAAGGTTAGAACAGAATCCCACGCACACAAACACACTGTGCATCTTTCAGGCTCCTGCAGAAACACACCCCAACAGACGGACAGACGCACTAAAACACACTCTCGCCTGGCATACATTCATACACTCTTAGCCCGCGGCTGCTGCCCCCCACCCTCCCACCTCTTCCATGAATGGAGTTAGTCAGAGTAATCATTCAGGGCAGATGGCAGCAGGAAATGGAATTGGATTGCTGAAGGGGTCACTCTGGGTCAAGAACAGGGGTGTGGCGGTGGACACTGGGGATGAGGAAGAAGAAAAGCCATTGCAGTGGTGCTTTGCACCAGCGTATGATAGCTACTTATCATCAGCTGTCATAACCACTCATCATACTGAGTGACAGAGCCCCAACTGCACTGCACAACGAATGTCTCTGCATATCATATGATCCTATACACTTTGTTCTTTTGGCTTAAATTAGGAGTAAGATCATGTCTCCAGGTCTGAAATGCCTCTCTTGAACTATTGCCTTAAGTTAATGACTTATTCAATAATGATTCTCGTTACTCTGATTGTTGCATAGCAACGGCAGGCAGACTCAGTCACAGCTCCAAGAAAGAAGAGGCTGAGCACAGCTTCGGCTAAGAATTTCTCTTTAAAGAAGGAGGAGTAGAAGAACAAGTTGGAAATAAAACCACCATCCACATCATTTATCAGCTTTATCCATTCAGCTCAGAGGTTTGAGAACCCAAATCCTGCACAAACTGACATCCTCCCCTTTCAAGCTGTCTTTCAGGGGGTTTTCAGAGCTGAAAGCCGTAGAGGTGGATATACCTGTAGGCTGCATCTTAAGTCGGCGCTCTGAGGGGATAGAGGAGTCAAGCATATGGAGCACATTGGTTTCAGTTTAAAGGCTAAAGCAGCTTTGATGAACTTCAACCTGTTAACTCAGTACAGCGCTGACAGTAGAAGTGCACCGTGGGTGCAGGAATTCACTGATCCCACTCTAAACTCACACTGATGAGCTGCTACTTTCATCCTTTCCTGTGTTTGTGGTGATTAAGTCAACCACCTGCTGTAGGTTGAGCGGCGCCCACGTACTCTTATCCCTTTTTTTTTTCCCCCTTCCTTTTGCCATTGCTGTCCTGAAAGAAACGCAGAAGGGACACCATAACCATAGAAACGGGGTCAGCCTGTTGCTACGGAGAAATGCCTGTGTGCCACAGTGGCTCAGTGTAACTGAGTTAAAGAAGCTCTTCTTTTGATTTGCCACTCACATGGCAGCCCGCGGTGTGTGTGAAAACTGACATATTCCCTCTGTTACACCTGGTATAAAGAGACTTCTTGAAGTACACACCTCATTTGAGTAGATGTGTCAGGTGCTGTCACTGCGTGTCTCCTGTCGAACATCCACCTCTTCAGAAATGCTGAAAAGGAAAGACAGAAAATACTTCCCCTGCAAACCCGCAGTCTGCTCAGATCAAACCTAAAGCTGTAGTCTGGAATGCTGAATAGGCTACTTACAGTGGTTTTTACTGTAGCACAGCATTTTCATCTATAGATTTTTTTTATGCAGACCAGCACAGACCCCTGGTCAAGCCTCTTAAGGGAAAAACTGCATAAACTGGCACTTTCCCAGCTCTCTGATGTACTTATTTTGTCGCCTCTGCTGTTGTGTGTCCGTCCCGTCTCTTGGGTGTGTATGGGAAACTGATGGAGTTTAGGGGACAATAAACAAAATAAAAATAAAGCTACTGATTTAAAAAAGTCTCTCATTGTTATCAGCTGAACCAGGGGTATGAAGCCATCAACCCTTTGCATGATTTCTTACTTTATCTACTTGCACACATGTGCAGCTTTAGGGACATTAGCAAACTCACACAGACAAGATATTTTTTATCGCACAACTACGTTTTAAATACAATGGCACCGAAATTTGCTCAGGTCTTTTACAGTGGTGCAAAAAAAAGCAAATATACTGTGACATGTAATCCGGGCCATCAACATGTACTCTGCACAGGAGTTTCTGTAGCGGCAGTGCAGCAGTGTGCAGAAGGCAGACAGTCGGGGATGGTGACAAAAATATAAAAACATTGGTAAAGAGCAGACTGACCATGTGGTAAGTGTCCTAGTCAAACTAGTGTACTAGGGGATCAGGAGGTGCTGGTGGTGGCTGGTGATGTACTGGGTGGAAGCTGGCAGTTCTAGTTCATCATTTCATATTTGAAAGAAGATTCACCAAAGACCTTTTTTGTGATTTTTTTTTCTTTTCGTTCTTTATTAGTTCTTTTTTTTTCTTAATAGAGGCCCCCAGGGGCACTTCAGCAAGTTGGGGAAAAAAGGGGAAATTCCAAAAAAAGAAATTCATAATAATAATTATTATTATTACAATTCACAGAGTCCAAGTCCAGGGAACTTCCTATAGACCTTCACATTCACGTTGTCATGTAATGAACAGATCAGGACAAAACCTCTGAATGTTCCCAGGAGCACAGTGACCTCAATAATTGTGACGTGTAGTTTGTCAACAGCCAAGTCTCTTCCTACAGTTGATCATGCTGCCAGACAAAGAACCGGACAAGGGCCTTGGTCAGTGAGGTGAACAGCTTGTTGGAAAATAAACTGGACTTTACACATTTACTTGTACTACAGCCATTTAAAAACAGGCAGTAAGTTTTGTCAGTTTCCACTTACTGTGTTTTTCTACTGCTTTCAACCACTTCTCGGGGGGGTTGTGCAATGAGTAGAGCCGTGGTCTCTGAATGTGGTCTGCTGAACGTTGTTCTCTCAGTTGTTCAAGGCAAACATGTTTCAGAAGCCTTTTTCTTTCAAGCAGGGGGAGAACATGCAAACTCCACACAGAAAGGCCACAGCGGATTTGAACCAGGGACCAGAACCAGGTGTCAGCACTAACCACTCCAACAGTGTTCACAAAAATAAAATTAACATAGCAAAACAGTTAAAACTCGAAAAAGGTTGAGCAACAATTAAAGGGGATTTCAAAAAAAAAGGCCAGAAGCTTAAAATGTCCACAGATCCTTGGGGGTCTTCTGACAGATGTATGTGTAATATACACATATATATAATAAGATATGTGTAATAGAAAGTATAAAAAGGCAAATCAGTCTTAAATCAGTCTTAATCAGTCTCTGTTAAAAAACATCAAAATGAGAGAATGTCGGACAAATGGTATGTAGATGTTTGTTCCCAGTCTAATATTTACACATTCCTAAAATCACAAGACACAAAATTTATACTGAGTTATTTGGTTGTAGGGAAAAATAAACACTGATCCATCAAATACAGATGCGTCGAGATGACATGTGAGCATTTGCAAACACCTCTCAGAGAAAAAAATGAGGTAACTCTCCGTCTGTAATTCCACTGAATAGATATTTCAGCATTTTGGGGGCGAAATCGAGGGGGGTGGGGGGGTAAATTAATCTCACAGCAGGACAGTTTTGCTTAACTTGCCTCTGATTTATGCTACAATTTATCCCGCGTGCCAGGTTTTCACATCAACAGATAGCTCCTGAGCAAGAACATAAATGTTTCCACAGAATACTAATTTCACTGAAGTCCATCTTTGAGCCTGACTCCAAATCTGCAGGAGGCTTTGACGTCATCCTCCCGGATGCGGAGTGACTCAGTGAAGGTTTTCTCCGAAACAAGCGCGGACAAAAGCCTTGGAGGGCTTTATTTGGAGCGAATCAATTGAGTGCAATCTTTTGGTATCAAACACAGCAAGAATTGTTTTTGTACCATTGATTGTGTCTATTCTTTTTGTGCTCCTCTGTCTGATTCAATATTTCTCAATGAGGAGCGCTACCGTGTCTGAGTGGTGGCCTTTCTTCAGCAAACTGTGAGTATTTGCCAGGAAGTGTAAAAGTGTTTTTCTGTGGCTCTAGTGCTTTGTTTTCCGCTTCTGGCGTATTGTGTGAATAATTGTGTGTTGAAAATACGTTTCTTTGCTTGTTTGTTTGCTTGTTAAAAATCTCCTGGAATTGTGCAAATTTTATCAAAAAAAACAAACATTTCCCTCATTTCACTGTAGTTGAGCGTTTACTTCGTATGGTTTTGAAACGCCAGCGTCTGATATTTCTGCCTCCATCCTAACGTGACGTTGGCGATGGAGAACTATTTGTGTTGCTCGCAGCAGAAATTACGCTGAAATATAATCAAAAGTCAAATTACACCACCAGAAGAGAAAAAAAGAAAAAGGGCCGATCAGTAATGTTTATGTTGTATCCTGTAATTATAGAACAGACAGCACTCGGTTAAAAACAGGCAGCTTACTGTTTAAAACCTGTTCCCAAATAAAAGCTTCTTATCATATACAAAGTGTGTAATAAGTCATAACTCAATATTCAGTGTTCTCTCTAAAGCTGCTCCCAACCTACAGCTTGTTGCTTAGCATGTATTGTATAAATATCAGGTAATATTTGGAAGACTTAGAAAAGTACTTGTTTCATGTTCCTAAGTTGTGAGGTAACCCTTTTATTCCTTTTTACTTTTACCTTGGTACCTACAAATATGTACTGTGCAGGTACTGGGATAATTTTTTGCATCTGTATTTTTTCACCTAGTGGCAGAACTGAGCTTCCAATTGTAAGTTTTTAGGATCCCGTCTTTATTGCAGATGCAGTGGGTGTTTGTCATGATTTGAACCCTTTCATGTTTCTTGTTTACCTTCCGTATCCGCACCACATGCTGTTTCCCTGTGTTTCCCTGATCCTGCCCCTCCCCTCTGAATGCCCTTTGTTCTGCCCCCAACGATTTACCCGTTGTTGTGTTTGCACGCTTGATCTGGTCACTTATCTGTTCTTTGTTTAATTTTGCTGCTTAGGAATTCTGCCTTGCTTCCTAACCAACAATCAACAAGTCTGATTATCAAGTCTGATAATCAATATGAAAATATGAAAAAACATCTTTTTTTTAATTTTTTTTACTAAGAATCCTGCTGTGATTTAAGCTACTGCTAAGTATCATTTAACAGTCTGTTCATGCTGCCAACTGGACTCACGTGTTGCAAAATCACTTCTCCTCAGTTCAAGTTGTACCTTTTTAATCCCTCTACATTCTGCTGCAGTAATTTTGTTTTGTGCTTCACATTTGGCTTCAAACAGTTAAGTTGTTTGAGTGGGTTTTGTGGGTAATATAAAGCCCACATACACAAAATGCAGACTCTGGCCTACATATGACTGAAAAGACTCTCAACCAAAGTTCAGCCCAACCTGACCCGTCCTGATTTTACAGCACTGGCAGAAATTAGCGTCTAAACCTTTTTGAGTCAGGCTCTGCCCTTTAACCAATCCTAATTTTAACAATTCGTTTTGCAGACTCCTTTTTGTTGGAAGTTGGCAGTGACTAATACATGAAGGGCTGTGCAGATGAACACAGTGGGCGAGTCTCATGCTTAAGTTGCATATCATTGCTTTAAAACAAGCCGTGCAAAGAGAAGCTTGAAATCAGTGAAGCTCTTAGAGGTTTACAACAGCACAAAGATTTTTCCAGGACCCATGATTTTATCATAGAAAGTTTTCAAAGTGGACATCTCTGACTTTTTGAAATAGTTAAATCTTTAACATTTAAGATTTCAGGTGAGAGCAGCGCAAATGAAATTCCTCCTGCCTCCAGTGTATTGGGGTGGAGGTGGCCATTGCATAAAACATGTATTATCATAAAACAAACTGCATGGGAAGACACCAGTTGTGGTAGCTGATAAAATGCTTTTTGTTATCTAGACACACAGATTTTTACCAAGCATACTTGAATGACTACTTAATATTTGCATGTTTTTTTCTTGTCAGGCTGGCAGATGTTTGCTGAATAGTGCAGATCGGCGGAGTTCATGAAGTGTCAGCTGACTCATGAGCTTGTCAGTAACTCCAAGTGACAACATATCCATCACCGTGCCGGAGCCAAAATAACATAAACACAGTGTGTGATGTGAATTTTATTTGATGGAAATGTACTAAATAAGAGTTTATTTACTGTTTTACTTAATCATTCTATTCTGCTGCAGCTACATGCAGGCAGAGATGGAGGCTTCTTTTCATGAAGACTTGTGCTTTGAGTCCTGATGAAACAGTTCAGATTGCAAATTATTATTAGGCAAAAAAAAACCAAAAAAAAAAAAAACCAAAAAACTTTCTTGTACACCCGACCTCGTCTATTCTCCAGGGTGAATTCTGCCACCTGACACTGGAGCCAGATCAAACCGAAGTGATTCACATCTGCATCACAAACAAACACGAGGCAGGTGGTGCAAAAATACATGTGCTCACAAACACTATTCTTTGTTTCTCCTCCTTTACACAGAAAATAATGAGCCTGCATGCTGAGCAGGAAACTTCACAGAGCATTTTCAGTTCCAGGTTCCTGCCTTTTTAATCCCTTGTAATGCAGATGACAACACTGTTTTCCTCCTCACTTTGATGTGCATGCACCAGCAGCATAATTACAAAATATATATTTTATTTCACCCCAATCAAGATGATTTTCTCTGCTGCATTTATTAGGTATTCTCCATGGTGATTACTGTCAAGTTTATCAAGAACATTAGCTATTAGCTAATTAGAGTTACTGTTTTATTTCAGAGATGTCAACAAGCTACGTTTTGTATTTTTTACAAACTCCCCATGGCCATATTCTAACTGACAAATAAAAACTAATTTAATTCAGGATGTTGTTTTGTCCTAATCACTGATATTCTTTTTTTTTTTTGACAGTTGTTTGCTGTCTGCTGTTTAAATATCTCAGCGCATGTATAAAACTATTCTCCCCATTTCTTTGCAATTTCCATTTTTATGCTTCCATTTCAAAAGAAGATTTCTTAACACTAGAAACTCCAGGGGTGTCTGAGACGTCATTGGATTCCAACAGCTGCACACACAAAAAGGATTAAAAACGTCACGAGAGATCCATTACTGAAGCTCTATTCGAATTCATTTAGCACGTGTGCTTTCGTTTGCACACAGGTTTCAGCCTTCATGGATCATAACACAGATAAAGAAGCTGAACTCAGAGAGAGACTTTGTTTTGTATTTGGCAGAATTTTCACATTTTATTTGAACGCGGCAGTGACTGTTTCTAAATACTCAGATAATACAGACAATTCTCATATCAATAATCATGTTTGCAACTGGATTATGTTTTGTATTAACATATTAGGGATATGTAGAAATTTTACATAAATGGCAGGTCACAAATACATGACATGTTTAGTGTTTTTGTACACCAAAATATCCAGTCACCCAGTACATGCAAACAGCCGTGTTAATGTTCTTTATGGTTGTGTTCAAACACTCAAAGCTTCGTTAAGTTTAACGAAAGAATGATGAAAATTCAAAGTTGCTTCAGACACGTCTTTTTTACCTTTAAACCAAACCACAATCTTTCTCTAACCTTAACTAAAGTACTAAACGCACCTAAACACAACCACATTTAGACTCCAGACTCAATCTCAGGTCTGTTATAGGATATTACTACACTCTCTTCGCCTGTCATCCACCCCAACTACCTCCTTGTAACTTCATTTTCTTTACTAGATGTAGCGCATCATGAATTCAAAGACGTAATTGTGTTTGCGGTCTCATTCAGTGAACAGCAGTGCTGCGACGTTTGCTTCTAAAACTTTTTCAGCAAGGTTCACCCTTCTAACCGATCCCAATTACAACAATTTGTGTTTAATCAGTACATTTGAAAGCCTTCTCATTCAATATAATTTCATACTAAAGTGTGGTTCAGAGCATTGTGGGACATAGCAAATTAAGGCTGTGCTGAGCAGAGCAGATTGATTTGATCTCCCTAGCTTCAATTGCACAGGGCAGTTTTAATAAATGTTAATATTTGTTTGGCAAATGCTGAATACCTAACTTGCATTCAGAAACATACGGAAAATAATATTAGTATTGCTTCATGTCTAATGGGTTTCTGGCCTTTTCAACTCAATTATAGGTCCTGTAAGGTCAGAATAATATATCAGTGTTGTGTGTTAAATATTATTCTGTAGCTCTTAAGAAGGAAAACAGAGAAGGAAAATGCCGCATTAAAGGCCACAGATGATTTTGTGGCTTTTATTACCCAATTACCGATTTTACAGTTCGCTTTACAGATTCCTGCTCTAGTGTCTTTCAGCTCACTGTTTTGGTTTTATGCCCAGCAACTTTAATGTTTTGATCTTTTCTGATGCTGCAGTTTAAAAAAAAATCAAAGGCAATTGTAAACACACACACACACACACACAAATCATAAATCTAGAGACTGAATATTGGACTTAAATCCAGATGCATGACAAAAAATAAAACATAAAATTGCTCCATGTCCGCCAAATGTAAACATGAAAATCACTATCCTGGCATAAATATGTAGTGGACCAGCAAAGCAATAATAATGTTATTGTCATTTTGTGGTCCCCAAAGAGGGCAAATTATTAATACAGCATTAAAGTATATAAAGTCAGTTTGTAGCTGTAATAATAACGAAAAAAAAAAATACATTTTATTTATTGGTGCCTTTCACGATACTTAAGGTTTCCGTACAGATCAAAGCAATATGGAAGAATAAAATGCAACATACAATAAGAGTCAGATAAACCGCAAAGTTCACCAAACAGATAAAAGCAAAATAAAATAATTTTAATAAAAAATAATAAAATACAATAAATACAATTAAACATGGACAATTGTCGCAGCATCAACCGTCAACGCCATCTGTACAGATATTTGTGCAGGCCAGCCACTCATACAGAGTACGAAAGTCTAAACAGAAGTTTTGAGCTGGGATTTGAAGTGTGGGAGTGAACTGATATTACCAAGGTCAGGCGAGAGGGAATTCCATAGTTGGGGGGGCAGAACAACTGAATGCACTGCCCCCCATAGTAGAGAGCCGACCAGAATGGGATAGATGAAGATCTGAGGGGATTGGGTGGTGTATGGTGAAATGGAGGTGGGCGGCAAGGTACTGAGGGGTGATGTTATGAAGTAAGTAACAGTATTTTCTAATGAATGCAATAAATTATCGGAAGCCAGTGAAGTTGCTGCAGAATGTGACAGGTTGATGGAGTTCTTGTGATGATGCCCGCGGCCAAATTCTGCACAAGTAATAAGGCAAAAGTCTTCTTTATTCTGTACAATGAGCTGTGTTTTGTCAGCAATCCAAACCATAATGTGAACAATTTCTATACTCGTGGTCTGAACAAAATGCTCTGCCCCTCAGGCCACCACAGCCCAGGTACTATGGCCATGTCTAACAGAAAATTGTTTGTGGGATGAAGAGCAGAACCGAGTATTTACTGTATAAGCATGACTCTACTATCAAGTACATTATTTTTATAGATTGGACTCTCATTGTAGATTAGATTATATTGTAAAGCTGCTTTCATTAACTCTTGTACATTTATGCTTAAGTTGGGTCAATATACATTTCCTCTCTCTCCAGGTTACACTGAATCACCTTTTCCCCTTTTTGTAGTCAACGTACAAACACAACCTTGCTGTTCACATTTTGAATAGATACCACACATTTTATATTGTTGATTTATGTGTGTGCACTGCGAACTGCACTTTCCCACTCTAGAAACACTCAGCATTACAGATAAATTACTCAGAAGATGACAAAGTGCCTGAACTCCAGTATAACTTCACCCTGTGAGTGTGCAGACAGTTCAAGGAGCTCACTTCATTTTATTCACTTTGGAATATATGCGAAATACCTCGGCCCAGGGCAAATTAAAAAAAACCTTTCGTCTGCTCTCTTTGTCCTTTTTAATGACATTCACAGCTTTTTACTACACGAGCTTCTGTGTGCTAAATATAAGCAGTCAAGCTTTTCTCATAAAGGCTAAACACTTTATGTCCATGCACAAACATAGTATTTTTTCAAATTGTTGTGTACTTCTGTGGAGGTCAGTCCTGTCATTTGGCCTAATGGGACTTACTCAAAGACACATCATGTCCAGGAAGAGCCGGGCATCAAACCACCGTCCCTACAGTTCGTTGATGGCCTGCTCTACCAACTGAGCCATATGCTTCTAACAAAAAAAACTGGTACTTTCTTACATTTGACTGAACAAAGAAACTAAAAGAAATAAAACTCTGTATGTGTGTGTGTGTGTGTATGCGTGTGTGAGGTCTTCAATGTCAAGGAAAAAACATGGGAAATATGAAACAAGCGCCTGGTTTACTTCTCTGGCGTCGATGGGCCGCAGACAGTCCGCACGGACTCCGATGTTTGGCCTAGACACAGCCAATCCATGGAGAGTCCAGCCGGACCTCAGCAGACCGGGGAGTTTGGACTCGTTTACACCTATATCTTCCTCAGTTTCACACACTCACCCTTACCTGGTCACATGTTGGTGCATTTTGCAGAACTGTGGTTGAGTTCACACCTACAGAATGAATTTGCAGATTCATTCTAAAGTTCCTGTATTGTTGCACACATCTTCGTGACACACTCACACAGTGAATTTAGGTAATAGTGTCAGCTTTTTTTTTGATTCTTTAGTTTTTTTTAGGTGTTTTCTCTTTTTTTTCCTAATGCACAATTTTCCACACTACAGTCTGTCCCTATTGTGCTCTTTCTGTCCTCTGGTCTCCGCTGGTGACTTATGACTGCGGCCGATTGCGTCATCCATCTAATGTTTAATGTCCCTCAGTCCGTGGCAATGTACTGTACATAAAATATTCATACGTACAATTTGGACATGATGCATACACAACAATTACACGAGGAAATGTCAACATGCAGCTCACTTGAATAAGCTGTTTGTGTATCAGTGTCATTTACAAACAGTCCGTCATCAATAAGACTGGCTGCCTTTTATGGCCTCTGCACTGCAGTCGACTTTGACAGCATCTGGGTCATATTTTACAGGAAAGCTGTGACATGAATTATTTCCTCCGACACAAATCAAGTCAAAGGTTTCAATGCAGGATCTCAGAGAAAGGCTCACATTCAAATTGCTTTTTTTTCCCCCTCCCCTCAGTAACATAATAAAGAAAAAGAGCAAACCACCACAAAGGAGCAGCTCTTTATTGGGGCTGACATGTAGCGACAACAACCAGCAACACTATTTTTATGACAGGAGAAGAGAGGGTTTGCGGGAAATGGGTTTTTATTTAGTGAAGTGCCTGCACTCTGCTGCTGCTGCCAAGTACCAGCTGTATTACATTAGTGAGACAGTGTGTGTACTGTATATTTTTTCAGCATACATACGCACATACAGTACATAGCTGCAGTATGTATAGTGCAAAATCATATCCATGGCACTGCAATGAATGCAAGAATATATGTGATGAGTGATAATTTACTATCCACACAGGACGGAGCTGGTTTTATGTGTTTATATTAAGGAATGATATGTACAGTGTTATTAGTAGTTCTACACATGACAAAAAAAAACACATCTATCAGTGAACAACCTTGTAAAACATCAGTAAATTGTTAAATTCTGTCGTTTTACGGTAACTTTCTTTTTGGGTTGGTTTGACCTCATCTATAATTAAATAACAATCAGGTACATCTAAGCCCAAAAAGTACATCAAAACACAAGTACACTTGTGATAAACATGTGAACATCACACCTGAGCGGTATCTAATGCAACATGGCTCCACGTTTTACGAAAGTGCCTGAGCAAGTTAGAAAGCAGCTTGTAAGAGTTCATTAAGACGGAACAGTGTGCAAGAGCGTCAGGAGGCTCCTGAACATAAGTCAAACAGTTCCAGCAGCAGCAGTGGTTTTAAGGTGTTTTGAGTCGCTTTTGATGGATGTGAGCTAAAAAACTATTGTGACGGTGGAGGCTTATAGAACATCTGGCTTATAGAACATCTGGCTTGAAATGCACTTTATCATATGTGGTCCCGTTCTAGCAAAACATTTAATTAAGTTAGCCAAATCATCGATACCGACACCAAAAACATGTATACTCTTAACATTTAGATACATCTTCACCCAATTCTTAAAACATCAGCATGATGTAAAAGCAATACAACACAATCCATTACACTGTCAAACTAATAAAATACATATTAACCACTTAAAATAGGATTAGAAGAGAGGTAAATCCTTCTTTGAATATACTTAAGTTGTCTCTATGTTCAGCTTTCAGTCATGATTTAGAGAGAAAATGCCGACAGGCCAAAAGAGACGAGTGTAAAATCCGTGAAGTGACTCAGAAGCCCCTGGCAATCGTAGGTGTGGTTATCATAAGTGAGCACGAGCACTCAGTGACACTCAAGATATGTAATTGTAATTCATGTTTACAAAAAGATACGGCAGCGTCTTAGCGAGGCGGGTGTCCACGGCCCTCCTCAGACTCAGATCCCTACAGTAAGTGCCGTGTGCGGCTGCAGAGCTGAGGATCAGATGCTCTGCGGGGTTCCGAGCTTGATCTTGAGTGCACCTCAGACTTAGGTGACAGACAGTATCTGGTTTTAAAAAGTGAAGGCAGGTGCTACACCTTTATTGGACTTAAATCACATGGGATTTAGAGTTTGGCAGATTTTTAATCAGGTTAATTCATTAACAGTGACTGTGTGTTTTAGTTCATTTCAGTTGATTTCTACAGTAAACAGCAAGAAGGACACCGATGCCAGGTGTGTCCGCGTAAAACAGTTTCAAATGTGGGAGTAGCACCGGCTTCGATAAACGCAATGAAACAACGCTCGCCGTTTAATGTTTAGTGTCACTTTAGGCTTGTATTTAAAGGGGTTGGGCAGAGTGAGAAAGTCTCTAGCCACTGTTGCCTGGTGACTGCAAACCTGCCAGTGCACATAACAAGCCACAAGCTGCCGGTCTGCTGTTTTACCGTTGCACAAGCAAACATCACCCAGCAGAATGTGTTTGCAGGGAAACGGAATTGGAAGTTGGCGTTCAGGAGTCCAGAGGAAAGCCTTTGGTTCCTGCTGTTTTTATGTCCACTGCTTTACTGTCAGAGTATGGAAATTAATTCACTTTGACACCTGTGGTCCTCGGGGGCTCCGGAGAGCAGTGCTACCGACAGGGACAGTGCAGAGCAAGCTCACAACAAAAGCACCGAATTATCTTGAATTCTCATCAAAGAAAGGATATTACTTGCAGTATTACAGTTTTTTTTAATAGAATGTTACTCTTTGTCTGTGTAATTAGTCACTTTCAATCATGTCTCTTGCTCTTATTAAATTTATGTCTTTTTTTTCTACAGCACTTCACATCCAGCTGGCTCTTGTTCCCATAAAAAGAAGTGGAAGGCAGCCAGCTGCTGAGATTGAGTTTGGGATATGTCCTGGCCTTGAGGATGGAATAAACGTAGGAGAGGAAGGGGAATGTGATGGGTGGCCATGTGTGCCAATGAAAATGACATTCAATGCCGTTTTTTTTTTTTTTTAGTGTGATAGTAAGCTCTTCTGTGTAGATTTCATCCGGGAATTCATTTCCTAGCTATTCAAAAACTGGTGTAAGGGTCTACACTCAGCTGTGGCCTCAGAGAGGAAAAACAGAGAGAACTGCAAAGTGATGAGAGAGCAGATTTGGAAAGTTGCACTATGCAGCCTTTTTATGAGTTGCCACCTCTATTTACCTCTTGGATGCATCTGTAGCGACACACCAAGAAACTTTGCAGCTCATGAGTAATTTTCTACTGTAGGTCAATGAGCAGCGACTCAGTGATGACTCTGGCATAAAGAAAAAAGGACTCTCATTTTGTTTGTAGATTTCTATCAGACAGATGAAGCAGTGAACAAAACTGACCTTGGTATAGAAAAATGTCAGTCCACTACTTTGGTTCAGGCTCAAGTGTTCGATTGTATTTCCCTGACTTCTACAAATAGTGACTCTGGATACGGCCTCCCTAAACAAAAAGGATCTTCCTCTGTGACTATTGATCCCTGGGCAGGCTGAGAAGTGCTTTTTCCTTCTCATTGACTAATGCTGATGAACTGAACATTGTCACATCTCACACCCCTGCTGTGGTGACAGCTGCTAACCACCTGACCAACGCTTCTTCTGAACCCAGGGACATCAGTGGAACAACAGAGGCTCGTTCTTTCTGCCCTCATAACCAAAGGGTCCTTGTGTCCATCTGCTTGATCTAAAATCTTGTAGCAGTTTCAGAAGCATTTTGATTTCAGGTTCTCTTCCAAGAAACTTTTTGAGTGTTTTGATAAATGTTCTTTTGTTGTATTCTGGTGTAGTACTACTACATTCTTGCACGATGTGTTAGATCATGTTCCAGATATTAAATTAATTCCTGGCTTTCTGGAGCATTAGCTCCAAGAGATAATAATGCATTAATGTGGACCAGTCCACAGCTTGAGCTCAAGCACCCAAGCAACATTTTCATAGCCATCGGCGTTTCAGTCTTTGATGTTACTAGTTCCCAAAAATTATATACAAAAATCAAGCTTTTCCTTCAGGGGTCGTCACATTGATTTGGCATGAGTTTTTTTGTTTTTTACGCCAGAGGCCCCTTCCTGCCGCACCCCTCCTATTTTGTCCGTGCTTGGGGCCCTTGGTTTCTGGGCAGGGCCGCCAAGGGCCACGCTGGTGCCGCCCATGGTGGGGTGGGATTTGGGCCTGCGGCCTTCTACATCCCAACCCAATGCTCTACCACTGATTATATATATATAATATACAATCTAAGGATATAGTACAAATAGGCCTATATAGAGCCAATTATAGCCTCCTGAGACTTAGTAGGGAAACTCAAATCCATCAAAAGATTATCGATCAAAAACAAATGTCCACGACAAGACGACATGAATGAAAAAGCTGTGTCTCAGGAGGTTAAGAAAAACATTTATCTTATTCTACCATTGATAACGAATACATTCACATTTGTAAAATAAAGAGGAGCAGACCAATTATTTGGTTTCAGCTAGTATATTAGCACAAAGCAGAGGTGGTAAGTGAATACATTTACTCAAATCCTTTGCATGGCGTACGTACAATTTTGAGGTACTTGTGCTTGACTGGGGTTTTTCCAGTCTATGTTAGAGGGAAATATTAAAATGAAGATTCCGACAGAGAAGCAAAGCCATTGCAGTAAAGACTCAGTGTTGAGGAAGGCTTACTCATCTTCAAAAATGATCCACTCTGGAGATTGTTGTATGACAAACGCTGAACATTTATTAAGTTCCACCTTCCACACAAGCGGATAAGTGTTTCTCAACGTTTCCACAGGGCAAGGTAAGAAATCATTTACCTCCACAACTACACACTCAACTTTCCACTTCTACCTTGACAGTCGTTTAGCTCCAATAACTGTAATAAACATCGTTTCCTAGATAACTGGTTAGGCAAACTTCAAAAGCCGTTATGTGACGTCATTGGTTGAAGTCATCGTATACTTATAGGTACACTTCTTAATCTAACATTTCAAGACACAGAAACAAAACAGAAAAAACACTGTTGACTTATACAGTCTTTTTGTGACAGTGTTTGTGTTATTGTTATCTGTTTTTCCTGTTCTATTATTTTTTATAGTAAAGCCGTAAAATTGATGACGTAAATGTACTGTACATTTGTGGGGTGTTTGTCAATAAAGTTTCTTTTTGAAGCCATCCAAAATGGCGGAGTACGACTTAACAACCAAGATAGCACATTTTCTGGACCGGCATTTGGTTTTTCCCCTTTTGGAGTTTCTGTCTGTGAAAGAGGTACAGCAACGTTTGAATCGCATCACACCAAAATTTAATGTAGCCGTTTAAAAAGGGGCATTTATACCTGAAAACCAGATTGTAACTAGCACCGGTTAGTCTCAACCAGGTAGCCTGCTAGCAGTCACGTTAGTCCATCAGCTAGTAGCTAACGCTAATAGAAGCAAATTGCAAATTATCTAACCCTCGTTTCAGTGTTTTCTTTCATGATGTTGCTGTGACGTTACGGATGCTTTCAGCAAATTGCTCTGAAAACAGGAGATGTATTTGTTAAGATTGGCCAACTAACTTTTGATTGTAATCACTCGAACTGTTAGCATTTAGCTTAGCTAAATACTACAGAGACCGAATGAATGGACCGAATGAATGGACCGAATGGAAGTCATGCCGTTTTGTAAATACTAACGTCATTTATTCGTTATTTAAATTTAATTTCTGTACAGTTGTTTAACCAGTTAAGGGGACGTTTTCAAATTCCACCAATTAATATAAGTAGTATTTGTGTTTTAATTGTAACAGATCTACAATGAGAAGGAACTTCTTCAGGGGAAGCTGGACCTCCTCAGCGACACAAACATGGTGGATTTCGCCATGGACGTATACAAAAACCTGTACGCGGACAAGGAGATTCCACACTGTAAGAAACATAGGAGATTTATTTATTTATTTATTTATTTATTTATTTATTTATTAGTGATACGTTAACCAAACACTGGCAGGGTTGAACACATGCCTTTATTGTGTTTGACTGATTAGAAGGTTTAGATTTTATGTCTTAGACATTGAGATTTTTTTAGCAGTGCAATGTACAATTGTATGATGAAAAATGCTTTAGCTCTGAGGGAGAAGAGGAGTAATGTGGTGGCCCAGCTAAAGCAGCTCCAGTCAGAGACAGAGCCAATTGTCAAGATGTTTGAAGACCCAGAGACAACTCGGCAGATGCAATCAACAAGGTCTGATCAGCGTTTCAACTCTTTCAAATACTTTTTTTTTCAATAATTTAGTACGGGCATTATTATAGTACATGTGAAATTAACTGTGAATTGGCCGTGTATTGATCCTTTTGTTTTTTTCTCATTCAGAGATGGGAGGATGCTCTTTGATTATCTGTCAGAGAAACACAATGTAAGTTTTGACATGAAAAGTGTGTTCGTACCAATCATCCTTTTGTGTGTGTGTGTATTGCATTTTCCCCTTGTGAGGTGCATTGCACAGTGTTGTTACCATAACAACCAGCTGCCACTGTGAGCCAGCAAGACTGGTATCAAAATCTGAGAATCCTAAAACATCCAACTACACCCACCAGTGTGCACAATACTTATACAGTTATCTGCAAGTGCTTCCAAATTTGCTGCCCGTGTTTTCTTTATGTTACATACATAAGGCGCAGATATATTACAATTCCTTCTAGGTCATTAGCAGGTAGATAAATTGGTACACGCTTTCCACGTTATTGCCACTATTTTAGGAGCAGTATATTTTGTTGTCAGCAGTTTTGTCTGAAAGATTTTACATCTTCCCTAATCAGAACCATTCTTAACGTGTACATAATCTTCTAATTAGCTTTCTTTAGGAAAGAAAAAGTGAAGAGGCTAATACTTGAACAATGAATTAGTTTGAAATTAAAATATTACAACCATATTGTTTATTTGTGTCATGACCCTAAACGGAAAATCTTTCAGGCAAACGTAATATTAATTACATGTAATTTGCTGTTGTTTGGATTTTGAACATTGTACATTTTTTATGTCCTTTGCTCGTTTCTTAGTTTCGTCAAGAATACCTGGACACTCTGTACAGGTATGCCAAATTCCAGTATGAGTGTGGTAACTACTCTGGGGCTGCCGAGTACCTCTACTTCTTTCGTGTCCTGGTAAGCATCATCACATAAAGTTCTCTACAAGCTATAAAAGATGAATTTCTTTTGATTTTGTCCTGCGGTTATTATACAATTTACTCTGATGATAATACGGTCAGTCTCTTGCTCGCTGCTCAGGTTCCTTCAACAGACAGGAATGCTTTGAGCTCCCTGTGGGGAAAACTGGCCTCGGAGATCCTGATGCAGAACTGGGAAGCGGCCATGGAGGATCTCACTCGACTAAGGGAGACTATTGATAACAATGTAAGAGCAAACAGTTTGTGGCTTGCTTTTGACCTTTTCTTGCCAATATAATAAACATATTTGCAGTGTTTTAAGAACATAGAAAAGGCATGTACAACATTAAAGCTCACATCACAGTGAAGTAACTTCTCATATGTTGACTTTTTGCATCCTTTCTTTTCAGTCCGTCAGCTCTCCTCTCCAGTCACTCCAACAGAGGACGTGGCTTATCCACTGGTCCCTCTTTGTATTCTTCAACCATCCAAAAGGCAGAGACAACATCATTGAGCTCTTCCTCTACCAGCCTCAGTGAGTTACTGCATTTCCAAAAATTGCCAAACATTTTAAATACAAATTATATGATTAAGCTTTATTGCATTATTATCCATAGCTTAGAGTGATATTGCCAAAGTACATATGGTTGAACCTTTGTAGCTGTTTGATCATTTTAAACATTTGACACTACAATAGAAACGAACACATACATTTCAATTCTCGGTTTTTAGCAGCACGTATTTTATATTTTGTATCACAGCTTGTGTTAAAAAAAATGTTCCTTGGAATAAACTGATAATCTTTTAATCTGTTGTGATGGCAACTCCTGATGGTTTGTGTGTGTGTGGTTTTTAATTTTTTAAGGTACCTGAATGCCATCCAGACGATGTGCCCACACATCCTGCGATACCTTACAACTGCAGTCATCACTAACAAAGACGTACGAAAACGCAGGCAAGTGCTCAAGGACTTGGTGAAAGTCATTCAGCAGGTAAGATCAGTAAGTGGAAAGAATAATTCATATCTAACGTGCCTCAAGGGTTTATTCAAACTGTGTGTTTCTCTTTCGCTCTTGCAGGAGTCGTACACATACAAGGACCCAATAACTGAGTTTGTGGAGTGTCTCTATGTGAACTTTGACTTTGACAGTGCCCAGAAGAAGCTGAGGGAGTGTGAGTCGGTAAGAATAGCTTCCAAAAGTTTCTTCTTCTGTCTCCATGCTTGACAGTGTGTGTTTGTCATGGTGCACAGGCCTAAATCGCCCCATAGAAGTTAGCTGTCTCCTGGGACTGAGCAGTAATTTGGAGCTTCCCTTAGCTATGGTGCTCTGATCTCTTGAATCCCCGGCATTTAACTTTGCAGCTATTCAGCCTCTGCAAATCCATGTCTGACCTGATTTGCTGGCTCTTACTTTCATTCAGTTTGATTTTCAAAGTGAAACAGCTGTCACATTTGGGGCTTGGTTGCCTTCTCTTTGGAAACCCTAGACTGCAGTTTTCTACTTGTGCTCGAGGACCTTGCACATTCTCTAAACACTCTCATTCATTGGCCTTTGCTTCTCTTGTATAATATATGCAGTGCTTGCCAAGACCTCAGGCATCCTGTCAGATAGAGCGTATGCATAATGATGAAGGGGGGAAGAAAGTTCATTAAGTCATATTGTTTTCATATCATGAGTTTTCATTTACATAACAACATTTAAACACTTAAAATATGGCAGTTTTTTTCTTCATCAACAATCAACAGTGTACATGGTTTGTCTTGATAACAGAATATGAAAACTTTTTTTTTTTTAAATTGTTTAAATGACTGAGTAGTTATGGGTTATTGTGGCACCTTCTGTGTTTACAACAGCTAAGTGTTGAACGTTATTTTGTCAGAAGTGCAGCTCTTTGAGAAATAATGGTGCCACATCTCTCTTCAAAATCCCAGACAGTAATGTATTCATAAATTAAGCTTTTCTGGTGATGTGAGGTGGCAAAACATCCTATTTGATGTTTCTGCGATTATGTAAAAACACACAGAAATGTCACAGTCTCCCACAGAACACTCAGTTGGACTCATGTCTGGTTTCTCTTTCTGATAGATAAATAAATAATTGTTCAAAAGAGTGCCTTTATAAGATGCATTCAGAATAACTCAACATTAGTGTGTGATATAACCTTCACATCACATGATGGGTCTGAACACAGTTGGAAGCATATTATGCATAAATACATTTCAATGATTTTTTATATATTTTTTTTCCCCCTTTCTTTGGTGTCATATTGTGCAGCTTCTGTGACCAGATCTGTTTTTGGGACTTGGCTGTTAGAAGAAAATAGACCTATTGTCCAAACTGGGAACCGAATACAAAACAGTCTTAAGAAAATTGCTCCACATTGTGAGGTTTTGACATTTTAAGCCGGGTTTTTTATTATATGCATGCATTAACCAGGAGCTAAAAAAAAATGTCAGATTGGCAAAGTACAACAACCAAACCACAGAAAATGATTGATTGCACATCATGTGTGGTTAGTGTGTGGTGCTATTATCTTTTAAGTCGGAACTGTAGTAGACATTATCCCAGTAAAACAAGGGAGCGATTGGAAATTGTGACAACTGTCTCCTGCCTCTGATGGATGAAATGCTCTTATTTTATCACAGGTTTAAAAGATAAATAATGTACCGCTTGCTGACAGGGAATCTACAAATTATAGGAATATCATCTTTTTATCTATGCTATTTATATGTAAGTGCTTGGAATGTCATAAATCGATCATTGCATTGTAATGTCGTTTTGTTTTTATTTTACTTTAGGTTCTTGTCAATGATTTCTTTTTGGTCGCTTGCCTTGAAGACTTTATTGAAAATGCCCGTCTCTTCATCTTTGAGACCTTTTGTCGGATTCATCAGTGCATCAGCATCAGGTACACGTCTTTGAAATGGGCTCAACACATCAGAAAAATGGGTGCTCTTTGTTTGTGACAACACAGTTGCCCACAGATCTTTTGAGATTTTTTTATCTAATTGATTGATGTTGTGTAATAAATTTAGCTATTATTGCTTTTTTAGATTTAAGTCATGTCCCGGTTTTTATTTTTGAAAGATTTTAAGCTTATTAAACTGTATGTAATAGCACTTTGAGGATATTTACCAAACTGAACCTCCCCCTCTCATCTCTCTCCACACAGCATGCTGGCAGACAAGCTCAACATGACGCCTGAGGAGGCTGAGAGGTGGATCGTAAACCTCATCCGTAACGCCAGGCTTGATGCCAAGATCGACTCCAAACTGGTGAGGCTCTGCATTCACTGATCCACCTTGACTCATTTGAGCTACAAATCACTAAGCCTGTCATAAACAGCTCTGACTGTACTGCTGCTTTGTGTAGTTCTATACAGGAGCAATGTGTCTGTTTTGCTCTTGTCAGACCAAAAACGGCATCCAAACCTTGTCAGGACGGGCAGCGCAGTGCAGTTTAAATCAGCCTTACAAGAAATTTGCTGACTTGTCTTTCAGGGTCATGTTGTGATGGGCAACAATGCAGTGTCACCGTACCAGCAGGTCATTGAGAAGACCAAGAGCTTGTCATTCCGGAGCCAGATGTTGGCAATGAACATTGAGAAGAGGGTGGCCCACAGCAACAGGAATGAGGTAGAATGAGAATCACTTCTGGTCAGCCTGTGAATTTTACCGTGGAAGACATGTCGAAGTTTATCTTGTGTGTTCATCAGAATCTGAAAACCAAACTAACAGAATAAAAGTGTCGGGTAAATAGATGTGATCATGTAAAAATAGCTCAAAATTGTATTTAAGGACACTAAATAATAAATGTACTTGGTTACCACTAGGGGGTATCAGTCCCAGACCCCGTTAATGTTCTCTTTAATCCAGCAATGCCAGTTCACCTGTTTTACATTAATAGCTTGGGTACAAAATCATGAAAAGAAGTTTGAATCATTTTCCAAAAAAAATGTAGAAGTAGTTTGAACCATCAAAACTGTTTAGCAAAACAGCTTTTCCAACATTTTGAGAAACCACTTGAAGTAAACATGTTGTGTTGTCAGTATGAAGTAAATTCAACATTTTTTCTAAAAGCTTTTTCTTCCTTTAGACACCTAACTGGGCTGCTCAAGACACTGGCTTCTACTAAAATGGAACCACAACAAGGAGGATGCAGATGGCTCTTCACATATTATTAAAGTTTTTTTATTGTGTTCATAATTTTTTTCAGTTTCTCAACCATTATCATATTATGAAAGTTTAACCTCTGCAATTAAAAAAAAAAAGTCATCCAAGAAGAGGCAACTAGTCGTACTTAATCATCACCCTTCACTCCGATTTGAAGATATTTATTTCAAGTGGACAGTATTTCCCCACAAAAATGTATAAATTTGGAGTTGGCTCGATTTTGGTTTTATTCAGCATCAACATTCAAATTGCTGGAGCTACAACAATTGCAGATATTAACATTAAACGTTTTGCCTCTTTTAAAGAAAGTGATCCATCTCTTTTGCTCTATTAATTTTTGACCCATAGATGGCGCCTTTGGCTCATTTTTGTTTTTAGTTTGTTTTTGTTTTTTTTCAGACAGTTGAATTTTAACATCTTTGCCAGACAGCAGTTCCTAATTCAGTGTTTGTGTTTGTCACAAAAGAACAGACGTTCACTTTGAAATTGGACACAAGCATATTTTGATCATAAAAAAAAAAAAGGAAAACTTTGGAAAACTAAAGACAAAACTGTTGATGTAAAGTAGGAATTGATGAAGGAGATGAGGCATCAAAGATGTCACACGCTCCACACATTTTAATGTGTCTTTTATTTATTGTGACCTTGTAAGTGCTTTGTCTCGTGCAATTAAGGTTTAACCACGCTTTATTTCAGAGTATTGATTGACACTACTCAGCCTGCCCTGTTTCAGGATGTCCTCAGCAAATATTTGACTTCTCTAGAAGTGCTGTGAAACAAGTTGTGAGTACATTAGCATGCAGCCTCCAGTGCTAGGCTGTATTTATAAGCAGTTGGGTGAATAGTTTTTGTCAATCAAGGTGTTCCTGCTCACATCGGTCTTTGTGGGATTTAATCTAGTTGGCATTTCTTTCCTGTTGGGGAACCAGACTGCTTACTTTGAAATATTTACAATAGGTAATTACTTTAAAGAATAGCACAAGTAGCTGTGTTGAAACAACCATCCCTCGCTCAGTGCACAAGTTACAGCTGGCAGGTGTTCAAGTAAAGAGGGAATAGTGCCCTGGGCGCATTTTTAAGTCGCCCCTCTTTGTCCAGCCCTTTTTGTCCATGTGAGGTTTCTTTCTGAGGTTGTAGCCGGGGAGTGGCTGACTGCTATGTCAGCTTCAGGAACTCCTAACCACTCCTCCACTCTTTTCCTCATGCAGCCACACACTTCCAGCTCTCAGTAAAACACAACAGACACAAACACACAGACACACTTGACACACACAGAGCTGACGTGGGCTGAGGTCTGAGCAGGGCTCCTTCAGGAACAGCTGGTATCCATCTGTGGTTGCTGTTGCTCCGGCTGCTGCTGCGGCTGCTATAAGCACAGTAGCTTCACCCCGTTCATGCGCTCTGCTGCAGTCACACTCAGGGAATCAGACTGAGGAGACAGTGAGGCTGTGCTGGTAACAAGCAGCGTGCTCAGCAGCCATCACCATGGATGTCCTGACGGCCTGGGCTGTCACAAATCCAGCTGTGGCCCGGCTCCTCTGGGTCCTACTTCTGGTGCTGGCCACCCTTCTTGTCTGGGTCTTCTTTTGCTGCTGCTACAGTTGGAACCAGAGCTCCTCGCCCTCCCTGGAGAGGTACCTTGAAGGTAGGTGGGTCTTCACACACACCCCCCCCCCCCTTCCTCTGTGGGTGTGTGGAGGCCTGTGATTGGCTAACAACTACGCTGCTGCTGCTGCTTAATGTGAAGTTGTAACTTCAAGTCAGGCTCTAGTTTACTAGAAGTCAGTGGAAATACTTTTCAAATTTTTTCTCCAACTCCGGTTATTGCAAATTGTTAGTGTTTCCTTTCCAAGACTGCAGTAGCCACATTTTCCAGAAACTGCCAGCTAATGTTGGCTAAAGCTTCATTTTGTGGTTGGAGCAGTGACTGTTTGAGATGGGCAACAGCACATTAAGAGGACACAATGGTTCTTTTCATACTCCTAAGTAGAATAATTCACGTTTAATTTTTAGGACACCGCTGAAAGCCGTCACTGGCATATTTTTCCATCCACTTTCACGCTCTCCACCACCTAAGTTAAACAAGATGTTATAAATTACACTTCATGCAATGTCATGGGTCAAGAGGCTGTTCAATCTATAAGAAAGCAAAATGTGGTTCCATGCAGTAAACAGTTACCGCTGTCATCTTAGCTGTACTGGATAGTTTTGGAGCCATAGTACTGAAAAGAACTGCATTGAAATGACACTGTGCTTTTTCTAATTTTCTACTGACCATAATTTTTTCTCTTTTGTCCCATCTACAATTTTTCCATACAGTGATGGTAAAACACGACAAATCTAAGGCTCCTGCTCAGGTGAGACTATTGTATAGGAGTGAATTTTGTCCCTGTGTTTAACTGCACCATAAATGCCAACACTTCATTCCTGAAATATCTCACAAGACAGTTCAGTTTTCATTATCACTTTTGTAGCTTGTAAGTCCTACGTTAGACTCCAGAGGTCCTCATTTACTTGCACTTGTCTTCATCCACATAATGAGCGGATGATGAAAACGAAGAAACAACCAGTTTGACAAGTTCGTTATCACTCTTTCAAAGCAAACTGTGGTTACGTATTGGTATAATTGTCATTATAATTATGCTTGCACAAAGAGAGATTGCATTTAGTTTATGCAGAGTGAAAGAGTGTTTTATTTAAGCCACGCTTGTGTGCCAAATTAGTTTAATGTGGAATATTGCAGAAATATTTATCAAGGTAATCAGAACAAACAGATGTGGGTGTTTAAATATTCATATATTGCATGCTTTTTATTAAATTAAAAACAGGCTAACACTCATCATTTTTTATGTTTAAAATGTTAAGAACAAGTCGCAGCAGTCGTGCTGCTCTGAGGCTGCAGTGATGTTTACAATGTGCACCACAGGTTAGAGCGGAAATAAAATGCTTCTCCCTGATGACGGCAGAGAGTTCAAGCATCACTTGGATTGCAATACTAGTTTGTAACATGATTGTCATATCCAAAGCTCATGGAAATTCATCCAGTGGCTATTAAAACATTTAATGTAACATTAGAGTCACTAAACTCACTGGACAACGAGTACGGAATGAGATCTAACTTAATGTCGCTGATTGTACATACAGCATAGCAGTGATTCAGCCTGCAGTAGATCCTGTTTTTATGCTTGATGTTCTGTCTCAATAATAAGGGGAAGTGAGGCATTAAATGTTTCCAGCGTGAACAACAGGGGTTTTACTAATACAAGAGGAACTGAAGCACAGAACAAAGGACATTGTTCACGTTAACGACTTATTCATTTGAAAGCTTCACAAAGGGTGTGAGGAGTAAAGCTGCAGGCAACACACAACACTGGTGCACAGTACACGCTGACAACAACATAAATACAGTCTTGTTCCATCAATAATTTACTCATATCGTGCAGCTTTACCTCAATTATATTGAAGTGTGCTCATGTCTTACCGAGTGATCTCTAACTGTACTGGCCTCACTCAGTGTATTTTGGCACAGTCTTATGAGTGTAGTTACAGACTGGAGCAGCACTGTGCAGTCATTGTGTGCGATAAGTTGGAGCAGCTCTCTGAAATGCCTCCATGAGTGAAGTCCTTTGTCCCGACTCGCATGCCAACAAAGGTCCGTCTCCCTCTGCAGCAGTCAGACGATGGACAAAGACGTCAGGTCTCTGCCGGAAGGACAGAGCTGCACACATCCACCACCCTGATGTAGTTACTATAGGCAAACAGGCTTTTAGGACATTTGGACATTATAGCCAAAACACACAAGTGCACAAATTTGGAGAAGTATAAACTAAATCTAGTGCTAAAACTATGTGTATACATGTTGAGCTTTTTAGGGAACAAACCAGGATCAAGGTAGTGCAGTTACAAGTTGATAAGACAATCAAAGGCTGTTAGGAGGGGGGCTGTAAATATTCCCATCATGACCCGGGTCTGCTGGTGGTTCAGAGGTTACAACAGAGCTGAGGAGACTGAAAACTCTGTTTCCCTGCACAATGATTTCCTTATAATTGCATGTGATTTAGAGGTGACCAACAGAGAGGCCTGCGTTTTTGTTTCAACTCTGAAAATGTCACTCACACACAGTTTTAATTCTCTGAACTTTACATCCACTCTTTTCAGAAAACTATATTGCCTCAAAACTTCCAACCGCTGATAAATGACACTGCACGACTGTTCATCCTAAGAGAAAAGAATCCTCTTACCATCTGCTGATGAATGAGCTGTTAAAACAGCCACTGCATAAACACGTTCTACATAAAGGCTTACGACATATGAAGGGTCTACAGAATATTCACATGATAACTTCAAATAGAATAGTTACATTTTCAAATGTGTGTTTTGCCACTTACACTAAAACTAGCCACATTTTTCTTCGGGGAATTTCAGCTGCAGGAAAAACAAAATGCCATTTGTTTACCTGACAGTACCAATCATAATCACAGGCCTCTAAATAAGAAATGCTTTGTCTAGCTCAGTCAGTGCATGCAGGATATGTAGAGCTGTTATTTTTAATTGTGCCTGCTCAACTAAACTTATGTTATGTTACAGTAATTTATTTTTGGCTCAGTGTTCTGTGTCAGAATGCTCCTCTGAAACATTCTGCACACTCTCCACAGAAACGTTGACCAGATATACAAGTCAAAAATGTAGACGCAATCAACTTTTAATTACATTAAGTAGATACAAAACACTGGAATATTTAAAAGCAGAATTTCATTTCAGAAGAAGAAAAGGGCCAAAGAGAAGCCGGCCCCCTCAGTCCCACCAGAGAAATTGGTGGTAAACGAGTCTGCGGCCCTTGGACAGGAGCCGCCATGTCCAACAGTGAGAAAAAGGAAGAAACGAGCTGTTAAAGCCAGGATGGAAACTGCCACTGCAATGAAGGTGAGTCATTGTTTCCTAGTTATTTTTCAGGGTTCTAAAACTTTTCATTCACTATCCAGTTGGCAGAGTTATGGCTTATTGGACAGTGATGACTCAAAAGCAGCATTTCAAAAGCAAAAATATCCAACCGCCTGTTGGTTTTTAGGCTTTTAGTTCAATTACCAGTGACGTCACTTTGCAAAGGCTGAGATCACATGTAGCATCTGTTCTTATCAGTTTAATGTCTGGTACTTGTGGGCGTACAAAGACACACAAAAGACTTAATTTACCAAAGATATAAATTATTGATTCCCTTGGACCTGAAGAACTTTTATTGTACTTTTTTTTAATGTCACTTAAAATATATAGAAATATAAAGTACTTAGTACTTAAGGAGATTGAATCGTATAAGAGGGAAGGCACAAATGAGGTCTTTGGATGTCGAAGTTGGATTATTGTATTTTCCATCATTTGTTTTAGAGAAACAAAAGCACTGGTAGTTGATCACAATTCACTGGAGTAATGTTGGCCCACTGTTTGGACTGATGTGCCTCTGATATAATCATTCAGAAATGGTTGATTACATTTATTGCCACAGTGATTATAACATGTCTAAACTGACCTGAAACGTCATTGCCCTTCATCTGAGCTGCACAGCTCCCTGGGTGCATGAAGCAGTTGGTTGATCAGACTTGAGCCTTCAGCACAATGGCGACAGACCTGGCACAGACACTGGCATTCAGGACTCACCACACACATAGTTTCTGAACACAAGAGTGGGCTCAGTGTGGGTTTGACCCATCTCTTCACACCAAGCACATTCATTCATCCTCCAAGTGGGAGACTAATCATGTAGTAGTGCCACACAAACAAGCCTATGATTCATGTTGTTTGGATTATGTAAAGACCCAGCCCAGCTTTTAATGTCACTCAGAGCAACTTGGCCCCATTTGGAACGAAGATGGAACCTGAAAAACATTAATGAGTCCCCTTTTTTGGGGGAAGTTTTTTGATTAATAATTTTTCACTTGCTGTTTAAGCAAAGTGCAGACAGAGGAAAATGGTAATTGATTCAACTGTCAACATCTACAGAAATAGTTTAGGTGATTAGTTTAGTTAGTGATTTGATCATCCAATGTGGATATGCAGTGTTGGCTGTACATGTTTGGGCTGAAAAGACAGAGGTGTTAAAATGTATTTCTCATCTTAATGACAGTCACAGCCTATGCACGCGTCACATGAGCACATCTGTTTCCACATGCTTGACCGATGCTGAGCTCAGCAGAAGTGTGCTGCGTGGCGCTGCCTCTCATGTAACAGCATCCCAGAAGTGAGTGGTTGTAAGAAATGTGAGATTTCCCGTTCTGAGCCGATAGTTATAGAAGCATTTCCCGCACCTACTCTGAAACTGATCGTCTGCATAGCGACTATTAAATAACATAGGCTATTCTGCAGGGTGCAGCCTAACGTGTAGCAGCTCCTGCCTCCGCACGCCGCAATCATCCTGACCTGAGCTCGGTTTTCACATGCGCACCGAGCACAGCTGCAGTCACATCAGCTCTCATCTCCATCCATATGCGCCCGCTGCCATTTAGCGACAACTTCGCCAGCGCACTTGTACTAACAGAGACGGGCAACGCAGGCTGCAGGCTGAGGTAGCAGATTCCTCCTCTCGGTTCGCCATGCAGCCTGTGTCCGTCTAGGTCCGACCGCCTCAACATCCCAAAGCCCGGATCCTGCGGGACGCAGGCGCGACTCTCGCTGCGAATGAGGATGACGGCACCATAAGTTTGAGCGGACCAAACTGAGAGGAATCCATCGACTGTTCCCCTGCAGTAAACGGGATTTTGAGATTGTTTACCCGATACTAAAACAGCAGTAATCCTGGATATTTTGGGCGTGAGTAAACGAGGAATGTAGATTATTAATTATCCCTGTTTTGCCGCATCGCTGACGCTGTTAATCACATGATTCGGTGTCATTTGGAAACCAGCAGATTACAAATTAGGCCTACGACCTACCAAACCCCGTGAGAATATGGGAGTGTGCTCGCATCCTCCTAACCTGTGAAAACAGCAGGTGCGCCAAATGTCAGGTGTGGCGCTGCAGTGCAGCTCACGTCTGACTGGGTGCAAGTGTGAGGCGGTTTTTGGAGAAGGATCACGTCTTGACAGCTTTCTCTGTCCAACTGATGATCAACCGATCCAGTCCTAATGAAGTCCAGCAGTTGTTTACAGTTTGGAAGAGTGAGAGACGGGAGAAAAGAGAGCCTCTGTTAGCTGTCAGGTTGATTCAGGCACAGTCAGAGTCTGTTCATACCAGCACGCACCACTTCCAATTGTGAGAGTTTCAGGAGCATTCACTCTCCTGCTCTTCAGGGTTGCGTGGTAACTATGGATCACCCCGATGCTTCCATCCCGCTTGGATAAAGGCCATAAGCAAAGCCACACTCAAAAGCGATGCTCTGGAGGCAGGAGTACTGAAGAGACAATGTTAGAAAGGATGAGCTTCATGTGCACTAGTTGTCTTTTGAAATGCAGATGCTTTCAGCGCCTTCCTGCAGATGTAGGTGTTACTAAATATTAGCGCTCTGCAGAACGGTAATGATTCATTCAGAGAGATGACGATGAGCCTGAGATGAAAATAGGTTAGTGGTTTCCTGCCAGGCTGACTAGGGATTCTATTTACTGAAGACTCATTGGTAGAAAATGTTCACTGCTTCTTCGGGGCAGTCTCCGTCTCTCCCTCTATTGTGTGGTCAGTGGCTTTTTGTCCAAGGTCACCCTTGGTGGCTGGATGGGGCGGTGGGATTTGAACCCCCTGCCTTGTGCATTCCAACCCAGTGCTCAACCACTGACCCACGGGCCCCCTCCTCTCCCTCCATTGTGTGTAGGGCTATTTTAGAAGCTACTATACGTAATCTCAAACAGATCAGCATGCATATTCCTGAAGTAGTCGTGCAATGTATTTTTTAGAAGCAAACTTTCTTCCAACCGTCGGTATGAGCTGATTGGTGTAATAGGGGCCAATTGTTGATGTTTCCATTTAGACTAGTCAATGAAGTGGCACAGGAAAAGGATTGCCCTACTTTTGAAGGCAAACACATTAGTGTTTGTCTATGACATATTGTGCTACTTCATGAAAAACCGGCTGCAAACACAAGGTTTTTCCACAAATGTTGAATAATAATGTGATGTTAGGGAGGACCATGTTGTATGCAGATGTTCAATTTCACCCTTGTTTAAATCCTGAGGTATTAACAGACTGACATCATGCAGTAAATTAGCTTTTGTTTGAGCTCAGTGAATAAGTTAAAGGTTTAGTTATTTAAGGAATCAAGCCTACAATGTTGCAGCACTGTAGCATCCAGCTAACTAATAACCTGACACTGAACTATAGTTGATGCACTGTAGACCGTGTTACTTCTGGGACTTTGTCCCAGTGTGCTCCTGTACAGTTGGAGAGGCTGCGATGGTGCAGCCATCGCCCCTGTGGAGAGCACCCTGTGAACTGAATGGTTTGTGACTTAGCAGAAAAGGAGGGTGGGAGGATGGTTTCTGCATCTGCAGCCCCTGGCCAGCTCCTCACTGCAGCTGTATAAGGAGCTACAAAAAAAAAACAAAAAAAAAAAAAACACACACCTTTTCTTCAAATAGCAGCCTGGGCTACAGCACTGAGCTTTTTTTGTAACCATTGGTCTAATTATAGATGCTCTAAAATAGCTCTAGGTTGTCAATCAATATTTTCATTTACCAGTGGTAGAAAGTATATTTGCTGAATTAAATCTTGGAATTGTGGATTGTGGTTTGCATTGTTAAAGGTTAAATGCGGGGTTAATTTTTGCTAATGACCCCCTACAAAAAATGTCAGCAGTTCCCCATAAGGGACATTCCTCCTCTTAACTCCTAAGATGGTTTTATTGAAATAATTCAATATTTTATGAAATAGCAAATGTTTGAAAGATACACGAAGATGAATATAAATTTATGTAGGTGAACTTTGCTTTTTATATTTTCTTCATTAACTTTCTCTATTAACAATTTTAAAATCCTGCAGCTTCATTTCTTAATCCTTTGCAGAGGCCTGACCTCTATGTTGGGAACCGCTGGGAAAAAAACTAGTTGTATGTAGTGTAGCAGAAAGTAGCTTCACATCAACCAGCTACAATATTAACTTGCTAGAAACAACACAACAAAAAAATCCAAAAATGTTCACATTCTACATTGGAAGTACTGGTCTACTTGAAGTAGGTCATAATAGGACGATCACACCTGCTGCTGTACTCTGATTGGCTAACGGAGAGCCCACCTGTGATTGACCGTTGCTTTGGGAGCGCATTGCATTATGGGTTGTTTGTAGCCTATTAAGCTAACGGTACCAAAGTTTCTAAGCTAGAGCAACTTGAAAGCTTGTTCTGCTACCAGATATTTGCCAACCGTAGACTTTTTCCTGGTATATTAGACGAATTAATACATTTAGACCAAACGTTTTAACCAAGACATGGTGATACAGTTTATATCAGGGTGACAATAAACAAGATGTCACAGAAAGTCACACAGCTTGGTAAGTTTAGCGCGGTCTTTAGCTCAAATACATTCTGGTCAGAGAGTAACAGAAGTCAATTTGTGGAAAAGTTAATTAACAAGTGCTGTTTGAAAAAAGTTCGTTTTCAAACACTCATCGATATTCGGTCGGTATTCTAAGAATTATAAGAATCCGCATTCCCCCCAAACCATCTGGATGAGAAACAATCCTGCTGCATGACAAGTTAAAGATTTTAACCCGTTGACTTTTAAGAAGTCGTACGGCCGCCATCTTGGTTTTAATGCAGCTGCAAATGCAAGTTAAGTCTTTCTTTTGGTTCCATAGACTGAATACACCAACACCTACTAAGCTAAAAGAGGTTTTGAGAAATGTAAAGATACCTTCATAACCGCTTGAAGTGTTTGCCAATAGCTGATTTTCTTTAATATATATATTTCTTTTTACCTAACCTCATCCTGTCCCATAACCACCTCCCACGTACAGTAATGAGCTGGAACACTGGTCATTTAATATACGATCAAAAAACAAAAACTGATGGTTGGATTTTTGTAGACTGTGTTATAAGCACATGAGACGGATGCATGTTGGTAGAGAAGCATGAGAAGGCTTTTGGGGTCCTTCAACTTCACATGACTAGAAAATGTTTGGGCAACACAACTAAAACAATACAGAGCCGCTTTTTAATATAACAAAACAGAAATGTATGATTTTAAAATCATGAATTTGCTGAATTCAAGTTATAACAGGATTATAACAGTTATAACGCATTGTGATTACCAATATTTTGTCATATTGTAAAAAGGTGTTTTGTTTTCTTTTTTTTTTCATTTTCTTGGATTTAGCTTTAACTCTTAGTATATTGGTTTGCTGTAGCTTTATTTAAATGTGACATATTTATTAGATAAATATTTCTGCTCTCGTGTTCCCTTGTTTTAATGTCTTCATCTAAATCATATGTCAAAAAATTTGGGCTTCTCTTATATGTCTTGGCCAATATGTATTATGCTTTGGAGCTTTGTTCTCAGATTAGTATCAAGAAAAGCAAATTATTTAATTTCAGTTATTACTGAACAGCAGGTTTCTCAGTATCTCATCTTTTCTGCTAAAATTTTTGAAACAGGTAAAGCAATAGCTATGATTTTTCTTATTGGCTTTTTACTTAATTGCGACAAATATTAGTTGATATCAAACAATAAGCAATATAGAAAAGATTACATTTTTCATTTCTGTGTCCTTTTCTTTTATTTTTGGAGGATTTGAAAGCCTGTGTCGATATATTTAAAATCATTTTGTCCATTTAGACTATGGAGGAGGGGAAGGACAAAGCCAAGAGGAGGCCTTTGGTCAGGGCTGCGTCAGAGGAGAGCTCCAGGGATCTAAGTTCCATAAGCTGCTCTCCATCCCCGGGGGATACGCTGCCCTGGAACCTGCCCAAACACCATCGCATCAAGAGATCAAAGTCGGCCTCTGGAGACGTGCTTGATCCTGCTGAGAGGGCCATCATCCGCATTGCAGGTATGGCGTACACACAGAAAGAAAATGGAGACTGAAAGAGAATCAGCTACCATTGGTTGTGATTGCTGCTGCTCATGTAGTGTTTTATTAAGAAGCTTGTCTTAGCACTTGTGGGTGACTGTGGTGCAGGAGGTAGAGCAGTCGTCCAATCAAATGTCGATGTGTCCTTGACCAAGACACTGAACCCAAACTTAGTTGCTCCCAGTGAGTGTTGGCCAGCTTCATAGCAGCTCCCCCATTGGCGTGTGTGTGTTTGTGCGAATGGGTGAATGAGAAGCGGTGTGAAGTGCTTTGAGTACCAATAGTTAGAAAAGCCCTATATAAGTGCAGACCATTTACCATTCAGTTTAGAGCACAGCTTTGGCGTCATTTTGATGAATAATAACTATGGTAATTGTTTGTGATTTGGACACTGCTGGCAATTTGTTTCCATCAGCTGATGCCTAAAATGTGCACTTTGAAGTTGGATGCTGCGGTTTTCTGTCTGTGCTGTTGGCTGTTGTGGTGTCACTGTTTTATAGTAAGCATTTGTTGCATGTGCTAACATCCTTATTATTATAAATTATTAAAAAAAAAAAGCTGTGATGGTCCTTGCTGTTTTCTTGTCATCCTGGAGATCTGTGCGTAGGTGAAACCAATATGAAAAGCTGCTAATGCTGCCAATTTAGTTTCATGCTAAATGATCTGCCTACATGTAGTATGTGTGCTGAGCTATCATTTATTTGCTTTGTGTTTGGCATGTACATTGCGATACTTTCCTGCTTCTGACTTCAATATTATGAGTGTTACCAGTGGAATTGTTTGTTCATGTTGTTTGTGGGTTTGCCTGTGGACCCATTGATGGGCCTATTTTGTTTAAAGATGTAAACATGACTGTTGGCTTTTGCATCTGCCATTTGTAGTAGTAATTCACTTTAATCATTCACATTTTATGTATGCACTTAGTCTCCAGCTAAACATTAGTGAAATATTTAATCAAACATGTGACAGCTTGTTTATTATTCATTTTAGTCTTTACTTGTGATTGATATCATTGCGACTACAATAACTGGTGGTCTACACTGCTGCCACACGCAGCCACTCGTGTTGTTAATTTTAAAGGTTTACTCATATACCAACGATCAGTGGGGCAGCAGTGGTGCAGTTGGTAGAGTGGCCGGCTGTCGACCATAGGGTCAGTCCAAGTGTCCCTGGGCAAGACACTAAACCCCCAACAGCCCATTTCCCAATCTCCAGTCGTGCAGTGCAGTTTCCAAACCCGGTAGAAATTAGGGAGGGTCGCATCAGGCAGGGCATCCGCGTAAAAACTGTGCCAAATCAACATGCAGACTAATGACCCTGAACATACAGGGTAATCCAAAAGGACAAAAAAACACAAATAAAAAAACTCATACCAATGATCGGCTGTTATTTTAGGTGGTTGAGAGATGGGTATTGTGTAATAGAATTGTTGCATTATTACCACTTCTCATTGTGGTCATTCGTGTCTCTTGGATGGATTCAAACTATTCAGAGTGTATGTCCTTTTCCAGTTGAGAGCTTCATTAGGTTCTGCGGCTACTTCACCACTATTAACTGTCTGAACACTGAGGCAGAGGTCAGATGATGCGACCAGCTGCCTCAGCACTTTGTGGTGGATGCTGAGTTCAGATTGTCCCTCTGGACCATAAACGGCCTCAACGGCCTCCCCAAACCCCCCACCCCCTACTTGGTTGTCTGTATTGATTTGGTTGGGTGGGGTACTGCAGCAGTGTTTTATGACTCTGTTGCCTCTACACAAACAATAGCGCAGCAGAACTGAGTGACACCTAAAACTAAACATTTGCGAGACAGTATCTGGTTTATTTATTTCTGGGAAAGAATTTAACTAAAATGTAATTCTGATGACTTAAATTCAATGTAGAGCAAATGTGCAGTCCTTCCTGTTTTCTAAGGTTTCCCTGAGCTACCCACTGCTGATTACCTGGATCAGATGTATTCAATCAATCAGAAGCTGGTAGATGAGGGTTGCGCTGCGATAGTTGTAAAACAAGCAGGTTGTGCGGCACTCAAAGCCCTGAGTTTGACACCCCTGGTGTAGCGCTTCCAGACACAGGCCCCAGGTTCCAATGAAATATATTAGATAAGAGCAACAGAGTCAATGTGGTCTTACTGGATTTCTGCCACAATGGCCCTGGACCGATTCATTAGCCTTGCGAGACACATACAGTACAAGGATGAATCTGCAGTTTTATCTCAGAACAAATAGCAAGAGGACTAATTGTTATCAAGCTGCAGACAGTTTGATAGGTGGTCAGTGTTGGCTGACCGTTTCATGAAGTGTGAAGGTTTTGCTGCCTTCTAACATGCTGCTTTATTGTTCAGATAACTGTTACTTCTGACAATTACTCTGGCATCAGTACAGAGTGATGGTGGAAAAAAAACAACATGCTGTTGAAAAATGTCATCAATGGGAAATTGAGAAGAGTAATGTGAATGAATAATAGTAGTTTAGAATCTCACATGAGCTGATGGGTGTAAAATAATCCAAGGATTTTGTGAGTTACTTACTGTCTGGGCTTCTAAAGTGCTGTACATCAGTGCAAGCAGAACATCACTTCTCCCTCTAATAGTTTCCTTGAATCTAAAAACGGAAATTGTGTGGGGAAACACTGAACATGTACCCCCCAGAAAAATTGTGGCACACATGCACCATGGTTATTATTCAAATTTTAAGTTTAATTTCCAGCTTTTTATGTCACTGGAGGACTGGATCGAGTATACAGAATAATGAATTAGGGGTAATAATTATGGCAATATCCTTTTTAACTTTCTATACTTTAAGCTATCATTTATTATTATTGAGAGAAGAGGATGCAGAGGACAGGGTTAGATGGAGGAACATGATTCGCTGTGGCGACCCCTGAAAGGGAACAGCCGAAAGGAAAAGAAGAAGCTATCATTTATTATTATTATTATTGTGGGTAAAACCAGCTCATTCTTGCAGTAATTAGAAGGCTTTTTTACATTTTTTGAAGGTGTATTTGATGGTTGGAATTTATCATTGCTTAATGATATGTAAACCTGTTGCAGAAATATTTCTTTTTGCAGACTTAATGGACTCGCTCAACTTCACATACCATTATGCTATTTCAGTGACGTGAAGCACCTAAATGTTTGCATCTACTCTCTTCTGTTCCCGTCTTTGGGCCAACTAAGATGATGAAAGGTGTTTGAAGAGTTGCATCCAGTCTTGCTATATAACCCTTCAGGCCTGTGATGTTCTCAGTTTCATTTAGCTGCTGTCTGCCACATCTGATGTGAAACTTACGCCCTCAGAGAAACAGATTAATTTTCATTTTTGCCCCAAAGGTAAAATTGTAACCTGCATGTCATTGTCTTAGTATTAGAAGCATTAGGCTCTTGCATGATTTATGTGTAGTTCTGTTATAAAGAAAAGTGGTGTCCATAAAGAGACACACACACACACACACACACACACACACACACACACACACACACACACACATACACAACCACAAAATCACAACACAAAAAGAAAAATCACAACACAAAAGTTTTATGATGGTTTCTTTTTTTAGGTTCTGAACTAACTGTGTTCCTGTGTCTCACAGACAGACACAACTTGACTCATGTGGTTTTGTGTTTCACATTGTGGGTGAAGAGTCTTGTGTTATAGCAATAACAGTGAATCCTTCCACATTTAATCCAGGAACATTGCTTGAGGGTGTTTGATGAGGAGGGAAAAAGAAAAATGTATTTTATTGTGAAAGTACTCCTGTCCTGTCTTTGTTGCAACTATTAGATTTATCTTGTTTTACTGTTCAGGCCATAGTTGCTACAAAACACATTCTGCTGAGAATCTGCTTCTAAAGGTATCAGATAAATAATTTAGTGCTGCTTCCATCATGGGACTTTGTGCATTTTTGTGGATCCATCATTGATTTTACAGTCTGTACTATGGCTGCATTAGTGTGACAGTGTTATTAAGGGTATCTTTGGAGTTGCTCCTGTGCAGTTCAGTAGAGTATAAGTGGCTTCCTCTCTTTCATACGTCTTTTTTCTTTGAGGCCTAAATACTTTTAGATAAGTCTTCCTACATACTCTTTGTGTCCGTGATCAGTGTCGCGCTTGAATGAACCAGGACTGAGGAGTTTGCAGTGTACAGACTGGACACTAGAGGACAGTATATAAAGATGAACTGCAGCATGGAGCATCTTTCTGTGTCACTGGTCTTTCCCTGTTCATAAACCCTTTATTTGACCCAACATTAAAAAAATCCTTTCCATATTTTCAGTGCAGTAAATATGGAGCTTAGCCAACACACAGAATTGAAAGAAAAAAACAAATATTATTTATAATCTGAAATCACTTGCATAAAAAAATTGTTTATGTGCCTTTTCATCATTTTTTCCATTGCATTTAATTTCTTTATTGGATTTTGGGCCTTTTATTAATAGACTTTAGCCACACTGTAATTACAAACATGTGCCTTGTGATAAAACCAGATAAAACTAAAAGGAGTCATTTACAGAAAACCACTACCAACAACCCATTTGTTACCACAGCAACGGTAATTACTGGAATTAAGGCAGACATGCTTTGCTGTTTTGCAGAAAACAATACTATAGCTGCAGTAAAACATATCTTTACGACACATTGTCCTAACATGGACTCTCTTCCAACATCTAATTACTATTCAGACCTCAAACCCTTAGGCAAGCAGACAAGGTCTTTCGAACACAAATCAATGAGCACACAAAACCAATGAATAGTGAGTGGAAGGTTGTATACTTCTTTAAATGTGTTGTTTTCTTTTACTGTATTTTAGCAGAGAAAATACATTGCTGGCTCAGCCTTGGCAGAGAGATTATGGTTTGGTGAAGTGTGGGACAGCTGTAGCCACCACAGTCTGTCACACCAGCCAAAGCGGGACAAGCAAACAAACAAAAGTAAGACTCACACCGCACTGTGGCCAGCGATGAGAAACAGTGGGTTCTTTTTTTTGTTTTTTTTGTTTATACTATACTATTGGATAGAGAGGATTTCCAAACAATGTATCCATAAAGCAATTTTTAACATCAATTATAATTGGAATATTTTACAGACAACATAACAAAGTCCTTGTCAGAAAGTTTCTGTATCTTAGTTTCAGGTCATAACTCAGTGGTTGAGAAACACTGCACTTAGTTGGGTTTCTCAAAGTTGCAGAACTGTGCTTGCTGATTCAAGTGTTGACAGATTTTACCCCATTCCTGACGTGGGTGGTTTATTCACGTGAATTTTGCAACACGCAGTTTTTATGCTAGTGAAATTCCCCTAATTCTCGAGATGGCTGAGTAAACGCAGCCTCCCAGCTCGATAAGAAAGCGATAACACCCACATGTGTGCTCAAGCTGGAGAGATCTGCCGTAGTTTGTTAGTACTGACAGTGAGAATGTGGTGCATTACTACGCTGAGTGGCCTAAATGTGGATGTAAATCTTATTAATTATGTTGCTCACAGCAAAGTATAATAAACCATGCTGTGATTTCTGCATTGTTAATTTTCCATTTAATAGTGTTATTTAGTGTACTGTATACAGTATGTCTGTGTTTTTAGGGTTTTAAGATCCAGTTGTCACCACGTCATCTGTGAGAGTCTGTGACTAGCTTGAGAGTAATAGTAAATCTGTTACTGTGGTTGTGACACTGGGCAGCTACTAGTGATGTAGCCTATGCTCATTTTTATTCCTATGAAATCAGCTGAATGTTCATTTTAATTTATTTTGAATTTCCTGCATCCAAGTCAGATCAGGGAGTAAACCTTGATGGACACTTTCAGGATCACTTAACTTCTTTTATCTACCCTCATTTGGCAATTTATTAGTTACATCAAGGTAAAACTAATATATTCCAGAGATGAATTTATTGCAGGAATGTTGTATTAGACTGCACCGGTCTTAGTTTAGTGTAGTGCCTGACAAACTTCTGACATCTAAGTGGATGTATTTTGCATTTTGTGGTGGGTTTATCAAATACTTTTTCCTGAAAGCAAGAAAAGGCTGTCAGCATTATGTAAGGTGATACTTTTTGTTCACATTGGTAATTAACCGGCAGGACTGAGAAGTTGTGTCCTAAAGTCTCAGATGTAGGGAACCTTGTTTTAAATCATGTGAACCAGCACCCAACCAGTGTTGTACTGAAGAGGTGTGGTTCTCTGGCATTAACACCTCGCAATCTGCCGTCATTCTGTTTTGGGAATATGACGTGACTTTGAGGATAAGCATGCAAAAGTTCTGGTAGTTTGCTGTGACTACACCAGGATCTACTTGGTCGGCCTTGCCCCAATTTCTCTAATAGCAGGAACTCAAATGACCCCATACAACTCCGTCATTTGTTTTTTCATGGATGTAGCCCTGTGTATCTCTCTGGGGTGGAGTTGGCCTGAGCGGTGCATGTGTTGGATCTGTTGCTCAGCCTCAACTGGTATCTGTCTTTGTGGTGTGTGGTAGATTCTGTGCCTTTAAGAGGAGGGTCTGACATATGTGTGGGTATTTCTCAAGAAGAGGAGGGGAGTGGTGGTGGTGGTCCGGAATGAAACCTACAGCTTTAGAGGGAATACTGTGACAGTGTGTGTGAGAGGAAGAAGGTGGGACAGACAGATAGGTGGACAGAAAGCCAGGAAAGGTTTTATCAGCTCTGAGGGGTCAGGGAGTGAAAGGAAGGAACACAGTGCCAATTGAAAGTTAAAAGGAAAGTTTGAAAGGGAGAGGAAAGGAGGAAGGTGCCCAAACCCTGACCCAGTATCAGCCAGGCCATGTCCATGCCCATATTTGACCCAGGGAAGCGGCTGCTAGAGGAACAGGACTATGTGCAAGCTTACGAGAACGTCAGAGAGAAATATAAAGGTAACACCTCAACCCTTCTCTTCTTTACTCCCTTTTACTCAACATACCCAAATGACAACCATGGTGAGAGTTGTTTGAATGGCAGGTGGGTGTGTGCATGCTCCATTGAGTGCAGTATGTAAACCTGACTGACTAACCCAGTAATAATTGGTTCCATATTGATTTACACAGATGGCCTTTTAGGAAACAGGAAGTATAAGATTTCTGCTGTAGACACACATGACAGTGAAGCCCTATTTCTGCTGCAAAGACATAGACTTATACATCAGCTTTTTCCTTTTTTTACAGAGGGATAACAGGGATCCTCAGTAATGAAGTTTGACAGTTGTGTTCAGGTGAATCTGACAGAGTTTAAAGTTAAAAAGCCTGTCTAAAGGGCACAAGGTTACTGTGTGGCCTTTTATACAGTGAGGGAAGACCTGTGTCATGTTGTGCCTGGTTCTCATTGTCTTCTCTTTTGACCTGACAGACTCCTATGCATACATCAGGAAACACTGGGCCGTGTGGATGAGACATTTGGCTTGTAATTAATTGCCATAGGTCCAAGTTCAACATGACCGAATGTGCTGCAAAAGAGAAGGTCATTTGTTTGATTATGTCTGGGTAAACACTAGCATGATTCCGTGGTGTTCAATTTCATTTCAGAAAGGACTGCAGAGATAAAGCTCATACACCGAAGCCCATAATTTGTTATAATATTCGTGGAGTTCCCTTTGTTTATTTGAATAATGGGTTTGAATATGACCATTGCCAGTCCTGGGAGTAAATCCTGATTTCTGTGTCTCACAAACACTGTGTTCACCCTGACATGCATGTGATTAGGCAGAATCTCTGATTTATTTTAGATGCATCTATTTTATTTCTTTAATAAATTGGAGCCAAAACAAGCAGCCGATTAATTGAGTTGCTTATCAACAGCACATTAAAGACACCCTGTGGAGCTTTTAACCACTATAGTGCTGTGGAGGTATGTTTTATGCTAGTTGTGTTGTGACAGCTATCGGCAGTTACATGCAGAGTTTTGGCCATCTTGTATGTATTTTTTGATGAAGTAAAAAGAGACAGAACATAACCTCTATTTGTTACCATGAAAACCCCGTTTGAAACCTTTTAATTAAAACTTTATTTGTAAAAATAAAATACCAAATTTTTTTGCCAAGGATTTGCTTTTTTTGTATAGTAGTGTAAAATTGTAATAGCTTTATATTTTGGCCTTTTTAGTTTGACATAAACTATTTGACATGTAATTTCTCACTAACCTAGTGAGCACTGGTCAATTAGTCAATTACTAATGTGCTCAGGTTAATCCAATTCACAATTCTGTTATTAAGATGTTGGAATATAAGATTGAGTAGGAATCTTATTGTGTTTTTTACCAGCTGAATTTGGCCTACATGGGTCATTCTCAGGCCCAATGTACGAGTAAAGACAAGCTGATTATATCAACATCTGGAGGCGGTGTGAGTAAGGGCCTCAGTTGACAGGTACATATGATGTAAGGGAAGAGGCAGCTCCCATTTAGTAGATCTTCAGATACTTTGTGCAGACTTTAATAGAGACGGAAAGAGAGAGACTGTGTGTGTGTGTGTGTGTGTGTGTGTGTAAAGCATTGTTGTGGAAAAGCAGTGTGAATGTCTGAATAAAAATAGCTTTTAAATAAAGTCAGAACTCATAACTGTTGGTACAATTTCCACCCCAGTTACAAACTATCAATAAGTTGAAATGGGCCTGGTCTTGGGAACAGTATCATTCTATCCAATCACACCAGCCTAGTCATTTTCTTCCCATGTGGCTGCCTACTGTGCCTGTCACTGAGATCAGTGTTCCTGCTGTGTTGCTCTGGCACCAGTCTGGTGCTCCACACCCCAGTCAAAACCCCAAGTGCCTCTGCCAAGAGCACTTTTCCTGTTACTCTTTCTTATTGTTGGTTTTTGGCTTGATAATATTTATTTTAGATAATTGTACTTCCAGAAAAAATGAATATGCTGGTTACAAAATCATGGCGAATTAAAAGAGTTAAAGTTCATTAAGGCTCCATCAGCTTTCCCTTGTGGCATGAAGCTAAAAGTGGGTTTGTTTATTTGTGGGGGGCTGCCACAAGATGTCAGCCCTTTCTCTAAACCCTTGTTTTAAGTTTGTGTATGTATGTATATGTCCCAACTCACATGCAGTTGATATTCAGTGTTTATTGATTCCAGAGGGCATCTTCTATATTACTGTGAATATAATGCATGATTTAAATGCTGTCAGTGATTTAATTCCTTCAGGTTTTATCTGTCCATTAACTATTGACACCGGCTCAGAATCCATTACACTATTAAGAGAAATCAGATCCTGAAAAAAGAATCCCTCCTGCATTTTCCACTGAGGGGATACATTTAAATGGTTCCTTCTAATTTGGGCTAGTTCTGGTCATCCACTAATTTTAGGTTTGGTGGTTCAGTTCCTGGCTCTTCCTCTCTACAAGGGTCCTCGTGAAGACACTTAACTCGGAGTTGATCCCAGTGGGCCTGGCAGGCGCCATCAGTGTGTGAGTGGGTGATCAAGAGGCAACTTGTAAAAGAATTTGTCTATAAGGCTGAAAAGTACCTTGAGTGTGTGTTTAAAATCCCTTTTAGCATTTGCAGCTTGAGTATTCACTGTGGAATCACATGGAAAGACATTACTGTTTTAGTTGTTTAGATGACAGCTTGCATAAGTAATTGCAACAGGTGAAATTCAGTTTCCTATGAGAATTATTAAGTGTAGTCAAGCAGAGGTTTGTGTTATTATAGTGACTGGACAGATCTATCAGTGTAAAACACGCAGCTCTGCTTTAAATACACACTACAAAAATACCCCAGAAGTTTACATGGCCAGTTCCCGAGTTATTCTCGTTAAAGAAAAACAAAAAAAGTTTGTACAGTGTTTTAATGCCCTGTTGTTATTTAAAGGATGCAAAAAGTTATAACAATGAATAGTTTTGCAAATCAAGTCACGATTTTCATAACATATTGATATGCTCTCTACAAGTTGCATTTTATTTGCATGTTAGATATTTCTTCATATATACACGCGCACACACACAAACACACTTGGGAAACAGAAGAACCTCAATAATGACCACAGTTATCAAGTTTGATTTTGTAGGGTTTTTCTGCCAAGCTCTGCCATTCAAAGTGAATTTTCCTCAAACCCCAAAGCCCTAAAAAGAAGCCACTTTCTAAACTTAAGAGGAAAATTGGTGGCTGCAGACAGTGAAAAAGAGTATAGATAAATGAGGAGAAATTCTAATATGTCAAGCTTATCCTGACTGAATAAAAATAGAGTGGAATAGTTAAAAAAAGATACGATTGAATTAGAAAGTTAGTTGTGATAGTTAGAAGCTAGAGATATTATTGTCTATTAAGACCCGTGTGTGTCTGTGTGTAAGATTACCAACAGGGTTCACGTCTAAAAGGCCTGTGATAAGTTTGTCATCTGAATCACTGTTGAGCCACAGCGTCCACAGAGAAGCCCCCTCAACACTGCACTTCCAGTACGTCCCTCAGATCAGTTTCATGCAACTTGATCTCAAATTTAAAAATAGCAATAGTCCTTGGAGGCATGTTGTGCATTCAGAAAATCATACGTGCACATAAATGCAACTCATTATTCTCACATCATGTGTAGCTCTTACTAACATCCAATGCACCTACTGTTTTATGGAAAAGGAAACGGAAAAATCTTCTAGTTGAAATTTCTTCTCATAGGGGACAAAAAAGTGCCCAACAACATTATTGTGGCTCTTACCTACATATACATGAGACTATAAATGCTCTTTTCTGTTGATTAATGTGTGAATGTGTGAGAAAAAAAAAAAAAAGCTTCTTAGTTTTTTACTCTGTGTAAATTGTTGACATTTGATCTTCCATATATTTGTATGTCAATTCTGTATGTCTGTTATTTGAATTTTATTTTTAATGCTTTCTAAGTCTTCTGTTGATATTATCTTTTAAATATCAAAATGCAGTACATAAAAGTATACATTTCTGACATATAATCAATAAATTACGGCACTAAAGCCAATAAAACCAACAGGACAAACAGGTTGGCCATAATAAGGATGTAAATGTGGAGAGAATGAATAGTTTTCTATTGTCCTTAAACTCTTCAGACCCTCTTTTAAGCAACTGGAGGGCAGGTTTCATGTACAGTGGGTCCAAAGGAAAGTCTATGGAATGTGATTTGGTCTGCATGCATGAACAAAGTATATTATTTTAGAGGGTTTAGCTTTTTCCCTTGGTTGTCTATGTGTCTTCTGACCATTAAGATTATCGTCACTGTCAGATGAAAACATTAATATAACGACAAAATGTAAAGCAGCCTTGTTTTTAGCTTGATCACATTTTTTTTATTTATACACAGATTATTTATTTGAAAGAAAAGGAAATTTTCTATTTTTCCTTAGGTGTAAAATTTGGACAAAAGACAAATGGTTACAGTTCAGGTCATTAATGTATGGTTTGTCTGCCATGGGTGTGAGGGCCTCCATTGACAGAGGACTTGTACGCATAATTTCTCCCCCGGGGCTGCTGTGGCAATGGAGGTGGAGCGGTCGTCCATACCGCAGTTGTTGGTCCGATCCCCGGCTCCTTCAGTCACATGTCAAAGTGTCATTGAGCAAGACACTGAACCCCAACTTAGTTGCTCCTGGTGAGTGTTGGCCAGTTGCATAGCAGCTCCCCTGTCAGTGTGTGTGTGTGTGTGTGTGTTTGTGTTTGTGATTGTGAGTGCGAATGGGTGAATAAGAAAGCGCTTTGAGTACATATAGGTAGAAAAGCAGTATATAAGAGCAGAGCCTTTACCATTTACCATATATGTTTACACCCACTATCTGTCCCACAGTCCTGTGCCATCAGGGGGCTCAGGGTACAGTAATACCACAAGCTCAGAAGCTGCAGCAGAATTTTCACTCGCTGTCTGCTACTTCACGTCAGTTTGTCAGTTGACCTGTTTGCTTTGTGTTAGTTCACATATACCATTGAAACATAGTGTGGTGACTACAGGATTTGTGTGTCAGTGCAGTGATTGGACATATTGTCAAATATATCCTACCATTTTAGTAATGTGTAGACCCTACCAAAACAATATTAACCTTAAAATCAGGTTACTGGTTAACAGTCCCAGTAGCAACTCTGACATAAGGAGGATGCAGCCACTGAATTGAGACTCGCATTATTAATGTAAAAGTTATGTGCAGGGCTAACAAGTCATTAAGATAACGGGGTTCACAGAGTTTTTTTTAAAAATGATTCTGTTAACAACTCGTTACATCAATGGATTTATAAAGACATCAAAAATGCAATGCCTATCACAATCATGCTCCTAATTTTTAAACTGCTGATTCTGCCTGACCAAAATTAAAATATAATTGTGTTTAATTTCAATGTAAGAATAAAGCAACAAAACAGCAAATTAACCATTTGTGCATTTCCAAGCCCGGTAGAAATTGGGGGGGGTTGCGTCAGGAAGGGCATCCAGTGTAAAAACTGTGCCAAATCAACACGCGGACAATGTGGCGACCCAGAACTCACGGGATAAACCGAAAGGACCAAAACAAATTGAATAGTTAACTCTGTCAGGCGAATAGGCTCAAACATATTTAATGTCATTTTAAAGGCACTAAAGCCTTAAAAAGCTGTTATGCCTACGAAAGGTAGGAAGCTTTGACCTCTTCAATGACATAATGACCCTGTCAGCGGCGTTTTCTAGGGTACAACGTTTAATCTTCACTGTTCAGTTTGCCAACACGGATTTCAGTCGTCCCCCCATTTATCTGGTACTAATAGACTAGTTAACTTAATTTCACTGAGTCTAAATTCCCTTTGATGATAAATTACATAAAAATTTAATTGATTCCCAACCATAAACCACCGCAAAGTGAACTCAGCCTAGCTAAGTCTGCTGGTGGTGCACAAAGTCTGCTGTAATTGAGAGTCAATTTGTGTTAAAGCAGTGGACTTCAAATGTTTGAAGTCAATGACAGCTGACATTAATTGTGACCACATTGTAAGACGTTCATTCTACTCAGTGATTTTAATCTCAAACTGATTTTTTTTTTTTTTTGTGCTTTATGTTTACTTTTTGTCCCTTTGGAAATTGAAAGCATTACAGTAACAAAAAAATACATAACGTAATACTGTCTGTTGATACACTGATATATATGATACACTTTATCTCAACCACAGACACTATAATTAACATTTGAAATTAATGTTGATCATATTTCACAATCTAAGTATTGTAATTCATTTTCTTAATTGTTACAATTTGTCTAATAAAAATAAACGATAATAAAGATCTTGGTGAGATAAATCTAGAAAAAAAATTCAATGGAAGTTATTAATGTTTTTTAAACACACACTTATTTGCTTCTATGCTATCCTCATACTCGACATCCTTTTCTTCCTATTAACTATCTGCCTCTCTGTCCGCAACATTTAGGCTGCTTATGCTGCTGGTGGAGAATTGTAGGTGACTTATACTTATACACTACAATTAATATGTTCTGCCCCTTCCACACTACATATGCTTGGGATAAAAAGGTGTAGGTTCCCACACAACCTGCACCTGCACAATGTGGGAAAAGGGGTGCAGAAGGCTTCTCAGTACTTCGCAACATTTTAGCAATGTGCACCTGTCTGCTGTGCTATATGTGTGGAGAGAGAGACAGACAGAGAGAGAGAGAGAGTGAGAGAGAGACAGAGAGAGAGAGTGAGAGTCAGAGTGCAGGTCAAATTGACCCGAACATCATGTGTGGTCGTAATTTCTTTTCTGTTAGAAATTCTTCACTGAAAATTATCTAAGGCCATGGAGTTTTAGGTCAATTGATGTTTTTCTTGTATGAGTTTTCTTTTAGTAAAGCTATAAAATGGGTCCATTTGACCCCGACACCACACAAAGATTAAACCCCACTAAGTACCTGTACAAATAGGTTTGCTTGTTTTCAAAGAACTACATTTCAGACATTTCATTTTATACCACATAGTATTTTTCAGTTAATCAGTGACATTGCACATATTTGTCATATTTGTCATCTCTAGCACAATTATTTGCCACATAATTGTTGTAGATGGACATTTTCCTCTTTTATGCACAGCTGCATTTTTTTTTTGTTATCCACCTATTTTACTGTTAATTTACTTATATGCAGTAAGGGGAAAAAAAATCAATGGGTTTTTTAAACATTAACCTCAAGTAAACAGTAAACAGTGTTTACGTTCCCACCACAGCGCCATAGCAGCGACATCATGAATGATGTCTTTCAAATCTGCCTGCAGGGCTGATGTCAGTGACAGAGAAATCTGTCTGGTCACTGCAAGACTTTAGTGTCCAGGAAACTGTTGAATACAAACTATCATTTTATCCTGTCTGAGTGCTCTGCACTGTTGAGCTATAAATTAATTATGAGTGGACACTAAAATGGAATCCAAATCATGCCAAATAGTGAGTGTATGAGTTCTGTATCCTCACATATGTCTATTACCCCTTCAACCTCGCAAGAAAACACAGTCTCGGTTTTGCTTGTTCTCGATTGTGCTCATCGTTTGGCCTGTACAGTTCATTAAAGTGCAGACAGATCCTGCCTTCCCGTTGGTTCTGGCTGGGGTGTGGAACAATAGTGCTTACCCCCCCAGTTCTGGCATGCCACAATAAGCCAGACAAATGCCAGGAATGCCAGGATTGAACTGGCTGGCACATAGGGTTTCGGAGTTTAACTTACACTGAACAGCACAACAGCACTTGTGCGTTTTTAGTGTATTTACACCCAAATTTTCTGCTCCTCTTATTTTGTGACATAAATTCCAGAGGGCAGTGGACCTGCCGTGACAAGGTTTAATATTTTTTTTCTTTCAGAGCTCAAAAAGTACTAGCTTAAACAGACAATGTTGAAAATAAGTTATCGCACTGTCTTGTAAACTATTCCAAATTTACTTGTCCGTGTTACTCATGAACCATCTGAATGTTTCCAGACTTTACTGGATAAACCCAAAGTGCATGGTGGTCAAGGTAAAACCAAAGGTGACGTGTTGACTCATATTCATTAATAATTCTGTCCACATTCATTTTGTTCATTTATTTCATTTATGCTAAGGTCAGGAACACCATCATTGTTCTGTAAAGTACCATATCATTCTTCCAGGTGGCCCGTAGAATAGACTTCAGTGGATTTGTCATGGTGGCATAAAAAGCAAAAAGCTGAATGTCTCTCTTTCAGATATGTAGATCTGAAGAATAGTGGGCCTCAGAAACCCTTTATTTAAATCACAACACATTCTGTGAATTCCTAGTATTGATGTGCTCTTTTTTTTTGTCTAAAGTGATACATCGAAGACCCTCACACACCATGTTTGGCTTTTGTTGTACCACATTCATATGTGTTGCTCATGTTGACTTCCTAACTTTATTTTTTCTAACTAACTTTCTTCCTATTTTTATTTTTTCATCTCTCACTTGGTGAAAAGAACAATGTGAAAGATGACAAATCTTATCAAACTTGACAACATGGCTACAAAGCCTCCATTACTGGCTGTTCAAAATCAAATACAGTATTTTTATAGTAACAGTATTACCATGTGAGAACATGTTTTGAAATAAAGAAATAAGTCATTGAGTGGAGCATTGTGACAGTGATGTTTTTAATACATTTTGGACAACAATGAAGGTTTAGGGTAGCAACCAGAATAAACAGTGAGTACGGATTAATTGATTGGTACTGCAGAGAAAATAAGTTTCTTAATTTTTATTGACATTTATGAAACAAAAATGCCAACCATTTTTTTGGGGTTCTGATTCTGAAATGCCCGATTGCTGCATTTCATGGTCTTGAATTATGGTAAACTGAATATTTCTTGTTATTGTTTTTCCTAAAATCTGGGACTAGTAGAAGTGCAGTTATGCAGTCAGAGTTGCCCTCACTTAGATAAAGACTCAGTGAAGGACTCCCGTCACTTCACGTTCTGTATTCCTTTAATTAGCTTTACATCAGGACAGCTTGATGTATTGCATATCATTTTTTTTCCCTCTTTGTGTGTGAAAGAAACCGGGTGTGGCAGTAGTAAACAGATTATTTTTGGCCGCAGACAGTTGACTCCCTGACTGGTTCATACTCTGTATGTGTGTAAAGATGGGCTGCAACAACTGCACATGGAGTTTTATATCACTCTAATGAATATAGATAGCAGGGCATAGTACCCAGTATATCACCTTCTCTAAGGCCCCTCACACACACACACACACACACACACACACACACACACACACACACACACACACACACACACACACACACACACACACACACACACACACACACACACAGACACACCCAAAGAGTGTACTGGACTAAGCTCCATCTCCAAGTGGCTGAGCTCCATAATGGCAAGAGGCACATCCAGGAGAGGGGCAGGGGATTTGTGTCAGATTTTCTACCTTCGATTAAGAAGGACATGAGACTGAAATTTGAGTGAATTTTGACTTGGTAGAGCAGCTGCTTGGAGGAAAAAAAAAACATTTACTCAGCTGGTTGTCAGATAGTTTACTTTGCCATGAAATGACATTTAACAAGGAATCCTAAGTTTCTTCACTTTCTCAAATACATTAACAAATCTATATAATATGTTTCTCTTGGAGAGTATTAACTCTTTACAAATCACTGTAATTAATTCCAGGAATAAAGTCAGCACAGAAATTTTAATTTATCAATGTCTAATAAACATTACTTGGGGATCAGTTATAATCGTTATTTGAGGATCGTGCTCTTATTTTTCTGGCTAGTGCCAATCTAGTGTTAGTTTGTTGTATGAGTTTCAGTTGTGCAAAGTACCCAGTTCCACACTTTCTGTTACAAAATGAACCAAGATAACAGTAATGTTTTAATGTTGTGGCTAATAGTGTTAAGGTATAAATACAGATTTGAACATGCTGTTGTGTGTTACTTCGGATTTTAAAGTTATAGCTTTATTAAGATCACATTTCAGACTGATGATTATCTCCTGTCATTGCCGGAAGCTTCATTGCCTCAGTGTAAAGCTCTTTTCTGAAATGATGTCCTGAAGCTGCTCAGTCCTGCTGGTTGTGTGTATTTTAATGTATCTTCACAATTTACACCAGGATTAAGGCACCAGGTTTTGCTGGGTGAATAGTTATAAAGTACATCTCCTTTTTATTTCATTATGTAATTTTTTTTGTAGCTTTGTAAACCGTTTGAGCATCTGATAAGCATCAAATTCTGGTAAAAAGCTGGGAACATTTTACTGAAGAGATTTCATTAAGAAATTGCAGCTTTCCCTGTCAGAATGACAAAATGCAGTGAGAAGATGCTGTCTAAAAAAAAGTGAAACACTTCAGTATTATATGTATTATTAGCTTGATTACTGCTCACAGTAAAGTCTACTGATAAAATGCCTTAAGATCGCTAATTCGGTGTTTGGGCCATTATTAGATTTATAAATCGCCCAACTCAGCAGGAAGGATTTGTCCTCTGCCTTGGAGCAAGGGCTTCCTGGGAGGCTCAATCTGGGGAGTAGAAATCCTTAGTGAGCCAAGATAAAGTAAATATTTGATTAAATCCCAAAACAACTCTCAGTTTAGGAAGAAACAAATTTATTACTTAATCTGCATCCTTTAGAGTCTGTAACACATACAGCTTCAGATGTTAAAAAAGGATCATTTACATAATACGCTAGAATTTGTCCCAGTGTGCATTTTTTTGTTTTTTATTACAGCAAGTAGTGGATAACTTGTTACAAACGTTAGATAAACATGTGAATGCCTGTTGACATCTTATAAAGGGTTAATCTCAAGCAGAAGATCTATTTCTTCACTGCTGCTAGGAAACCAGATCAGTGATCTGCCTTCAGCCTGACAAGCCTCCATTGATTGCATATTGATTAGTAGAGGGGTCATTACAGTGTTACTGAATTTCATGACTGTACACCGAGGTAGTAGTAGACGCACTGGCTTTAGTGTCTTGCTTCTGTTTTTCTGCTCAAGTGAAAGATAAAGGATTAGTGTGTGTGTGTGTGTGTGTGTGTGTGTGTGTGTGTGTGTGTGTGTGTGTGTGTGTGTGTGTGTGTGTGTGTGTGTGTGTGTGTGTGTGTGTGTGTGTGTGTGTGTGTGCACGCAAGGTCAGAGGCTTGCTGTTAAATTCAGCACCACTCTGTTAGAAGAGAAAATATGTTTTCGTTAACCAGGTTGCCTGCATAAAGTTGGGGGGAGCTGAGTACATCTGCTCATCTGTCCTCAACTGGACTAAACTGTTTCCCATTTAAGAATGATTTTGTTGCATGGCCAGTGATTTTAAATGTTTTCATTTAGCAATGGCACCAGTCTTGTTTGGTTTCCAGTCATTTCTAAATTTGGTTAGTATGATTTAATGTCTCTGCTCAGTTTGCAGGCAGTATAGAATATTTGAGCCATTTATTTTTTTATTTTTTGTAAAAAGCAGCTGTCAAAGCTTTGCTGTTTGGATAAGTAGAATGGTTTGGTCATGCAGCAAAAACCCTGTTTTACTAGCTTTGCTTTCAAGAAGTCTGACTACTGGACACTCAATTAGAAGGAAAACAAACCTTTAGCATGAAATGGCATCGATCAGTGTGGACAAGTGGCTCTCGTGCATGTGACTACATTACCATCTAGCAGCGTGATCAATCAGATCACACGACACTAATAGAAGCTGTTGTAGTCATGCCAGCTTGGACTTGACAGAAGCAATACAGGAAACACACCTGCTGACAAATAGTGCAGGTCACATAGAAATGCAGAACTGCCACCCTTAGATTCATTATGAGTCACCCACAACTTCACACGCCTGGGTAAAAAGCACCGATTTAGCTTTGTGCAGTACGAGGATATTACAGAAACAATCCACTGCCTCTGTGTATTGTTAAGTGGATGATCTGCTCTTTCCAGGATGCTGTAAGATTTAGAAATTGTTCGTCTATTGTATGTTTCAGTGAGTCATGGATTTCACCTGTAGTTGAGTCTGCTTTCCGCGTAATCTTTTCCCAACACTTTTACATTTCAGTTTCAAAGTAGCTATTTATATTTGATGGAGAAAATCTGCTGCTGGTTCTCAGTCTATGTTCAAGACCTTTGATGCATGGAAAAATCTCCATAGTTGCTTTCAAACTTGTATCTGTTGCTTTTATCTTAGATTGACAACAGAAATATCATCACTTTTGTTTTTGATGCCAAACAAGTGAAGATCAGAGTGGGGACTTTGTGGTTATTCTAAAATCCTCCAAGACATTTTTCCCACCTTTAAAAAAAAAAAAAAAAGAGCATCAAAAAACTAATTTTTATTAACAGTTGCTTGCGGTTGTTATATATTTTATTTATATATATTTACATTTTGTTTTAACAATCACAGGCCATGTGCTGTGTCTAACACTTCTGGTAAAAAAGTCTGAACTGCAGATTCATACGTCATATATAATTTTCAGTATTGCTGACTTCAGACACAACACAACAGAGAACTGTCAGCCAGTCACTGGAGACTTGAGGAGACTGCTGAGCCAAAATCAGCATAACCTTCACTGTCTTCTTGTAAAGTAGCCCTGCCAAGGCTCTAACAGTATTAATCTTTGTGACTCTTGGTTTATAGACAATAACACAAATGGGTTGGCTTCTTTTTTAATATCTTTTGGGTTGATGGATAGATGGAATGAGACATACAGCTGTCAGTGACTTTCTAATCCTGGTGTTGAGAAATCATAAAATAGCTGTAAAAGTTTAAATCACTAACTTGAGCTGAAATCCAACACATTTGCTCAAATTAAATTAAACCATCAGGACTGCGGGTTATAGCATTGTGCATTTCAGTTGTTTCATCTGTGTTTAAAACTAGTTGAAAAATATGCTGTTGCCTAACTGAAGTCTTTTCAGATTGCAGATTGCAGATTTGTGTTTCCTCAGAAAAAGGTGCTGTAGTCCAGGGACTCCTCTGCACAGCATTTACCTTTTAAAAGCTCCACTGGCCCAGTTTTAGTAATGGAGTATTTTAGAGCGAAGATAATGCTGAGTCACTGATACGCTCCTCCTGAAGGAGAAATATTACACACCCACTTCCCCCCTGTTATTTTTCTTAACAACACATTTCAAAATAAATGGTTTCTCATTCATACTACAGCAGTGATATGTTGTCGTGGGATTTAAATCTGTGCTAAATAAACCATTTGTGACTTTGACTATTTTTTTCACCCACCACCTCTCAATCAAAACAGTCTCATTATGTGCAGGAAGAGTGTTATTGGTTGAGACACCTCCCTAAGAAACACCATGAGGATAAAACGGGACAACATCAGGGAGGGGTGAGGGGCGGAAAGGAGGGAGTCGTGCTCCTTTCTTTTAGTTTCTCTGCTGACAGGCACTGAGTGCAAGTGGGCAGGGAAGAGAGAAAGGGAGTGTACAAAAACACTGAGCTGCCAACTCCAGTGGCAGCAGCAGAGAGAGGGAGAGGGAGACAGCCTGCTGTTAGCAGAAAGGCTTTTGCATCCTCTAGCGTAGTTTTTTCAGCCCTCAGCTGACCTTGCAGAGCTGAGATTAACCTGTTTGGAGTCTTGAGCAGCAGCTAGACTGGAGACTGAGCATGGATCCTGGAAGGTCTATCCAGCATGAGATCAGCTCTCTAAAAGGTACTCCCCTCGACTATTTTTTAAAAGATTTTGCTTCCTCACACCATCATATGCTTTAAGGACCGCCTTGTTTTCCCACAATCCCTCTGTGATGAGGACGTACTCATCGTATGGATGCAGGATGAACAAGTTGAGTTTGGAGGGTCTCAAAATTGTTGAGTTGCAAAGAGGAATTGTAATCCTCTGTTCTCCCTCGCTCACTGCCTGCTTTTGTGGCTAAACGGACTGAAAAGCTTTTGTTCCCCTTTTGTGTCCAGGCGTCACCACAGGGGTTTGATCAGGGGTTGGGGGAAACAATTGTGCTAACACAGTGCGTTTTATGAGCCTGTGTGTGAGACGCAGTGGGAGGCTGCTGCTGCTGTTGGCTGCTGCATGCGGCACATTAAATGCGTCTGCGCCGGGAGATGCAGAGCAGAAGGGCTGCTGCAGAGCGGCAACAGCAGTGATATGGCTAAGTGTTGCCCTGCCCCTCAGCCAGGGATGAGACTATTGGTGCAATAAGCCTGGATAGAAAGTGGGTATGTGTGTGTAAAAGAAACGTGTATGATTTCCCATGTTCAGGCTGCAGAATGCTCTCATGTTTGCTTACAGTTGGTGTTTACATCACTTCATCATCACTTGCTTTATTTCACTATTTTACTTTATTTTACTGGTATAAAAATTAATAATATGGTAATGCAAAATGTATATTTCGTGGCATCAGTGTCTGCAAGATTTATCGTCTTATTGCCATCTTTAATAAATAGTAGTAATAGTTATATTGAAATCAGCGATCAACAACCAAAGTTTAAGGGATGCGGATGATTCATACATATCTGTAGTACCTACAAGTAAAGCAAAGTATAGCAAAATGCGGAGTAATTTTTTCAAAAATTTGCATCCACTCACCAGATTCTCTGGCTCTGAGGCATCTTAATTTATTTAAATGCCACAACTCTCTTCCCATTTTTCTCTGCCACCTTGTAGGTATGATAGGCTGCGAGTTTACCAGGTATTCAGGCCATTGAGAATGTGCTACTTTAAACTTAAACAGATCTTGTAACAATGCTCGTGATCTACAGCTCTTTAAATAAGGCTTAAAGCAGATTCACATTTAAAAGTACTCAATCCTTCTAATTTGAGGAGACCAAATCCAAGCAGACTGGAGAAATTGGCTAAATCCATGAAGCAGTTGCTTTTTAGAAGCTCCTCTATGAAGTTGAGGTTTGTGTTCTGGTCAGGCAAAATGTGGTAACACTTCAGGAGAGTTTTCCAGGCGGCAGAAGCATTTAAGTGACCCTGTAAAGAAACCTGAAGGAGTCCTACCCACTCGGACAGGCTGAAAATGTTTTCCCCAGGGCTCTGGAGAGAAAAGCTTCATCACTTCATTGAGTGGTTCCCAGCGGTGTTACTTAATATGTTGGACACAGCTAAACAGACGCAGTTCATTTGTAAGCATGTCATCACCTCAAGACCACTGCTTCCATTGTTCATTCTTTTCAGCTATTTTCAGGCAGTTGGTACAGAAACACAGAAGCCTGCCTGCGGTGTCCTGTATGTGTTGAGACATGTAAGGCCACTATTGATAGGTGGCCTTAGTTCACCACAGCTTAATATCCCCCTCCTCTTCACCCCTTTCTGGCAGCCAGAGCTGGATCATGGACTCAGCCCAATTTCAGGCTTATGCTAAACTGTGAACAGGCTTTTATGAGATCTACCAAAAAATCTAAATAAGCCACATTTACCTACATTTGCTGATAAATATTTAACTTTCATTGTAGATTATGAAGCCTCCAAGTCTACTTCAGGTTCCTCAGTTATTTTCCCTTTCCTCTGTATACATTTTGTATTGTTTAATCTGCACCTTCTTACCCTGCTCTTTGTGTCACTGCAGGTCTTCATTGCAAAAGAGTTTCCCAACCTCTATGTGATGTCTACTTTCTTAACTAAAGGTTATAGTTCAGTCTTTTCAAAAAATATATAATTTAATCAATGCCACCAGCCGCAACATAGAACATTAACACAGAACTTTTATTACGTCTTAACAATGAGCTTATCTACCAGCCTGTTGGCATTCTTAACCTCTTTTAACCTTTGGCCTTTGTGAAGCTGCCATTAGTTGTTTCTGTGGATTCCAGCATTCCTTTAGGCGTGTTTGTGTGTGTGTGCACGTATGTGTGTGCGTTAAAGAAAAATGGCTTGGCATTTAGACAGGCCAAAGGAAGGGATATCCAGTTAAAAGGGGTTGGGGTAGGGTTCAGTGCATTTGACCCTGGAGAGGTTTAGTGTTACAGGACAACGTGGCAATATGGAAAAGTAGCTTCTGACATCAGACAAGTTCCCTGTCTAAAATTTGCAGATACATAATTCTGAGACCTTCTTTTTTAAATTGCATCAATTTATGAAATAACCTAACCTAAGGAAATGATAACCTGAAATGCAGGGTCATTCACTGAGGCTTCACTCAAATGCTCAGAAAATGTGATAAGGCTAATTGCGGTCACCTTTTCTTACTGGTCTGAATCCTGTTTCATAGTAATTTGCTGTGTGTAATGGCTGTTCTCCATTCAATGTAAACATATATTCTTCATCAATCAATCAAAAGATATTATTTTGGTAATCGGTAAATACTTTTTCAAAAAAAAAAATTCCAGAAATGTGCTCGTACCACATTTTCACGAGATGTTTTTTCCATTTTCTGCTTATAGAAACGTAAACACATTGTGGGGAATGTTCAGACAAAAACAACACATTAGTCAACATGGCATAAACTTGTGGTCTAGGGCGGGGCAATATCATCTCACCATGATAAGAATTTAGTCATATTGTGATATTAATCATGCACTTGTGTGATGACACAGTTGTATATGCTTCATCCCAAATATATCAAACACAATAGTAGACGTCCGAACCTGCATGTTGGAGTTTGAGGAGTTAATTCTAAAACAAGAAAGACCTTCATCCATCATTTCAAAATGGTTCAGCAACCAATCAGGTCTGAATCAAACATCTGTAATCTGCTGTTGTTGTATCAGAAGCCAGCGTGAAACTTTGTTAAAATTTGTTCCACAACCTCAAGCAAAAACACTTTGATAAGAGAATTTCAGGACAGATGTTAGACCAACAACAGTCAGCACCCTCCTTTGATTCCTTTTAAATGGTTTTGTCAATTCTTTCTCCACTGGCACAAGGAGAGACATTAAGACTAAAAATAAACTGAGCGAGGCTTTGGGATTGCTTTAAATAAGCAGTATTTGGTCAGAAGTAGGTCTGGGCATAGTTTTTAACCATTGTTTGCATTTGCACTGTACACAACGACTTGTAGTCAGAAGAATATTGTTAAAAGTACTTTATTTACACATAACTTCTGTCAGTACCCCCACATTTTTTTTATAAACTATTCGGATATATTTTAAGTCTATAAGTCTATATTACCCAAACTTTTAGCATTCAAAGATATTTTAATGCCTTTTGTTTTTGTTGATTGATTTATTTATAGGTTACGATCTATTATAAATATAAAAATACTGATTATAATGGCTTTCTTTGGGATGTCTAATGCACACACAACATGCAGAACATGACTTGTGCCATCTGGAGTGAATCATACCCCTGCCTGGATAGGAACAGATGAGGAATCTGACATGGCCATCCACAAGCTCCTGGATGTCAGCTGAAGCATTCGAGAGTTATTGAATACTGCTGCTGCTAAGCAAATGATATATGAGCCTTTCATCTCTAAGCCTGACATGCAAACAGAATGTGTGCATCAGTAAACTCCATCATACACTTTGATTAAATGAAGCCAGTCGATTCTCTGAAGGATTAAACTTTTCAGAAATGTGTCCTTAAACATCTAGATTTTGAACATATTTAAATCAGTCATGACTATTAAATATTTTAAAATATGGCCCCCTCTGTTCTCTGCTCCTTATTACAAGAGTTGCTTATTTATCCATTGATTATTTTATGCTGGGATATTCTTGGCAAGCAGAAAGTGCAGCAGTGAAGGAAAGAGAAAATGCTGCACTAGGCTCTTATCCACAGATATCAAACAGAGCATGACTGCAGATACACATGCACAGGATGCGGCGAAACAGGAAAGAAAATTAGACGGATACTCACTCATCTCCTTGCAGATTTCAATCTAAAGCTTATAATTATAATAACCCACGTAATAATGCTGTCAAGATGTTAAACATGTTGTTCTTTTACTTTACAAGTTTGGTATAGAAGAGGCTTCAAACTGTTTATCTCTCCAACTGGATCCTGCAATTAGACCTGTGAGTCATGGAATCACAAGTGGAGTAAGTTTTGTCACATGAACGTCCTGGATTTAATAGTTGAGAAAACATCTGCTTAAATGTATAAACTGTTTTTGCACAAATAATAGCTGTCACCACAGAAAAAAACATTTTATGTTTCCATTCTATTAGAGCTTTGTTGAAACGCGTGCGCTGACACTGATATATCAAAACAATGCAATTGTGTGAAATTCACTGACTTTATAAAGCACTTCCAGTCTGTCTGTGTTCTTGTTGGACACAATGGCGTGCCCTCAGGTCTTTGAGTGTGAAAGAGACTGCTGCTGATCCCAGATCAACTGCAGGGCTTATTGCTGCCTATTCATCACACTGCGTATATAGTAAACAGCTCTTAATAACGTAAAAACAATGGTCGACCAAGTCTCAGCTTTTGTCACTATTACAGCGAACAAATAAATGAACTAAAAGTCCTCGAAAGACTGGTGTCATGATTCACGATCAAACACAAACACAATTTCTTTTAACCACTAGTCAACTCTTGAAACTGTAATCAATAATGTCTTCTGATTACTTCTGCCACTTCTCCATTTTTGAGAATGCGGATGCTGACTCGGGTATCAAAAATGTTCAGTGTAAAAGCATCACTTCAATTTCTTTAATCAAGTTTAAGTACTAAGTATCTCTAAAGTTTACTGAATGACATTATAAATTGTAGAAAAGTACAAAAACAATACAAAGAGATCAGTGTTTCAAACCCTTGTTGAACTTGATGCTTTATAATGAATATATACAAGTCTAGATTTAAAGTTTAGATTTGTTCCATCTGTACCTCCATAAATAAAGTTTCTGCAAAAATCTAGTTTAGTTTATTTCATGTATAGATTCAAGGAGAGAACCTGTTTTCTTTTGAAAAATCATCAACATTAATTTCATTTCTACAATTCACTCATTTACCCTTTGGTTAGCTGCAAAGTTGCTGACTAAGCATGTCAAATAAATTTTGTGAATAAAAAGCACAGTATTTTGCTCTACATTGTAGTGGTGTAAAAGTACTTTGTAGGATTCACTTTTACATATTTCATATTTATCTATAGTAAACCTACCTTACATCTACACATTTTCATCCAACGTAACATACATACAACCCAATTACATGGCCTCAATAATCTGAGAAAAACCTGTTCCATGTTTATACATGTAAATCTATTCAAGGCACTAAATGAGACTTATTAGTACCACTGATACGTTTGTAATTGTTGTGTTGTCTGGTTAGCATGTAGACTGAATTAGTCAGTGTAATCATATTAGAGCTGTCAGTGAATCTGTCAGTCATGCTGCCTAATAGTTGCAGAGTGGCCTCAGAGCTTAGTTGTAGTGATTACACAATCTCATTACCTTCAGGTTTCCTGTAATTCAAAAGGATGACTGCCTCCATAATTAGAAACATCTTCCTCTCCTTTCTCTACTACACCTCTTCATGGGACATAATTACACTCCCTCTCCTTTGTTTTGTCAGGGGAAGGGTAATTAGCTTGGGCACTGAAACCAGGTGTCTCTTAAACCAACTTGTATGACAACGCTGCAGTATTTTGACTTTCATTTTGCACTGTCCCTGAAGAGGCCAGAAGGTGGCGCTATTGGCGAAGCCACCACAGACAGACACAAATTACCAGAAGGACCTTAATAACCTTTACTCATGTTGAATCCACAGCGTTACATGCTTTAAATAAAGCTGCTGTTTCCAACGCCATCTCCATGGTATTGAGCATTGGCTAACTTCTTTAATCCCGTCTCAGTTTTGTGGTCAGCACATTAATGTCTTTGTTATGCAATTAGAATCGTTAGTTCTGTTTAATCCATTAAAAGTTGCTTAACTGTTGTGTGAACCCCTATAAAAAGCTTTCTCTTCATTTGTACTGCTTTTTAAAGTTTAAGTGTACTTTGGAATCAGTGGTTATTTCCATGTGGAACAGTATTTTCAATTTTCTGGTGTGTTTTTGTGTTTTTTTTTTTCCTAGGTAAGTTGCTGTCCCTGCCCTTAAAGTCATTTGTGGGTTTGAGTTGAGGATCCCAGACAACAACTGGGGTCAGTGGCAGAGGAGTGGTGAGGTCCTGTTGTATGTACCACAAATCATACTTATTATTATTATTATTATTATTATGGTATTGCAGTGGTCTTGCTAGACAAACCAGCTTAGTATAAAATGTTAATGGTGGCTGAGGAGACGGCTGCTGCTGTTGTTGTTCATGTCATGAGAGACTGCAGGATGTTTGTATAATTTTTATCACAATGTGTGACAGGCTCTTTGTTGTGAAGTGAGTCAGCTGGATCTGCAGCTTGAGGCTATATCGTCTGTCCCTGTCTTTCTCTCAGAACTAAATCTTTAACCCTTGGTGGACATTCAATTTTAACAGTCCTGCTGTCTTGGTTCACTTTGAGTGAGCTAGTCTATGACTGAAAGTATGTAATATTTTCATTATTAAAATTATTTTTATCCATTGACTTGTTGGTGGACTTTGATCACTCTGTTATGAAATATGTTTCTATTTGCTCAAACTACCTCGTTTTCCACAGATAATATATGTGCCATTTTTGCTTATGCAGCTAACTAGAGTTGGTTATATCCGAGCAACATGTCCAAATCCTACTCCTAAATTTGAATTGTATCCCTCTCACTGACATTTAAGTTGGTCAGTAATTGTAAGTTATAAACCCTCATCTTTGTGCCATTTCCAGAAGTTGCATTGCGATAAAGTTATAAAAGCTGCAGGGGCTGTATGTTTGCCAATCCTCACCGCAAGCAAAACAGCGGAACACAGGCAGCAAGGCGCCCCACTGACTGGGAAAAAAAAATAACTGCACTTTCCTCGTGAGATGTGTTTGTGAATCTTTGCAAAGAGTCATTGTTACTATGATGCATTTTTGTCATGGTGGTGCAAAGTCTGGCAGTGATCTGGAAAAGGACAGAGAAGAGCAGGATAGAGAGAGGGACATAGCAGGGGGCTGAACAGAGGGCAAAAAGAGAAAGTAGCCCCTTTCATCCTGTCGGGGTTTGAGAGGAGGGCAAACTGATATATACGACCGCACTAATGGCACCTGACACAGTTTATGCTGACAAAGTGGCATTAGAGTGTTTCTTGGACCAAAGGGGGTTGTAATTGTGGGAGTGTCAGCCAGGGCTTTGCCAAAGTGCCTTTTAAGTTTTCTTCTTTCTTATTTTGCAGCCAGAAACACCATTGTGATACAGTAGTAGATATACTGGCCCAAATACCCTTGGGTGACAAAACTTCACATTGACTGCGGTTTCTTTTTTTTTATTGTAACTAGTGTCGAAGAAGACAGTGTTCATTGTCCAAGAATGAGATTGTCTTAATGAGCTGTGACTGAACTCCCAACAAGCAGAAACTTTCGAGCCACTCAATCGAGGCTCTGCACCCACCGTAGAGGAAACTCACTCAAATGTAAATAAAAGTGCTACTAGGAAACAGAGAGGAACACAAATCCAGTAGTTTATTCTTGGAACCAATTTCTGTAAGCATCAGCACAAACAAACCAACATATTGTATTTACACTCGGTGTCAGTTTAGATCTGAATATCTCCCCAGAGTCCAACACTCTATCACGGTATTACGGTATCACATACTGCAAAAGTGTGTAATTACAAAAGCTACTGAGAGTCAAGGCACAAGAAAGCATTTTTTAAAATATTAAAACTATTACATAAATGTTATTTCCACCGTTGCTGCAGCATAATCCACTTCTCTGTTCACTTTGCTGTTGATTGCAATGCTCAGTATGCTGTAAACAATTCTTGCTTCACCAGAAAAATTGCTAAAATTGCTGGAGGTTTGGTGTTATGAAGAGGTGTGGCCCAGAGGAGTGTGTGGAATGTTGTGAGCACACAGATCGATAAAGGTAGATTTTTAGAGGAGTGTTTTTTTGTTTTTTTTGTTTTTTTAAAGGTCTTGCTTTTTTGTTGGTGGTTTGATGCATGGTAACATGGAAAAGTGCTCTCTTCAAAATAATGTCAAAACCAGAGTTAACTCACTATATCTTGCACCTTGCAGTTTGCCAATTTTTTTTTTTTTTTTTTTTTTTTGATGTTTTTATCATCTGAAAGTTTTGGATGCTCCGCTGTGGTTGCGTGGTGATGAACCACTGAATGACTTCCAGGAAGAGTGAGTCTGTGTTTTTCTGTGTTGCCAGTAGCAATGTTATCGCCTCTGACCACTGTTCTGGCCTTGTGGTGTATTTAGTCATTCTTCTATGATGTGTCATATTTCTATGGTTACAGACATTTCTGGCCGGCCACGCCCTAGCATGGGCTTCTGATGACTCACTGCAGTGGCCACTCTCTCTGACACACACACACACACACACACACACACACACACACACACACACACACACACAGAAACTCTCATGTTTCCTCTTCTTCTGTTGCTATGGTATGGTTCCTCTTAGTCATACAGTATGATGCATTTGACAAACTGGCAACTCTGGCAAAGTGCAGTCATCCATTAGCAGCTTTCCAAATGGCCATTTCAGATCAGTGATCTTTTAGGGAAAATTAATGATTTTACCTTTGCACTCAACAGGTTTCCTTCTGTTGACACTGCAGCTGCTTCAGGGCATAGATTTCTCTAAAAGGCTCAGTGCTTTTGCCATAGTGATCCCGGAAGCGTCCATTAGCTGTTCAAAGTGTCAGCCATTTTAGCTCAATTGCCCTCTTGACGGCTCACGTTCAAGTGCTTTCATAATGAGCATTTATAGCCTGTGGTTTGTGAAGTATCAGCTAAAACGTCTTTGCGCTTTGCATCGTCCTGAACAGTAATTCCTGTTGAGGATTGGATTATTCTATATTACACAGTAAAATACAAACCTCTCATTTGCATGTAGCCTGCTGTTTGAGAGTGGCACAACTTCATCTGAGTGAATTTTCTCCGTGTCATCACAGATATGTGACATTTTATTGCTCGGTATTGCATTGCAGCTCTTGTCATTCAAGACAGTTGAACACTCGGTGTGTTGGTGCTACCTCATCCTTTACATGAGGTAGTTCTGTCTAGTATTTAGTATTTATTTTTTATCTATATATTTTTCATTAGTGTTAGCATGAGACTCCACTCTACTCTGCTCTGCCCTTCCTTACAATGTTCTTTCCTGCTAATGTCTGCTACACTCCACCACACTTCACACAGCCCCGAATGTTACTTATCAATACGCATATGGGAAAATAATGTGATTGGAAATCTCTGATAGGCGAGCTTCACTTAAAAACGTTTAGCCTTGAATATTTCTGCATCACTTCGTGTGGCGTTCAATCCGTCTAACCTCAGGGAAGGTGTGGACAACATCTCTATACGATAAGCTAACATATTTAGGTAGGTAACCGTGATAAATTATACATGCATCCAAACCACAAAGAGAAAGGCCCCAGATAACCCTTTTGTTGTCATTTATCTAATGCCGACCCATTTTCTCTTGTATATGCTCACTTTCTCATAGAGAGAGTTAAACCCTGAACACCTTAATAACCACCTGAATAATAATCTTTTTATAACAATAAATTACCATTCAGCCATATTGTTCAAAACTAACTTTAGATGCTTTAAACCTTTGCACAGTTTTAACAAAGCACATCAGCATGGAAAAAATATCCATTTTGAATCTGTAAAATATTTCAAACTTTCTACTGTTGAACAGACACTGTACCCACTTCAGAACAGAGAAAGCTGAGTGCAAAGTGACAATCTTCAATACGTCTATATCCACTGGAGTTGAATTTAATATCACTGTAGACAGTTATTCCGGCAGAACAGTCCTGGGTGTTTGTTGAGGAGCATGTTGGGTGCCGAATAGGAAAATGTATCACCAGATGTGTGTACACTGTTTAAGAAATACTCCTTCCAGCGTTTTCCCAATGCTCCATTTCCAAATGTCAAAATTTGGAGTTGCATTTAATGACTTGGAAGACAACCATATATCCTAAATTACTTGCTATAAAGTATGAACTGGAATGTGGAGGGTGCCGCATCTGCCAGCAGAGTTGAATGGGTTTGTTTTAGAGTAGCTGTCACCTTGAGTTGTCTCCATTCTCTCGTCCTGTGTCACCACCTCCATGGCAATGAGTTTTCATCATGGCTTAAAAAGGGACACAATAAATAGTTTTTTTTTATTTACACCCTGGCAACGGTTTAAAGACGCAGTCTGTGTTTCATGGTTACACGCATTCACATGGGGGTTGCCTCTCGAAATAACCAGTAAGCTTTAGTAACTTTCCCCCATCCACTCTTCATTTCAACATGTTTCCATGAAGCGCTGTAATTCCAAATTGGCTGATAAAGGATTTGTGCCTCGGTAGGGCTTTTATACATGTGGCATTGTGTTTGAGCCAGTACTTTGTGTACTGTCTGTTTTTTAAGACTTTAGTTGAGGGCAGGAGTTGGCAAAGTTTTGACGCAGGTACAGATGCTTTCATTTTTCTTCACCTGTGTTTTGGTGGTAGTAACCAAACAAAAGATTGTTATTGCCGCTGTTTTGTTTGATTTAGAGCCACAGAACAGGTAATTGAGAGCACATGGAGATAAAGTCTTTGCATCAAATGAACTCAATATGTGCCTCAAGGTTTTAGATAAAAATACCACTGAATTCTTGCACTGGGAGAGACCTATTTCTTCAACCATAAGAGATTTTTATCCACTGTGCCATATATCAAGAGATTACCCCCCTGCTTGAAAAGCAGCATTTCACCCATCTTCACTTACTCTTTCGCTATATCATTTCCACTATTACTATGAAATGTATAAAATACCAGAGAACCAGCAACGTAGCATTTGCCCGGTATGAGCTGCAGTAGAGGCTCATCTGGCACAAAAAGCATTTGCAGGGATTCTTTCAAAAATTCCACGCCCGAGAACGGTTGGGTTATTTCTACCTGCGAGGGTTCCAAAGGTTTCAGTCCCTCGAAGGGACACGAAAAGGATTTTAAAACACATCTTACTGTGTTTGTACAAAGTGTACTTGGCCCATATACTGCCGAGTGTAAGAATTATTGCCTAATACTATTTAACCCAGACTTGTTAGGAGGCCTTATCGTCTCCTTCACATGCTGTTACTCCCCACGGTTTGTCATGAAACATTGTTCCCAGTAGAGAGAGAATCTGTTTCACATTCATTTCGTTGACAAACAGGCCAAAGTTGATTTTCATTAGCAGATTCTTAAATGGTCGCAAGGGATTTATTAGACTGGTAACTGCTGGAAACAGAACAGCGACACCACCCCATATTTGCAAAACTTTAAGCTTCATTGTTATCACATCACTGTCTGTACTATGGCCACAATCTGGCGCCCTGGGATCTACAGAGGGCTTTGTATTATGTTCTTATGTGTTACTGGATAATGAGGAAAGAATTCTATCACCTTATTTATAGGCAAATGGGGAATAAATCGCCATCCCCTGCAAACATTTTCCAAGCCTCCCCCTTGTATTTGTATCCCTGTTGGCACTAGTGGTTATCCTGGACGTATTTCTTACTTTCCAGTGTTGATCAGTCTCAGAGGAGGTTGAGTAACGCAAACTTGAACACAGACACAATTGTCCTCTCTTAGGGGAAAGAAATGACTTGATGGCTTGTCTATTTAGGTTTACCAACTTGGCTGGTTGGGGGATGTGGGCTCTTATGACTGCTGGGGAAAAGCTTGGAGATTTTGCCAGTAGTCTCTCAGTGGTTGACCTTTAGGTTTGGGCTTTCCAAAAAAAACAACCTTTACAAACGTACCAAGCTTAAGGAAAAAATAGTGGTTTTGACGGGTTGTTGGAGTGGTCACCTCCAGCAGCACCACATTAAGAAAGCCCCCACATACAAAGGGTTCATTCTGTAAATTGCCTTTTGAAGGTAAATCTTTACTCACAGCTTTCTGTGTGTGGGGCAGATGGCGGTTTCCCCTCAGACCTGTTGATAATGGTTTGAAGGTCATCTCTGCCACTTATCAGAGGAAGCTTTATTTAATCTGGCTGCTTTCTGCAGATAAACTCGACTGATTTTACCAACTGTACAATAAGAATTATTAGTAATAATCTTTATTGGTCATCAATGAGCACACATACATTTTTCACATAGACGTTACTGTGAAATTCAGTCTCTACATGTAATCCACCCCCGTGGGGGGAGCGATGCACTGCCACAAGGGGGCCTGGGAGCTAGAGTCAATATGGTGGCTAACGTTGCAGGTCTCACTCAAGGATACACCTGGTGGGGAGGCTGCGATATGATCCCACTACGACACCTCTACACTGCTTCCCTTACATCCTTTTGGTTTCTGTTTGCATCCTGTGCAAACACACCCTTTTGGATTCTCTTTCGTTCTTCCATCTCACTTTTTCTTTTGACTAGGGACTGAAAAAGCGAGCCTCGCTGTTTCTCCATGCTTATGATGTCAACAGTCCATGCACCCTGAAGTCAAGGTGGTGAGCAATCTAAAGATTATCCACGCCATAGGCTCTCTCAAATCTACAGCCTATATCTAGGAGGCTTTTGCATGGAAACGCTTATTACTATCTAAAGAATGAAGGAATTGAGTACCTCATTGACTGTTTGCACTGTACCTACACCGCTTCAGCATGTTTGTTGCCCTGCATTCTTGGTCCATGTCCAAAATATAAAAGGCCTTTTATCATACACCTTAAGATCCAAGTGTGGAAGAGAATGCCAAAAAGGCATATTGCTCGGACACATTTACAGTAAAGAAGAGTTGGAAAAGCGAGTGAACAAGCTGCAAGTCTTCAAAGTTGGTAAGGATGCTGTTCAAAACCTGAGGTTCATCTTAAAAAGCAATCATTTCTGCAGAGAGAAGGAAGGGGCCAAGAAGGGTCACAATGTTTGGATGCTTCCTGTCTCCCACCTTAAGACGGAGCTCCTGTCTCATTCATGGAGACCAAACTGCCAGTTTCTTTATTCTTTAAAACTCCCTCAATTTAACTAGAGATCCCCCAAAGAAAATACAACAGTTCAGATGACTTCTTTTACCCCAGTAAAGGAAGTGCTGCAGAAGTTGTTCTGGTAGTACCTGAAGTTGAGCCCAAACATGTGGTGGTAAACTGGCTGACAGTCGCTTTTTTTGGAAGCGCTCAACTGTAAAGGAACAGTCAGGTGTTCCTAAAGAAACTAATCTGGTGATTGAAGATATTTTTGAGAAGTAATCTTAAGATGTTGAGATGGTGAAACAGCTAAATGTGACCAATTCTAAAATCCTAGAGTCTTATTTTGACCTTGTCTCAGAAATCCCTCCGTCAACACCTACATACACTGTAAACGACCTGACAAAGGAGAAAGTGGTGGATTAGGATGTTGAGGACACCACTGAACTTATGGAGAAGTCTATTCTTACAAAAGTCATCACCAATCTCCATGTTGCTGCAGAGAACTCGTCCAAAGTGCAGACTTTGATGCAGACTCCCTGTAGGCACTTCAGTGTGTCAAGTTGCTGTCCCCAAACCTGTCTGCTTTGGGTTAACTTCCTCAGAGAGGACCCTGAGGAGCAGCAGCCTATTCACAGGATCTCTTTTTTAGTCCAGCAAGCTTTGAGCTTGTCTTAGTTCTTCCTTCCATCCTGCCATTTTCCTTTGACTGCAGTGGACTATCTGGGCTTTGCTATGAGTGCTGTGTGTTAGGGAGCATCAGATAAAGGGCCATTTAATTTTGAATTATACAAATAATGGACTTGTCACTTTCCTTATAGCTAAATGACAACCAGTGCTAATTACATGTCATTTTACTTGATGCATAACAACTTGTGCCACTATGTGGCTTGGCTGCATCACCATTTGAGTAGGTGTAGGTTTATCAGCTAAATTTAAATGTTGCACAAGTATCCCAAAACTAATTTCATGTGGATGTTTTAGCACTGTTCATTTTTTTGTTTTTGCATGTGTACATACTTAGTATTCCCTTATTCCTTGCACAACACTTAGTTTGGAACACTGATCACAAATCACAACTTTCTATTTTTATTTACATTATACCAATTGTTCAGTGATTCAGTGGTTGCAGCAGTGATTTTTTATGTATTGAGAATTTGTGATTCACTTTCCTTATTGTAGAATCTGTATACATAGAAATTTTGAAATTACATAGGAATGATGATAACTCTGCCATCTGCTGGCAAAATAATTCTATCCTTTACACTACTTCTATGGTACAGTAAATCATAGTATGTAATATTATTTACATTCACAGTCATAGTCAGTCATTTTCATTTTACAATACATGCCACATTTCCCAGAGTTTCCATGTGAAAGAATTGCACAAGATGATGCTCAGTGCTTCTGCATAAGCTACATAAAAATAAACAGCCTGAGAACTTTCCATTGTTGGGCCCTGATATATGACTAAGCAGAGACTGGGAAATGTGAGTCCAATTAAGCCACACTCAGCTTTTCCTGCCCGTGCCTCTGCAAGAAGGGTGAAGCAGCAGAGCCGTCCAGATGAGAACATGTGGCAGTTGCCACCTTTCATCTGCCCTTCAGTGTTTTTAGCCCAGCCTGCAATGAAAATAAACTCCATCATTTTAAAAGTCTTTACTGTACTAGAACAGAACAGCGGCAGCTGCACACAGAGCTACTTGTCTCCTGTCTTAGTTTAGTGACATATGTTGCATTTCTTAAATGTTATAGTGACAAAGTGAAATAAGCTAGAAACTCTTTGAGCTACGATGGAAATGAATTATACTAGAGACTTCATGGAGGCTTTGATTCAACACGGCCAAGGTAGGACGTCTTTGTTGTTGGAACAGTTCTGTCTTCTTACCAAAAGGTGTCAGCACAGAAATACTTTGGTGAGTCTCAGCTGGAGGACCGGAGAGGATGAAACCAGTACAGTTGTGTCTCTCATTACCATTCATTAAATACCCGTCCAGGAGAGCGCTTTGGGTTCGTGATTAAACTGTGACATATTGTTTTAGGTGTTCTGCTGTTTTTTGGTTTTTTTTTTCCAAAACAAGGTTTCCTGCTTCATATCTGTTTGTTTTTTCTGATCTAAGATGTGTACAACAAGGGTTTATTTAGCTAATAAGACCGATGCAAAATATAGTTCATAACTTTGCACCGAAGGCCTTGAGTTAGACACCACCCACACTGCCTGGCAGCGTCTAGTATCAAGTTCCCTAGTGTTAAATACAGGGGGAGTGGGCAGCGGAAAGGCCCCTGACTGGCTGCTTCATGTCTCAAGACAGTGAAACTTTAAGGCTTGGGGAGGCTCGGAAATAATGCACAGCTGCACAGACGATGTGCCCTAAGATACAGATATTTCATGTTGCTTTGAGTAAACTGCATTTTAGTTTTGCTTGGTAATATTATTTGTCTGAAGAGCTGCAATCAAAGGATTTAGATCTTTATGAATTGCTTTTTAAATAATTCATTCGGTTGATAAAACATTTAAAAATGCTTATCACAACTAACCAGAGCCCTTTTTACCAATAGTTTAAAGCTAATATTCATCTTTGATTTAAATGAAACACAAAACACAATATTTGACCAAATGAATCCAGTGAATATTTGGCAATTTTTTTTCTATGAATAACTTCAACAAGTTATCGGTAAGGCTTTTGGCCAACAAAGCAGCTACCACTGGGCAGGCGTGGGATAAGAGTAATATGTCTAATACTTACATGTTTTAATATTAGCAAGATGTTCCACCTTTTATTGTTGAACTTTTATGACAAAGTATTTGCTGCAGTAGTCATATGGTCATACAGTATGTTTCATATCCTGTGGATATGGGGGCATTACTGACCTGCCTCCAAATTTTTTATGGCTTTCACAGAGAAGCCTTTGTTATAGTAGCTTGCTGGCTAAATCATGTTTTCCGCTCTTTGTCTGAATCCGGTAAGAATATGTGTCCCTGGGAATTTCTGCAACCCTGCACATGGATTCTGTCCAGTGGTGCTCGTCAGAAACCACCACGCATGAGATGCTCTTTCCACTGAGGGAAGCCTCACAAATTGAGTGAAACTCGCAGCACCGTCTAGATTTTACTCCCCAGCTGTGCCTCTACTTCTCTCTTTTTTTCCCTTTTTTTTTTTTTTTTTTCATGTGCTTTTTTTAACACGCCCCCCCGGTTTTCATCAGAACACAATGTCGTGAGGTCAGATTTGACTCCTTGGCAGTTCACTGTTTTCTTTCTCAAAGTTGTGAAGACGCTCTGAGGAGATGGATTTGTGCTGTTGTTTCTGTTCGGGACCTCCAGTCGGTAGGTTTGATTTTTGTATTTTTTTTTTTACAGGAATATATTTTATTTTAGACTTTTTATCAGGGGATGCTACAGCAAGAATAAATATGGGTTTAAATGATTGCATTTTGCATGTCATCTTAGGAGAGTGCCACTCCCAGCTACCGTGTTGCTGTGTTTCTATAAATAGTTGTTGAATGAAACTCCTGTGACAATTCTTTCATTGTAAACTTAAACCTACCTTTGCTGTTAGTGAGAGCTTTATCATTCATGATTGCATTACCACACAACTGAATAGTCATGAAGGTCCGCTATATTGCTTATGTGTGGGTATGCTGAATATGTACCACAATGTGGGAATCATTGAGCAAATGCATACCATGTGAGAAGAGTGGGAGTGGGCTGACTCCTCCCATGTGGGAGTGGTAGAGTTAATTTATTCCAGACGTCTATACTTCTCCCTTGCTCCTGTGCCCTTTGCTCAGTTTTCACTGTAACTAATTGGCGATTTCAGCTGCCAGCTCCTGAGGCTTTAGGGATTTGTTGATATTTTCAAGCTGGGATCATATAAGGTTTCAGCCCGATTGAACTGCCAACACCATGTAGTTTTACCTTTCAATTTCAATGTTTTGTCTTTGAAAGCAACTTGTTTATTTAAATTATTCATTTAGCTTTGTCACAGCATACTGAACAACAATAGGCCCGTGCATGACAAGCACTTACTGCATTGTCCTCTGTACAGTTTATAAATTGACACTGTGCTTATGTTAAAGGCAGCTCAAGTTCTAGGTTGTAATATCTATTTCTGCTTCTTTTATGGAGCGTGGTTGGCATGCGGCATCCCATTGCTTTCAGTTTGTGTTCGTGACACTGGTCTTGGTGTTGGGTTTCTGCTGCACATCATCTAATGTTCCCTGCACAATGTTCTAACAACAGAAATAATGCCACTGATGCCGTTTTGCTTCCAGCAAGAGGGTTTTAAAGGTATCATTAGTCACAGTAGGTGTTATGTCTGTTTTTGCAATTATAGTTAGACCACATCTACATTAAAGCTCTAATCAGACAGACCGCGCTTTAGCAGGCAATCTGGTCTAACTCGCATTTTGTAATCTGCAAAAGCGCTCTGTCTGATCAGGGCCTAAGCTGGGTACTTTTTTACTTTTAAAGTATTCCAAGGAGTTCAGGTTGTTTCTGCATTTAACTCCACCCACGTTAAGTCGTGAAATAGATCAACGGCTTTTGGCTTGTCCCTTCAGAGGTCGTCACAGCGGAACGTGTTCCGCATGTTGATTTGGCTTGAGTTTTTGCGCCGCATGCCCTTCCTGCCAAAACCCTCCCATTTTTATCCGGGCCCGGGATTGTCACCAAGGTAGCCCTTAATGGCTGGACGGGGCCACACCTGGTGGGGTGGGATCCTCCGACTGAGCATGGATGCTGAACTGACAACCTAACCAACCTCAGAAATAAAACGAAGAAAAAAATAGTCTACTATTTCTACTTCCCCTCTGCACATTGTCAGGAGTCAGCAGTCAGGAGACTACAAGAATTTTGGAGTTGTCGCTTTGTCACAAAACAAACAGAGAACAAGGAAGTAGAACTTCAATGTCTATCCAGACATAGAAGCCTGACTGCTTTTTAAACATAACACAGATAAAGTAAATAATAACCAGTTTCTTTGCAAAGCTAACAAGACCTAATGTTATATAAGAATATAATTTAAAGGATATTAAACCAATTAACATCAAATAATATTTAGTGAAAAGAGAGAGCATTAACTTGGCTCCAATATGCAAATCACTTTTTAATGTTAACACCACCACCACCCAATGTGGGACGGCTCTGAATCAGCCTTTTTGTCAGGGGCAGCAAAAGTGATCAACCCAAATGTTGCCGTGTGCGGTGGGACCAGAGTTTAACAAACGCCCCTGGCCACCCTAAGATCTGCCCTTGGTTGTATGCATGCAAATACACATACGCAAGGCTGCATCTGAGAATTCTGAGCCAGGAGTTACAGATTTTAACAGCCTGGGGGTTGCTTTTAAAAAAGGTTTCAGTTTAAGGGAAGAAAACCATCATTTCAATCTCAGCACAAAAACGTAGATAAGGGGGTTACACATTTACCCATCTTAATGTAGTCATGCTCTTATGAGAAAAGATCTTAGAAGTGTCAAAGCCTTTGACACCGATATACTGTATGAAAACGCCGAAAACAAAAGTGCCTGCCGACAACCAGTTGAAATACTGAGAGATATATTTACTGGATACCTCACTGTGATAACAAGCAGGTGTAATTATGGCTGATGGACTGGTTTTTAAGGTTTGCTTGTCAAAAGGAGCTTCATCTAGTTTGAGCAGAAAATTCCCCTTAGGGCTCCTCACTGTAATAACAGGGTCTGTCCAGAGGAAAAATTGAAATCACAGTTTAAGGGTTAAAAAAAAAAAAGTTGGTATTTAGGAGGTTTTGGTGGTAAAACAGTAGTTTGGAACTGGTTGCACTATCCAAGCATAAGGAAAAGATTAGCATTTAGGGAAACACACCGTAGTGGAGTTTCAGAGGGAGATTAAATTGATAGCGAGTGGGTGGTTCTTTGAGGGCAAAAATAAAGTTGGGAAGTATGGCTTCAGTATAAACATTTATAAAAAGAGGAAGGGACTGGTCTTGGATTATCTGTGGCTCATAAACTATGGTGGAAAATAACTGCAAGGAGCCTTCAGTGGCCAAAAGGAAATTCAGTGGAGTGAATGAACTGGAAACTTTGAAACTGGCTTAAGGTGGATCTCACTAGCACTTAGTTTTGCTTGTTATCAAGGCTTATCTGTGTGTGTGTGTGTGAGTGTGTGTGTGTGTGTGTGTGTCACACAAAACAGCCTCATATATTATTAACTCCTGCAGATAGGCTGCAGTGAGCAAGGAAAACAAGCAGCCAATTCCTGATGGTCAAAAACAGTAGTAACAGAAGAAGACAAAACTTCTTTTTGACTATTTCAGGGCTGCACCTTTGCTTGTGTTGGCAAAATTAGAGCAAATTTTGTGCAACTTTAAACGGCAGAGGAGATGGAAAGGAGAGAGGAATCGGTAAAGTACAGGCAAAAGAGGGAGGGAGGGAGGGAGGGAGTAAGATTGGCCACTTTTGCCAGAGGACTGAGTCAGAGGGAGGGGTACTCTTTCATTCTTCTTTCTCTCGTAAATGCAGCGGACAACTTGGCTCCAGCGCTTGTTTTAAAGTCCGGGATGACACCACACCCCTAGGCGCTCCCCCCTCCTCCCTACCACTCCCCCCTTCACCTTTCACCCCCCGCTCCAGCCCTCCCACCTGTCTTCAGAGCCTGGGACTCTCCACTTTTTACCAGGCCCAATGCCGGCAAGCCCCCCTGGAAATGTGTTCCCAGCCCTGGTGGTTGTGGGCCACATTGTTACTTTGATCGTTGTGTGGCAGTGGAGAACGCGCCGTAAGCAAGGTAAGAAAAGCCGAGAAAACGTATCGCTACGAGGCTTACTGTAGGACAGATGACAGCTCTGCGTTTAGAGGAAGGTAGATCAAAGCGTTTTTCTCTGGGAATAGTTTCTTGCCGGCTTTCCTCCTCCCGTCTTCTCTGCCGTCTCTCGTCCTGTTTGCTTTTTGGTGGCGCACACTCTCTCTCCTACTCACTCCCCCCTCTTTTTTTTTTTTTTTTTTCCATCACACGTCTCAGTTTCCTGTGGTATGGAGTTGTTGCAGTTAACCCTGTAAGTGCTGGCTGTTTTGTGATGACGTAGGAGCTGGAGTATTCTGGTCCGCAGGGGAGAATCTGCCTTCGTCAGAGCTTTGATGTGCACACCTCAGCATCAGCTTTGCTCCTCAGCTGGGGGGTTTTCCCTGAAATAGTGTGTTTTTAGGGGGAAAAAAATGCCGTGTCTGACTTGTGGCTCTTTAAGTTGACTTGTTGTGAGGTTAAGCTCCAGACTATTCAGAATGTCCTAACATCAACTGTGGTTACTCCTGCATTGCTAATAGACTTGTTCAGCTGGTTTATTCTTGTACGGCTTTAAGAGTATTCTCTACACACCAATCATGTGCTGCCAAGGAAAGAAGAATGACATGCTATTCACCTCGAGCCTGAAGGATACCTGCAGGCACCTTTGGCTTTTAATGTCACCATACACCCTTCGGGCCTATTTCACTGCTGGCAAACCTAATCACATTGAGGCTGTTAACACAGTCCTGCAGGTGACACACCCTGAGGCATATTACAGGATGTCTGTCTGACATTCTGCAAGCACAAATAGAGCTATTGTTTTTGTGTCTCACTAAGCATGATAAGAAACTTGTTTGGCCACAAATTCACTTTAAATGAAGCTGGCTGAAACATCGCAATGGAAAAAGGCTTAAACTGTTTAAATAGGACACACACCTTCTAAAAATGGGTGGTCATGTTGCTAGGGTGACGCGATGTCCTGGACTTTTCCCTTACTGCCAGTGGTCTAAGTCACATAATTACCTGCACAACTCCTTTCAAAGGAAGGTAAACAGGGACACACCTTGTGTACATGAGAGTAGTTTTCACAACAGTGACTTGCCTGGGTGTATTATGATGATTATCATTGCAATGACAAAATAACAGGTGTCCATTTGGAGACTTAAAAGGGAAATTCTGTAGAAATTAAAAAAACACCATTCACCTCTCAGCTCCATCTGTACACCATTGTGTATTCTGTAAAGCGTGAACAGCCAAAGTGCTGATTAAATAAAGGCAGCAGAATGAGTGGTTTGACTGGGAAATTGCAGGCAAACATTACATTGCAAAACTAGGCTGCATGTTATCTCTACCTTCTGTCGATATCCAGCCATTTTGCATTTCAGATCTGCTTTCAGCTCTGCACTTGCCGCAGTGCAGACAATAAATCTACATCCTGCACATCGGCAATGCTCATATTTCCTCTTCTTTGCGTCTGTCTGTGCTTTAATGATGTATTCTCAACAGAGGAGGGAGGTGTTGCGATTCATCTTTTCCAGACTGCAAGTGTGGTTTCTGTTTACATTACAGCTCCGGTACAAATGGGTACAAACATTTGGTGGATGGAAGGAGGCAGCTGATCTACTTGTGAAATTTGAACTTTAGTTTGCTGGGGTAACAAGGTGGCTTTGACACAAGGTGAAGATGAAAGTGGGTGAAAGGGAAATCACCCAGAGCCAGGTTTAGAAAAAGCTCATACTGCCGCACATGGTGGGTGGCTATTGGTGGTAAACTCAACACCAGGGACGGCGGACTATGTATCCTGGATACAAGCATAACAAACTGCAGGGGGAGGTGTTTGCTTTACCTTCATGTGGCCCAACTTAGATCCTCTGAACCTTAAAGCAGTTAGCGCGCACAGACAATTAAGGAGTCATTTGCATATTTGGAGTCAAGTGACTTTGTTTCTATAAATTCTGAACCGTTATGTTTTTCTGCTGGAAGCTCCTCAGCAGCCTTTAATGCCTTCTTGTTGTTTTCAGTCTCTTGTCGTGAGATTTCCGCTAATGCTTTTTGTATGAAGGTCTCTAAAGACTCAACAGTTTTACAATGCTTCACAACACCAGCCTTAACAGCGAGTACGTCTAATCCGTTTGGGAAGCCACACCCAAATCTACAGCAGTGTCCGTGGACGACACAGCAGACTGGCAGCGGCGTCTTTGAAACCACATACCACATGCAGCAAACTGCAGGACTTAGTGTTAGATTTTGGCTCGTTTTGTGCAGCTGTGACTCACTTTCCCGTCTCCCGTCTCCCTTCACTGTGGCGATAATAACAGACTTGAGGAGGAAGGATGTCCCACTATGACTGCTGCAGATCGGAATAAAAAAAGTGAACAAGTGAAAGAACATGCTGTTATTGAAGGCTGTTGAAAACAATGCACGCCCCACCATGTCCCTACATGCCCTTCACAATAACCTGCACATCACAACAAACATTAGTGGCCAACCGCTGAAGCGGTCAGGTTTATCCTCTGTCTTTGTGAACATAGAGTAGAGCGGAGGCCAGTGTTTATCCAGGTGCTCAGCTCTCATTGGTCCATGTGAAGAACCACCAATAATGTTTGATTAAAAAAAAAAAGATTACTCCTTTAAGGAAATCTAGAAACAACAACTCTCACATTTAGCATTTGCGTGTTTGAAAACTTTGTCATTCTTTTTTTTCATTTTCTAAAAAGGCTTTGGGTTTGACATCATGTGAATAATAATAATAATTTATTTTGTTTATAAAGCACTTTACGTTTGTTGACAAATGTGCTACACAAGCAGATTAAAAGCAAGTATAAAAAATAAAAAACATGTAAAGCATAGAAACTTATAAAACATAAAATAACATAGCATAATAATAAAAAAGTAATGATCACTTTAAAAGGCTTTTCTGAACAGAAAAGCCTTCAACCGTCCTGAATGTTGTTGAATAGCATATTGTGAAGAGCAATAAGCAGATGTACGTATCTGTCCTACTTTGAATACGGTTGTTCAGAAAGTGCAAACCTGTTTTTCGAAAGCTCACATCGTTGAAACATTTAAAATGTGACACATGCATCTTACACTATAAGAATGAAAAAGAATGTGTGCTAGTCTCATTCTGATCTTATTCTGTTCTGCTGTTCAACTAGTATTCGTGTATTTGTAGCCACAATTCTAAATTCAGTACTGTACTTTTAGAAACCACGCGATTGATTCATTGCAGGGACAGTCACAGGTGTGTGTCTGCTGCCTTGACTTGAAACTAAGCCAATACCTGCTCATGAATGTGAAGAATTCCTCGGTGTTACGCAAAGAAAGGGGGGAGAAAAAAACACAACTCCTCAGTTGGAGTTATTTATTGCCCACAGCTGTTGTGGAGGTGAAGGGAAAGTGATGATTTACAACCCGCGGGTTAACGTTGCACATGCGGCTTGTCAAACTTCCACTGCCCCTGTTCCCCAGTTACTATCCATTGTGAGATGAAAGAAGAAGGAGAATAAAACGGTCTCTAACTGGTTGTAATATTCACACGTGTCTTCCCAGAACTCTTCTGCTTCGCATTAAGGGGCCCGGGGTATTATGCAATGCTGGGTGAGCCTCACACATCACACATGCTATAATAGGGACATAGCTTGTAGTCCTCTGCAGTGTACACAGCCCTCCAGCGTGTGTATTTCGGGGACGTCCCTCCCATACGCGCCTTAATGGCACAAATCGTTAATACTACGCGCAACCACGGAGGCGACAGCAGGGGGATGGAGGAGCGGCTGGGAGGTGTCCAGTCCGTCTCACTAAACAAAACAAAAGGGGGCTGGACTTGTGACAAAGTGTCTGCAATCTGATACAACCCTGTCTGTTTTTTTTTTTTTTTCCTTCTTCTCCATGTGGTTTGGATAAAGGAGGGAAAAAAGGTTTTGAGGGCTGGTTCCACACACGAGACGTTTGCGAGTCGGGGGGCGTTTTCAAGAAAGTCCAGCGTTTACGCGCGGCACAAACACTCACACACACACACAAACACCAGGATGGCTGAAGTGGAGGATACGATACACGATGCTGTGCCGTCCTGGTGTGGAGGCTCCGAGTGGGGACTTTTTTACCGGCGAACTAATTATATCCATGAAATGAGCTGCGGGGAAGTGGGCTCCCACTTGTACAGCCGCATGTGCTGCGCAGGTAGGTCCGAGCGTTCAGCCGCTGTCTTCATCTCTGTAACCGGAGGAGGCTCTGGTAGGGAGGGGCTTTGGGGTGCTGATGGTGATGATGTTAACCTTTTCCATGCCTCCACCCACAGAACAGCAAGCCCTGAGGGTCAAAACAGCGGATGTCCAAAACGATCTTTAGCAAAGCTTCGCTTTATTTTAGAAGTAATTTATTACACATTTGTTGCAGTTGACAGAATATTGTAAAGCTATTAGAGGACTGAAAAGCTCTTTGACAGTAATCTCAGGTCCTAATTTAAATCTGCTAAGGATTAAAGTTAAATTTGTTTTAGTTTTGAAGTGTTGCTCTGTGAATGTATGATGGCGTTTTTCCACAATTTTCTGACTTCATCCAATCCAATTAGTCCCCAAATTTATGAAGAAAAAAATGGTAGATTTAGTCAATAATGAGAATACTTGTTTGTTGAATTTAAACCTTTGACTGTCTTTATGCCACAGACTAAACAACACTGTGGACTAAAGACTGAATAATGATCTTTGATTAAAAAGCATAACGTTTTCCTGTAATTCAGTATTTCCTAGCTCACATTTTCACATAATTACTGTTAACAACTGAATCGGCCAACTGTCAGCAACTGAATGTGCAGTTTGTCGACAGAGAGGCTTAAGTGGATGTTTGTTTATGGACTGACAGCGCTGAACAGTGTCATCTGTAATTTATTCTCAGATCTCACAAATGTTTGTATTTTTTTGGACACTGAAATTTTAAGTGCTGTGAGAAATTTCCTTTCCCCCTCCAAACGTGGAGCTCTCCAGAGGTTTTGAGGCACGAAAAACTCTTGTAAACATCCAGTAGCTTCTTTTGCAGTGTTTTCATGGCAACCAGTCTTCGAAATCCCAAAATGAGAAGTGACTGTTCATAAACATAACTCAGCATTGGAGGGCCCGAGGTGACCTTGGACTCCCTTTACAGTAGCCCAAACCCTGATTAGGGAGTTGGAGCAAGGAAGGTTGCCAGCTACTAGTTAGACATTAAAGTGGATTATAGTTGAGCACGAGCTGTTCTGACTTTTTGCAGGGGAGCTTTTCCTACAGAAGAGGGAGAGAAACAGTGATGAGGAATAATTTCAGCTTCTCTTTAATTGGCCTTGACTGTCACAGCTGAGGATCATAAATCCAGCAATTATCCCGCCTCCATATTTTCATAACCACATGGTTGTAAACACCATGTGTGGCTAATTACGTGTGTTTTTGAACGCATACTGTATGACAATGATTCTTTTAGTGCAAAAGTGGGCTGGAGTCCTCAGCCGTTTGTAATTATGAAGGAGAACACAATGTGACCAACTTCAGCGATGACCATTAAATGTGTTGTTGCTTTTCGGCTTCTCTTGGTAGATGCAGATGGACAATAAACTGTTTTCCCCATTGCCTATCACCACCTCCGTTTGTTTTGAAGATGAATGCATTCCACAGTTTTAATAACAGATACAATTTTGTCTTCTTCTGTTGTAGTAAATGCTTCCAAAGTGTCTTTATTGGCAGCTTCAGGTTGAATATGTCCCATAACTTGAATTCCTTAACTTCCCAGAGTCCAATATTCATTCCATCATCTTTCCATCATAAACCCTGTCAAACCCTGTGAACCTGGTGATACCCCATCTTGGCTAATATTCCTGTCCTCTGTGAGTCTGACATCGCATGCTGTCACTTGCACAGATAAACAGTTTTCCAGGTCAGGGTGGTGTTATCTCAGAGAGAGGCAGCTCCCCCTGTTTGTGAGGAGGGTGGGCGCACCCTCAGCAGGAATGCAGAGACTTGCATGCTTCTCCTGGCTGAACTGTAAAACTCCCACCAGTTTATCATTACATGTTATCAGTTACAGGGAAAGGAGAAACATTCACACAGTACAGCACTGTGTGTACGGACCAGCATGTTGTAGGTGTGGCTGACTTTATTATTAGTTTTAAAAGGGGTCCCTGTGCTGCTGACACATTTTATACATCAAACACAATTGAACCCCCAACAGCCCATCCCCATCCCTTGCCGCACAGCGCCGGTCCCAAGCCCGGTAGAAATTGTGGAGGGTTGTGTCAGGAAGTGCATCCAGCGTGAACAATGTGCCAAATCAACAGCAAAAAATGATCCGCTGTGGTGACCCTGAACTCACAGGATAAGCCAAAAGGACAAAAAAACTAATTTAAAAAAAAAAGTACAAAATTAAGATTTAAATTAATAAATCAAAATCAGTCTATAATATGTTTGTTTGCACAAAAAAGGGATGGGTTAAGGTCTGGTGAAGGAATATTATCAGCAGCTTCGACCTCAAGTCCCAACAAGCCACCTCCCTGTGTAGGCATCTAAAAAATCTTACGTCAGAATCGTGTCGGAAAATTGATGCTCTCAAGTGTGAAAGGTGTTACAGGTATTTATGTGCTGTAACATATATATGTGCTAGTGTAGAGGTGCAGCTGTAAAACAATGCCGATACTGTGCTGCAGAAAGCTGTGTGTTAGTGCAGACGGTCTTAGACAGAAGCTGATTGAAGAGTTTTATGGCATGAAGAATATGGAAACAATTCTTTTTCTTTTTGTTCACATGCACATAGACACACATTGTTTCTTCAGTCCAAAGCCACAATAGCTGCTCTGTGTCTGGGGTAATTTTCTTCAGCAGTGTGGTTACTCAAGAGGTTTTCTAAAGCCAAGTCTTTCTCCCTCTTTTATCTGTTTTTTGTTTGTGGTAGTAAACTCTACTGACTGAGACGATGTTGGGAATTGATCTAAAAAATTAATTCAAACTAAATGATTGTAGTCAAACTCCCACAAGGTTGTTCTCGTTAGAAATCTTAAAATGCTTGTGTCCTCTCTGCTGCTGGATTCTCTCCTGGAGACAACCCCCCTCCCCCCCATATTGTGAGTGTCTGCTGTCTGTTATGCAAGGAAAGTAAGACTTCACTGCCAGTCTCCCAGTAATTGTTTCCTGATGGAGGAAAAGCATTCATCCTCAAGATTTTCTTTTAGTTGTGCCAAATGGCTAAAGACATTAAACTTGCTCTGCTGTGTCTTTGACTGATTTCTGATGAGGAACAGGCATCTGATTTAGGCCCCTGTGATGCTGTGTAGCATGTCCAACCTTCCGGCCTCAGACCACACACTTGAGAGTGATGCTTGTCTGGATTAGTGTCTTTACAGTTTTTTTCTAATTATTAGGTGTCATGCACATCTGGTTGGATCTTACGAGAGCAGGCTTTTCTCTCTTCTGCAGTATGATGCTACGATCAAAACCGCAGTTTCTTTTATAGACATCAGTGCTGGAGTTGCTGTTTCTGAACTTTTCCTAAACATAATTTCCAGAGGAGTTCCCATTCTCAAAAACACAAAATCTCAGGAACACCTTGAGGAAATGTCTTTAAATTTGGCACATGTCCACCAGGACTAAAAGATGAACAGATTTTAATTTTTCAGTCAAATTTAGTGTGACCTCGCATTTGACCCATTCTCAACAATGTTACATATATCTGAGAAACAGTGTGAATTTCATCACATTTGGCACAACTGTTCACTTAAATTAGTAATATCATAAATAAGTATAGACTAGTAATTGAATAGCAATAATTTTTATTCTTGCATTAAAAAATGTAATTTAATAAATGTTAAACTTTCTTAAGATGTCTGAAATGATTGTGAACATTCAGTTGCCTTTATATTCTGGAACAAATCTTATTATTGTTGGATAGTGCTAAAGATTACAGTTAGGTGGCAGCTTGTTTGACAGCTGAAATCATGGTTATTGGAGCAAACTGTACATTACAATACTCAGCTCATCACTACATTGGCAAGCAGCAATAAGGTAACAAGGAAAAACACAAATAAAGTGTCTGTGAAAATGTGGGAGACTTATCTAAAGTCTTTGGTTTTGGCGTTTGTTGGTTGGGTGCTCTGAGGGTCTTTGGTGAGGTGTGGTATGGTGGGTGGGGCTGAGGTCTACATAACACTGCAGGGCCACAAGGGGACTCTTCTTCCCCTCTCTTCCTCTACACACCACTCCGTGCTGAGTGACAGTTTCTAACATCGTAGCCCGCAGGCAGGCATTTTTCATGAGTTGGTTTTTTAAAAAAAAAAAAATTGGACCATAGAATGTCAGAGACAACAAATGAAGGCAGGGAGGAAAAAAAGGCAGCAAGTCTTGTGTTCAGGAACTGAATCAGTGGCTTGAACACTCCCACTTAAGTGCAGGATCCCTGACTGTGAAGCAGTGTTTCAGGCTATAGGAAGAAGTGGAAAGTAGAAAACATTGCCTCTAATCCTGCAGAGGCTTCTGCTTGGCTTTTGATCACTGAGATAACGGCAGCATGGCGTGGCAGCAGAGATTTAGAAACTACTCCTCTGACAGTGTGGGTAGTGATGGGGTCTTCATTGAGGAGTCTTACTCGCAGGGGATGCTCAAGGCCACGGATCACAGGAAAGGTAGAGTTTATCTTAATGCTTACTTTGCTTCTGTGGCTCTTTTGTGAGAGTTTTTGTGGGTTTTTTTTTCCTGTGGTTAGATTGTTGAAAATGGAAACATAACTTGTAATAACAATTGTGTAGTTGTGTCTCTCAACTAACTGTTGAGTCTGTCACATTAATTCTCAGGTTTTTGCTCATTTTCTGCTTATTTATTTTAAGTCCAATTTTTGTACTTGGTGGTCTTCTACCTCCCTTTTATCAAATGGGCCACACCCCTTCATGTGTCATGGCTTTTCCTCTTTTTATTGGTCAACTGTGCTGACACCCATTTGAGTCAGAAGACAGACTTTCTGGAGTCGGATTCTTTGCTGCACAGACGAATAATTGTATTTGAAAACAGAGAGGAACTGAAAAAATAACTTGATGTTTGATTTTTTTTGTTCCTCAAATCAAATATAGTTTAGATGGTTTAAAATAACTTATAGCATAGTGAAGGAATCTGAGGGTGTAATTAAAAAATGTAATATAATAAAATTATATTAAAAAGCATGTTATTGCCTCGAGGGAGGGGATCCACATCACAACAGCATTTTTCAGCAACAGAGTGACAGGATGGTTTGCTTATACTGCAGCAAACACACAATAATGTTCTTTCAGGAGACCTGATATCTCTCACCTTATCTTGAAAGTTGCCTTATCTCAGAGGATGAAAGAAAACCTCCATGGCTCAGTCTGCAGCTCCAGGCAACAGAAGTCAGACAAGCATGCACATTATTTGTAAAACGGATCAGTAAAGTTTTTTTTCAGTGTCAGTATTTGGTATGTTACTGGTTTGTTTAAGGAATGTTAATTGCAGTTTGCCTTAATTTCTGAAGAAACAATCATCTGTGCGGTTGAGGTTATTTTCACTTCTCGATTTCGACTCCGACAGTCACGGATGCGTTTGAGTCATCGACACAATGCCACCCTAAAAAGGGTGTTGGCACTATGGGATGTCCTCTTCGTCTGGGGTTTCTCTGTTCTCTTTTTTTCATCTGATCACTTCTGTCTTTTATCTCAGAGCTGATCTCGATAAAACAATAAAGCTCTTTGCCCAGTGTGACTTACAGCAAAGCCCAACATAATGGTTTTCACTGTCTTGTTAGTTTAGAACCTACAAACTGCTCAAAGACAGATTTGTTCCAGTACATCATGATGATCACTGGTTGACAAAAAATTCTCATGACTTACTCAAGCAATGATGGTGAAGAGATGCTGTATGTTTGATTAAATGTAAGGAAAATATTGTTGAGTATTTGCTGGTACTTGAGAGTTTAAGTTGAAATAATCAGCCACTAACCTCAAACCAAAATGGCACCAGACTTACAAGCTAGAGCCTGTTCCTGTAGAGGTGATAATCAGAAGTGTGATTAACTCGTGTTTTCCCTGACACATACGACACCTTTGTTGTATTTTGATGGACAAGTTGTAGATCGCTATAAGAGGGAGTTTACCGTCTGAATGGCAGTGTTCTCTGCAGTCTCTGAACTTCACATGTTCAGGAATCTGTTTTTCTGGCTGTGTGGTGGCTCAGATATTTATCCGAGCCTGGGAAAGCTTTATAACCTAAAAAAAAAAAAATGTTTACTCTAGTGTCTCATAACGTGGGAACATAACTCTGGTTTTTAATGTTTAAGCTCACTAAATACAAAAACCATTTACTGCTTCTAAAGCCATTACTGGGGGTCAGGGTTTTTCTGAGGGGGTCAAAGAATTTATTTTAGGGTTTGTTGGATGATCAGCCAGGGGAACCATGGAGTTTCATTCACTATGCAAACAAAATCAATTTGCTGAGATTTGAAATTTTCCTGAAATAGATGATTGGTCTTAGTCAAGCTCTACAGATAATCACCATTGCTTGGGAATGAGAGAGTTCAATAATGGCATCAACGTCTTCCACCTAAGAAAGGTGTTCACAAGGTGTGTTTTACAACACGCACGGTTCAAAATGAATTGTCTCTGGGTCATTGTAGTCTGGGAAAGTGGTCAGCGATATTGTAAACTACACTTTATTCTTAGTTATTTGTTAAAACTGAGCTGTTTTTTTCCTGTCTGTCCACAGATGAACGAGACAGAGTTCAGAAAAAGACCTTCACAAAATGGGTCAACAAGCACCTGGTGAAGGTAAGAACACGTGCACTAATAATTATCGACTCTAAACAGTAAAAATCTGTGGGGTAATCAGAAAGGTGCCACCTGTCCTTTTTAATCACTTACGTTGGTTTCTCCCCTGGTTACTACAGATTACATTACTCCAAAGGTTTTCTTCACTGCATCTCGCTGCTGGAAATTTTTACCTGAACTAGAAAGGATAACACAAACAGGTTTCGATTCAGCACGGCAGAAAAAGAGAGACACTCTGGGAAACTGTGGGCACAAATTTCTTCTCTGCACAAAAACCTAGTCAGATGCTGTTTGTGTTAACTGTACTCCATGCGTGTGAGGGAGTGAATCACGAACACCTGGCCTCACTTTAGTAGCCGGCATTTGGGCACCAGGGCATCGTTGGCCCGGGCTCGGTCAGGTTTCACATCTGTGCCGCAGACCGTCAGGGGCGGCGTCTCAGGGCTCTGCAGGGGAACAGAAAGCTCTAGGACCGAGCTCCTACACTGAATGTACGTTTATCAGTCCTGTTTGTTTGTAGCCATGACACTGCAAGACTTGTGTCATCCACCTTAGTGAGTCATGATCTGCAAATAGCAAACACTTCCTATGTGTAATAAACTGTACATTCCCCTGCACTCACATAAAGACGCCCCCTTGAGCTCTGGGAACTTCCCATGCACTAATGCCCAACAAAAAAAATATATATATATTATTTGCGGCTTAAATGATAAACTTATTGATTTTAATAATTCAGCCAAACAATTACAAAGCGGGGATGAGTTTGTTTCAAAATCAAATAACCTAAAAAATTAAATTTACCATCAAATATGATAGAAAAGAGCAAATAATGAGAGTTTAGAGGAAGATTACGCTGTTATTCTCGAAAACCGAATTAAATGAAATAGTATATGATTATTTGACTGTTAAATTAAACAATTAATCTGCTGATTGTTGCAGTTTACACTTGATTAAATACAACAACCAAGCAGGATCGTAGTTATAATCGTCAGCGAAAAGATTTGCTCTTCTCTTCAGTCACAATTAGTAACTTACCTTGCGACATCCACTTGAGGAGTGAAGCTGGACAGTGGGGACCTTTCTATGACACTCTGACATTTTACTACATGCAGTTTAATATTATGTCAGAATGAAAAGAGGGAAACAAGGCACAGTTTGTAACAGATGCCATTGTATTCTGTCTGTGAAATACTGTTAACTGGGTGTGTTTTTATTTTTGTTACTTGTCACATTGGGATGTGTTTAGCAACCATTAAATAAGCTAATGTCTCCTTTTACCTGGAGCGTGTTGGCTGCTGCCCTGCAGCATGTTCTGGTTGACAAGTCTTTGTTTTCACTGGGGGACTGAGTCCGTCAACCCGTGAGGACTGACTGCGTTCTTTGTTGCCAGTCACCGCTTCTTTTTCGGGAAATCCCTCAGATTTGAGTCCAAATGATTCGAGTGCGTCTAGGATCTGGATGCCCCTGAGGCATTTTGGACTCACCGACACATCCGAATCATGGGATTAAACTACGGGAGCAGAAACACTGAACTCTTACAGCCACATCTGCTGCAACAGGTCTTACACCTCCTTTTAGAATATGGAGAATAAAAACCACACGTTAATCTGTGTTTTATTTAAGCCTTTTATTTTAATCGGGACATTCATAAAAATGAAATGGAAAAACATTTCTTTTGTTAGTTCAAAGATGGGATCTGCTACATTAACCAGAAAATGACCAGGCGTCTTTGTCTGTCACATCAAACCCGTCTCTGCATGTTTGTTCTTTTCCTTAACACATCCCTACAGTTTAATTTCTTCTCACATCAAACTGTTTCTTCTTTTCATCGTCCATCCTGTCTCATCAGCACTGGAAGGCAGAGGTAGGTGCTGTCTGTGAGCAGAGTGCTGAGTGGACACATTTGTGCCTGCATGCCTGGGTTTACATTTTTAGCCTTTGTTATGTGAGCTTCTTCTCTCATTTTAACACTTGGACTCTCTTCCTACTGCTGTGAGAGCTTTGTCTGCAGTACAATGTGGCTTTTGCATGTTACGTAACTCTATGATTATTAATACAGTGAATTTAATGCGGTAGTAAAGGACACACTTTAGGCTTTTAGGAGTCTAATTAGCATCATTTGTTATGTTGCAGTTAAGACTCAAAGGAAAATTTGACTGTCAGCCTTATGTTTTTGTGTATAATATTTATCTCTTTTATATTTAACAGCTTTCTTGCTGAGATTAGCAGACAGGGCAACATAACCAAGATCTCAAAAACATGAGCGATTCAATTATCGGTGACTTTGCAAACAAATCTGGTTTCAGCACAACTTCTTTTTGAAGAGAAACTTAGGGAAAATATTAGATTTATTACCTACACACTTCACTGAAAATGTCCTTTAGGCTTTTGCCCATTGACTTAAAGTTGTGTACGTGTGTGTGCATGGGTGCTCTCTTGTGTTTTCATGTGTGAGTAAGCAGCTTTACCAAACTGTTTTCAACTGAAACCGCTTTTATATTCCTCCTGTTGTTAACCTACATCTGTCAAACAATAACTTAGCCAATTAGAAGAATGGCCAAAATTAAGAAAATAAGAACCAGGCTGTGAAAAGAAAAACCAAAAAACATGAAAAAGAACCCCAAATATAGACCAGACCGTTACGGCAGAAGGCAGACAGTAATTCGATTCCCTGGATTGTCTGTTTACATTTAAGTTATTTCCTATTGTTATGGTGACATTAGGTTAAATGTGGCTGCATTTAATGGGACGTTCCTTAATCTCATTGTTGTATCTCATATATACAAAAGCCGCGATTGATTACTGATGCACGAACAGGATGGAAGTCTGAAAAAAAAGGATTTTCCCCCATGGATCAAAATGTGACTGCAAAACTTTTGAAAAAGCCTCCTCCTTGTCTCTTTTCAGGCCCAGAGACATGTCACCGACCTGTACGAGGACCTCAGAGATGGACACAACCTCATCTCCCTGCTGGAGGTGCTCTCAGGAGACACACTGGTGAGCTTTGGTGACCTTTAGATATCAGAACATCTGCTTCAGCTTCTTCTCCCTGCTCTCCTGTCCTACTGACCTTATTTGCTGTCTAGCCTACTCCTTTAATTCTGAATGTTTATGTTAGTCAAATATATGTCCAGTGGGCTTCTTGTGTCCAGTCTTGCATGTGTTTCATTTGATTCAGGAGTTTTGAACATTTCAGTACATGCTGAGGTTACGTGCACTCTTTTACTTTACTTACCGTCTGGTGATGTAGCCTTGAAACACTAATTTTCATGATTTGCTTCCATCTTGTAACCTTTCTGCTCTGACTTGTTTGACCCCTGGTTTTTTCCTTTATCTAATTCCTGTTTGCTGACCTTTGCCCTGACCTTTCCTCCTCTGCCTCTGCCTTCCTCTCTTGCAATGCTCATGCTGAGGTAGCCGAGGGAACGTGACGTTGTGAGGAACGTGCGGTTGGTGAGTGGCGCCTGGACTGTGGCTGGCCGCCTCCTCGGGCGTGGCATGTGTCACCACCCCAGGTGGCTGCTGGGTTGTTGCATGATGACAGTCACATGATGGCAGTATATTGTCCCAATTTGTATCAAACACTGTATGTAGCCATTTTGTCCGTGAGCTTGCAGGGTCTCTATGGAGGTAGTGCAGGCAGTGCCCTCAGTGGAATAATTTCTACAGCTATTGTTTATGTGACATAGTGAATTTCAGTAATCACGTCTTTCTAACTGAAGTTTCATAACAAGAATTGCTATACAGACATTTAAACCGACAATGAATTACCTCTATTCACTTTTCATTTCTGAGAGTCTGTAACCTGGATTATCTCATTCCTCTGTGCTATACTGTAGGTCTCTGTTGTTGTCCAAAAGCACATCAGCCAGACACACTGCTCCATCTCTCCTGATTCCAAAATGCTTGGCTCTGAAGTGGTTTAAAAGCTGTTGCCTCCAAACACCGTAATTTGCACATGTGCAGTTTAATCTTGCTTTTTTTATATCACTGTAAAAACTGTGATTCAGAGCAGTTCATTTGTGTTTGGACATCAAAAGCAGTTTATGCTACAGATGAAGACTTAGAGACACTACCCGTAAGTAGACGAAATGGTTTTAGTGTCTGAATGGGGATTGTTAAAATTATGAGTCATTTAGAAAATGACCAAAGAAATGAAACCATTCACAGTATCATTTTCTTTGAAATGTTTTCTGGGTTGGACTTTCTGATTTGTCTCATGATCCAGCGCTTTTTGTCAAGTGGATTCGACCTGAACCCAAAAATAAGGATATTTATCTACTTGCACCTGCAATTTTGATTTCAAAAGAAGTATTTAGAAAAATTAACTGGTATAATCCTCTTAATATTTTTAAATTGAGCTTTCTAGGGTCAAACAAGAATTGCAAGCATTAGGTTTCCTCACTGTATTGAAAGCAGAGGCCAAGATTTCATCACTGCAAGCTGATCAAAAGCAAGCAAAAAGCTTGAGACTGGCTTGAAAGCTTACAACTTGGAGCACTAATGCATGTCATGACCATCACCCCTGGACTAACTCTGTCTTATGACTACAGATAAAGTCTAGGCCAGTATATGATGTGCAGGTATAGGAAAGACTGAATATTAGGACAGTCACTACGGTAGTTGTTCATTCATTATCATGCTTCCATCTGCAGACATCTTGGCTGTATCTCTAATGCATTTTGAGGCCATGTAGGGTTGGATCTAGTGAAAGTCTGGCCAAATGCTTTTATCACAACCATGCAGAATTTAAGTCACAGTTCAAATCTGCTATATTTTTAATTTGAGTTTCCAAGACCATGACTGTAATGACTTGTATACAGTAGAATAGATCTTTTTGTTTTAAACACAAGGTGTTGGTGGCATCTGAAACACCTGTTCCTCAGTCATGGGGCCTTGCTTTTAGTTGAGGATTCGATCACTTTCTCATATTTCTTATCATCTCGTCTCTTGCAGCCACGAGAGAAAGGCCGGATGCGCTTCCACAAGCTGCAGAATGTACAAATTGCCCTGGACTTTCTCAAACACAGACAGGTTGGTTAAAAAAATAACAGTATCTTTTTTTAATGCCTGGGTTATTTTGATGTTTGAAGATTTGGTTTTATTTACTATTTTTGTTTGGGTTTTTTTTGCCCCATTAAGGGAAAATGTGGGTATAAGCCTGGCATAGTTTGTAGTTCAACTTTGGACGTAAAAATGAGCTGTGTTTCTCATATTGATATGCATTTTTAGGTTAAACTGGTCAACATCAGGAATGATGACATTGCAGATGGTAACCCTAAGCTGACTCTGGGGCTGATATGGACCATCATTCTTCACTTCCAGGTATTCATGAGAACTTTATAGGGATCCTTTGATGTCAATTACTGTAATTATACTAATATACCTACCTTTGCATTAAACATAAACTGACTTATCCCATGAATCACATTTCCTGATCTACATGTGGCATTTACCTTTTAAACTGCATTACATTCTCCCATTTCCCACTAACAGAGCCTTCGTATACTTTTATTACCTTGTGATTAGTTTGCTTCCGCGGCACAATAAGGAACAATGTTTTCCCTGTTCGGGGTTAGTTCTTCAGTCATTGTCAATTCAGGCTAATGCTGATGCAGTAGTTTGTAATCCAGCAGCAAAACATTTCCAAATGGGATTTCTCGGACACTTGGCAGCACTTTGAATTTATATACACAGCTACTGTACTGTACTACAGCTTTTTGAGGCCTAGAGTGCACAAAGACAAAACACTGAAAGACTCTGTTCATTCATTTTTAATGCCATTTTAAAGGACATTCAATCATGTCAATTTTACCCCCCCCACCATTTTTTCAGTGTGCCTCTGAGGCTCTATACGATTTCTGGGTGTTTCATTCAAGCAGGAGTTTTCAAATATAAACAGTTTGACTTTGCTATGGCAGCACAAGCCGCACTGGCGGAAAGCATTCGTCAGTGGGCAGATGCATTCCTGAAGTTTGGATAGTTCTTTAGCAGATGGTTTGGTGGATGTTGGAAAAAAACAGTGGGAGTATTTGCAAATTCTTTGATCCTAAAAAAGCTGATGGTTATGTTGGGATGTGGATGTGGGATCCTGTTCCTCATCCCTCAGTGTGACTCAGTGCTTCCCATGAGAACTCACAACTTCTGACCAGTCAAACCCCAGTAGAAAGTTTTCTCAAAACCTTATTGCAGACTGAAATGTAACTGAGCATAAACCTGTTTCAGTTTGAACGTTTGCTGTACAAGTATTAAAATAAAACCTGGCTCATCAGTCAACAGAAAGCCCTTATTCCTTTGCAACAAACCCCTAATGTCTTTGTTTTGGCACATGCTAGTCTTCACAAACAATGGAGAATTTCCCCTGAGCTCCCCAGGTGCAGCACAGGTGACTGTATAAATAATGGTCAGCTTCATGGCAGAGGGAGCTGGGAATGTGTCAGGCCTGCAAGGGCGGAGGTTCTGTTTCCATTCAGCGTCTGAGTCATTTTGTGCCCACGTATAGCAGCAGGGTTTCCCTTAAAGAGGGAAAATAGCAGAAAAAAAGAAATACCGTCTTTTTTTCCCCTCCTCCACCCTTTCCTGCAATAAAAGAAAAAAAAAATGGAATTAAAAAGAGGCTTTAGGTGAAATTTAGTTCTGTTGTGACTCATCAGCATTCCCCAAAACATCATGTATAAGTAATAAAGCAACATTTATTCCAGTAAGAGAAATATATCTGGGCTGGACATCACTTCATCAGCTGCATCATCAGCAGCTAGGATTTGTCTGAATTTAAGAGGTTTTCTTCCTGCTAAAACAAATCAGAGTAGTAATAAAATGATGGAGTAGTAATGAAATTAGAAGTTGCATAATTAATAATTTTGACCTGATTGGAGTTTTCAGTAAGTAGATTTCTGCATCAGGACGAAAAATAGTCCAGTTTAAAGGAACCTGCAGAGTTAACTTTCAAACGATTTCCTGTGATTGTTTTTTAGGGAGCCCCACCTGTCTGCTGCTTAATGCAGACCAAATGAAATACCACAAACTTCTCATAAGTACCATTTTTACACTGATTATAGATATAGAACAAGTGCCAAGTGGCTCCAAGTCAACAGAAGCCAAAAAAAAAATCTTCCTTAGCATCAACACAGTACTGGAATTTACCTTAATGTAAATTTGCATTGATCACTGTAAATCTGCTGGTTAATTTGTACGCTGTAATATTTTATGCAGGGATTTTTAGTAGTGTGATCATGGGACTCATAGCTTGGTTTTCCCGCTCTGATAAAAGAGGAATTTGCCTGTGGAGGTTCTGAAACATAGTCCAACATTCATTTACAGCAGCTGGAGTAGAATTGTAAATGTGAATCTTTCTTGGAAACCTACATATGTTTGAAGGACCCACTGGTTTCTGTTTAGTTTGACACAAAGAGCTGGTGTTTTTCGGACAAAAAAGTAATTTAATGGATTTCACGTGACCTCTGAGTAAAAGTGGTGGTTGTTATTTGTGGCTCAAGTCTGGTAGAAATCAACAGGCAAAGGGGGGAAAGTTTTTATATTTGCCCTTCTACCGACATTTCAATCATATTTAATATGTACAAAATAATATGTAATTAAAATCTAAACGATATCTAAGATGCCACCATGAAAAAAGTTACTTCACCATAAAATGGCTTGCAGTTATAATATCTTCGTATGTTTTGTTTATTGCCTATGCTAATGTTAAGCTTTTACCACTTTTTACATCCACCACCACTGACAATCAGCACTGTCTTCTCCAGATCTCCGACATTCAGGTGAACGGCCAGTCAGACGACATGACGGCGAAGGAGAAGCTGCTGCTGTGGTCTCAGAGGATGGTGGAGGGATACCAGGGTCTGCGCTGTGACAACTTCACCACCAGCTGGAGGGATGGCAAGCTCTTCAATGCCATCATACATAAACACAGGTGGGACACTGAGTACAGCCCTCAGACTATCAGGTTTAAAGGAAACAAGACTGAGCATTGAACCCATATCTTATTTTACAATCTAGAAAAGATAGTTTACAAATGTACATTAAGGTAAAGATAGTTTACACTATTTCTCTTACTCTACTCTAACTTGCCTGGACCTGCGATCTTGTATCACCACAGGGCGTGAAGTTTACACACAGTTGAAAAGGTTTACTTGATGACCTTTTGCATATTTCGTGTTGCTGTGTCTTTATTTATTATACATCGGATTCAGAATAAGAACTGCCTATTTAATATTTAGGCTTTTTACAGTAGCGCAGTTGACATGTCAGGACAAAATGCTGACCGGTTACTGTAAATATAAAAATAGATACATTTATGAATTCTTCTGTTTATTTATTGACAATAGAATCTAACACCTGGTAACACTTATTTAGCCGTTATACTGTTAGCATTAATTTACCTGTTAAAAATGTCTGTCATCATCTGGAACTCTTTCTGTAAAAGACCAATGTAAAATGAGAAAAGAATCATTTTAAAGATCTAAACCTGGTAGTGAATGATGTGTAAATGTGCACTAACAGCAGACACTGTAATTATTTGTACATAATTATAGGGATGTTACATCAGTCATTCATTAACCTTTTGTGCACTAGTTAATGAATCTTCGTAGGATAAATGATTCTCCCATTTTCTGACCAAAATAAGCATCTACTTCGAGCAATAAAAGAAGCATATTATAAGCAACCTTTTGTACTGTAAATGGTAATTAGGGCAAGTGATAGAATTTTTTCCATCTTTTCTTTGAGCATCAGACTCCACCAGCATAAAGGAGACAAAAATATCACTGGTTTAAAGTTCACACTGGCAGCAGAGAAATTCTTTGGGCAGTAGGAGAGCTATGAAAACTTTCTGACTCTAAGGACGTACACGAATTTAAGCTGACCACAGACATTATACTACTCTGAAAGGACAATACTTTAAACAGCCCCCTTTCTAGCCAACTGGAGGTACCCATCTTATACTGAAAACACATATTTTGGGTGGAGTACCAATTTGAGTCTTTGTGTGTGTTTACACAAACAAACAAGCCCTGCAAGATCATTCGCCACACAACACAGAAATAACACGTACAACTTGGAAAGTTGGCATCAGTCAGCGTAAGGAGAGCGAGAGTTTTCTTTGGCGGTGTGGGTGTATCTCACTGATTTAAGAAAAGGTTTCCCTGAGGGTAAGCTCACTGAAGGTTCAGCAGATCGTAGAAAAAACACTGGTACACTTACCTCTCTGGCATAGATTCATTCTTGGTGGAAGCAGAAGAGGACGGCAGAGGTTTTAACAGCTGCAGCGTGGAGTCTCAGCAGTGGCTAACTGGAACGAAAAAATGAAGAGGACTGGATGTAACCAGGATTTACCAGTGGACTAGTGAAGATAAAAGTCTAGATTTATTTATTTTTTATAACTTTTTTTGTTTTAAAAAAGAAAAGGAAAAAAACTTCACTCCACCCACTTGGAAACCTCTACTGCCGCTAATCTGAATATCATTACAATGTTGAAATTAAAGAGAAAGTTTCACTCAAAGAGGCACCTGAATAGTGCTTCCAGCAGCACAGCAGGCTCTGTCAGTGACTTGGAGGACAGGGTGGTCATGCTGTGCGAGGATGGACTCACTGAAAACTCGTTTGATTCGGACCGAAGTTCCCACACCCAAGGGACCCAGTCCAGTAGATGGTCCCACAGCGAGGAGCATGAGTCAGGATCAGAGCCTCACATCATCCACCTTAGCAGGGACAGGATGTCCTGCAGACATGGCAGCCATGCAGAAGAGCCAACACAGGCACACAATGACTACTACATCCAAAGAGTTGTGCAAGTGTAGGAACACTGAAATTATTTATATGTAACTGTGTACAATTTAATCTGCGCATTTGTTAATCTGTCTCTTTGGTATTTCTAAGATTCATGAGATGCACCTTTGTTCCTTGAGTGATATGAGCTCTGTGTTTGTGTCTACGTGTAATTAGACCGTAGTTATCTTTGTACCAAAGTGCACTCAGAGGCAATGCCCCTGTTATCTCCGTGCATGACACAGTGGGTGAATTTTAAGCTTCTCTGGTAAAGAGGAATCTACTTTTTGCTTGCCTGTTCATGTAAAATGAAATCTCATGGCCATCCTGCCTCCAGCAACATGAAATATGTTACAGGCATTTTATCAGCTGTCATAAAGGAATTATGGCTTGCGGGTCTTTTTTTTTTTTCCTTGTTATTTAAAACACGCAGAACTCAGAGTAATGTCAAAAGTTCATTAATGAGCATCCTTCTCACTGAAATTTCCAACCTCCAGATGTAAGAAAAGACGTTGACAGCAATAAACCACTCCCACTCACTGTTCCCTTTTGCTGTCTGTAGGCCGAATCTGATCGACATGAGTCAAGTGTACCGACAGAGCAACCAGGAGAATCTGGAGCAGGCCTTCAGTGTGGCAGACCGAGAGCTGGGTGTCACAAGACTGCTGGACCCTGAAGGTGAGAGGAGTCACACAGCAGCAACAGACATATTCACTATCATCCTCTATATTTAAGAGAATATTGGGGTTTGTGTGCCCTATTTTCCTTATTTTTTAGCTTTACGTGTACGTGTATGTGTATGTGTTCATGTCCCATTTTCCAGTTGACTTTGACACTGATGCAACATTTACCTCATCAATAACATTATATGTATTTTCTAATTTAAATGATTTTGTTTCTCTTCAGATGTGGATGTGCTCCATCCAGATGAAAAATCCATCATCACATATGTTTCCTCTCTGTATGATGTCATGCCGAGGGTCCCAGACGTTCAGGATGGTGTCAAAGCCAACGTAAGTCTTCCTCATTCAAGTCATAGTAATTCAGCTGTCCTCTAGATGAGTGTAAAGGTCTGTTGATGGCAGGGTTCAAAAAATAGGGTGGTTATCTCTTTTGACTGCAGCAAGAGTTAATGGGTGCTAGTTTTCCAGCTTCATAGAGTTGTTAAAACATAGTTCACAAAGCCCCTTTGTAGAAAACGTTTAGAAAGCAGAAGATTTTAAATTAGTGAGAGTTTGCATTTTCAGATGGGTTTGAAAACCTGGATGTGTGTCTGTATCTGTGCTTCAGGAGCTGGAGCTGCGTTGGCAGGAGTATTATGAGCTGGTCACCATGCTGCTGCAGTGGATCAGACACCACATCCTTGTCTTTGAGGAGAGGAAGTTCCCCACTAGCTACGAGGAGATTGAGGTGAGTGGATCTAGGCTTCCTAGTAAAGAAATTATTTTTGATGAACAAATTGATCTGCATAATGATGCAGACGAAGAAGCTAATGAATATTTATATATTATTCTGAACTGCAGGTTCTTTGGCGTCAGTTTCTAAAGTTCAAAGAAACAGAGCTTCCTGCAAAGGAGGCTGACAAGAACCGATCCAAACACATCTTTAAGTCTTTTGAGGTGAGTTCTCATCGTGGTTCTAATGAGGCTGCACTCTGTCAGTCATGAAAGTCAGCTGCACACAGGATGTTTGAACAGGTTCAGCCATGTTCGCAATATATGCCAGGGAAAAAAAAAGTTTAAGTGATTGGCGTGTCTACACAAATATAACACTGACAAATTCCAGCTTTACACTTGACATTTACCTTTTTTTCCCCCCCACAGTTTTGGCAAGACAGAGAGGTGATTAGTTGAACTGTTCTTCACAGATGTGAACCTGTAACATGCATGTCAATCAGTTCTGACTTGGCTTGTGGTCATGGTAGTGGTAGTCTTGTAGTGTCGGCCATTTTCAAAAGAACGCCCTGTCTTAAGAATAATGCAGGTGAATTTACAAGTCCAACCTCTAAAGTAGGTTCTTTTTCCGCCTTAAAAGCAGTCTGGGAGACTACAGTCTGGGAAAAACGGAAGAGTAATTGTTTAAATGCAGGTCACAGTATGTGGTACTTATTTTGCAGGGTGCAGTCCAGGCAGGCCTTGTCAAAGTGCCGCCAGGTTACCACCCTATTGACGTGGAGAAGGAATGGGGTCGTCTGCATGTGGCCATACTGGAGAGAGAGCGTCTCCTCAGGACAGAATTTGAGAGGCAAGTAGGCCACGTATGAAACCTCATCACATGCTGTCTGTTGCCAAAGCAGACTCAACAGTTATTCTAAAAGGAAAAGACGAGAAACCACAAAGCATCAAGAAAGTCTTACTGTGTGAGGATGACTCATTTCCTAATGATAAAGTCCACTTTGGTAATAAAATGAAACTGAGCTGGCTTTGTTTTGTGGGGAGTAAAAATCATATTAAGCCAAACACATGACGACTATACAATTGCCAGGGCAACAGACCCACAATAAAATTGTCATTTGATAGTCCCTTCCATAATCATGTGTGTTTTTTTTTTTAAATCACAAGGTTGCCTGGGCGTAGCTTTTGGTTGTAGTTCTTACAGCACTTACAGCACTAGAAAGTGCAGTGGAGGGTTTTAAAAAATATTGCCTTTGTGAAAGACACAGCTCCATCATGGCTTTCCTGCATCAGGGATACGAGTTAAAGTATTTATTCCGCCAGAAGACGGAGTGAGTGCTTTTATGTCTTAATTTAGTTTTATGTATTTGTTGTGAGATTTGTTTTATTTCAGATGATTACATCAAACGTGTAAAAAAAAAAAAAAAAAAAAAAAGAAAGTCAAATTATCTTTCTTTCTTGCTATCAGGTACTTTGACCTCTTTGAAATATTTCACCTTTGACCCCCACCCTCTACTTCTCCCCTCGCAATGCAGGTTGGAGCGACTTCAGAGGGTCGTCAGCAAGGTCCAGATGGAGTCAGGGGTGTGTGAGGAACAGCTCAACCAGGTGGAAACCCTGCTGCAGATGGTGAGACACTAACCTTTGTGACACGCAACATAGTTTTACCATAAATCACCGCAGGACTCATTACATCTACGCTGCTCTGTCCCACAGGATGTGAGAAGTCTGAGCTCAGGGAAACCAGCTCAGCATGCAGCAGAGATGGAGGCAGATCTAGAAAAAGCAGAAGGAATGATCCGCTTCCTCTTTAACGATGTTCAGTTGCTTAAAGATGGACGCCACCTTCAAGCTGAACAGATGTATCGCAGGTGCAGAAGTAAACTTACTTAACTATTATTTTTATTGGCACTCAATCTACGAATCTGATTTTCAATTAATTAATACAAGTTTAATGAGACAAGGCAACATTTCAAGTGGCTTGTATTGTACAAAACTCAAAGACATTAGTTTTATACATAAAACACAAATACAAAAACCAAATCCTAAAATTAGAGACGAAACTTGGTGGATTTTATAATTTGCCTTATAAATTAACCAAATACATTAAAATAAGTTTGTAACATTTTATACTGATTCTGGCTTTAGAGTGTATCGTCTCCACGAGAGGTTGGTGAACCTCAGGAGCGAGTACAACCTGCGCCTCAAGTCGGGTGTGACCCCCACGCAGATCCCAATGACTCAGATGCACACTGTCCAGGTCCTGCAGCAGGCCCCAGAAAGGGTGCGGCCTGAGCTGGACCAAGTCACGCTGCGCTACATCCAAGATCTGCTGGGCTGGGTGGAGGAGAACCAGCGCCGGGTGGATGAAGGGGAGTGGGGCTCAGACCTGCCTGCTGTTGAATCCCAGCTGGGCAGCCACCGTGGCCTGCACCAGTCAGTGGAGGAGTTCCGCTCCAAAATCGAGAGGGCAAAGTCTGATGAGGTACAATTAGTCTAAAATGAAGCAGGAAATTTGGGTTGGAAAACTGTCAGCTGCTCAGATGATAAACGTTTTTAAAAAGTTTTAGACATTTAGACTGACACGAAAAGTGTAAATCTAGTAAAAGTATATTTTTGTGTAAATGGTGTATAAATGATATAAAATGGTTTCATTCTACCTTTTTTCCCTGTTTCTTTTGAGTCATGAATCATAATTTTGTTGCCATATTTTGTCAAAACCTATAGATTTCAAGAAAATCTCTTGATTAAAGAAAGGTCAGGAAAATGTTTTTTTTTTAGTTTTCAGGATGAAATACTGCTTGTCTTACGTAGGATTTTACCTCATTATTTTCTCCAGAGTCAGATCTCACCTGCTAGTAAAGCTGCCTACCGCGACTATCTGGGAAAACTGGAGCTGCAGTACGACAAGCTCCTGGTGAGTTTCAAAGGATAAAATATATTTCAATTTAGTCATAGATATATTCAATAATTCCTTTATACGTGTCTGAGCACCTGGATATGTAACCTATGTTCATTTGGGACAAACAGAAATTGATCTTCCATCTACCAAAGAGTGGATCTTAAAATCATCTTTTCCCTCACAGTTACCTTCTGAACCAGTCTTTCAACCTCTCACATTGTATAACAAGTATATCGGTATAATTACAGAATGACTCCAAGGCTCGTCTGCGCTACCTGGTCCAGCTTCACGCCTTCGTCACCGCCGCCACCAAAGAACTGATATGGCTGAACGAGAAAGAGGAGGAGGAGGTTAACTATGACTGGAGTGATCGCAACACCAACGTGGTGGCAAAGAAGGAAAACTACTCGGTACATTCACTGAGTGCTGTTCTTACTATCAGGGCTCTGCTAATGTTGACAGTGGTGTGACGGTTGTTGTTTTTGTGGAGCAGGGTTTGATGAGGGACTTGGAGCTTAGAGAGAAGAAGGTGAACGGTGTCCAGACCACAGGGGACAAACTGCTGAAAGACGAACACCCTGCCAGGAAAACTGTCGAGGTAAAATTATTCAAGATTACAGTGCTGCCAAAACATTATGACCACTTTGTCATTATAACCAAATTGTCAAGGTCTGGGAAACGTTAAACACTACGTAAACAGTCAGTTGTCATAGTAAACTTGTTGGATACTAATGACCCAAGTGTCATTGTACAGTATGTATAAAATTTTAGAAGTCTTAACTAAACCAAAATGTAGAGTTTTGAGGAAACGTGCTCTTTCCCCCCGTGCAGTCCTTCACTGCCGCTCTGCAGACTCAGTGGAGTTGGATCCTTCAGTTGTGCTGCTGCATTGAAACCCACCTGAAAGAAAACACTTCCTACTTCCAGGTATGTTTCCCTTTAACACTGTCCGTGGAGCTACTGTAACGTTATCAGAGAACAGTAAATGGTCTGCACTTGTATTCTTTGTTCTTCAGTTCAACTTGTACTGTAAATCTTCACTGCAACTTGATGATTTTTTTTTTTAAACGTATTCCCCCTCTAGTTTTTCTCAGATGTGAAGGAGGCAGAGGAGAAGATCAAAAAGATGCAAGACACAATGAAGAGGAAGTACTCATGCGACCGCTCTATCACAGTCACCCGGCTGGAAGACCTACTGCAGGACGCAGCTGTAGGTTCATTCACCACTGTGTTGTTTACTTTTACAACACCAAGATGTTGTTAGTACATCGCGTTATTTAATGGTACAATTTGTGACGTGCCGTTATATTTTGTGGCTTGAGCACAGATGTTATTCAAACTCTTTCTTCTCTTCGGACATTTATGTGTAACCTCTAGATTACACCTGTACTTTACCTTCACAGGATGAGAAGGAGCAACTGAATGAGTGTAAAACTCACCTGGAAGGTCTGAAGCGAAGGGCCAAAACAATTGTCCAGCTCAAACCACGAAACCCTGCTACCCCAATAAAGGGCAAACTTCTCATTCAGGCTGTATGTGACTTCAAACAAATGGAGGTAAATATATAAATACTGTGTCCTGTGTTTTTGTATTTGTAAAACCAGTGTTGCCAAAATGTTCAGCTTTCCACCAGTTTCTAATAAAGTAAATTTATAATTCTCCTCCCAAATATATTGAATGTAATCTTGAATGAGGTTCAGTTCATTGCATGAGCATCTGTTTTTCTCTTCTTTCAGATCACGGTCCACAGAGGAGACGAATGCGCTCTGTTGGACAACTCGCAGCCTTACAAGTGGAAGGTGCTGAATGATAAAGGCAACGAGGCGTCTGTGCCATCCATCTGCTTCCTGGTTCCACCCACCAATAAGGATGCAGTGAATAGTGTTGCTGGGTGAGCTGAGAGTCATAGATCAGTCAGAAACTATGTTCACATTCACTCATGTGCTAATTTGTGTTTTTTACCGTCTTCAGACTGGACGGAAACCTACAGAGACTGCAGACAATGTGGCAGACGATGTTTGTGGATATGAAGAGTCTGTTGTCATGGCAGTACTTGATGAGAGACATCCACATTATCAACACCTGGAACATCACCATGGTAATAACAAGATACATAGTGGATACATCCTCCCTGATTATTTGCTACAGATGTGAAAAATGCTTTTCTTAACATGTAGTGTTCTTTACGTTCTCCAATAAACTAACTGAAGACGCAGCTTTGTGTTGTCTTTAACTTCCATCTTCCTTTGCTCCCTGTAGTTTAAGACCCTGAGGGTGGAGGAGTACCGACTGGCGCTGAGGAACCTGGAGCAGCACTACCAGGACTTCCTGAGAGACAGCCAGGACTCCCATATGTTTGGGGCTGAGGACCGAATGCAGGTGGAGACCAACTACAACAAGGCAAACCAGCACTACAACACGATGGTCAGCTCTGCAGAGCAAGGTGTGGACTATGTGATTATTGATGTTATTCTTTCAGCGTTAGATCATGACCCTCCACATCATTCCAAAATATTTTCTCACTGAATCATATCTCAGACATTAGTGTGTAAGTTGACTGTTGCATTCACGTTACAGGCCACGTGCCACCCAAAGCAGGTAAGGTGCCTCGCTTAAAACAGATGTGTAGCAGTCTTGTTACACGTCACAGTCATTTTTCATTCCATACATTAACTCCACTTTCATCGTCTCCATATTTCCCCTAACTTCCCTCTTGGTTGCATTGTTGTCTCTGTGCATGGGTTTGATGGTAGCTGATTTCCAATCCTTGTCCTGTGAATGAACTAATTGATAAGTTAACCACTATAATAGAAAATCTAATTGGATCCAATCAAGCATGGAAAAAAAAGTTAATGTGAACACTGACTGATATATTTGCAAATCATGATGGTGATTTTTACTGAAGCCTCTTTTTTACTCTTTATGATACAAAAAGCTAAAATATTGTGTAACTAATATTTCCACTCGTTTTCTTTAACAAGCTCTCTTACATGCACTGCAAGAACTTGACCTGAACTATCCGGACTTTCTGTTCAGTTTGTAATATCTAGAAAATAATATTTAAAACATAAAATGTTTAAATCCAACCAGGAGAGCAAGACGAGTCTGTGTGCAAGACTTATCTGACAAATATAAAGGATCTTCGTCTGAGGCTGGAGGGTTGTGAGAATCGAACGGTGACCCGTCTCCGTCAGCCCGTGGACAAAGAGCCACTCAAAGCTTGTGCCCAGAAGACGGCCGAGCAAATGGTAAAAATCATTAAATGTAAAACCTGCAATTTACAAACATAAGCACAAAATCATGTGCAGAAGGAATAAACAAATACTTCACTGAAATTCATGGATATTACCAAGTAGAATGTTCTGTAAAGTCTTAATAAAAATCTTCATTTTTCTTGGTGACAGAAAGTCCAATCAGAGTTGGAGGGCTTGAGAAAAGACTTGAACTCCATTACTGAGAAGACAGATGAGGTTCTGGCTTCTGCTCAACAGTCCAGCTCTGCCCCAATACTGCGCTCCGAACTGGACATCACACTGAAGAAGATGGACCATGTCTATGGCCTCTCGTCTGTCTACCTGGACAAGTGAGGCTTAGTGACTCTGAATTCTTCCTGATGGATTTCCAGGTGGCCTTGTGCTTTTAATACAATGTGAACCTCTCGATTTCAGGCTAAAGACTATAGATGTTGTGATCAGAAACACTAAAGACGCAGAGGACACCTTAAAGAATTATGAGGCTCGTCTTCGGGATGTCAATAAAGTCCCAGCTGAGGAGAAGGAGGTGGAGACCCATCGTAGTAAGCTGAAGGTTCGTAACAGTTGATTCATAATACCTGTACAGATTTGATATTTACGTTTAATGAACTTCACCGCTTTCATGTTGAGATAATGACTTTTCTTCTTTTGTCTGACAGACCTTGCGCGCTGAAGCAGAGGCCGACCAGGTCGTGTTTGACCGGCTGCAGGACGAGCTCAAGACAGCAGCAGCCATCAACGACCAGATGACAAGGATTCACGGCGAGCGTGACGTTGAGCTAGAACATTACCGTCGGCTGGTCGGCAGCTTCCTGGAGCGCTGGCAGGCTGTGTTCGCTCAGATCGACCTGAGGCTACGGGAGCTCAACCTCCTCGGGCGCCACATGAACTCCTACCAGGAAAGCTACGAGTGGCTCATCCGCTGGCTCGAAGAGGCGAGGCAGAGGCAGGAAAAGATTCAGGCTGTGCCCATCAATGACAGCAAGGCTCTTAGGGAGCAGCTGGCAGGGGAAAAGGTATTGTGGGGAAGACAAGTCTCAGCCCTCTGGTGGTCACACTGATGGCACAGATTTAATCAGAATACATATCAATTTCCAGAAAACACTAAATATTTAAGCAAACTAAATGCTATAGCAAATACTTAAGTACTGTCTGTTTTAACATTTTCAAATATACTTACAGAAACTTCTGGAAGAGATTGAGAAAAACAAGGACAAGGTCGATAATTGCCAGAAGGATGCAAAAGCTTACATCGATTCAGTGAAGGTCAGTACTGGTATTTTCAGCTTTGCAACAAAAGGAAGTTGGATTTCTGGCTTGACAGCTTTTTCTTTTTTTTTTGTTTATTTTTTTAGGATTATGAATTCCAGATATTGACCTACAAAGCCCTTCAGGATCCCATAGCGTCTCCTCTAAAGAAACCCAAAATAGAGAGTGCATCTGATAATATCATTCAAGAGGTAAGCTTTGCTACAGTGTAAGCGGTGATTCTGGGAATCTGCCGTTTCGCTTTGTTGCTGAGAAAAAACATTTAATGTATATAACCAAAGCAGCGTACACCGAGTAGATGTTCAGCTTAGGTTACCACAAAGGCTAAAGGCTTAAAAATGTGAACACAGAATGTTGGAAAATGATACGTGTGATTTAGAGTTCGATGCAAGATAATCATCTGGTTTACTATGCTTCTTACAGTATGTCACTCTGAGAACCCGCTACAGTGAACTAATGACTCTCACCAGCCAGTACATCAAATTTATCATGGACATACAGCGTCGCTTAGAGGATGATGAGGTAATTACACACTAATAACACAGCAGCAGACTTCTGTTAAAAACCTTCAGCCCCACTAACACAAACAATCCCACTCCTATCTGTAAACCCATTGTTTACATTACATTTTTCCAACATGTTGGCTTCTCAAATTAATTTTGGTGTGTGCACTATGATAACTGAGCATAAAGTGGTGAAGCAAACAGTTTCATATTATTGCAGCACATCACATCCCAACTAAAGTATGTCTCTCATTTTCTAATCACGTCATGTAGTCTGTACACGTGACTCCAATTTGGCTTAGTTTCTAATTTTCCGACTGCTCACCCAACCATTTTTTTTTTTTTTTTGGTATTAACATTTTCACTTCCTATTTAAATCACCAACACTTGGGATTCAAAGGCTTCAGTTTGGCTCCTGCCTTCTCAGAGATATTATTTTCAATCTACCTTTAGGTTTTCCTTTTTTCTTCTTTTCTAACTTTCTATTGTGTTTGATCCCTTTTACCTGCTCGCCAGTGCTTTGTCATGATGAATAATAATCACACGCTTAAGAGATGAATTAACCCCAAAGCACCAGGTATTTAAAAAACAAACAAACAATCAAAAAGACCTCCTCAGTTCCTATTACCTTTCTCTACATCAAATCTTTGGTCTGAAACACAAGGAAGGTTCAGGATTTTGGAAACATCACCTGTTTTTGCTTTGTTGTACAGTAAAATTATTACAATTTAAAAATGTAACTATTTCTCTTGCTTTAATGTGACACAAGCACTTAATGTACATGTTTAGTAATTTCCGACACTTTTTTGATTTATTGATTAATCCTTTATCATATAAAAGATTGAATAAGATCAAATATAGTCCCTGTTAACAAATGTCTTGTTTAACTAACTTTTTAATAGCAAATCCTCTTGTGCGTAGCTGGAACCAGATGATGTGGTTTTTTTCCCTCCACTATTTTTCTATTACTGAAATAATTGTAAAAAACATTTTGCTAATCAAGGCTTGAGCTAATATACAAGAAACAAATGTATCCTGAGCCAGTTCGAGATCAATATTACAGGTTTTGAAAATGCTGAACCTTCCTTACAGTTAGAAGTTACCTGTACACAACACTTACTAAATGGCAGAACAGATCTCTTGATGTTTCCTGCATTTGTTGTCAGAATCTGTGCTGCTTGATCTTGGATTTATGTCTAGTCACGGTTCGCAACAAGCCGACTTTTTGCTGTGTGTTTCATGCAATCATCCAGTGTTTTCTGCATCACTATGCTGTTTTGTTTTTTTGTGGTGAGGGATTTCAGGTTCTGACACTGACGTGCTGTGATGCAATTCCATAAATCATTATTTAAGTTACTGTGCTGTTAACATTTCTGTACAGTGTTGGTATATTTCCCGCTGCAAAATGCAGCGGGAAATATACTTCTATTTGCTTGCTATTTATTCCCTGCTTACTTATCAGTTATTGTACACTTTACGAAATACTGAGAAGGGACACAACTCAAGCCTTAATGGTGAATATGAAATTTACCAACAGCAACTACATTTTGCATGTTGAAATATTTATTCTAATTTGGGTATTGTTACACACATACACACACGCACACACAAATATTTGTAACAAGCCCACATTCTATGATACTTAGTGAGCAAAAGTGACAAGGCCTTCATTACTGTACAGGTATTTATGCCATATCAAGAAGCGGTCAATTAAGATGCCTCAACTGCATGTCAGGAAACTGTAGTCTTGTGCTGTCTTGTGAAGTAAAATGTCATTGTATGTGCCATATGTTAAAAAAACATGGCAAGCATTTCCCAATACAGTATCTTTAAAATGACTGTTGTAGTTAAATAGCTGTAACTTTCTCATATTTACATTTTTGTGCCTACATGTTTTTTTACACTTATCATCTTAATTCTCTTTACTCCTTCCTTGCTTCTACTTAAACAGAAAGCTTCAGAAAAACTAAAAGAAGAGGAAAAGAAACGGATGGCAGAGATTCAGGCTGAGTTAGATAAGCAGAAACAGTTGGCCGAGGCTCATGCTAAATCTGTGGCCAAGGCAGAACAAGAAGCTCAGGAGCTGAAGCTGAAAATGAAAGAAGAGGCCAGCAAGAGACTAGATGTGGCAGCAGATGCTGAGAAGCAGAAGAAAAACATACAGACAGAGCTGCATCAGCTGAAGAACCTATCAGAACAGGAGATCAAATCCAAGAATCAGCAGCTGGAGGAGGCACTAGTCAGTCGGAGGAAGATTGAGGAGGAAATCCACATAATCAGAGTGCAGTTAGAGACGACAATCAAACAGAAGGGCACAGCTGAGACTGAGCTACAGCAGCTGAGAGATCAGGCTGCCGAGGCAGAGAAACTCAGGAAAACTGCTCAGGAGGAGGCAGAAAGGCTTCGCAAGCAAGTGAATGAAGAGACTCAAAAAAAGAAAAATGCAGAAGATGAACTGAAGCGCAAATCTGAAGCTGAAAAAGAAGCTGCCAAGCAGAAGCAGAAGGCACTAGATGACCTTCAAAAATTCAAAATGCAAGCAGAGGAGGCAGACAGGCGCATGAGACAGGCTGAGGAGGAAAAAATAAGACAGATTAAAGTAGTAGAGGAGGTGGCACAGAAGTCTGCAGCAACACAGTTGCAAGCTAAATCCATGTCCTTCAATGAAAAAGCAACACAACTCGAAGAATCACTTAAGAAAGAGCAGGGCACTGTCCTTCAGTTGCAGGAGGAAGCTGAAACGCTCAGGAAACAACAAGAAGAGGCTAACAAAGCCAGGGAGCAAGCAGAGATGGAGCTTGAAGCATGGAGACAGAAAGCCAATGAGGCCCTTCGCTTGAGGCTACAAGCGGAGGAGGAAGCCCAAAAGAAGAGCCAGGCTCAAGAGGAGGCAGAAAAGCAGAAGACTGAAGCAGAGCGAGATGCCAAGAAACGGGCTAAAGCTGAAGAAGCTGCACTCAAGCAGAAGGAGAATGCAGAGAAAGAGTTAGAAAAACAAAGGAAGTTCGCAGAGCAAATAGCTCAACAAAAGCTGTCTGCAGAACAAGAATGCATCCGTTTAAAGGCTGACTTTGAACATGCTGAACAGCAAAGGAGCCTGTTGGATAATGAGCTTCAGCGTTTGAAAAATGAGGTGAACACAGCTGAAAACCAGAGAAAACAACTGGAAGATGAGCTGGCTAAAGTCAGAAGTGAAATGGATGCACTTCTGCAGATGAAGATTAAAGCTGAGAAGGAGACACTGTCCAACACAGAAAAGAGCAAGCAGCTTCTGGAGACCGAAGCACTGAAAATGAAACAACTTGCTGAGGAAGCATCAAGACTGAGATCAGTGGCTGAAGAGGCAAAGAAGCAGAGACAGATGGCAGAGGAAGAGGCAGCTCGGCAGAGAGCTGAGGCTGAAAAGATACTCAAAGAGAAACTGACCACTATCAACGAGGCCACGCGGCTGAAGACTGAAGCAGAGGTTGCTCTGAAAGCCAAAGAGGCAGAGAACGAAAGGCTTAAAAGACAAGCTGAAGATGAAGCTTATCAGAGGAAGATGCTGGAAGATCAAGCTGCTCAGCATAAACGAGACATCGAGGAGAAAATCACGCACCTGAAGAGCTCGTCGGATTCAGAGTTGGACAGACAAAAAACTATTGTGGAAGAAACTCTGAGGCAAAAAAAGGTGGTTGAAGAAGAAATTCACATAATTAAAATCAGCTTTGAGAAAGCTTCAAAAGAGAAGTCGGATTTGGAGGTGGAGTTAAAGAAACTGAAGGGTATGGCAGATGAGACTCAGAAGAGTAAACTGAAAGCAGAGGAAGAAGCAGAGAAACTGAAAAAGCTTGCTGCAGAGGAAGAGAAGAAACGGAAAGAAGCTGAGGAGAAGGTGAAGAAGATCGCAGCAGCAGAGGAGGAGGCAGTCAGACAATGCAAAGCCGCTCAGGAAGAAGTTGAACGCCTCAAACAGAAGGCTGCTGATGCAAATAAACTGAAAGAAAATGCAGAGAAAGAGGCAGAGAAGCAGGTTATTCTGGCCAAAGAGGCAGCACAGAAATGCACTGCTGCAGAACAGAAAGCACAAGATGTTCTCAGTAAGAATAAAGAAGACTTTCTTGCACAGGAAAAGCTGAAAGAGGAGTTTGAAAATGCTCAGAAACTTGCACAAGCAGTTGAGAAGGCCAAAGAAAAGGCAGAGAAAGAGGCTGCCGTGCTCCGTCAAAAGGCTGAGGAGGCTGAAAAATTGAAAAAGGCCGCAGAGGATGAAGCAGCTAAACAGGCTAAAGCTCAAAAAGATGCAGAGAGACTGAGGAAAGAGGCAGAGGAGGAGGCTGCCAAGAGGGCAGCAGCGGAGGCAGCAGCACTAAAACAAAAGCAGCAGGCTGATGCAGAAATGGCCAAGCACAAAAAGGAAGCAGAACAAGCACTTAAACAGAAATCTCAGGTGGAAAAGGAACTGGCAATGGTTAAACTACAACTTGATGAGACTGATAAGCAAAAAGCAGTGTTGGATGAGGAGCTTCAGCGAGTTAAAGGGGAGGTAAATGATGCTGTCAAACAAAAAGCACAGGTGGAGGATGAACTGTCTAGAGTTAAGGTGCAGATGGATGAACTCCTGAAGCTTAAGCTCAGAATTGAGGAAGAAAACCAGCGCCTCATGCAAAAGGACAAAGACAATACCCAGAAATTACTTGCAGAGGAAGCTGAGAAAATGAAGAGCCTGGCAGAAGAAGCTGCTAGACTTAGTGTGGAGGCTGAGGAAGCAGCCAGGCAGAGGCAGATGGCTGAGTCTGAGTTGGCCCAGCAGAGGGCACTTGCAGAGAAAATGCTAAAGGAGAAAATGCAGGCGATTCAAGAGGCCACAAGACTAAAAGCTGAGGCAGAGGAGCTCCAGAAACAAAAGAACCAGGCACAAGAAAAGGCTAAAAAACTATTTGAAGACAAACAAGAGATCCAGCAGCGCCTTGATAAGGAGACAGAGGGCTTCCAAAAGTCATTAGAAGCTGAAAGACAGAGGCAGCTCGAAATTTCAGCTGAAGCAGAGAAACTGAAATTGAGGGTAAAAGAACTTAGTGATGCTCAGGCAAAAGCAGAGAAGGAGGCTAAGAAATTCAAGAAACAAGCTGATGACGCAAAAGCTCGTCTTCAAGAGGCAGAAAAGCAAACTACAGAAACTGTTGTGCAAAAGCTGGAGACACAGAGGCTGCAGAGCAGCAGAGAGGCGGATGACTTGAAGAACGCCATCGCTGACCTAGAAAAAGAGCGAGAGAAACTAAAACAAGAGGCAGAGGAGCTTCAGAAAAAATCTAAAGAGGTATAGTGACATGACTTTTTATCAGAACACACTACTGTAGAGTTAAATGGCCCCATTAACACATTACAGGAATAATTAGCCATTTTAGAATGTTTTACCTAATTGCTGAGATAAAAATATAACATGTTTAATGCTAAATAAGAAGCTGGACTGAGGTAGATGGTTAGCATAAAGACTGGAAACTGAGAAACAGCCACTCTTGTTATGGCTGGTATACTTTGTTCCTGGGCTTATTAAACCAAGATATAGGAAGAGCAGTGTAGCTTTCAGTCTTTGTTAAGCTAAGTGAGCCGGATTCTGGCTGTAGCTTATTACAGATGTACAGTCATGAGAGTCCTGTCAAAAGGATTATTAGAATTATTAGATCAAGTGAATATTTCCCTGTTCCAACATGTGTGAGTGATGGTTGATTTTACAGATTTATTTTTTCCCCCCCTTTTCAAACAGATGGCAAATGCTCAACAAGAACAAATTGAGCAACAGAAGGTCATCCTACAGCAGTCTTTTCTCCAAGAAAAAGAACTATTGTTGAAGAGAGAAAAGGATGTCGAAGATGAGAAAAAGAAACTTGAGAAACAGCTTGAGAATGAAGTGAGCAAAGCTAAAGCGCTAAGAGAGGAACAAGAACGGCAGCGGAAGCTAATGGACGAGGAGAAGAAGAAACTGCAGGCCATAATGGATGAATCTGTGAAGAAACAAAAGGAGGCTGAAGCAGAGATGAAAAACAAACAGAGAGAAATGGAAGTGCTGGAGAAGAAAAGGCTTGAACAAGAAAAACTTTTGGAAGAGGAAAACAAAAAGCTCAAAGAGAAACTTCAGAATCTTGAGGTTGCTTCCAAACAGGGAGGATTCAAAACAAAGGAAATGGAGGTCCAGACTGATGAGGTTCCAGAGCAACAGTTAGTTGCAATGACAATGGTAGGAACTACAAAGACAGTATTCAATGGCTCTGTTGATGCAGATAGAGGGAAGAAAGATGGAGAGTCGCCATTAACATTTGAGGGAATAAGAGAGAAAGTTCCTGCAGAAAGGCTCCATGACATTGGTGTCCTGACCAAGAAGGAGTTTGACAAATTGAAAAAGGGCAAAGTCTCTGTGCAAGACCTCGCAAAGATTGATAAAGTTAAATCCTGCCTTAAGGGTCAGAGCTGCGTTGGAGGTGTCCTGACTCCATCCAATGAGAAAATGAGCATCTATCAGGCCATGACAGAGAATAAGATAAATCCCAACACTGCCACGATGCTCCTAGAGGCTCAAGCGGCTACTGGTTACATCGTAGATCCAGTGAAAACCAAACTCCTCACTGTTGATGAGGCTGTTAAGGATGAGCTGATTGGCCCTGAACTCCATGACAGGATGCTCTCTGCCGAAAGAGCAGCCACTGGCTTCAAAGATCCCTATACCGGAGCCAAAATCTCGCTCTTTGAGGCCATGAAGAAGGGACTTGTTGAGAAGGAGCAAGCCACCAAATTCCTAGATGTACAGCTTGCAACAGGTGGCATCATTGACCCCATCAATAGTCATAGAGTACCCCTGCCAACTGCCTACAAGCAGGGTCAGTTTGACGCAGACATGAACAAGAAACTCACTGATCCCAGCGATGACTGCAAGTTATTCATCGATCCCAGCACTCAGGAACAACTCACTTACAAGCAGTTGTTGGAGAGATGCACCAAGGATACAGAAACAGGCCTGTTGATATTACCAGTAACCGAGAAAGCAGCTGAAAGCGAAACAACATACACAGATGTGGAGACTAAAGAAGTGTTGAGTCAATCAAATGTTGTTGTGCCTTTTGGAAGATTCAAAGGAAAAACTGTCACTATTTGGGAAGTCATCAATTCAGAGTATTTCACCGAAGAGCAAAGGAGGGAACTGATCCGTCAGTACAGGACAGGCAAGATCACAGTGGAAAAGATTATCAAAATTGTCATTACTGTTGTGGAGGACAAGGAGAAGAATAATGAAAATGTATTTAATGGTTTGAGGGCCACAGTCTCCGCCAGTGAACTGTTGGAGTCCAGGGTCATAAACAAAGATTTGTTCAATAAGTTGAGCAATGGCAAAATAACAGTTAAAGAGGTCTCTGAGATGGAGCCCGTGAAGAAGGCACTGCAGGGAACACCCTGCATTGCTGGACTGTTGAATGAAACAACCAAGGAGAAAATGCCCTTCTATCAAGCTATGAAGAAAGAACTACTGTCACCAGAAACCGCACTGAACCTTCTTGAAGCCCAGGCAGCAACAGGGTTTGTAATTGATCCTGTGAAAAATGAGAGGGTCCCTGTTGATGAAGCTGTTAAATCGGGTCTTGTGGGCCCAGAGCTGCATGAACGACTCCTGTGCGCAGAAAGAGCCATCAGTGGCTACAGGGATCCATATACGGGAAAGAAAGTGTCCGTTTTTGAAGCCATGAACAAAGGACTAATTAAGAAAGACAATGGCATTCGTCTGCTCGAGGCACAGCTCTCAACAGGAGGAATTATTGACCCAGTTAAAAGCTATCACATCCCACATGAAGTTGCCTACAAGCGTGGATATTTTGATGAGGAAACTGCCAAGACCCTGAACACAAACACTGATGACATAAAGGTCTTTTATGATCCAAATACAGAAGAGGATGCAACCTACGCTCAACTTATGAACAAATGTGTCACAGACAAAGAAACTGGACTTCCATTGCTTCCCCTCTCAAAGAAGGCCCCAAAACCAAAAGAAGACAAACAAATCACAGAGGCTAAGACAAAGGAGGCCTTCAACCACACAACCATGGAGCTTGAGTATGGCCCTTTCAAAGGGAGAAAAGTTACAATTTGGGAGATCATACACTCGGAATACATAACGGAGGAACAAAGAATAGAGCTGATACGCCAGTACACAATGGGACAAGTGACAATTGAAAAGCTAATAAAAATTGTGATAACAATGGTTGATGAAAAGGGAGAGAAAACAGAGAAAGGTATCTGTTTCGAAGGCCTTAGGGCACCAGTTTCTGCCAACACATTACTCGATTCCAACATCATTGATAAGGCAACATTTGAACAACTGCAACAGGGTAAAAAGACACCTAAAGAAGTGAGTGAAACTGAAAAGGTGAGGAAGTACTTGCAGGGCACGGATCGCATTGATGGTGTCACCATGGAAGATTCAAATGAGAAGTTGAGCATCTATGAAGCAATGAAAAAGAATCTTTTGCAACACACAACTGGACTGGCACTACTTGAGGCCCAAGCAGGAACTGGTTTCATAACTGATCCAGTTAAAAATCTGAAATACTCTGTGGATGATGCTGTGAAGGCTGGTGTTGTTGGCCCAGAACTTCATGAGAAACTACTCTCAGCGGAAAAGGCAGTAACAGGGTACAAAGATCCATACACCGGCAACAAGATTTCTCTATTCCAGGCCATGAAGAAAGAACTTGTACTGAGGGAGCATGCTATTCCGCTGCTGGAAGCTCAGTTTACTACAGGAGGAATTATTGATCCAGTCAACAGTCATCGTGTCCCCAGTGATGTGGCCGTTCAGCGTGGCTGTTTAAGTAAACAAATGTTAAAGTCCTTAAATGAACCTTCTGGTGATGTTAAAGGCTTCATCAATCCCAACACTAATGAAAGGGTCACCTACAAGCAGTTGCTGGAAAAATGTCTAAGAGATCCCAACTCTGGTCTGTGCTACTTGCCTATGTCAAAGGTTGAAGCGCCTGCTTCTGTGAAGAAATCTTATCAGTACTCAGAGGAGCAAGCCCAAACAGATCTAGCCAACACTGCAATAGAGATCCCTCACAAGAGTTTTGAAGGAAAGAGTATGACCATCTGGGAAGTCATGAACTCAAATATGCTTCCAGAAGAGGAGAGGCGCCGCCTCATGGAGCAGTATCGCTTGGGGCAGATCACAAAGGAGAGAATGCTTATCATCATCATTGAAATCATCGAACAGAGAGAAACCCTAAAGTCAGAGCAGAGCATGTCGTGTGATATAATCAGGAGAAGAGTTACAATTGAGGAGCTCTACAGTGCTCGAATTATTGATTTGCAGACATACAATCTTCTGAAACAAGAGAAGATGACTATTCGTGAAATAATGGAAATGCCATCAGTAAAACAGTATCTCTTTGGCACTGGTTGTATTGCCGGTGTTATGTCAGTCAGTCCTCCAAAGATCAGCATATATCAGGCTATGAAGAGTGGAAAGATTAAGCCAGAAGTTGCCTTAAATCTACTCGAGGCCCAGGCAGCAACAGGATTCATGATTGATCCAGTTAAAGACGAACTTCTAACCGTTGATGAGGCTGTGCGCAAAGGACTTGTGGGCCCTGAACTTCATGACAAACTTCTTTCTGCTGAGAGAGCAGTGACAGGTTACAAGGATCCATACACTGGAAAAGTGATTTCTCTCTTCCAGGCCATGAAAAAAGACCTTATTCCTGAGGATTATGCCCTGAGACTTTTGGAGGCCCAAAACGCAACTGGTGGATTAATGGATCCTGAATACTGCTTCCGCCTTAACGCAGATGTAGCCATGCAGCGTGGATACATCAACAGAGAGACACTTGAAAGAATATCTGAACCCACTGGGGATGTGCGAGGTTACCCTGATCCAATGACCGATGAGAAACAGTCTTATGCCCAGCTACTGAAAAGATGCAGAACCGATAAAGAAAGTGGTTTGCGTCTACTTTCACTGGCAGATAGAAGACTTCTCTTCAAGGGTCTCAGAAAGCAAATCACTGTGGATGAGCTGCTGCTTTCACAGATTATTGACCAAAAGACATACAACGAACTCACTGAGGGGGTCACTACAGTGGAGGAGGTCAGCAGAGGGCTAAAGAAGTACCTGGAGGGGACCAGCTGTATTGCTGGTGTGTTTGTAGAATCTACCAAAGAGCGCCTGTCCATTTACCAAGCCATGAAGAAGAACATGATTAGACCAGGGACTGCCTTTGAGCTCCTTGAGGCTCAAGCTGCCACAGGGTATGTAATAGATCCCATTAAGAATCTGAAACTAAACGTGACCGAAGCTGTTAAAATGGGTATTGTTGGCCCGGAGTTCAAAGACAAACTACTCTCGGCTGAAAGAGCTGTCACAGGCTACAAGGATCCTTATACTGGCAAGGTCATCTCACTATTCCAGGCTATGAAAAAGGGCCTCATTCTGAAAGATCATGGCGTTCGTCTGTTAGAGGCTCAAATTGCTACTGGTGGAATCATAGATCCGCAGGAGAGCCACCGCTTGCCAGTTGAAACCGCATATGAGCGTGGCCTCTTTGACGAGGAAATGAATCAAATCCTCACTGACCCATCTGATGACACGAAAGGCTTCTTTGATCCAAACACTGAGGAAAATCTTACCTACCTACAGCTGATGGAAAGATGCAAGATTGACCAAGAAACAGGCCTGGCTCTTTTGCTACTGAAAGAAAAGAAGCGTGAGAGGAAGACGTCATCCAAGTCTTCAGTTCGCAAGCGCAGGGTTGTAATCGTTGATCCAGAGACCGGTAAAGAGATGTCCGTTTACGAAGCCTATCAAAAAGGGCTTATTGACCATCAAACTTATACAGAGCTTGCAGAACAGGAGTGTGAATGGGAGGAAATTACCATCACCTCATCTGATGGAGTTGTGAAATCCATGATAATTGACAGAAGGTCTGGTCGGCAGTATGACATCGATGACGCAATTTCACGGGGCCTGATCGACAAGTCAGCTCTAGATCAGTACAGAGCAGGAACTCTTTCCATCACAGAGTTTGCAGACATGCTGTCTGGAAACATGAGCGGTGTGAGATCACGTTCATCATCGTTTGGTTCGTCATCCTCCTACCCCATGAGCCCAATACCTAGTATCAAAACGCCAGCAACCACATGGAATGACCCAACAGAGGAAACTGGCCCTGTGGCTGGAATCTTAGACACAGACACACTGGAGAAAGTGTCTGTCACTGAGGCCATTCACAGAAATCTTGTGGACAACATAACAGGTCAAAGATTACTGGAAGCTCAAGCATGCACAGGAGGCATCATTGACCCAAATACTGGAGAGAAATTCCCTGTCACAGAGGCATTAAACAAAGGGCTTGTGGATAAAATCATGGTGGACCGCATCAGTCTAGCACAGAAGGCCTACAATGGATTTGAAGATCCTAGAACCAAATCCAAGATGTCAGCAGCTCAAGCCCTAAAGAAGGGCTGGCTGTACTATGAGGCGGGACAGCGATTCCTTGAAGTCCAGTATCTCACTGGTGGATTAATTGAACCAGATGCTACTAGCAGAGTCTCCATAGATGAGGCGGTAAAGAAGGGCACCTTAGATGCACGCACTGCACAGAAGTTAAGAGATGTAAGTGCTTACTCAAAATACCTCACGTGCCCTAAAACCAAGCTTAAAATCTCCTACAAGGATGCTATGGAAAGAAGCATGATGGAGGAGGGGACTGGTCTAAGACTACTTGAAGCATCATCTCAGTCTAGCAAAGGCCTCTACAGTCCGTATAGCATCAGTGGGTCAGGCTCTGCTACTGGGTCAAGGTCTGGCTCAAGAACTGGATCCAGGTCAGGCTCCAGAAGAGGCAGCTTTGATGCCACTGGATCAAGTTTCACAACCACCTTCTCCTCCACCTCCTACAGTTCACCAAGCTATGGCCGCCGATACTGAGGATTTATGAAATGACCTTCCAATCAAAAGATGACACTATAAAACCATTGTTCTCACCAGATGCCTAATTCTTAGTGGAATAAAGACTAACTTTATTCTGCTCTGCATGTGGTTGTTACAGGACTTTTAATATTTAATTTTATACAAGTTGGATCGTTTTGTTATGTATATTTCCCATTTACTTTGTTTATGCTATTTTATCAGACCTTCTGATTACTATGCTGTAATCAGATAGCATATATTAGAGCTGTTTTATTATTTCAAATATCTACAAATGTACTAGAAATATTTTTTTCAATTAAAAATGTTATTATCATAAGGATTTACTGATTCACAAACAGGAATTTATTACCTTTATCACTTAAAATGTTGACCATGACCATTAGACTGCTTATTAAGAGAACCAAATATGTGTATATTTCTGAAATATAAAAGCCACTTTGCAGAGCAGAATAAGGAGTCTCCTGAAGATAAATAACACAAAGTCTTTGCTTAAAGAATCGTTTTCTCCTGGGCTACACTGCCACAATAAATCTGCCAAAACCTGGACACATTTCCTAAATGTCCGTCATGACACTATGGAGTTAGCAACATGCTACATTTCTAAATTACCCACCGACAGGAAGCTTCCACAAACATAAGGAATATGCAATTGAATATGACCATTACTACCATCTGGACTTTACCCACCCAACCTCAAGACCACCTAAGTCCCTGCTGTTGCAGACACTTAACAAGGTAGACTTTGTTTGATGACCAATTACATTTGATAAAATGTCCAACTCTCGTATGCTTGTTTCCTTTAGTGTCTATGTAAACCTAACAATCTCTTTCTCAACAGGTTTTTTCTGATATGTCTTCAGAGTTCATCTCTACTCAGATGTCTTCCAGAGACCCACTGCATTCATTTGGACTGTGACCCTGACTCTAATGATTTTATGCAAGAGTACACAAATGTACTTTCTCAAATAATGTTTCTTCTGATTGTTTTTAATGGACTACTTTGAGACCTGCATCTAATCTTAAACTCACTTAAAAAGGCCTAAACCATGCTTTGTAAGTGCCTGCAGAATACTGTGTATCACTTTATGGGGATGTTCACTGTAAACTCACCCATGACTGAAAAAGCAATGCTATCCTTCCTGGTGTGATTGTTGTGTTATCAGGTAAATCTTTAAAAATAATAACCCTTAACTTCAATGTGTAGTTACACAGGGCTATGAATGTTTAATATCCCCCAGGCAATGTATGTACTGTATAATGATAATCATCTAAAAAAATATATTGCTGTAAGCCATTAAATTACCTTTTTTTTTTTTTTTAGAAGAGATCTTTAAGCTTTGCCACCAGATCCAGTATTTGTACTTTTACTCCCCCCTTTGTTTTGGTTTTAATTCTCCTTTGTAAAGCAACACATTTTATCTATAGCATTTTATTTTCATACTAAATATTTTTTGCTTTGCATGATTTACTGACATTTGAAAAAGGTGCAAAGAGACAACCATTAAAGCATTTGTCTTATGTTTTTAAAAGAGGTTTGAAGGATTTTAATGAGGGTTATCAGGCCTTGTTTAAAGTTGTGTATTTATATTAAAATGGTGACAAGGACTTTAAGTGTAACAACCTACACTATGTAAATAAACAAGGAAACATATTTTGTCTGCTGTTTTGACTCATGTTGGCAGTAAACCAAATGAACGTTATCACTGATAGACTTTGGGTGCTATTGTGTTTGAGTTGTATATTAATTATAGAAATAAATACAACTTTTATTATGCAGTTAGTTAGATATGGCCAACATCAACACTTGTGAAAGTTAATATCATGGTATGTAAATAACTGAATCTGCCATAGTTACATGGTCAGCAGGTGTCAAAAGATGTCTGAGGCCGAATGGTATTGAATGGCAGAAGACTGACATCTAGAGGCTGCATAGTTAAACTTTAATAAGAAGATGATGAACAGTGGTTGAAGCAATAGAGTGATTAATCAGCAACACTGCAGTGTTAAAATAGTAACAAAAAGTGCTCAGCTGTCATCTGTTTGACTTGACATTAAATTATATTACTGATTATAGCGGATTCATTATAACATGGTCATAATGGAGTTTTTAATGAATAGGCCACTATGAATCATTAGCGTTGTGTATAACTTTTTGGGTTTTTATACTGGTCACTGGTTTTTATAAAATATGAAATGCATAGGATTTCTTATTAAATGTAGAGAAGAAGGTAATGGCACCAAATGGATATGGGGACAAATGCCAATGTGGCTGTTCTCTCACACATACACCTTAACTTAGTCTTTATTCTGGCAGGTGTCCACTGTGTTTTACAGTTTTTATCATTTATCCGATAACCAGAGTCATAAGGAAGTTTACAGACAAGAACAACAAAGCCTGCAACTGATGGTTAGGTACCCACAGAACCCAGACCCATTATGCAGTCAGTCTAGGATTAAATACAGAAGCAGAGAACGCTGAGACAGCCTCCAGTAGCTAGTAGATGCTTTAAAAAAATAAATAAATAAAAAAGTAACGTGATGCTGAAGTTTGCATCTTCCACTTCAGCAAGTAATTTTACATTACAATCTTAAATCAGCAACAGTTTCACCAGTTAATCATCCACGCAATCGTTATGAAACCCTTAACCCTGACAAACAATCTAATAAAGCCTTTATTCCTGTGCGGGAGTTGTGAAACCTATGAAAACATTTTCTTTTACTGCTTTTCTCCTGCAAACAACAACAACAACAACAACACTAGTTTAAAAGTCAAACATGTGACCTTTATAGTATTTATGTTGATGTTTATCTTTGATCTAGATCTAGACTGCTGTTGTGAAAAAATGGAGGATTATCAACACGTTTTAACTTTCATAGATAATCTTAAATTCTCACAAATGTGAGTCTGGACTTGAAGCGGCAGTAAGATTATATCCAAGATCCTTTCAAAACAATAATTAAAGTCAGCTATTTTGTGTCTTATAATGGAGGACTCAACTCAAATGGTGACATCGAGACAGACTGAATACAAGTCTACTGCATCCTACACTCCTGTATTAAGGATTCCGATATTAAGCTGCAGTATTAATGTCAAAATAAACTTTGGACAGAGCCCTGCTCTATTGACAGAAGAAGCAATTTATAAACCTACAGATAAACAGTGTCGTCCATAATAAATAAAACGGGTTGCTGTTAACGGGACATTGCCTGAAACTCCCTTTACACATTGCAGTCTGGTAATCAGCACAGCAACAACGCAGCAGCCTCTGATTGGGCCTTTTTCGTCTTAATTGTCCTCACTGGCCTCTGACCAGGAGCCAATGACCTCAGCCAAATGATACATTTTATTTTTTATTTTTTTTAAAAAAGGACAGACGGCGTATGTTACTGCGTGGAGGCCTCTGCTGCAATAAACCGCAAGTTCATTGTTAAACAACTGCTTCAGCATGTCACTGTCTAAAGAACAACTAACCGATGCGGCCGCCGACGAGCGGCCCAGACAGCCGAAGTGCACCCGGTGCCGGCACCACGGGATCATCGTCCGGCAGAGGGGCCACACGAAGTGCTGCCCTTTTCTCCAGTGCGACTGCCCGAGGTGTTTTCTCATCAAGGAGCGGAGTCGGATCACGGGCCTGCAGCGAAGCCTGAAGAGAGTTCAGCATAAGCCCCAGAGCACAGACACGCAGCAAACCCGCGCCTCGCCCGCGGCTGGAGGCCCTCGTCCGTGGGCCCTATTTCAACAGTCTACAGCGGCCCCGGAGAGAGCCGCCATTAATGAAGGGAGACCCATGGACCCCAGGTGCGGGACAGACGTGGGAGGAGAGCGTGTGGCCGGTTCGGGCAACAGAGACGTGCTGCCGTTTTCTTCCAGCGCAGGTAAGACTGCACCTCACAGCACGTTGAAGAAGCAAACGCCATGATGATTAATGTTAGCTAACCGACTGGATTACAATACTCAAAGTGAAATAATGTAAAGAAAACCTGGAGGTTATTACTATTCGATATCTATGAATTGTTACGACCTTGGAACGCTCTCAAAGAACCACAACAATACGCTCAAACCAAAAATCTAACTTCAGCGACTAGAAAATGGCTGACGGACACACAAACGTGCAGATGAGACATCCACAATTTAGCTTTTTCTGTCTGATTGAGCAGATTTTTCTGCGCCTGAATTTAAACTTCACTTAGCCCCTAACTCAAGTGTTTTCATTAATCAATTAATGATAACGCGTCCGTTACAAAATAAGTTTTATAATAAAAGCAAAAACAAAACAAAACCTAAAATAACAACAACAAAAACAAAAAAACGCTGGACTGGTCTTTAACACCTGCAGATCGCTCCAACAGCGCGCGCGAGCACCCCGAGAGCATGCACGCGCGCACCGGTAGCGGAGGAGATTGGCGCGAGTAAAGATTCGACTTATTAAAATAAATGGCTACATTTTTAAGTTAAAAAAAATATTTTAAAACGATCAAATCTAACGTTAAAATTTGCTGTAGTACGTGCCGGTAAAAGTTCTTCATCGCCAATATGAAGTACTATTACTAACTAATACTCAACTAATATTAATTACTTAATTCTATACTTTTAGTCCAATGGTATAAAATAAAATCTACACAGAGAGAGAATACAGTAAGTTCAGCTTTTTAAATTTTTTAAAATAAAGATTCCCTTATTTTACTTTCATGAAATATTTACCTATTTTTCCTTATTGGGCATTGAACATTTACTTAAAACACCAAATAGGTTTGGAGGAGCAATCACCCTTTTGGAGGAACTGCCAACAACTCATACACAAAAATAACAAGTGTAATGAAATTGTGTTTTGAAATTCTTAATAACTAGGCAACATCTGTCAGATACATGTAGTAGACTAAGAAAACTTTAAAATCAAGTGTGAGGAAGCAAAAATATAGAGTAACATAAAATGAAAAAAAAAAACACTCAAGTACATCTACTCAGTTACTTTCCTCTAATGTATTAAAGAACTAGATAAAAAATACGACACTGTCTTGACCTTAAACACCGCAGTTCATTAAATGTGAGAATATCATTTTGTTGGGCAAATATGATAAACAAAATTTGGGTTTGAGACTCTAATGTTGTTAAAAATGTTGTTTTCCTTAGTATAGCATTATAACAGTGTAGAAATATTTCCGCTCAAATTTTTTACTTTAGTACAAAAGAACAGTACAGTGGCCCTGGGAGCTTACAGCACTGCAAATCGAGAACACACATGCAAATCGGACAAAAAAAGCAAATAAAAAAAAAAAAAAAAAAAAAAAACACATAAAATACATTCACGAATTTGACAATGAAGGCACAGCATTAAGATCTGTGCTGCAAAAGGCCCCAACACAATCAAATTGAAAAAAGACGCTGCAAAAGCCACAAAAAACCAAATGATGAAACCCCCTGCAAAAAGCTACAACACAACCCCGGAAACATTGCTGTGACAGTTGTCGGTTTCGGGGGACAGACATTTAGATTAGGAAATATATTTTTAGTTGCTCCTGGAGCCATTTCCATTGTGTTGTACCTTTTTGAATGCTGATTTGTCATTTGTCAAATCAGTGATTTGTCAGGTTGTGGCTTTTGAAGTGCCTTTCTCAATTCTGTAGAGTTGGGGCCTTTTGCAGCATGTTTCTTAAAGTCGTTTTTTTAATTGCTTGCGTTTTGTCCAATTTTCTCGATTTGTAGTGAGCTCTCAGGGCCACTGTAGAATAGGCATCAAAATGCATTTAAAAGTGCTACAGGTGAAGGTCTTTTCACTTTGAAGAATGAACTATTTTAGAAATATTTGTGTTATTAATGCATAAATAATTTATATAAGTATTAATAGGGTTTGTTGTGAATTGCTATTGTATAGTTGCTTTTAATATCATATGTAAACAAATACATTAATACAGTAAAACTAAATTCATTAGTAATGAAAACTCTATATTTATTCCTTTGTTATTTTGGGTTGGAGTTTAACATTAAGGTAAATGAATGGGTGGAATCTTTATGAAGATGTTCAAATGTAGCTAATGTCTCCATTTTCTTTTCAGAGGCCCCTTCATCCTGTGAATTTGGGCCTTTAGCAACTCTGCCTTTTATTCGCTTCCCATTTGGGATGGGAGGTCATGACCCGAGGAGCTATGTTCCATATCCAAGCCTCACGCTCAACATGCCGTGGTGGCCACCAGTACCTGCTGGGTTGTACAACCAAGGTCTTTGTAGACCCTTAATGTTGCCCTACATCCAGCAGGAAGCACTGAAATACCCACCTCCACTAGAGCCTAGACCCCCTGCTGTAAGTTGCTTTTATTCCTTTTCTACAATATACTTCAGACCAGCTGTATTAACAACCACCTGCTTTCTGTGGCTTTTGTCATGTAATAAGTACTTGTCTCTCGGTTTAATGTGTCAGGATTGCGGAGAGGTCTTCTTCACCCTCCAACCACCCCCACTTCCAGAGGCCTTCCAGCAGAAGCAACTCATGGAGCCTCCTGTGGCCAAACACGCTGAGGCTGACATAGTGGAGCTGGATTAAAGCACTAAATTATAAAGGGAATTGATTGTTTTCTTGTTTCATTGCATCACATTGATAGAAGAAGGTTCCATTTTGTTAACGAACCAAACTGTTTTGCTGATTTTTGTCATGAATGTTTCTGCACACCATTCTTTAATGTGCTGATAAGGCTGCCGCTGTTCTCAGATGTTAAGTTATTTTCCAATTTCTATTTTCAGAATTTGTAATAAACGTGACTGATATTCTTCATTTGCACGTATACGAGGTTTTTTTGAATGTGATTTGAGAGGTGAAACACTACATCAGTTATAAATCAGAACTGCGCCATTTTGTTCAATACACACACATGTACTTTGCATAAGACATAATATGCAGGGTTTTTTTAAGTTATTCTTCAATTGGCAATTCTTATGTAAACAAGAATACACACCACCCTGATTCTTCAACATACTAACAGTCTATTTAGTGTATGTTTAATCAATGTTTCAGAAAAAGAATCTATAAGCTTACAAATAACATAGCTTTACTGTAACTACAAGCTTCGTAATATCGTATTACCTATGAATTTTATATCATTTTTAAAAAAACGATAATATTTTTTCAAACACTGGAAAAATTACTGTTGAAGCTGCTCAGCTACTGTGGGCTACAGACAGGTGTGATCAGCAAGTTTTGTCAATAACTAAACCTTTTTACATCAACGGACTGCTAACAGCAGAAGTAGCAGTGGAAAATATTGCACGAGTAGAAGCACTAATTCAAATTACTAAGCAGTATTAAGGAAAACTATATACGCTAAAATACTTGTACAAAAGACAGTTAGTCTAATCCGTATTTGTTTCACATATGCACAAACACACTTGTACACAAATATTTCAGAAAAAATATAAAATGTTCAGGCCTTTCACTTAAAATGTCATTTCTGACCATTTAATCTAAAGTATTATCCAACAATAATTTCTTGTATTCAAAAATTAACCCTTTAGTTTGTTGCATAAAGACAACAATATTCAGGGCTACACACCAGTAAAAAATATTTATTGTCATCTCATTACACATCGTTCTAGTAATTAATAATAAATAAATACAACATTCAGTGTTGTATTTTATCTGCCATTCTTTTGACTTTGTCCTAAAATTCCACCCAAGTAAAAGCATCATAATATACTGCAAGTACCCAATATAAAAGTATTCAACAATAGCACACATTACATAATACACAATACATTTGTGTTCACTAATCATTTACATCACTAATGCTGTGGAGCTAGTTCTAACCACTGTGTAAATCAATAATAATACACCATCACTTATTAGCTAACAATATTAGGTATTAAGAATCTGCATCTGTAAAGTTGTCAGTAAAACATAGTAAAATAAAAAGTCCAATATTTCCCTCTGAGAAAAAAGTAACAAAATTATACTCAAGTTCAGTATTTGACTAAATATAGTTGAACAGCAACTGTACAGGTTTATTATTAACCTTTATTGTCACACCATTCTTTGCCTTTTCACTTTTCTTCTAATTGTTTTATCAGATCTTTTCATTCTAAATTTCCCACTCAACAGGTTGTGACAGCTTACATACACACTTTTTTTTTTAATTTACAGAATCCAAACTTCATCTGAAAATCTCAGTTTCTGAGGCTGATATACATTATGTAATATTTGCCCACAAGGGGGCACAGAAACACTTTTGTATCTAACCACCAGTCAGCTTTGTAGAAACTCACCAGCACTTAGGGCCGATCTGCATATGCAGCAATAAAATAAACTTATACCAAATCTATATTTTTAGTCTTCACACATTCATAGCCATTATTTTTGCAGCTTTAAAGATGCAACAAATTACAACATGGTGGAGGATAACTGCACCTCAGGTCAACAGGTTGCATAATTCTCTCGATGAATCACTGCTCTGTTTATTTAGCTGGTTCAACACCTATTAAAAATGAATGACATGACCAAAACTTTAGAACCACCTCGTCTTATAATTCAGTCCAGTACGACTCCACTAGCCACTATGACCTAAATAATAAACAGAGTAGAATTATCACCTGCTGTATTTGATTGCACTAAATTGCAAAGGTGTACCTAATAAAGTGGCCAGTGAATGTTTGTATCTCACAGTGATTCTGCTTTGGTTGCTGATATTTGTCACTTAAGTGTTGGAAGTTTCATGAGGAATTTCAGGGGAGGCACACACTGTGACACCATGCCTCCCCCCCATTCACCACTCTGGTGGGATTTTCATCAGGCTGATTACAGTCTGCATCAGCAACTTCAACAGGTTCAATAACTGAAGCTGCACATCGTTCTACCTGCGTGTGCACGTAAGTGTGTCTGTGCGCTGCCAGATGCTGTGGATTTATAAATTCCTGAGAATACTTCAACCGTGCTAGTGACTTTAGATCTCGCCTTTCCCATCACATTCTCTACAACTTTTAATCATTGTGGGGGACAGGTTTGCTGGTTTTGGTAGCAACTGAACTGTTTGCTGCCATTTGGCCGACTGCCAACCCACCAACTACAGTATCTGTTAACAAAAGTAGGCATCTACAGCCAGTCCCTGCAAGACCAGACTTACAGTGTAGACACGGTGCTTTGATCCAAATGCTCGGCATGCCAGCATACTGATGTAAGTTACACACCCCTGTGTCTTTGGTTCACAGTGTTGTCCTTTACTTTTAATTACCTTAAAAAAATAAAAGTAAAGCAGTAGAAGCTGGTGAGTAGTTTAGGTTTATGACCAAATATGGACAAGGTGCTGGATAATTCAAGTAAAATCAAATGCAAAAGCTGTCCTTCTCTGTCTTACACATACTCATATTTTATCCCGTGTATCAATAATGCCATGGCCAATGTCAAGTCTTTGCGTGCTCACCTCCATTTCTGTGCTGCACACATCTGGGATCTACTCTTAACTCTTAAATTAAGACACATCTGGAGCACTGAACATTTTAAGATTATCTTTAGGACATAAGGAGTTTATGTTGAGTTATAATTTAAATGTGAAGGTGGAGGATTTTACCTTTTGTACTTCAGTCCACGCAGTGACTTTCAGCAACTGGAAAATACAGGCCCATCTGATCTTCACCCTAAGAAAATAAAAAGTCAGAGTCTGCACAACAGGTACAGTATCAGAGTATCAGTATTTGAGGCATGTTTATGCCTGCAAGAGCAATATTAGACATCAAACTGTTCACATGTGAGTGACAGGCTCCATCACAGTTTCTCATAAAGTTCAGGTGTTTCATTCAATATAAAAAGCAGACAGGACAGAACGCAGAACGTATGTTAACACTAGTGTTTTTAAGAAGGTACAGAATGTGCGACATCCAAGCTCAACATTGCTTGAAACACTGACGCTTCTTTACTGAAGCAAGTGATGATCGACTTAAAACCACACAGATGAGCAAAACACCGCCTCTTTTAATTCTGTTTTTTGTGTAAAAACAATTGTACGCAATCACCTGATCATAGTGGATCTTAGTAGATAAACAACAACATCATAACAGTTTTCTCCAGTGGCATTACTTAACAAAAATGAAGCCAAACAGAAAATAAACATCTAGGTAATACCAACTTCCCCCCATATTCCAATAGCTCGTAGATCTGCTTTTAGCAGCACTTATTTAAAGTGATCATTTCCCGTATGATTTTATCAGTCTTCCACATCCCTGTACAGGAATGCTGGCCCATTCTTCTTAACAACATTGTCATTGGGTATTGCTTATGCATAGCTCTCTTAAAGGTCCTGGCTTTGAACTGTTCTAACAATTGGGGTTAGAAAACGGTTCAGGGTCGTCTCAATGACTGCAAGGTGCCCACGTCCTGTGGCTGCAAAACAAGCCCAAAGCATCAGCCCTCCACCACGGTTACTGACAGTGGGTATGAGGAGTTTCTGCTGAAATGATGTGTTTCGTTTTCAACAAACATGGCATTGGGCATCAAGGCCAAATTAATCCACTTTGGTCTCATCTGTCCATAGGACATTGTTACAAAAGTCTTGTGGTTTGTTCAAATTCCATTTTGCCAGCCTCAGTAATGCTTTCATGTTCTTTTTAGACAGAAGAGGCTTTCTCCTCGCAAACCTTCCAAACAAGTGGTAGTTGTTCAGTCTACCAACTCTGCAGACACGTTCACTGAGTAGGCGCTTTCTGTTTCTTGTTTTTCTTCATCAGAGCATTGCACAGCACAGAACGGCCTTTGGGTGAATGTGCTGGGACTTTCGCTCCTGGGATGATTGGCAACTGTCTTGAATGCACCACTTGTAAAACCATCTCTCACTTTAGTAAGTTTGTTGTATGGAAATGGTTTTATATAATGGCACCGTGAAAAAGATTCATCTGAGGTAGTATTTTTCAATAAAAGTAATGAGACTTAAAACCACACATCTTACATCTGTCAAACCTGGACTTACAGGTTACATTTCTCCATATAATTAACCATCAGTCAGTCAATCGATCTGTCGTTTTCGAACACTTTCTGTTGTTCTCAGGACACGACAATCCCCAAAGAGTCATAAAACCATCTGGATAAAATATTTATAAAAGTCTGGATTAAAAAAATAAAATTAAATTAAACTCGTTTTTCCAAGATGCGAGTCGTGCATGTAGCCGACGACGGGGCGCCATCTTTATTTTGATGCCGGAAAACACAACTTGAGAAAGTAGTTAAAACCTTATTTACACGTTTGAGTGGAGCGAAAATCTTATCACGCTGATGGATAGAAGAGTCTTTGGGGCTTCCAACGAAACACCGACAACAACGAAAGATCTTTTTAAACGACCTGCGGGGTTTCTCAAAAACACTGGCTTAATTAACTTGTACAGAAACAAGTTGTTAAGTATCTGTGTATGCTAACACAGGATGAACACGGACTGACACGCTCAGCAAATACAAGCTAATGCTAGCAAACATTGGCGTTAGCTGTGACCTGTGAATACTGCCGCTGGTGAAAGCAGTGTTAATAAGTTTGTAAAAACAAAGCTTGTCACCTGTCAGAAGTTTTGACTGAATCTGAAGGACGAGCCAATCTTCTTTGCCTCGGGCTAAATGTCAACAGTGACATTGATCTGACTAATTAGCTTTAGCAGCGCTTTGCCCTCATTAACCTCAGGTGCATTCACAAACCCATCGGTTTGTGGGACATTTCAGCTTTCTTATTCTTACAGCACTGGTAATACCCCAGGACAAAATCTCATAGTGTCAAATGTAAAAAAAATCAGACAGATCTTAAACCCTGGAGTTTTACTTTGGTCTGATATAATTCATTTTCTTTTTAAGAAACAGTACAGACTCCACACAGCACAGGCATTACACACTGCAACGGCAGGGACTTGAACGACTGACCCTGTGGTCCATGCCTCACCAATGGAGCTACAAACTAAGCAACAGACACCTTATAAATATATAAATATATATAAAAAATAATCTTTATTTTGGGGGCAGCTGTAGCTCAGCTGGTAAGGCAGTCGTCCATGGGCCACAGGGTCACTGGTTTAACCCCTGGCTAAATGTCAGTGTCCTTGGGCAAGACACTGAACCCCAAGTTGCTCCCGGTGGGTCAGGTGAGCACCTTGCATGGCAGCCACTGCCATCGGTTTTTAGTGTTTGTGTGTGTGTGTGAATGGGAATCAACACTGTAAAGCACTTTGGATAAAAGCGCTATATAAGACACTATTTACCAAATATAAATTGGCTATAGGGCTGTATAAACATAAAGAAGAATAAAAAGGTGCAAAAAGTCAAGTAATAACTATAAACAACAAAATGCTTGCTTTTAATCAAACAATACATGTAAATGAACGACAACTGAACGTGAAGTACTTTGAAAGCTTCCTGAACTGTGTGTGGACAGGCTTTACATGTAAGTCATTATTTGTGTGTGTCTGTGTGTGATGTAGCTTATGTGTGTGTCAGAGACAGGATCACGGAGGAAATGGCTCCTCCATCAGTCCAGGGCAGATTAGCCCATGCCATGCACCGCCTGATTTTAAAAAGTCTAAAATACTAAAATACAAAAGGTTAAATATCTTGCTATTGTAAGTAGTTCTTCAATAATCCATAAAACATACATTTTGTTATGTCATGACAAGCCTTTTAATGATGTTGTGACAACACTGACAGCCATTATAAAACTTGCTACACTAGCATTGACACATGCATTTCCTGTTAGAAGTTAATAAATGGCTAAAATAGTATGACATTACATTGCTTCGTGCAGTATGACAACAAATCTTTATCTTGAAATATGCTTTTTGATGAAAGTTAGGTCACACACGGCTGTTTTCTCTGTGGAAGGAGGAGGAGCTAACTGAGCATTTGCAGCATGAAGGTCATGACTGGATCTCATTCCTGACTGGAGTAATAGCCTATGTTTCAACTGCCTGATGTTGCAACTGTCCCCAGTTTCCCCTGATATTGAAACTTCATTACACTATTAAAACTGTACAGAGATCAAATATGAAGAAGCTAGTGTTTTGTTGTCTCTGCTCATTTATTCAGTGCGTGAAATGCTTTCTCCTGTCCACCCAGCACTGTTTGTGATGACGGGGGCAGGAGCGGGTCACAGCTGACACTGGTTGAGAGGCCAGGTACACCCTGGACAGATGGCCAGTCTCAAGCAGGGCCCACATGCAGAGACAGACAACCATTCACACTCACATGGGCAAATTAAGAGTCTCCAATACACCTAGCTGTACGTTTTGCACTGTGGGAGGAAAGCTGGAGGAATCTAGAGGAAAGGCAGGCAGGCACAGGGAGTGCATGCAAACTCTAGACAAAAGGAGCTGCAGTTGGCTGCAGCTCCTTAAGTTGCAGCCAACTACGACTGTGTTTCCACAGGAATAAATGAACAAAGTACAAAAGACATACCTCCTTTTACCGAAGTGCTGCGAATACTTCCTGTGGCGCTTTTAACTGTGTATGACCCTAAACATGTGCAAACTAACCCCCCCAGCAGTTCCCTAACACAACATGCTTTTTCCGACTAATGTTTTTTACCCATCTTCCCTCAGGGGCACCAGCAAGATGGATTTCGAAATTATTGATTGCAGCTCAATGCTCATTCCACCGAAACAAATCACTTTTGACATGTGTATTTAAGCAGTTAGAAAACACCCAAATGTCAGGTTAGCCAACCATGAGTACTTATCACTATGGATACATGTGAAAAGAAACGATGGGTGGGTCTGAGACAACACAAGATGATAACACCTGTCCCATGTGGTGGTGGAATGGAGAACACACCACATTGTTTGAGGACACACCACCCACATTAAAGTGCTGAGTGAGCTACTCAGTTACTACAGTCAGTGGTGAATTAATGATCATGTCCAGTAAATCATACAGTAACATTTAACTGTATATGTGATTCTATCAGTGCAGCCGACGGACAGAGGCCACTGATTATTTTGAGGCTGGTTTCACTTCAATGTGCATGTGTGTTGCAATCATTCTGAGAATTAGATTCCTTTTTTGATGTTGCAGAGTCACATTTTTTTGTGCAGCCAGATCTCATGGGCTGGCTCCCGTGTCTTTAAGGAGTGGACCTCAGATAAAGAATTGGGATTAAAGTGAGTATGATTTGGATTTGGAGTATGCACATGAACGGTGGAGAATTTTGTAGAGAGAATAGGTTGTCAGAGTCTTTATAATTAGATGCTTCAGGTGCCTCTAAAGTAAAGTGGACACATACTGTATTAATGAGGTAGTGAGGGGTGAGCTGGGTGTGGCGTTGACAGGAACAGACAATGGAGACACTATTAAAATAAATTCCTGCATTGGTTTCAGGATACGACGGGAAAATCCAATATCCTGAAGGAGCCTCAACAATGTGGAGAGCTAATGAAAAAAAAACACATTTGCTCATGAGTAGGTTATTATCCACAGACAAGTTTTCTGTAAAGACAAAGGAAAAGCGTACGTTTTAAAAAGCTCACCATACTGTGGTTTATGTTGCAATAGAGGATTTTTGTTCCTGTAACAGTTCCACAGTGCCAGTGAGAGCTTTGGTCCCTTTGGACTAATGAATGAACTTATTACTGCTGGTGGAAAGTTCATTGCATATGACACAAATCAGGCTGGAAATACCCCCCCCCCCCCCCCCGCCCCCTTTAGTTGGTGTCTCGACTCAGTTTAGAGCAGCTTTTAATTTCAGACAAGTACTTGGATCAGTTTCAGAGCATGGACAGAGGCATCTGACGCCAAAATGCTTCTGTGTTCTTCTAATCAACACATTAATACACTTCTCATGTTTCTCACACTGCGTATTAGTTGTTTTCTACCTTAACAGTGGATCAAATTACACAACAATAAAATGTGACATTGTTTTGAAGTGATGAACTCGGACCTAATCACGACTTTCCCTCTCTTACTGCGTGTCATTTTCTTTTTAGTTTAACAGTCAGCATAATCTATTCTTGTTTCCTCAAACTCACATAACCCAGATTGCAGACAAAGATAGTGATTAGATAAGTGAAGGCGTAGCAGACAATAAACTACATGCTTTTCCGAGGTGGGGACCAAGCTCCAGTTTTTCCCGTTTCCTCCCAAGTCCAAAGACATGCACGTTAATATAGGTTAATTGGTGACTCTAAATTGTCTGCTTATGTCTCTATGTGTTGTCAATAAGTGGTTAAAGACAAGAGATGGATGTTTAAAAGAGTCGTTAAAGATTCTGAAAATGCCCTCAGAGCCGCTTTAAGTGTGAAAGTGCAAATGAGCTTTCGGTTTTGAAAATCCTCCTGTTGTTTTTTCAGAAAATTAAGTTTAGGCGTGTGCCGTTAAAGTAAAAGGTGACACAGTGATCTCATTTTTCATGTGAAACCAATAACCTGTCCAAACACGTGTCTTACACTTCTCTAGAAGCAGTAAAAATAAAGCTGAAAGACTTTTGCAAACAAATGCTTCATTGGAAAGGCCTCATTGTAACAGTAGATTCTGGATTGATGGTGTAATATAAAACATACAGAGACATGATTATTTTGACAAAGCTTTTGTGGCTCAGCACCTATTGTGCTCAGCAAAATATTAATATTTTTGTACGTGCAATTACTGAAAAATGGTACAGTTTGTGTGAATGAGAGTTGTGTGGTTAGTGTTTGCTTTATCCACATGTGATGAGCTGCATTATTATACAGTATATTATTCAGTGTGATTAAGAGCTAAACTGTTTGGAAAAGAAATCAAAAGTATCTTGGGTGGTTTTCCTCCGGACACTGCTGTTTCCTCCCGCAGTCCAAAGACATGCATGTGAGATTAATGGGTGAATGTTGGCTGTCTGCTTATGTCTCTGTGTGTTGGTCCTAAGATGGACTGGAGACCTGTCCAGTGTGTACCCCGCCTCTCACCCCGTGACAGCTGGGATACGTTAAACCCCCCCCTCCCCCCCATTCTGAACAGAATAAGTGGTTAAAGACAATAGATGGATGTTTAAAAGAGTCCTTAAAGATTCTGAAAATGCCCTTGAAAATCATCCGGTTTTTATTTTCCAGAAAATTAACTTTAGCTCCGTGACCTTAAAGTAAAAGACTACACAGTCTTTTAGAAAAATCACATTTTTCATGGGAACCAAATCTATTAAAAAACCTGTCCAAACATGTGTCTTGCACTTCAGTGGAAGCATTAATGATACGAGTAAACATAAAAGTGTCTGTGAATTCCTCCCACACTCCAAACACATGCATGGTAGGTTAACTGGGGACTAAATGTAACTGTAAATGTGAATCGTTGTCTGTCTGTGTGTGTCTCTCAAAAAATGGGTTTAAAATCCTACTGAATGACGGAAAAGGGACATTCATGGCAGTAGAGGCTTCTATTGACTGAGAGCCAGAGGCAAAAACGATAAAAGTCACCTTATAGCAGCAGAGAACAACGATGCATGATCATTTCACAGGCCAGATTATTTTATTGTGTTTTCTCTAGTGTGAAGCTCCTTTGAGGGCAGTTTATAGCGTTTGTGAAGGCACTTTAGCAGTATTTGCTTTTCCTTGAGGCGCAGTGTGGACGGTCGCTCCAATGTCTAAAATTCATGGTGTTAATCTCCGTTTATGTTATTTTTGTCTCAGACATCCCATTCCTCGTATGTACACGCATTCAAGTCAGCAATGTAAGCATACGTCTCTTCTCTACTTTCAGTAAGTCATACTGTTTTCACCAACCACACATGTAGCATCACTTGATCATTACACTGGTGCATGTTTCCTATCAGCATTTGGCAAATCAGATAAAGGTTAGATGACAGCGAAACTAGCTGCATTCACTTTTGGTCTTCAAAAGATATTTTAATTTATTTCCCCCAAAGCAAACAACCAAAATGTAAGAGTGGGTCGGGTCATGCAAGTTCCTAAGAACTTGTCGATCTGGCTCCAGGTGTGTTTTTACATGCAATATAAACTTTTCCTTTTGATTTTTACAAATCCTCCTTTCTTCAGACTTGTGTCACCACACCCAGCTTTAGCACCATGTGTTTCATAATGGTGAAACAGAAATGTCAGAAGGTTACACGCAATAGAGGGTTATGTCATCAACCCATCATCTCCCTCAGGGAGTCAACTAATCATTCCACACTTGATTGGCATATGTCAGCTTGTTCTCAGGCATCTACAGGTTAGGATAATTACCTGTTGCTGGTTTTGATGTAAGTGTTAGTTACATGAAGGTCAAACTGTCAACTAATTCTGGTAATTGTGTTTTTTAACCTTTCTGAATTTACATACTATTATAGATAATGTTTAAGATAACGTCCCAAATTCGATCTACCTTTTAAACAGCAAACTTTATTTTATTTGGTAGAAACTCAGTCAGGACTTGAATAGCAGCCTGATTGTTACTGTATCAGGCAAAGTGTTAATCTTAAAAACAATTCATCCAAAACACTTAATCCATGTAGAAAATCAGATTTTGTTTTTAACAGACTGAAGCACAGGGACATGTTCTCACACTTGATTGAGTGACATTACAATTAATTCCATTCAGCATATGTTGTGGCTGTCACCTGGGCAGCTTTTTCCACCTTCACATGTTAACAGTATAATAATAATGTGATTAATGTCTTTGCACGTAGCTTATGCAACTTATAACAGATGTTCTTCCTACGCGTTGTTCGTTTTGTGACGCATTTGATTCTTTTATTTGCAATATGTTAGGTGCAGAGCTCCTCCTCTCCTTTCCAGTCTCTGCTATCCCACGTTGAAAACCTGCCAAACCTGAGGGCTGCTCCTACATAAAAACAAAGGTCTCTATAACCACAGGTTATCGGGCTCGGCTTGTCACAACCTGGCTAGATATTGATGATAAGCATGTGCTTTCTAATGTCTATAGAGGAATGTTTACTGTGAAAAGGAGAAATCAAAGAAACACAGGGTTTAAAAGCCCTGATATTGAAGACTTCATTGTTCCTCCATACTGTAAATAATTGCCTTTACACATATTTTTTCAGGTAGTAAGCTTCCTCAACTTTAGTACAGTAACAAAGAGCAATTCTGCCTGCTGGTATTGTTCAAAAGTACAATGGATTTGCTCTGAGGAAGTCTGCAGGAATTCCTGGCATCCTGTTCGGAGGGCAAAGAGATCTCAGGCCGTTATTCCATCACCATCTAATGAGAGGAGGCTGTTCCTCAGGAGGGGAGGGACTTAACAGACGGACCTCGTCAATCTTTGACCAGTGAGCAGGAGGACTAGCTCTGAGATGCTGGGAGTACTTCAAAATCCCAATATCTCCCTTACCAACTGAGTGTGACTGCTAACCAGTGCAGACTTGGATCCTTGTTTTTTCTGGAAACGTCAGGTAAGAGCATTTTTTTTTTTTTTTAAGAACAGTGTATTATAAATGTATTATTGTCATTTTGCTTGTATTGTACTTGTACTAAAAACATTAACCAGCCCTCTTGAAAATGGCTTAAGCTTTCATTTAATCCAAAGTGAAGAATATATAAACTGAAGCTTACTTTCTTTTGAGTGACACAACTTGGGTAAACAAAGTCTTCCTGAAAACAAAAGTGAAAAAATAACTGTGTGTATGCTCCACTGTCAGCCTTGTTAAAATGACATTTTACTCTAAGTGAGCCCATGTGTCACATTTAATTCTTTGGACGAGTCTGAACAATGCTTCTCTCGGAGCTGTTGACGCGCAGAAAGAGAATGTTTCACTGTTTAAGCTGTAAAAACTATTATGCAACTCATTCCCCCACTCATTCCTTTTTTTTTTTTTTTTGGATGACCTGGTGTCAAGAATGCTCCACAATAATGACTGTAGTGTCATATATAAGCGTTTGCATGTAACACAAAGGTGAGAGAAAGCAGGTAATTTGCAGTGTGATTAATTCACAGCTTTGTTTCCCCTGCAGCCACAGGTAGCAGGTGTTACCTATGAATTACTTTTGTCATTTGGAGAGATTGGTTGCTAAGTGTAATATACAAAATTATAACTTACGTAGACCCCTGTAAATAGTCAGTAGTCAATAGTAAGTCAATCAGTTTTACTTTCTAATGAGCTCAACTGATGAATCCATCTAAAATACTATTAAGTATAAAATAATTATATGTGTATCATTAAGTATCTGGTCAAAGTTAAAGGTGACTTGAGTGCAGTGTTGAAAGCTGAGTGAATTATTTAATTCAAAACAAAACTTTTGGGGTCTGACAAACTCTGAGGTCACTTTTCATTGTTTTCTGATGTTTTATAAGCAAAATTATTAATCAAAAACATAAATGGATGAATTGTCGGTCCACGTTATTCCAAAGATCATCAATAATCACTGCACCTATTGTAGACATACTGTATATGATGCCTATACTGTTCATATTGTCTAATTGTTCAGTTAATTATATGTTCCAACATATTTATTGGTGGTTTTGTACTGGATCATATTATTGGGAGAGGTGTTTCTAATGTTGTACCTCCTCCTTCTGGTACAGTTGTGTGCAGTAGTTTGGGCGTCCTTACAATGAAATGACCTATAAGGGGATGCAAATTACAAATACAAGTACAAATGTGCTTTAGTCATCCAAAGTAACAAAAATGGTCAAAATATTTATTAAAACGCTTGCATCCAAATTGGTAAATGAATTAGAAAAGCAATTTTATTTGTTTTCTGCTGAATCAACATCTGCACTAATGTGAAAGTATGAGTTAAATAATACATTGATGATAAAAAGTCTTCAAGTTGTGTTGAACTGCAAGCGTCCCTAAGAGCAACAACTCTTATCAGAAGCGTGTTTTATTACAGTATCAAACATGGGAGGAAGTGAATTTGCCTATCAGCCTGTGAACTGTTAAAAAGCGAAGCTGCAGCCTTGTTAACTCATTGCCTTTGCCGCACGATAAGAAAATTCACATGGTGCCATAAATACTGTATCAAGTGAAAGCTCAGCATCTTTAAAAAGCATTCAAACATTTACAGAGTGGGTGGGTGACAAACGCGTTCAGCAAAGAGATTCTGCAGGTGCGCAGGCCCTGTACAAACAGCTTTACTTACAACAGACGCTTGTGTTACTTGGCGTGTTGCTTTACACATTATCAACACTTCAGCAGAGCGGCCTAACAGGTGTTAGACTACAGGACTGCAAGTGGACACACCTTTAGTCCACTAACATACAAGTGTTTTCCACTGAATGCAGCAGATTTATTTAAGAAGACTTGAACAACTTTTCTAAAGCAAGTGTGGAACTAATGTGCACATTAGAGCCTTGTCTATGATCCCCGATTAGCATCTCAGCTCAGTAATAGGACGGCGAGCAAGTTGGGGAACTGCCCTTCAACACCTTTTTTTGTCCGGAGCAATTAATTGGGGCGAGGGAGCAGTAGTTCCAAAAATACCGTGTTCTGTAAGGAGGCAGTCTTGTCACCTTTTACTGAAAATAGCACTTTTATGTCCATACAGGTCAAACGGGGAGATCATGTAAATCTGGGAGGGGGAGGGGGGGGGGGAGTATTGAATGGGAGCTGGGGTTGTTCTACTTCTTGGTTTAACGTTACATCTTCCTCTGCTCATCTGCGTTTTGGCGCACGTCCACCCAACGACGCAACGTGCATCCAAAGCGTATTAATACGTGAGCGAGCATAAACATTACGTCAGAGTTTATTTGGACGCATCAGCGCCAGCTTCCCCTCACGATGTTGTCAAGTCTGCCGGTTCCCGTGTCGAGTCGTCGCTGATCGCCGCTGTTTCCGGATGAAATGTCAAACGCCAGGTCAGATCAGCGTCGCTAACTAACGCGAAAATGAAAGTGAAACGCGCTGATGTGTTGATGGAGAAAAGCATCGATTTGAAGCTCAACTCAACTGGTTCTGTGCTTATTAAGTCAATATTAGCTTTTCTAAGCAGGCAAATCATTTGAATAACAACTTTTCTTAACTTTGTCCGAAGCTTTCCTGATGTCTGGCAAAATTTCTAAGGGCTGGATGCCATTGCCTTTTTTTTTTCTTTTTTGGTAAGAAAATTGTCTCCCTCCAGTTTGCACCAATGGACGGTATATAGGAAGTGATCAAACATGAATTCAGGCTCGCCACATCTCGTTTTCAGCATTTAAAAGTTAGATTTCGATTAAAGTTCACAGTTTAGCTATTTAGTGCATTAACTGCTGAGGAAGTGAGTCATTGCAGCACGATGCAAAAAAAGGTGTCACTGTATGTTGTCACTTTTCAGTCTGAGAAACCCTTTGTAGGTTTTAAATCACACACCTGCTAAATAAATTATAACATTTTTTGTTGTTGTCCTTTTATAGCTTTGAGTTTGGTTCATAAATGTCACTGGAGCACTGCAACACTTTGGGATATTAACTAGAAATGTGCTCCAATAATAATTGTGAAGTGCAAAGGATTAAGAGCAGCTTAGCGTTTGTGTTTAAAGTATTTCCATGTCTCTTGTTATCTCTCAACACAGAGCATCTGGCTGATCCAGTTTTGCAGCAGTATCTGGTCATGCCCAAGCCAAAGCATGATGCTTGTGCAACATTTCGATTTCCTAACACACATTTTTTTCAAAGGGGACATGATAATATGAAGCCACACATTTAAAAAAGTATTTTCACTCACATGCCTAAATAATAAAAACTAAAAAAAAACTAAAATGAGATATAATTACAGTATTCTATTTCTATTTCTATTGATTTCACATTGCCTTTTTATGGGGACTGATTAAATCAAAACTTGCATGGATATATCAGATGCCCAAAGGGCTTTGCCAGTGGTACTAAGACATGCATACTGTACATGGGCTTCTTTAGATTTACAGAAAAAAGAAATCTGATGTCAAATTCAAGTGGAATTATTTCTTTTGTTTTGTTTGGGTTAATTTAGTCATTTCAACTAATGGCAAAAGGCATATTGTACCATATACATTACAATGTGAGTGTTGCACCTTTGTTATAATCCTGCTTTATGTGTCTTTGTTGACAACTGATCTGACATCTTGTGTGTGTGTATCAATCAAAGTTTATGGTAGAGCTTTAAAACTAGCAAATAAACTAGGTCAATACACATGTATGGTATTGTAAAATAAAGACAATGCCAAATTATATGAATGCGAGTAGGGAGGAAACTTTAGAGATTAAAGATTAAACTTTTTTTTTCTTTCCTTATCTCTACAGAGACAGAGCTTCAAAGTCCTGACAAAGCCTGGGTACATTTGGTCTTTATCTTTGACTCTGGAGTCGGCACATCTGAGGATCTGAGGCTGCTCACACACTCGGAAAAACTAAAAGGTTTGATATTTAGCTGGAAAACAGACAATGTGTAATACTTATGGTTGCTATAAAGAACAGCAACTCCTCTTTTACCTTTGTAATTTTACACAAGCACTAATTGGACTACATAAATCCAAACTTTTTAATGATACAGAATGAGTTAGTGAAATAAAAAACATTATATAGTATATAACTTCATCACTGTATTGATAATGGTCTTCACTTGTATCTCCATATGTGTAATTTTGTGGTGGACACAATATATTTAAATGTTTTTTTTTTTTACTGACAATGCTTGCAATATGAAACTAAATTCAGCAGGTGTTTCTGGTGTTACACGTGTCTTTAGGTCAAGATGGATAGTCAAGGCATGAAACAAAATGGCCACACAGAAGTCCGTGGACCTGTGGCAGGTATATTCCTGGAGAAGACTAAGGAGAAGATAACCATATATAAAGCCATGAAAAAGCGTCTGCTTAAGCCGGGAACCGCATTAGCCCTGCTTGAAGCACAAGCTGCCACAGTAGGCATTGTAGACCCATTGAACAACAGAGTGCTTCCAGTTGCAGATGCTGTAAAGGAGGGAATAGTTGGACCGGAGATGAAAGAGAAACTCTTAATAGCTGAGAAAGCCATCAGTGGCTATGTGGACACCTACACCAACCAAACAATATCTTTATTCCAAGCTATGCAAAAAGATTTAGTCCCACGAGATTATGGATTGAGGCTGCTGGAAGCACAGATAGCTACAAAAGGCCTGGTTGATCCTGTTGAGAAGACAAATATTTCATTACAATCTGCCATTCAAAAGGGCTACTACGAGAAAGGCTTGCTGAATAACGATTTGTCGGAACTCAAAGTGTTCTACAATCCAAGCTCTCAAGAAAATTTAAACTACCGAAACCTCCTAAAGAAATGCACCGTGGAGCCGGGCACAGGCTTGTTGCTCCTTCCTGTCTGCATCACCTTCAAAGGGCTGCGAAGAGGCATTTCCTCCAACGAACTCTTTGAATCAAAGATCATTGACAAGGAAACATTTGATGACCTTCAGAAAGGGAAGACCACAACACAAGATGTGATGTTGATGGAAACGGTAAAAGAATATCTGGAAGGAAAGGGCAGTATTGCAGGGATTGCGGTACTCTCAACCAATCAGAGAATGAGTGTTTACCAAGCCATGAAACACGGCATACTGATGCCTGGAACAGCACTAGTTTTACTGGAGGCCCAAGCTGCAACTGGATACATGGTTGATCCCGTGGAAAATAAAAACTTCACTGTAGATGAGGCTATCAAATACAAACTTGTTGGTCCTGAGTATCATGCAAAACTGCTTTCTGCTGAGCGAGCAGTTACTGGGTACAACGATCCCTACACAGGGGAAACTATATCTCTGTTTCAAGCACTGTCAAAAGAACTTATCGTAAAAGAACATGGGATCCGCCTACTTGAAGCCCAAATTGCTACAGGTGGAATAATAGACCCAATCAACAGTCACAGACTTCCCACAGAAGTGGCTTTCAAAAGAGGTTATTTCAATGAAGAGATGAAAGCGATACTGGAAGACGCAGGGGATGACACAAAGGGTTTTTTTGACCCAAACACAGAAGATAATCTAACCTATCTTCAGTTGATGGAAAGGTGCGTCACTGACCCTGTGACTGGACTGTGCCTCCTTCCTCTCATTGATAAATCAAAAAGTCTGAACTTCAGCTTCGTCGACTACCAAAGTAAACTGGCTTTGAAACAGGAGAAAGTCAAAGTGACATGTGGGAAGTACATGGGAATGACAGTATCTCTGTGGGAACTGTTGATGTCAGAATACTTCGATGCACAACAAAGGCAAGACCTCATTCAAAAGTATAGAGAAGGGAAGCTCACAATCAAGATGATCACCACAACAATTTTGGAAGTTATAGAGAAGTCTGTGAAAACAACTAAAGTGGTCTTTGAAGGCATCAGAGAGACGGTCACAGCCAAACAGCTTCATGAGGCAGAGATTATTAGCGAGGAGGTTCTGGAAGATCTGAATAAGGGAAAAAAGTCAGTGAAAGAAGTGATAGAAGATGAAAACGTAAATGTTTACCTAAAGGGGAAAGACAGCATTGCAGGTATACTGCTTCCTAATTCACAAATCCTGACCATCTACCAGGCCAGGCAGAAAGGTTTGCTGATGCCAGGAACCGCTTTGATTCTACTAGAAGCACAAGCAGCAACAGGGTTTATTATTGACCCTATTGGAAACAGAATGTTTTCAGTGGATGATGCTGTCAAAGCAAAGATTGTGGGGCCTGATATCTGTCAGAAACTGCGCTCAGCAGAGAAAGCAGTCACTGGATATAAAAATCCATATGATGGCAAACTAATCTCTTTGTTCCAAGCCATGCAAAAGGACCTGATACTAAAAGACCATGGAATCCGGCTCCTTGAGGCACAAATTGCCACTGGTGGAATCATTGACCCAGTGAACAGCCACCGCATTCCTGTCCATGTGGCATACAAGAGGGGGTACTTCAATGAGGAAATGAATCAGATCCTGCAGGATCCAAGTGATGACACCAAAGGATTCTTTGATCCCAACACCCTAGAGAATTTGACATATTTACAACTCATGGCCAGATGTGTGACGGATCCCAGCACAGGGATGTGCCTCTTGCCACTCAAAAGCAAAGGTCAAAAGGTCAACATAGATGATCATCTACGAGAAACGTTCAAAACAACAACAGTTACTGTTAAGTACGGCAGGTTCAAAGGCAAGCACACAACACTGTGGGATCTTATAAATTCAGAGTATCTGTCTGAGGACAAAAGACAGGAGTTTTTCAAGCTCTTCAAGTCAAGGAAAATCACAATTGAGAAACTCACTGTCACCATTTTGGAGATCATTAAGAGTAAGGAGATAAAACAGCAAGATGACCTGAATTTCCAAAGTCTCAGAGGAGAGGTCTCTGTTGTTGATCTTTTGGATCTTCAAATTGTGGATGAAAATACATACAACAGTTTGGTTGAGGGCAGTATAAAAAACACTGATGTAATGAAAATGGAAAGTGTGAGGGAATACCTACAAGGGAAAAGTTGTGTAGCTGGGGTGATACTGCAGCCCTCCAATAGGAAACTGAGCATCTATGAGGCACAGAGAATAGGTATTCTCACTCCTGGCACTGCTCTCTGCCTCCTGGAAGCACAAGCAGCCACAGGATTTATTGTTGATCCTACGAAAAACAAAAAATTTACAGTGGAACATTCACTCAGAGAAAAGCTCATTAGCCCACAGATGTATGAAAAACTTTTGTCTGCAGAGAGGGCTGTCACTGGTTACACAGATCCATACACGGGTCAAAAGATCTCACTTTTCCAAGCCCTGAAAAAGGATCTAATAGTCAAGCAGCATGGAATCCGTTTACTCGAGGCCCAGATCGCTACAGGTGGTATTATTGATCCTATAAAGTGCCTTCACTTACCCCTTGAGGTTGCATACAAGAAAGGATATTTTGATGCAGAGCTCAATCAAATCCTATTAGACCCAACTGATGACACAAAGGGCTTTTTTGACCCAAATACACAAGAAAATCTGACTTACTTGGACATATTGGGAAGATGTGTAAAAGATGAGGAAACAGGACTCTTTCTCCTGCCACTGAATGACACACCAAAAGTTGCTGGGGCAAAGGAAAAAACTAACAAAGAAATACAGCAAGAGTTTGAAAAAATATGTGTGTGCATATCAGTTGGACGATACTCAGGAAAACCAGTCTCTCTATGGGACCTGATTCACTCTGGTTACTTTACTGAGGACCAACAGTTGGAATTCATTGAAAAATACAGAACACAGAAGATTACCACACAAACCATAATTACAGAAGTCATTTCCACCATTGAAAAACTGGATAAGAGTGAAACTCCCGAAATGGTAATGGGCCTGAGAAAACCCATCTCTGCACAACAACTGCTGGATTGTGACATCATTGATGCAGATACATTCAAACAAGTGAAAGGGGGAAAACTCACATTTGAAGCTGTAACCCAGCGTGAATCTGTAAGAGGATTCTTGAAGGGAACAGGGTGCATTGCTGGAATTAAGGTTCACCGAAGCCAGAAAGTAATGAGCATCTATGAAGCACAAAAAGAAGATCTATTGACACCGGGCCTTGCACTTCTACTGCTTGAAGCACAAGCCGCAACGGGGTGGGTCATCGATCCACTCAAAAACAAGTTCTACTCTGTTGATGAGGCAGCGAGAGAGAAAGTAATTGGACCAGATGTACATGAGGAACTTCTTTCAGCTGAACGAGCTGTCACTGGTTATAAAGATCCATTCACAGATGCAACAATATCCCTGTTTGAAGCCATGACTAAACAGCTGATTCAAAGAAGCCATAGCATCTGTCTTCTTGATGCACAAATGGCAACTGGAGGAATCGTTGACCCAAATCTAAGTGTCAGGTTACCTGTTCATGTTGCCATTAAAAGGGGATATCTAGATGAAGACATGAGCAAAATTCTGTTGAACCCCACTGACGAAACAAAAGGATTTGTCGACCCAAATACCAAAGGAAACCTCTCTTACCTTCAGCTTATGAAGCGATGTGAGAAAGATCCTAAAACTGGACTACTTCTTCTACCCCTGTTTAAAGAGGAATCCTGTGCACTTCACACAGATGAGCAAATACAGCTTGCATTCAAAAACAAGAAAATTACTATGAATGCAGGAAAATTTAAAAATAAAGTGGTGACATTGTGGGAAGTGCTGCTCTCTGAATACATATCTGAACAAAAAAGGGAGCAGCTTATCCAACAATACAAGACGGGGGCCATTAAAATAGAAGAAATCATTGAAATACTCACAGTTATCATTACAGAGGTGTCATCAAAAGAAAAGAAGTTCAAAGGACTAAGAAAGCAAGTGTCTGCCAGTGAGTTGTATGAGTCAAAGATCATCTCAAAGGAGCTTTTCACCCAAATTATACAAGGTGAAGTAACTGAAGAGAATGTTGATGGAATGGAATCAATTCAAAAGTATCTTGGAGCCACAAACTGTATAGCAGGTGTCAGAGTTGAAGCTACAAGGAAAGTTATGAGTATCTATGAAGCAAAGACCAAAGGCCTGCTGACTCCTGGTACTTCACTTGTTCTGTTAGAGGCCCAGGCTGCCACTGGATTTGTCATTGACCCAGTGATAAACAAGAAACTTTCTGTTGAAGAAGCTGTGGCTCAAGGTGTGGTTGGCAGTGAGTGGAAAAAAAAACTTCTTGCTGCAGAAAGAGCAGTTACAGGTTACACAGACCCCTACACTGGAGACACAATCTCCCTGTTCCAGGCTTTGAAAAAGGATCTCATTGTAAAGGACCATGGAATTCGCCTTCTTGAAGCCCAAATTGCCACTGGAGGCATAATTGACCCAGTGCACAGCCATCGAGTTCCTGTACAGGTGGCATACCAAAGAGGTTACTTTGATGAGGAAATGAACCAGATTCTGTCTGACCCTGATGATGACACCAAGGGCTTTTTTGATCCCAACACACAGGAGAACCTCACCTATCTCCAGCTTGTTGAGAGGTGTGTCAGTGATCCAAATACAGGCCTTAACTTACTGTCCATTGTCAAAAAAGGAGAGGTATATTTCTTTGTTGATGAAGCAACCAAACTTACTCTAAAATCTACAACAACAACCAAAGCAGGTGGAAAATACCAAGGAACAACAGTGTCTCTGTGGGAGCTGCTCTATTCCAAATACATCACTGAGGAGAAGAGAAAAGAGCTTGTACAGCAATATAAGTCTGGAGCCATCACAATTGAACGCTTCTTGGAGATTATTCTGACAATCATTCAGCAGCAGACCACAACAACCTCATCCTCATCATCAGGCATCAAGCCTCAAATTGTAGAAGCAAAAGTGGACAGCAGCACAACAAAAACTACCATTACCACTACAACCACAGAGACAAGTCAAGACCGGACGTTTCACGGAATCAGGAAGGATGTCACTGCTACCGAGCTGCTGAAATCAAAAATTATCAATGAGGACCTTTACAAAGACCTAAATGCTGGTAAAGTCACAGTGAGTGAAGTGAGTGAAATGGACTCAGTACGTAAGTACCTTGAAGGAACCAATAGTATTGCAGGAGTCTACCTGCAGTCCACCAAAGAAACCCTGAGTATCTACGAAGCCAAAAGCAGAGGCCTACTGACTCCTGGTACGTCTTTGGTTCTGCTGGAGGCCCAAGCTGCTACTGGATTTGTCATCGACCCAGTGAAGAACAAGAAACTCTCAGTAGAGGAAGCTGTGGCTAAAGGAGTGGTTGGCAATGAGTGGAAAGCCAAATTGCTTTCTGCAGAAAGAGCAGTTACAGGTTACAAAGATCCCTACACTGGAAACACAATTTCTTTGTTCCAAGCCTTGAAAAAAGACCTCATTGTTAAGGATCATGGAATTCGTCTCCTTGAAGCTCAGATTGCTACAGGAGGCATAATTGACCCAGTGTACAGTCACAGAGTGCCGGTACAAGTGGCATATGAGAGAGGCTACTTTGATGAGGACATGAATCAGATTCTGTCTGACCCTGATGATGACACCAAGGGCTTTTTTGATCCTAACACAAAGGAGAACCTCACCTATCTCCAGCTTGTTGAGAGGTGCATCACAGACCCTGTAACAGGTCTTAGCTTGCTGGTCATTGTGAAGAAAGGGGAATTTTACTTCTTTGTTGATGAAGCAAACAAACTTATTCTAAAATCTACAACAACAACCAAAGCAGGAGGGAAATACCAAGGAAAAACTGTGTCTCTGTGGGAGCTGCTCTATTCCAAATACATCACTGAGGAGAAGAGGAGAGAGCTTGTCCAACAATATAAGTCTGGAGCCATCACAATTGAACGCTTCTTGGAGATTATTCTGACAATCATTCAGCAGCAGACCACAACAACCTCATCCTCATCATCAGGGATCAAGGCTCAAATTGTAGAAGCAAAAGTGGACAGCAGCACAACAAAAACTACCATCACCACTACAACCACAGAGACAAGTCAAGACCGGACGTTTCACGGAATCAGGAAGGATGTCACTGCTACCGAGCTGCTGAAATCAAAAATTATCAATGAGGACCTTTACAAAGACCTAAATGCTGGTAAAGTCACAGTGAGTGAAGTGAGTGAAATGGACTCAGTACGTAAGTACCTTGAAGGAACCAATAGTATTGCAGGAGTCTACCTGCAGTCCACCAAAGAAACCCTGAGTATCTACGAAGCCAAAAGCAGAGGCCTACTGACTCCTGGTACGTCTTTGGTTCTGCTGGAGGCCCAAGCTGCTACTGGATTTGTCATCGACCCAGTGAAGAACAAGAAACTCTCAGTAGAGGAAGCTGTGGCTAAAGGAGTGGTTGGCAATGAGTGGAAAGCCAAATTGCTTTCTGCAGAAAGAGCAGTTACAGGTTACAAAGATCCCTACACTGGAAACACAATTTCTTTGTTCCAAGCCTTGAAAAAAGACCTCATTGTTAAGGATCATGGAATTCGTCTCCTTGAAGCTCAGATTGCTACAGGAGGCATAATTGACCCAGTGTACAGTCACAGAGTGCCGGTACAAGTGGCATATGAGAGAGGCTACTTTGATGAGGACATGAATCAGATTCTGTCTGACCCTGATGATGACACCAAGGGCTTTTTTGATCCTAACACAAAGGAGAACCTCACCTATCTCCAGCTTGTTGAGAGGTGCATCACAGACCCTGTAACAGGTCTTAGCTTGCTGGTCATTGTGAAGAAAGGGGAATTTTACTTCTTTGTTGATGAAGCAAACAAACTTATTCTAAAATCTACAACAACAACCAAAGCAGGAGGGAAATACCAAGGAAAAACTGTGTCTCTGTGGGAGCTGCTCTATTCCAAATACATCACTGAGGAGAAGAGGAGAGAGCTTGTCCAACAATATAAGTCTGGAGCCATCACAATTGAACGCTTCTTGGAGATTATTCTGACAATCATTCAGCAGCAGACCACAACAACCTCATCCTCATCATCAGGCATCAAGGCTCAAATTGTAGAAGCAAAAGTGGACAGCAGCACAACAAAAACTACCATCACCACTACAACCACAGAGACAAGTCAAGACCGGACGTTTCACGGAATCAGGAAGGATGTCACTGCTACCGAGCTGCTGAAATCAAAAATTATCAATGAGGACCTTTACAAAGACCTAAATGCTGGTAAAGTCACAGTGAGTGAAGTGAGTGAAATGGACTCAGTACGTAAGTACCTTGAAGGAACCAATAGTATTGCAGGAGTCTACCTGCAGTCCACCAAAGAAACCCTGAGTATCTACGAAGCCAAAAGCAGAGGCCTACTGACTCCTGGTACGTCTTTGGTTCTGCTGGAGGCCCAAGCTGCTACTGGATTTGTCATCGACCCAGTGAAGAACAAGAAACTCTCAGTAGAGGAAGCTGTGGCTAAAGGAGTGGTTGGCAATGAGTGGAAAGCCAAATTGCTTTCTGCAGAAAGAGCAGTTACAGGTTACAAAGATCCCTACACTGGAAACACAATTTCTTTGTTCCAAGCCTTGAAAAAAGACCTCATTGTTAAGGATCATGGAATTCGTCTCCTTGAAGCTCAGATTGCTACAGGAGGCATAATTGACCCAGTGTACAGTCACAGAGTGCCGGTACAAGTGGCATATGAGAGAGGCTACTTTGATGAGGACATGAATCAGATTCTGTCTGACCCTGATGATGACACCAAGGGCTTTTTTGATCCTAACACAAAGGAGAACCTCACCTATCTCCAGCTTGTTGAGAGGTGCATCACAGACCCTGTAACAGGTCTTAGCTTGCTGGTCATTGTGAAGAAAGGGGAATTTTACTTCTTTGTTGATGAAGCAAACAAACTTATTCTAAAATCTACAACAACAACCAAAGCAGGATGGAAATACCAAGGAAAAACTGTGTCTCTGTGGGAGCTGCTCTATTCCAAATACATCACTGAGGAGAAGAGGAGAGAGCTTGTCCAACAATATAAGTCTGGAGCCATCACAATTGAACGCTTCTTGGAGATTATTCTGACAATCATTCAGCAGCAGACCACAACAACCTCATCCTCATCATCAGGCATCAAGGCTCAAATTGTAGAAGCAAAAGTGGACAGCAGCACAACAAAAACTACCATCACCACTACAACCACAGAGACAAGTCAAGACCGGACGTTTCACGGAATCAGGAAGGATGTCACTGCTACCGAGCTGCTGAAATCAAAAATTATCAATGAGGACCTTTACAAAGACCTAAATGCTGGTAAAGTCACAGTGAGTGAAGTGAGTGAAATGGACTCAGTACGTAAGTACCTTGAAGGAACCAATAGTATTGCAGGAGTCTACCTGCAGTCCACCAAAGAAACCCTGAGTATCTACGAAGCCAAAAGCAGAGGCCTACTGACTCCTGGTACGTCTTTGGTTCTGCTGGAGGCCCAAGCTGCTACTGGATTTGTCATCGACCCAGTGAAGAACAAGAAACTCTCAGTAGAGGAAGCTGTGGCTAAAGGAGTGGTTGGCAATGAGTGGAAAGCCAAATTGCTTTCTGCAGAAAGAGCAGTTACAGGTTACAAAGATCCCTACACTGGAAACACAATTTCTTTGTTCCAAGCCTTGAAAAAAGACCTCATTGTTAAGGATCATGGAATTCGTCTCCTTGAAGCTCAGATTGCTACAGGAGGCATAATTGACCCAGTGTACAGTCACAGAGTGCCGGTACAAGTGGCATATGAGAGAGGCTACTTTGATGAGGACATGAATCAGATTCTGTCTGACCCTGATGATGACACCAAGGGCTTTTTTGATCCCAACACACAGGAGAACCTCACCTATCTCCAGCTTGTTGAGAGGTGCATCACAGACCCTGTAACAGGTCTTAGCTTGCTGGTCATTGTGAAGAAAGGGGAATTTTACTTCTTTGTTGATGAAGCAAACAAACTTATTCTAAAATCTACAACAACAACCAAAGCAGGAGGGAAATACCAAGGAAAAACTGTGTCTCTGTGGGAGCTGCTCTATTCCAAATACATCACTGAGGAGAAGAGGAGAGAGCTTGTCCAACAATATAAGTCTGGAGCCATCACAATTGAACGCTTCTTGGAGATTATTCTGACAATCATTCAGCAGCAGACCACAACAACCTCATCCTCATCATCAGGGATCAAGGCTCAAATTGTAGAAGCAAAAGTGGACAGCAGCACAACAAAAACTACCATCACCACTACAACCACAGAGACAAGTCAAGACCGGACGTTTCACGGAATCAGGAAGGATGTCACTGCTACCGAGCTGCTGAAATCAAAAATTATCAATGAGGACCTTTACAAAGACCTAAATGCTGGTAAAGTCACAGTGAGTGAAGTGAGTAAAATGGACTCAGTACGTAAGTACCTTGAAGGAACCAATAGTATTGCAGGAGTCTACCTGCAGTCCACCAAAGAAACCCTGAGTATCTACGAAGCCAAAAGCAGAGGCCTACTGACTCCTGGTACGTCTTTGGTTCTGCTGGAGGCCCAAGCTGCTACTGGATTTGTCATCGACCCAGTGAAGAACAAGAAACTCTCAGTAGAGGAAGCTGTGGCTAAAGGAGTGGTTGGCAATGAGTGGAAAGCCAAATTGCTTTCTGCAGAAAGAGCAGTTACAGGTTACAAAGATCCCTACACTGGAAACACAATTTCTTTGTTCCAAGCCTTGAAAAAAGACCTCATTGTTAAGGATCATGGAATTCGTCTCCTTGAAGCTCAGATTGCTACAGGAGGCATAATTGACCCAGTGTACAGTCACAGAGTGCCGGTACAAGTGGCATATGAGAGAGGCTACTTTGATGAGGACATGAATCAGATTCTGTCTGACCCTGATGATGACACCAAGGGCTTTTTTGATCCCAACACACAGGAGAACCTCACCTATCTCCAGCTTGTTGAGAGGTGCATCACAGACCCTGTAACAGGTCTTAGCTTACTCTCTTTGTGCAAGTAAATGAACGAAAAGCTTTCAAAAACATCTCTTTGTTTTGCTTGTATTTTCAAACCTTTTTTTATTTTTGTTAGCAGATTTGCCACTACTAATATTTTTATTTCATCTATAAAAGATATTGTACTTGCACTGTACTCAAATATGTCTGAGTAATAAGTAGGAGCCAGAAATAGCATATAATGTTTCGTATATTGTATTTAGGAGGTATCGGTTAACATGTTTGATTACCAAAAGCAACTCAAAACTTTCGAGTCAGCAGGCTCGAACCCATACAGTCAATACTAACCTAACCAACTAGTAGGAAGAGAAAATAAATGTGCTGAAAAGCTTTCACAGATTGCAGAAAGAATAAGCTTGTAATGATGAACAATTACTATACATGTAGGACATTTATGGCTATTAATTGCTTGATATGTGAAATATGTGATGTTAAAGTAAGTATACAGTAGTCATTTAAACTCACTGGCCAGTCTATTACGTAGGCCTGTACAATCTAATGCAGTCCAATACAGCAGCTCTGCCATGAATTCTATTTTTACAATGTTATCATTTCTCAGTTTGGAAATTGAACAGTAGAAAGGCAATAATTCTACTATGTAATTATTACTGAGGTCAAAGTGGGTAGTGGAGTTGGGATGGAGTGCATTCTAAGAAGAGGTGGTCAGAACTTTAGAACCATCTCTATGACTCCACCACCCACCATTACCTCAATAATAAACAGAGTAGAATTATCCCCTTTCTGAGTTTTGACTTAAAACCCAAGAAATGACATTGTAAAGTAGAATTCATGGCAGAGCTGCTGTATTGGATTGGTTTATATCATACAGTTATACCTAATAAATTGGCCAGTGTGCGTACATTATGCGTTACCATTGATAACCATTGAGTTCACATTCAGAATGTGGCAGAAATTACTTTGTCAAACATTTTAGCTTTGTTACTGTTATACTTTTACTTTTTCATGGTTATCCCTGGGTTCTATGGTTTCGATGTTTGTTTGCACTGATGTCAACAGATGGGGTTCAGCTGAGTCTGGAAAACCATTCACAGCATTTTGGGAAATGTATTAGTTATTAAAATATGTTTCCTTAGTGAAATTTTTGTTTAGTGAATATAGTATATACTGTGACCCTCTACTGGTCTCAACTGGAATATAACACTATTTGTTGTATGGGGGAAGTTTTTTTATACTCAAAATGTTTTATTTTGTGGCTCAATAAATCAATGAGACATGAATACTATATCGTCTTTTTGTGATTTTGTAAGTCCAAAAAATATCCAGTCGTTCTTTCTTACAGACACATTCCAGAAACAAACTTGGTTGAGTCTAAAATTTATAGTTGGACATTTAAAGCACAGTTAAGATTCTTAATTTAATAATAATAAAACAAATCACATATAAAATTTTGTTTTTTGTTAAAACATGTCTGCCATTTGTAAACACTAGAATGTTACTATTTAAACTACTGTATGGAAGAAGCAACAAATCCCATTAGTCCTTCTATAAATTTAGCTTGGTGGCAAAGCACCCTCTAGTGGAAAGTAATTATTAAATCAGCTTTATCCTGACTACATGTTTTATTTAAAATCCCTTTTTGTTTGGCATTATTATAACTTGGTATTGAAAATGTATTTGAAAGGACTTTAAATAAGTAAAATACACCAAATAAATCCTGGTATACACTAAATATCCCTGTGGATTTGCACAGGCTACTATAAATGTATTAACAGCCAACATGTCATTTTTGTTTTTTGTTCTTTTGGCTTATCCCATATGTTCAGGTTCACCACAGCGGATCAATAGGCTGCATGTTGATTTGGCACAGTTTTTACACGGGATGTGCTTCCAGTAATTCCCCTCACACCTTCTGGATGCTGAATGTCAGACCTCTTCATAAGACACGTGTAATGGTGCTGATTCAACATCGGGCTTCCCGTTACTGTAGGAGCTATTTATCACAACCATATTTTATTCCTATATGACTGACAAAGTTTTGTGGGATATTGTCTTTAACTCCACTAAGCTGCGTAGCTGCTCACATATAACACCAACCGGTCTTGCTTCATTACCTTGTCCTGGTAGGTTTAAATTTGTACTTTAACTTTTTTATTTTGGGTTATTAAATTACTTTAGTACAATTTTTAATTAATTTGGGCCCTTACTGAGCTTTATAAATTCAATACAAAAAGCTCTTAAACTTTATTAAAGTCATAGAAATACTTTTAATACTCACATAACTGTAGAATAATTATTTTTTAATTTACTTACTATATATCCAATTTGTCCCAAATGTGTGTCCAAACACTTTGCAGCTGGGAACTGGAAATGAGCAGTTGGGGAATGTCCAGTGTCCATGTTGTAGGGAAGAGCGGGGCGCGAACCTCCAACCCTATGGTTAGTAAGGCACTACCAACTGCACCACTGCCACCCACTTACAGCCAACATGTCACATCCCACCTAAACCTCAGGCAGACAAGGCTCTTACTGACACTAACACCAACAGAACAGATTTTATCACTGGATTCTTGGATTCCAACCTTTTTTATTTTGGAAAGGTTGTGTATGGAAGAGTTTGTGAGAACAGTACGAAAACATTTACAAAAATATCTGGAGGTGCCAACACACAAATTAAAATATACAAACAAATAAAAGACACATTGTTAAAGACATTACAGTGTGAATTAGAAAGTTTTTTAACCAAATGAATATAATTACTCCAATTTGTCCAGGAACTGGCGAATGTCTTCTTGGCCACGGTAAATTCTCTTCACTCCTCTGGGAAGATAACGGCAGGATGAAAGGTTGAGGTAGTTAAGAGCAGTCGTTTGGCCAATGGCTGACCTGAAAAAAAGAGTTGTCTTTTTAGGATCTTTAAACTTGCGGTAAAGGAGATTTAAAATGTGAAAGCTTAAGTCATGCTCGTGTATGTGTGTAAGCAGCCTGTCTGTGATTTGGAATGGTAGAGTTAGGAGGGAAAATTGTAAGCCAAGTACCTGAGGGCAGGTAGTGTGATCCTCGTCCCACTCAGGTTGAGTGAACGCAGGGTGTCGGCCTCTTTTGCCTGAGCAAGGTAACTCATTGCTATCATCAAGTCCTCTTCAGTGAAGAGCTGATTTGCAATGTCAAGCTGTTGCAAAGTCTGACTCCACTTTTGGGTCACCATGTGAAGTCCCTTCTTAGGTGATGACAAACCAATATGGCTGCTAAAATACTGTCCCCAAAAGAGACATTCGAGCTCTGCCAAAACAAAGGGAAGAAAAAGAGGCAATTTATGAATCAATAAAAAATAAATGTAAATATAAATCATTGATATTACATACACAGCTGGGTATACAGTAAGTCAATTGTAAAATAAATATTCTACAGTTAAGTGAGTATTAACAGTATTTCTGAGTTTAATAAAGTTTAAGAGCTTTGTGTATTAAATATATAAAGCTCAGTAAGGTATATATAGGTATGGAGGCGGCTGTAGCTCAGCTGGTAAGGCAGTCGTACACAGACCACAGGGTCAGTAGTTCGATCCAAAAAGGACAAAAAGCCGGAAGGACAAAAAAAAAGAAAAAAAGGTGTGTGTGTGTGTGTGTGTGTGTGTGTGTGTACACACACACACACACACACACATATGGTAAAGTACGAATTTTAACCTACCAAGACAAGGTAATGAAGCTAGACCGGATGGTGTTATACGTGAGCAGCCACGCAGGTCCAGGACCCGCAGCTTAGTGGAGTTAAAGAGAATATCCCACAAATCTTTGTCAGTCATATAGGAATACGATGTGGTTGCGATACAAAGCTCCTCCAGTAACGGGAAGCCCGATGTTGAATCGGCACCATTACGCATCGTCTTATGAAGAGGTCTGACATTCAGCATCCGGAAGGTCTGGGGGGGAAGAACAGATGTAGACATGCAATAGAGGTTTCACATATCAACATGGTGTACACATACATCTACTGACAAACAACGCCTCATATACAAGGAAAATGGTAAGTGCATTGCTGACAGCAGCCTACTAAGCTTTTTGCTCAGAGAATAGTTGAAATATCCATCATATTTTGCCAGATTACAAGGTTTTGTTGTCAAACTATTTCTACTTCTAATATAACTGGATTTCATTTCTTCACTAGAGCTGTAAAATTACTATTATTATTTTCAGTTAGTAGTGCTGAACCTTCAAAGTAAGGAGACTACAGTCCCAAATACAATAAATTGGCATCTTAAACAACAACACCTTGAGTTTAGGGCATGCCGTCTGTAATGCCTGGATGCAAAGAGAAAGTTCACAGTCTTTACTGTCGAGCTTTGTGTTGACCTCCAACAACTCCAAATCAGGACAACATCCCCTCTAAAAAAATTAAATAAATGAAACAAACAAAAACAAATGTTGTTATTGTTGTTAATCTCCGGTATCTGGCTTTGACTCATGCCTAATTTTAAAAAACCATATGAACAGAAAAGTGGGGCTTACAGTTATAGCACTTAGCAGCCTGGCATTCTTTATTCCCTGAGTGAACCAAATTTGCTTGATCCGGCTGCCATGATTTTCAAGGTACTCCAGGACTCCCTCAACCTGAAACTATAGCAAAAACAAGTTGAATACAGATTTTCAACTCTATTTGTACCCAGGTCTGGTTTAGAAATGATCTGGTCTCTGACACACCTCTGAATACTGAAGATTTATGCTCTGCAGAGACAGGCTGTGCAAGCCAAGGCTGTGGAAGGCCCTCGCTGTCAGGCCTGTGCAGTAAGGGAGCGAGAGGGAGCGAAGGTGAGAGCAGAACTGCGACACAACCTAAATTTGATCACAACACAAAGAGGAAAAAACATGTTAATGTTTACAAAGATCACAAGATTTTATTCTTGGACAAAGTACAAACTAGAACTTAATTAGGAAATATCGGGTCGTAGCTCTTTTACTTTGAAATAAAAAAAATTGTACTGAAACCCATGATTCCTTTAATCTGCGAGTCAAGGGCTCTTTTGTAAATGAAGTTGTGCTTAAAATCTAAGAATAAACTGCTTGTCTTAATTGTTGAAATTGCTTTTATTTGACCAAAAGTCTAACCTCACAAACATATTCACTTGACTTTTATAAAAGACAAGGAAAAGCATCAATTTCTGGCAAACGTTTGCCATTTTAGCACAAAAACTGAAAAATGTCATTGGTTAATTAATATTAATTTTCTGAGGTTTATTAATCGACTAATCGTTTTTATACAAAACTAAAAAAAAAAAAAATCTCTATTGGTGACTTACCTCTACTGCATAGTTAACATTATTTGTCCAGTGACAGAGAGAGAAGTCTCGCAGCTGGGAGAATCTGGGAAATTAGAACATGGTTAAACACAGTTTAACACGCAGAATGTATGTCATGCATTCTGCACATCATGTCAAACTAATAATACAAACCTGTTTTGCACCAGCCAGTTAAAAGTGTTCTTTATCTTGTTCTCAATTTTAGGCAGTTGTTTTTTTCCTGGTGCACTCCAGCAGTGACTCACAGTCACTTTACGCCACAGAACTGGACTGGAGGCAGCAGCGTTCCACAGACGGCAGACTCTCCCCACCCTAAACCATAGACAAAGAAATAAAAGAATTCACTTCAGTTCTGTGTAATATTGATGAAAGTGAAGTGGCTGTGCATTAGGGAAACATCAATCTAAGGTTCGGTGGTTCGGTCCTCCGTACCCACTGAGTAAACATTTTTGAGAAAAAAAATCACATTTCCCAGCTTCTAAAATAATAACATGTGCTATTCTTGTTTGTGCTATGATAATAATTTTAAATAGTTGTCAGACAAAAAAAAAGCAGTTTAAGGTCTGTAGAAAATCTTATGGACAATTGCTGTCTCTTCTTTAATAATAATAATAATAATAATAATACATTTTATTTAAAAGTGCCTTTCAGGGCACTCAACGTCACTGTATAAAGATTCAACAATCAATAAAACACAACAGACTAAAATGAATTAGAAACAAAATTCTGAAAGGTGTAAGACAGTAGTATCAATAATCATAAGCAAATGTGTACACTGTATCATTCATAAATAACTCATGTTAAAGGCAATTTAAATTAAAACAGGCAAAAAAAACTCCCATGTCTCTTATTTGCAAGTTTTTTTATCTTTATTCTTTATCAAACAGCATCATTTTAAAAAATATAATGATTTTATCACATGGACGTTTTCAATGAAGGTCGACAATTTATAATTTTAAAAATTCCATTTTTTTATCTGCTCCACATCCTTCGTATCATTTATTGTCATAACAGTCTAAAGTACAATATAAAACTTCTAGGCTGAGCAATGTCAAATCGAATGTGATGTACCTGCATAAAAATGGTACAGCCCCATCTTGGAAAACCACCAGCTGAAAAACTTTTATTAGCACCTCTTCTGGAAGACTTTCACCCCATCTATTGTCTTTTGTTTTTTCTGGCACGAGTAGAGTTGTCTCCTCTTCTGTCTTAACAACCGCATTATTTGCTGGTTTAGGTTTAGCACAGACTGTCTTTTTTTTCTTCATCTGGTTGGCTTTTTGCTTTCCTTTATTAAGTTTCTTCTTTTTGCTTCCCTTCTTTTTTAGAGTCCAGGCAGAGCCATTATAATTAGAAGTCGTGCTTGATATGACGAGCAACATATCTTCGCCGGGATGTACAGTGTAGCCAAGCTGAGCAGACCTGGAGACCATGCTCCTTTTTTTCTTCTTTGCTTTTGCATTTGTGGTTTTGCCAGATCGCCTCTTTAAAGATGACTTCTTTGATTTTGGTTCGTCTTCTCTTTGGCCTGATGAACTTGAATTGCTTGGCGCAGTGTCTGTTTTTCTTTCACCGTAGGTTGATGCTTCCCTTTCAGATGAATCCATGGTGTGGTGCTATCTAGTCTTCACAAAGAGTTTCATTACCAGACAACCAGTCATCAGCACCTGGAACTACAGCACAATCAAAAACTTGATCAAACTTTGCTTGTTTGAGTAATCTTATTTTTCCTGTTTAAAGAAAAAAAAAGGGGTTGTAGAATAATATTCAGCACAGCTATACAATCTAATGCAATACAGCAATGCCCTGCACTGGGTGGAATACATCAAGGTAAATGATAGGGGAGTTGCCAAGCTTCCCGATATTTACTGTAGTTCTGATGGTCAGTTGTTTTGAACAGGTCATCGCTTTCCACATCGGAGTTCCGTGTCAAGTACATACTTAACGTTTTTCAGAGTTGAACTTGTTTTATACCTCTCGATGTTTAGTAAACACAGCGTCAATAGTAACTCTGTGTGCTGATAAACATTAGCTGAACGAATCACAATGGCTGCTAGCTAGCATTATTTAACACTGAGCTAGTTAGCTGGAATCAGGCCCCCAGATTTTTAACGCAGCGGAAGAAATGTCGAAGCAAATGCTACGCTGACAACAGATTTCAAAATAATGCGTTAATAAAAATGCGTTATGTTGCAGTACGCGCTGGTAGGTTTCCTTACCTGCTGCTAGTTTGTGAAAAGCGGCTGACAGTCTCCAGCCTCACTCACAGACCCACAATGCATTTCTCGTTTCCTGTTTAGTGATTGGTGGAGAGCTTCACAACGGCCCCGCCTTCACTGAGCGTGTGTGGTTGAGGTCGAGAAGAAGCAAAGAGAACGCACAGCATTGTAGTTTCTGGGTAAGAACATATTTTCTTGCACAGTGGAAATGATGCTGCGCGACACATATGTCTTCTGCGCTGTTATTATTCATAAATCATTGAACTGTGATGGGATTTTGCGGGTAAAGTTGGCGCTAACATTAGCAAGCTGCGCACAAAGCTAATATTAGCCTGCAAAGGTAGTTAGGCATCGGCGCCCTTCTATAAGATAACGCGCTTGCACTCTGTAAAATACTCGATCTCACCAGACTTAGTTAGACATTGGCACGGCTTAGTGTATATGTGACTTTAATGGGAAAGGTAGATTATACACGTTGACTCTTGTATGTTTATAGCTTGTATAGCATATCCAGTGGAGCATGGTGCGGGAAGGGATTCCCTGCATAGTTCACGCTCCAGGTCCCACAAGGTGGCACAAAATTACACAAATGATTATTCCGTGTATTTCCGCTCGCTTAAACCACCTTGGAAAAATAGTCCTACAACATAATCAATTCTTATGAATGTAATAATTTTGTTGGTATTGTTAAAGTGAGATGCTGATTCCACATCATGTTAGTTTTGGAGGCTGTGTTTTATTTGGTGCTGTTGAAGTGTATTGATGTATGAATCAATACACAGTCTTAGGGATTTCCAATCATGGGTATTACTGCAGTTGCCAGGGAGGACATTGAGAGAATGTGAAATAATACAGTTAGTTTGTGTTATGATGTGTGAGGACTGGAATAAATCCACATATTTGTCTCAAAGACAAAAATATCACACATAGAACATGACTTAACCAACACCTTCGTACCATGGAGTTAAGACTGCATTTAAACCTGTTAGCATACAAGAATAGAATCTGAAACACAAAACTGAAAGCAATGGACACATGTAATGTCTTGCTTGTAAAACTACTGCTTTTATATAAACATGACACATGATGATGATGATGATGATGATGATAATGAAGGGAATGCCTTTCCGTAAAGAAAAAGAAACACTTCTTGGTACAACATACTGGAAATAACTTGCTAATAACTTAAACCTAAACCAATAAAAGCTCCCAATGGAACAGTGAAGTTAATCAAAATACACCTAAAATAAATGTTGACTCATTTATTTATTTATTTTATAAAAGGAGTTACTTTCCTACTGAGCTTCAGTATCCTGCCTTTGTGTTATGTGGTTGCATGTTAATGCCAAAGCAAGGATTCTTTCTGCAGGGGTGCAGATTCCAGGACATCGCTAACCGTATGATACTTGTTCCACTTCTTTAACATCTCTTGCTTGTTGCACACACTATATAGAACACTGACTGAAAATAATATGTGTAAATGTAATTACTTGCTTGTAATTGATTCTTCTGCTTATTGGCAAACTGTCAAGAAAAACCTGTCAACAGGAAAAAGAAGAAACCAGTTATTGTAAGTCATCCGATTAAAAGTAATAGGATGACCTAAGATATGTTTACACATCTTGTTTTGAGTGTTTGGGATTTTAAATGATGATTGAAACTTTTCCATCGTGTCTCTCTTTTAAAAAAACAGCACGCAATGGAGGAAGGTGAAGATTTTTCCCTTTGTGGTAAAGCTGCTGTAACTGATGCCAATCTGAGTAAGTAGTAAGCACATTTAAAAGTAAAATGGCCTTGTCGTCAAACTGTTATAAGATGTAAGAAGACTATGCAAACTACCTATAAGCAAACTCTTTATATTATAAATCAAACAACTTGCTAGTAATTGATTGAATGATTGGTTGGCTGATTAAAGTCCAGAAAACTTTGCAACATTAGGGTTTATTTTGCTAATTATCAAAAAGCATTAATAAATACATTTAAGGAAGTATAGCCACAGGTTTTAATTTTATATCCACCCCCCTCCCCATTATCATTTCATTTAAAAATAAATTAAAATCAAGCATTATTAAGCATTAATTTTTTAAGAGAACTGTTGTTGTTTGTTTTTTTTCAGGAGATGAGTACTATTGGAAGCTTGTTGCTGATTTCATTGGTCCACAATCTGGGGAAGGTTTAGATCTTGAACTGGCACCATGCAAGAACCGGCTTTTGATTCAAGTTGGACTTATGAGAGAGGATAATAACTTTCCATGGATTGCCATTGTGGATTGGCTCAAGAAAATCTTCCCCAGAAATCACTCTGCTGATTTTCGTCGTTTGATTGAAAGAGGCACTGCGACAACATTGAGTTTGGGATTCGAAGCAAGGCTGACCTTCCTGGAATCAGACGTCAACTTTAACTTTGTTGGCCCAATTTGTGATAGCATTGGAGTTGAACGACAACATCTTTTGGAAATGAGGGACTTTTCAGAGCGAGCACAGTCCATTGAAGTGACAAATGGATTGATTCTTGAGTTGAGCAACTTTATCACGAGGGAGAAAATTGCCCCAGTTGTTATGGTTACGTGGCTTAGAAATTTTAACCGGGAGTATTGTAAGAATGGGGATATTCAAAAAGCGTATAAACACCTAAAGCCCAGAATAAAAAAGTTAAAATTGTGCAGCCGCAATTTTGAAACAAGAAGTCACAGGAGGAATGTGGCAATAGAGAATCTGTTTCAAAGTCCATTTGAACTGGTGAGCAAAAAAGCTCCTAAATTTCTTGTGAAAAAACGCATAAGAAGAGATGAGGCCTTCAATTATGAAAAAGTCACAATCAAGGAGGAATATGAGAGCTTTGAAATCATGAAAGACGAGGGTTCTGAGATGAACAGAGGAGTGGTGAAGAAAATAATAGTGAAAGAGCATGTTCCTTTACATGATGACAGTGACGAGGACTGGGATTCTGACAGTGAAGAAGAAACCTCGGATAACAAAGCAGAGGCCTTGACCCTGCTTGACATTTCAATGCTCTCTGTCCAAAAGCTGTCAAATGTTTACGGAGGCAAAACCACAGAATGCAAGAACGTTTCTTTGGATCTTCTCAAAAATCAGTATGCTCTGACATGCAAGGAGCATCCTGCCATGGCAGAGTTTGATAATAAATTTGACTCCCTCCCTGAAGACATTTCATTGGTTTCTCCTGTGGTGTTTTTAAACTACAACGCCAATTTCCTTGTTGACATGCACGACGCAGTCGAGCAGCATATTATGAACTTTGAGAGAGAGATCATCCTGTCAGCGGGAGAGAAACTGGGCCGTGACAAGCTTCCAAGTTTCAAGAACTTTGTGAATATGTCAGAAAGTGCCACTTCGCGCTACATTCACATGGCATGTGATATTTTAAGTCCTCGCACCTCTGATACACAGAACTATAGAAAACACTGGGTAGCCTTCTGTGAGGAAAAGAAAAATCCTTCCAAACTTGTAGTAAATCAGTCAAACCCAATCAAAAACTACTTTGAATCTGCCGCAGGTCTTATTCACCATCACAAAGAGATCGCTCTCTTCTTCTCTGATTTGCTGTCGCTGAACAATGACAAATGCCCGAATGTCATTCTTGAGAGCGTTGCTGCTGATGCTAATGACTTTGTGATTCAGAGCCTTGTATGTGTCCTGGCGATCGTCTACTGCAAAATCGTTGGTCCTTATTGGCAGCTTCTGAAAAGTGGAGGCGAATACTCACTGTACAGCCAGTACTTACTCTGTCTCTACCAAAGGTTCCTTGATTGGTCCAAAGATCCATCAACTCTGCTGGAACCTGAAGAGACCACAAATGTGTTTCTGCAGTTCCCATTGCAAGAGAAAACCTATGAAGGGGTTTTTCATTACTGTGGTCAGTGGCACACAAATAGGGACCTAATTAGAGCCTGCTTGAAGAGGACAATAAAGGTAATTGCAGCCATCACTGAGGAACACCTGAAGGAATTTCTGCCAGGAGGAAAATTTTCCCAAGTCCCTTCACATGATTTAACCTCACAACTGGTTAGCTGCACCTTCTCCGTCCTGATGGCAGAGTATCCGTTTGGCCATGCATTCCCATACAAGAAGAAAAGACCTGACAAGTCCTGCAAACGTGCCGCACAAAAACACCTGTCATCGGATAGCTCTCAGGAAGATGATGACCAGTCTGGGTCAAATGGCAACTGCTCGGATGATTCTTCCGTATGGCAGAAGAAATCATTTTCGGAAGTTGCGAAAAAAGATCAGAGAGGTAAAAGAGAACAAGCAGGACGGATCCATCGAGAAGAGGTTGAGGAGAACATGGAAAGGGACTACATCATAGCTACAGTGAACAGAAACGGGGGGCCGTGCAAGTCACAGCCAGATGTTGACAAAATGTTGCTGCGTTTTGATGGAAAATCTCGAGCAGAGAAAAGGGAAGCAATTCGTTGTGAAATACTGTACCAGAAAATGATTCTCAACAACACAGACCCACACTTGAACTGCGTTTTCCGCAACACTACACAAATGGTGCTGAAGCTGAAGCTTGCGCTTCCTCGTGTTAAGCCTGGGTACTCCCTGGTTTGGGCCCCTAAAAGGACGACAACTAAGGCTGCTCTCCAAGGAGCGGGGGACGCTGCAGCTGGGCAGGGGGAGACCTGCACCACGTGAGAGTGACATTGCATCTGTTGACAACATGACAGGATGACACAGTTGGGAACACAAAGAGGAAGAACTCAAACATGTGACACCATTATATAACTGTGTTTACGCACCAAGAAAAAGTACACATCAAGGCCTCGATCTTTCAACGCAAATACACTATAATGTATGATTCTGTAATTACCAGATGTGTTTACTAAAAACTGTATTTCTGTTGAAATTTGTTGGAACGATTTACACACTGAATGGCACAGTATTGCTTTTAGAAATGGCAAAATTATGTTGCCAAAAATGATTTTTTTTTTTTTTTAAATATATGACTGTAACCATTATCAACATGTAGAGGTCAGATAGTAGCTGCGGACTTTAAACTGTTAGCCTATATAATTCACTATCAAAATAAATATCTGTATTCATATTTTTATTTAATATAGTCAATTGGTATGATTGCGTAAAGGCTTGAGTTTGAAAATCAACCTATTTCTTCAGTTTGTTCATTACTATATTTTTCATCACTATTGCCCACATCACATTGATCACAATTTAAAGGGATTTGCAACTGGGTGGATGCCAAAAAAAAAGAAGCACTAAAGATAGCGGGGCTTATTTGGGTCATTGTTTGAAAAGGTCACAGCATTATGATTTATTATGAGAATACATTTTATTTTAATACGAAACCAAAAAGAAAAGGACACAACACTGTGTGATCCCTGATGAGATCATGGGATCATTATGTTATTTTCAAAATACAACCTTTGGTTTACTGTGAGACCCTGAATTAGCCATTTGACCTTTCACCTACTTTTACAAATTTACATGGAAACTAAGAACAAATTTGATATATCTCGCCACGTCCAGTGTTGACAGAACCAAGTGGTCAGTGTTCAACTCCTGCAAGCCAAAGACGTATCAAACAAAGAATCCATAGTCTAGTATTTTAGAAAAAACTCTTTGCTATGGATAAAGTGTTGTAGATGTAGGAGTCCCACCGTGGTGTAGGGAGGGGTGACGTGGTGCTGTTAAAATAGTTGGAAACTGTAAAACCGAACAACTATAAAGACTTTGTAGTTGAAAGAAAGAGAACTGTCATTCTTAGCTATTACTACTTACATTTACAGTAGCACAGTTATAAAATAAACAGTATGTCCATGTTATGCTGTTTTACTGTACCCAAGTAAATAGTTACTTTTCACCTACGCTTGCTTTTATTATGAGGCACGTGTATACAGTTGTGAAAGTAAACTAATACATTCACTAAACTACTGCATTAAGTAATGTAAAAACATCTCCAGGTGAAACACTACAGTGATGAACACCTGAATGCATCAATAATTACAATCCCCAAAACATTTTGGTGTTAAAAGACATGTTCTGCATAAAGAGTACGTTTTCGGTTTTGAAGTAGTTTTATACATTAACTTAAGCAACAATATGAATGCAGGACTTTTACTTGCACCAGTGTACGACTACACTGTAGTGTTGATACAGTACTTTTACAAATGATCTGATTACTTATTCCACCACTGCACGAAGCCTGTGACATTATAAGTGGTACGCGAAGGCAACTGAAGGGGCGGGAACCTTTGTTCACGATCCAGCAGAACCAGGTTAATGTTCCACAGCGTTTGTGAAGAGCTCATTGTCAAGTGTTTCACTTGACACGGCAAACAGAACCAAACGGAGAGAGCGGCACCATGACCGGCAGCTGGTGGAGCAACGCAGCGATCACCCATGTCCTAATCGCTCTATTCGCTATGGGCTCCTGGGTTTCCGTCAACAGCCTCTGGGTCGAGCTCCCGGTGGTGGTCAACGTTCTGCCCGAACGTAAGTGGCGCAATTTCTGCAGAAAACATACGTGTATCAAGCCTGACATCGGGTTTTTATCAGAACATCAACGCACCGTTGTGGATGCATTTTACTCATTGATCAGGTGTCCGCTGGATTCCGACCCTGGGCGAAGTTACCTTGTGAATGGTTCCTAGCTAGCGTTTGGTAGAATACTGCAGTAACGATAGTACTAGTGTTTTGTGTTTCAGTTTAACAGTAAGTCTAAACATGAAACGTAAGTTACATGTGTAGAATATGCTGTAATCACGTGCATATCAGTATTATTACAGTGTTAGTTATTAAAATGTGTAAGATACAAATTATAATCAGCGTTATGACAATGGATTCCCTTGGGTTATGCATTAAAACCTCTGATAACATCTCAGCTTTATACAGCTAAAAGAAAAGTGTATTTAGTATTCAATTACTTTACCCTTTTGTCCTTTCATTAAAAACGTTCTGCATATTTGAATAAGTATTGTTCTACTTCACTTCACCACGAGAGACATTCTCATTGTATGTGTGCAGCAGGTTATAAACCCCCATCTCACACTTATTAGTTACTTATTACACTGCAATTAGCTTTCGGTATGTAAGAGAAAAACTGAAATGTTCTTTTATTTATTAAGCATTCACACCCTTAATTCCGCACTGGCCAACCCAGGAAGTCATTCAATTAATGTTGGCAATCCTGGAGTTTTCTTTACCAGACTGGATAGGAAGCTTCTATGCTGCCATCTACAGGCCTCTCACAGGGTCTACTGCACTATTTTATTACATATTAAAGGGCAACTTCACCAATTTTCCACTTTCTCATAGTTTAGGTCATAAATATATATATATTTTTTTGTCCTTTCAGCTTACCCCGTGAGTTTAAGGTTGCTCACACTGGGGGTTGTGATCGTGGTCAACCCGCTTTTCCCGCGGATAATATAATTATATATGATATGTGATGTAAAAAATATGTGATGTTGTCTGGAGGGATTTTTCAGCCACAAGAAGAGAAATATTTTAAAATAGGGAAGTCAGAGAGAATTCTAAAAGCTTTGCAGTATATTTATACCCTAAACTAAAGCCACGGAGAGCAAGTTATAAATTGGTGAAGTTGCCCTTTAACATTTTAGTAGCTTACTTAAGTATACGTGTATGACTTGTCAGCAAATTACAAAGATTGCGTAAATGTTTTGACTGATATTTGTCTTTTTTATCACTCAGGTTGGAACCTGCCTGCCTACCTTACCGTGTTGATAGCATTTGGGAACCTGGGTCCTATAGCAGTGACCATCACACACCACTTTGCTCCAGGAAGGTTAAACGAACGGCTCGTCATCCACTTCATCCAGGTGTTGGCAGTGGTGACGTCTGTTTTACTGGCCATCTTCTGGTCCCACACCGTCGTAGTAGCCGGAGGGACGAGATCGCTGCCATTCCTGCTCTTCACCTTTGTGTTATCTTTGGTTTGCTCTACATCAAGCGTCACCTTCCTGCCTTTTATGTTTCGCTATCCTCCTCAGTATATCCGTACTTTTTTCATCGGACAGGGCCTTAGTGCCTTGTTCCCTTGTATTGTAGCCTTAGGGCAAGGTGTTAGCAAACTGGAGTGTAAAATTGTGAACGGAACAGCGCAACCAGAGTATTTAAAAGAGAACTTCCCTGCACAAGACTTCTTCTGGTTCTTATTTGTGATGCTATCAGTCTCAGCTGTATGTTTCCTGGCTCTGACACGTAGACAGACGGAGTCACAGCAAGACACGCCACCACAGGAGTCTGACAGTGCAACAGCGACAAAGAACGGGGAGGAAACTCACCCTCTACACAATGGAGAGACGCCTGTGTCTGAGGAGCAGGTGCAGATGGAGGAAAAACCACCTGCTCAGACATTTTGGACACCACACAACGTCTACCTTCTGGCATTGCTCGCCATCTCTAATGCCCTCACCAACGGGGTCCTGCCATCTGTGCAGAGCTTTTCCTGTTTGCCTTATGGCACTATGACCTTTCACCTGTCTGTGGTCCTTGGCAACATAGCAAACCCAGTGGCCTGTTTTCTAGCGATGTTTGTTGTCCTCAGGTTAGAAAATATAAGGAGGAATTAAATACATGCTTTAATTGTGGTTGTCTCCACCATTGTTTTTAACTTTTCATTGCAGTGGTGATTCAGCAATGATCAGATCTCCTTTGTCTCCCAGGTCCTCCACAGGTCTCGGGTTGTTGTCTTTAGGAGGGACAGTATTTGCTGCATATCTCATGGCCTTAGCAGCACTCAGCCCCTGTCCACCACTTCTAGGAAACCCTGCTGGTGTGGCTTTAGTGGTGAGTGATAATACTCATTTCTAGATCTGGGTTGTAGGTTTTAAGATTTTAGTGCTGATTTTGATATATGAGCTAAAAATGGTGCGTTATCTCCTGGAATTATATGTCCCCTGAACTTCAGCTGCTTGTCTTCTGCCCTCTACAGGTGACCTCCTGGATTATTTTCACTGGCCTCTTCTCATACCTGAAGGTGGTGATTGGGACGTTGCTACACGAGGCCGGCCATGCTGCACTTCTGTGGTGCGGCATCTCCATCCAGGCTGGCTCCCTTATCGGAGCCCTCATCATGTTCCCCCTGGTCAACGTCTACCACGTGTTTGCCAGAGCTCAGGACTGTGTGGATAACTGCATTAAGCAGCAGTGAGAGATGTAATATTTTTCTGAATTCTGTTATTTGCTTTTACACATACAGTCCCCGTTTAGTGCTCCTGGTGAAAAGGACGGTTTTGGGAGAAAAAGCACTAGCTCTGTTATGGCCTCATTTTTCTTGAGGTCCGTGCCACCAATGAGGTGTCCTCTCCTGACCCAGAGATAATGCGAGCGTTGTGTTGCTGCACATTGGCCAAGGGCATGTTAAATGCTTAAGATTCAGTAATACCACAAGGCTGTTGTGGGGATTTTTTATAATGTATCTTTGTATTTGAAGTTGTTTACAATAGCAAAAACAGCTGCTAATGGTTTTATTGCTACTACAACTGATGGTGGGAAAATTATGTACTCAGGGAGACAATCATAAACTTGTAAGTCGATTAAGCAGTACTACATCAGCAAATATGAAATTCACATTGTTGTGTTCAAAACAATAGCAGTCCAACATAATTAACAAGATAAATCACTACTTTTGGAAGTGAAAATAACTCACTAGTAGGTGTAGAAGAGTAAAGGACCAACAGTCATGACGTGCATGCTGCTGATTTCGTGTAAGTGAATCATTAATTGAAACGGGGTGTGTTCAACATAATAGCAGTGTGGAGTTTGATTAATGAGTTTTGGTAAACAAGGGACTTTCATCATCCTGGTCTTTGGAGAAATGTACATCTTTAACATGCCCCAGTTCCTTTAGTCAGTACATGTGTTCACTGTGCTGTTACAGTAAACGCAATTCATTACCTTCACTAAACTACTGTTAAACTCTACGATTACACATGGAGAATATCTGTACACTTAGCCATATTTTTTTTTTTTATATTTTTATGTTTTTTTTTTCCCATGGGCTGGTGGTGCTCTTGTTTAATAAAAAACTAGTCATGCATCATCATCATCATCATCATCACGTGACATCAAATGGCTGATGCTGGGGGAAAATAAAGATTTGTTGAGACGGTTCTGAAGCTTTTTTTTTTTTTTTTTTTTTTTGTCTGAAAACATAAGGGTTGGTAGTTTGGTTGGACTCTACCACCACTAGTACTTTTCACTATTTGAGAACTTTACAGAATAAGCACCATTCACTCATGTCCAGTGTTGGAATAATAGCAAAACCTTTACATCGATTAATATGTTACAGTACTGACTTCATTGCTGAGCTCTGTGTTGTGGTTTGCGGTCGAGCCATGTTGTCATGAATGTGCTTCGCCTCCTACCAGCCAAACCTAATTTTTCAGCCCGAACCTACTTTGACCTGACCAACATGTTATTAAGTCACATGGTGTAAAGATGCACTGTACTTCTTTGTAAGTGCAGGCCCTGGCTGAGAATAATGGAAGCCTTTATTGATGTCAATGAGCATATATCTGGTGCCTGCATTTAACCCATCCCTCAGGGGGGAGCGGTGGGCTGTCACAGGGGCTGTCCTGATACTGAATGTCTGGCTCACCAGCAACTGGTGTTGTCCACTCAATGCAGTCATTGCAAATGATATGCAATAAAGTATAATACATGACAGTTGTGTCCTGAACTTCACTGAGGTACCTTGTACATGGTAAAACTACAATGTAGCAAATTAGGCTATTTAAAGAAAACCAGAGAAAATTTGCATATTTTCTGATCCAGGTATTCAGCAGTCGGCAGCTGGACAACAAGCAGGGCTGCGGCCCTCGAGGACTCGAGTTGGCCACTCCTGACTTAAGTTTGTGCCGTCACCAACTAAATGATATTCACGATCAACCAAACAAACATCTTCTGCTCTCTCACTTCAAAAGCAGCACACTATACACATCTGCTCTAAGGAGTAGTTCATTAAATATTGGCTTTTTGCAGTTTTCTACTTTTGTAAAAAACAATTACACAAGGTTGTATCGAATCGACCTTTTTGTTTTGTTTTTGGTCTAAAAATTGCCTCAATCCAAAATTAGCTAATGAACTGTGTAAACACTCAGCTTCACCTCTGCTCCCATGATCCCCTTAAGCAGAATGAATGAATTCTAGAGGCTCTCAGATGCATCTCACTTCAGAAACGGCTTCAAGGCAAAGAAACCGGGGATTGAGATGACTGCAAATCCCAACATGTGATCCTTATAAACGACTGCGTAGGTATTTAAGGTTAACACAATGATCAGTAAACCAAAATCTTTCATGGTTGGCTACAATCTCCCACACCCACTCACCCCAAGGAGGGTTTAATCCTTTGCTGCACACACAGTTTACTGGACTTTGGCTTTTTTACTCTCTACAGAAAACTGCAACCCTCCACCGAGCAGCATGTGAGTATCCACAGGGATGCATTGTGTCATCTTTCTAAATATATTGACGTAAAAAAATGTTTTTTCATGTTTTTGTGTTAAAAGGTGGAAAAATGCTGACCTAAGGTTATTTTTTTCCATGTGTACAGAGCTGTTCTTCTAAACATGTCAATGCGTTTGGTGAATTTATAACAATAAAAATAATAGAATCTTCATAAGCTGAATATCCACATCCACTGTGTTGGATTACAGCTCAGCTTTTCAGGGCGATTCCCAGATGTGGCAGATAGCCTACGTGCTTCTTTTTATGAGCGAACATTTTACTTTGAAGGCGAACTTCTAACACACTGCATGAATTTCCGAGAATTATTTTTCTCATTTTGCCATTGATCAAAGTGTGCGCAGCAGGCGGTTTCTCTTTCAATAAACAATGCGCTGGTCAGATGTTTTTGAGGGCATGAACCGTCCCCAGTACAGTAGGTGCTGATGTTTTCAAGCTGCTTTTAACTTACACTCTGCCTGTGATCACATGAAATAAGTAGAAATGTGGCAGTTTACATGGAGTGCAGCCTTCAATCTACACAAAATAAAACATTATACAGCCAGCAGACGAGAAAATTAGCACAGGACAATATCTTAAAAAAAGCAAACATTAACCAAATGTCACTGCACCTTTAGGCAGTGTTGGCAGAGGATGCTCCCTAATAGTAACACATTAATCTGTTGAGTCCACCATCAACGTTTTGGTGTAGAAAAACCTCTGTTGGCTTATCTGTTGTTTTACCCACTGTCATTGTTTGTCACTCTTTGCTGTTGATGCACTTAATCCTGTGACTTGTATAATCTACTCACATTAACAGTTAAGGAAAAGCCAAACGAACACAATCCAATTTGTGTTGTGCCGGCTCAGAGGACATTGTATTAGTTTAAACCCAGCATTCATAATTCGATCTGCACACATTTAATATCTAAGGATGAGCAATCATGATCGAGTGTTGAAAGGAGGAAAGCGACGGTGGTTCCGAGTTTAAAGATATCAGACATTAGCAAAATGAGTTGTTCTTGTCCAACTTTTACTCATAAATGTGTGATTTTTGTCTGTCTCTAGAGGAAACCCATCTCCAACATGTCACTTCTCACCCACCTGTTGGCGTGTCTCTTTGGGATGGGCTCCTGGGTGTCCATCAATGGCCTGTTCGTGGAGTTGCCTCTGATTGTCCCTCACATCCCAGAGGGCTGGTACCTGCCTGCATACCTCTCTGTCATCATCCAAATGGCTAATATCGGGCCTCTGGTTGTCACCCTGATGCATCGCTTCCGACCCGGTGCCCTGAATGAGACAGCTGTCATATATGTGATCGTCAGCCTGGGTGCTGTGGCGACTTTCTTACTGGGCTTCTTCTGGAAGGAGACAGTTGTAGTGGCTGGTGCTCCTCACAGCGTAGCCCTCCTCGTCTTAACTTTCTTCCTCGCTGCTGTTGACTGCACCTCCTCCGTTACTTTCCTGCCCTTTACAATGCGCCTCAGGCCTCAGTATCTCACCACCTACTACATTGGAGAGGGTTTGAGTGGTCTTCTGCCTGCTCTAGTGGCTCTGATCCAAGGCGTTGGGGTGGTTCAGTGCATTAACAGTACACAGCCTTTAAACCACACTGTAAATAGCTCGTCAACCTTTGACCTCCAGGCTCAGTATCAGCAAGCAAACTTCTCAGCTGAGGTGTTTTTCTTCTTCCTGAGTGCCATGATGCTGCTCTGCCTTGTGGCGTTCCTGCTCTTGAACTATCACCCAGCAGTGGCAAGGGAGCATCCCAACGGTGAATACGCCAATGGGGTGAAAGAGAAATCTCACAGAAACAGGAAGTGGGTCGAGGAGAAGCCCATGATCGATTCCTGCAGACCTACAAACCAGAAGCGCAGAAGCAGTTTTGGCACTGGCACTTACAGCTGGTTGCAGGTGTTTTACATCTTTGTGATTCTGGCCTGGGTTAACGCCCTGTCCAACGCGGTGCTTCCCTCAGTGCAGTCCTACTCATGCATGCCCTACGGGAACAACGCCTATCACTTATCGGCCACCATGGCTGCTGTGTCCAACCCTCTGGCCTGCTTCATCGCCATGTTCCTCCCTATAAGGTGAGTTTCTTGAATCGGTGTTCAGTACCTGAAACAATACAGGGAATACGGTTTAATACACCCTTCAATCATCAGACCCTTCAGTTTGCATTATATGGTGTTCTTATAACACCATATAAGAAGAATCAAAAAAGGAAAGAATTTTAGAAAATGTGGATGAATCAATCTTATTTTTATGAAGCTTTTCTTTACTCTGGATTTAATTAAAATTTTACATTATAAGATGCACTATGATTAAAAATGCACTTCTTTAGATTACAGAAATAAAATGTACAAATGTAACACAAACAGTCTTCAGGCAAACTTCCTCAGTGAGCTTTCCAATCTGCACAGATCAGATAAGGGAAAACCCCTCCAGGAAACAGCTTATGCGTGTGCAGAGCACTATGGGATATATGTAGGATAAATAATCTCAGTCTTTAAATACATTAAATCTATCTTCATCCCAAACTCCTCAGTAGATCTTTATTGAGCCATACACACACTAGCTGCTTCAAGACATTAAAGCAGGCTACGTTTGTGGAGTCACAACTTACTAGCTTTACAGTGAAATGTGTACAAGTTTCCACATGTAAACAAAAACCGATCCTGTCCTAAAGTGGCCACTAAAAATATTCATCTTCATCATGTCACAGATCCCTGCTGTTGATGGGAGCTCTCACGGTGGTTGGCAGTGGCATTGGGGCTTATATAATGGGCATGGCAGTGCTGAGTCCTTGTCCACTGCTGGTTAATGACACATCAGGTGGTGCCATCATTGTGAGTGCAACATTATTTTGTCCGAATATTAATAATTGTTACTGGAACACATTCTGACTCACCTGTCTCTGCTCCACAGGTGTTGGCCTGGATCATCTTTATTCTCACTCTGTCCTATGTGAAGGTGATAATCGGTGTGATCCTGCGTGATGAGGGCCACAGTGCCCTCGTGTGGTGTGGAGCTGTGGTGCAGATCGGCTCCCTCCTGGGAGCCGTGACCATGTTTCCAGTGGTCAGCGTGTACAGCTACTTCTCGTCAGGAGACCCGTGCAACACAAAGTGTCCTTAAATTATAAAGCCTTAAAGAAAAGACTGGAAGTAGTAAAACTGATATGAGGAAAGAAATGGGAGGAGAAAATTCAATGGGTTTTTTTTCCTCACGTGATTTATTTACTTGTCAAAATCACAAATGAATGTGAAATTTCAAATTAGCAGGGTGAACATTTACAAATTCACAAGTATATGTTTAGGACAAAGTGCTAAAAGAAAATTAGAAAGTGAAGTCATTCCAAAATATGGAAGCACATTTGCTGTCTCAGACTTGTCTTCTTTGTCAACTCGTATCTTCTGTTTGTATTGCACTGGTCTAAATGTTCTGTCCTATTCAGAGTAACAACATCAAACACACCTTTAACTAGTATATTGAGAGAATCCTAGTTACAACTTCCAAAAAAGGAATTGTTTGTAGTATATAATTCTGTAATACTAAATAGTTTTTATTCTGTTGTTTACACTATGAGATGTACTGTATATTACACTCTAAATACCTTATAACTAAAGGAACATCCTGTTTCTTTGTAACCTGCACAGATTTGACAGAAAGTACATACTGCATAGTATTCACATAATATTTTGCTTTGTGACACCATCTGTCCAAGGTGTAATCAGAAAACCATATGTAGGTGTACAGGGGCTAAACAACACGCCCCCCCCCCCCCCCCCCTGTGAGTTGAAATGTTTAGCTGTGTATGGTCAAAAGTATGTGGACACACGACTCTTGAACAGTATTTACAATAAAGTACTGCGTAAACATCCTCCATTCTGCTGAGGAGACATTCCACTAACTTTTGGAGCTTGACTGTGGGGATTTTCTCTCAGCTACACCAGAGTAGATTTTAGTGAATCCCATTCAGCCCCACGGTGGTAGATGGGGTTGGAGTCAGAGCTCTGCGGGGGAAGTCACATGTTTCCAAGCCTGCTACAAAGTTAGATGAAACATTTTCCTACGAAAAAAGTATTGTGCACACAGTTATGGGCGTGTTGCACATAGCTCAGCTAGCTGCCAGTGACTTTTTCTGCCTGTATAATTTGTGGTTTTCTAAAATATACAACATACAAATAAAACATTATTTCCATATTTCCATCACGGCAGACAGACAGCGTAAAATAAACATTGCATCAACTCTAGTGTTCTCTAAATATGAAGTCATCACAATTTTTGCATAAAATTTTCATATGATTTTATCAGATTTTCAGTGGGTGCACCATCACATTTTCTATATTTTCCACAGAGGCAGAGAGGAAGCAATGATTGTTCTCAATGATCGTTCGTTAACATGCCATTAATTGTTATTATTTCCCAGTCGAAAATTTGCTCTGACATATTGAATCCCACATTTCTATTTTCCGTTATTACTACTGAACAGACGTGTTCTCTAATTCTAAAAGTTTGCTCGACTCGTGTGAGAAAATCTTTTTTATGACTCCTTTCATGCAGATGGATTCCCTTGGATGTAGAGGTAACTCACCGGATGCACAACACCCGCCACAGACAACAACAGTATACACACTGGTGTAATTACACACTCATATATGTAGTTATCCATCGTCCTGAACTTCTGCAGCAAAGCCACCGGGACGTAAAAACACAAAGTGGTGACTGCAGTAGCACAGACAGTTGTGAAGGCTCTCCTCTTGCCAGAACTCAGCTTGTTTCCCTCGGGGCCGGACTTGGTCAGCGTCATTGCAACTTTGATGCTGACGCGTGCGATCACTACAGTCATGAACACCATCACAGTAAATGACACTGTGTTTATCATGTCCTCTCTAAATGAGGCCATTTCGTTTCCACCAAAAGTGCTTGCAAATGCAGTGGGCACAGCAATGATCCACACCGCCACAGCCCACACCTCCCTGCACCTGTACTTCTTCAGCAGAGGGTAAGACATGGGGTGAATCACAGCAAAGTATCGCTGCATGCAGATGAAACACAAATTCATTGGCCCTCCAAGTCCTGCGTACACCACCAAAAACTTTAGGACTTGCATCTGGATCGGTTTCAGCACAAACAGGGCAACTAAATGCAAAATAGACATCCAGTACTGGAAGTTATGGAAAACAGCCAAATTACAGTTTAGGATATCTTTTTCCTTCTTGGATGTGAAGGTGATCCACAGCAGTCTGGTGATCACTGGTTGTCCGATGAGAAAGGTAATGATGTCGATCAGTGCAAGAGACGCAATTTGGCTCCGTCCAAAATCACAGCTTCCAATTTTGCTGGAGTAGTTTGTGCCATTATTGGGGAAATGTGCCATCTTACCAGACTGTGGTTCAGAGCTGAATGCAAATCAAATAATAATTGAAGAGAAGCAGCTGATTAAGTTTTAATACTAGTTTGATCTTTAAGTAGAAATATAGAACTGTATGTCTCATTCAAATAACAGAAAGAAATTGTAAGATTTATTTTAACACATATTTTGTATAAATCCTACACATCTGCAACTGTTTAACAGTGTAATTTGATCATATTCTTATTTATTAATGTAGGATTTTCTGTACATTTTACTTTATTCTATCCTAAAATGTTTTACATTTTCAGGAAAGTTGAGATTTGAAACCTAGGTTTAGTTGTAAATGATACAAAGACAACGTATTGAACGTTAAAACAGAAATGTTGAATTTGATGCAAGGAACATTTGGGACACAGTTGGACACATTTACCATTGTGTTGCATCACCTCTTGGTTGAACAGTTTAACAGTTCGGGGCCAGTTTGTCATATTTTGTGCATCATAATTATCCAAATGTTTAAGACCGATGACAGGTCTGGACTGCAGGGAGGCCGGTTTAGCACCTGAAGTCTTTTCTTACAGAGTCGTGCTGTGGTTTGTCATCGCATTGTTGAAATAGTCACGGCTGTTTGTGAAAAGACATTGTCTAGATGGCAGGATAGGAAGCCCCCCCATGCTGCCCCCTCACATCACCAAGGGTGCAGGTCAGACGGTCGGCCTCCTCTATAGCATAGTAGATGCAACAATTTACAATTTTTAATTTTGACCACAGGATGGTTTTCACCTCATCTTAACCTAATTTACATGCGCTCAGGCTCAGAGAAGGTGCTGGTGTTTCTGGATCTGGTTTATATGTTGTTGTTTCTTTAAAGGGTAGAGTTATAGCAGCAACGAACTATGATTTACACTGAGAAATTTTGTTCTGACACACATTTTTTTCACAGAGTGATAAACTTTTCCGCATCCTGCAGCATGAGGGCAGGATTACTCAGCTGCTCTGTTTATGCTCAGTCAGCATACTGACCTGTGACCAGTGCACCTCATAAGATCCATTTATTTTAGAGAATACACAGCTTTTCCAGTCTTTTATTGTTGTCTCAACATTTCTAAGATGTGTTGCTGGAAGCAAATTTAAAATGAGAAAATATTTTTTTTAAAAAAACAATTAAAATATCACTTTCAATATTTTGTGTCTTTGTGCCTTTTACAATTGCGAGGTTTCAGATGATTTACAAATCATCTTTTTTTTATTTGCACTTTGCACAGTGATTGACACCCTTTTCTGAAAATGGGAGACACAAATGCAATATCAATTAAATCTTTCACAAACATATAATGCATATACGAGTATCTTGAGGTTAAACCAAATAAAAAAAAATATTTATTGTCAATAAATCATCAAATTTATTATATTATTATAAAAGTTTGACTTTCACGGCACAGATTTCTTTGTTTTGAGAAAGTAAAGAGCTCATTTACAGGAACACACACTTAACAGATATTTAGCAAGATAACAGATTCTTTATATTAAGGCTTTTGTTCTAAAGTAATTGATTTGAAACTGTCAGTTAGAAAATAGTAAAATAACTTGAACTCATCGCTTACCTGCTGATGTCAGCTGTCGCTTGGATGTCACCAAAGTGTTGTCAGCTGGATGATTCATCGACTGGGTAGAAAATGACACCTGCTTTTCCTAACAGGCGTAAAGCAGCCGAGCAAAGCCCACAAACTGGGTGTCAAATACGTACTTGTTTCTATAACAGCAGAGGAACACAACCAGGAATAAAAAGTAAAAAAAACACTAATTTGTCAATGTGTCACTGCTGATGACTCAGTGCATCTGCTGGCAATTACACAGACCACTGGGTGTCAGTGTGCACCACAGTAACTTACATCCGCACGGCTCCAATGCTGATATTAGATTTTTTAAAAAGGCTTGTGAAACAATAAAACAGTAAAGGACAGATTCTCTCTGTGTCAGTCATGTAGTTGAAGCAGAGGAACTCAAAGGCTTTGGTCCTAAATCTTAGATAGACCATGTTTTGTTGGTTTTATAATTCCAACCCTAAATTTCAGGTGCATGAAAATATTTAGACAAACTTTATTACATTCAAATGTCAGTTTTAATACTTGGTTGCAATTGCTTTGCAGTCGCTGACTGTCTGGAGCCTGGAGCCCGTAGACTTTACAAGATGCAGTGTTTCTCCCTCCGGTGATGCTCTGCCAGAGCTTTACTGCAGCTGTCTTCACTTCCTGATAGTTCTTGGGGCATTTTGCCCTAAGCAAGTGAAATTCATGCTCAGCTGGATTCAGGTCAGCTGAGTCAGATAGTTTTATTCAGGCACATCTTGACTGTTTCATTTCAAATGCACTGTGGCAACATAACAAGCTATAATGAGGAAAATTGTGTCGCTGTTCAAATACTTACCTACTGTGGATCTTCAATGAATGTGTGAGCTCAGAGTAGGTTGGTGAATGTTTCGGACTTATTGGATGTGGGATTGATTTCTGTTTTTTTTTGTTCTTGTCCTCCAGCAGATTCAAAAGGACTTGCATGTGGCAGTTTAATGCTTCCAAAAACAACCAATTCTTGTGAAAGTAGACTTTTTTTCACAGAACTTTCACAGAAGCAAAATGCAAGAAATGTAATTTCTGTTTTCAAAGGCTGGTCTCTTGAGTGTTTCTTTGATTAAATTGCCTTTTAAGTGTTTGACCTTTTGAAAGAGTTATTATTATTCACATTATTTGAGTATTTGGCCTGGAATCATGCGGGTTTCTCGCTCTTTCCTGCACAGTACACACATGATCCCATTCAATTTGCATGGTTTTAACTGTGCAAAACAAACTCGAGACTCTAACATGCAAAAAAATCAAGCTGGTTGGTCAAGAGTCTTTAAACCCTATTTATACAGCAACAGGAATATAATTGAGTGGACTTAAATACAGGACCGAGCCATTTAGAGACAACCATCAAAAGCAAATCATTCCTCATCCTACATCAGTAAACATCAATGTTGTCTTCAGTTTTACAACCTTTCAGCTTACAAACTGCCCTCTGCTGTTTGGATTTCACGGTGTACTTTTATTATAATTTATTCTCATAAATATCCAGCACAGTTCAGATTGTTTATTTGAGGACAAGGACGGGGTGTTTAGACATGTTATAGTTCATTTCTAATCCCTGATGTCCTTATTGTTCTAATCTAAAGGTCTCATACTGTCTACCTTCTAATGAAACATTATATATCAAGAAGAAGCTCACAGACATAAAGAGATGAGGACTTATTTATTGACAAATACACGAAACGTATCATAAAGCGGAATTATGAGTTGCAGACTAACAAGAATCTCTTCGGTAAACACGTCAGTATGGCTTCACTCATGCCCTTCAGACACATGGATTAAGACTCATAAATACATACAAAACTGAGACCAAACAAAAAGCACTTACAGTATAAGTACATAAACCACAGTATGTGGGTAACCATGTAAGAGAAGCTGTATGATAAACATGGATAAACAGAGAACATGCTTGGAGAATAAATATAGAAATACAAAAACAAAATGTTTAAGAATTTATATATTCGTATTGCTGTTCACTGTTTTGACGTATTCTTTGGATTAGAGACAGTTCCAACGCTGGTTGTTTACATTCCGTTGAGAGACTCATGCTTACCTGCACGTTGTATACTTCCAGGGAGTAATAAAAGTCAAGCTTTTTAAAAGCTGAGATGATTAGTTTCTTTGATAAAAGTCCAACTAATTTTACCGTAGCCAACAAACTGAATGGTATTTTTAAAGACTGTGTGCGGTCCATTTTATTTTAATTTAAAAAAAGGACACGAATCGACCCAATATCCCGAGACCACGTGAATGTTTTTTCACACTGTACAGGTGCATAAAGGCACAAGAACATAGTTTGAGGTTTGGGCGACATATCACATGAAAAATTTTTTCTGTTGTTTGACTTTAATAAAATAACCACTAAACCGGTGGTATTAATTGTAGTTAAGTGCTCACTGTTGGTTCTGAATACAGACAATGCATTCAGTTTTCTGCATCTGTTCTAACAAATGTCCATACACACTTCTTAACTGAATATAAATTTAAGCAAAACTATGCAACTTCTGAAATAAGAAATCTTTCCTGGTATGAATAAAATGTTAAAACTCCGGTTGATCCAGCTGACCCCTGTGCACCACAGATGGTTTTAAAGATTTGGATGATCTGATCACTCTCTTCCTCGATTCAATGTACTCAGATATTTTGCTGTTGAAACCTGGTGTGGTCCGGTCTGCCATGTTTAAAAAAAAAAACATACCTGTATAACAGACATTGCTTTGCTAGTTTGCTCTGCTGAGCAAAATGACATTTTGTAGCGTTAAAAAAAAAAGCCTTTCATTTCAAAATTTGAAGCTGAACTTGCAAAGCCAAGCTCGAGCCACTTCTTTTTCATTTCCAGTCAAAAGGCACTTCTCTTTTCCACTGTCTCGTTTTAAGGCCCGATATGCAAAATGAAGCAATACACATACTGTATATACAAATTACACAATAATTCATAGGCACTGAATCATTTACAAACTGCAGCAAAAAAGACATGTCAAACAATTCTTGGTCCTCTAAAAGCACACTTTGTCAGGTCGGGGGTGGCAGGTTTGGTTGCTACATCACTAGATGTGTTAAAAATCGTCGGCCGTGGTTTATTCCTTGGATAACTTTGGCATAAAGGCATTACATATGAAAAAACAAGGCACAGATTGAACCCTGGTCATCTGAACCCTGGTCAATGCATTTACATTTACACAATGCTTTTCCTTCTGCTGCATCTTGCACGCTATAGTCCAAGCACGCAAACCACGGAGTCAGTTTGGTTTGGTTTCCCTTCTTTTAGTTTTGTCAGTTTGTTTTAGGTGACGGGAAACTATGCATGGCTGTGGACGGAGATGCTTGACAGATCGTTCCTGATGATCTCATTGACTGTAAGATGAAAGAGAGAAAAGAAGAGTCAGTGTGTCAGTCACCATCAACACAGCTTCAACAGACATTTGTGGATTGCACAGTGAACTGGGCTCACAGACAGTGATTTCTGAAAGTGCCGAGCCCGTGCAGCGATGTACGGTAGAGAATCATACTTGTTTTCAATGCAGAGCTGCTTGAGGGCCCAAAGATCCTGTGGATCCAGTTTTGACCTTTGACTTTGTCCCTTGTGCCCTGACATTACTCCTGGATCTCTGAATTTTCTGATGATATTATATACTGTAGACGCTGGGACCTTCACAGTCTTTACGATTTTATGTTGAGGAACATTTTTCTGAAATGGTTTTGTTTGTTTTTAGACGCAGTTTAGACTCTGCCCCTCTGCTCCGCCTCTCTGAAATGCTTCTTTTATACCCAGTCATGTTGCTGACCAGCCTTTTGTTGCCCCTGTTCCAACTTTTTAAGATGTGTTGCAGCCATCAAATTCAAAATAAGCTAATATTTTCCATGAATTGGTAAAATGTCTCAGTTTCAACATCTGACATGTTGTTTATGTTCTATTGTGAATAAAATACTGGTTGATGAGATTTGCAAATCGTCCCAACTTTTTTTTGAATTGAGGTTGTATAAACATTTAAATCCAAATTTGATGACAGTCAGTTCTTAAACTGTTGTGTCAATAAAAATGTAGGAAACAAAGCCACAAATGACCAGATAACATCATCAGTAAGCAGTACACACACACACGCATGCTTAATTCTGCATGAATTGATTTTTTAAAAATAACTACATTGGCTGATATGTTAGCACATGGCTGATGTACACAACATTAACATTTGCAGCCATGCATTCGCACATTTTGTTCACCAGCCGGTCGCTAACTGTGATTTAGCTATTTGGTGGTGGACAGGCAGAGCACTGTGGGTTAGTCTGACATTTCTTGGCCAAAAGCAGCTGCCTGCTGCACCTTGAAACAACACTGATAAGAGTGGTGAGAGTGAACTAAAATACACAAGTGGGTTTAAAAAAAAAAAAACTGTCGAGTGATTATTCACTGCTTTTGTCATGTGCTGTTTCAGATTGCATCAAGATGTCGGTTTTTGTTGTTACTAAAATGTGTAGTAGAGCAGCTTTAAGATTTGTTTTTAAGTCATTTTCCACTATGGGTGAATAAAAATTCTCAGAGCTCTATAGGACCTGTTATTTCCTCTGAGCTTACCTAATAGAATCACTTTATATCTGAGGTCCCCAGACCCTTTTTTATCAAGAGAGATGATGCAACCTCCTGCTGTCTCTAAAGGATGCAGGTGCACTTGTTTATCTGTTTTTATCAGCCGAGTGCTTTGGCTGACAGAAGGGACACGATCCAAGAGCAACTGAGCAGCCTGACTAAAGCTAGATATAGATACCAATGTACTGATAACAGAGAAAAGGACCAATCAGTCATTTTTTTTTTGCATCACCAAAGGGGATTGAGAAAGTTCATATTTCCTCAGCTTTTATCTGTGAACTCATTTTTTACTTTGAAGAGTCTCCACAGTTCCTCCCGCTTTAATCAGCATCTCAGTTTTTAATCAGACTCAGGGTTCAGGTTTGGCCCCCTCTCATGGATCTCACAATGATGAGAAATGTGAGAGGGGAAGGGGAACACCCTTGGAGCTGTCCTCCAGAATCCGAGCCAGTGGGCCGAGGGAGGAATTCCCTCTGACTGACGCAGGAAAAACAGCATGGAAACCTGACATTCCCCTCCACACAATGGAAGGAGGGTTTTTTTTTTTAACATTTATTTTCATCAGCAGAGAGCCTTTCCTTCAGTGACCCAGAACTGGCACAGCCACTTCCTACCAGAAATACCACAAAAAAAAAAAAAAAAAAAAAATAGATGACTGGGTGTACGTGCAACAATTGAATGAACAAAAATATCTGGGTTGTTGGTTCAATACGGTGCCATGGTAGAAAAAACAAAACATAAACTTAACACAGAGGTGAAAATAACTGAGGACGAGCTTAAAATAGCACTAGTTAAGGATACAAGACTTAAGTTTATAGCGGCTGGCGGCCGCCCGCCCGGAATTCTGACTGGAGTTGTTACAATAGAACCACTGCACAGCTTTCATGGAGTCTGGACATGGACGTACTGTGTTTGACGGGTTGCTGACTGCTATTAATAAAAGCAGAAAAAGAGATCTTGACAGGCTTGATAACAACCGCACTGCTGCGCTCTCTTGTGTGTCTCACTAGAACCACATGAACACAATGATCCTATTATGCGACTGCAGTGTGAGGACAGGGTGTGATTCACAGCAATATGGGTTTGTGATGAACTTGGCAGCGTGGAGGACAGTCGCCAAGGCAGCAGTGGCATTTGTATTCATGTGCTCTAAATAACTTCCACATTTGGTTGCTCATACTATCGAGGTTTACCTGCTCTTCCAGAACTCCTCCAGATGACATCGTTTGAAAAAAGTCCTCCAGACTAAGTCATGTGACGGATTCTTTTTTTGGTTTCATCCCTTTTATAATATAGGAACTCAACTTTTTTTGCGGGCTGTTGTTCAATATGTGGTTAAATGTCTTAAAGTAAAAAAGAAGGAATCTTTGAGAAGTTGGAACAGATGTTTTTAAAAGTTATTATCTGACATTTATTAGGCTACAGAAATAATTAAAGAAATTATAATTACATAAATCAATTAACTCTAACTGTTCTATGTCAAGTTTACCTTTTTGATTATGCACCACAAGACAATGCCTACTGTATAGTTCAAGTCCATTCTTATCCTGTGCAGGGCCACAGGAGCCTATCTCAGATTTCATAGGGTGACAGGCAGGGTCCACCCTGCAAAGGTCTCCAGTGTATCCCAGGGCTAACACAGAGAGACATACACAGACAGACAACCATTCACACTCAGATTTACACCTACAGGCAATTTATAGTCACCCTTTAACCTAACATGCCTGTCTTTGGACTGTGGGAAAACACCGGAGGGCCCGGAGGAAACCCACGTAAGCACAGGGAAACATGCAAACTCCACACAGAAGGGCCACAGACAGCTGGGGATGGAAACCTGCGACCTTCTAGCCGTGAGACAGCATTTTTCCCTAACAGCCTTTTGAACTAAAAGAGTTTGGTTCTGTTGCTGCTCTAACATCTGCCATGATCTGTTCCTTCTATTGCTGCTGTTTGTGTTTGCTGTGGTGGAACACACTCAATGTGTTTCCACCAATTGTTGGTTCAAGTTTCTGACACAGTTTGCAAATCACAGATGTTTGATTCACATCTGATTTGTTGCAGAAGTATTTCCAAACATCGGAGTAAACTCCTGGGTTTTTTCTTTTTTTCAAACTCTTCCTCAAAGTCTTCACAACACTCCCCACGTTGAGATGCCGACGTTAATAATACATATGCAAATGTGATCACGCAACACACGTTACAATAAAAGCTGGGCTATAAAGGACTGTGCAGTACAATGGATAACAGACTCATTAAGATTAAGACTCATTAATGTGCAGTAGCTTATAGCCTTTCCAGTGGAAACAATGAAATCTTGAATCCTGAATGAGACACAAAGTGCACAGATTTTCACTTCAGCTTCATCAGAAAGGAGCAGCTGCTCTCTTTTAGTCATGGTAAAAGTAGACAGATTCATTTTTTTTTTTTTGCTTATGTAAGGCAAGACACTTTCTAACATACCGCATAAGGACAGCAACCAGCCATGTGAATGTGAGAGTATGACCAATATTACCAGAACACATACTTGAACCTGAAGAAATAAACAGCCAGACCTCATCTCCACCCTCTTACAGTCTGTCATTGTGTTGCCATGTGTTTTCTTCCCGGTCCAGACTGAACTGACTCACCTCCGCTTCTCTCTATTTGATCTGGCTTTGACCTTGCCTGCATCTGGAGGTGGATGGATATAATATTTGAGTTCAGACCTCAGGGGGACATTATTACGCGGGCTTCTCAATGCGCACTTCGAGCCAGGACGATGGCTGTAAATTTAGGACATCAAGACGTTGTGAGACCTCCACATCATGTCATCGCCTGTCCAGTTGCAATCAAAAGTACAGATGAATTATGGCATTAAGATATTTTTACTTCCACAACTCCATGGTCCATATGTAGCAGAGTAATAAGTGAATGATAAAACAGAAGAATAGCAAGGATTGTGTTGGATCCTTGCTATTTTTTTTTTTATAAAAAAACTATAGTAGAAGTCTATTTTTTGCCGGACTGAAGCCACAACATTTACTGTTTACGTGTGTCCGTTGCCATGGCCCACTTTTCATTGTGCCGTCACATTTGATATGGGTGAGCTAATTGAAAAAGGAAAAAAAGTCAATCTATTGATCTCTAAAATGTGTTTACAACAAAGTCCTACAAATAGGCCCAGCACCAGTGCGACATCTGTGTCATGTAAGCTCTTGTGGTGAGAAAGATGCTCCAAACATGCCAACAACAACTAATTTAGTCGCAGAGATTGGTTTTCTTTTTGAATTCAGGAAAACATTATGCATTTCTAGATCTGGGCAAAATGCTTCATACGTGAAACACGTGAAAAACATTATTTATTGAAAATCTATTTCAAAGGCAGTTGTGAATCCTCACAACGAGGCCTGTGGAGGAGCTGTTTGTATCGTATCACTTCGTCTTCATCAGCAGAAAGAGATTAACATTTGTACTTTTCTTTCAGGGTTTGTCATTCGTGTTTTTAAACTGAGAAATAAAGCAGAGAAAAAGCAGGAAAACTGATGGTAAGACTGGTGACAAACACGTGAGAAATGTGGGTGTTAACGAGGTCAGGAGGGAAATGTGAACCTCAGCTCACACTTACGCCCACAAAAGGTGAGGAGTTGGAAGTACAGGTAATGAACAGGGTCAGGTTCAGATGAAGCTAAGGGAAAACATATATCTACAAGCAAACAGACTTCCTTCCCCTAGAATCTACTCCCAAGCTTTGGGATCCAACGCTAAGCTTTGCTGCGTTTCATGACAGCGGGTCCAACTCTACCTACCGAGGAAGATCATGTGATCAGCCTCTACATGAGATGGTTTTTTCATCTGGTGTTTTTAGTTTGGAGTGAAGTGGAGATTAAATCCAGCAGAGAACAGAACGTTCGGGACAAACACTATGTTATGTGTAATGTATATATTAACAGTATTATTCTATCCTAAATACTTCAAGTACAAAGTTTGACTGTCCTGAGAGCATAGTTATTAATTAAACACTAGTATCCTGTGTGTCTGACTAACTACAGTTATTTAAGAGCAGGGACGTGGAGTTTTATCGGCAGATATCCAGGAACTGGCTTCCTGTTTCATGGAGGTCCACAGCAGCTGGAGCTGACTGATACAGTCCGAGACACCAACCAGGAAACCCCCAACAAACAAGGATTTCCAAAACAATTAGCAGCGGCGGCAACACCGTTTGCCTCATTAAGGGCTGAAACTCTTTAACTCGATCCGGCCTGTAACAACACAAAGGAAGTGATCAAGCAGCAGGAAAATCAACAAATCCTGTGAATGATCTGAAGAAAATCCGCTGAGGGAACATGGAGCAAGATCCTTGAGGGTGGGGGGTGGGGACAGAAAACACCAAAAAATCAGTTTAGTGCCACGTCAAGTCCAGGCCACAAGCCACAAGATGTTCTTGGCCATATTATGAGGCTCCTACTGGGTTACTGCAAGTCAGTCCCACAGAGCGGTTTTCTAGTTCACCACAGCCTTCGCCAGTTTCTTTTTTCAATCCCAGGTGTCATTTACAAAGGAAAATGTCTGCAGCCTTTTGGGCAAAAGAGCATTTAGGAAAGTTTACAAAGTTTACAAAAAAAGTGTGTGGGGGGGAATAATAGAAAAGGAGGAAAACCTCAGCAAAATATTACCACAAAGAAAAAGACGAGGCAACCAGAAAATTAAAAATTACCTTTGTGTAATTTACCATTATTGTTGTCTGTCTAATCCTGACTGAAATGTTTCAACTGTTCAAGGGAACACAGACATTCATAAGCATTAGAAAATTAGAACTATGGTCAAATTTGAACGTGACTAATATTGTACGAAATAATGGCAATGACGTTCCCATAAGTCTCAGCTGTGTTTAGTGCTGTGAGTGCTTTTTTTGTCAGGCTGCAAATTTGGCTGCTGCTGTATTGAATTATACCGTGACATGTGTCTCGTGCTTATGTTCCTCTATACATTTCAACAAGTTTGACAAAATATTAGAAACAAAGGAGGTTTAACCCCGAAACACACTGAATATGAGTAAAACAAGGCCAATTACAGTAGTCTGCACAAAATGTGACTTTTTAAGCCAGACTGCATTTTTACTGTGAGGCTGTTTTATTGCTTTATACTCATATTTCTTTTTTTATTATTTCTGTTCTGATGCAATCCATCAATAACTGTAAATGGCAACAAGTAATACATAGCAGATGTGGATGTCGATGAATATGAGATAAATCTGTGACATATTTCCTCCAAAGGTAATTTACCAAGCACAAATGAATAAAAATAAAAGCTGACAGTTTAACTCCATGTGAAATGTGATATATTCTGATCATACAAACTGATAAGAAATAATATTTGTGTAAGAAAGTGAGTGAGTTCTGCTGTTTCAAAGTCAGACAACTCACAATTTTGTCTCAAATACTTTTCCCATGAATGTGTGTGTGTGTGTGTCAAGTCATCAATTGCGCTGCTCTGACATCTAACAAGGCCACAACAGGCTATAAAAAGCATTTCATAACGCTATTTGGCTCAGATCTGGCTTCAAAATGCACATGTTTCGCTCGTGTTACCTCACCACAGACAAAAGTCTTTGACACACTACTGTGCTGTGCTGTATAACCTATGGTTTTGGAAGCCTCATCGGAAGCCAACTGGAAGCATGCAAAACTTCACCAGTCAGCAAGTTTTATGGCAGCGTGGCCGACCTCCACCCCCCACATATTTAGCACCCTGCAGCCTATAGCTGCAGCTCGAGGCCAAACAGCCTGGTTCAGACTTTCCATGAGCAGACATGTTTGAAACCTCTCGGGGGACAGTGTGATAAAATGTTTAAAGGGGGGAACCTGATGAATATGAGAGGGCTGTACAAACAGAGAAAAAGATATCAGCTCTGATTACAGACAGGCAACCAAAAGGTTGGGGTGGGAGAGCGAAAACACGTCTATCACTGCTATTTAGAAGTTAACTTTACTTTTGCCATTAAATGCTTAAACAGTCACATATTTAAGTCATTCATTTGTAGTATTTGTGACAATCAGTAGCTTAACACTTAAAAAGTCGGAGATGTGCTTGTCTGAGTTTTATTGGGCCGACAAGAAACTGCACCACACCTGAGTGACACCATAAAGCAAAAAGTTGAATCCAGCTTTGCCAAAGGTTTTAATGAAGTGAGAAGCCACATTAGGTCTGGAGTGTTTAGTAAATTTCCTTTAATTTCCCAGTGAAAAAAAGTGTAACTGGGGATCCAGCGTCTCTGAAACACCCATTATGTCTACGGCGACGTCCTTAAACACTTTTGAGCTCCACCACACCTGGTTTGAACCTTGAAATTATCAAGAGACAATGGAAATTGCGGCACACGCTGCAACGTAATTACAAATCAAATCTCAAGCTGTAGCTGCAGCCAAACATCCCTGCAGACAGGGTAACTAACGAGTGCTAATGCATCTGGCCAGACCTTTCAGAGGAAGTGGCATGGGAACAGTCTGAGTCCTGCAGTCTGAGGCCCAACAAAAAGCGTCTCATTCACCGTCATCAGGAAAGTCAGCCAGACGACCCAGAAGGGGCTCTGGTGACAGATCAAAGCCTCGCTGCTCTGTCTGCTGATAGCTGCTAGTTAGTGTTTCTAGATCTACTGCTGTCCTTAACTCCTTGGGACTTACACAAAGTCAGGCAGTGTTTCTTCTTGCCCCAATAAAGATCATTTATCCAATTCATTTCCAATCAGTGCAGCTCCCAAACCTCAGTGGGCGAGAGAAGTGAGATCATAAAAGTTTGTGTTCAAGTGTGACACAAAAAAAAGTCCCCAAAACACTGCATTTATTTTATCAGGGAGTTTTTTTTTTTTAAGCCTTGTCTCATTCAGGGTTTAGGGCCAAATATATCAAAAGCTACGCCACCAAGCTCCTTTGATCCAGCTGCCACAAATTTTAGACGACAAAGAAAGTTGGCAGCGATGAAAGCACAGCAAAAGTGAAATAATTTGAAAAGTGGTATTTAAAAAAGCGATGGATTTTTTTTTTTTTTACAGCCTGTTTAGTAAAGTAAAGTAAGAGCTGTGATAAACACTGTGGCAAGATTCCTCCCTCCCACTACAATCCACTCCTCCTACAGAGGCCTGTGACTGACTCAAAGTGTAACAGCACTGTTTCACAATACAGACAACTAAGTAAACTACAAAGAGCAAACACCTACTTTAGAGAGGAATTTTACAGAAACAGTCCAGCATATAGCCCCACTGTAAAACATCTGGTACCACCCTTGTCATCGAACTCGCCAACAAATTCTGTGACCTCTTCCTTTAAATAACAGATGCTGAGGAGATGCTGTGCTGTTGATGCCTGTTTGTGCTGGATTAGAAAACTCAAAATGATTTTGTGAAACATTTTTTTACTCACCGTCATCAAGGTACATCTGGTCCAGCTCCTGTGGTTCTTGTTTAATGCTGATAGGCACCGTCGGGGGACTACTGTCCTCCTGCAGGGACGATCGCCCTCTTTCTAGCACTTTGGGGTGCTGCTGGGCCACCGGGCTGCCGCTGCCGCTGACTGGTTGGGCTGGTGTCATGCAATGGGTGGGGGAGAAGGCAGCGTCAGTCGGGGTGGAGGGCTGCGAGGTGGGGGAAGAGGAGGAGCTGCTCGGGGGGTAGAGGCTGGATGGCTGGTAGCGCCCGGGAGTCTCCTGGATGATAGAGACGTGAGGGATTGGGGACTGGGGGCCCTGGAGAGTGACGGCTGCTCCAGCAGGGAGGCACTTGGAGAAGGGTGACGGTGACAGGTCATGAAGTTTGGGGCTGGTGCTGGGGGAGGAAGAGGAGGGCAGTGAGGAAGGTTTGGCTGCCAATCTCTGCTGACTGACAGAGTAAGACCCACTGACAACGCACGGCCTGAGGTCGGAGGTCATCATTGGGGTCATGACCTGCGGTGGGAAGTACGACTTAGGGTGCAAGGATAGGGTGGGCCCATGCTCTGTGCACATAAGAGGGCCATCGTAGTCATCATGTGGCTCTGTCTTTATTGTCGGAACTGAAAGAAGAAGAAGGAAAAGCCAAATGAGTAAATACATATTCCAACCTTCCTGAAATGTGAGTGAGTGAGTGGGTTTGTGGCTAGGATACCCGCTGCCAAACAAACACTCTCATCAATGAGTCTCTGTTTCTGGGCTGGAGCTCTCCCACCCTGCTGAAAATATTCACAAAACTAAAAAAAAAAGAAAAAAAAGAAAAAAAAGGGATGACTCATCAACACGAGAAACATCCAGCTGCCTCTATAATAAAAGGCCTATTTTCTTTGGATACTGCTCTGGTGCTAATACCCACTAAATTTGCGATATGAAACATGTTCAGCTGCATTCAGGGTTCAGTAATTTAAAACAAATTACTAAGACAAAGAGAAAAAAAAATCGAAGTGGACAGGAAAAGTGAAGAAAAAAGACAAAATGGAGACTTTGGGGTGCTTGTGGATTGTGGTGATCATGTAAGCAAGGAACGATGCTGACTTCAAATGAGGCAGGACTGTAGAGTTGGCCGCTCGTCCGGATTCCAGCACAGAACATGTTGGCCACCAAGCTCAGTAATGTGGGCCATCAGTCCGCTGCGGATCCTGACACGACATCAATCTTATATAACAGATGTTTCAACCCAGTTACAAACAAATGACAGCACGGCTCTGACCCTGAGCCTCATTGCTAAACTGGATCTACTTGGTACTTTCTGTGTGGTGAAGCCATTTTTTATTATCAGATGGCACATTTGGTGCTTATAACCAAAACTAAATGATTTCTTCTCCCTTCTGCTATTCTTATATTTTACTGATGCTCACTGTTTATTTGCATTTTTTTCATGGTTCAGCTTGCACAAGGAGCTCTCCTAGAATTGCAGTTTGGTCTCACAGGGTGTGTCAGGCTTAAAAAAAAAAGGGGGGGGGGGGCTAATTAGGCTAAAAAGAGTGAAAGTAGGACGCGTCATGCCTTACTGAAGCCTCCACTGTCAACAACTGTAAAAGAGGAACGGCAAAGAGATGCTAACACCAACCACAGGAACTAAAATAGCACACGCACCCCTATTTTAGGCATGTTTGGAGGAAGCGCGTCTGTCTGCCTGTGTAGGATAGCAGATGCACGAGCTCAGAGAGCAGGAGAAGAGTAGTGCATGTTTGCATGAGAGCAATGTTTGACTTGCCACAAAAGAGAGCTTGCCCCTGGGTTTCCGGAGTGTGAAAGTCAGCCGTGTGTGCTGCACGTACCAAAAATAAATCTGTTGTTTTTTTTGTACAAGCTGTTGTCACACCTGCTGCTGCTACAAAAAAAAAAAAAAAAAAAAAAAAAAAAACCTAGTTCGATGACTTTAAAAACTGTTTTGAGAAATTAAGCTGTTCATTTTATTCCACCCACGTGTTCTAAACTTTTCCTGACTTTTCTTGAAGACTGGCAGATCCTATTGTTCACCCAGCTGGCTCGTTCCCTTAATGCTGCTTCATATGAAACACCGACCAGACTAGCTGTCCCACAGTCTGTCCCCTCCCTTACAGTCTCTGCATCCCGAGGACAATGCTCCACTTTCACAACGGGGGCACTCCGTCGCCCACGTTCAGGGCCAGGCCAATTCCCCTGAATGACAGCTTTGAACCACCCACTGGATTTTCACTCCAAGCCCGCAGCGCAATTAGCAGTGGTTTTTACATTTCAGTTGGTGGGTCAGTGTTTATATTTAGCTTGGCAACAGGTTCTCTATTCAAATAACATGCTTTTCCCATGCCCCTTTCCCCACCCTGGTGTGTCCAGTCACTGCAGCCTTCATGCAGCTACAGGTATGGAAAAGAACAGATTTTATGGATTCTTTTTTTACAATGGAGGAATAAAAGTGCCGCTTTGTTCCTCCCTAACAAACCGCCAGACAACGGGGAATGCAAACTGTTTGTTCTCTTTGTCAGATGTAAAATGCTGCTTAAAGTGTTTTTAATTAGTCTGGGATATGAAAGGCAAAAAAAAAAAAAAAGGCTGAAGTGCTGACAAGCCAGTAAAAGAAAGGCAGAATAGGCAAGAATGAGCCACAAATTGACGTGACAACTGTACGTCTAATAAACAGGGTTAGCAGTGTCTCTGTTCTCCGTGCTTCAGCATCTGATCACAGAAAGTTCTGTTAGCTGCTCACACACAGTGAGTTACTGTTAAAGGTAAGAGAAGGAGACGTTTACCGCTTGTAGGGACGTAGGTGAAGCGCTGATATTGGCTTCTTTTCCTCTTGCCGTTGCACACGTAGAAGTTCACACGGACAGGTGTGGAGAGTCTTTGGTTCCGGTAGGGAGGGATTTCAACGAGGAGCGAATTCTGCAAAGCACCAAATTTAACAACCTGAGTTTGCACACACAGAGCTTAGAGCATTGTACTGCACCAACCTTCCTAATTGTAGTATAGTTACTTGCACTTACTTTATATCTGTGTGTATGGCTTTAAAATTTAAAACTATGTAAAAACTTTTTATTTTTTTTTAAACTAGAAATGTGCTATAAAATCTTATTGTGAAGATTTGCCTCCTGTGACTCAGGCTCATTGAGGCCCTTCTCACAAGTCAGACACTTTTAATTTATTTCTGCTTCCAATCAGTACAATTTGCAGCTTCTTATTTGTTGTCAATTCATAAACCTCAGACTTTCTGAAGCGCTGGGCAGAGCGCAGCACGAGGAGGAGGATGGAGGGCTGCGTGAAACAGAGTAGTTCACACTGAAGTTGTGTATTTAGAGAGGTGGTGGATAAAATCTGAAAATCTGGTTGTAATCCCGAACAAAAGAGCCACAAAGAGACTATCAAGCAGGGTTATATAGAACCCTCGTTGTTTGCTTAGTGAATAACTCTGCTGATGTGAATAAATTGAACTCGGGAGTGTCCAGATAGTTTATTTCCCCAGCAGAGCTTCCTGGGGCGACTGCCTTCATAAGTTCAGCCTGTGGACACATCACCCCCGTGCTGTTCTGCATTGAGCGTGTTTCTGTGTGTGACTCTGTGTTCTGTATGTCTGAGTGTGTTGGAGGTGCTGCTCAGTAGCCAGAGGGGAAGTCATCTGTCTGCAGAACTGTGCTTCAGAGGACGACTGGCCTTGACATGCACAGGTGAGAGCTGACACGTTTTATTAAATCAATACAGTTGTAAAGTTAAGCGAAGCCAGATGAGGCCTTTTTTATTATTATTTTTTTTTATTTACCCGCAATCTGTCCGTCCTTCAGAGAATTAGCAGATAAAACCTCTGGAAAAAGTTCACCAAGTGCACTGTGAAAAGTGTAACTGTGTCCAGGTTGAACAAGAATATCTGCACAATTTCACTTGTGTCACCTGCTGCTATCCAACACGTGGTTTTACAGATCGTCACAAAGTCAGGTTTGTTTTTTAACTTTTAAGTAAAAATCATTCAGTTGCACCTGAAACGTCTATGTGTGCATAGGTGTTATTGTGAAAAAAAACCTTCAGGCCCTCTTTGGCTAGAGGGAACCTTCGATTTGTAAAAAAAGAGCTGAAAAGTTTTTACTTGACAAAAGTAATTACTTACATGTGCAGAGAGGAGGAAAAACAGGACAAAGTGAGCATGAAGGAGCATTTGTGCACTAATTGTGTGCTTCCAAATCCGCTTTTCAAAGTTCATATGAGTAATCTAATGCATCTAATTGTAAATCGCTCTCGAAAGTATAAATAAATCAGCTTTCTTAGAAATCTCCCAAAGGTTAGTCATGCGATGGAGGCAGTGAGGTATTCTCAATGTGCGGTTTGGTCTGCGTTGTGGCGCAACGGCAGAGGCCCAACGCGGCCAAAGCAGCATCAGAGCTTAAAATGGGAGCGATCCAGCAGACTGGGCTGAGAGGAGGTAGGGAGGTCCTTTGTCTATTGAGGCTAACAGATGTGTCCCAGCAGTCACTTTATGAATCTGTGTGAGAGTAAGTGTCTTTTGCAATAGGACGACGCTGGAAGCAGGTGCAGCGCCTCACATTCAGACACCCTCTAATCCCCCCCCCCCATCTCCCAGACTTCCACCACAACATCTCGCTCTCTCAGCAGTCCCAGGCCAGGACAAGACACGCTGCCAAGCTCAAACTCCCACAGGTTGGAGTATGAACCTCCCAAAACCTTTTCCAAACATTTTCAAAGACAGCGTTGGTGGTTAATGCATGGTTTGGCATTTGGCAGGTTAACGAGAAGTTTAGCATCGCTCATCTGTACATTAAATGTGAAGTTAATTTGCTGCACTCACAAAGACTGGGAACATGGAGAAACCGCTAAACTGACTCTTTCTGACGATGAAATCCACCTAAACTACTACTGAGTCTTGACAGATGGATTTTGATAACTTGTGCTACATATGTGGTACAAACCTTCGTTGCTTGTTCATCTAAAGTTGTTTTTTTTAAGCGTCAATGCATCAGTAGTTTTGCATCTAATCTAAAAGTAGCACATTTACAGCGCTAGTTTTAAAATGTGCAGTACAGCTTATAAATGAACAGATAAGTAAGACATTTTTATCAGTGGACTTTTGTGTATTATGCCTATAAGATTTGTAGCTATATAAATAAAAATCTGAATTGAACAAAAAATGCATTAGTTTCAACAAGGTACAACAAAATGTATAATTTCAGGTGGCTGCTTTGACACATTTTATTTTCGGATACCTGTCTTATTTACCACTACAGTACAGGAGCAGAAATTGGAGTTTCTTTTGTTTTTTTCTATGAATACATTTCTAAGAATCTTTCTGCTGAATCAGTCCCCCTGTGAATTTGCATACGTTTTTATTAACTCTCCCGAAAAACTATGTTTCTGAACAACAACAGTAAACATTTTTGTAGCGAATGTAATTTTACCCTTATTACATATTCTCTTAATGCAATGAGGATAATTAATAGAGAAAAATATTGTTTTTGTGTTTGTCGCCTAATCTTGCTTGACTCTGGAGTCAAACTTCTGGCAACATTGCTTTCCTTTAATTATTGTAGTGCTTTATTATTTCATAATCACTCATTGAATACATTCCCCCAAAAAAGTGAAGCAGCGTACAGGAGACAGGGTTGTTTTCATAGGGACAATTACAGAGGCAGAAAATCTGTAGAGCAGTAGGATGGAAGCAAAAGTCTCCATGCTGTATTAGTCAGTCAGTCAGTTTAGAGTGAAGTGACCCTTAAATCAGGCTGCATCAGGCAAACACATGTCCGGTAAACTTAGATTTGTAATCAGTAAATCAACAGCCACTTCATTTAGACATCAGTTTGTTTTTCTACTGTGGAGATTGAACAAGATTGAGAGCAGCTGCTTTATCACTGCCGTGATCCTGAAATGAGACCAGACTCATGGTGATGATAGTGTCATGTGTATCACTTACAGGCTTTGAAGCGTCTCTCTCAACCTTGGCCTCGGTCTCCCAGAGGTGGTGACCGTCTAAAAAGGAGAGACAGACAGAGAAAAAAAAAGATCACAAAATTATCCACCTACTTGGCTCCCAACAGAAATGAAGGAATGGAACGAGCCTTGTTAATATTATCTGTTACATCAGTGATGTATAAAACAGAGAGCCGAGGGTATCGCAAACGTCATGCTGTCTGACCCGCGGCTCATGAGCTCACGTCCCCAGTCTGACAAACCTGAGGCTGGAAGAGAGAAAGAGACAAACTCGCAGACAGACAGAGAGAAATCTGATGCAATCCTAAATAAAAACCATCATACCAAAGAAGTGAGTGACGTCTTTGTTGGATGGGAGAAAGCTTGACTTCATCGCTGCGTGGAATCCCGACATGCTCGAGCAGCTGGTGGGCTCATTAATACAGAGGCTGGAAAATGACAAACTCGCCTTTCAGATTTCTTCCTTTTTCTGCTCTCACAGGAATCCTTCTGGTATCCCCATATAATCATTGTTTAATGCAAATGGTATTTTTCTCCTTTACTGGTAATGCGCTTTATTTTCTCGCCACAATAAAGAGGTTTTTAGGCAATAAAATGAGGCATCATATGAGCTGGACAAAACACAGGGCTTGTCATTCTGCCCAACGAGGTGTGAGTAAAGCTATATTCTTACAAATTTAGGCACAGAAGTAACCCACTCCTGTTTTTTCTTAGAGCCCGGACTCATTAACAAGGCCCCAAAAAAGACACAAAATGAAAATGACTTTAACGTGGGAAGGAAACAGCTGTTTCAAAAAAGGTCAAGTGCGGCCTGAAAAACCGAAATACGTGTTGTGATGTGCTCAACAGGCTGCGTGCAGTTTGATGAGTGGAGAGTCTGAACTGAGCAGAGAGCCCCGTGCAGACGGATGGGATCCTACTCGTTTGTGTGCAGACAGGAGTTATGAGGTGGCAGAGATGGAGGAGGAAGAGTAGCTTGGCGCTGACGCGTTCGATTATGTCTGAGGGGACTCTGGAAACCTGTTACCTCTCATCTCACTGTTCTGATCGCGCTTTTGCTTTCTCTTACTTTCTCTCCACGTCTGTCAGCTGCAGATCGGCTTTCAGGGGCTGATCTCCAGGAAGATAATCACATTTGCATCATCTATGACAAAGTGACCCCTCGACTAAAGGAAGAATGGAGCAGACAAACTTTTTAGCAGCTAAATCTCTGATATCTGTGAGCAAATGCTGAGATAAACCGGGCTGTCATCACCAATACCTAAAACGACTCATGGGACAATATTAGAGGAAGTGTCTTGTTAGCATTAAGATATTTTTTGTTGTATCTCAGACTATTAGCTTATGCACATGCTGTAATTTATAACAACTGGCATCATGCTTGACCCAGTTTTCGCTGCCAGCTGTGTTCACCTTGGGCAAAAGCATCCACTGTCAATATATAACAGGTAATGGAGGTGGAGAGAATGGCTGCAGAAGGTTGCAGAAGGGGTCTAAAGATGTGCTTGAATGAGGAAGATGAAATGTGCACGCAGGTCATATAATGGTTGTTATCATTCATCTGTGAACCATCACAACATTATCATGGTTTGTGTTCTCGTTTTTTTCCTTTATATATTTTTGTCTCATTTCTCTCTTGTACTAATCTTGCATTTTTCCCTGTCTATTATAATTAATGCTTCATTATTTATTATTTTCTGCAACAAATTTAAATATTTGCCCAGTTTTCATCATTTGTATATACACACACTTGTGCATGCAAGTGTATTGGCTGCTTTTACTATTTAATGGTGAAAACTACTGTAGTACACAGAAAAAAACAAAAAACATATAGTGTAATTAGCAATAAATGTCTCCACAGCTAAAACAAAACGATTCTGCAAACATCACAGGAGAGATGAGGTGAGGCCTGACGGCAAGCTACAGCCATCTGGGATGCACACACACACACACACACTTTGTGGTACCATGAATTAAACATAACATTTGTAAGGAAACCCCCAAGGAGAACAGGAAGTTGTACAGGACGCTGGCGGAAGGATGTCTGTATGTCCAGAGTCTCATGGCTGTTCTTATTTTTGTGTTGTTAAGGTTTGGTTCCTGGACACCAAGGATTATTTCCAGTAGCTGAAAACACCTTCATCCAATCCTAAGTCCTTATTCTAAAACACCCAGCTATAAAAAATAAAGTGCGCAGAGTGAAATGTCCTCAGTTAGAGAGAAAACCTGGACTTTGTCCAGTGAAGTCTAACTCAACCACTGAGATGGTTTCCTTCTCCAGTGCAGCACTGAAAGTGTTCGCATGAATAGAGCAAGTAGTCTTCTGGTGTGTCTCTATTTTTCTTCCTCTCTCTTCACTTTGGGAAGCTCTCCAGAAGGGAAGCCTTTGCAGTCGGTGTCAATCCACGGGAGGTAAACATGTTTTTTAACATCCCCCTCGGAGTCTCTCTCCCCGTTTCTTCTTGTCTGCTTTTCGCGTCGCCTCTGACTCACGCTCATCGCTTCTCAAACCGACCCAGAGATAGAAAAATTAAATTCAGCAATTGGTTTTTTTTCTGTGCCCTGCTACCTATTGCCAGGAAACTTCTCAAAAAACACAGCTTTGAAAAGTTGAACGCGTGGGATGCCTTTGTTTGAAAAGAGTGTGCCGGATAATTGATAACCACAGAATGTAATTGATAACCACAGAATGTTCCAGAGTTATAGGGAAACATCTGCACAACGCCTGCACCAATCCAATGAAAAACACACTAGCCAGCTCCCCTCCTACCAAATTTCACTGAGCACAATATGGTTTCTAACTCCCTGGCCCACTGTGCTGGACAACATCCAATATTATCGAAGTTAAACAACTCAGCCTAAAGCCATCCTTACCATATAAACCCACTACCCCTCTCCAACTCTCCCAGCGCCCGAGCTCTATGCACCTTGGCAGCGCACCAGCCCTGCAGAAGTCTTACAATTCACATTTCGTTAGCAGTGGTCTATACAAATCATTACTTTCTCAGAATAGACACAACACAGAGCGGCAATGACACACTGGTGGTGTGCTGTACAGAATCATGGCAGCCGGGGGGGATCAAACAATATACAGTGCAGTTATTTGTCATGTTGGGTTTATAAAGGGAATCAAACAGCTCCTTGTGCTCCTTAATTGGGTCTGGGTGGAGTAAAACGCTGGTGCCCAGAGTGAAACAGCGGGATGGCATATGCCCAAACCCTCATAACGTACAGTAAATATAAACACATGCTCTACCCAGACCCATGCAGCACGCTGAAAGAGTTCCCTTGTCTTCTGACTGATGACTGAAACGTCTTCCTTCCTACCGCCCTGAAAACACGTGGCCTTTGGAAGCTGAAGGCGAGCGGCTGCGGTGCGGAGGAGCGGCGGCTGAGGCCAGCTCCGAGCTGATAAATGGCACCAGTCGAGGAGGCGATACTGACGTCCTCTCACTTCAACAGTGCCGAGCACATTTACAGTGGCGCCTGTCTCTGCACGGCCTCATCTGGACGCTTTCATCAAGAAATCAGTCTCTGGAGCTTCTCAAACAGGCCTGTGATTTTTATAAATCATACATAGTAATTTATGAAAACATAATCCCTGCTGTTTATGTGGCCGTAATTGATTTGTTTATGAAAACAGCCATTGTTCTCAGAAGTGTCTGAGGCAGCCAAACCACTGAACAGCTTCGAGTGGAAGTCATTGTTTTGTCAATGCAATGAAACCAAAGCCCGCTGACCAAAAGAAAAGGCGCCGCTCCCACCGAGCAAAACCACTGCTCGAAGCTAACAAAGCTAACTCAGCTACCACAGCGTACACGTCAAAAACAATCTAATTTACTCTGCTGCTACTTCAGTGTCACTGTCCTCGCGTTGGCTTAAAGGGTGATGCTTATCTACAGTTTCTACAGGTAACTCCAGAGCCCATCTGGCAGCCTCGCTGCTAATAATCCTCTTACAGTTCATCTTTCAGGGCCTCTTACTTGTTTAGTTGCAACAATTAGACAAAATTGCAGTGCTGTTGCAGTCCAACATGAATAGCTTGGGCTCTCTGGGATCTAGGAGCTCCAGCTCATCAGTGCACGGAGATGTGGAACAAAAACATAGCTACCTTTGGCGCAAGCGACAAAGGTTTTGATGGATCGGGGGGAAACACAGTGACTAATTTCCTTGCAATGATACAGACTGCAGCAGAGCAGGCAGCTGTCCAGTTCAATGGGCCAGATTGGAGAGTGCTCTTTTCATTAGGGGGTTTCTCCTCTGCAAGGATTTCCTTTAGAATCTCTCACTGAAATTAAGCTATTATCAATCATGGTGGGGAAATACTGAGCGGAAAAACAGGCTTTAATAAAAATACTAAGGGAAAATCAAAAAGAATCTAAACAAAAGACAGAGGGAGGAGATGGAAACAGACAAACTTTAATCAAACAAACCATATACAGTACTACAGTGTAAGGGGGCAGCAGTGGCTCTGTCGGTAGAGTGCCCACCCCCGTCAGCCGGTCCAAGCCTGGTAGAAATTGGGGAGGGTTATGTCAGGAAGGGGCATCCGGCCTAAAAACTTCGCCAAATCAACATGCGGACAATGATCCGCTGTGGCGACCCTGAACTCACGGGATAAGCCGAAAGTACAAAAATAATAAAACTACAGTGAAAGCATTTACTGAACTATAGCCATCAACCAACTTATCATTTAAAGCATCCATACATATCTATAAACAGTTAATATAAGTACAGTCCACAGACGAAGAGGCATGTTAGCTTCCCTTCACTCGTTAGGAAAATAATAGTTTTCAAAGTGGCTGTATTTATTTTCACTGGGTTTAGTTTTTTTATTCTATCATATTCTATTCCAGCCTATTCTCTACTCGTCTACAGTATATTATCATGTACTATATTTGTACTTTATAATAAAATTCTCCACAAGAAGTTTAAAAGATTTTAGCCACATTTCAGGGAAACGAGGTAGAAGGTTGTAGCTTTTGCTTAGACTTTATTGTCAGGCTGCAGAATCAAAGGTCCAAAATGAACCTTGAGCGTCATTAAATCATATCGTGCTTTAAGTTGCTAAGCTAAAGCCATAACGTGGTGCCATGAAATTTCACAAATGCACTAATATTTGATTTTTTTGTTTTTTTAAAAAAAAGTTTCCATCCAGGTCCAATCTTTGCACCTCTCTGTCTTTTATTTGTATTTGGACAACAGCCTGTATTTTGAGTCTTTTCCAGCAGTAAACCACAAAAAACGAAGGCGAATGAGGGACAGCAGGGCCTAATTTCCCAAATGGGGAGACTGCGACTTATCAGGGACAGCATCTTCTGTGCAGGCCGGGGCAAATGAAAGCAAGGTGAGGCTAAGCTGGGTTTAGATTACAAGCTGATGTCTGCAGCACCGAGGCCGTGCAGTCATCTCCTATGACCGAACGGCTGTAACCAGGAGTGACAACTAAACTGATGCTATCTTAGTTATTTCTACCGAGGCAAGAGACAAGGAGGAGCAGGAGGGCGTGATTGAGCAAACCTGACCCACTGTTATTATTTTCACATGTTGTGCCGAGGAGCAGGTGACAGAGAGGGTGTCTCCGAGGGGGAAACTGGGATTTCCTTTCCGTGCGTCATGGCTAGCAACAACAAGAAAAAAAAAAAGAAAAAAACACACGATTGTCTCTTCCTCTGTTTCTTCCAAACAAACTCCAGTGTTTCACTGGGATCTCATTTTTCCAGGGTCCAGGGTGACAGACCCTGGCTATTATTGCAAGGGAAACTCTGACACACACACACACACACACACACACACACACACACACACACACACACACATAGAGCACACACAGCTCTTTACATCTGTCAATACCCGCATGTTCTGTCACCGCAGCTTGTGGACGTTGTTTTGTGAGAGCGCTTTACTGGATATTTCGCAGGAAAATTCTCCGGTAAAATTAAACGGTCACGGTCTTTATGGCAAGAAAAATCCAACACTCTGGGTTTATGAGTGAGATCGTTAAACTGTTTCTCAGAGCTCTGCTTTGGCACGAGTTAAATTACAGTAAAAGCATATTAAATTTCCAAATCAGTGCTTGATAACGATGAGCATGCAGACATTTACTTTTTAAATATGCAAAATTGTTTTGCAGCCTGTTATGTTTCTGCATGTTACTAAAGCAATTATTCCACTTTACCCCCGAGATTAATGACGCCTCTACTTGTTTACTGTATCTAATTACCTGTCTGTGTTTACAGAGAGCAGCTGTAAAGAAGACCCAGTATGATCAGTAGGGAGCCCACAGCTCTCAAGGCTAATGAACTTAGGGCTGGTGGCACAGAGGCAGCCTGGATAGAAATAGATGGAGGAAAACAGGGGTGTTGGGGGTGGGGAGGTGCAGTGTTGTGGAAGCCTGGCTTAAGGGTGTTTCCATGGCAGGATTGCCCAGGAATCTAATGCTGATGCCAGACGCGGGGAAACCCTCATCAAAAACGATGGAGCACACCCATCGGGACCGGTCCAGAGCTGCACATGGCCCTAAAGACAGTTCGCTTCAGAGTCAGACAGAACCAGGGCAGCTGCTGACCCAAACCTTTCTGAAAGTCTGAGGTTTTATTGGTTGCTATTCCCCGTGTTTGAGGTGGAAGGTTTGACACACATAAGAGATACATAAGCTGTTTGACATGCACACCGATGCAGTTGGACATTACTTACATTAGAATTTTAATAAATGATATGTATCATTACTTTATTGGTGTTTTATTGCAAAGAACATTATTAGAAGTGTTTTTTTGTTTTGTTTTTTTCAGATGAGGGCATGTGAGGTGAGGTTTATCTTTAACGGGATAAAATGAATGGCTGCGCCTCTACTTTACTAACACTTACTGCCCAGTGCTAATGGAAGGAAGTTCATTCTGTATTTTGAATAATTTAATGTGCAGTGATGCGAGAAATTGTTGCCTTATCCTCTTAGTGGATATTAAGTGTCAGGATTTGGTCATCGGAAAGCTCTTTTGAACAGTTTTAGGTCGTTGTGGTCTTTGTGTATCACTTTGTGGTCACTTTCTGTCTTTTAACTGAGCTTTTCTACCGAGAAATATTGACATTCAGTAATCCATCCATGAATAAAGTACTCAAATACTGAAACGTATTGATAACAACTAACTATTTAAACTTTATATTTATCTTGTGGCTATCTAGTTAAAGTAGGGAGTCAGTCTATTTCAACAAGCATATAATTGATAGAAGTCCATTTTTAATTTAGGTTGCAGGAACTTGCAGAAAGTGCATCTTTGTTGGGCCACAGTACGGCCAGTGTAGTTTCATTCCTGCCTCTGAGAAATGTTACGTGATTCTAACTCTGAGCTGCCCTTTTCTGCAGAAGACATCAGGCCTAATCAAAGAGGTCAGGAAGAGGGGGACAAAGCCTGCTCAGAATGACTTTTTGTTCAGATAAACATTCTCACTGCTGCATTGTGCAGAGCTGCAGGAGAAGCGCCCGGGCAGCCTTGAATTCTTCCTTTCACAGGTGGAACAATGAAAAGGCTTCCCTCTCTTTTTTTTTTTTTTTTTAATGAGTCACCAGGCTGATAGGATCACACGTGTTTACATTGCTCAGCCTTGGCCCAAACTCTTCCTCACGTTGCTTTGCTAAAGCTAATCAAGGAAATTGCTGTTTGTAAACCCCCTGGTATCAACATCTGGGAGCAGTCCTTGCTCCATCCAAACCAAAACGGCTTAAAGTAAGAAAGGGAGAAACAAATACAGACGCATGACACACACACACACACACACACACACACACAAGCGCTGCATTTGTGATCCATTCCTCTGCTGAACAGGCAATGGAAACTTCTGCAAATGTAAATCTGCTGGGTTAAAAATACAGCGCATTAATGTGCACCACATGTGGCACTCTGGCAGGATATTTTGACGGCGGGGGGAGAGGAGGGACGGAGCAGTCCTGGGGTTTCTCCAACAACGAGGGGGGAGAGAGACACAGAGAGAGAGAGAGAGAGACAGAGAGAGAGAGGAAACACACACACACACACACACACGCGCGCGCACGCACACACATCTGGACTGAGACGATGCAGCTTTAAGTCCAAATCTCCTCCTCTTTTACCTTGAGCCTTTTCCACGAACACCACCTTGGAGTCGTGCTGGAAGTTGTGTCCGTCGAGGAGCATCTTCTCCCCCCCGGGGGTGGGACACGTCTCCAAGCTCTGCTTATCCACCAACGGCAGCTCCTGGGCCGATCTCTGAGCTGTGGGAGGGAGAAGAGAATTCAGACTCATCGCTCAGCTAACACACACCCACTCCCCATGCAGACCTGAGCATCCAGACCCAGGCTGAATCACTACCTAGACAGCTTTCGCAGAGCTGTCCCTGAAACCGTAAACCTCTACCCCCTCACGTTAAATTTAAACTCCCTCCTTGCCCGTAAGTAGGGAGACGCTTCATGTTGTGTTTATTTGTGTTTTCCTTAAATTATGCTGGAAGTTTGCGCTCAAATATTTTCTTGAAGAGTGCGCTTCCTCTCCTCATCTTTCATACGTCTCTCGTACATTTTTGCCCTTCCCATTGCTGACTTGCTTTCAGTTTTTCTGAAACAATCTACGTTGATATTAATCTGAAACAATCTACGTTGATATTAATTTGCCATGAAACATTTTAAACCTTTTCTGTCTCAGTGTAATATCGATGGCCAGAGCAGGTCGTTCTTGTGAAAGTAATTTCATAGTGACTGACCAGCATGTGGAAATGGGGTTTCAATAAAACCTGAAAATGCTTCTCATGTAAGGATCATCTTTTAGTAATTTGATGTTCCTGGTTCCTGATTTTTGATGAAACTCTAATTCTAGGTCTTTGGAAAGCATCAATCTTTCCCACATTTCTCTGTTTCTCTGCCTCCGTCTGTCGTTCTGCCTCACTCACACACAAAGTGAATTTTGGTCAAAAACAATTGCTTTGTGGCCGTCGTTCAGAAACTAACAATGCTCTATTTCAAGGGGTTGAGACCATGGTTTAACTACTGTCTTTCATTTACCTCATAAACCTTAATCTCTATGGCAGCTCTCATTGCCAGAACCACATAAAGTGGTTGATCTGCCTGAGTGTATCCCGGTCCAGTGAAAGGTCAACTCCAGTGCACCGTAAAGACCCAGTGTCATTTATTGAGCGAAGCTTAAATGGCCTTTAGTCAGACAAATGCAGACTAATTAAAATGTAGCTCACAATCACTTCTAGCTTTCCTGCAACATATCTCCTCATGGAGCCGCATCAAATTACTGTTATCTTCACGTTTCAGTGATTTATGCTTTCTGACGTTTTATTTATGGTGTTGCTTTTTCTTGCCACCACGTGTGACACATGCTCATGATACATGTGTGAAGGTTTTACTTTTTCCCTTTCTAACCTCAGGTTGTTTGACTTGATCATTATTACTGGCCTGACATGAAAAGGAATAAGAGTTGAAGTCAGCTCTGCAAAGCTATACTAACATGCTAACGGAGCCTGATGAGCTTCTAAGTAAATTTACTGTACATAGGTACAATTTGTAGTACTTTTCTGAAGTATTTGCATTTTAGGTTTTGATTTGACTCCATCCCAAAGGAATTCACAGGGAAGTTTTTACTTCATTTGTTTGACAGTTATATTTCAAACACAGATTCTTAATAAAAAAACACAAGGAACTAATGAATTAGGAGGTATTATTATGGATTAACCACCTGGTAGCACCAGCGGTTTACAGCACAAATGTGAAATTAGTTTACAAGAACTATTTTCTCCTTGTAAATTATTTAGTTCCACTTGTGTTTTTTCAAGTGAAATGATCAGAAATCAGATTTCTGAATTTGAACCTAACTTAATTTTGATTTCTGCACAAACCTTTTTTATCAGGCAAATCGGGAGTAGATTCATGCGTTCATGATTTCAGCAGCATCAAGTTCGACAATGCTTGTGGGCCTGTTTCTAAATTTGCACTTAAACTAAACTTTAGAGCAACTACATTGTACTTTGACTTGAGTAAAGAATATACGGTGGTATTTCTACTTAGAGTGGAGTACCTTTTATGCAAGTACTGGAATAACACAAAGTATGAATAAAGTTTAAAATATTCCTGCAGGGAATCACCCAAGCCATTAGGAGTCCTCCTCGTTGAAGTACATCAGTATAAGATTTAATCGTTTTGGCCCAACAGAGAACCATGCGTCAGTGACATCCTCACACTTGAAAACAAACTTCTAGTTTGCCTATAAAAAGTCAAGTTATTGAAATTAAATATTTTGTATAATGTTGTTGTTTCTTTTTTGCATCCCATTGATCATCTTGCAGTTTAGACCCCATGTGTACATGAACAAAACTAGTTTGTAAAGATGTACTCACAGCACTCAATGGGGTTGGATGCAACTTGCAGGGACACCGTTCTTCCTGTAGCCTGGTTGATGTGAACCCTGAAAACCATCCGCACACGTGTGTTCTTACGCCCAATGTCGGTCTCCCCCTTTCGCAGCTCGATGTCCGAGTTACGCAGCTTCAAGATCCCTGCGCAGTCGATTCTGGAATCGGAGACACCACACAAACAGTCTTGAGTCAGCCAAAGCCTGCTGTCTGTCCACAAGGCGAAGAAGCATGTCCATTAATGACATATATGCTCTCACAGTTTAATCGGGCTGTGATTTATATGGTATTTCAGCCAAATTGCATGAGAGTTTTAATCTGGAATCCATCAACACAGGCGTGCAGATGAAGATTAACACCACCCCCCATCGGGGTTTTTACACATCAGTGCATCTACTCTTGGGCAGCGTTCAAACTCTACAGAAACAAATATCTGGGAACATTCATTATGTCATGAGTATCCCCAAGAGAGGTTTTCTCAATACAATCCCCGTCCCCAAAATCTTACAACAAGGGTAAAATTTGCGGGGTCAAACTCTTCGTCAGACACTTAACAAAGGCAGCGCTCCTCATCTCGCACACCCATCTGTCTGCACTGCACTCATCTCACTTCTTCATACTTAAATACCTCAGGCCCAAACGGTTTCTGGCTTTTCCATTGCCGTGCTACTTGATGCCGCATTCCTCAAAGCCTAGTTAATGTCAACTTTTACACAGATCTGAACACTCCCTAACATTCTTCCTGCCAGAAACCAGGGTCTGCTCCACTGGCGAAGTAATCAGGTGCTGATGCTAAGGACCTCAGCTGTTCAACTCTCTGCCTATGCACAGAGGCCGAGTGCAAAACCACACAGTGAGGTGCTGAAAGAGAACGTTTTAGAAAGAAAGGACGAAACCAAGAACAAAGGCAGCATTTATAAGCAGTTAAATGGCGTCATACTAAGTAAAATGTTGTGTTTGCATTATCAGCTAAGAAAAATCTTAGCTACTGTTGATTGGTGGTTTGATTTAAATCATCTTGAGTAGCTATTTTAGAAATAGAACAAGGCCTGTATTCTGCACCACATGATAAAACATCCATATGTCACATGGGAGTCCACGTCAAAACAAATAAATCCTCCACAAATCCCTCTGCCTATACTCTAAGTACTCTGAGGCTTGTGCTCTGTGAGAAAAGACAAACTGTATCCTGTGAGAAAGCCAGTGTAAAAGCGGAGTGTATGTGCTACATCCATTAAATCGCAGGGAAAGTGCTGATGCTAGCAGGCTGCTGCTGCCTGCAGCTCAGACAGAAAGTCCAGCTCCCTGTTAGCAGCTCTGAGCTTCCTCAGTAATTTGATCTCCAAGGCTTATAAAATGTGAAAGCCACTCGTCTGTGTGCAAAGGGCAACACACACACACACACACACACACAAACACACACACACACACACACATCACAACTGCAGAATGTAAACATTTCACAAAAGCCAGAATCAAACACGTGTTGAGAGCTTTAAATTGATCCCGAGGGGATGAAATTCCCTCCATACTGCACCGGAACTGCACCTCAGCTGAAGTAAATATTAACTATGTGCTGTGGTGTGTCAGATGTACATTCACTCACAGGTGGAGTTATCTTAAAGTTTTCAGGCTAAATGTCAAGTCCAGTTTGAAACACTCAAAGACACAAATTGTATTAAAGTATTATTATGTGACGGTTTTGAAATAGGAAACTTATAAACATTAGGAGATTTGACATAGCGTGTATCTGTTGCCTGACTTGACCCCCTAAAGATTTACTGATGACAGGCTGTTATAGCTTGAACCTGACATGATTTGACATGATGATTTTTTTTAAACAACACAAAACTTCACATTGATTTGTCAAGTTTCCTTTGATTCAAACCTCGATCTGGACCGTTTCAAATGACTTGAGAATTGGCTTGGATTTGTTCTTGTCCTAAAAGTTCATTTAAAGTCTCAAGTCATTTAAGGTGTGTTCGCATCAGTTCTTGAAGGAACCAAGGGGGAAATCTCACATTAATTGGACTTACTCCAAAGACTTAAACAAAAGACACTAACCCAGGTTTAATCATCAACCCAAACCTGTCTGTGTGGGTAGGATCAGCGATACTCACATGGCTCGCATGTTGTTCTCTGGCAACAGTGGGATCTCCAGCACCTTGGTATTGTTGTGCAGCGCTTCGTGGCTCGGGGTGGACACCGTCTTCCCGGTAATGCGGTGGACCTGGTAGAAGGCGTGGGGTCTCAGCAGCCTGTCGTCAGCTGTGCCGATGAACAGCTGCAGGGTCAGAGGTTCGCTCTCCATGTAGCCGTGGAGCTAAGAGGGGAGAGCAAAAAACAACAAAAAAAGAAGTGGTTGTGGTTAAGTGTTCAAAAACAAGAGGGGTCAGACTGTTTCAAGCAAAGTACCCATTTAAGATCATGTAATCCGCCTTTTCATTTTCTTTAAATTTACAACCAATGGCCTGTGTACACTTCCTCCATCCGTACACGTCAGGCCTGCCAAGATGTTGATCCTACAGTAGCTGCCAGACAGCAGTGAAACCACCTACGTACAGAGAGCGGTGCTGTGATTTGTGAGCGCTGCGCTCGCCTTGTGACTGAGGCAGTGTTTCAGAAAAAGGTCAAGGTCATGTCAGTCCCACCAGGCCCAGGAAACACTCTCCCTAATGACCCTGCTTTGATGTTTATCAGTAACACGACAGAGGTGGAGACGTTAAAGAAGTGCTACGCGCTATAGCTGGAGGGTTCAACCCAGAGCTTCTAAAGAACTCCCAGACCTCCCTAGGTGTTGCTTGACAGAAGGCCGCCTGCCAGGATGACCTCAACCACCCAGACTGCAGAGTGTGCATGAAGCCCAAACCCACAGGCTGAAATCTGAGAACAGCAGCTAGTACTGACAGACTGTATGAGAGTTACGTATGTCACACAGTCAGAAGAGATGATTGAGCATCTGATGGTGAGCTGGTCACGTATTGCACCTCATTCTTGTTTTTTAAAATTCGTTCTTTCAGTCAACATGGAATCAACCGACGTAACCTAATTCCAAATCTGTGTGTTTGCTTGAAACGTTTGATAAAGTTGCGATTTATTGTTCATAGTGTGATTTCATTGCATTAGAGATAAGGTTCGGAGCATGTTTAGGTACAGTAGCTTTAATTTAATGGAGGCTGCAACCTCCATTAAATCCATCAAAAAATAAATGTGATCTTGTTTGGCCCAAAAGCCTAAATATTTTCATTTTCATTAAAACTGAGACGTTTTTGTGGACTTGAAATCTCTCCAGTTACCAGCATGATTGAGTATTAAGGCTGTTTTCCTTAGGGAGAGTTGATATTCAAATACAGTCAATTATAACTTCTTCATTTGTAGGTTAAAGTACAGTTTATTCCATAAGATCACAACGAACGGTTTTTCATCCTGAGCTTAAAGAAACCTTAATATTAAACACTAGCGTGTGTGTGTGTGCGCAAGAAATGCAAGAATGTGTGCATTTCACTGTCCCCACACCCTGTCAGAGTGATACAGCGGCAGACACCGAACCCTACGTAATTACAGGCCACTCCAGACAAGACTGTCAACTGAAACGATCGGCGGGGAAATGCTGAAATAAAGACCAGAGTTTTCACTTACATAAGAAGAGCACTCGAGGTGAGGAGTGCCCACAACGAGAGCAAAAGGCTCCGACCGGGGAGGCAAAACATGTGATTTGGAGGAGGATCCCTGTCAGGGTTAAGAGCCTGCAAAGGCCCCTGTGTATTTGTGTAAGGAAATGGGTTGCTGCCTAGCAATGGTGTTTATTTGGGCGGCAGGAAGGACTGTGATGAAGTGAGGTAGCCCACTCGCAAGGTTAGGTGGTTACTTTCAAAATGTAATTACTAACAGATTACTGATTATCTGCTCTGAATTACCATCGGCAACAAAGTCGAGCCAAATCAAACTCAATAATATCATCTGAATGCTTTCAGCTGTTCATGGCTGCTTTGCTTCCAAAACTTGACAAAGCATGCATTTGTAGAAAGATTTGCAATTCGCATCACAATCGCCATCCATCATTTGGAGACATAAATTTAACCGAGTGGCAATCTGGCAATCAATAAACCTCGTCCTGTTGTTTCTTCACTCGGCAATCTGAATCAGGTCTTTGACGAAGCAGCTGCAGCCGGCAACTGTTGGGATTCGTGGACGTAAACCCTCTGCCCCTCCACCCTGGCAGTGCAGACACCCCTCCCTAGTTCATATTGTCACCCAGATGAGGAATGCTGAGACTGCTGAAGGTACCAGTGAGGAAGGGTGACCAGGACTCCCTCTCCATTCCTATTACATGGACCTCTGGGTTTCAGTTTTCAAAGAGGGACAAGCACAGTGTGACCAGTAATTGATCCTGTCATGCTTCTTACTTCACATGATATTTGTTAATTATACTTTGTTTAGAAATTCTAAATTTGATCATGAGGTTTAAGGCCACGAAAAGGCACATGATTCCAAAATAAAAATGTTTAAATGCACGTCAGAAGAGCTAAATGGATGCGTTTCGGAGCAATGGGCAGATCATGAAAGCTGACTTCAGACGGGGATACAAGAAGACCTCACAGACTTGAACGGGGGGTATTTCCTCCCCACCAAAGTGCAGCATGAAACCCTGAGCGTTAACTGCGGTGAGGACTGCACACAGCACTTCAGAGGGGCATACTTCAGTCTGCCGCTGGTGTAAGGGCGGGTGTGGTTGAGGCAGGCAGCAGCCATGGCATTGAAAAAGAACAGAAAACAGCCAGCGTCGCCGAGCTGGATGTGGAGAAAAAGTTCACCACCGAGAACAGGAGCTTCCAGAATAAACTCTGCAAAGTCTGGGCAGGGTCTGAGTCACAGGAGCTGTGGGACGAGCCACAGAGGCTTCGTCAGCCAGCGTCCACAGCAGAGGCTGCAGCGCCGTGCGTACCGTGTAATCAGGAAGTCACAGAGATGGGGCTGCCTTGTCTGAGGCTCCCTCCAACACATCCATCACAGGCTGCCAGAAACGTGTGTGGTTTAGTCACTGCCGCCTCCGCAGGACGCAGCGCGCAATGATGTCAGCCGTACACACGGGGAACTTTCCTAAACAAAGGGAAGTCTGTGTGGCTGGGGTGGTAGCTGGCGGAAAAGTAGGGGGAGGTTTGGGTTTAAGGAGAACACACACTCTCTATTTCAGCTGGGGTGAACCCAGACCCCTGTCATTAAATCATTAGCACCTTCTCATGGACAAATACACATGTCCTGCACAGATGTGTGGCTAAAGCTGCCGAAGGGTACGGGATGTTTCTTACTCCACTGCTCTATGCACATATCTCAGTTTCCTTAGTCCACTGAAGGCACATGGGAAACTCTCATCTAAATGTATCACAGAGCCATTAAATGCAACTTTTTTTTTTTTTGCCTTTAAATAGAAAGACACGATAAAGTTTGTTTCAGGAAACGAAAGAACAGCAATAGCCACTGTGAACTACAATTTTCAACTACAGCTAAATTTTTCCCAACTTTTTCCCATGTACTTGAATTTTTTTGCAGCTGGAAGCAGCTTTGCCTCATCCACAAACTGTTGTCTGCCTTGGGGCATAAGCTCTCCGTTGACTTTAGCTCCTCTCGGATACAAAATGCTTATTATTCTGAGGACAGTCCCCTTATGAAGACGCCACAATATATTTGTCCACTAGAGGGCAACGACTATTTAGTTAGTATATTACAATAAGTAAAATCACAATTCTTTAACAGCAACATTTATTCTATTAACATTCTAATAAAAATGGTACTTTATGTGTTTATGATACGAAATAAAGTAAAACAATTTACGATCGTCTGATAATGGTGTTTGCCATTCTATCGCCACCTCTTACATTCTTTACTCTTAGCCTCTACACATCAGTTGTCACCAGAGCGTTTACTGAATTTAGTCACTTTTTATTAAAACTGTCTCCGCATTTAGTTTGGACACTGATACAAGCTCACGTTAGCCGCCCCTGTTCGAGGGAAAGGGAAGTAAAAGAAAAACTCCCCAGTTTAAAGAGATGTTTTATCAGAGCTGAAACGTAAAAACAGAAAAGTGTGACGCACGTCCGGTAAGCGTATAGACTTCATGCAATGCATTAATAAAATATTCATGGGTATTAAACTGACAGCACTGCTTACTGCTCACTTTGCCCGACGACTTGCTACAGACCCTTTATTTATTCAGAGACTGAGGTCAGTGTTGAGCAGTAATGGCTGGGGGACCAAATAGGTTTATAACCAAAACATATCTGCAGTTGTCCACATTTCTTTTCGTTAGACTCGACCACCAGAGCTACTGTGGTTAAAAGCTCATGACTAAGCTCTTACTGGCCATGCTACATCACTTTGTAACTGTCTGTGCTGCACTCGACAACGCAATGGAAAAGTCTGACTCACTTTTGTCTGGACAGGAACTGACTGAGTGGACTGGTCTGTCTAATAGCCTACCCATGGTATTCCATTCAGAAATGTCACATTGTTGAATAACATAACACTCGGGTCTTGAAACACATGTCGCCCCAATCTATTTTAATGCTGAAGGTAGAAAACAGGAGGGGGAACGGGCTGAGGCGACAAGGTAAGAAAGGGGGGAAAACATGGGCTTAATCGTTGTACCGTGTGTTGGTCTAATCATCACAGGAAACCAAACAGTCTAGTTTGGTGGTTGCCACCAAGAGGGGGTTGCGAGATGATAAATGATGTTGTTTTCTTCAGGAACTTTCACTTTTTGTGAAATCTTGGATTATTCATTCTAAAAGTATTTGCATGAGACAATTTAGGCAGTGAAAATCAGCCTATTGACGAGAGCGATTCTTAAGTCATCCCAACAACAGCAGGTTTAGCAAACCTGAATCACTGGGTGTCCCCCTGCCAGGGCCTTGACCGCTCCCCTGCTGCCCTCGGTCTCATAATGGGCTCGGTGGTGGGACTTGGGCTGCACCTCGATCTGCAGGCTGTACGTGCCCGAGCTGGACGGCAGCTGCCAGTCCAGAGCTGGCAGGGACGGGCTGCGGGGGAGAAAACATGTCCAACATGTCAACTTAACGAGGCAAGAGGAGGAGGCTTTTTTTTTTTTTTTTTTTTTTTAGATGCACTTATCTAAGAAGAATGTGCAGAATGTGAGCACTGTGATATGCCAAGCTTCGTGATAAGGCTGTAACCAAACTACAAACAAATTAATTCCCATCAACGTGTTGTGTCAATCCATGAGAGGAGAGCCACACATATAGTGCCTACGTTTTTTTGTCTTTAATAATTGTCTAGCACATAAAATGGAGCACTTCAGGTTTTAACAGCTATGGCTAAAGGCTAAAATCCCTGTCACTTACCTCACATATTGCTTCGGCTTAGTCCAGGGATATGGGTGTTGTGGCACATCCAGAAACCCACCACAGTAGCCTTCCTTCTTTAATGACAGGCGGTTTGAGGGGTGCTCATCCTCACAGAGCTGCCCTGGACCCAGCTCCTCTCCAACAGGCTCCACCTTCAGGCTGACAGTGGGGCTGTGCTCCATGCTGGTTTTCCGGGCCTTCATGGGGATCCCCTCCCCGAGGTCAGCCACTCCATCTGTGGTCAAAGCATTAATGGCTGCCAGGATGGCTGAGTTGGTGTACTGGTTGGTGTTTGGCAACCAGTTCTCCTCTGTGACACTGAGACGAGGGGAGGTCTGCGGAGAAGGTCCAGGGGAGTGGTTGGGTGAGTAGGGGTACTGCTTGTGTGGAGCCCCGCTACCGTTTAAGCTGTACTTCCTCTTTGCACCACAAGGTGAGTTGGGCCTGGAGTTACGCTGCCCCATCCAGGTGTCGTCTATTATGTTTGTGCGGGGGGAGGTGGAAGGGGAGTGGCGTGGGGAGCCGCCAGAGGCACAGCCATCGCCTGGCAGGGCAAGGGTGGAGCCCTTGGGGGACACGGAGGGAGACTGCCAGGGGGAGTTCTGCGGCGAGTTGTCGTAGTTGTAAGAGAAGCCCGACTCGTAGGAGGAGGCGTCAGACTGGCAACTGCGAGACGAGATGCTGCTGGCTGGACTCAGACAACTGGGGTCACGGTAGCCATCTGCACTGGGGAGGGTCAGTGTGACTATGGAGTTGACTCGCTTGGCAACAGGAAGGCTGCTTTCCTCCACCTCATCCTCAGGAAACTGCCCGTAAGCTGTGATCTCGATACGAGGGCTCTCCAGGGTCGGGGCTCCGTTTGGGCGGAGGCTTGTGGGGGAATAGTAGCTGACAGCTCTCACATCATCCTGGGTGTCATAACTGTGAGGCTCTGTAACAGAGACAGATATGGTGGAGCCGTGGTAGTTCGCAGGAAGACAGGGATTGGCCAGTGGGAGGGAGAGACTGACGTTCGGCGTGTAGCCATATGCTTCTGGAAAGCAAACAGATTGAGTTTGTTACCATGATAATCAAACACATTCACTGGCTCTTTTACTGAGGGGGAGACAGTTGCCAAGTAGAACCTAACGAGAGCTGTTGCAGACGTGTTGCCTATAATGGCAAAAGAACAGCTTGACTACTCGATGTGGCCCCAGCTTATTCCTGAAGCAGAGGGTTCCCTAAACTCACTGACCCCAGTCACAAAAAAACGGCTCTGAATGGCTAAAATTGTACAAAAGTGGGTGAAATAAGGTGGGAGAGACTAATAAAGGAGCCAAAAAAAAAACCCCAGTCTAAAAATAACCAAAGGCCTCACCATGTGGATCTTTTTTTTTTTTTTCCACATCTCACTGCCAGATTTATGCCACTTAATGCACATGCTGCAGCCCATAAACTGCAACATTATGAAAACACACACACTGGTGCTTTTGTTGGCCAGTTTCAGATTCCAGCAGCCTTTGAAAATAAACACAGGACATGAGGCGTTTGTTTGCATGCTGTAAAGGTGCACGCTGTACCCAGGCTGGGGATGCTGGGTCACATGAAACAGGCTGAGGTCACGAGCAGGGGGCAGAGCAAGGGGAACATGGGAGGTGGTGGGGGGGGGGGGGGGGGGGTTGTGGTTGTACGGTGCACGAGGCAGGGCGCAGCACATTGCTATGGATGGAGACAGCAGACACATGCAGTCACCTAAGCTCCTGTCTGCTGTAAATTAACAAGAATTAGGGGGCCCCACTATAAAGACTATGACATCACCATTGGACCATATGACTCCTTGCAATAAAAGAAAATGAGAAAAGCTTGCATTTAAAAATTGCTTTGCGGTGCGTAACACAGTAGCACCAAAATGTTCCTTTTCCACAGTTAGTGTGCTGTGAATTAGCGGCCATCCTAACAGGTAGCCCGAGGGCCTGAATGCACCATTGCTCTGCTCAATACTGGCCTCTGAGTCCCAGCGTTGCAGCGCCACGCCACTCATTAGCACACGTTCAATCCCGACTATTTCGGGAGCACTTTTCAGTGATGAGAGACTCGCAGCACTGGAACCACGCCCACCCTTGCTCCAAATCAGCAGGGCGGGGCAGCAGGCTGTATCCACGCCACTGCTTTTTAACACAGGGCTAGTTCAGCAGGGTGGAAACTGCCGGGGGAGACCATCATTCCATATAGCATCACAGTTCAGCGTGTCGCACCTGGCTGTGAAGTGCCAGGCCCTGATGAGAAGTTGAATAAATGCCACGTTGATAGCTTTACTGAAGAAAAAAAAAAAAGAGCATAGTGTGGGAAATAAAAGTCCAACTCACCCTCTTCGGCAGATTTCATCTTCTTCTTGGGAGCAGAGAGCAACGTCTGAGATCAAACTGTGAGCGCAGATGCAGATGAGAGCGATTCCTTATCCATATAGCGGAGTGTATTATATCCCCCCCCACACACAGCTGTTGCTCAGGATCCCTTCTTGCTGTATCACCACAAGCACACAGCGAGAGTGAGCAATGACAGTAGTAAAATGTATGTCAAATGGGGAAAGTTGTATCCAAAATGAAAAAAAAAAAAAAAGAAAACCTAAGCGAGACGCGTCAAAAAAAAAAAAAAACGTTAAAACGTGCAGCGTTCCGGTAAGAAGCTACTTTCGCCGCTGCGCTGAGATATCGGACTTTGTGGCGGGGTATCCTGCCTCTGCTGGATCGCTGTGACGCACTGCTCCGACGCGCACAGGACTTCTGCGTTTTTAAACTCGGGGATCACCTCGGCGGCGGCGGCGCACCGCCTCTCCGAGCTCTGACGCAGCCACGCGTCCAACCACCGGATGGGTCCGGCAGCGGAGATCCTCTCTCACACTGTGCTTTCCAGAGGCAAAACACAACAAACAAACAAACAAACAAACAAACCAACAAAAATAAAAAAGCTGGAAGAGAAGCCTGAAGGCTCCGAGGCGAGCAACTTAATCCTCGCCGCGGCTGAGCCAAATGCGAAACTTGGTGATTGGAAAAAACGTAATAAAAAAGCCAGGGTGGACACCCTGCTGAATATGTTAGAATGACACTAAACAGCAATAAACACTATGATTTGTCGAGCTATATGTCAAAAGACACTAAGTTGATGCTACATCTCTTCTGCTTTGGCATCATTTTTAAAGGAGTCACCTGGGTGGAATCTCCTAAATCATAATTTATGTGCAGGCTAATCCTCAGGAAGACTGTACATTCAAACAGCCATTCATCTGCTCCCAGCAGCTATACGTCCACTTACAGGCTACTGGGTCGTCGGATTGCAGCAGATGTAAGCGCAGGTGAGCTGAAACATGCCAGAACCCGTAGCTTGATATATATATATAAAACATGAACCATCCCTTCAGACCCTATGTGCATCTCGTTGGGGTTTGTAGTTGTTGCAAAGGCAAATAATTGCTTTTCCACTTCCTGCTGACAGACTGCATGTCTGCGGATCATGAAACACATAATTATCTATACTTGCATAAAGGCACTCTATAAAAATCCAGTGCCGTACCCAGTCATTTGACACGCTGAACTAAGAATCTTCATAGAGTTTTCCATAGGCCGCTCTCTGTGGTTTGTGTATTCTCACTCCTCAGCGCATTCGGTCCCAGCAGGCAGGGTTGTTACTATCTTTGGCAGGTCTGGACCTTTCAGCAGCTGGCGGCAGGCCGCTGGTTTCTGTGATGACAAGAGTCACATGGTGGCTTTCTAAGAGTCTGTCCGTCCCCTGAGGTGGGAACACTGCACTACTGGCATCTTATCAGCTTGGCCCTGCTTGCTGAGATCCTTAGTGTCCTGCCACTCTGCCAGAGAGTGTTAAGGTGTTTCTTCATTTAAAAGTCACAGCCTTAAAGCTCAAGGGTGCAAAGATATATTTTTTGTTATGTTTTACAGCTAATGGGTCCTTAGGTGTATTTGTACCAGAAAGGATTTCAGTGTCTTGTTCTGCAAAGTGCTCTTATCACTTATCAAGTGCAAAAATAATGAATGAAAAGAAAAACGGGACATGTTGAAATGTTTAACATACACCCATCTTTAAGTCCATCTTTTGTACAAGATGCAAAAGGTTCAAAGACGCAAACACTTTAAGCCCCTTATTCCCCATTTGTCTCCATTGTGCAACGCGATGGCATGCGCTCCCCACATCCAAAGCAATATTCCTTCCTCACCCAATGGGATCTCATTTTGGCCGAGCGTCTCCTCCAGCAGAGGATCTGAGGGAGTGACAGCACTTGTGAAACCCTATCTGTCTCTTTCATTATGGGGACGTGGCTGGGTGGCTTCCCAGTCATTTAAAGAAGCTCACTCGTTTCTTTGACCTCATGGAAATCTCTCACCAGGGCTTTGGGGGTGGGGGGGGGGGGGGGGGGGGGGGTTGCCACTTGACAATGATGTGTAGCTGAAACTTGTGCCGCAGTAAACACTTCCACTCATCTCTGCAGCTGATTGACTCATGGACGTCAGGGCAGTGACGGCGCTAGTAGTGTTTCCAGCCAGGCCTGGTGCTGGTTTGTGGACACCTTGGTAACAGGCTGCTGCAGGCCGGATGGATCCAGAGCCACAACTGAAAGGCAAGCACAGTTGGTAATGAGAAACAACACCAACATCATGCGTTGATGCAGCAGACACGGCCGACTGAACAGAAGACTCATGTTTATATCAACACTGCAGCTCTTTGCAGACACTGGCAACAGACACTGAAGTGATTTATACCAGAACTATTTCTTTTGGTCTTTTAGGCATTTATGAATCATCTCAAGTCAGTGGAGATAAATACAGGTAAAATCTCAAGCCGCGTCTTGTCAAAGCCAGTGTCAGCTCCTCTGGGGTAATTTGAGTCGCAACTTTCAACAATTAAACTACAAACGAGTGTTAATTACTGCATAAAAATGACAGCATTTGAACATTTTCCATTTAAAAGGGGTTAACCTGTAAATCCTGCTCGTCAAAACTTGAGATCTGATATTTTATCGAGGCTTTCACGGTCTCGCAGTTGTCAGAAATGAAAGGAAAACTGAAAAAAAAAAATAAATTGAGGAGAAACCTAACAAATGCAGATGTTTTCACACAGCTGCAGCAAATGGGACATTTGAGCAATTAACATCCACTCAATCCTGCTCTGTGGCATGTACAAAGACTGAGCCAACCCACCTGATTCTGATTTTGGACCAAGATGGCAAGAAAAAAAAAAAGAAAGAAAAAAAGATCTAAGTGTCTTTGTTGGAGCACAGATGGCAGGAGCTCAGCTGGTGTTTGACGTGACTAAAGTGATGTCTGGATTTAGATCCAGTAAGACACCAGTGAATACGCATTAGATGATCGTGATACTAGTGCGATGTGGAAGGAAAAACGGGAGCGCTGCTCCTCCGAAGGTGACTGAAAACTGTACGTTAACAATTAAACAGAGTGGGATGTTACGGTAGGGTTGCAGCCCACAAACCCTCATCTACAGTAAACTCGGCATGAGTCAACCTTCCAAGAGGACGGTCCAGGCCTGGATAATTGACCCCTAACGTGAGAGGATCCACTGGCTCTTTTATCCATTTTTCTGACATGCTCAGAATCCACTTGTCAGCCCATGTGAGCAGATTCTTCAGTTCGTCAGCCGTCTGCGTGTGCTGTCATTTCCTTCTGCACCGAAGAGCATCTTTTATCTCCCAGCTGTTTTTCATTGCCCTGGCGCCCTCGAAACATACTTTTGACGTTCAATTGAAAATTCCCAGCAACAAGCGGATGCAAGTGACTAATTGGTGAGCCCAGGGTACAGTTAGCAGCCAGACATTTCCCTGTGGAGCTGCGACCAAAAACAGAGCTAAAAGAGAGAAAATATTTGAGCCATAAACACGACTTAGTGAATTCTAAATCGTAACTTGGCAACATCCATCCAGAAAAAATGGACCATGAATGAATCAAAACAGATGCAGGTTTATAGAGGAATTTAATACCAGGCTGACAAACAGTGATGTCCTTCATGTGGTAGGTGTGTACTGACATTACTGAAGCAAGGTTCAACCACTGGAGGACACAGAGCTTCTCAGCTGCTCTCAAGACGCCTTTTATTGAATCCAAAGACTAATTGTCACAGAGAGTATTGAGGGTGTAAGGCAGTCACACATGGGGCAATTGTTGGGCAACTTAGATGGGCAGCAACCCTCTGGCTCAGAGCTGTGAGAGGAACAGACCCCGTGGCCCACTTTTGTGCAAGAGCACTTTCATGTGAAAATCATTTTTTGGCTTTGCAGGATTTTCACATTCTAACTGTAGCAGGTTTCAATCTTTAAAGTCAAACTCACTTAAGGTGAGACCATCGCGCTGACCCTCGCTGGGAGGGCAACACAAGCACAAAACAACACACTGAACACAACATTGCTCATGTCGCAATCTTTTTTGGCCTATGAGTGACACAATCGCATTGCTAATTTAATCAGACTGTAGATCATCGGGAAACATTTAAGTAGATTTTTCACTCCACGTCTCACTGTGATCTCCGCTGCCGGCAGCATTGCACAACTGGTGTATCATCATTTTAAAAGTCTGGGAGGGGTAAACGTTTTGGGGTGGGTGGGTGGGTGGGTTGGGGGTGGTCTCCCTGTCATAAACCCACACATTTTTGTCGTCTGCCATCCCGTTGTGGCTACTGCCAAACTTTGAAAATACTCTGCCCGGTATGACTTGGTTTGGCCAAAGGGAGGTGGAAAAGACCTCAACTTGCTTTTCTTTCCACAGTTCTAACCCTCAGAATCCAGTGCTTGGCTTTATTTGTGTCTGAACAAAAACACGACGGAACATTGGACGGCATTGTAACTTATTCATAAACCGAGAAACAACTAGTCCAAAACACTGGTTTTCCCTCTGCTGAATCACCTGTTTGTTTTGGAAAAATGAATTGGAAGAAAACTCCAGAAAATATCACTGTACTTCTTTGTGTTTTCACGCACACACCCCTCTCACCATGTGTGTACTCATAACTCGGATTTTATAAAGTGTTTCTGGATGTATAATAATAAAACATTAAAAATAGTCTCCGTGACCTCAAGCTGAGTTCAGACCGTGACCAGAAATGTGGCGTCAGGGGGACATTAAGTAATGTCCAAGTTCTCTTGGTGACCAAAAAAATAAAATAAAAAAAATCGGCTATAACTTCAAAGATTCTTGGCACAGTTTACAGTGGCCTGAAGGACAAGAGCCAGATGAAAAGAAGAAGTAGTGGAGCTGAGAGAACATCAAAAAGGTGCAGTGATAAAGTGTCATATTACTATGCTGAAACACTACATTAATAAAGTTATGTTTTGGAGGACATAAAATAAATCTCCACCTGGTCTTGTAAGATGTGAGTCACTGGGGTTAATCAGCCCTGTAATTAAATTTTAGTCAGTTTGAGCTCTAAGGGAGTAAATAGCTTTCTTTTGAATCATAAATATTGCCTTTTATTGGTTGCCGTCTGTGGATTTGGATATTTTGGTGTTGTTCAGCACGTCAGAGGAGCAGGTCCCTCCCCACCACACTCCCCTGCTCTGTGTAACAGTCAGACTTCCTGTCTCCCATCAATGTTCTCCTTTTTTCTCCTTCGCTGTGACGGAATCCCCTGCTCTGTTTCCTGTTGTGAACGGCTGTTGCTGTTGCTTGGGTTACAGCCGAGGGAGGAGTCTTCACAGCAGGGAGAGCGTTTGCAGAAGGCCGGGAGGCTCATATTCTCCCCCTAAAGGTCCCGGAGCTGGAATGAAGCTCAGGCACAACGCTGAGCAACAAGCTCCCGGAGGCCAAACAGCACTTTACTGTCTATTAGCTGTTGGTCGCGGCTGCACAGGCTCCACGTGTCCAAGGTCATTTCCATTAGTCAAGAATGGAGCCAGTGTCACTCCAGGGAAAGGCGGTGACCATAGGCAGGTTTGTAGCTGAGGAAGGTGGAGGAAGCCTGTTGGCACGAGGAAATCTGCATCTACTTGATTGTGGTCTACAGACACTAAGAGCAGAGTCACATTACAGGGAAGAGGGAGAAACATACTAGCAAACCGGCTAAAATTGTTGTAAAAGTGACAAAAAAGTGCACAAACAAAATGTGTTTCACTCAAGACAAAAGCAATATCAGAAAGTAAAAATAAATCATGATAAAAATGGAAGTTTGATCAACAGGAACAATTCTATAATTAGAGTGCAAGTGCAAACAAGTTGAAACTACTGAATCTTAGGAAAACAGTTGAAGAGCTGGAGCTGTGAGGAGCTGAAGCGTCGGCCATGACTGAAAGACGTTAGAGGCGCCGGTGCCAAGTGGGTAATGAAGGGTCACCAAATATAACATTTGTAGGTCTGTTGGATGATGAAGTCAGTGTTGTATTTAATGGAACTTCTGCAGAAACGAGGGGACGAGTTCAGGAGTGACAGACCACAATGACAAATCAAACATCAGGACTCAAGTGAATTTTGTGAACTGTCAATAGCTGCAGCATCAGCAGTGACAGAAGTTCAGCTTATACAAGTCTCCATGTGTGAAGACTAAATGCCTTAATGGCTGAACTGGAGAGGTGATATATGTTTTAAATTTTGTACTTTTAAGTGCAAGTAATCACCTAACAGGTACTCCAGTACAAGTACAAGTACCACTTAAAAATACTTTACTCAAGCAAGTACATGCTTGAAATTGTACTAACAGTGGATCAGCACAAGTGCTCCAATAAGTATTATTATAAGTATTATTGGCAGCAAATTATACAATTTGATTGTAGTTGTCCACATTTGTTCCACTAAGTCTTTTATAGGTGAAAATTATAGGGAAGAAGAAGAAGACTACTACCTTAATAACAATCAGCAGCTGATAAAGGTGGAGCAGATTGAAACTATGTTAAGAATAATAATATTAATAGGTGACTATTTTACAATTACTAAAACTGTGAAATAAATGTGGTGGTATAAAGTAGAAGGTTGTCCTCCAAATTGCAGTGGAGTGAAAGTAATCAAAAATGCAAAATACTCCTTTAGGTCTTATTTAAGTGTACTTCTTTACTCATCTGCTTAACACTAAAAGCTTTTTTTGAAATGTGTCACCAAGCGATGAAAGCATGTGAAACGTGAGGTGAACGGTCAACAATAAAATGAATGTGTAAGAAATGGAAGCTGCGCTGAAAGAAATGTGGCCATTTTTAGCAACAGCATGGAACCACACCCAAGGAGAGAAAAAAAAAAAAAAAAAAACTGCACTCACCACTCTGTTCAGGGAAGTCTGCATCACTTAAGACTAAAAGTTGTCTGAGGTCATTTTCGGGCAAAGATGCTGATGTTGTTTGAAACTTGGGAGATTGCAAGAGCTGATGTTGCAAAAGTGCTCGGACACATGATTGAAAGTTGGACCTCAGGTGTAAGGAACAGTCTTGTCTCCTTTAAGATTTGTTAACTCTTCTACGTCGTTGAGCCAGACAGGGAATATTATTACTCGTAACCTTATCTCTCCTGGCTGTTGTTTCTTAACTCAAACAGGCTGCTGTGGAATTTTATAACAAGCCCAGTCAGATGGAATATGGCCAAAGAAGCCACTTAGCCCCTCAGTAACAAGATAGCATAATGGCACGTCTCTCTCCAGCATATAAAAAAAAAAAAAGCTGCGAAAATTTAAAAATCTAATTTGGCAAAATTTCTGCTGAATAAGTGTTTTGTATCTTACTTATGGGTTAGGAAAAAAATCTAGATTAGGGGAGAAGTATTTTGCAAAAACACCTCATCCTGGAGGGCTACAAAATAAAAAAATAAAAAGTCAATTTACATAGACAGTTGACAATTTATTGTACAAAAGATCAGACAGATCGTTTCCATTCAAACAATGGCTCCTGTCATCCTGTCACAGAGACAGTGCTACAGTGCAGCTTCTCTACATAAGCACTGAAAGTGATGCAGGGACTAAAAACGTTGTTATGGTCAAAGTTATGGACAATGATTCATTCATGTCAAAATTAAAACTATCTCTCTGTCATGCTTGGTGACATAGAGGGTATATAATAACTGCATAACCCAACATCTCAAACTTTTCTAAATTGTCATGTTTTACAATCTTGGACACAGGAAGCACCTCAGTCACAGGTTATAAATTCATATTGTTTATTGTATTTTGTTATTTGATACTTGTGTACATGAAGAAATGTCTCAGCTGAACCTATTTATAAAGCTATATCATGTTAATTTATTCTGATTAGCATGATTCCTTATACAAATTTATACCTTCATGGTGCCTGAGTGTCCGTGTGGGGCTGCCACTCACACCTCCACCAGCCCCTGCAGCTTAAAGCTACAATATGCCAACTTTGGGATTAACAGTAGCTACAGAATGAGACTCAAATGTGGCTTCATGGTGTCACATTGACCCCGTTTTAAAATGCGTCACGGATCACAAGTGTACAGCTGACACCTATCAGCATTCCCACCTGTCGATATATATGCTTGTGTTCAAATTTCATTACTGCTGCGTCACCTCTGCTAAAATACGACATAGTCAGATCATCAACATGCCAAAGGGCTGGCTGAACGTAACCTGCTTATGGTCCTGGGTGATGTGGGTCGCACGAGCCAGCACAAGCACAACATCCTTGATGGTGATGCATCAGGACACATTTTAACAACCTAAAACTGTACAAAACAAACAAACAAACAAACAAAAAGAGCCACAAACGACTTAAAAAGGACAGAAAACATCTAGAATCAAGAGTAAATTCACCACTCAAAAAGGCCGAAGAGGAAAGTCTGGTGAGCCCATTTTCTGATAATCTGCCTGTGCTTCTAAATTAACTGCAGAGTGCCTGCAGAACATGTGCTCTGTGACCCCGGCTTTTCATTAGCAGGAGTAACTTAAGATTTCCTGAAGACTACTTGTGCATTTAGCCTCTAAAGAGCGATTTACCAATGAACTAAAACACTTCAGCCGTCACTTGAGAATCAATCATGTTCCTTCAGATTGACTTTAGCTACAACTGTGAGGTGGAAAAACGGTGCTAAATCTGCCACTACATGTGCATATTCCTATTTTTACATGCCATTCTGTGACCCTAGGACGGTTAAGTCACTGAAGCGCTAACAACTTCTGAGATGTATTTTAAAAAGTTGCATCCATTTGTGGTAGTGTTTCATTCCTCGTCTAATGCTCAACAGCTTATAATTGCTCTCTTATTTGTTTTCTTAATATTTCATAATAGGCCTGTGCATATAAGAAGACTGACTGGTATCGCATCACCCTGTTTCATCACGAAACCATAAATTAATGCTTAAAGTTGACATGAAAAGAAGACCATTCCAACAAAGACAAACTGTTCTCTGTTGGTACAATAAATCATTAGTCACATGAACATCATTTAGTTCATCAAAGCTCCTCATGCAGAACATTAATTGCAGCCGGTTTGGAAACCGCACCACAACGATCTTCCACAGACGAACACACTGCACTGTTAAATACATCTCATAGCGCAGCATTCCTTTGAACGTACATTCCTCACGAACGTGCAGCTACAGCACGAAAGCCAGCAGATGAAAGAGAACATTTTTGAACATGTTAAAACCATCGGACCATCACATTCATCACTTGATCAGTACTTCCTCCTCTGCAGGGAGAAATTAGTAACACATTGTCCGTTTGCTCGGTGGCTGTCTTGGATTACACAGCAAAATATAGCTTTTGTTTTACAGTACAAATCTCACCTTGTAGTAGTAAAAGCACAAGCTGTAATGACTACATAGTTTGGGTTTAAAATTTATTGAAAATGATAAATATGTGCGACAAACACTTTCCAGACAGAAGGTTTCATCTTCAAGAGGAAAAATTTTTTTAAGTTTCATTTTAATTATAAAACTGTATTCAAAGAAATTGAGTCAATACATTTCTAAACATTATTAACACTATATATTTTAAGGTCTTTGAAAAATTAACACACTTGGAATAATCTATTAAAAAGGTCAACTACACAAATGACTTTAATGCTCCATTACATGATAGAAGGTTCTTTTTTTTGTCAAGTATTTAGTCTCTACCACCATCTAGTGGCCACATACCCTCAACTTGAATTTGTGGCAGATAATACAAAATTGGAAATTATTACCGTACTTTATTACTCATTGTTTCATCAATAACAATAATATAAATAACAGACACGGGTATAAATTGTAAGAGAGGACTTGGAAAGCAAAGTCACAAGAAAAAAAAAAAAGACATATCCACAGAACACAGATCCCATCAGAAAACACAGAAATCAACATTTCAATTATAATTTTTTTTTTATCAAAACCTACATCGGCAATTCAAACCCTTAATTCACTTAGCATTAAATTGTCATAAACTCACTCCCAAACGCCAACATCTACAATCTGTCTTTTTTTCTTTCAGTCTGGTCACATTTTACATAAAGGTTGCCAAGATTTGGACACAAATAATACAGCTATGGTTAGAAATGATCAACCTGAGTTTAACTCAATTATAATACATAAAAAATGACAACCTTGCTCATAAACATAGCTGAACTACACCCTGTTAGGAACATTCTTCCATCTGTTCTATTTTCCACTGTGCTTAACACGATCAACACTTAAAGAGCAGATGGGATGAATGATAAAACTCTTTCCTCAAGTCCACATCTACTACAGGTCAAAGTCACACAGATGTCCAGGAGTCATTTTGTCAGTAAAAGGCCCTAAAAACATACAGCAGTCACTGCTTCAGGATCGGTCGTTGTGACTTATACGTTTTACCTTCACAAAACCGCAGCAGCAACGGGATTTAAGCTCCTAAAGTTCAGATGTGGCTGGATCAGGTTCAACATCCGAAGCTGCATTTTCACAAACACTGTAATGAGGCACAAAGCGAGCTGCCATGTCCTGACAGGAGCACTAGTGACCACAGACAGACGTAAAACAAAACAAAACAAACAAAAAAAAAAAAGTAGATTATGCAGTTTCATCAATCCAGTATCCAACATTCATTGCTGATTTGGAGTGCTGACTATAAAGATGGTCAACTGCTGATTCGTCCTTTACTGGTTATAAAATGTTAATAGCAGCAAATGCGGAAAAAAAAAAAAAAAAAATCAGTTTGAAGCCAGTCCCAGCTGAAATGGTGTCCAGGAAAAACAAACAACATTTTCTTTTCTGAATGTCATTGGAAATGTCTTAGGTTTTGGTTAATGCACATTTCTACAGACAGTGTGATGTTTAATGCAGAAGTAAACAAATCTGCATGTAATCTAAGAAAACATTAAAGTAAACCTTCTATTTCCTCCCTTACAGCAACTCACTGTTCAAAGAATCACACCAGCAACAGTATTACGTATAATGAAAAGTAACACGTAAAAAAAGTCGACACTCCCTTTATAAAAGTTTGCAAATTGAACGTAATGCATCAGAACTGTATAAAATGACATTTGAAGCAGATGCTTTAAAACAAATGAAGGCAGACTGACCCTTCTAAATGCAGTCACACTTCTGCGACTCAAAATCCATTCTTCTATAGTTAATCATTAAGTGTTCCATTTTTTTTTTTCAAGTAATTCCAAGTCTCAGGGAAAGAATTCCAAACAACAGCTGCGGTTCCAGTGGTTCTTCGACATCTGCAGGTCACCTGTCCGTGCTCAGGATCAGCGAGTAAAAAAAAGTGCTGAAAATAAAGCTCAAAGAAGCACAGAACTACAAAACAATCACAGGTAATCCCACGTTTGGCTCACGAGGACAGTTTGGAGTAGCTCGGCGGTGAAAACTTGCGCTTCAGGTATTTGATTATGTAGAGAGGAAGACAGCTGACCAGCGTGATGGCAGACACCTTCCAGAGGAATGGCCAAGTCGTGATAAACGACAAGTCTAGGAGATCAAATACTGCTTAGTTACACATGTAGTGTTGTGTTAAGATAACACATGATCATACTGCAGGCACTTCAAGTGATGCAAGAGTTAACATCACTTGTTTACAAGAGATAGAAAGATAAACCACGATGCTTATTATCAACTCAAATGAAACAGGCGATGGTGACACATTAAACTTCACAGAACAGATACATACAACAGAACATACACTACAAATACAGAGAGATGGAGAATCAGGGGAGGAGAAAAATGAATTTACAGACTGCACACCTACCAAGGAAAGCTCCAAAGGACACCCTGCCTATGCCTGTTGCCAACATACAGAAGCAAAAGAAGTGCAGCAGAGAGAAAGTAAGTGCAGAGAGAAAGAGTGTGACAGCAAGAATAAAGAAGCAATAAACGCACAGAGCTGAGGCCTGAACCACTCAGGTGTCAGGTAGTAACATCAAAAACAACAGAAAGCAGGTGCAGCAGAAAAGACTGTGGCCACTGAAATGTCTCGTCCATTCAATATTGGCCCTAAAACAAATGCTTTCCTTTCACTGTACCTAAAGCTTGACAGTGACTGTAATAAACAGAGCACATGAGAGAGTCTGAAGGAAGTCAGTCGATAAGTTGATTCACAGATAAACTGATGAGCAGTTTTGATAATTGATTTTCATTTCATTGCATCACTCATTTCCCAATAAACCTGTAAAAATATTTGTTGCTTTTTTCACGTGCGATAATAAACTGAATTTGAATAACTTCCCTTTTCTAGGACAATGTTTTTGTCTTTATTCTTATAGAAAAAAAATCCAAAAGTTTAATAACAGCAACCCTAAAAGTAAGAACTGCTACAAATACCTGGTCTTCTGATACAAGTACTTATGACTCACACATTCACATGAAAGCCCTGTGGAAAGCTTTTCTTTAAAAATGTGATACCTACCAAAGTACTCGTTGAGAAAGGCGAGGGAGGCCAGGTAACAGCCGAGACTGAAGAACTCGGCCACCACCATGAGCAAGTGCCACGTGCGAATAGTCAGTGCCACCATCAGCAGCTCGGTCAGGATGAGCGCTGTGAAGGAGATCGCGACCACGTGCACAAATTCCGACTCGAACAGTACCAGTGCCCCGTACATGAGGATGCCACCTGGGGACACCAAAAGAGACAAATCCAGCACATGACACTGACCGTTTTAACTAAGCTAAACCAGCGACGACTACAAGAGTCCGTAGTAGAGTATTTTCCTTCAGGACTATTTATTATATTTTTCTTAATGCATTTTTTTTCCCCTCAGGCCCCACAGGCCCCTCAACGCAGGACAAACACTTGACTGGGACAGGGACATAAGGCTTAATGTGTCTGGAGATAGCGTCTGATTTAATAACACAATCCACGAGGGTGGAAGGTGCACAATGTGCTCTAGTGTGTCTCACTCTGTTAAACGTCCAAGTGTCCAGACACTCACTCATCTTTAGGCGCCTACTGTATCACGATAGCCTTTCATTTTATCGTAACACTACAGAAATTGGAGCTAATAGCCTATAACAGATCACATAATTGCTTTTCCATACAGTCTTTATACACTGCATTCCAGTGAGGCAAACTAATAAATTATGCTGCTTTGGTGCTTAATATTTTCCTTCTGTACTGGTTTCCTCTCATACCATCTTCACATTACTCCCCCCCACCCCCCCCCCCCCCAGACATGGCATTGGGCCTTAATTAAAAATCTCAAGCTGTCAGGAAGTCATGCTTGAGTGGGAACATAGATCTTTCTCACACGCTGCATGGCTTAGTGATTACAGAAATATCGATTTACTGGACAGACAAAAGACGCATGTAAAAGTGGATGGCGGCTGGAAACCTAAGATACTGAGAAACTGACTGACTGAGAGTCTGAAGTAGCCTGGGGACCCTGGTATTACACACAGCAGAAATGATGAAATGTGGTTGAGAAGTTGCTTTGACAGTTGGCACAGTAAGACTGGTCGTTCTTTAAAGACAAGGGCTATTTGGTTCTGTAAAAAAAACAACAACTTTATAAACTTTTTTTTTTTAAAACAATAGGCCGCAAACCACCATGACTGATGGTCAAATGTAACTTTCACGAGTGAGTCTATGAACTTTACCTTGATAGATGCTGACCAAAACCCAAATGAGGAAGGTCTTGAAAGATAACGAACGTCCCTGGAAAGAGAGACACCACACATTTACAGGACATGACAGACTGAGAAGCTGTTAGCAGAATATCATTGTGTCAAATGTAAATTCAAAAGGGCTCTGTACCTTGGTGAGGTCTTTATAAAGCTCTGGGTAGAGCAGAGCCATCTCTGGCTTTACGTCCTGGTCAAGAACCAAGGAGAACACTGGGAACATGGTGTAGATAGTGGCATATCTACACAAAACAGAAATAGTGCAGAATTTAACAAACTTGTTCAGGATGTTCAGGATGAGAAATAAAACATGTTTATCAAATATATCATAGTATTTGTTTGAATGTTTTGCACAGCTGGTGTAACAGGCATCATGGAGCCCATCAGCAAGTTAGACGATACTTGCGATGTGGTGGGAATTCATAACCAAGATAATTCATAAGCCATTTGGAAGGGTTACATACCCAACCATGAGGAACCCCTGGTACAAGGGCACAGAGGCGAAGTAGAAGACGGAGGAAAAGACAGCCTGAGGACAGAAAGCAAAAGGAGTGTCATAAAGTTTGGAACTTTTGTCGACAGAATGAAAAATTCTTTTGTTTTTGGCTTCACCTCACTAAACAAATTAATACGAAACAAGCAATTGAGAACAAACCATTAACAACCACCTAACAGCACACATGGATTTAAATAAAGACCATAATGCAGTGTCAGCAAATCCCCTAAAGGCTCCAGTAAAACTAAATTAGTTTATATCCATTCATAAATAAAAGAGGCTTTGTAAAAGGTTTGCAGGTGCTTAAAGCCACTGTACCTGCATGGTGGAGATGATCATGCCTCTATGCATGACAAACTGACCCAGTGCTGCAGAGCGCTTGTAGCTGTTCCTGCCATGAACCATAAGTAAGCGACCAATGTGCTTAAACTGAGTGATTGAGAAGTCTGCAGCCAAAGATGCCTGCTTCCCTTCCTGTGTGAGGAGGAACACACACACAAAAAGAAATAAAACTACTGGTTGGTTGTAAAGTAGAATTGTTTGAGTATCCTGCAACAAACCTCAACACTAAATACAGTGTCAGGTGTAACTGCTTCAGTTTTAACTTGACGCATGGACAGAAAGACATTTTGAATTCTTGCTGTTAAATAATGATCCAGTGGCAATAAAGTAACTTACAGTTAAGTAAGAGAAATTGTTGGGGGCTTAATATATTTATTCAAAATATAGCAAGTAAAACCACCTAATGCAGGATAACACATGCGGTTATAATAAAAAAAGATCTGTAGTTGGTGAATGGTTGTTGGAAGGATTTACCTTTCCCTCGATTCCAATACCACAGTCTGCAGCCTGGATCATGCTAACATCATTTCCCCCATCACCTGCAACAAATCATAAACACACCTTTAAAAAAAAAAAAAGCTAAACCACGTTATGCTTGAGTTTATGACGGTGCCAGCAGGTGTTTGTCTTATTGAGCTTTGGCTGCCACCTTGTGGATAAAAGTAGAATCTTTTTTGCTCGGGTGCATTAGTAAAGTGAATGTTTTAAATACACATTAAGCCTGAGATTGAATGTGTTTGTAGCACATTGCTTAACGTTGCTGCAGTCAACTTGACAGGGACAAAGCAGTACGATATCTGGTCACTTATGTGACTTACCCTGCAGTACTGTTACAGAAGAGACAAAACTGTTTGTCAACACATGGAAGTATCAAATAATCTAGTAGTTGTAATGATCTTTTCCTACTTTATCTAACACTTTTTACCTAAAGAGACCGAATTTACACCAACATTTTTCCCTTGGACAGAACGTCCCACGCTGTCTGAGGACTGAAGCCAACAAAAGGTCCAGGCTCATAATGATCTTACCACATATCTATCAACACCCACCTATGGCACAGGTTCTGTTGGCTGTGTGCTGCTGCAGGAGTTTGACAATCTGGGCCTTCTGAGTCGGCGAACAGCGACAGCAGACCACAGCTGGACACTGACACGCCAGCTCCACAAACTCATGTTCATAATATCTCAAACACACCTGCAGTGCCACAAAGAAAAGGGTATAAAGCAATACAGTATAGCCGTTTGACTTGTATATTGTTGGACTGGTGTGTTTTACTTTTTTTTTTTTTTTATTTTTTTTTTTAAAAATGAAAGTAAAACCTCAGCTAATCAGTTATTAAAAATACTTAAATTGTGTTGTGTATTTTTTCCCCCCCCAGCTCCAAATCCTATAGGTCTTGGTTGAACTCCCACATATTAGTTTTGGCTGAGACGTACTCATTCTCTCATCTCCTGTTTGGCTACATCCTCAGCATCATCTGCTGTACAAGCAAATGTCACAGTATGTTGTAGTACCTCTAAGGAGTCTCCAGAGATGACCAGAGCACAGTCATGTTTTCTTCTGAAGGCGTTGAGCTCCAGATGGGCCTCTCCTCTGTTTGAGACCTGTTCGAGAGCCACACAAAAAAATTAGTCACGAGAACATTTAGCTTTTTGTTATCTCCCATTGAGTGGGAGCATTAACATAACCATGAAAGATTAATAAACAGTGTACCGGTCTAAAGACATGAATGTCCTGGTTCCTGGAGACTAAATGGGAGCTTTTGGCGATACATGTAGCAGTCTCGAGCTTGTCCCCTGTCAACATCCAGATCTGAGCAGAAAGACACCAAGATGAAAGCAGACTTTAGATATGGATTCAAAAGGCACACAATTAAAGTGAAACTTAACAGACCCAAAATGTTTCAAAACAACATGGTTTCATGGACTCTCAGTATAAATCCAATCATTTTCCAGTTCCTTTTCTGTGTGTGTGTGTGAACGACCACATCTCATCCTTAAATCCACATTTATTTAGACATAACTGACCAAACATTAGCCTGTAGGCATGGTTACATTTCTGTGCTAACCTTGATGCCAGCATTCCTAAGCAGCTCCAGGGTGGGCCTGACATCTGCTTGTAGCTGATCTTCCACACCAGTGAGACACAAAAGCTCCATCTCCCTCTCCAGGCTCTCCACCACTGCTGCAACCTTTAGGCCCCGATCATGGATACTGAGCTTTGCTTGGTTGTAACGGTTCTGCACACGGGCAGAAAAAGGGTAAAAGATGAGATAAATCGGGGGCAAATTGTGGCTTATCTAACAATTTCTTTCCCTTACGCTTTCATGTTCTTACGTAAGATGCAGGGTCTGATGTTCTGTAGCTGGTTAGAAGAGTGAGCCTTACTCAAAAAACTGCTTCCAGTGCATGAGACTGGGTCACGGGCGGTATAGACTGAATAGTATAGACTAAAAGCATCTATATTGCAAATGGTTGAGTTCATTCATACCTCAAAGTCCTGATACTGCTCCTCTGAAAGAGACTTTTTGGCCACAACCAGCGTCCTCAGGCCTTCTCTGGCCATGTTTCCACACTGACAAAGACAAGAGGATGATATTAGTAAACGGATGCGCTCGGTTTCCTTCTCACCTTTTGCCATTTCAAACCGTTTCTAAAATGTATCTCTTCGCAGAATATGACGATTTGAGCGGTTTAAAAGGTCTGTGCAGATATAACCATCTGTTTTCCACAATCCAAATTTAGATAAAGTATAACGCAGATCATCTATTCTACTAGAGCAGCATATTGTTGCCAACACTAAAAGAAATCAATATGAAATAACATGGCCTCTGGTGAAATTCAGAGGACACAATAAAACAATGGGATGAATGGCGGTTTATTTTTGATATAAAACACCAATGGGACACTACTGCCCTGCTGATTGGTTATTGACAAGCAGAGTAACAGCAACGCTGGCTGATCATTAGCACCATTGTTCATGAATATGACATACTGTAATTACTTCAACTTTAACTAGGTCACTAATTAAATGAAAAGCGGCCCCCGGTGCTAAACAACTCAATAATGCCAATATAATTATGAACATATGCACACAAGACCTTCTACCACAAACTATTGTAGACTCAGCCTGTTGATCTCTTGATGAATGTCCTGATTAAAAGGAGGTTATAGGGCAAAAAAATGACCACAAAAGAACTTATTTATTAGTTGTTTATGCTTACACAGGTCATAAGTTCTTGTGTTTGTCATTTTGCAAATGTTTTTATCCAGAGGGATTAAAGGTTTATTGGACCTGTCTGCTAGTGGACAAACCAGCTGCTTGGTGTAAATAGGGGACAATAAGTTGCTATAATTATAATACAAGCTGTGTCCAAATTTCATATTCGTAACAATATAGGATATTTGCTATTCTAGAAACTTTGGAGTGCACGTTCTTTGCTATTAGCACAAAAGAGCTTTACCTCTTCTTCCAACCAGTCATTGTACTGAACAATGCTCGCCATAGCAACATCGGCGCCCTTCATATAGAAAGTAATGTCTCCAGTAGACTCCACCTGAACCAAAGTACAAATGACAATTAGTAATTCTTGTGTAGTGTTACATCAATGAGGAATAAATGAAAGTGCAAAATAAAACAAAACAATACATAGATCATCATCATGCAGCATGTTGAGAACTGCAGCCAGTTTCTAAACCCACTGATAATTGGTATGAGACAAAAAGGCACTTAAGTAAGTACATTTCAAATTAAATAATGTTGAGGGCTAATCAAACTAAAGCTAAACTGAGTGAACACCAAAAAGACCACACAGAAAATAGCATCCAATTATAATATTATACACAAAGCCCACACCCTGACAATGATGCCCATCCTTTTGCTCTCAGAGGTGAAAGGGAAGATCTGCAGGATGTAGAAGGAAAGAATCTGTCCTGAAGGAGTCTTCAGCTGCAGGGAGGTCAGGTCTCTGTTCACCAGGGTCAGGCCGATGCTCTCTGTCCACCGCACGAGCGCCACCTGAGGAAAACATACAAGTTGACTCTATAAGGATATGAAGATGATTAAAAAGTGAAACTGATGAACCTGACAACACAAAAGAGAAATTAATATAGAAATATAATGCATTTGCTGGAGATGATTCTTTATTTGCACTGTGCATTGCCTCGTTTTAGATATATATATATACTGACTGGATATTGACCAAAAAAAAAAAAAAAAAGACTTTAATTTTACCATCGTAAATTTAATCTCTACAAAAATGATTAAAAAAAAAAACAAAAACCTCTTGCTTATACAAAAAGCTAATTTTATTTAAAGACCATAAGAAGATCAAATCCGTCAATTAAATTTCACTTTCAGTTAAAGGACAAGGCATGAGAGAGTTACGGTCCAGAGTTATCTCCGGAGCTGCTGAGCTCTTCTCATTCAGCTCGAGATAAGTGTTTTTCTGTTTCTCTTTCCTCTTTTCTCCTCAGCAGGAACTGCGGCCCCCGAGTGAGCGTTCAGCTGCACACGACTCATTCTCAATGGGTTCATTTTCAATTTGCTCACTCAAAGGTTGTTATTATACTCTGACCTACAAATTGGAACTTCCTCTTAATACCCCATCATTTCTCCTGCTCCCCTTTGAGCTCCGTAAAAAGGGCTGCCTATATTTACTTAGCACACATCTGTGTGTCATTATCCTGGTGTGTGTGTGTGTGCACATGTGTAACAAAACACATATACCATGTGTTGACGTTCCCAAAACTACCTCTTCAATCCATTTTATCAGCTCTACAGAGACAATTTAATGCTTTGTCAACTTTGATACAAACTGTATGTGAATCGTGTTACCAGGGTAATAGAAAATACTGTTGCTGACAATTTTACGACAATGGCAGACTGGCTTAAACAACCCAATCAATCATTTCAACTGTGTTCACAATGTTCTAGTCATCACGTATTTCACGGAGGCAGCACTGTCTTTAAAATTAACATCAGAGGCAAAATGAAGGATGTAAACTTAAAACTTGAAACTATTTAGGGATATAATTGTGAGAAAAGTTTTACAACTCTCTGCCTACGTGATGCATTTCGTGATTCACTCCATTACAAGCAACAACCCAAATGAATGTCTTTGATTGAGTCATAAAAAGTTTCAACGTAGACATACTAGCATCGAAAATGACCTGCATGACTGTAGCTGAATTAACTAACTCTTGTAAAAGTTACGTAGGAATTACAGGATGGATGGCAAAGTATGTTATTCACTTTTCATGAAAATTGTATGATTGTGTGGCATATTTTCATACCCAACCAACAACATGGAAGCTAAATGCTTGTAACTGTTTTGGTGAAATATATCGATATTTGTTGTTTTTATAAGTGGTTTTATTTTTTGGCTATCCTATAATTAATTATTATTATTATTATTTAAAAGAACAGGTGATACAGGATGACAATAGAAACGCTTTTAAAGATAAACCTTAAATCCTTTATCACCTTCAATATATCAAATATTCCTCTAATCTGACACAAGTGACGTCATGCGTATGTGCACGTGTTTATATCTAGCAGCCATTATTTAAATATGGGCTTTATCTGCACTGGGCCATTATAAAACCAAATACAAATCATTTAGCAGTATTTTATTTTATTTTTTTATGTTCTGTTGTTTGAGTAATAAGGCAACCATTTTAAATGTCAAGCATAAAGAATTTATGTGTTTTGTGCATATTTAAGACACGTTGTCTCTATAACTTCTTGCACAAATTGTATATCTTATACACTCACTGATGCTGCCACTTGCATCCAGTTGTGAATGATAAAGCACCCACTTTCCTGGACATGGCAGTCATTAAATGCTACAGTCAAATGCTCTTGTCTGATATTACAAAGGGCCAAAGGTCACAAGAAGACTCTGTTTATACGACAACTGACCAGCAGGTCAGACGACCCCTGCTCTGACCTCGGGGGGTGTCCCACTTCATCTCCTTAATGATGGCTCATTACATTAGAGAGGCTGAGAGAGAGCCAGGGCTAAACAAACTAACACAAATACAGTGGCCAAGATGTGACGCAGCGGCCAATAAGAGGAGTGAACAATAAGCGAGGATATAAAAGGACTGAGAAAGAACAAAGTATATAGTACAAGAGGAAGTTAACGCTCCACCAACAATCGAAGACCTCCACGTCTCATCATCTCTGAGAGAAAATTAAATATTGATCAATCTGAGCAGTGTGAGGCATTGGATAGAGGCGCAAACTGGAAAACTGAGATTTATCGTTTGTTGCCTTTTTATCTTCTTTTTGATTGCTAGACTTGGATGGGGTTTGACAGGAAGTATGCAAGTCTCACAAAGGCTTCACTGAGCCTCACATGTCATGGGTGATAAACATGCTAACAGTCTTTAACAGGGTGTGTATGGGACGATAAAATCTCCAATATTCATCTAACCACTTTTAAACTTTACAGATCAAAAACCTGTCCTTGTGTTCCTAACCACTCAACTGTCACCAGTATACATCTTGGATTTCTCTATTGGTAAACTCTGTAGCATCATTAGAAAGGGCTGTAGATACTGTAATTGCCTAAGCGGCACCATCAGTAATAAAAAGTCCAACTCCTGGGTTACAAGAACAAGCAAGAAAGCAAGCTATGAAGGTGCCTTTGGGGGGGGGGGGGGGGGGGGGTCATTTTTGTGCTGCATTCTTCATTCAGATGGAGCAATAAATTGCCATAAAAAATACAGACAATTATACAGCTTAACCTCTAGCAGGAGTTCATGACCTCTGACTTTCTGTCAATGAAATTACTATTATGAAAAACCAGGATAATTTAGGATCACCCATAAAACATTAAGGCAGAGAAGGGCCGACAGGGTTTACTCGCAGTATACTCCCTTTTTTCTTCGTTGTAATATAAAGAAAGACTTTATTCTGTTAGGGGCTGAAAAACAAAACCATTTTTCAACACCTAACAGCTGTCGACTTTAAATGTGTGACCTATATACACATTACGGTGGCTTATAGTTTCTCTCCAATTTAAAAACAGCTTAAAAAACTAGAGCAAATAACTATTAGAACTTGGTAGATAAGACAAAAAAAACGACCTTTGCTGAACATCTAATGCATGAATCATCAACAAAACTGGTGCAAACTTCTCAAAATGTGTAAAATGTGATGTAAAACAAAATGTTTCTTTCAGCACTTGAACTTGGGTTTTACTGCTTTGCTTTGGAGCACTGAACCCACTGGACATCATTAAATCTGCTAGTTATGATTTGCAAGTGGTATAATTTTTAGCGGCAAATATTACAGTCCCACTTCTTTGTCAAAATCCATACGTTTTAAAATCGGCCCATTTCTACTCCTATTCAATCGGGATCTGCTGAAAACTGTTCACCGTTTCTTGTATTTACCTCATCTGGACTGGAGGCCTGGTAGGTGCGATTGTCATCACTGAAGTCTTGGTCGGCTTCGGCATACTCAGTTTCTCCATTTACGCCGGCATGCGACTCGTAGACAGGCGTGACATTGTGGCACAAGGCGATGGCCTTCACAGCCTCGTGAATGCGACTACTGACACTTTTCCGAACTTTTGGACCTGATGTCTGAGTTTTCCATGATGATGAAGGGCCACTGGTGCTACTGCTGGAAGGCTGAGAGGACACCTGCAATACCAACAAATACAGTGAGTACTGTGAAAAAATGTAAAGAGTTTTAGCCACCTACTGAAGACTCATGTCTGGCCAGAGTATAGTTCAGATTCAGCTTTTGCAACACCCACTTACATTGTATTGTTGACTAATTTGTTTACATTTGCAAAACTCACTCAGTTTCTAATAAAGGTAAAGCAAACGTATGTACTAAGCTGACAGGTTAATAGAAGGTACTGTATTTATAGAACCTGAATCTGGACTAGCATATATTCTCTAGGATTCCTGCATATTCCAGCATAGACTAGATCCCATCTGGCACTTGCAATTCACTCTGACACCTGTCTTCAGGCTAAATGACACAACAAGGGGAAGTGGTGTATCACCATCTTTATCGTGTCACATCTGATTTGAGGCCTTTTATGTTTCCGCTGCTTTGACATCAACCATCAATTTAACTGGGTGGTGACTAGTGAGTAGGCAGACAGTCCACTGTGCCAGCTGCCATTGACAGGGGCGATGTGCTCTACTAAAGCATTTGATTTAGGCTTATTATTAACCTTCAATCCTGACAGGTAGGGAAGGAGGGGTGAGGGGGAGTCCAGTAAGGACACAAGAAGACAACCATCATCAAGAGCGACACAGTGAATTTGATCATTAGGTTGTTCTGTCAATTTTCATGTCCAGGTTAAATGTAAAGGATGATTGCTAAACACCCAACCATAGATACTCATTGTTTTTTTATAATGGGGACCTGGTGGGTCAGTGGTAGAGGGCGTGAGTTTGAATCCCATCTCATCAGGTGTGGCCCCACCCAGCCATCAAGGGGCCACCTTAGTGGCGGTCCTGAGCCCAGATAAAATGAGAGGGTTGCGGCAGAAAGGGCATCCAGCGTAAAAACACAATTGCAAACACTGCTGCAATTTTTGCTTAATTGCTCCATTACCACTCAGTTTTTAATTATTTTATTGCTCTAATGGGTTTCTTCTCATTAAAATGTAATAAAGTGGTGCTGAAAAGATCCGCTAGATTACAAACAATTGTTGTTTCCTGTCTTGTGAGCATTCACTACTTGTCTGTTTGATATCATTGTACATTTGAGTCACATTAATTTTAAACCAACAAATTACAGAAGCAATGCTGCAAGTTAATGTATAATGAAAAGAATTTGTAGCTACATCCCTAAAAATGTACTGATAAATATGAACTGATCTATATGCAAACATGAATATTAAATAACTAACTTTACTTGTGTTCCAGCAAAAATGCTCTGTCAATAAATACCTACCTATACTTAACTTAACCTAAAAAACAAACTGTAAATCACTGTAAAAATTAAATAAAATAAGCTCAAGCTACTACACTGCTTTGGCTGTACACTGCTACAAACCTAGCCATTTTTCATTAGCTGAGATTACACATAAGGGTGTGGGACAGATGGTTTCAGTCCTGAACAGCTGTATGGAGCTGGCTGAGAGCAAACAATATCATTCTGTCAAGACTGCAGCCAGACCTTAGCCACCCAGTGAGGAAAACACTTGCTTACAGTATGAGGAGTTGCTCAGGGACATTGCATGATGAATGAATAATATGGGCTTCTTTCCTGGAAAACTCTTTGCTCAATATGAAAATTGATTAAATTGATCTATGGGGAAGAGCGGATATAAACAGGAAATATGGCAGATATTTGTACTTAAGTGTGTCCACTGCTAAACTGAAGAGAACTATACACAGTGTGCAGGACGAGTTAATTTTACTTTCTTTGGTTCTGTAAAGTATAGCATCATCTAGAGTTTACTTTGTAGCATTTAACTAGAGTAATGACTTTGACCAGATATTTTCATGTTCTTAGTAGCACAAAGTAAAATTAATGTAATCAGAATTTCCATGAACTCTATACCACTCTACAACTCTGGTCTTATGGTAGAGGTCTAAAACAAAAAAGAGAATAAATTACAATTTGACGGGTCAGGGTAGGTAAGTTCAGAAGGAAAAGGTCCTTCTCCTCAGTCACATTAGTTTCGAATGGACAGCAAATGTTACCTGCGCATATGACTGGGCTATGTGGTTCTGTATCTCATCCATAGTGTCAGTGCCATAGGACACGGTTCCCAGATGCAGCCGCTTGAAGATCATTTCATTCTGTGTCAGAGTGCCTGCGGGTAAGAAAACCATTTAAACAAACACAAATAAATAAATTGCAATAAATAAATTGGAAGCACTTTTTTCATTTTAGGACTGACTTCCTTTTGTGCTGCTACTTAAAGCTTAATTTTAGGACTCATCGAAAGCATCAACCCACACAACCTGTTCACAAATCACCTGAGAGATTGCTCATGCTGATCCCTGTCCACCACAAGATTAAAACCATCAGGTGGTACTTAAGTTGTGGCTGATCTACATGTATAGAATGAACAATGCTGGGTTTTGGAGGAAATACTGAAACGGGTCTATGGGAGACTAACAAATATGATAAAATCTACTGAAATGCATCTGTCAGTCTGACTAAGACGCTGCTCCTAACAACATGAAAACAAAGTAAAATTAGTAATTAATTATCTCCTATTTTGTAACCACAAACCTTTCAAAACATGAAATAAAATTTCATTCTTATAAAAAGCTCAGCTACTTTAGACTAAGAGGTGCAAACAATACATGGGAAAGTACAATTACACCCAGAAATCACAGTGTTGGCCCTCAGAAGATTATCTACAATGCATCATGGGACCTTCCAGGGTGGTGTAATCGCCTTCTCACTAACCTAATTACCAATATGGACTGCATGTCCTCCCTAACTACGACCCAACACGGCATGCAAAAAGTAAATGACTAAATGGTCAAAAAATGAATTCATTAATAAAATAAACTCTGTAAACCCAGGACAATGGGCTGGTTTAATGGATGCTAGTGGCCTGAATATGCATTAATAGACTATAGAGTTGATCACAGGGCATCTAACTTCCAAAAACATTAAAGCCACAGGGTTAACCAATTCAAGCAGATTGATGGTTTGTTCTTCTTTCTACGTACTTTAACTATCAACCTGGATAAATAGGCTCTAAAGCTAATTTATTTCTACCTAGATTAGCATGGCAAGACAAAGAAGCATGTTAGGACCACCGCAGGAGACCATCACTCTGACACACTGTCTGGAATTAGTGAAGAGAAGCCATTTGTTATTAGAAAGCCAGACCATGATAATGAAATGAGACACACTGAAGGAGCTTTAAAATAACCCCAGGAAATTCTTGACATTTGTGAAAACTTTTCCCTCAGAGCTTTCCTTAATTCACCTTGTTGACAGTCTGTTGATGAATGGTATTTTGTTTGTTAAAATAGTTCAACTTCTCATGTGCCTATTTTGGTTTTATGATTTTGAGCTCTAACTCTCGGAGGACCTACTATGCATTCATGATCGGTGCCATCCAAAGTGTAACGTGAGACATGTCTTGTAAATGTTATATCTGATGAAATAACATATTTTTTTTTGACTTCCCAAAATAATTAGTATTGAAGATAACAAATATAAAACTACAGAAACCAGTAATCTTTTTTATTATGTTCAAATTCCTACTGTACCTGTCTTGTCTGTCAGCAGATAGACCAGCCGGCCCAGTTCTTCAGGGATGGTGCTGGTTCTCACCACAGTGCCGGGGATGTTTTCGTCTTTTGTGATCATCCAGCCATATGCAGACTTCCCCATGTCCAGATTCACACGCAAGCTAAACACAGAATCAATCATTGAAAAAAAAAAAAAACAAACAAACAAAAAACAAAACAACAACTTTAATAATTTGAAAGACGCTTCAATTCAAGGCAACCTGCATGTGAGGTGCAAAACAACCAAAGCAAACAAAACTGTACTGGTATGTTCCTAAAATGTTTGCAGAAAAGCAGCAGAATAAACTAAAATCTCAAGGCAGTGATGGCATTTTAAAAAGTTTCCACTTCTTAAAAAGAAGTCGCTGTTTAAACTTCATTTTTCTGGCTATCAGCAGAGGACATCAAAGAACAAGGCTCAGATGTATGTCAAAGAACGAAGACTATCACTGAGCCCAGGGAGGTACCTGATAGGTATGATGTAAGAGAAAAGCACCACAAATCGGAAGAGGTTGCGAAACCACGGGCCCACAAAGCCCTGCAGCGCTACCATGACTACAGACAGAACCACCTGAGCCAGGAACAGGGCCTTGGTGAGGCGGTTCAGCTCCAGGTCCAGTAGGCCAACCTATGGAGGCAAAGGTCATAGGTCAAACAAGCATATATTACAAAACACTTGCCTTAATTATTTCCTCAAAGCTTGTCAACAAGTGGTATGCAAAATTGATTTGTAAATTGTACTCTGTAGCTCAAGGCCCGAGGTTTCCACTGTAATGCACTTAATATTTTAAGGTGACGTATTGTTTAAGTGCAGACTGGAGATTAAGAGAAAACACCTTATTCCCTTTCATAACAACTCATACCAAAGAAAACTCTTTAAGACCCTCCATCTGTTCCCAGAACATCACAATATGCTAACACAGGGGCAAAAACAAGGCCAATGAAAGGCATTCTGAGCTGTGGGCTTTTATCATGCAAACCATGTGTATGGCATAAATAAGTTTACTGGTGGCACCATTTTGTGGTAAACTACAAACTTCATTATCCTCAAGCTGAAGTATTGTACTTGAATGCAATAGAAGGTCAAAAGGCCTCAAATATAGGAAAAGTTCCCATATTGAGATGGTTCTCTTCAAAAAAGGAGCAAAAAAAAAAAAAAAAAAAAAAAGGGGTCAAAGTTGTCCTTTATTTTTCAAGTGTATCTCCCAGCCAATGGAGCATGTGGGAAAAAGATGTCAAATAAAGAAGCGGCCTTCCCCTTTCTGGCAGCACTCACAGCAAAACCCTGTACACAGAGGGCTTTCATCTGACGTACCACGCTTACAAAAACAGCAGAACATAACATCTCTCCTCATTCAAATAAAGGAACTGCTCTGAAAGGGTGGGGAGGGGGGGGGGGGGGAGTACATATAAAAAGCAGCAAAATTCCTCCACTGCCTAAACCCCCACCAAGGCCGTTCCCCTGAGGACTGGGAGAGCTGGGAGACCAGTGTGACTGATTTATCAGTTGCTGTTAAACTCCCAGTAGCAGAGTGGAGAGGGGTGTGGAGAGGGGAAGGGTAAGGGGAAGGGTAAGGGGATCAGGAGGGTGGGTATCTCCCCACCCCATTGCCTCACTACATGGTTCATGGTTGAGCTATTGAGAAAAATAGAGGGTTTGGGTGGATTAAAATGAAGAAAAATTAAGACAGAGAGCACAGTGCATGGCTGAAAAGCAAAGGATCCCCTTCTGCTTGAACAATGGCTAGTCTAAATTTCCGAGCCTTGCTGGGGATCGGATGAAGTCATTATTCATTCAGTCAAGGATGGGGGGGGGGGAGAGAAGACTCAATTACCCCAACCTAAAGATGCTATCAATGAATAAAAGTGCATATTTTACTCCATTCATCTCCAAGCCTTTAAAAGTAAAAGGAATGATTCGATCTGCCTGTGTGGCTTGTATTTTAGCATCTGTGTGAAATCTGATGAAGAACTGCAGCCCCAGGGCATGAATATTCATGGGGTTAAAAATCCAAAGAATATCTGGCCTTTAGTGGGTGGGTAGAGTCTCATTAAATGCTTGTGGCACCATTAAATCAAGAAAGTCCAGAAAATAAACTAGGATTGTTGTTTTTTAGATCTACAACAAAACTTTATTTTGTCAGAGCAACAGAGTTGGAGATACATAATGAGAGCGCAGAGTACTGGGACTTGATATTCACTTCAAACACACAATCTTTACGGAAGGGTAACCTCTTGTCAAATGACATTGTTCTGTCTCTTTACTCAGACAGAGGTCTGTCTAACTATACTGAAACAAAGAATGAATCCATGTCTGACGCCCTGTCAGAATGATCAAGTGCAGGCATTGTCCTGGCTGGTGTCACAACAGATTATTTGAGGCCAAAACGTTCTTGCGACTTTAGCCGCACTGTATCGACTTTCTCCCCCAATCTCCAGTCTCTATATTGGCACTTCTGACATCATCTCCTTGAAATATTGAATTTCTCTCAGCTGTCGCATACATCAGTGCTCTTAATAAAAGACACCGGTGTCAAAACTGTGCTGCAGTAGGAAAGGGCTATGTTGTGCCAGGGAGAGCTTGAGAGGTAAAGACAGTTGTGGGTGATAACTTTGTGTGCAAATGTCACCGTATGGCAGATTCATCCTGTAGATGCCCGGCTCTATTAGTTGACCCGTGTCTATCTAGTCACACCATCTTCCATGTAAAATCTTATATTTAGTATCAAATTTACATTAATCTTCTCAATCTGGGGACAAAACGCACAATGGGGATTCTGTGGGATTAACATTCTGCTGAAAATGTCATTTAAATCCTCAGTTAGTTAATTTCCCTTTTGGTTAATTAGCTACCAGCGCTGACCTTTTGCATTGACAGGGCCAACTTTATCTAGAAAGTCAAGGTTAAAAAAAAAAAAAACACAAAAAAAACGACTTGCCACAGTGATTGATAGTGATGAGCGGTGTGGGGGAAAAAGGATGTCATGAGGAGAACATGAAACATATGTTATTTTGTGTTAGGTGTTTTGGCTACCTACGCAACACTGACAAAACATTTCTGCTCATGCTGGGATAACCTGACATTCCTGGAATACGTTTGTATTCATTTTCCACGAAGAGACAAGAAAAAAAAAACCATGATGATTAGTATAACCCCCTTTCAACTCGAGGAAATATCCAGCAACACATCCTGGCATTTCACCACAGAGAATAGAAGATAAACATTTGAATGAAAAGTATATTAAAAGAGAAAAAGAAATAACAAATTTCAGATATTATTTGAGTGTAATACATATTAAATAAAATTTTATTTAATCTTACACAAAATGTATGTAGCGTTTAAAAATAAGTTAGATATATTATATTTCCACCTTCTAAACTGTGATGTTTGTTACTTTAATTCTTGTTAGGTGATAGACGACAGTATATAATTGAGTTGGGCTCAGTTATTTGAAGACACTTTTCTGTGGTTTTCTGCAACAATTCTCCGGTATTTTTACACCAAACTATTAACTGATTTGTGGAAATGTGGATTATGAAATTATCTCCTAATCATATTCTTTGCGATAAAACAGTTAACAAGAAAAAAAAAACAAGTTACATATAAAAACAACTTTGACCAGAATCTCCAAAAGCAAATAACATAACTTGATGTCTTTTGAGGTGAAACGCTAAAGTTAAAAAAAGTATTCACCTTGTTCTTGGCATAGGATGTGTTCAGTACGCTTCTGGTCTCTTTGCCTGTGTAGATCACCACCCCTATCACTGTGCCTGCCAAGGGGAAAGACAAGGAAAGTAATGCTGCTCATTAACTGGACCTCTCCCCCACCATCTCTCTCTCACATACATACACACACACACACACACACCTTGGTCAAGTAAGATGAACTGCATGGGAGGAAACACAATAAGGCTGAGGCAGTTTCATCTCATTGCTACTCAAGCCAAGAGACAAGAGTTTAATATGCTTAGACTCTCAGTGCCTTTAGCCACACTATTGAAGCTCATAAAACCAAATCGATATGGTGCCATCTTTATTTGCCAATTCATTACAGTGGCCTTATTACAAAAGATTAATGAGTCATTAATATAAAATGAGCTTAACGGGAGAGCACAGGCACTAATAAACCTAAATAGTGCCACTGAAATCCCAAAACTATAAAAATGATAAGAAAGTCAAAAATATGTTAAAAAAACAAAAAAACAAAAAACAGTTATTAAAAGGGCTGATGGGCAAAAGAATGGTGATGAATTGCTCTTGCTGACTTCTAACTTCACAAAAATTGAGCAATGTGACAAATAATGTGTGGCTCAGCTTGCGGAAAGTGCTACATTGCAAATATGCGATCAACCAACTTTTGCATCACAGCTAGACTGGGGCACATAAGAGTGTCAATACACATGCTCAGAATCCCACTGTAGATGCCACTACGTTTCTGTGAAGGAGAAGCAGAGATGATGTAAGGGGTCCAAAGGTCAGACTTGTTGTGCCTTTTTACTGAATATTTCCTTATTCTTCTGGTGAAGGTCAGGCCAAAACACAATCAATGGGTTGGCCATCGCTGGCAGCGTCAAAAACATTCACCTGACAGAACCCTTGTTTTGGGGAATCACTTAGTTGGATTGATAGAGGATTACCTCAACTGAGGCTCTCTCAGTGTTCTTCAAACAAGCACATGTCAGCAAGAACAGGTCTCGTGTCATGAATCATTTGTGCAAAACAACTTGAGTGCAAGTAGAATCAAACCGAGAGTGGTTTCGTTTTTAATACAGTTTTGCACAAGTTCAAGGAAAATCACAACAGAAAACAAAGTTTACATTTTTGTTTGTTTCCATTTACTAAATTTAAAGGAATAAAAATATATCTCTTCTGGCCCATGATTACCCTGCTGTGTGCCACTACAGTGGGTAGAGGTGGGTGACTTTCAGCGAGGTGCCCTGTCTGGACTTAAACCAAGGTTGTTGAGGTTACACACACTCCAGACACCCTCACCCTTTTCATTAGTCTTTACTCTTCTGGTGGAGTGGCACCATGTAATGGTCACGGTAAAAATGACACAGATGCTCTGTGCACAATTATCGAAGCATATGTAAACAGTAACATTACAATGATATTAGGAAATAACACACTGTGGATGCAAAGCAGCATATTGAAAAACTGTATTTCGTATTTAAAAGATAAAAACATTCACTTACCAGATGCAACAACTGTGCTGGCCCAAAGAGTGTTTTCAATACTCAGACTCTCATGGATCTGTGGGTCTGTGTCTTCCTATAACAGAAACCATAGCAGAGAAACGTGTTTAACTTTGTGCAAGTTAACCTGTCAAGCTTTCGAAACCATATATTTAAACAGAAAATGTGTCAACACTGTCAGTATCCCTCTGAAACTCGAACACTATGGCCAATAAATTCCAATGAAATACATTTTTAGAAATGGTTAGAGGTCAGGGTGAAAAAAATTATGCTCAACCAGACAAATATATTAGGTTAATGACATCAGATTTATTACCTCAATGCAGCACAGATCACACATTCAAAACAAATGTTCTGCTGCTGCTTTACTTCGGAAGAACAGCCAAATTGAATTAATACACATAAGCTACAAATTTGTTAAAGTATTTGGTTCAGTCATTGCCTGTGAGTTGGCTGTGAATAATTTGATTTAAAAATGTCTGTGTCCTTTACTCAAACCCTTTTTCTGCGAAAAAGAAAAAAAACAAAACAACACAAAAATTAAAACTACCAAGTGGCAGTGAAGAGATATTTGCTTTAAAAGAAATACCTCAATATTGCGAATGTATTTCTGCAATTAGACAACTTCTAATAAACATTGTTCAGTTTTTCCTTTGAGCAGATAAGAGTAAAATCATGTATAAGAATCAATGTGGTTAAGCAATTAATTCACTACCAAAAAAAAATAATGAAACCTGAAGGTGAAAATAATTGTGTCTGATTTTCCCTCTCTTACCTTTAAGAATGAAAATATAACTGGCTTTGGTAATATTTATATATATATTTATAGACATTTGCATTTTCAGCATAACTGGGTAATTTTATGTGAAATCTGATGTATTAATTTTCAGCTGCATACATATTTGTAAGTAACTTAAACCCCTTGTGTTCCATATTGAATGTTGTGTTATTGTATTGTTTTAAATTTAAATGTCTTGTGTTGGGCAGAGTACCCGTCCCCCTCTTACTGTGTAATGACATTAATGTATATTCTATTAACTTGTAAAAGAATAAAAAAAACAAAAAAAAAAAACAACAACAAATCACTCGATAATTATTTTCACAAAACACTCTGAGGGCAAAAACAGCCCTTAAAATAAAGATTTTAGCTGGAAAGTAATGAGGTAAATGAGATCAGGTGAGATTACATACAACTTGAACAGAATGGGAGCCATTAATTTTCACAAGCTCCTGACAAAGTTGTGCAGACTGAAGCAATACAGTAGTCCCTTTATCAATACGTTCACTAGATTTGGCAGGGTGATAGAGACTCCATTTAAAAAAAACAGTATGGAGTGCATGTAGATGAGATTTCAGTGATAAATAAGCCTCTGGAGAGCCTCCTATTTCACTCTCTTCGTTTTTTTTTTACTCTCTCTCTTAAATAAAGACGAATCCTGAAAATGGCTTGAGTCAGGTGTACAGGGTCAAGGCTCCAGTTTCAGCTCAAATAGCCTGCCTGATATGATAATTATGATACCTAAGCACCCACATCCTGCCAGGCCACTCAAATATGGGAAGAGGTGCATGAAAAATAAATGGCAGGTTGCAGAACGCTTGACCGCTCTGACATTGGCATCATACTACAGTGTTCATAACTGCAGAGAGTCTCAATAAAGACCACAGAAACAAAACCACCACATCCGCCTCAGGAAAAAAAAAAAAAAAAGGGGGAAAAAGAAACCCTCATAAATAGGTAAGTTCATTTGCTGGGGATCTGTGGGAACCCATTTTTTTCCCATCCTGCTCAAACTAAAAGCACACGCTATGCAAAGGAAGGCCGCAGAGGATGAATGAGCGGAGGAAGTGCTCGCTCACTAAGCCTGGTGTGTGGCCAAGAGTGAAGACGGGCCACAAAGACTTCCTTTGTACTGGAGCTCTCCTCTCTGTGGGGGCTGCACTAATCTGCTATTAATAAAAAAAAAAAAAAGTGGGGGGGGTTGGGATTTAACTCAGAAAGATGGGATGGATGGACCTAGAGTTGCGAGAACCTGCCTGTGATGTACGAGGGATGACTGCTGGAGATGACAATAGGCTTGGAAGGATACACAAGCTCTCATTGTTGTCACTTGTCAAAGCATCTTCAATGTCAATCCACTTTCTATAGAAAAATCTGCATGTGTTTAAGATTTGCTTTGCAGGTTATAAATATGTCAACGAGCTACTGTACCCTTGTGAAGTTCCCCTCGAAACTGTGGATGTCTAGCTGAGGCTTCTGGGCATAGACATAGGCGCTGATGGAGAAGAGGTCCTGGGGCAGAGACGTGACAGAAAGAGAGGAGAGAAACTCTTCAATCATGATAAATTACTATGAAAACTAATCCAATGAATGGGCCAAGAACTACTCTTGGTTAGGACTTATTTTTTTCAAAACATTTAAATGAAAATTAGAATAACATGTTTTATATGTTTTTGTAAAATCTGAATGTAAAAACATGTGTTTAGTAAAAAAAAATTGTTCAGGTTTAGAATAAGACAAGAACAGACAATAATAAATAGCTAACATCTGTTTCTCTCGGTCATCCCTACAATGACCTGTCAAGCACACAACACCCCCCACCCCCCCCCCCGCCCCCCATAGTGGAACAAAATTGATTGTAAACATTAAATTATTCAGGACAGGCAGTCAGCCTCTGCAGTGGCCAGGCGGACCTCAGCCGTGCTCAGATAGTGTTCTCCTGGTGAGAACATGGGCAGAGCGGTTAGAGAGGAGCAGGGAAGATTATTTTACTCAACCCCCAATGGAGAATAGTGTTGCTCCAGCATTTCACAGGCTCAAGCCTCAGAGCAGCTTGTCCTGTCCACAGATTGCAAGTGCATCAGAGGTGATGAACATACAATATAGTATGTGACCAGTAGCTAAAACGCACGGGTCCCAAACTGAAGTTGTTCTTTATACCACAACACAGAGAAAATAGTTCCTCAGGAATTGAGAAACGAGTTTCTGCCAAGCGCTAGATAGTTTTGCAGAAGATGTAAAATAATTTTAAGTATTAAATGCTGTCCAATACATCAGCAGACTGTGAGTAATAATCTGAGGTCCTACATGCAGAAAACTCTTGAAAACAAAAACTTAGCTCTAGAGAAATTCCCAATACTTCCCGTAATTTGAAATTGACAGATAACATAATCTCAAGGTAAATGCTGACTAAACCACAGATAACTCTTGCCATTTTTAGCTTTTAGGAACGCTGAGCTGAACGCCTCTGCTCTTCCACCAACAGACTTGCTGAAACTTTAATTTTGTGATCACATTAAGTGGGGGAAAAATAAAAAAACTTAACTTAAATCTTAAGTGTCGAGTATCAGTAACAGTTAAAAGGAGTTGCTGTCAGGTCCAAATTGTTCCTGCTGTCCGTCATCAGTGATTATGTCTCCATCGGAGCACAGACAACTTAATTTAATGGTTTATTACCAGAGACTCACTACACTACTTTGTAAACGTACCCCCACTGCTGGTAGTCGTTGTGTGCAGGCAACAGCAACTTTCAGTTTCCAGTCTGTTTCTCCATCCAGCTGATCTGTTCTGATAAAACATGCACCTGAACACAGGACACAAATGATATCAACACTGTTGTATGTGTCACAAATTGTGTTGGTTGCTCATCCTCAAAATAAATCGGGTACATCAAAGAAAAGCTACTTAAACGGTATGTTCCCACACATCACTGACAGTAGCACAAATAGAGAAAAGTCATTAATTTATTAAACTTAATTATAAAAAACCTCAAAAATAAGCCCATTAGATCATACTGCTTTCAGAAAGTGGGGTCTCAAATGAAATCAAAGATAAAAGCTGTATTTCCGTTTCAAAACCGGCAAAGTTATGATTTTCAGTGACATATTTCAATAAATGCCTCCATTAAATTTAGCATTTTCGGAAGCCCTTGAATACTGAGCATAACAAAATGTGCAGTGGAGCCTCTCGTACAACACAAAATGCCTGACTGCTCTGGATACCGCTAAAGCCGATAACCACTGAGCAGTCGTGACCTGCATTGATCTGAGGTAATATTACATATGAAACTGATGGATGAGAGCAACTATCTGACAGATAGGGCAAAGGGCAGCCATAAACTATCCCTGGAGGGTGAACTATGATGGAAAACATTAACACAAGGTGGATGATTCATGCTTTCCTTCGGCTGCAATGGGAGGTGGGCTTTTCACATAACTCTACTGAGATATGTGTGAGTGTATGTGAAAGACAAGGCATATGAGACTGTGTGTAAAAGAATAAGAGTGTTTATGTGTGTTTTTGTGAGTGTGTCAGAGGCATAAAGTCATCAACTACTCCCTGCCAAGTATATTGGCACATTAAAGATTGATGGAAATGATGTCCTCAGTACATTTCCTCCCAATGCCCCTCAGAAAAAAAGCCAGGATCTGACGCAGCTCATTGATTAATTGAAATCCGCATCATCAGTCACTTGAACAATGTGACACAAATCATATGAATCACATCTTCCCGTCAAAGGACAGGAAGTGTGGGAAAAAGTCACTTTTCTCATCTCACCCCAAAGATCTTGGCACATTTGTTTAAGTGCACAGAAGGTTCACCTGTACAGTATTCTGTGTTTCACACACTGTATTGTTGAAAAACAATTACATTTTGTGGAATTATTTAAGTGTAAGACATTTCTGAGTTCTGCCTTGCATCAGTGTTTTTTTAGCAATGTCCTGACTCACATTGATGCAATTACCTCACCACTTTGCCTGCTCACCGTTTTTCTCAGATGTTCTGAGGAATATCATGTCTGCAGGAATCCTTTGGTTCTATAAAAAGAGAAAGCAAATTTGTTACAGGCAACTATTACAAAAGCACTTTAAAGCTTCCTGAAGAAAAGAAAGTGAAGGAAAAATGAAATTTCACTTGTCTGCTTTCCAGCAAGTAGGTAGATTTTCTACTGAACCGAAAACCAGATCACAACCTGAACCGGTGAGTGGGAGTTTCATACCATTAAAAGCCATCATCTGTTTTACAATCTCAGTTAGAACGCAACCAATTATTAATATTACATTATGTTTTTCTTCCCAGTTTTAATCAGTTATTAAATGATCACCTTTGTCTCTTTTTGGAGGTGAGGTGAATGTGTACTGTATACAATATTTACATTACTATTATTATAAAGTTAGACCTGGAGCCATATAAACCTCTTTTACATACATATAAATATAAAGGGTCCCGCATTCGAGGACGATTACAGGAAGAAAGAAGAACATTTTACCTTCTCCACAATGATCAGGTCCCCAACTTGTATGTCTGAACTCTTGACTTGAACTTTACCTAAGTGAAAAAGAAAGAATTCATGCTGAAAAGTATTCTTAATTTTTTATTTTTTTGCAGCAATGAAATAATGTGCAGGTATTGATTTTTAGCCCTAGAAATTACTATGAACACAAGCCACTTTTTGTTATTGCTCTATTTTCCCCTCAACTTTTAACAGATTGATTATCTTTAGCATGATTAAGTAATACCATTCTCTTTTCATCTCTCATCTGAGGCATAGACAAAAACAGTTGCACAAAGTGTCACTCTAAATTATATTGCCTTAACTGCTATGACCTTCGTTCTTATACTACAATCACAAGCACACGAGTATGTATATGCACACAAGCGCACACAAGGTGTGGGAGCTACATTCTCAGCCATGGTCAAAGATATTACACAAGGGGATTTGACCACACGTTCAACAAAGACACAGATCTTAGATGATACAGTATTGAGAAATCTCAAGAAAAAAAAAAAATAATCGATGCAATTACAGCAAGAAGAATGACTTCAGTTACAAGTGTAGATCCAGGGGAGTGGTGGGTCGGAATTGCATGGGGGGGGGTTTGACGAGACACTATATCCGTTATCATAATGACAGCAAACAGTTCCAGACGTGGAGAGGAAAGCAGATTGATACATTTCAGTCAGCTTACTAACCTCTCATTGTGAGCTTGCTGTAGAGTAGAGAGTTCATCTCTTTGTCCCGTTGGTAGCGTCGGACTTCATCCACAGCCTCTCGCACCATAGTAACGGCTAAAACAAAACCCTAATGACAAAACATTATTTTTATTTTTGTAAAACTATTTATCTCTCAGACCGTGGTCAGTTAGAAAGCTTAATTTACACAAGAATCTGATATAATAACATAGCCTTTATTCTAAGATTTTCTCAACTATATAACAGAGTAGCTTTTCACTTAAAACATTCTGAACTGTCACCATGTAATGAAAAGATGACTCCAGTCAAACTTTGCTAATATGTAAAGGATCTATTGGCTTTATAACAAATAAGATGCAGATTATTTTCCTTAATTAATTGATTCTTCAGCCTTTGAAGTGTGAAAAATGTGCACATAACCACTTATCTGAGCCCAATGTAAATTCTAACCAACAGTTCAAAACCTACAGAGATATAAATTTGCAAAGATATAAAACTGCAAATCCTCATATTTTAGTAGCATCAGAAAATGCCTTTTGGCCTAACATATTATCAAAATACTTAGCAATTTATTTTCCGGACAGTAAATGTATCAATTATGCAGCAATAGCTTCAACACCAAGTGTGTTTTATGTCTCACATTAAAGATGGTTTTAAAGACATAGAACACATACAAATACACAACAGTCGATTAATCCTTGTTGGACATCGTTTCAGACACAAAAACCTTTTTAATACAGATCTTTAAACAAGTACAAATATTGCTCAACATATCAACATATATGGCTGTGGGAATAGCATTTACCAGAGGTGCCCAATATGTGTATAAATAGCCAATTTTCAGCGATGGCACGAACTGGGAGCAGGCAACCACCAGAAAGTAGAGATTGAGGAAGAACTTGAACTGCTGATAAAGAACCTGATGGAAGAGCAATAAGCATGTTAGCATGGTGAATCAAAACCAAGACAGCTGCCAAAAGAGGGGAAAACAGACACTTTGAGAATTTCCAGTGTTCTTTCAAGAGGCAGGGTAACATCAGCCTCTGTCTATGCTTTGTAGGTAAAAACATTACAAGACAGACTGATAACCAGAATCATAAGAGAAGAAGAAAAACAGTCGTACATGACAAAGTGCATCATGTGACTTACAGAGATCCTTTCCTAATGGGCCATCTATCAAGAGAGAGGCCTCGGTTTTCAACCAAAGTCAAATTTTGAATAATGTTTGCAATAATGAGAGTCTAGTGTCTTGTCACAGATTATCAGAAACAATAGGATCAATGGACGATGCTCTACAGTTAATGAACACCCTGACCTTTAGGGAAAAGGCACACTGCTAAACTCAATTTGAGTGTATTTAATAATTCAAAGTGGAGGGAGAAAAACAGAGCCGTTTTGTTCACCATCAATGAGAATATCTATGTCTCTAATAGACAGTTGACATTTTATGGCCTGGGCAGACGGCAGTTCTCTTAATCATGGAATCACTTGCTTTTTAATAAGTAACTCTGATGGATGTCTATGGTCCCCTACAGTGTAAACCCTTAATTTAATGACCAAATAGTTAACAGTTAACTGTACTTTACATACTGTTAAATCAGTGAAAATAAATAACATATTTAATGGGAAGTATAAGTAGCCACTGAGGGGACCATTAAAGTTGATATTGGTGGGATAATAGACTCTGCATAAGCCATAAGTGCTGCATCTGGGGCAATAATCAGGACTTAAAATGTAGCCCAGCTTAGTAACTTAACACAGGCTACAAGTTTATGTTATTTTCTGCTGTTTACTCACCCCAGGCACAAAGGTGAAGATGTTGTACTTCTGGTTTTTGATGGCATTTTTGGGGAACTTTTCCTCACATTTCTCCGGGCAGCCAAGCCAAACGGTCCTTGCCTTCAGCTCTTTCTTTCTTCGACATATATGAGCCAGGCAATCACAGCAGCTGAGGAAGAAGAATATGGTTATTATGGCTGTATGTAAACATAAATGGTTGTGTTAGTTCAGTTTAGTTGCCAGTTTAGGGGTTACAAGCTCATAAACTGGTGAGTGAGTGACAGGATGGGAAGCGCTGCAAGACATTTCCTCTAATGTTTGAATTTTTCTGTCCAACAAAATTTTAAATTGAAAAACAAACTGCCCTTTCATTACAGTGGCTGCTTTGTTTTAAGGGTTATAGGAAACCAATGGAAGTAAAAGAAAAACAAAAAGGCACTGCCCGATAGATAAAGCTGTAATATAGATTGTTCTATGCAGCTTTAGACAAATGCAATGCAAGATTTAGGTATCAAAGAAAAGGTGAACTGCCCAAAAAGTGAATATAGTGGCAAGTCCTATCCTTTTAGATTTTTACTTAATTTAGCTCAAAAATCAATAAAGGGGGAATTTCATTTTTGCTTTATGGTTGTGCATTAAAAAATAAAAATTATCTTGTGTGTTCAACACACTCCTCACCACAAACAGAATCTACATGGGAGGCCAACACATAACATCATTCTGTTATTACGGTTTGAGGATGTTTAAGCTTTAAAGAAAGAGAAGTTTGAAACGGAGATTAATTGATACAATGGCTGATTAACTAGCAAACTAACACATCAGCAAGCCATTAACAACAAAGGAGAAAAAGGATTTTCTGGGTAATTATATTTTCACAACCATAACCTAGATTTTTGCATTAGTGTTCCCCCCCCCCCCCCATCATTAATGGCTACTGAGCTCCACATCAGTGTCCTGCTACATCCTGTCCTTTTGTTATTTATATCTCTTGTCTAGTCAGTTTTAATTAGATCTTCGAGGCTTATTTTGACACCATTTTGTTAAGAAGACATTTGCTTGTAGCACTATTAATGTTCTGTACAGGTCTGTATTTCTTCAGTAGGACTTGCCTCCCTAAGGCTGTAGGAGTCAGGCACATCCGGAGCCAAAAGAGTCAAGTTTACCTCACGAACTGGACCCCGCTGTGTGTACGCAAACATACTGTGTGAAATAAGATGTCCTTGTTTGAGTGTCAGTTTTATCTCATGTGAAACATTTCAAACATGGAATCATCAGCCCTTTCCTCTGTAGCTACATTGTTAATGTGATACTATCAAAACTTGCGTAGATTGACATTTACTTTTGAAAAGTATGTGACTTTCTATTAACCTGCTAATGACTACATTCAGGCTTATCTGGCATATCTGTTATCAAATGCAAACAGCGGGGTAGAGTGGGGGTAAATTACAATCAGAGCAGATTCATGTGGGCATAACCTAAACTGGCACCTGGGGGAAAGAGGGGAGAGTGTCAGTGTATACCGTCATGCTGATCGACTTGGCTTTTCCACTTTTTAAGCAAGTTGGCAAAACATGAAACGAAATAAATCAACTTTGGTAAAAAGTCTTGTTTGTATTGGCCGTGATGTTCTCTCTGTCTGTGCACTCCGAGTCCAGATTCATAAGCGCGATTATTTGAGCAAATGAATGCTATTCAAATAATATGCCATTTGAACAGTCAGGGCTTATTCAGTGGGAATTATTTGTGTTTTATAATCCCACACTAAGCACACATAAAATTACTGGAAAGCATCAAACTGGTCAGCTGTGAAAAATCCAATTTGTTCATTAGTGGGGGGCTGGGGAGGGGGGAGCGATCAATATGCAGCTTTAATCGGGAGATGCACCACTAACAGCAAACCTACACCAAAAACAGAATATTCCATGAAATCCCCCCCCCCATTAGTAAATGCCATTTTTAGGCACTGAAGTGCTGCACAAACATTTGTTGATAAATGTTTTTGTACTGGCATAAACAAACACTCCTCTCTTAGCCACAACGAAGCATCTTTAGAGGGCAAAACCTGTCAAATTAATTATTAGCTGGATAAACCACCCTGTTTGACCTTAAAATCTTTTTGGACTGTTGGTGCAAATCGAGGAACTCGACCAAAAACATGCCCTTATCCGCTCTTTTCACTTCATGCACAGCTACTGGTGCGTTTTAAATCCACACAGATCATCACAATATAAACTACACATACATTTACTGAATGCCAAAATGCAGACAACTGTCTGAAGCTAAAAAGGTACAATGCAAGTACAATAACCCAGTAACTTTGCAGTCCTGCAGAGTAAATCATTTAAGTTTAGAAGCAGTACATGTCTGTGGACCTTTCTCTGAATACTTCTTTTGGACTAAACCTCGATTTAATACCCTGTGGCCTTTATGTTTGAGATGAGCCCTAGATAGGTTGTACTTTCTAAATCTCCTCATCAAGTAGTGTTATAATACTTGAACATTATCTTAAAGTTTTTTTTCAAGATACCAAAGAACATGCTGTATGTTGTAGGAGATGAATATATGTAGCATTATCTGCTTTTGTGCATTTAATATTTGTCGAGCTAGAAGAGACCAGAAAGTGATTTGTGCGTCATCTCTTTGAGTCACCATGCATAGATCACTAACACAACTCGCTAGGTGATGAAAACTATAAACACAAATCAAGCAATGTTGCAGAGATACTGTACCTGCCGCAGAGGACTTTCCATCCTCCTAAGAGGAACCAGCCAAGGCCTCGCTGTCTCTGATTGACTCTGGCCCGGGGAAGCGTCTGGTAGTCGCTCTCATCATTCTCAAAGCCCTCCTCCGACATCATCAGAGGCATCTCATCCAGGTTAGAGGGCTCATCTTCTAAAGAGTATCTGTAAGCACAGAGTACAATAAAACACATGAAATGCACATGGAACTCCAGCAAGACAAACTATTGCCATAGTGGAAAACAAGTATGTTGTACAAACATATAACAGAGGCTGTGTAAAGGTCTGAAGAAAGGTTTAGATGAGGGTTGTTCAAACAGTCAGTTTAGTTCCTATATTACTCAGTCATGATGTACATCTTCTATTAACATTATCCCAGGCTACATGAACGCCAATAACACATTCTGAAGAGAGATTTAATTACGTAGAACACAACTTCTAGAGTACAACATACAATGACAACGAAAGATTTACCTGGAGTCTAAAGTATATTAAAGACGAAATATGAAAATATTTTCTGTGTCTAAAATATGAATGATTAAAACCTACTGTCCTCTACTGACACACGGCTCAATATCGTTAGTCTTGCACAGCCTGCTGTAAACCACAATGAGTATCAGGTACCAAAAGTATATCAGGTTTATTATATAAAGAGCTGCCCTTTGGTTACTATAAAGTCAAGTCACCATTTACACATTCTGTTAGCATGTGGCTGAGAATATGCTATTTTTATTTTATAAAATATGAACAGTTACAAACTGTAATTCACACCTGTGATTTATCTGCACACACATCATCAAACATTCAAGGCATGTTAACTAGGGGTCATTATTCTGATATTTCTTTCATCTGTGTCCCTTTTATTTAAATTACAAAACTATGCTTCCCAATAAATTAACACCTCCCTTTGTGAAGTTTTATCTTAAAGACTGTGATGCAGATGAAGTTAAACTGAGTTTAAGAGAAAGATCTCTGGGTTGAGACTAAGTAAAAAAAAAAACCTTTTGTCCTGATATGAAGTATTTTTCAACTATTGAGGAAAACAAACATCTGTTGTTAACAGCGTGTGAAAGAAATTGCCAACTTCATTGCTGTCAAAGTTCACCACACTGACCCGGCACAAGAAGACATATTGGACACTAAAATAAAAGCTAGAAAAAATATTTATATCAGATGTTTTGTTACTAGAAGGACATTTTTATCAAAATACCAGTGTCACAATATAGTAGATGTTACCAAGTGTGTCAAAGAGTCTGTCAACAATATCTGATTGCTTCTATTACCAGTAACCACTTGCTGAATGACAAATACAGAAAAGCATGTGAATAAGTGTCTTGTACCGACAAAAACATGGACACGTGAACAAGCACAAAACTAGCATCAGTGGGATTATGAGCTTAAGACCAACCATCAGCACTAGTTCTCACTGATACAGCCCTTCAGAGCGTCTCAAAACGCCAAAGCAGAATCCAAAGAAGCTGGTACTTTCTGACTTTCTGTTTCAGCTGAGAGCTCTGGCAACTTCAGTTTAAGGACCAGAGAAATAATGATACTCTAGTGATTAGGAGGACTTTCAGATCTGAAGCAACCTCTTATCTATGCATGCACCATGTGAGCCAGGATGGACTGTGAAACACTCAAAGCAAGGCTCTGCACCACTATTACCCAGCCAAGTGCTGGATGGTTTGTGGATTCCCTGTTCTTCAAGTAACTCATGACATATGAGCTCAGTAGCTGTTTTGTTTTCTGTCCATATTTAAACAGTGTCAAAAATGGTCAAACTATTCTTTCTATCTTTGCATTTTGCTGTTTGATACACACAAATATAGTAACAATCATCACATCTGCACTACATTAAATATTTAGCATTTCTCTGAAAAAGATGCCTTTGCAAATCTTTGCAGGGAACACTCGTACCATTTATATCAGTCGGTATAATTTAATTCTAAAGCAGGAACACTAAATCTTCTTTCTGATTGAGGAATCTGCCAGTTAAAGGAGCCTTCCTAATACTATCTGTTTTACTTGCATGTATAAATACACTGGTTATGATGGAAAATGCTTTTTGAAAAATAGATCTGGTGGACAGATGCAGTGCACAATAACACTGAAAATCCCTTAAAGTCAAGTGGCTGTGTGTACCTGTATGCATTCTTTTTGCATTTTAAAACAAAATACAGTCATACATCCACAATAAACATTAGCACAACACACTATAAAAACAATGGTATAAGGTGGATTTGAGGGGCAAAACATTTTTTTTTTTTTTTACAATGTAGCAGTCGAGTTTCTTTAAATCCCCAATTGCAGAAACTAGGTTTCCCCATTTACCTGACAATTAAGAAATCAGATTACTTAAGAAAGCCGACTTGAGTAACACGGTTACTGAAGGGTGTGTAAAATTTCTGAATGCTGTCAGTAACTAAGCTTAATATTTTCTCTTGGCAATGCAACAAAGAGCAGCAAAGCAGCAGAGCAGAAAATGGTTAAAATTAAGAGCAAATTTTTAATTGTGTGTGTAGTTTCCAGTACAGTAACCAGTTTTGGAAATATACTGAGCCTCAAGAACTAAAAGGCCAAAGCTTTATGTATTCCTAAATATGAGAGGAGTGTCTCCAAAATTAGAAGTGGGTGATAAATAAAACCATACTAGACAAATTACACTAAACTGAAAAAGCAGTGTCAGGTAACCATTCATTCTTCAATCAGAGAAAGGCTGCAACCCTGTAGCAGTAGTCTAACCTCCACAGTGAAGTTTAAGAATTAACCACTGTGCCCAATAAGCTGTCACATGAATTTTATTACTGAGAATTAAGGACGGGAATGTAGAACTGCAAGTGTTTTCCTAATAATGTGAGTTTAAATTTGATTTTGGACCAAGAGGAAGAGGCGGATAAACATGATCACATCTCATAAAGTGCTTCAACATATGAAACTAATAGTGGCTAAATTAAAAAGAAAAAGAAATCCAGCACTAAGAAACAAGACCGGCACCCAATGCTGACTGCTGCACTTGTGGAAGTTAAACAGCTCTGGCAGGGTGAAGTAATTCACTCAGTCCAATGTCCATTTCATTTTAAAAGCCTTGCACCCGTAAAGTGTTTTGGATAACGACTTCCCCAGCAGAGGGGCTGTTCTCCACTGCTGGAGATGTAACATTTATAAGACAGCAGATCACTCCACTCTAGTTTCCCTTTTCCCTGCGTACTCCAGAACACACACACACACACTTTTAACCAGTAACATGTTCAATGCATTATTTTCATACAAGGACACTGTTAGATGCTGACAAAATTGTTATTCCTTGTAACAAGACAGAGTGCTGTATCAAATTCATGTGATTTATACTAACCCTAAACACTTATGTATATACATATGTATATACAAATTGCAATTTACAATATACTAAACTTAAACTGAATGTACATTTAATTTTGTAAACATTCATAGACAACCTACATGTAGTTCCACATTATAGTATTTTACAGAATATTACTGTATAGTATACTTCACTTTAGTCTCTCGCATTTATTTATATTTTATTACTTTGCCTTTAACTGTATTACTTGTCTTTCCTACTTAATTTTTTTTTGTGATTTTAAGATGCCACAGCACTATAATTTGTCATTGGTATTAATATAGTACAAAACCATACTATCAAAGTCACTTTTTTTGCAAACTCGTATGCTCTCTGCTCGTTTCTGTAAGTCAGAGCCTCATGTAGAAAAGTTGTGCTTCATTTCTACTTCAGTGGGCAAAGGACAGGAGTGGGCTTTTCAGAACGAGACAAAATATAGCGCCCTATTTTTCTGCTTATTAAACAGACACTGGATTCTGGATCAAATCATGACAACAAGAATCTGAATCAGGTCGTGCCCAAGATTCCCACAAATACTGGAAGCGTAGTGCGCCGCTAATAGCTAAACATGTAATTAGTAAATACTACTTGGTCTAAAAGTACCTGATCATGCGCCTACATCCTGTCCATTCCTCACCCTGAGGGCTTTATTAGCTCATCGTCCTCGCCCAGTCTGTGAAAATGAACAAACTGTTGAACGGTGACTTCAGTTTGGAACAACGCTTAACATGTGACAACCTGTGGTAAACACACAGAACTCGTCATGTGACTTGAAATTAAATGCTGTGTGGCTAATTGTCCACTGTACGCTAACGTACACTTCTGCGACTTCATGGACGTTGTTGTGTTGGACTATTAAGAGCGGAAACTTAAAAGCTTTAGAAACAAGGATGTGAACAGACACCAAGCGGCTGTTAGGGAATAAGATGCGAAGGAGCTGTCATCAGCAGCGCTAACTGGCTAGAAACACAAGCTAACACCACCGAGGACACACAAACACAGACCCAGGGACCAAGCGAGGCAGCCAAATGTTAGCGTTTTACACAAACGAATGTTTCTTTAATAATCCGACGGAAAAATAGGCTCAGCTAGTCCCTCCGTACCTTGAAAGTCTGGCTGAGTTGTAATAAGGAATTCTCTTCGAGTTCTTCCGCACTGGATTTAACGGGATGCTGTCAGCCATCTTGGCTGGGCAGTCCACATCCTGACGTCACATAAAACAAATTTAGGATGCACGTTGCGTTCACTTGCTGTGAAAAGTATTGTAAGTATGACTAGCAAGACTAAGGAACGCTTGTGAGACGACGTTTGGGGAGTGTGCACACTTTCATATTGCCTCTGTTGCTACAGCACAACGTGGATATTATTTGTAAAACAAGATATTTGTAAAACTACGCTAAATAAACGATTCTTTTTCCAAAAGTGGGGCTACCAGTAAGAAGTTTGCACTTTCTGGGATTATCGAATGCACCTCAACTGATCCGTGTCCGAAATTCATCATGGTGACTGTGGTCAAATAAATTTCCTCTTTCTAATAAAATGAAAGTACTAACGATACTTACATTTTGCATAATTCATAGTGTTAGGCAAATAAAATTCAAATTTAACGATTTTATTTAAAGCTTCCTTCACCCGGTGGAAACCTAACTGACTGCTAAAACTGAGAGCCCATAAATGCAAGTAAGGGAAATTGTAGTGTTAATATTATATCTATTCGTTTTCCCTTCTATCCTCTTTCTTATCAACAAGTCTGAAGCTTGGGACGTTTTTCTTACTTTGTTTACCTTTCAGTTAGGCAAAGAACCAGATAATATTTCAGATAAACGGGCTTAATGGCATTTTAATTGGTTTGTGTCTCCAAAATAATTTGCTACAGCCATTTCCATGGTAATCTCATCTGATATAAAAACCCCCACTTTGTGATGGGCTCCGTGATAGATGAAATAATTTCTTTTTGACCTATTTATCTAAACAATGGAGATGGAAAGAAGCAGTTGGATAATAATAAAAGGTCATTTAAAAATACATAATATAAAATGTGTAAATATATAAATTGAGTGCTGCTTATGCTCTTTTCTCAATTTAGAATTCAGTTCAATTGTCTTGCAAACTGCTGCTGCTTGAAAAGTGGCTTAGAGCATAGACGTTAGAAACAGCACAAATACGTTAAATTTTAAAGCACATTTGTGAATGCTTGACTCATTAGGTTCATTCATTCAAGAAAATCATTTCAGAATGCAGAATGCTAAAGTATTAACAGTATGCGGATAAAGTAAAAAAAATGAAGGAACCCAACTTTATGCTCTGGTGTGATAGGTGAATGTGAAATGACATAAGGACAAGTAATTTCTTTTCAGTGTTTAAACATTGTGAGGTAGTGAATTCAACATACAAGCATACAGAGTTCTAGTTTTTATTCAGTCCAACTGTTGCTTAAGAATGTTGCTTCTCACCATAACATTGACAACAGATCACTGCAGTTTGTATTTGTGAGCATAACTTGTGCTTTGCAGTACTGCGCAGCTGTGGAGATCGCAAAGTCTTTGCTTTATAGATTTGAACATATGCTCCCTTTTTCAGAGCAACTGTACGTCTAAGCACCGTAGGAATTTTCTGGTACAAGTTGAACAACTTACTTAATGTATAGAAAAAACAATTCACAAATGAATGCAAAGTAAAATAGCAAAATGTGAATAGCCTACTATTCTGTCAATAGATAAAAAGTTCTTTTTTAAGTCTATATATAATACATAAGAACAAACAAGATGTTTAACAAATATTTTCGTCCATAACATTTTGCATAAGTTTTTCATGACCATTCAGCTTTATTCAGTTGATTCCAATTTCCTTGCTGTCGTCAATCAGCATAGAAAAATGTCTGCTATTTCCCAGGTCCATGCCTGTCTTGGTTAGACTAGTTATTGGACTTCCTGCAATGTTCACTCTGTCCAAGCCTGCAGACAGTGGGTGAAGCTGAGAGATGCCTCTGTTCTGAATCACGGCAATCTCATTGTTCTTTATGGCCAGGCTGTTGGTGATAGCTGTCGCGTAGCGGTTCCAAAATCCAGGATCTACATTCATCGCTCGAGCTGCCAGGTCTTTCTGAAACATCTCCCCGAACTTTACAGCCTCTCCACCCAGCAAGGCCATGGGGTTATCCACAGACAGCCGCCGGCCTCTCCTGGCTGGTGCATTGTTCCACATGTGAGTTCCCATATGAACCTGAAAGTGATGTATATGAAATATTAGGTCTAAATATTTTTGTTTGGCAATGAAAACTTGCCCATTTAAATTTCAGAATCTCCTGGATAATACAATTAATTGTAGTATTGCAGTACTCTGCACAATTCTGTGCTCAGTATACGACTGATTTTGTAAAAATATATTAAAAACTTCTGTCAATTTTTCCATATGATGTTCCAGAAATCTATAATATGTGTTACAAATCCCAGATAAAAGCAACAATAGTTGCCTTTATAGAGTTGGAACTATGTAATTTGTTAATCAATTTGTCAGTTGACAGAAAATTATTCCCCAAGTATTTTGATTACTGATTAATTATTGAAGTTATTTCTCAAGAAAAATGTCTATTATATCTCAAATGTGGCATTTTCATTTTATAAACAAACAAGATTGATCAATAAACCCAGACATTAAACCACAAATAGAATCAAAATAAAAAGAGTTATTAATTATAGCCCAGTTTTCATTTTTGAAAGAAGGGATTATTTTCTGATGCATCAATGAGCAAAAAGAAGAAAATAGTCACCAGGATCTGCTTCAGGCCGTTTTGTTATAGAGAGGAAAAGACCAAGAGACACCTTGGGACACTATAAAATCATTTTAAAGTATTGTTAAATGGATTTAGTTTACATTTGGATTTTAAACTCAATACTTTCTGGTATTACCATAACTTAGCTATTTTTACATTTTCTAAAAAATAAATGTATTCTAATGAAAATAAATGTCCTAAAAACCTTTTATAAAGAGGAAATGTTCTGTGTTGTAACAGAAGGTTTAAACAAACTGACTTCTTTTCCATTGTAGACTTTTTCTACATTAAACTTGGAAACACTTATTAAACAATAATTTTAAACAGTTTTGGGTTATTAATTTATTTAGCTGTACTCTAGAAATACAATCTTTCATCATGCATGAGAGTATTTGCAAAACTGCAAATGTCCACACAGCCATACGAAATGGCCTTTATGTACCTTTAAATTGCCTTTAGTAGTGAAAGCTCTCCCACAGATGGAGCAGACAAACGGTTTCTCCCCGGTGTGTGTGCGCTCGTGGATCTGCAGAGCACTGGCTGAAGAGAAGTTCTTCCCACACACGTTGCAATTGTGCTGCTTCGGCGTCCGTCGAGAGGGCACAGGGCCGAGCAGGGAGGTTATGCCTGGGCTACCAGCTGATGGATAAACTGCAGGGATGTGGGTGTTCAGCCCAGGGTGCTGACCTTCATATGGGTTGTTCGGTTGACTGTGACCATTCACTTCTGCTTTTATCATGCCAGATGATGTACTGGTTACCAGGCTGGGAGTGTTTTGACCTGCCGCTAAAATGAAAGTGCACAGGTGTAAAGAATTCTTCCCTTAATATGTCACCTTAATAAAACCTTTTATGAACAACTGAAATGTCTACAAAAGAGAAAACATCACTTAATGAATAGATGATGTGTTAAACGTACCTTTATCCCTGCTCAGTTGGAACAACACACTGTACGGACTCTCTTCTTTCACACACAGTTTGCTGGGCTGCATTCCCCTCAGCTCCTGAGCTGCTGCAGCTGCTGAGGCAGAGGTAGGAGACTCAGGTTGCTCTCTCTTCACCGAGGCTGCCAAAGGCTCTCGGGATTCTGGCCTGTGGTTGCTCGCTGCAGGTGATTTGATCGTCATGCCTTCTGAGTTGCTTTGAATAGGAGACGCTGATACACGAGGTGAACAGGTGGATTCAGGCACACTTGGGCTCTTTGCACTACAATTCTCCACCCTTTTCTCGGATAAAGCACATCTAATATTGAGGTGGCTGTTGTCATTAAATCCATTTGTCAGTGATTTTGTACCGAAGGAGTGGTTTAGGCTTACAGTACAGTCAATCATCCTAACCTGGTTCTCCAGGGCTGCTGCACGTGAAACAACAGCAGAGGACTTAGGAGGAGAATTACAATCGGAGATCAAGGATTTAGATGGACTCACTCCTTCCTCCATAGTATCCGTTTCCTCTTCCTCATTTTCATCCTCCATTGACAGATCATCGTTTAGGTCATTGCCATTGCTGCTGAGACTGTCAAAGTTCTTCTCATTAATAGTTATTACCCCTTCGATCCCATCCACAAGGGTTGTGTCTGGAATCCGCCCGACCATGTGCATTCGAATGTGCTGCTGAAGAACTATGGCATTGGTGAACTTCTTCTGACAAATGGGGCACGAGTGCTGCACCTGAACTGGAGGATTTTCTCTGTGAACTCCAATGTGAGTCTTCAGGTTACCTTTGGTGGTGAAAGCCCTGCCGCACACTTTGCATTTAAAGGGCCTCTCACCAGTGTGAATGCGGTAGTGCATCTTCAGTGCGCTTTGACAGCTGAGGACACGGTGACAGAGGATGCACTGGTTGGGTTCTGTTATCTTTTTGTCAATATTCTCCACCAGCTGCTGTAGTTTTGATGTTTCAGATGTTTCCATAAAATCCAGGAAGCCACCTGATTGGAGTTTTGTTTCCTCTGGGTTTAATGACAGAGGTGGGGAGTTCGAGACAGGGAAAGCAGAGGTGACAGGCTCTGGTGTGGTGGCCACAGATGGGGTCGCAGTGCTGGTTGCGTTGGTTAGTGGGTTGGTTCTCAGGCTCAGGGTGCAGCTTTGTGGCAGATGTACCCCATCAGTTTTCAGTGTAGCGGAAGCTTCCGTCTCACGGGGAGACTGTGGAGACTCTGAAACAGGAGAGAAATGAGCCTCACTGCCTCTGTGGTTAGGTGACAAAGATAAACATTCACCAGAAGCCTGTTGGTAGGGAGATCTAACAGATGGTGTTACACTTACAGGGTCATTTGAGCCTCCAATACCAGTAATACTGGAGGAAAGTGCAAGACCTATGGTGGCAGGCAGAGTTGCTGCAACAGGTTTGTTATCCAGCCATGAGGAGACAGGTTTTTCTGGAGGGATGGACATTCCATAGGGAATCCCAGAACTTGTTGGCACATTGTCTAAATATTCTGGCACTGGGTAGGGGTTCATCTGAACATGAGGATACTTCTCTTTATGCCTCTGGAAGTGTACCTTTAAGTTCCCTTTCGTGGAAAAGCGATTGCCACAGATGTTGCATTTGAAGGGCCGCTCTCCTGTATGGGAGCGCAGGTGGATCTGCAAAGCGCTGTCACTGCCAAACACTTTGGCACAGAACCTGCATTTATGCTTGAAGAAGGGCTCCTCTGGGCTGGGCTTTGTTTCGAACAAGGACACACTAGGCAGTTTCCCTTTCCTGTGCTTCATCAGGGCTGCAAGAGGGTCAAGTGCATTAGCTGTGGCGGCGATGCTAGCCAAGGGATTGGGGAAAATGACACTGCTGGGGGGGCTCTGAGGTAGAAATGGCAAGCTAGAGGATGAGCTGAGGAGGCTGCTTTGTCCCAGGGACAGTGGGCTGGTGGAGCTCAGTGTCTGACTACAGCTAATGCTGCTGTTGTGTGAGCCTGTGTAAGGAGGCAGTAATGTGGAGACACTGCTGCTGCTGCTGGAGAGAGATGGAGTTGAACTTTCTGAGCAGGCTGAGGTACAAGTAATGTCTTTAAAGACAGACTGCCCACATCCAGTTTGCGAGGGAATATTCTGTGACTTTTCGAGCCCGGGTGACAAAGAAACAGTGGCCTGTCCATTAATGGTGGAGGGCATTGTACCCGACAGTGGTAGGATGGGAGGGGGGATGACACCTTGAGAGGGGAATGGGTTGGGTGCAAGAGACAGTGATCTGGAGACTGGATTTAATGCAGCTTGTGTCGGTTGTCTGTTCATGATGGCTACCTGGCTGCAGATCTGCTCAATAAGCTGTAGCTGGTGGACCTGTTGTTGCTGCAGGGCCAACAGGTGCTCCAGAATCACTGGAATAGCTGCTGAAGTTGCCTTCCCTCCTGCACCACTGCTATTGATCCCCTGGGAGAACTGGGCAACTGCCACCCTGGTGCTGTGAAGGATCTCCAGCGTCACATTTGTACTCGGCATGCTGTAGCTGCCAGCTGCTGACATTTGGGGGGAAGTGGACTCGGCTGAATCTGGAGGCCGGGGGCTGGAGGTTGTAGTGTACTTGTCCTGTTGGTGATGCTCAAGTTCCATTGCTTCATCCCGCTCCCGAGCTTCCTCTAAGTTATCCAGGCTGTCACTGTCATTCGCCAGCGTGTCTACCAGCTCTAAGCCAGCATCTGTGGACTCTGCTGCAGAGGAGTCACTGGATGCCACGCTAGGAACTGGAGAGGGTCCCAAGGGAGATTCCTCAGGAACAGCCATGCTGTCATTGTCCTTAACAATCAGCACCAAGGGATCCTCAGTGCAGGCTTTTTGATGCTCCTTCAGTTCAGTCCAAGTGAAGAACTCGGCACAGCATTTGTCACAGATGCGTATTTCTTCACTGCTGTGGTGGCTATCACTAGTCTCCTCTCTCTCTGTGCCTTCCATGATGCCTGAAAGTGGGGGAAAAAAGGATGCTCATGAATGCCAAACTGATAACTTATTGTCCTCAGATTTCACCATCATATTGTTATTAACCCCCACGCTTCCAATGTTGAGTCCATATCGCCAAAATCACATCGTTTGTGCAAAATAATTCAAATTCCAAAACTGATTCAAGTGTTTTCAAAGAAAACAGACATTTTTAGGATAACACAAAAATTACAAGCAGATAAAATGATCCCATACACATCATTTTGTAAAATGGATTCTAATAAATACAGACCACAATCCATGATGCAATTTGATGCTGGTTTATAACTTTAAATTCCCTTTAATTCACTTTAGACTTTTATAAAATTTGTTTAAAATCTTGACAAGTGTCAATAACTCACGCCCCCTCTTTTCAGATGTTAATAATCTTCCAGAAAAATCAATGAAGTTATCTGGGCTCTCAATTCAGACAGATAATGAAATTCCATACAGCATATTGATTTCCTGTGCATGCATACATTGTAGTAATGTGTCATATCTTCAATGGGCTTAACGCAAATTGGTATAGTAAAGTAATATTTACTTTTAGTCACAGTAGAGAAGCAGACAGTTTATAATGAGGGTTAATCACTAATTAGATTCTTTAAACATTTTGCTGTGGTCACGCTTTATTGTAAATTACAGCTGTTTGATTATGTGTCAAGTTTGAAATAAGCACTTAGAACTGGTTATTACTATACTAGTGATCAAGCTCACAATTATGATAATTTTTTCTTGTCTTATTTCCCAAACACAAACCAGCATCAACCCCACCAGGTAACTGATAAAGCATTAATCTGAAATAAAGAATAAAAAAAATTAAAATATCCTGATGTGAACAGAATGAAACACATAGATTTGTTGTTTCTTTGCAAACTTGGTGGCACTGTAATGTCAATGCACTTTTTAAAATCAAATGGTACACACACACACACATATGTATATTATAGGGTTAAGAGTTGTTTTATTAAAATGTGTTAATGTGATGTATTTATGTAATAGATACATCACATTAACACATTTTAATAAAACACCTCTTTTTATTTGGTTTGACACTTATCTTTTGACACCGTACAGCTTCCTTTTGTCCTCTTTCAATAGCGGACATTCCTTGTGAAAAGATTTTACACTTTAAAGTCGCTGTTGCATCTGTTCAGGCTTTGCCCCATTAGGAAACAGACAGTGAGACCAGATGGAGAGATTTGGGGAAATCAATAGTAAATTATTTGTAACGCATATTCTGGCTTCCCTAAACCAATGTAAGAGTAACAATTAATTAAGAACCAAAGGTGGGGAAAAAAAGGGCATTATTATTAATTTTATGACAAAATATTTTAGTTTCTGCCACATAGAATCATTCAATAAGACACCAGAGAGTGTTTGACATATTGCATCTTTGTTCTTAAACACACTCAATGTGGACTTAAAGCTGTTTAAATAAACGTGTGTCTGTGAACACAGTTTAAATATATACGTATGTATCTGTGTTTACGAGAGTATTCAGTACATTCACAATTATCACTACTGTATGTTTCTCCAGCTGAAAACAATTAGTCTCACTAAACACAGAACACAGATATGTCTGGTACATTTATAAATGTAGAAATACGCTCCAAAGTCCTTATGCAAACATGCTGTACAGTGTCTTAAACTGTCTGACACGGCAGACGCTGATTCTAACATGTTTCAGTTCAGGGAAGAAGACGAGTGTAATGAGAGATGAGGGAGTAAAAGCTACTTGAAAGTCAAACTCGTCAGAAGTAAATAATCAGTGCTTGGCTCACCAAGTGGGTGGTCTGAAGATCACCAGGGCGATTCAGCAAACACAGGAGCAAAAAAAACAGCTCCACTGTTATAGCTCAGGATTTTATCTGGGCTTTGTAAGATTCACTTACAAGAAAAACAAAGAAAAGAGTCAGCTTGTGACTTAAAGATCTGAATATACTTCCAAATATAATAGAAATTTATTTGAAAATGTCATCGTCACTCAATTTATAAAGCTAGGGAGCAGAGAACAGATTGATGTCTGTCTCTTGCTGTGTGGTTTGGTGATGAGAGGAGAGGGAAAAAATTAATGAAGGTGCAGCTGAAAAGCAAACAGACTCTCTCTGCCTCGCTGTTGCCTCTCTGTGTGACCTCTGGGCTGCAGGGGTCAACGGTTCAGATCTTCTAATTGTATTACTGTATGATCCAGACGTGAAGCACTTGCCCCTCGTAGGGTGAGGCTTACAAAGGTTAAATCAGCAGCCTCGGTCGAAGCTCAGGCCGGCTGCAGAGCTGTGAGGAGGGCCCGAGTGAGGAGGGCCTCCTCCACAGTCGCCAACTTTCACAGCCACAAATAATAAAAAAGTGACCAATCATTTAACTGAAAAACGTGGGACAATAACGGTGGAAATGTAGATTAATGCAATAAAATTCACTGGGTCACCACGGCCCTTTTGGTTTTGTAAATGAAAAGAGAATGAAAGACGCCAAAGTCAACACAATTAGAACCTAAAAGCACAATGATGTCAAAAAAGAAATCAGATTTCAGAACAATCAATTTTATGAGTTAAATTTATAGACTTTCACTTAAAGCTTAGAGGGAAGTAGAGCGGTAGAGTCTGTGGTGAGATTTCTCACAAAATCTATAGACTGTGGGCCAAATGCAATTTAAAATTCTGTTAATTTTGGATAAACAGGTTATTCAGATTTACTAGTTAAAATATAAGAAATAACACTTCCCACTGTTTTAGCTCAGCTGTCAATGTTGTTTAAAATGTTCCAATAACATCCAGGCTTCCCTGCATGTAGGTTAAGAGAAAATTAGATTATTTAATCAAATACTAAATTATTAGAAATTAACTAAGGCCTGTGGTGTATCATAAAATAAAGTCTGGTGGTAACAGCTGGGACAAAAGGTTTACAAAAAATACAGAAAATGCTGGCAATCGTGATTGTATAATAAGTATTTTAATCACTCTTGGTCAAACATAAGATGAAGAAACACTGGATGCTGGGAACCATTTAATCTGATCTCCTTTGTTTGTTCATATTTACACGTTTATTTGTTGTGAGTGTTGATGTCATGTAAAGCAAGCATCACATTAAAATACGGAGGTCGCGACTTATTACCACGAAATAAAGGTTTTAAGTGTTTAATTTCATTTTTCTTACTTGTCTGCGTACATTTGGAAAAAGTTTTACTAGTTAACAGAAAGGCCTCGAGCCAAAAAAAAAAAAAAAAAATGACCCAAAAGTCCGCGGGAATAAAACTAAGTATCACCTAGTTTCCGTTTCTGTGAGTTTATTCTCTATTTTGACGGATTGTAACGGATTTAATTATCGTAACAAAACTTTTAAATATTAATATAGTAGTTTTGGTGCACAGGCCTGTTCTTCATATTGCGTTAATATAGTTTCGAATTTGATAAATGTGAATCAGATTTTTGGTGAAACGTTAAAGAATAAATCTTGATACATACAATTAAACCCCCCTCTGCTCACCTGATCGTTCGCTGAGCAGACCTTTAATCTGAAATTGTAAAAATGTTAAAAGTCGGGAACAGGAACAGAAAAGTAAAACGACGCGCATCCATGACAAACTCTAAGCTTCTAACACATTCTTTGCCTTTAAATCCCTTGAAAGGGACGGTTCTTAAAGGCCACCGAGGTAAACCCAGTAAAAGTCGCTCCGGACACCTACCGTGTTTGCAGAGGCGTCCGGTCGGCGTCGCTTCTTCATCTGACTTGAGGTGCTGAGGCTTGGCTTGCTTGCGGCGGGACATGTTGAGCTTTGCGTGCGCCTCGCTGCTGCCTTTCCCCGAATCATCTACAAGCAGCGAGTGGGACCCTTCAGAGGGAGCGGGTTCGGTGAAATAAGCCGACGGTGGCTGGTGTGGACGCCCGTGCGCAGATTGCGCATGTCAGTGTAATTATGATGGAGGAAGGATAATGCTTTCACGGCTTTCGTTGCCCTTCGCTGGGTGATTGGCTGATGTCCAACCAACTCTCACTAGATATGGAAATGAGGGATGGGGGTTAATAATAAGTTGTTGACTTCCTGTCCGGTGTACGGCGGCTTTTACGCACAACTCCGAGCAGCCCCAACATGGTTCAGTCCGACCTGAAGTCCTGTGAGGGTCTCATGCGTTAATTAAAGCCGTCTTGTGTTTTCACTTTGTGGCCAAATGCTGCATCTCGGTGTCGTCCCTGATGGCTTTCAGGTGGATTTGTTTCCGTTGTGAACCCTTGGACGAGTTTATGTCGAAAAGGAGTCTCAGCAGGGTCCAGTTTGTACCCGACCTCTCAGGCTGTGGATGGACAGATGAATGTCTCGCCTCGCTCTACGTAAGACGGCAGAGCGACACTAGTAGGAGCAGTTGTCTCTCACATGAGGACAGGTTGTAAGCTGGGTCTCCATAAACTGCGCAAAGTGCCGGATCGACGCGCTAGTCGAGGTAATTGTTGTGTAAAAATTAAAGCCTCCTAATATCTGCTGGATTACATGCGTGCGTAACGACAAAGTTTGTGCGCAAAACGTTCGCCCGGGTCACAGATACAGTAGGTCCCATCTGAAGCTGGTGGCTGTCGGAAGTGAGACTCACTGGTTTGTCCGAGGTACCGGCGCAGTCCTTCTTGCCTCCGCCTTCGGTCCATCATAGACACCCTTCAGTCGGCTGCGATAGGCTACTGCCAGGATACCACAGGAGGTAGTGGAGCCCGTGCTTCACTGATTACGACCTCCCACAATTTGGCGCCACAATAGTCGGCAAATGTCTCTGGAAAAGAGATCTTCCTTTAAGCGATGATCAGGGATGTGTGGAGGATGAACCCACCTCATCTCTGTTTAGAAGGTGTTGAAATGAAATAATAATAATTAAAACTTAAAAGATCTTTATGTTTGTAGTTTTTTGTGAAAGTTTGGAAAAGTCATAGTTCAATCAGTTAAAAATCCCCCCAGCTGTCACCAAAAATCAAACGGGTCACTGAAGCCAAATACCAGAGATGAATAAAAACCACTTTTTCTGTTTTTGTTTGATCGTTCCCTGCCACAGACTGTAGCTGTCAGAGAAGAATGAAGCATACTTCAGCAAAGCTGTAATCCTCTTTCAACAGGCTTTGTCCCCAAACTTGTAATTATGTGGTATTAAAAGATGCAGCCAAGGAGGACAGAATCAGCTGTTGATAATTGGAAGTACTACTCAACAGCCTGGTATTGATCGGCATGTCTCCTATTCCCCTGCTATGGAGAGATAAGGAGGCCCTACCCCTGCTGGAATATAATTTCTCCTGGCCTATCAGGTTTCCACAGACTTATGATGAATAGCCAGAGTGGCCAAGAGCGCTTATCTGGAAACTCAACCCTCCTTGATTCGATATTGATTCTTTGTAACCAGCGTCGGCACACAAAATCAAACTAGCAACCACTTGACCATGATCTCTTCCAGATTGTAACTTGGCCTACACCGACGCAGACTCCACTCACAGCCTGAAGCACCACTACAATCTAATTACTGTGTACATGCGTTACAGAAGAAAATGATGAATGGATGTGTATCTTCAAAAGACCAAATCAAGCTCGTGAAATCATATCCAATAATACATTATTGTTTCTTTAATGCTGCATGAAGTCGAAGAATACACCCAATCTAAATATTCAACTTGGTACTTCCAGAATAAAAGACTTACAGGAGTTATGCCCAGTATCACACGCACCTGAGTGAAAGTTCTACCACTGCAGAGTTTAAACTGTTCAACTTGTATCTATATTCATCCAAATCTACAGTTAATTTTGAGGCTGTAGGTAACGAAGTTGTTATACAAGGTGATAGCTGGGAGTTTCAAAATACTTTACTTTATCTAACATGACTAACCAAAAACCTTCCAGTAAAACTTTTGAATAGTCTCCAAACGTGTCTTTAAAAGCCTTATTTTCGTCTACATTTAGCATAAGGAAAACAAAACGTATTATATAAACTGACTGTCACTGTGATTATTGACATTAAACTACAAACAACCTAAAATCCAACACCCTAATGAGGGTTTAAATGCTCCACATCTCCCGAAATACACACAACACGGACTTCACACTGACTTCACTCCGACGTCACACTGACGTCACACGGAACAAAAGTAAAACAAGCAAAGCAACAAGATCTGATCTGATGTTAACACTGGTGTTTTGTTTAGTTTTTTTCAATTGTCCATTACAGCATTGCTGTTACTTTGTCTCCCTTCTGGAAATTATTTCAGATTTAAAACCTCATTTCTGACTTTTGATAGTAAAGTATTGGTGCTGTCAAGAAAATCAAGTTCACCTAAAACCTAAAAAAAAAAAAGAGAGAGAGAGAATTGCAAATCAAGCTTTAGAAATTGGTCACTTTATTGCACTTTCACTCAGTAGAGTCAAAGCAGAGCTGAGCACACATTTATTTGCATTTGCTGCAACAGGAGTTTTTAATCTTCAAGCGCTGCTTTATGTGTGTACAGTCTTCTGACTCGTTTTTTTAAGCAAGGGATAGTCACCGAGGATGAAGAAGTGTCTGCATAAAACAGGAAATTGAGTCTGCAGAGGTGAGAAAATTCCCTGCTACCATTTTCCTTAGGAAGATTACAGTACAGTCTGTGATTTACTAGCAGCTGAGTGGTGTAGCAGATACAGCATCGTCCTGTCAGCCGGTCCCAGCTGAGGAATGTGAGTGCTGCTGTTTGGAGAATGAGGCCTCAGATGGAGATATGACAAGCTAATGGCCCCTGAGCCACCCCCCCCCCCCCCCCCCCCCATCCCCTCCTGCTCAGACAGACAGTGATCAGCCGTAGAAAAAATGCAAAGCTCTGCAGAGATATGTCCCGAGAAAAAACATGACAAGACTTCTGGTAAAGCCTTTGCGACTGAGGTATCGAGAGGAGAAAAACTAATTCCAATGGATGTCTATTTGCTCACTATGAGGGGGAGTTGGATCAATTACATTACATTTAAAGAGTCAGTTCAGCTACTTTTCCTGTTCTTCAACCTCTCAGACCGGTGAGTGGATCAGTCATTATAAGCTCACACTGCACAACCAAACACTATTCAAACCCCTAGAACCTTGTTTTAAAACCTATGAAACATGTCCGCCAGTATAAATGTTCACCTCCCAATATTCAGTGTGATTTGTACTCGTACAGATACAGATATTGCATAGTCTTATACTCGACGCCGTACCCCGAAATGCAGCTTCCTAGGAACGTAACTAGTTTGCATGCATTAAGAAAACTGATTTCACCACCGCTTCTCTGCCCTTAGGCTAATCTTGACTAGCGGCTCCTTGCGGTACTGCAAGTGTCCAACTAGTGACTGATTGATGGCTGTGTGTTGTGAGGAGTGAAACACACACACACACCAGCACACAAATACAAATGCCAGTATCTCTATAAAAAACACTCATATTTGACAATTCCCTTTATATAACAAGGCTGAAGTGAAGTGATGGATAGGTTTGTAGTAGCATCTGCGTCCCACCAATACTTTAGTTGCACTGTTGAAATACTGTGAAAGTGAAATTTGAAAATCTTGGCACTGGACAATGTTTTAAATGTTATTCAGGGATTTGCAAAGCCATCCTTACTTCCTAACAATAGACCCAAAAAACACCCCCCAAAATTATAAAAGTGAACACTTTTCTGGTTTCGGGCCTGTAATGTGTATTTTTGTAAGTCAGTAAAAACACCTAAGTCAGAGGATTTCTATTTCTGCTAAGGTAACACAACCAAACAGGAAGAAAACCAAGGTTGAAAGCCACAGGCTGCAGTCACAGCCTGGTATTTATGAGTCTGCGGAGCCTGCTGCTTCATTTGATTTACTTTTCAATGAAAGCAACTGGATAATAACAATTTTTTAGTTGAAATTATTGCTCCTCTGAGGGGCTTCAGGGTGGCAGTCTGTTTAGCCCTCCACCACCGGGGCCATGATACAGAGTAGAGTCTAAAAGAATTACACTCACTATGGCTCTGTTTCCTCATATAATCACACAAAAGGATTTTTCTCGAAGATGATCATAAATCACAGGCAGGATCAATACAACAGGCCCAAGCTGCACTAGCCTGATAACACAATCAATACAGGGTATTTGGATTTTAATTAATACATGACAGCGCCTCACCCCCGAAACAGTGACATATGACCTCAAGCCCTTTAGAAATACGTCCCGCCGAGCATCACAGGCAGCCCCGATATCTGCTACAGCTCATCAGATGTCGAAGTGATCCAGTACCTGAGGAACCAAGGGATCGGAGCCGAGAGAAAGAAGACAGAGGGCTGAGGGTGAGAAAAACGAGAATGGACACATATTTGTACCACAACAAGATTAAGAGTCTACAGACAGCTGCAGTTCTGTGCGGCTGCACTGCAGAGCTATGAGCCAAATGTCGGCGCGATGACGATTAGGCGCAGTGCTGTGTAAATGAAATGTTTATGAGCACACAGTGTGTGTTTTTAACTATGATTCTGCAATTCTTAATTTTCATTTGATAATTGTTCAGGGGATCACAGTCAACACTAGCTCATCCTGAGAGACATAAGTGTGTACGCCAAACGTTGTGATAATACCTATGGATAAATACCTATGGAAATAGGACTATAAACCAAAAAAATTGGCCTTTATACTTTGTACATCTCCTTTGTATAATTTGTATATTGAAAGAGATCTTAATCTCAGCGAGGTTTACTGATTAAATAATGTTTAACTAATTGAAATAATCATTGGCTGCCTATAAAATATGGACATTTTACACTCTTGTACACGTCATACATCTCACTCCCTTCTTCACTGTGAGTCCAACCTACAGCTGTCAGTACGAACACCTTTATATCTCCACCTTGTCTTAATTTGTCTGTATCTCATTAATTATCACTGGCTCGAATCCCTCTGTGTTGCATTTGTGGAGCAAACACCAGAGCACATTCTTGGTGTCACCGCATACTTGACTAATAAAACTGATTCTGAGATATTCCGGTTTGGACCTATGTGCTAGTTTAACTATCAAACCAACACTGCCACACCACTAGAGCATAAAGACTGGAAACAAGACACTGGTCACTCCGGGCCGTCCTCACGTGCCTGCCCAGAGACGAGCAATTGTCAGCGCTGATATGGAGGCTCAGACTCAGAGACAGGCTCTCCTGCAATATCCAAAACCTTCACTCAGCAGTTATTGCAGCTGAATGAGAGCAGGTTCTTCATCCCAAAGCACAAAGCCAAACGGAGAATAGACCAAAAAGAAATCAAAAGTGAACAAAGCGGGATTTAACAGAGAAGGGAGAGTGACAGACAGCACAAGACAAGGCTGTTAGGTTATGTAGACTGAGAGCTGAGTGTCTGGGAAATTTCTGATCGCTTTAATTCTCTACACCCAACTTGGCTTGTCTCTCTCCACCTCTCTGCTTTTATCTAACACTGTGTTTCTTTATTGATTTTTTTTTCTTTATCTTCAAGGCTGGATAAGAGGACAGAGAAGTACGCCGAGCCCGAGTGAATGGAGAACTTTCCTGAAGATTGCTGCTATTCTCCGGCTTATTGCCTCCTGTCCTTCATGGTTTCACATGACGTCCCAGGTGTCAGGATCCGCTTCAAGCTGTAAATGAGGAAGCTGATGATACCAGGGAACTGGGATCAAAAAGGAGGAAATTGGCAAAAGTAGAAATAAAAAAGGAAATTCATTTCTAAGTGTTTGTGGGTGTACATTTTTGCAGGTGTACAAGCAAGAAATTGTATATGATTTATTATGAAACGAGTGCAAGTTCCATGTGTTTTTTTGATGTGCAGGCTATAAGGCCAAAAAACACACACATTGCAAACATACATGCCAATTACAACAATAGGTGCAATAAAACTGTAGTTAATTACAACCTTTAAACGTGTAGCATCTGTAAATTTCACCATATAATAGAAACATGAAATCCACATGACCCTGTTGCAACAGAAAATCTTGTTGAGAGCAGATGTTTACTGGCAGTATCTGGGCCCAAGTTTCAAATTAAAAGAAAGACAAAACATTTTACGCATTAAATGCCGCGACACAAAAGGGGCAGTCTTGAATGTGCCAGCAGGATGCTCTTTTTCTTATTCTAGAAACAATTAGGCAACAGAATTGTTTCGAATAAGAATACAGTGGATCAAAGCAAAAGAAAGAAGCCTTTTCAGGGTCGACTAACAAAGCAGAGATCCCACAGAAAAGCCCTTTGTGTCATTTCCAGCTTTAACACAAACTACATTTCATATCAACTCTCTACAGATGAAGTTGGGAATCTCTTAATCTGGAAACTATTATAAAAAGGAGACTGTGAGCAAGAAAAATAATCTCATACGCACTGTCATTGTCAAGTTTTGGGTTAGTACTTTAGTCTTGCAGCAACCAGTGAAAGGTGAAGAGGGACTTTTTTGGCTTTAAGAGTGACATTTTTGCTCTTTAGAGGTTCATGTGTTTTACTGAAGTAAGACGTTTCCCTCTGCAAAAAGCATGAGATGATAAAGACTTGTGCTAAGTGTAAAGGTTGACAAGTATTACAGAATGTCAGAGACACTTTTTAGAAAAATAAGGAAATTCCACCTTCCCTTATTTATGTTACTTATATTTACTTCTGATACTGGTCAATGCAAATTAGAGAAAATGATTCTCTTCTGAGGCAAAGACAATTTAGCATTTGTTTTTTTAAATCTCTCAAAAATTCTTAAACATAGTATAAAACATTCTAAAACAAAATAATTTTTTTTTAAATCCATAGAAAGTCTCTAAAACACAAAAATGCTCGTAAAAACTACTACTACTTTAAAAATTACAGTTACAGATAAAGTAACTATACTTTTTTGTGCATTAAATATATAAAATGGATAAAATCAACTTTGCTCTTTGTATCAGTAAAACTAATCCAACAATATACTGTACATATAACACTCTTACTTTACACTCTTCTACTTAATCCTACATCTATTTCAACAATGTTAAAGAACATTTACTTCTATTGAAGTAATTTTGCTGTTTTGCTGCTTTTGTGAATCCTTCTTCCACCAGTTTCACAAACACATATTGAAGGAGTAAGAAGAGCCCTGAGGGCATCTTTCACACATTAGCAACACATGTGAAGAGTACGGGGCTCTCAGTAGGAGCCAGTCAGAGGACAGATTAGTGATTAGCAAACTCATCCTAAAGTGCACAAGGTAACAACTGAGTGTTCTCACGACCAAAGGGCCGATTTGTGCCGGTAACCGCAGCCTAAATCAGAGCTGGAAACACAAAGATAAGAGTCATAGAAGACTGCATCTCTAAACAGGCCTGTGACTCCCACGGGGCCTAAAAAGATTTAGACTTCTTTTGAAACACGAATGATAAGGTCCGACTTACTTTTGTGTGTGAAGCTGTGGATCCTTGTGAAATTTGAAGTTAAAGCTCACAAACATCCAGCAAGCAAATAAAGGTGCTGCCTCCTGTGCTGTAAAACAGTAAAGCTCGGCCACTGTCTACATACAATCAAAAGGAGGTGAGAAAAACAGAAACTTAAAGGGCCCAGACTGATTTTTATGTGAATGTTGACTAAGAATGGTCTCCATCTGTGTAAACTGACTCAAGCAGTGACTTCCTGTGAGTCACAGTCTGAAGCCTGGAGCAAATCACTGATATTTATCATGCAACATGGCACACATTCCCAGGGTTACAGTTGGACTGCTGCTGGTCTTCCACTCTGGCTAAGGGCCTGCTGTTTTTTACCAGGAGCCGATTTCCTAGCTTTCAGGTAAGATCGTCCCTCGTTTTATTCTATTTGTAGAGGGCACTGTGGACAGCTAGCCTCATGGCAGATGTTGCAGGCGCTGGAAAGGTACTTGTGGATGAGCGAGTAGGTTAAAAAATTGTGGCTAATCAATCCCCTTTAGTGCAGAGAAGCTTAAGGTATAAAAACCACAGTTACCACCTGATCATTTCTGGAGCCTTAAAAACAATGTGAAACAGGAAGAACTTGTTAGATCGAAACTATAATCTGCGGACAATAATAATATAATTGCAGCGATTTAAATTGAGGTGACAGAAATCGGTGTAACGTACACATTCATTACATCAAATTAATGGACGGAATATTTCGAAATTTAAATAAACCTGATTGAAATATTTTTCCAGTGTCCACATTTTGGGGATTTACAATCTTGTCATGTGTTTCCATAATTCTGTCATCAACTTCGGCTGAAAAACTACAAACAAATGCTTCATTTGTGTCATATATTTCAACATCGTGTGTGATCTCACTGCCATGCAAACAAACTCAGAAGCAGGAACGGAAAGCAGCAGACGTAAATTACTTCCCAGCTGCCCTCCATCCCTCGCATCATCTTTTGTCTTAACATTTCTTCTTGATGTGGCCCTGCATGCTACAGCGTCCCTTCAGCAGATGCTGACGTGAAGTGTTGTTTCTGAATAATTGGGAAGATTTGTAGCTTTCATCGGCTAAAACCTCCAGATGTTCATGTTTCTTTTATTGAAGGATCAGATTTTGGTGCATTTTCAGAGCAAATGCGTGGAAGCAGGCAAGTCAAGCCGTGCTTTTTTTTTAGAGTTGCAGTTACCCTCAGCTGTCAACCCATGTACACACATATTAATGATGCATTAAAAAGCAGTACAGGAGGAGCAAGTTCTAGGTAATTGCAAAGTCATGCTCCGTAGGGCAGAGTGGTTTATTTGATTAACCTCTAATGACAGGTCAGATGTTGGGAATATGTTTTGCAGTCAGACGATCATGAGTCATTTATGACCTTCTGCTGACGGATTATCGATGGACAGACGGGCAAAAAAGGGGAGAAGCCTCTTATCCGGGTTATTTGTGTTATGTCTGGACCTGAGGAGAAGAAACTGGAAATGCTGTGATGCTGTGAGGCTTATTGAAACTTTTTCACTGGGCTGGTGAAAAATGAGAAGAGGAGGAACACACAAAGCAAGCAACAGATTTTCTCGTTAACTATGATCTCATTTAAAACCTATAAATGCTTCTGTTTCTACCTGCCCACACCACAGCAGACTATGCCACAAAATGGCAGCATGTGCGTCAAACAGATCATTTACAACAGGACAAACAAGGGGAGGGGACAGAAGGGGGAACGGCGAAAGAGAAAACCAAATGTCATCTGATGCAAACAGTGAAAAAAAGAAAAGAAAAGAAGGTCCAATCGGCTTTACAACAGTTTTACAGCACATCCTGGGCTCAGCTTCGCTGGCTGCCTGCAGCTTGTGTGCTGCTGTGCTCCGTGCTATCACTGCTGGCTGCCTGCACGTTTAAACTACCAGCAGCTTTGAGCCACATTGCTGGTTGTAAACAAATGCAGTTTTGCATTTCCTGTGGTCTAGACACAACTGAGGCAGAGCTGCATTAGATCTCACTGGTCTAGGGAGGAAATTAAAAGTTTCACCACTGTTACCACTGTATCTGTTCTACTGTATCCCCAGTCAGGAAAATGAATGCAATGCAAAGAAACAAAACACTTTCTGCATAATTCTCAATCATACAAAATAAGAAAAGACCTGAATAATCATATAATATAATCATGGAACTACAAAAACAATGCAATCTTCCAAAATCCTGAAAATCCTCCAAACAATACCACCTGGTGGTTTTTCATATTAATATACTCTGAACCAATAACTGCTGATGTATCATTATGGGTTAACCACCTGTCACCACATAAAATGGTTCAAATCAGCTCCACCTTTACCAAGCGGTTGACGCTTATTTTTATAAATTATTCTATTTGTTTTGCCATAATTATCACAATCAGTATTGTTCAAAATAATTCTAAGTCGAATGCTTTAAGTAAATTGCACATTGTCTGTTTAGTACTTTGATTTGAGTAAAAGATTTGAAGTGGTACTTTTACAAGTGCATTTAGTTTACGTACCACTTCTGCACACAGTCTATGGACCCTGTGTATCTGATGGGTGTATTAGGACAGTGAACATGTCATGCCTTTGGAGTAAAACCTGTGTAATTTGTCCCACAGCGGCTGAGACACACGGCTCTGTTCTGCTGCGCAGCCAAACGAGAACGAATCAAAGAGCCTTTGGAGAGATGATCATTGATTTAATCACATCATCAACTGCAGCCACTTCAGGGCCAAAGTAGCTAATCCATAACTAGCCAAACAGATTCACAGCAACGCCTGCAATCATAGCTAAATGGGATCAGGGGCTGTCGTGCAGGATATCACACTCAGATGTGTTATGAAGGGTCTAAGTATCGATCAGGGATAACGTGTCCATCGACCATAAGACATAACTGTATCGACAAGAGAGTTAGAGGGATAATTGCTCCTCTGTCATCTAACATGACTGTCCTACTCTTTCTGTGTTTGTTCACATTGTTGGGGCATCGCTCAGTCACACTGTGGGAATAAGAGCAAGTCTCTGTAACATACAGTAAATAATTCAATTTTACCATGGAGACTTACTTTCCAGGAAATGAATATAAGTCAGTGTGTGTGTGTGTGTGTGGGTACATTGAGGCATCACCTGGTCACACGTGAATAAAGTTAAAATGATCTCAATAGCAGCATCAAGCTAATAGAAATGTAATTGGCTGATTTCTGTGCAAACTGTATAATTGATGAGTCGACGCGTTGAGACAAAGTGCAACCAAATACAAATTAATGTAATGAATGAATGTTAAGTAAAAATATCAAGTAAGTGCTCTCAAATGAACTTTAACTACATGAGTACGAGTACTTTGCTAAGAAAATTACGTACATGTACCACAGAGACTATGTGGAATTTAACAGCACCAGGCGAAGGTGGAGCTGATTTTCACCACTTTTTGCAAAGCTGGTTTATCCCTAACAGACGTACGGTCGTATATTAGTAGCTGTCAAAGAAACACAATGGAGTAAAAGTAACATGCAGTGAAGTACCAGACCTTAAAACTGTACTTAAGATTCATGTACAAATTCACACGTAGAAGTCTTTAATCTAAACCTACTTGAGTAAAAGTACAAAAGCATGAGAAATAAAATGTACTTTAACTGCTCTGCTGTTAATGAGATAAGAAAGATTTTATGGATTTGTCTCTGTTTGCTGTTTAGCCCTGTTCTGCAACACAGATTCCATCATTGTTATTTGTCAGCAATCTTTTTTGGGGGAAATACTGGATAATATACTTATGTATGTCAATTATTTAAAACTAAACGTAGGATTTTAACAGCTCAGAGTCTCATTAGTTTCCCAGGATGCTTTTCAAAGAAAATCCAGGAGGAAAGAATCATTTAAAAAAAAGTGGGCTACTTCCTTTTTAGCTGATATCTAGGTTTAAAAAAAAAAAACAACAACTTCGGTTTCTTCTCTTGGGTGAAAAAATACAGCCCTGGGAAAGCGTTGGGTTATTATTGGATATCCACTCTAAAAGTATTTTCAAACAATCCAATGTTGTGCCTTAATAGAAATCTATGAATGCGTCTCAGGGGCAGAGGACAAAACTACAGCAGGGCTGTACATCTGTGAGTTTAGAAACAAAGCTTTGTTTGTCAGCCTCAATCACTTGTGCTCATGAAAGCAGACACTTACTTGAAAAACTTTCTTTTTCTTTCAGGAGAAGGAGGGGAGGGGGGGGGGTGTTGGGGGGTGGGACACTCTAAACCTACATCCTGGTATAAATTTGCAAAACGCAATACAGGCCTGATTGTGTGGGGAGTAGACGCAGGATGCATACAAATAGAATCCCTTCTGAAATGTCCCCGTCCTTGCATGGCTCAGTGGCTAATGTACAATAAATCAACAAAAGGGGGCTTTAATACCAGCAAAAGGCAGGTCCAGGGTCCTGTTATTTTATCTTTTTACAGTATTTAATTGGAAGTTTTCCCGGAAACATTACACCGCGCTTTCAAATGACTTTGCTCAAATCTAAGAGGAGAGTGATAAGAATTTCTCTCTCTTCCTCCCCCGCCTCCCTCCTTCTTAAAGTTTTTTTCTTTTTTCCCCCCGCTAACCCTTTGCTTTTTTAGGAGAGAGCAAGTTTTTGCCGAGGGGAGACTAAAGTTACAAGTGTGTGGCATTTTGTGGAGGGAGAATGAAATTGGAGGCTTGGAGGGATGGATAAGGACAGGCTGGGAAAAAGGGAAGTTGGCAGTGGTAGCGGGTCAACAGCGCGCCTCAGAGCCTTACCCACTGCACCAGGTGTCCACTTAATTCAAATGATACTATTATTCATAGACAGAGGAAGAGTATTGAAACGACCCCCCCTCCAAATCATTTGCAACTGAATACAGATATAATCCTGGAAATATAAGTCTCCATTAAGGCTATCCCATTTAGCAAACAAGGCTCCTATTGTGCAACATGTTGTGTGTATAAATCACAGACAGGAGAGAGAGAGAGAGAGAGAGAGAGAGAGAGAGCGAGGGAGAAAGCACAGCGTTCAGTCCAAGACGAGATTCGAGAATGTCACCTAGTCACATGTGACAGTTGGGAGCGTGTTTAGCTTTTTCATTTCATGCTGGCGTTTGTCTTAATTAGATCCATTATGTTCCCGAAAAAAACAGAAAACAAATTGTGAATGAATGAACAAAAACAATGCAAACCTAATATCACGAGAGGATAAGCTGGAAATTTCCACGCCACCTTTGCTGTTGTTGAATTAGTCATAAATCCAAACTATTCAACTATTACCGTGTCACTGTTTTCAGGCTGACATCTCCCAAAATATCAACCTCCGGTGAAAAATGTCCTTGTCTGCTCACTGGCAATAAGAAAGAGAAAGCAAAATCTAAAAGACTAAGTCCACTGAAAGAGGCCTCGCAGGCCAAAAAATTCAAACACATCCAAAATACCGTCATGAGAAAGATCAAATACATACTGCATCACCTGCAGATTATTGGGAAATAGGCTGTTTGTCATGTAATTTTATTGAAATTTGACTATGTAGCATTAGCATCAAAAATCAGACCTTCTGATGCCTTTTAACACATTTTTTTCAAATGAGTTGGTATAATATTGAAATAAAAAAATAAAAAATATAGAGAGTCTTCCATAGTCCTGCAGATATTTGGCTGAAATATCCTAATACAGCTTATCCTATTATCTTTTGTATTAATCTAAATAATATTTTCACCTTCTGTAAATTGATGATATGGATGCATATCAAATTCATCATTTGATTAAATATAATGCCAAATCAAAGTTATGATGCATCGGTTTTCACAATCACAAGCCTGCTGTAGCTATAAAACACAACTTTGTGTCCATGTTATGCATTTGTTGATGCTTCATTTCTCTGTGCACTGATCACTGAAGCCCACTTAACAATACGAAAAATTCCAAAGACTGATGCCCACTTTTCAAGCTCAATTCTTAGAAAAAGAAAAAAGGGGAAAAACAGCTTTAGGACCACACACACCCCCTCCTGGGTCCCGTGTTACTCAGTACAGTACAGACACCATCTTCAGTCAGTGGATCAATCTAATCCTTCAGAGAAAACGTGTGATGGACTGGTGCAATCATGCCAAACAACGGCCGTACGGAGGAGGAACCCCCTCGCCCAGAAAATCAGAGGTGAAAAGAACAGTTACTTTATAGAAGCAGACAACAACAAGCTCCTGATGACTTTTCTGATTTCTGAACACAGAAGTAAAGTTTTCCAAAGGAACAAAGGGAAAACCTTAAATTCCATCTCAGATAAGGATGAAGCAGCGTCGCTCTGTATGCTGCATTAAATACTTCACACGTAGTCTCCATCCAACGCCTGCCTGTGTAAAAGCCTCTTACTGCTATTGTTAAGTCAAGCTAACTCAGCTTATCAACTCTTCATCAAGCAACTCTTTAGACAGTGCCACAGGCTGTTCGTGTTAAATTCTGACTTCAGTTACTTTGTGCCATCAGAAAACTTGGTTTACTTGGAATTTTGCACTCTTGAAAGTAGCACCAAGCATGTGTGGTTTTATCAAAAGATTCCTGCACACGAACAACTTTGTACATTTACATCTTAATGACATATCCTCGTTCAAGCTTGATGTGATTTTTAAATTCTAGTGGTCATTTTAAAGCATCACTTTATCACATTTTGGATTCATTTTTATGCTCAGTTAACAGAGGAGTTGACAGACACGAAAATGTAAATCCGAGTTTAAGTTTATAAAACAAATTTCTGCGAGTGTTCATCTTACTTTTAATTGCAGTGAATTGCTTTGTGTTTTAAAGCCTTGTGAATTCAGCATGTTTTGTTTCTGAACGGGTTCAGTGCATTAACGAAGCTGCCACTCAAAACACGTCGATGGCAGATTTGTTCATGTATTAATAAATAAAATATTACATATCCATAAGTGCACTGTTTTTTTTTTTTTCTTACTGAGCTTTTGGGTAAGTATGTTTAATTTAATATACTATGGATTGAATTGTGAATTTAATGAAAAATAAAATAACATTTTTGATTGTCATTATTTTGTTATAGTTATAGTTATTATTAGCTATTAGTTGCCGCTTTATTGTTGTTTTTTTTATCACACAGTGGTACGTTGTTGCATATTTCTACGTTTTCAAAACAAACTAAGCAAACATAACTTTATCTGAGTAATTTTCAACACTTTAAATATTTACATGTAATTCTCCATATATTGAATAAAAATAAATGTAGGGATGTTGAAACACTTTTCCTTTAACAATAGTTTTCACACAATCTGGCACAGCTTCATATATTAATATTGTAATATTAAAAAAGGTTTCTGCGCAACTACTCGACAAACATTTTACTAAACATTATTTTTGTGCCATCAGTAAAAGAGAGCTTCTCCTAAAACAAAGGTTTTAAGTAACCAATCAATTAATTGCTTTTTGCTCAGGTAGAAAAATTCTATTCGCTGTACTGCTACTAACTTGTTTTGTGCATTTTTTTTTTTTTTTTGGGCCAAAATATGCTGAAATCACGTCTATGTCTGATTGACATACAATGCTTATTGCACGTATTGTACGTATACATTCTTTATTCACTTTGGGCCTTTTCATGATTAGGTTTGTCTGTCTCTGAGCTGACGTTCCCATGACCCGTCACAATACAGTGATGATGTATTCAAGCAGTGATGTATGAAATTCGGGCAAATAAAAACCTTTGTCCTCCCACACTGGCTAATTATTTGACAGATTGGACCCTGTTGTGTGTGGATACTGTGAAGGAGCCCTCTGCTGCCCATCCCCCACCCAATAAAGAGGCCACTTGCAGAAAAAAAAAAAAATTCCTCTATAGCCTCCCCTTTTCTATTCTTTGTTAGAAGATTACATTTTTTCACCACATTTTGGAATGACAAAATGAGGGAGAACTGTGGGTTTTTTGGAGGGGGACCCTGTGAGCTCAGGCAGTGACAGAGGGGGCCAGGACAGCAGTCACTGGCAGTTTAAAAAGATTTTCTCAAGCAGAAATATTTAATCTTCTCAGGGAAAATAAAGCAGAGAAAAAACAGAGGACAAAAAGAAGCTAATCATCCACAGGTCCTCCTCCCCCCCCCCACCCACCAGCCTCCCCAAGTCTCCTCCTCTACCTCCCTCCCCCCACAGTTATCTGTAAAAAGCAAAAAAAAAAACAAGAGAGAAACAGATTATGTAAGATTGGTAGAATAAATCTCCATGTGTAATTATGATGGGCTCCCGCATTTGTGTGTCGTTTCTCCGCTCGTGAGACAGCTTTTCTGATTCTTCTCTTGTCAGTTTTACACTGAGGCAGACTCGGAGCCAAAGGGGACAAACGTTCACATAAAGCAAAAGGAAGCAACACTTTAATTGCAACACCCTCTTTATACTCACTAACCTGCATTTCATGTTTATATTCAGAGTTTTTCCCTTTGTCTTTTCATTTTGTTGCAGCGACCGGGACACAGAAACCGCAGACGTCTGTAATCAGCTCATTAGCAAAGCTGGAAACTTCCAGTTGACTCAGTTTGTTCATGTAGAAGGAGCAGAATTTAATGATCATCACATGCAGGTGCAAGGCTGCTGGAAAACAGCTTGGATGAGAAGAGTGACACGTGCGCAGTGACTCATCCAAACTCAGGTTTTACAACGGTTACCACAGCCTGGTCCGGGACCTGTCCTCCAATAGGCCTCTGGAATTAAGCACGTCCATTTAAAGACATCTGTACATTTTCAACTCAGTGCTTAAAGCATTTGTTCTCATCAAATTCAGCTCCAAAAAGTCCAAGCAAATCCACAAGAAACAGAATTAATGAGACATGTTCCTTCTCTTTTTAATCTACCCATAAGACCTATTTCCATATCATACAAATGACTTCTTCTTTAATAACTGCACATAAAAACCACATTAGCTTAATAATGCATGATATTAACTAAAGCATGCACACTAATATTATCTAATGCTAGATTAATTAACATTATTGTTTCAATTTTTTCTTTTCAAACATGTCACATGTCTTTAAGTTCTTAGCTGCCGAAATGTAAATATATTAATCTACAACATTTTTTATTTTTGTGGATTTAATACAATATTATTACATTGAAAAAGGCTGGAAATGTTTAAAATGTTCAGTTCTGTTTTGATTTATTACACCCTAACATCTTTAAACTCAACAGCATCAGGAATTTTATAAGCTAAAATATTCTTACCGGTTCACTAACAGGAGCCAAACACTCATCTAAAATTGTGTTTATTAAGTCATGAATTTAACAAATGTCCATCAGCTTCCAGTTACACCACCAGTTCACTTTTATTTTACTAGTTTTGTTTTGGTACAAACTTCAGGCCCTCTGACTTTCATTGATGCTTTTAAGATACTAAAATTAGGATTAGATTAGGTTTGTATGATTAATAAAGAGGAATACACAGCAAAATGTGTATTCCTTACTCACTGGCTTGTTTGATCAGTACCTGCTGTGAGCGCACAGAGACCTCAGAACAAACAGTGATATTGAAAAATTTTAGCCTTGTTTCACAAATTAAACATTGTTTTGTGAGTAATGTATCTAGTTTTAAGGAATAATATCAACACATATGGTATTTCATTGTTCTAAGCACCAAAAGTATCATCGGGACACTAAGTGGCCATTTTGGAGACTATATCGAATCTATATTTGAGCTTTCTTTATTACACTTAGTCCACACATGTGGCTGCATAGGTTCAACAGGCACAGCTATACACGGCCTCTTCAACATAAAAATAAATTACAAATAAAATAGACAGAATTATTTTTCTAACTTTGTGATTGTGACTGTAACCGATAAATAAAATGTTACATCTGTAAAGAGACCATCCTGGATGAGCCAGTTTTGGCCTGTGCAAAAAAAAAGGTAGTTATTACAAACTAGGTTTTAATGTAACACTATTATAGGTTATGTTTTGATAGGTTCCTTTGGATGTTGCTGAGCAGTCGGTTTAAAAATGCAGGATTAAGTGCATCTTGATATTGATGTTTTACTATGAGTTTTATTCATTCAAGTAACTGTTGTAATTTCATAAAATGTTTACAGCAATGCTCAATTTTCTATTTTAGTAATTTGTTTTTAGCAAGTGTAATCACACATTTTGATGCTTTCTCCATCATAGTCAATCATAATTACCCCATGTTACGTTGTATTGTTTTGTTATTATAGTGCTCATTAGTTTTGACTTGAGTCGTATTGTCTTGTGATTTCACATGTTGCTGAGCCAGAACACAAACTGGCATCATACATCACACCTTCTCTGTGACTAATATCGCAGGCTCCACTTTTGGACACAACCTTGATGTTGTGGTCCTGAAGCTACCAGAGTTTATCCTCTCGGCATCTGGCTGCACGATAGAGGGGGCTGAGAGAAAGCATCTGTGGGGTCTTGTCCTCCCCCCTCATAAAGCTCAGTCTGGAGGAACACTTGGCACCGGCCCAGTGAAGAGGTGGCTGGAGTATTAACCGCACAACTTCCCCCATGTAGAAGGTTAAAACCCTTTCACAGTTTCCTCCCTCCCTCAGCAGCAGCAGCAGCAGCCCAGAACATATGCTCTTTAAAAACATATGGCCAGGAACAAAACTTCAACTCCTTAAACAATGACAACACTTTAAACAAAAGTAGTGACTGTAATGATACTTTTTTTAACATGAAGCGATTAGAGGATCCAGTGCCAGACCTCGGTGATTTATCACACACATATTGTCCCAATTAGCACGATATGGTGATGGTGCAGGCTGCTTGACCTTTTAGTACAATCCTCATTTGTATCATGTCAATGCAAAAACAGCTCCTAAATCACTGCTCCTCACTCCCTGCTCGAATTACCCTCCACTATTTAAGTCTCTGGTCCCTTCAGGCACAGAAAATAGACAAATTTAAGTTTTCAAAAAGTGATTTTGTCCTACAGAATATGTACCTTTAATTATCTGGAGCAGAAAGATATTAAGGTAGATATTAAGGTATTCAATTTTGAAATAAAGCCCTTTGCGTACAGCCAAATCCAAAGCACATATTGCATGTTAAAGATTATTTGTGATTGTTTCAGTTTTTAGACAAAGTAAGAGCTGGAAAGTTAAGAATTTAGAATGTATATACAAAATAGTAGTATATAATAGTACAAAGTAAAAAGTCAAATCAAAATTAATACAAATTAGTAACTACATGTAGATACAGTAAGTAAACACAACAAAAGCAAACAAACAGAAAATTGGTGCGTAGTAGTGCTGAATGGAAAATAAAACAAATTAGAAATAGGCACTAAATATACATAAAGTAAAGTGTACACAGTGGATACAAATTAGAGACGTGATAATTAAAAAGACACAGAGTAGATATATTGAGAGAAGACTCAAGTTGACATAAAATACAAAAAATTTACAATTTGAAATTTGAAATAGTCACTTGAAAGTAGAATTAATACAAACCAGACAAAAAGGCACCAAAATCAGGCAAAATATACAGAAACACACACAAAGTAGGAAGTAAATATAAAGTAGTTACAAAGTAAAAAAGCTGATGCAAAGAGGACACGAAGAAAGAGGTAAGAATTAAGTTATCTTTGAGAAAATATCTGTACATGAACATTTATGAACCGGAACTGAACACAGTTGTTAAAACTGACTGAGGGAAAACTAATTAAAGTTGTCTGGTAAAAGTCACAGAGTACACTAGTGTGGCACTGGTGACTCTGTTGACTGCAGGCTGAGGGAGGGGAGATCAACATGGACAGAGGTGCTCCTCGGCCAGGCCAATGAGTTGAAATGAATCTCTGGATGTTTTGTTTTGGCTAATGGCTGATGTGTCAGCTCGTATGTCTGTGTCACACCACTGGCCAAGGGAAGCCTCTCCACAGGCCTTTCTGGGTGTAACAGAGAGTTTGGAGTAGGGCGGTGTCAGAGGGGTGGGAGCGTGTGTGTGTGTGGGGGGGGGAGGAGGAGGTCAGGCTTCGAAGGGAGCACATGGAAATGAGACCTATTCATCCCTCTACCCAGAACCCCCCCGATTGGCATATGGCATGGCATTGTCCTTGGCCGCTGAGCCAGAAGTGATGCAATTTGTTGGCATGTCCTGTCATTTCACAAACTACCCATCCCATTGAGGCCTGCAGAAAACAACAACAGAAGACATGGAAGGGCAGCCAACAGCTCAACTTCTACGGATGTTCTGCCAAACCTGTTCAAGAGAGAAATAAAAAATAACTCAGGTTCATATGCTCGAACACTTCCCAGATATTTACATTAAAACAATAAAATTACTTGAAACAACATTTACGCAAAATACTAAAACAGCTGTGACAAGTGGCAAAGAACCATGTCTGCGCAAAGCTGAAATAGTGTTAGTGACATTGACATATCAGTCAGAAAGCGCAGAAATTGATTAAAGGTAAAGATTAGGTGAAGTTTGGTCACTTTAAAAAATTATGTCAGAGGAATCATAGGTAAAAAAAAACTGGCCAGGACTGAAAGTGTGAAGTGTGACTGGCAGTTTGTGGAAGTTAAAAGAGCGGGAAATGTTTTAGTTGTTGTTCAGAGGTGAAGGCCGGATAATAAGAAGAAGGTGAAGTGTCCGTTTAAAGGAACGCGAATGGATGAAAATTTCAATTGACAAAAATTCCAGTGAATGAAGTATCAAAGTGAAAATGCCGGGGAAAGTTTAAAAAATAACTTACAGTGAAAGTCAAGATTAAGTTGGAGACCAGTGGCTAAACAGACTTGAGTGAAGTGAATTAGAAATGACAGCAGAAAAGGTTTTTTTAAATGTTGACATAAAAATACTGAAGGAAAAATGAAGAATAAACCGGTTCAAACATTAAAACATTTTCCAACATTTATTCGAACTTTTTCTTCAACACAAGTTTGATTTGTGTCTGCTAAGCTGCTACCATCCAGTCCTTTTTTACACTGATAAATTATTCATCCATCATCAGATCAAGATAACGTATAATAATAATAATAATAATTACCATAACAATAATAATAATAATAGTCTTTTCATTTTCAAATGAAACCTGACCCCAAGCTGTCCAATGTTTAATTAACTCACAAAGACTTGACTTAGGGAGGAGGTGAAATCTTCAAAGAATATCACCACTGCTTTGTGAAACATTAAATCCAGCTCCAGATCCTATTGTGCAGAGTTTGCTCATAGTTGACCTCACCTTCTGTTGGGATATCCTGTTGAAAGAAACGGCCGCTTCACACCGCCCGGACAAAGAGGATTTCCCTCCAGGGAAACTCTGAGCCGTCAGTGGGAGATGCTGCTGCTGCTGCTGCTGCTGGTTTAGCGTTTGTGATGAGTCTGCTCTGTTACTTCGAAGAATAAAGGCCTGAAAAGGATCAACTAAGAGATTTGTTTTTGTTTTCTAAGGTCTGTTTGACTGGAAGCCTCAGTCCCATGAAGAGGCTCATATTGTTGAGTCTACACACTCTCTTTGCAGGACTTTTGGAGATGCCAGAAGAAATCAGAGTTGTTGTTTATTCCTCTCGTACAAAAGAATTATCACCAGGGGTTTTTCTTCTTATGACTCAACTGTAAGTGGAGCTGTGTTTGCTGCCTCTGGTGGTGATGAGTCACAGTGACTGAATGTTGGCAGGTTTAACGCTGCTGTGTGGTAATTGCATAACTAGCCTTTATCTCAGTTTGCTGCAGGATCATCTCACATGTACAGTAAATTCTTTTCTTATTATGTGATGTCTGTGTTTGTCCCTGAAAACAGAGAAGAGCTGTGTTGAGTGTCAGCTGGAAGATATTGGTTAAATGAGAAATCTTAGCAGCAGTATATTTTTTTAATTATTTACTGTGAATATAATTATTTGCTTTAACTGGGATTTCAGCTATGCTTATGTGTACAATTGAGAATGTGTATTTTAGTTAATCACTTACATACACTTTTATCAAAAGTCACTTACAACTCAGTGTCAGACAGTGGGGAAACCTTGGTGGTTAATTGTCTGTGACAGGGAAAGTACCTACTGACCTATTGCACCACTGGAGCTCATGTGTGTGACTGATCAAAGATAGCTGACACATATTCAGTGATGAAATAATAGAAAATATTTTGTGTACCAAACGGAAACTTTGACCTGTTGCCAGGAGAACTTGAAATCGAACCACTAGCCCTGTCATGGGTGCATAATTGTTCTGTTAGTTAAGTTTAGCGAACCATATTAAAATTACACTGCTCCAGTTGAGGCTCGAACTCGCAACCTCGGCATTGCTACGCAAGCTACTGTCTTATAAGTACCAGGCGCTGACCTATTGCGCTACTCGAGCACATGTGTGTCACATTTGATATTTGGCTAAGACATATTCATTGATGAAATTAGTAGAAAATCTTTGTGTAGTGGATCATTTCTGACCTAGGGACATCTAGGGGTCAGTGTCTTTGCAAGTGAAACTTTAACCTGTAGCCAGGCGAACTTGAAATCGAACCACTAACCCTGTCATGTGGGCATAATTGTGTTGTTGGTTAAGTTTAACTGTTCTACTGTTCCACTAATCGAGTTCAGGTCCCCGTATTAAAACTAGGCTGCTCCAGGTGAGGCTCGAACTCACAACCTCGGCAAATCTTCTTCTTCTACAAAGTAGAAGATGCATTAATAGAAAATCTTTGTGTAGTGGCTCGTTTCTCAAATTATTATTTACTGTAAATAACTATTTATTTAATTGGCATTGTTCTTCTGTCTTATCAAAACCGTGCATTGACCTATTGCGCCGCTGCAGTTTATTTGCTGTGTGATATTTGATATTTGCTTAAGAATAATCATTGATGAAATTAGTAGAAAATCTTTGTGTATTAGATGTTTTTTTTACATGTGTCATATTTGATAATTGGTTAAAAATATTCATTGATGAAATTAGTAGAAAAAGTTTGTATATTAGATGTTTTTTTTACTGTAAACATTCATTTATTTGCTTGACATTGCTCTTCTGTCTTATCAGAACCGGGCGCTGACCTTTTGCTCCGCTGCAGTTTATTTGCTGTAGGTTTTTAAAAAAACTTAGGTTTACAAAGTAGAAGATGCATTTTTGTAAAAGTTTACAAGTAGATGGTTTTGTCCAAAGTGAGTTACAACTCAGCATTAGACACTAGGGACATCTTGGGGGTCAGTGTCTTTGCCAGAGAAACTTTAACCTGTAGCCAAGCGAACTTAAAATCGAACCACTAACCCTGTCATGTGTGCATTATTGTGTTATATATATATATATATATATATATATAAGTTTAACTGTTCCACTAATCGAGTTCAGGTCCCCGTATTAAAACTAGGATGCTCCAGGTGAGGATTGAACTCACAACCTCGGCATTGCTGTGCAGGTTACTGTCTTATAAGTACCGCGCCCTGACCTATTGCGCCACTGGAGCTCACGTGTGTTATATTTGATATTTGCTTAAGAATAATCATTGATGAAATCAGTAGAAAATCTTTGTGTATTAGATGTTTTTTTTACATGTGTCATATTTGATATTTGGTTAAAAATATTCATTGATGAAATTAGTAGAAAATCTTTGTGTATTAGATATTTTTTTACTGTAAACATTCATTTATTTGCTTGGCATTGCTCTTCTGTCTTATCAGAACCGCGCGCTGACCTTTTGCGCAGCTGCAGTTTATTTGCTGTAGGATTTTATAAATGCTTAGGTTTAGTATTTGATATTTGATATTTGGTTAAGAATATTCATTGATGAAATTAGTAGAAAAAGTTTGTATATTAGATGTTTTATTTACTGTTTTATTTACTGTTTTATTTACTTTATTTATTTTTATTTACTGTAACACAAACATTCATTTATTTGCTTGGCATTGCTCTTCTGTCTTATCAGAACCGGGCGCTGACCTTTTGCACAGCTGCAGTTTATTTGCTGTGTGATTTTAAAAATGCTTAGGTTTACAAAGTAGAAGATGCATTTTTGTAAAAGTTTACAAGTAGATGGTTTTGTCCAAAGTGAGTTACAACTCAGCATTAGACACTAGGGACATCTTGGGGGTCAGTGTCTTTTGCCAGAGAAACTTTAACCTGTAGCCAGGCGAACTTGAAATCGAACCACTAACCCTGTCATGTGTGCATTATTGTGTTGTTGGTTAAGTTTAACTGTTCCACTAATCTAGTTCAGGTCCCCGTATTAAAACTAAGCTGCTCCAGGTGAGGCTCGAACTCACAACCTCGGCATTGCTATGCAAGTTACTGTCTTATAAGTACCGTGCGCTGACCTATTGTGCCACTGGAGCTCACGTGTGTCTTATTTGATATTTGCTTAAGAATAATCATTGATGAAATTAGTAGAAAATCTTTGTGTATTAGATGTTTTTTTTACTGTAAACATTCATTTATTTGCTTGGCATTGCTCTTTTGTCTTATCAGAACCAGGCGCTGACCTTTTGCACCGCTGCAGTTTATTTGCTGTAGGATTTTATAAATACTTAGGTTTACAAAGTAGAAGATGCATTTTTGTAAAAGTTTTTGAGTAGATGGTTTTGTCCAAAGTGACTTACAACTCAGCATTAGACACTAGGGACATCTTCGGTTCCACTAATCGAGTTCAGGTCCCCGTATTAAAACTAGGCTGCTCCAGGTGAGGCTCGAACTCACAACCTCGGCATTGCTGTGCAGGTTACTGTCTTATAAGTACCGCGCACTGACCTATTGCGCCACTGGAGCTCACATGTGTTATATTTGATATTTGGTTAAGAATATTCATTGTTGAAAGTAGTAGAAAATCTTTGGGTATTAGATGTTTTTTTTACTTGTCATATTTGATATTTGGTTAAAAATATTCATTGATGAAATTAGTAGAAAAAGATTGTATTTTAGATGTTTTTTCACATCTTGGGGGTCAGTGTCTTTTGCCAGAGAAACTTTAACCTGTAGCCGGGCGAACTTGAAATCAAACCACTAACCCTGTCATGTGTGCATAATTGTGTTGTTGGTTAAGTTTAACTGTTCCACTTAACTGTTCCACTAATCAAGTTCAATTGCTCTTCTATCTTATCAGAACCAGGCGCTGACCTTTTGCACCGCTGCAGTTTATTTGCTGTAGGTTTTTAAAAATACTTAGATTTACAAAGTAGAAGATGCATTTTTGTAAAAGTTTACAAGTAGATGGTTTTGTCCAAAGTGAGTTTCTACTCAGCATTAGACACTAGGGACATCTTGGGGGTCAGTGTCAGTGTCTTTGCCAGAGAAACTTTAACCTGTAGCCAGGCGAACTTGAAATCGAACCACTAACCCTGTCATGTGTGCATAATTGTGTTATTCATTAAGTTTAACTGTTCCACTTATAAGACAGCGCTGACCTATTGCGCCACTGGAGCTCATGTGTGTCATGTTTGATGTTTGGTTAATAATATTCATTGATGAAATTAGTAGAAAAAGTTTGTGTATTAGATGTTTTTTTAACTGTAAACATTCATTTATTTGCTTGGCATTGCTCTTCTGTCTTATCAGAACCGGGCGCTGACCTTTTGCACAGCTGCAGTTTATTTGCTGTGTGATTTTAAAAATGCTTAGGTTTACAAAGTAGAAGATGCATTTTTGTAAAAGTTTACAAGTAGATGGTTTTGTCCAAAGTGAGTTACAACTCAGCATTAGACACTAGGGACATCTTGGGGGTCAGTGTCTTTTGCCAGAAAAAGTTTAACCTGTAGCCAGGCGAACTTGAAATCGAACCACTAACCCTGTCATGTGTGCATTATTGTATTGTTGGTTAAGTTTAACTGTTCCACTAATCTAGTTCAGGTCCCCGTATTAAAACTAGGCTGCTCCAGGTGAAGCTCGAACTCACAACCTCGGCATTGCTATGCAGGTTACTGTCTTATAAGTACCGTGCGCTGACCTATTGTGCCACTGGAGCTCACGTGTGTCTTATTTGATATTTGCTTAAGAATAATCATTGATGAAATTAGTAGAAAATCTTTGTGTATTAGATGTTTTTTTTACTGTAAACATTCATTTATTTGCTTGGCATTGCTCTTTTGTCTTATCAGAACCAGGCGCTGACCTTTTGCACCGCTGCAGTTTATTTGCTGTAGGATTTTATAAATACTTAGGTTTACAAAGTAGAAGATGCATTTTTGTAAAAGTTTTTGAGTAGATGGTTTTGTCCAAAGTGACTTACAACTCAGCATTAGACACTAGGGACATCTTCGGTTCCACTAATCGAGTTCAGGTCCCCGTATTAAAACTAGGCTGCTCCAGGTGAGGCTCGAACTCACAACCTCGGCATTGCTGTGCAGGTTACTGTCTTATAAGTACCGCGCACTGACCTATTGCGCCACTGGAGCTCACATGTGTTATATTTGATATTTGGTTAAGAATATTCATTGTTGAAAGTAGTAGAAAATCTTTGGGTATTAGATGTTTTTTTTACTTGTCATATTTGATATTTGGTTAAAAATATTCATTGATGAAATTAGTAGAAAAAGATTGTATTTTAGATGTTTTTTCACATCTTGGGGGTCAGTGTCTTTTGCCAGAGAAACTTTAACCTGTAGCCGGGCGAACTTGAAATCAAACCACTAACCCTGTCATGTGTGCATAATTGTGTTGTTGGTTAAGTTTAACTGTTCCACTTAACTGTTCCACTAATCAAGTTCAATTGCTCTTCTATCTTATCAGAACCAGGCGCTGACCTTTTGCACCGCTGCAGTTTATTTGCTGTAGGTTTTTAAAAATACTTAGATTTACAAAGTAGAAGATGCATTTTTGTAAAAGTTTACAAGTAGATGGTTTTGTCCAAAGTGAGTTTCTACTCAGCATTAGACACTAGGGACATCTTGGGGGTCAGTGTCAGTGTCTTTGCCAGAGAAACTTTAACCTGTAGCCAGGCGAACTTGAAATCGAACCACTAACCCTGTCATGTGTGCATAATTGTGTTATTCATTAAGTTTAACTGTTCCACTTATAAGACAGCGCTGACCTATTGCGCCACTGGAGCTCATGTGTGTCATGTTTGATGTTTGGTTAATAATATTCATTGATGAAATTAGTAGAAAAAGTTTGTGTATTAGATGTTTTTTTAACTGTAAACATTCATTTATTTGCTTGGCATTGCTCTTCTGTCTTATCAGAACCGGGCGCTGACCTTTTGCACAGCTGCAGTTTATTTGCTGTGTGATTTTAAAAATGCTTAGGTTTACAAAGTAGAAGATGCATTTTTGTAAAAGTTTACAAGTAGATGGTTTTGTCCAAAGTGAGTTACAACTCAGCATTAGACACTAGGGACATCTTGGGGGTCAGTGTCTTTTGCCAGAAAAAGTTTAACCTGTAGCCAGGCGAACTTGAAATCGAACCACTAACCCTGTCATGTGTGCATTATTGTATTGTTGGTTAAGTTTAACTGTTCCACTAATCTAGTTCAGGTCCCCGTATTAAAACTAGGCTGCTCCAGGTGAAGCTCGAACTCACAACCTCGGCATTGCTATGCAGGTTACTGTCTTATAAGTACCGTGCGCTGACCTATTGTGCCACTGGAGCTCACGTGTGTCTTATTTGATATTTGCTTAAGAATAATCATTGATGAAATTAGTAGAAAATCTTTGTGTATTAGATGTTTTTTTTACTGTAAACATTCATTTATTTGCTTGGCATTGCTCTTTTGTCTTATCAGAACCAGGCGCTGACCTTTTGCACCGCTGCAGTTTATTTGCTGTAGGTTTTTAAAAATACTTAGATTTACAAAGTAGAAGATGCATTTTTGTAAAAGTTTACAAGTAGATGGTTTTGTCCAAAGTGAGTTTCTACTCAGCATTAGACACTAGGGACATCTTGGGGGTCAGTGTCAGTGTCTTTGCCAGAGAAACTTTAACCTGTAGCCAGGCGAACTTGAAATCGAACCACTAACCCTGTCATGTGTGCATAATTGTGTTATTCATTAAGTTTAACTGTTCCACTTATAAGACAGCGCTGACCTATTGCGCCACTGGAGCTCATGTGTGTCATGTTTGATGTTTGGTTAATAATATTCATTGATGAAATTAGTAGAAAATCTTTGTGTATTAGATATTTTTTTTAGTGTAAACATTCATTTATTTGCTTGGCATTGCTCTTCTGTCTTATCAGAACCGGTCGCTGACCTTTTGCACCGCTGCAGTTTATTTGCTGTGTGATTTTAAAAATGCTTAGGTTTACAAAGTAGAAGATGCATTTTTGTAAAAGTTTACAAGTAGATGGTTTTGTCCAAAGTGACTTACAACTCAGCATTAGACACTAGGGACATCTTGGGGGTCAGTGTCTTTGCCGGAGAAACTTTAACCTGTAGCCAGGCGAACTTGAAATCGAACCACTAACCCTGTCATGTGTGCATAATTGTGTTATTCATTAAGTTTAACTGTTCCACTTATAAGACAGCGCTGACCTATTGCGCCACTGGAGCTCATGTGTGTCATGTTTGATGTTTGGTTAATAATATTCATTGATGAAATTAGTAGAAAATCTTTGTGTATTAGATATTTTTTTTAGTGTAAACATTCATTTATTTGCTTGGCATTGCTCTTCTGTCTTATCAGAACCGGGGACTGACCTTTTGCACCGCTGCAGTTTATTTGCTGTAGGTTTTTAAAAATGCTTAGGTTTACAAAGTAGAAGATGCATTTTTGTAAAAGTTTACAAGTAGATGGTTTTGTCCAAAGTGAGTTACAACTCAGCATTAGACACTAGGGACATCTTGGGGGTCAGTGTCTTTGCCAGAGAAACTTTAACCTGTAGCCAGGCGAACTTGAAATCGAACCACTAACCCTGTCATGTGTGCATTATTGTGTTGTTGGGTAAGTTTAACTGTTCCACTAATCGAGTTCTGGTCCCCGTATTAAAACTAGCCTGCTCCAGGTGAGGATTGAACTCACAACCTCGGCATTGCTGTGCAGGTTACTGTCTTATAAGTACCACGTGCTGACCTATTGCGCAACTGGAGCTCACGTACGTTATATTTTATATTTGCTTAAGAATAATCATTGATGAAATTAGTAGAAAATCTTTGTGTATTAGATGTTTTTTTTACGTATCATATTTGATATTTGGTTAAAAATATTCATTGATGAAATTAGTAGAAAAAGTTTGTATATTAGATGTTTTATTTACTGTAAACATTCATTTATTTGCTTGGCATTGCTCTTCTGTCTTATCATAACCGTGCGCTGACCTTTTGCGCATCTGCAGTTTATTTGCTGTAGGATTTTATAAATGCTTAGGTTTACAAAGTAGAAGATGCAGTTTTGTAAAAGTTTACAAGTAGATGGTTTTGTCCAAAGTGAGTTACAACTCAGCATTAGACACTAGGGACATCTTGGGGGTCAGTGTCTTTGCCGGAGAAACTCTAACCTGTAGCCAAGCGAACTTGAAATCGAACCACTAACCCTTTCATGTGTGCATAATTGTGTTATTCATTAAGTTTAACTGTTCCACTTATAAGACAGCGCTGACCTATTGCGCCACTGGAGCTCATGTGTGTCATGTTTGATGTTTGGTTAATAATATTCATTGATGAAATTAGTAGAAAATCTTTGTGTATTAGATATTTTTTTTAGTGTAAACATTCATTTATTTGCTTGGCATTGCTCTTCTGTCTTATCAGAACCGGTCGCTGACCTTTTGCACCGCTGCAGTTTATTTGCTGTGTGATTTTAAAAATGCTTAGGTTTACAAAGTAGAAGATGCATTTTTGTAAAAGTTTACAAGTAGATGGTTTTGTCCAAAGTGACTTACAACTCAGCATTAGACACTAGGGACATCTTGGGGGTCAGTGTCTTTGCCGGAGAAACTTTAACCTGTAGCCAGGCGAACTTGAAATCGAACCACTAACCCTGTCATGTGTGCATAATTGTGTTATTCATTAAGTTTAACTGTTCCACTTATAAGACAGCGCTGACCTATTGCGCCACTGGAGCTCATGTGTGTCATGTTTGATGTTTGGTTAATAATATTCATTGATGAAATTAGTAGAAAATCTTTGTGTATTAGATATTTTTTTTAGTGTAAACATTCATTTATTTGATTGGCATTGCTCTTCTGTCTTATCAGAACCGGGGACTGACCTTTTGCACCGCTGCAGTTTATTTGCTGTAGGTTTTTAAAAATGCTTAGGTTTACAAAGTAGAAGATGCATTTTTGTAAAAGTTTACAAGTAGATGGTTTTGTCCAAAGTGAGTTACAACTCAGCATTAGACACTAGGGACATCTTGGGGGTCAGTGTCTTTGCCAAAGAAACTTTAACCTGTAGCCAGGCGAACTTGAAATCGAACCACTAACCCTGTCATGTGTGCATTATTGTGTTGTTGGTTAAGTTTAACTGTTCCACTAATCGAGTTCTGGTCCCCGTATTAAAACTAGCCTGCTCCAGGTGAGGATTGAACTCACAACCTCGGCATTGCTGTGCAGGTTACTGTCTTATAAGTACCACGTGCTGACCTATTGCGCAACTGGAGCTCACGTACGTTATATTTTATATTTGCTTAAGAATAATCATTGATGAAATTAGTAGAAAATCTTTGTGTATTAGATGTTTTTTTTACGTATCATATTTGATATTTGGTTAAAAATATTCATTGATGAAATTAGTAAAAAAAGTTTGTATATTAGATGTTTTATTTACTGTAAACATTCATTTATTTGCTTGGCATTGCTCTTCTGTCTTATCATAACCGTGCGCTGACCTTTTGCGCATCTGCAGTTTATTTGCTGTAGGATTTTATAAATGCTTAGGTTTACAAAGTAGAAGATGCAGTTTTGTAAAAGTTTACAAGTAGATGGTTTTGTCCAAAGTGAGTTACAACTCAGCATTAGACACTAGGGACATCTTGGGGGTCAGTGTCTTTGCCGGAGAAACTTTAACCTGTAGCCAAGCGAACTTGAAATCGAACCACTAACCCTGTCATGTGTGCATAATTGTGTTATTCATTAAGTTTAACTGTTCCACTTATAAGACAGCGCTGACCTATTGCGCCACTGGAGCTCATGTGTGTCATGTTTGATGTTTGGTTAATAATATTCATTGATGAAATTAGTAGAAAATCTTTGTGTATTAGATATTTTTTTTAGTGTAAACATTCATTTATTTGCTTGGCATTGCTCTTCTGTCTTATCAGAACCGGTCGCTGACCTTTTGCGCATCTGCAGTTTATTTGCTGTAGGATTTTATAAATGCTTAGGTTTACAAAGTAGAAGATGCAGTTTTGTAAAAGTTTACAAGTAGATGGTTTTGTCCAAAGTGAGTTACAACTCAGCATTAGACACTAGGGACATCTTGGGGGTCAGTGTCTTTGCCGGAGAAACTTTAACCTGTAGCCAAGCGAACTTGAAATCGAACCACTAACCCTGTCATGTGTGCATAATTGTGTTATTCATTAAGTTTAACTGTTCCACTTATAAGACAGCGCTGACCTATTGCGCCACTGGAGCTCATGTGTGTCATGTTTGATGTTTGGTTAATAATATTCATTGATGAAATTAGTAGAAAATCTTTGTGTATTAGATATTTTTTTTAGTGTAAACATTCATTTATTTGCTTGGCATTGCTCTTCTGTCTTATCAGAACCGGTCGCTGACCTTTTGCACCGCTGCAGTTTATTTGCTGTGTGATTTTAAAAATGCTTAGGTTTACAAAGTAGAAGATGCATTTTTGTAAAAGTTTACAAGTAGATGGTTTTGTCCAAAGTGACTTACAAGTCAGCATTAGACACTAGGGACATCTTGGGGGTCAGTGTCTTTGCCGGAGAAACTTTAACCTGTAGCCAGGCGAACTTGAAATCGAACCACTAACCCTGTCATGTGTGCATAATTGTGTTATTCATTAAGTTTAACTGTTCCACTTATAAGACAGCGCTGACCTATTGCGCCACTGGAGCTCATGTGTGTCATGTTTGATGTTTGGTTAATAATATTCATTGATGAAATTAGTAGAAAATCTTTGTGTATTAGATATTTTTTTTAGTGTAAACATTCATTTATTTGCTTGGCATTGCTCTTCTGTCTTATCAGAACCGGTCGCTGACCTTTTGCACCGCTGCAGTTTATTTGCTGTGTGATTTTAAAAATGCTTAGGTTTACAAAGTAGAAGATGCATTTTTGTAAAAGTTTACAAGTAGATGGTTTTGTCCAAAGTGACTTACAAGTCAGCATTAGACACTAGGGACATCTTGGGGGTCAGTGTCTTTGCCGGAGAAACTTTAACCTGTAGCCAAGCGAACTTGAAATCGAACCACTAACCCTGTCATGTGTGCATAATTGTGTTATTCATTAAGTTTAACTGTTCCACTTATAAGACAGCGCTGACCTATTGCGCCACTGGAGCTCATGTGTGTCATGTTTGATGTTTGGTTAATAATATTCATTGATGAAATTAGTAGAAAATCTTTGTGTATTAGATATTTTTTTTAGTGTAAACATTCATTTATTTGCTTGGCATTGCTCTTCTGTCTTATCAGAACCGGTCGCTGACCTTTTGCACCGCTGCAGTTTATTTGCTGTGTGATTTTAAAAATGCTTAGGTTTACAAAGTAGAAGATGCATTTTTGTAAAAGTTTACAAGTAGATGGTTTTGTCCAAAGTGACTTACAACTCAGCATTAGACACTAGGGACATCTTGGGGGTCAGTGTCTTTGCCGGAGAAACTTTAACCTGTAGCCAGGCGAACTTGAAATCGAACCACTAACCCTGTCATGTGTGCATTATTGTGTTGTTGGGTAAGTTTAACTGTTCCACTAATCGAGTTCTGGTCCCCGTATTAAAACTAGCCTGCTCCAGGTGAGGCTTGAACTCACAACCTCGGCATTGCTGTGCAGGTTACTGTCTTATAAGTACCACGTGCTGACCTATTGCGCAACTGGAGCTCACGTACGTTATATTTTATATTTGCTTAAGAATAATCATTGATGAAATTAGTAGAAAATCTTTGTGTATTAGATGTTTTTTTTACGTATCATATTTGATATTTGGTTAAAAATATTCATTGATGAAATTAGTAGAAAAAGTTTGTATATTAGATGTTTTATTTACTGTAAACATTCATTTATTTGCTTGGCATTGCTCTTCTGTCTTATCATAACCGTGCGCTGACCTTTTGCGCATCTGCAGTTTATTTGCTGTAGGATTTTATAAATGCTTAGGTTTACAAAGTAGAAGATGCAGTTTTGTAAAAGTTTACAAGTAGATGGTTTTGTCCAAAGTGAGTTACAACTCAGCATTAGACACTAGGGACATCTTGGGGGTCAGTGTCTTTGCCGGAGAAACTTTAACCTGTAGCCAAGCGAACTTGAAATCGAACCACTAACCCTGTCATGTGTGCATAATTGTGTTATTCATTAAGTTTAACTGTTCCACTAATCGAGTTCAGGTCCCCGTATTAAAACTAGGCTGCTCCAGGTGAGGCTCGAACTCACAACCTCGGCATTGCTGTGCAGGTTACTGTCTTATAAGTACCGCGCGCTGACCTATTGCGCCACTGGAGCTCAAGTGTGTCTTGTTTGATATTTGGTTAAGAATATTCATTGATGAAATTAGTAGAAAATCTTTGGGTATTAGATGTTTTTTTTACATGTGTCATATTTGATATTTGGTTAAAAATATTCATTGATGAAATTAGTAGAAAAAGTTTGTATATTAGATGTTTTATTTACTGTAAACGTTCATTTATTTGCTTGGCATTGCTCTTCTGTCTTATCAGAACCGGGCGCTGACCTTTTGCACCGCTGCAGTTTATTTGCTGTAGGTTTTTAAAAATGCTTAGGTTTACAAAGTAGAAGATGCATTTTTGTAAAAGTGTATGAGTAGATGGTTTTGTCCAAAGTGACTTACAACTCAGCATTAGACACTAGGGACATCTTGGGGGTCAGTGTCTTTGCCGGAGAAACTCTAACCTGTAGCCAAGCGAACTTGAAATCGAACCACTAACCCTGTCATGTGTGCATAATTGTGTTATTCATTAAGTTTAACTGTTCCACTTATAAGACAGCGCTGACCTATTGCGCCACTGGAGCTCATGTGTGTCATGTTTGATGTTTGGTTAATAATATTCATTGATGAAATTAGTAGAAAATCTTTGTGTATTAGATGTTTTTTTTACTGTAAACATTCATTTATTTGCTTGGCATTGCTCTTTTGTCTTATCAGAACCAGGCGCTGACCTTTTGCACCGCTGCAGTTTATTTGCTGTAAGTTTTTAAAAATACTTAGATTTACAAAGTAGAAAATGCATTTTTGTAAAAGTTTACAAGTAGATGGTTTTGTCCAAAGTGAGTTACTACTCAGAATTAGACACTAGGGACATCTTGGGGGTCAGTGTCAGTGTCTTTGCCAGAGAAACTTTAACCTGTAGCCAGGCGAACTTGAAATCGAACCACTAACCCTGTCATGTGTGCATAATTGTGTTTTTGGTTAAGTTTAATCGTTCCACTAATTGAGTTCAGGTCCCCGTATTAAAACTAGGCTGCTCCAGGTGAGGCTCGAACTCACAACCTCGGCATTGCTATGCAGGTTACTGTCTTATAAGTACCGCGCACTGACCTATTGCGCCACTGGAGCTCACATGTGTTATATTTGATATTTGGTTAAGAATATTCATTGTTGAAAGTAGTAGAAAATCTTTGGGTATTAGATGTTTTTTTTACGTGTCATATTTGATATTTGGTTAAAAATATTCATTGATGAAATTAGTAGAAAAAGATTGTATTTTAGATGTTTTTTCACATCTTGGGGGTCAGTGTCTTTTGCCAGAGAAACTTTAACCTGTAGCCGGGCGAACTTGAAATCAAACCACTAACCCTGTCATGTGTGCATAATTGTGTTGTTGGTTAAGTTTAACTGTTCCACTAATCAAGTTCAGGTCCCCGTATTAAAACTAGGCTGCTCCAGGTGAGGCTCGAACTCACAACCTCGGCATTGCTATGCAGGTTACTGTCTTATAAGTACCGCGCGCTGACCTATTGCGCCACTGGAGCTCAAGTGTGTCTTATTTGATATTTGGTTAAGAATATTCATTGATGAAATTAGTAGAAAATCTTTGGGTATTAGATGTTTTTTTTACATGTGTCATATTTGATATTTGGTTAAAAATATTCATTGATGAAATTAGTAGAAAAAGTTTGTATATTAGATGTTTTATTTACTGTAAACATTCATTTATTTGCTTGGCATTGCTCTTCTGTCTTATCAGAACCGGGCGCTGACCTTTTGCACCGCTGCAGTTTATTTGCTGTAGGTTTTTAAAAATGCTTAGGTTTACAAAGTAGAAGATGCATTTTTGTAAAAGTGTATGAGTAGATGGTTTTGTCCAAAGTGACTTACAACTCAGCATTAGACACTAGGGACATCTTGGGGGTCAGTGTCTTTGCCGGAGAAACTCTAACCTGTAGCCAAGCGAACTTGAAATCAAACCACTAACCCTGTCATGTGTGCATAATTGTGTTATTCATTAAGTTTAACTGTTCCACTTATAAGACAGCGCTGACCTATTGCGCCACTGGAGCTCATGTGTGTCATGTTTGATGTTTGGTTAATAATATTCATTGATGAAATTAGTAGAAAATCTTTGTGTATTAGATGTTTTTTTTACTGTAAACATTCATTTATTTGCTTGGCATTGCTCTTTTGTCTTATCAGAACCAGGCGCTGACCTTTTGCACCGCTGCAGTTTATTTGCTGTAGGTTTTTAAAAATACTTAGATTTACAAAGTAGAAAATGCATTTTTGTAAAAGTTTACAAGTAGATGGTTTTGTCCAAAGTGAGTTACTACTCAGAATTAGACACTAGGGACATCTTGGGGGTCAGTGTCAGTGTCTTTGCCAGAGAAACTTTAACCTGTAGCCAGGCGAGCTTGAAATCGAACCACTAACCCTGTCATGTGTGCATAATTGTGTTTTTGGTTAAGTTTAATCGTTCCACTAATTGAGTTCAGGTCCCCGTATTAAAACTAGGCTGCTCCAGGTGAGGCTCGAACTCACAACCTCGGCATTGCTATGCAGGTTACTGTCTTATAAGTACCGCGCACTGACCTATTGCGCCACTGGAGCTCACATGTGTTATATTTGATATTTGGTTAAGAATATTCATTGTTGAAAGTAGTAGAAAATCTTTGGGTATTAGATGTTTTTTTTACGTGTCATATTTGATATTTGGTTAAAAATATTCATTGATGAAATTAGTAGAAAAAGATTGTATTTTAGATGTTTTTTCACATCTTGGGAGTCAGTGTCTTTTGCCAGAGAAACTTTAACCTGTAGCCGGGCGAACTTGAAATCAAACCACTAACCCTGTCATGTGTGCATAATTGTGTTGTTGGTTAAGTTTAACTGTTCCACTAATCAAGTTCAGGTCCCCGTATTAAAACTAGGCTGCTCCAGGTGAGGCTCGAACTCACAACCTCGGCATTGCTATGCAGGTTACTGTCTTATAAGTACCGCGCGCTGACCTATTGCGCCACTGGAGCTCAAGTGTGTCTTATTTGATATTTGGTTAAGAATATTCATTGATGAAATTAGTAGAAAATCTTTGGGTATTAGATGTTTTTTTTACATGTGTCATATTTGATATTTGGTTAAAAATATTCATTGATGAAATTAGTAGAAAAAGTTTGTATATTAGATGTTTTATTTACTGTAAACGTTCATTTATTTGCTTGGCATTGCTCTTCTGTCTTATCAGAACCGGGCGCTGACCTTTTGCACCGCTGCAGTTTATTTGCTGTAGGTTTTTAAAAATGCTTAGGTTTACAAAGTAGAAGATGCATTTTTGTAAAAGTTTACAAGTAGATGGTTTTGTCCAAAGTGACTTACAACTCAGCATTAGACACTAGGGACATCTTGGGGGTCAGTGTCTTTGCCGGAGAAACTTTAACCTGTAGCCAGGCGAACTTGAAATCGAACCACTAACCCTGTCATGTGTGCATAATTGTGTTATTCATTAAGTTTAACTGTTCCACTTATAAGACAGCGCTGACCTATTGCGCCACTGGAGCTCATGTGTGTCATGTTTGATGTTTGGTTAATAATATTCATTGATGAAATTAGTAGAAAATCTTTGTGTATTAGATATTTTTTTTAGTGTAAACATTCATTTATTTGCTTGGCATTGCTCTTCTGTCTTATCAGAACCGGTCGCTGACCTTTTGCACCGCTGCAGTTTATTTGCTGTGTGATTTTAAAAATGCTTAGGTTTACAAAGTAGAAGATGCATTTTTGTAAAAGTTTACAAGTAGATGGTTTTGTCCAAAGTGAGTTACAACTCAGCATTAGACACTAGGGACATCTTGGGGGTCAGTGTCTTTGCCGGAGAAACTTTAACCTGTAGCCAGGCGAACTTGAAATCGAACCACTAACCCTGTCATGTGTGCATAATTGTGTTATTCATTAAGTTTAACTGTTCCACTTATAAGACAGCGCTGACCTATTGCGCCACTGGAGCTCATGTGTGTCATGTTTGATGTTTGGTTAATAATATTCATTGATGAAATTAGTAGAAAATCTTTGTGTATTAGATATTTTTTTTAGTGTAAACATTCATTTATTTGCTTGGCATTGCTCTTCTGTCTTATCAGAACCGGGGACTGACCTTTTGCACCGCTGCAGTTTATTTGCTGTAGGTTTTTAAAAATGCTTAGGTTTACAAAGTAGAAGATGCATTTTTGTAAAAGTTTACAAGTAGATGGTTTTGTCCAAAGTGAGTTACAACTCAGCATTAGACACTAGGGACATCTTGGGGGTCAGTGTCTTTGCCAGAGAAACTTTAACCTGTAGCCAGGCGAACTTGAAATCGAACCACTAACCCTGTCATGTGTGCATTATTGTGTTGTTGGGTAAGTTTAACTGTTCCACTAATCGAGTTCTGGTCCCCGTATTAAAACTAGCCTGCTCCAGGTGAGGATTGAACTCACAACCTCGGCATTGCTGTGCAGGTTACTGTCTTATAAGTACCACGTGCTGACCTATTGCGCAACTGGAGCTCACGTACGTTATATTTTATATTTGCTTAAGAATAATCATTGATGAAATTAGTAGAAAATCTTTGTGTATTAGATGTTTTTTTTACGTATCATATTTGATATTTGGTTAAAAATATTCATTGATGAAATTAGTAGAAAAAGTTTGTAAATTAGATGTTTTATTTACTGTAAACGTTCATTTATTCGCTTGGCATTGCTCTTCTATCTTATCAGAACCGGGCGCTGCCCTTTTGCTCCGCTGCAGTTTATTTGCTGTAGGATTTTATAAATACTTAGGTTTACAAAGTAGAAGATGCATTTTTGTAAAAGTTTTTGAGTAGATGGTTTTGTCCAAAGTGACTTACAACTGAGCATTAGACACTAGGGACATCTTCGGTTCCACTAATCGAGTTCAGGTCCCCGTATTAAAACTAGGCTGCTCCAGGAGAGGCTTGAACTCACAACCTCAGCATTGCTATGCAGGTTACTGTCTTATAAGTACCGTGCGCTGACCTATTGTGCCACTGGAGCTCACGTGTGTCTTATTTGATATTTGCTTAAGAATAATCATTGATGAAATTAGTAGAAAATCTTTGTGTATTAGATGTTTTTTTTACTGTAAACATTCATTTATTTGCTTGGCATTGCTCTTTTGTCTTATCAGAACCAGGCGCTGACCTTTTGCACCGCTGCAGTTTATTTGCTGTAGGTTTTTAAAAATACTTAGATTTACAAAGTAGAAAATGCATTTTTGTAAAAGTTTACAAGTAGATGGTTTTGTCCAAAGTGAGTTACTACTCAGCATTAGACACTAGGGACATCTTGGGGGTCAGTGTCAGTGTCTTTGCCAGAGAAACTTTAACCTGTAGCCAGGCGAACTTGAAATCGAACCACTAACCCTGTCATGTGTGCATAATTGTGTTTTTGGTTAAGTTTAATCGTTCCACTAATTGAGTTCAGGTCCCCGTATTAAAACTAGGCTGCTCCAGGTGAGGCTCGAACTCACAACCTCGGCATTGCTGTGCAGGTTACTGTCTTATAAGTACCGCGCACTGACCTATTGCGCCACTGGAGCTCACATGTGTTATATTTGATATTTGGTTAAGAATATTCATTGTTGAAAGTAGTAGAAAATCTTTGGGTATTAGATGTTTTTTTTACGTGTCATATTTGATATTTGGTTAAGAATATTCATTGATGAAATTAGTAGAAAAAGTTTGTGTATTAGATGTTTTTTTTAACTGTAAACATTCATTTATTTGCTTGGCATTGCTCTTCTGTCTTATCAGAACCGGGCGCTGACCTTTTGCACAGCTGCAGTTTATTTGCTGTGTGATTTTAAAAATGCTTAGGTTTACAAAGTAGAAGATGCATTTTTGTAAAAGTTTACAAGTAGATGGTTTTGTCCAAAGTGAGTTACAACTCAGCATTAGACACTAGGGACATCTTGGGGGTCAGTGTCTTTTGCCAGAAAAAGCTTAACCTGTAGCCAGGCGAACTTGAAATCGAACCACTAACTCTGTCATGTGTGCATTATTGTGTTGTTGGTTAAGTTTAACTGTTCCACTAATCTAATTCAGGTCCCCGTATTAAAACTAGGCTGCTCCAGGTGAGGCTCGAACTCACAACCTCGGCATTGCTATGCAGGTTACTGTCTTATAAGTACCGCGCGCTGACCTATTGTGCCACTGGAGCTCACGTATGTCTTATTTGATATTTGCTTAAGAATAATCATTGATGAAATTAGTAGAAAATCTTTGTGTATTAGATGTTTTTTTTACTGTAAACATTCATGTATTTGCCTGGCATTGCTCTTTTGTCTTATCAGAACCAGGCGCTGACCTTTTGCACCGCTGCAGTTTATTTGCTGTGTGATTTTAAAAATGCTTAGGTTTACAAAGTAGAAGATGCATTTTTGTAAAAGTTTACAAGTAGATGGTTTTGTCCAAAGTGAGTTTCTACTCAGCATTAGACAATAGGGACATCTTGGGGGTCAGTGTCAGTGTCTTTGCCAGAGAAACTTTAACCTGTAGCCAGGCGAACTTGAAATCGAACCACTAACCCTGTCATGTGTGCATAGTTGTGTTTTTGGTTAAGTTTAATCGTTCCACTAATCGAGTTCAGGTCCCCGTATTAAAATTAGGCTGCTCCAGGTGAGGCTCGAACTCACAACCTCGGCATTGCTGTGCAGGTTACTGTCTTATAAGTACCGTGCGCTGACCGATTGCGCCACTGGAGCTCATGTGCGTCTTATTTGATATTTGGTTAAGAATATTCATTGATGAAATTAGTAGAAAATCTTTGGGTATTAGATGTTTTTTTTTACATGTGTCATATTTGATATTTGGTTAAAAATATTCATTGATGAAATTAGTAGAAAAAGTTTGTATTTTAGATGTTTTTTCACATCTTGGGGGTCAGTGTCTTTTGCCAGAGAAACTTTAACCTGTAGCCAAGCGAACTTGAAATCGAACCACTAACCCTGTCATGTGTGCATTATTGTGTTGTTGGTTAAGTTTAACTGTTCCACTAATCGAGTTCTGGTCCCCGTATTAAAACTAGCCTGCTCCAGGTGAGGATTGAACTCACAACCTCGGCATTGCTGTGCAGGTTACTGTCTTATAAGTACCACGTGCTGACCTATTGCGCCACTGGAGCTCACGTACGTTATATTTTATATTTGCTTAAGAATAATCATTGATGAAATTAGTAGAAAATCTTTGTGTATTAGATGTTTTTTTTACGTATCATATTTGATATTTGGTTAAAAATATTCATTGATGAAATTAGTAGAAAAAGTTTGTATATTAGATGTTTTATTTACTGTAAACATTCATTTATTTGCTTGGCATTGCTCTTCTGTCTTATCATAACCGTGCGCTGACCTTTTGCGCATCTGCAGTTTATTTGCTGTAGGATTTTATAAATGCTTAGGTTTACAAAGTAGAAGATGCAGTTTTGTAAAAGTTTACAAGTAGATGGTTTTGTCCAAAGTGAATTACAACTCAGCATTAGACACTAGGGACATCTTGGGGGTCAGTGTCTTTGCCGGAGAAACTTTAACCTGTAGCCAAGCGAACTTGAAATCGAACCACTAACCCTGTCATGTGTGCATAATTGTGTTATTCATTAAGTTTAACTGTTCCACTAATCGAGTTCAGGTCCCCTCTATTAAAACTAGGCTGCTCCAGGTGAGGCTCGAACTCTCAAACTCGGCATTGCTGTGCAGGTTACTGTCTTATAAGTACCGTGCGCTGACCGATTGCGCCACTGGAGCTCATGTGTGTCTTATTTGATATTTCGTTAAGAATATTCATTGATGAAATTAGTAGAAAATCTTTGGGTATTAGATGTTTTTTTTACATGTGTCATATTTGATATTTGGTTAAAAATATTCATTGATGAAATTAGTAGAAAAAGTTTGTAAATTAGATGTTTTATTTACTGTAAACGTTCATTTATTCGCTTGGCATTGCTCTTCTATCTTATCATAACCGTGCGCTGACCTTTTGCGCAGCTGCAGTTTATTTGCTGTAGGATTTTATAAATGCTTAGGTTTACAAAGTAGAAGATGCATTTTTGTAAAAGTTTACAAGTAGATGGTTTTGTCCAAAGTGAGTTACAACTCAGCATTAGATACATCTTGGGGGTCAGTGTCTTTTGCCAGAGAAACTTTAACCTGTAGCCGGGTGAACTTGAAATCAAACCACTAACCCTGTCATGTGTGCATAATTGTGTTGTTGGTTAAGTTTAACTGTTCCACTTAACTGTTCCACTAATCAAGTTCAATTGCTCTTCTATCTTATCAGAACCGGGCGCTGACCTTTTGCTCCGCTGCAGTTTATTTGCTGTAGGATTTTATAAATACTTAGGTTTACAAAGTAGAAGATGCATTTTTGTAAAAGTTTTTGAGTAGACGGTTTTGTCCAAAGTGACTTACAACTCAGCATTAGACACTAGGGACATCTTCGGTTCCACTAATCGAGTTCAGGTCCCCGTATTAGAACTAGGCTGCTCCAGGAGAGGCTTGAACTCACTACCTCGGCATTGCTGTGCAGGTTACTGTCTTATAAGTACCGCGCACTGACCTATTGCGCCACTGGAGCTCACATGTGTTGTATTTGATATTTGGTTAAGAATATTCATTGTTGAAATTAGTAGAAAATCTTTGGGTATTAGATGTTTTTTTTACATGTGTCATATTTGATATTTGGTTAAAAATATTCATTGATGAAATTAGTAGAAAAAGTTTGTATTTTAGATGTTTTTTTTTACTGTAAACATTCATTTATTTGCTTGGCATTGCTCTTCTGTCTTATCAGAACCGGGGACTGACCTTTTGCACCGCTGCAGTTTATTTGCTGTAGGTTTTTAAAAATGCTTAGGTTTACAAAGTAGAAGATGCATTTTTGTAAAAGTTTACAAGTAGATGGTTTTGTCCAAAGTGAGTTACAACTCAGCATTAGACACTAGGGACATCTTGGGGGTCAGTGTCTTTGCCGGAGAAACTTTAACCTGTAGCCAAGCGAACTTGAAATCGAACCACTAACCCTGTCATGTGTGCATAATTGTGTTATTCATTAATTTTAACTGTTCCACTAATCGAGTTCAGGTCCCCTCTATTAAAACTAGGCTGCTCCAGGTGAGGCTCGAACTCTCAAACTCGGCATTGCTGTGCAGGTTACTGTCTTATAAGTACCGTGCGCTGACCGATTGCGCCACTGGAGCTCATGTGTGTCTTATTTGATATTTGGTTAAGAATATTCATTGATGAAATTAGTAGAAAATCTTTGGGTATTAGATGTTTTTTTTACATGTGTCATATTTGATATTTGGTTAAAAATATTCATTGATGAAATTAGTAGAAAAAGTTTGTATATTAGATGTTTTATTTACTGTAAACGTTCATTTATTCGCTTGGCATTGCTCTTCTATCTTATCAGAACCGGGCGCTGCCCTTTTGGTCCGCTGCAGTTTATTTGCTGTAGGATTTTATAAATACTTAGGTTTACAAAGTAGAAGATGCATTTTTGTAAAAGTTTTTGAGTAGATGGTTTTGTCCAAAGTGACTTACAACTCAGCATTAGACACTAGGGACATCTTGGGGGTCAGTGTCTTTGCCGGAGAAACTTTAACCTGTAGCCAGGCGAACTTGAAATCGAACCACTAACCCTGTCATGTGTGCATAATTGTGTTATTCATTAAGTTTAACTGTTCCACTTATAAGACAGCGCTGACCTATTGCGCCACTGGAGCTCATGTGTGTCATGTTTGATGTTTGGTTAATAATATTCATTGATGAAATTAGTAGAAAATCTTTGTGTATTAGATATTTTTTTTAGTGTAAACATTCATTTATTTGCTTGGCATTGCTCTTCTGTCTTATCAGAACCGGGGACTGACCTTTTGCACCGCTGCAGTTTATTTGCTGTAGGTTTTTAAAAATGCTTAGGTTTACAAAGTAGAAGATGCATTTTTGTAAAAGTTTACAAGTAGATGGTTTTGTCCAAAGTGAGTTACAACTCAGCATTAGACACTAGGGACATCTTGGGGGTCAGTGTCTTTGCCAGAGAAACTTTAACCTGTAGCCAGGCGAACTTGAAATCAAACCACTAACCCTGTCATGTGTGCATTATTGTGTTGTTGGGTAAGTTTAACTGTTCCACTAATCGAGTTCTGGTCCCCGTATTAAAACTAGCCTGCTCCAGGTGAGGATTGAACTCACAACCTCGGCATTGCTGTGCAGGTTACTGTCTTATAAGTACCACGTGCTGACCTATTGCGCAACTGGAGCTCACGTACGTTATATTTTATATTTGCTTAAGAATAATCATTGATGAAATTAGTAGAAAATCTTTGTGTATTAGATGTTTTTTTTACGTATCATATTTGATATTTGGTTAAAAATATTCATTGATGAAATTAGTAGAAAAAGTTTGTATATTAGATGTTTTATTTACTGTAAACATTCATTTATTTGCTTGGCATTGCTCTTCTGTCTTATCATAACCGTGCGCTGACCTTTTGCGCATCTGCAGTTTATTTGCTGTAGGATTTTATAAATGCTTAGGTTTACAAAGTAGAAGATGCAGTTTTGTAAAAGTTTACAAGTAGATGGTTTTGTCCAAAGTGAGTTACAACTCAGCATTAGACACTAGGGACATCTTGGGGGTCAGTGTCTTTGCCAGAGGAACTTTAACCTGTAGCCAAGCGAACTTGAAATCGAACCACTAACCCTGTCATGTGTGCATAATTGTGTTATTCATTAAGTTTAACTGTTCCACTAATCGAGTTCAGGTCCCCGTATTAAAACTAGGCTGCTCCAGGTGAGGCTCGAACTCTCAAACTCGGCATTGCTGTGCAGGTTACTGTCTTATAAGTACCGTGCGCTGACCGATTGCGCCACTGGAGCTCATGTGTGTCTTATTTGATATTTGGTTAAGAATATTCATTGATGAAATTAGTAGAAAATCTTTGGGTATTAGATGTTTTTTTTACATGTGTCATATTTGATATTTGGTTAAAAATATTCATTGATGAAATTAGTAGAAAAAGTTTGTAAATTAGATGTTTTATTTACTGTAAACGTTCATTTATTCGCTTGGCATTGCTCTTCTATCTTATCATAACCGTGCGCTGACCTTTTGCGCAGCTGCAGTTTATTTGCTGTAGGATTTTATAAATGCTTAGGTTTACAAAGTAGAAGATGCATTTTTGTAAAAGTTTACAAGTAGATGGTTTTGTCCAAAGTGAGTTACAACTCAGCATTAGACACATCTTGGGGGTCAGTGTCTTTTGCCAGAGAAACCTTAACCTGTAGCCGGGTGAACTTGAAATCAAACCACTAACCCTGTCATGTGTGCATAATTGTGTTGTTGGTTAAGTTTAACTGTTCCACTTAACTGTTCCACTAATCAAGTTCAATTGCTCTTCTATCTTATCAGAACCGGGCGCTGACCTTTTGCTCCGCTGCAGTTTATTTGCTGTAGGATTTTATAAATACTTAGGTTTACAAAGTAGAAGATGCATTTTTGTAAAAGTTTTTGAGTAGACGGTTTTGTCCAAAGTGACTTACAACTCAGCATTAGACACTAGGGACATCTTCGGTTCCACTAATCGAGTTCAGGTCCCCGTATTAGAACTAGGCTGCTCCAGGAGAGGCTTGAACTCACTACCTCGGCATTGCTGTGCAGGTTACTGTCTTATAAGTACCGCGCACTGACCTATTGCGCCACTGGAGCTCACATGTGTTGTATTTGATATTTGGTTAAGAATATTCATTGTTGAAATTAGTAGAAAATCTTTGGGTATTAGATGTTTTTTTTACATGTGTCATATTTGATATTTGGTTAAAAATATTCATTGATGAAATTAGTAGAAAAAGTTTGTATTTTAGATGTTTTTTTTTACTGTAAACATTCATTTATTTGCTTGGCATTGCTCTTCTGTCTTATCATAACCGTGCGCTGACCTTTTGCGCAGCTGCAGTTTATTTGCTGTGTGATTTTAAAAATGCTTAGGTTTACAAAGTAGAAGATGCATTTTTGTAAAAGTTTACAAGTAGATGGTTTTGTCCAAAGTGAGTTACAACTCAGCATTAGACACTAGGGACATCTTGGGGGTCAGTGTCTTTTGCCAGAAAAAGTTTAACCTGTAGCAAGGCGAACTTGAAATCGAACCACTAACCCTGTCATGTGTGCATTATTGTGTTGTTGGTTAAGTTTAACTGTTCCACTAATCTAGTTCAGGTCCCCGTATTAAAACTAGGCTGCTCCAGGTGAGGCTGGAACTCACAACCTCGGCATTGCTATGCAGGTTACTGTCTTATAAGTACCGTGCGCTGACCTATTGTGCCACTGGAGCTCACGTGTGTCTTATTTGATATTTGCTTAAGAATAATCATTGATGAAATTAGTAGAAAATCTTTGGGTATTAGATGTTTTTTTTACATGTGTCATATTTGATATTTGGTTAAAAATATTCATTGATGAAATTAGTAGAAAAAGTTTGTATATTAGATGTTTTATTTACTGTAAACGTTCATTTATTTGCTTGGCATTGCTCTTCTGTCTTATCAGAACCGGGCGCTGACCTTTTGCACCGCTGCAGTTTATTTGCTGTAGGTTTTTAAAAATGCTTAGGTTTACAAAGTAGAAGATGCATTTTTGTAAAAGTGTATGAGTAGATGGTTTTGTCCAAAGTGACTTACAACTCAGCATTAGACACTAGGGACATCTTGGGGGTCAGTGTCTTTGCCGGAGAAACTCTAACCTGTAGCCAAGCGAACTTGAAATCGAACCACTAACCCTGTCATGTGTGCATAATTGTGTTAATCATTAAGTTTAACTGTTCCACTTATAAGACAGCGCTGACCTATTGCGCCACTGGAGCTCATGTGTGTCATGTTTGATGTTTGGTTAATAATATTCATTGATGAAATTAGTAGAAAATCTTTGTGTATTAGATATTTTTTTTAGTGTAAACATTCATTTATTTGCTTGGCATTGCTCTTCTGTCTTATCAGAACCGGTCGCTGACCTTTTGCACCGCTGCAGTTTATTTGCTGTGTGATTTTAAAAATGCTTAGGTTTACAAAGTAGAAGATGCATTTTTGTAAAAGTTTACAAGTAGATGGTTTTGTCCAAAGTGACTTACAACTCAGCATTAGACACTAGGGACATCTTGGGGGTCAGGGTCTTTGCCGGAGAAACTTTAACCTGTAGCCAGGCGAACTTGAAATCGAACCACTAACCCTGTCATGTGTGCATAATTGTGTTATTCATTAAGTTTAACTGTTCCACTTATAAGACAGCGCTGACCTATTGCGCCACTGGAGCTCATGTGTGTCATGTTTGATGTTTGGTTAATAATATTCATTGATGAAATTAGTAGAAAATCTTTGTGTATTAGATATTTTTTTTAGTGTAAACATTCATTTATTTGCTTGGCATTGCTCTTCTGTCTTATCAGAACCGGGGACTGACCTTTTGCACCGCTGCAGTTTATTTGCTGTAGGTTTTTAAAAATGCTTAGGTTTACAAAGTAGAAGATGCATTTTTGTAAAAGTTTACAAGTAGATGGTTTTGTCCAAAGTGAGTTACAACTCAGCATTAGACACTAGGGACATCTTGGGGGTCAGTGTCTTTGCCAGAGAAACTTTAACCTGTAGCCAGGCGAACTTGAAATCGAACCACTAACCCTGTCATGTGTGCCTTATTGTGTTTTTGGTTAAGTTTAATCGTTCCACTAATTGAGTTCAGGTCCCCGTATTAAAACTAGGCTGCTCCAGGTGAGGCTCGAACTCTCAAACTCGGCATTGCTGTGCAGGTTACTATCTTATAAGTACCGCGCGCTGACCGATTGCGCCACTGGAGCTCATGTGTGTCTTATTTGATATTTGGTTAAAAATATTCATTGATGAAATTAGTAGAAAAAGTTTGTAAATTAGATGTTTTATTTACTGTAAACGTTCATTTATTCGCTTGGCATTGCTCTTCTATCTTATCAGAACCGGGCGCTGCCCTTTTGCTCCGCTGCAGTTTATTTGCTGTAGGATTTTATAAATACTTAGGTTTACAAAGTAGAAGATGCATTTTTGTAAAAGTTTTTGAGTAGATGGTTTTGTCCAAAGTGACTTACAACTGAGCATTAGACACTAGGGACATCTTCGGTTCCACTAATCGAGTTCAGGTCCCCGTATTAAAACTAGGCTGCTCCAGGAGAGGCTTGAACTCACAACCTCAGCATTGCTATGCAGGTTACTGTCTTATAAGTACCGTGCGCTGACCTATTGTGCCACTGGAGCTCACGTGTGTCTTATTTGATATTTGCTTAAGAATAATCATTGATGAAATTAGTAGAAAATCTTTGTGTATTAGATGTTTTTTTTACTGTAAACATTCATTTATTTGCTTGGCATTGCTCTTTTGTCTTATCAGAACCAGGCGCTGACCTTTTGCACCGCTGCAGTTTATTTGCTGTAGGTTTTTAAAAATACTTAGATTTACAAAGTAGAAAATGCATTTTTGTAAAAGTTTACAAGTAGATGGTTTTGTCCAAAGTGAGTTACTACTCAGCATTAGACACTAGGGACATCTTGGGGGTCAGTGTCAGTGTCTTTGCCAGAGAAACTTTAACCTGTAGCCAGGCGAACTTGAAATCGAACCACTAACCCTGTCATGTGTGCATAATTGTGTTTTTGGTTAAGTTTAATCGTTCCACTAATTGAGTTCAGGTCCCCGTATTAAAACTAGGCTGCTCCAGGTGAGGCTCGAACTCACAACCTCGGCATTGCTGTGCAGGTTACTGTCTTATAAGTACCGCGCACTGACCTATTGCGCCACTGGAGCTCACATGTGTTATATTTGATATTTGGTTAAGAATATTCATTGTTGAAAGTAGTAGAAAATCTTTGGGTATTAGATGTTTTTTTTACGTGTCATATTTGATATTTGGTTAAGAATATTCATTGATGAAATTAGTAGAAAAAGTTTGTGTATTAGATGTTTTTTTTAACTGTAAACATTCATTTATTTGCTTGGCATTGCTCTTCTGTCTTATCAGAACCGGGCGCTGACCTTTTGCACAGCTGCAGTTTATTTGCTGTGTGATTTTAAAAATGCTTAGGTTTACAAAGTAGAAGATGCATTTTTGTAAAAGTTTACAAGTAGATGGTTTTGTCCAAAGTGAGTTACAACTCAGCATTAGACACTAGGGACATCTTGGGGGTCAGTGTCTTTTGCCAGAAAAAGCTTAACCTGTAGCCAGGCGAACTTGAAATCGAACCACTAACTCTGTCATGTGTGCATTATTGTGTTGTTGGTTAAGTTTAACTGTTCCACTAATCTAATTCAGGTCCCCGTATTAAAACTAGGCTGCTCCAGGTGAGGCTCGAACTCACAACCTCGGCATTGCTATGCAGGTTACTGTCTTATAAGTACCGCGCGCTGACCTATTGTGCCACTGGAGCTCACGTGTGTCTTATTTGATATTTGCTTAAGAATAATCATTGATGAAATTAGTAGAAAATCTTTGTGTATTAGATGTTTTTTTTACTGTAAACATTCATGTATTTGCCTGGCATTGCTCTTTTGTCTTATCAGAACCAGGCGCTGACCTTTTGCACCGCTGCAGTTTATTTGCTGTGTGATTTTAAAAATGCTTAGGTTTACAAAGTAGAAGATGCATTTTTGTAAAAGTTTACAAGTAGATGGTTTTGTCCAAAGTGAGTTTCTACTCAGCATTAGACAATAGGGACATCTTGGGGGTCAGTGTCAGTGTCTTTGCCAGAGAAACTTTAACCTGTAGCCAGGCGAACTTGAAATCGAACCACTAACCCTGTCATGTGTGCATAGTTGTGTTTTTGGTTAAGTTTAATCGTTCCACTAATCGAGTTCAGGTCCCCGTATTAAAATTAGGCTGCTCCAGGTGAGGCTCGAACTCACAACCTCGGCATTGCTGTGCAGGTTACTGTCTTATAAGTACCGTGCGCTGACCGATTGCGCCACTGGAGCTCATGTGCGTCTTATTTGATATTTGGTTAAGAATATTCATTGATGAAATTAGTAGAAAATCTTTGGGTATTAGATGTTTTTTTTTACATGTGTCATATTTGATATTTGGTTAAAAATATTCATTGATGAAATTAGTAGAAAAAGTTTGTATTTTAGATGTTTTTTCACATCTTGGGGGTCAGTGTCTTTTGCCAGAGAAACTTTAACCTGTAGCCAAGCGAACTTGAAATCGAACCACTAACCCTGTCATGTGTGCATTATTGTGTTGTTGGTTAAGTTTAACTGTTCCACTAATCGAGTTCTGGTCCCCGTATTAAAACTAGCCTGCTCCAGGTGAGGATTGAACTCACAACCTCGGCATTGCTGTGCAGGTTACTGTCTTATAAGTACCACGTGCTGACCTATTGCGCCACTGGAGCTCACGTACGTTATATTTTATATTTGCTTAAGAATAATCATTGATGAAATTAGTAGAAAATCTTTGTGTATTAGATGTTTTTTTTACGTATCATATTTGATATTTGGTTAAAAATATTCATTGATGAAATTAGTAGAAAAAGTTTGTATATTAGATGTTTTATTTACTGTAAACATTCATTTATTTGCTTGGCATTGCTCTTCTGTCTTATCATAACCGTGCGCTGACCTTTTGCGCATCTGCAGTTTATTTGCTGTAGGATTTTATAAATGCTTAGGTTTACAAAGTAGAAGATGCAGTTTTGTAAAAGTTTACAAGTAGATGGTTTTGTCCAAAGTGAGTTACAACTCAGCATTAGACACTAGGGACATCTTGGGGGTCAGTGTCTTTGCCGGAGAAACTTTAACCTGTAGCCAAGCGAACTTGAAATCGAACCACTAACCCTGTCATGTGTGCATAATTGTGTTATTCATTAAGTTTAACTGTTCCACTAATCGAGTTCAGGTCCCCTCTATTAAAACTAGGCTGCTCCAGGTGAGGCTCGAACTCTCAAACTCGGCATTGCTGTGCAGGTTACTGTCTTATAAGTACCGTGCGCTGACCGATTGCGCCACTGGAGCTCATGTGTGTCTTATTTGATATTTCGTTAAGAATATTCATTGATGAAATTAGTAGAAAATCTTTGGGTATTAGATGTTTTTTTTACATGTGTCATATTTGATATTTGGTTAAAAATATTCATTGATGAAATTAGTAGAAAAAGTTTGTAAATTAGATGTTTTATTTACTGTAAACGTTCATTTATTCGCTTGGCATTGCTCTTCTATCTTATCATAACCGTGCGCTGACCTTTTGCGCAGCTGCAGTTTATTTGCTGTAGGATTTTATAAATGCTTAGGTTTACAAAGTAGAAGATGCATTTTTGTAAAAGTTTACAAGTAGATGGTTTTGTCCAAAGTGAGTTACAACTCAGCATTAGATACATCTTGGGGGTCAGTGTCTTTTGCCAGAGAAACTTTAACCTGTAGCCGGGTGAACTTGAAATCAAACCACTAACCCTGTCATGTGTGCATAATTGTGTTGTTGGTTAAGTTTAACTGTTCCACTTAACTGTTCCACTAATCAAGTTCAATTGCTCTTCTATCTTATCAGAACCGGGCGCTGACCTTTTGCTCCGCTGCAGTTTATTTGCTGTAGGATTTTATAAATACTTAGGTTTACAAAGTAGAAGATGCATTTTTGTAAAAGTTTTTGAGTAGATGGTTTTGTCCAAAGTGACTTACAACTCAGCATTAGACACTAGGGACATCTTCGGTTCCACTAATCGAGTTCAGGTCCCCGTATTAGAACTAGGCTGCTCCAGGAGAGGCTTGAACTCACTACCTCGGCATTGCTGTGCAGGTTACTGTCTTATAAGTACCGCGCACTGACCTATTGCGCCACTGGAGCTCACATGTGTTGTATTTGATATTTGGTTAAGAATATTCATTGTTGAAATTAGTAGAAAATCTTTGGGTATTAGATGTTTTTTTTACATGTGTCATATTTGATATTTGGTTAAAAATATTCATTGATGAAATTAGTAGAAAAAGTTTGTATTTTAGATGTTTTTTTTTACTGTAAACATTCATTTATTTGCTTGGCATTGCTCTTCTGTCTTATCAGAACCGGGGACTGACCTTTTGCACCGCTGCAGTTTATTTGCTGTAGGTTTTTAAAAATGCTTAGGTTTACAAAGTAGAAGATGCATTTTTGTAAAAGTTTACAAGTAGATGGTTTTGTCCAAAGTGAGTTACAACTCAGCATTAGACACTAGGGACATCTTGGGGGTCAGTGTCTTTGCCGGAGAAACTTTAACCTGTAGCCAAGCGAACTTGAAATCGAACCACTAACCCTGTCATGTGTGCATAATTGTGTTATTCATTAATTTTAACTGTTCCACTAATCGAGTTCAGGTCCCCTCTATTAAAACTAGGCTGCTCCAGGTGAGGCTCGAACTCTCAAACTCGGCATTGCTGTGCAGGTTACTGTCTTATAAGTACCGTGCGCTGACCGATTGCGCCACTGGAGCTCATGTGTGTCTTATTTGATATTTGGTTAAGAATATTCATTGATGAAATTAGTAGAAAATCTTTGGGTATTAGATGTTTTTTTTACATGTGTCATATTTGATATTTGGTTAAAAATATTCATTGATGAAATTAGTAGAAAAAGTTTGTATATTAGATGTTTTATTTACTGTAAACGTTCATTTATTCGCTTGGCATTGCTCTTCTATCTTATCAGAACCGGGCGCTGCCCTTTTGGTCCGCTGCAGTTTATTTGCTGTAGGATTTTATAAATACTTAGGTTTACAAAGTAGAAGATGCATTTTTGTAAAAGTTTTTGAGTAGATGGTTTTGTCCAAAGTGACTTACAACTCAGCATTAGACACTAGGGACATCTTCGGTTCCACTAATCGAGTTCAGGTCCCCGTATTAAAACCAGGCTGCTCCAGGAGAGGCTTGAACTCACAACCTCAGCATTGCTATGCAGGTTACTGTCTTATAAGTACCGTGCGCTGACCTATTGTGCCACTGGAGCTCACGTGTGTCTTATTTGATATTTGCTTAAGAATAATCATTGATGAAATTAGTAGAAAATCTTTGTGTATTAGATGTTTTTTTTACTGTAAACATTCATTTATTTGCTTGGCATTGCTCTTTTGTCTTATCAGAACCAGGCGCTGACCTTTTGCACCGCTGCAGTTTAATTGCTGTAGGTTTTTAAAAATACTTAGATTTACAAAGTAGAAAATGCATTTTTGTAAAAGTTTACAAGTAGATGGTTTTGTCCAAAGTGAGTTACTACTCAGAATTAGACACTAGGGACATCTTGGGGGTCAGTGTCAGTGTCTTTGCCAGAGAAACTTTAACCTGTAGCCGGGCGAACTTGAAATCAAACCACTAACCCTGTCATGTGTGCATAATTGTGTTGTTGGTTAAGTTTAACTGTTCCACTAATCAAGTTCAGGTCCCCGTATTAAAACTAGGCTGCTCCAGGTGAGGCTCGAACTCACAACCTCGGCATTGCAATGCAGGTTACTGTCTTATAAGTACCGCGCGCTGACCTATTGCGCCACTGGAGCTCACGTGTGTCTTATTTGATATTTGGTTAAGAATATTCATTGATGAAATTAGTAGAAAAAGTTTGTGTATTAGATGTTTTTTTAACTGTAAACATTCATTTATTTGCTTGGCATTGCTCTTCTGTCTTATCAGAACCGGCGCTGACCTTTTGCACAGCTGCAGTTTATTTGCTGTGTGATTTTAAAAATGCTTAGGTTTACAAAGTAGAAGATGCATTTTTGTAAAAGTTTACAAGTAGATGGTTTTGTCCAAAGTGAGTTACAACTCAGCATTAGACACTAGGGACATCTTGGGGGTCAGTGTCTTTTGCCAGAAAAAATTTAACCTGTAGCCAGGCGAACTTGAAATCGAACCACTAACCCTGTCATGTGTGCATTATTGTGTTGTTGGTTAAGTTTAACTGTTCCACTAATCTAGTTCAGGTCCCCGTATTAAAACTAGGCTGCTCCAGGTGAAGCTCGAACTCACAACCTCGGCATTGCTATGAAGGTTACTGTCTTATAAGTACCACGCGCTGACCTATTGCGCCACTGGAGCTCACGTGTGTCTTATTTGATATTTTGTTAAGAATATTCATTGATGAAATTAGTAGAAAAAGTTTGTATATTAGATGTTTTATTTACTGTAAACGTTCATTTATTTGCTTGGCATTGCTCTTCTGTCTTATCAGAACCGGGCGCTGACCTTTTGCACCGCTGCAGTTTATTTGCTGTAGGTTTTTAAAAATGCTTAGGTTTACAAAGTAGAAGATGCATTTTTGTAAAAGTGTATGAGTAGATGGTTTTGTCCAAAGTGACTTACAACTCAGCATTAGACACTAGGGACATCTTGGGGGTCAGTGTCTTTGCCGGAGAAACTCTAACCTGTAGCCAAGCGAACTTGAAATCGAACCACTAACCCTGTCATGTGTGCATAATTGTGTTATTCATTAAGTTTAACTGTTCCACTTATAAGACAGCGCTGACCTATTGCGCCACTGGAGCTCATGTGTGTCATGTTTGATGTTTGGTTAATAATATTCATTGATGAAATTAGTAGAAAATCTTTGTGTATTAGATATTTTTTTTAGTGTAAACATTCATTTATTTGCTTGGCATTGCTCTTCTGTCTTATCAGAACCGGGGACTGACCTTTTGCACCGCTGCAGTTTATTTGCTGTAGGTTTTTAAAAATGCTTAGGTTTACAAAGTAGAAGATGCATTTTTGTAAAAGTTTACAAGTAGATGGTTTTGTCCAAAGTGAGTTACAACTCAGCATTAGACACTAGGGACATCTTGGGGGTCAGTGTCTTTGCCAGAGAAACTTTAACCTGTAGCCAGGCGAACTTGAAATCGAACCACTAACCCTGTCATGTGTGCATTATTGTGTTGTTGGTTAAGTTTAACTGTTCCACTAATCTAGTTCTGGTCCCCGTATTAAAACTAGCCTGCTCCAGGTGAGGATTGAACTCACAACCTCGGCATTGCTGTGCAGGTTACTGACTTATAAGTACCACGTGCTGACCTATTGCACCACTGGAGCTCACGTGTGTTATATTTTATATTTGCTTAAGAATAATCATTGATGAAATTAGTAGAAAATTTTTGTGTATTAGATGTTTTTTTTACGTATCATATTTGATATTTGGTTAAAAATATTCATTGATGAAATTGGTAGAAAAAGTTTGTAAATTAGATGTTTTATTTACTGTAAACGTTCATTTATTCGCTTGGCATTGCTCTTCTATCTTATCATAACCGTGCGCTGACCTTTTGCGCAACTGCAGTTTATTTGCTGTAGGATTTTATAAATGCTTAGGTTTACAAAGTAGAAGATGCAGTTTTGTAAAAGTTTACAAGTAGATGGTTTTGTCCAAAGTGAGTTACAACTCAGCATTAGACACTAGGGACATCTTGGGGGTCAGTGTCTTTGCCGGAGAAACTTTAACCTGTAGCCAAGCGAACTTGAAATCGAACCACTAACTCTGTCATGTGTGCATAATTGTGTTATTCATTAAGTTTAACTGTTCCACTAATCGAGTTCAGGTCCCCGTATTAAAACTAGGCTGCTCCAGGTGAGGCTCGAACTCTCAAACTCGGCATTGCTGTGCAGGTTACTGTCTTATAAGTACCGTGCGCTGACCGATTGCGCCACTGGAGCTCATGTGTGTCTTATTTGATATTTGGTTAAGAATATTCATTGATGAAATTAGTAGAAAATCTTTGGGTATTAGATGTTTTTTTTACATGTGTCATATTTGATATTTGGTTAAAAATATTCATTGATGAAATTAGTAGAAAAAGTTTGTAAATTAGATGTTTTATTTACTGTAAACGTTCATTTATTCGCTTGGCATTGCTCTTCTATCTTATCATAACCGTGCGCTGACCTTTTGCGCAGCTGCAGTTTATTTGCTGTAGGATTTTATAAATGCTTAGGTTTACAAAGTAGAAGATGCATTTTTGTAAAAGTTTACAAGTAGATGGTTTTGTCCAAAGTGAGTTTCTACTCAGCATTAGACACTAGGGACATCTTGGGGGTCAGTGTCTTTGCCGGAGAAACTTTAACCTGTAGCCAGGCGAACTTGAAATCGAACCACTAACCCTGTCATGTGTGCATAATTGTGTTATTCATTAAGTTTAACTGTTCCACTTATAAGACAGCGCTGACCTATTGCGCCACTGGAGCTCATGTGTGTCATGTTTGATGTTTGGTTAATAATATTCATTGATGAAATTAGTAGAAAATCTTTGTGTATTAGATATTTTTTTTAGTGTAAACATTCATTTATTTGCTTGGCATTGCTCTTCTGTCTTATCAGAACCGGTCGCTGACCTTTTGCACCGCTGCAGTTTATTTGCTGTGTGATTTTAAAAATGCTTAGGTTTACAAAGTAGAAGATGCATTTTTGTAAAAGTTTACAAGTAGATGGTTTTGTCCAAAGTGACTTACAACTCAGCATTAGACACTAGGGACATCTTGGGGGTCAGTGTCTTTGCCGGAGAAACTCTAACCTGTAGCCAAGCGAACTTGAAATCGAACCACTAACCCTGTCATGTGTGCATAATTGTGTTATTCATTAAGTTTAACTGTTCCACTTATAAGACAGCGCTGACCTATTGCGCCACTGGAGCTCATGTGTGTCATGTTTGATGTTTGGTTAATAATATTCATTGATGAAATTAGTAGAAAATCTTTGTGTATTAGATATTTTTTTTAGTGTAAACATTCATTTATTTGCTTGGCATTGCTCTTCTGTCTTATCAGAACCGGTCGCTGACCTTTTGCACCGCTGCAGTTTATTTGCTGTGTGATTTTAAAAATGCTTAGGTTTACAAAGTAGAAGATGCATTTTTGTAAAAGTTTACAAGTAGATGGTTTTGTCCAAAGTGACTTACAACTCAGCATTAGACACTAGGGACATCTTGGGGGTCAGGGTCTTTGCCGGAGAAACTTTAACCTGTAGCCAGGCGAACTTGAAATCGAACCACTAACCCTGTCATGTGTGCATAATTGTGTTATTCATTAAGTTTAACTGTTCCACTTATAAGACAGCGCTGACCTATTGCGCCACTGGAGCTCATGTGTGTCATGTTTGATGTTTGGTTAATAATATTCATTTATGAAATTAGTAAAAAATCTTTGTGTATTAGATATTTTTTTTAGTGTAAACATTCATTTATTTGCTTGGCATTGCTCTTCTGTCTTATCAGAACCGGGCGCTGACCTTTTGCACCGCTGCAGTTTATTTGCTGTAGGTTTTTAAAAATGCTTAGGTTTACAAAGTAGAAGATGCATTTTTGTAAAAGTTTACAAGTAGATGGTTTTGTCCAAAGTGAGTTACAACTCAGCATTAGACACTAGGGACATCTTGGGGGTCAGTGTCTTTGCCAGAGAAACTTTAACCTGTAGCCAGGCGAACTTGAAATCGAACCACTAACCCTGTCATGTGTGCCTTATTGTGTTTTTGGTTAAGTTTAATCGTTCCACTAATTGAGTTCAGGTCCCCGTATTAAAACTAGGCTGCTCCAGGTGAGGCTCGAACTCACAACCTCGGCATTGCTGTGCAGGTTACTATCTTATAAGTACCGCGCGCTGACCGATTGCGCCACTGGAGCTCATGTGTGTCTTATTTGATATTTGGTTAAAAATATTCATTGATGAAATTAGTAGAAAAAGTTTGTAAATTAGATGTTTTATTTACTGTAAACGTTCATTTATTCGCTTGGCATTGCTCTTCTATCTTATCAGAACCGGGCGCTGCCCTTTTGCTCCGCTGCAGTTTATTTGCTGTAGGATTTTATAAATACTTAGGTTTACAAAGTAGAAGATGCATTTTTGTAAAAGTTTTTGAGTAGATGGTTTTGTCCAAAGTGACTTACAACTGAGCATTAGACACTAGGGACATCTTCGGTTCCACTAATCGAGTTCAGGTCCCCGTATTAAAACTAGGCTGCTCCAGGAGAGGCTTGAACTCACAACCTCAGCATTGCTATGCAGGTTACTGTCTTATAAGTACCGTGCGCTGACCTATTGTGCCACTGGAGCTCACGTGTGTCTTATTTGATATTTGCTTAAGAATAATCATTGATGAAATTAGTAGAAAATCTTTGTGTATTAGATGTTTTTTTTACTGTAAACATTCATTTATTTGCTTGGCATTGCTCTTTTGTCTTATCAGAACCAGGCGCTGACCTTTTGCACCGCTGCAGTTTATTTGCTGTAGGTTTTTAAAAATACTTAGATTTACAAAGTAGAAAATGCATTTTTGTAAAAGTTTACAAGTAGATGGTTTTGTCCAAAGTGAGTTACTACTCAGCATTAGACACTAGGGACATCTTGGGGGTCAGTGTCAGTGTCTTTGCCAGAGAAACTTTAACCTGTAGCCAGGCGAACTTGAAATCGAACCACTAACCCTGTCATGTGTGCATAATTGTGTTTTTGGTTAAGTTTAATCGTTCCACTAATTGAGTTCAGGTCCCCGTATTAAAACTAGGCTGCTCCAGGTGAGGCTCGAACTCACAACCTCGGCATTGCTGTGCAGGTTACTGTCTTATAAGTACCGCGCACTGACCTATTGCGCCACTGGAGCTCACATGTGTTATATTTGATATTTGGTTAAGAATATTCATTGTTGAAAGTAGTAGAAAATCTTTGGGTATTAGATGTTTTTTTTACGTGTCATATTTGATATTTGGTTAAGAATATTCATTGATGAAATTAGTAGAAAAAGTTTGTGTATTAGATGTTTTTTTTAACTGTAAACATTCATTTATTTGCTTGGCATTGCTCTTCTGTCTTATCAGAACCGGGCGCTGACCTTTTGCACAGCTGCAGTTTATTTGCTGTGTGATTTTAAAAATGCTTAGGTTTACAAAGTAGAAGATGCATTTTTGTAAAAGTTTACAAGTAGATGGTTTTGTCCAAAGTGAGTTACAACTCAGCATTAGACACTAGGGACATCTTGGGGGTCAGTGTCTTTTGCCAGAAAAAGCTTAACCTGTAGCCAGGCGAACTTGAAATCGAACCACTAACTCTGTCATGTGTGCATTATTGTGTTGTTGGTTAAGTTTAACTGTTCCACTAATCTAATTCAGGTCCCCGTATTAAAACTAGGCTGCTCCAGGTGAGGCTCGAACTCACAACCTCGGCATTGCTATGCAGGTTACTGTCTTATAAGTACCGCGCGCTGACCTATTGTGCCACTGGAGCTCACGTGTGTCTTATTTGATATTTGCTTAAGAATAATCATTGATGAAATTAGTAGAAAATCTTTGTGTATTAGATGTTTTTTTTACTGTAAACATTCATGTATTTGCCTGGCATTGCTCTTTTGTCTTATCAGAACCAGGCGCTGACCTTTTGCACCGCTGCAGTTTATTTGCTGTGTGATTTTAAAAATGCTTAGGTTTACAAAGTAGAAGATGCATTTTTGTAAAAGTTTACAAGTAGATGGTTTTGTCCAAAGTGAGTTTCTACTCAGCATTAGACAATAGGGACATCTTGGGGGTCAGTGTCAGTGTCTTTGCCAGAGAAACTTTAACCTGTAGCCAGGCGAACTTGAAATCGAACCACTAACCCTGTCATGTGTGCATAGTTGTGTTTTTGGTTAAGTTTAATCGTTCCACTAATCGAGTTCAGGTCCCCGTATTAAAATTAGGCTGCTCCAGGTGAGGCTCGAACTCACAACCTCGGCATTGCTGTGCAGGTTACTGTCTTATAAGTACCGTGCGCTGACCGATTGCGCCACTGGAGCTCATGTGCGTCTTATTTGATATTTGGTTAAGAATATTCATTGATGAAATTAGTAGAAAATCTTTGGGTATTAGATGTTTTTTTTTACATGTGTCATATTTGATATTTGGTTAAAAATATTCATTGATGAAATTAGTAGAAAAAGTTTGTATTTTAGATGTTTTTTCACATCTTGGGGGTCAGTGTCTTTTGCCAGAGAAACTTTAACCTGTAGCCAAGCGAACTTGAAATCGAACCACTAACCCTGTCATGTGTGCATTATTGTGTTGTTGGTTAAGTTTAACTGTTCCACTAATAGAGTTCTGGTCCCCGTATTAAAACTAGCCTGCTCCAGGTGAGGATTGAACTCACAACCTCAGCATTGCTGTGCAGGTTACTGTCTTATAAGTACCACGTGCTGACCTATTGCGCCACTGGAGCTCACGTACGTTATATTTTATATTTGCTTAAGAATAATCATTGATGAAATTAGTAGAAAATCTTTGTGTATTAGATGTTTTTTTTACGTATCATATTTGATATTTGGTTAAAAATATTCATTGATGAAATTAGTAGAAAAAGTTTGTATATTAGATGTTTTATTTACTGTAAACATTCATTTATTTGCTTGGCATTGCTCTTCTGTCTTATCATAACCGTGCGCTGACCTTTTGCGCATCTGCAGTTTATTTGCTGTAGGATTTTATAAATGCTTAGGTTTACAAAGTAGAAGATGCAGTTTTGTAAAAGTTTACAAGTAGATGGTTTTGTCCAAAGTGAGTTACAACTCAGCATTAGACACTAGGGACATCTTGGGGGTCAGTGTCTTTGCCGGAGAAACTTTAACCTGTAGCCAAGCGAACTTGAAATCGAACCACTAACCCTGTCATGTGTGCATAATTGTGTTATTCATTAAGTTTAACTGTTCCACTAATCGAGTTCAGGTCCCCTCTATTAAAACTAGGCTGCTCCAGGTGAGGCTCGAACTCTCAAACTCTGCATTGCTGTGCAGGTTACTGTCTTATAAGTACCGTGCGCTGACCGATTGTCATGTCATGTCACCACCTTTCATGTGTGCATAATTGTGTTGTTGGTTAAGTTTAACTGTTCCACTAATCAAGTTCAGGTCCCCGTATTAAAACTAGGCTGCTCCAGGTGAGGCTCGAACTCACAACCTCGGCATTGCTATGCAGGTTACTGTCTTATAAGTACCGCGCGCTGACCTATTGCGCCACTGGAGCTCACGTGTGTCTTATTTGATATTTGGTTAAGAATATTCATTGATGAAATTAGTAGAAAAAGTTTGTGTATTAGATGTTTTTTTAACTGTAAACATTCATTTATTTGCTTGGCATTGCTCTTCTGTCTTATCAGAACCGGCGCTGACCTTTTGCACAGCTGCAGTTTATTTGCTGTGTGATTTTAAAAATGCTTAGGTTTACAAAGTAGAAGATGCATTTTTGTAAAAGTTTACAAGTAGATGGTTTTGTCCAAAGTGAGTTACAACTCAGCATTAGACACTAGGGACATCTTGGGGGTCAGTGTCTTTTGCCAGAAAAAATTTAACCTGTAGCCAGGCGAACTTGAAATCGAACCACTAACCCTGTCATGTGTGCATTATTGTGTTGTTGGTTAAGTTTAACTGTTCCACTAATCTAGTTCTGGTCCCCGTATTAAAACTAGCCTGCTCCAGGTGAGGATTGAACTCACAACCTCGGCATTGCTATGCAGGTTACTGTCTTATAAGTACCACGTGCTGACCTATTGCACCACTGGAGCTCACGTGTGTTATATTTTATATTTGCTTAAGAATAATCATTGATGAAATTAGTAGAAAATTTTTGTGTATTAGATGTTTTTTTTACGTATCATATTTGATATTTGGTTAAAAATATTCATTGATGAAATTGGTAGAAAAAGTTTGTAAATTAGATGTTTTATTTACTGTAAACGTTCATTTATTCGCTTGGCATTGCTCTTCTATCTTATCATAACCGTGCGCTGACCTTTTGCGCAACTGCAGTTTATTTGCTGTAGGATTTTATAAATGCTTAGGTTTACAAAGTAGAAGATGCAGTTTTGTAAAAAAACTAGGCTGCTCCAGGTGAGGCTCGAACTCACAACCTCGGCATTGCTGTGCAGGTTACTATCTTATAAGTACCGCGCGCTGACCGATTGCGCCACTGGAGCTCATGTGTGTCTTATTTGATATTTGGTTAAAAATATTCATTGATGAAATTAGTAGAAAAAGTTTGTAAATTAGATGTTTTATTTACTGTAAACGTTCATTTATTCGCTTGGCATTGCTCTTCTATCTTATCAGAACCGGGCGCTGCCCTTTTGCTCCGCTGCAGTTTATTTGCTGTAAAAATGCATCTTCTAACCCTGTCATGTGTGCATAATTGTGTTTTTGGTTAAGTTTAATCGTTCCACTAATTGAGTTCAGGTCCCCGTATTAAAACTAGGCTGCTCCAGGTGAGGCTCGAACTCACAACCTCGGCATTGCTGTGCAGGTTACTGTCTTATAAGTACCGCGCACTGACCTATTGCGCCACTGGAGCTCACATGTGTTATATTTGATATTTGGTTAAGAATATTCATTGTTGAAAGTAGTAGAAAATCTTTGGGTATTAGATGTTTTTTTTACGTGTCATATTTGATATTTGGTTAAGAATATTCATTGATGAAATTAGTAGAAAAAGTTTGTGTATTAGATGTTTTTTTTAACTGTAAACATTCATTTATTTGCTTGGCATTGCTCTTCTGTCTTATCAGAACCGGGCGCTGACCTTTTGCACAGCTGCAGTTTATTTGCTGTGTGATTTTAAAAATGCTTAGGTTTACAAAGTAGAAGATGCATTTTTGTAAAAGTTTACAAGTAGATGGTTTTGTCCAAAGTGAGTTACAACTCAGCATTAGACACTAGGGACATCTTGGGGGTCAGTGTCTTTTGCCAGAAAAAGCTTAACCTGTAGCCAGGCGAACTTGAAATCGAACCACTAACTCTGTCATGTGTGCATTATTGTGTTGTTGGTTAAGTTTAACTGTTCCACTAATCTAATTCAGGTCCCCGTATTAAAACTAGGCTGCTCCAGGTGAGGCTCGAACTCACAACCTCGGCATTGCTATGCAGGTTACTGTCTTATAAGTACCGCGCGCTGACCTATTGTGCCACTGGAGCTCACGTGTGTCTTATTTGATATTTGCTTAAGAATAATCATTGATGAAATTAGTAGAAAATCTTTGTGTATTAGATGTTTTTTTTACTGTAAACATTCATGTATTTGCCTGGCATTGCTCTTTTGTCTTATCAGAACCAGGCGCTGACCTTTTGCACCGCTGCAGTTTATTTGCTGTGTGATTTTAAAAATGCTTAGGTTTACAAAGTAGAAGATGCATTTTTGTAAAAGTTTACAAGTAGATGGTTTTGTCCAAAGTGAGTTTCTACTCAGCATTAGACAATAGGGACATCTTGGGGGTCAGTGTCAGTGTCTTTGCCAGAGAAACTTTAACCTGTAGCCAGGCGAACTTGAAATCGAACCACTAACCCTGTCATGTGTGCATAGTTGTGTTTTTGGTTAAGTTTAATCGTTCCACTAATCGAGTTCAGGTCCCCGTATTAAAATTAGGCTGCTCCAGGTGAGGCTCGAACTCACAACCTCGGCATTGCTGTGCAGGTTACTGTCTTATAAGTACCGTGCGCTGACCGATTGCGCCACTGGAGCTCATGTGCGTCTTATTTGATATTTGGTTAAGAATATTCATTGATGAAATTAGTAGAAAATCTTTGGGTATTAGATGTTTTTTTTTACATGTGTCATATTTGATATTTGGTTAAAAATATTCATTGATGAAATTAGTAGAAAAAGTTTGTATTTTAGATGTTTTTTCACATCTTGGGGGTCAGTGTCTTTTGCCAGAGAAACTTTAACCTGTAGCCAAGCGAACTTGAAATCGAACCACTAACCCTGTCATGTGTGCATTATTGTGTTGTTGGTTAAGTTTAACTGTTCCACTAATCGAGTTCTGGTCCCCGTATTAAAACTAGCCTGCTCCAGGTGAGGATTGAACTCACAACCTCGGCATTGCTGTGCAGGTTACTGTCTTATAAGTACCACGTGCTGACCTATTGCGCCACTGGAGCTCACGTACGTTATATTTTATATTTGCTTAAGAATAATCATTGATGAAATTGGTAGAAAATCTTTGTGTATTAGATGTTTTTTTTACGTATCATATTTGATATTTGGTTAAAAATATTCATTGATGAAATTAGTAGAAAAAGTTTGTATATTAGATGTTTTATTTACTGTAAACATTCATTTATTTGCTTGGCATTGCTCTTCTGTCTTATCAGAACCGTGCGCTGACCTTTTGCGCATCTGCAGTTTATTTGCTGTAGGATTTTATAAATGCTTAGGTTTACAAAGTAGAAGATGCAGTTTTGTAAAAGTTTACAAGTAGATGGTTTTGTCCAAAGTGAGTTACAACTCAGCATTAGACACTAGGGACATCTTGGGGGTCAGTGTCTTTGCCGGAGAAACTTTAACCTGTAGCCAAGCGAACTTGAAATCGAACCACTAACCCTGTCATGTGTGCATAATTGTGTTATTCATTAAGTTTAACTGTTCCACTAATCGAGTTCAGGTCCCCTCTATTAAAACTAGGCTGCTCCAGGTGAGGCTCGAACTCTCAAACTCGGCATTGCTGTGCAGGTTACTGTCTTATAAGTACCGTGCGCTGACCGATTGCGCCACTGGAGCTCATGTGTGTCTTATTTGATATTTGGTTAAGAATATTCATTGATGAAATTAGTAGAAAATCTTTGGGTATTAGATGTTTTTTTTACATGTGTCATATTTGATATTTGGTTAAAAATATTCATTGATGAAATTAGTAGAAAAAGTTTGTAAATTAGATGTTTTATTTACTGTAAACGTTCATTTATTCGCTTGGCATTGCTCTTCTATCTTATCATAACCGTGCGCTGACCTTTTGCGCAGCTGCAGTTTATTTGCTGTAGGATTTTATAAATGCTTAGGTTTACAAAGTAGAAGATGCATTTTTGTAAAAGTTTACAAGTAGATGGTTTTGTCCAAAGTGAGTTACAACTCAGCATTAGATACATCTTGGGGGTCAGTGTCTTTTGCCAGAGAAACTTTAACCTGTAGCCGGGTGAACTTGAAATCAAACCACTAACCCTGTCATGTGTGCATAATTGTGTTGTTGGTTAAGTTTAACTGTTCCACTTAACTGTTCCACTAATCAAGTTCAATTGCTCTTCTATCTTATCAGAACCGGGCGCTGACCTTTTGCTCCGCTGCAGTTTATTTGCTGTAGGATTTTATAAATACTTAGGTTTACAAAGTAGAAGATGCATTTTTGTAAAAGTTTTTGAGTAGATGGTTTTGTCCAAAGTGACTTACAACTCAGCATTAGACACTAGGGACATCTTCGGTTCCACTAATCGAGTTCAGGTCCCCGTATTAGAACTAGGCTGCTCCAGGAGAGGCTTGAACTCACTACCTCGGCATTGCTGTGCAGGTTACTGTCTTATAAGTACCGCGCACTGACCTATTGCGCCACTGGAGCTCACATGTGTTGTATTTGATATTTGGTTAAGAATATTCATTGTTGAAATTAGTAGAAAATCTTTGGGTATTAGATGTTTTTTTTACATGTGTCATATTTGATATTTGGTTAAAAATATTCATTGATGAAATTAGTAGAAAAAGTTTGTATTTTAGATGTTTTTTTTTACTGTAAACATTCATTTATTTGCTTGGCATTGCTCTTCTGTCTTATCAGAACCGGGGACTGACCTTTTGCACCGCTGCAGTTTATTTGCTGTAGGTTTTTAAAAATGCTTAGGTTTACAAAGTAGAAGATGCATTTTTGTAAAAGTTTACAAGTAGATGGTTTTGTCCAAAGTGAGTTACAACTCAGCATTAGACACTAGGGACATCTTGGGGGTCAGTGTCTTTGCCGGAGAAACTTTAACCTGTAGCCAAGCGAACTTGAAATCGAACCACTAACCCTGTCATGTGTGCATAATTGTGTTATTCATTAATTTTAACTGTTCCACTAATCGAGTTCAGGTCCCCTCTATTAAAACTAGGCTGCTCCAGGTGAGGCTCGAACTCTCAAACTCGGCATTGCTGTGCAGGTTACTGTCTTATAAGTACCGTGCGCTGACCGATTGCGCCACTGGAGCTCATGTGTGTCTTATTTGATATTTGGTTAAGAATATTCATTGATGAAATTAGTAGAAAATCTTTGGGTATTAGATGTTTTTTTTACATGTGTCATATTTGATATTTGGTTAAAAATATTCATTGATGAAATTAGTAGAAAAAGTTTGTATATTAGATGTTTTATTTACTGTAAACGTTCATTTATTCGCTTGGCATTGCTCTTCTATCTTATCAGAACCGGGCGCTGCCCTTTTGGTCCGCTGCAGTTTATTTGCTGTAGGATTTTATAAATACTTAGGTTTACAAAGTAGAAGATGCATTTTTGTAAAAGTTTTTGAGTAGATGGTTTTGTCCAAAGTGACTTACAACTCAGCATTAGACACTAGGGACATCTTCGGTTCCACTAATCGAGTTCAGGTCCCCGTATTAAAACTAGGCTGCTCCAGGAGAGGCTTGAACTCACAACCTCAGCATTGCTATGCAGGTTACTGTCTTATAAGTACCGTGCGCTGACCTATTGTGCCACTGGAGCTCACGTGTGTCTTATTTGATATTTGCTTAAGAATAATCATTGATGAAATTAGTAGAAAATCTTTGTGTATTAGATGTTTTTTTTACTGTAAACATTCATTTATTTGCTTGGCATTGCTCTTTTGTCTTATCAGAACCAGGCGCTGACCTTTTGCACCGCTGCAGTTTAATTGCTGTAGGTTTTTAAAAATACTTAGATTTACAAAGTAGAAAATGCATTTTTGTAAAAGTTTACAAGTAGATGGTTTTGTCCAAAGTGAGTTACTACTCAGAATTAGACACTAGGGACATCTTGGGGGTCAGTGTCAGTGTCTTTGCCAGAGAAACTTTAACCTGTAGCCGGGCGAACTTGAAATCAAACCACTAACCCTGTCATGTGTGCATAATTGTGTTGTTGGTTAAGTTTAACTGTTCCACTAATCAAGTTCAGGTCCCCGTATTAAAACTAGGCTGCTCCAGGTGAGGCTCGAACTCACAACCTCGGCATTGCTATGCAGGTTACTGTCTTATAAGTACCGCGCGCTGACCTATTGCGCCACTGGAGCTCACGTGTGTCTTATTTGATATTTGGTTAAGAATATTCATTGATGAAATTAGTAGAAAAAGTTTGTGTATTAGATGTTTTTTTAACTGTAAACATTCATTTATTTGCTTGGCATTGCTCTTCTGTCTTATCAGAACCGGGCGCTGACCTTTTGCACAGCTGCAGTTTATTTGCTGTGTGATTTTAAAAATGCTTAGGTTTACAAAGTAGAAGATGCATTTTTGTAAAAGTTTACAAGTAGATGGTTTTGTCCAAAGTGAGTTACAACTCAGCATTAGACACTAGGGACATCTTGGGGGTCAGTGTCTTTTGCCAGAAAAAATTTAACCTGTAGCCAGGCGAACTTGAAATCGAACCACTAACCCTGTCATGTGTGCATTATTGTGTTGTTGGTTAAGTTTAACTGTTCCACTAATCTAGTTCAGGTCCCCGTATTAAAACTAGGCTGCTCCAGGTGAAGCTCGAACTCACAACCTCGGCATTGCTATGCAGGTTACTGTCTTATAAGTACCGCGCGCTGACCTATTGCGCCACTGGAGCTCACGTGTGTCTTATTTGATATTTGGTTAAGAATATTCATTGATGAAATTAGTAGAAAAAGTTTGTGTATTAGATGTTTTTTTAACTGTAAACATTCATTTATTTGCTTGGCATTGCTCTTCTGTCTTATCAGAACCGGGCGCTGACCTTTTGCACAGCTGCAGTTTATTTGCTGTGTGATTTTAAAAATGCTTAGGTTTACAAAGTAGAAGATGCATTTTTGTAAAAGTTTACAAGTAGATGGTTTTGTCCAAAGTGAGTTACAACTCAGCATTAGACACTAGGGACATCTTGGGGGTCAGTGTCTTTTGCCAGAAAAAATTTAACCTGTAGCCAGGCGAACTTGAAATCGAACCACTAACCCTGTCATGTGTGCATTATTGTGTTGTTGGTTAAGTTTAACTGTTCCACTAATCTAGTTCAGGTCCCCGTATTAAAACTAGGCTGCTCCAGGTGAAGCTCGAACTCACAACCTCGGCATTGCTATGCAGGTTACTGTCTTATAAGTACCACGCGCTGACCTATTGCGCCACTGGAGCTCACGTGTGTCTTATTTGATATTTGGTTAAGAATATTCATTGATGAAATTAGTAGAAAATCTTTGTGTATTAGATGTTTTTTTTACTGTAAACATTCATTTATTTGCTTGGCATTGCTCTTTTGTCTTATCAGAACCAGGCGCTGACCTTTTGCACCGCTGCAGTTTATTTGCTGTAGGTTTTTAAAAATACTTAGATTTACAAAGTAGAAGATGCATTTTTGTAAAAGTTTACAAGTAGATGGTTTTGTCCAAAGTGAGTTTCTACTCAGCATTAGACACTAGGGACATCTTGGGGGTCAGTGTCAGTGTCTTTGCCAGAGAAACTTTAACCTGTAGCCAGGCGAACTTGAAATTGAACCACTAACCCTGTCATGTGTGCATAATTGTGTTTTTGGTTAAGTTTAATCGTTCCACTAATCGAGTTCAGGTCCCCGTATTAAAACTAGGCTGCTCCAGGTGAGGCTCGAACTCACAACCTCGGCATTGCTGTGCAGGTTACTGTCTTATAAGTACCGCGCGCTGACCTATTGCGCCACTGGAGCTCAAGTGTGTCTTGTTTGATATTTGGTTAAGAATATTCATTGATGAAATTAGTAGAAAATCTTTGGGTATTAGATGTTTTTTTTACATGTGTCATATTTGATATTTGGTTAAAAATATTCATTGATGAAATTAGTAGAAAAAGTTTGTATATTAGATGTTTTATTTACTGTAAACGTTCATTTATTTGCTTGGCATTGCTCTTCTGTCTTATCAGAACCGGGCGCTGACCTTTTGCACCGCTGCAGTTTATTTGCTGTAGGTTTTTAAAAATGCTTAGGTTTACAAAGTAGAAGATGCATTTTTGTAAAAGTTTACAAGTAGATGGTTTTGTCCAAAGTGACTTACAACTCAGCATTAGACACTAGGGACATCTTGGGGGTCAGTGTCTTTGCCGGAGAAACTTTAACCTGTAGCCAGGCGAACTTGAAATCGAACCACTAACCCTGTCATGTGTGCATAATTGTGTTATTCATTAAGTTTAACTGTTCCACTTATAAGACAGCGCTGACCTATTGCGCCACTGGAGCTCATGTGTGTCATGTTTGATGTTTGGTTAATAATATTCATTGATGAAATTAGTAGAAAATCTTTGTGTATTAGATATTTTTTTTAGTGTAAACATTCATTTATTTGCTTGGCATTGCTCTTCTGTCTTATCAGAACCGGTCGCTGACCTTTTGCACCGCTGCAGTTTATTTGCTGTGTGATTTTAAAAATGCTTAGGTTTACAAAGTAGAAGATGCATTTTTGTAAAAGTTTACAAGTAGATGGTTTTGTCCAAAGTGAGTTACAACTCAGCATTAGACACTAGGGACATCTTGGGGGTCAGTGTCTTTGCCGGAGAAACTTTAACCTGTAGCCAGGCGAACTTGAAATCGAACCACTAACCCTGTCATGTGTGCATAATTGTGTTATTCATTAAGTTTAACTGTTCCACTTATAAGACAGCGCTGACCTATTGCGCCACTGGAGCTCATGTGTGTCATGTTTGATGTTTGGTTAATAATATTCATTGATGAAATTAGTAGAAAATCTTTGTGTATTAGATATTTTTTTTAGTGTAAACATTCATTTATTTGCTTGGCATTGCTCTTCTGTCTTATCAGAACCGGGGACTGACCTTTTGCACCGCTGCAGTTTATTTGCTGTAGGTTTTTAAAAATGCTTAGGTTTACAAAGTAGAAGATGCATTTTTGTAAAAGTTTACAAGTAGATGGTTTTGTCCAAAGTGAGTTACAACTCAGCATTAGACACTAGGGACATCTTGGGGGTCAGTGTCTTTGCCAGAGAAACTTTAACCTGTAGCCAGGCGAACTTGAAATCAAACCACTAACCCTGTCATGTGTGCATTATTGTGTTGTTGGGTAAGTTTAACTGTTCCACTAATCGAGTTCTGGTCCCCGTATTAAAACTAGCCTGCTCCAGGTGAGGATTGAACTCACAACCTCGGCATTGCTGTGCAGGTTACTGTCTTATAAGTACCACGTGCTGACCTATTGCGCAACTGGAGCTCACGTACGTTATATTTTATATTTGCTTAAGAATAATCATTGATGAAATTAGTAGAAAATCTTTGTGTATTAGATGTTTTTTTTACGTATCATATTTGATATTTGGTTAAAAATATTCATTGATGAAATTAGTAGAAAAAGTTTGTATATTAGATGTTTTATTTACTGTAAACATTCATTGATTTGCTTGGCATTGCTCTTCTGTCTTATCATAACCGTGCGCTGACCTTTTGCGCATCTGCAGTTTATTTGCTGTAGGATTTTATAAATGCTTAGGTTTACAAAGTAGAAGATGCAGTTTTGTAAAAGTTTACAAGTAGATGGTTTTGTCCAAAGTGAGTTACAACTCAGCATTAGACACTAGGGACATCTTGGGGGTCAGTGTCTTTGCCAGAGGAACTTTAACCTGTAGCCAAGCGAACTTGAAATCGAACCACTAACCCTGTCATGTGTGCATAATTGTGTTATTCATTAAGTTTAACTGTTCCACTAATCGAGTTCAGGTCCCCGTATTAAAACTAGGCTGCTCCAGGTGAGGCTCGAACTCTCAAACTCGGCATTGCTGTGCAGGTTACTGTCTTATAAGTACCGTGCGCTGACCGATTGCGCCACTGGAGCTCATGTGTGTCTTATTTGATATTTGGTTAAGAATATTCATTGATGAAATTAGTAGAAAATCTTTGGGTATTAGATGTTTTTTTTACATGTGTCATATTTGATATTTGGTTAAAAATATTCATTGATGAAATTAGTAGAAAAAGTTTGTAAATTAGATGTTTTATTTACTGTAAACGTTCATTTATTCGCTTGGCATTGCTCTTCTATCTTATCATAACCGTGCGCTGACCTTTTGCGCAGCTGCAGTTTATTTGCTGTAGGATTTTATAAATGCTTAGGTTTACAAAGTAGAAGATGCATTTTTGTAAAAGTTTACAAGTAGATGGTTTTGTCCAAAGTGAGTTACAACTCAGCATTAGACACATCTTGGGGGTCAGTGTCTTTTGCCAGAGAAACCTTAACCTGTAGCCGGGTGAACTTGAAATCAAACCACTAACCCTGTCATGTGTGCATTATTGTGTTGTTGGTTAAGTTTAACTGTTCCACTAATCTAGTTCAGGTCCCCGTATTAAAACTAGGCTGCTCCAGGTGAGGCTCGAACTCACAACCTCGGCATTGCTATGCAGGTTACTGTCTTATAAGTACCGTGCGCTGACCTATTGTGCCACTGGAGCTCACGTGTGTCTTATTTGATATTTGCTTAAGAATAATCATTGATGAAATTAGTAGAAAATCTTTGGGTATTAGATGTTTTTTTTACATGTGTCATATTTGATATTTGGTTAAAAATATTCATTGATGAAATTAGTAGAAAAAGTTTGTATATTAGATGTTTTATTTACTGTAAACGTTCATTTATTTGCTTGGCATTGCTCTTCTGTCTTATCAGAACCGGGCGCTGACCTTTTGCACCGCTGCAGTTTATTTGCTGTAGGTTTTTAAAAATGCTTAGGTTTACAAAGTAGAAGATGCATTTTTGTAAAAGTGTATGAGTAGATGGTTTTGTCCAAAGTGACTTACACCTCAGCATTAGACACTAGGGACATCTTGGGGGTCAGTGTCTTTGCCGGAGAAACTCTAACCTGTAGCCAAGCGAACTTGAAATCGAACCACTAACCCTGTCATGTGTGCATAATTGTGTTATTCATTAAGTTTAACTGTTCCACTTATAAGACAGCGCTGACCTATTGCGCCACTGGAGCTCATGTGTGTCATGTTTGATGTTTGGTTAATAATATTCATTGATGAAATTAGTAGAAAATCTTTGTGTATTAGATATTTTTTTTAGTGTAAACATTCATTTATTTGCTTGGCATTGCTCTTCTGTCTTATCATAACCGTGCGCTGACCTTTTGCGCATCTGCAGTTTATTTGCTGTAGGATTTTATAAATGCTTAGGTTTACAAAGTAGAAGATGCAGTTTTGTAAAAGTTTACAAGTAGATGGTTTTGTCCAAAGTGAGTTTCTACTCAGCATTAGACACTAGGGACATCTTGGGGGTCAGTGTCTTTGCCGGAGAAACTTTAACCTGTAGCCAAGCGAACTTGAAATCGAACCACTAACCCTGTCATGTGTGCATAATTGTGTTATTCATTAAGTTTAACTGTTCCACTAATCGAGTTCAGGTCCCCGTATTAAAACTAGGCTGCTCCAGGTGAGGCTCGAACTCACAACCTCGGCATTGCTGTGCAGGTTACTGTCTTATAAGTACCGCGCGCTGACCGATTGCGCCACTGGAGCTCATGTGTGTCTTATTTGATATTTGGTTAAGAATATTCATTGATGAAATTAGTAGAAAATCTTTGGGTATTAGATGTTTTTTTTACATGTGTCATATTTGATATTTGGTTAAAAATATTCATTGATGAAATTAGTAGAAAAAGTTTGTATATTAGATGTTTTATTTACTGTAAACGTTCATTTATTTGCTTGGCATTGCTCTTCTGTCTTATCAGAACCGGGCGCTGACCTTTTGCACCGCTGCAGTTTATTTGCTGTAGGTTTTTAAAAATGCTTAGGTTTACAAAGTAGAAGATGCATTTTTGTAAAAGTGTATGAGTAGATGGTTTTGTCCAAAGTGACTTACAACTCAGCATTAGACACTAGGGACATCTTGGGGGTCAGTGTCTTTGCCGGAGAAACTCTAACCTGTAGCCAAGCGAACTTGAAATCGAACCACTAACCCTGTCATGTGTGCATAATTGTGTTATTCATTAAGTTTAACTGTTCCACTTATAAGACAGCGCTGACCTATTGCGCCACTGGAGCTCATGTGTGTCATGTTTGATGTTTGGTTAATAATATTCATTGATGATATTAGTAGAAAATCTTTGTGTATTAGATATTTTTTTTAGTGTAAACATTCATTTATTTGCTTGGCATTGCTCTTCTGTCTTATCAGAACCGGTCGCTGACCTTTTGCACCGCTGCAGTTTATTTGCTGTGTGATTTTAAAAATGCTTAGGTTTACAAAGTAGAAGATGCATTTTTGTAAAAGTTTACAAGTAGATGGTTTTGTCCAAAGTGACTTACAACTCAGCATTAGACACTAGGGACATCTTGGGGGTCAGGGTCTTTGCCGGAGAAACTTTAACCTGTAGCCAGGCGAACTTGAAATCGAACCACTAACCCTGTCATGTGTGCATAATTGTGTTATTCATTAAGTTTAACTGTTCCACTTATAAGACAGCGCTGACCTATTGCGCCACTGGAGCTCATGTGTGTCATGTTTGATGTTTGGTTAATAATATTCATTGATGAAATTAGTAGAAAATCTTTGTGTATTAGATATTTTTTTTAGTGTAAACATTCATTTATTTGCTTGGCATTGCTCTTCTGTCTTATCAGAACCGGTCGCTGACCTTTTGCACCGCTGCAGTTTATTTGCTGTAGGTTTTTAAAAATGCTTAGGTTTACAAAGTAGAAGATGCATTTTTGTAAAAGTTTACAAGTAGATGGTTTTGTCCAAAGTGAGTTACAACTCAGCATTAGACACTAGGGACATCTTGGGGGTCAGTGTCTTTGCCAGAGAAACTTTAACCTGTAGCCAGGCGAACTTGAAATCGAACCACTAACCCTGTCATGTGTGCCTTATTGTGTTTTTGGTTAAGTTTAATCGTTCCACTAATTGAGTTCAGGTCCCCGTATTAAAACTAGGCTGCTCCAGGTGAGGCTCGAACTCACAACCTCGGCATTGCTGTGCAGGTTACTATCTTATAAGTACCGCGCGCTGACCGATTGCGCCACTGGAGCTCACGTGTGTCTTATTTGATATTTGCTTAAGAATAATCATTGATGAAATTAGTAGAAAATCTTTGTGTATTAGATGTTTTTTTTACTGTAAACATTCATTTATTTGCTTGGCATTGCTCTTTTGTCTTATCAGAACCAGGCGCTGACCTTTTGCACCGCTGCAGTTTATTTGCTGTAGGTTTTTAAAAATACTTAGATTTACAAAGTAGAAAATGCATTTTTGTAAAAGTTTACAAGTAGATGGTTTTGTCCAAAGTGAGTTACTACTCAGCATTAGACACTAGGGACATCTTGGGGGTCAGTGTCAGTGTCTTTGCCAGAGAAACTTTAACCTGTAGCCAGGCGAACTTGAAATCGAACCACTAACCCTGTCATGTGTGCATAATTGTGTTTTTGGTTAAGTTTAATCGTTCCACTAATTGAGTTCAGGTCCCCGTATTAAAACTAGGCTGCTCCAGGTGAGGCTCGAACTCACAACCTCGGCATTGCTGTGCAGGTTACTGTCTTATAAGTACCGCGCACTGACCTATTGCGCCACTGGAGCTCACATGTGTTATATTTGGTATTTGGTTAAGAATATTCATTGTTGAAAGTAGTAGAAAATCTTTGGGTATTAGATGTTTTTTTTTACGTGTCTTATTTGATATTTGCTTAAGAATAATCATTGATGAAATTAGTAGAAAATCTTTGTGTATTAGATGTTTTTTTTACTGTAAACATTCATGTATTTGCCTGGCATTGCTCTTTTGTCTTATCAGAACCAGGCGCTGACCTTTTGCACCGCTGCAGTTTATTTGCTGTGTGATTTTAAAAATGCTTAGGTTTACAAAGTAGAAGATGCATTTTTGTAAAAGTTTACAAGTAGATGGTTTTGTCCAAAGTGAGTTTCTACTCAGCATTAGACAATAGGGACATCTTGGGGGTCAGTGTCAGTGTCTTTGCCAGAGAAACTTTAACCTGTAGCCAGGCGAACTTGAAATCGAACCACTAACCCTGTCATGTGTGCATAGTTGTGTTTTTGGTTAAGTTTAATCGTTCCACTAATCGAGTTCAGGTCCCCGTATTAAAATTAGGCTGCTCCAGGTGAGGCTCGAACTCACAACCTCGGCATTGCTGTGCAGGTTACTGTCTTATAAGTACCGTGCGCTGACCGATTGCGCCACTGGAGCTCATGTGCGTCTTATTTGATATTTGGTTAAGAATATTCATTGTTAGTTGAAATTAGTAGAAAAAGTTTGTATTTTAGATGTTTTTTCACATCTTGGGGGTCAGTGTCTTTTGCCAGAGAAACTTTAACCTGTAGCCAAGCGAACTTGAAATCGAACCACTAACCCTGTCATGTGTGCATTATTGTGTTGTTGGTTAAGTTTAACTGTTCCACTAATCGAGTTCTGGTCCCCGTATTAAAACTAGCCTGCTCCAGGTGAGGATTGAACTCACAACCTCGGCATTGCTGTGCAGGTTACTGTCTTATAAGTACCACGTGCTGACCTATTGCGCCACTGGAGCTCACGTACGTTATATTTTATATTTGCTTAAGAATAATCATTGATGAAATTGGTAGAAAATCTTTGTGTATTAGATGTTTTTTTTACGTATCATATTTGATATTTGGTTAAAAATATTCATTGATGAAATTAGTAGAAAAAGTTTGTATATTAGATGTTTTATTTACTGTAAACATTCATTTATTTGCTTGGCATTGCTCTTCTATCTTATCATAACCGTGCGCTGACCTTTTGCGCAGCTGCAGTTTATTTGCTGTAGGATTTTATAAATGCTTAGGTTTACAAAGTAGAAGATGCATTTTTGTAAAAGTTTACAAGTAGATGGTTTTGTCCAAAGTGAGTTACAACTCAGCATTAGATACATCTTGGGGGTCAGTGTCTTTTGCCAGAGAAACTTTAACCTGTAGCCGGGTGAACTTGAAATCAAACCACTAACCCTGTCATGTGTGCATAATTGTGTTGTTGGTTAAGTTTAACTGTTCCACTTAACTGTTCCACTAATCAAGTTCAATTGCTCTTCTATCTTATCAGAACCGGGCGCTGACCTTTTGCTCCGCTGCAGTTTATTTGCTGTAGGATTTTATAAATACTTAGGTTTACAAAGTAGAAGATGCATTTTTGTAAAAGTTTTTGAGTAGATGGTTTTGTCCAAAGTGACTTACAACTCAGCATTAGACACTAGGGACATCTTCGGTTCCACTAATCGAGTTCAGGTCCCCGTATTAGAACTAGGCTGCTCCAGGAGAGGCTTGAACTCACTACCTCGGCATTGCTGTGCAGGTTACTGTCTTATAAGTACCGCGCACTGACCTATTGCGCCACTGGAGCTCACATGTGTTGTATTTGATATTTGGTTAAGAATATTCATTGTTGAAATTAGTAGAAAATCTTTGGGTATTAGATGTTTTTTTTACATGTGTCATATTTGATATTTGGTTAAAAATATTCATTGATGAAATTAGTAGAAAAAGTTTGTATTTTAGATGTTTTTTTTTACTGTAAACATTCATTTATTTGCTTGGCATTGCTCTTCTGTCTTATCAGAACCGGGGACTGACCTTTTGCACCGCTGCAGTTTATTTGCTGTAGGTTTTTAAAAATGCTTAGGTTTACAAAGTAGAAGATGCATTTTTGTAAAAGTTTACAAGTAGATGGTTTTGTCCAAAGTGAGTTACAACTCAGCATTAGACACTAGGGACATCTTGGGGGTCAGTGTCTTTGCCGGAGAAACTTTAACCTGTAGCCAAGCGAACTTGAAATCGAACCACTAACCCTGTCATGTGTGCATAATTGTGTTATTCATTAATTTTAACTGTTCCACTAATCGAGTTCAGGTCCCCTCTATTAAAACTAGGCTGCTCCAGGTGAGGCTCGAACTCTCAAACTCGGCATTGCTGTGCAGGTTACTGTCTTATAAGTACCGTGCGCTGACCGATTGCGCCACTGGAGCTCATGTGTGTCTTATTTGATATTTGGTTAAGAATATTCATTGATGAAATTAGTAGAAAATCTTTGGGTATTAGATGTTTTTTTTACATGTGTCATATTTGATATTTGGTTAAAAATATTCATTGATGAAATTAGTAGAAAAAGTTTGTATATTAGATGTTTTATTTACTGTAAACGTTCATTTATTCGCTTGGCATTGCTCTTCTATCTTATCAGAACCGGGCGCTGCCCTTTTGGTCCGCTGCAGTTTATTTGCTGTAGGATTTTATAAATACTTAGGTTTACAAAGTAGAAGATGCATTTTTGTAAAAGTTTTTGAGTAGATGGTTTTGTCCAAAGTGACTTACAACTCAGCATTAGACACTAGGGACATCTTCGGTTCCACTAATCGAGTTCAGGTCCCCGTATTAAAACTAGGCTGCTCCAGGAGAGGCTTGAACTCACAACCTCAGCATTGCTATGCAGGTTACTGTCTTATAAGTACCGTGCGCTGACCTATTGTGCCACTGGAGCTCACGTGTGTCTTATTTGATATTTGCTTAAGAATAATCATTGATGAAATTAGTAGAAAATCTTTGTGTATTAGATGTTTTTTTTACTGTAAACATTCATTTATTTGCTTGGCATTGCTCTTTTGTCTTATCAGAACCAGGCGCTGACCTTTTGCACCGCTGCAGTTTAATTGCTGTAGGTTTTTAAAAATACTTAGATTTACAAAGTAGAAAATGCATTTTTGTAAAAGTTTACAAGTAGATGGTTTTGTCCAAAGTGAGTTACTACTCAGAATTAGACACTAGGGACATCTTGGGGGTCAGTGTCAGTGTCTTTGCCAGAGAAACTTTAACCTGTAGCCGGGCGAACTTGAAATCAAACCACTAACCCTGTCATGTGTGCATAATTGTGTTGTTGGTTAAGTTTAACTGTTCCACTAATCAAGTTCAGGTCCCCGTATTAAAACTAGGCTGCTCCAGGTGAGGCTCGAACTCACAACCTCGGCATTGCTATGCAGGTTACTGTCTTATAAGTACCGCGCGCTGACCTATTGCGCCACTGGAGCTCACGTGTGTCTTATTTGATATTTGGTTAAGAATATTCATTGATGAAATTAGTAGAAAAAGTTTGTGTATTAGATGTTTTTTTAACTGTAAACATTCATTTATTTGCTTGGCATTGCTCTTCTGTCTTATCAGAACCGGCGCTGACCTTTTGCACAGCTGCAGTTTATTTGCTGTGTGATTTTAAAAATGCTTAGGTTTACAAAGTAGAAGATGCATTTTTGTAAAAGTTTACAAGTAGATGGTTTTGTCCAAAGTGAGTTACAACTCAGCATTAGACACTAGGGACATCTTGGGGGTCAGTGTCTTTTGCCAGAAAAAATTTAACCTGTAGCCAGGCGAACTTGAAATCGAACCACTAACCCTGTCATGTGTGCATTATTGTGTTGTTGGTTAAGTTTAACTGTTCCACTAATCTAGTTCTGGTCCCCGTATTAAAACTAGCCTGCTCCAGGTGAGGATTGAACTCACAACCTCGGCATTGCTATGCAGGTTACTGTCTTATAAGTACCACGTGCTGACCTATTGCACCACTGGAGCTCACGTGTGTTATATTTTATATTTGCTTAAGAATAATCATTGATGAAATTAGTAGAAAATTTTTGTGTATTAGATGTTTTTTTTACGTATCATATTTGATATTTGGTTAAAAATATTCATTGATGAAATTGGTAGAAAAAGTTTGTAAATTAGATGTTTTATTTACTGTAAACGTTCATTTATTCGCTTGGCATTGCTCTTCTATCTTATCATAACCGTGCGCTGACCTTTTGCGCAACTGCAGTTTATTTGCTGTAGGATTTTATAAATGCTTAGGTTTACAAAGTAGAAGATGCAGTTTTGTAAAAGTTTACAAGTAGATGGTTTTGTCCAAAGTGAGTTACAACTCAGCATTAGACACTAGGGACATCTTGGGGGTCAGTGTCTTTGCCGGAGAAACTTTAACCTGTAGCCAAGCGAACTTGAAATCGAACCACTAACTCTGTCATGTGTGCATAATTGTGTTATTCATTAAGTTTAACTGTTCCACTAATCGAGTTCAGGTCCCCGTATTAAAACTAGGCTGCTCCAGGTGAGGCTCGAACTCTCAAACTCGGCATTGCTGTGCAGGTTACTGTCTTATAAGTACCGTGCGCTGACCGATTGCGCCACTGGAGCTCATGTGTGTCTTATTTGATATTTGGTTAAGAATATTCATTGATGAAATTAGTAGAAAATCTTTGGGTATTAGATGTTTTTTTTACATGTGTCATATTTGATATTTGGTTAAAAATATTCATTGATGAAATTAGTAGAAAAAGTTTGTAAATTAGATGTTTTATTTACTGTAAACGTTCATTTATTCGCTTGGCATTGCTCTTCTATCTTATCATAACCGTGCGCTGACCTTTTGCGCAGCTGCAGTTTATTTGCTGTAGGATTTTATAAATGCTTAGGTTTACAAAGTAGAAGATGCATTTTTGTAAAAGTTTACAAGTAGATGGTTTTGTCCAAAGTGAGTTTCTACTCAGCATTAGACACTAGGGACATCTTGGGGGTCAGTGTCTTTGCCGGAGAAACTTTAACCTGTAGCCAGGCGAACTTGAAATCGAACCACTAACCCTGTCATGTGTGCATAATTGTGTTATTCATTAAGTTTAACTGTTCCACTTATAAGACAGCGCTGACCTATTGCGCCACTGGAGCTCATGTGTGTCATGTTTGATGTTTGGTTAATAATATTCATTGATGAAATTAGTAGAAAATCTTTGTGTATTAGATATTTTTTTTAGTGTAAACATTCATTTATTTGCTTGGCATTGCTCTTCTGTCTTATCAGAACCGGTCGCTGACCTTTTGCACCGCTGCAGTTTATTTGCTGTGTGATTTTAAAAATGCTTAGGTTTACAAAGTAGAAGATGCATTTTTGTAAAAGTTTACAAGTAGATGGTTTTGTCCAAAGTGACTTACAACTCAGCATTAGACACTAGGGACATCTTGGGGGTCAGTGTCTTTGCCGGAGAAACTCTAACCTGTAGCCAAGCGAACTTGAAATCGAACCACTAACCCTGTCATGTGTGCATAATTGTGTTATTCATTAAGTTTAACTGTTCCACTTATAAGACAGCGCTGACCTATTGCGCCACTGGAGCTCATGTGTGTCATGTTTGATGTTTGGTTAATAATATTCATTGATGAAATTAGTAGAAAATCTTTGTGTATTAGATATTTTTTTTAGTGTAAACATTCATTTATTTGCTTGGCATTGCTCTTCTGTCTTATCAGAACCGGTCGCTGACCTTTTGCACCGCTGCAGTTTATTTGCTGTGTGATTTTAAAAATGCTTAGGTTTACAAAGTAGAAGATGCATTTTTGTAAAAGTTTACAAGTAGATGGTTTTGTCCAAAGTGACTTACAACTCAGCATTAGACACTAGGGACATCTTGGGGGTCAGGGTCTTTGCCGGAGAAACTTTAACCTGTAGCCAGGCGAACTTGAAATCGAACCACTAACCCTGTCATGTGTGCATAATTGTGTTATTCATTAAGTTTAACTGTTCCACTTATAAGACAGCGCTGACCTATTGCGCCACTGGCGCTCATGTGTGTCATGTTTGATGTTTGGTTAATAATATTCATTGATGAAATTAGTAGAAAATCTTTGTGTATTAGATATTTTTTTTAGTGTAAACATTCATTTATTTGCTTGGCATTGCTCTTCTGTCTTATCAGAACCGGGGACTGACCTTTTGCACCGCTGCAGTTTATTTGCTGTAGGTTTTTAAAAATGCTTAGGTTTACAAAGTAGAAGATGCATTTTTGTAAAAGTTTACAAGTAGATGGTTTTGTCCAAAGTGAGTTACAACTCAGCATTAGACACTAGGGACATCTTGGGGGTCAGTGTCTTTGCCAGAGAAACTTTAACCTGTAGCCAGGCGAACTTGAAATCGAACCACAAACCCTGTCATGTGTGCCTTATTGTGTTTTTGGTTAAGTTTAATCGTTCCACTAATTGAGTTCAGGTCCACGTATTAAAACTAGGCTGCTCCAGGTGAGGCTCGAACTCACAACCTCGGCATTGCTGTGCAGGTTACTATCTTATAAGTACCGCGCGCTGACCGATTGCGCCACTGGAGCTCATGTGTGTCTTATTTGATATTTGGTTAAAAATATTCATTGATGAAATTAGTAGAAAAAGTTTGTAAATTAGATGTTTTATTTACTGTAAACGTTCATTTATTCGCTTGGCATTGCTCTTCTATTTTATCAGAACCGGGCGCTGCCCTTTTGCTCCGCTGCAGTTTATTTGCTGTAGGATTTTATAAATACTTAGGTTTACAAAGTAGAAGATGCATTTTTGTAAAAGTTTTTGAGTAGATGGTTTTGTCCAAAGTGACTTACAACTGAGCATTAGACACTAGGGACATCTTCGGTTCCACTAATCGAGTTCAGGTCCCCGTATTAAAACTAGGCTGCTCCAGGAGAGGCTTGAACTCACAACCTCAGCATTGCTATGCAGGTTACTGTCTTATAAGTACCGTGCGCTGACCTATTGTGCCACTGGAGCTCACGTGTGTCTTATTTGATATTTGCTTAAGAATAATCATTGATGAAATTAGTAGAAAATCTTTGTGTATTAGATGTTTTTTTTACTGTAAACATTCATTTATTTGCTTGGCATTGCTCTTTTGTCTTATCAGAACCAGGCGCTGACCTTTTGCACCGCTGCAGTTTAATTGCTGTAGGTTTTTAAAAATACTTAGATTTACAAAGTAGAAAATGCATTTTTGTAAAAGTTTACAAGTAGATGGTTTTGTCCAAAGTGAGTTACTACTCAGAATTAGACACTAGGGACATCTTGGGGGTCAGTGTCAGTGTCTTTGCCAGAGAAACTTTAACCTGTAGCCGGGCGAACTTGAAATCGAACCACTAACCCTGTCATGTGTGCATTATTGTGTTGTTGGTTAAGTTTAACTGTTCCACTAATCTAGTTCTGGTCCCCGTATTAAAACTAGCCTGCTCCAGGTGAGGATTGAACTCACAACCTCGGCATTGCTGTGCAGGTTACTGTCTTATAAGTACCACGCGCTGACCTATTGCGCCACTGGAGCTCACGTGTGTTATATTTTATATTTGCTTAAGAATAATCATTGATGAAATTAGTAGAAAATTTTTGTGTATTAGATGTTTTTTTTACGTATCATATTTGATATTTGGTTAAAAATATTCATTGATGAAATTGGTAGAAAAAGTTTGTAAATTAGATGTTTTATTTACTGTAAACGTTCATTTATTCGCTTGGCATTGCTCTTCTATCTTATCATAACCGTGCGCTGACCTTTTGCGCAACTGCAGTTTATTTGCTGTAGGATTTTATAAATGCTTAGGTTTACAAAGTAGAAGATGCAGTTTTGTAAAAGTTTACAAGTAGATGGTTTTGTCCAAAGTGAGTTACAACTCAGCATTAGACACTAGGGACATCTTGGGGGTCAGTGTCTTTGCCGGAGAAACTTTAACCTGTAGCCAAGCGAACTTGAAATCGAACCACTAACCCTGTCATGTGTGCATAATTGTGTTATTCATTAAGTTTAACTGTTCCACTTATAAGACAGCGCTGACCTATTGCGCCACTGGAGCTCATGTGTGTCATGTTTGATGTTTGGTTAATAATATTCATTGATGAAATTAGTAGAAAATCTTTGTGTATTAGATATTTTTTTTAGTGTAAACATTCATTTATTTGCTTGGCATTGCTCTTCTGTCTTATCAGAACCGGTCGCTGACCTTTTGCACCGCTGCAGTTTATTTGCTGTGTGATTTTAAAAATGCTTAGGTTTACAAAGTAGAAGATGCATTTTTGTAAAAGTTTACAAGTAGATGGTTTTGTCCAAAGTGACTTACAACTCAGCATTAGACACTAGGGACATCTTGGGGGTCAGGGTCTTTGCCGGAGAAACTTTAACCTGTAGCCAGGCGAACTTGAAATCGAACCACTAACCCTGTCATGTGTGCATAATTGTGTTATTCATTAAGTTTAACTGTTCCACTTATAAGACAGCGCTGACCTATTGCGCCACTGGAGCTCATGTGTGTCATGTTTGATGTTTGGTTAATAATATTCATTGATGAAATTAGTAGAAAATCTTTGTGTATTAGATATTTTTTTTAGTGTAAACATTCATTTATTTGCTTGGCATTGCTCTTCTGTCTTATCAGAACCGGGGACTGACCTTTTGCACCGCTGCAGTTTATTTGCTGTAGGTTTTTAAAAATGCTTAGGTTTACAAAGTAGAAGATGCATTTTTGTAAAAGTTTACAAGTAGATGGTTTTGTCCAAAGTGAGTTACAACTCAGCATTAGACACTAGGGACATCTTGGGGGTCAGTGTCTTTGCCAGAGAAACTTTAACCTGTAGCCAGGCGAACTTGAAATCGAACCACAAACCCTGTCATGTGTGCCTTATTGTGTTTTTGGTTAAGTTTAATCGTTCCACTAATTGAGTTCAGGTCCCCGTATTAAAACTAGGCTGCTCCAGGTGAGGCTCGAACTCACAACCTCGGCATTGCTGTGCAGGTTACTATCTTATAAGTACCGCGCGCTGACCGATTGCGCCACTGGAGCTCATGTGTGTCTTATTTGATATTTGGTTAAAAATATTCATTGATGAAATTAGTAGAAAAAGTTTGTAAATTAGATGTTTTATTTACTGTAAACGTTCATTTATTCGCTTGGCATTGCTCTTCTATCTTATCAGAACCGGGCGCTGCCCTTTTGCTCCGCTGCAGTTTATTTGCTGTAGGATTTTATAAATACTTAGGTTTACAAAGTAGAAGATGCATTTTTGTAAAAGTTTTTGAGTAGATGGTTTTGTCCAAAGTGACTTACAACTGAGCATTAGACACTAGGGACATCTTCGGTTCCACTAATCGAGTTCAGGTCCCCGTATTAAAACTAGGCTGCTCCAGGAGAGGCTTGAACTCACAACCTCAGCATTGCTATGCAGGTTACTGTCTTATAAGTACCGTGCGCTGACCTATTGTGCCACTGGAGCTCACGTGTGTCTTATTTGATATTTGCTTAAGAATAATCATTGATGAGATTAGTAGAAAATCTTTGTGTATTAGATGTTTTTTTTACTGTAAACATTCATTTATTTGCTTGGCATTGCTCTTTTGTCTTATCAGAACCAGGCGCTGACCTTTTGCACCGCTGCAGTTTATTTGCTGTAGGTTTTTAAAAATACTTAGATTTACAAAGTAGAAAATGCATTTTTGTAAAAGTTTACAAGTAGATGGTTTTGTCCAAAGTGAGTTACTACTCAGCATTAGACACTAGGGACATCTTGGGGGTCAGTGTCAGTGTCTTTGCCAGAGAAACTTTAACCTGTAGCCAGGCGAACTTGAAATCGAACCACTAACCCTGTCATGTGTGCATAATTGTGTTTTTGGTTAAGTTTAATCGTTCCACTAATTGAGTTCAGGTCCCCGTATTAAAACTAGGCTGCTCCAGGTGAGGCTCGAACTCACAACCTCGGCATTGCTGTGCAGGTTACTGTCTTATAAGTACCGCGCACTGACCTATTGCGCCACTGGAGCTCACATGTGTTATATTTGATATTTGGTTAAGAATATTCATTGTTGAAAGTAGTAGAAAATCTTTGGGTATTAGATGTTTTTTTTACGTGTCATATTTGATATTTGGTTAAGAATATTCATTGATGAAATTAGTAGAAAAAGTTTGTGTATTAGATGTTTTTTTTAACTGTAAACATTCATTTATTTGCTTGGCATTGCTCTTCTGTCTTATCAGAACCGGGCGCTGACCTTTTGCACAGCTGCAGTTTATTTGCTGTGTGATTTTAAAAATGCTTAGGTTTACAAAGTAGAAGATGCATTTTTGTAAAAGTTTACAAGTAGATGGTTTTGTCCAAAGTGAGTTACAACTCAGCATTAGACACTAGGGACATCTTGGGGGTCAGTGTCTTTTGCCAGAAAAAGCTTAACCTGTAGCCAGGCGAACTTGAAATCGAACCACTAACTCTGTCATGTGTGCATTATTGTGTTGTTGGTTAAGTTTAACTGTTCCACTAATCTAATTCAGGTCCCCGTATTAAAACTAGGCTGCTCCTGGTGAGGCTCGAACTCACAACCTCGGCATTGCTATGCAGGTTACTGTCTTATAAGTACCGCGCGCTGACCTATTGTGCCACTGGAGCTCACGTGTGTCTTATTTGATATTTGCTTAAGAATAATCATTGATGAAATTAGTAGAAAATCTTTGTGTATTAGATGTTTTTTTTACTGTAAACATTCATGTATTTGCCTGGCATTGCTCTTTTGTCTTATCAGAACCAGGCGCTGACCTTTTGCACCGCTGCAGTTTATTTGCTGTGTGATTTTAAAAATGCTTAGGTTTACAAAGTAGAAGATGCATTTTTGTAAAAGTTTACAAGTAGATGGTTTTGTCCAAAGTGAGTTTCTACTCAGCATTAGACAATAGGGACATCTTGGGGGTCAGTGTCAGTGTCTTTGCCAGAGAAACTTTAACCTGTAGCCAGGCGAACTTGAAATCGAACCACTAACCCTGTCATGTGTGCATAGTTGTGTTTTTGGTTAAGTTTAATCGTTCCACTAATCGAGTTCAGGTCCCCGTATTAAAATTAGGCTGCTCCAGGTGAGGCTCGAACTCACAACCTCGGCATTGCTGTGCAGGTTACTGTCTTATAAGTACCGTGCGCTGACCGATTGCGCCACTGGAGCTCATGTGCGTCTTATTTGATATTTGGTTAAGAATATTCATTGATGACATTAGTAGAAAATCTTTGGGTATTAGATGTTTTTTTTTACATGTGTCATATTTGATATTTGGTTAAAAATATTCATTGATGAAATTAGTAGAAAAAGTTTGCATTTTAGATGTTTTTTCACATCTTGGGGGTCAGTGTCTTTTGCCAGAGAAACTTTAACCTGTAGCCAAGCGAACTTGAAATCGAACCACTAACCCTGTCATGTGTGCATTATTGTGTTGTTGGTTAAGTTTAACTGTTCCACTAATCGAGTTCTGGTCCCCGTATTAAAACTAGCCTGCTCCAGGTGAGGATTGAACTCACAACCTCGGCATTGCTGTGCAGGTTACTGTCTTATAAGTACCACGTGCTGACCTATTGCGCCACTGGAGCTCACGTACGTTATATTTTATATTTGCTTAAGAATAATCATTGATGAAATTAGTAGAAAATCTTTGTGTATTAGATGTTTTTTTTACGTATCATATTTGATATTTGGTTAAAAATATTCATTGATGAAATTAGTAGAAAAAGTTTGTATATTAGATGTTTTATTTACTGTAAACATTCATTTATTTGCTTGGCATTGCTCTTCTGTCTTATCATAACCGTGCGCTGACCTTTTGCGCATCTGCAGTTTATTTGCTGTAGGATTTTATAAATGCTTAGGTTTACAAAGTAGAAGATGCAGTTTTGTAAAAGTTTACAAGTAGATGGTTTTGTCCAAAGTGAGTTACAACTCAGCATTAGACACTAGGGACATCTTGGGGGTCAGTGTCTTTGCCGGAGAAACTTTAACCTGTAGCCAAGCGAACTTGAAATCGAACCACTAACCCTGTCATGTGTGCATAATTGTGTTATTCATTAAGTTTAACTGTTCCACTAATCGAGTTCAGGTCCCCTCTATTAAAACTAGGCTGCTCCAGGTGAGGCTCGAACTCTCAAACTCGGCATTGCTGTGCAGGTTACTGTCTTATAAGTACCGTGCGCTGACCGATTGCGCCACTGGAGCTCATGTGTGTCTTATTTGATATTTGGTTAAGAATATTCATTGATGAAATTAGTAGAAAATCTTTGGGTATTAGATGTTTTTTTTACATGTGTCATATTTGATATTTGGTTAAAAATATTCATTGATGAAATTAGTAGAAAAAGTGTGTAAATTAGATGTTTTATTTACTGTAAACGTTCATTTATTCGCTTGGCATTGCTCTTCTATCTTATCATAACCGTGCGCTGACCTTTTGCGCAGCTGCAGTTTATTTGCTGTAGGATTTTATAAATGCTTAGGTTTACAAAGTAGAAGATGCATTTTTGTAAAAGTTTACAAGTAGATGGTTTTGTCCAAAGTGAGTTACAACTCAGCATTAGATACATCTTGGGGGTCAGTGTCTTTTGCCAGAGAAACTTTAACCTGTAGCCGGGTGAACTTGAAATCAAACCACTAACCCTGTCATGTGTGCATAATTGTGTTGTTGGTTAAGTTTAACTGTTCCACTTAACTGTTCCACTAATCAATTTCAATTGCTCTTCTATCTTATCAGTACCGCGCACTGACCTATTGCGCCACTGGAGCTCACATGTGTTGTATTTGATATTTGGTTAAGAATATTCATTGTTGAAATTAGTAGAAAATCTTTGGGTATTAGATGTTTTTTTTACATGTGTCATATTTGATATTTGGTTAAAAATATTCATTGATGAAATTAGTAGAAAAAGTTTGTATTTTAGATGTTTTTTTTTACTGTAAACATTCATTTATTTGCTTGGCATTGCTCTTCTGTCTTATCAGAACCGGGGACTGACCTTTTGCACCGCTGCAGTTTATTTGCTGTAGGTTTTTAAAAATGCTTAGGTTTACAAAGTAGAAGATGCATTTTTGTAAAAGTTTACAAGTAGATGGTTTTGTCCAAAGTGAGTTACAACTCAGCATTAGACACTAGGGACATCTTGGGGGTCAGTGTCTTTGCCGGAGAAACTTTAACCTGTAGCCAAGCGAACTTGAAATCGAACCACTAACCCTGTCATGTGTGCATAATTGTGTTATTCATTAATTTTAACTGTTCCACTAATCGAGTTCAGGTCCCCTCTATTAAAACTAGGCTGCTCCAGGTGAGGCTCGAACTCTCAAACTCGGCATTGCTGTGCAGGTTACTGTCTTATAAGTACCGTGCGCTGACCGATTGCGCCACTGGAGCTCATGTGTGTCTTATTTGATATTTGGTTAAGAATATTCATTGATGAAATTAGTAGAAAATCTTTGGGTATTAGATGTTTTTTTTACATGTGTCATATTTGATATTTGGTTAAAAATATTCATTGATGAAATTAGTAGAAAAAGTTTGTATATTAGATGTTTTATTTACTGTAAACGTTCATTTATTCGCTTGGCATTGCTCTTCTATCTTATCAGAACCGGGCGCTGCCCTTTTGGTCCGCTGCAGTTTATTTGCTGTAGGATTTTATAAATACTTAGGTTTACAAAGTAGAAGATGCATTTTTGTAAAAGTTTTTGAGTAGATGGTTTTGTCCAAAGTGACTTACAACTCAGCATTAGACACTAGGGACATCTTCGGTTCCACTAATCGAGTTCAGGTCCCCGTATTAAAACTAGGCTGCTCCAGGAGAGGCTTGAACTCACAACCTCAGCATTGCTATGCAGGTTACTGTCTTATAAGTACCGTGCGCTGACCTATTGTGCCACTGGAGCTCACGTGTGTCTTATTTGATATTTGCTTAAGAATAATCATTGATGAAATTAGTAGAAAATCTTTGTGTATTAGATGTTTTTTTTACTGTAAACATTCATTTATTTGCTTGGCATTGCTCTTTTGTCTTATCAGAACCAGGCGCTGACCTTTTGCACCGCTGCAGTTTAATTGCTGTAGGTTTTTAAAAATACTTAGATTTACAAAGTAGAAAATGCATTTTTGTAAAAGTTTACAAGTAGATGGTTTTGTCCAAAGTGAGTTACTACTCAGAATTAGACACTAGGGACATCTTGGGGGTCAGTGTCAGTGTCTTTGCCAGAGAAACTTTAACCTGTAGCCGGGCGAACTTGAAATCAAACCACTAACCCTGTCATGTGTGCATAATTGTGTTGTTGGTTAAGTTTAACTGTTCCACTAATCAAGTTCAGGTCCCCGTATTAAAACTAGGCTGCTCCAGGTGAGGCTCGAACTCACAACCTCGGCATTGCTATGCAGGTTACTGTCTTATAAGTACCGCGCGCTGACCTATTGCGCCACTGGAGCTCACGTGTGTCTTATTTGATATTTGGTTAAGAATATTCATTGATGAAATTAGTAGAAAAAGTTTGTGTATTAGATGTTTTTTTAACTGTAAACATTCATTTATTTGCTTGGCATTGCTCTTCTGTCTTATCAGAACCGGGCGCTGACCTTTTGCACAGCTGCAGTTTATTTGCTGTGTGATTTTAAAAATGCTTAGGTTTACAAAGTAGAAGATGCATTTTTGTAAAAGTTTACAAGTAGATGGTTTTGTCCAAAGTGAGTTACAACTCAGCATTAGACACTAGGGACATCTTGGGGGTCAGTGTCTTTTGCCAGAAAAAATTTAACCTGTAGCCAGGCGAACTTGAAATCGAACCACTAACCCTGTCATGTGTGCATTATTGTGTTGTTGGTTAAGTTTAACTGTTCCACTAATCTAGTTCAGGTCCCCGTATTAAAACTAGGCTGCTCCAGGTGAAGCTCGAACTCACAACCTCGGCATTGCTATGCAGGTTACTGTCTTATAAGTACCGCGCGCTGACCTATTGCGCCACTGGAGCTCACGTGTGTCTTATTTGATATTTGGTTAAGAATATTCATTGATGAAATTAGTAGAAAAAGTTTGTGTATTAGATGTTTTTTTAACTGTAAACATTCATTTATTTGCTTGGCATTGCTCTTCTGTCTTATCAGAACCGGGCGCTGACCTTTTGCACAGCTGCAGTTTATTTGCTGTGTGATTTTAAAAATGCTTAGGTTTACAAAGTAGAAGATGCATTTTTGTAAAAGTTTACAAGTAGATGGTTTTGTCCAAAGTGAGTTACAACTCAGCATTAGACACTAGGGACATCTTGGGGGTCAGTGTCTTTTGCCAGAAAAAATTTAACCTGTAGCCAGGCGAACTTGAAATCGAACCACTAACCCTGTCATGTGTGCATTATTGTGTTGTTGGTTAAGTTTAACTGTTCCACTAATCTAGTTCAGGTCCCCGTATTAAAACTAGGCTGCTCCAGGTGAAGCTCGAACTCACAACCTCGGCATTGCTATGCAGGTTACTGTCTTATAAGTACCACGCGCTGACCTATTGCGCCACTGGAGCTCACGTGTGTCTTATTTGATATTTGGTTAAGAATATTCATTGATGAAATTAGTAGAAAATCTTTGTGTATTAGATGTTTTATTTACTGTAAACATTCATTTATTTGCTTGGCATTGCTCTTTTGTCTTATCAGAACCAGGCGCTGACCTTTTGCACCGCTGCAGTTTATTTGCTGTAGGTTTTTAAAAATACTTAGATTTACAAAGTAGAAGATGCATTTTTGTAAAAGTTTACAAGTAGATGGTTTTGTCCAAAGTGAGTTTCTACTCAGCATTAGACACTAGGGACATCTTGGGGGTCAGTGTCAGTGTCTTTGCCAGAGAAACTTTAACCTGTAGCCAGGCGAACTTGAAATCGAACCACTAACCCTGTCATGTGTGCATAATTGTGTTTTTGGTTAAGTTTAATCGTTCCACTAATCGAGTTCAGGTCCCCGTATTAAAACTAGGCTGCTCCAGGTGAGGCTCGAACTCACAACCTCGGCATTGCTGTGCAGGTTACTGTCTTATAAGTACCGCGCGCTGACCTATTGCGCCACTGGAGCTCAAGTGTGTCTTGTTTGATATTTGGTTAAGAATATTCATTGATGAAATTAGTAGAAAATCTTTGGGTATTAGATGTTTTTTTTACATGTGTCATATTTGATATTTGGTTAAAAATATTCATTGATGAAATTAGTAGAAAAAGTTTGTATATTAGATGTTTTATTTACTGTAAACGTTCATTTATTTGCTTGGCATTGCTCTTCTGTCTTATCAGAACCGGGCGCTGACCTTTTGCACCGCTGCAGTTTATTTGCTGTAGGTTTTTAAAAATGCTTAGGTTTACAAAGTAGAAGATGCATTTTTGTAAAAGTTTACAAGTAGATGGTTTTGTCCAAAGTGACTTACAACTCAGCATTAGACACTAGGGACATCTTGGGGGTCAGTGTCTTTGCCGGAGAAACTTTAACCTGTAGCCAGGCGAACTTGAAATCGAACCACTAACCCTGTCATGTGTGCATAATTGTGTTATTCATTAAGTTTAACTGTTCCACTTATAAGACAGCGCTGACCTATTGCGCCACTGGAGCTCATGTGTGTCATGTTTGATGTTTGGTTAATAATATTCATTGATGAAATTAGTAGAAAATCTTTGTGTATTAGATATTTTTTTTAGTGTAAACATTCATTTATTTGCTTGGCATTGCTCTTCTGTCTTATCAGAACCGGTCGCTGACCTTTTGCACCGCTGCAGTTTATTTGCTGTGTGATTTTAAAAATGCTTAGGTTTACAAAGTAGAAGATGCATTTTTGTAAAAGTTTACAAGTAGATGGTTTTGTCCAAAGTGAGTTACAACTCAGCATTAGACACTAGGGACATCTTGGGGGTCAGTGTCTTTGCCGGAGAAACTTTAACCTGTAGCCAGGCGAACTTGAAATCGAACCACTAACCCTGTCATGTGTGCATAATTGTGTTATTCATTAAGTTTAACTGTTCCACTTATAAGACAGCGCTGACCTATTGCGCCACTGGAGCTCATGTGTGTCATGTTTGATGTTTGGTTAATAATATTCATTGATGAAATTAGTAGAAAATCTTTGTGTATTAGATATTTTTTTTAGTGTAAACATTCATTTATTTGCTTGGCATTGCTCTTCTGTCTTATCAGAACCGGGGACTGACCTTTTGCACCGCTGCAGTTTATTTGCTGTAGGTTTTTAAAAATGCTTAGGTTTACAAAGTAGAAGATGCATTTTTGTAAAAGTTTACAAGTAGATGGTTTTGTCCAAAGTGAGTTACAACTCAGCATTAGACACTAGGGACATCTTGGGGGTCAGTGTCTTTGCCAGAGAAACTTTAACCTGTAGCCAGGCGAACTTGAAATCAAACCACTAACCCTGTCATGTGTGCATTATTGTGTTGTTGGGTAAGTTTAACTGTTCGACTAATCGAGTTCTGGTCCCCGTATTAAAACTAGCCTGCTCCAGGTGAGGATTGAACTCACAACCTCGGCATTGCTGTGCAGGTTACTGTCTTATAAGTACCACGTGCTGACCTATTGCGCAACTGGAGCTCACGTACGTTATATTTTATATTTGCTTAAGAATAATCATTGATGAAATTAGTAGAAAATCTTTGTGTATTAGATGTTTTTTTTACGTATCATATTTGATATTTGGTTAAAAATATTCATTGATGAAATTAGTAGAAAAAGTTTGTATATTAGATGTTTTATTTACTGTAAACATTCATTGATTTGCTTGGCATTGCTCTTCTGTCTTATCATAACCGTGCGCTGACCTTTTGCGCATCTGCAGTTTATTTGCTGTAGGATTTTATAAATGCTTAGGTTTACAAAGTAGAAGATGCAGTTTTGTAAAAGTTTACAAGTAGATGGTTTTGTCCAAAGTGAGTTACAACTCAGCATTAGACACTAGGGACATCTTGGGGGTCAGTGTCTTTGCCAGAGGAACTTTAACCTGTAGCCAAGCGAACTTGAAATCGAACCACTAACCCTGTCATGTGTGCATAATTGTGTTATTCATTAAGTTTAACTGTTCCACTAATCGAGTTCAGGTCCCCGTATTAAAACTAGGCTGCTCCAGGTGAGGCTCGAACTCTCAAACTCGGCATTGCTGTGCAGGTTACTGTCTTATAAGTACCGTGCGCTGACCGATTGCGCCACTGGAGCTCATGTGTGTCTTATTTGATATTTGGTTAAGAATATTCATTGATGAAATTAGTAGAAAATCTTTGGGTATTAGATGTTTTTTTTACATGTGTCATATTTGATATTTGGTTAAAAATATTCATTGATGAAATTAGTAGAAAAAGTTTGTAAATTAGATGTTTTATTTACTGTAAACGTTCATTTATTCGCTTGGCATTGCTCTTCTATCTTATCATAACCGTGCGCTGACCTTTTGCGCAGCTGCAGTTTATTTGCTGTAGGATTTTATAAATGCTTAGGTTTACAAAGTAGAAGATGCATTTTTGTAAAAGTTTACAAGTAGATGGTTTTGTCCAAAGTGAGTTACAACTCAGCATTAGACACATCTTGGGGGTCAGTGTCTTTTGCCAGAGAAACCTTAACCTGTAGCCGGGTGAACTTGAAATCAAACCACTAACCCTGTCATGTGTGCATAATTGTGTTGTTGGTTAAGTTTAACTGTTCCACTTAACTGTTCCACTAATCAAGTTCAATTGCTCTTCTATCTTATCAGAACCGGGCGCTGACCTTTTGCTCCGCTGCAGTTTATTTGCTGTAGGATTTTATAAATACTTAGGTTTACAAAGTAGAAGATGCATTTTTGTAAAAGTTTACAAGTAGATGGTTTTGTCCAAAGTGAGTTTCTACTCAGCATTAGACACTAGGGACATCTTGGGGGTCAGTGTCAGTGTCTTTGCCAGAGAAACTTTAACCTGTAGCCAGGCGAACTTGAAATCGAACCACTAACCCTGTCATGTGTGCATAATTGTGTTTTTGGTTAAGTTTAATCGTTCCACTAATCGAGTTCAGGTCCCCGTATTAAAACTAGGCTGCTCCAGGTGAGGCTCGAACTCACAACCTCGGCATTGCTGTGCAGGTTACTGTCTTATAAGTACCGCGCGCTGACCTATTGCGCCACTGGAGCTCAAGTGTGTCTTGTTTGATATTTGGTTAAGAATATTCATTGATGAAATTAGTAGAAAATCTTTGGGTATTAGATGTTTTTTTTACATGTGTCATATTTGATATTTGGTTAAAAATATTCATTGATGAAATTAGTAGAAAAAGTTTGTATATTAGATGTTTTATTTACTGTAAACGTTCATTTATTTGCTTGGCATTGCTCTTCTGTCTTATCAGAACCGGGCGCTGACCTTTTGCACCGCTGCAGTTTATTTGCTGTAGGTTTTTAAAAATGCTTAGGTTTACAAAGTAGAAGATGCATTTTTGTAAAAGTTTACAAGTAGATGGTTTTGTCCAAAGTGACTTACAACTCAGCATTAGACACTAGGGACATCTTGGGGGTCAGTGTCTTTGCCGGAGAAACTTTAACCTGTAGCCAGGCGAACTTGAAATCGAACCACTAACCCTGTCATGTGTGCATAATTGTGTTATTCATTAAGTTTAACTGTTCCACTTATAAGACAGCGCTGACCTATTGCGCCACTGGAGCTCATGTGTGTCATGTTTGATGTTTGGTTAATAATATTCATTGATGAAATTAGTAGAAAATCTTTGTGTATTAGATATTTTTTTTAGTGTAAACATTCATTTATTTGCTTGGCATTGCTCTTCTGTCTTATCAGAACCGGTCGCTGACCTTTTGCACCGCTGCAGTTTATTTGCTGTGTGATTTTAAAAATGCTTAGGTTTACAAAGTAGAAGATGCATTTTTGTAAAAGTTTACAAGTAGATGGTTTTGTCCAAAGTGAGTTACAACTCAGCATTAGACACTAGGGACATCTTGGGGGTCAGTGTCTTTGCCGGAGAAACTTTAACCTGTAGCCAGGCGAACTTGAAATCGAACCACTAACCCTGTCATGTGTGCATAATTGTGTTATTCATTAAGTTTAACTGTTCCACTTATAAGACAGCGCTGACCTATTGCGCCACTGGAGCTCATGTGTGTCATGTTTGATGTTTGGTTAATAATATTCATTGATGAAATTAGTAGAAAATCTTTGTGTATTAGATATTTTTTTTAGTGTAAACATTCATTTATTTGCTTGGCATTGCTCTTCTGTCTTATCAGAACCGGGGACTGACCTTTTGCACCGCTGCAGTTTATTTGCTGTAGGTTTTTAAAAATGCTTAGGTTTACAAAGTAGAAGATGCATTTTTGTAAAAGTTTACAAGTAGATGGTTTTGTCCAAAGTGAGTTACAACTCAGCATTAGACACTAGGGACATCTTGGGGGTCAGTGTCTTTGCCAGAGAAACTTTAACCTGTAGCCAGGCGAACTTGAAATCAAACCACTAACCCTGTCATGTGTGCATTATTGTGTTGTTGGGTAAGTTTAACTGTTCGACTAATCGAGTTCTGGTCCCCGTATTAAAACTAGCCTGCTCCAGGTGAGGATTGAACTCACAACCTCTGCATTGCTGTGCAGGTTACTGTCTTATAAGTACCACGTGCTGACCTATTGCGCAACTGGAGCTCACGTACGTTATATTTTATATTTGCTTAAGAATAATCATTGATGAAATTAGTAGAAAATCTTTGTGTATTAGATGTTTTTTTTACGTATCATATTTGATATTTGGTTAAAAATATTCATTGATGAAATTAGTAGAAAAAGTTTGTATATTAGATGTTTTATTTACTGTAAACATTCATTGATTTGCTTGGCATTGCTCTTCTGTCTTATCATAACCGTGCGCTGACCTTTTGCGCATCTGCAGTTTATTTGCTGTAGGATTTTATAAATGCTTAGGTTTACAAAGTAGAAGATGCAGTTTTGTAAAAGTTTACAAGTAGATGGTTTTGTCCAAAGTGAGTTACAACTCAGCATTAGACACTAGGGACATCTTGGGGGTCAGTGTCTTTGCCAGAGGAACTTTAACCTGTAGCCAAGCGAACTTGAAATCGAACCACTAACCCTGTCATGTGTGCATAATTGTGTTATTCATTAAGTTTAACTGTTCCACTAATCGAGTTCAGGTCCCCGTATTAAAACTAGGCTGCTCCAGGTGAGGCTCGAACTCTCAAACTCGGCATTGCTGTGCAGGTTACTGTCTTATAAGTACCGTGCGCTGACCGATTGCGCCACTGGAGCTCATGTGTGTCTTATTTGATATTTGGTTAAGAATATTCATTGATGAAATTAGTAGAAAATCTTTGGGTATTAGATGTTTTTTTTACATGTGTCATATTTGATATTTGGTTAAAAATATTCATTGATGAAATTAGTAGAAAAAGTTTGTAAATTAGATGTTTTATTTACTGTAAACGTTCATTTATTCGCTTGGCATTGCTCTTCTATCTTATCATAACCGTGCGCTGACCTTTTGCGCAGCTGCAGTTTATTTGCTGTAGGATTTTATAAATGCTTAGGTTTACAAAGTAGAAGATGCATTTTTGTAAAAGTTTACAAGTAGATGGTTTTGTCCAAAGTGAGTTACAACTCAGCATTAGACACATCTTGGGGGTCAGTGTCTTTTGCCAGAGAAACCTTAACCTGTAGCCGGGTGAACTTGAAATCAAACCACTAACCCTGTCATGTGTGCATAATTGTGTTGTTGGTTAAGTTTAACTGTTCCACTTAACTGTTCCACTAATCAAGTTCAATTGCTCTTCTATCTTATCAGAACCGGGCGCTGACCTTTTGCTCCGCTGCAGTTTATTTGCTGTAGGATTTTATAAATACTTAGGTTTACAAAGTAGAAGATGCATTTTTGTAAAAGTTTACAAGTAGATGGTTTTGTCCAAAGTGAGTTTCTACTCAGCATTAGACACTAGGGACATCTTGGGGGTCAGTGTCAGTGTCTTTGCCAGAGAAACTTTAACCTGTAGCCAGGCGAACTTGAAATCGAACCACTAACCCTGTCATGTGTGCATAATTGTGTTTTTGGTTAAGTTTAATCGTTCCACTAATCGAGTTCAGGTCCCCGTATTAAAACTAGGCTGCTCCAGGTGAGGCTCGAACTCACAACCTCGGCATTGCTGTGCAGGTTACTGTCTTATAAGTACCGCGCGCTGACCTATTGCGCCACTGGAGCTCAAGTGTGTCTTGTTTGATATTTGGTTAAGAATATTCATTGATGAAATTAGTAGAAAATCTTTGGGTATTAGATGTTTTTTTTACATGTGTCATATTTGATATTTGGTTAAAAATATTCATTGATGAAATTAGTAGAAAAAGTTTGTATATTAGATGTTTTATTTACTGTAAACGTTCATTTATTTGCTTGGCATTGCTCTTCTGTCTTATCAGAACCGGGCGCTGACCTTTTGCACCGCTGCAGTTTATTTGCTGTAGGTTTTTAAAAATGCTTAGGTTTACAAAGTAGAAGATGCATTTTTGTAAAAGTTTACAAGTAGATGGTTTTGTCCAAAGTGACTTACAACTCAGCATTAGACACTAGGGACATCTTGGGGGTCAGTGTCTTTGCCGGAGAAACTTTAACCTGTAGCCAGGCGAACTTGAAATCGAACCACTAACCCTGTCATGTGTGCATAATTGTGTTATTCATTAAGTTTAACTGTTCCACTTATAAGACAGCGCTGACCTATTGCGCCACTGGAGCTCATGTGTGTCATGTTTGATGTTTGGTTAATAATATTCATTGATGAAATTAGTAGAAAATCTTTGTGTATTAGATATTTTTTTTAGTGTAAACATTCATTTATTTGCTTGGCATTGCTCTTCTGTCTTATCAGAACCGGTCGCTGACCTTTTGCACCGCTGCAGTTTATTTGCTGTGTGATTTTAAAAATGCTTAGGTTTACAAAGTAGAAGATGCATTTTTGTAAAAGTTTACAAGTAGATGGTTTTGTCCAAAGTGAGTTACAACTCAGCATTAGACACTAGGGACATCTTGGGGGTCAGTGTCTTTGCCGGAGAAACTTTAACCTGTAGCCAGGCGAACTTGAAATCGAACCACTAACCCTGTCATGTGTGCATAATTGTGTTATTCATTAAGTTTAACTGTTCCACTTATAAGACAGCGCTGACCTATTGCGCCACTGGAGCTCATGTGTGTCATGTTTGATGTTTGGTTAATAATATTCATTGATGAAATTAGTAGAAAATCTTTGTGTATTAGATATTTTTTTTAGTGTAAACATTCATTTATTTGCTTGGCATTGCTCTTCTGTCTTATCAGAACCGGGGACTGACCTTTTGCACCGCTGCAGTTTATTTGCTGTAGGTTTTTAAAAATGCTTAGGTTTACAAAGTAGAAGATGCATTTTTGTAAAAGTTTACAAGTAGATGGTTTTGTCCAAAGTGAGTTACAACTCAGCATTAGACACTAGGGACATCTTGGGGGTCAGTGTCTTTGCCAGAGAAACTTTAACCTGTAGCCAGGCGAACTTGAAATCAAACCACTAACCCTGTCATGTGTGCATTATTGTGTTGTTGGGTAAGTTTAACTGTTCGACTAATCGAGTTCTGGTCCCCGTATTAAAACTAGCCTGCTCCAGGTGAGGATTGAACTCACAACCTCTGCATTGCTGTGCAGGTTACTGTCTTATAAGTACCACGTGCTGACCTATTGCGCAACTGGAGCTCACGTACGTTATATTTTATATTTGCTTAAGAATAATCATTGATGAAATTAGTAGAAAATCTTTGTGTATTAGATGTTTTTTTTACGTATCATATTTGATATTTGGTTAAAAATATTCATTGATGAAATTAGTAGAAAAAGTTTGTATATTAGATGTTTTATTTACTGTAAACATTCATTGATTTGCTTGGCATTGCTCTTCTGTCTTATCATAACCGTGCGCTGACCTTTTGCGCATCTGCAGTTTATTTGCTGTAGGATTTTATAAATGCTTAGGTTTACAAAGTAGAAGATGCAGTTTTGTAAAAGTTTACAAGTAGATGGTTTTGTCCAAAGTGAGTTACAACTCAGCATTAGACACTAGGGACATCTTGGGGGTCAGTGTCTTTGCCAGAGGAACTTTAACCTGTAGCCAAGCGAACTTGAAATCGAACCACTAACCCTGTCATGTGTGCATAATTGTGTTATTCATTAAGTTTAACTGTTCCACTAATCGAGTTCAGGTCCCCGTATTAAAACTAGGCTGCTCCAGGTGAGGCTCGAACTCTCAAACTCGGCATTGCTGTGCAGGTTACTGTCTTATAAGTACCGTGCGCTGACCGATTGCGCCACTGGAGCTCATGTGTGTCTTATTTGATATTTGGTTAAGAATATTCATTGATGAAATTAGTAGAAAATCTTTGGGTATTAGATGTTTTTTTTACATGTGTCATATTTGATATTTGGTTAAAAATATTCATTGATGAAATTAGTAGAAAAAGTTTGTAAATTAGATGTTTTATTTACTGTAAACGTTCATTTATTCGCTTGGCATTGCTCTTCTATCTTATCATAACCGTGCGCTGACCTTTTGCGCAGCTGCAGTTTATTTGCTGTAGGATTTTATAAATGCTTAGGTTTACAAAGTAGAAGATGCATTTTTGTAAAAGTTTACAAGTAGATGGTTTTGTCCAAAGTGAGTTACAACTCAGCATTAGACACATCTTGGGGGTCAGTGTCTTTTGCCAGAGAAACCTTAACCTGTAGCCGGGTGAACTTGAAATCAAACCACTAACCCTGTCATGTGTGCATAATTGTGTTGTTGGTTAAGTTTAACTGTTCCACTTAACTGTTCCACTAATCATGTTCAATTGGTCTTCTATCTTATCAGAACCGGGCGCTGACCTTTTGCTCCGCTGCAGTTTATTTGCTGTAGGATTTTATAAATACTTAGGTTTACAAAGTAGAAGATGCATTTTTGTAGAAAAAGTTTGTGTATTAGATGTTTTTTTAACTGTAAACATTCATTTATTTGCTTGGCATTGCTCTTCTGTCTTATCAGAACCGGGCGCTGACCTTTTGCACAGCTGCAGTTTATTTGCTGTGTGATTTTAAAAATGCTTAGGTTTACAAAGTAGAAGATGCATTTTTGTAAAAGTTTACAAGTAGATGGTTTTGTCCAAAGTGAGTTACAACTCAGCATTAGACACTAGGGACATCTTGGGGGTCAGTGTCTTTTGCCAGAAAAAGTTTAACGTGTAGCAAGGCGAACTTGAAATCGAACCACTAACCCTGTCATGTGTGCATTATTGTGTTGTTGGTTAAGTTTAACTGTTCCACTAATCTAGTTCAGGTCCCCGTATTAAAACTAGGCTGCTCCAGGTGAGGCTCGAACTCACAACCTCGGCATTGCTATGCAGGTTACTGTCTTATAAGTACCGTGCGCTGACCTATTGTGCCACTGGAGCTCACGTGTGTCTTATTTGATATTTGCTTAAGAATAATCATTGATGAAATTAGTAGAAAATCTTTGGGTATTAGATGTTTTTTTTACATGTGTCATATTTGATATTTGGTTAAAAATATTCATTGATGAAATTAGTAGAAAAAGTTTGTATATTAGATGTTTTATTTACTGTAAACGTTCATTTATTTGCTTGGCATTGCTCTTCTGTCTTATCAGAACCGGGCGCTGACCTTTTGCACCGCTGCAGTTTATTTGCTGTAGGTTTTTAAAAATGCTTAGGTTTACAAAGTAGAAGATGCATTTTTGTAAAAGTGTATGAGTAGATGGTTTTGTCCAAAGTGACTTACAACTCAGCATTAGACACTAGGGACATCTTGGGGGTCAGTGTCTTTGCCGGAGAAACTCTAACCTGTAGCCAAGCGAACTTGAAATCGAACCACTAACCCTGTCATGTGTGCATAATTGTGTTATTCATTAAGTTTAACTGTTCCACTTATAAGACAGCGCTGACCTATTGCGCCACTGGAGCTCATGTGTGTCATGTTTGATGTTTGGTTAATAATATTCATTGATGAAATTAGTAGAAAATCTTTGTGTATTAGATATTTTTTTTAGTGTAAACATTCATTTATTTGCTTGGCATTGCTCTTCTGTCTTATCATAACCGTGCGCTGACCTTTTGCGCATCTGCAGTTTATTTGCTGTAGGATTTTATAAATGCTTAGGTTTACAAAGTAGAAGATGCAGTTTTGTAAAAGTTTACAAGTAGATGGTTTTGTCCAAAGTGAGTTTCTACTCAGCATTAGACACTAGGGACATCTTGGGGGTCAGTGTCTTTGCCGGAGAAACTTTAACCTGTAGCCAAGCGAACTTGAAATCGAACCACTAACCCTGTCATGTGTGCATAATTGTGTTATTCATTAAGTTTAACTGTTCCACTAATCGAGTTCAGGTCCCCGTATTAAAACTAGGCTGCTCCAGGTGAGGCTCGAACTCACAACCTCGGCATTGCTGTGCAGGTTACTGTCTTATAAGTACCGCGCGCTGACCGATTGCGCCACTGGAGCTCATGTGTGTCTTATTTGATATTTGGTTAAGAATATTCATTGATGAAATTAGTAGAAAATCTTTGGGTATTAGATGTTTTTTTTACATGTGTCATATTTGATATTTGGTTAAAAATATTCATTGATGAAATTAGTAGAAAAAGTTTGTATATTAGATGTTTTATTTACTGTAAACATTCATTTATTTGCTTGGCATTGCTCTTCTGTCTTATCAGAACCGGGCGCTGACCTTTTGCACCGCTGCAGTTTATTTGCTGTAGGTTTTTAAAAATGCTTAGGTTTACAAAGTAGAAGATGCATTTTTGTAAAAGTGTATGAGTAGATGGTTTTGTCCAAAGTGACTTACAACTCAGCATTAGACACTAGGGACATCTTGGGGGTCAGTGTCTTTGCCGGAGAAACTCTAACCTGTAGCCAAGCGAACTTGAAATCGAACCACTAACCCTGTCATGTGTGCATAATTGTGTTATTCATTAAGTTTAACTGTTCCACTTATAAGACAGCGCTGACCTATTGCGCCACTGGAGCTCATGTGTGTCATGTTTAATGTTTGGTTAATAATATTCATTGATGATATTAGTACAAAATCTTTGTGTATTAGATATTTTTTTTAGTGTAAACATTCATTTATTTGCTTGGCATTGCTCTTCTGTCTTATCAGAACCGGTCGCTGACCTTTTGCACCGCTGCAGTTTATTTGCTGTGTGATTTTAAAAATGCTTAGGTTTACAAAGTAGAAGATGCATTTTTGTAAAAGTTTACAAGTAGATGGTTTTGTCCAAAGTGACTTACAACTCAGCATTAGACACTAGGGACATCTTGGGGGTCAGGGTCTTTGCCGGAGAAACTTTAACCTGTAGCCAGGCGAACTTGAAATCGAACCACTAACCCTGTCATGTGTGCATAATTGTGTTATTCATTAAGTTTAACTGTTCCACTTATAAGACAGCGCTGACCTATTGCGCCACTGGAGCTCATGTGTGTCATGTTTGATGTTTGGTTAATAATATTCATTGATGAAATTAGTAGAAAATCTTTGTGTATTAGATATTTTTTTTAGTGTAAACATTCATTTATTTGCTTGGCATTGCTCTTCTGTCTTATCAGAACCGGTCGCTGACCTTTTGCACCGCTGCAGTTTATTTGCTGTAGGTTTTTAAAAATGCTTAGGTTTACAAAGTAGAAGATGCATTTTTGTAAAAGTTTACAAGTAGATGGTTTTGTCCAAAGTGAGTTACAACTCAGCATTAGACACTAGGGACATCTTGGGGGTCAGTGTCTTTGCCAGAGAAACTTTAACCTGTAGCCAGGCGAACTTGAAATCGAACCACTAACCCTGTCATGTGTGCCTTATTGTGTTATTCATTAAGTTTAATCGTTCCACTAATTGAGTTCAGGTCCCCGTATTAAAACTAGGCTGCTCCAGGTGAGGCTCGAACTCACAACCTCGGCATTGCTGTGCAGGTTACTATCTTATAAGTACCGCGCGCTGACCGATTGCGCCACTGGAGCTCACGTGTGTCTTATTTGATATTTGCTTAAGAATAATCATTGATGAAATTAGTAGAAAATCTTTGTGTATTAGATGTTTTTTTTACTGTAAACATTCATTTATTTGCTTGGCATTGCTCTTTTGTCTTATCAGAACCAGGCGCTGACCTTTTGCACCGCTGCAGTTTATTTGCTGTAGGTTTTTAAAAATACTTAGATTTACAAAGTAGAAAATGCATTTTTGTAAAAGTTTACAAGTAGATGGTTTTGTCCAAAGTGAGTTACTACTCAGCATTAGACACTAGGGACATCTTGGGGGTCAGTGTCAGTGTCTTTGCCAGAGAAACTTTAACCTGTAGCCAGGCGAACTTGAAATCGAACCACTAACCCTGTCATGTGTGCATAATTGTGTTTTTGGTTAAGTTTAATTGTTCCACTAATTGAGTTCAGGTCCCCGTATTAAAACTAGGCTGCTCCAGGTGAGGCTCGAACTCACAACCTCGGCATTGCTGTGCAGGTTACTGTCTTATAAGTACCGCGCACTGACCTATTGCGCCACTGGAGCTCACATGTGTTATATTTGATATTTGGTTAAGAATATTCATTGTTGAAAGTAGTAGAAAATCTTTGGGTATTAGATGTTTTTTTTTACGTGTCATATTTGATATTTGGTTAAGAATATTCATTGATGAAATTAGTAGAAAAAGTTTGTGTATTAGATGTTTTTTTTAACTGTAAACATTCATTTATTTGCTTGGCATTGCTCTTCTGTCTTATCAGAACCGGGCGCTGACCTTTTGCACAGCTGCAGTTTATTTGCTGTGTGATTTTAAAAATGCTTAGGTTTACAAAGTAGAAGATGCATTTTTGTAAAAGTTTACAAGTAGATGGTTTTGTCCAAAGTGAGTTACAACTCAGCATTAGACACTAGGGACATCTTGGGGGTCAGTGTCTTTTGCCAGAAAAAGCTTAACCTGTAGCCAGGCGAACTTGAAATCGAACCACTAACTCTGTCATGTGTGCATTATTGTGTTGTTGGTTAAGTTTAACTGTTCCACTAATCTAATTCAGGTCCCCGTATTAAAACTAGGCTGCTCCAGGTGAGGCTCGAACTCACAACCTCGGCATTGCTATGCAGGTTACTGTCTTATAATTACCGCGCGCTGACCTATTGTGCCACTGGAGCTCACGTGTGTCTTATTTGATATTTGCTTAAGAATAATCATTGATGAAATTAGTAGAAAATCTTTGTGTATTAGATGTTTTTTTTACTGTAAACATTCATGTATTTGCCTGGCATTGCTCTTTTGTCTTATCAGAACCAGGCGCTGACCTTTTGCACCGCTGCAGTTTATTTGCTGTGTGATTTTAAAAATGCTTAGGTTTACAAAGTAGAAGATGCATTTTTGTAAAAGTTTACAAGTAGATGGTTTTGTCCAAAGTGAGTTTCTACTCAGCATTAGACAATAGGGACATCTTGGGGGTCAGTGTCAGTGTCTTTGCCAGAGAAACTTTAACCTGTAGCCAGGCGAACTTGAAATCGAACCACTAACCCTGTCATGTGTGCATAGTTGTGTTTTTGGTTAAGTTTAATCGTTCCACTAATCGAGTTCAGGTCCCCGTATTAAAATTAGGCTGCTCCAGGTGAGGCTCGAACTCACAACCTCGGCATTGCTGTGCAGGTTACTGTCTTATAAGTACCGTGCGCTGACCGATTGCGCCACTGGAGCTCATGTGCGTCTTATTTGATATTTGGTTAAGAATATTCATTGATGAAATTAGTAGAAAATCTTTGGGTATTAGATGTTTTTTTTTACATGTGTCATATTTGATATTTGGTTAAAAATATTCATTGATGAAATTAGTAGAAAAAGTTTGTATTTTAGATGTTTTTTCACATCTTGGGGGTCAGTGTCTTTTGCCAGAGAAACTTTAACCTGTAGCCAAGCGAACTTGAAATCGAACCACTAACCCTGTCATGTGTGCATAATTGTGTTATTCATTAAGTTTAACTGTTCCACTTATAAGACAGCGCTGACCTATTGCGCCACTGGAGCTCATGTGTGTCATGTTTGATGTTTGGTTAATAATATTCATTGATGAAATTAGTAGAAAATCTTTGTGTATTAGATATTTTTTTTAGTGTAAACATTCATTTATTTGCTTGGCATTGCTCTTCTGTCTTATCAGAACCGGTCGCTGACCTTTTGCACCGCTGCAGTTTATTTGCTGTGTGATTTTAAAAATGCTTAGGTTTACAAAGTAGAAGATGCATTTTTGTAAAAGTTTACAAGTAGATGGTTTTGTCCAAAGTGACTTACAACTCAGCATTAGACACTAGGGACATCTTGGGGGTCAGTGTCTTTGCCGGAGAAACTTTAACCTGTAGCCAGGCGAACTTGAAATCGAACCACTAACCCTGTCATGTGTGCATAATTGTGTTATTCATTAAGTTTAACTGTTCCACTTATAAGACAGCGCTGACCTATTGCGCCATTGGAGCTCATGTGTGTCATGTTTGATGTTTGGTTAATAATATTCATTGATGAAATTAGTAGAAAATCTTTGTGTATTAGATATTTTTTTTAGTGTAAACATTCATTTATTTGCTTGGCATTGCTCTTCTGTCTTATCAGAACCGGGGACTGACCTTTTGCACCGCTGCAGTTTATTTGCTGTAGGTTTTTAAAAATGCTTAGGTTTACAAAGTAGAAGATGCATTTTTGTAAAAGTTTACAAGTAGATGGTTTTGTCCAAAGTGAGTTACAACTCAGCATTAGACACATCTTGGGGGTCAGTGTCCTTGCCAGAGAAACTTTAACCTGTAGCCAGGCGAACTTGAAATCGAACCACTAACCCTGTCATGTGTGCATTATTGTGTTGTTGGTTAAATTTTACTGTTCCACTAATCGAGTTCTGGTCCCCGTATTAAAACTAGCCTGCTCCAGGTGAGGATTGAACTCACAACCTCGGCATTGCTGTGCAGGTTACTGTCTTATAAGTACCACGTGCTGACCTATTGCACCACTGGAGCTCACGTGTGTTATATTTTATATTTGCTTAAGAATAATCATTGATGAAATTAGTAGAAAATCTTTGTGTATTAGATGTTTTTTTTACGTATCATATTTGATATTTGGTTAAAAATATTCATTGATGAAATTAGTAGAAAAAGTTTGTATATTAGATGTTTTATTTACTGTAAACATTCATTTATTTGCTTGGCATTGCTCTTCTGTCTTATCATAACCGTGCGATGACCTTTTGCGCAACTGCAGTTTATTTGCTGTAGGATTTTATAAATGCTTAGGTTTACAAAGTAGAAGATGCAGTTTTGTAAAAGTTTACAAGTAGATGGTTTTGTCCAAAGTGAGTTACAACTCAGCATTAGACACTAGGGACATCTTGGGGGTCAGTGTCTTTGGCGGAGAAACTTTAACCTGTAGCCAAGCGAACTTGAAATCGAACCACTAATGCACTAGATGCATTTTTGTAAAAGTGTTTGAGTAGATGGTTTTGTCCAAAGTGACTTACAACTCAGCATTAGACACTAGGGACATCTTCGGTTCCACTAATCGAGTTCAGGTCCCCGTATTAAAACTAGGCTGCTCCAGGAGAGGCTTGAACTCACTACCTCGGCATTGCTGTGCAGGTTGCTGTCTTATAAGTACCGTGCGCTGACCGATTGCGCCACTGGAGCTCATGTGTGTCTTATTTGATATTTGGTTAAGAATATTCATTGATGAAATTAGTAGAAAATCTTTGGGTATTAGATGTTTTTTTTACATGTGTCAAATTTGATATTTGGTTAAAAATATTCATTGATGAAATTAGTAGAAAAAGTTTGTAAATTAGATGTTTTATTTACTGTAAACGTTCATTTATTCGCTTGGCATTGCTCTTCTATCTTATCATAACCGTGCGCTGACCTTTTGCGCAGCTGCAGTTTATTTGCTGTAGGATTTTATAAATGCTTAGGTTTACAAAGTAGAAGATGCATTTTTGTAAAAGTTTACAAGTAGATGGTTTTGTCCAAAGTGAGTTACAACTCAGCATTAGACACATCTTGGGGGTCAGTGTCTTTTGCCAGAGAAACTTTAACCTGTAGCCGGGCGAACTTGAAATTCAATTCAATTCAATTCAACTTTATTTATATAGCGCCAATTCACAACAAAGTCATCTCAGGGCACTTTACAGAATAAAGTCAAGATTATAAAGATATATAAAGAGAACCCAACAATTCCCCCTGGAGCAAGCCATAGGCAACAGTGGAGAGGAAAAACTCCCTTTAACGGAAGAAACCTCCAGCAGAACCAGGCTCAGGGTGGACGGCCATCTGCCTCGACCGGTTGGGGTGAGTGGAAAGGGGAGAGAGAAAAGAACAGAGCAACAAAAAGCAATAACAAAACATCGGGCAGATTGGTAGGACCAGTAGCTGCACGCTGGAAGACACACAGCTTCAAAGCCGGGGGACACCTGCAGAAAGGGACAGAGAGAGGGGGACAGAGGAGGACAAAGACAACTACGGGAGAGAACACACAGAGTTAATGACATACAGTGGTGAGAATTGCGGGGTGAGAGGAGAGGAGAGATGGTCAAGAGGAGGAAAGGAGCTCAGTGCATTGGGGGGTGGGTCCCCCAGCAGTCTAAGCCTATGGCAGCATAACTATAACTAACTATATGCTTTATTAAAGAGGAAGGTTTTAAGCTTAGACTTAAAAGTAGAGAGGGTGTCTGCTTCCCGAATCTGAACTGGGAGCTGGTTCCACAAGAGAGGAGCTTGATAGCTAAAGGCTCTACCTCCCATTCTACTTTTGGAAATTCTGGGAACCACAAGTAGGCCTGCATTCTGAGACCGAAGTGGTCTACTGGGATGATATGGTGCTATGAGGTCTTCTATATATGATGGAGCCTGACCATTCAGAGCTTTATATGTAAGAAGCAGGGTTTTAAATTCTATTCTAAATTTAATGGGAAGCCAATGGAGAGAAGCTAGTGAAGGTGAAATATGATCTCTCTTGCTAGTTCCAGTCAGCACTCTTGCTGCAGCATTTTGGATTAATTGCAGGCTCTTTAGGGAGTTACTGGGGCATCCTGAAAGTAGGGAATTACAGTAGTCCAACCTAGAAGTAACAAATGCATGGACCAGTTTTTCGGCATCATTTTGAGACAGTATGCTCCTAATTTTGGCAATGTTCCGTAGGTGGAAGAAGGCTGTTCTAGAGATTTGTTTTATATGTGACTTAAAGGACAGATCCTGATCAAAAATAACTCCAAGGTTCCTTGCAGTAGTACTGGAGGCCAGACTTATGCCATCTAGGGTAACAATATGGTTGGACATCATATCTCTGATATTTTTGGGCCCAAATACTATGACTTCAGTTTTGTCTGAGTTTAAAAGTAAAAAATTGTGGGACATCCAGGCCTTTATGTCTTGTAGGCATGCTTGAAGCTTTATTAACTGATTATTTTCATCTGGTTCCATAGATAAATATAGCTGGGTATCATCAGCATAACAGTGGAAATTTATGGAGTGTTTTCTAATAATGTTGCCTGAAGGAGACATATATAAAGTAAAAAGTATTGGTCCTAACACAGAGCCTTGTGGAACTCCATAGCTAACCTTTGTGTGCATGGAGGATTCATCATTAACATGAACAAATTGAAATCTATCAGACAGATAGGATTTAAACCAACCTAGTGCAGTTCCTGTAATTCCAATTTCATGTTCCAGTCTCTGTAATAAAATGTTATGATCAATGGTATCAAATGCGGCACTAAGATCTAACAGAACAAGTATAGAGATGAGTCCATTATCTGAGGCCATGAGAAGATCGTTGGTGACTTTTACCAGTGCTGTTTCTGTACTATGATGAACTCTAAATCCTGACTGAAACTCTTCATACAAATTATTCCTATGAAGGTGATCACATAATTGTTTTGCGACTACTTTTTCAATTATTTTAGAAATAAAGGGGAGATTAGATATTGGTCTGTAATTGGCTAAAACACCTGGGTCAAGACAGGGTTTTTTAAGTAATGGTTTAATTACAGCTACCTTATAGGCCTGTGGTACATAGCCTGTTTCTAAAGATAGATTGATGATATCTAATATGAACGTATCTATTAAGGGTAAAGCTTCCTTGAGCAGCTTAGTTGGAATAGGGTCTAGCAGACAGGTTGTTGGTTTAGAAGAGGTAATAATTGAAGTTAGCTCAGAGAGATCTATGGGTAAAAAGCAGTCTAACAGGGAGTGGGGCCTTATCCATGATTCTAGCACTGCTGTACATGAAGATCTATCTGTAATTTTTGGGGGGAGGATCTGGTGAATACTTTCTCTAATAGCTACAATTTTATTCATAAAGAAGGTCATGAAGTCATTGCTGCTCAAAGTTAAGGGAATAGTAGGCTCAACAGAACTATGGCTCTTAGTCAGCCTGGCTACAGTGCTGAACAGAAACCGGGGGTTGTTCTTGTTTTCTTCTATTAATGATGAATAATATGCTGTTCTGGCATCACTGAGAGCTTTTTTGTACGTTTTTAAACTATTTTTCCAGGCTAAATGAGATTCTTCTAACTTTCTGGAACGCCACTTCCTTTCTAACTTTCGTGTTTCCTGTTTTAAGTTGCGTGTTTGTGAACTATACCATGGAGATCGCCTCTGCTGATTTACTGCCTTCTTTTTTAGAGGGGCAACACTATCGAGTATTGTACGTAGTGAGGCTGCAGAATTGTCAACAAGATAATCTACTTGTGCAGGAGTAACATTAAGGAGACTACTTCCCATTGTATTAACATATGGTGAAGCAAATGATGAAGAAATAATTTCTTTAAATTTGTTGACAGCTTTTTCACTTAAGCATCTGCTATAGTGGAATTTTTCCCTAACTGCTATATAGTCCGTTATTGTAAATTCAAATGTTATTAAAAAATGGTCAGACAGAAGAGAGTTGTGAGGACATATTGTTAAATTATCCGTTTCAATTCCATACGTAAGGACAAGGTCTAACGTGTGACTAAAACAGTGAGTGGGTTTATTTACACTTTGGGAAAAACCAATTGAATCTAATAATGAATTAAACGCAGTGCTCAGGCAGTTACTGTCAGCATCTACATGAATGTTAAAGTCACCCACTATAATGACTTTATCTGTACTAAGCACTAAATCAGATAGAAAATCAGAAAATTCAATCAAAAACTCTGAATAAGGGACTGGAGGACGGTACACGATAACAAATAATAGTGGTTTTTGAGTTTTCCAGTTTGGGTGTGAAAGGCTAAGAGTAAGACTCTCAAATGAGTTATAACTATGTTTAGGTCTAGGAATTATTGATAAGCTACAATGGAAGATTGCTGCAACTCCTCCACCTCGGCCTGTGCTTCTAGGAACATGGTAATTAATATGACTTGGGGGGTTGACTCATTTAAACTGACATATTCTTCCTGCTGCAACCAAGTTTCAGTGAGACAAAATAAATCGAACTGATGATCACTTATTAAGTCATTTACTAACAGAGATTTAGAAGAGAGAGATCTGATATTTAATAATCCACATTTAATAGTTTTGGGGTTTTGTTCTGTAAGAGGAGTAGTCTTAACTTTTATTAGGTTATTATGATTAACTCCTCTTGTTGTCATATTTACTTTATGTAATTTAGGTCGGGGAACAGACACAGTCTCTATAGGTATGTTGGAGTTGTGGGGGGTGACGGTTGTAAGGACACTGCAGAGAGGCGTGTAGGACTGGATCTCTGCATCCTAGGCTCAACTCTGGATTGTCATACTTTTGGTTGTTAAATCAAACCACTAACCCTGTCATGTGTGCATTATTGTGTTGTTGGTTAAGTTTAACTGTTCCACTAATCAAGTTCAGGTCCCCGTATTAAAACTAGGCTGCTCCAGGTGAGGCTCGAACTCACAACCTCGGCATTGCTATGCAGGTTACTGTCTTATAAGTACCGCGCGCTGACCTATTGCGCCACTGGAGCTCATGTGTGTCTTATTTGATATTTGGTTAAGAATATTAATTGATGAAATTAGTAGAAAATCTTTGGGTATTAGATGTTTTTTTTACATGTGTCATATTGGATATTTGGTTAAAAATATTCATTGATGAAATTAGTAGAAAAAGTTTGTATATTAGATGTTTTATTTACTGTAAACATTCATTTATTTGCTTGGCATTGCTCTTCTGTCTTATCAGAACCGGGCGCTGACCTTTTGCACCGCTGCATTTTAAAGTTTCAAAGTAGAATATGCATTTTTATAAAAGTTTACAAGTAGATGGTTTTGTCTAAAGTGACTTACAACTCAGCATTAGACACTAGGGACATCTTGGGGGTCAGTGTCTTTGCCGGAGAAACTTTAACCTGTAGCCAAGCGAACTTGAAATCGAACCACTAACCCTGTCATGTGTGCATAATTGTGTTATTCATTAAGTTTAATCGTTCCACTAATCGAGTTCAGCTCCCCGTATTAAAACTAGGACGCTCCAGGTGAGGCTCGAACTCACAACCTCGGCATTGCTGTGCAGGTTACTGTCTTATAAGTACCGCGCGCTGACCTATTGCGCCACTGGAGCTCACGTGTGTTATACTTGATATTTGGTTAAGAATATTCATTGATGAAATTAGTAGAAAATCTTTGGGTATTAGATGTTTTTTTTACATGTGTCATATTTGATATTTGGTTAAAAATATTCATTGATGAAATTAGTAGAAAAAGTTTGTATATTAGATGTTTTTTTTACTGTAAACATTCATTTATTTGCTTGGCATTGCTCTTCTGTCTTATCAGAACCGGTCGCTGACCTTTTGCACCGCTGCAGTTTATTTGCTGTGTGATTTTAAAAAGGCTTAGGTTTACAAAGTAGAAGATGCATTTTTGTAAAAGTGTATGAGTAGATGGTTTTGTCCAAAGTGACTTACAACTCAGCATTAGACACTAGGGACATCTTGGGGGTCAGTGTCTTTGCCAGAGGAACTTTAACCTGTAGCCAAGCGAACTTGAAATCGAACCACTAACCCTGTCATGTGTGCATAATTGTGTTATTCATTAAGTTTAACTGTTCTACTAATCGAGTTCAGGTCCCCGTATTAAAACTAGGCTGCTCCAGGTGAGGCTCGAACTCACAACCTCGGCATTGCTGTGCAGGTTACTGTCGTTATAAGTATCGCGCGCTGAGCTATTGTGATATTTGGTTAAGAATATTCATTGATGAAATTAGTAGAAAATCTTTGGGTATTAGATGTTTTTTTTACGTATCATATTTGATATTTGGTTAAACATATTCATTGATGAAATTAGTAGAAAAAGTTTGTATATTAGATGTTTTATTTACTGTAAACGTTCATTTATTTGCTTGGCATTGCTCTTCTGTCTTATCATAACCGTGCGCTGACCTTTTGCGCAGCTGCAGTTTATTTGCTGTAGGATTTTATAAATGCTTAGGTTTACAAAGTAGAAGATGCATTTTTGTAAAAGTTTACAAGTAGATGGTTTTGTCCAAAGTGAGTTACAACTCAGCATTAGACACTAGGGACATCTTGGGGGTCAGTGTCTTTGCCAGAGAAACTTTAACCTGTAGCCGGGCGAACTTGAACCACTAACCCTGTCATGTGTGCATAATTGTGTTGTTGGTTAAGTTTAACTGTTCCACTAATTGAGTTCAGGTCCCCGTATTAAAACTAGGCTGCTTCAGGTGAGGCTCGAACTCACAACCTCGGCATTGCTATGCACGTTACTGTCTTATAAGTACCGCGCGCTGACCTATTGCGCCACTGGAGTTCATGTGTGTCATGTTTGATGTTTGCTTAAGAATATTCATTGATGAAATTAGTAGAAAAAGTTTGTATATTAGATGTTTTATTTACTGTAAACGTTCATTTATTTGCTTGGCATTGCTCTTCTGTCTTATCAGAACCGGGCGCTGACCTTTTGCTCCGCTGCAGTTTATTTGCTGTAGGATTTTATAAATGCTTAGGTTTACAAAGTAGAAGATGCATTTTTGTAAAAGTTTACAAGTAGATGGTTTTGTCCAAAGTGAGTTACAACTCAGCATTAGACACATCTTGGGGGTCAGTGTCTTTGCCAGAGAAACTTTAACCTGTAGCCGGGCGAACTTGAAATCGAACCACTAACCCTGTCATGTGTGCATAATTGTGTTGTTGGATAAGTTTAACTGTTCCACTAATCGAGTTCAGGTCCCCGTATTAAAACTAGGCTGCTCCAGGTGAGGCTCGAACTCACAACCTTGGCATTGCTATGCAGGTTACTGTCTTATAAGTACCGCGCGCTGACCTATTGCGCCACTGGAGCTCACGTGTGTCTTATTTGATATTTGGTTAAAAATATTCATTGATGAAATTAGTAGAAAATCTTTGTGTATTAGATATTTTTTTACTGTAAACATTCATTTATTTGCTTGGCATTGCTCTTCTGTCTTATCAGAACCGCGCGCTGACCTTTTGCACCGCTGCAGTTTATTTGCAGTAGGTTTTTAAAAATGCTTAGGTTTACAAAGTAGAAGATGCATTTTTGTAAAAGTGTATGAGTAGATGGTTTTGTCCAAAGTGACTTACAACTCAGCATTAGACACTACGGACATCTTGGGGGTCAGTGTCTTTGCTGGAGAAACTTTAACCTGTAGCCAAGCGAACTTGAAATCGAACCACTAACCCTGTCATGTGTGCATAATTGTGTTATTCATTAAGTTTAACTGTTCCACTTATAAGACAGCGCTGACCTATTGCGCCACTGGAGCTCATGTGTGTCATGTTTGATGTTTGGTTAAGAATATTCATTGATGAAATTAGTAGAAAAAGTTTGTATATTAGATGTTTTATTTACTGTAAACGTTCATTTATTTGCTTGGCATTGCTCTTCTGTCTTATCAGAACCGGGCGCTGACGTTTTGCTCCGCTGCAGTTTATTTGCTGTAGGATTTTATAAATACTTAGGTTTACAAAGTAGAAGATGCATTTTTGTAAAAGTTTTTGAGTAGATGGTTTTGTCCAAAGTGACTTACAACTCAGCATTAGACACTAGGGACATCTTCGGGGTCAGTGTCTTTGCCGGAGAAACTTTAACCTGTAGCCGGGCGAACTTGAACCACTAACCCTGTCATGTGTGCATAATTGTGTTGTTGGTTAAGTTTAACTGTTCCACTAATTGAGTTCAGGTCCCCTCTATTAAAACTAGGATGCTCCAGGTGAGGCTCGAACTCACAACCTCGGCATTGCTATGCAGGTTACTGTCTTATAAGTACCGCGCGCTGACCTATTGCGCCACTGGAGCTCATGTGTGTCATGTTTGATGTTTGGTTAAGAATAATCATTGATGAAATTAGTAGAAAATCTTTGTGTATTAGATGTTTTTTTACATGTGTCATATTTGATATTTGGTTAAAAATATTCATTGATGAAAGTAGTAGAAAATCTTTGTGTATTAGATATTTTTTTTACTGTAAACATTCATTTATTTGCTTGGCATTGCTCTTCTGTCTTATCAGAACCGGGCGCTGACCTTTTGCGCAGCTGCAGTTTATTTGCTGTAGGTTTTTATAAATGCTTAGGTTTACAAAGTAGAAGATGCATTTTTGTAAAAGTTTACAAGTAAATGGTTTTGTCCAAAGTGAGTTACAACTCAGCATTAGACACTAGGGACATCTTGGGGGTCAGTGTCTTTGCCGGAGAAACTTTAACCTGTAGCCAGGCGAACTTGAAATCGAACCACTAACCTTGTCATGTGTGCATAATTGTGTTGTTGGTTAAGTTTAACTGTTCCACTAATCGAGTTCAGGTCCCCGTATTAAAACTAGGCTTCTCCAGGTGAGGCTCGAACTTTGCTTTGTGATTTGAAAATTGCTTAGATGTACAAAGGATAAAATATATTTTTGTTAAAGTTTACAATTAGACATTCAGCAGAAGCTGATGTCCAAAGTGACCTAAAACTCACTATCAGACAGTGGGGACATGTTGGGGGCTCAGTGTCTTTGACAGCCAACAGACAGTCAACATAATTACATTAATGCTGCCGATTGCCCAGGTCATCCCTGAAAACAATTTAAATGGATTTACCACCTGCTTTCATTTTTTGTTACTTTGTGTTATTACTACCATAAACATAGGTCAGTAGGTAATTACTCCACATGCATTTGGTCTCATCGAGTCATTATTATGCCGATTTATGCCTCACAACGTAATTTTGTTCAGTCACAAACATGAAAAGGTTAGGGTTGGGTAAATATTGAGGTTTGTATTAAAATACAAAATACAATTCAAAATTGTTTATACAGTGTAGCACATAAAAGTATGAGTACAAATACAAACAGAATCGGGACTAAATACAATAAGTTTGATGTTTGGAGACAGATTAAGTGTGGTTTGTAGGAATCATGAGCAAAAGAACCTATTTTATGTCAATTATATCTATAATATCGTGTCATTTAAAAAGTTCGGCAGCAACATGTTTGTAATATGTATAAAACTGGATTTTAAGATGAAAATGAGAAAATCCACAGGTTCAAACCAAATGAATGGCAAAATATGTTTTAAAAATAAAGTCTTTGGACATCTATCAATTAGCAAAGTTTATAGAGGATCTGCATTTGTCTACTTCCAGCCGTCAGATCACTGCTGGGTAAAGTCGAGGTGACGATGTCCCAGAGAGAGATGGATGATGAGGACGTGCTCGGGACAAACATGGAGAGCTGGATCACACCATCACTTTAATTTTTTTCAGGGACAGTAAATAATGTGTGAATTCCTCATGTTTCATTACTTTACATTTTCCCCACTTATCCTTACTATTATCATTCTGTGTATTAGTTATTTGCCCGGATTTTTATTCATTTTCTTCTCTTCCTTTTCTCCCATTTCCTTTTTTCTTTTCTTACCTCCAATGTTCTTCCTTTTGTTTTGTTTTCTCTTCATTTGTGCTCCCTGCTTTCTATATGTCCTCAAACATGTGGCAGTTACGTAACTCCATTTGCAAATAATCACATCCCTTAATAATCTCTGCTAAACTAAAGCAGCTGCACACTGTCAAAGTATCGATTATTTTTTTTTAAATTAAATCTCTTTCTTTTAATAGTAATAATAAACAAAACCACTGCGTCATAACCCTGCACAGTGATCTGCATCTTTTGTTTCGTGTAATCTTCACTTGGTCCAGGTCGTATTTCTTCATCAATTAGAAAATGTGTTGGCATTACAGGCAAAGGTTTGAGTAATGCTGACGACGTCACTGATGCAGCCCACAACAAAATCATAAATCATCTCGCAGATGTCTCCCTCCTTCGATTAACGTAGTGTCCATATTGTTCACTGTAGTATTTCAATCAGCAGAATATGGCAGCCACTCTCTGGCCTCTCCTCTGCTGTGACAGGGCCTAATGGCAAACACGCAGTAACACATAAACCGCTCAGGTTTTACACTTTCATAATGTGATGCCTGGATTGTCGTGCTGCCAGAGCTGTAATTTTCATTTCTGCAGACAGTCAACGTTTATTTGTCTATCGTGTCAAAGTGCTGGTGGGATGATTTGATGCTTTCTCCGTTTTGTTTTTATAATAATCCAGTTTTCAGACAGCAACCGGATGATCTTGCAGCACTCTTTAGGTGGTGGGAGGTTATGATAATTTCACACACAATAAGGCTGCTAGTGTGAGCCTTATAACATGAGCAGGCCTCAGTGCTCCCTCTCTGCATATCAAAAACACATCCGTTTATACACAACTGAACTCCTCTCATCGCTCATCTGAAGACTTGTCCGACCATTCTAGTTTTGAAAAAGATCTCAGATATCATGCAAAAAAATAATGAAGGGATTTCATGCTGCAGATATGAGCTCTATGCACTAATTATCACACTGTTGTAAATGTATTCTGTCGTGTTTCAAGTTCACTCTATTGATTTCGGCGCTGTTCTCTCTTAATAACATTTCTTTTATGTCTGTCAGACCTCATGCATTAGTCTGTGGGTCTCATTTACATTCAGGTCTAAAGCTGCACAAATGACACGATAAAGCCTTTGATGTAGGTGAATATGATTTATTCATTTTACTTAAGGTTTTTTTCTAACCAGGTATTCTTATTGAATTCAAGAGCATATTTTACAGGAAAATCTGGTGAAGATAGCAGCTGAGCAAAATGATACAAGAGCCAAGCGGACAGGAAGTCAATTGCAGAAAAATTGTATTTCTGTTAGGGGTCCAAATGGGTAATAATGTCATATTATTGCAAAGCATCAGCAAGAAAAGACCTTTCCTTAAAATCCAGAAATGGCTGCTGCTGGAGGCACAATAACACAATAACAATGACAGAACTCATTATAAACCAAAGTTTAACAGGAAGAACAGGAAGAACCTGTTATTGCATAATTTTGGCTAAATCCTAATTCTCCCTTTTGGTCCTGCCACAGCAATCACACAAAGAGGTACAGTAGGGGTGTCCCGGATTCACTTTGGCAGTGAAGGGTAGAGCAAATGTCTTACCTGACCCTTTTTTTTTTGCATGTTCTTCCTGTGCTTGTGTGGGTTTCGTCCGGGTACTGTGCATGTTAGGTTAATGGTGACTGAGTGTGAATGGTTGTCTGTCTGTGTATGTCTCTCTGTGTTGGTCCTAAGATAGACTGGAGACCTGTCCAGGGTGGGCCCTGACTCTCGTCCAATCACAGCTGGGACCGGTATGTATAAGCTTGCTGATACAAACAAAGATTATGTCCTTTATGACTTTACAATAAAGATGAATTCATTTCACATTTAATCCTTTCAGTATTTCCTCACTCCTCTAAAAGCCGGGGGCCGGGGGAAGGAGAACTGGCTGCTGATGTTTGCATGCTTCACACGTCAACGGTACGTTTGAGAATGGGAGGACTGTGTCCCGGCTTCCTGACAAAGTAATACTCATTCTGCTGTCTGCAAATGCAGAAGTCTTTAGCAGAGCATGAAGCCGGCTGGGCTGATCCTGGGAATTCACAGTGGACACAGTTTCTTATCGCTTGCTCTTAAGGTGAGTCTATTAAGTGTCAAAAACTTAGATTGCAGAGAGAAAGTTTAGTCATTTTACGTCGTAGGAGGCTCCCACTTCCACACTCATCCATCTCAAAGTTTTTTTTTCTACAATACCAGCCATTTAAAGCACAATACGTCCTTCTTTTTGTATCCTTTATCAAGATGGTCGGAGCCTCTTATTGTCTATTGTGTTTTATTGGACCCTGCTAACAGAACGGGTCACTTCGCCTTCTCTAAACTACAAGCACATCATTTTTGATTGAACTTTTAACAGAGTAGAGGGAACCTGTTATTATAAGCAAACCTTGCCTAAAGCCCCTATTTAGAAAACTCTGATGTTGGTGACTCCTAATGGGATCTGGCAAACAACAATATGCTCGCTTCTCTTCAGCTTTCAGCCCCTAAAGATAAAGACGTTTGGATGTCTTCTTTTAAGCCTTCAACAAATCATACGCCAGAAATGGATGCTTTAAAAAGTGTGACAAAGCAGTATTCGTGTATACATTATTCTCCAACAGCCTAATTGGGTTTGCACATCAGCAGATACAGAATTAATACCTCAATACCACAACAACAGCTGCTGTACACTTTCCATCTGAATTCACTGGTGGATCCTCAGTTGTTTCACATTGAATGGCTGATGTATACGCCTCATTGTCAATTGAGTGTTGTCTGGTGGGTACTTGAAAATGCATTAACCTACAAACCAGGGGGAATAAGCCAGAGACGTTCCATGTAAAACCAGTGAACCCATTAAAAGGCCTCATCAGAGCGTTCTGTTTACGAGTGTCTCCACTTCATCCTAATGTAGCTTTTAGATGATGCTAATAGATCACAGGCCGTTGTGATCAGACAAGGTAATGGACCTTTGTCACAGCTTGCTGAATATGGCTTCAGGGCTGCACACACACACACACACACACGTTTAGACACTCACATATGCACAGGCAGATGTACAAGCACAGAAACACATCTCCACACAAAAGAAACACACACACACACACACACACACACGAGAACAATGACCCTAATTAATAACGATTAGTCCTCTCTCAAACACACTTGCAAAATGTGCAAATGGAACAATAAATACAGCTTTTAAACATGGCTTTTACAAGTGAGCTGAAACAATCTCTACTAATCATTAGCAAACATCGGCCCGATTTGTCATTATTACTCTGTGATGCGTGGAAAGGCAGATAAACCCAGGGTCAGGTCTGGCACAGAGCGCAGCTCGTCGAATATTTAAAGTGCGAGTCAAACAGCTCTGAAAGTACAAATACAAACTGAAACCAGACAGGGAGGAAACAGGTTTAGTCAAGTTTTCACCAGGTGTAGAAAATAACTTAAAATAACTGCTCTACTACCGTTGTTCAGTTGAGTTTTGAGATTTGAACCTCACTGCCTCTACACTCTACTACATTTATCTTACAACTATTTAATAGCTCCTTAGGAAAAGCTGTCTGAGCACTTTGAGTTTTATCTAAAACAATAGCAAAACCAAAAAGCAGTAATTAGTAATAAAAATTGCTCATCAAGGGGTTCGTTTGAAATACAAGAAAATACCCAGACAATAAAATATTTTCCGCAAAAGTATCATAGTAACTTAATATGGTTTCAATAAAAGTGTGTATTGCTTTGCAAGTGTATTGTTCACCTACTTTTTCGAGTGATGAAAGTAGTGCTCTTTATCTAAATATTAGCTGTTCTGACACTTTGTTGTCTCTCAACATCATTTCTTCCATCAGTGACCTGATCATCAGAGCATCACTTCTGACAAACAGCTTATTGTTTTAGCCCAGAGAGACAAAAAGAGAGAGAGAGTTGGTGATAGTGTGTAATAGCAGACATAAAAAATAATGATTAGCCTACTATGTAAATGGCAATTAAAGGACACAAAGGGCTGCAGGCGCTGTCCTTGCAGTTGGTTTCGAACACATATGAACACAACCAGCTGCTGAGAGCCGCTGGCCTCTGACACTCATCTGTCAAAATGAGGCTGAAGGGAAAAAGAATCTTGCTCTTTCCATTCAATCAATTAAGTATAATGGAAAAAGTGATCAGTGAGATTATAGCCCGGTGTCCAACCAACGAAACCGGATAAGTAAACTAATGAGAGTCATTCCCTCTGCTTGTCCGAGACCAAAACTTTCGAGCCCTCTCCACACAAAACCCTGACAAATGACAGAAATGATCAACAAAGTGCTGTGATGCGTCGCTGGAAATGAACATCATTAGTTTCACTTTAACTCAAAGGGCTCTCTGTGTAATTGAAGGGAGGTGGGGGGTGAACAGCAGTAGGTGCACAGAGGTCATCTAAACTCTCATTGATCCTCGCAACTGTGCAAATGCAGCAGTGGGAACCTGGAAATGATTTGCATAGACGTGCACTGCCACCTAGTGAGGGTTGATACGCAAAACAACAGAAACGAGAGACTGAGATGTCACAGATTTGATGTAAGGTGTGAAATTAATGAAAAAGGCCCAACATGTAAAAAGACCACGTTGTGTAGAAATGGTCAAAGTGGGGATTGAGAGCAAATGCATGTTGCATTTTAGTTTAAAACCTTGGTCAGGGGACAGTTAGTGGAGGTATTTTTACCTACTGTATGCACTAGAAAAAAGAAATGTCATTCATAATATCATACCTATAACCACAAAGACATTAAAAGCCAAGTCTCACTGTGTCTCACTGTTTGAAAGCAGGTTTCTAACATGATTACATTAATTACCACAGGTTACCTTACGTCTTTGGCTGTGATCTCCCCCCTATAAAGGGAACTAACAAGGTAACAAAACAATGTTCTCACTTTTTTTTTCTCATTTTCTGCAGTCACAGTGCAGGAGAATGGGGTTTCACAGTGTGACGCCTACTTGTGCAAATCATCTTTGCAGTTTCTTTAATTGGGGGCATTTCCAGCGGAAACTGTTGAGTTTTTTGGGGGGTTTGTTTTTTTAATTTACCTCCATTTTCATGCGATGGAGGCATAAATCTGTGAAAATGAAACCAAACCTGCACAGTAAAATGTAACTTTAGGCAGCTATGTTCTATGATTTGGGTGAACCGACTCTAAGTCCCAGAATGACTCCTCTGCACGTTCGCGCTCCATCAAGCTGGCCCTCAGACTTGACCTCTTTGTGAGACAGGAGAGAGGTCTTTGTTCCCACCAGTTTGCAGCAGCTTCATGTAATGAAGTGGCCCGAGCCCCTCCAGCAGCTCCTCGTATGATGATCTCAAAGTGGACAAGAGCGACGAGCTGGATGTCTCAGCGGTTATCTGATAAAACTGAACAACCATTACCAAGCGAGTAAAGCTCTTTTGAGTGCTCCCCAACAGAAATCCAGCAACCCACCCCACCCACCCTTTGTCCACCGTTTTGAATTGGGCGGCCCCCTCTCGACATGATGATAGGAATAATCTCACCAAGTGAGATTGACAGTTCATTTCAGAAATCAATATTTACAATTTACTTCTTTCAAAGTTCATTCTGGGAAAGGGCTCCATATTATCCACCTCCCAAATAAGCTGATCATATCTCCATCTCCCCTGGAATGAGTTTCCTACCCAAAATGTGTCGTTTTTTTTTTTTTTTTTTCGTTCTCTCCCCTCTCAGAAATCAATGTCTGCGTTTGTGCGCTTTAATCTGGCCTCTGATGACAGTAAATCTTTATCTGTTTCTGGGTGAGCAGCACTGAGCGGCTGACACCATTTCCCATCAGAACAAAGAGCCAGGCCTGTGTGGACTCTGGGAGATACATGGGGCTCTAATGTGGCTGGACATGTTTCAGCAGGGTCATTAATCAGAGAGGGTGACAGCCAGACCCGCTGTGGTTGTCTTCAGTCCAGGGAGCTGCACCGTTTCATCGCCACTGCTCGGAAACCTGAGGAGTCCAGGGCAGGTGGATAGAGATCAAACCTCACCTCTGCTCCTGTATCTCTGTCACTGGCCCATATATTACTCTCTCAAAAACTTTAAAGGTACATCATAGTTGTAGTTCTAAAAGGTCCAAACATAAGTTTAACAAATTAGATGTTAGATGAGGTCAATATCATTCTCATGCCTCTCATAGCTGCTCAGCATGAAGACTGGAGGCACAAGGGAGACAGCAACCTGGCTCTGTTCAGAGGCACGTCTAAAGTTTTCAAATCAACATATCTTGTTTGTTTAAGTATACAGGGGATTGTGTGCAGGGCATTTTTAGATCATTAATAGGAAAAATACAGGGAGTCACTGTCGAACCAATCACAAATCCACGACAGACAGATGTGATGTAACATGTTGAGCAGTTAGATTTAGTGGTATGTGTAGGTACATTTTATAATCCTGGACAGAGCAGGCAACTATAGTTGCAGTGCTGGAAGGTAGATGTAAAGTATACGGAGTCGGAGCATTTGGTTTTTGGAGCTCACTAACACGATAAGACAGTGTCAGGTAGAAGCAAACCACTATTTTATAATAATTTCTTAAGTATTAAGCTGAAGGGCAAATGTACAGATTCGTAACCCTGAGGGGTCTCAGTTACACAGCTACAGCACAAGGGCAAAACTTATGACAGTTTTCAAAAATGTGGTTGTAACAGTCAAAACGCTGTGCAAGGTTGTCTGCAACTTACTGTATGTGGTAACCAGCTTGTGCCACGTCTGCTTTTAAATAGCAGTCATTTAGCCCTTTACTGTGAAATGCAGTCTTCATATAAAACCACAACGCACTCGTGCAGGCCAACACGCTCCAGTGAGATCCTGTGATGATTCATCACCACCTCTGTGTTAATAACACTGCCCCCAGCACAGGAAGAGTGAGCTGCAGTAATATTTATTATTCAGCGGAGTTGTGAGTCCCCCACATCCCAAACAAGGCCCGAAGTCGCCCACTGCTCCATTCGCCGAGGCTCCTCTGGGATCTACAGGGTGGTAAATCTATTGTTAAACAGCTTTTAGAGTGATGGATGAAAACAGCCGCAGCCTCCTCACAATCAATTCATATCTAATTAGCCTGTATCATTTATGACACCTCCGACAGGCAAGGGGAAGGTCCCAGGGGAGCGATAGAGGCCTCAGCTGCAAATGAGTAATAGGAGAGGTTATCGGTCTATCATACTATTGATTAACATAGAAAATCATGAAACGAATTTCCCACCGTGGGAAAACACACATCCACCGAAAGAAAAAAAAAAAAGTGAAAATACTGTGAGTGGGATTTGATTTCTGCAGGAAGGTTGTTATTAAGCATCAGAAACCACACGTTGAGGACGTAAACACGCACGGCTTCTGAGTGAAATCTGATTCAAATATACAAATTACAAATTAATAGGGAACAAAAAAATGAGCAAGAATTAAAACTAGAAACACAAATCGTGTCATTTAGTGAAAGAAAGACTTGTGTGAGACTGACATCTACTGTCCAACTGCAGTTAAAACAGCTTCTTAACAAAGTGAAAACATCTACTTTTTTTTACGTATCATCCTTTTTTTCTTCTAAAGGAAGTCTGCAGTCATATTTTCACCTATGGTTTCGAGACCTCTGGAGCAGCAGCGGTAAAGGAGACTAAGTGAACTGAGTCCTGAAGGACAAAAGCAGCACAGCAAATCCTCTGTGAGGGACCAGCAACTACCTTTTCATCCTTTCACAGCTGTGGTCCTGCTGTCACTGTGTCAGAAATTCATTTTTCACCTAGTGGAAAAGAACATTTGCAGCCTCCAAATGCGTTGCATAAGAGTCCCTTATCAAAAAGGAGCAAAATGGTATGAAAAGTCTGACGCGTTGCCTTTGATTCAGGGCCTGAGTGTCACACAGTGACATTATTAGACTTAAAATTTAAAAAAAGCACAATGCGCAAACACCAGGTAAATTCAACCAGGATTAACAAAGTTCTCAAAGTGCAAGAAGGGAATTTGCAGGATGAGAATTAAAATGATTCTTTCTTCCAGGAAGAGAATGAGGAAGAAATGTACAAGCAAGAACTGAATTCCACAGGATCCACGGTGCAGAAGACGGCAACAACTTGGGGACACGTCCTGGTTTAAATGGGAGAGTGTGTGGAGGTGGGGGGTGGGGTGGGGGGGTGGAGGTGGGGGGGTGGAGCGCCCAGAGACTGAGGGGTCCATCTGGTGGCTGGGTGCAGAATGACAGGGAATAGAAAGTTCTGACATAAAAGAACATGCTGCAGTGAGAACTTGACTGAAAAGACGAGACAGGAAAACCAAGATCACGATGCTTATTTATGTGTGTGTGTGTGTGTGTGTGTGTGTTTGTGTGTGTTTCCATACAAATACTTGCAGAATCATGAGGGAAATGAGAAAAATGCTAATACAATAGCATATTTATTATCCTGTACAGGGATTTTTATGTCATATATTCATTGGCTGTAAAAAAAAAAAAAAAAAAAGGGGAAACCTGACATCAGAATTCAAGACGTAACCTAAAAGTGTCTGGTCAGATACTAATATCGGTGAGAATTTACTGGTGCCCTGAATCCACCAACGTGTACTTGATCACCCTCCTGCTTCTATCATCTTAAATTTAGTCTCGACAGTCTCAACACAGCCTCTTCCTCAGCAATCAGAGTGTGTCGCTGCTTGAAGTAACAGCCGGCTGTTGTATGCATTAAAGAATATTAACATAAAAAGCATAAATTGAACGCACCATGACTACCGACGCAGTCGACCTGTCCACACATTAGACGCTTCTCCACCATCACATTTACATTCTAATAGGAGAGGCTGATATTTATATTCATATGCAAATATTATTTCTCCATTTTGATGTAATCTGAAAAGCCAGGCTGCACCTGTTTGAAACAGTCGCCATAATTCAATTCAGCTTTGGAGAGAGACGTGAAATAAAAGGAAGTCGGCACTGCTCTGGCAAAAAGTGAGAACATCAGGAAAAGCTGGAGGAGTCACAGATTAGGGCTGTAGTTCATACACCAATGAGGTATTGAGTTGCTGGTAATATTGTTTATTAATCTTTTCATGCAGTTTCTTCTTTCACTTTTACATTAACTCAGCATTATTTTGCACTTGCTTGTTTGTGGTTTTATGCTTTTGTGTGTTTATAATGAGAAAACAAACACTGCAGATTTACATCTGTAACTGCAGTTTCCCTTTGCACCTTTCGCTTGATGCTTTAGTTTCTCCTTCAAACACCGACTCATGCAGGAGCTAATCTGCCGAAAAAAGAAAATCTGCTCATTTTTATTCAGTTGTTTATTTTTTTTCCTTTACAATTAAGAGACTATCTAGTCAGTTCTGCAGAAGTGTCCCTGTGCTCCTGCCTCTCCTGCAGGTGAACACACCTCCCTGCTGTTTGAGCTTAGTAGCTACAGCTTCAAGGGCTTTATTTACACTTTACCTGCATTTCTACATAGTCACTCAGTCTTTAAATATTCACGGCAATATGAGCAGAAGCTGGACCTCGTGATGATCCCCAAAAGAGAATTGGTGTTGGACTTTGAAATGGCTCATATGAACTGCAATTTGCAAATCTACTATTTCTTACGCTTTACGTCAGCATTTGGTCCCTGTTTGTGCTGCCAGAACCACATTACAGATGAAGTGCAGGGCGCATTGGCTTCAGCAGTGCAACTGTTACTCAACAGGGAGCTTAATTTACTGTTTGTCCACATCTGTGGTCTGGGTCCTGTCTTTATTTACAGTGACAACAGTCTTTCCCTCCCTTTAACCGTACAGTGTCTGCGTCGCTCTATAGGCTGTTGTACAATGGTGCAACATTTTCTAACTGTCTATTATCACTGTTTGTTGTGTTTCAACTTTAATCAACACCATTTCATCACATCCTAGAAGGTGACAGGCTAAATAACAGGATTGTAGATTGAATGCTGCAGAGGTTTTTAACAGGTTGTGTGACATAGTTGGAAAAAAAAAGCAACACATGTAGTTTTTACACACATATTTATTTTCTGTGCACAGAAAGTAGCATTATTTCATGTTGTTAAAAATCACAAACACTTTCTTGTGGCAGGTGCTGTAGTCGCCACCACTGATACTGGGCTAAGAAAATACAATTCCTGGAAAGAATGCGTGCAAACAAAAAGACAATGTCCAGCGGTTTTACAACTGAACTGAACCACTGAACCCCACACCGCTGCATTGGTGCTTCCTCTTGTGGCTTTATGGAGCAGGAAACAAAACAATATTTCCTGACACTTATAGTAACTACTGTACATCATGAAACCTGTCATGAAACATGAAATTCACTGCAAAGTGCCCATTTCCAGCACTGCTTTTTGCCGACCGGCAGCCGTTTATTTCAGCATTACAATTTTTCAACCTCTCAGACACCAACGTTGATATTAACCTCAAGAAATCCAGCGTCGCTCTCGACATCAGCGGTGCCTCAAAGCATTTTACTGATCTGACAGTCGTGACCTTTGTAAGTGACGCTGATGTTAGTGGACGGCGCTGCCTCCATCCTGCTGCGGAGGTCTCTGGTGTCATTCAGGGGACACTTGCTGGGGGCCTGGCACCAGAAGACCTGCTTGTAGGAGTTCCTGAAGTTCTCAGACAGGAAGGCGTAGATGACGGGGTTGACGGAGGAGTTGCTGTACGCCAAGCAATGAGCCACCATCCTGAACACGAAGGAGGCCTGGTTCAAGGGGAAAGAGCCAAACTCCACCCACAGGTGGACAATGTGATGAGGCAGCCAGGAAAGACAGAAGACCACAACCACCACCAGGATTGTCTGTGCAGTCTGTAGAGCAAAGGAACAGAGGAGATAATGATGGGCAATATAATAAGTCAGGTGATCAAATATAACTGTAACTGGGCAGCATGTGGAGGAGAGGAGACACGAGATAATGGTGGGTAATATAACCTGATCAAATAAAATAAAAAGATCCAGGTACTTTATGGATAGTCCAGAGTCGATTTTATTATCAACTAGAATTTTTACACTTAGAAGCATCAAATGTAAGATTAAGGATTTTCACACCTCCCTCTCAAGCTCCACAGACCTGATCAGTCATTGCGGGGGAAAATCGGTGGAAACATCACCACGTTGGCCCAACATTTACTTGCTGAAAGCACGAAAAACAGTCCCACCAACCTTCTTTTTGGAGAACTCAGATATTTTGGAGACGTTCTTCAGCTTTTTATGCAGATGGTTTAAAACCTGCAACAACAAATACATAATGAAATATCAAGGCTGTTGGCTAAATTTGTCCGTCATGCCAATTTTGAAACGCCCTTAAATTATGACTTTCTTCTTTTTGCACCTCAGATTCATGTCTGTGCGTGGACAGATGATGTTTCAGTAAACACTTCAGTGAAATTGAAGTTGACATTCTAAACTTTCCTACGCCCTCGGCCCTTTTCCTTGTCATTTTAACAATGTGGATTTATGCGCTTTCATACTCTCTGATTCGTGCGCTCCCACCTTTGCATAGCAGACAGATATCAGAGTGAGAGGCAGGAGGTATCCGAAAACAAAGGTGCACATCACGTAGACTTTCCTTTGGTGATCCGGCCAGACCTCCCAGCAGAAGGTGTTGTTGTCCTCGCTTTCCACGATGCTTTGGTGATGCGCCACGGGCGATGCCATGACCAGAGACAGTGTCCAAATCAGCACCACTCCGAGCATGGCATGCCTCCCCACCCGGATGGACGAGGATTTCCTGGCGTGGACGATGGCCACGTACCGGTCCACGGACATCGCCGACAGAGTGAAAATACTGACCAGCATGGACACGGTGAAGAAGTAGTGGATGAACTTGCAGATGAACGCTCCCAGCACCCATGTGGGCAGCATGTAGATGGTGGACTGGAAAGGGACGCAGAAGAGGAGGTAGGACAGGTCCGCCACGCTCAGGTTGAGGATGAAGATGTTCGTTGTGCTCCTCGGTTGTCCCGCTTTACTGCGCGCCAGCACCGTGATCACCATGGTGTTTCCCAGCACGCCGAGGATGAAAATAAGTCCAAAGATCAGAAGAGAAATAAAGTTATCAACACCCACTCCCAGTACAAGTTTAGCGGGGAGCCTCACGGTGTCGGCGTTGAAGAGCTGTTGACTCTGGTTTTCCACCTGAAGCTCCATCTTTTCCAGTTAATGTCCAGAAGATCGCATGTCTTCCACTTGGACCTCGGGCTGAAGATGGAATTTGCCTTGAATAAAAGTGGGACCGAGCTCGTACATTTACAGGCTGCTCCCTGCCTTCGCGGTCAACGTCACCGCGCAGTCGATCCCGCTGTTTCAATGGGACCAGTTAAATGGGATCACGCTGTTTCAACGGATCACATCCACAAACGGCTCAGCAAACATTTCTATGTATTAAAACAATAAACATGCAACAGCATAATGATTTTCGTATTTTCTTCATGTAATGATGTCACATATTTATGCAATGTCTCGGCAACCAATTGCCAATTAGTTCTACATTTTCAAGATACATCCACAAATGTGTTTCTCGTGTTTCTTCACAATTTCTAAAACTTGGAAGGAATTTACACTCAGAAAATACTATCATTCAAAAAGCGTGACGCCGTATTAAATATGTTGGATGAAACAGAAGGCTTTGGTTTTCATCATGTCAATCAAAAATAAACTGGCACATGCAGGGTGGCGGGGGCGGGGCGGGGCGGGGGGGGGGGGGCTCTGGGGGCACACAGTCTATACAGGAAACTGCCCCTGCTAATTGGACCCCTTCTACTTATGACACCAGGACTGTCAGCTACCTGTAACTAGCATACAGACAATGCCAGGTATCAGGCCAGTGATCAGGATAGGACAGGATCAGCACTGTCAGCTCCTCCGGTCCACATGTCCACGTGTTAATCACCTGTAAGTGTTAAAAGATGCGATCAGTCAGGTTTCACTTTCAGCCTCGGTCATTCACAGTTCATTTATTGTTTATATGAATTTCCTAACTGTGGTTGATTGTTTTGGATCCATTATTCGTAATAGTAATATCTGTGTGTGTGTTTTCCACACACAGATCATCAGATTTTGTAAAACTCCTTTTGTGTGACTTCAGGTCAGTTTGCTTGATTTAGTACTTGTGGGTGTTTTATAATAAATGGGGTGGACAAAATACCAGAAACACCTGTCAGCTGCACCACTGAATGATCAAAAGATGAATCTACACATTTCTAAAATATTACCGTTATCAACCTAACGAAGGGAGGATTTATCACAAAATCACTGCAGCATTAGCTTGTGTTCATCTTCTTTTTTATTTATTTTTTTTGTCATTTTCATCGATCGACCTTCTGTCTCTGTTATTGATCTGCCCTGACCAGGTCTGGGAACAGCTTTATTGTCATTATGCAAGCATGCCAGTCTCAAACACACCAATTCGGAGAGATCTGCTCCGGGGATAACCATCTGGAAATGACGACACAGATGATGAACACACTATGTAACACGAGAGGCTGATGTTATCTGAACGTCCACGTGTCCTTAGAGGATTGTACACATTTGAAGTTTAGTTGTTTACGTGTCTGGTTGATTTGTTAATGAACTCAGCACAGAAGCTTTACCCTGTCAGCTAACACGGAAAGATTACAAAGGTAATGTTGGCTGTGCTGATGATGATAGTCGGGACGATTTATGGAGAAAAACAAAGACACTTAGGCTGTTTGTGACCCATGCTTCTACTTAGCCTGTTCTGAAAATGAATAGCAGTCATTTTGTCACTTTTTAATCACGGTGCTATTACCCATTTGGGAGTGAGGTTGTTGTTTCGGTAATTGCTTTCTCAGTTCGTGTCCTGAAGCAGCCTGAAGTTTCCATGGTGATTCTTTACTTCATTGACTGAGATGTTATCCCTGTTTCTGCTAAGCTTTAAAACCCAAGCCCTGAGACAGCCGGTTGAATTTTCCAAGAAATAAGCTTTATCAATTATTCCTGCAGCGATTTTGCCATGTGATACTGTGTCTGTGTTGAGAAAAATTAAGATTTAAGTGTTCTGTTAAATTAATGGTGCTCTCCATGGTGATGAATCACTTCACCTCCATGGACAGTTCATCTCCTGACCTGAAAACCTTTTTAATTCAGTGTCAGCCGTACTTCATAAGCTCAGGCTGAAATTGAAACCCAAAGCTTTTCGCCAGGGAACTGTGCGTTCAAATGGGAAATAACCGAAACCACTGATTGCACAATAATGAGAAGCTTCAATCTTCATACCTGCTTAATCTGTTTCACATGTAGAGATTCCAGGAAACAGAGTGGTTCCAGTAAACGTGCACGAAATCAATGTGAGTTGGGCAGTCATTGTTTTTAGATTCAGGACATTTCTCAAAGTTTTCATTTCCTGTGAATGTCACAGACCTTTATTGCTCTTAATAACAATCGAATATCATGTATTTATGATCTGTGAGCCTAATGGATGGTTCAACTGCAGTGTTGGTTAATAATTTCAGATAACTGACCTCAGCAGAAAGTAGCAGGTTTTAGCCAGAAGTTGATCATTTCAGCAGAAGATGGAGGGTTAGAGTTGGGGAAAGTCAATGGTCGAGGCGAAGAAAGTCGACCATGCTGGCGTCTGTGATCTTCGTCTGCGGCCCCTCCTTTATCTCTGTTTCGTTTTTCTGCAGATGCTAAATGGTCTGTACTCAGTGTATGGTACACAGCACTCTTATCACTATCCAAAGCACTTTACCGTGTTGCTTTTGCTTTATTCATTTACACACTGATGACAGGAGAGTTTCCACTGGCCTGATCCACCAGGAGCAGCTGAGGTTCACTGTCCTGCTCAAAGACATTTCAACATATGGACAGGAGGACCCATGAATCGAACCATCGCCTCCACGGTTAGTGGGAGGCGCTCTTGTCTTCTGAGACAGACACACTGACATAAGTTTCCTTTTAGTAAAATATTACAACAACTGTTCGAATGGGTGAATGAACACATCACGGATCTGCTGTCACCACCAGGTTAAAGGTCAACATCACTTGACCTGTGAAACGTGACACTCCCATCAGCCTCAGCTGCACTGTTTAAATGAAAATTTCAAAACATCTGAGGCCCAGAACTAAGATGTGGAAAACATGCTTTGCCTGGAAATCCGTAGAGCTGTAGTTTAACCTGTGCTGACACTGATAACCACTGTGTGGATGACACAACTTTTCTGTCATTATTAAATCAATCAAATCAGTTACTTGCTCCTTATTCTGTATTTCACCTTTTGCAATCTTCCTCTGTTACTCTTGCAGTTTCATTCTTGCTCCCTTTCTGTATTTAAACCTGGAAGCCTGGTTAAGGGTATAAGAACAGAGGGTGTGTTATATGAATTGTGAACCCTTGTGAGTTTATGCCACAGTGTCTAACTTAAATCAACTTGACTTGACAAGAGATCTGCAGTTGTTGTGGTCAAAAAATGAGGAGCTGAAGCCTCACAAGATAAAATAACGAGGTCATGATGTTTGAAGTGTGTTTCTGTCTCAGCTTTGACTCACAGTGATGTAACGATATCATATCACAAAACCATCATCGCTGCATCATCTCCTTCCTACCGCTGTGATTTTCTTTGCCAGCCTTATTAGAGACATGAGGAGTTTTGCTGCTTTCAAACCAGCTGCTTCTTCTCTCAGGTGGTTGTCCCTTTAGCACAGACCTGTTGTTACCATGACACTGAGTCATGAGAGGAGACCACAGCAACAGCATCAATTTATCCCCATAATTTGAAATGGACTCACCCTCCCTGCTAAATAGCCAGGAGCCACAGATTGCCATCTGAGTGATTTAGCTTCAGCAGATCACAGTGTTGTTTTCTGGCCAGTCATCTTTTTTTTTTTTTTTTTACCAGTACACCTTCTGATAATAATGAATGTTTATGACTCTGGGAGATGCAGAAGGCGGCAATGTCTCTTAAAGTCTGGTGTTCAAGCTTCTATTAATCAGTGTGTGAACACTGAGGATGTAGAACACTAATTTAATTATAGTAATGGGCATTATAGAATCCCCTTTGTGTGTAATTCAGTTATTATATTGAATTTTTTTAAGTAACTTCGACCTTTAATTTGTTTTCAAGGGATTTTAGCTTGAAGAACTTGGAGAACTCCTTTGCAGAGACACATGTAATACTCAGATTGTTTGTTTAAGTGATAGCCCAGCGTAAAAATAAAAAAGTTTCAAGCAGAGAGAGGAGTGAGATGAGCTGGTCTGGAAGAGTTACCAGTACAGACGTGTGGGAGAATATCAATGATGACTATTACATCTTTTCAGCGGGAAAGTCACTTTGCTACACAAAGAGGTGTGTTGAGTATTAAATGTGGTTTATCAGAATGTTTTCTTAACTTTGTACAGAAGTAAAAGTTGATTGGACAATTTCATGGTTCAGGAATCAGTCTTTAATTATGTACTATTTTATCTTCAAATTTGAGCTCGAAAGGTTTATTATTGCACACATTTGTATGATTCAATAAGAGCGATGTGTGCATAATTGTATAAATGTTTTACTGAGACTGTCAGTCGGTTACTAGTAACCTGAATTACCACTTCCTGGAGGTCACTTCCTTGCACCATGAAGTTCCTCACTCCAACAGTGGAGGGAGTGAGCGAGGTTTGCCTCTACATGTGTACGTCTTTGCAGCACGAGTCATTTTTCTTAAGTGACACTGTGCCAAATGCAAAGACAAACAGATGTGTTATCAGATGTTGTCTGGAGCCAGGGACAATGTATTTTTAAACCTTTATTTGCTCAGATAAATGTGTGGAACATGTGTGCTCAGAGTCGCTGCCTGGGAGTTGCCCAGGACACGGAGCTGGAGCACTGAGGCACATTAAAGTTGCAACATGTGGTTGGTGAATAAAATAATGAAGTGAAAAATGTTGTGCGCCACCAAATCCACTTCATTTGGTTTTAATAAGGTGGTGGTATCTTTGCATTGAGTTCCTAACTAATAGTCTTTCCCACTAAAGGACAAATAAGTATTCAAAACTTCAACAGACACATGATATCCTTGAAAAGAGGTCATTCTTGAAAAAGAAAAGAAAAACCAGCAACACAAGGTTGCTGCAAATACATTGCTGCAGATTTTTGTTAGAATTTTTGTCAGTTGCTAGAATTACTAAAAACAACAGGCAGTCGGCCCAGTTCTTCCAACTGCACTTTAAATGAGCGTACAAAACACTCTCTAACACAGAGACTGAAATCCTTTTAGCGTGAAGGTTGAGAATGTTGCCAAGCTGTATTATTTTATTAATAAAGCCCTCAGCACATCACATCACTGAACTGCTACAGGACAGTGACTGGATGTTTAATGAATCCTGTTGATTATTACTGGAAAATTAAAGCCAGGAAAAGCAGCTTTTATAGATACATTCATGGCTGAAACATTTTGCTGTGTTGAGCTGCCTGCGTTGCTCACTGACATGTTTCAGACATGTTCTGGACCTGACTGGATGGACCATGGACATGTGGGCGGTGTTTGCTCAGATGAAAATGTAATCAGGGCCACAAAGACTCAGGTATTTACCGAACGCCCAGCGCCCGCTTTCTATCGGGGTACCAGCTGCAAAACAGAGCCTTTCTACTCATTGCTGGTGTTTTTTGAGAACACAACAGTGAGCTGCGTAATAAAGGATGCTGTAAATTGGTCTGAGTAAGTCTCATTTGCACATTATTTCAGGCGTAACGATGAAAAAGGAGCGAAGAAAGAGGAAGATGACTTCAAAGTAAGAAGCGTTCTTATATATCCTACCATAGTTTTAATATGTGCCCCTTCCTGCATTTGGTCATGAAAAGATTATTTTTAAAAATGTGTTAACCTAATAAAAATATCATTAATCTGAAAGCTAGAGATATATAATGACCGTTTTTATCAAAATGACATTTTGACATGGATTAGGTGGATTAAATGGTCAGAATTGCTCCATCTTTTCCAGCTGCTGTTCCAGCTGTTCCTCACCAAGTCATGAGGTGACAGAGATATTTGGGCCTTCTTTTTTCTTTATTATTTAAAAGTTTAAAATGAGATATCAACCTAAAATACAATGCTGTCTGACATACATCATTTTCATTTTTAAAACTAGAGGATGTAATTACTACTTAAACTTTAGTAAAGATGACATAATACTCCTATTCAGTTGGTTTTAAAGCAAGTACTTGCGCTCAAATACTCACCATCTCTGACAATGTTCACAAACGCCCGAAATTATTATTTGCAGTACACCAGGTTTTACTTATCTGTTCGAAGAGACCAACATATTCCTCATCTTTCTTAAATGACATTGTGCAAAAGACAAACAGGTGTGTTATCAGATGTGGTACTTTTGTACTTTTAAAATATTTTAGAGAATTTAGTAATTAACTAGAATAAAGAATTTGACCTGATACCTTCTTTACATTTCTTAAAATTCAACATCAAACATAAGACTCGATCTATTATTTACAGCAACTGTGGCTCAGAAAGATCTGCCTGCCCTGGGGCTTGTAACAAGAGAGCATGATATTGTTGAGATGCTAAACAAATGATAGCATTATGCTCGAGGCCTGCGCGGTTGCTCCAGCCAAATGTTGATGGAATCGCTGGCTTTCGAACACCAGGACATTTGCATTGAGTTGTTTACCATCCAAAAGGAATAGTGTGAGGACACACTGTGGGGGGAAAAGACCCATTCACATCTTACAGCTGATCTCATTAGTTGAGACACTGGGAATTTTCAAACACAATAAAAACACAAAAGGCCTCAGCAATGCGCAAAGTTTGAACAACATGCTAACTTTCAAGGGCGACTTCACCAAATTTAAACTCGCTCTCTGTGGCTTTAGTTTGGTGACATCAGCTGCTGAACATCACAGTCATGCTGTTATCTATAATCTGCAGGGTCTGGATGTGATACGACAGGGTCACTCAGGGAGACAGAGACACAACGCTAATGCTTTTCACTCTCCACATCAATCATTCCCGTATAAAGTCTTACCTTCAGTAAGTTATCCAGGTTAAATTGAGAAGGCAATCACACAAATACACAAACAAATATTTAACAACATTAGGTGCAGAATTAATACTGTGAGACTTCTTCAGGGACAGAGAAGGTTTCAGTGGAAGAAAAAGCAACTTTAACTGCAGGTTTTAGCCTTTTGAGACTGAAGGACAAGTTTGATGCACAGACAGACAGACAGATAGATAGACAGCTGTATTTGAAAGGGTTTACACTTCTGTCTGCCTTCACTATATAGATATATTTCTGCTTCTAATACAGATGCTGTAGTCTTGTTCAGTCTGCATCTCTAGGTGACTTTAAAAGCTCGTGACATCATCTGGAGGGACTTTTTTTTTTTTTTTGCTAAAAGCAGAAATGTTTATTTGCAGTGGGAAGTTTATTACTGTTCTAATTAAACAAGAATCTAACAAAGCAAGGAGAAAAATATTTGGTCAGAAATAAAAGTATTGAACAAGTAAAAAAAAAAACTATACCATATTTCCAGGGAATCCATCCAATAGTTGTAAACTACTTCTGTATCACCCTCTTGGTGTCACTGGCGGAAAAGTTTGATGCTAATCCATTTGTTAGATATTGTAGGTTGACTAGGTTTGGTTGAGAGATTTCACAAGATGTAAAACAAAGCTGCTGGTTGTGTTAGAGGAAGCCGTGCGACTATGGTGTTAGTGGCTAAAAGGGAAAGATTGTATTTAGACTGATTGTCAACTGATGGCCAGATGTTTGCAGAAAAACATAAACACTATTCTAATGACTCGGGTTGAGTTGGTGCCTATTCGGAATTAATTCAGTTCATTTAATGTCAGAATGATAGAGGAGTCAAGGTGGTGTCGGGTCATGGGTTGATTTGTAATGAGGAGGGGGTCATCCTTTTAAAATGATCACTTACATAAGGACAAATGACCTCTACATTAATCCCCACTACTTTTTAACTCAAGTTAACTTTCAAACTTGTGACAGTCGGGGAACCTCTCGGCCTGATGGCCGCACTCACACACGGAGGTTACAGGAGTCACAAAAACTGTTTTAATGAACCACTGTAAAACAAGTCAAACCATCTTCTGTGTCATTTTCTGCACGTGATAGAACAGAGGACGACTTTCTTTCCTTTTCCAGTGGCACATAGACATTCAGCTGCCTCTCTGAGTGGGTGTCGTGGTCTACATCAACATTCCTGCTGAGGTTCAGGGATAGCTCCCGTGTTTGTGTCCCACAGCTCTCTTCCATGGCCACTATTGTTTCCTCCGGACTCGTCCAGTCTCAGGAACAAATCCAAGACTCTTCTGGGAACGAGGGCACAAGCAGTGTGGTCAACCCACTCTCTGCATTCTTGCAACCTACAGTGCCTCTGTCAGGCCTGGTGGGTGCTGCACTGAGGCTTGGCCCTGCAGGACAAACAGACTGAGCACTGTGTACAAGGCAGAGCGGACAAACACGTCTCCCTCTGAGCCTGTCCCCATTTCACTCAACTGGACGGCCATGTTGGCTCCATAGACGTCTACTTTTACCAGCTCTTTTTAATCTTCTCTAAATGATACTGCACACGAGAAATTCTACTGAAGCTAAATGTGAGCATTAAAGAAGGACACGTGTCAATTAGACTTCAGACAGTGGCTCCAATGGACATTTCAGGCACAGCTGTATTTATAAGATTGAACAACGGCTGCAAGTTGATATACTTGAACAGTCAAACTCACCTAAGCATCATCTGTATCCATTTCCATATTTTGGACCAACTCTGTCACAGTACAAAAACTGAAAGGAGGTCAGACATTATCCATAAAGAGTTTCAGCTCACACAACAGACATTATTCTGTCTTTAAGTCTCACATTGTCCTTATACCCTGATTTATATATGTAAATAATGCCACACATTGATTAGTTGTTTTCACTAATTGCCTCTTTTGATGATCAACTTATTTGAGTTTAAAAATTACACATTCTCACAATTTTCTTAACACTGTCCTGCACAACAGGACAACAACAGGATAAAATATACATACACGTCCATTTCAGAAGCAGTTTCAGAAACTGCTTTGATTTGTTGTACTGTATGATGCGTGATATTAAATCTCCCATCACATTCCTCCAGTTTAAGAGAACTGAGACATTTTTCCTCTCTGAAAGAAACTATCTGACTTGAAATAAGAAGCAGCCATAACAAAAAAGCATCTGTTCTAAAATATTAATATTCTGATCCAGTTTGGGTGTTTTGTAACAGAATTTATCCTGTAACAGATCCGGCTTTGTTCGCCTGCCGCTGCAGCGGCTCTGGGTAAAACAACACATCATGACAGCTGCCAGTGTTGTAATGTGGTACAATGGCAGAAGATGTGAACATGTACAAACATATGCAGATATTTAGAGCATAATGGAGAAGACTGGCAATGTCAAATACAAAAGTGTTAAATGTTAAACTTAAAGATCCACTCGAGGTCTCGCTTTTTTGGAGCTTTATTAAATCTCACCTTTGTTCCAGTGTTATGAAACTGCAATTATTCTGAGCATTTTTAGGATTTTAAAATTGAGCATGATAGTTCATAATTTTGGTTTAAATTAGTGAATCATGTTTGTCTTTATTGGACACTGTCATCCCAGTAAAAGCTGAGGTTTGGTTTCATTTTCAAGTCCAAAAAATAACATTGGAAACTGTCCCACACTTGCACCTGGAGCTGTGAGGCTTTTATTGGTTTCAAAGTGAAAACACAAAACTGACCACATGATTATTTCATTTTCACAGGTCTTCACACAATAAACCCTGTCTTTCCTTTGGTCCTCTCCTCATGTTAATCTGTGTGACTGTACATCCAATTTAAACACAAGCCATTAAAAAGACATATGAGGCCGAGTCAACAATGATCTCACAGTGCAGCGGGCTGCTTTGCATCAGGCTCTGAGTTCACACTAAGAGATAACCCCTGTTGTCCCGGCGGCCAGGATGAGGCAGATGGGGAGAGAAACAATGGCCGGGCCCATGTGGAGGGCGGCAGTGACTGACACAGCCACTGAAGCTCCGAAGAATGTCTGGAGCCAAGCCAGACCCAGAGCCATAGATCACACCGTTGCGAACCCTCCCAACCTGAAACTCCCTGTGTCCCATGGTGCCCCGGGACTGAGAAGACGACGGCTTCAAAGACAGCCCCTGAGCATCAGAGGCGCTGCAAACTGACCCTGAAGGATCAGCAGAGCTGAGTGTCGGCACTGTGGGTTGAGGACTGGCTCAGAAAAGGACTATTAAGTAAACAGACAGAGGTCAACTCCACCCAACCTCAGCAGCAGATAGCATGGCTACAGCAAGCACATCAGGACAGAGCACCTTCGGGCTTGGGAGGAAAAAGAAGAACCCTGGACTCATGGATAAGATTAGCAAATTCTTTGGAGGAGACAAAAAGAAAAGAAGCAAGGTGAGCATCCATGCACATCTGCATTTAAAGGGAAGGTTCAGGCTTTTTTTTAGAGGGCCTTCTCCCACCGTTACAGAAATTAAATCATTCTTGGCAATGTTCTACAAATCTATGCTATATTGTGCTTGTTTTTAAAGTCCTATTAGGTTTGGTAATGTTCATTTGCACCACTGGACTTTAAACTAAACATTTAAAATCATATATATCAGTTTTTCCACATGTACAGAAGTGGTCATCTTTTCTTCATTTTTTTTTTAAATCTGTGGACCTAGTTTTGATTTGCTTAATTTCTTATCAAAAAGTGCTCTGCAGAGCCTAAATACAACAAGAATTTAAGAAATTAATTTTAACACTTAATGTTTTTATTAATTTCACTTTAGTTTGAGACATTTAATAGCTTGGAATTAAAGCAGTTAAACTAGAAAGTCGTTGAACAAACTTATGTTAGTGGCAGCATTGATGTCATACCTACCACAGACATTTACATGTAAACAATATTTAAAGCCTTAAGCTCTTGTTGAACCATTTGTCCCATGTTGTTTTGAGTCTTCCAGCACCGTACAGGGAAGCACTCTAATACTTCCCCATTGAAAGGCTCTGGGGCGAGCAAGGGCCCAAATGCAGGTGCATATTTCCAGCATTGTGCAGATAAATCCATATTGCAACGTCCTCATGGACCTAAGCTTCAGATTGAAGACCTCAGACAAAACATCTTTTAAGACATAAGACTGAATACTCTGATGGGAGGGGGCCTCAAGAGTAAGACTTCTTCACCAGACCTTCTCGTCTAGGCCAATTTTTTGAGGAGGTGCAGCACAAAAAAAATTAATATCTTTGTGTTCACAAAGTTTGATGCACATGTTGTATTTGCTGCACTTTTTACACATCTGCAAAAAGAAGATTTGCTTGAATCACAGTCTGTCAGCAGACCTACTAAATATTTTAGGTTTTTTTTGTCCAGTTTTTCCATAGTAGAACTGTTCTACTCTTTTCTGTTACTTGGCATTTACTTTCTCAGTTGTGAGACCTGTCATCTGGCGCTGCCTCTAAACTGTTAAAATATATGTAATTACTGTAATTAGGAGGAATAGTGCAGCTGGGTCCAGTCTTCAGCACAAAACTGACATCTATTCATGTCCGTGCCAAATGACTCCATCTTGCATTTTGCATAAATGCTGTTGAGTTGCATGGTGCTTAATGGCCTAAAGACCTGTTCTTATTTGATCCACTTTAATTTGACAATAGCCTCCCTGCATCCTCTGATATGCTGGGTTATGTATACATACGCTTGATCTCTGTTTATGCTCCCAGGGGTCTTTCCGGGGTCACCATGCCTCCTCACCACAGCAATCCTCCTCTCGCCGCAGGACCAATGAAAATGCTGTCGTGCATTTCTTCAGGAGCATTGTAAGTTGCTTGGACTAAATGTTGCAAAGTGCATATATCATCTCATATATACATAAACCTTCATTGGGTCGTTTTTGTTGCACCATGTTAACATTTTGCTTCAACTTCAGAGCTTAACATGGTTTAGGTTATTTTCCCATGAGTTCAATGGCTCAGAGCAAACAGATTTCTTTCTAATTACACTGCGTGAATGTTTTCTTTTGAGTGTTGGCATCAATAAAGGCTCCAAAGGCGCGCTAAACTGTTTTCCTCTACTCTCTCCCTGATTACAAAGCTGCGTGACGCCCTCATTTACATACTGATGAAAGAGGAATTGGAGGAAATTCAATCTCAAAATTTTAATTCATTGTAAAATTTGTTTCTATTTTTCTGCCCCCGAGCAATCAGTCATTCTGTTGTTGCTTGATGTTTCTCAGGGTTCCTCGCCTCGTCCTAAATCCAGGGTGAGTTTCTACTTGTTTTTTTTTTTGTTTGTTTTCTTTATCATTCCAGAGCCGGAGAGTATTGATGAGTGATTTTGAAATTGAAAACTTTTGGAACTTTGGAACTTTTTTTTTAAAGCCTAGTTTCAAAGCCACGTGCCAAAGCCATAAAATGTTTTGATTTTGGTGCCATCTGGTGGTCAGAGCTCATTCCTGCTGTATGTTTTCCAAAAATATTGTATGCAAAAAAAAAAATAAGTGCGAAATTCAGATTCTGCATCCGTGCTAATATTTGCAAAGTACTCGGGGGCCTGGTGGCTTGGTGGTAGAACAGAGGGATGGGAACAGGGTGGGATGCAGAAGGCCGCAGGTTCGAACCCCACCCCACCAGGTGTGGCCCCGCCCAGCCACCAAGGTCGACCCTGGTGGGAGGGCTGCGGCAGGAAAGGCATCTGTTCCAGAAAAAAAACCAAAAACATGCCAAATCAAAGTGTGGAACATGTTCCACTGCTGTAGCAGCCCCTGAAGGGACAAGCTAATACACGTAAAGTAGCGCATTCAGCTAAATGCTAACAGGAGCAGGCTAACATGTGACTATGCTAAGATGCTGGTGTTTAGCTGGTCAGGTTCAGCAGCGTTTCTGTGTTAGAATGCTACCATTTGTCAACTAGCACTAAATGTAAAAAAGATGATAGTAGGTTTTGTTTAACCTGCTATACTTCCTACAAAGTGAGTTTGGCTAGTGCTAATTTTGCTATCGATGCCTGTTGTAGAGTTTTGGGTGAACGAGAACTGGCTTTTAGTGAGTGAGAATGCTCAGAATAAACATAATTTCTGTCACTTAATTTTTTGGGGCTTATTTCCGAGTTAGAAGCAACAAGACATGACAAGAGACAAGACAAGAGTCTGTTAAAGCTAAACGCATAGCATGGAGATACCTAATCACAAATACCACTTGTTTCCATGTGTAATGATAAGTTTACAGTTGTACTTTGCAAGAAGGCTAAAAAGATTTTAAATTTTATTTTTTATGATCCTGCATATTACAAGGAAGATATTAATTTCATTTTATAGAAATCCCTCATCCCTAATAATAATTGTCCCCCTGACTTCAGTCGATGCGCGTTCTCATTTTTCCACATCTCTACAGGTGGGTAGTGATAGCGAAATTAGCACTAGCCAGACAATAGTTAAAAAACAAAATAATCTGAAATTTGCTAATTAGCACAACCACCAGATTAGCACTGCTAACACTAGCACACTTGACTGGAAAGTCATTTAGTGGGCAGGGCCAACTTTGTAAATAATATTAAAGAATAATCAATACTTGATGGATTATTGAACACTTTAACCAGAAACAAAGTTGTGGTGAAATAACTGTACAATATGCAGATTAAAAACTTTTCAGGAGCTTCTGGTGCAGCTTCACCTGCTGCCAAAGTGCATAAAGACGGAAAAACAATCGGAAAAAGTTCAAATTGCTATTGAGTTGCAACTAAGCAGACGCAAAGAACACGATCAATATTCATTCCTCCATCACCTGTACCGGCTTATCCTGTTCAGGGTCGTAGGGGGTCTGGAGCCTGTCCCAGCTGTCGTAGGGTGCACACCGTGAACAGGTGTCTACCTCAGGCCCAGAACAGTCAGACATACACAGACACACTAACATTCGCACCGACGGCCAATTTAGAGTCACCAGTCACGTGAGCCTGCACGTGTTTGGACTGTGGGGGAAAACCCACGCAGAAAGGCATCAGCGCCAACCACTCCACCACTGTGCCGCCCCTTTAGCCCAATACGTTTTTAGAAGATTTTTCAATAGGGGCTTTACTCAGACCCCGATCGGGGACATACGTTGAAATGACTTTGGTCCAGTGATAAATACGTGCTTCCGTCTGCAAGTGTTTCATCTTTACAAAGATGAATGAATGTACTGTATGTACCCAATTACATGCAAATCTAACTAATCAGGAAGTTGTTCATATTGTTTATGGGGCTAAAAATTAAATGCACTATGGCTTTAAGGTATACGTTAGTGTAAGGGTTAGGTGACATTAAATGGACCAATCATAGGAAGAGTTGACTGGATGAAGTATTTAGCTATAGTGGACGGGGCTTAGTGGAAATGATCGTGTACCCCTCATTGTTTTACCCCCACCGACTGCTGGAGGACTGTCAGTCCATCATGCTGAGGTGGATGCAGATGGCATCACACTCTGAATCTCATCATGTCACTGTGTCTGTTTCTTTTTTATGTCCAGTGGAGAGACGTCTTGGGCTTGGTACGTCATCCAATCTTTCCTTCTCGAATCGAACAAAAGACCCACTGTTGATTGCACTACTGCATGTGTGTGTGTGTGTGCGCGCGTGTCCATTGATTCTATTTAAGTCTGACGAGTGTGTTCTTTGTCTACAGTCTACATGTTACCTAACCTTCACATTTGTTCTCTCACTTCCTCGCTTTGTGTTTCACTGCTTTCCTCCTTGAAGAGAAATATCTTTTTTTTTTATACCTGAACATATGTAATCAAGACTTATTCATAGCAACGGCCGATTTACCAGGTCGTACACAGAGCAGCTGGGAGGCAGAGCCTACATTCAGGATTGATTGGTGCCCCAGCAAATTATTTTAAATCACTGGTTGAGTTATTCATCTTTTAAACCGGCATGTATTGGCCTTATTTGTAAATTTATGGCATTTTCCATTTCCTCCTCTTCTTTGCTTCACTCCAGAGCGATTCACTGCTTCTGGATGACTTTGAAACTGCTCAACTGTTTATGAACCACAACCGGTAAACTTTTTTTTTTTTAGGACCTATGGCCTGCATCACCCTCCTTCACCTCTTCTTCCTCCTCTCTTTCACACCTCTTGTGCTCTGTAACAACTGAGATGACTCACTGATCCATCTGTTTTGGCACCTTCTTTTTCTCATGTGTTCAGAAACTGTGGACAGCCACGTGTGTGTCGTTTGTCAGTGATCATCCACGCATGCCCCCTGTGTCAGTCAGCTCACTGTGGATCTTACCTCGTCTTCATCATCCGTTTTCTTTCCCATAAAGATTGTTGTTGTCAGAATCTGGTTGTGTCACACGTGTCACTCGGTTATGTTCAGCATAACAGATCAAAGGAAAGAGACGCCCAACTCTCAGCCACATTACACTGCTGCTGCTGAAGAGAATTCAGTATTTTTGTTTTTCCTTTCAGCTTAAAATCTGTAAAACTCATATTACAGTTATATAATGAAACAAATGACCTTTAGATCTTTGATAACTTGTTTATGAATTCGTTTAGTTTTATTGTCCACGTGGGAAATTCAGCTCGTAGTAAAGTGCACTGAAACTAAATGAAAGCAAAGAGGACGGATGGCAAACAAATAGATGTGTGCAGCTTCTTTTCTTCCATTTTAAAAGATGTATTGCTTATGGATGTGTGTTTTTTGTCCAACAATAGCCATAACTGTGAATTGTGTAACAAAACATTTTAAGCCGTTGTTTTACGATTTCAAGTTTTGTTAAGAGACACCTCTGATGCCCTGAGGTACAGCGTGTCTCCGCTCGTAGAGACAAAAAGGACGCCAATGAACAACGTTATGAACATCTGTATAAAAGTTAAACAGTGACTAAGCAGCAAACGTGGTTTGAGGTCATGGTTTCAGGTCTGCATCTGTGCTGAAAGAGCATCTGTTTCTAGGGCTCGTCGCCACGTGCTGAGAGCACAAAGTCGCCGGTCAGAAGACGCAGAGACCAAAGCACACTGTCCAAAATCTTCAACCTGGTGAGCTTGCTGCACATTTGCTTCTTTGTTTCCCTCTAAATTTCCTCTCTCTAATCTATAAAAGTGGGCCTCATGAACTATTTTTGCTCTCTGTGTTTGCCCAAACGCAACAGTGATGCTCTCTTCAGAGATCAGTAAGTAATAAAATAAACACGGTTTAATGATTAATCAATAATAAAACGAATGACATTCATTTTATCAGCATGCTTTCACAGCAGCCTCTCATCATAATTAACTAATGAGCTGAAGGGCAACATTTTCATTTCTACAGTGTTCCTTCTTTTTTCATCGTTTTCATTTTAAATCCATTGATTATGTTTCTGCAAACGCGATCTACCTCGACCCATTTGAGGTTTTCCTTTACGTTTGGGTCTCCTTGAATCCCAATATATGTGAATTATTTGACAATCAGATCTTTTGCAAATGTTCAGCACCGATTTACCAGAAAACCCCAGATTACTCTTAGCTGATAGAAACAGGCATTTTTCTCAGCTGTCTCATCCTTCTCCCCAGGGAGAAAGCAAGTCCCGTCCACCCCCCAAACGCTGGAGCACCATCTTCTAAGCTCTCCGCTGAGGACCACACTGCAGATCCAAAGCCGATTGGACAGGATGAAGGAGGAGAAACAGATCGGCACGCAGGGGACTCACAACCTCAAGAAATGTTAACCTACTAACACAATCCACTCTCTATGGATGTAGGCAGTCAACCGTGCCAGTTTTGTTTTTAATCCTACTTCTATAAGGACATCATGTCTTAGTCGTTATTTAGCTGTTTATAAGAGGTCTGATCGTGCTTTCAGTAAAATATCATACTGTAAAAATCACACCTTCAAGTATCATGGTCTGATGGTGCTAGTGTCTCCTGTTTGCTGTCTGAGGTTAGTTCGTGGCAGATGTTTGTTTTTCTATTTGTCTCCTGTCGCTTGCCTTTTGTACACGAGTGACACTTCCTGTATCTTGCTGCTTTCATCAAACGTGACTTACACACCAAACGACGTTTGTTTTTTGTCTCATATGCGAAATCTAGATGGAGAGTGGTTCTGTTTGTGCTTGAGTAAAACGCATGTTGACAGAAGAAATGCATTTAAAAATACAACTAGGAACCTTTATGAGTAGTAAGGACTCTAATTTTAACTGTTGTGTTTACTTATGCCTCTGTGTAATTAATAAACAGCATGTACAGCTGATGATTCTTTCCAAGTTTATAAAATGAAAGGAATAAAATGCCCTTTTTAGATGCACTGTAAGAGAAAACCTTCCTAAACGCAACTGGTCTCCTGTCTTTTCCATTTGCATCTATCTTATTGTTACTCTGTTTGCATCTTACACTAATTTTGAAATTTTAATATTATTTGAGTATTTTTTTAAAAGACGACAGACTGAAGCGTGTTTTATTGATGGTGAGAATGTAAGTGACTCAACTGGATTAAGGCAGAAGCAGCAAGATGGGATGGGTTTTAGGAGTGAAAGAGTATTTTGATTTACCCATAATGGTAATTTTTTTGGTTCATACTAAATTACATTGCTACTCTAATTTATACATTACCTCTTTGTATGTTCACGTTAACTCATAAGTCTAAAGCAGAGTAGAGGTTGCTGACACATGGCGGTGCAACAGAAATAGAAACGGATTCTGTACTTAGACAACTGAGTGTTGTGTTTCTTCTGTGTAAATCTCAGTTTTTAATGTTCAGCCTAACTGTAAAAAAAAAAACAGTTTGTTAGTTAAGAAGTATTAAATGTTTTCAAAAATCTTACAATAGTCTTATCTTTACTACATACTACCTGATTTTGTGTTTAATACATTTCTTGGGCAAAACAATATAATAAAGATTTAATAGTCAGCATTTTCAACTAACCCGAAAAAATACACTGATTTGCACAGAGTAGACTAAACTGTGACTGACTACAACTGTGGTTTGTAAAAGGAGAAAAGGGAAAAGAGCTTGACATGATCGGCCTTGATAAAGATAAATCGATAAATCAATTAGCAGCAAAGGTCACAAGTCAATGCATCACATTTTTTTAACCCCAACAAATGACAAGAGTGTAAAAATAAACAATTGAAGGGTTTATGGGCTCAACTGCACCTAGACTTTGTTAGCTTAGCATAGCGGAAATACTACAAGTGTGATTACAGCTAGTCTGCCCCTGCATATGCAACGTGACAAACCGACACACTCTACATTAGCTTTAAGTCTGTGTGTATTTGCATCACACATTATTGTTACATTGAACCCAGAGTCAAATTCCTTTTATGCACAAACATACTTGGCCACTAAGGATTTAGTTAAGAATATTTTTGACTTGTGCAATTTTTTTCCATTATGAACATGACATTTGAATCACAAATGGGCTTTCTAAGTCCTAAGGCCATTTGAGGAAGACCATTCATAGTTCCTCATCACGTCTAGGTAGAAATGAGGACATTTTGTAATCACAGACAGACTTCTGCAAGTTTCAATGTTTACTGCGTTTCAGACCCTAACTGAACCTCTGCTCCTTTGCTACAGAATGCTCCCACACACTCTTGAAATTTCCAATGGAGGTCACTCAATTCAGATAAAAATAGGTTCTCAACAACTTCATGTTGGTCGTGTTCATTTTGTCGCGTTTAAACGAACACTGAACAAGAATGAGTCCTCATCACATTCCCATCAATACTTTTGTCATTAGATATAGTTGTGAGATAGAACTACTCAGGTGTAACTGCCCCTAAAAATCCCAATTGGCAGAGAAAAAAACAAATTAAATTTTTTGTTAATCTCAAACTGAAGAAAATAGTGTCCTGGTAATAATTATGATCTACTGAATGTTCTTACTTAGCCCTCTGCAGAGCAGCCACAGCCTCATGAGAAACCTCCCCCAAATACACCTGAATGCATTAGGTGGCATTAGAAAGCCATCACCGACAGTCCCTGGGCACTTTAAAACGTAAAGGAGGACACTTTGTTCAAATGCAGTGTAAACCTTTTGCAAACCTTCGCTGGGCTGCAGAGTTGATCAAGAGAGACCTCTGCTGCCGTGCCACTGCGCTGCAAGAGAAGCAGAGCCAGTGTTCTGGTACGGTACCAGACAAGCTGTACTTTAACTACCCATCATTTTAAAATGGGTCTCAGCGTCCCAGATTTTACCCCTTTGTCCTACAATACGCTTATGTGTTTGTGAAGGACCGAGCCGGTGCTCTGGAACGACCCGAAATCTTCCAGAATGAGCCTACGTACTACAACGAATCAATTAATTAAAAATCTAAACTGTTTTTATTACCAGATATACCAAGAGTTCTTACCTTTAAATAATGTTCTGATATCAGTGTGACAAACAAAAGATTTTGCACCATTGTGTTTATTTTCTATTGAAGGCCAGTGTCAAACAAATTATGTGCAAAATGCAAAATAACTTGGATAAAGAAGTACATTCACAGCACTGCTTGCTACAGACCAACCCCGTCTCAAAGAAACTGGTTTGACTAAGCAAAAGCAGGATTTAGGATTCAAACACATTGTGTCTGAAGTAACATTTTCCCTATCAAGCCAGACCTTCTCCAACCTAGTGCTGTTCGTACACGCAGCCATCAACACTTTATTAGCAGTGAAGTCACAAACATTGGATGTTGTACTTCAAGATCAGATATTTTTAGCAGAAAGAAAATTTGTTGCCTGGGATCCATTTACTGATATGTTTCATTTCAACATACAGTATCTGCAACTTTCCATTTAAAGTTAAATGACATCTTTATTATGGTAACAGAATAGATGATCCAGTTGTAAATAAACAGTGTCCCTTGTCCCTTCAGGGGGACACCACAGCAGAACACGTTTTTTTTATGCCACATGCCCTTCCTGCCACAACCCTACCATTTTATCCGGGCTTGGGACCGGCACTAGGGTGGCCCTTGTTGGATGGGTGGGGCCATATGTGGTTGGTGTGGGATTCGATCCCTTGGCCTTCTGCATCCCAACCCTACGCTCTACCCATTGAGCCACCAGGCCCCTCAAGAACCAAATTATAAGGAGTCACTTGAATAAAAAACATTTGTTCCTTTTTTTTTTTTTCAAAATAGCCACGTCATGAAAAGAGTGCACATAAAAAAGGTTTAAACAAAAATGGCTGCTCAAAGAAGCCTTCAATGATTTGTGACCGCAGACTTTTAAAGTCATGATATGATTCATTGTCCGTCTTGCAGTATCCATCTATGGACATACAGTTTAAGTGCTGTAAACCTGGTTCACCTTAACATTTAACTGCAGCTAAAGCTCTCACTTACCTCCTCTTTAAAAATATGATTACCAGTGTCCACATTTTGGGACTGAGTTCTCAGCTCGTTCACAATGGCGGACACATTGCCCAACAACCCGTCCACCCTGTCCTCCATCTCCCTGTGGAAATCCACCTGCTCCACTTTCACCTGTCCTGCTGCTGCGAGAAAAGACTCCCCTTCGTCAAATCCATAACTATAGCCGTCCTCCATATCTGCCGCTGCCGTACTTGCAGCATTGCTGTTCGCCGAGGAGCTGGAGGCAAGTCTCTCACATCGCGCCTGATGTCGGAGGAAACTGTCTCTCCAAATGACTTTCTTTCCACACAGGCCGCACTCATAGGGCCGCAGCCCTCCGTGGGTTTTGAGGTGCTTGGTTAGATGGTGCTTCATCTTGAAGGACTTTGAACAAACAGGACAGCCAAAAGGCCTTAGATTAAGGTGCTGCATCTTCACGTGTCGGTCACGCATACTCTTGAGGGTGTAGGCCTTACCACAGTGGCAGAAGTGTACTTTTCCTGTGTAGGGGGCACCAGCGAGGGACACTGAGGATGATGAGGAAGGGGTTGGGGGTGAAGAGGGTGGTGGGAAAGCAGCAGAGGATGGGGACAAATGGCGACTGGAGCTAGGGGTCATTGAGCCACCTTGTCCCATGCTGCTGGACAGCCAGTTCACCTCTGAACCTGCCATTGTGAAGTCAGGAGACACTGGCATCAAAGGTCTCTGGGACACCTGTCCTGTGCCATCCTCAATCTCATCGTACGTGTCTCTGCCAAAGGGCCCTTCTGTGAAACAGTCAAAGTCAACATCCTCTTCATCTTCCTCCTCGTCTTTACTACAGCTGCCTCGCTCGCCTTCTTGTGGCTTCTGTCCTTGCTGAGACAAGGGACTCGCCTGCCAGTGCTGGCGAGCTGAAACCAGACAGGACGGGCCTGAAGCTCCTTCATCTGTTTGACAAGCATGAACACTGGGCGGGTCTGAGGAGGGATCGCTTCCCACCAAATGTTTCTGCAATTTGTCCTTGACCTCCTCCGCACTAGTCTTTCCTGGGGCTTGTCCAGCTACGTCGCTCTCATTTGAAACAGCGTGGAAGACTGCTGGAGAAAAGTCAAGAAGAATCCCATGTAGACAGTTACCAATACACCTACAACATTCTTAAAATCCCAAGTTGCACTGGCAGCTTTTCCAGTAAACATGCCCATCTGCTATAAACGTTACTTGTATGCAGTGGTTAGCTTCCACAGAAGCGCTTCAGTTACACAAGCCACACAAACCACTATTTAACACTAATGTGAGCTCTAATTGTATTTGTTGAAAAGACCTCTGGCTACACGATGTAAAGCTGTGGTGTTGGAGTGAACAGCTTGTGGATTCCACTTTATTCCATTTTTGCAATAACAGCAAATCTATTGATGAAATAACATTTTTACAGGAACATTAACAATAAATCGAAAATATTGCATTAACACTAGTGTAAACTAAACGGGAATGTATTAATGCCATTTATAGTAGTCGGACATTGTATTTGTGTAAAATACAAAAAATAGTAATTTGGCTTTGGTATCTTACCACAGTGTTCAAAGCCTTCTTTCTTCTCCACTTGATCTTCTCCTACTCCTTCATCTGCTTCTATTTCTCTTCTCTTCTCATTCTTCGTTTTCTCTTGTGTCTCATCACTGTGCCCATTCTCTCTGTTTTTATCAAGCAGTCTATCAGTGCTTGGCGGCCCTCCCCGCTGTGGAAACCGTACTTTCTGCTTTAATGCCTCACCTCCAGAGAACACCGCGTGGTGCCGGCCACTGTGGCCTGGTCCTTCGTGTGCAAAGTGGCTAGTTTTGGGATGGCTTGATATCCATTCCTCCCCACAGCTACTGTAATCATTCTCCATGTAACCAGGGAGGGTATTCAGTTGAGAGTCCGCTAAGTGCTGCACTGATGAGGGACGTGGCCGTCCCCATCTAGGAAACTGCTGCGGGCGTCTCCATGTAGCTAATGGAGGCAGGGCATCAGGCTTCCTCTCTCTCCTTCGTCCCTCCCTTTCAAGATACAAGCAGACAGTGCTGCTTGGGGACTGCTGTCGAGATGCGGTGCCCGGGTGAGCTGCCGCGGCCTCTCCAGGATTGGCTTCAGTCGAGGGTCGGGGCCTCTTTAAGATCTCAGTGCATTTGTCCACAATGTGCCACATCTGAAGGAAACTAGCCACAGTGACATAGTTCACAATGTCGTCATGCACAATGCTCAGCTGGCCCGTGTAAGCGGAACTCAGGACGCTCTCAAAGGCCACCGGATCCATAACTGAAGGTAAGGAAACAGTTGTGACATTCTTTAGTAAGACCTGTTGAAAAGGCACAAAATCTAAGTTTTAGTGCAGCCGTACAGGAAAAACCAATCCCGGTTTATTGTCACGTATGTACACAGCACACTCTACACACATCTACCTGGTCATGAAAGTAAGGCGAGGATGCAGCGAGGACACAGCGGTGGGCCCGGAACACTTGACCTTGCACCTGGATGGAGAGGTCACACAGCCTCCCCTCTTCGCGCTGACAGTTCAGGTTGTCCAAAACCGCAGCACGGGCACCAGGGAAACACACCTGGACGGTCAAACCAGCTGAAGCAGCAGAAGCACTGCAGGTCAGATCCATGGTCACACCAAACTACAGAGAACATGGAAACTCCAGAGCTTAAAACAATGTCGTTTCTTATATGTATTAATTATATATATTTTTAGCCTGTGTATAAAGTATGAAGTTCCTGTTTTCTGTTTTTCAAATCATTAGATGCTAATTATGTGCATTGTATTGCAGATTTTTAAGGTCGTACATCTGTTTTGCACCATGTTTTGCTCCAATTCAGTTTCACTGCATAGTGCACTGCATGCAAAAGTCTTTAGTACCTTTATCTCCAGCGTTTGCTTTTTTTGGAGGCTATTTTAAAGAACGTGTCCTGCTTTATGTACAGTATGTGTTGGTGACTATTTGACATGACTTATCGCAGTGAACATCGTACTGAAGACAATACTGCAGCACAACTGTAAGAAAAATAAAAAGGCCAACACAACTGAGAACAAGGAAATGACAATATTTACTGTATGTGCTTTCGTGCTTTCGGGGGGGGGGGGGTTTCATAAGTACACTTATTTGCCAACTACCAAGTGCTGCACAAATACAACTGACTTGATTATAGTTGTTAATTAATCAATGACATAAGAAAAACTTTTTACAATTAACGTAATGTATGTATTTTACTATTTTCTGCCACAATTTAAACAATTGAACTGTATTCGCTACTAGAAGCAGAACGTTGATAATTCAATATTTACTTGTCGATTTCTGACAGTCGGCCTAACTTAGCATTTTTAATCTGTAGTTGCAGACACAAGTGGAGACTGTTTATAGATGGTAAATAATACAGCTAGTTAGCAGATCGCATCGTGAACTATTATTTCTGAAACGAATGGAGCTTCCACCTGATAACACTACTTCATTTAGCTAGCTAGTCTTAGCTGTCCAAGTTACGAAGCACCTCGTTAACGTGGCCCATCGCACAAACTAAAATAAAAATTAAAGCAGTAATTTATCTTTAACAGGAAAATTGGTTAGAGAAGCAGACAGCAGCCCTCCCTGACTTGGCTTCCCTGCTATGTTGCATTGGTATTGTCATTCTTGGCTTAGCTACCGATCTGGATGCTAACCAGCTGTCATGGATTAGCGTTAGCTAGCTAGCAGGTAACAATAACTCAGTACTTTACCTTTGATGTGTAGCTGACAGGTAAGTCGAGCTTTTTTTTTTTTTTTTTTACTTCTATGGGGGACGTCGGTGGTATTGACAGTTCCAAATACAAAGGTTGTGTGTATACAAATATCACACTAGCTAGTAAAGCCGTCGGCGTGGCGGATGCTAACTGCCTGACACGACAGCATCAGCATCCTCGCCCAGGACGCGAGTGGGTGTGTGTGGCGTGAAAGTTGAAGAGTTATGAAAATGCCATCACAGCGGCTGCGTTAGCGTTGGCGTGCCACTTTCGGGCGCAACGCGAGATAATCTAGTAATTTAAAATCTGCATCCATTATTCTGCTACTAAGTAAGTATTGATTCAACCAGCTAAACTTCTGTTGATAGGATGAGGATGGTGGTGGTGATGATGATGACGCTTCTTCTTCTTGTTTTATCTAGCTCGTGCTTCACCACACACCTGGAGTTTGGGCTTGAGTTATCCACCCTGAAATGAAAACATAGGATGATCTAAATTCTAATAATTAATCCAGGTCCTGACAATCCCCCTCCCCAGCGATGCAGTGCCGGTCCAAGCCCGGTAGAAATTGGGGAGGGTTGCGTCAGGAAGGGCATCCGGCGTAAAAACTGTGCCAAATCAACATGCGGACAATGATCCGCTGTGGCGACCCCGAACTCACGGGATAAGGCGAAAGGAGAGTAGTAATCCAGGTCCTGACAAATTATTTATCCCTGTCAGTCCTTCACTTCTCAAGACATAAGCTGTTTTCACACTGGCCAGACGGGGGATTTCCTCCTATTAAATGTCTGTAAATGTCTGTACTCTTTTAATTATCCATTATTCTTTAGCTCTTTTTATACTTTATCTTTTGGCAACAACTTTAGTATGAATTCCAATGCCTGTTATTCCCTTATCCCATCTGAGCATCTGCGGTTTCATTTCCTGTGAGCCCCCCCCCCCGTCCCTTAACTAAAGAGCAGTTAAAGGGCCAGTTCACCCTAAAATCACTGCTTTGCTACAACTGTTAAAGCGCCGTCTTTATTATGAAAGGCGCCGTAGACGCCAGGTGAGGCCCCCGCGGTGGATTTCTCCCGCACCGTTAAGCTGATATCACTTTTAACAGCGGGGGCAGCAGCTTTGCCAGGCGTCACATGCAGCCGCAGCTCGGTCACACACGCACAAGCGTTTTACCGCAGTGCATCTGCAGCGTAGCCTGAGCGGAGCGACAAGGGTGCTGTTGTGGCGCAGGGAAAAAAAAAACAAAAAAAAAAAACCACCGTTAACTGTGCACAGGACGCGTTTTGGTGTAGTTGGGGTTTTTTTTTTCCTTTGGTCTGGCTTTTATTTACCTGTGTGCGCTCACGCAGATTTATCGGCAATGCCAGCGCGACCGAAGCATCTCCTCTGTGAGCACGGGGTCATTAGATAGGTGAAATTTCAAGGAGTTCCATATTCAGCTGCCATCGCAGGAGAGGACAGTATTTTTTTTTTTTTTTTTTACTAAAGAGACGACTCAGCTCGAGGGGAAGAGGCCTCCAATTCGGGACAGTAGGCTCTGCTTTCAGTGATCCCATCACGGACAATTCTCTTTAGACTATTGGATTGGTCTATTAAACATTGGTAGCGTGTAGCCTGTGAGAGGTAGCCATTTCATTCTTATGATACAGCATGCAAATCTATTATATATGCATTGGCATGTACGTATGTGGATTTCAAACATTCGTTCAGTAGCTGGCATGTTGCACATTATATAAACACAAACTTGTGTATCCTCGTTGTCGATCATTTGCAAACGTAAGGCGAGAAGAGCATGTGGCCCCAGGCAGGTCTAATGGTCGCTCTGTGCATCTCACATTAGGACCTCAGGGACAAAGATAATCACATCTCAGGGTGTTGATCCGGGGAACACTGTGAGTCACCACATATCTGGAAATCGCGACTTGATAATTAAAAGCAGATCGACCAGATGAATGCATCGCCCCAGCAGAGATAAAGTGGGAGGCTGTCTAAAAAGCAGCCATATATTCTGTCAATAAATACTGCAAACAACAGGACACTGCTGCTGGCCACAGCCAAAGAAGCGGGACACCGACAGTTGTTCCATAGGACTGTTCAGACACCGATCATAGATTTAGTTGTATAACACAGGCCCATGGACAGATGCATTTTGGGCTTTACAGTGCATGATTAGCTGCCAGGCAAAAACTGGTGTTTTTCTGACGTTTACAGCTCCAGTCAGCTTAAAACACACAAGAAACCCTTTTAGATACCCGGTCGGTTATTACAAATTTGGAGGGGTTGAAAGTTTGGAGGCCTCTTGTAAAATAGACCAACGGCTTTAACATCCGGTGACATGGCAGCATTACACCTACTGCTCCTTTGGCTGCTCGGCGCGCTGTTTGGTGAGTTGAGCTGATTCTTTCCAGCCTTCACGTTCCGTCGTTGCATCTTGTTAACCCAGAGTCCTGATTGCGCGTCTGCCTTTGTTCTGTGAACACAGTGCACCAGTGTCATGGAGCCTGTGCAGAGGTGGACTCTGACACTGAGGCAGTGGCAGGCCGCGGCTTCAAACTGGGCTGCATCTCGTGCAAGAGGAGGAGCGAGGTGCCTGGTTCCGCCACTGTGGAATGGTACTTCAGGGCCAAGGGAGAGGCGGACTTTGTTCATGTGAGTGCAAATCCCCCATTACTGAAGTACATTTCTGCGTCTAATGCCAGCACATAATGTTACTGCTCATCACACTGTGGAGTGCAGGGAACAAGCTGCACTGTGCTTCTTCAGGAACTTCTAACATCCTATGTATCAATGCAGTTTTGTGCACATCCCCTTACATTCTGTCTTTCTCTCCCACCCACCCACACATTCACAGCCTTCAATCACATGACAGCATCCTGTTGTGATATCGTCGTAAAATTCAGGTAGAATCTATTGGGATATTTGACACCACAGAGACCATTAGAGCTCCAAAACGAAACATGGCTGTGTTGACCTTGTGTTCGATCCTCTGTCTGCCACTGGAGAGTTTGCTGTAATAGTTTAGTTCCAAATGTGCAGACCATCTATGACGAGGCGCTAGTTTAAAGATGAAGCAAGACCCGTTTTAATAAAATAGCACCGTGTTTGAAGAGGCATGTTATGTGTCAATAACAACTGATCCTCTCCCATATACACAAATCTGTGTCTTTATGTATATAACCATAGAATCATGAGGGAACACACACAGTGACACTACACACACCTATAAGGCTTAATGCTACTTATGCAATTTCTTGTCTTTTACATTGTATCTGTTTTTTTTTTTGTGTGCACCTCAGCACTGAAGGAAAGCAATGTCAGCATGTACACAGAACAAAATGAATTCTGTCCTCACATGGCTTAGCTGCTTCTGGGACCCATGGGATCATGTGCTCATGCTACCACCTCTCTGTCCTGCACCGGTCACAGAATAAATTGCATTGTAATGATTTGGATAAAAGTAAAGTTTTCTCAGATTAAAAGATGGATAAAACTGTTATTGTCTCCAGAGTGGGGTATACACATGGTTTGACCGTGCAAGAAATTGTCCAAGGGGGTAGGAAACCAAAAATACCATTGAAATTTACCATGAAATCATAAATACAACAAAAAGAAGAAATGTAGTAAATGGCATGAAAGTTACATACATTAGTACACTTGGGCCCAGTATATGGTTTGTGTATTGTGTCCTAAAGTAATAATTCTCCTGTTGCCGTAGAATTTGAAAAACATTTTGTGTTGAAAATCTCTCTGTGGCCCTAGATCTACACCTACAACGAAGACGGCCCCATTATTGAAAACGAACAATTCACTGACCGTGTCGACTGGAACGGGAGCAAAAGGAGCAACGACATCCAAGATGCGTCGATATACCTGCTCAACGTCACCTTCAATGACTCTGGCACCTACCGCTGCTTCTTCAATCGCGTCCTCTTTTACGAAAAGTATGAGTACACCACCATCGTCAGCAAAGTGGTTCACCTCTCTGTGGTGGCGAAAGGTACGGTGACACCAACTGTTCTACAACTGTGAAACATCACTGGTAGCAGGTTTTACACCAGAACTAATCTAATATTGTCTTCCAACTCGAATTTGTTCAAGCATAATTTTTGATATCACTATGTCAGAGGAGCTACTTCCAGTTTAATAATTAACTTAATGTGTGATTTCCGGGATTATAACTATGGAATGGACATGGACATCAGCGCATTTCCTGATGATCAGGGGTTACAGGGGTTAACGTTCTCCTAGTCTCTTTGGGAAAGTGAAACAGTTCTGAAGACTTCCTATTGAGGTGTTATGGGCAATCAGCTTTCAGTTTGTTTTGTAATGCTGCTAAAATGCACATACACTTTTTTCCGCATCCAATGGCTCCAGATAGTAAAGTGTAAATGAGTCACCATCTAAAAGCAGGTCCTTCTCAGCCTCCAGTAGTGTGAACTATAATTTTCATTGCCTCACTTGCCGATATGTGAAAAGGTGACATTAAGAGATGGATACAGTTATTAGCAGTTTTGAAATGCCGCAGCAGGTCATGGATTCTGAGGAGGAAAATACATTCCGCATTAGATTTAAGCTGTTTCAACGGATTCTCGGGCAGTCTGACAAAGCTTTTACAGGGGATCCTCTCACTCAGATCTTTGTCAGACTCTTTCTGATTGCATGACTTCCTGTCTGTGCAGCCACCAGAGGAATGGCTTCCATCGTGTCAGAGGTCATGATGTACGTGTCCATCATTGGCCTGCAGGTCTGGCTCCTTATAGAGATGATATACTGCTACAGAAAGATAGCAGCAGCAGGGGAAGAAGCATTACGAGAGGCCGCGTAAGTGTGTTTACTACTTGTCCGTGCAGACAGGCTCATGTAAAGGCCGTTCAAGCTAAAACCTTTGCTGCTTTTTGTGCATCTTGAAAAGACGTACACAGTTTTTAATCAGTTGCATTAAAGCCTTGTTGAGTTTGTGTTTCGTTAAGTCCAAAAATAACAACAATGCAGATGCGCCGATGGCATTTGATTGTTGGAAAGCAAATTTCAGTTAGTTCTCTGAACTAAAATACCCACTCTTTTATTTATCAGCCGACATGTAGATACCGATCAGTTTGCCTCTAGTGCATGTCAAGTTTAACTTTGTGGCAAAATCATTCATTTTCAGAATAACTCCCCAACTATTTGTTATTGTTAAAATGAAAACGATCTTTTGAAAATGTGTATTTTCAAAAGACCTCCACACTGGAAATCACCGGAAAATCACCCCCATAATTTAACCTGTGTCACACTTTTTTTTTCACATCTCTCTTCTCCAGTTTAATTTTAAGATCAATCTTTCTGTCATGTGTATGTTTTCATGCCTATCTGTCCAGCATCTCACACTCATATCTCATCCTCCTCCCTATTCAAAACCAAAACCTCCTCCCTGTAAGCCAAAATGGAGCTACCGAAACCATACCGGTGTTATTCAGTTTCCATATTTGTTACTGTAATAGAGGAAACAGTTTATTTTTTCAGATGACCACTGAGAGTTTGTCTTTTCTCTTTTCCTTTCAGGAATGCGGAATATTTAGCGATAGCCTCAGAAAGTAAAGATAACTGTGCAGGAGTGCAGGTCGGGGAATAGCACAGGTATGTCTGCAGGTTTCCAAAATATTTCTCTGTTCTGTCTTTCTATTCTATTTGCAGAAGACTTTGGACAAAAACTTACCATTAACTTAACATTATCACCTCCATGAAGGTTAGATTTGTGGCAGGATTGTTGCTTTTGTTGGAGCTTGGTGCACCAAACAAAGAGGCAGCGGGGTGTATGTTTTTGAGCTTCTATCAACAGACATTTGAATTTGTGCCAGTAAATCCATTAATGCAGTACTTGCTCTCTTTATCTTCAGGCTTCTACAATGGACTGAGACCCTCCTTCTACCCTCTGACCTGCATGATAACAACTTGGGGGAACCCCCCTCCCCCCCCCCAAAAAAAATCTTCATCTCTATTTTACTCTTTCCTCAAACAAAGATCACAAATGGATATGACGCACAAAGAGAGCATGGTACCAGCACGGCGTGCAAAAGCATGTTCTGCATTTATATGAGAAACCATTATGCATTAATGAGCCACATTGTTGCAAAGCTAAACTGTACATACAGCATTTCTTTAAGTATATGTGATCACACATTTATATAAAATGCAAGCAGGACTTCGGGGGTCTGAGAGTCTGTGGGAATGATTGTAAAAGAAAGCTTTTTACCAAATCATCACCACCTGTATATTTAACGAGACACCACATTAATAGTATTGTAATATAAAACAGATGTGATGGACTATGATAAGAGTGTATTTCCAGTTGCTAGTTGAACATTAAATAAAACCTTAAGATGTACTAATAAAAACTGAGAACATACATGTGGTAACAAAGGTTTCTGTCATTGGAGGAAACTTACAGATTTGATGGATAAAGATTTCGAATAGAATTATAATTGTTTTTTATCATCATTTACCTGAGGCAACTGCAATTTTAAATCTTTGTTTTAACGTTAAGAAAACTCAATATTTTACTTTATGGGTCCAATGCATTTGACATAATTTCCTGGACACTTGACCAAATCAGCATTTATACCTATAAAGATATTTTGACCCAATTTGTACAAAGTGAACCTGTGAAATACAGTGGTTCAGTGTAGTTGTATGTCACACTGTCAGGCATTTAGAAAAAAAATTTATCCCACCCAAACAGCTCAGACTGAAGCCTGGGCTTGTCAATTAAAGCGAGCATGTTAACAAGTTTACCTCACGCTTCGAGCCTTTGATGTTATACTAACAGAAATATAACTATTAAACCAGATCACAAAATGCATATGTCCTCTTTAATTAACAACAGTTTATCCAAATTCTTAAAATACTTCAGTGCAGTGTCTCAGATTTTAGTACTGGCTGCCATTGACCTGATAGAACAACACCTGGCAAGCTCAGTGTGATGGAAGAGACGGTTCTCAACTGTTGTTCACAAACAAATAACTCCCAATAAATTAATTCACTTTTTCTATTTGTGTCTGTATATGGTCACAACTAACAAGTTATGTTATTTCTTGAGTTTAAGAGGTGTTGATAGGCATATTTTTAAACTTTGTAGAGAGCCAAGATGGCTGTTCGCCGGTCTTCATTATAAGCGAAGCAATTTGAACGTGGAAACTTTGACATGTGCATGTTATCTATAGTTGTAACACACAGTCCGTGCCAGGATACAGAGGAAGGTTGAGCTTGTATTTCCTCTCAAGACCGGGCGGAACAAAGCGGCCTCCCAAGAAGTGGTACCGTCCTCTGAACAAGGCGGCGGATTTCTTGGGAGCAGTGAGAGAGATGAGCATGTCAGGCTGGAGTCCATCCGTGCTGCCCTGCTCCACATCCCAACCTATACAAAAACCAAGCATAATGTCACAATGCAGTTCAAACTTTTTGGGAGCGAAAGTCCACAGTAAAACACGATGACAGTCGGGTTATTATTATTACAATAATACAAAGTCAAAGTTGACTTAAATCAGTAAGTTTCTTATTTTAGGGAGCAGTACATTACACAAATCCAGAAACTAAGAAAAACACATTTAACCAAAAACCATCAGATCTGTGCACCAGTTTTACAGAGTTTTAACCTTCGGTCCCACTGAGGTTTTGCAAGGAAGTTCTGGTCAAGTTAGATGAAAAGATTCATAAAACATAAAAAAATAAATACAAACCTATACTTAAACACACACAAATCTCAAATTTAAAAGGGTTTGCCACTAAATAATAACCAAACAACACAATGAAACATATGTAATAAGATCAAATTAAAATCAAAAGGGCCCTAATGTCAAAAAAATTCCATCATTGATATTAAAGGTGATCAAGCCATATAATATAATTCATATAAAATCATAAAGAGTAGGAAAAGAAACAGACACAGAGAGTTAAGGGTAATCTTAAGTCTAGATGAAGAAAACACATTTTTATCTCCTCTTAGAACTTGTTCAATGTGTCCAGGATAGAAAAACAAAGGGTTTTTCTTCCCAACTCAGTGCAATAATGAATTTCTGAAAATCTTTATTTTGGTCTCAACAACACACGATGAGAAAGTGTCCATGGAAACCTAATAATACACATTTGCTCCAAGATAAGCAGTGAAGTACCAAAACAGCAAGTTAGCATGAAATTAACTGTTGAACAGATTGAAAAGCACCGACATGATAGGATAGGTTTGTTTTTTCTTTGGTTGAAATGCACCTACTTCTTCTAGTAGAAAGTAATGCTAAGTGCTAAATGGTGATGACTGACCTGAGGGGATGTCAATGCTCGCTATCGGGACTGCGGTCTTCTTTAGCACATCTAAGATGGAACCAAAAGGCTCTCGCACGGCCCCTTTGAAGCTAAAGCCGAAGATTGCATCTATCACCAAGTTGTAAGCCTCATCAATCACTTCTGCCTGAGAAGAGAATTTTAGCCAGAAAAAATGAAATATTTGTTTTGTTAAATTGCCAAACAAAACTGTGTTTACATGAAAGTATAAAGATAAAAACCACTGGAAATGTGCTGCAAAATTCATACAGTATCTATAAACACAGTCTGTGAGGCCACAAATCCACACTCCACATCATTATCAGTCACATTTTTATTAAAACTGATGTTTGTTGAAATAAAAACAGTTTTTCCCACAAAGTCATTAAGGCTCCTTCTAAACCAAAACCTCATTAAGCAAGATCTAATAACGTGTAACTTGGAAAATGTACAGCTTGGAATAAAATGCACATTCATAAACAGAGTGAGCAGAATATTTCTCTTTACCACTGCACATTAAACTGTTGCATAATTGATTAACACCAAACCTCAGGCATCTCAGTCAGGAAAGGGATTTCCATTTTCTGGCACTGTGTGGTCAGGCCCTGGAACAGAGGTTTGTTTGGCCTCTTTGGGTAAAGGATGGTGGGCTCGTAACCCTGCAAGAGGACACAAAGAAAGAGAAAACAAGAGCAAATATTCTTCTGAATACTTTGCAGGACATAACTTTGTTACAGTGCAACAAGCAAAGAGATCAAAATAGCAACAAAATAGCAAAATTTAAAAAATGGGTTCAGTGCTGCCACTGAGGTTTCATTTAGAAAACTCTGTCCTTATATGATATTCTGTTGACACTATTTAACTGTCTGAGATCTGAATCCTACCAAATATGGTAATTTTGGTGCTGCAATAGTAATATTTCAGTATTTTTTTTAATTTCAGTTAGTCCTATAGAGTCTGGAAAGTACTGGCACATTTTATCAGCCACTCAAAATTAATTTAAACATTTAAATAAATAAATTTACCACATGGTACAATTATGACAAGTTTCAGTTTACATGCATGTGTATCCAGATTCATTTTCTAATCAGCTCATCAGTGAGTTCAAGTTGCCATAGATCTACTGAAATTGCCTCAATGTGTTCAAGTGAGATTTCATTGGCAAAATGTTATGGTTACAGTAACCTTGACCTTTGACCACTAAAATCTAATCAGTTCATGCTTTAGTCAAAGTGGACATTTGTAATTATAAAGAAATTCCCTCAAGGCATTCTTTAGATACTATGTTCACCAGAACAGGACGTAGATGGACAATCTGAAAACATCATGCCTCCAGCATTGGCTGCTGCAGCATGGAGGCAGAGTTAAACTTTAAGAACACAGTTTCGGCCTAAAATGTCTTGATAATTTAAATAATAAAACAATACTTATAATTTTTCTCACTGCAACAACATTATTTCCTTATCAAACTTCTTTTGTATGAGAAACATCTGCAAAAATACATAAAAAATGTAGTGGAATTAAAGTTAAACGTTCAACAGAACTTAAGTTCAAATACTTTAAAAATTAAGTACAGAACTTGAGGAAATGTACCAACTTGTAATACACAACTGCTGTAGAAGTGTGTATATAGGACACTCACAAAGAGTTTAAGATGTCTGGCACAGACCAGGCCATCGCCTCCATTGTTACCTGGTCCACAAATCACCAGCAGCGAAGGTCTGGCCTTGACCAAAGATGTCAGTGGATACGCCTTCAGTAAAAAACAAAACAAAAATAAACACACATACGAAATCAACGCAATACTGCATCACTGCTGGTATTTGAAAAGAAACAGAAGATTTTATCTAACAACAGCAACTCAGGAAAAATGCTTTCAGTGGCTGTGCAGTCAGGATGAAGTCATCTGATTATTTTCCACATCCGGCAGTAATATGATTACATAGATAGACATACTGGCGTACCTATGTGTTGTAAATGGAAAACCTGATTTCCTCTTGATGTGGCTAGACAATTATATCTGGTTAGTGAAAGGTCTTAAAGGTGTGTGCATGTGTGTGCTGGAAAAACCCAGCTCACCGTTATGTAAAGTAAGATACAAGTCAACTATAACATCAAAGGGGTTGGTATTCTTGTTTTTATTATCTATGATGTATATTATTTTTTGCTCTCACCTTTTATCACAGTTTTATCCATATTTAAATATACAAAAAGGTACATATTTTGATATTACTATAACTGCTAAGTAATGAATAACTGATTAATTCATTGGCAGGTTGGTGATCGAGTGGTTAGTGCTGCCTCTCAGTTTAAAGGTCCCTAGTTCGAATCCACCCAGCAGCTGTGGCCTTTCCAAAAGCATGCACGTTAGGTTAATTGGTGACTAAATTACCCGGTGTGAATGTGAATGGTTGCATGTATTTCTCTCTGTGTTGGTCCTGATAGGCAACAGGATGTACTCAACCTCCTGCCCAATCACAGCTGGTATATGCTCCAATCCCCCCCTGACTCTTAATGGGATAAGCAGTTAAGATTATAGATGGATGGATGATTAATTCAGTATTTGTTTCAGCTCTATATTAACCACAGGCATTTTTATTTAAATAATAAAAAAAATAAAAGCCTTTATGGACATCTTACCCGTGTAATAGCTGTGGCACAGCTGAGTCCAGCCAATTCCATTAGCTGGTCCACACTATAGCCATACTCACTGAAGAGCTCCTCATCTATGTGCTGGGCTTCTTCCTGCCTGTGGAGCAGCTACAGCTAAGTTTGGACACACAAATAATCTGCATAGTGTTTTCCTGCATCTTTGCAAAAGATCTCAAACCTTACCCAAGATACTTGATGGTCTGGGCCATGGTGGATGCTGCTCTGAGACAGTGCTTCTTGTGGTTGTTAGGCGCAGCAGACTGGGGGCATGTCCCTGAGTGAGCGATTACCGCTGTAGCTCGAGAGGTCACCAGGAAGCCAATCCCCAACAGAGCCCGGACACTCAACATCCAGGTGGATCCAGACTGCTGAAACAGAAATGGCCACAGCCATCGAAGCTAAAGGAAGTTTGATCCCATGACTTCATGAAGTCACAAAAGTGTTGATCAACTTTTTCATGAATGAAAGCTCTGCTAAAGTTTGCTAATGTTGCTGTCACAATGCTGCACCTGCAGACTGTGTCCTATACAGTCCCTCAAAGGGGATTTTGAATTAGTCCTCGCAGTTGATCATTAGTCTGTATAAGCAAAAAAATTTCCTTTTTAATTTAAGCTGTATATTAAAACATTAGTTGACCAATTATGTTTAGGTGACATTTCACATCCAACAGAATCAACCAAGTCCAAAATGTCACCACCGATGAGCAACTAGCTCTCATTTTCTAATTATATTTTCATTTGATTAGTTTGTCGATGCTGTAAAATTAAATCTTCTTAGTGTCCAAGCTTAAATTGTTTAGTTGGACGTGGTGCTATTAAAACAATAGGCCGGCAAGTTGAGCTCACACCCTCATCTAAGATTGTTTATTCCAGATCTTACGGCTTCTGACTGTCTGAACACACCTGATCCGCGGTCGGTTGTGCGGAGATAGACGGATAACAATCCTATTACATGTTTCACACAGCTCCACCTGAGTCAACGTTCATTAACTTCCTAAGTTGCCCTTGATAACAGGAGGCGTTAACGTGTGTTGTTACTGCGTCTTTGAACTTACACACTACAAAGAAAACAGTTAAGAAATGTTTATCTCCGGTTTTCACTGTTGGTCACTAAGTGAGCTAACTGTTACCGAACGCTGATTGAATGCGTGACAATATTAATGACACTCACCAAATATTCTTTAAAACAACTTCACACGCACGTTTGTCGTGTAATTTACTGCTAAATGGATAAATTAGAGGAGTTGTGCAGCTACACTAGCAACCATGCTAGTGGCCCAATAGTATCGACTACATCCGGGTTTTTACACAATAAAAGCACTGCGCTCGTTTCAAAATAAAAGTTGTACCAGCTGGATAGAGGGATGGATAGATTTTATTTTAGACTCAAAGGAAAAAGTTCCATATATCACATATTCTGTAGACTACTCACAAAAAGTTAGGGATATTCGAATGAAATTTCAGAATGCACCAAAAATGCAGTAGAACCTTTACAGTGAACTTCTCTAAACCTTTCATTGCACAGGTCCAACTGTATTTCAGTACTTATTGCATAACATGCTGTTCTCTAGGATGGATGCATTTTATTTCAGACTCAAAGGAAAAAGTTCCATATATCACATATTTGTGCATGAATTCATAAGCCTGTATCACACTTATTACACAGAGAATAGTGAGTTCACAAATCATGCTGGAATACACGTTGTTCAGTTATTTACAACCATATGTAAAACATTCACACCTACAGGCAATTTAGAGTCCTCAATTAACCTAACACACATGTCTGGCAAGTGGATTCTTGAGTGCCCACCACAGTGCTGTCAACTGCAAACACCAACAATCAAATTATGATTCTTTTAAATGGCAGATTTGTCAAAGATATTTATTCATATCAGCAAAAAATACAACATACAGTATTCTGAAGATCTCTAGCAAGGATGAAGTCAATTCACTTTAAATGAAAACACGTTTACATTTTGACTTTATTAACACCCTCCTGCGTCACAATGTTTACAAAGTGTAATAAAAATTTGATTAATGTGATAAAAAAATAGTACGAGAACGTATGTGACAGCCGCCACCATCTTCTTTGTTTTACCAGTAAAACGTAGAATAAATTAGCACAAATGTTGTTTTAGGCTGTTGAAGTAGCTGGTAGGTTTTTTATTTACTTGTCAATGTCAAAATCTTAATGTCACCAATAAAAATACAAGTGACAAGTTTTAATCATCATTTAAACGTAAGAAAGAAACATTTTGTAAACATGCCTATGTACATTATTTTTTTAAAAAACTGTATAAAATTTTATTGCATACAATAACTTGAAAATGATTCAAAACCACTAATCTGAAGGTAATAACTACAACTGATAACTAAACAAACTACATAGCTGAAACCTATGATGAGACACATTTGAAAGTGATGATGTTCCCACATTGATCCAGGGTTCACATGATTGGACAGCTCTCTAGTCTGACTCCTGTCTGTGAAAAAAATTAAACAAATAAAAAAATGTACATTTTAGACACATAAAAATGATTAACGCATCAGCTGTAGCTTGGTCAATTTTTGAAAGAGCTGTTTGTGCTGCAGCACCCCACCTTGCGAGGAGTGCTGGCACTGAACACGTAGGAGTGCGGCAGTAAACCCTCAGAGACGCCTCCACTGTGGAAGGAGCGGGAAGCTGAGGTCACGGAGCAGTTGCTGGATTTTTCTGAGGGAAGTCCACACGAGCCACAGACCACTGTCCGGCTCCGCAGGTTGTACTCACTGTCCCCACAGGTGCTGTGAGCCACCTGCTGGGGCAGAAAGACCGATTCAGACACTTCTTTTCACACAACCTTAATAAAACCAGATGAACTAACTAACATACTTGAACTCATAAAAACGTTTTAAGGCCAGTTTTAAAATAATATTATATAGTTGATCGCACTAAAAGCAAAGACTGCTCTCACATTCTACAGTGCCAAGAAATACTGCGTATGGTAGAAATGGAGTTGCAGTTCCACTTTACCAAACTATTATAGTACAATAATAAATCATTAGTGGAAAAAGTGTCAGACAATATCACATCCATCTCCTTCTCTAATCACCATGCGTTTTATCTTTGACACACATTTATTTAATGTTTGCTTTTTTATAATATGATCTCTTATTCTGACTTAACCATATAGTAAACCATTTTTGTGTAGTCTCTTGAAGACCTCTTTAGGTTAGCAGTAATAAATTATTATTGCTCCTGAAATTAAAGCTAACCCTTAAGAAGCACATGTGCAGATGAACGTGTTTTACGTGTCTCACCATGTCATCATCATCATCTTCAAACTGAGTGCGGGTGACCTTCCTCATTGCCATTTCCTGGAAGAGCATGTTAGTCAAAAGGTGTAATATAAAGCATCACAGTTCAATAAATAATTAACCTTGAAAGTGTGTAAACATTAGCATAACTAGATCTGTAGTCATCATTAAACATTAACTACTCCAGACACCATAGTATAAACGTATTAACATTCAGTATTAAATACCTCTCCGCTGGAGCTGAGCAAAGTGGTTTGAAACATGTCTCCGACACCCCAAGAGGGCTGATTCTTCCACAACAGGTCAGAGGGAGGAGAGTGGGTTCCGCCAGCACCAGATGCCCAGATCTGACCACCGTGCAAATGTAGAAATGAGATACATCCATAGCTGTGTACATCAGTGTGCTCAATTGTTATTAAAATGCGCTGCTCACCGTGACCCTGTGACCAGCTTTCAACGTGAATTTGGCCGGGAACTTGAAGAAGATGGGTGCACCAGATCCCACCTGACGCTTCACCTGCCAGTTCCCCAGATTCTGATCCTGCAGGATCAAGAAGATGGGTAAAAGATAAAATGTCTGCGGTCTTTCTTTAAATGAATGCTGAGAGGTCTGTATTTTATCAAAAAGTACATTAAATTGTTGTCTCATCACATTCATTCTCTCACCTCATCTGCTTTATTGCTGAGTCTCACATATTTCCCATCAAGGTCCACCTCGTCCACAGTGACCCGGCCGCTAGCGGAGGCCTGCTGGCTGATGCGGGTGCGGGCCACAGCTCCTCCGGTGAAGCTGGAGGCCTCGCTGTCCGTGTCGTTGGGCCGGCGCCTCTTGGCAGGAGAGCTCTGAGCGCTGCAGTTGATTGACCGAGAGTGAGCTGCTGATGTAGAGGACCGGCTCCCTGTCACTCTGGTGGGGGGAGGACTTGGAGAGAGACGCAGTCTGCAGAGATAAACGTGATGAAGGAAAGTGTGAGAAGTAGACGAGGTGTAGAGGCATTTTCGACAGCTGCAAAATCCATGGTTAAGACTCGACGTAGCTTAACACACCTCTGCTCCTCTCCCTCCAGCAGCTTCCTGTAGGCACAGATCTCCATATCCAGGGCCAGCTTAACATCCAGAAGCTCCTGATACTCATCCAGCTGTTGCTGCATCTTCTGCCTTATCTCAGCCATCTCTCTGTCTTTCTCTCCCAGTAGGCGACGTGTAGTGTCCCGCTCCCGAGACAGGGCGTCCTCCAGGTCCCTCACCTTCGCCTCACGGGCCGCCAGCTGAACCACAGAGACAAATCAGTTACTGTCAGATCAGAATCAGCCAGACCAGAATGAGATAGTACAGAGAAGTTTTAAAGATGAAAATTAGACATAAAAAGGCTGTCAGTGACTTTTTTTGCCAAACAATTAGTGCAGTGTAGCCTATAATTTATACTGTTTATAAGTGATGATTCCTGTTAGGTTTGACTATAGACAAGAGAATAATAAGCAGAAACATTGAAGCTCACCGCAATGGATTACAATACGTGTAAGCATCTAACGTAAGTCTGAAGTGATGGCAGGACCCTGAACGTGAGATGCCTCTTGGAGTCTACCTGTTTCTGAAGCTGGCTGAGCTGAGCTGACGTGGACTCCAGGCGAATGCGCGTCTGCTGGAGCTCCTCGTGCGTTGCTCCCACCAGGTGGCTGCTCCTGTCAGCCGACTGACGAGCGCTTTCCAGCTGACAGAGAGAAACACTGATGAAGTGGAGCCGTCAAACACGGACTGAATGGTGTTTTACTTCATTAGTGACAGTTTGTGTAACTGCTGCAAGCGAAACACAAGTTTATACTGGACTTTTCCTCTGTGCTACGTGCTAATGGATATTTTATTCCACTAAAACAGTTATTTAGAGTAAATCGTACTCATATTCATTAGAGTTCAGTTTTTATGCCATAATATTGAATTAAATGCCTACCTTGGCATTGTAGGTCTTCTCGATCTCCTCCTTGTACAGTTTAACCTGCAGCTCGTGCTGGTTGCGCATCTCCACCAGCGCCTCAGCCAGCTTGCTTTCAAATTCCTGCTGGTGGCCATTATCCAACTCAATCATCCGAGACTCATGACGGCGCTTCACCTCCCGCAGTTCCTATGGGAGAAATGGTAAAAGTATTCTCAACCACGAATGCCTGTTTAGTACCTTTTGTCTATTCGCATGCGATTTGATAAGTTGCAGTGCAAGGAAAAACAAAGAATTGTGATGTGACACAAAGGAAATGATCCTCTTGTGAGGCCGATAAGAACTTGTCTCGGGAAATCTGACCTCAGAGTGGAGGTTCTTCTGAAACTCCAACTCCTCTTTGAGGGTCTGGTTGCGATTCTCTCCATCCACCCTCCTCAGCATCTCATCTTGCAGCTGCTTTCTAACGTCGTTCAAACTGGTGTCCAGCTGTGAGTTGGCAGAAAGATGCAGTAAATACAGTGAGCTCAAGAAGCCACGAATGAAAGAGTCTGCCTGCTCAAGTCAGTTCAAAAAAAGCACAAGAATGTTTTACTTTTCATTTCACTTGAGAAAATTGTACGAGTCTTCTAAGGCTTTTCCATGGGATAAAGTAAAACGCTAACAGCTGCAATTGTCTGGTGACATTTATGTTGTTCATTGCTGATCAAGTCGGCTGACTGCAGGAAGATTGAGCCCAGATGTGTTTCCACTGAGTTTTAAACTGAACGTGGGTTTGAGTTTACCTTGGCAGCCTGGGTCTTCAGATCCCTGTTTTCCACCTCCAGGTTACGCTTCTCTCCCAGAGCCGTAGTCAAGGACGCATCCTTCGAGTTCAGCAGAGCCTCCAGGTCTTTGAGCCTCTGCAACGCTCCGCCCAGTTCTGACTCCTTTTTGGTATTCCTGTAAAGACCAAAGCAGTCTCAGATGTTAAGCTGCATGGTCCTGGGTGTGTTTTCAGTACTGGCAGATGTTACAGTGAACACAATAGAGATAGACATTTTGCTTTGTAACTTAAGCTCCAAATGGAAAGTCAATTACTACTGTTTCCCTTGCACAGGCTAAAGACACAAGAATGTGCTATTTTTGACTAAGGAGCCTGCAGCTTGGATGAAATAGAAACAGGGGAAAGACCTCGGTGCATATGACTCATAGACCACAATGATCTGTGACCAGTCCCATGTATCTGGAAGCCACAGGCTGTTGGTGTTTAGCTGAGGTGCTGCCATGGCAACGTTTTGCATTTGCCTACAACACAACGGCCATCATCTCAATACTTATGGAAAAATAATGGAGGCAAGAGTGGAGCCCTGTAAACACTGCCACGTCTTGTGTTTATAATGATTGCTTTGGTGAAGGAGGAGAAACGGGGGAAAGAGTTAGTCATCAGGCTCTGGATGTGGCAGCATGGGAAGGAGACAGAGTGGAAGTCCGACGTCAAAGTGCAGTGAGCAAAGAGGAGGATGTGCTAAAGCCAGGGAGTGGCCCCAGCAGCGGGGCCAACGCTGCTCGCAGAACGTCAGCAAAACCTATTCAAACGTTGGTTATTAAATGCTTATATTCACGACCATCAGAAAAAAATCTGGGTCACTTTTAGTTTTTCGACTTATATTACAGAGTATGACCGACTGTGCACTTTGAAAAAGAAAAAATCATAATCAATCATAATCGCGTTACTTGGGACTACAATTACTCTGTAGTGTAGGTACTTTCCAGGTAAGCTTGTCTTGAAAGCCAGACTGTAAATGTTATTTTAGCTGAGCAGCAGCGACAGTTGCCACAGCTGATCATTATGGGATAAAGCAAATACTAAAACAGGCTCAGTAATGTCAGTCACACAGTTATATTAGCCACTCTAAGGCTTCAGTGGATACCAGGCTACATGAGCCTCTAACAAGAAATTCACAGTCTATTAACTGAGCATGGGAACTTAGATTTTCATTCGTTTAATTTTTTCTTTTAAAAGTTAAATGGGAATAAACTACATTTTGCAAAAACCCAGGGTTGTTTTTAAGAAACTCAGGGCCTTTAATGTAATGGAACCCCCCGACCCCCCAAAAAAAGTTCTCCAGCAGCGCCACCTCTGCACACCGCTGCACCTTCAGGATCACTACAGAACATGCTGTCAGATTAGAAGTTGGTGCACTTTGACCCACCTGGCTTTCAGCTCCTTGTGGTCTTCTCTCAGCTTGCCCAGCTCCAGCTGCACACGTGCTCGCTCCTTGGCCACAGAGTCCAGAGTCTTACGGGCATCGGCCAACTCGGTCTCGTAGGCCGCCTTCAGGCCCGTCAGCTCCCGGCTGACCTCAGTCTCGGACTCAGTGATGCGCAGACGCAAGCCTGCATTCTCGGACTCCAGAAAGCGGACCTTGTCAATGTAGACAGCCAGACGATCGTTGAGGTTGGACAAGTCCTCTTTCTCCTGGAGTCGGGTGATGCGGTTGGGTGATAGTGGTGTGTTGGCACCCCGGGGAGTGTTTTTGGGTGTCGCCATGGTTCTTATTTGGTATCTACGCAGAAACATGATTATCTTTAGTATTATGAAAGGACATTATCCATTTTTGTTGCGTAAAGTTCTTTTGTATGTACCCTAATTTAACCATCGAGGCAGATTTTTAGTTTAAAAAGTGTGGATCTGTGGATTTCTACAAAAGAAAAACTCACAGCAGCAAGTTTCCATAAAGTTTCACAAAGTTTAGTCTTTAGCACAATCACAAAACCACACAAAGGACAGAGTATAATTAATCAAAAGACATGGGAGGGGTCATCGACTCCACCCAAAAATCAAATGTAGTGACCATGCACAAAAGAGGCTGCATTTTACAGCCAGATTACCTTTTCAAGGTGGTGAGAGGGTGAGAAAATTCTGCTCAGATGATATTTGTAGACGTCTCTGTTAATTTACTCCGTTATCTTGTGACCTGAGTATCAGTGCACAGTCTTCAGTGTTGTTCAGCCGGCTGCTGCGCTGTCTGCAAACACATTTGTCAGTGCCCATATAGGAAAAAATGAGAAGGGTGGAGAGAGGTTGGCCTCATGTCTGGCATTTGGTATAGGTGGTTGTTCCTCCCTCTCTCTCTCTCTCTCTCTCTCTCTCCCTCTCTCTCTGTAATGGGTGTTGCGATCTGCCTGAATGAGTCACCCTCCATTCGGAGAAAGGCACCAAGCCATGCGATACTTACAAAGTATAATATTAAGGAGAAACAACTGGCTGAAAGTTGAGTTTGAGTCATTTACAGTATTTGACACAGACCACGCTGCTCAGACTTCACCACGGACAAGTGAAGGCTGAAATACACAAACCAAAGCCTCTTCTGTTCACATTACTGCCTCGGTGAAACCTAACCTTCATTTCTTCATCATTTAAATATTCTAAAATATTTAACCTCGAATACCATCGGTACAACTCATGCTGAGAAACCAAACTTTTATTTAAACTCCCAAAACAAATATTTACTAAATATGTAGGCAATTCATTACATGATTTCATTTATTTGACAACTCCTTTCAGCTTAACCCGTGAGTTCAGGGACATCAGCGGATCATTGTCCGCATGTTGATTTGGAACAGTTTTTTTTTTTTTTTTTGCCCTTCCTGACGCAACCCTCCCCAATTTCTACCGGGCTTGGACCGGCACTGCACAGCTGGGGAGGGGAATGGGCTGTTAGGGGTTCAGTGTCTTGCCCAGGGACAATTTGACATATAGGGCCAGGGTGGGGGTGCAAACCACTCACCGTGGACAACTGCCTTTACCAACTTAGCTATAGCCGCCCCTATCTGCAGACTAATAAATGATGATATATTATTATGGATTTACCACCCTTCAGTACAAGAGATCAAAATAGGCTTCACCAGTTTCTGTTTTTGCCTCAAATCACAAATTTCTATAACATTATTTTTTTCTCCTACATTGTTTTCCTTTTTTACAAGTTTGTTTGCAGTTTAAAGCATAAATGTAAAATGGGTTCAGAGTAAATATTGTCCCCCATCTTGGGATCAATAAAGTCTTATCTTGTCATCTACGACCCACAGATGACAAGATATTCAAAGTGCAAGTCACTTTGAATAAAAGCTTCACAGACATGAAGCTTCTTTCGTTTTTCTCTTTGAATCTTTGCATGAATTAAACTTAACCCAGATCCGAACATTTTAGATTTCTGCAGAAATGTCAAAGTGGTTAATGGAGTTGTACGGTAGTGCATTATATTAAGAGATGGTTGTAATGCTTTGGCCCCCTCATTAATTTTAAATAGAGTAGCCAAAACATTACAACCACCTCTCAACATAATGCACTTTAGTACGACTCTACCATCACTATTGTGCACTGCTGTTAGCAGAGCACGATTGTGTGTTGGTTTGAAACTGTTCCATAGACCCCAATTGAAAACGATAAGATAAAAAATATCTTATGTCTTTATTTATAAACTACTAATAAAAAGTTAAGGATATTCACATTCTGGGTGAACTTTTCAGAAAGAACCTGAAATGCACAATAACTTGTAAAGGTGAACTTAATTTGACCTTTTCTAAAGATGCACACGCCCAGCGCAAAAATCACAACGTGATTCATGGATCATATCCGATCCATGACTCGACCACTAAATGTTCTGGCTCAACAACAATTTGTATTTAAACAGTCCTCTGTCATCATGCTGTTCACTTTTTGACATTATGAGGCAAAAATGACAACTAACAACTGATAAGTTATTGAGACATTGACATTTTTTGTTGTGGTACCACCACTGTTGTTGGCTTTTGTTTCAATAAATTATTTAAGATGAGGAAATTACCATTATAATATCACGGTAGCATGAACTTTTCACATTTCGCATAAATTTGACCCGAGAGTCACTTTTTGTCAGTAGTGTATAGGCTTTTAACCTGTGACCAAGGTTGGAAACCAGGTTGATTTGCTTGTAGGGCCTCACATGTTGTGTTCTGGTCTATTGCTTTACTTCTGTTTGCTCAAATCTGCTTTTTCTCATTCTTCAGAACTAAGAAATGTGGAGATTCCTTTATGATTTCTTATTTCAGCAGTTTTGCAACATGCAGCTCAGCAATAAGACTCAAATTGTGGAAACTAATTGTGGCCAACTGAACTTAGATTCAACGAATGCAAAGGGATCTAAAACTAAAAAAAAAAAACATATAAAAGGAAATATTGATGTGCATCATGTCGTGCGTGTGTGTTTGCTGTGGACATGCTGACAGACGCGGCGTCGCCTCCCACTGGTTGAACGTGTGATTGAACGCACAAAAGCAAGCAAGCGTTTTTCTACTTCTTCTGCACAGTGAGGCACAGACAGGGGCACATCTTCTGGGGTTTGAAGTAATACTAGTCATAACTGTTCACAGAGACATAAACCCCGTGAATTATGAGAAGCCTGTTGGCGCTGCAACGTCGGATTCTTGCACGACACAAACAGTTTGTCATGTGGTTTGTGGGAAAACCCGTATTGGATCTCTGTGGTCACCTGGGCAAAGAAGCTAAAAAAAATGTGCAGCTGAGGAGCTGGTTGTCAACGTGTGGCCCCTGAATAAGAAAACACAGTAGATTTTGATTTTGTGGGAGCAGGCGCGTCTCAAAAATGCGATTAAATCAGTCAAACCGGGCAAGTTTTGGCACAGAAATCAACCGAGAAAAGACGCGACAATCGATCTCTAGCCATCAAACTCTTTGTATCCGCGGAGTCACGTGAATACTACATCACGATACGAAAACATTAACTAAAAACTAAAAGAAAAAGCTAAAATACCGCACAAATCACTACATAATAAAACGCACAAACTAGTCCACTCCGCATCTTCTTGAGCGCATGTCGCTGCCGCAGCTTTGCGCGGATAAACAGCAGCTGAGCGCCGCAGAGCAACAAAAGGAAACCGCGGACAAAAACACTTCCAACGGACTTTTTAAAGAGACCAATTTTCGATCCGTACATCCGCCAGTTCCTGCAAAATACTTTAATGATCTCAACCCTCCGGCTGGAGCACTACCTCCGCCTAAAAGCCGCGTTAAAAACCCGGACAGCTTTTCGTTCCCCGCACAGACGCAGACGAATCCGTCCTGTTCCGCAGCGGCCTCCATTTTAGTTTCTTGCCCGGTCGGTGCCTCACGTGTCCTGGACTGTCTTTCTCACATGACCCGTGTGTTTGTCCCCGTGATCAGCGCTTCCATCTCCGTAAATCAGTGTCGTTGAATATCGGCGTTTTACACCCGCACCACCTTCATGGATATGCTGCAGCAGAATCTGGACAGCTCGGAGAGGTGAGAGGCAGTTGGCCGCTTCCTGCTCAGCCATGGCTCCCACCACGGCCTAACACCTTCTGTCCTTGTACTGCAGTTTTCTGCTAATAACCCGCCTGTTCCACACACTTTGACTTTTTTAAAAACATTTTTTTTTGCACTGTTTCTTGTTGTGTCTCCCAGTAAACCAGTGACTGTGCAACTGGTCGAGACGATGCTCCGCTGCATCTGCGGAGACGATTATAGCACAAACTGTGCACCTACGCTGCAAACCTATAACACAACACCTGCTGGGTTTTATTTATCACAGAAATAAAGTCACATTCATTGCACCTATTTGCAGATTTTCTCCAAGCCAGCATGCAATCGTTCTGTGATGAATCCGTGTAGCTGTCTTACTTATTATTTAAAATGTTAAAAGCTGGAGGGGCGGTGTTAAGATTATAGTTATGGTGAAGTTTGTCTCTTGTCGGTGCAGCTAATGCAGCGACACAAACAGGAGTTTTAGTCATCATATTACTGTAATGTTCCTATTTGATGAAACAATATTATTGACAGGCTCGGACCTCAATTCTGGTCCACTTTATTTATATCTTCTCCAACATCTGCTCACCTGGTGGCGCCATACACCCACAGCATGCTTCACATCCTCATGAGTAATGTGTGTTTACAGTAAGTTCCACTTTGAAATCGATTCATTTGTGTTCTCTCTCTGTTTTTTTTTTTTTGTTTTTGTTTTTTTAAATTTTTTTAGTCACGACAAACAGGAAACAGAAGAAGTGGTGCAGCTGCAGGAAGGTGGGAGCCACATTTCAGCCAATATTCATTTTATGTAAATTCTTTTCCAAAAACAAATTTTGTGATGCAAAATGTAGGTGTTGCTCCTTTAAAAGGCGGCTTCAGAATTTTTCAGCTTAAATCCTATGGTTCTACTTAGGGCAGTACACGTGTACAAATGGCAGTAAACGTCTGTGCCTTCCACGAAGTAAGAAATCCCTCTTGCTTCCTGCTGAAAAACTCCTCCAGATGATGTCACCATCTGGTTGCTCATACTACAGCTTTTGTAGTCTTGGTGAACGTGCTCCTTCAGATGACATCATCTGAACTGAAAAAAAAAAACACCTCCAAATTAATATCAGTCTGAGGACTTTCCAGCTAGAGGTAGAGACGTAGAACTAGAGCTCCTCAAAGTGGAGCAACAGGAATCAAGTTTAAAGTTGGTGAAGTCACTCTGCAGAAGTGGCAGCGTCACAGATCTGAAACGTCTTGGCTTGTGTGTTGCAGGAGAGGCGGTGGGGGCGGAGGAGCAGACTGCAGTGACCATCACCAGTGTCCCACAGGCTGCTTTCGCCGACCATAATGTGCAGTACCAGTTTCGTACAGAGAACAGTGGAGGACAGGTGAACGTGATGGAGAACATTTCATCTGCAAAACTGCCAACACCAATATTTTTCTGAACGGGACAAGTTGTATCTTGTTGGAATAATGGCTTTCAGACAAAAGTAGTCTAGTGGTTTGCAACAAGGTTATCACCAGGGTAAACCCCCTCGGAATAATGTGTGAACACATCAGAATAACGTGTGTTTTCTGTTCTCACTCTGTTGACACTGTGTATCTAATAGGTAATTTAAGGTTGGAGTTCACAGGCACAATTTTACACCAGCCTTATTTGTAGCAATTAGTTTTATTACTTCTCTGTGGGAGACAGATGTTATTATCTGATAACCAGGGTTCTCATAAGTTCTCTCTGAACTCTGTTCTCTCTGACGCTCTCTGTAAGCGTCAAAAGCCATGAGCTGTTTCAGAAATCCTGTTTTCATTTGTAGTGTGCGGGAAAACCTAACAGTCAGCGATGATCTTAAGTTGCTGATTCGGGCCCAGAATCCCAGGCGCTCGAGTGGTGCAGTTCGGTGAGCTGCTGTCTACCGTGCAGACAGCAGCTCCCAGGGGCTAATGTGAAACTACCGTGAATGAACGAATGAATAAAAGTCAAATCATTTCTCTACCATCCACAGGTGACCTATCGCGTGGTCCAGGTGACTGATGACCAACTAGAAGCAACAGCGGACGGCACGGGAGCGGTCAGCGTCGTCTCCGCTGCAGCGTTTGCTGGAGCGCCTCAGGCTGTGGCACAGGTGAGTAAACACACACGTGGCGTGAGACTGAAGCAGGTGTGATGGTTGTGTACTTCACAGCAGTGTTTGCTCGCAAACACAGACCATCCACCTCCTGCTTTCCATTTGTCTTAAGAGAATTTGGAGTTGAATGTAGCATAAAATCACTTCACGTCCACAAGAGGAAAAACAATTAGATTATTAAGCGTATATTTATTGAACTTAATTTCTTCTGGTAATGTTTGTATCCCACTCTAAGAGGTTATAGTTAAGCTTTCAAACACAGCCACAGTGTATTTCTTTACATTTGGTGTTAACTGTTTGATTGACTTTTACCCCGACTCCACTTTTTACCAGGCTGTTATCCAGAACCCTTTCAGTAATGGGGGCAGTCCTGGCGGGGACACGGTGGGAGGTGAGACGCGTTTTGCATATTTTCCCGCTGCCACCGTCAGTGATGGAACAGCCACGGCTGTGTCGGTGCAGACCACCGCAGACCCAGCAATCACACAGGCAGGAGGTAAGAAAACAGCCGTGGGTCATATTACAATCCTGCTCTACAAAATATGAAGTGAGTTTTTGAATCAATGACGAAACACAGTTTCATCCTGAATACTGTCTACATAAGTTTTTTTTTTTTCTTTTTTTTTCTGTGATTACAAAAAGATTTTTGCTTTTCTTTTGTCCTTCTAAATCCAGGTCAGTTTTACGTGATGATGAGCCCCCCTGAAGTGCTGCAGACGACGACCCCCCGTACCATTGCACCCCGCACACACACATACACTGCGTAAGTAAAACACAAATGTCCCTGCACATTAATCTCAACCGTGAAATTAGTAAATCACCCAACCTCTCTCCCCGCGTGTTTGGCCAACTTCTGACCTCCACATTCTCTCACCCTTTTTCCCAGCAACTTCACAGTGGACTGAGTTGTTCCTTACCTCTGTCTCTCATTTGTCAAACGATTAGTTTTGTCATTATGTGTGCGAATGAAGATACAAAAAGAATTTTAATATCCATTATTTAAAGCAACATCTGAAAACCACACTCTATCCTACTTACCTGCCATCCCCAGAGACCTTGGTGAAAGCGAGATGTTGCAGCATGGCAGTACAAACTGGTGAGAAGAACTTTCACATACACCCCCACCCTGCCCCCCCATCATGTGTTGTAGAGACAGATGTTTGGTAGCTCACTAATCAGTCATTAGCATTCCTGTTTCCTGAATTACATGCTGACAGCTTTAGTTTAAAAGCAGCCTGAAGCTAGCAACATTTTTAGCACAAATGTGGCCACAGTACACAAAATGCAGAGCTGTGTCAGCTCCACCTGTACCTCCTCCACAAATAAGACAGCGATGGCTAAACATCTAATGCTGCATGTAGGCATTCCTCATCAACCAGCAAAAAAGATGGGCCTTTGTTTGGATTAAACTTTTCTCTCCCTCTTATTTATTTTATTTTTATTTTTGGATTACTTTTTTTTAACTCATTTAAAATCAGGTATTAATGCTGAATTTGGGTAATACTGAAAATCTCATATTTATTTTATTATTTCTTTGTCAATTTGTTTTGTTGTGTTGTTACAGGAAGGTCGAGGGTCCACGGGCTCCCAGAGACGAGAGGCGAAGAGCACAGCACAATGAAGGTATTCGCAGCTTGAAACTGTTCTTTCTGACTCATTACCGCTGTCTACTTGTGTATTGAGTCCTATGCAGCAGGTACAGTTACTATATTAAGAGCCTAGAATGTCTTTGTTTGAAAGAGACCAAAACGTAATTTGTGCTTCTTGTTTAAAAACTGATGCAAATGAACCATAGCCCGATGATTTAAAATTAGTTTCTTTGCGTGCAGTGGAGAGAAGAAGAAGAGACAAGATTAACAACTGGATTGTCACTTTGTCAAAAATCATCCCTGACTGCAGTGTTGACAGCAGAACTGGAGCAGTGAGTACAACAATCAGTTCTCTAAAATAAAGATTCTTAGGCTTTTTGAGGTCATGCTCTGTTTACAACCACACTTGACCAAAAAGTGGAATAAATTTGTATTTTTTGTTAAGTCACTTATTTGCATGTTACAGCTGGGTCCATACTTACGAGCCTGGTCTATTTCACGGTTGACTGTGTGCACTTTGTACACATTCTTTCCTTTCACTTAATGTGTACATGCGAAACTACTGCTGAAAGACAGACTGAAACCTAATTGTAACCACTCCCAGTCAAAGTGAAGCTCCCTTAAGTACTATTTATGTTGTGCAGATGCATACAGCAGTGCTCTGCTCAGTTTATAAACCTGATATTGCCCCACATAGTCACTGGAGGAAAGTTCAGTAAAGGTTTATGTGAGCGACACTAGAGGAGGGAAGAACAAAAGGTTATAAAAAGAGATGTAGTAATAAAAGCAGCGATGATTCATTTTTAACATGTGGTGCTTTCTCACAATCTCATGTGTTTCTCAGAGTAAAGGAGGCATCCTCTCCAAAGCCTGTGACTACATCCGAGAGCTGCGTCAGAATAACCAGCGGCTACAGGAGAGTTACAAGGAGGTGGAGCGAATTGAGATGGACAACGAGCTGCTTAGACAACAGGTTAACTTCCTATAAACCCCCGCCTTATTTTTTTCTTTTTTTCTTTTTTTTTTTTTTTTTTGAAATTGGGTCTACATTGGGTGTAATTTTTAATTTTAAATAACACAGAAACAAAACTTTGAGGAGCCGGTCTGTAAACTCAAAGTTGCCTGTTGATCTGGCAAAGAGCTCATAACATAATTATAAAATGGCTTCTCTTGTGGTTTTTCCAGATTGAGGAGCTAAAGAACGATAATGCACTGCTTCGAGCACAGCTACAGCAGCATGGAGTAGAAGTCAATGGAGATGCTACACCACAATGAGTGTGGACTGAGCACATGCAGCATCACAAACACAATGTGGCATCCTCCCACACACCTTAACAATATAAGGAAAGGAATAAAACGAGAGACTATTTCTATCTAGAACTGGATTGCAACACAGACACACACACACACAGACACACAAACACACACACAGGGCTTGAGAAGAACACTGAAGGATTGCAAACTGAAAACACCTCCAGCAATTCAAAGGCTGACCGATCTGAAATCCGTTAACTGTGTAGCTAACTGAACCTCTCACCTCTGCTTCAAGGAAAACAGCCTCTGCACAGCACCACCACACTTGCAAACGTTCTTTTTTACTTTAAGTTATGAACCTGCCACAGAAAATGTACTTTTATTGTTTTCTCCTTTTTACCGTATGGCAAAGTCCTTTCCCCTCCCTCTTTTGATGACACTTGCTGTGTTTGAGAACTACTAAATGTGACATGAATGACGGTGCCCATTTACTTTTAATTTATTGGACTTTAAAGAAAATGTAGACAGAAAGGAAAAGAGAGCCGATTTCTGCATTTATTCTTTATCCGGCAACAAACAAATGATGCGAAAAAGGTGTTTTTGATCATGCTCATCAATGTCACTCAGGATAGTTTTACTGTCAGTGAATCTTGTTTATATCTAAGTTATCTGCCACAAAACAAGGACACTCCACCAGGTACAGGCAGAGTTCGAAGACTTTTTAAACATGGTTAAATGTCAGTGTAAGTAATTCAAGAGCGTAAGCAGCTTTCATATGAGAGGCGTGTTTTTATTTTTAGCGCGAGGCCTTAATGAAAGCCTGTTGGAGAATCTAGGTGTTAACATAGCTCAGGTAATTGGGATAGTGCACTGGCAAGTGGTTCCCAGACTAGTAAATGAAGTCTTTACTTATACATTCTAGGTCTCTTTTTTTGTGTCCCCGTTAGTTGCAGTGTACAGGAAAATGAAAACATAGAGATGATTTTCAGTAATTGAATCATTTTTAATGGGCATTAAAATCAGGTTTGTTTGTTTGTATATCTGCTTAATAGGTCACTGGCATATTGCACTGACATACAGGTTCAGTCGTGTGAGGTCTTGGTTTAAGAAGAAGGCCTCTGTTTGGCCCGCCAGTCCTACTGCATTTAAGTGCGCCAGGGTTGGCTTTTTTTTTTTTTTTTTTTTTTTTTTCCAATATACCCTAATTCTTTAAAATATTGTAAACCATTGTGTCTGAGAGAAGACCATAAAATAACCATGGTCAGGAATGTGCTGAGGGTAGTTTGGATTTGAGTGAGGATAGTTGTAACTAACCAGCTTTTGTCTACACTGAAAGTCACCACAGCATGGAAATATAACCACTGGCATGACTTATTCTGATACTACAATAAAACTGAAGTGTTTATACTTGACTGGTTTAATTACAGGCAATCTGCTTTTTTTTGAGGTTGGCTTTGAGTAGCAAATATGGCACCTTGGAGGTCAAACTGAGGTTTATCTATTCATCTATTGTAAACTTCCTCTCACTCAAAATTATTTTGAGTATTTTGAGTTCATATTAAAACTCATGGCACTATCAAACTAACTTTATTTCTTGAAAGAGAAATAGTTTTGGTGCCAAAAAGCTGACCTGGCAGGGCAGTGTATAAGTGTTGCCTTACCTTTACCCTTAAGCATCTTTAAACAATTTATATAGATTTAAACAACTTATAAGGCAAAGAAAAGATATGCAGACAACCCATTGGATATATTGTGTTAGGCTGAGCATTTACCTCACAAGATGGCGTCCCGCTCCCCCCAGCAGTTAACATCTCATTTTCAATTAAGTTCTTCGCCAGTAAATCTGAAATGATGAATATGACAGGAGTTGATGAAACAATGATGAAACGTTTCACGCTATCACATGGCACTAGATGCTCCCTGTTGGCAGCTGACGTCACAGAAGAACCCGAAGCGACGTAAACGTCACGAACGTCGCTCTTGGATTTTAATTATTTAGGCGAATCATTGGAACGTTGTGTCAGCTCGTTGCTTGGAGACGAGACGAGTAGAGTAGCTGTCGCTATAGGAGACCTTGTTCATAGGAACTAGCACGAGCCCCCTGTGGAAGTATTTCGGTGAGTAGAATTTGCAGTGGGGGGAAAAAAATAAATTAAAAAAATGACATCTGAGGCCGCAGCGACAACTAGTTTGAGAGGTTGCAAGTTTTGAAAGTAAGCGTTCATTCACACAACTATTAAGGGTTTGAGGGTGTGTTGTTTCTTTGTTTAGGAAAATCGCCTAGTTTCCCGAATACTTTAAGATAGACCGGGTTTTTATCTAGCAAAAAAAAAAAGTTATAATTCAGCATTCGAATAAACACGGACTGTTCATGTAAATGTACAAACAGGCACATGTATGTATCACTTTGCTGTCATACAGTGGTTTTGTATTAAATTACTGTCATATGATACAGAAGGTTCAGGTGTTACTAGCAGAATTACTCTGAACACTGTTGGGTAGTTCAAGTGTAGCAGTTCTTTAATAGACAAATGTTTTGCATAATAAAGTATTATGTTTAGATCAAATGTTTAAGTACTGACACCAGACACAGCAACAAGTAATATAATTCAGTAACGGTTATAATTCTCTTCTAAACCACTTTAATAAAAGAAAGCTTGTCGATATTTGAAAATGGGCTTATTTCTATAAAAATCTGATTATTTAGAAATCATTTCTGACAATACCGTGTGCTACATGGTGCAGCAGTTCTTTTACACTATTACCATCTGTCGGTGTTGCTAAACTCCAGAGTGTCAATATTCTTCTGAGAGAGTGTTACGGATTCTTGCATATTGCCACAGTAGTAGGATGTCCACACTTCCTCCAAAACCTGGCCTGCGCCACAGTGTGCCCGACTGGAACAGCAACAACCAGCAGCTGTCTGCCATAGCTCAACATGAGCGACATATTTCCAACGTGATCCGACAAGAAGCGAGGGCACTGCGCAACGAGACCAGCTGTAAGGTGGGTTGTTGTTTTGGGGAATTTATGAGTCTTTTTAGTTTCAATCCACATTGTCCATAAATCTCTTTCTTTCCCTTTATTGTCACTAACTTGTCACCGTTTCTCTGTAGACAACTTGGGATGAGAACGATACCTGTCACAGGTTGAGCGATCGGGTTTGGGATGTTGCTCGGTGGAAAGAAACACTAGAAACCTGCGCACAGAAAGTGGATGAAGAGATGGAAGCGCTGACTCTGGTAATTTCTCCAACCATCTTTGAAACAGCTGAGAAAGTTCCTTAATTTGTTACCACTCTGAGCCTTTAGCTCTTTATGTGTCCTGGTCTTGTAACCAAACAAACCACAAACTCTGGCTGTCTCGGTGCGTGTTGGAACAGTCCAAAGAGCAGACCGAGCAGGCCCTGGCTGCAACTGTTATTCCCCTGGAGGTCAGTACCGAGTGTTTGACGTTGAGGGATGGCCGAAGAGGATACGAGCTGGTCTCGGACCCCGTGGAGGAGCAGCTGAAGAAAGAAACGGAGCTGATTGAAAGAGTGCAACAATATCTGCAGCAGCACATTGATAAGTCCTTTGATCAACTGTGGTAAGGGACACTGAGGTGGGATGCAGACGTTAGATTTGCTGTGGATTTTTTTCCGTGTCTTGAACACCTTCCATAGTTGTTGTTTGCAGTGTTTTGCAGGAGATTCGGCATGAGCTGACGTCTGATCTCCAGAACAAAATGGACGCCCTGGACATTGACATGTCCTGCCTGTCACTTACAATAAAGTCCCCTCAGATCTCCTTAAAGACCAACCCAACTCGCATACCACCAGGGTAACCTTAGGACGGCATGACATAACAGAAAAATACTATACACAGTTTGGTCCAAACCCCTACAGAACATCACCGATTTAAATGATTTCATCTCTGAACTGTAGAGACATTTCCCATTGTGATGTCATTATTTAAACAGAATGAACAAAAATAATCTATAGTTTTTCAGCTTCCTGGTTAACTTGTGCCTCATTAGCTAACATGTATTGATGTCATTGTCATTATTGTAGTTCCACCACCCCCCAGGAGTGGGTCCAGTTCAGCCAGTACAATGTGGCTCGCGCCCATGAGGCCATACAGGTGTCCGAGGAAATGAGGGAGGACATGAGTCTTACCAGAGCCCAGGTGGTGTAATAAAACTACAACTGGTCACGTAGTTATTATTGCATGGAAACAACATGGCACAGAAGGCCTGCGGTTATCAAATACCAAATTTGCTCTCGTTTCTTCTGTAATCAGCTGTGTCAGATGGAACATTTGTGCTTAATTTTTCAGGCGCAGAATGACTTTGAGATTCAGTGGAGGGCCACAGATTTTGCTCTTCGTAAGCGCAATCACAATGAAGAGCAGGCCCGTGATGAGCTGGAGTGGCAAATAAGAAAGGTAAGATGTCGGGTATTGTTTTTTAGTTTCACCTACAGGTAAACAAACAGTGTTTGTGACTGTCTTTACTCATCTGTAGACTGAAGACGAAATGGCAGAAACGGAGCACGACATCAACGAGCTGGATGCAGATCTGTATGCAAAAACTGCCTCCCTGAAACTGGCTCATACCAGATTGGAGAACAGGACCCACAGATGTGGCATGGACCTGTGTAGAGACGAGGTTCCTAAAAAGCACACAACAGATGATAGTATCAAATATGAACTATTAGCCTTAGTGGAAAACTAAAATGAGAATCTTCTTCTCTGTTTGTCGTAGGTTCAGTACGGCCTTGTTACCGAAGTCCATCAGGTGGAGTCGACAATCGCGGCCCTGAAACAAAAGCTGTCTGAGACTCAGTGAGTTTGTTTTATCACTGCGATGAGCTTATAGACCCACTATATATTTTAAGTATGAGATGGATTAGACAATCTTGAAAACTGGCAAATACAGGAGACTCAAACGTTCTATCCAACATCAAATGACAGTAAGATGTATGTCTCTGTACAAACTAACTCAAAGGACACGAGTTGGCTTGTGTGGGATTTAGTTTACATATTTTGAACTCACGTTTTGGGAATGTGGCGTTGTTTAATGTGGACACCCGTCATCAGAATTGTTTGGTTACAACTAAAAACGTATTAAACAATAATAATGAAGCTCTGACTGTTTTAAAAAAACACACGAGAAAAGAAGCTGATTCAAACTTCGATCCCCTGCTTGTCTCTCCCACTACGTGCACGCCCAGGCTCTCTCTGCAGAAGATGAAACTCCATCATGCCCACATGCTGCAGGATCTGTCCAGAAAGCAGGAAGCGTTATCTCTAGAGCAGCGAAGCATGAAAACTCGCTCCCGCCTCGCATCAACTTCTGGCACCGACAAAACCCCAGTGCTGCTGGTCCCTCTCACAAACTCCAGTGGGAGGAGCAACCTGCTGCTTCTGGCACAGTAAGAAGAAAATGGCACCCATGTTTTCGAACCCGCAAATATATTAGGACGATCATTTTTTGGCTTTCGTGTCATGTTCCAATACATTAGTTGCCAACAACTATGGTTAATTTAACAACAAATAAAATGAATTCATCATCTCAGTTAGATGCTGAAGAACAAAACTGTGTCATCCTCTTGCAAAAAATATTTTCTTGATGTGTGATTCGTTTTTGTTTTAGTTGTGATCAAATATATACTCTGTGTGTCTGTTTAGCTTTTGCAAGAAATTGACACACCTGTGTGCTTCTGGTCTCGATTAAACATTTACTGATCAAGATATTTCTGGTGTGTGATGGTTTTTTTTTTTTAAATGTTTTTTTCTTTTTTTTTTCTTTGTATTAAAATCACTCACAAAGTAAAAGTGCGCATATTCACGTCTGGTACGGTCATTACTTTAAACGTCCATTATCTTTAATAGCTTTGTTTTGCCATCGTTGTATTGTTTGATCATCTGACGCTGTTTGGGGCATGAAGACTGTAATAATGACGTGAACTTTGACTCATACAATATACACAGTTTAGGTTTGAAAAAAATAAAAAAATCAGGTAAACAGGCACAAACACAATAAACCCTTATAACTCCCACCTGCCTCAGTAATAATGTCCTCAAATGGAAGGGTTTGTGTCAGTCATTGCTTTTTATGAGGACGTAGATGAGCGAGAGAGATCAGTTTTTAAAAAAACGTTTGTGTCTGTCTGTGAAAGTTTACATAGGACGTGACATAACATATGTCCATGTTGACATCAGCTGAGATGTTTTGAACAAATTCCTAAAACGTTTCCGTGAACAAACCGGAGAGGTTTTCCTTATCCCATTTGAGGGTCCACTGTTGTGCGGATTGTAAATCAGCTTGAGGCAAAATTGTGATCTGTTAAAGCAAAGTAAAATTTGATTGGATTTGAACGAATGGGTACATTTTAGGTAAATTATAATTTGCTGTGAAAAAGCCTAATTTTTCCAGAGGCATCAGATAGTATTTGTTATTTACATCTTATTTACATCTTAGCTGGGACTCATTAAATGGCTTGTGTTAGAAACACCCACTGCAACCTGCTTCCTGAAATACAAAACAGAACAAATACGAGAGTCCAGGTAATAAATAAGGTAAATATGTAGTCATCACTTTGCAAACATCCATGTTAAGCTGGACGTTACACACATTTGTTTTGAATATTGAATCAATAGACTAATCAAACAGCAGCCATGCTTTGTACTGCTGCAAGTCTTTTCTTGGAAAAACATTTCTTGGTATCTGTCTTCCCAAAATGTCTGTGCAACAAGTCACAGTGATTTTCTGCTTCATTTTCTGCATGACACAGCGCCTCTACTCACACACTCACCTTCACACACACACACACACACACACAAAATAAGGAACATATTCTCCACCATAAAACTGGGAAAAGTGCCTTCAGGCTGCCCCAAAGCCCATCCCATCCTATCCTCGCACCGACCATCAGCTTTCAGCGGGTTTATGACTTTACTGCCCGGCCCTCTGGTTCATTTAGACAACCTCTAAGGGCACGGCCATGCGCTTCCTGACACGCTGAATTATTCTGAATCATTTCACTTAAGGACCCAGATGCTACCTGTCTGTTGCCCTCCACTGAGAGAGCAATTAAGGCAGCCTGGTGCCTGCTAAATGCCCCCTAGTTCTGCATGAGTGGATGCGTCTCCTTATCTGCATGATGTCGTGTGCACCTCGCCCCCTTCGTGCCCACATGCATCAGCACCTTTGTGGCCGCCGCCTCTTTTTTTTTTTCGGTCACCTGTCTCAGAGATGTTGGTTCTGTCAGAGTCTGAGCGTGAGGGTGGGAGAAACTGTGTTAGACAGCAGCTTGCTTGTCAGCTTGGAAGACAACATTGCCGCCATGAATGGAGACTGTTTTTTGGAAGATTTAATTTACCCCTGAAGAGGATGTCTGGTCAGCTTCCATTTATTTATTTGATGTTTGATGGCCTTTTTCCTGGACTTGTCCGCGGTACCAGTGTCTCAGACTAAAGAAATGCGGCTGGATGCCAAAGACTACATTGCTCTCTTTATCTACACCCTCACCTTTCTGCTCGGCCTTCCTGCCAACCTGCTGGTCCTGTTCGTGTACCTGCGCAAGGCCTGCAAGCGCGGTGCCACACCCAATGTGGTTTACGCCCTCAACCTGTGCCTGGCCAACCTGGTACTCGTGGCCTGGCTGCCCATCAAGGCTCTGGAGACTTTGCATCAGAACTGGAGACTACCGCAACTTCTCTGCCCTATTTACAACTTCTTTCTCTTCTTCACGCTGTATGGCAGCTGCCTCTTCATCACTGCTGTGACCATGGGACGCTACTTCAGCATAGCATTCCCAATCATCTACAAGAGGTACCGCCAGGCCCGAATCTCTTGCTACATCAGTGTTGGCCTTTGGGCATTGGTGCTGATACATCTCAGCTTTGGCCTGGTGGCTGAGGGGGGGGCTTACTTTGTTGTCACCAACAATAACACTTTATTTTGCTATCACAACTTCACAGAGTCCCAGCTGGATGTTCTGCTGCCTCTGCGCCTGGAAATGTCCATTGTTTTGTTTCTGGTGCCTCTGGTTGTGACGTGCTTCTGTACGTTACGGTGCGTTACTTTAGTGTGGCGTTCACATTTACCCCCTATGGGGAAGAAAAGGGTCCTGACTGTCGCACTTTCCACCCTTGCTGTGTTTGTGGTGTGCTATGCTCCCTACAATGCCTCACACATTGTGGGGTTTGCGTTGAAGAAAAATGTTGGGTGGAGGGCATGTGCAATGCTGACGAGCACCTGCAATGTCTTCCTGGAGCCTGTGGTCATGTTGATGCTGTCGCCAGCTGCGTCCAGGGGCTTCATGGGAAGAATCTGTGGCCGACAAAGTCAATTCAGCCGCGCTGAAGGCTATCGGCATCGATCTAACGGTGCCGCGAACGTCAAGACCCAACCTACGCTGTCCGAGAATGGCTAGGAGGGGGCAGATGTGACTAAAATAAGTCAGGAGGGAGGTCACAGTGGGCGGGGAATTCAGGGATTTCTGGAAAAATGATCTGGACAAAAGCAAAAAGGAGAAATGGGATAAAAACATTCATGGACGATCAGCCAACCTTCATGGTTGTGCCCTGAAAATCTTCAGACTCCCCACTGCTTGTAAAACTTCCCGTGACTGAACTCGCAAATGTTGATAACATTTGGGTGTCATATTAAGTCAGGATGACTGCATGCTGCATGACAGTTTGGCACCAGGTTATAGCTGTTTTCTAACCTTCTTTCAGTGTGACCACAGAGGTTTAGATACATCCTGTGCTGTCTGTGTTTTAGCTGATGATAAAAAGTGGCCCATTAAACAGTTTTATTTGTTTGTGACTGGTTGATTGGATTGATATCAGTCAAAATGAACTATTAGCAGACATGGAATTTTATGTTTTGGACCACAAAATCTGTTAAATGGAAGAAGAGCTCTTTTTTTTTTTTAACTATGTCATTCGACAAGGATTTTAACTGTTAAATACAGCTGAACTTCACCTTTTGACAAATTGCTCCACCTGGTGTCTGTTGTAACAGGAGAACACCTTTGAAGTCTGTCACGTTTTTTCTTTGGAAATTCTTTCACGTTGAGATAAGATGCGATGCGAGACAGGTTTTCCCACTCACGGCATAAACGTGGCTCTTTTCTGTTGAGGTGTGTCAGTGACAGAGTCTTGACCCAGTTGCACAGCTCACTGGCACAGTTAAGTGATCACTCAAGCTTCCTGCCTCGGCAGACTGGTCCTACAGAGGACCTTTTCATTTGTCTCTGCAGTAAATGCACACATGTAACCAAAGACATCAACATCATTTAATGTTTAATCAACTGTACAGTACGTGCCAATAAATACTTGTTTATTAAATCATCAATAATGTGTCTTTACTTGTACAAATAAAAAAACGATATGTTATATTTTAGGACTGTGGACAAAAAATGTTTTTGAACCTTTGAGTTTAATGACTATTTCTCACTTCCTGTTGCCCAAAACATGAAATCCAATATAATTAAAATAATTACAATTATATACAATGTGTCATATTTAATTTTGTAATTTTAAAAGAGATAGTTACTTACTTACTGTATGCATTCACATTGATTGCCAGTGGATTAGATTATAGATAGACGTGTATTTTTAAATGTGAAAACCATGTTACTACAATACACAAGTGTTTTTACTACATACATGTAATCGTACTGCGTTGAATGTAAATAAAGATAAATCCTGATGATGTGATGAAGGCTCAAGGATGTAACTTCAAACACGTCTGTAAATCAAAATAACAAAAGAAAAACTTATTGCTTAAAACGACCTCAACAATAGCATAAACTCTGCATTGGCCCAAAAGGATGTATGTTATATATGTATGTATGTCATTGTAAAATATATATATATATATATATATATATACAACCTCTCAACATGATGAAGACAAATTACTAATAAATATGGAATAGATGAGCACTCTTACATCTTCTACCTTAGGCTGAGATCAGCTTGTAAAACCCGGGGCTTCCAAAAACCCAAATCGAAAATGTATCCATAAGAAATTTTACCTTAACACACAAAATTAAAGATGACATGGGACTGGCAATAAAAACATGGATGATAAAATAAGGGAAGGTGCCGGTTTCTTGTTCGTCCTCCTTTGTGTCGTCATTTTCTTGAGCATTGTTGTGTTACAAAATAAAAGTCCCAGTTTTCTCAATGGGAACCTGGATGGAGTGAAGGTGTGAGGCTTTTATGCTCTGCCCTCTAGCGGCCACTGCACACAGACAAAGAGGGTTGCCAGGAGATGATGTTTGGATAACGTCCAAGAGCTTATTAAATTTCTGATATTGGAGGTGAGATACTGTGGCACATGCTCTGCAGAACCAGCTTATTAGGTGCAGTCTTGTGACGTGATCAAACAGTCTGCTTCCAGGAGGCAAAGCATGCTGCAGCACCAGACAGGACAGTCACGCAGAGATGGAGACACTCGTCTTTCAAATTTGACACAGGTGAGGTAATCACACTTTAGATTTGTTACTCTCCAAATTATAATTTTTACTTCGGTTCAGCAGCTTGGATGGAGCGACTGAATATCCATATTTTACCTGTTGTTTTAGTTTGTTTGGTAGTTTCAAAGCATCACTTTTGATGACGTTTTGTATATTTTTGACATGTTTAGTTTAGCCATAATTACTTTAAAGTGTGTGACTGGTGATTCACTGTATTTTTATTATTGTCAACAAATTCCATGAAAAATACTGTCATTGTCATTGTTACAGCCTATTTGTGTGTTTAAATACATTTATTATGAGGAAAACCACTGGTTTAATATTCCTTCATTTATATTTTTATATATATTTCATTTATCTTTCTCAGTGTGTTACACTGTTACATTGTCCTGTTATTTTAACAATTAATTCAAACTTAAATGGTTACTTGTTCCTCTGATACCAAAACTGGTGCATCTCTTGAAATAGATGGAGAAGGATAATAATAACAACAACAACAACAACAACAACAACAACAACAATAATAATAATAATAACCAGTGAATTTGATGTTGATGTCCTAAAAAGTGTTTATATGTTTATGATAACTTCCTCTCAACCTGGACTTTGTCTCTCTATAACTAGGCCACCTGGCTTTATCCTCTACTTGTACCATGGCCTCTACAAGTGACAAACTATTTTTTAAAATTAATTTTAATTCTGTCTGAAAGAGTTTTGCTTAGTGTCCATATTTTGTCCAAAAGTATTTGGTCTTTTTGGGACCTGTTCTTGTACGTCTGCTGAAGGGACCCGTGTGTTTCCAGAGGCAGAGTGGACGGAAACTGTGTTGTTTGGGATTTCCAGACAAGAACAACAGATAATAATACCAGATTGATGTTTTGTTGACATAGGCAGCTGAAGGCTTTGTATGTTGATCTGTCAGCTTTGTCAATTTGCATTTATTTACTTGTGATAAAGTGATATTGTTCAGAAGTATTATTCAAAAGACCTCTCGGAAGAAGCTCATTTATAATCTGCACTTAAGTCCTTTAGCATTTCAGAAACAAGTGTCTTTATTATTTTAATTTCCAAAGGAAAAAATGATTCGAGTAAGGGCTCCTTACCTGTACAGGTAAATTAGAATATCGGCTCAAGTAAGTTTTGTTTTCGGAGCTTCAGATTAGTTTTGCTGTGCGAATGCTGTGTCCTAATGGGTATTATTTAACAAAGGTGCATCACATGCTAACGTGCTCAGAATAAGAATTTTTAGCAAACATGTTTAGCAGATCTGCTGTTTAAGTTGTGAGAGAAAAACACCAGAAAGTCAGGGATGGAAGAAAACTTTTAGTAGTTTTACGTGGTGATTTCGAGAACTGAGGAAACTGCTTCCCAAACATCCATTATAGTCACCACCTACAGTAAGTAATAGTCCACAAAGGTCACAATGTTGAGGGGCCAAGGATTCAGCTAAAGCTTCAAATCCAACCTGAAAACCATCTTAAATATAATCGAATAAATGTAATAAAATGTATAACTTAGTGTGAGCTCATCCAGTAGTTGTTGAGACATTACACTCAAAATCAAACATGTCAACACGGTGGTGCCACTAGAGGAAAGTCAGGCGATGACCAAGGTCACAAGGGTTCATCCTCTGGGGACTGCAACTGTCTTTAAATAATGGTTATAATTCTAAATAATTTTTCAAATAGTTGCTGAGTTATTTCAATCTGGAAAAGAGGTGGACCCACTGACATTTCCAGCTCCGGAGCCAAACCTGTTGCGTGACTGAAAATGAGCAAAAACATCTGAAATTTTCCACAAAATCAGAAATTCAATAGAAACGTTCATCTTAAGTGTCACTAATGAACAATTCAACAAAAACAGACTTTAATTCTTTGCTTCAATGAAACGTTCATTTCCTTTGTTTTAGTGCCCAGTTTGAGAGTCCGTCCCTGGTGTGAGTTGCCACCATGGTGTGCAGTCGCCTCTTGCTGTCTGTCTACATCTTCACCTTCCTGACGGGGGTCCCCACTAACATCCTGGCCTTCTGCACCTTCTGTCGCAAGGTGCGCCACAGGGCAGCCCCCATAGACGTCCTTCTCTTGAACCTCACCATCTCTGACCTCATCTTTCTGGCTGCCCTGCCCTTCAAAATGAAGGAGGCTCAAGACAACATGACCTGGACGATGCTCTACAATCTGTGTCCCTTCAGTAGTTTCATCTTCTATGTCACCATCTACAACAGCACCCTGCTCCTCACAGCAGTGAGCGTTGAGCGCTACCTGGGGGTGGCCTACCCCCTCAGGTACGCCCTGTGTCGCAGGCCTCGCTACGCTGTGTTGGCCAGTATCATGTTTTGGCTGCTGACCTCTGCCAACCTCAGCTTCGTCTACATCATGCCCTACTTCCAGTGGGGCAAAGAAAGTTCCAATGTCGCGCCTTCCACCTGCTACCTGAATTTCAGTTCTGAGGAGCTCCACATCCTGCTGCCGGTCCGCTTGGAGCTCTTTGTTGTCCTCTTTTGCATCCCCTTTCTCACCTCCTGCTTCTGCTACATCAACTTCATACTTATTCTGTCACGCCTCCCGAACATCAGCAGGCGCAGGAGGCTGCGTGCCATTGGGCTCGCGCTCGGCACCCTGGCAGTCTTCACTGTCTGTTTTGGACCGTACAACGCCTCCCACGTGGTAGGGTACATCCACGATGGCAGTGAGAGCTGGAGGATCGAGGCACTGCTCTGCAGCACCCTCAACGCCTGCATAGATCCGTTCATCTTCTACTTCTCCTCAGCGGCAGTCAGGACCATGTTGAAACACTGCTTCAGGAACATCATGGCAAAAGTGCACATCCTGAACTGTGGGGGAGCTCCCCGGGGCCCCAACCAGAGGCCCTCTGAAAAATACAAAGAAGCAAGCCCACCCTGAAACTTCTGATTAAGTAACCCATTTTTGAGGAAGCGCGTTTCTTTCTTTCAGGCAAAAACTGGAAAAAATGAAAGCTTGGAAATTGTTATTCCACTCAAAGCAATGAAAGGCTGATCTGTGGCACCAGATGAGCACGTACCTGCTACGGGTGCTCCAATCTTTTACTGGGACGTTCAGTGTTTGTGTCTGCTAATTTAGACTTTGTGTTTCATAAAAAAAAATCAAATAACATCTTCAATTAAGAGTTGTTCCTATCGACAATGATTCTGATCTCTTAATAGATCCTTTGTAAATGTTGTGAGCCCAATGTTAAGTGTGTAAAAGGTCAGTGCAAATGTCCCTTCACAGTAGGTTTTTAAATAGGTTTCCGTGAACAAACACTGTTTAATCAAAGATAAGCGTTTTATCTGAGCGTGGGTTAAAGCAATTAAAAACCAGGGGATGTAAGACCACATTAGCAGGAAGTGGAAGACTGTGGACCGGTGAGTTAATTTGGAATTACAACCCGAGACAGACCGAAAGTGTAAACACAAAGACTGTACGATGCTGTAATGAACCGCTGTTATAAAGTGTCTTTTGTGGCCTGAGGGGACTTCAAACAGTAAGTGACTGATAAGCATCCACTGCCCATTTCCTCTCAGTAATAATGAAGGCAGCACTCCCATGCAGTTGGAGTGTATGTACACACAGATAACACCCCTTTATAACATCATATTGTACAGTATACTGTTCGGGTTGGCTCAGAAGTACACGTTGTTCCTTTTATTAGTTTAGTCTGCACACGCACAATGTGCAAAAAGTTAAAGTAAAGTTGGCTGCAGGGCCAAGTTTATTCCGAATGCTGCACCTGTGCTGTCAAATCAATGAAGTTGTTTTCTTAATTAGGCTTCGTTTGCCTCTCAGGGTCACTGTATTTAAAACATACAAACAAAAAAGGGGGGAAATTAAGGACATCTTAAGCTTTTTCTAATTCATTTTCTAATTTGAGGAGAGTCAGTTTGGTTAAAAATACTAGATGAATTGTTTAGGAGTTAGTTTTTCCCTTTCTTTTATTTTTAAATTCATAGGAAACTATTTTAAGGGCTCAAAAGTAAATAGACAATCACCTGCTCAGCTGTTTGTTATTCCCTCAGGTGTGCGTTTTTCCCTCGGTTCATTTACAAGTTTGCATCTGGAATCTGTTGTTTTTAGATGTTAATACAGTCTAAAGTACCGAACAAGCCATCTTTAGGCTCAAAAACCAAAAGACGCCGATCAGAGAGAGCAAAAATGAACAACTAACAGTTCCGAAAACCAACCAAAACATCTGTGGTGAATGACACAAGAATTCTGTCCTGACTACACTCGACCACATCAACAGCACCGTTCAAGTTTGGGGAGAAGATCAAGAGACGATGTCAGAGTAAGTACAGAGTTTATCACAAGATGTGAATCACATGTCCAATGCTGAAAAAAATTTGTACTTTCTGTGAGAATTGTTAAAACATCAAAAACAAACTCACATTTTATACATAGAGTATTTATTTAAAAAAAATTAAATACAACAAACAAATAGAAAGTCTCAACTTTAGACCAGGATCAGATGAGTGTTAAGACAAAAAAAGGCCTTGACATACAGCTACACTTCTAAAAGTGCTGCAACTTTATAATCAGGCAAAAAACAAACAAAAGCACAATAATATCCTATGAAAACAAAAGACATTTCTAATTTATTTTTTTTGAGTATGATAAGCAGCCGACCTTAGAGGTGCCTTAAACGTGTATTTTTGTGGGGAATCACTAAACGGGAGTCGGGCACAACTCAACTAAGAAATAATTCCAAATCTGTAAACAACTAAATTTCACATTAGACAAGTTGAACCGTTAAGGGGTTTGACGGCAACATGTGAACACACAGAGGGGAAGCTGGACAAAGTGATTGCACAGAAACTTTAAAACCGTTTCATTATTGCCATTGGAGGAAAAAAATAAAATAAACATTTGCAGGCAGTAGAATAAAGGATCATGTCCTTATAGAAATAAAGATAAATATATTGTGCTACATAACGTCTACACTACTGCTCTATAGTACCTTTGGAGTCGGGAGTGTTCCCTTATTTTCTGTATAAAAACTTGTTTCTGGGTTGTGTTCGAGAGTGTCCGACGTCCACTAATCTGATCCCCACAGGTCCTGTCAGCTCCACAGACTGATCAGTTCTGCATATTTTGTGTTCTTGGCATATGACATACATACACAAATAAATACATATACAGTCACGCTTTACAATATTGCCATGCATCAATATATACTATATCAATGTAGACTCAGGGCACAGTGCCCCTTCTGAATGTTGAGATTTCTTTGAGTTGCTCATTTTCTTCCCCCAGCACCATCAGGAAAGGCACAATCTGTTAGCGGACAAATCAGTCCGAGGATTAACTTTTAACCCTCCTCCTTTTTTCCCCGTTTTGCCAAAGATTAAAAAAAAAAAAAAAAAAACACTTTGATGCAGTTTGTAGCACATGCACTGACAAGTGTTGTACGCTCAGAATCTTAGTCTATAATCGAGACTATGCGCTGATGGTTCATATACATGGCTAAACAACCTCCAACAGTCTCTACAAAGCAGTTCAATGCAGCAAACAAACCAGTTTTGCAGACATAAGTTTTGCATTAGTAAAAATGCAAAAAAGATCACAGACCAATATGATTATTAAATGCCATATTTCAATACAGCTGTCACACTTCAGCGTCAAATAGTACTTTGTTACAAAAAATAAGGGGTGTGTGCGCATTACATTAGTATCTTTAACTATAAATATATCTCCATATACACTTAAAAAATTACTATTTTTTTTAATTTGTGGGAAAAAAAAGGCATCTGTAGCCCTGCCAACAGGCTTTAGAGATCGATTTACATACGAGATATTAGAAAAGGAAAAGGGTTTTCCACAATAAGGGTCTATAAATCCAAAACAAGTAGAACACTAGCAAACGAACAATCATGCCCATGACGATCACAACAATTCAAGTAAAAATCAGATGCTGGTAATGTCTAATTTTTTTATGTGACAGAAAAGGACATTTTCATAATTGGAAAATGTTTTCCTATTTCCCATTTGAAAACCAAACTTTAAACAACAAATAATATAAACAAGCACAACTTACTTCTCAGTATCTCAACTATAACCACATGCATTTCTTTTAGTGCAGTTACCTACCACATCATCCCAACCTTTATAATTTGTTTTAACTACATGCATCTGATGAAATATTAAAATGTCTTCTTATAGCAGCTCTGACAACATGTGGCTAGTCCAGTACTGACACAGTAACAACCAAGCCCAGAAACCGTCTAAACACAACCAGGTAGGGCTGCAACTAATGATTATCTGTATGTGTAAAAATGTCAAAAAAGTGATTTACAACTTGAGCCTAAAGACATGTCTTTCTTCAGATGTCTTGTTTTGACTGACCAACAGCCCAAAGTCAAAGACATTTAACTGACCAAAACGAATTGGACAACACCTACATTTTATTAAAACTTAGCTTTTCATGATTTCAAACAACTCAACGACTGTCAACACAGTCACTTTTAAATCATTGCTGCTCTGTGGTAAATATTCTGAAATTTGAATAACAGGAATGCTGTGACTGTGAGAGTACAAACTATGAGTCCTACCACTGCACCGTGTGAGGACACACAACAGAGGCTGGGTGTTAACACCTGGATACTCTTCTGTGTGTGATTTCTTTTATATTTTGTTTTCATTAAAAGTTACTAAACATAACACAATAGGGGACAAAATTAGCTACGATCATTATTTTGATATTTGTATTTCATCAATACTTTTGTTTTATCTGTGATCATCAACTACATATTTTAATTTGTCACATCTACTGATGCTGGTACTCTCCTACAAAAGCACATCTTCAATATTCATAAGCAAGCAAAGCTTGTTAGGTAGGTACAACCGTATCTTTTTTTACTTATGATGAGAAAACAAAGCGTTAGAAAATAACCACACTTGGCCTGTGCTCAGATCAACCACAGCTCTTTGTGCTGTGCGGGTCGGGCAGTGCAGCATTTTACTGAGAACTGAACACGTGTTGACAGAGGCACTGAAATCAACATGCAAATCAAACCCTTCCATCTCACAGAAAGCTCACTCTTTCACCAAATCAGGCACTTAGGTTATTCTCTCCACAAAGACCATCCGACCTCATGACTGATCCTACTCGTTCATGAGAATGTCAAAGCACACAAATACTCATAGAAAGCACTTCTTTCTGAACCTGCTCTCTGCATTAACACCTTATTGCACCGAAGGAGTTCTCAACAAATGAATTGTTCAGTTTCTTAAATAAAAAAAATAATAAATGGGGGAAAATATATATTTATCAAGATTTGTGTTCATCACATGATATGATATGATATCCACTCTGTTCCAAGTCAAAGACAAACAAACAAAAAAAATTACTTATAAATAGCAACAGGAGTAAAACGCAGTAGAAAAGAAGACACTGTACCAAGCTGAACTAAAATGAGAGAAGTTTAAAATTGTCCATTCCGTGGCCTTGGCCTCGATTAACAGTCATCTGTATGCACCTTGCCTCACCGTAAGGCAACAAACAACACACAATATCTCAAAGAACAACTGTATGCTGTTGTGTAAAAAATAATATAAAAAAGATTTCATTCAGCGTCTTTGTTGGTTAAGTACAGTGTCACAATTCTTATTTGTGGCTCAGTGACTGTGAGGAACCACTGGCTTAAAGGGAGAAACAAGTGTAACTGTGAAGCGACCCCACCATTCGATAAATAAACGGGCAAGGCTTTTGTTTTACAAGCTTACTCAACTGCCATATTGCCACGGTCATCTTAATTTGCTTAATGGACAAACAACATGCAATATCTAGAAAGCTGAAAACACACAAACAAACATGTTAAACCATCTATAATATGTAAACCAGTGATGTTAGGGCTCAATGTGAGGCTGCTGAGCAGGTCAGATCGTCACTGGTTCTGTATCAAAACAAACTAAATCTGTTTAATATTCCTGGGTGCTCAGCAGATGTGCAGGACAATATGAGCCATGGGCACAAATGACTGGCTGTTCCAAATTGCATAAAGTAGCTGTGACTCCTCTTCAGCTCGTTGTGCCCTTAAATCAGCCGCTGTGGAGCTCCAGAGACCAAAGCTGCACCACTGCAGTGTCGCTCTGCAAGTCGGGACACCAAGACTGGCTCTGAAAAGCGGAGGGGGGGTTCAGGCAAAATACATGGTCCTCATCGTGTCGTGGTGGATCTGAACAGCCTTGGCCCAAGCTAGAGGGTCCCTGCCATTACTCTGCCCTGAGACGTGGCTGCCCTCAGCGCTGTGAGCAGGAAAAGAACAAAGAAACAAATTATAACAGTAAGAGACTTGGGCTTGAATTAACAAACTTGTGTTTTGGGGGGGGAGGGGGGCGGGCTGTCTTTCTTGTGAACATTCAGCATCCTTACAACACCTTCTAGACATATCCAGGTTGACGAGCACATTTATAGGCAACACAAACTAGTTGATAAAGCTACGAGACTTTCCCCTACCTATCGTGCTCTTTGTCGACCAGGTGATAGCGCGCACGGAAGGCCACCAAGTGGGCATAGTAAGCTGGTGCGGGGATGGAGACTGAGCGTGTACATCGGACGTAGGTGTGGCACAGCTGGTAGGTGAGGAGCTGAAACTCATCAGCAGTGAAAAAGTTGTCATCCCACAGAACGTGGTAGTGGGATGGCCGACTCGTACCCTGGAGAGGGGAGAGCACATAATTGCATTCCAGAGAAAACAGCTTCATGCAGAGAGGACAAACAATGAGTGACTAAAATTAGGTGAAGCGAGGAGGCACCATTGTTTAAAAAAATTTAATAAAAATAGACATTCTTTCTCCAAACATTCCTTCAATTTCTACTAATTTCTACTAAATTATATTTTATATACATTTGCAAAGCAAATGCAACTTCTACCACGACCAGCACTGAGGCTCGGGATTGGCTGTTGGGGGTTCAGTGTCTTGCCCAGGGACACTTCAAAATGTGGTCGGGAAGAGAGGGTGTGAACCTATGGCTGGCCACTCAACACACTGAGCCCTATGTAATGCATAAATTTTGCAAAATTTTTTATTTTATCTATAGGAACATTAGCTGCATCTGGTTAGCGAGCAGATGAAGACCTGCTTTAACTGAATCAACCACATGAACGTAATGTGGTGCTGCATAAATACCGAGTGATAACATTACTAAACTGATGACATAATGTGTTGTATTACTTGAGTACTATGGAAAATAATGTTATTACAAAAGGAATGGAATGTGTTAATGCCAATATTAGTTTTGTCAATTGATGAAAAACAACGTAGTGAGCTGCTCAATACTCAGTAAACCATGTTATAGGTACTGAGAATACTTTGTTGCCTGCTCACCTGATCACTAATTCAGAATAAACAGCCATGTTTTAATCAAGTAAATTAAGTCCATTTTTAAAATCACATGTCTATAAAAGTGTAGTTTTGTTTCTCAACATTGTTTGTTTTACAAGCTTTACTTTAAAGTCTCTTTCACATATGAACTTCAGAGAATATCTAGAGAATCGGGTCTGGATGTTCTCTGGGCAAGTGGTGGTGCCTGGGTAGAGCATGTAGGGGGCAGAACAGGGGGAAAAAGTATGCTATGAAAATCACAGTGTTTTGTTTACAGCACATCAAAGATCGAGTCTTGTGCTTTTCCCTTATTTCATGCACATAATGTCTGGGCCAACTAACTCAGATGTCTGTGATCTCACATACCCCCCCTCAGGATGATTTCTACACAAACATACCAGTGCATGTCTGAAATGGGCTTAAGATGGGCAGAACAGTAACAACATAGGCCTGCTCTTCAAGGTTTACCTGGATTCCAGCATGGCTGCAGAGGTAGAAGTCAAACTCGTAGGGGTGGGTGATGTCTGTGTCCACTGTGGTGCCAGCAGGAATGTTTCCACTTCGTCCAACCTACAGGGAAATTTAAGGAAGATTGAAGGTAAACAAAGTGATGCACAAAACATCATTTAAATGGGACCAGTGGTTTACAGGACCGACCGGTGATAATGGTCTTAAACTTCCTTTTTACAAGATATTGGTTCATACTTTTTAATCCCATTAACCAGCATAACTACAGGTCAGACAGTATTGGACCGTAATATTTTTCGCTGCTCACCCGCTCGTTGCGATCTGCACAAAACAGACGTGTGTGATGGCGTTTCTGTACAACAATGTAGGTAATCCCCGGCTGATATTCTTTCTCTAGACTGATGCAAGCCTCTCTGATAGCCAGCAGCTCATAGTACAGCACCTTGTAGAAAAACATACAGTTAGTATTGAGAAAAGCATTTATGTGTCGTAAAGTCATGATTTTGTAAATCTTGTAAAGTATCTTGTAAATTCAGGATCTGATCATCTGTATAGCCGAACAGTTTTAAGCAAGTATAATTAGAACATCCTGCAATGAAGAGTGACAATCATGTGCCTTTACACAAAAGAAACACTTTCTGGTTTTTGCTGCCTGAGTTTTTTCAAAAGGTGAGACTTAATTTATCAAAAACCTCAAAACCTTGTCAAACAAAAAAAGAAAAAAGAAAAAAAAGGGAGCAACCTGTCTGAACTGGCCCTCTGACACTCCATCCCTGTAGAAGATGATCCTGGTTGGCTTGTAGCGGGTGGATTTGTAGAACTGGATCAAAAGCTCTCGTATCATCGAGGTCAAGTCCTGGATGATCTCCTGTCTCGGCCTCTGAACTCGCACTGTGGCACAGTACCTGCTGGGGTGGGCATCCATACTGCCAACCACCTGTAGATAAGGAGCAGTGGGCTTACACTGAGCACTAGCATCAAATGACTGTTTGTAAGTCAAGGATTTCAGGATGATAAACTGAATGCTGTGGGCATGTGAACCCAAATTGTCAGCAAAGTGCTTTAATCTGAAGTACAGTCTTACCGCTGCAATAGATGGCTTCTTCCCATCTCCTGCCGGAGGATGAGTAACATCTGCCCCGAGAAAAATAACAGGCTGCTGGAACACAGAGGGCCTGGTTGGATGAGGAGAGAAGACAATTATCTAGCAGCCAGTCACGCAGTGGGACAATTTGTCTGACATCATATTTGTTTATTTATTTACTTTGTTTCACCGAGGCAACTTTAAGAGATTAAAATTCTCTTTTTCAAAGATGATCTGAGTCGGGAGTTTCAAAAAGGTGAGTAAACAAAAAGTAAACAAAATTTTATTTACACACTTTAATTATACTGTGTGATTTAAAAAACATATTATTTTATTTGGAGTCTTTTGATTTTACCGTTGGTTTGGAACCAGGATGTTGTTGATTCCTCCCAGTTTAACATTGATCTTGAGGCAGAGGTTGGAGAGGGTCTGAGGGGATGTCTTCATCACGTTCTTTACCTGGACACATTGGGTGGCCATGCCAAGTAGAGTGTCTCCCACCCGCTTCACCTCAGCTGTGGGTCAGAGATTGGATTGTACTTTAATTACGTTATAGACTTAAATGCATCACAAACCTGGCTACTTAATGTACTTTGTGTCGTCTTCATAAAGGGAAGTAAGTGATTTCAAAAATAGTATTTGGTTTAGAATGTTTTTTATTTTTATTTTTTGGTACCATAAACAGGTGTTTTGCCAGGCAGAATTACAATGATGAGCTGCAGTCCAGCATAGGTGTTCTTCAGGTGTCTGAACATTGGCTCCACACTGTCGGCTCCCTGGGCATATTTACAGAAGCATGGTTGACCTTGGATTGGCATCCCAGCATCCTTTGAGATTTTCCGCAGCTGGTCTGTGAAGATCCTGAATAGAAAAAAGCAAATTAAATTTAAATTAAATTACATTTTAAAATAAAAAGCAGTATATGATAGAAAGATCATACATCATAATGTAGAGTACAGTTATCAAAATAACCACACTCTTTATATGTATAAAGGAAAAGTGAGGGCTTTCAAATATTTATCACCAGCAGAGTTATTGTTTATTACCATTTATGAAGGCTATATACTGTAAGACCTTCTATAAATGGCTAATACTTTCAAGATTAACAGAAACTCTAAAATTGGAAACTAAGATTAGACAGAGAATAAAAGTTGCAACCATTAATGTGTCTACTAATGTGTTTCTTCTAATGCCTGATTTTCTTCATTGGTTATTTGAATTTGCAAAAAACCATTACATCTCCTTTAATTCATGCTTTTCCAGGTGTCTTACTACCCTTATGATGATTAACTAAATGTCCATCCATCCATCATCTTTAACTACTGATCCTGTTTAGGGTCATGGGGGGGGAAACTCATCCCTATTTTCACAGGGTGAGAGGTAGGGTACACCCTGGACAGATTGCCAATCTATCTCAGGGGCAATATCTGAATCTTAATCAATAAGTATTTAGAGTCAAGAATTAACCGATAATGCATGTGGGAGGAACCTGGAGTACCCAGAGGAAACCCACGCAAGCAAATGGAGAACATGCAAACTTGCACATAGAAAGGCTGCAGCCGGCAAGTGGTTTCAAAGTGGGGGACCTTCAAGCTTTGAGGTGGCAGCCCCTAACTACTCCACCACTGTACTGCCCAATTAACTAGAAAGCAACATCATTTTTGTGAGCTCACTTGAGGATATCTTCTCTGCACTGCCTCTGTGTAGCAAAGCAGGCAATGGCCCACATCTTGATCTCCACGCCAGTGTGGAACTGCTTTCCCCTCATGTCCCACACCCCGTGGCTGGGTGTGGCCACCGTGCGGTTCTGCAATGACAGTGCAGGGTTGATCTGCTGGGGCTGGCAGTCACACAGACACATACTGACAGTATATAGACACAGATAATGCATGGATTTAAATGTTCTAATGATTTAAGCAGTGGATAGGATTTAAAGATTTAAAGAGACCAGGTGGAAAGGTAGCAAGGCTTGAAGCTTAGGAGCAGGGTTCAAGTTGTTTTACCATGGGTCAGATAGGAAGAGAAATGGAGTAGGAGTTATCCTGAAAGAGGAGTTTGTGAGGGATGTTCTTTAGGTAAAAAGAGTATCAGACAGGCTGATGAGTCTGAAGCCGGAAATTGAAGGCGTGATGTGAGTTAGAAGAGAAGGAGAAATTCTGGAGTGAGTTAGATGAAGTGATGCAGAGCATCCCCAGAGGTGAGAGAGTAGTGATTGGGACAGATTTCAATGGACATGTAGGTGAAGGGAACAGAGGTGATGAGAATGTGATGGGCAGATTTGGTCTTCAGGACAGGAAGGACAGATGGTGGTAGACTTTGCAAAGAGCATGGAAATGGCTGCAGTGAACACTTTCTTCCAGAGCAAGACAGAATACATGTGTGTGAATGAGAGGGACCCAGGTGGAACGATGAGCTTACAGGGAGCAGAGGTGAAGGAGGTGCAGGACTTTAAGTACTTAGGGTCAACGGTTCAGAGCAACTGAGAGTGGGGAAAAGAGGTGAAGAGGTGAGTGCAGGCAGGTTGGAACGGGTGGAGAAAAGTGTCAGGTGTGTTGTGTGATAAAGGAGTATCAGCGAGAATGAAAGGAAAGATGTTCAAGACGGTGGTGAGACTAGTGATGTTGTTCGGCTTAGAGACAGTGACACTGAAGAAAAGACAGGAGGCAGAGCTGGAGGTAGCAGAGCTTAAGATGTTGAGGTTCTGTTGGGAGTGACGAGGATGGACAGGATCAGGAATGAGGACATCAGAGGGACAGCTCATGTTAGATATTTCGGAGATAAAGTCAGAGAGGCCAGAATGAGGTGGTTTGGACATGTTCAGAGGAGAAACTGTGAATATATCGGTAGAAGGATGCTGAGGTTGGAGCTGTCAGGCAGGAGGTCTAGAGGAGACCAAAGAGGACATTTATGGATGTAGTGAGAGAGGACATGAAGTTAGTTGGTGTGAGAGAAGAGGATGCAGAGGACAGGGTTAGATGGAGGCACATGATTCGCTGTAGTGACCCCTGAAAGGGAACAGCTGAAAGGAGAAGAAGGGTTTATCATGGCATCAGGAATTATCTTTTAAATTTCATCTGTGCTTGTTTGAGTCATTGCTTGACATTGGCTGCATTTCAACATATTTTGTGAAAAGCATAGTTACCCAAGATGAACTTTAAAAATGTACATGTGCCCAAGAATAAAAATGCAAAGCAAATCAAATAAAAATATTCAGAGATAAAAGAGGAGAATAGATGTGAGTGATAGGTGACATGCAGTAATCATAATTGTGAGAATTGTGATACAGTACAATGGACCCACATTAAACACGAGAAAAATAAATCAATGTACAGTTTGTAATCTCAGATCTTCTCCACTAAAAACTTTCAAAATTTGTTATTGAGACAAAAAATTTACACAATGTGGCATGAAAATATCACGTATAGCACAGAACTTCCAAGTCACCACATTAAAATCAGTTTTAAAAAGGAGAAAACCCTGCTGTCTCTGACACACAAACATGTTAAGAACACACATGCATATCAAGCGGAATTTAAAAGGAAAGGTACCATAAAGGGTTCAGAGCTACCCCTGCCGCCATACTGCAGCATGGGGGCAGGCAGGACACGGCCTGTAACCTGAGCCATTTCATCACGAACCCGGAACTGGAACTCCTGGACGAATGGGTCGGCTTCATAATTTGCACTCCGCACCTGACGGAAATCAACAATATTTTTATTCAACAGGGGAAAAAAAAGGCAATCTTCACACAGTATTGTTTATTGTACACTGGAAACACACCAGCCTGCTGATCTCCTCCTGTCTGTCCGGTGCAGAGCGGGCTGTTGCTTTGATCATCGTTGATGTCTGGTTGTCAGTTAGTTTTTTAATACAGCGTTGTCCAGCTACAATGTTGCACACCTGCATGGAAAAAACAAACAAAAAAAAAACAGTAAATCAAATAAATGCTTTTAGAATTTTGTTTTACTGACACCGAGTTAAACACATTTTGTGTTAGAAGCCATGGTTCTAACCAGTCACTAGTTAGTGAAGTTAAAGATAAAGCTTTACTAATTCTGTTTTTGTATTGCTGTGTTGAATGCATACTTTTTATGCCTTTATTTATTTATTTTTTGCAAATGGAGCTACATCCTGTAAGTTTGAATTTAGGGCACCAATTCTATTTTGAAAGTTCTTATTTAGGACAGTCTAAAAGGGTCATTTTTAGTGCAAAACCATTTTGCATTTTTTTTCTTTAATAATTTAACGTCCAAACACAATTCGTCCAGTATTTGGCAGTGGAATCATACGGTTACCATTCATTCTTACCTCCAGGGGCAGGTAGGTATGTTTCTGTTCCTGGCCCACTTGCAAACAAGGCATGTGGGGGTACTTCAGCTGAAGGTTGTACTTCTCTCTGAAGTACTGTGCCACTGTGCGCTCAACTGTCTGACCATTTTCAAGCTGCAATGGAAATCTGTGGATTTAATGTAACAAGACCCACTTCTTAATATAAGCCAATGACAGATTTGAGTGTTTGTTAACAGTAAACAGAGGTGTGATCTGGAAACGTACGTCTGGAGACTGGCAGGGCGCCGTGTAACATTGCAGACTCTGTACTTCCTACGCATGGTTCCACAGTGAGTCACTTCCACTTTAAGACCTGTGAATATGGTGGAAGCCCCAACACGAATAAGCATCAGTAAACTTTAATTGAATTACTTTTGCCTACTGTTCCACAAAATCTAACGACTAACACAATACACAGCAACCAATATCTGGTTGTCTGCAACAAATATCTACGGCAGCTTTCAATGTAGCAGGTCACAAAGTATTAGAGGGGGAGGTTTGTAACTGCGGTGCAGTAAAAACAAGCGGAGGCTGCCTTTTCCTGACATACCTTTGATCTCTTTGGTGAACTTGACTCTGTGGGAGTCCGTGAGTGGGCGGGGCTGCTCGTCAATGTTGTGAATGTCCAGGATCTCGCACATAAACTGGATGACTGGCTGGGCTTTGTAAAAGGCTGTGGCAGACACTGAAATGATACAGGACAAGGACCAATTGTTTTTAAAAAAAAAATGCAACCAACATTGGGGAGGTGGATGAATTTATAGTCTTTAAGCAAAAATGTTACTGAGAAACCCCATCAGGCCATTTAGCCTTGAGTAATATCACAATCATTTAGTAGATGTAAAACAGTGTAGTGAGAGAAGGGAGATCCTAAATCTCAGTTTCCCTTTTGGAATTATTGATATCTAAACTCATCTCACTGCTAACAAACATTTTACATAGATGCGTTTCAAGAAAAAAACACATCACATATTTTAGAATGACATTACACACATTTATTCCTCTGTGTCATTAAAGGTAAAGAAAATGTTTGTCATTATGTATTTTTCAACTGTCTTTCAGAGACTTAGATGAGAAGAATGAAGATTTCATAACTGCTTAACATGACGATACTCTCAGCAACTATTAGCATAAAGACTTAAATCATGGGAAATAATCTAGCCCACTCAGTAGGAAAGCGTAACAGTGTAACAGTCTGGCCCATAACACCCCTTCAATCGCACCTTGTTATGTATGTGATCTTTAGGTTCTAGTAGGTGGGTTGTAGATAGTAGCTGTGCTCTTTTCTGACAGGGGCAGATATATATTAAAAAAATGCCAAGGGTTTCACAATGCTTACTCACCATCAATGTTGAGCATCATTTTCCACATGGCTGGCCGTACTGACTGATGGAAACCAAACCAAACCTCTCTTCCTCCACCTAGCGGATGGTCATAGCCTTTAGGGGAAGAGAAGAAGGATCGCCCAACAGGGGTGTACCTGGTGAGAGCAGGGAGGATACACTGGTGATATAAAGGTTAGGGAAACACAAAAATGTAACTCTGGCTGGAAGTGTGGCATAAGTGAGAGATCTGAAACCCCATGTAGGCTTTTGTATTGTTTAGATTACTGAAAATTATTTGGTAATGTATTCACCAATTTACACTTCCAAAGGTAGATTACATAAAAAGATCTTTGAATCCAAGTTTACTTCAAATCCAATCTGGGCTATAGAAGATAGAAAAATATACCCCCCTGGTCAATTTTAGGGGATGGCATGCACCTAATGTAACAACATTGTAGGTGAAATCTTGTTCTATAAATTACTACACAGTAGCTCCAGGATGCGTGTATACCAGGAAAATAATCTATTTTCAAACAACAGCAAAACATTCTGTTGTCATTCATGACAAATTTCTCCAGACACTTCTATTATTCACTCACATATGTAGACCAATGCAAATGTTCAAAATTATGTGGGTTAATCAGCATATGTGCAATGCATCTCAACCAGGTGCATTTAATTGGCACTTGAAGAGAGCACTTAGTGAGATTAGTGGACCTAAAAATATAGTTGTGGTGTTCATGCTGCAGCCCTTCCTCTCTGCATCTTATACACAGAGCAGATGGTGGGGAGAGTAATGACTCCAAGGTGAGACTTCGCTAACTTTAGTTTCTAGCTTCACTTTCCGTGTATGTTTAATTGATCGGATTAAATAGTTTATCACCACACCTGTCAAACAAGTAAAACTCTAATAACCATAATATTAGCTCTACCCACATGGTAATCACAGCGAGCTAATGCCTAATTTAATGGAAAACCTATATTGACTAACTTTTAGTTCATTTGGGAAACAAATGTCTGCATATGGCTAGATAAGGGAGCTCACTTCATAGAGGGCAAATGTCGAAGGACAACATCCACAGCGTGAACAGGATTGGTGCTGAGGGGTTTCTCAAGGTCCACTGGTTCAGGGACACCTTGTCCTGTCAAGACATCGTGCAGCATGTGCCAGCTGACCAACGATACAAATCTAATGGTGACTTTAAACGGGCGATCCTTCCCACCTTCCCCTGGCAGCGTGACATCCAGATCAACCTGAGGAGCAAAACACGGTATACTTTAGCTACTCCATTCATGATGCAAATCATGTGTTTCAAGCCCTTGTAAAATACTGGTGTAACAAACGTTTTACGTAAGAATTTCTTTAGCTATGAGCCTTACCCCACTGGTAGCGACGGGAATCGGGTTTGCAGTGTAAAGGTTTTTCTTCCCATCGTAAACTGGCAGACGACCACCAAAGATGGTCACCTTGAAATGCTGAACCATGGAGTCCACCACTTCCCTTGAAAGAGCATGATGTAAAGATGCATTACTACCCAATGATGCATACTCTCATCTTAAACAACTCAATGACCAGTTCAGGGCATTACATTTTAAGAAAGTGAGATGTTGCTCTCTGAAAGCTTTACGTTGTCCAACATTCCTGTCAGTCCTGCTAGGTCTGATTAACTGAGACAAGCTCACGGCTTAAACCAGTTTCAGTCTTTACTGTTACCTGTTGACTCTGCGAGGACATTTATCAGGCATGATGTCTACCTCATAAAGGTAGACGTCAATCTTGGGGATCTCCACCTGGAAGCAGTTTGCCAAAAGCTTGATAGGCTTCCCAATGCTGCCATAACCAGGTCGCCGTGGCAATGAAAACAAAGCTTGGGCTCCAGCCGCTCCTGCAAAAACACAAGTACATAAATATGAACAACTGTTTACATTGCAAACCTGCTTGCTTATTATAATAAAACTATTGCAATGGTAACCCCCCCATAGATTAAATCATTGTTTTGTTGTTTATATTCTGGTTCTGTGTTCTCATCAATACTGCTATTTGCAGAAAAATTGCTCTACAAAAACACAAAACTCTGTACAGTCAGTACTGTATGTATCATTTTTTTGGATAGGTATGCCATTATTTTACCCATATACACAGACGTTACCCTCAAATGTCCAATCAGACGGTCACAGAAAGCAAATCAGTGATGTTGATCGCATAGACTTAACACATCCATCTTTACACTCAATAATAGTATACAAAGCACAAACAAATAGAGGGGAACAAAAAAATTACAAATATTACAAAATGTAAAGATAATGCCCACTATAACATGGATACATCTATTATAAGGAAAGTACTACATTAATGGTTGCTATAAGTAGCTTCTAATCAAAAAAAGAGCATGCGTTCAACAAGTAAAATGCTCAATTACAGGGAAAGGTTATTAAAGAAAAAGTAACTTTTTTCTTAATTAATTTTCACATTTTCATTTGTCAATTCTAGGATGCCACACCTGGGGCAGGTAATAATCAAACCAGCAACAACCCTGTGTATATATACCTGCTCAACACTAAACAGACAAAAAATTTTAAATGCTACACAAATATTGGATTGATCAACCACAAGCACTTAACACAACCAACTATGATGAAGTCATCACGGGAGTTTCAGTGATGACTTCATCATAGTTGGTTGTGTTAAGTTCACAAAATCAACTTGAAAAGGTGACAATATGTTGAGCACATATTCGTAGCTTTTTGCATTTTCCCCAAGGGTATATACACACAAAAATGAAACTAAGGAATGTTGGTTAAATGACAAAAAAAAATACTGGCTCATCATTTCAGTTGTATAACATTAAGAGTTTTCACTATGATAAAATTGAATTTTCATGTTTAGTCGGAGCAGGTTTTCTGGTGTATTTCTTGGTGCTTTTGTAACATTACTGGCAGACATGGCCACAAAATTCAGTCTTTTAAAACCCAACTACCATCTGTTTTTTTTTCTATCTCAATGTCCCATTACAGTTAAAACCCAAAACCAATAACCATAAATGTGTTAAGCTCTTTCAAACAACCTATGAAGAAAAAGACAAACCAGAGGAAGGAAGTGGTTCTTAAAGAGGAAAGAGCAGATGGTGCGTGCTGGGACTGAAGATGATCAGGGATGTTAAACATTGCCCCATATTAAACTGACAAAACTGAAACAAAAGGGGCCGACAGAGTTTGTCCCACGACAATCTGATAATGACCTTGTAAAAGGTTAGAGTTGGGTGACATTTTGAATAAAGACCAGTTCAGCGGTCACAGATTCTTTTCTTGATCGACATGGCCTTTGCGAGGGGGGAGGAGATGTAGGCGGATGACACAGCACATCAATTTGACACTAATTTTCATAAATGTCAAACTGGAAAGTACTCGGTGACATCACACAACCACACATTTTCCCTGAATGTGATTCAGAGGATCCACACACATATACAATATGACATAAAGTCTGTACATATGCATAGGGCACAAACTGTTAATAAAACAGTAAGTGAGCTATGTTGTACTATCGAAAAGAAAGTGTGAAAAATATGTTCGGCAGTAATGATTAATGTGGCCATGAAATAGCAGATTAGGTTTGGGTGGAAAATAGTAAACCATTTCAGTTCGCAGCACAGAGCTCCTCTCGTCCAGGTCTAAGCTCAAACTTGCCGTAAGGAGGCATTATTAATGAAAAGACTTCCTGCAGATGCGGCCGCCAGGTTGTTTCCTCCTCTGTGCTGTTCCTATGGCAATGGCTCCCATGTTTCTATGGTTTCTCCATGGCAACTACCGGCAAGCTGACAGGAGGAGGAAAAACACGAGCCGGACTTGAGACAAAAACGCTGTCTTTTATAAATCGGTCTCGAGTTTGATTTTGTGTGTATTTATGTGTGTGTTTGGGGGGCGGCAGCTTCTGCAGCACTAATCCAAAAAACAAAATGAGCAACAATGGAGAGATTAGTGTCCACTCATCAGTCTACTTCATCACATGAATGCATCAGTAACAGTAAAATAATAATTCAATGATTATTATTGCATCATGACATCACTTCACTAACGCTGGAGACTACACATGTGTAAATCATATTCTGTACTTGATGATGATTGATAATTGTCTTAGTTAGTTTAAAGGTAAATAATAGGTGCATTTAAAAGGTAAATGTTATTATTGTAGTTTTTGAATTAATAAATTAAAAATATCTTTAATATACTTTTTAAAAGTACATTTTTAAAATGTGCATTTGTTTGGGATTTCAGCTCCCAAGCAAAATAAAATGTCACCTTTAGCTCTGCATAAATGTGATTGGTCATTTTAAGAGCATTAAGCTAATATAAAGACTTTAAATTATTAATCAATTAGCGAAAAAACAGGTTTTAGATTTTAACTGTAGATTCTTGCATTAAATAATTCCTTTCCAAAATTAGATTAACACAATAGGTGTCAAATGATACAAAAACACAAGAACTGGACAAGATGTTTGCAAGATGAAGATTTAGTAAATCCAGGCCACTCTTGCAGTTCAAACAGTGACCACTACCTTAGAACAGCTCTGTGAAGATGTACAGCCTCCTAAAAGTGGCTGACATAGGTTTACCTGCCTTTTCATGACCCAAAATGTAAATCAATTGTCAAAATAACTTAACAATAATGAAAATTAATAGTTTGTTGTAGCAATATTTTGAATTACTCAAGTGACAACTATCTGATGGTGTAAACATTATCATGGTTTGGCATTAGATCTCAGCCCATAACTTAGATTAAACGTATAACCTAGTGTGAGTAAAGTGTGTCTTTAATAGGGCTTTGTTATAAACGTGCTTACATGGGGGAAACTTGGCGTGGTGGTTGCAGAATGAACCGGGCCTTTTTTCCCCCCTTCCCGTCACCCACCGGCCACAACAATATCCATAAAACACAAGCTGTGGCACACACGTTGTGCCCCTTGGCAACAAAGTGAATTTGCTTTTGCTCTTCAATGCTCTATTGATTTGCAATTAACACAGAAAGCAGTTAGCCGACCAATATTCAATAGTTAGAGTAACTACGGCAGCAGCTGGTGCCCTTCACATGCACACACCACCCTGAACGTGAGCCAGCCTCACTCGGGGTTTCAAACACACCTGACAGGATCACCACCTGCCACTGACAGCCGACGAATACTGACGTAAGCAATAAAAAAGAAAAACCCGTGAGACAGGTTTGCGGTACACACGGAATGGATCAGAATGACCGGCAACAGCGCAGGCGAAAAGTTCTAGCGGTGTCCTGCTTTTACACCAGTTCGGATGATTGTCCGTGAAGACATATGCCACCGAGTTAGATCAATTTAACCCACTTAATGCTCCCAAATATGCAGCCACGCTGTCAAACGTGTGTAGCGACACACAGACTGAAAGTGAGACTGAGAAGCGCAGCACTCAGTTAGGGGAACTCACCTGTTGTTCCGATTTCCATTCATGAGGTCTCTGTCCGGATGACCCGGCTCCTTCTGCTCAACTGTGCCTACGTAGATTAAAAGTGTGACTGTAATTTTAGATCCGTTGGCCGATACGCCGCTCAACGAGTCACCGGATTCTGTCGCTGATGCGGAACGGTGCCGCTTCGGGGTCCCCTCGGCTGGAAGTCCCGGTCCCCTCACCGCAACTGACAGCACCAAGTTGAACAAGTAGCACCTGCGGTTGTCCCTCGAAGACTTCTTTTTTTTTAAAAAAATCTACCTGAAACAAGAACATTATTTTCACAGTTGAAAATGTCTTCAGATAGTTTGGACATAATTCTATAGATTTAGCTGACAGCGTTAGCTGCGGTCGGTAAGCTAACAACATTAGTTAGCTTTAGCCGAACTAGCAACTAACTGAAAACTTCAAACCCAAGACCGACATGAATAGTTACCTCGTCCCTAACAGCGCTCTTCCTTCTAGGAGGGTTTAGCGTGACGGTGTTCGTCTTTAACAAACTAATTCGGGGGGCTTCACTGCCCCAGCGTCCTTCTTGGTTTCGGCGAGAAACCGGTCTGAAATCAGTAGTTACACCGCCCTCTCTGTCCCACTAACGTCGTTAAGTTTTTTTGAATAGAAAATGTGGACTTCCGGAAAGGCTCTGTCAAAACTAGAGCATCATTCCGCGCCATGTGTTGCAAGCCAGATGTTTTAGCATCTGTCCTCCAGAAATGCAAATCTTCCAATTATTACGTTGGGTTCAAATGTTTTTATACACTCTAATAATCAATTCTGGAAAGTCGATCACCCTTAGTAGTAAACCTAGCATAAATAGCCTTTTATAGAGTGAAGGTGGAAACAAAAAGTTTTGCATTTCATTTATTGGAGAGTTAGCCGATACATATTAGTTGCTGTGCAATTTAAGATAGACTACAAACACCATTCTATACTATATGTAAACACTCACCTTCTGACCAGCTTGTAAAATATCAAATAACTCCCACAATGTGCTGTGACAATGAAGCTACATTTAGTTTTGACTTCTAGTTAAATCTACAAGCCCCACTGTTTGGTGCCATGGAGTTCTTATTTTCCCCATGCAAAAACATTAGTTATAAATAATCAAACAATCATAATCATAACTTTGAGTGGAATCATATGTTTCTGCTTTCCAATGGTTCCTAGTTCTCGACTGAGGGGGAAACCGTATGTTCAAATAAAGTAGTGTAAACGGCTTTTGTCTAGGATCGTTTTCATGAAAATTTGATTCTTAAACAATAATTTGAATAATCTTTTATCAGAATGGCAATGTCACTTCCGACATAGCGCTGCCTTTCTTTGTCTAACTTGACAGACCTGTCTCTGCCTCCTCAGCGAGGGAAACCCGTCAGGAAATCCCAACTGTAGGAAACAACGTAATTTCCTAAAACAAGTGTCTCGCTATGTCAGAAAAATCTTGTATGGAAAGTCCTGTTTTAGGTTTCTCTAATGCTCTGTCCGTTCAAGTATATTAGGAATATTTTAAATGTCGTTTTAGTACTCGGTGTAGAAAATACTGCATTTCTGCATGGAGATACTCACTCCGTACTGTAGATGTCACTACAATCCGCACAGTTATAGTACAACAGCCCCGCACATAGAAGAAAATAACCAGGAACTATTACTCCTCAGCCTGAGGACTGTTTTACCAGGAGACATTATTGGAGCAGCAGGGAGCAAACAGGTGTGACTTAGAAGTTGAGTAAATCCCCTTTGCGTTATGATAAACTGTATGTAGGTGCATACACAGGTGTTAATCAAGTCTCGGATCTTTATCTGTTATGTTAAACCACAATGGAGAAGGTGATCAGTTGTTTCAAGAACAGGCCAGATGCTGCAGCCAGGCTGATCTGCTTCCCCTGGGCAGGTGGAGGCTCTATTCACTATGCTCGTTGGGGAAACGTCCTCAGTAGCTCAGTAGAAGGTAACACATCTGGAGGACTCTGTATAAGTCTGTATAAATCTGTCCTCTTTACTCAGTATTCACCCTTTCAAAAGGATGTTTATGTCGTTTTTCTAATCTAAAGTGCAATAGCCCTGTTTGCTGAAGTGAAAGGTCACTGTTTGCTGAAAACCAATAATGCCTTTATTATCATCAAGCAAAAGTGTAGCCATGTTGCTGGAAGTAATTTATATGATATATATTTCTCAATCACTTTCAGTGTTCGCTGTCAAACTTCCAGGACGAGAGGGTCGAGCCAAAGAACCATTCTTTCAGAGCATGCAACAGATTGTGGATGAGGTTACTGGTGCTCTGTTACCACTGCTGAAAGAGAAGCCGTTTGCTCTCTTTGGCCACAGGTATGATGACAAATGATGCTCATAACGATTAGTTCATTTACATTCAGTAAGAGTGTGTCGGGAAGATAGACATGGACAGAAAAAACAGGAGCAACAATGTACAATATACAAGTCACACAGTTTTTAATGTTGTATACTAGAATATAAATTGATCAGGTGTGGAAGGGTACAAATAGTGCTGGAATTAATATATAATGAGCAATTTAAAACAATTCAGTGAAAGAGTTGTCACGCCGTCACATCAAAAGGCAAAAAGATTAAAATATGTGTGTGATGAGGTGAAGTGCTTCTATTTGTCGTCGTACACACAAGGTGTAAAACAAAATTGCGTCAGGTGATAAGATGGAGGGTTAGTCCTGATAACCATTGCCATTTTGCCATTTCAAGATAAGGTGATACAAAGTTTTGCACTCAACCTCAAGTTACTTTATATGCAGTAGAGTAGGTTCAGCAGAATGATGCACAGAGTCTCATGATAACACAGCAACGTTCTAATCCACCACTGTATCTTTGCTTCCTTTTTGTGTTTCCTTTTTTGCCATTGCTTACGTGTTTCACAATAACCATTTGTGACCTGGTTTAGTTTTGGTGCCTTCACAAGCTTGGCTGTAGCAGATGCGCTGAAGAAACTTCACAACATCGAACCAGTTCACATGTTTCTGTCTGGTGCTTCTGCCCCTTATGTAAGTGAATAAAATATATGCTTTTTAAAAAAAAAAAAAAAATACTGAAATAAGTTTGGCAGATTCATACTGATGCTCTTTAATATACTTTTAATGTAAGTGATGGGCGACAAAATACAGCCTTGTTTTGTGAGGAAAAATGTCAGATTTTATCAGAGGCTAACATGACTCAGCAGCATCAGAGGTTAGACAATGAAAGTTCCTCCCTTAGATAAATTTGCATGCATGTTTGCATTTTAGAGCTAATTAGAAAATGCTCTTTCATAGGCGCGTAGAAACAGGAGGAACAGTCACAACCAGTAAATGCTCTTTTGATGTTCATATCAGCATGTGAATTATCTTAAAACAGACAAAATTGTTTTGGTGGTCAGTTCAGGTGATTATATCGCCAGATGAAAATGAAAAACAATGTACAAAATCCTATAAATAAATCAGGTTCAAGAATATTTGGTTCAAAATGAAGCAAAAAGCGAAGAAAAATAAACCACCACAACATAGTGTAGATGATACCGTAAACCATGTTGTTTTTGGTCTGTTAGTCAGAGACACGCATCAGAGCCCCAAAGAGAAGCGAGTTATCAGATGATGATTTTCTTAAGTGGATGATTTCGATTGGAGGAACGCCTCCTGAGCTCCTGGCAAACCCTGAAGTACTGAAGCTTTTCCTTCCTGCCCTGAAGGCCGACCTGCACATTGTGGAGAACTACAGGTGGGCTGACAGCTCCAGTTGTAATTTATATTTAAAAATGTAACATGAATGTAGAATGAGTGTTAGAAGTGATGGGAGCTGCTGACTTTCCTGCAGATGTAACAAGCCAGATAGCCCGTTCCTGTCCTGCCCCGTCACATGTTTTGATGGAAAGGAAGACATTCCCCATGACTTACAAGGTCAGATATCTGATGTGCTCCTAAAAACAAGAAAATACAGTGCACATCACAAATAGCCTTTGACACATAATATGCACTTTTAGGAAAACTCGTGGAATAAGGAAAAAGAAAACTGCTTTAAAATACATATCACACTGTACGAAGTGATTTAGTGGTGACTGCTTAAGACAGTAAAGGAAGGAATGTTTTATTCTAGGTCATTTGACTGTTCATGCTTTTTGTGATTAATGCTATTTTTTATTTTATAACAGCTTGGAAAGACATCACCTCAGGAGATTTCACGGTCAGGCTGCTAGATGGATCTCATTTTTACCTGAAGGATTCTCAAAATGAAAAAATTCTATTGGACTACATTACAAAACATCTGGAAACATTTGAAATGGCCTATTTATGATCTGAAAGTAACGCTTACTATACAATGAGTTGTACCTAATCACTAATTTTTACTAACTGCTTTGAAATTTTATTCTGAACATTTCATTTTTTTTTTTTACCTTGTGACATATTTAATTGAATATTTGCAAACATGCCATGTTTGTGGTCTCAAACCTTTGAAAAGAAAACTCTTTGGAGTTGCAATAAAAAGTTTGCAATAAGCCTACATGGTATTGGACTAAATGTACACTGGCAAAAATGTAGAAAATTGTATTCTTAAATGAAAAGACTGTTTTCTGGAACGTGTTTAAAAGAAATATGAAGAAAATTTTACAGACTTTAAACTGAATGCTCCAAAACCAGCTGACAAATGTCTTGTTAAGGGATAAATTACTCAGGGATTTCTTTTAAAATGTTAAATACCATTAAAATCAAGAGCATAAACACATTTTCTCTTTATTTTTATTATCATTTTATAATCCTGTCCAGTCTAAGATTTAAACAGTGTTTGTAAATGTGCACAAATGGTGGACATGTCCAAACGTACATAGTTTTTAGTTGCAAATAAATATGTTTTTATTACAAGTTAAAATGTAATATTCAAGTTTTATGTTCGGCCTCAAGTACTTTTCAAATGCACAAAACAACACACAAACACTATTAAGATTAAAGAGTCTCGACTGATTTCATATCAATCTAATCAAATACCTGTTTTTATCATCTTCACAAACAACACAATCTTTAAATATGACAATATTGTATTACATTTTAGGTTACATTTAGTTGACTGATTTTTATTATCTACTTTGAACAAGAGGATGTCATGTTTAACATGTGCTGCTAAATAGCATGCCAGTGTGCATGCAGCATGCCTCTATAGCTTTCTTTTGCTCTTTAAAGTGCAATGGACCAATGGGAGAAGCTGTATCAGCACTACTAAAAACAAGATTATACAATTGCATAGAATAGAAAAAATCCCCGAGTCAATATTTTGAGAAAAGACTGTGCAAAATCTAAGGTTAGCTTCTGTGTCTTTGGCAGCAAGATTAATGGAAGATGGAGTCTGGGTGAGGATTGCTGCTATTTGTAGTCACTGGGGCTGTTATAAGGAGGTGGTGCAGATGTTGGCAGCTGCTCGTCATCCCTCTTCTGTGTTGCAGGAACATTAGCCGCCGTGTTGGAGTCAGTGGAGCGAGTGCTGAGACGAAGAGGAGTCAGGCGATGCAGGCTGCTGGGAGTCAACGGCAGCCTCGTCTGGGCCCGTTGTGAAGGGGTGACCGTGCTGAAGTCAGTATCCACTATCCACGGAGGTACCTGCGTCGGTGCCATGGGGTCCAGGTCTGGCATGAAGACTGGGTTCTCAATTCCAGCTGGATGAAGGATAGAAACTTTGTGAATGGTGACAGGGTTTGAAGAGTTAAAAATAAAAATGCAAGACAGTGGATTTTTTTTTTTACCTCCTGCTCTGTAGGTGCTTCTCATGGGGATTGAAGTGCCTGAGGCATCATAGCCACTGGCGCTGTCTCCCTCTGAGAACTCAAAATCTAGAAGAAAACAAAACAAAACTAAATGATTAGAAGTGGAAAGAGAAGTAGAAGTGCTTGCGTGTTGATAGTTTTTTTTTTTTTTTAAACTACAACACAGATACAAACCTTCATCACCAGAATGGTAACTTTTACTTCTGTCCGGTGATTTTCCATTTGGCATCTGCAGTGAGTAGAGAAGTTGTCAATTACACATTAAACATAGAGTAAGTAACAATGCTGAAAGAAAGAAGCCCGTAAAGAGCAAATTGGTTTTGTCTGCAGTATGATCAAAGTACAATATATTTTATATATTGTACTTTGACCATTATATTCATCTTTTTTGGCAAAACTCTACTTTTGCTTCAATAGAAGAAACCCGAGTTCTTTAATTATTTAAGGTTATCTTACCATTATCGGTTACCATGCATCTAGAAGGTATTACCAGCGCTGAATGTTTTCCACATTTTGTTATGTTACCGCCTTATTCCAAAATGGATGCAATACATTGTTTTCCTCACAATTCTACAAACAATAGCCCATATAGTCTTTCATGACATTATGAAAGGCGTTTGTCTGAAATCTTTGCAAATTAATACAAAATAAAAAACAAAAATGGCTTTTGCCATGATATGCAAACTTGAGCTCTGGTGCATCCTGTTTCCACTGATCATCCTTGAGATGTTTCTACTACTTGCTTGGAGTCCACCTGTGGGAAATTCAGTGGAAATGATTTGGAAAGACATACACCTGTCTATATAAGGTCCCACAGATAACAGTGCATGTCAGAGCACAAACCAAGCCATGAAGTCCAAGGAATTGTCTGTAGACCTCTGATACAGGATTGTATGGAGGCACAGATCTAGGGAAGGGTACAGAAACGTTTCCGGAGCATTGGAGGTCCCAGTGAGAAAAGTGGGCTCCATCATCAGTAAATGGAAGAAGTTTGAAACCACTAGGACTCTTGCTAGAGTGACCCGGCCGGCGAAACCCTCGTCACTCTGAAAGAGCTCCAGCATTTCTCCGTGGAGAGAGGAGAACCTTCCTGAAGAACAGCCATCTCTGCAGCACTCCACTAATCAGCCCTGTATGGTGGAGTGGCCAGAAGGTCTGTTCTGATGACACAAAGATTGAACTCTTTGGCCTGAATGCCAAGTGATGTCATGTCTGGAGGAAACCAGGCACTGCTCACCACCTGGCCAATACCATCCCTACTGTAAAGCATGGTGGGGGGGCATCATGCTGGGGGGGATGTTTTTTAGCAGCAGAAACTGGGAGGGAAAGGCAAATGCACCAATGTACAGAAACATCCTGAAAACCTTCTTCCAGAGCGATCTGGACCTCAAACTGGGGGGACGGTTCATCTTTCAACAGGACAACGGCCCTAAGCACACAGCCAAGATAACAAAGGAGTGGTTACGGGACAACTCTGTGAATGTCCTTGAGTCGCCCAGCTAGCTCCTCATCCAACCTGATGCAAAGAAGAATGGGAGAAACTGCTCAAAAATAGTTGTGCCAAGCTTGTAGCATCGTACTCAAAAAGACTTGAGGCTGTAATTGGTGCTAAATGTGCAAAATAATTAAGCATTAAAGGCCATGAATATTAATGTGCATGTGAATTCTTTGTTCTTTATTTTTAATAAATTAGCAAAGATTACAACCCACTTCTTTAACATTGTCATTATGGGGTATTGTTTGTAGAATTTTGAGGGATCAAATAATTTGATCCGTATTGGAATAAGGCTGTAACATAACAAAATGTGGAAAAGTTATGTGCTGGGAATACTCTGAATGCACTGTACCAAAGATCAACCTAAAACATCAAAAGTTAAACATCAAAGTTATTATTTAAATCATTTCCTATTAGATCAGAAGATAATATTGCAATTTGAATCGTACTGCCAATAAAATATTTCATTTATCTTGTAGAATGCCTAAAATGATAGTGAGGCTCGAACCTTGTGGTGCTGGTCTTTCTTTGTGTGCTTGGTAATCGGCTTTGGGGGAGAGACACCCATCTTTGCAGACTTAAAGGACTCCAGTCGACTCCTCATGGTCCTCTGGAAGATCTCGTGCACCTCACCTTCATCAGTGTTGACATTGAAATGGCTCCGGCTGTACCTGTGCCGGTGCTAATAATCAGGAAACAGGACACAAGACCATCTGTTAATCATCCAGAAAGTTTATTAATTTCAAACAATGTTATGAGCAAAGGAGGCAGAAGTATACAATAAAAAGTACTTCACTAGAAGTGGAAGGACTAATTCAAACTACTGCTCTAAAAATTACTTAATTTTAAAGTTGGGGGATGCAAAGATTTGCACTCAACTGCATGTACTGACAAATGGTTAATTCTTTGTAATACACAATGATGTATTGGTTGATAATATTTCGTACTGACAATCTGCACCTGCAAAGTAACTAAAGCTGTCAAATAAATTGTATTTATTAATTAGTAATTGTTCACGTCCCTCTGAACAGTGGTGGAGTAAAAAGGGAACCTCAAAATTGCTAGCAGCTGAAAGGTGCTGTACATGAATAAGTAGAGTTATTTTAGTACTGAATATAAATGTAGTGAACGTAATGATGTAACTAAACACGTTTACCTGTTTCCTGCCTTTGTATAGATGCTGCTCTAGCAGATGGTGACTGTTGAAGTCCTCATTTTCCTTCATACCCTTCATAGTCTGCTCATGAATTTCCAAGCTCACTGATGGCACAGGATCTCTTCCACAAGGAAAACAAGGAAATGTCATATACTCTGCACATTGTCACACTAAAGTACAGAGCTTATCTGAGAGATGGAGTTAGCAGTGATAGATAAAAAAAAAACTAGTTTGGTTTAGGTGTGTGTAAATGCTCTGACTGCTCATGGCCACCAGTGGACAGTGTTTTAGCAGAAAGGACAAAAAAAAAAAAAGGCAATAGAATCTTGGAGCAGTTTAATGTTTAACTTTACCTCCTACTGGACAGTGAATCATATTTGTTTGACATGTCAGCCATGATGCCAGACATGACCTCTGAGAATCCATCACCAAACTTTTTATTGAAGTCAACGAATGCAGTTTCATTGCGGATAAACTCCAGAGAGCCTTTACGTTCACCCTGCAGTAAAAATACCAAAGGATTATTTAGCCCCCTCCTCCACAAATCGTCGCCAAATCTTTTGCCCGTTTCCTTTAATGTCAACTTGAACAAAATACACAGCATATGATCCGTACCTCAGCCACGTAACTCATGGCATCCCTGAGGTTCAGCTCATGGAAGACATTGAAAATTGGTTCCTGGACATCTCGCACTGAAGCCCTCATCAAAATCCCCTTCATCCACTTCTCCTCAAATTTATTCCACCTTCACAGCATGAGAAGAGTAAAAGTTATCTTATTCAAACTCAACACATCTTAGTTCAAACACAAAAGTTTCTTTACACATTTTTACACACTTGTCCCTCATGTAGTTATGTCCTATTTGTCCAGAAATGTCTTCGATGGCGATCAGCATATGATCAAACACCTTAACAAGAAGGGGAGACAGATTGTGATATCATGATGGTGGAATGTGTACTTTTGCTAGCTGCTATGTGAATGTTTCTGGAGCTTTACCTTGTTCTGCACTTTTTCTATGAGTGTGCGCTCAGATACGGAAGCTTTCTTTACATTAAGCCACGTGACCAGAGGTTTCATTGTTATTCCCTGTGACAGAAAGTGTATTATGTATTAAGGTTTCTACAACTTATGTACCAATATACTACTTATGCTAATTAGCAAGACAAAAAAGTGGTTACCTGAATAATGACTGTAAAGTAAACTACAATTAGAGTAGTGCTGAGCATCAGATTCTTCTCCTTTATCTTGTTCTCATCCAGCAACACTGCCAGGCCATATGCAACAGCCCCTCGCAGGCCACCGTAGCTCATTATCACCTGATCTATCAACCCAATGGGTACCAGCCTGTACCTGTTCAGGATCCAGGTGAGGAAAAAGGTGCCTGTGGTACACATGCACACAAAATACATTTCGTCTTGTGACTTTTGGCATTAAGATTGTGTAGTGATTCCAGCATGAGACCAAACCTCACCAATGAATCTGTATACTAAGATGAAGAAGAGCGTGAGGAGGATGAAGCCCGTGTTCCACACCCAGATACTCCTATCAATGGCCGAGATACCAAGGAAGACAAAGATGATGGTTTCAGATCCGTTGGCAAAAACCTTCATGGCGTATCTGACTGTGTTTACAGAATTCGGGTCCATGTTTGCGTTGATGTATTTCTGGCAGCATATACCACAGAAGACAATCCTATAGAACAGAAACACAAAAACACTTAATGCAACTAAATTGCTTTACGTCTCTTGCGCTTCGTTGGAGAAATTCTTTTATAAAAAGGCCACAGACTGTGTAAAAAAAATGGCTTTTGCTTTGTACTAACGATAGGATGGACGACAGGGAGAGCATCTCAGCAGTCAGGTAGGAGAGGTACCCCAGGATAAAGATGAAACCTGCCTCAATAATCTGGATATTTTTTGTGCATCTGGTCAGAAGAGAGATCAGAATGCCAAACACAAAGCCCACAAGGGAACCACCAAAGGCCACAACAAAGAAGGAAACTTGAAAGAGAGAAAAAAAATAAACAAATATAAATGATTCGGAAGTTTCCATCGGAAAGTATATTTGCTTTTTTCGGCATCTCTGCATGTGAACATCTCTAAAGTCAAACCACTGAGTCACGCACACACCACAATATGCTCTGACACGTGAATATTTAATGAAAAGGTAAATAAAGGTCACTTCTTACCTATTCCTTTAATTATCTCCGCAGCATTAATTTTATCTCCTCCTAATGTCACAAATGCATCAAATACATTGAAGAGGACCTAAAAAAAGAAATTTCATTTATGAATTAGAAATACTGCAGAATCTGAATTGTTTTTTTTCTTCCTTTATACGTGAAATGTCAACGTTCTGACTGTTTCCAGGTTTACATGAAAGTACCATAGGTTTTTGTTTGGTCTCCCTGTGTACATATTGTGAATTACCCAATTCACAGATTATATGTCATCATAGCTTGTCTTTATACAGCATACACCGATCAGCCACATTATGAACTTGCCACAAAGGTGGCAAAAGTACACAAACTAAATACTCAAGTAAAAGTGTAAGTATGGGCCAAAAGATTTTTCCAACAAAAGCACCACAATAAAATATAAGCAGATTATTTACATTTTAAGTACAAAAGTAAAACTAATGACCACTGAGTAAAACTACTTCACTGAGAAAACAATGTATTTAAACCAAGACTGACTGTGGTAACTATAGTAAAACATATACAGTAATAATTTAAAGAAAGTCAAAGTCAAAATCTGTTAATAAAGGTGTTTATATAAATATAGTAATTATTAAATGATGTGATATTAATGTTGTGGCTGTCAGTGTATAGGTGAGTTATTACCTTAACCTGTCTATGTGGGAAAAGTCTGTTATGTCCATGTAGAATAAAAAAAATAATTATAAAAAAGAAAATAGCCAGTATTCACTTTTAAAACCATTACAAAGGTGCGGAAGCTTAAAGCTAAAACCTTTGCATTTCCTTTCACACCTTACTGCATTTTATAATTGATATATTGTTATAGTCATATATAATATATCATATATATTCTACCACAACATTTGTTTAAAGAGCACACTGACCTGCGAGAGACAAAGGCAAGGTAAGAAGTTATCTTTCCAATGACGGAGGAACCAAAAATACTCATAACATAAATAAACTAACAATTAAACTAAAGAGAAGCTGAGCAGAGCAATTACCACTGTAACACCGTCGTTGAGCAGCGATTCTCCAAACACCATGATGAAGAGGACCTCGTTGACGTGGACTTGCTCGAAGACAGCAATGACGGCTACTGGGTCCACGGCAGCAATCAGGCTACCGAAGAGAAGGTACTGCAGCAGACCGATGTCCACATCACCTAAAGAAATCAGGGCAAGAGGTACATTAATATGGTTACTTTAAATTTGTTTTGGTAAAAATCTTGTCCCTTTAGTGCTGGGTATTCGAGTGTCAAGGCTGCCTACAATTACAGATGTTTTGGACAGTGTTTTGGCTTGAGTCTCCTGTAAGATATTTAAGAAATGTGAAATGTTGCCTTTTTTTATTTTGTGATCTTTAATAAACTGTAATGTACATCAATAAATACTACAACATAAGTGAGACAGATGCTTCTAGTTCTTGTTAGATTGAAATATTTGAAAACCTATTGGAATAACTGCCTTCCTAGAGTAGCTTACGCTCCATCACAAATTACCAGTTTACAATAAACATTAATGCACATAAAAAAGCTCCAAATCAATAAATGCTTTGAAGGGTTACGAGGTTTCTCAATGTGATCCTCCCAGAATGATACTGAACCATTGTACTGCAAGTAGCAGGCAGCTTTGTAAAATGCAATAAAGTGAATGTCTCTCTTACCCATAGCCCCTCCTTTGTCACAACCCCACAGAGAAAGCCCCAAGGTGGCAGCATTCCAGCACGTCCCGACTATAGCGTAAACCAAGATGCCTCCCAAGTTGCCAAAGAAGAGCTTGTTTGGCATGGAGTAGCCTGTGTCCAGGATGATTTGAGGAAGCAGGTAGAAGAAGAACACTGTTGGGGACAGCCTGAATGTCTGGACATTGTCTGCACCCAGAACTATGCCACCCAGGATGAAGCCAAAGCAGATGAGCAGGGCGCTCTCTGGGATCACACTGGTCACATGGTGGTTGGCCTCAATGACTGGGAAATAGGAGGAAAAGCATAAGTAAATAAAATTGAAAATGAAAATGTCTCTAATGAGTTATATCAAATTAGAATTGTCACAAGACTAAAGTTTTTTTCCAAAAGGCCTCTTGTACTCAAGTTTGCATTCTGTGCTGACAAGGTGTAAAACGCCTTGAATTGTAACCAAACCATAAATCTAAAAATCATATGACGTTGCAAATTTTGCAAATGATCAACTGATGCACTTGACCAAAATGGTGTCACTTTTTGTTCCGGGATTATAATTAACCACTGTGTGTAAAGATTCAGAAACCTCCGTGTGCAAGACTTTTGCTTAGGGCTACTTTCAATAACGGTCTTACAGTGTCGCAAAGCTTATTTAATAATAAAACCTACTGAACGAAACTAACCTGGAGGACTTGTTGAACCATTGATTTCTTTTTACAGCACACGGGGCTGGGCTTTTGTTGTGCTGATATGTTTCATTTAAAAGTAGTTAAAGATTAAGTTAAGTCTCTGTTTTATTCCTGTGTTAATATTAGTGCATGGATGTGGGAGTGAAAGAAGCTAGAAGACCAGGGACTATATTTTAGCACAGGTTTTGTGGCATTTAATAATCATTAAACAGTGAGGTCATTCCTAAGAGCAAACCTCTTGATAATCTGTGGAATTTCTTATACAGAAGAACAAATACAAAGCAGAAGAATCTCTTCTGTTCTCTGGTACTACATGCTGCCTTGATAACACAAACTGATCAAGGCTGCTCTCATTAAATATTTGTTACAGCATTAAGAGCCGTATCCAGAGGTCGATGGTAAACATACTCACAAGAAAAAGTGGCCCTGTTTCCTGGTTTTCTGCATCAATTGGTCATGAAATGGGATCTAATCTTCACCAAGGTCACAAATATCAACAAAAGACAATAAAGCTAAGCTGATAAAGCACGAATAGTCATGATCATGCATGTGTTTATTGAACACACTCATTTAACATACAAAATGATGGTGGAAAGAATAATAGCAACACTAGGGTTCTGATGTCTCTGAAAGTCCACTAGAACTGTATTTTAGCAAACCTATTCACACCAACATCTGTTTATGTGCTAAATAGTAAGTGTTACATTGTCTGCACTTATATAGCGCTTCACTAACTTGCTGGCACTTAAAGCTTGTTATATTGCTTCCCGTTCTCCCGTTCACCATCACAATCAAGCGCACACACACTGACACACTGATGGAGAAGCTGCTCTGCAACAGGCCTACAGTCACCGGGAGCAACTAGGTTGGTGTTCAGAGTCTCACTCAAGGACATTTCAACATGTCACCGGAGGAGCTGGGAATCGAACCAACAACCCTGGCATTGCTGGACGACTGCTCTACCCCCTGAGTCACAGTCACATGTGAGCCCCACGAAAAAAAAAGATCTCAGAATACCTACGATCAAGAGTTGTTCATTTAACTTTACTTTTAAATATTCATCAGTCGATAGCTATTTTATAGTTATTTTTAGTCATACTGTCTGTAAATGGAGATGATTTGGCACTGTGGTGACTCTCCAGAAAAGTGGGCGCCCAGCCAAGATGATTCCAAAGCCAGAATACAGAATTTGCATTGAGCATAAAAAGAACACTGAAGTAACAGCTAAACAGTTGGAGGATTCACTGGAGTTGATAACAGTCTTGTTCATGAGTCAACCCTGCACAAAATATTGAACAGGCAACGGTATCCATGGCAGGTCACCCCGGAGGAAGCTGTTGCCTTCCAAAAACAACCTTGCAGCATGCCTGAAGTTTGAGAAGTTAAACTTGAAATCCTACGACGATGAAGTATGGTGGAGGGAGCATCATGGTTTTGGGCTGCTTTGCTGCCTCTGGACCTGAACCGTTGAATTGCTAATTACATCAAGGTGTCTTACAGGATATAGTCAGTGTGGTTTGTCCACAAGACGACGCTCAGTAGAAACTGGTTGATTCAGCAGAAAGATGCTTGATGCTTTCGTAGTTTAAGAACATTTTAGAGCAGTACTTTTATACTTCAACTTAAGTAAAATATTTCAAGTGATACCTATAGTATTAGTTGAGTAGTTTTTGGCAAATATTTGCCCTTTTACTCACTTTCTCAATATAGGCTTTCTCATTAATATAAGGAGGGATGCAGCTTTCGATAAGAGCGATTTCTGTTTTTCTCTTTTCGTTTTTTTGGTCCTTACATTGTTTTGAGATGTGCATGATTCTCCTAGAAAACTAGAATGTTACATATATCTTTGCACCAATTTAAACTTATACATTATTTGGTCAAATCCCACTGATGGTCTAATCCACCCCTGCACAGTCCTAGTGATGCAGATCAGCTGACAGCAATTTTAACCTACACTGATAATAAGCGTTTTGTCATAAACTTGAAATCTTGCATGAATATTACATTTGATAAAGACACAGTCTGACTGCAGCTCATGAGCTCAGGAGGTTCAATCCCTTGCTCCATATGTCAGTGCCCTTGGATTGGGATGCAGAAAGCTGAGGGTTGGAATCCCACCCCACCACCCCCACCATCTATCGCCCAGCCCAGCTACCAAGGGCCATAAAATGGAAGGGTTGCGGCAGGAAGGGCATCCAGCGAAAAAACTCAAATCAACGTGTGGAACACATTCCTGCTCCTGATAAGCAGACCAACCACTGGTGTCTATAATAATTCATGCACATGCCTAAAAGACTGTCACAGTGCAAAAAGGCGACATTGTAACTGCTTTACATGAGGAGAGTTAAAAATAGCTTTTTTTCAACGGTGGAATTTGTCAGATTGCAACATCCAAACTATGAAAGAGATAACTACAATGCTTCACTCTTTGTGCTGTCGTTAACTTCTCTTGTAATTGCATATGATTAATAGTCACATGTGATCAATATCTGCCCGTCAAATCAAAATACAACTCTTTTCTGGTAATTTCTGGTCATAAAATGTGTTACATACCCAGTTTTGCCAAAGCAGCCACCATTATCCACACCGCAACTAAATAAGGGGTCTTCACGTGGTCCCACTTAAAGGTGATGATGGGTTTTCCATTGGATTCCATGGGTTTTCCAGTGGTGGAGCCATTCTCAGTCAGACTCAAGTTCAATTTGGATGTTGTCAGCTTCAGATAGGCTTCTTCATGAATGAGAGCCACTTTATCCTTCACCCCTGTGAGCCCTGAGATGGGGCAGACAAGCAGCACTGACCCCAGCAGCCAGAGGAGCACGTATTCACAGCGCTGCATTTGATCAAATAAATAGAACAGAGTGGAACAAGAAGTCACACTCCCAAAAAAGCTCCTTTGTCTTTGCTTGTACAACCTCAGATGTCAGGAAGGAAAAAAGTGTCTGTTCCAAGGGCCGAGTGAAGTGCTACACAGCGTGTCACACGTCGTACCCCCGGCTTTTTTGTGTGTGGCTTTTTTGTTTCTTCTGTTGTAGGCACTCCTGCTTACAATCCCTATCTTTTTTATACTACTCTTTCCCCTCTACTGCTCCATCTTTCTGTCCCAGTCTGTGACTTTATATCCTCACTCCTCCCCCAGTCTGCAGTCAGCAGCAGTGCATTCAGAAGTTTGCAGAATGCTGGACTCAGCCTTTTATACGTACAATATATCCTCTATGACCAAGGTTGTCTGTGTGTGTTTGTGAGTATGTGTGAGTATGTGTGTGTTTCGGTTGGAGGATCACAAGGGGAGTAACGGATGTACAAGAAAGATCTCAGGTTATATAGTCATGTTTGAACATTGCTTTGTGTCAGTTTTCCGGTCTTTGACACATCCGATTTGTGTGGTGTGTGTGTGTGTGTGTGTGTGGGTGGGTGTGTGTGTATGTGTATTAGGGTGTGAGGGATGGAGCAGAGGTCATTACATAGTTGTTGAAAGTATACCTGTGTCTATGTTTAGGAACATTTCCACTGCCTTCGTCATGGTTTTGTGCTTAGTAATGATTGACGCTGATGTTACTCAATCTTGGTTAAAGACTCCCTTGATGTGAGAGAAAGCTTTCCTCCAGCATTTCCTGTAAACTATGATATAACACAACTAAGACTCGACAACAGAGCTTCATGTTAGTTCTAGCTTCATGTGCACATTGCAGCTTTAAGAATTAACACACTAATTAAAATAAATTCCAAAATGAAGAAAAACCCAGGAGGCACAAAGCAAGTGAATAAGTGTTATTTCATGACCTTATCTGTTCACACACATTGAGTCGGGAGACTTAAAAACATTTAATTAACTAACAGTGGACAATACAGTGGAGTTTTTTGACTAAATAAAGTCATCATATTTTTACAGAATTGTAAAAGAAACCATGACAATATGCTAATAAGACATCTGTTCACTGATACTACTATCACAATTTGAAACCTTGGAATTTCCTGTGTTTTCATTATCAGTGACTGTAACTGTTCATAATCTCTATGAATCATCAAATGGTGTCAAATATGTTTTTGATATAACTTTATATTAATTATGGTCATCCAGTTGCATGCTTTGACGGCCCCTAAGTTTGGACTACTCGGTTGTTAAAGCACCTATATATAGTGGACTGACCAATGTGTGTTTGGTTGTTTTCTGATGTATAATAAACGCTGTATATTAAATGCTGTAAAATGCCCTCACAAAAACATTTGGCTGCACAGACTCCACCGTTCTGCCTTATTAACTAATGACCTAAAATATCCTGCCGAACGGTAGCTGACTTTTAACTTTAACCTTTCAATCCCTCTGAAATGGGAATGACTTTGTGCACACTACAAAAAGAGGTCAACCTCAGTTTGAAAAGGTCAGGTGAAGGTTATTTTTAAAATGGGAGTTAAAGAGGTTACACCCGTAGATCATTGGGTTGTGGTTTGTCATATCAAGCTCCCATGAAAACAATTTGCTCAACAAAATATGTCATTTGTGACCTCACCTCCAAATACTTTAGCCATACATTTAGATAAAATACATTTTCTATATGTAACTGAGTAAATAAAATGAATGTCAACATCACCAGCATTGTAAAAAAAACAACCTGTTAAGAATAAACGCCACTAAGTAGCTGTTAAATTAAAAAAAAAAAACTAAGGATTTGAAATGTTGAATAACACCATTTTGATTATAAATTCATTTTTCATATAAGGTAAGACCAGATCCTTTATTTTCATGCACTGAAACTGGTGAAAAGGCCGTCTAGTCCATGTCCCACAGGTAAACCTGCATTTTACTGTCCATAGTCCTTCAGTTAGGACAAAGCCGACTGCTGCGAGGATTATGAACAAAGCAAGCAGTGTAAATCTGCAAAGAGGAAATGAAATTTGGAAAAGTGGTAAAAGTGGTGCCACTATCTTCCTTCTGCAAACCACGATGAGTAAGTGTTGCATCAACAGCATACAGTAGTGTGCACATTGTTTGTGGTCTGGTTTATGTAAGATTACTTTATTTAGCTACAACGCTGAAATCAATCCCTAAATCACATTAATATTTCTACATATTAAAACTCCTAACTGAACAATTACTTTCGAGTCCTATTATGACCATAGATAAAAAGAAATTCCCTATGCAAGTATAAATTATAATTGATACATTTGATAAAATATAAAAATAAAGGTAATTATGGTAAATTCCTTTTTAATATTTTTGCGATTCTCTAAATGTCTTTAGGGATGTGTGAGGATTATGCCCCATTGTTGATGATTTTGTGTTTAAACTTGTGTCTTTTGCAATCTTTTGTGCATCGTGGCTGCAGAAAGACCCGCTAATAACACCACTAACTTTTCCTCTGTTATTACTAATAATCTGCCAGGTTAGTACAAACAGTTTCAGTACAAACACTGCTGTAACACTTTCGCTGCTTTTGATTTCACTATCTATTTACTGAGAATATCCCGCATGATAGAGACAAACACAATCCCATATTTATGTCAGTGAACGCATACACAACATGTTCATGGATTTACACTGTGTACTGCACCACAATCCATTCACTGTACATCCGTTCTGCCTAATAATGTTCTGTATATACAACAGAACAAGCACTAGGCTTCATTTGCTAAAATATTACACAGAGGTCAGGCCCGTGTCTTAAGCCCGTCTTTGTGTTCAATACATCCTTTAAAAGGTTCAATTTTACCTGGTCCAACCACAGCAGTTGTAATTTCAAAGCTAAACATTTTAAAAAACATATAACCTGATATTAGGTGACTGTTGCACATTTTAAAAGAAGATCACAGATGATCACAACCATGAGCTTTTAAAAACCTATTTCCAACTGGTTATTTAATCTATAAAGTCTCTTATTATGTATCTAATATACGAGGACTTGGAAGTGCAGGTTTTATATTTATCACCACTAGTGGGAAGTAAAATACTACATTTAGTTAAGTACAGTACTTAAGTAAAACTTCAGGGTTCTTTACTTTTCCTCCACTCATTTTACTAAGAGGACGCTTCGGTTTACATTTGTGATAGATCTGATGGAGAAAATTTTAGAAACATCTCTTATTTTAAAGCAATATTAAAGCTCAGTATCCACAATGACAACATTAAAATAAAATAAACCGAATATTACAATTTTCTTGAAGGCAGGACGTATTGCAGGGCTGTTGTATTAGTTTGGCAATATGTATCTAACGAACTGGCAAATGATTGTGCGATCAGTGTTAAAATGCCATGAATTGTTACAGACTTGTTAAAAGCTGCATTGTAACCGCAACTACTTAGAGGTATAAAAGTATTAAAAAGTAGTCAAACTTTGCTTCACTTTGACCAGCTACATTAAAAACCTCATCTAATCCAATCCTCCAAGTCAGTTTACAATCCTAATTAATCCTCCTTGAGCCTCTACTTAAGCCAACTAATACCCAATTAAACCTGTATTTTTTATCCAGGGACCAAACTTGATCAGACTCACTTAGTTTGCAGAGCCAGCAGACAAGGATCCACAGGGCAACCAGGTATGGTTCCGTTACATGCTCCCACTTCCAGCTGACGATGGGTAAGGTGGTGAGGTTCCCTCCTCCATGATGACCACCATCACCTTCGCCAGAGTCTGGTTTATTCTCGGAGCCCACGTTTGAGCCTAAAGTGGATCCATGGTCGCTGCTCGACCTTGTGCCTCGTTGCGTATCTAGAGTCTCGGTCTTACTGTCTTCACTAGTCAAGCTTAGGCCTCTGGACACCATCAGCAGCACGCAGAAAGAAAGTGCAAATTGCCAAGGTGTTGCCATGTCTGGGAAAATACTTCACAAACTCTGGAAAGCCTTACTCAAGTATTAATAAAGTGTTTAGGTCAACCCCAGATTGTACTTAAGCCTCCCATTCCTCTAAATGTCTTCACTAAGTCCATTCCTCTGTCCGTTCAGAGCCTGGTGGCCCCTTTTTCTTTTCCTCTGTGCACAGGATACACCTTTGTAGCTCAGCCCATTGTGATGCTCATCTGTCTCCTCCTCCAACTTTGTACCTATACCAGCTAGTTAAACAACGTTGCTCAGCGGAGGATTTGATTAACAGGTGTTTCACTTTTTATTTGGCATTAATCACAACACAAGCTCTTAGACAGGCTTTACCCGGCTCTTGAAAAAATAGATTTTTAAATTCAATGGGGTTTTCCTGGTGAAACAAAGGTTAAATGAAAAAATAAATAAATACAACTATGGGGAGATTTGCAGAGACAGCTGGAAAACATTGATCTAAACCAGGTCTGTGTAAGCGACAATAAAGGTGAAATTATTACCCAATGTTTTTTTTCTACTACAGATATGTGAGAAATTCTGAACTAAAATACCATAAGTTCAACTCTGACCTATCATGTTCACCACAGGTGTACATGGACACTGTGTTACAGTTAACAAAGATAAGACATTTTAGATTTAGTCACCTGCATTTACACTCAGACGGGTTAGATATAAACATAATCTCTCACTGTATTAAAAAAGCTCATTACATTATAATTTATGTAGTCTGATTTTAGAAATGCACAATAATAGTTAACCTTTTCATTAATTTTTTGCATTTGCTGTTTGTAGGAAAGACCTTTTTTTAATTCTTTGTACCATAGCTTGTTTTACATCATGCCATAAGTGCTTCATGCTAATGCTTCTATAGAACTTGATATGGAATATTTTATAAACATACATTTCCCTTTTCTTGGAAACACCTAGAATCCAAACAGCAAGTCAAATTTCAACCTCAAAAATGATTATAAAGTTGAATAAACACATCTGTTTAAACTGTTTCAACAAAAGCTAAACATTATCACATGTACGAAGGCAGAATTTACTGCTGCTCCATCTTTGCAAGATTGCGAAATGGTGTGTGTAGCTGTGTGTATAAACTGATTAACTTTATTAAAACTTTTAAACTTCCAGGTATCATGCGTCTTTAAATTTATTTGAATTATCCAAACTAGTTCCCCTGAGAAAACATACTGTTTCTAAATTAGACCATACTTGCTGAATTAAAAATTAAAAATAAAAATACCTCCATTTAGTAAAACAAGCCTCTTCATTTACTGCATCCCATCACTATCATTTCAGTAAGTTTTTTTTTTTTTTAATTTAGTCTTTAATTTCAAGATGTTTATGCTTTTATACATACACATGTTAGAGTAAGTATAAATTTAACATAAATATGTATGTGCATATGTGTAAAGGTACTGCAGTACCAAAATAAATCTCTGTATGCATTTCTTCTACTTTAACATGAACTTATACAGTACATATCCAATGACATGAGGACAAAAACAAGTATGACTTTCTGCCTCTGGTTTTGGCCACGAGTGCCTGCAGCACCAGCATGACATAACCTGCCATGCTCCACAAATGTGTGTGCGTTGACACAGTGTTGCCACTGTACACATGTTTATGTGACACTTATACATGAATGCTACTTTGAGCATGTTGTTTATCTTTTCATGCGTTGTTAATCAAGATTTGTCTCCCACCTTGTAACAGTCCCTTTAGTAACCAATTAACATCAGCTGCTGTTCTCACTGAATGGGATGTAAGGATACTCTCTCGCTCTGCCTAAGTTGGGTCCTAAATATGGAACGTTGAGGAAACGTGAAATCAGGGACTTTCCAGAAATCCAGTTTTAAAAAAATATTGCAGAAAACAAATGTGCACAAAGCATATTTATATAAATCTTTTTTTTTTTTTTTATCTTATTTCCTTTTGTAGGTGTCCCTCCCCCAGGAAGCACGTTGACAATGGGATTACATTTAGTCAGACTACTGATGATTTGTTAACTAAGTTTCATTTTGTCTTAATTTAGCTTTACTTAGGAAGTTTCTTTAGAAATTATTTAGTATTCTCTAATTTAGAAAAAGAACACTCAACAATTACAAAGAAAAGGTATAAAACCTTGGCCTGATCTATTACTTCCATAATTTTTTATGCAGAGCACTTTAGAAAATGGTCTATGTCCCGAACAAGCAATGTGAATTGTGAAATCTTACATAAACAGCCTTTCTAAACTGGGAACTTAGGACAAGACGCATCTGAAGAAAAATCCCATCATAAAGCACCTCATCATAAGAGTTCCACACCCCAGAGTCTGAGCACTTTTTTCAGCAGAGTTAATACATGTAGATTTCAGAGCTGGAGCTAGATGTGAACCTTCTGAACTTCTTACAGTAAATCACGCTGAAATCCAACACGTAAAGTCTGCTTCATGCTAACATTCACTTTCAGGATACCAGCATGGAAGAGATGTCATGCCAGCTCTATTGACAGATTGCAAGTAAATTGTCTGTAACTGTTGCTACCATGGCTTAAGATACTGTAAGTCTCAGACATGTATCAGAGGTCAGTGTTAATCAGGGTGAGGGCAGCCGTCTAAAGTGTCTATGGAAATGAAAGTGTACTGTAGGCAACCAAATCAGACATTCAGCAGGTCACAGTGAGAGTTCTAGTATAAAAAAAATGATGATTTCATATTTAAATGTGTTGACCAAAGTGGCTAATGGAAAAACAATCATTACCATATTCAATCATTATGTTGCTAAAGATATCAAGCATTCTCTGGATCCAGGTTATTAAGTTTAGATTAAGTATTTTTTCCTGTTTAATGTCATTTATATGGAAAGCAGTTTGGTTTTATGCTATTGATAGTAAAAAAAAAAACAAGGCTTTTGAATACATTACCTTGGGCTCTGAGGACTCCACATTTCACTATTTTCAGATAGTTCATACACTTAACATTCGCATAATTAAAAAGGCTAACTCTTGGTTTTCTTGTAATATTTGCTAAACATGAATTTGTTGTGCGTATATATTAATTCTGTATTCAGTAGGTATGAATGTTTATTTAATTTGAATTTAATGGTGGATTTATTGTAAGTACCTTAAAATGAAGAAAATAAAACTTTGAATTTGGATTTTCATTTGTTGCTGTACAAAACAAGATGTTTCAAGACATCACTTCAGCTATCTGACAGACATTCATCACTACTTTGTGATATTGTATAGACAAAATGATTAATACATTTATCCATCAACCTGACCGCTTATCGCAGATTGTGAGTCCATACCAGGGCCAACACAGAGAGACAACCACCTGGGCTGTGGGAGGAGTCCAAGGTAGAACATGCAAACTCCACACACAAGAGCAATAGCCGGCAGATATATAACATTGTAGAATTAAGGCCGCAGCGCTAAACCACCACTGTGCTGACCTGATTAATACATTACTCAGGAGGAAGCATCAGTGAGAGTCAGACACAGAAAGAAATAATACCCATTTAGTATTTTCGTCATTCCTGGGAATGCAATTGTTAATATTTGAGGAAGTGCTTGTTCGAAATTAATACCTTACTAATTGATTTGACAAGCTTTTATCTGTGACTAAACTTTAAAAATCAAATAATAACTTGTGTTTACAATTGTTTAATAAAAGACCTTGATGTTTAATAAAACAATTGTAAAGGAATGTTTTTTTAACTTCTATACCACATTTTTTAAAAACTGTGAAATGAGCTAAATTAGAAAATTGTGAAATTAGACTTTTAAAGTATTTTAAGTGCCACATTTGATCATAGCTGCCAGAAGTATGAATATGAATTAGAACCGCTATGGCTTGCCATCAGTATGTGAAAAAAATTCCTTATAATATCAAACACAACTGTAGTTTTCCCACGATTTAATGTAGCTGTTTAGGAAAAATTACTGCCAGTTTATCTGCCAAACAGTATGTTTATGGTGTCACATTGCACAGGAAAGTTATCAGCCATACAAAGGACATCTCTATGATTAACATTCACATAATGACATGTTGAATCAACATATGTCCACTGAGGTGACCTTGATGGGCATCGCACTCTTCTTGTACGTATGCGAGCATTGCATTGTTACTGATATACAACAAGAGCAGCTATTACGTCATATATTACATCACAATTAACACTTTCTCTGGAAAATGTTTGGAATTCCTTGGGGATTCATTATACGTAGAAACAGAAACACCTCTCTGTATAACACAATGTAGTTCAACAGCACCACAAACTACACCCTTAAATATATCCTAGTTCTAGGGCAGCAACTAAGAGGTGTTTTAATTATCATTTTGTCATTTATGATTATCATTTCTCATAGCCCAAGGTGACAGCCCAAGATGTTCGATACCGAAAAGGGAAGGTATCCTTACATGGTTGTCCACAAGGTTTTGGCCACACTGTCTACTTAACGCTATTATGGTGTCTATTTGACAATTTACACTAATCTAACTACCCCTTGAGCCAGTTTGTTTAATTAGTTTGATCACTCGACATAACCAGGATTTGTGTCACCACATGATGTAACTGATGATGCTGCAAGTGGCCACAAGAGGCTCCAATAATGACATTACACAGAGAAAACAAGGGTGATCTGCTGGTTCAACTGATGGTCCAACTTCACATGCAAGCTGTCACTTTCTGTGTTATGTGTTTGTCAGACCACAAAAAAAAAAAAAACTAAATCCACCTTCATCATAATGATAAACAAAAGGAAAGCACAGAGAACAAAGGAACAGCTTCGGGGCAAGGCACATCTCATTCGTCAAGCGTGGTGGTTCCACTTATTGACCTTTCTACTGACTGATGCAACTGAGTGAATGCAGAATATTCAAAGCAGCAAAAGAGCTTTTCAGGGTGAGGAGGTGGGAATATGTTTAACTGAATCTCAGTCCGACTGAAAGGCACACGCTTGCTGAAGAACAGTCTAAAGAACCCACGGCAAGCTGGACCTAAAGTTTGCCTCAACGAAGACCTGGGAGAGTATCACAATGCAAGATTCAAAACAAATGATGATATTTATGGGTGAGAGACTTCAGGCAGGTATTGGCTGCAAAGTAAAGAGTCCCTCAAATACTACACTCGAGTACACATTTTTTCATTCCAATTTAGAGGAAAATATTCCACTGTTTACTTCACTACCTTTATCTGACAAGTTGTTAGTATAGATTATATTTATTATAATCTATAATAATATACAATATTATATTATTTATGAGTATAGATATATTTTATATTTAATATAATCTATAATAATATATATGATCTAATATTGTTATTTTCAGATTTAGATTCCTAATAATTGTAATATAATAGTTTAATCACATTTTTACATGAGTGTTTAGTTTATGTACCTCTACTGTATGTGATGTTAAATTATTGTTAATGTGTTTTTTTCTCGTTAGCAACTACTAGCTTCGTAAGGCTAACGGCCTTGATAGTGCACGTGAGGTGACAGACGCTTGGTCGCGCTACACTCACGTGACGTGGGCGCGGTGACAGAAACCGACAGAGCATCGAGGAAGAAGACGCATGTGGGTGAGTCACTTAAAACAAAAACAAAGTCACGTATCAACACGCTTGTCTGTCGTCTTTGTTACATTTGTAACGTCTTAACCGAGCCCGTCACCTTGCGACCAATCTGAATGTCACTGTATTTAGGCGCCAGTTAAGCGCTGTAAAATAGGAAGCAACAAGGGTGATCGGCAGCTAAGTCTCTAAAACCGCTGTAAAGTGAGCCGTCGTTTCATGGAACACGGTAAAGCCAGCGGCCGCTAAACTTTTGTTGCGCTTTTTTCTCCTTACTTAAGGTATGGGTGCTATGAATGGCCAAAAAGGATGCGTAAAAGTTTTTTTTAATAAAGTAAAGGGGACAATCCCTCCAAGTTACAATTTTAACTATAACCATAACAAATTTGAGGCACTTTTACTGTACAGCTTTTTATAACCTAAAGGCAAAGTCCCCCACCCCAACCAGCTTTCTAACTAAACGTGTTCTCATCTTTGGACTCTCATAAAATGGTTTTCTTCAGACGTTACCTGAAACTTTCAATTCAGACTCATGTCTACTATAACCATAACAATTTTGAAGCATTTTTACTGCACATTTTTTTTTAATAAACTAAAGGCAAAGTCGCACCCCAAGTCAACATTCTAACTAACAGTGTTCGCATGTTTGGATGCTCATAAAAAGGATTTCATCAAATGTTACCAAAAAATGTCAAGGCATTCTTGTTTATATTGCTGTCTATTATAACCATATTAATTTTGGACCCATTTTACTGTCCCCCTAACAGCATTAAAACTAACAAAGTCCTCACATTTAGATGCTTATTAAAAGCATTTCTTCAGAAGTTAACTGAAACTTACAAAACATTCTTGTTAAGTGACATCTATTATAACCACACTAATTTTGAAGCAATTTTACTGTAAAGTTGTTGACAAAATAAGGGGGAATCTTCCCTTTATTTTAACAGCATTGTATCAAACATGGTCCTCAAGTTTGGACGCTAACAAACAATTTTACCAAAAAATGTAAAAACCTTCTTGTGTTAGACTAATGTATATTATAACCACATCAGTTTTGAACCCACTTTACTGTACACATTTAAAATAAGTTTATTAAGAAACTGTACAGTACAAATGCTTCAAAATTGGTATGATTATAGTAGACACGAGTCTAAACAAGAATGCATTGACATTTTTTTTTAACCTCTGAAGGAAAACATTTTGTGAGCATCTCAACCTGAGAACCCTGTTAGTTACAATGCTGACTTGGGGGTGGGGGCTCCCTTTACTCTATTTAAATAAAAAAAAGTTCACAATGTTTGTTACATTACAAGTTTAAGTTTTTCACTCTGTGTTTTTTATTATATTTCAAATACTGACTCATAATAATCAGCAAGGAAAATACACAATTTCACATATCGTTCCTTCTGTGATATGTATATTGGTCATATGTCAATGACGCGTTAACTAATACATTCTATGAAGTACGTGTAATATTAAAATGTCTTGCATTTGTCCGATTTCAATAACGCCTCCTTTTTGGCCATTCACTGTACCCATACCGTAAGTACGAGGGAAAAAACGGGCAACAAAAGTTTAGCGGCGACTGGCTTTACCGTGTTCCACGAAACGACGCCTCACTTTACCGCAGTTCCCTAAAGTTGCGGGATAGGTTGTCACCTGTAGCATCGGACGGTCGTCGCAAACGATCTACACCTGCACCGACGATGAACTCCTGCAGCGTTTTGTCGGGGAATATTGCTTGAAGGTACGGAGACGAGCCGGGCGAAAAGGGCGTTTTAATGCTGTTTTAACAGCGTGACAACTTGATATCTGTTGCTGAAAACAGATATCGGTTCGTGGCGGATGGTGACAAAGGCAAACGTTACGTTATTTCTCCGTTGTTTGGGTTAAAGGGGCCGATGGGGGACATCCAAGGCCCTTTATTTAGGTCAGGAATGAGATTCCGCAGTCAAATAAAAGCTTTCATGTGCTGCCTTATGCACAACAGTGGCTAAGAATCAAAACTGAAACTTACGCACTTAATAAGTGTAAAATGACAGAGCTATTCTTAACGCTTAATTTTATTTTGGATTAGCATACATGCAAAAGATTGACCCGTTTGCAAGACAGAAATCTCGATTGCGGATTGAATTACCAAATCCAACAACTGGGTTACTTGTGAAGTATTGATTAAATAGTGTTTGAAATGTGACGCTCTTCAAAGTCTATCAAAAGCTACTATATTATTAAAAGACAGCATTTCACTCCATTTTTCATCCATCTTTACGATTTCTTTCCTAAACCTTTGTAATTTTTATAGCTTGTTGCTGAGAACCCAAGATAAAGTAGGAAAGTCAAAAAGTATTGAAAGGAGAAATAACATTTCATGGAATATGTTGACAATGATAGAAATAATAACACAAAACCTACCTGATTAAAATAAGATCGCAAATTTACTTTGTTTGTTTTTTTTTACAATAAATATTTTTATTAAAGAGCTAGTTTTAGTTATGGTGAATGAAGAATGAAGAAGAAACTAAATAAATAAAACGTATAAATATATAAAATGTTAAGAAACCGAGAGCTCTAAAGAACAAAGAAAATATAGTCCAAGATTAGTAGCCTGGCCTTTAACTTTTATCTCTGCAGTCAAAATCAAATCATTACTGCAAATTTTAATCCTTTCTGACATAGTTCTCTGGGACAGATGTTTGACAGATTCATGGTAACGAATATACAATATCTGCCATTTAGGAGTCTGAAGTCCTTAGCATTGTAAAAATATTTACAGACACTCCATTAAGATTATATTATAGAGGCATAAAGTGTTCCGATTATATTTTAGCGTCTTCCTCTCTCTTTAAAGTTCGCCACAGTGAGTCACGTGACCCCATCTAACCCCATCTGTACATATGTTGTAGTAATTTTCAGTCACTTATCAGTTGTCTAGTAAGAAATCAGTCTGCCGATATAAAGGTTTTCAATATTTTCGTTCAATCTAAGAACAGAAGTGCATGTCATGTTTGTGCCAGAAAATCAATAATTACATGTGACTCATGTGTTTAACAAGACTCACTTATAGAGACCCCAGAGATTATGCTATATTGGATGCTGCTGTTTGTTGTAATTTAAATGATCTCTCCTACTTGATGCCATGACCTTCAGTCGGTCTGCCTACGGTTAACACAGAACAACTTGGCTTCAGATTACTCTCTTCAAGCTATGCTGAAATTTCAACCTTTGACCAAGCAGATAAAAAGAGTAAAATCACCAAGGCAGTAAACTACGTTGGAAGAGATGAGGTCATTATCATCTTTGTATTTACTCACTGGGTGATTATCGCTTTTCTTCAAGACATGCAGTGTCCATCACATGTCTGCTGTGTCAATAGAGCTAGCTATAAAGGAGGTTGAAGAAAACACTGGGTTTTAATACTTGCTCTCATGTCTTTTCCCCTCCAGCCTCAGATATGGATTACAAGCTTGTGTTTGCGGCTTTGGAGACAGTATGTGAAGACAACATTGCTATTTGGTGTGGGGATTCTGATTTGCCCTGTGGCAGTGTTGCCAAACGGCTGGTTACATGTTTGAGACAGATTCAGGAGCATAGCCGAGCCCTAGAACCTATCGTCTCCATATTCACGGCTGTCTACCACAACTACGACTTTGATGCACAAACGCCTGGCAATGGCTACCGCACCCTTGTCAAGGTATGAGTGATCTCACCATCAATGCTGGCTGGACTATGAAGGAATGTAGGAGCTATGATAGTTTAGTAAAATTGGCCTATGACGGTTAATATGGTCTATGCAACCCACTTCCCCTTCTCAATTTTTAGGAGGTAACGAAACAAAAAACAAGTGCATTTGTTGTTTAATTTTGTTTTGCAGTCTTTAAGGGTCAGTATTTTTCAAGGTATAACACTTAAAATTTTAAAAGTTTCATGTTACTGCTAGCTTAAGTTACATATGGTAGTTTTATATCTAAAATTACTTAATTGATCTCAGTCAGTCATCTACTCTGAAAAGACTCGATTGGAATGTATTAAGCTGGTCTTCATAGAAACTTCAGTGCTGGCTGATTGTTAGCTTTAGAATCAATGTAGCCAAGTGCAGCAACTGAAGTTTCATATGAGTCTTAGGTGGACTTTGAAGTGTATAGATGGAAAGAGTATAGACTATGGCACTTATTTCTTACAGGGTAGTCACGCAGGCACTTTTGGACAAGTCTTAATGACCAAGAACCTTTTCCATATGCATAAATAGCAAGTTGCTGTTAAGACCAGCTTGAAATTTTGATATGCAGTGAAGAAACTAGAAGCTTGTTTGTTTATAGTGATTATACTGCAAATATTTTGAGGTGTTTTCCTTTTGAAGTGTATTAGCTATTAAATTCTTTAATTATATGTTAATATTAATTAAACTAATTATTAGTTAATAGTAAAAACATGACAGAAATCAGCGTGAGCAATTGTATATTCATTTAACAATCATTTTGCCTGAGAAAAAGATGGATAGATACTATATTCATCCCAACAGATAATTCCAAATTCCAGCATATCCACAGCTTAAGGCAGTAAGACAAAAAACAAATTACAAATGTAATCTATTGGTAGTAATCTATTTCAAATTTTAGTTAAAAAAAAAAAAAAACAAAGTTCAAAGAAATATTTTAAGCTCACGTGTTTGTAAACTCTTGTGCACAACTTTAATTCTTTATCTTTTATTCGTCTTTCTTTCAGGTTTTGCAGTCTTGCCTTTTGCACATTATAAACAAAGGCCGCTACATTGCCTCCAGTTACAACAGCGCTTTCTTCAGGGCCGAGCACAATGCCTCAGAGCTGGAAGCGTACTGCCATGCTCTGTGCCAGCTGCGGGCACTGCTATATCTTGCCCAGAAGCTGATCAACAACAATGACTATGGCCACCTGTACAGTCTGCAAGGTGGCGATATAAGCAGGAGGTTTGTGCAAGAATATAGCTCCATGCACAAAGCCTGTTTCTATGGTCGCTGTCTGGGATTTCAGGTCAGTAAACAAGAAATGTTTTTTTAAAAGCTCCACAATGGAGTTCAGGTATGTTACTGAATGTTTTTTTTAAAATACCTAATTAAACCTTATAGCAAACTTCGTGTAATGCTGAAATAGGCTAAAATATGTGATTCCTTTTTTTTTTCTACTTGCAGTTCTCACCTGCACTTCGTCCATTCCTTCAAACTGTTGTGATAAGCATGATTTCGTATGGAGAGACGTATGGTAAACAGACGTCTGGGCTGGGTGAGCTATTTTATTTGTATTTTTGTTTGTTTGTTTACTTTTGATCACAAAGTATTAATGGATGTTTCATTCTCAGCTACTATTGACTGTTTTATTCTTTTGCTCTAGGTATGGCAGCTCTTTCCCTCCTCACATCAGGAAAGTACATCATGGATCCAGAGCTGCGGGGTGCTGAATTTGAACGCATTACCCAAAACCTAGACTTGCAGTTCTGGAAGACTTTCTGGAACCTCACGGAGTCCGGCCTTATAACAGTAGGCAGGCACAAATATTGTTCCCTTCAGTCTTCACGTTAGTAGATGTGCTGTCCATAAAATCTCTTGTTCATCCACATTTGGTTATCTGGTAGTTGACCCACGTCAACCGACTTTTTCTACTTAGTTGGAAACGTTTCGCTTCTTATCCAAGTAGCCTCTGAAGTCTGAGGGGAAGTTAGCTAGGGAACCCAGTTATAGCCTCCTGGGTTGTCCTTTGTTTCTCACCTGGCCTGAATAGGCTCACTTGGTGGACAATAGAGGATCTGTATTAATTGCTTATGCCACTGCTTGTCCCTCTCTGTCTAGGGCTTCAACAGAATAGTCTCCAACCCAGTGCAGGTAAACTTTACCCTAACTGTGCCTCCTAGAACTCTACGCCTCCCTCTGGCCTCAGACCTCAGTCTGTCTGCCACTGTGTCACCTCCAGTAGCCCACTGGGGCCCTGGGCCTGTCCACATGCGGCTGATCTCCTACGACCTTCGAGAAGGACAGGTGAGGATTCATAGATATTTTGTGGTCAGGAACATTCTCAAAGAAAAGGCTCAGTAGACAGCAGTGGTTATTGGAAACTGGTGTAACCTGATAAACCTAATTGTGATCAGTGTAAGAAATCTGTATATGAACTTTGTCTTATTTATTCATGGCAGGGTTTACGTCTATGCTTCTGTTTGTGTTATTCACTGTTTTACTTATGTTCTTTTACAGGACAGTAATGAGCTGCTAACATTTTCTAGAACTGATCCTCCCCCCATCACCGCATCCAGTCTCCCCTGGGTGCAGAAGCAGCCTCGGTCCCCCTGGCTGATCATCCACTTCCACGGAGGCGGCTTTGTGTCTCAAACATCAAAATCACATGAGGTACAATACACAACTCCGATGTAACCGGTGGCTTAATCTGTAGTAAATTGTACCAACCTCATTTAAATAATAATAGGCGCTAGATCATAAAAACATTGTTAAAGACCTAAAATAAGTTAAATGTGTGAGTTGAAAATAAGCAACTGTTTATGCCTCATCCCACATTTTATTCTACCCGCATGTATCAGAATTATCTTCGAAACTGGTCAAAGGAGCTGAGTGCCCCTGTCCTCTCTGTGGACTACTCTCTGTCACCCGAAGCGCCCTTTCCCAGAGCTCTGGAGGAATGTTTCTACGCCTACTGCTGGGCACTGAACAACTGTCATCTGCTGGGTAAATGTCAGATAACAATGAACAAAAAAAAATCAATAGTACCAGGACAAACCGTACCATCATCAGTATATAATTCATATGCCAAACATGGGCTTAATGTAAAAAAACAAAAAAAGCTGCATTTAGAAGTTTTTTCCTTCAAAATGTTTAATCCCTTTTGTTCATGATAATATTCTTTCAAACGTGCCCACAACAAATGTCCAAAGGGACAACTTTGAGTTAGTTAGTACAGTCCAACCAACTGTACACTGATAACCAGCTAATGGCGTTGTAATTTTAATTTTAAAAAAACCTTTGCCAAACATTGTTATACAGTCTTTGTTTATTGATTAATTTAAAAGTATACTTTTATTATGCTAAAATTATGTATAACCAGATACTAATGGTCTGTTTCTTAGGCTCCACAGCTGAGCGAGTTTGTCTGGCAGGTGACAGCGCTGGTGGAAACCTCTGCATCACTGTGTCCATGAAGGCAATATCCACCGGCATCAGAGTCCCTGATGGCATCATGGCTGCCTACCCTGCCATCTTGCTCACCACTGACGTCTCCCCCTCCCGCCTGCTCACGCTCATTGACCCGCTGTTGCCTTTAGGTGTTCTGACTAAATGTCTCAATGCGTATGCAGGTATGTAGGTGTGTATGGGTGCATAGCCTACGACAGACCCTTTCATGCCTCATCAAACGCCGTCCCTTTCCAGCACCACTGATTCAAAAGGACATATGCATGAACCGGATAATGTTAGAGGAAACAGAGATAGAAAATAATTAACAACCTGTAGTGATCATTTCAACATAAAATACAGTGTCTGTATCAACCCGTAGTCTGCCTTGGTTTAATATTTGACTTTTGTTTTTATGAAGACAGAGAACATCCCAGAGTTCCGGGAACATAGTGACATGTCGTGCGGCTGTACACATGAACTTTTTATACTACTTTGATCCCTCACTCGCTTGAAGTTCAAATAAGTTGATTTCGCATTGCCCATCAAATCATCGATCCAAAACAATTTAATTCTACATTTTCCTTTAAACATACTGTATAACAGTATTTTTCTTTGCCGGTTTGCCATATACTGTAGAATACCTGACATTCGACAACATGGCCTTCACATAGGAATTTTACACTATATGCCTGATCTTCTCTCATATTTTTACATAAAAGTAAAAATGCTTTTCTGTAACAAAAATAATCAAATCACGTTTCAGCCATTTGCACTGTATTTTACCATCCACCATCTCTTCTTTTAGGTGCAGAGTCTCAACCTGGGCCGCCTGCAGTGGCAAGCAGCAGCCTAAGCGCTCTCGGTCGAGACACAGCTGTGCTGCTCAGTGATCTCACCCAAGGAGCTTCAAACTGGATCCAGTCCTATTTGGACCCCATGCGCACTTCAGGTGGCGCACGCTCCCAGTCATCACAGAAAAGGTCCCAGAGTAATGAAACCCAAAATACATCATCTCACACCTCCAACCCAAACTGTGAAGGGCAGTTTAATTACCCACAGGGCTTTGAGCCCCTGCGCTCTGAGTGCCTGGCGTTTATTCGGCCGACCTCCTCACCCGTTATCAGGAACCCATTTGTGTCACCTCTTCTGGCTCCCAACAACCTTCTGAGAGGCCTACCACCTGTACACATAGTGGTAAGAGAGAGCAGGTTGCTTGTTTTTGTTTTTTTTACAGAAAATCTACAGTTTCTTTCAGAACCTCATGTAGATCCCAGGATAGTTTCACCATTTAGATTATTACACTTTGTGTAAAGAAAAATGTGTATCAATCTTTTATTATTGGATTTTCTCACAAGCATTGAAATCCGTCTGTTATTTTTGTCTATACTTGTTTTCCCGCAGGCCTCTGCTCTAGATGCCTTGCTTGATGATTCGGTGGTGTTTGCCAAGAAGCTGCGAGACATGGGCCAGCCCGTGAGCCTTACAGTGGTCGAGGACCTTCCTCATGGCTTCCTCAGCCTGTCTCAGTTTTCTAAGGAGACTGAGGTTGCTGCTGAAATTTGCGTGGCACAAATGAAGGAGATCTTTGAGCACGGAAAACCAGCATGCTCTCCTAACAAATGCCCAAAGCTTGAAGAGACTTTCCAGAGTCCCAGTCCATCAGGCTGATTTATGTGGGGCTTTGTTGTTCTTGGAAGAAAAGGAGATCTGACATCCTGTGGTGAGAGTGATGCAATAAATTTAAGAAAAGGGAACCAGTCAGATTTTGTTGTGTAGGTGTAGGAAGTTGGTGATATTGCACTTTAAAACCACACTGTATAACATTTTCTGTGGACAATGATGATCAAGGGAATGACTAAACCATTACCTTCTACAACTAGCAATAATGACAAAGAAGGAAATAATCTGTATTTTTCTAAGATTAGTATTTACAATACAGTGAAGACTCAGATCAATAACTGACAGAAACTTGCACTGACCACAGATATTTTATTAATGGGAGTTTTTGTGCCTTGGATTTAAAATGCTTCTGTGTCTTTAGGAAGAGGAGCTTTGCCTACATTACCAAACTGACCAGGATTAAATGTTTTATTTGGATAGGAAACACTGCATTATTATTATTATTATTATTATTATTATTATTATTAATATTATTATTAATATTATTATTAATATTATTATTATTAATAATATTATTATGTTTGGATTAAATGTCTTTTCTGTTTTTGCAAGTTGGTCATATGTTTACATATGATATGGAGGCCTTTAGCTTCTATGTATCTGCAGGATGTGGGTGGGAGTAACTTGTTATAGTGTCATACTATAATTATTTAACACTGTTACATTCAAAGCTTGTAATAAATCAAACTGCAAGTATAGTTTGTATGATTATTTGATGTTGGACGCATTGTGAAATGCATTGCAAAGCACATGATGTTTATTAGGACCCTTCTGAGCCACCGATGTTCACCCTGACAGTGTAGGACAGCCATCTGATAAACCTTAGCCAGGTTAAGGTCATATTTCAAATGTAAATAGGAAGTTATATAATTGAATCAGGTGTTTAACACACTGTGCATCATTGAATGTGACGTACAAACATGCTATAGTTTCCGTGTGTGTGTGTGTGTGTGTGTGTGCGTGTGCGTGTGTGCCAATAACATAGAAAAGTGCTATACAGTATAAGTGCGGACCGTTTACCGTTTGAGGTTTAGATACTGAGCTTTGCTTTGGAGTCTTTCTAACACTGGAATAGGTTATGGTCAGAGAAGGTAGGTTTTATCTTTGTTGCTGTCCCAGTCCAAAAGTAAATCAGTGATTTAAAAACTCTTAACTGCAAATATCCACGTGAAACCACGCATCTGCCAAAATATGTCTTTCTGTTTCTTTGACTTATTTGTCTAAAATGCCATGCTAGGTACACCGAGACTTTATTGCGGGCAAAAAAAGTCATTCTTGATTTGGCTTCTGATAAATATGTTCCACTAATAGTATATCTAAATAATATAATCATGTCTGATCTAACTTAATTCAGTTTCATTTCAGAAGATAAATCTTTTTTTATGCAATGTTAGAGAATGTCTGATTGTTACAGCCCTTTATTTAGCTGCTTTTGTTTTAATTTACAGCACAACCCAGACTGAATTTTTTTCCCAGTTCCCTCTAAACAGAGTGTGGTTTGTTTGCTTTAATCAATTTACCATTGGTCAAATTTCAAGAAATTAAAATATTTTTCCAGACATGAATTGGATTTCCTTTTTTTCACATGACATGGCAATCTATTAGCTGACTCTTCAAACTCCCTTGAGTTGCGTAATTCAGCAGTTAATTTTTATTAATGTTCCATCATTGCTGAAAGGTAATGTAGCACACGTTTCAAATCAGTCTGCACTTACAGTATACTGTATTAACATGCATCATTTATGAAAACTAAAACAAAGGCAGACTTGATGTTCACTAGAACTGAATAAACAATTTAAGCAATTTAATTTAGAAGACTGCTTATTCATTTGGATAATGTACAGGAAGGAAGTACACACAATGCATTAAAATATCTTTATGTTGCGTGAGTCAGATTAAAAAAAATCCCAGAATTTAAAGAATCACAATCTTGTAAATAGACTTTGTATGGTCCTCTAAACAACATAGGCATCAGTGCCTTCATATAGTAGATCTTCTTCTCCTCCTTTCAGCTGTTCCCTTTCAGGGGTCACCACAGCAAATCATGTTCCTCCCTCTAACCCTGCCCTCTGCATCCTCTTCTCTCACACACACTAACTTCATTTCCTCTCTCACTACGTCCCTAAATCTCCTCTTTGATCTTCCTCTAGACCTCCTGCCTGGCAGCTCCAACCTCAGCATCCTTCTACTGATATATTCACAGTTTCTCCTCTGAACATGTCCAAACCACCTCAATCTGGCTTCTCTGACTTTATCTCCAAAACATCTAACCATTGCTGTCCCTCTGATGTCCTCATTCCTGATCCTGTCCATCCTCGTCACTCCCAAAGAGAACCTCAACATCTTAAGCTCTGCTACCTCCAGCTCTGCCTCCTGTCTTTTCTTCGGTGCCAATGACTCTAAGCCGAACAACATCTCTGGGGTCAGCACCGTTTTGAACACCTTTCCTTTCATTTGCGCTGTAACTCTTTTATCACACAACACATACCTTTCCTAAAACATGTTTACTCTTGAAGTGCTGTGTTTTTATGCCAATGATCTTACTTTACAGTCATAAAAAGGAAATATATCATGAATATTAAGCAAGCCACAAAATGGCAATGGCAAAAAAGTTCTTTGTTGTATATTTACAGGAATATTTTTTTTCACATTTAATGAAAATATGGTTGAAAATCTGTAGTCAAAGCTTTTGGTTATTTAGCATATGTTTAAAGTGACTTAAAAGTAAGTAGCGGATACTAGGACACAACTTTAGGGTTCTTGCGATGTCTTGCCCAGGGACCCCACAAGATGTAGCCAGGAGAACTGACCCTGTTGGTTCATGGACAACTGCTCTATGTCAACTGTTCTACAGTCGCGCCTAAGTTAATGACATTGTGTGCACATCAAACTGAAATATTTAAATCATAATCTGCTTATTTATCATCGATCCAGCAGTAACCACGTGCGACAGCAGGTGGCAGTAGCGTCTTGGAGTAGTGCTGTAATAAACAGGAGAGAGACGCCGAGGAAGAGAAGACGAAGAAGAAGGCGACCATGTTGATTTAAAGGAAGAAGTAACACAATAGAGGCGATTTATTTCAAGTAAAAATCGTTTATTAAAGCGAGTTATCAAGAAAGTAACAGATCAACCGCTAGCTGGAAATTAAATGTTTATTAACAGACAAAGTGAGGTAGGTTTGTGGCGACTTGGAAACGTCTAGTTAAAATCCGAGTTGTTGCGAGCGGGCTAGCGCATTGCTAGCGTTAGCAAGTGGAGTTATTTGTGCTAATTTAGCCTAAAGCTAATGATTCTCCTATTCGGGTAGTATCGCGTTACGTTAGTAGTCAGACTGCACACAACGAAACCTTAACTTTGAAAATAGACGTGCAACTATGGTTGATTACATTTTACTAGTTTTTTTGTATTTGTTTACATTTTAAACTTAATATTGACTAATCAGATATTGTGAGTGTCACAACCTTCAACTGCTTTAGTTAGCGGCTAGGTAGCTTATAGCTAACACTGGCTGAACTAGTTTTTCATCTTCAAGGGATTTTCAAAAAAATACAAGCAAAACCTATCGACACAAGTTATTTGGGCTTCGTAATTTAAGATAAACGTTCTTTCAGAAAATGTAGCTTGAATAATATACGCTACTGACGTTAGCAGACACCGAACACTCGAGGAACAAAGAAACTTAAACTTAGCCAATGTTTTTTTTATAAACTTGAACTTATTACAGTCGATATAAAACTACATGAGGTAATTGCGAATTTATTTTTAGTCATGCTAAGAACAAGAGCTAATCTGGCTCTGAACGCTGCCACCTGGCAAGTTCAGTTGTGCTCTTAAACCAAACCATTGAGTGAACTACCTGTTAACACATTGAGTTAGCTGCTCTATACTAGCACGATGCTGTTTGTCATCAAAGATGCATCTAACTGTTAACTCTTCATTTCCCCACTGGTGGTGGAACTGATGTCAACAGTGATTTAAATTACTTTGATTTCCAACTGGAAGATGAGATCGGTGCATTGCTTTTGGATATGCTGACTATGAACAGTATGCATGTAGTCTTTTTTTTTTTTTTTTATTGGGTTCATGACCTAAAACTGTTAAATGTTTTGCCTTTATGAAGATTTAACGAACACAGGCTTGGTCCTTTTTATACAGTATCAATGATTATCTTGATGTACATAGTTGTATTTAGTTTTTTTGTTGATCATTTTAGTGACTTGTCAACTTTCTGTTCAATTTCTTTCAGGTGACAAGTTTGAGTTGAGTTGTCGGCTGACTTTGAGGAGGCAGCGGGTTGATCACAGCCGGACACACACAACCTGAAGACTTGTGGTGTGCAGGGAGAGGGGGTTGAACAGCTGGAGAAGAAAGGAAACACACACTGAGGACTCAAAAGGGGTGGAAAGCTGTTTGGCTTTGGACTAGAAAACCCCTTGTTCTGTGATTTCAGGATACCTTTTTTTTTCCCACACGTGGAGCAACGTAAACCCCCTATTTTGGAAATAAACAGCATTACAAACTATATTATATTGGGGAAAAAACTTGTACAAACTTTGACATCCCTTTTCAAGTACAGGGATATTGAGTAACACTTATAGACTCAAAGTGGAAACAGGAAATATTGTTTAAAAATTCAACAGAGAAGTTAAGTGTTGAACTAAATATAATATTGAAGAAACAATTCCCCAAGTTCAGATTGCCTTAGTTCTATTTCAGGACTTGAACTGCTTTGATACTTGTTCACATATAATTTTTCTATATTGTGGGCAAGTGTATTCACACAAATGAATGCAAATTTCTCTTCATTTAGAAGAGCCCTTGTGTAAAAACTCGTTTTTGTTGTGTTTGTACGTCAGTCACACTCTCTGTTGTTGAAGGGGACCGAACTGCACGTACCCAGTGTATATGTAAATACGAAAAATCAACTTCTGTTGTAAAAGCTTTGGACTTAAAAAGAAAACAGAATATTGTTTGTTAATGCTTTATTAATATTTTTTTTTACTTTTGAAGAGAATTTTTAAAACTAAAAACTTAAGTGGCAAAATCTAATACTTTGAGGAAGGAAAAAACATCAAGAGCAAGGATACACCGGAGAAATGGCAACAGCCAGAACAGAAAACGTCGGCCCAGTTTTCATGGGACTAAATAAACAGAATGGGCAGCTCAGAGGACAGACCAAACCAGCTTCAGTCCAGCCTGTTCCCACAGTTCAAGGAAAGGCTTCAGGTCTACCACAGAAAGCAGGCACTGGCCCTCAGGATGGCGGAGCAATCAAGTTTGGAGATGACTGGAAAAAGAGCTTACAGCTCCCTCCCAAAGACAACAGGGTCAAAACCTCAGTGAGTCAAACTTGACAATTACTCAGGCCTCATCTTATTTTATATATGTGCTTTTCTACTGTATTTCTAATGTTTATGTGTCCACCACAGGATGTGACTGCCACTAAAGGGAATGAATTTGAAGATTATTGTCTCAAGCGTGAACTCCTGATGGGCATCTTTGAAATGGGTTGGGAGAAACCATCCCCCATCCAGGTAGGCTTCATTTCTATTAGTTAAACTCTCCTGTTAATCAGATTTCTCCTCTGCCCTGCACTTGCTTTGGAAGCATGAGGCAGAGTGTTGCTGTACAGTGAGAGCAGACACTGCCTTCTGACTTTTTGTTGTATTTGTATAATTTTTGTTATGTATGTATGAAGCTTACGGAATACAGAGGGAAAATAGCAAGACAAGTAGCTTCAGAAGGGAATAGTTTCTTTTTCAGTTTACGACAGAGCTGCTTTCACAGCATAGGTTTTGTGTATTGACAACACAAATGCACTTTCTAATTTTCACAAATGAGATTTCTTTAATTTGTTATCCTGTTTACAGAAACCAATAACTTTGAGTAAAAGTAAATTGAAGAACCTTCGTACTGGAGAAATGAGATTGTAATTTTGGTACTTCGTGTATTGTAAACACATGAAAAATTTAATACGTATTTAAAAAAAAAAAAAAAAAAAAAAAAAAAAAAAGCTTGTCACAGAAGACGATTAAGATAAGGTTTTGATTCCAGGAAGAGAGCATTCCCATCGCCCTGTCCGGACGGGATATTCTGGCCAGGGCCAAAAATGGGACAGGCAAAAGTGGAGCCTATCTCATCCCACTGCTGGAAAGGATAGATCTGAAGAAGGACCACATTCAGGGTGAGACTCCTAAAGCGTGTAGTCCCAAGTATGGCAACCAATTTATCGACGACTTGACAAATTAGAAATCAGCTAAATGGACAGGCCGATTGTTACTAGGTTACTACGGTGCATGTAAATGCATTTGGATTAATAATTAATTCATGTGGGATATACGGGCTTTTGCCATGTTTAATCGTTATCTCTCTTGTTGTGCAGCCATTGTCATGGTGCCCACTCGTGAATTGGCACTTCAGGTGAGCCAGATCTCCATCCAGATCAGCAAACACCTGGGAGGAGTCAAAGTCATGGCCACTACTGGAGGCACCAACCTGCGAGATGATATCATGCGACTGGATGAGACTGGTAATAATCCAGGGTGTTCAATGACTTGCCTTATGGTGTTTTAACGTCGAACGGCTGCTGTCAGCATTTGCAGTATCGTGTGCTGACATTTTGTGCCTTTGAAAATGTATAACCCGCTCTTGTCAATAGGGCAAAGTTTTCGTATTGCGTTACTGCTTGTGTAGTCAAAGCAGCAGATTTTAGTTTGCATTTGAAAAAAATCAGTGTTTTGCTTAGTGCAAATGTAAATCTCTGCTTTTTTGTTTTTCCCACCTGCTTCAGTGCATGTGGTCATCGCCACGCCTGGCAGGATCCTGGACTTGATAAAGAAAGGAGTGGCAAAGGTGGATAAAGTCCAGATGATGGTGATGGATGAGGTAAACATGAACACATGTAGTGAGGGTGTATGTATGTTATATAGTCATCACAGTATTTGGCACCAAGGTTACGTGCATTTCTTTACAAACAATTGAATTTCAGGTTGGAACAAGTTCCCTTTATGTAAAATTGTCACTTTCCTTTTAGGCAGATAAGCTGCTGTCTCAGGACTTTCTGGTGCTCATCGAAGATATCATTGGCTTCCTGCCCAGGAACAGGCAGATCCTGCTCTACTCAGCAACCTTCCCCATCAGTGTGCAGAAATTCATGGTGAGTAGTCTGCTAATTACTGCACCGCTTGTCCAGCCCAGTGGCTGCTGGCCACTTGGCACCACTCTGCTTGCGCTGCAGACCAAGCTGTTCACACACTGGGCCCAAATCTGTTTGTGTTTTGTCTGTTGTAGACTTTCCAGGGCTGTCTTAACCTGCATCTGCTCATCTAACGGGCACAAAAAAATAGAATATTTGGAAATGTTACGTTGTCGTTTGCAGCATCTTAATGTTGAGTTTTTAATGAAAGCATTAGGGCTGCCACTAAACCTGTCTATTGATTAATGTACCAAGTATTTTAGACTAGTTAAGTGCAAAAAACAGTACATCACGCAATCCTCAAATGTGAACCATGGTAATGCAGTAGTTGGTTTTTAACAAGTTAGGTGAAAACATGTTTGAGGATGTGAAGTTCCTTTTAAATTAAATGATAAAATAATGTTGACAAACGCAACAAACTAAACCCTAAAAACAATGTTATGTAAAAATCTAGAGCTCTGAATCAACTTGCTTGCTTACTTAGACAGGTTACTGTTTTAACTTATAATGTATCTTCCCCTGGATTCACTCTATTCTAGTGGTTGTAGCCTTCGCCGCAGGGTTTATTTTTGACGTTGTGGGCGCATTTGGTTCCCTTTGCTGCACAAGTGAGAGGTAGATTTATTGAGTGTGGAAAAAAAAAACAATGGCAGCTGTGAAGTAGGGAGCAGAGGTAAAATTCCAGAAGCAAGCAATAGTTTCCCTGACTGACGCAGCTATGTGGGTCAAACATTTCTACAATGATATTAGGACAGCAGTTTGTCCTTATAGCTTGGGTTAAACCATCTTTGCCAGTCATGACTCTGCCAATTCTGCTAACTGGAGCCATAGAAGCGTGTACTGATAAATCATAAAAAAATGAAGTTAAAGTGTAAAGTAAAAAAAAACAAAAAAACAAACAATGTGCTGGTTTAAAATATTTGCGTCAGTGTATTCAGCAAAGTGATGATTCATTTAAGGTCCTTCAGTACATGGACAACATTATCAGTGTGAGCTGTATTTTTAAATGCTCTGATCACTGTAAACTCAATTGTCCTTGTGTCCTTGCTGTAGGCCAAGCACCTTCAGAAACCCTATGAGATAAACCTGATGGAGGAGCTGACTCTGAAGGGCATTACTCAGTTCTACGCCTACGTCACTGAGAGGCAGAAAGTCCACTGCCTCAACACACTTTTCTCCAGGGTAACTAACAGCTCTATTCATGCAGCAGTGCTGCTAAAAACTGTCATATACACAAGCGGCATGAATGGTAACAAAAATTGAAATGCATTTGTAGTTGGTCCAAAAGTTCCTAATTTAAACATGGTTGTAACCCAAACCTCCCCCCCATCCTAAGTGCTGTTTATTTTTTTTCCTCAGCTTCAGATCAACCAGTCAATCATCTTCTGTAACTCCACTCAGAGGGTGGAGCTATTGGCCAAGAAGATCACCCAGCTCGGCTACTCCTGCTTCTACATCCACGCTAAGATGATGCAGGTATGGCCTGGGTACAACCGATAGCAATGGTGTTTTTAGTTGTATAATGTGCCACCAATATTGTTTAATGGTTTTTAATAAAAACTAATGAATGTAAGATATGTAAATCTCTCTTAGAGGTGTATTTCCCAATGTGCTTATTATTTAATGTAGCCTTGTCTGTGATTTTCGGGGACTTTATGTACACTGAGCGTTACATGTCTTTTTAGGAATACAGAAACCGTGTGTTCCATGATTTCAGAAATGGACTGTGCAGAAACCTTGTCTGCACTGGTGAGTTCTTATTGTACAATGCACCTTTACAGGACAGTCCTTTCAGTGCTAATGCTATTCATTATGGCTTATCTACTTTTTCTACTATCTTCACACAGATCTCTTCACCAGAGGCATTGACATTCAAGCTGTCAATGTGGTCATTAACTTTGACTTCCCCAAGAATGCAGAGACTTACCTCCATCGTATTGGAAGATCGGGTATGTTACATTCACAGTTGCTTCAGAAACTATTTAGAACCAGACACTTTAACTTTTGCGCACATTTTATTTTAAGTGAATTAAATTGTTATTTAGCCTATTAGCCTGTGTATGCGTATATTTAAGTGCTACAATCAAACTGTATGTTAATACAAAAAAACAAGCTATGAACTCCAAGGAACTGGCTGGAATTAAATGTTTTTGGTGAAACATACATAATTAGAAGACTTTTAGGACTATCCGGACCTTTGTGTCCAAGTTACCTGTTACCTGTTCAGAGTAACTGAGCAAGAAGGGCTCTGGTTAGGCAGGTGAGGAAGAACACAGGAGTCAACCCAACAGATTCAGAAGTTCTCTGCAGAGATTAAAAAAAAAAAAAAAAAAAAACTCTGGAAAGACTAACATCTTGTTCTCAGATTTAAACCCCATAGAGCATCCAAAGCTAGCACACAATTGTAGAGATAAGCATGTAAAGACCAAGAAGCCTAAAAGCTGTAAATGACACTAATGGCCTAGTAAGCAAAGGATCTGTACTTTTGTAAATACACATTATCATTATTGGTTATTTAATGTAGATGTGAAAAGGGCTGTTTTGTCAAGTTTTAAAATAAAATCAACAATGCGCAAAATGTGTGCACAAAAATAGGGTCTGCATACTTTCTGAAGACACAGAGAAGGACAAAGTGGTTTGCAAAAGGATTTACAAATGCACAAAGAATCTGTAGCTTTTAATTCAACGCAAGATGCTTCTCATTTTTACTGCCAAGTCATTTTTCCAGTTGTTCCAGTAGGGTGACATAATGAAGCTGTGTCTGCCCTGTTGGATTCTGACACTGATGTTAGGGCATTGTTTAGAATGCCAATGTAAATAAGCTTTCCTTCTGCTTCAAATACAGTCGAGCCTGTCAGGGTTGTGAAAAGAGTATAAATATGGATACACAATGCCATATATAAATATATGAAACATATCCTTCTCGTCAGGGAGGTTTGGTCACCTGGGCTTGGCCATAAACCTAATCACCTCAGAGGACCGTTTCAACCTGAAGGCTATTGAAGATCAGCTGGTGACTGACATCAAACCCATTCCTGGCAGCATCGACAAGAGCCTCTATGTGGCAGAGTACCACTCGAACAGCGGCGACTGCGGTGTCGAGGAGGTGGAGGATAAAGTAGGTCGCCAACACGACAGCACCTAAAACAGGTGAGCTGCTTTAAGGTCATTCACGTTTTTATTGCGTAAAAAGACGAGACCTGTCATCCTAAACTTAAGTTTTGTCTTGCCTCAAGGACATTAGGACACACCGGGCTTTTTGCACAGACATCAGCGCTTGCACACAGGCTTCAGGCAACTCTTCAGTTTCACACATCTCACTGGTTCTCAGTCTGTCAAATGGATTTACTTTAAATATTTTTCTCAACGAGAGCTGCCTCATTGTTTTTCTAATCAACTGAGAAAGTTCAACAATGTTGTTTTGCACCAAACGGATTAGACTCTGGATTCTCGTTAGATTATTTTCTCTAAGATACATCTTTGTTAGACAAGCACTTCTGCTGAAACTGAGACAGCAATGCAAATGAGTATCAAAGCTGTTTTGAACCTGTCATCCTTGGAGTTTCCATTGCCAGCAGCAAGGTTGGCCTGTTTTTAATGTTACAATGGTGCACTTAAACCAGCCCTCATTCTGTCCGCTTACACTGCTGTTGTCACTTAAGTGCCTTACTAACTCCCATGTGCACTCATCCATTCATAACCTGCTGCTCTTGCAGCAGGGTCGGAGCACAAATACAACAAAATACACAGTAACCGGAGTTTATTTAAACATCTATTATGCAAGGGAAAAAGACAAAACGCACTATCCTGCTGAGAGGTGTGTCGACATAAAAAAAAAACAAAAAAACAACACCCTGAATGTGAACGTTTATTTTTATTGTGAACATTGCAATAAAAAAAGGGCAGCTTTATTTAAATACTGTGTGACTGTTTATCCCCTTTCAGAATGGATAATACATGAGCAGAATTAATGATTACACTGCCTGAAGCAACAATCCCCCCCATACTGATTGATGGATGTGAGCCTGCAGCCACACACAAATGACGTGGGAAATGAATGGGGCCCACATGCAGTTACATTATGGCTGCTGAGATTCCCTACAGACAGTATTATCTTAAGGTTCTTTTGAATTCAAATTTCACTGAAATACTGTAAAGCAAAAAAATCGATCCAACTACCCGAGTTGGTCGGTTGAAAATCTGGTTTCCTGCTCTACGTGGTGCAGCAGAGACCGTTCAAAACAGTTCTGATATCAAAAGTTGCCATTTCTAAGGTGACGGTTGACTATTAAGCGTTTCAACAGGTCAAATAGGAAAACCTTTCCAAACTTAGGTTGAAGTTGGTGCAAAACAATAGTTTGAATTTTCTGACTTTATTTTTCCACTCGCATGTTTAAGTTTCTCAGTTATGGTGTGGAACTATAGGCTTTATAAATCAAGCATTGATTTAAAAACCTTCTTTTAAAGCCCCGTCATGACAAAATTTGAGGTTGGTGAATGTAATAGTTGCCAACATAAACGCTGCAGCCCAGTGGTTGAATGCCAAACTCTTCAGTGTAGTTGATAGTTGCTTGTCTTGCTGCTGTTGTGTTAGAAACTCCTTTTTTAGGCAATGCTTTTATGAATTGTATCAAGGATGTGAAATGGTTTCATGGACCGCAGGGTGTGGAATCAGTCTGCAAAGGACCATGTTGATTTACAATTGAACTCCAACTAAACTCAGTAAAAAAAAAAAAGTCACTTTCTTTCTGCAGCAGCAGCGACATTTTTTGGTTCCCCAGCACAGCTCTGTTTTATAATTAAAAAAATAATGTGAGTGTTATCTTTTGTAAAGGGGACTTTATTTTTGAAAGCATAATTGTAGCATTTTTGAACAGGCAGCTGTGACTTTTTTTTTGTCGTCCCCTCTGAGCATCACTAATTATAAAAAAAAAAAGACATAAAAAGAAAGTATTTTTGCTTTTTAAGATTTATTTTTGATGTTGCTTAAAGCATTTTGTGTGTGTGGGGGGGCGGGCACTGAGGCTTTAGCACGGGGTAACTTCAGGATTTATTGTTTTATTTTTTTTTTTTGTTTGTTTTTATATATCTCACTCCCCCCCTTGGGGGGGATGGGTTTGCAGAAGCCAAGTGTTTTATCTGATGCTCTCTGGGTGTTCTGAATCTTTCCTTCTCTCTGGTACTTAAAGCAAATATAAAATCTTGCTAGTTTTTCCCTCAAACACACACAACACATTGTTAGCTTTGTGATTTAAATACCAGAGAGAACAGTGTTATACAGGAGAGTTTCTGGAAAGTGTTGAAGCACTGTGATCTTATAAAACTGTTCCACGTTTGTGTGACAGATGATCAAAGTGCTATGACTTGTTTTCAGCAACTCAAACCCTTTTCCACTAGGGAAATCTTTATACGAGGTGTTATGAATCATTTTGAGGAAACAAAATTGTAAATGATTCATCGTTTACACTAGTCGTTTACAATTACAGAAAAAAAAAGAAAATACTTTGCTTCGTGGGCACAGAAGGATATGGAATTAGTTTCCTTTTGTTTTCTTTGAAATGGATTTTCAGGATTTACACTGAAGCAAAACCAAAAAAGTGTAATGTTGTATGAGTGTGACACACGTGTGTGAGTGTGTGTGTGTGTGTGTGTGAGAGAGAGGGGGGGTAAGTGTGTGTGTGAGAGAGAGAGTGAGTGTGTGTTGTGTGTGTGTGAGAGAGAGTAAGTGTGTGTGTGTGTGTGTGTGTGAGAGAGAGTAAGTGTGTGTGTGTGTGTGTGTGTGTGTGTGAGAGAGAGTAAGTGTGTGTGTGTGTGTGTGTGTGTGAGAGAGAGTAAGTGTGTGTGTGTGTGTGTGTGTGTGTGAGAGAGAGTAAGTGTGTGTGTGTGTGTGTGAGAGAGAGTAAGTGTGTGTGTGTGTGTGTGTGTGTGTGAGAGAGAGTAAGTGTGTGTGTGTGTGAGAGAGAGTGTGTGTGTGTGTGTGTGAGAGAGAGTAAGTGTGTGTGTGTGTGAGAGAGAGTAAGAGTGTGTGTGTGTGTGAGAGAGAGTAAGTGTGTGTGTGTGTGTGTGAGAGTAAGAGTGTGTGTGAGGGAGAGAGAGGGTCTCTGTGTTTGCAGTTATGTCAGGCTGTCTTTTTATAAATCATTATGATTACATGCAACTTACAAGCAGCTCGTATTTGAGCCACTTCTGTGACACCTAATCTTTAATAATAGAACTGTTCTGCCCTGAAGCTGCATGTAAGCATAATGATTATTGGTCAATTTTTGTTTTTCCCATGTACAGACTTGTTTCTGTGTCTGTGGACATCTTACAGTGTCTTAAATGTGTGTGTGTGTGTGTGTGTGTGTGTGTGTGTGTGTGTATGTGTGTGGGTGCGTGCGTGCACAGTTGTTAGGGATGTCTTCTTTTTTGTAGTCACTGTTCTCCCATCTCCCTCTTCCTCCTAAAGTATAACTTTTTGGACAAAATCGAATCAACAATTGAAATAATTTGTAATGATTATTTTTCTGTTCTACTAGATGTTTTGTGTTGACAGCCATTCCATGATCTCCTTTGTGGTCCAAAAGCAGCAAAGACCTTTTGTTGATGAACCCATCTACACTTGGTGAAAGGGTGTCTTTATTTTTTTTTTCTTTCCCCCTCATACGTTCAGTATTCAAAGTGGGTTAAGATGAATTCTTAACCCCTCAGAAAGAAAAGAAAAGAAAAACTACCCTTTTATTAAACATTTACAGCTTAGTTGCTTTTATTGATTTTTTCTTTTTTAATTATGTAAACATTTTACTCATTACAGTATTTGAAATTGACCTCTCAGAAAGAGCCCATATGTTGACTTAAAAAATAATCAGCATTAAATTAGCATTTTAAAGGCACAGCAGATACTGTGGTGAGAGAAATGTTATCACAATTGATACAAATTTTTCCTTTAGGCTGTGGCAAATTTTGTATTGCATTCAGTGGTCACAAAAGAGGTTATGTTAATTGCAGTTATGAATGTTGAGTGTCTGGTTTTGTCAAACATGTTTGTGTGTGCGTGTGCACTCTGTTGAGAGTGCGGATGGGTGGGAGGGATATTTGGCATAAACTTCTTTAAAAAGGGGAAACTGTAAAAGAAATCTGGAAAGGATGAGGATTTGGGTACAAAATGGCAGTTTAATTTTGATTGCTGGGGTTGGATTGTTTATCTTAAATAGAGTAAACACTGACTTAAAAATGGTATTAATGGCTGAAGTGCTGCAATATTTCTACTGTGCATAGTTGAATTCAATTGGATCTCTTCATATGATGCACTAACTCACCTATTCTTCAAGGTGATTTCAGCCGTGTAATGATGAGCCCAGCAAATTTGAAGTAACAAGCTGAGGACAAAGATACTGCAGTATTTCCCTTGCAACCATGGATAAAAAAAAAAGTGAAGTGACTTGGCTGTTTTTGTTTGGTTTTTTTTACCTTTTGATGGGTATTTACTTGCAACAGTGTTTATCCACAACATGGACAGACATTAGTTGTACAGTGACTTAGAATTCTTTTTTTTTTCTTTTTCTTTTTTTTTTTTTTAAATTGAGTTCAGTCTTCAAGTTCTTTAAATTTCAGTCATCCATCTAAATTATTTGCATACATTTGAAATGCAGTAGACTTCACGTTTTGAGAATTGATAACTTATTCCCATTACTGTCCCATAAATTTCTCTGCTTTTCCAATAGATTATGAACTCGATGGTCCTGCAAAAATGTTGTCATTAAATTTTTTTCCTTTCTGTTCCTTGCCCTCTTTTATTAAAAGTGAATTGAGGAGGCATAAGATATTTTAACAGTTTTTGTTAAGCATTCTGTCCTCAACTGTTGTAACATGGAAATACATGCAGTGGATCTAAAATTCAATAAATTGAACTGAAATCTATATGTTCTCCTAGCTCTTCATTGCATCACTGTTTGATTTGTTTGACTGTTTGATTACCTGCATGTTTGTTTAGGATATTGCACCACTTTTAAAATATTTATAATTATTATTACTTAAAGGCAATTTAAAGCTTGAATTTCATTTACAATCAAGCAGTAATGGTACTTTATGAAAATTATTTAAGCGACATATTGGGAGGGCGAAATCCCCAGCACCCTCACTCTGGACTTTAATTTTTTTTAAAAATGTCTACACTATGTATTAAGAGCCTTTTAAAATCTATACCTTGAATGTAATGCTGCAGCTCCCTGCTGTGAAGTGTCTCAAGGTCTAATTTTTAAACACATTTCAGTTTGTATTGTGCCTACATGGTCATTGTTTTAAAGAAAATATACATTTTTATATATATATTTGTTTTGTTAACCAACTGGTAAGCGCAAATAAAACCTGCCAACAGGTGTTCAGGTGTACCCCATTTTTATACTTTGTTGATTTCTACTCCACATTCTTTCAGCTTGCAACACGGGGGTGTGCACTCGTTCTTCCGTAATCTGTATCGTGAAACCATCAGTGCTCTGTAGCTGGAGAAGGAGTGAGGCGCTGTTGTGTTTCAGCTAAAGATTCATTAAACTGTTGTTTCTGAACTTTGTGACTGTCCCTGGAGACTGAGAAGCTACTGTGTGACCTTGACGGCATTTTCTTTGTAACGTTTCACTACTACCGCCTTTCTAAAGGCAACAAATTGACGTCTACGATCTCCACCAATGAATGGTCTCGAAATTTTACGCTCCGCCTGTTTAAAGCAGATGACTCTATAGTTGGCCAATAGTGTTTGAGCCGAAACATTACGTCATCAACGTACAGAGGGTGTCGATTTGTCAGACGCATAAAAAGACGGACAGGTGTTTCTTCCAATCGATTCGGATGGTTGCGGCACACTATCCAATCATAAGTTGTTTACAGAACGAAGGCGGGCCACCGCGCCACTCGTTTCTTCTTCTTTGGTTTTACAGAACTGTACTTCCGGCTGCATCGTCCTCTGAAATTTACAACGTGAGTAGCTGTCGTTAGCTTGGTGTTTTCTATAACATGATGTTTCACTGGAAATATATGGGGATTTTAGTTGGAGGCTAACGGGATAGCGTTTGTTGGTTGTTTAAAGGATGTCAGCTGCTGCTTGAGAACCTAGCCAGCATGCTTACCATTGTAAAAACCGACAAGGAGCTAGCTCGGCTAACGTGTTCATTTAATCCTGTAGCTTTCATTCAGAACGTAAGCCACACTGTATAGTCTTAAGTAGTTGATGGCTATTGTATTTGTATTCATTTTCACCATATGAGGCTTTTCTCTACGTCATTAGACGTTTGCTGTTACCTCTTATTATTATTTCATATGAATGAACATGACCTGTGTGAAAGGTTAAAGGGGCACTCCACCGATTTTACATGTTAAGATCAGGTCACCCCTTAGGGGACTACTGCTCAGTTCATGGCCTGTTATGGGTATTGAATGTCTTTTGCCGTGGAAGAAAATTCTGAGAGAATAACTCGGGGTTTATGTTACATTGGAGTTTATTTCTTTCTTTTATCGCTTTTATTTCTTTTTTTTAAAATTTTATTTTATTTCAAAGCTCTGGTGGCTTGACAGTGCAGTGCTGTTTTATCCTTAGCAAAGTTTTTTTTTTTTTTTTGTATAACACCAACAATTATTTATCAGACTAGTTACCAAATAGAGAAAATAATTATCCTTCAAATTAAATCAAATCATGTACAGTTTACCTCTAATTATGTCTTGGGTCATAAACATACACTTTTTGGTCATCCTCATGAATAGGAATATGTAGTCTTGTATGTTCTCTCATGGTTTTACCCAATTAAGAATTCATTCTTTTTCTTACTTTACCACTTAATTCTTTCCCTGGATCTACAGCATGGGCAGTGTTTTGGCTGCCAGTTCCCCAAACCCTCCACCTCCAGCCACTGCTGGTGCTGCTGGCCCTGGCCTAACAGTGCCACCAGGCTTTGGGATGCCCCCAGTCTCCTCAGTTATACCACCGGGTGGGGCAGCCTCTGAACTGCAGCAGGAGGCAGAAAACCCTTTACCCAACCCGGGTGCATTTGATGAGTGTCATCGTAAATGCAAAGGTATCTCAATATAATTGAGTAAGTTAACATGGGACAAAATTAATAATTACTGGTGCTAGGTACCAAACATATCAAACTGACTGACTAACATGTGTATTCTCTCTTCCTAGAGGTTTTTCCTATGCAGATGGAAGGTGTCAGACTAGTTGTCAACAAAGGCCTTAGCAACCACTTCCAGGTCAGTTAAGTTCATTTTACATTAAAACGTTTAAAATATGCCTTAGAACAGCCCATTCTTTACCTTCTATCTTCCTACTACCATTGCACGGATTCATAAAGCTGAACTAACTTTTTAAAAGCTCAGATTTTTAAAGCTCAGCCACAGAATTTTTAAGACCGTGATGATAGAGCTACTTGTGTGGTAAATGTTTTTGAAACTTTGTCTCGTGAACTTCCTTAAAGGTGAATCACACTGTGCTGCTGAGCAACTTGGGAGATTCTAGCTACAGGTTCGGGGCTACATACGTTGGATCAAGGCAGACTGGTCCAGCAGAGGTACAATATGCTACTATAAAGTCACTTTCCCATCTGTAAGACATTTATATTTTTTGTATATGTTTTGATGTAAAACAAATGCGCTTTTTTTTTTTTTTTTTTCTCAGTTTTTTCCAGTCATGGTGGGAGACATGGACAACAGTGGCAGCCTGAATGCCCAGATCATCCACCAGATAACCAGCAGAATACGATCCAAAGTGGCCTTCCAGGTAAACCTCAAGCACGTTTTCCCTTTTAAACTTTTTTTTTTATACACGTAAAATATAAACAATAATTTTTCTATGTCCATGAGGTTAACTTTGTCAAAATCTTTTACGTTGACAGACACAACAACAAAAATTTGTGAACTGGCAAGCTGATGCTGAGGTCAGGGGAGAAGATTATACTGCAACTATTACACTTGGAAACCCAGATGTCGTTGTTGGCTCTGGTAGGGTCTCACTCTGTACTACTGACAAAAATTTAGCAGCTTATACGAACTAAAGTTACCCTCAGACTTTGTTTAAAAATATGTATATTTTGATTGTTTCTACTTTCTATTATCAGCCATTCTAATCCCACCAAATAAAGTATTTAACACACATTTTTTATGCTATTTTCCACCTGTCAGGTATTGTTGTTACACACTACCTCCAGTCCATAACACCAGCTCTAGCTCTCGGCGGGGAGTTGGTTTATCACCACAGGCCAGGAGAGGAGGGTGCAGTGATGTCTTTAGTTGGCAGATACACAGGTGAGGCACAGTTTTAAGTAAGTTTTATTCATTGATGGAATCTATACTACTTTTTATTTGGTTGAAGCTCTTTATTTTTTTAAATTATTATTATTATTATTTTTTTGCTGCACAGGAAGTAACTACATCACCACATTGACACTCGGTTCAGCAGGAGCTCACGCTTCATACTACCACAAAGCCAATGATCAGGTAACACCTCTTTAGTCCTTGCCGCCTCTGTTTACACTGGGGTTAAATGGTCCCTAAAACCAGACATCAGGCAAAGTTCTGGAAATATTTTATTGTGTTAAACAGCTGCACCCTTGGTAATCTTAGCAGGTACAGTGATGGAAAACAAGTTGCTCTCAGACTCTTCCAACAAATTTCCCTTCTCTTCAACAGTTGCAGGTCGGCGTGGAGTTTGAGGCAAGCACCCGCATGCAAGAAACCAGTGTGTCGTTCGGTTATCAGCTAGATGTGCCTAAAGCCAATTTACAATTTAAAGGTATAATCTGTTTAGCAAAGATATTTTAAAGAGAAGACTTGTAGTGTTTTAAGTGCTTAAGCTAATAACAAACACATAGTTATAAATTGTCACGTCTTTATTGAACACACCCATTAAAAGTGCTGGCAGAAAAAGTTAGTGAACCTTACGGCTTGATATATATTGCTGTGGATCAAACTAGCACAATGTTCAGGAGGAATTTTCAAAAATGAGGCCTGTAGTATGAAGCGAGTTTAGCCTAGTCTGGCTCCCTAAGGGTTATCTGCCTTTAGTCAGCCCAAAATTGGGAAACTCGATAATTGGTAGCATAAAGCAATTGCTCCTGTGAAGCCTGGGTTTCCTTTGGCTAGGACTGAAAGAGGCAATGCTTTAAATGTTATTTAGTTATAAAGTCTCCCTCAGTTTTTTTTTTTTTTAGGAATCCCGATCAGCTTGAGGCCCAGATGGTGATTTTATTTATCTGTCTGGTAGCACTTTGTGGCTTGTTAATAGCGGGATAATATTTCAATAGTAACAAGTTAGTTGGAATAATGGCATAGTAATAGTTGGTTAATAACTTGGTAATATAATGATGGGCAATAAATTGGTAACAAGGCAATGTGAGGCTAATATTTCTTATTTCTTAGCTTGGCATAACCATTTGATATATTTTAGTAATAGGAGGCCAATAGTAACCCTGTTACATTGTTGATATTGAAGTACTAGTTGCGTGTCCCACCTTTGACACCATGATTTGTATATTGGTTGGACTCATGAGCACAGATGTTGGTGAGCTCAGTAGTCAGAACTAGCAGTAGCCTAGTTTTTAGAGCAGTTCTCGACTCCTGGTGCCTCTGGCTACATGTTGAAGTATCTGTGGGTAAGACACCGAACCTCAAGTTGGCTCACGAGCTCTAAGTCACTTAGTATAAAAGCAAGTGCTAAATGACTAATTGTAATGAAATTTTTCCCAGGAAAAAAAAAACACTATTGCTGTGCTTACCCTTAGCAAAGAAGATTCAAAGCCATAGTAACTTCAACAAAATACAGAATTGAGTCTGAAGCGGCTGTATATACGTGCAGATATTTCACTTTTTATGTCCTTTTCTATAGTGCACTTATCTAATATTGTGTGCGTCTCTCTCTCTCTTTCTCCCAGGTTCACTGGACAGTAACTGGGTAGTTGGTGGGACGTTAGAAAAGAAGCTGCTGCCTCTCCCGCTTTCACTTGTCCTTTGCGCCTTCCTCAACCACCGCAAGAACAAGTTCCAGTGCGGTTTCGGTGTCACTATCGGTTAGGCTGACGGCGGGTTGTAGACGAAACCTTACAGCACAGACAGACTTATTATGGATGAAAAGACTTCCATTCCCTTAACTATTGTACACACACATCTCCTCGGTCCGTCTCCAAGCTCTTCAGCAGATTCAGCCATAATAGCGTTTAATTGGTTTCCCGCATCGATTTCACCAGACGTAGTGAATAGAAGGTAAAAATATGAATCTAAGGACTTGATTCCTCTCAGATTGTTTGCCCTAATGATCAGAATTTTGACTGTTGACACACTGTTGACGATACATGTAGAGCAACTTTGCAGGGCTCTTTGTTTTGTCACTGAGTTCAGGATCTTTTTGTTTTGCATTTTCTCTATTTTTACTGTAAAGTTAATCTTGGCGTGCAGTTAATGACTGTTTGTTCAAAGGTGATTAATTGATTACAATCAGAACTGTGCTGTCTGTCTCACGTCTGTACGTTCGCAGTCCATCACTTGTTTTGTTGCCTTTTTTTTTTTAATGTTACATGGAACAGTATATATGACCTGTATATACCTCTTGAAAAGCTGATAAATACAATTTCTTACTTAAAACAGTGCTTTTAATTTCTTCTTAGGTTATGTTAGGTTTGATGATTATTGATCACAAATAATAAAGTCTTAAAGGATATATTATAACCCTTGAAACAGCCTAAGGCAAAAACCATGACTGAAATGTTTTTAGAAAGATGTGAGTAGCACTGTTCCTGGAAATGGAAATGGTGTGTTCTACAACGAAGCCGGAAAAAACTCATTAGAGCACGTTGCACCCGAAAAGAGTCATGATGTGCAAATGTTGCCAAAAATCATACAAGTAGGGGAAAACTAAAGGAAAAACCTGGGTAAATGTGTGGAGTAAAATAAATGCAAAGCATGTGCCACTGAAGAGCTGGAGGCAAATGACATACGTTGTAATTTGGCCTTTGGCCTTATCCTGTAAGTTCAGGGTTTGCCACAGCGGATCATCAGTCCGCATGTTGATCAGAATTGTAATACAAAGCTACTATTTATCAAACTGTTAACAGTGAAATATAAAAGTATGTGAAAGATGAAAAGTATTTCCTCTTCTTTTAGCTCGTTTGACTTACAAATCCCAGACTTACAGAAAACGTGGGCAGCTGCTTCTGCCTAAACCTGTGTAATATTTTTATGATGCGACTGTGGCGCAGGAAGGTAGAGCGGTCGTCCACTGATCCTGCAGTCGTTGGCTCCTCTGGTCACATATCGAAGTGTCCTTTAGCAAGACACTGAACCTCAACTTAGTGGCTCCCGGTGAGCGTTGGCCAGCTGCATAGCAGCTCCCCCAACAATGTGTGTGATTGTGAGTGCGAATGGGTGAATGAGAAGCAGTGTAAAGCGCTTTGAGTACAAATAGGTAGAAAAGCGCTATATAAGTGCAGACCATTTACCATATTAGCTGGAGCAGCATAATTAAAAATAGATTTGATTTATTGTTTGAATTAGAACCTTTTGTAGGATGCCACACCAGTGTCTAGGCCTTTGTGTCAGTTTTGCCTAAAGTAGATGATACTGTTTAATTATAGTGCAGCTTTTAAATCCGAACAAACAAAGATCCCATAAAAATCAAAACACTAAATTGCAGAGTTTAATTGTCAGCTTTTTATTTCATTAAATATTCACTGGGGAAATTAAAAATAAATACGTGGCACATGCAGGCTGGGAGGCAGTGAAGCTTTTCAGGGAGATGGAGCAGTCCATTTACTGGGTCTTCTTAGTGAAGGACTCCCACAGAGCAGAGAGCTGAGCCTGCATATCCTGAGCACTGGCATCCAACTTGGCCTTCAGCTCCTCTCCGTAGGGAGCCAGGCTCTGCTGAAGCTCCTGGGTTTTCTGGCTCACCTGGGTCTCAAAGCTCTGAGCCAGAGGGATCATGCTCCTCTGAAATTCCTCCACGCTCTGCTCCATCTTCTGCTTCATCTCCTCAGAGTAGGTACCCATCTGAGCCTGCAGCTCGCTCATGCTCTTTTCCAGCTGCCCCTTCAGCTCCTGGCTTTTCTGCAGCAGGACGGCCTTCAGGGCCTCGGGGTCCATGGCCTCGGCGTAGGGGGCTGCCTCCTTCTTCAGCTCTTCCACCTGTTTCTGGAGATTTGCCACCAGCTCCTCAGCGTAGGGCTGCATGTTGTCGCTAACAGCGGCCAGATCCTTCTCCAGACGAGCCTTCAGCTGTTCAGCCTCCTGGGAAAACTGGGTCATGAAGTCCTGGGTGAAAGGAGCCACCTGATTCTGCAGAGAAATGATGTACTGATTCACGGTGTCAGCGCTCTGAGAGATCCTGGCACTGTAAGACACCAAAAAACACATTGTAAATTTAAAACAGAGCATACTTCTAATGTCATTATGTGTCTTTTTCGCGTTTAGACTCGTACTTCATTTGCTGTCCCAGCTCCGACTGCCGGATCTGCTGCAGAGAGTCCTCAGCAGTGAGGGTCGCTTTAGCCACGTAGTCCCAAAAAGCATCTTTCACCATTTCCAGGTTGCTCTTGGGTGGGTCCTGCCACAGGATGTTGGCATTGCAAACTGTGGATTCAACAGCACATTAAGTTCAGACGTGTTGAAGAATTCCGACGTTTAATGGGTTAAATTCAGGTTTAACGTGGATCCAGATTTTATCTCAAAGATTTACCCACCAGAGAAAACAGCAAGTGCGAGAACCACAAGAACCTTCATGGTGGAATTTTATTCTGTCAAATAAAAACAATCACACAATTTAACAAACAGGAGTAAAACAAAAAAATAATCGTAAGTTTTGAAATTATAATAAAATGTTTTACCTGTGCAGAAGCAGCTCGTCTCTTCTCCTCTCTGGGTCTGATGACTTGTGATGTGCAGACCGGCGTTCACCATTTTTATAGCCACATTGTAGGGTAAAGTCCTGCTCCAGCTGCCCTGCTGGACACATTCTTGTCACAGATGTCACTCCACGTCATATAGTGTCCCCGCTCGTTCATCCTTCAGTACATATTTTATGGCTGAAGTGGCTGAACAATAGTTCAGACTCAAACAGTATCACTTTCAGCAGCGACACAGAAAGCAAAGTCTACTGAGCCCGAAGGACATTCAGTTGTTTAAAAATTACCGAGCTCAGTTAAGATACAAGAAATGCACACAAAAACACAAATATGACCAACAAGACACATGTGATGTCCATAAATAGACATATAGATGGTTGAAAAATCACCAGAGACACATGACAACAAGAGAAACATACAAAGTGACCGCTAACATTTGCAAAATCATTAAAATTATCCCAAAGACATTAAAAAAAAAAACATAAAGCAACCACGAAATTCTCTTTGTCTCGTGTACAATTTGTGGAAAAGTCCTGCATCAGCATTGCAAAAGCATATATGTTCTATTGCTTATGTTCACATCATGAAAGCCAAAGCATTAACATTTATTCCATCTCCTCCAGGTCAAGCAGATATTTATTCACATGTTTTATCAAAGAAAAAGGACAAGAAAAAGCAGTGCTCCGTTTGTACTTGGTGCCAAAACTATTTTGAACCAGAAAAATCAAAGTCTGTCCCCTAAAGAGATTTGTACTTTTACCACTTCAAAATTAACAACCAACTAAAATAACTGGAAATTAAACCTACGAGCGAAAAGTTTGGGATTTTAATCTGAGTGGCACATCTCTGTCTGTATAATTTGGTTCAAGGTCCACGTGTGAGTCATTTGAAAACAGCAGGATGTTTATCAGCAGTTTCTCTTGAATAGAAGACTTTAGCTCCTTTGTCTTATCGGTTTTGTCTGGAGCGAATTACTGACTAAGGACACATGCTGCAGTGAGGAGACACTGCACGTCAACTGGCACAGCCTGATCCAAAGTCCTGCACACATTTCACCAAGCTATAAAACATCTGACAATAAGCACAAAGTTATGAACATGTAATGGAATTAACGTGTTTGGATCCAAAGCCTCAACAACAGCAGCATTTGTACTGCACGTCACTAAAGAGCGATAATGTATGTGTACAGTAAATTTCTTGTTAATAGCTGTGCTGTCAACGCGGCTCAAAGTTTGCCAGTCAGTTGGCCACTCCTCAACAACTGTTACCAAGTTCCATGAAATTTGAAAATGTACCCTCCATGATCCACCTATTTTATATTTATAGCACAAATAGACCAATGTGTGATCTCAAAACAAGGATGTTAAAGTTGGCAAAACATGTAACACACACATCAGTAAAGATACTGTCAATTCTGATTAGTTGGCCAAAAGCATGCTGACCGAAAAAAACAAGCAAACTGGAATAGCATTGTATTTCTACTTACAAATACTTATTAAATATAGTACTCTACCATTTAGTTAACACAACTAAAAAACAAACAGTACTGGGAACAGGGAACAGTACTGAAAAATTGACTTATGGAGTAACTCAGTTATGTTATGAGTACTCATTACTCAGTATGGAGTACTCATAACTCAGCGTGGAGTACTCATAACTCAGCGTGGAGTACTCATAACTCAGTATGGAGTACCTATTACTCAGTATGGAGTACTCACAACTCAGTATGGGGTACTCATAACTCAGTATGGAGTACTCATAACTCAGTATGTGGTACTCACAACTCAGTATGGGGTACTCATAACTCAGCGTGGAGTACTCATAACTCAGTATGGAGTACTCATTACTCAGTATGGAGTACTCACAACTCAGTATGGGGTACTCATAACTCAGCATGGAGTACTCATAACTCAGCGTGGAGTACTCATAACTCAGTATGGAGTACTCATAACTCAGTATGTGGTACTCATAACTCAGTATGGGGTACTCATAACTCAGTATGTGGTACTCATAACTCAGTGTGGAGTACTCATTACTTAGTATTGGGTACTCAAAATGATTATTTCATACAAAGTCATTACCAGTTGAGTAGATTGTGTGCTGTCTCAGGTAAGTTGGGCCAACTAATGTGACATTTCCCACAACTTTGAATGTCTGAGTTTTAGTCATTTTAACAACAGTGTGATTAAATTGATAAATTCAGACAAAGTCATTGTCTTAAAAAGATCAAGTAATGGTTACTTGTGTAACGTTAGTGTTCCAAACCTCTGTCATACACGACTTTCTACTTTGGTCACATCGTCTTCAGTCCAAAGTCTTCAGCCATGGTTTGTTAACCACACCCCTCCCCAATAATGGACCTTACATCACTATTGTAACAATACTACACTATACCGCAATATAATGCAATCATATACCAAACTACTAAGGTACGTAGACCCCCAAACTTCCAGCCATTCCATCTAAGAATTCTTAAATGTTTAAAACGTCTGAAATGTTCACACAAACATTATAAATGGATTGAGTTGAATCACACAGGCTCTTCAAAGTTGTGTTTATTGCAAGTTCGTTTTAATGTCCAGGCCACTTTGGGAACAACATTAGAGGCTCAAAGTGTTTTGACTTGATGTTCAGTGGATCAACTGCTGCACTTCACTAAATAATTCTGTTAGTTTAGACAGAAACTAAAGTAGCAGACTTCCCAGCATGCTTTGTTTGACAGTTACAGTCATCAAAACATCATCATCTTTCTCGCAGAGTAATATTGATATGTTTCTCACAACCATTCATAACAGGATCCACCTCATCCAAAACCCTATAAGAAAATGATGAGAAATCCTGTTACAGTGCACAAAGCAAACGAATTTTAGTAAAATTAAAAATGAAAGCTAAAACAAATTACTAATAACATGATGGATACAAATGTCCTTTTTATAATTAGAACAACGCATTCATGATCCACCTTTACTGAACTTTTCTCTTCATTGTAATAAAAAAAATGACGCTGGAGCCACGATACAGGTTAATGGATTTAGGCCCCACACCTGTAATCATTTAACAAAGTCTCTGGGAGCAGCGTTAGATTCAGTCTTTCTAGATTCCTGCACTGAAAGTGATAAAATAAGGTTTCCTCAGACAGTGTTATGTCAGTGTTCGTCTCAAAGCTGTTCCCATCATCGCGACGGGGACTTTCATCGTTCGTCTCTGCTCTGCCCATAAACACTCAGGGATGAACGCAGACACAGGTTTGAGCAGCTCGCTCACTGAACAAAAATGCAGAACAGAAGTCGCTTCTCAGATTGTGACATGTGTTCAGTGGCAAACATGGCAAAACTAATGGTTTTGCTTCTCTTCTGTCACCAGGTTTCAACGCCAACGTCATACGGCCACAACAATGCAGTGCAAACGTTCATGTGTCTGTTCTTCTTCTTCTCCTTTCAGCTGTTCCCTTTCAGGAGTCGCCACAGCAAATCATCTGCCTTCATCTAACCCTGTCCTCTGCATCCTCTTCTCTCACACCAACTAACTTCACGTCCTCTCTCACTACGTCCATTCAAGTGCCTCTTATGGCCAATAAGACATTATATATGAATGGAACAATGAGAGACCTCCCTGGTCATTTTACTGTTTGACTGATTTTCAGCTTGCATCCAGTGTTTCTGAGGCTCTTGAGAAAATCTCCAGATAACGTCATCTGGAGTTGTTGATGTCAAGGTTGTATTTTGGTCGTCCTGCTCCTCTGTCCAAAACAGGTCTTCTGAGCTGAGTCAACATACAAAGTGATGGTGGAAAAAGTAATGTTCTGATGTCACTAGATGTCAGCTGGAGTCAGCTGTTAGCAAACCTGAAGGTTAATCAATGAAACAAAAATGGAGGTGAGGTAAAGAAGTATATCTCGACTCATAAATACACTCAAAGTGAGTATCAGCTAAAGAGTTGGAGGACTGACTGTAGTTTGTTTACATCTCTGTTCATAAGTCAGCCACATAGAAATGCTTGAACTGGTTTCCGTGGCAGGACACCCTGGGGGAAGCCATGGCTCTCCGTAAACAACACTCCACAAGATGTCTGTGAAAAGGCCTTGTGGACAGGTTCAAATGGAGTGAGCATCACAACTTGGAGATGCTTTGCTGCCTCTGGACTAGGACTGTTTGCCATTGTGGAGAAGAAAGCGAATTCCCGATTTCATCAAGGATCCTACAGGATACTGTCAGTGTGACTGTCTGCAAGCTGACGCTCGGAAGAAGCTGGGTGATGTAGCAGAACAATGGCCCTAAATCTACAGGATGGCTTTAGAGACTCAGAATCCACGTTCTGGAGTGGTCGTCTCACATCCCAGACCTCAAGAGTGTCTTTTGCATGAGACATTTTAAGGATACAGCTGAGCTGAACATTGGTCCAAATTTCTATTCCACAGCTACAGGATGAGCTTCCTGAAGATTACTGCTCTCAAAGGTGGTTCAACCAGTCATTAAAACACTGTTCACATTCGTGCTTTAACCATCAGTTTGTATCTTTATGTTTCAATAAAGACATTAAAGATCACGAATGCTTGTGTTTTATCATTTAAAAAAATACTGTGTTTGTTAATAGTTGTAACTTTGGTGAACATCAGATCACATTTTACGACTCATTTATGCAGAAAGGCAGGAAATTGCAAACAGTGTCATTACTTTTTCTTGTAATTGTACATGAATTTTAACAAGTGCAAGTAATGTAGCTACTTTTTAGATTCCTTTCAGTAGAATTTGCACCAAAGAGAATCTCGCGATTGTGAGAAAAGTAAGATTGATCGATTAAGCAAAGAGCACCATCTATCTCTTACAACAGAATTTAGTTTTTGAAGTTGAATTTCTGAGCTGTAAACATTCGATTGCTCAACTCAACACACTTATGTGCTTGCTTATGACCTGTATATGACTGTATTGCAGTTGTGGCCATCCACCGAAATCTCACTTTACTGACCGATGCAAGAGATCAAACACAAGAAGAAGAAGTGCAAATTTTAGGGGAAGCAAGCCACAAACAGCAGGTTGCATCAAAATGATCAAAACCTTTAACCTCTAGTTTCCACAACTGCTTCTCCAAAGCAATTCAATAATATCTTAGAGGTTTCACAATAATGTTTCCCTCTTCTTAACAGTAATGAAGTATGCATAGTGAATATTTCAATATATTGTATTTAAAATATCAGGAATATTCAAATTACAAAGTTCAAAAGCTGAAAATGCTTCAAATCAAACACAAAACAACCCTTCAATTAGTATAAATAAAAAGTTTAATGTTGCTACTCGCCAATGTTTGAGTACATCCACTTAGTTACTTAGTTTTAAATGACTATCTATATTTTACCAATGGTTGCACAGATCTCAAACTGTAGTTATTAATTAATCACCCTGATATATTCAGAGTTTAATCTAATGAAAGTTGTCTAAATGCAGGCAGCAGTTGTTAAGGCAGACTATGAACCCGATCCCCGACCTGGTTTGATATGAGAGTGACTTTTGCCCTGTTCCCTGTTTGTCGAGTGCTTTTCTGATTTTCCAAAGATGCAGTCGCAGTGTTTTGTCCTTTACCAAAGAACGATGTTTCAATGTACAAAACTGTTACGTTATTCTTTTTTATATCAAACTGTCATTCGAATATCATTTGAATTTTAGGATGTTTCTGACCTGTGTTTGCTTGTGTGCGACGTGCAGTCAATATTAGCCAAACGGCAGTAAAAGGTGACAGCAACACAGTTCATATAGGGAACTTCGGACGCAGGTCAACAATCCTCCTGACATTCATTGGTTCGCACCATCTGAGCCGTATAAATACTGAGTGACAAACTCAGTCAGTCTCACAGACATCGCAAATCAGGATCACCGAGGTAAAATGCTGGTCATTTCTGTAAATCATTAACAGCCACTAGGACCAGGTTTGTTGGTTTGAAGAATTTGCAAAGCCTTGTTTATTTTAATCTGACTTTTAATGGGTTGGATTTAAAAGCAGCTGATGTGAGTTTTGATTAATTCATGTAAATAGATTGAGATTATTAAATGTCTTGAAATTCATTTTCAGCAGGTATGAATGTCAGTTCTTCTGCATAAAGTAGAATAGTCTACATCTTATATAACACTTTAAATTCTAGGTGTCCTTATTTCAGGTCATCATGAGAGTGTTTGCAGTAATCCTTGCACTGGCAGTCATTTCAGGTGAGTTACTACTTGGTTTCTACTTGAATTTATAATCTCAGATGAGATTTTTTTCCCCCCCTCATTCAATATTCTTAAAAAAAAAAAAAATGTTTGGCAAGAGTTAGAAAAGAAGATACAGAAAACGATTGATGCACAAGATGGAATTCTGAAAAAAAAAACACAGAAACAAATAGGTGCAAGGAAACAGAGAAAGAAACAAATGTGAGATTTTTATTTTGAAAGTGTGTGTACATCTGTTAGTCTCTGTTATTATATTTTGGGGCTTTTCTTTTGAAAATACAGCATTCTTGTGGAGTTGAGAACTTTACTGCGGTTTAGTTCTCACTCTAATAATGGCAACATGAAATAACTGTATACGGAGTAATAGTCACATGTTGTCTGTAAATACAAAAATCCAGCAGTTTCATAGTTTAGTTCCAGTCGTTTCTGAACATAGGAATAATTTTTCCAGGCTAGATTTATCTCTCTCGGGTCCTCCCCAGTGCCTATGGGGTCCAGCCATTGGAAAGCAGGTCCAGCAGAGCAAACTTTAAACGGATCAGCACATGCAACAGTTATCAAATCCAAGCCAAGATGTTTTAGTTCTCGTCTAAATCGTGAAACGTTGTTTTCTGGGATGTCTTTGACAAAGCAGGCTGCCATGCAAGAAGCCTGCCTCAGGACAACTGGGAGAACGCCTGGGAGGCCACTGTGGAGAAGTTTAACGATTATTTCACAGACTTAACCTCGAAGGCAGATGGGGTTTTGGACGACATCAGGAGTCACCAGATCAGCAGAGAACTGGAGTGAGTTACTTTGAACTATGGTGATAGTTATCACAGTGATACCATATCATATCTAAATGTCCATATTCTAATTCTACTATGTGTTATCGCAGCACCCTGATCCAGGACAGCATGTCAGAGCTGGCCATGTACAGGGACGACATGCACACCAAGCTGGCTCCCTACACGCAGGAGGCCGCGGACCGAATGGGCGCAGACCTGCAGCAGCTGGCAGACAAACTCCGCACTCACATGGCCGAGGCCCGGGAACAGATGGAGAAGTACAACCAGGAGCTGCAGACCATGATGGAGCAGAACGTCGACGACGTCCGGACCAGGGTCTCCGCCTACACCCGCAAGATGAAGAAACGCCTCAACAAGGACACTCAGGAGATCAAGAGGTGAGGGGTGTTCACTGGAGGCTGAAACCGTGTCCTCAGACAAACTCACGTTTTATACAGTACTGAGATACTTGTACTTTACTTAAGTATTTTCATGTTATATTAAATCAATAATTAATCCACTACTTCACTACATTTATCTGACAACTCTATTTACTTTGCAGCACATTCTCAGTACAGACCACAATCAACTAATAAATGATTTATTTTTATAGATTATAGTTATTAATAAATATGTAGTCATTTTAAAGTAGTTCTCTGTTAGTACTAAGTAGTGACCAACACAGGGACGGAGCCTTATAGCCAAAAAAATGTACATTGAAGAAATTAAACTCAGTGTTGGTCAATGTTGATTTTATTAGGGTCAGTCCTTAAAAATCCGGTTTTTAAAGTCTGTACATGACTGGAACTTAAGATCTGAACATTTTAGATTTCTGCAGAACCTTTTTTTTTTTTTATGAGGCACATGTGGGACGAATCTGGACTCATGCATTCATGTTGTCAGCATGAATCCACAAATACTTTACTTTTTTCACTGATTTAGTCAGAGTGATGCAGAGAGAAGTCTGTTTCTTTGACAGTACTTCAATTTGCTTATCGATTTTTTAGACAAGCACTTTAATTGAGTATTGAGTTTGTGTTCGTCTTCCACCTCTGCTATGTCAATGAGCTGAATAAATCCTTCCACACTGCTCCTATACAACCCCCGTCAACTAACCCTCTGTCCTTCCCTCAGACAAGTCTCTGAGTACTTCGAGGAGCTTCAGTCCCGCACCTCAGGCCACGTGGACAACGTGAAGACACGTTTTGACCCTTATCTTGCTCAGGTACGAGACAATGCCCAGGCAAAGGTCACCACGCTGAATGATCTGCTGAGGTCACAGGTGGAGAACATGAAGGATACAATTCAGACAACAGCTGAGGACATCAAGGAACGATTTGAGCAAACTGCCGAAGGCCTACGATCCAACCTGGAGGAGCACGCGGAGGAGCTGCGCATCTGGTTTCAGCCTTTTATTTCCATGTTCAGTTAAAGCATGTAAACATTCATTGTTTATTTGTCACCTGTATCACAACCACCTGTATAAAGTTGAAAAGGATTCATAAACGAACATACTCTATGTCAAATGTAGTCTGTCACTTTAATAAAAACCAGTTGCTCTCACCAGTCGTTGTCATCGGTCGATAATGTCTTTGAACTGTGCACATTTACACAATTTTTTCCTGAAAGTCTAAACCATTTGCACAAACTCAATGATTGAATCAGCAGGTGAAAGACCGGTCAGCAGGTCAGTGAGTTGAAAGCAGGACGTCGACATGCAGCAGGATCAGTTCTAGTTTCTACAAATTCATGTCAGAACCAACATGTTCTTCCTATGTGCGTTGAAAACAAAAAAAACATTATTCACGCAATCTCAGCAGGACCCAATTTCTGTCCCCTAAGGTACAATCTAAATAAGTCAAGTCTGCATTATTGTCAGTTTTTCCACATGAACATACACAGAAATGAAATTGTTAATAATGGTGCATAAAGATAACATTAACGAAGTAGAATGCTCCAGGTGAGGCTCGAACTCACAACCTCGGCATTGCTGTGCAGGTTACTGTCTTATAAGTACCGCGCGCTGACCTATTGCGCCACTGGAGCCCATATGATCATAATGTATCTGCTAACATAAACAGGCTGGTGTGTGTGCAGAGATGTCTGTGCCGAAAACACTGCGATAAGTCATAATGCGAATATAACAAAATATGTTTTCGATTATACGTAAGTCGATCTTTCAAATGCCAGGAATCCAGTGTTTCTAAAGGGCACAACCCGCTATCACATTAAACTTTATGTGTCACATTTCTCAACACTGTTATGCACCTAATTTAAATTAATTCAAACAACAAAATGTATACAATTTATTTTTAAGGTACCGATGACACGTGAAACTACGGCACGGTGAAACCGAACTACTACGCTACGTAATTTGCACAGCCAATCATATTCCTTTAAGCGTTTCCTTTTCGCCAATGGCATTATTCCGTTTACACGCGTCACAAAAAAAGCGTTTGTCGCAGATCAATGTTGTCACTTTCAAACGAACACATTATGTTCAAAGCAGAGAGTTTTTTATTTTCTCCTGGTTGTTGAATTCCGTCAAAATGAGCAGCATTTGTAGAGAAGTCGTTACTCTTCAGCTCGGACACTATTCGAACTTTGTGGGGACTCACTGGTGGAATTTACAGGTGAGGAACGAGGTAGCGGCTCCGCAAAGCTAGACAGCTAGCGTAGCTTTCCATGTGTTGTCGAGGATGGGAGGCTGCTCGGGACCGTAAGCTAGATTTTTTTAAACAAGGATGTGCATTCTCTGATAATCTTAAAACACTGAGGATACAGAATTATTATAGTCATTGGATATAAATATATATAGAACATAATGTTAGCTACCAGATTTGTATGATGCTAAAGGTGCTGATTTACTTTATGTTAATGCAGTGGGTGTACGATAATCGCTGCACTGACTAAATTAAAGAATGGATGCCTCAGCTATAAAACATTATTCGCTGTAATTATTATTGAGTTAAATTCCCAGTCAGCATTTAGAAATCTGCCAGTAGATGGTAAATGTGCTGTGTGTGCAAGACATCTTAAACGTCTCACAAGGTGAAGTGATCTGCAGGAAGACTGGCTAATTGCTCCCAAAAGTGTCTGTAAGCTGTGATGTCTAATATTGACATAGCAAGTTTGCAGTATATTCTAGATGTAATTCTGAGCCACCAGGCCCCCCGGCACTCTATTCTAATTGTTCCTTTAATATTTCAGAAAATTTCCAGTGATACTGGTAGATCAATGAAGATGATCTTCTCTTTGTTTACAGGATGCCTCTTTATCATACGATCCTGAAACGCCACCGAGTGAGATCCATAGTGATGTCCTCTTTCGTGAAGGAGAGACTCTGGGTGGGCATGTCACATACACACCTCGCCTCATTGCCATGGACCTGAAAGGTAAGTTGTCCTATGACGCGTTTCTGTAAATGTGGCGTCTTTGCTGGTGCAGGATCATTTTGACAGCAAACTTTGCCCATTTATCTCTTGGTGTTTGTGTAGTAGTACGAAAAATCTCATGAGGTCTTGGTTAAGTCATGTATTTTCTAAAAGTGGATATCGTTCCATATAGTAACATGAATGTGTGTGACTTACAGTAAGGTAGCCTCTACCCCTTTTTCTGTAACAGGAAGTCTTCGGAGTCTGCGGCAGGAGGGACGTCTGTATGATCCTGGTAAAGACATGTCAACTGTCACATGGTAAATGAAAACATCTCTGTCCATTGTCCATTGCGTTTTCACATTTCTTGCCCAGTAAAACAAAAAATTGGCATTCACACATTTAGCTTTGAGTAAAATGAGTCTGTACAGCGTTCAGAGAGGGATTTACATACAGAGTATGAATTATCCTGTCGATTGATTCCTAGATGTTTTCTAGTAAAGAGACAATTATTTATCTGTTTAATATAATATCTATTTTTTAAGGGAGGGAAACCTCATGTTGCATGAAGAGAGTCCACCTGAAAAGAATTCCTTTCTTGAAGATCTGGACAAGTTAGATGTGAGTTTTGGCAAATATGCGAATCTGCAGCTTAAGTGCAAAAAACATTTTCCATTAAAATATAGTAGAGATGCAGATTATAGTGTCTGAGCAGCATTGCCTGCAGCCTAAACCACGCGCTGTACAGTAAAACACATCTTGATCCATTATTTTGGCTTATAATTTCACTTTATTTACATAGATTGATCCTTGTATATTGCTTATTTGGGTATTTTCTAGCATACTTTTGGAAAACTATACTCATGTAAAGCATAGTGTATATTGTTGTTATTGTCTTTGTTTGAAAAGCTTCTCTGGTGCAAAATGTACTATTCAGAAGAAAATAGGAAAACAATGTTAAGTTGCTAATGGAGTCTGCAAACTTGTCCACCACAGCCAGATTTCAGTGACAGTAGAGGTACATTATTGCTGCTTCTTTACAAACTCATACAGTTCAGTGCTTTATGTTAATACCAGTATTTGTTTTTCAGAAAGGGGAGATACTCGCTATTGCTGATTTCTCGTCCAGCTCACAGGCTCAGTGCCCAGGTAAGCACCACCTGACCTTCATCGAGCTCAGTACAGTTTTCATTCTAGGTCAAAAATAATCATCTTTCTCACTCTGACATCTCTTCCTGCAGCAGGTTCAGTGAGTGTGGATACAGTCAACAGCCGGCTGGCTCAAGTCCAGAAAGGCTACAAGCTGGAGGGCAGCGTGAAAGTGTGGTCCGACTTCCTCAGGATCCACTTGCACCCTCACACCGTCTCGGTCATCCACCAGTACAACCATGATGGGTAATGTGCAATGCCAGAGACGGGTTCATGTATATTTCATTTAAAGTAACATTAACATTTGTAACAGCAAGCCTGATCCTACATGTATAAACAGACTTTAATACCAACGTATTTATCAATAATAATAAAACACAGCAATTGTTTATAAGTAAGTAACATCTCCTAGTACCAGAAACCAGGTAATAGGAGTGTGACAGTTCAGTAGCATTTCACCAGTAGATGTCACTAGAGCTCAGGGTAAAGTCACAGTCTCTGGATTTTAAGCATTAGTTTTTTTAAAGCTGGTTCTACATTTTTGTGAGAGAGGGTCTTGGCTGCCGTAACTGTTGGTGCTCCGCACACATGCCGTGTCGGATTTCCCCCGGAGCTCCACTGTGCTATAAAAATGAGAGACGACACGTTTATCCCTCGTTCTCTGCAAAAATCCCCTACAAAGTTCCGCTGGGATTTTGACCAACGCACATCTTCGCACAGTTACAGCTACCAAACCCTGCGGTTTGCTTGTGCTTTATTTAGTAGGTTACGTAAAGCTGTAATCAGCTTTCATTGTTAATAATCACAAACCTCACTTTCTCACCCAAAGTTGTACATTGTACAAACCTGTACCTTTCCGTGCAGTGAGACCCACCGTCTGGAGGCTTTCGGGCAGGGAGAAGCTCTCCTGCGGGGGCCAGTGCTGGAGGATCTGGAGGACAAACTGCACTTCTTTGTGGAGGAGTGTGATTACCTTCAGGTAATTCCACTCTTTTACTCTTTGTGTTTATCCTGCTAAAGGTTTATCTGTAGTGGCATGTTGGTTGAGATTAGTTCAAATTAATTTGTTTGCTGCTGTCTGCTTTTTAAAAAACCCTTCGAAAATTGAGTTTCTAATCTTTATTGTCCCGTATGGAGATGTTAGTCCACACAGAGAAACATAACTATAATACACTGATTTATAAAAATAATGACATAACACTCGCCTCTGTGCAACCTCTTTTCCTCTCAGGGTTTCCAGGTGTTGTGCGATCTGGCTGATGGCTTTGCAGGCCTGGGGTCAAAGGTTACAGAGATGCTACAGGACTCTTACGGAGGGAGAGGCATCCTGACCTGGGGGTTAGCACCTGTCAGCCACCCGAACTCAGTGAGTCAGCTTCTCTCTGGCTGCTTTCTCATTTGGGTTTTGAAGTTCAAATGAGAGCAGATGTTTTGGTGAATGGAGCCCCTGTAATCCCTGCTTTGCCTCTGTTCAAACAGACCCCAGTAAAAGACCTCTACCACCTTTTAAACTGTGCATTGGGTACAGTCCACCTGGCCAGCCACAGCTCTTTCTTCTGCCCGCTGACGCTACGTGGGGGACTTGGCAGACGACCCTCCTCTCCCACATCCTTCCCTTACCTCAATTATGATGTGAGGCTCTTCATTAGTGAATTTTGACCTGCATTGTTATGTTGTTTTGTGAGACGCTTTTAAGAGATGAGTAGCGATGTTGGTCAGAAATTTGTTCCAATGTTATTTTAACAAATTTTAATTGACTTACTGTGGTTACATTTTAAAAAGTTATTATTAAAGAAGTTAGGATGGGGGGGTCAACAGTTGATCAACAGTTGATCTATTAAAGAATTTATGATAAATGAAGATCTGTCATCACCCTATGAAGTAGGACAGCACTTTAGTACATTAAGTACAAGAATATTTGGGGATTTACACCTATTATATGTGCACTGATGCATCGACATATTCAAATGTGTTATGAACCTGTTACATTTTCTAAGTTTACGTGTTTGTTTCTCTCTCTTCCTCTGTGCCAGCCCTCACTGTGGTACCACTCCAGCTCTGTCCTGGCTTTGGCCTTGGACGCCCTCACGGTTTCTTACAGGCTGAGGAACAACAGTGTCCCAATGTGGCAGGTGGCAGACACACTGGCTGTGGCAGGCAGAAAGGTGATTTACCGCTGCCTCAGGCGTGAAGCTTTCTTCTGCTTATCTCAATAGCTACCAAAGATCGGTTTTAAATTTCAATTTTAGTGACCAAAAAAAAGTCATTTGTGTACAAGTAGTTTTAAAAGAATTAGATTTTTAAGTACATCATGGACACATGGACATGCTTACTTACAAAGAGGACACACGCAACATCAGATTCCACACTATCAGTCTGAATCTTAATATTTCTTTGCTTTTGCTTCCTTTTATTTTCCCTCAATCCAACAAGACATAAACACACTATAAGCGAAGGAGCCTAAAATCAGTCGGACACATCTGCAGAATAAAAATATCTATGTTTTTTTATCCCATCTGTTCTGTTGTTCTTTATTTATTGTGACGGTTTTGTCTTAAATCAAAGGTGGTGGCTGCTTATGGTGCCGTCCCCTTTCCAATGATGCACGGCAGCTCGCTCCCTGATGCCCTGAGTGCCTGCACTGATGCTGCGCCATGGAAACCTCTCTCAGCTTGCCCCGAACCAGGCGATGGTCAATGCTACAGCCAGTGGGCAACACTCAAAGGCTTTCAAGGCCAGAGACTGATCAGGTCAGGAGAGAGCCGATTAGGGCTGATCACACTCATTTTAAAATTATAAACACAGTTAGTTATTTACACACAGATGTGTACTGGCTGAATAAAAAGGCCAAAATAAAGCGCAGCTAAAGCCACTTCACATACCAAAAAAAAAAAAAAAAAAAGCTGTGCAGTTTGGCTCCCTGCCAGCTATATATGCTTTACTTTGCAAAATAAATATTTGGTTGGGTTTATGCCAAACAAAGGAAACTATTCTTATGGAGTATTGGCAGTTATAGGATCCTAGACAGATACAAATTTCCCTAAATGAGTCTGAACTTGCTACACTAATGCTTTTCTTTCCATCAGCTCTCAGGCACCGGGGACTAAACCTCCCACCCCTCTGCACAGCCTCACCAGTGGAGAGGATGTGCTGGCATCCTACATCAGATTCTTTTATCCTACAGCTCCTCTGTGAGTCCCTGCACTGACAGATGCTTTCACTTTTTATTTCCAGTAGAAATCACATTGTAAACCGCCCTGTGCTCTTCTCTGCTTATTACAGCGCTCTGCAGCTGGTGTCCACTCCGAGTAAGCTGACGCCTCCTTTCCCTCAGATATTCAGCAAATCCCTCGATGCTCAGGGCTTCCTGCAGAGCCAACCCCCTCCATCCGGCTGTGAGTAGATTTGTGTTTTGTCTCGATATATTTTAGTCTGATGTGGTGTTTTTGATCATTTTAAAATTACCTTCTCTGTCTGCAGCTCCAGCCCCCGTGGTTTCCTCTGTACCCATCATGACTTCCCTCCAGTCTGGGCCTGCACTAAACACGTGGTTGTCAGAGCTGCATCGTGGTGCCAGCGCTTTTGACATTCGCCGTATGGCTCCCAGCTTCCTCTCCCAGGGGCCTGAATTGGGCGACTACAAAGAGGCCCTGGAGCAGCTTGGATTATTGGCCCAGTGTTATAGAGATGACAGTGGTGGGGTCACGCACTCGTCGTCTGAAGAGGATTACTAACACGGAGTTTTAAGTCCAAACTCTTGGTGGACTGTATCCTGAAATTCTGCTTTGTTTACCAGCCTGCATGCACTCATACAGATATAGGGACGTAAAGAGGAGCCGAACTGAGTTTGTGGCGAAAGTTACATAAATTAAAACAGACTGATAGTCCCTCATCTGCAGCTCAGCTCTAAGAACCTCTAAAAGAGTTAATGTCTCATCACGCAGGTGTACATACTGCATGCAGTTCTCCAAATGACGGTTTCCGTACTTACTGTACACTGTAAAATGAATGTATTTACATAAAGACGAAGGTGTCGCACCTCTTTGTGGGCAGTTGATGCAGCTTACTGACAAGCGCTATGACGATGCAATGTTGTGTAGTTTAGTCGCACAGGTTAGTTAATATTGAAAGCTGCTTACCAAAGCCCAAAAAAAACCCTATTTTAGTCTGCTTAGGGCTGTAGCCACACTCCAGATCCATGGTTTGGTCCAGACTTCAAAGTTTGTTTTTCAAGCAACTGGGAACATGTGCTACTGGGTTCTGAACGCTATTGAAACCCAGATCTACACTGTGCCTGAAAGCTAGAGCTGCTGCCAACACCTCATGCTACACCTGAACAGAGGAAATCTCACATTTCTTTAATACCATGTTGAAGTATCACAAATATTACACCCTTTTGAAGCCAGCAGTGACATTTATTTTGCAGTGCTTTCTACAAATATTAGCACAGCTTCCTTTGGCCAGAAAAGGATTTGTTTGTATCAAGAATAAGTCTGGTACTTTTGATGTCATGAACAAGGTTATAGCTACATTGTGTGTTTACATGTATTTAGGTAACATGGGTTCTTTACATGTACATTTATAAGCAACAGAGCAGTTTTTCCCCCCTTACCATGATATTCTTTAGAAACAAGAACTTAGAATTTAAACTATATAGTGGTACTTTGATTCTACCTGCTTATTTTTTTCTGTCTGAATGTAACAGACTTGTTAGTAATTTGCTTAAATATTTTAAGGCAGACCTCCATGGAAGCGGTTGGATTTTTGCCAGTCTGCTGTCTTATCACATACATGGACTCTAGTAGAAAGTTGAAGTTGATCACAAACCTGCTTGCATGCATGTGTGTATTCATGATTCATGGCTTCTTCCTACAGCCACCATGTACCAGCTCCTGGAAAAAGCCTTTTGTACCCGGGTTACTTAAGTGCCCATTGTTGTTTTCAGTCTCCTAATCCTCTCCACAGATTAGGCCCAGGATCCACTTAAAAATAAGACCTGCAGGATCTAAACAGCTGCAGAGTGTAGTAGCACATTTTCTAGGCACTGTATTATTACACATTGTGCACTGGCAGTAGATCAAACCTGGCCGGTGAATTTAAGACTGACCCAAAACAAAGCACGTTCACACAGTAATGAAGCCGTGTTAACACAGTAACAGCCTTGTCTCTGAAAAATTATGCCACACAATTAATAACATTGGTTCTATTAAGTCAGCATGCAAAAGTAATTTATTTAAATATGGCAAGCATCAATACTTGGCCTTTTGAGAAACCTACAAAACCATTAGTTCAGATAATGTAATGGATTGACCCGATATACTCCAGTTCACAGGCGCTAAACTGGTGGAACGCAAACCTCCCTAAGGAAAAACGTGATCCCACAAACCTTAAAGACATTTGAGTACGTTGATTTTATATTGTATCAGATTCAGACAAATTCAGAACAAGCATTATTTTAATCTGAAATATAATGAAACAAGGATTTCACAAATGTAGAGAGTTGTTAAAACAAATTTCCAATAATCATATTGACAAAACAGTGTGCTTCTAAATCTAATTAAAAAAGGCTAAGACACACACACCATACCATCATTTAAACTTATACAACTGAGCTTGCACCCTGTTATTTTACAAACCCCTCCATACCAGAAACTAATGAAAAAGTCAAATCAAATGTACGTGCATAAAAGACGTCAAAGCATGACTGTCTGGCATTCTACAGCTATTTATCAAAAACGGGAGGCAGGGGTAGTGTTGTGGGGTTTTGGGGAATGTAAATAGAGGGCGGGGGGGGGGGGGGGGGGGACACTGGGCTCATGACAACAGTCTGAACTAGGAGCGGGAACGGGAGCGAGAACGGGAATGAGAACGGGACTTGGAGCGGGACACTGACCGTGAGGCGGAGCGGGACATGGAACGGGCTTTGGCAGGCGAGGGGGAATGGGATTTTGATTTGGACTTAGATTTAGACCTGGCTCTGGATTCAACAGGGGAACGGGAACGAGAGCGAGATCCCCTTTCAGGCTCACCTGCCTCATCATCGCTTTTAGGCTGCTTTGAGACAGATTTTCTAGTGCGATCCTTAATCCCTGATCTGGAACGAGACCTGGAGCGAGAGCGAGACCTGGACCTGGAGTCCTCCTTCTTGCTCTTCTTCCCTTCTTTCTTACTCTTTTTGCTCTTGGGGCTGCGGCTCCTGCTGTGGTCTTTGCTCTTCTGAGCACCATTGCTGCGCTCCTCGTCCTCCTTCTTACCCTTTCCCTTATTTTTCTTGCTACGGGAGCGGCTTCGGGAGCGAGATGCTGCCCTGTGAACAAAAGGAATAGCAGAACCAAGTTAAATTTCAAATCTTCTAAGGATGGGTGATGTGGCCTATAAATAATACACCCGTATTTTTTTGGCTATAATGCAATACACAATGCATTTTGAAAACTCCTGTACAGCATTTTATAGTTAGACAATTAAACCCATTAATGCTTACAATTGAACCAGTATGATTCTAATAAATAGTCAATGTGACATGTCAGCAATAAAACTTTCCTGTTTAAAACAGGAAATTGTTATCAGCTCTTGAATGGAAATAAACAGTTTAGTCCTATATGCTGTAGTGTTTCACCCAGAATATGATGATGCGAGGCCAGGTAGCACCTTCTCACTGTGTGTGTGTGTGTGTGTCTCTATCTATCTTTCTCTTTGGCACTGACAGAGCTGCTGAAGCCAATTTCTCCACAAAAATGCAAAGTAAACATGGTGACAACTTGATTTGTTTGTCCTTTCATCATAGTAAATCATAGATTAATATTCTTGACAGATGAGCTGAGCTGCTGTTTTTTTAACATTTTAAGCAGTAGGTAATCTAAATAAAATGTTTGCCAAATTATTTGCCACTTTGGTGGCAATAAATACATTTGGACAGGCCGCCAAGTTTACTGTATGTTGGAAACACTAGTTTGGCTGATCAGAACCGAAACTGACAGGTTAGTCTACAAACTTTTGTGGCGCAGTTTTTATTTTAGAACCGTTAAAAAAAATATATAGATGTTTTAAAACAGTTTGTAGCACTTTCTTTCTAAATGGAGGATTACTTTCTCCATTTAGCACCCTGACTGTGGAAAGTGCAGAACAGACTGAGAGCAGAAGTCTGCAAGAGAGAAGAAATTAAATACTGTTCAACATAGGGAAGTAGAAATGTTTATCAAAGTATATTCAATTTGTAAAGAAAATCAATTTCTTGCGCTTATGTCTCCATTTAGTTTTTATTGTTTAGCCATAATAGCTGAAAAGTCGATAGCTATCTACAGTAAGAAGTGTCCTTGCCTGTACTATATTTGGTGCTGCAGAGGGCACAATCATCTGATAACAGTCAAACAGCAGCTGTCTCTGACTCCATTTCTTGAATGCATATAATATGACCATATTTTTGAGCATTTGTGAGAAAGGGGAAAAAGCTCTTGCAGTGGGAGTTGTGATAGGTTGAGCTTGAGTATCATAAGTGGGACAAAACGTTAATGTCACAAATACTCTGCAAAGGTCATGATTCTCACCTGGAATGGGAGCGGCTGTGACTGCTGCTCTCACTGTGGCTGCGGCTCTTACGAGATCTGCGGCTCCTGGAGCGGGACCTGAAGGAAGAAAAAAAAAAACAAAAACAAACATTTAGCAACAACATTATCACATTGCTCAGCACCAATTAAAGTGTAGTTCTCATCTTAATCAATAGAGTACCACCACTACTGTCTCCAATGATTTATGAACGTCCTCGTACAACGTTGTCATGCTTATAGCACAAATCAAGAAGCCACACGCAATTCTAATGAAGGGTCTAACCTGGAATGGCTGCGGCTACGAGAATAAGAGCGGCGGCGCCTTCCTCCAGGGCGGTCCTCAATGAGGCGGATCTTTCTGCCGTTCACTTCTGTGCCATCAAGCTTCTCCAGAGCGCGCTTCATGTCAGAGTACAGCCTGAATTCTATCACCCCCTCATTCTTTCTGCCCTTGTGGGTGTCTGCATAAGTCACCTCCCCTGCCTGCCTCATGTAGTCCTTAGAGAAATGGAAACAAACAGTGATTAGAAGCCAAGTGATAACTGAGGGGAAAAAACTAAAGCCAAATATTCTTAGATTTAGCTCAAATGGGAAAAAGTAATAGTACAATGTTTCAGTCTTGCTATCAGTGCTCTGCAATTGATCTTTGCAGAAAATGTTTGTCCATGCAAAACGTTTAATGAAAATCGTTGCAGAACAATGCCCCTGTTTAGGGGACGCATCATCAACTGAAAGTCACATCTGGATTCAAGTTACTGTGGTCTGCCAGTTTCACTGAACCCTATTTCTAGAGTTGATTAAAATTGAGGATGACTTCCTTTACACAGACAAAATACTGACAAGTTATGCAAGGAAGTAAAATTATCATACCTTCAGGTCCTGCCAACTGCAGCGGCTGGAAAGATTCTCAACTATGAGTCGATAATCTGTCCTGATAGGTGGCCCATACCTGTCTCTTCCCCAGCGCCCATATCCACCTTTCAAGGCAACAAGGAAAAAACAGGAAAAATGAGGGCCAAACAGAAACAGAGATGTTGCATTTATACTAACCTCCAAACTACAAACTACAACATGTAATCAATATTCACTTGGAAAAAACAAAGAAGGGGAAAAGCAAAGCTGTGACAAAAAAAAAAATAATAAAAAATTAAATTCTAATTATGTAGACCTGCATTTTGACAAACTATTTTAAAAAGGCCTACAAAACATAATTTTAGCTTGTCTTGTTTAATTTTGATAAAAATCCAATTGGGCTACTTTTAATAAAAGAAGGAAAAAAAGAAAAGAAATTCAACATCATAACTGATCGAGGAAGTACTTACGGTGAAATAAATCAAGTTTCTAATCTAACCTATCTAAAAACATTTCACTGTTACAAAACATGTTTCTTTTTTTTTTTTAGGCACCTATAAGAGCTGAACCCACATCTGTTCCTAACCCCATGGCATCCTCACCACCCGGCCTGGGCCTAATGGGAAAAGCGGTCTTCATTCACAATGGCTCCCTTTTTTGGTCTGCCCAGGGGCCCAGAATGGTCAAACCACACTCTTGGAAAGGGGGACACCATGGCCAGCAATAGGGGCAGGCAGTCAGCAAAGGACTCTTTCAATTAAAACATTGAGGTTCTTTGTTAAATCTTTACCTTTAAATTGACAATCACTTTAATAAAATAGAAAAAAAAAAAAAACTGAATAAGACATCAATAGATTACAATATATTTGACAAAGTTATTTTACAGTATTTAAAATAATACATTTAATTTCCTTGCCATCAGTAAGCCATTTCCCCATCACATATGCAGTATTAGTTTCACATTAGTTTCATGTCATATGTAATATGTCATTGGTGGCTCTGGTGCAAACAAGTACTGAAAGAAAACCATCACGCCTACTTTTAGCTGGTAAATGAACTACTAGTGCTGACTGCTAAGATTTTACAAGACAATGCAAACAACTGCCACTCTCGAGTGCCCTGTCCAGAAACTGGGACACGCCTGCATGTTAAACAGGGTAACAAAACCCAGGAAGGCTAAGTAGAACCAGAACAATAGGGGCTGTACAAAGAAATTTTCCCCCTAAAAAAAACAAACAAAAAAACAAAAAAAAACCCAAAAACAAAAAAACCCCCAAAAACAAAAAAAAGTTATTAACTTTGTACTAGGAATACTAGGATATAAATTGAATGCACTTCAGCCACCAAGGACAATCTTAACATTTTGCCCCTCTGAAATTTTATCACTCCCTGTAATAAATGGAATTCCTTATCATTATTCAGGTGATTAAAAAAACAAAAAAGAAAACCAAAAAAAACAAAAAACAATTCTCTGTTGGATACTTACTCCTTCCGCCTCCATAGCCTCCATCACGACGGGGACCCTTGGTGTGCTCAACAATAACCCTTTCCCCACACAACTCTTTGCCATTCAGGTCATACACAGCGTCATCAGCATCCCGGGGGTCATCAAATTCAACAAACCCATACCTACACAAGGGTAGAGCACATGTTTTAGCAATTGCTTACAACAATATAATACACATTAAAAATTTACTAAGAAATAAAGATGAATTGAAGTTAAAAAAAATATATATACATATATAATAATGATGATAATTAGAATTTGGAAAAAGCATTTCCAAAAAGAAAATGCATTGTTAATGCTTCGACAGTAAAAAGATTTAACTAGCAGGGCCGAAAAAAGCTAAACTGTTTTGCTGATGTCCAATCTTTATATACACTGGTTAGGCAAACTTCAAAGCCAGTTAGCCTTAAAAACTTTAAAGGCAAAAACTCCAAAGGCAAATATGTAACGTCATTGATGATGTCACCAATGCAAATTCTTTTAGAAGTATTAGGCACCAAATAACGCAGGGAAAAAGATGGTCAGAATAATAATAGCTAGAAAAGGTATTTCCAAAGACAAGTGTGCATGCACTGCAAAAGCATGAGTGCAGAAAGGAATTTATGCCTAAATAGCTGAAACGAAATGTTGCATCCACATATACTAGTTAGGCAAACTTCAAAGTCATCAAAAAGCACTGTGCAAGTAGTAATGTCCTTTATCATGAACGGTTTGCAGTTTGACGCATGTTTCTAGCTGCCCAAGTATTGGCACCAAACAAACTTATGGAAGATGGAAGGAACCATAATAATTAGGATATCAGATTAGGATATCATTACTGTCAATTCAAAGTAGATACTGAGACCTTCCCTTTCTTTAACATGCAAGACAGTAAAGTCAGTATCTTCAGACTTTGGTCAAATGAAGAAAACCCCTTTAAAGACATCATCATGAAACCTGAGCAGATTTAATTTGTAAATTTGTGGACAAAACGCTTGTTATTCCAGAAAGTAACCAAGGGAGTAAGTGACAATCGTGTTTTATTCACTGATGTCTCAAAGGAAAAAAAGAGGCAAGGAAAATCACAAAATTAGCTTTCCCTTTGTAAAGCAGTCTCTTTGTCATCCATTATTAAGGTTAGGCCCACTGCACCCTATGTCCAGCATTAGCGTTGTGTGGAGTCTTGATGGCCAGTTTTCAAAGACAGACTAAAAACTACGAGACATTTTCTTGTGTCGGCTGGAGTCAATACCACGCGATGGACGGCTTCTGCCCTAGATGCTATCGGGGAACGACGCTAGCGCTACGCTGGCTAACAATACAGTAGAAATATGCACGTGGTCGAAAAACCAAAGGCGTCCAGATTAATCCAATTACGTGCAACTGATGCATATCTTCAGTTAACGGTTTGTTACATACAGCCGCCTTGAGACACTGCCACGTCTGACGCTGCCGTAGCTAGCTATCTTACCTTTTAGGGCGGTCAAGGTAATGACCAAAACCGCCTGCAAATACCATAATCTGCAACCGTACCGAAAAACACGACAATATGTTAAAAAGGTTACCTACAGTAAATTAACTTCGAGCGTGACCTCGATGGTAAATTTTTGGCTAGCTAGCATTAGCAGGCGAGCCCGTTGCAAATAACAGGGCCACGCTATTCTCTGGTGCGGCCTGTGGAAACGCTAACCGTTAGCATCGACAAAAACGGATCTCAACAAAGAGGCCGCAACGTTACCCGTTTTTCAGGTCGACTTCTAGTATCTTCCCGTAGCCTTTGAAGAATCTTTCCACGTCCTTTTCTCTAGCTCTGTAGCTTAACCTTCCGATGTACACCCTCGACATCGTGTTAGCTTGTGTGCGTGCTACCGAAAAGTCTGATCTGAACAATAACCGCACGGACACAGAGAGGAGGCGCGAGGTTGCAGGATCCTTACACGCGAGCAAGGGGGCGTGTCTTTCTCAGTGCAGGGGCATCGGTGCCCTGGGTTTAGTCTCTCAGGTCTTTACTGCCAGCATGGAAAGATCCCTAGTTCAGGGTTTGTTTTTGTTTTACAGAGAGACCATCCTGTTGTTTAGAATTAGAATCACAAACCAACATCAGCTTTAATAGCCTTATGGTTGTCAGTAACTTCATCTTCATCTTATATATTTAGTATAAAGGACCACAGATAATATAAAGATGACAGATACAGACAACATACAGAACCAGGCTGCAAACAGAGCAAATGCAACCAAATGCCAAAGACAACAATTGGGGAACTAAAAATTGATTAGAGGTTCTAATGGCAAGGCTTAGATATTAGCATTTGGTTGTCCATTCTATAATTTCTGCATTATTGCTAAGTGTTATACCTGTGCTGTCACTCTGATGTTTTCCTTATTTACTTGTTATTTGTCCTTGATATTATGTCACAGTGTGTTGACCTCTGAGGGGCAAAGCATTTATGGGATTTATCTAGGATCTGTTATAAGCAAGCAATGTTCCACACCGACATATTATGCTCAAAGCACAAATACAGGACATATACTGTGAGATCTGCATAAATACAGAGTATCCTCAAATCTTCAAAAATATCTTTCGTGTTTGTCTTTCATGAACAGATGATTTTTTCGCATTGCTGTTATATTAGATGCTATAATTTTTAGCGATGTGTACTAATAAAAGAAAGATGCTGAGATTCGAGATGCCAGGCAGGAGGTCTAGAGGAAGACAACAATGGGGGCACTAAAGAGTAAAGATGTATGTACTTTGTATATATGGATGTAGCAAGAGAGCACCTGAAGTTAGTTGGTGTGAAAGAAGAGGATGTAGAGGACAGGGTTAGATGGAGGAACATGATTCGTTGTGGCGACCCCTGAAAGGGAACAGCCAAAAGGAGAAGAAGAAGAAGAAGAAGAAGTAATAACCTCATAAAATCTGCTAGAAATCTATAACTTGGTGCAGATCTGGCAGTCAGGCTGACATCATGAGGTGTCTGATGGCCTCACATTTCTATTTTAGCGTCATATGGTGGTTTCCCATGTAACCGTTTCTAATTAATGTTCCTGTTTGTTTTATATTATTTGCTAACGGCAGATGACACCTAAAACTGGTATGCATATCTAGCCAAGCAAATATTTCAGTAAAACCAGCACAACTCATATCTTATTTGATGATGTAATGTGTCATAACAAATGTGTCTTAAAGAAAGTTCTACTTTTTCTTCTTGGTTTAGAACTACTGTATGTGTGTGTATGTGTATGTGCTTTTGTGACACTGATCGAAACATTATTTCATGTACTTATAAAAGATAAAAACATACTTCAATGTCATTTTACCACAGTTACATTAATACTTTTGCATCGGCTTCATCTGATAACACAATATGGAGTTAAATCAGCAATCAGAAAATGATAACCATAACCCGTATGTTAATTTGGCGACACTCAATCCAAATACTTCATATTTAAACTTTACATTTATTTTCTTGACCATTGTTTAAATTCATAAATAATAAATAAATAAGGCCAGTCTAACACTTTCAAGATAGTGGTGGCCTAAAATGGGACCGTTTAATAAAAAACTTCAAATAAAAATGTTTCCATGTTTTTCTCCTCCACTGTTGCCTCGTTTGAGGGGGATTTGTTGCGTTTCCTCTTGATATCTGGATAAGTCTTAACCTCATCACGCAAAGTGACCCGAAATGACCATGTTGTGAACTGGTGCTGAATAAAAAAAGTTGCAGCGCTGACTTTGAATATTCAAATCTGCTCGTCGCGAGCTAATCCCCCTGGTGGGCGGGGTTTAGGGTTAATTCGAATGGGGGAGTATAAACACGCCAGACGCATTCTTCGAACACGGTAGTTATTACTATTTTTTTTTTTAACCATTTCAAGTTATTGTTCACACTCCTCCCGCCAATGCAATGTCTGCCAAGTGTAACCTCATTTGGCGGCGCTGTGAGGGACTCTGTTAGTAAAATGTGACACTTTATACAACTTTTCTCCAATGGGCTGAAGAGTGGGACCGAAGTAACGGTACGGGCGGTTGTTAGCTGAGTGTTAACGTTAGCTTCGCAGCCACAGGGCGGACAGCCGCTCAATCAGCTAACTGGGCTAATGAGCTCAGTCATGGAGGACGCTACAGATACGTTGTCTAAATACTCCTGGATCGACCTTGTCTTCTCAGTCATGGGAGTGTGTACTTTCCTCATAGACTGGGGCTCGGACGTGTGGGTAGCCACGGAGTTTTACTGCCGCGGGGACTTTTTCTGGTTTGGGGTGTTGGTCGGCCTCATGGTTCTGTCCTCGCTCGTGGTCCAGATGTTCAGTTGGTTCTGGCTCAAGTACGATCGTGAGCTGCCGGGGTTCGGCGCACAGAGCGGAGCGGGAACCGTGCTCTTCGGGGACAAAGTGAATATCTCCTGCCTGTTGCATCTGCTGCAGCTGGGATTCCTGTTCAGGTAACGTTAGACGGAAACTTAGTGTGTGATTGTTAATGAATCATACTTAAGTACTTTAATAGAGATCTAGCTGATGGTAAACTGATAGCAGCTGGTTTGGTGTTAATAATTGTACTTTCTTGCCATTACTGGTGTTTTTTTCTTAAAATGGGGAAATTAAGTGCTTTTAGCAACAGGTTGCATGAAATCAGACGGAAACTTATGTAATACAAAACGTATCTCATATGTTATGTTTTTGTGTTGGTTTACACAGCAGTTCGTACAAAAAGATGCTCAGTTTGCACATATTTCAAGAAGTCTTGACTAATATCAGTCTTGACTAATATCAGTCTTGACTAATATCAGTCTTGACTAATATCAGTCCTGACTTCTTAAAAAATGCGCATAAAAATGTTTTTAAAACTTTTTATTTATTTATGATTTTGACTATAGTTTGTCTTTTATACCTTTTGAAAAGAAACTGGGTGCCACAGCAGAGTATGTCACACCAGTAAGCAAGTAATAACATTTGACAGATGCTTTGATCATAAACGTCAGTTTCAGGTGTGGAAGCGTGTAAAACCAGTGTCCCAGAGAAGTGAATACACAAAATGCATAAATAATGAGTTAATGAGGTATGAAAAGCTCAACAATAGTGACATTCATCAGCGCTGTCAAAAGCAATCATAATACCAGCTTTGACATCTAATCGTTGGTGTGACATTACTTTACAGCACTGTATCAGTGTGTCATGCTGGTGTATTTATCCATGCAGGCACATCTCCGCCATCCGCCAGGGCTTCAGGGTTTGGTGGCGCAAAGAAGGATCAGAGTATGCTGTTTATCTGATACACGATCTCAGCATGCTCAGGCTTATCGAGACTTTTTGTGAGAGTGCTCCTCAGCTCACCCTGATGATCTATGTCATGCTGAGCAACAACAAGGCCAAAACAGTTCAGCGTGAGTTCCTCTTTACTTACTTCCACCCCATAGAAAGGCAAACTACAGTTGGGTTAAAGCCCTGTGTGTAATGTGTGAGTCACAGAAAGCTTTACAGTAAATGGCGTAGAAGCTCAAAATCTAGCTTGCGGTAAGTCGTGACATACCACCATTGTGTGCTGTGTTAATTTCTTTGTGGTGTGTTGTGATGTACTGATGTTTTAATATCTGTGTTTGCAGTTGTGAGCATCGCTGCATCGGTAACTTCCATAGCCTGGATGGTGGTGGACTACCACCGCTCCCTGCGCTCCTTCCTTCCAGACAAAGCCAAGCAGGGCTGGGGTTCCGCCTTGATCTACTTCCTTTGGAACCTGCTGCTAATTGCACCGCGTGTTGCAACACTCGCCCTATTTGCTTCTGTCCTGCCTTGGTTCATCGCCCTTCACTTTCTGGTGTTGTGGTTCGTCTTTGTGTTATGGGTCTGGCAGCAAAAAACAGAGTTCATGGACAGCACCAGTGGGGAGTGGCTCTACCGGGCTACTGTGGGGCTCATTTGGTATTTCAGCTGGTTTAATGTGTCAGATGGTCGGACTCGAGCGAGGAGTTTCATCTACCATTCCTTCATCACCTTAGATGGAGGAATCCTGCTGGTGACGTGGTGGTTGTACAGAGACCCTTTCCAGAGTGAGTCCTACGCCCTCGCTCTGATCATCACTCTTCCTCTCACCTACTTCCTGGGCCTTTTCTTCAAAGCCATGTACTACTGCTACTTCCATCCCAAACTGTGGAGACCCCCAGTGAGAGAGTCTAGAATAGCTTTTGATATGCCGGATACACAAGTGTCCTTTAGAGACATTTCCACACAGGACGGCGTCCCGTCTTTTCAGCTTCTCAATAAACGGATGGCCTCCCATGCTACTAATTTTTACTTAGACCAAAGAGCCAACAGAAACAATGACGGCACAAATGGAGAAGAGGTATCACATCTGTGACTTTGTGACCAACCATGTGATACTCATAAATGTTTACTTGCTGTTCGTTGTTCCATCAATCCAACTACAAACTGTCTCATTTTTGGGCTACAATTTGGTCCGATTGTGAACCAAAACACAAGCTCAAAACAATACTTTGATCAGCTTTCAGCACCTACGGAAAAAAATGTTCACACTATGTAAAATTGTAAATCACAGTATCAAGCGATGGGTTCAAAGAAATGGTAAAATGGCTGCATTTGTTGAGCCAACAACAAACAGCAGTTACCAAGTCAACAAAGATGGTGGACAAGTGTAAATATTCAGTAGTCAACCAGGCAAGTGACAGATTTAGTATTTGCAGGAGTTGACGTGATGAGGATAGGTTATGTCCTCGTTTTTTTTTTTTTTTAATCTTTATCTACCGACTAAAATGAGTGAGAACATAGTTAAGCTAAAGGATGAAAGCTCGGCGTCAGCTCACTGCGATCAACCACATCACATTTAAGTTACATTGAACTGAGCAAAACATCATTTATTTATTTATTTACTTATTTAAACCTCTGTGCATGTTAAAGTAGAGTTATTATAACTCGCAGTGTAGTTTTCATTGGGTTGGAGGACTGACTGTAGTTTGTATTAGTGTCAGTGTTGTGCTTGTTAGGTGGTTGGAACATACTGTAAATCACAGTTAAAATTATTTATTATTGTTATTAACAAGAAAAACTGATTCTTAAACATTAAATTAGTTTGGTACAGTAACAGGTTGGGTGGTTGGTCTCTGAGAGCTAATGCTTGAAACTGTTTACTTGGTTTTATATTAAACACTTAAATAGATTCAGTTTCAGATGATCTGTCTCTAGCAGAATGTACACGTCACCAGTTGGTAAAGTTCCTCCAAGACAGGACAGCAGCATGGCTGAGTTTTCTCTCTAGCTTGCAGCTGTCCTCAGGAGATCTGCTGGTGCCAAGTGTGGCAGCTGAGTACTCAGGGACATGAGGCAGGTGATGTGGCAGGTTTGTGCCCAAAGTGTTTTTTAACCCTTAATGTGTTTAATGCAAGTTCACAAAATAATGCTCACAAAATCACCCGAACATCATCAATTGTTAGAATTCTTTTCAGCCAGTGTTTAAGGAAGGTTTATATCTGCTGGTAGCAAAAGAAATGTCTTTTAGTGGTAAAAGTATGTCCCAGAGTTTACTTTGATGTCAGTGTTATTGCTCATTGTACATTAGCAGTTCTAATCTATCATTAAGTGTATATCTGGCGGTTTTGTTGGTACGCACAAGATTACAACCAGGACACTGATAGCATCTTGGTGGATGTAAAAAAAGAATTCCTCTTTCAATTCCATATAATTTTAATCATCCAGCTGGGAAAGTTCTTCGGGCTTTGTTGACCTCATGTATCACGAGCTGGTCTGAGAGTTTGGGACTATCCATATCCTGATAGTGGTTTTAAAGGGGAAACCAAAACTTGACAGATGATTGCTGCCACTCCCTTTTCAGATGGTTTAACATGGTTTATTTTATCTGAGTATTTATTTAGCGTCATGTGATGTATCAAATAGTGTCTTTCCTGATACTGTATTACAACAGAAACTTCAAAACAAGTTGATACATTTGTTACAAATGCCCAACAGGAACTTCAGTCCTTTACTAATCTAGCAAATTACATGCTTGACAAACACAGGTTCTTCCCTTTGAAACAAATACCATAAAATGTTTGCCATATAGTACTAATGCTTTAACTCGCAACATTGGCACAATGACCTTAGATACCCAAACATATTATTTGGAAATAAAACTGTTAACAAATGAATATCATCACAAAGTATATGTTGTGGTATTTCTCAACTCTAATTCAACCAAGAAGCATGTATGTAGGCATGTGTGTAAATATTTTTTTAAATTTCATAGATTTTCTACAAAGCACATTGTATGTAATTACAATTGCAGGCTAATTGATTAATTTTTGACACAAAACGAATGGCCACAGCAGTTTCTGGTAGCAGTGGTGGCAGCACCTTTTTCAAACTGCGACGGTTGCCAGCACCAAGAAAATAACCTAGTATCAACTGATGATGATGATGATGATGATGATGATGATGATGATGATTATGAACAAAAGTCTAAATAATAGACCTCTCAACCCATTATCTAAATTTAAAATTAAAATACAATTTCAAATGAAGAGACCAAGAGTAGATTCAATGTACTAAGACTTTACATGACAGCAACTGGAATTTAAATGTGTATATTGTGTTTGTCGGTCATGTTACAGCTGCTCCTACAGAAACCTTTATGAATGACTTTGAATGTAGATTTGACAATAAGCTCTAATTCATAACTCGTTGCAGTCACAGAAAAGTTGACTAGGTACAAATTTTTATCAAGGTGATATTTTTGTTGTAAACATTTTTCTTTTTCAGCTCAACCGCTGATTATTTACATGTCGACTAAGTATTGTTACTACAAATACAACAGCCAGTGACTTTCCTCTGTCTTTGGGTTTCAAATCGATACAAAAGCCAATGTTATTTTGTTTGTTTAAATCCAGACGTCCTACAGATGTGGTAGACGTTCTGTATTTCTTACCTGGAATTGATATTGATTTATGTTTTATTTTCAAGCGTCAAACCTCTTCCAGTTTGTTTCAGGGAAAAGATTGCAGGCCCTCGTAATACTCGGCTGCAATCAAAAGTCAAGGCCTGCCTGTTAATGTTTTACCTCGTTGACCATGTGCAATCAATAAATTATTAACAATGATTAATTACTTGTTTTATCTGTTTTAATGTGTGGTTTTCTGTTGAAACTTGATTTGCACATGATTTAAAGTGGTTTACCAAAAGGGTAATTTTGACAATGTGACTAAGTGGTAAATAGGCTCCTTATATTTTAACATGTTGCTTCTCATACACACAGTCACACACAGTGCTCACCTGACCCACTGGGAGCCACTGAGGGTTCAGCGTCTGGTGGAGGTGACTCACTGACTCACTGTGCCTTTAAGTCAAATGACTCTGAAGACGGCTCAGGTGGTAGGAGGAGTTTGCTGCATCCTTGCTGAACTTTTTTTTTCTCTCCGCTCACTTTCATTTGTCTCTCGAGTCAAAGCTAACAGGTGGTTTGCGAAGAAACTCTCAACCACAGCATGTAGCAGCACTTAGAGCTGGTTGTTAGTGATTATGAGCTGATCTCTGAAAGACACTATGGGTAAATTCAATTTTTCCCCTGTGGACTTCTTCTTCACCTGTGCAGGTCTGCTGTGCCTACTGGCTGACATAGTGCTGGATGTATATGCTTCCGTGTCTTTCTACAAGGAAAAGGCGTATGTGAGCCTCGGGCTTCTCATGCTGTTTCTTGTTGGCTCGTCTGTGCTCACCCAAGTCTACAGCTGGCTGTGGTACAGCTATGAGGACTTTGAGAGGAATACAAAGGTTGAGAAGTACCTGAACCCCAGTCAACTAAGGACTCTTCATGTGTTCCAGCTAGGAATCTATATCAGGTTCAGTATTATGTTCATCAAATCAAATCAAAAATCAAATGTTCTACACTTTGATTTTATTTTCAAAAAATGTCTTTATCCACTTCACATGACTAATTGGGGATAGTTTTTGAATGGGGCCGGGGTTGCTAGTTTCGACTTTTCAATTAAATATTTTGTTTCAGTTTCATTTAATGATAAACCTTGGTTTATTCTTATCTAAGCCTTTTGTCGCCATAATCTTTTCCCCATCTTTTGTGGTGTGTGGCATGTGTGGAAAGCTGGGCGTGAATGCCGGATATTCAAATAAGTAGTTTCTATTTATTCAGCAGCTCTGCACTAATTTACACTGGTCTGGCTAATAAAAAGTAAATCACTTGAAGGAATTTTGCTGCATGTTCCCACTGGACTGTTACAGTGTTTGTGCGCAAATTCCGTTTTTCCCGTGTGGGAATTCTGGGAAGACTTGGAAACATACATGATTATTTGATTACAGAATGTGACATATTATCTCTTTCTTTGAAACAAGACACACCCTCATATTGTAACAGCAGCATTTATATGTGTTTAATGTTGTACTTTGTCCAACCTTTTCTTTTCAGGCATGCAAGTGTTGTGGAGACGTCTTTACTAAGAATCTGCAAACATGATAATGTGTCTGGAGATCTCGCAGTCTACTTGAGCCACGACCTCAGTATGCTGCGGCTCATAGAGACATTTTCAGAGGGGGCTCCTCAGTTCGTCCTTATGCTCACCCTCCTCCTGAGGCATGGCCAGCTCGACCCCATCACAGGTGCAGTATGTGACCCATCGCTCAATGTGTCATACACATATTAAGGCCACCAATGACTCTAGAACTCAGAAAAGGAATAAATGGAGTACTCAGAAAGAAGAAAAATACTCAACCTTAATTCAAGTGTCTCAAATGACAAATGTTAAAGTGGATTTGTACATTTCTCTTTAATGGTCACCTCTCCTCCTCCTCAGTGTTGAAGGCCATTGGGTCAGCCTCGGCCATCGCCTGTAGTGTGACCATGTACCACCGCTCCCTGCGCTCCTTCCTGCCCGACAAGGAAAAGCAGCTCATACTCTCATCTGTGATCTACTTTATTTGGAACCTGATTCTCCTCTCATCTCGACTCACTGCCCTCGCCCTTTTTGCCTCCGTGATGCCCTGCTTCATTTTCACCCACTTCCTTTGCTCCTGGCTGGTGTTTTTCTTCTTCGCCTGGAGAGCCAAGACCAACTTTATGGACAGCAAAGGCGGAGAATGGCTTTACCGAGCCACCGTGGGCCTCATTTGGTATTTCGACTGGTTTAATGTGGTCGAGGGTAAGACGAGGAACAGTACTCTGCTCTACCATAGCTTTATACTGGCTGATATTTCCCTTCTCTGTGGCCTGTGGTACTGGAAGATGTGCACTGATCCACCTTCTTTTGAAATACCACAGTTGTATGCTCTAATCACGGCTGTAAGTGTTGTTGGATTTTACATTTTTGGTCTCCTCTTTAAAATAATATATTATAAGTGCTACCATCCAAACCTTGGCAAAGAGCAGTTGAAAGGGGGTGCCTCCGATGGCCCCCCAGCCGGCCCACAAACGGGCACAGCTGAATCCTTTAGAACCATGAGCAACGATGTGGATGCAGATGACATTTTTCGGTGTCTGAGTTCGGATGTTACAGATCACAGTTCATCTGCTGCACCTGATGTCAAACGCTGCAATAAAAGAATGAGGAAGCTAGCGGAGACCTTTTACTCCTGACCTGCCACCACTTGACATCCACAGGACGTGGGGGTTAGAAACAGACTTGAGTCATGAAGATGGTGATTCTTAGCCAAGATCACAGGGCTGTGTGGTATTGAGGACGATGACCTTCTCCCTGATTAACCACTGATGGACTCTCAATATTAAACATTGTGTTATTCCCATGAGCACTTTGTGCACTGGTGCTTCCCTATACCAAAGCATTAAATGTGTTTATTTATAAAGGACAGATTTCCTTTTTATTTGTTTTACTACTTCTGCCATATCAAAGTTTGCTTTGATTGTTTTTTAGTTTTTAAATCCCTGAATGATGCAACCTGTGAAAGAACACACTTCTTCCTCATGGTCACAGCATTTGAACTTACTCCTGCTTTAATAGACACATGACATAAAGGACAGCAGGAACAAAACATAGATGTGGAACGACTACAAATATCCAGATTTAAAAAAAAAAACATGAAATCCCTTTATTGCATGTTTTCTCCTATGAAATCTAATCATTAATGTTCTGACACCTAATTAAAAGTGGGACTGTCTTACTAAAATGGGGAAAAAGTAAGAAGGGAACTTCATTTGACCACCTCAGATATATGAAGCCCTTATAATAAAAAGATAACTTTTCTACTTGACTGCGATAGATGAAGTACTCTAAAACGTACTCAATTAAAATTAGAAGTAGCACACGGACATTTCTACTTAAGTAAACGATTTATTAACAACAAAGTATTTCTCATTTTAAAGTACTTGACGTATTTTTTCTGTGGTCAGTACCTTTAAGCACACCTGAAGTAGATACTGATGCTAAACTTTTGCATTGCCAGACCTTCACTCTAACAAGTAACAAAGTATGAAGTATGTGTAGTTCATTACCTTCCCCCAGTGCAACGTAATTTCTACAGTTGTACTTTGAGGAGTACACTGGGTATAAGAATTATATCAAGCTCCCCTTTGCCTGCCCAGAATGGAAGTATGGCCCTGTACTACTTATAGTTCCATAGACTACAGCCTCTATAACATGAGCAACCAATGAGCAACCAGATGATGTCATCTGGAGTTTTCCAGCCAGAAGCAGGGGGATATTTTAATACATGGAAGGCAAAGGGAAGCTTACTCCAACTAGAACCACAGGATGCAAGTTGAAAATTGGTGGTCACCCCTTTCATTTTGTATAAGTAAATTTGGACAGAAAAAGAAAGATCTCATTGACCTGTGTGAACAATCGGAATGATTAAAGCAGCCAGTTATGGAAGAATTATGGCAGGTAAAACTTAATAAGCTGGACATGTGGTTCTTCCATTTCAGCAACATTTCTTGTCAAGAACCAATAAAGCCTAGATATGTGGTATTCTTGGAAGAAATGTTTACACTGTAACTATATTTTGTATTTTTTGTACATCTTCTGGAAGTAATAAAAGAAACTTGAGTCTGAAACATTTTTAAATGTATTTACATTCTTTTGTAGGTACACAGGAAAACCTTACAGGACTGTGTCGAGGCCCCAAACAGCTACTGTGGGGAAAGTAGTGATTATCATCCTTAAATTATCATTGATTATCATGATAGTGTTCAGCTTATAGCGTCACAATCAGGCTCTCACTCCATAACCCCATGTCACCCACATGTCCTCCAAAATGAGATGAAACACATGAAAAAAAAAAAAAAAGTACAAACAAAAATGCATTTCTGAAACAACAGTATTTGGCATTAGAAATAAAAGGACTTTACGATGCAGCCTCTTAAACTTAGACATTTCTTAACAGCAATGGTGTACTTCACAACAGACATGCATAGAAACAAACAGAAAACACATTCAACAGGCAGAAGAAATTCAGCCCATGGAGTTTTCTCCAATATGTGTCAGGCCAGATGAGTCCAACCCTCTTAGGTAGTACAATACTGTAGAATTAAGGCACACCTTTTTAAGCATGCCTTGCATTTTTGGAACCTGATCTGCAGGGAAAATATAATGGATTACAGGTTTTGATTGTCTCCAGGTGAGCGTTTCTCAGCAACAACAAAAACGCATTCACCTTTTTAAAAGGCGGCAAAAATCTAACATGAGGCAGGTGTGATAGTTGTGACATGAGATTTTTCTCTTCACAATGAAAACACTCACACAAAACTGAGACTTCTAATGTTAAAAGCATTTCACGAACTGTACTTACAGACTATGTTAAGGTAAAACCTTCACTAACAAGGTTTTATTTAAACACTGAGCAATCAATCCATGAATCAACACCCCTCTTTCAAATCAAGTGCAGACACAGTCAAAAACAAGTTAAATCTAAAAAAAAAAAAGATAAAAAAAGTGATTGAGTTTAAAAAAAAAACACTTTGGAGAATATAACAAAGCAGTGATAAATGCATCAAACAAAGCATACACACTAAGGGTTAAAGGCACAATATAAATATGCACTGTCAAACAAATTACACAGAAATACACATTCTTAACGGTCGAGCTGCTTGTGTGTAAATACAAAATCTTCTTCAGGCTCAGTATTGTTCAGTCGCAATTTTCTTCAGACAAGTGAATGTCAACTCCTGCTGCTTGCTCCCCCCACCGTCTACAACACGCAAAGGAAAAACCTACTGAAATACGGTTAATGAGCAAAGTAGACATGTATTGCACGGTTTCATCCCCTCCAATACAACTTCACAAAGTAATTCTGTGTATGTAGCAAAGTTCTAAGTAGAGTTGAGCTGATTTATCAGCAACTACTTTGACAATTGATGGATGCTTTGAATTGAAAGAATTAGTTTGTTTGGACATTTTTACATACAAATACTTTCTGTTTTTCTAAATCCTTTAGGTCAGTAAACTGAATATCTGCTGGTCAGACAAAATGTATAAAGGAAGATTGGCTCTGGTAAATTGTGATGGATATCTGTCACCATTTACTGATATTTAATGGAAGAAGTTAGGGTGGTAACAATATTTGCACATCCATTTAGTCTATTGTGTCTATAATGTGATAAAAAAACCCAAAAAACAAAAACAAAACACAGCTTAAAAATACTTGTTTTGACCCCCACAAACTCCAAAGATACTCAGTTCACTGTCATATAAGACAAAGAAAACCAGCAACTAAAATGATTATCATTTAATTACCATTACCATAATTACCATTAACTTTTTTACAACTTAAGACTAACTAAGGCAGCTCTAGATGAAACGATCGATTGAATAATCGAAAAAAACATAACCATCTATTTGGCATATCTGTTAAGCTAGTTTTAAATAATAATAATACAACACATGACAGCTAAATGACATGAAAAGTTTGAGGAAACGTGTTGAGTAATGTCTTTGGAAACAGTTTAAAACTGTGTTACTGACAATTCTGAGATGAAACAACTGTCCAGCAAACCACAAGCAGCACAGAAAACTTTGTCTGTGATCCTTTAAAAAGTGTCAGCTTAGTCAGGGTCCAAGCAAAGACAGAATAAGACATCCAGAATGTGGCCGTATCCATTTCAGAAATTTGGTTCTTTTTAACAATATGCAGGTAAACCCAAGCTCTCAGGTGCTGCCGTTGGCTCATAAACTGTACTTAGGTGTATCCAGTTCACACTGGGGACAGAAAGCCTGCCTGACTCCCATGTGCTACAACAGTCACACAAGTCCAGTTTCCATTCAAACACACCACAAAAGAATTCAAATTCAACAATTATAAGAACTGCAAAGAAGTGTAAAAGGATGCGTTTCCATCCACAATTGCATGGACATTTAAATAATTGCAGAAGAGGGAGCAAACCTCAAGTTACGGAAAACCATGTAATTTGATATGTGAAATATGGCATGTATATTTGTTGTATGTATTAACTGGAGAAGCATTACAGTCTGCACAGATTAGATATTTACTCAAGCTTGAGTAACATTTTTTTGGCATAGGATTATGCTATATTGTATTGTATATCATATGATGATATGTTCATTAATTTCAAAACATTCTTTAAAAAATGGTTATATGGAGATATTGACAATTTGCATGAAGTCCTGTAACATGGGCAATCTTCATCTCTTTTTTGGAGATAGTTGAGCTACAAATAAGATGGAAGTCAAACATTTGTGATTTGTAAATCTCGTCAGAAACTCAAACCAGCATAAAGGTGGAAACGAGAAAACAAATACGTTTTACTGGCTCAAACACAAAGACATGGCAGACAGATGTTAGAAAAACCACTGCTAAGAAAGTCTTTTAAATTCAGCAGAGTCTCTGAATGACTTTAAAGAATAATGAGTTACATCATTAGATTGATATGAAAAAAAAAAAAAGATCAGGATACTTTGTTTTTTGCATATCGCCCAGCCCTACTTTTGGTGCACTTCGTTTTTAAACAATACATCAACTTTTTCCACCTAGGTCAAGCTTTTTCCCTAAATATTAAAAGAAAACGAACGCACAAACTGAAAAAAGGGGGGGTGGATGAAAACACACAACAATGCTAGAAAACCATAAAAGAAATTCTGATATTCAGATTTAATTAAGAGGGAGACCAAGAGAGGGAAAATGATCAGAGCATCCTTTGATTAAACACTGATTTCCAACAGTAAGAGAGGCTCTTGGCTCAGCAGTAAACCTGTCTTTGAATTTGTTAATGGGTGTTTGTTTTCCTGCCTTGACTTAAAATCACCGAACACCAATCAGTATGTTTGTTTGCATTGTTTTAAATCCTGCATGGACTGTGTCACTGTAATTGAGGTTTTCTTTTTTGTTTTGGATGGGATTTCAAGGGCAGTTAGGACTGTGCTCTGAGCAGCCCAAGAAGAGACTGCGTCAAAATACAAACAGAAAACCTTCTCAACGACATTTTTAGGTGGTTTATGCAGCTTGAGAAATGGGATCCTTCCTTCAAATCCACTACATTTGCAGGTACAGGCATTGTGTTCCAAATCAATAATACATACTAATTATATGTACGTTTTTATTATACCTCCATTTTGTTTTCTACCGTCAAATGAAGTCAACTAAAACATTTAGACAGCAGGTTTACTAACTGCAATGTCTTCTCGATTGTGGAAATGTTCTAAAAGCCAGTTTGACAAACTGCTAAAGTACGGTGTTGTTTCCCTTTAGTGCAAAGCAGGTAAATATGTAGATTTTTCTGCATATAACAACTAAAATGGTGATGCTGAATAATATGTGGTACGTATTGTTGAGAATTAATATGCAGAATGCATGTTACATTGCACTCCGTTACCTGTGTTCTACCTTAGTACTAATGCTACTGCTGTGGGCGAAGGTTTTGGGCACTTTATTTTCTATCAAAGTACTCCATCAAGGAGGGGGCTGACTGATCCCCAAATCATTCTGCAGCAAGGGAACACACCGAAATCATAAGGAGCCGTTTTTCCCTTACAAAGATGTCATCTCAACATCATGGAGTCACTCAAGGATCACAGTAAGAGAGAACAAACAGAAAGAGGCTAAAACACACAGAACTGTGACAGGTTCTTTCTGATGTTTGGAATAATCGGCCATATCCTACATAACTGTGTGCAGGTCTGAGTAGGTAAAATGGTGCTGGTTTAAGGGTGGTCTCTTAAAAATAGATTGTTTACTGCACTTCGTATGAAGTTAAACATTCAAAATTATTCATGGCACTAGTTTGACTCTTTTAGTGCCTAAATCTTCCACACAGCACTGTACTTCTTGCCACGTACATAGCAAAGGCAACAGTTGCTCTCCTGGAAAACTCTCCAGTCATTGTTGACACTGACAAATGGTTTATGTTTAGTGCATATTTCCCATCCTGCTTATGACTTATGATTCAGGGTTACGTGATATCACGTGTTTGAAGCGCACGCACACAAACACACACACGGACCACACACGGTCAGAGCTGCTGACTGATGTGGTTTGGTCATGTCAGGAGAAGACATGAACAAGTTCTTTTATTCCCTTTTAGTACCTTGTGTTAAATAGTGGACTAGCTACATGAGAGGTAAATCACAGAATGTAAATGATACTCAATTCAATTTAATACACTTTGAAGGAAACTGGATAATTTGCAAATTTCAAGTCTATAAGTGGGTGAATAAAACCCCAGAAATATTTTTTTTTAAGTTTTGCTTTGATCTTATTCTAGCAATTATATAGAGTCTAAATAAAAAGTTACAATATCCACAAAAAAGAATGCCAAAAAAACAAAAACAAACAAAAACACAATGGCCCTGTTTATATCTAAAAACAGAATAAATATTCAGACGGATGGTGTTTGATGGATAAGAGTAAATTAAAAAAAATAAAAAAATGAGATAAAGACCAAAGGCAGATGAGCAGGAAAAACGGATGTCTTCTCTTCTGTGTCCAATTCAGTGCCAGTTTCAGCTGTGGTGAGGTTAGCTGCCGTAAAGGAGGGAGTGCTGGGTGTGAGGAACTTAAATTCAGCCAAGTGCTATATCCATTCCGTTTCTCACAGTCCCCTCCGACCCAAAGTCCGCTTCAGTACTTTACCATCACACAGTGAGTCATTAGTCATCAGTGAGATCACTTAATAATATTTAAGTGTGTATTGTTGGGCCTGTGGAAGATTGTCCTCACACACGGTTACTCCACAGGCCAACAGGACATTGACGACTACATTTTCCCTTTAGTAAGCGACATTCAACATTCACCTCTTTTACAAGAAGTCCAGTTCCAGCGCTTGGTGCAAGGAAACAAGATCTCCGTGAGTAGAAATCCGCCAGAAAGGCATATTGTGCTATGTGGGGAGACAGAAAACCAAACATTTGCTAAAAAACACGCAGTGTGAAATAAATGGCACAAACAAGACCTCATCCGTTTACACTAGACCACATTTGGGTTTGGTATGTTCTTGGAACTGCCGTACTGTGTGCAGTCTGGTTTTTCATTATATTTTCTCAGAGTTTCACTATTTTTTGTTTATTTGGTTTTAAACAAACAAATCTAGAGTTGCATTAACTGTATTTGTTTTTACCTGCAGCACAGTTTTTGAGATTCTGAGACGCACCGAATGAAAATTTTGGTTGCGAGACCTAAATAATAAAACGTACCTGTTTTGCTGCAAACTCTTCGTCTCGACCATCACCTATCACCACATAAGTAACTTTCTTCCCAAAGCGAGAGACAATCCTCTCAAAGCAACTCTCTTTTCCTGCGTGGAGAAAAGTCATTGGGGAAATTTAGGACTTACAAAATCTCATTTTGTAAACATAATTTCCTCGTCTTTTCATGTGTACCTATTTTGGTGGCACTGTAGATGTTTTCGATGGGGAAGACATCTCCCAGGCCATAGAGCAGCACTTTGGCCAGAGCTGGAACAAGCTGAGTGGTGGTGACCAGCACATTCATACACTTCCCCCTATTGGTGGATATCACATATATATATGCATTAATACATGGGCTTAAAGGCAAAAACACTGCGGCTATACATACATGTAAAATAAACAATCTGAATTCTGTGGATGTACTAAGCTGAATTGCCCCGGGTTCCGAAAAAGGACAGGTATGTGATGCAATTCTTCCAAGAAAAAGAAAGTGTAGATGGTGGTAACATACTGAATGTCAACCAGTAACATAGGCAAATAAATAAAAGCTGAACTGTGGTCTGACCTGGACTGAATAAGCAGCAGAGACTTGAGCGCTGTGGTGAGCCAGGCGTCTGTAACGCTCTCAATCTCAGACTGGAGCCGCAGAAGCAGCTCCCTCTTCATAGGATTCAACAGGCCTTAAGACAACGACATGCATTTATGTAGAAACTTTACCTTTGAAAATACAGCAAGTGTCACACTACTCAGAAACAACATGGAAATGTAAAGTGATCCTTATTTTACAGTTTCCAAATGTCTGAAGTGTGTATATTTGGTGGCAACATACAAATACTACACAGATTAACATCCATATGAGCAAAAGATTAAAGAAGATGGGGGAAAAACATTTTGAACACAGTAATCTGAGCTGAAGCTGTTTTGTGTTCTTGTTTAGTACTAGAGCAAGTAAGAAGATTGTTTTTATTCATACATTTGAGTAACAAGTATAACATGATGCAAACACACCTCCAACATTTCCTTTATAGTTATTGTAAATCTCTTTTAGCCGACGATAGCGAAAAGCCAGTTTGCGCATCCACTCTACTCCTCCTTGAACTCCTGTGGTACCACCTGATGTTCCTCCACCACTGGCACCATTGAAGCCATCCGCCAAGAAGTTGTAGTTACTAAACCAAGGAGACAGACTTGTAATTGGCTTTGATGACAGAAAAAAAAATTGCTTTGAAATTCATACATAATAATATTAATGTTGAAGAAAAAAAAAAAAAAAACCAAAATGTTTCACAAAATGCTAATTTTATAGTTTCATTAGCGTAGCTCTCACCTCAGGTCTTGTCCATTGTCATCAGAGGCCACGTCCTCAACATGAACTTGATCACATTCCTTAAAGAAAAATAAAAGGAGGCCATTTCTACAAACTGAGGCATCTGGAGTAATTACTGGTTGAACTAGAGCAGATACACAACTGCAAGACTGTGCATAGAAAAAGATTCACTCATACATATGTGTATAGGCAGAAAAAATAAGGAATGAGATTTAACCATGAAACTTCTGCGTACATATACATTTACACATACGTGTGCCCAGGAGTGTCTCGCTCAAGGACACACCTGATGCGTGAGACAGGATATGAACTGGGAGACTTCTGCATCCCATCAGGCCTGACAGATCTATAGAGCTTACTAATATTGGGAAATTGATCATCTTCAACATGCTTCAGAGGTCTAGAGAAAATTCTAACCATCTATCTACAAATATAAACAACTGTACCTCCAGGTCATTGAAGAAAAGGTGAGTGTCAGCCAGCTCAAAGATCAGCTCCTCCATCTGCAAACCCAAGTTTAGCACAGTCGCTGGGTCCTGTTAATACAATGATCCGGAATGACTTTTTGAGTCAGAACTGTCACACTTTTTATTTTGTGTTATATGCGCAAACTTATTGCCAATTTAAACAAACCTTGCCAAACTTCTGAGCGTAGGAGCCAGTGAGCAGTGAATGGAAAATAATGATAGTCTCATCCAAATCCCACAGAAAAATGCGCTGAAGACAGAAGAATATTACTCTTTACATTCATAAATATTACATTTCACTTTAACTTACAAATGTCAGGAAACATTTACAACTAAAATGCAACAAATTTAATTTATCTGCATTTGTCTTCAAAGCATCAATATAAAACTTGTGAAATATGCTGCTGCCGGGTAATGATATGGACACACTCACACCTCACCAGAACTGTGAGCCAATATCACACAGTTCAAATTGAATGAATTCTTTAATAATAATTTAATCGCCTGACACCACACTGGGATTTAACAGGGATTGTTAAATAATGAGGGGGATCAGTGACACTTCCCATATTGTGTAAAATGCTTTAGCTATAACAATGTCATGTTGCTTTGCTAGTTTACGGTTAAAATTATCAATCAATTAGATGTTTACCTCCAGGTCACTTTCCGCAGGTGGGAAGTTGTCAGACTTCTTGCCCTTTCCTTTGGCTTTGCCAACAGAGTTCCTACGTCCATTGTCATCCTGCTCTCTGGCTCCAGCAGGGACAGAAACACTGGTAGGGAGAGCTGCACCGGCTGGAAGGTTCTCTGGGGATGCGTCTAAAAACAGGAGAGGGTGTCAGATGTTATTGGTTCTATTAAATGGTTTCTGTTAAGCATTACTATTATTAAATGCAGGGAATGATGAACGCAATGCTGACCATGTGATTACATAATACTTTTGAAATGCAACACTAATGTAAAGACAAAAACAACAATCTGATGTTGAAACAAAATCATCTAAATCGAGGCAATGAATTCACCTCCAGGAGGAAGTGCAGCTGAGGCAGCCTCCTCGGACTTCACAGCTGAATATCCGGCTACTCCTACACCATGTTCATCGCTGCTGGGTAGCCCAGCAGGCACATAGGGAGGCAGGGCATAGTACTGGGAGAACTGACTCTGTCCCAGCGAGTTGTAGCTGCTAAATTCCTGGGGAAATCAGAAAAGGGCAGTGGAGTAGTCTCTCACGTGGCTGTGTATTGTGGATCGAACATACAACTACGGAACTAGATTTGTATTCTTTTATGCTACACTGCAAAAAGATAGAAGATTTCCTATCTGACAAGGCCTGTAGCTCCTAGAGATCAACAGGAGAATACAGGACATTTCATACAGAAAACCAGATATGACACTACCGTTCGACTTACTTGGTGGGCCACAGTGGCGGAGGCTGTTGTGGAAGCCGTAGCTGAAGGTATGTTTGAGTACACACTGGATGTTGTGAAGCTTGAGCCTAGAAACAGGAAGAACCCATGTAAAACAGTGCCAGAGGGAAAAACAGGAATAGGAACAGGTGTGAGAAGAAAACAGCTGTGCCACTGTACTTTCAAACTTTCCTTTGTTTTTGAGCACTTCACTCATTTGAAGTTTGAGTGTGACAGTGTTATCTTGTGAGACAGAGTAAGGCTTGAGCTTGCCTTGGCTGGGGTATGAGTAGTGCAGCTGGCCTGGCGGGGTTGAGGTATATGCGGTGCTGAAGCTGAGAAATCCAAGCTGACCACCAGAGGGTGCCTCAGGCAGCCCTGTCTCTGTTTTTATGCCTGGCCACATAGCACCTGAAGATGAACAAGAGCAATGGAAGCAGAAAATGAAAGGGGTAGCGAGAGGAGTGGGTCACTGAAGACAGGGCAAAAGTAAGAAACCAGTTCCTTTAGTCAAGATGTGGGCCTTGTGTGTTTAAGCATAGATTAAAAGGAAATCGCTCCCACAGCGCAAAGCAAAGTAATGCCTCAAAAGCAAAGTAACAAAAGGTGTGAAACTGTGTTTTTAGTGAAAAGAAAGTATTAAAATAAGCTTTTATAGTAGAGATGGAACTAACCAAAGGGTGGGAGGCCATAGGTCTGGCCTGTTTGGGGGAAGGATGAGTACACTGTAGACTGGGCCAGAGGAGGAAAGGCCACCTGACTTGTGTAGGATGTCACTGCGTTGCTGAAAGAGAGAGCAGGAGAACTGGCATTTGGTCCAATCAGACACAGCTACAGGTGCAGAGATTTACAATTAGCAATGCCAAGCATCTTCACCAAACCACATGGATGTCTCACCATGTCTTATTTCTCCTTGCCGTCACAGTAGGAGTGATAAGAAATATGTAGAAATAAAGTTTAAAACTCATTACAGGGTCAATAATTAAGGCTGTGCCAGCTACAGCAGCACCTGTAGCACCAGCAAATATAAAGCTGTTGACTACTACCTGCAGATGACTGAGAAGAGTGTAATAACCTATGGGAAAACCAGACTATGAATACCAATTCAAGGTTGCTGAGATTTCACTTGCAAGGACATAATCGAGTATTTTGAGACTCAAGTGCTGTCAAGGAAAAAGCCCAGTCCTGCTGAAAGTGGGATTTTCTGGATGTGGGACCGATTACTCACTTTAAAACTGAAGACAACTGGATTGCAACTGCCACTGAAATAAATGGCATGACTGTGGCTGCAAACAGCACAGATACTGATTAGGGTTTGCTGTTAACCTTATAGTCAGTTATATTAAACAGATCTGCAGGCGAAAAAGTTGGGTTAAAGACACTAAACCAAGTAAAACTACAGTTTTCACAGTAACAACAGCTCATCTCCTCTTTAATTGGCAACCCAGGGAAAACCACAATTGCAAAGAAATTACCTTTTCAAAGTTTTTACTGTGACAATGAAATTAAAAAAGGTTTCCACAATGAGCAAACTGTAATATATAATATAAAATACATGTAAACACGTAAAATGTCTTTGCGTGCATCCGCAGTTGTCTGCTCCTCTCAGTCATCAGCAGAGCTTTGCTTCAATGATGCATTGTACCTTTGGTGTTTTTATTACCAACAGTGCACTGAGTGTGGTAAATTTTAAAGCGGAAAGTCTTGTTTTTGTGCAGATGTCATCTCCAACCAAGCTTATTACAAAGCAGGAAGACTAGATTATAGCTGCACTGGTAAAACAAATAAAATGGGTCACTGTGCTGGTTTCACTTGTATACTCATCACAATGTTAAATCTACAAAACACAACATGGAGGTAGTGTACTCACTTGGTTCCTTGATAAACCTGTTGGGTATATTCAGATGTGGTTGTTGTGTCTGTAAAAAACAATTGCTTGAGTTACATACAAAATCAGTATTCTTACTTTAACAACTTTATTGTGCATTGTCAAGACGTGGGACAGTGTTTGTACCCGAATGAGCATAAGAGTTGACTGAGTCACTGCATGCTTGTGATGCTCCTCTTCTGTCGGTTTCCGACTGCTCATGATCATCTATGATCAAACACAAAATTTTCGTTATTTTCTAGGACTATTTGTGAGCGTATTCTGCATTTTTCTATATTTTGTACTTACTGGGATCAAGTTGGGCCGTAGACAGTGCAGAATAAGAATTTTCCTGCTCTGATGAACCTAAAACACTGGCTGGACTCCCATCGTCTCCCAAATTCCTAATAAATATCAATTACTTACAATTATAACATTTCTAAGGCCAACCTGCAGTCATTCAATGTGGATTCATCAAAAAGAGAGAAAGTCATAACAAACAAACAAACTAATATTCAGCTAAAAAAAAAATCATATATTAAAAAAAAAAAAAAAAAAAGATGTAAAAATGTGCTTAGACAGACCTTTGTTCTTTGTCCAGCCCACCATCTAGATCAATCTTGGCCTTCTTTGCCTACACACACACACACACACACACACACACACACACACACACACACACACACACACACACACACACACACACACACACACAAAAAGACTGTGACATAAAAGCCATTTACACCGTTACACCAAAACTGCAATGTCACCCAAAAAGTTTGGCTTTCAGTTAAAGACTTTCAACATGTGAAATAAGGATAAATTATTTGTCTTTTAAGGTTATTAGTCCTAAATGAAGTGAAATCATTACAAACATTTACCAAAAAAACCCCCAACAACTTTAAACTTTGGCAGAGTTCAAAAATAGATTTTCATTCAGGGTGTGTGTTATGGATTTGGGGAAGTATATTTGCTCTACAGTGAAAACATAACATGTAGGCAACATTTGTTTTATAGTGAAAAGGTTGAAAAGTTTCAAAGGTTTGCAGGATTGGCCGTGCTACACAATTTCTATGATTTTTTTTTTTTGCCACTTTAACTTTTTTTTTAAATTAGAGTAAAATGAATCCCAAAGAATCAACACCACTCTAAAAATTACAATGACTTAAACGTGCATGTTCTGGCTGCTCAATAATTCAAAAAAACAAGCGTTACTGTCTTAAACGTGCATGTTCTGGCTGTTCAATAGTTAAAAAAAAAACAAGCGTTACTACTTAAAAATGTACTACCTGGAAACTATTTGATATTTTTACCTGTTAAACGACGAACAATGACAAAAACTGTCACTGAATAGTTTTTTATTATTTAAGTACAATGAACTTTAAATTAAATTAGGCTTTAGCTTAAACTCCAATCAAATCCACCATCAACTTAATTTACTCCTAATAAACACTGTAGCAACAACCTGCATTTAAGATCTCATATAGTAGAGTAACAAAAAACATTAAACAATTGAGACCAACTTGTAAATGTGTTGATTTATCCTCTGTGTTGGTGGTAATGTGTGTAGACTCACCGGCAGCTCTTGCGAGTCATCCATCTCTGCAGCAGAGCGACGTGACATATCTACGAGCTCAGCCTACCCTCTGCAACTCGAAAACCTCTCCGGACCCTGCTTTACACAACCACAGGGGCAAAAACACATAGGAACAGAATAAATTGCTGAGGGTTATGCCTTATGTAGTTTTCCACTGTGTGAGTCTCCCCTCCCCTTGTCCCAAAAATGCTCATTGATTCATCCACCCCCACCACTATCACAGGGGTGATCAGCGGGGAGGTAGCGGCGATGGAGGAAGTGGGCCACCCTGGTCTAATCTTCAGCACGAGACCCGCAGGTGAGGCACATGTGGCACTGACGTTCGCCAGTGTTCGCAAAAGTGTGTGTTTACTGTGGGATTAAAGAAGCGTGCCACCTTACATGTGACCTAACCTACATTCAACAAAAGCATATTCTCCAGAAGCATTAGGTGCTCAGGTGCAAGCTGTCCTATCAATAGATCCCCCGGGGGATAAGATCTAACCTCGATTTGTCCACTGTTTGCTTAACTGGATTTTTCCTATATGGAGAGATGGAACATTTATCCAACTGAAATAATGTAGACACCGAAAGAGAAAATAGGTCAGACGGCAAATAAATAAATAAATAAACAAATCACACAGAATTGTCAGGGTTTTGTTAATAGCTCTGAATCAAGAGCAAGCCACTTGAATTGGCAGGGTCAATCAAGCATATGCTAGCTTATGCAAAATTTATGTAACCAAACTCAAAATATTTGAGGGAAAAATATGGATGATTGCTGATATGAACCCACACACAGGCTGTGGGTTCAAGTATCTGAACTCATTATGTATAAATGGATTTATGCACAACTATAATGCAGTCCTCTAATACAAAGGAAAACCTAAGCAATTTTTTCATAATGGATATCAGATCTATAGATAGATATTAAAAGAGAGACAAACAGATGTAGGGGGAAATTGTGTCTGGAAGTGACCCCAAATCTTAAAATGTGTAACATGTCTGTGTTCATATTTGAATGAGTTAGGACTCATACTTTTGACACACTAACGTTTTGATTTGCCCACCTTAACTGCCTCCAAGAGATGTGTGTCCTAGCTGATACTGCTGCAACAGCTAATGCTGATGCACAGGACAGACTACAATAATGCATCTGCATGCAGCTACCTGGGCTGAAAACCACCCAATCTGACAACGGTCCCAATTATTTGACCAGCTTGACTTTGTCAAATCCACAGTCACCTCTCCACTGTCAGCATCACAACAACATTCAAGCTCAAGCAAGACACCTGAGGAACATCGTCAACCTGATATGGGATCCTTTAGAGTCCTGTTCAAGATGTTGTTGTCTTCTCAAAAGGGTGGAAAGGAACAATGCACACCTCAGAAAAACTGTTAAGCTGTGGCCTTGGTGCATGATTGAACCACTAATATGGTTCTGGACTTAAACTGATGTGGAAAACCCTCAAATGAACGTGTAATTTCCTAAAAATAATTGGTGATTTATTTACTACTACTATTACTACTTACACGGTAGTGTGTTGTACAACAACTTAAGTACTTCTTACGCACACACTAATGATTTCAATTACTTAATTTCAATTGTTTTATTTTTCATGATGACTAAAAACAAAGTTATTTAGTCTACTATAATAAAAGATACTGGTCAGCACAAAATAAACTCAAACTATATACAGAATAATTGCAGACACTGTCAACCAGCTTAGTGATTAAAATGATATGACAATTATAAAGTGTTTCAAAACGACAGCCCATAACAAAAAAATTTTACCATAGAAGATCCCATTCTAAGGCACTTTAAATATAGCCCTCACCAAATCGCAGTGTGCTCATTTTGTGCAACATTACATTCCTAAGTTCATCTGGAGTTAATAAGTAGTCTGAGTTGCACAAATAAAGTTTGAATCTATTAATGTTACATCCCTTTTTGTTATTCAATTTAGCAAATAATTGTCTTGGAAAGAGGGGAATTTGAACTAGTAAAATTTTTTTTTTTTTTTTACTTTGACTGGATTTGCCTTCAAATAACAAAACATGTTGACCTTTATTGCACAAAACAGGAAGTGTATATTTTGTCCCCCAAAACTTTTTTTTTTTTTTAAAATAAACTTTTAAAAGCCAACCTTAACAAATCATTACAGCAAGAACAGCCTGTTTCGGTGCTCACATGTGCAGCTAACTATTGTTTAACTTTAATAATAATAATAATAATAATAATAATAATAATAATGCTATATAAAATTATGCCAAAATGCTATTACGAACACATTACTATATGGAGCATATTTCAGTAGAATTCAGTTCGCGTTGCTGATTGACAAAACTGTGCCTGATCAGTGATCATTCAGGAAATTCATCGCCCCTGATTGATCTGACCTTTGTGTTTTCGGCATGTCTGTCCCGCAAATAAGCGAAGTTCGCCCGAAACCCGGATACAGCACATACACATGCCATCTGCAAATATTAGCCGACAGCCGTGAGAATAGCTACATCCAGCAAATACCTCAGCCGAGGACGGTTTGCTGTGAAGGTGAAGTCTGACATCAGACTATTTCCTGGAGCAGCACCTTGTTCAGCCTTAGAAGAAAAAATAACTACTTGACCAGCCCAGGAAATAAAAAACAGGCAATTAACACTAACGGGTGAATATCTGGAGCAATTCTAACAAGCTACTAAAGCGTATCACTACAGGATTTAGTCGTAGTCGTACAAGCTTCTCTACAGGAACGTTAGCTTATGAAGGCTAACAGACAATCGATGTTTTAAAACACTTCACTTACAATCCTAATAGGAAGGACTGTGTCATCCCCTGGTTGAAAGGCAAACGTACTAACTCAACTCAATGTACCGGTAGCAAAACCAAGTAGCTGCACTTAGTTTTGCCCAAGCATGAAAGTTTCCTGCCCCCGAGATTAGTCGCGACCCGCAGCCATTGGAAGGGGCGCTGGAAATGGCAGCGTGTGAAAACATCTCACTCCCGCTACTCCCAGCAGCAACGCTAATGGCAAAAACACACATTCAGGACCCACCGAAATGATCTCAACTAATCTTACCATTGAAGGAGCGAAAGAGAGGCGCTTTATATTCAAGCGTATTTTGTTGAATCGTGTCAAAGCTTTGTCTGTTGTTAAGGAGCACTATTCGACAGGAAGTTTCGTTGCGGGACCTTCTGCGCATGTGCGAAATGTTGATTCACAGGAATCTTCCTTCGGCGCGATCAGAGACGACAGGTGTGATGATGCAGCAGCACAGGTGAGCGGAAAACTGTAAACACTTGTTATTTGGACGGATGTTGTCAGCTTTTTCGCATGGTATGTTACTTCAAATGAGCGCATGCATGTGATGTCGAACAACTCGTTGAAAAACAAAGTGTGATCGTTGATTAGCTAAATGTAAGCTAGCAGGACTCAGCTTTGAATGCAGGGAGCTAATTTCAGCTAAACTAACTTGTTTATGGAGGCAATACTTTTAAATTAAAGTCATGTATCAGACTCTTTATTGCGTGTAAATTCTTCCTTCTGTGCCTTTCCTTAACCATCTTAGGGTCTACCGTAAAAATAAAGTATATACACTAGAAATACTTCTAAATTCACGAAACATACAAACAAACAACTTTCAGATGGCTTTTGGTAAAAAAAAAATGAATTGGAATGTGCTGTTCTTTAAAGGATTTCTGAGTTTCTGAGATTTCTGAGAAGTCACTTCTGTCAGTCTATGCATACTACATTGGGTTAGGAAAATCATGCACTAGACTGGTTAGAAAACATTCTGAGTGCAACTATTCTTAAGATTTAAAAATATGTAAGCAGCTAAACGGGGCATGATATACATCTTATGTTATTCACTCACCTGGCTGTTGTTGGCTAATGTTTTATGTTGTTTTTCTAATCAAATCTTTTCAAATTAATTTCTAAATTCTTCTACATTTGCCTTTTATTTTGTGTATGTGTTAAGTTAACTAAAAAGACATTGACAACTAAAATACCATCATTTAAAGCTGATAAAATAGCAGGATTTGGCCATTTTATTAATTGATTCATTGTCATTCAGGATTTGCCTCGGTGTTATGTCATAATAAACATAATAACATTGGCATTTGGACTCTTGGTCTGACTACACAAGGCATATGAAAACATGAGCTTCAGTAGTATTTCCTGCATTTTATAGATCAACTGATTAGTTCATTGATTGCTAGTGGTTGTGGTGGTTTTATTGCTTGTGAAAACTATCATTGGTTAAGTTGTGAATAATTATAAGCCTATTATAAGTAGAATCTATACTATAGGATTCTAAACAAAAATAATTCATCCAATTTAGAAAATTTATTTGCCATTTCTGACACAGATTACAGTTCAGTATTTTATTTGTTCTTGTAAACGATCCTGTTTATACAGTAGCAACGGCCTGTAAATAAATATACATTAAAAGACCAACAGAAGTGTAATGCTTCCAAATATGGAAGGAAATGAAATAGAACTATGAATGGCCTTTTTTTAAATTATTTTCAACAGGCTTGAAAACACAATTTCTGTATGCCAAACCCAAAAAGACTCAATGGGCCAAAACAGACTTATAAACGATCAAATTCTTTTGAAAATCCACTCTTAATAATTTAAGGAATATCAGATCATAAATAACACTTCTGCTTAGAAAAGACAGGCTTGAATGATAATGATTCTTTCTAAGAATCAAGATTTTATTGCACTTTCCAGAACCATATTATGCAGTAGGCCAGTAGCTAAACAGGAAAGCCAGTGCCTCCTCCACCTAATGGTTCTTTGTCAAGTTAATGAAGCACTTTTTTTATGCAGATTATTCTGTTGAAAAAGGACCAAGATGTTTAGGAAAAAGAGATATGTACATACAGTGTATAATGGATCAGGCCGCCTTGGACAGGCACAAAACATTCACAGTTCTTCTCTACATGATGCATAAATACAAAACATTGTTATCATAGATTCCATAGTTTCTCTAGAGTGTTTGCAAGAAAACAGCAACCACTTTGATTTTAAAAGAACCTTGATATATAGAGTATGTGCTATCATAAATGTGGACCTGTTATTGCTGGTTGAACTCAGTATCACTGTCTCCTAATCAATAAGAGAATTTTGTCATAAGGTTTGCATACAGCAGAATGATTAACACAGTGACTAGCTGTAATGAGAAGCAGTTGGGAAAGAAATAAGATATGTCCTTACTTGAAATAAAATGTTTATATATAAACATGAAAAACCTTTTGGTTTTGCAAAAAATAAAAAATAAAAATGTAACTTTCTTCTTCTACACAGTACAATAAAAGTTTGATCTTTATTTTAAGAGGACAAACTGGTCAATAAAAGTGTTACAGAATATCATGTACTTAACTGTTTGGTCCAAGTGTCAGGAGTAGAGATATGAGATATTAGAGAAATTAGATATGAAATGAAAAGTAGAAAGACCTGCAGCTGTCTATTAATCCTAAGATTCTAAAGCTTAAAGCAGAATGCTTAACTTCTATTGACCCTTGTTTCCTCAAGTGCAATTGAGCAGTCTGATGAAAATAACATTGTGAACTTAAAGAAAAAAACAGCTGTAACAAACAGTTTGTAGACGTGTAATGGAGGCGTGACCTTTAACGACTACCGCCACGACGAAAAGTTCTAACAAGTGAAATGGTTTTGCGGCCTTTGATAAAGCTGGCTTTCCTTAGCCAGCACCACTGCTGCTGTTCACACTGCCTTTTGATCCTCAGGCACTTCTCTTCATGTCACCTCACCAGTAGCTGTATGGTCCAGAGCCACCAGTGACTGAGGCTTTTCAACCCCACAGTACATCCATACTTGGCACACATATATTACAGTTTTGGGGGCTTGGGGCAGAAGAGTAGGGCCAGTGGTGTAGCATGAGAGCCCCCATGTCTCCCCTGCTATTTGCCTCCATTTTTCAATCAGATCCTTATATCAGGCCTTTGTTGTAATGTCCCACAGATATGCTGCTCCAATGCGGTCCCTCTATCAAAGTTTTTTTTTCCTTTTTCTTGTGAGTTCTCGTGACAGAAGTGATGTTGGTGCTCACATGAAGGAATGATCGGCTGGAGGCCCGTACGAAAAGCCTGGGAAGGCCCCAGCTGCTTCCTTGATGCTGCTGGTCACAGTCAGGGTGTCGCTGCACAGGGAAGAAGACACTGGAAGGTGGGTGAACTCAGGGTCGAAGTGTCTGAGGTCTGTGGGACCACTCTGTGAAACCAAACAGGAGATAATACTGTTGTATTAGAATGTATGAGAATACATTTGTGATCCTAGGATAAAATGTCAGTACACAAATAGAATAGTTTTATTGTTTATTGTCAAGAAATGTATTAGTGTATTTTAGCAGGTGACTTATTCTCTAAGTAATTATCAAGCAAAAATGCCAAAAACATTCTGGATCCAGTGTCTCAAATCACTGACACTGTTGACAAAATGATAAATTGGCAGTAAAAATAATTATTAGTTAAAATCGCAGAACGTACCACTGAGGGAAGAAATGGGGGTGTGATCTTCTTGGCCATCAGGTCATCCCAGTTAAGTGGTGAGAAGAAGGAATGGTACTTCAGTTCAAGCTGGAGGGAAATAGAAATGTCAGATGAGCAGATTGATAGCAACTTCACCAGTCTCTTACAGATTTCAGTTGCATGTAATTGGGTGTCGGCTATCTGCACTCACAAAGTCATCTTTTGCTCCCAGCCTCTTGGTGCGGTCCTTCTGCAGGAGCCCCTCCAGCAGTTCCCTGCCTGCGTTCGACACGTTGGGCTTGAGCATAGGAGCCTTGTGCAGGATATTGTTGTACATCTCGGCCGTGTTGCGACTGTAGAATGGGGGCTGTTTTAAGAAAAAGCGATGACAACAAATGATTTATTTGGTAAATAAACAAACAGGAGAATCGCATTAGAGACAGAGAGTCACATATTACACTTACAAGTCCATAGAGCATCTCGTAGAGCACTGATCCCAGGCACCACCAGTCAACAGTGCGGTCATATGCCTGCTTCTGGAGAACCTCGGGGGCCAAGTACTGTGAGGAAAGCAACAAGAAATAAATCAACTGATGTCTGACCATTATTATTAGTTGTCAGTGCAGTGCAGTTCTGCCGAATAACCGAGGATTCGTAAGTCAAGAGATTAGTTATGTACCTCAGGCGTCCCACAGAAGGTTGTGGTGGTACCATTAGCCTCAAGGCCTTCCTTGCAGAGGCCGAAGTCTGTCAGGACAATATGGCCCTGCGAGTCTAACAAGATGTTCTCAGGTTTCAGGTCCCTGTAAAGAAGCAGATGGGAGGATTATTGTAAATGCATCAATGCCAATGTGCTGTTCCCACTCATTTTTTCCTATTATGTTAGCAGCTGTCCACTAGAGGGTGCTGTGGCATTGCTCATTACCTGTACACAATGTGCAATGAGTGGAGGTACCCAAGTGCACTCGCAATTTCAGCAGCGTAGAACCTTGCTCTGGGCTCCAGGAAGATCCTTTCTCTCTGGAGATGGTAGAACAGCTGGAAAGAATAAAAAGACATCTGTCACATCTATATCCTCACATAACACAGATTTAAATATTGACCTGTGAGAACTTCACTCACCTCTCCACCGTTAACGTAGTCTAGAACAAAGTACAGTTTGTCAGTAGTCTGAAAGGAGTAGTGCAGCCCCACCAGGAAGGGATGCTTGATGTTTTTCATCAGCACGCTGCGCTCGGCCATGATATGCTTTTGCTGGGGGGTGGGTAGAAGAGGTGTTAAACTCTGACAAGTAGGTGAATTCTTATGTGTGGATTATATGGTAGCTAAAGCATAACAGATCTTAGGGTCTTACCTCCTTTTTCTTCAGGATGATTTTCTTCTGCAGCACTTTCACTGCGTAGTAATTTGAGGACTCTTTGTGTCGGGCCAGCAGAACCTGGAGTAGAATGAACCTTAACGTCAGTGATGGCGAACAGCTTTGATGGACGTGAGCAGATAAAAGAAGGTAGTTATGATAGTTAAGCAGAAAGACAGTCTCACCTTTCCAAAGCTGCCTTTGCCGATGATTTTGAGGTAGTCAAAATCACAGGGTTTGATCCTAAGAAAGAAAAACACACTCGAGTTAGCATTTCTTCTGAATATGTTTTCAGACAATTATATTCCTCAGCATTTTGAATAAGATGAGTTTATGAAGCTACTTACTGAGTGTCCTCAGCCAGTGAACTTCTTGAATTTAGGCACATCTGAAAGATAAAATGGGGGGATTTATAAATGTATTGCCATATTTTGGAAAGAAAACAAGTTAAGTAGTCAGCCAATGACCTGTTTCTGCTTACCGGACTTTGTGAAATTGGATCATTTTCTACTTCCTCGTTCTGATTCTCATCAATCTTCAGGAAGTTATTGACTTCAACACTGGAGAAAAATGGATGGATTTTATTATCATCTGTTACCCTTGTACAATATGGGTGAGTGATCACGATTTCACGAATCAACATTGATGACATTTTGAATTATTTTATAAGACCTAAAGCAGTTTGTTAGACTCAGCGCTGCATAAGTATGCCATTCGACAGTTTAAAAGATTAACAGAAACTTCCAAACAGGTCAGGGAAGGACAGGTTCATCAGTCTGAGAAAAAGCTTAAGCTGCGGACCAACAACAACAAGGTTCAGGTGGCTCTGCAGGTCTCTGTGGTCCAGCTCAGAGACCCTTCACCTTCTAGAGCATCTGGAGGGGGACAGATGCATTGTCCAGGTATTTCCCAGGGCTAGGGTTGGAGTTCAGGACAGTGTGATGGGCTGAGCCATGCATCATGTAATAATTGAATTACTGGTTTATCCTTGTCTAGGGGACAGCGGGGATGTCCTCCGATTGCGATTAGGCAGTGGAAAGGTTGTTAATTGGCTCGTCATAAAAGGTCTATTTTTACCCTGTCTTCTTAAACAGAGATTACAATTTACACAGAATGTCCTGCCAGGCTCAGGTGGCTGATTGGATTGTAACCCAGGCATAGTGATCAGAAATAACCACTAGAGCCAGGAAGTACCTGATGGCCAATCTTCCATCCAAATGTAGACTTTTTGCATAGCAACAGTTTGAATGGAAATACTTACTGTTGGCAGATATGTGGTGTAGACACCAGCTTCTGGATGAAGTCATTCAGCCCCATTTTCCTCTCCTTGATAAAAGCTGCAAATGGAGACAGAGGGGGAACCATTAACGTCAGCAAGGCAAATGCAGCATCACATACGCTGTATCTGTTACCACACATGATGCACAAGCTTTTTGTCTCCCGTAAGAGGAGAGAATGTCTGTGTTAGGGCTGTAATCCACTGTTTGGGAGTTCCAGAAATCCTGTTAAAGGGCAGGTTTGCGTGTTGTGCATAGACCTCTAATGCCGCGGGCTTACAGGTTATGCAACCACTTGGGTCACTCATTCAGGAACCAGCTGTGATGGGCAACAGACCATTTTCCATCCCACATCCCAGAATTCTTTTAAATTGCCAAGATAGTTTTGTCAGTAACCTAATAGCTTATTTTAAACACGTTTTTTTAAAAAACAATTACGCAAAATTTCTGTAACAGTAGAACAAAAAGGCTACCGTGCAAATTAGGATTAATTCATGTCCAGGCGGTTGTTTGACTTACAAATAAATGCATATCAACAAAGAGTTTGACTTTTTTGGTTCAGCCTACATATAAATACAAAGCCTATTTGATCTACTGATACGTATTGTTTTTGTCGCTCACCGGTGAGAACAGCTACAATCCCCCTCATTTTGCAGTACGTTAGATCGCATCCAGCTTCAGTCACAGCCATGTTGAGTTGGAAAGCAAAATAGTCCACTCTAACAACAACGATAGTTCCTATGTGGTCCTTTCCGAACCGTCAGGTACGACCGACAAGTCCCGTTAAACGAGCAGAGCTCAACCAGACGCGCTACGCTCGGAATTACCGCTGCACTCTGAGCGAGGCAGGCAGCCTATTTATATGGAGCACGTGGCACTGGAGGAGGCCATGCCCTCTTTGTCGTCATCCGCTGTAACCACGGCAACCACTTTGGGGGGCGTGACGTCACGGGATTCCGCTGCACCCATATACTGCCTGCAGAAGGCGGAGGATGACGAGGGGAGCTCGCCGCAGAGGAGGAGGACGTGGGAGGAAGTGTAAGAAGCCCCCCTCTCACCAACACACACATTCACACTCCCACCTCCTCCCCTCCTTCCCCATCCTCCTTATTTTCTCTGAATGGGAAACTCTAACTGTAACCAGTGCACATAGAAAGGGCTTACAGTCGTTTATGGAAGATGAAAATACCTAAGTTACACCAACGGCCCTGAAACTCTTTTTATTTATTTTATTGTCTGCTGCAATGACTACATGCAGACCCCAAATGATGTCATTTTATTTTGAAAAGATGTGGAGAAATGTGGGTCACGACTGCTGCATCCCAGCTTCTGCCTGCAACAGCCGCATCGCTGATCCAGATAGCTCACATAAAGGTTAAAAATGCTATAAAAAGTGCACATACAACACTTCAAAAGAATGCACGAAAAGAACAGTGATACACAGAAAATGACAGTTCAATTTCCGCACTCTCTATGCGCCATCACGCTAAATAATTAGTGAATTTCTGTGAAGGTCAATGTTATGAAGGTGACTTGGCATGGCAGCATTACATAAATTCACAGTGCAGATGACATGCTCATTTAGGCTTAAGCAGTGATCAGTCCAGATGTGGTCCACTAACCTTTTAAGTTACATAACCATGTCATAATGCAGATAGCTGTACTGCCCCTGGAGGAGAGTGTACCGCATAGAAAAGTTTCCAGTGATCGTTAGTGATTTTTCCACAGAGATTAATGGTGTCTGTTTATGGAAATGCTGTTTGATCACTCCTGGTTTTTGGACGTGTGTTTTCTTCCATAGGGAGAAATGCAATCACAAAGGGGGCACAAGCCAGTGTCTTCTTGTGCCAGTCCCAAGTCTGGATAAATGAGAGGGTTGTGTCAGGTAGGGCCTCCGACACAAAACACATGCCTAATTAAACATGCAAATTAGACTTCCACACCGAATCTGACCTTCATATGGAATCGGTTGGGGCCCAGGTTAACGACCGCCACCAGTGCTGTTGACCTACAAGGGTGCCGGTAAAAATTGGCGTGTTCGTAGGCAGAGGGAGAAGAGGAAAGCCAAGAGCGTAGGGCTGACAGTAGGGACTGTGAATGCTAAGACTATGACTAGTGGACACTTTCTTCCAGAAGAAGCAGGAGCATAGGGTGACATATAAGAGCAGAGGTAGAAGCACTTAGGTGGACTACATCTTGTGTTGACATTGACGGTGAGGTTACAGGGAGCAGAGGTGAAGAAGGTGCAGGACTTTAAGTACTTAGGGTCAACGGTTCAGAGCAACGGAAAGTGTGGAAAAGAGGTGAAGAGGCCAGTGCAGGCAGGTTGGAACGGGTGGAGAAAAGTGTCAGGTGTGTTGTGTTATGAAAGAGTATCAGCGAGAATGAAAGGAAAGGTGTTCAAGACGGTGTTGAGACCAGAGATGTTGTTCGGCTTAGAGACACTGGCACTGAAGAAAAGACAGGAGGCAGAGCTGGAGGTAGCAGAGCTTAAGATGTTGAGGTTCTCTTTGGGAGTGACGAGGATGAGCAGGATCAGGAATGAGGACATCAGACGGACAGCTGGAGGCTGTTCTTGATCTAGCTGGCTGTTGTAAAACATCCATTATAGTTGTTTTTTTAAGATCTTCTGACTCTTTTGGGATTTTCTTAGGTAACCAGCTTTCTCTTTTTTTGTGTCTTTTTAATAATGTGCCAATTAGTTCTAAAATTGAAAAATATTATTTGCTTTGATAATCTATTTAATGCTTTTTTTTTTTGGCAAAAATGCATAAAAAGGCAGTCTGTATCTATCTAGTCTATCCAAAAAACTCACTTAAATTTATTCCTTTCACATTTGAGAAACTAGAATTTATTTAGAATTTGAAATGAAAATAGTTGCTAAATAATGTTATGTCAAGCAGCTAATCAGTTATTTGACATTTACATTTATCATGTGTCATCTAGCAGGCACTTTTATCCAAGGTGAGTTACAAGTGTGGTAATTATTGTGACTTATTGTTGGAGCTCTTTTGCTTTTGTTTAAGTAGAGATTTGAGTACTTCTTCCTCCACAGTTCTCATAAACAACAGTCTTAGCGATTCATTCATGTGTCTGAGGGGAAGTCCTTGGCTTATGTTGTCCACATGATATGACAGTCATTCATTATTTAAAGGAAGTGAGGCTTTGCAGGATTAGTAGAATATGTACTGGTAAAAAAGGAAGCTGAGAGTCTTATCGAAAGCATAGGCTCAAACAGAAACTAGCTCATGTCATACAGTGAAACACTTATTGAGCAAACACTCAGACAATCAGCTCTATTTACACACTGAGCCACACTAGATAGATAGCATGACATTGATATTCTGGGCTGTTCCTTCACCTAGTTGTCTCTGAATTAGTTAAGTGTATCCTGTTACCATCCAGTAACATTGGCTGTATAGGCTGGTTCCCTCAAACAGCCATCTTTCACTCCCGGTTCTGTTTCTGATTTGCATTGTTTTCAGTTGTGATGGAAAAGACAAAACACAGCTGGTTGAAGCGGTGTTTTCCCTTTTCACAATGTGTTTTTCTTACTAAGTAACCTCTCATTTTCGTCAGTCTGATTAGAATCTGTAATGTCCACCACATTACAGCTGAAGGACAGCTGAAGATCTATTTAACCAGAACATCATCTTCAGTCTTACTGTTTGATTGATAACAGACTTTCTGAAAAAGTGAGCCATGCCACATCACATTTTCCTGTACAATGCTGTGTTTGTTCAGCCAACTGTCAAAAGCCTGTAGATTATCTATATAATGCAACACTTAAAAGACACTTTGAGGAGCTGGAAAAATAAATTTTAGTTAGAAATCACTAAAACAATTCACTGATAGATGCTGATTGATTTTATGTCAATTGACTAATAGATAATTAAATTAAGCTCTTATGTTGATTAAATTTTTTTTTTTTTTTTTTACTGTTGAACCTTTTAGAACACTAGAAGTCCATCCATCCCTTATCTGTACCCACTTATACTGTTCATGGTCATGGGATCTGGAGCTTATCCCAGCTGTCATTGGGCAACGTGTCCACAATGGACAGATCTACAGTCTATGTCAGGGACAATGCAGAGAAACACAGACAACCATTCATACTCACATTTACCCATACAGGCAATTTCGAGTTACCAGTTAACCTAACACACATGTGTTTGACGTTTGGGAGGAAACCCACGTACGAATTGGTAGAACATGCACACTCGACACAGAAGGGCTGTTTTTTTTTTCCCAACCAGGGACCTTTTAGCTGTGAAGTGGCAGTGCTAAACACTCCACTACCATGCTGCCAACACTACAAATCACAATGTTATTTATTTATTTTTAAAATGACTGTCTCTCCAATGCCTATGTCAAACAACACTAATCAGGTTTATTTTAGCACCTTCACAAAAGCCTCCCTGGTTTCCATCGCTCTAATGCAGTGGTGTGATTGATGCTGTGCAGACAAGCAGCACTTCTGCTCCCTGACAAGTAGTTGTGTGAGTCACCAGCCAGAAGATTCTGTAAAACCCTTTCCAACTCTCAGAGGTTGCCATCAGTTATACTCTCCAGCCTTGTGCAGCATGACTTTAAGCTTTGTGTCAGTCCCATGTTCAGAAAGCCAAAATGAAAGTCAAATTTCAAGGTTGTGTACCAGAAATAAGAGAATCTCATTTATAATCACCCTAACTTTTGAAATAATGCAAGTAACTAAAAATCTATCCTTGCAACAAACTTATAAAACAATATGTTTTGTGGTCCAAGGTAAGTGTCTAGGCAAGAAGGATAATTTGTTAACAAATAAAATAAAATAACCTGTTGGTATCTTTTACCAAACACGTTTCTTCTTCTTACTATTAATATTCTTCATCTGATCAGAGGGTGTGTGTTAGACTAAGATTACAAAAAAGTGATGTTACATTGAAATTACATTGGATGACAGTTTTCATCAATAAATAAGAAGAATACAGACAAAACCCGGCTATGCTCTGCTAAATGTTCGTGAGAACAATTGTTATTTTAACCTCTTTGTCACATTGTGATTGGAGGGGGCCTGATGGCTTAGTGGTAAAGCATTGGTTTCTGATGCAGAAGGGCTGCAACACCTTGGTGCCGGTCCCTAGCCCCAATAAAATGGAAGGGTTGCGGCACGAAGGGCATCCGGCTTAAAAACTCGTGCAAAATCAATGTGCGGAACACGTTCCGCTGTGGCGACCCCTCAAACCAAAAGCCTTTGATTTGTCACATTGGGATTGTATTTCTCTATCAAGGTTAGAAGAAATTATGTTCTTGGTCTTTTTGTAAAGCACAAGATAAAATATGACATAAAATATAAAATACTGAAAAACGTGTGGCAATATAACTTATAGATTCATAGGTTGCTAAACATTTATTTTAATTGCCCCTATTGATAATTTTTAAGCAGTATACAACCATGACTATATTATTTAACAGTTATACAAACTATAATGTAGTTGTAAGGAGATGACCTTCCACTAAAATGTGGAAACTGTATATTATATATAACTGCATATTTATTTTTCAGAAAATTAGATGCTCAAGTCTGACTCAAATGCTGATACATAAGAGTTAGAAACCGAGGCTAATCAAAAACTACACTTCTACCTGCTTGCTGCTTGCCTCCAGTGTAGTGGGTGGGAGGCAGCAGAAGGTGGACGAATGAGTCATGCAAGCAAACAAGTCCTTGGTGACCAACTGTGAAGCTGGCAGGAGCGTTTCTGGCTAATGAGGGTGAGGATGGAGGTTCTCTATTTACAATACAGGTCTTGTTAACCAGCTCTGAAGAGCGATCACGGCCTTGTGTGATTCACACCCACATTGTCGTGCCATTTTTATTAGCCTCCGGTCCCACTTGAAAGCAGATCTCTGCTAAAATCTCATCTCTCTCTCGTTTTTTTTTGGTTGTAGCTTGCTGTCTGCACATACTCTCTTACTTACTCTCTGCACTTAGCATTACTCATACCGAGAACTGCAGAGACACAGACCGGAGGTGGTGGTCTAGTACAACAGCACTGCAGTGCCGCCTCGGGCCCCAGCAAGTGGGAGCAGATTTTGGCTCATGAAACCACAGTTAAATTATGTCGTCTTTGTTTCTCCCCTTAATATCCGAGCAAGAGATGAGATGGGGTCATTTTTTATTCATTTCTATTCTCCATGGAAAGTAGATGTGTGCTCATGTGCCCGTTGTATCAAATGAAGAAGGAAGAAATGTTTACTGTCTTATGTGATGACTCAGATCTAATCTATATTACTTTAATTTGCTGCCAAGTAAAGGGAGTTGAAACCTTAAAGCTTCCGTTAATCTTAGTAATATAGCTGCAGTTTCTTCTATAATTACTACCATGATGGTAGAATTAGTTTTTCATTTAGATTTGTTGAATTGGTGCCAATCTAACGTGCACAGTTTGAAGCGCAATAGTGTAGCAAGTAAAAAAGCAGGCAGAAAAGAGTGAAACCGTTCTCACCCTGCCCCTGTTTGTCCAGGGAATGCACTGTGATGTGAAACAAATGCAAAACAACAGATGACCGGACACAGAGAGAAAGCATTAAGCACACGGGAGCCTATGAAGTTAGTCCACTGAGTGTCCCTGTTATCCTAGAAGCAAACACAGGCTCAAAACAAAGCTAACTCGCTAACAAAGCTGCCACCAGAACTCTGCTTCATGTCGACTGTCGCAAATGCACCGTAGACCTCAGGTCGGTAATCGCTGCGTGATATTCATATGGAAAGCATCCACTGAGAATCAAACTGAGTGTGGCATGTGGAAACCAAACAAACTGCTGAAGAGTGTGAAGTGATTTATTTGGTGACGACAGCAAGTAGAACTGCGTTACAAATTTGAACCGGGTGCCAATTTGTGGCCTCGTATTTTCTTATGCTTTGTAAACAACTGCTGAAAACAGGATGTGGATGATATAGGCGTGCATGTGTGTCTGCATGGTATATTGTTGGTTCTCATTTATTCAGGAGCCGATGTTTGTTGATGACTTAGAAGGAATTTACTGAGCATCCTTTTCAGAACAGTTGCATAAAGTCTGATCCACACATTAAGCCCTATTTCAAAAATTAAATGCTCCGACTTTCTCGATCCAAATGAGTGAAGTTATGTTTATTTGGATTTGTCAAAAGAGTAGTTTGCAACATGGAGCGGAACAGGAAATCATTCAGCAAGGAGTTGTGTTGGCCAGTCATGATCATGCATGCACCCATTTCCAGTGGATCACCGTTCAATGTAAATGCTATAATTTCCGCTGTTCTGCTGCTGTGAATTGTCAAATTCTGTATATTACAAACCGCAGTGCTGTGTTTTGTCACAAAATACTTTAAACACATAAATTTGTCTCTCCAACCGGACTTTCCTGGATAGCATGACAATGTCTTGTTGCCTGTGGTTTGTTTGAACATCCAACAAATCTTGGTGTGAATGCAACTACTGTATTTCTTTAATTCTTGGACAGAACCAGGTTAACTGTTTCCCTCTGTCTTTATGCTAAGCTTAGCTAACAGGCTGCCGGCATACAGTGGTATCCATCTTCCCATCTAACTCTCAGCAGGGAAGCAAATACATTTAAAACAAGTTCTTTAAGATTTATGAGCTTTTTTTTTTTTTTTTTTTTTTTTTTTAAAGAAATGATTGCTTTTCAAATATTTCATTCTTAGCTTTGCCTTTCTGTCTCCATTTGTGTTTTACTGAACGCCAGACTCATCTGATCCTTTCAGTCCTGGTTACAATGTCAAGACACAGGATTAGCTTTTATCCTCTCCGGTGATAAATGAGATGAGGAGCAGAGGAGCTGCTGGGAGGAGGTGGGGGACTTTGGCTCAGACATTACAAAATGAACTGGAAAATGCTAGGATAGACATAGGAGGGCTGGATAGTGCCATAGAATACAGCCACGCTGTTGCTTCTTTAACTACAAACAAATAGCAGTGACGTCAATGCAAGCAGTCCGGACGCAAAAAGGAGCAGGCGATTGAATTGTGGTTAAACAGTCAAACACACAAGAACCACATTGAAAAGGTATATATGAGATACTATATAGACGACCGCTAGAGACAAGAATGTTACTGCAAAGTGGAAAAGTTGCAAGTCTCAAGGTGCATTTTTCTCTGCTGTGTTGCTGAGAGGCTGCACATTAATCCCAACACAATTGTACAAGACAGACAGTCAATTAAAGGAGCTCCTACCTATGAAAGATTTCTTGCCAGTCTTCATCTTCTCAAGTGTTTGATTATATTTGCTGTCGGGTAAAGTGTCTCTGATGAATGAACGTTTGTCCGCTGCAGCGTTCTGGTGACTGAGGGCATAGAAAAGACGAAGCCCTCCCCTAAATATGCATCTGTCTTCCTTTCCCTTTCACCTTCACTGTAGCTCTGGTCGCAAAAGTCTTTGATTCACAGTCAAATAACTTCCCCTGCTGCGGTTCCCTCTTCCCTCTGTCGTTTCTTCCTCCTATCGCCCTGCCGGGAATGAGACCAAATAGCTGAAACCAAAGATCTGTGACGCACCTGCCTCTCTCCTCTATACACCCCGCTCCCCACTACCCCCACCCTCCACTGTTCTTTTATCTACCTGGAGAGGCTCAAACAAAACAAAAGCAGGTGTCTGGTTACGGCTCCCGTGAGCGTGGGAGATTTGCTGCAGGGGAAACCGGTCTCCATGACACGGGAACCACCTGAGGAATACAGAAAAGATACGTACAAGGTGGTTGGGGGGGTTTAGATCTGCTTTTAATTGGCCACAACTGCACAAGTGGTGTTTTCACTCATCAGCCTCCTCTGCCTCCTCCATGTATAGTCTCTGAGGGGCTCTGGGGGTTGAATTATGTGGTTAGTCACATTGACAGCTGGGATTGCTGCCTCAGGTTGTAGGCCATGAGACACAGTGAGTGATGAAGAGTGTGGTTTGTGGGGGTTGACGTATAGGAGCATCAACAGCACCAACGATGAGTAATACTAGTTTTCACATAGAGAGGTGCTGCGTCATATTCTGATTTTGTCTTGGGAGCTTGATGAGTGAACTACACTCATACTGTATTTAATTACCATAGATGATGAAATGTGGCAAATCCGTTAGTTATGTTTACAACCTGAAAAGCAAAGATTCAACTTATAAAATAACATAAAATAACAGGGTCAGCTGTTCTGTTAGAAATAGTTTTTAATTAACTCCTAATCAATTAAATTATTCATTAAATTAATTAAATTATAAAATTAGTCCTTTGAGGCTTAAGGGCTGAAATATGCTTCCTGCATTTTAACATAAGCTTACGGACAAAATGTAGTGGTAAAGAAAATACAGGAGGATGACAAGTTATAGGACAATTAAATCTTAGATGTCTCGGTAAGGTATCACACGTCTTCAGTGTCCTCCATTTTTGTATTTTCCCAAATATCGTCTACATATCGTCTTTGTTTTAATGATTGTGGTAGAGAACTCTGCCCCAAAACCTCCATTTTAAATGTAAGGGTAATAGCACATCAAGCCCTTCTGTGTTTCCTGCATTTGTGTTGTTTCGCTCACCCATCTATTCATGTATCTCCTTTAATTTGTCACCTGTCTCTACAAAAACCTTTTGAAACGAATCCCTTTGAGAGAAGGAAGCGTAGCTGTGGTTGCCCTTTGATATCAGCACACATCAGAAGTGTAGACCTGGCACTGGATTTATGGTGCAGACAACCTGTGGAGTTTTCCAGAGTCCAGTCAGTTTGATACATATGTAGGATTTAACTCTCATTTATGAAATATGTTTGTTTCATACCTGAAAATGAGGTGTGCTGAATGCAAGATCAGTCAATGATTAAAATTTTACAGTCCTACTCAAAGTTTTTATCTGGCCTGCAGTTTTTTTTAGAAGCAGCTGGATTTCATTCTAAATTTCTGGAAAAAAAAACTTGAAAAGAATGTGAGCAAGAATGTTAGTCTGTACATGGCCATGTATCTTGGATTTGTAATTATTTAGCCTATTCATTAAAATGGCTTGGTTGTGGTCTACAGCTTTTAAAAAACAACCTTAAACTTTTTTTTTTAAATGTCGAGACATTACTTTACAAACGTTCTGTTTATTTAGCAAATTCTTTTCTCCAGAGGACATTTAAATTCCAGGAAAACATGCAAAATCTCTTGGATACACACTCACGGACATGAAAATCAACTTGTCCCAAAAGACTTGCAAATGAGCATATAAGCAGTTACAAACAGCAACCAACATCAGCCTTTGTGAAGTGTGCTGTATCCCTGACAGTCAGGAGGTAAAGGTGTGAAACAGTATTTGTAGTGCTAATAAAAGTTAAAAGCAGGGTGTCTGCGTAAGAACGGTTCTGTCCGAGCTGTGTGTTTGGGCTGTGAGACATTTTTACCGGGGTTTTCATTCTGCATTCATTGATACTGAATCAAAAGCCCGTGACGCAGAGTCCTGCCCTGGTGCTGAACCCCAGCTGCATAGCAAACAGAAACTAAAAGGCAATATTTACATTTTAAAACCACAAGAGGTCAAAGGAAGTTAATAAATGTGTCATTCAAATTAACTAAGAGGCTGCTTTCTCTCTAAAGCTCTCACTGAGTCATCTTATATCTGCAGTCCTGTGTTGCAATGAAGGGACTTCGCCAACAAACATATTTTTTCAGCCTGCTCATCACCTTGAACAACACTGCATGCCAGTTCACAGGGACAGTAAAAATAAATACACGTTGATATCCTGTAACTTGAGTAAAGACTGCAGTGGTGTTTTCCTAAAATACAGAGTGTTTCATGATGAGGCCGAAGAACAGGAATAATCTGTGACATACTATTGTGACTGGACAGATGTACATGCAATTTAAAATAGGACAGAGCGTGAATATGAGTTAGTGTGAGGAGTGACGCAGAACAAGGCCAATGTGTTGATTCTGACGTGATTGTTTGTCACTGACAGTGTTTGGTGTCTTTGTTAGGGGGAGTAGCTGAAACAGAAATCAGGGAAACAATAAGTGGCTGTCATGTTTGTTTCTGGGCTCACACAACCACTCAAAGCTTATTTTTGTTCTTGTTTTTCAACTCATGTCAAGTTAAACATAAACTTATGTAACGTTAACATATGGGAATAAAAGTGACCATTTGAACTTTAACATGACAAATGCAACGATGTGTAAGCAAGATAACAATGCTTAGTCGAGTAAAGCTCAGAGTTATGACACCCACTCTGTCATATTTTTGTCTGTTTTGTGACTGTATAATGGAAAGTGTTAATCCATTAAGCTGAGCACAAAGGTTAAAACAGTCCACTCATTAGTCCATTCAATAATGTATTACTGTACTGTATGTTTTGAAAAAATATTTTTAGTACTACAAAATGTATCTCTTTGTGAAGGGGTGCAGGGAGAAGGGGGTTCATTGAGATATTCCCTTACAAAAGTTTAGAGCGAGGCTCAGCCTTGATCAGTAAGTTTAGCAGCTTCTCATTCATTGCACTTTGATAATGACTAACAGCTGAAGGGCTGTGCAGAGTGTAGCAGACCGTAGAAGAGCATAGCAGAGGCAGGCGTAACACAATCTCCTTTCCTCTAATAAAGCTTCACATTATTAATTGATATGAGAGTGGTATCAGTATTTTCATCTCACTCTCAGGAGCAAATTTCCCAAACCAAACAAAACAAAAAGAAATTTGATCCGTTACTATTGCATTATATATCAAGAAAAAAAATCACAAAACTAGGAATTTTTGATTGTGGAAGCTGCTTGATGTCCTCGCATAGTCATGCTATTATTTATGATACTGTGTAAAAGTTATAGGCAGTACAATTAAGGCCTGGTTTCTAATAATGCAACAAACAGACAAGAACATAAAACAAATCAAATCAGCATGTGACCACACTTTGCCTTTATAACTGCACCAATTCTCCTGTGTAAACCTTTACAGTGTTTTTAAGATGCAGTACTTGGCAAGTTGGTTTCCACTGTTCTTCTTTCTCAGTATCTTGTCTATTGATATAATTCCAGACTGACTCCCTGAAGTTAAGATCAGGGCTCTGTGGGGGCCAGATCGTATTTTGGAACCAGTTTGGGGGTCAATCACATGTTGCTATTTACAGGCCTCACGGTGTAGTGCGATAGATAAGAGTCAGTTAACAGTGCTGTATGTTTCTATTCTATCTATAACTTCGTGAACCTGATAGTTCATACTGTAATTTTACTCTGCTGGTTTATTCTGCACATACATCTGTTCCATAGCTTTTTCCTTTGACAAGGAGAGTTAGATGCTGTTCAAATTATAATGTTCCTTGAGACAGTATAAGGGATAGTAGTAGTAAGTGGCATTTTGTAGGCAATTGTTATATTTTGTAGACAATCAACACTCATCAGACAAAAAAAACTAGTAATTTATATTAGCTCTAACATGGAATACTATGAAATAAAATGTTGCCAATCAAGTTGTATAAAATTTCAAATAACAAAAGTTTCCAGTCAGGGCAATGAGTGTGTTTGTATTTACAATCTGAAGCCAGTCCCTCATGGTGTTTCTATAAAACTCTGGACTAAAATTTGATTATACGCACTCATCCTGTCCTTGGTTTCTCCTGCAGATCTCCGCCTTTGTTTGTCCACCACTTTGCTGCTTCATCTTTATTCAGCATACTTAGGAGCACAAAGTCAGCTCTGTGGATGGGAACCAGAGCAGGATGTCTTAGGAGGTGAGGGATTGAGATAAGTGCTCTGCTTATACATCACAGTAGGTCATTCTGCGAACAGCCTCCACTCACCTGTTGCTATCTTTAACCTGATTAGCACCAGGTCAGCAGGTATGTTGGAGAATGATCTGTCAGGACTGTGTGTGTGTGTTTGTGTGTCTTTGTGTGTGCACAAGTAAAGGTGAAGCAGAGCTGGTTCCCATTTTAAAAAAAAAAATACATTAAAGAAATTACCTGATGTGAAATGGTCTTTCTGTAACTCTGTAGAGAAAAAAAAAATGTACAATTTCAGGGATGTTATTTTTCAGGAATTAAATTTTCCATCTCTGTTTGAGAGACACCCACACCATGTGAATGGATTTAAAGGATGCTCTCTAGAAATGGAAGAGCTTGTTAATTACTGGCATCTAAATAGAAAACTGCTTGGGCTACTTTGGTTGTCTTAAGATCCGTGTGATCCTGAATGTGAAACGTTGAGTCACTCTTTGTGGACAGAGGGGAGATGTAAAAGCTCAGAACACTTAATAAATTGTTATACTTTACATTGTGCTTTTAATTATGTACTGTGTGTACATTAAGTCCATGAGGATGAATATTATAATTTTTTTGATACTTTGTAGTTATTTCTGATAAGCAAATGCTACCATGTTAGCACTAAGATGGTGAGTGTGATAAATGGCACTAAACAGCAGCATGTTGACATTGTCATTGGGTGTGAATATATAAGCATGTTGATATTAGTATCATGGTTAAAGCACAACTGTCTCAACATACAGCATCAGTAGGTGGTTGCATGGTTGTAATATTATTAGAAAAGTACTAAATGAGTTCCAACAAAATATTCCACATGCACCTAAAATTACGAGCACCACTGTTTAGATGTAATTTCTTAAAATGTTTAAAGAAATGCTCTAAATAATTGAAAACTAACGCAGAATTTTAAATATATGCAGAAAGAGAGTTTTAACATGCTATTCGCATGCTAGTCTTTAGACTTAGCATGCGTGTAAGATAAGCATGCTGGTAATTTCACAGGGTGAGAGGAGATGGTATATTTACCAGCAGACACAGGACGCTTTATGATTTTATCGTCACTTTCTTATCAGTGGTGCTTCACATACAAACAGACTCTCAGAGCTGCTTAAAATAAAAAGGCGCCAGAGAAGTGGTGTTTCAAATCCTTTGATAGTTTTACAGCCGTGTGTCGCTCATTTCTAAATCTTTACCATATGAAGGGTTTGTGAACAAATGGTCAGATAGCTTGTGAATAATCCTGATCTGACCCACTTTGGACCCTGCAAAGAAGTTGCACTAGATGTACTGAAAGACAAGAGGAGGGACAGTGTAGGCAGACTGTGCCACTGCACTAGTAAAGAAGTGACAATTTAATTCCAGTCAGTAATTAGGACACAGCCCTTTGCTTGGGCTATTGTAGGACATCTGGCCAGTTTGCCCCCAAGGACAGAGCCAGATGAAAAATATAAAAATAGCCCACTCATCCCTATTTGCTTGCATGTCATTCTCATAAGTCCCTTGCCTCTTTTTTTTTTACAGGTCAAAAACAAAAGGCACATATTACATCACATCACATGAAAAGGTCACATCGTTAATGTCACAGTTTCCTGTTGAATACTCCCACGTTTTATCAGTTTCTCTGCTAAAATGGGGCTATTTGCGAATGCAGTGTTAGAGGGTGGGTGTGTGTGTGTGTGTGTGTGTGTGTGTGTGTGTGTGTGTCTGTGTGTGTGTGTGTGTGTGTGTGTGTGTGTGTGTGTGTGTGTGTGTGTGTGACTTTATTGCATGTATAAGCCTGTACATGCATGTGTGCAATGCAGACCAGTTACCAGGATGAGTTTAAATGTCATCAACACTTACATCAACACCTGCTGGGAAAGTTACACAGCACCTCATAGTGTTAACTAATTACTGTCCTACTAGGGAGAGTTACAGTAGTGATATTAAGAAGTACCTGTATGTGGGAAGCTTGACAGTAAATTCTGAAATATTTACATTCAGTACACACTTATAGCTATTACAGAGCCTCCTACAGAGGCATTTCACAGAATAGTATTTCCTCCATTTCATACAGTAAATGGTAAATGGCCACTTATGTAGCGCTTTTATCCAAAGCGCTTTACAATGTTGATTCCCATTCACCCATTCACACACACCGAGGGCAGTGGTTGCCATGCGAGGGGCTCACCTGACCCACCGGGAGCAACTAAGGGTTCACTGCCTTGCCCAAGGACACTTTGATATGTGGCCGGGAGTGGGTCCGTGGACGACTGCCTTACCAACTGAGCTACAGCCTCGTCATAGGGGACAAGAGTAGATGGACATAGCATAGACAGCTGCAGACTAGTGAGTATTCACAGCAGCATAACGGTGCATGTGGGATTGACTCAAACCAAACTAGAGTGTCCACATCCGTTGTCATGTCAGGTAACCCAGTGCAACAGTGTGACTGTAAAAAGTAGTTTTAAAAACCACTCATGGACAACTAAGCAGTCGTCAGCGTTATTTCCTAAAGATGCTACTCACATTACTTTTGTATTGTACAGCTAAAAAGACAATTCAGGTCAACGCAGGAGAAAAATGAACTTTGTGCTTTATTGGGCTAAATGATTCTTTTTGTTTCCAAGTTCATGTTGTCACCTCCCGTAAAATGTTATTGTCCTTGATACTGTTGTTGATCTCTTTTCATGTTGCTCAGTCAAATACAACAAAGGACACGTTGCCATAATTTCTTTTGTTGTGCGTATGTGTGAAACATGTACATGTCCACAACTGTAGTATGCGTACGCATTTGTCAGAGGGCAAAGAGAACGTATGAATTGATTTGAGCTGAATTTTAATTACCATGCATTACTTTACCAACGCAGTTTCATTTTCATCTGCCCTGTCGTCCAACTCTGTGAAACCTTGTACGAAGCCAAGGTGTTGCTATTTACAAAGCAATGCTCAATACATAGCAACAACTTGTCTTTGTAGAGAGTTTAAATGAATGAAGCCAAGGTGTTGCTATGTGTGGAGCTTTGCTTTGACACACAGGCTGACTCTAAGACTGAAAGCATTCCTGCATGAGAATCCACCTGGGACAGGGGTTTACATTTCCCAGATTGTTTAGACTCTGTAGAACTGCATTCCAGTTTGAAAATTGCTTGTTGTAAATCAATCATGCAGCCTTTAATATCGGCATCCTTTAAAGTTAAATTTGTAACCTATATATATGAAAAAGTAAAACACCCATAGTAAGTGGATTTGCGATGTTAGCTTTAAAGATATTTCACTCCTCGAGAGGCTTCACTGGTTCTGTGTCCTAGATATGTCCAATTAGTTTAACTATTTTCAGAGAAGTGTTCAATCCTAATTCAGTCCTGCTTCAGAGGCTCTTATAAACTTTTAAGAATCAGATTGTTACTTAAACAGGTAGTTGATCGAACTACATAATATAAAAAAGTCATTTATTTCAAGATTTAAAGAACCTTAATAGTCCCAGTGGGAAATTGCTTATCAATGAATTCTTAAAGCAAAAGATAGGCTGGAACCAACACTTCTTCCATCTGAACAGGTTTTGATGCATTTCAGTTTTATATAATTATAGATTGAATATCCAACATTTTGACATCACCCTGGGTTCTAAGGGTTTCATAATTGACAATTAAATAATGAAATAGCAAGTACTTTCAGCCCTGATCCTGATTACTGGGATTATTTCCTAATTGTAATGAGGCACATGCAGAGCCGTAACATTTTTGCAGGTGCTGGGTAAACAAACTGCACAAACAACCCTGAGGTTTCATTCTCAGTCCATGTCAGGATTTTGGCTACAGATGGCCAGAGATCACAGTTTTCATTTTTTACTGAATGAAGTGACAGGAATTACCATATACCATATGTAAATGGAAAAAAGTCTCTGAGTGTTTAATGTTCAGGTTATTGTTTTGGTATGTGTCAAGAGTGTTACCATGAGTCTGCGTGTGATTTATTTAAAGAATTTGTGCGTAAATGGGTGTGTACTCTGAAACTCACCTGCCATAACTGAGCCACGTTATCCTGTGCAAGAGACACACAGCTCCTTCTTAGCAGCTGCTATTTTAAGGAGTTTAGTTACAGACTGAAGCTGATAGGCCTCTTGTCCTGTTTTCTTGGTTATGCTATACTTTAATATGTAGTCTGTGGTGTCTGTATGTAGGAAGTTTCTTTATCATCACCACTCATTCCTCTGATCCGCCTCTGTCCTCTTCACACACTGTGCAGGCGAAGCTGCTTTGTCGTCTCACATAAGCCGCAGTCCTGAGCTCTGCCCAACACAGAAGAGGCACTGTATGCATTAAAACAAGCGGAGGAAAATTGTTCGAACACACTTTATTATACTGATCCTGCCTCGGAACAGAGCTCATGCTGCTTGTGTGAGATAACTAAAATGCCTGGTTTTAATACAGCAGCCTGTGGTGGTTTTTAGAACAGCCTTTGCAATGCAAAATTTGTACTTTAGCAATATTATAAAGGATTTGCTTCTGTTTTCACTGTTTTTATATGATCGTAAGTTAAATGTCTGAGTTTATGCACACACATTGAAGAGTCTTGAAAGATGAAATAATAATATGATTGATAATGTTCCAACTATTTATTTTCATTATTGAGTAATCTGGATAGTATTTTTTCAGCAATTAAAATGTCAAACTTAAATTCAAGTTATCATTTCTCACAGCTCTGCAACATGTTTTCATATTGTTTTTAATTTGACCAACTATTGTAAACAAAAACAAAAAATCATTTTGCTAGTAGTAAATATTGATTAAAACAGAAAATGTATATCTATTACAAAGCCAGTAAAAACTGTGCTCTGTGTATTTAAAAAGCACTTTTCCCTTTTTTTATTTCTATCTGCAGACTTTCATCTTTTATGTAACAGTCTTGCTTGAGTGTACTGGTTCAGCTTTTAATTTGATGGATGCACAGCACTCTTTTAGCCAACAGGAAGTAGAAACCATGCTGCCAAGAATCAATGTTAACTCCCCAGTGCTGTGTCACCCTGGAGAGCATGTTAATCCAGATGTACAGTTCCATGTCCACTGTAGACGGGACAGGTTAGAGGACATTAGAGTAAGAGTTTGGAGGACAGTTATGTCAGTCCAGAACTGTTCAGTTCAGTTAATTTCCGTTTTATTTATGTAATGTCAAATCACAACCGACATGTTCATATGCTGGAAAATAAAACGGATAAAAAACAGACAGTTTTTATTTATTCATTTATTTTTTCAGTGGCGTACAGTAAATTGCAGGAGACCCCTGGACTATACTGTAAATAATGAGTTTGCTAAGTAAGTTAATTGAGACTGAAACCCACACACCAGCCAGAAATAAGTAGCAGGTTTAAACCCTGTAAATAGAGCAATAGCTGAAGGTTGGGGCATAGAAATCAGTTTTAAGTTTGGAAATATTGAGTCAAACTCTTTGGTGACAGTAGGGAGGTTATTCCAGAGGAAAGGGGCACAACAGGAAAAGGCCCTATAGCCAGCTGACACTTTTTAAAACTGGGGACGGACAGAAGCCCCGCACTCTGGGAGCGAACCATAAATAAATGGAATCTCAAGTTAAAGATCAAATAAAAAATTCGAAGAAGCACTTCTATTTAGGATTTTATAAGTCATCGGAAGCCCCTTAAAGTCTGATCTGGCATGAATGGGTGTCAATGAAGGGAGGCTAAAATTGGTTTCATATGGTCGAATTTCCTGGAGCTAGTTAAGATTCTAGCTGCAGCATACGGGAACTGTGAATTTAATATTAATAAGCCTTTCTATCGGACAAAGTTTGTGGGTAAAGCTCTGGAGTTGAGAAACAAGGAGCAGGTGGTGGCCGGGAGCAGCTAGTGGCGATGACGAATCAGTACACACTTCCACAAGAACATGACTGGAACATTTACATAATGTGTTTGTGTGTCTGAGTGCAAACACACTTGCAAGCAAACCATACAGAGGACAATGCCTATTTAAGATGTACATTACTATTTTCAGTGAGTCTGTTAATCTGGATTTCCATTATTCCGGGGCTGGTTTGAAATTTGCTGTCATGTTTGGCAAACCTCCCCAATTTCTACCGGGCTTGGACCACTGCATTTGAGAAATGTTATTTGCTGCTCATTTTATTACAGTTTTTATAATAAACAGAAACCATTGCCAGAAAAGGAAACAGAATAAAGCACAAATATTATGCACTCACACATAGATATTGAACTTTATACGACTGAGATATAGTAAAATCATAATTATATAAAGAGCAAATGGTCAGAGCTTTAAAACTGCATCTAGTTTTAATCTGGAGAATTTAGACAAGACCGCAAATTTTCACTATATAAAGTTTTAATCAGAGAACATCTGACACTTTTGCTCCTGTAGTTGCATAAACAGAATCCAAGTATCAACATAGATACTGATTCTTTTTATAAAGTTTCGGCTTTTAGATCTGTACCTACTATACTAGAAAACTTGTACTACTTTTTTTTCTCCTCATCTTTCTTGTTTCTATTATTTATTATGGATTTAGTTTTAATGCATTTTTTTTACTTCACCCGTGGTAAATGATATGAAAACAGGTTTGAAGCTCATGTGTTTTGTTTGCGTTCCTCTGTGGTCCAGTGGAGGAGTGTTAGTTATGTAATAAGAGGCACCAAAGAAAGAAGCAGGCGGAGGAGACAGGCCGTGACCTGCAGCTGCAGCAGGCGTGGGAGGACGGGCTGTTTTTGGCTGCCTGACCTTGCGTTTGAGTTTAGCACCATAACCAAACGCACCAATGCACACAGAGTGGAGAAAACAGGAATCAATAAGAAGAAAAATAAAACGGCACTACCCATGTCTCAGAGGGAATCTGAGCATCTGTCTGAGCAGAATTTAGCCAAATCCTCATGGATGGAGCTTCAAGTTCTGGTAAAGTAGCGAAGATTGTTTTTGGCTTGTCGGTAAATGTATTCAGTTCTGGATATCTTTAATTATTGGGATTTGACATCTTTGAGGTTAGCACCTTTTGGTCTGACCCCTTTATATGGACATGATAAGTTTATCCAATAGGTGTTCATTGATTCTTTAACAAGGGAAAACATCTAAGAAAATATAAATATGTGAAAGGCCAAAAGAATTCACATGAGCCATATGAGACAAGAGTACAGGCCTTAAATGCACAGGTGTTTCAGCTGTTATTCTGCAAGAGCCACCAAGTATTAACTCAAGGGTGGACAGTAATAATAAGTGCACACATGTGGGAAGGAGTTTGTTGTGACTACAGGTGTCTCAAATACAGTCACAAAGAAAACCGTTTAAAAATAAACCACCCTCTTATAAAAGAAGTCATTTATTTTTGGATTTGTTTGTTTATGAACATTCTATATGGGTATTGTTTAAACTCACCATTCATTTTATATATAGTGTTTATGAAAATGTATATTTGGTTAAAAATTTCAAACTAAATAAAAAAACTGTCCCTTTAATTAAGGCTTAGTTTGCCCTTATAGTAGATCTACCTTTTTATATAATAATTACTTTGACATCATGCAAATCAATATTTTGACTTATGAGAAACTATATTTACTTTCTGTCTTGATGGGTTTTTTATTTGTATGCATTAAGTATAGCCATAAAAGGTGAGCTGTAAAGATGACGTGCTCATTTTGTTCACTTTAAACAGGCAGCCCGGCTCTTTTCCTCTTGTTTTCAGTCTCTATGGAATTGTATAGATCTTCTCATCTATGTTATTAACAGGAAGGTAATTGTGCAAATTTCCCTACATGCAAAACTATTCCTCTAAGTTTTAGCTCAGTGCTTAACAATTACATAATTTCTACCTTTTTAAAACTCAGTTTTACCTGTTAAATGTGCACTGATAAAAGTAGTCAAGGCTGCATTTGAAGTGAACAAAGATCTGAGAGTACTTGACATTTAAAAAGGCTTACATAAAGTCCATAAATTACTTTTGAAAGGGTCTTGGAGAGCAGTAACAAAAAAACTGGGCTCATAAATTAGCTTTTAAATTTTCTTCAAACAGCAGGACAAATGTAGGCTTTTTTTTTTTTTTTTTTAAATCAAAGCCTTTTAAAGAATATGGAGGCCCAGCTTATGAAATACCTTTATTGTCTCCCCCTAGAGAAAACATCCTCAGCTTAAGTGAGTTAAATAAACAGAAACTCGGCCATCACAATATAATGTTACAATGAACATACTTTATTTTGACTATTTGCTGTTACTTTATTGACTTCTGCTTCACTACAGTTGTACAGCTGTACTGTACTATCATTATTGGTATAATAATATAATCAACAAATAAAGACATTGCCTCCTTTAGCTTTCTCTATCTGATCCCATAAAGCCAAAGTTCTTGTTACTGGGATCTCATGAATCAGAATCTGTGAACAAATTCATGTTGAACAACACGAAGCAGAATAATTTTGCTTCAGTTGGAATTTTATTTTTTTTTTCAACATTTTACATTTTAGAATTTAGGTTCCGGAGGCAGGAGGCATCCTGATCACATGCACATGAACCACCCCAGCTGCATTCTTGTGGCAGGAAGGAGCCATGACTCTACTTTGTTACCTCCGGATTAATAGATTTCTCTCCAAACTCAACCTAAGCCTGAGAGTGAGGTGGATTAAACCAACCACACGCAGTTCCGTTTTTTTCAGTTCAGTATTTTTTACAAAGTGTAGATGTGTTCTTAAGTGAAAAAACGTAAAGAGTTTTCTGCTAATGTTGTGGACTAAAGGACTAAAATGAAAATAGGCCTTGACCTGCAGGAAGTATAAATGAAAACTGGCAAGGTGTAACAAGAATCCCTAAAATAAACCAGATGAAACACTCATTCATTATTCACAAGGGGGAAAATGCTCAGCGGCCTGTATCTGACACAGACCATATCAGTGTCTCTCTGCTCTCCATCTTTTCTCCCATCATAAGTGCAAACACTCTGAGTTCATCTTCTTACAGCACGTGAAATGTCATCTCATGTGCTGGTACGAAAGGAGCATGTGCCATCACATTACTACACCACAGATTGGGATCATGGAGGAGTTGGACATTCTCGCTTCTAACAAAACGTACAAAGCTTCCTCTGTCACATGGAGGCTAGAGAATAGGCCTATTGTTTGCATTCTATCATTTTTTGAATTCCAAACAGGATATACTGTAAAAGCTCCCTGGATAAAGGGATTGGGTTACATAACTAAAAGTGCATAGTGCTGGTTTAAAAATGTCTGTCGCAGGTTCAGAAGAGCCAGAGGGGTAACCTAGGGCTTTTTAGGAAATATTCATGAAGTTCGAAGAATTTGTAGCCTTCCAGGGAAATGGGGTCAGAGGTGACGTAAATGTTAAAACAACTTCAGCGGCAGGTGCTTGATGTAGTAACAACAAAGCAGGTAAACCTGACACGGCATGCAAAGCAGTTGGAGAGTGACACACTCCGCAGCAACAACATTCATAGGGCTGTCCTCAAGTTACTGACGTGCGAGACTCATGAATATTGAATATATATTTAAAAGCCCACATCATTCCCAGGATATTGTTCAGGGACTGGCTGAGTCGATTCGCAACCTTGTTTTTTTTTTTTTTTTGTATTGTCATGTTACATTTAGTGGGCTGTGGGTTAGACCGCAACCATTAGTGTCAAATATCAAACACTCAACTTTAACTTTAACAAGAAATTTACGCAAATCCTTATAAAATACGTAAAATGTATTTAGTAAAAGTAGAGCTTTAGGTACAAGCTCCTAAATTTGTCTTGGCTGGTCGGGGTCCTCCTGTTGTTTGGGATTGCCCTGTTCTGTGTCACGTTCACTCTCCTCCATGTTTGTTTGTGTTACTTTTATGCAAATGTCCTGCCCACATCTGCACCATGTCGAACACAATGTATATTATCATAGCACAGTACCACTGTGAAACCATTGAAATGCTGCATTGAAGTGCTTTACAGAAAGTCGCGTCACATGTGGCTCTATGGCTCCTTGTCCCTGTAAAAATACTAAATACATTTAGAAAGCATAAAAGATAGCAATGCTACATTTAATAAACAAAATGTTGAAGCTTTTACTGCTATAGCGAAATAAACCCGTAACATAATGTGATTTGTTGTTCTGACACACATTGTTGGTGATTAAACCCAAAGGTGAATGAGGTGTAAGTACTCCATGAAAAAGGGGTTTTAACAGTAATGTCATACTAACAATTACAAACACTGCTACAAATGGGGGCTCTTAAAATCTAGTTACCAACGGTCATAATAACAGTCCTGTTTCTCAAGAATATTTGAAAAACATTTACTTTGTGACTGACATTGGCAACAACGAGGGTTGTATATAATAACTAGAATGTTACCTGTAGTTTGCTTTGTTACAAAGTAATTCTACCTTAATATTCCTGTGTAGACTCGACTGTGTCACCCTAAATCTGTTCATCCCATTTGTACTCATTCTGGGAAAAAGTAATATCTGGACATCCCCACTACAAATACTTTATATCTGCTTCAGTGCACCTGTAGTTTGTGCTCTTTGTAATTCTCTCAGTTGTCACATGTCTTTGAAAACCAGAAAAAAGCTGCTGACCAACATTCAACACATTTGTACAGCGATCAGTCATATCACAGTATGTGGCTCAAGTATTTAGCCTCTTATATTTACATAGAGGTAATTCAAGCCCAGTACCTCACAGCTACAAGGTCATGTGCTCGAATCATTAGGTTATGTAAGATCAGGGCCGGATATGGGTTTGTCCCCCTGTCCTTTAGCCAGTTTTCCCAGTTACCACTTACAGTACTGCAGTAACAAATCCCCCATAAGGCAAAAAGAAATGTCAACAAGATTGGTTTTTACTCTTTTAATTATGAACTGTTAACTTTAATCTTCATGATGTCATCTCATTGCAGCCAATGGAACTAGCGGTACTGTGTGGGTGGGGGTGGAAACATTAATACGCAATGGGCCCCATGCCGCGGAAGCAAACTCGGGAGCCAGAAAAAGTTTTTGGCTTATGTGTTAGATCGGCAGTTTTTATTTATGGGACTGGGCACCACGTTTAATTCTGGTATCCAGCTCTCGTAGTACAGCCGTAGTTCGAATCGTCTGGCCAACATTGGTGCGTCCATTCCTCTCTCAATCCAGACACATGCGGTGTACTGTAGATTTTATTAGTGACTCTAACCACTCAGAACCATTGTTAAATCTTAAACAATGTTTTGTAATAAAATATTAATCTGTAAAGTAGCAGGTAACTATAGCTGTCGGATAAAAGTAGTGTAATACCAGTACAATATGTGGAATAGAAGTGATATAAAGGCAATATATTCTATTGAAGTACAAGTATCTTAAAATGGTACGGAAGAAAAGTACTTGTGTAAATGTACTTTCCACCACTGTCTCTAAGCATTAGATTAAAAAGTCTGTATCCTTCTGTCTGACCTCAAGAGTTGCCAGAGTAAGACCCATGTTGTGCAACCCGAGTAGGGGGCTTGCTGCCAGCAGGTCTGGCTTAACCAGCTGCGGCGGAAATTTAACCCAAAGATATGTAAACTAGAGATTAATAATGGCGCAGTGTGGCATCCAGTCCAAAACACTGATGTTGCAGGGAAGAAAAGTTAGCCTGATTATATTTAAAAATTTCATTAGCTGGTCATTAAAGGCTCAAAGTCCAGGAAATCTGCATTAGTGCTAATTCGGTTTTCCATGTAGTAAGACGACATAGTTTCAGTTAGAGTATGATTCTGGTACACGCATTAATAAACAGCTTTTTTCAAATATACATTGCAAAACACTGCTGAGCTCACTGAAGTTACAGCTACAGTAATGGAAGAGCTTACACAGCCCTGAGAATGTCATCTGTTTAAATACCTCCTGTACTCCTGCACCATATGTGCAAAAAATAGAAATAGGCCTCTTAGTTTGCTGATGCTGTGAACACCTGGTTGTTATGAAAGAGGAGCCAGGCCAGATTTGACTCATTGAATCAAAAAAAATGTAACTTAACACTTAACCTGCCTTCACGCTGAAAGGACGTTAAGTGAAAAATATGCAGATTTAAGTGTGTTGGCTTATTGTTTTTATGCAATAATTAATAAAAAAAAAATGCAATAACCCAAGTTTAGAAAATCTAAACTAAATGATAAATGTGTTAGTTTTATGACCACACAGACTGAGGATACACAGTGATTCAGTTGAGTCGTCTTAATCTAATAACCTTTACTCCTCTGATTACTTTTTGTTGTTTAATTTGCCCCACTGTCCTCTGTTTAAATCACTCTCCCTCTGCCACTGACGTCATTTGGCTTGATTACCAGTCTTCCTCTTACATAAACCACAAGGCCAGTGCAGCAGAGGAAAACAAATCCTTGTGAAGGACGCAAGCTCTTTAGCTTCTCTGAATTGAGTTGACGCATGGGCGCCTGTGCACTCAACCTCAGTCGCTGCTGCCACTTGGCCTGAGGATCTGCAGTCAATGGATGAAATGGCTTTCATGTGTACAATACCTCTAGTGGTTTTGTTCTCTTCATATCTTTTTGGTGCTCCTGCCTTCTTTTCTAACTTTGCATGCATAGGGAGTTGCCCAACTCCCATCATAATCGGGTTGCATAAGAAGTGAGCTTTTTCTCCACCAAACTAAACTGGGCTGTATCTGGGTTAATGCTACTTCAGTTTGAAGGAACAGCACAAAGTCATGCAGCTAATAAGAGAGGTGCTGTCCTTATATCCCCAGGTTGCAAATCACAGATCTGATCAGATATCGGCAACTGTGCCTCGACTTGAGCTTAGACCATCACATTAATGTTAACTGAATGTTAAAATACATTTGGGCTGAGTAATCAGTCAGATTGGTAGTTGAACATCAAGTTAGCTTAAAACAATTTTCAAGTTATTTATTTAGGAAAACATTGTTTCCAGCTTCTCTTCACATGTGAAGATTTACTTCTTTTAAATATAATTAAATATATTTAGCTGTTGTGCAGACATGGCACCAAACTGTTGTGGTAAGGAGGGTCACCTACTGTTCATGAGTTTTGGGACGTGAGGAAACTTCGGGAGAAAACTCAGCATAAAGTGACTGTTCCTTAGAGTCAATATCAGCCAGTTTAGGTGGTTTGGAGCAACTTGCAGGATCCTTCCTGGGTTTTCTGGGCACATCCATCCATGCCAGATCAGACCCAGAATACTCCAGAGAAATTATGTATCTCATGTGGCCTTTGAACACTGTTGAGCAACATGGCTGGGAAGGAAAAATCTGGGCTACCTTGCTGAACCTGCGACCCAATGTTGGATAAGCAGCAGCAACGGGATGGATAAATAAGTTTAATATAATAAGTAAGATAAGTTAAAATAAGTTTTGCATCGTTGGTTGCAGACCTGATTGTTGGGATATGCATTTGGGAAAGGCAAATGGTAGGGGGCTTTTTATATATAAGCTCCTTGCTAAAGAAAACGTGCCTTTAGTTGCTATCACTTGGTGAAGTTTAACCATGGTTGTGGGTGATGTGACAAAAGTCAGCAGATCTGAGCTCCTGATGTCACTGTAATTGTACATGAGCACTGATGTGGGCTGATGCACCTACTGGCAGCTTCTAATTGGCCCACTATGAGACTGGAGAAGAAGGTGGTGTGTAATGTGCAGGTCAGTCAGAAAAACAATATGAGCTACATGCAAACCAGCATCACAGTAGATAAACAGAGTGGCTGTATTTGGTGTGTTTTTTTAAGACTGATACGGTTATGGATGAAATCTTTAATACTGCGATTAGGCTTCTAAAAGTCCTGGTCTCAATCCTTTTTGTGCATCACTTGTCTCATTTCCATCCCTCAGGGAGTCTGTAAAACCCTGGTCTCTGGTACATAATGCTTTTTTTCCCCCTTGATTATTATTTCTAAGCTCATTTTTTACAGATGTCCTGTAACGAAATGTAAAATACTGAACTGTCAAGGTCAGATACAGATGCTAAAATGTATCATTTGCTAGCATACTTAGGTTTTTATTATATAAAAATATTTTTTAGAATGGCTAATAACAATTATTATCATATAAATGGAGAAATATGTCTGTCACAGCTTTACAGAGCCTAGTGTCTACTTATAAACATGTCTTGTTGTTTGTAGAAAACAGCTGGAAACACAAATATGAGCTTATTTGAATAGAGAACTAAGACAACCTGCATCCCCCCATCTTGATGTCTTGATGAAGACCTTTTTGTTCTAAATATTGAACCTTTTATGTCTCTCATAGGACTCTGCTACACGTAAATGTCATTATCCTGAACATGGAAACTTTTCTGTTTTTTGGTTCTACACAGTCTTGTTGTGTGGTTCGCCCCATAGACTTTTTTTGGTCATCTTTAAAAAAAAGTTGTGGGACTGACAAAGCCATGATCACTAGTTAAATAAGGTCAGGCTAAGAAAACAGCCTTTGTAGACAAGGTAAGCATGGAAATTGCAATCAAATTACGAGTTGGCCTACGAGTTTGTGAGGACATAGAAGTCATGTGTTCGTGGTGCAGTTTGTTTTTAGCCTAACAATAACTTTACAACATACAATTTTGCTGATATGATGATACTTTTGTGTTTTACTTTAGTGAAGCTTCAATAAAGGACTCGTATTTAGAATGGAGCAAAGTGGTGTTGATAGCTACATATTCCATCTAGACATGTTTTACCTGCTGCAGTCTCCATTCAAGTAAAACAAACAAACAGCTGAACCAGTATTTTACTAAGTAAAGTTACAGTTTTTCTATCAGTGACTCTGATCAGAGAGTTTATTTTTAAGACCATCAACTCCTACTCACAGTGGTGGGAAGTAAACAAGGATATTCCCTCATTTTAATTTGTCAACATGTCACATTAGCTGTAGCTGAGTAGATGTTTAGTATTACTATACTTCTGCTGGATAATAAATTGAATGCTTGTGCAGAATATTAAACTGCAACTACAAGTATTTGTGTCCCCTTTCTATGGATAACCTTAAATAACCTCACTGTGTACTTTGCATTTTTGTCCCATTCCTGAGCTGTTGTCTTGAACTCACCGCAGAGCCCTAGAAGAATCGTTGCCTCTTCTTTAGGGTGGTGACCCCCCATTGGGTCAGTCATTATCTGTGTCACGCCATGCGAATGTCCACTAACAAGTGATTTTCCTCTCTTGACTTCCTTAATTGTTTAATTTAATTCACTGTTAGACACCTGGGGTGAAAGCTGATTGGATTTGATGAACAGGGTAATTTTTGTTATCACGAGTGTTTGAAACTCACATCAGACCTTTGCAGCTGTGAACCCGAACTACAGCCACTTTGAAAAGAGCAGGAAACGATGACGAGCTTATAAATTTGCGCACAAAGTCACTTGTGGGAGGTGTTAGTGGCGCTTGTCAATCTCAGTCTGTCTGTACTGTGACAAGTGAGACATGTGATTCACTTCCACTGCACTGATGAAGCATCGCCTCCTCTTTTAATGAGGCATTGACAATCATGTACCAGGACAGACGTGAGCAGTCAGAGTGGGCCAAAGGAATGATTTAATCTGGTTTTCATGACACCTCCTATCTAACCGTAAAATGAAAATAAACTGCCATAAAATCCTTTTACTGAGCCTGCTATTAATTGTTGAAAGTAATTTATGGGCATGTTATGGTTATGATTTATGGCTTTTTGAGAGGTTATGCATGATGAAGAGCGAGCTGCAAGCTGCAGAGAGTACTGTAGGCAGTTTTATCAAGCAAATCAAGCCAACAGCTGACATTAGTGTTACTAAAGTCCTCACCATGACCCTGTTTCCTGTTCCTGGTTGTATTTGTTCAGCCCATCTCTTTGATTATGATTTGTTCTCACCTTAAAACACTGCATCAAATCCATAGCAGGGCCAATTATCACACTAACAGACTAGAAAATCATAAGCAGGAATGATGATGAGGACGAAACTGCTGTCGAGTATCCAGTGCTTGGTAATTACTCTTGAAATGATGCAAAATACCCACAAACACTCGAAGAAACCTTGTTCTTGCTATTTATGTGAAAGAACTATAATTATAGTATTTAATGCAGTTCATCCAGTTTACTTAATCTACGCTAATTAGAGATGTTAACCATGTCTGTAATATGTTGAACGAGCTGTTCTATGAAAATTACAGTAATACATGTAGCCTCTCTGCCGTCTTTCCAGTTACTGTGTAATTGTTAATTATAGAGCTGCTACAATTTAGTCAAAAAAAACCAATAATTTTGCCAGTTTAGTAATTTTCGAGCCAGATAAAGCATTTACTGGTTTGCGGTTCTGCAATCTTTTGCGAAAAAAATGAATCAATTAATTAATTAAAGATACAATCAATGGGCCATTTAGTTGTTTTCAATTAGTTGATAATAAAATAGCGTCACAGTCACTGCTAGCTGCCGTCTTTCTCTGTAAAGTTTACAGCATATGCTCCCTGTGCTTACATGGGTTTCTTCAGTATAAGCAGTTAATATAATCTAAAATAGCTAAAGTAGGTAGATTTTTGTTGTTGTTGTTTTTGTTACTGAACAATATACTTTAAAGTAGAAACTCTATGTGGGAGACATCTTAGGTTTATGAACTTTCTTAGTTGTATTCAGATGTCACTATTGTGTAGCTCATTACTCTATTCACTCATTTGCTGACACTTAAGATGGCTTTTTTATTATTTATGTTGATTGTGTATTCTTGGTGGAACTCTGTTCTTGTGGCCACAGTTGATGCTCTGTCTGCTGTTTGTGGCCCTGCTGGTGCCAGCGCGACACACTCCAGATGCAGAGACTCAAAGATTGCATGTGCCGCAGAAGTGCTTGATTAAATCTTCATGACCATTTTGATTTTAATTCATCCTAAGTGAAGGCTGGAGGGAGCCGACGTGGAAGGACTGTGCGGCATCTCACTGTGTCTCCTTTACTTTTCATTTTCAAACTTATGTAACAGCTCCGAGAGAGTAATTGAAGTATCTGTGTACTGTAGGGCCATAAACTTGGACGGTGCTAAGTTGCCGCTAAGTGTTGGGGCTTATTTCTGTGACCACTGTTGTTCTTATTGATGCACAATTCCGAGAAATCCTTGGAAGCCTTCCAACATTCATTTCTGTATGTATGTAAATGTCCATCCGCAACTGTATGGCTACATGTACTACGAGTACTGTCCAGTAGTGCAAAGTAATCAAGTTCATTAAAGTAAGTACTTTACTCTAGTACAGTTTTGAGGAATTTCTTCTCCTACTCTGTCCAATATCTGCTGCTATAAGTTCAAATATAAAATTCTTGGTGCACATTAAAATTAGCTCCATCTTTATCATAATAAACACAGTAATGCATCATTAGGAATAGCCCAAAAGTATCATATTCATTTTGGTTAAATGATTCATTCCAACTTTTACTTACTTACTTTACTTTACAATGTAACTACACGTTTCCACATTTCACCTCCTTAAAATGTGTGTTTTGGTGGATATTTATAAAACTACAAAGATGTCGATGATTATGGTTACATTCAGCTCTGGTTTAGCAATCAGACAAAATGCTAGAGGAGAAACAGGCTCACAAAAGACCGCCACAACAGGCAGGCAGTAAGAATGAAAGCAGTTCTTTGGGGAAGTAGCCCAACCAGTTCTGTGCCATGATGCTTAACCCCAGTATTACACCAACCCGGACACCTCAACCTACTCCAGAGCTGCACATCATAGTGGTCCTCGAGCACGTTCCTGTTTTTTCTCCATCTTGTAATCACACACAATTGTGTAGGCTGTACTCAACAGCTTGTCTGTTTTTGGTTCATTTGTCAGTATTGTTTTGAAAGTGATATTTTGAAAGTTAGGTATTTCAAACATGTGTATCCCATTAACTCTCATGTCTCTCAGGTTGCTAGCAGCTGTGTAAAATGACCACCCGGGCAACTTTAAGCCAGCTTTTTTTCAGTTCAGAGTCAATATGCAGACATATTTTAAACATGGAGCATCTTAACACTATTATAGGGGGTCCCTGTTTAAAAAGGGGCCAATAAACTCAAAAGGGATAGATGTCTTTGGTGTAGGGGGTTCATGAGAGTCATTGCCACATAACTTGAGGCTGGCCGAATAATCAAATTCATTTGATTAGATTAGTAAACAGCCTTTCATCTCATCACTTACAAGGTCAGTGATGAAGGGGAATATAAAGGTCGAGAGCTTGGTGTGAAGACAAGAGGTTAAAGGGTTAATCATAGTACTGTCATGCAAATAGCATTATTCAACGTCAAGGTTTCTTAAACATTCACAGAGGGCACTAGGTCATATGAGCTTGCAGGACAGACAACTGGGGATGTTTTGCAGATGTGGTGTCATTGATTATTTGGATACAACAGCAAAACTTGTCTCACCTTAAATCTCTCTCTTTTGGAAGAATTTCATTGTTTTTATGCTGAGAAGTGCTATGCAACTTCCTCTGTTTCCCACAAGTGCAGGGAATTCTCAGATAAGGCAGTTATTCTTCTGAACAAAGCCAAGTTTGTCCAAGCATCTTGTAGGCCCCACGCTGTTTGTTTGGCCACTGAAGCAGGAATTTTCCACTTCGTGGCTTCCCTGGAGAGAGCAGCTTTCTTCTTGTCTTGGTTTATAGACACAGGTGGAAGTGGGTCACTGTGGTGCGTGTGCAATGATTTTATCAAGAAAATTATTGTTGCATCTGCGAGCGGATGTTAATCTTTGCTTAGTGGGTTTGCTTCCTCAGGCCGTGCTCGACTGCAGCAAGTGCAAGTAATTTTATTTAGGCCAAGATGGCGTTGGTGCATGTCTCATTCTAAATCAAAGACATGAATTAGTATAGGGGAAATGTTGCTGTCAAGATCCGTGTTTCCTGTTTAAAACTAAAAACATTGTATAGCTGCTGATATCATGCTGGGACTAAGAGGAGTCAAGTGTAATTGAACGGTGCATCCCCCCGCCCTCACATTTACAGTGTTCAGCCTATTTAAAAACAGCAGTGTGTCATCGCTTTGACGTAACAGGCCACAACCGAGTGGATCCGTGTGTCTCGGCCAGCTGGATCCGATGCTGCTGCGCAGACAAAGCATGTGGGAGAATGCCGTGTGCTTGTTTTCACTACTGAAACATATGTCTTCAAGCCTTGTGCGTGACATTAAAAAGAACTCTTGCCAATTATATGCTGTGCTGTTTTTAAACCTCAGCAGAGTGTTTGACAAGTAAATCTAAATCATGCCAGACTCACTACACAGGCCCAATCCTCTTAAACATATGCTTGGCCAATCTAAGTTTATCTGGAGCCCTGAACAGAGCTGAATAAATGGCTGCGATAATCTTTCTCTAACTGTAACAAGACCCACGGTGGTACGTACTGTACTTCATAAAGACAATAGTAGCACCACTGAATATCATGTTTGAAGTAGAGGTATATATGTTTTAAAAGGGGTCAAAGTCATTTCAGTTTGCCACAGGTGTAGTATCATGTCCCAGACACATCTCAAGATATATACAGTGTACAGAATGTAAAACCTGATTAGAATTTGCAGCGACATACAGTGTGAATCTTTTTGCGTCGCTGAAAAAAAAAAGTAACTTAGTTTTCTTAGGCAGACCCCAAACAACTCGTGTTGCGGGCACTGACTTGTGGTACTCGAAGTGTAAACAAATAAAATTATTGCTGAGTCTGTGAGTACGTGTGAAGTATTTACTTACATTGGGAAATCAGTAAACAGTGACTTGGGAAATGTCTCAAAGAGTGTATCAGGTGCTGACGTCCGTCAGCTTCTCGGACAATAAAAAGTAAAACACGCAGGTGATATCTCTGATTTTGCTGCATCAATTTAGATTTTATTAAGGAGTGCAATGCTTAATAGGGTGAGTGCTCTTCTAAGTAATGAAAGATTTGATATTTTTAGATTTTCATTGGCAGTAAACCTGGAATTTTCAACGTGACTGGTTGAAATCGCACAGTACTTTGACAAAACTTTTCCAACAGAAGTGAAGAAAGTGTCGACCCGAGTGCTCTCGTTGTGGCTCCGCAGACAGCAGCTGGTTGATTTAACCAGATCACAGATCAAAGGAAGCAGCGTGAGCCTCTCCTTTCACAGCCTGATGCTCCACAAGCCTTTGAAGTTTGCTGTTTGCAGCCTCAGTATGAGATAAAAGAACAACTCATGAACTAGAGTAGCCTGGCAAACCAACACCTCAGACTAACTTGGTTTAGTAGTCTCAAGACCGTATCACGTCTCTGTGCCCTGGTATCGGCTTGATACAACAGGATGAAGCTGGCTGGGGAGTGAAGAACTGGACTCGTGTAACTGTCTGACGTCCAAGGAGACTCCAAACATAGCTCAACTTCTACAGGCAGCAAATTGTCCCGCAGTTCTAACAGTGTTAAATGCCACCGCCAGGGTACAGACGCTGCAGGCAACTGCACGTGGTACCACACTCCAGTGTGTAAACATATTAAATAATTGCTGAGTCTCTGAGGACATGTGGACTGTTTACTAGATCCCTAAAATAATTGTTTCAGATATATGGCAGCTGTAGATCAGACAGTCAGTCAGTGTAAGGTAGAGTTGCTATTTACAGACAAATTTTCTTGCCTTTTTTTCAAGCAGCACATAATGTTCCAGTTGAGTCAGACGTGACTGTACAGTTTAAAAGGTGACTTGTGTGTTATGAAGGATTATTTCCCGTAGGGGACAGCTGTTTTTTTTTTTTTTGCTCTGGGAGTCAGGTGTCAGAGTAAAACACAGCAGGACATTGATAAGCAAGTAAACATGGATGTTGTGTCTTCTGAAGGTTGAGTTTATCATGCTTATTTTAATGCAAAGCTATGAGTGGACGCTTGTTTTTTTTAATGTATCCACTACCAGCACACACACTGTTAGTGTCAGAGATTTGTTTTTACAAGTTCTTTTTCCATCTCAGTTACTTATGTTACATAACGTGTTAAACACGCGCAGCAATTCAGTGAACTCAGACTGCAGCCATCATCTTTTCCTCTGTTTTGTTGAAAGATCATTCACGTTGGATAGTGAACCGTCTCTTTGCTTTTATTTTCTGCTCGAATCCAGATGCTCCTGATTGGCTCTCGCCCAGCTGTCACTGAACTCAGCATATTTGCATGAAGTTGAGCTTTCCTCGGTTTTTTCTTTTGAGTGACTATGCTGGGTTTCCCTTAAAAAAAAATATAGTGAAAGAGTAGCAGCTGTTGTAAGTCAAGAGATGTGTAGCACACTCATGCCATCACAAAGTCAAATAGAGTGAAAGAAAAGCATTTGAAAATGTGTTTGCTTCTGGCTCCAAAGTGCAGCAGCATTTCATTAAATACAAACTGCATAGTTAGGCCAGGGGAATACTAACAAATGCTGACATGGGATTGTTGCCTCGTAAATCACTTGGATTGCTGCTGCTCTGTTGCAGTTTTTCCCAATGAGTTGTCAGATAATTGACTAATTAAGAGCTTTGCTTTATATGGAGCCTGTGGTTCTTTTCAGGTCGGGAGTGAGTCACAGGCTAAAATATCTCATTTTATCATCACAACAGAGGGTAAAATGGAACGAGAGTTTCCTCTAAAGCCTTGCTGTGCTCAGACTTAGAGTATGGGGGTCAGAATCAAGCCCCTGCCCCTCTGTAACTAAATGAACCCAGTTGAGGGGGTTTGAGCATCTAATCCGGCCGGATCTTCTGACCTTCCATTGAATGTTTACCAGACACATCCAACTGGAGTCTGTCTGGACCTAGAAAATGCTGGAAATATCAAATATATTACATCTGGATCCCTAGGGAGGAGCTGTAAAAAGTACCTGGGAGAAGGAATGTCTGGATTACTCTGGCTGGCCACAGTGGCCCAACTCTGGTTAAGCTGCAGAAAGTGGATGGATGATAGACACTAATTATACAAAAATTCATAATTAAAGTTTGCAAATGATTAGATCAGATTTATAAGCACAAATTGCTCATTTCCTGTTTTCAGAGAACAGTTTGCAATTTATTCTGATGTCAGTAGTCTGTTCACGTCTCATCTGCCCCAACCCACCCCTGGTGACTCCGCTGCTGTGAATAAATGCCACACTTCGTTAATGCAAAAGAATATTACCTCTCGACAGCAGCCAGTGATAACGTCACACCACAAAGTGACAGGAAAAGTGGTTTAGTAGTATAGAACTTAGTATTTCTACAAGACAGAGTTGGCCATTTTTCGGCAGTTTGCCTGTTTACTTCTGTAGTTGTTTTTGTCAAGTAAATACAGTGGCTACAGTATAAGAAATTCCATTGCACATTTACATAAAGGAGGTTGCTCATTCACTCATATGACATGAATGCAGTAATACACCAGGATAAAACCTCATGATTCAGCCTGTTGTGATGTGTGTATTCCTGGATAAACACCACACTAAGTCTAGCTTTAAGATGAACGTCTTTCCTGAAATGTTCAGGCTGAGCGAGCGATCACTGAGCCCCTTGTGCCTTATGGAGGCCTTTCACCATGTTGGTCACGCAACTGAGCCACGGCACGATCACGGGACCTGAGTCAAGATTTGAACCCTTTCAGCTCCTTATGTTACAGAATCATATGACAGAGGTCACGACCCAGACAGGAATGTGCTTGCACTACAGCTTGCATTCCAGACCTCGTTTATCCTCTTCTCTTTTCTCAGTTTCTTTAAAATGTAGTCCCCGTTATTTGTATCAATGAGCATAGTAAATAGCAGAAACTCCTTTCTGCACAAACTTCAGTATCTCCAAAGGTTTATACTGCTGATGTTATTAGCTCATGAGAACAGTTTAGTGACTGCATTCTTGCAGAGTTACGAGTGGAATAAGGCTAATATCCGATGAGAAAGTTATGTAATACTGTGTTTATGCTAAAGGCGCCCGGCTCATAACCTTTATTGGCTTTGTTTATTACTTCGATGCAGACCCATGGGACTACAAAGACGGCGGAAATGAAGAGAAATGAAAGCTGTGGACCTAGCAGTGGAATCAATTTTCTTTGGCTTATTGTTGGACAAGGAAAACTAAATCTCTGTCTAGAGTGTGCAAGGTTTTCTATTGCCTTAAGGGAGCATTCACTTGTTTTAAAAGGCAAACTTTAAAACCCAAGTGTGCTACATTCTCTTATTTGAAGCTTTATTAGTTTAACTTTTGGGCAAGGGCTGGGACAGAGTCGTGTCTCCTTTAGGATGCCTTCTTTTGTCTAAAAGTAATAATTTTTATTTCAGTCTCACCTGTACTCTTTCACAGCCCACTAACTCTTTATTTGGTGGACAAGATGCATTTATTTAATTCTCTGTATTTCACCTTGTGGTGCCACAGTGTTTACCGTAATCTGACAATATTTTCAGAATAAATGTCACAAAAGGCCAATATTACATGTTATTGTATATCTTCAATTTCAACAATTTAATCATTTAATTCCTTCTAATTTTAATAAGCAATTAAAAACTACAGTCTCCACATTTTTACATAGTTGCAGTCAGGGAGAAACATCCAGCATCTGAGGTTGATGACATCATGTGGCCAATATTGTGCTTCTCTCAACAGCTGGGAGTGGGAGCTGGTTAGATTATACATCTGTGTGCGTAATGGGGATTAACTAAGCCTCATTGCATGATTCCACACAATAATCTCAAGAGACAAAAGTGTCATTTAGAGAAAAAAAAAATCCGTAATTCCTTCTGACTGTGACGCTTAGACAGAACAGTGAATTCATGCTGAAAATAACAGGTGCACTTAATCCGACATCATGAATGAGTGGACGAATGGCTGAGGTGCATTAGGTTGACCTGACTTGCACATTGAACTACTCTTTATCATTTTTGCATGGTTTAGAATAATATCTGGAAAACCTGCACAAAATATCGCATATACAAGGGCAAAACAAAGGCGTCTGCGAATCACAATAAATAAATATGATGACTCAGTGAAGTCACCTAAAAATAAGGGGGTTATTTTGACACTGTACGAACTACTTGCATTTACGTTTCTGTGAGAGATTTAAAGTTCTAAGCTCATATCTCATCATAGACGCATCCATGAACGAGTTGAGGAAACATGTTTAGTTCAGGTTTATGATACCAAGAGAGAGAGGACTAAGGGGTTTACATGTAATTAGTAAGCAAAAGTTTACAACTAGAATGTTGAAATACCGACATCAACCTTGGAATTAGTGTAGTGTTTGGAACTAGTGTAACAGAGACTAACCAGGATGTGGCATCAGGACTTGGGTTGTCTTAATCACAGACAGAAACTAAACAGAATACATACTGTACTTCAGGGATTAGGGTTAGAATCCATTGTTCATCCTGGTCTCGCACCGCAGCACGAGAGCTCGCGTGTGTTGGTGTTTTCCTTCCCCCTCCTGCTCAGACTAATCATTTGGCTAATGACAACCATATGTCAGTAACACTGTTCCGGACTTTACCTTTTTTGAACAGAATACTCGCTCAGTTATACGCACAGATTTTTCCTTTTCTCATCCCAGTTTTTAGGTTTTTATTTTTTATTTTTAATCAACTCAGTGAATGAACTCCACTGCTTGTTCACAAAACCTCAACAGCTGGAGGACCAGGAACACAAACAAGCTGTTTAAAAAAAAAAAAAAAAAAACTGATTCAGACACACAACTTTAACAGATTAAAAGCTCTGATTTGTCCTCACTGAGAGAAAACTGGCACAGTCTGCACTCATGTTTCAGAATTTTGAGCTGACCTCTTTGCTGCACAGAAAGGCTTCATGCAGAAAAGAGCTACTGTGTATGCAGGCTATTTTTTAAGATGGGGCTGTATTATGTACAGCCTTCATGGTCTGTCTGTGTATTTAACAATGAGTGACAGTCCCTCTGGGCCCAGCGTGTAAATGTATGTCACAAATATTTCCTGCAGAGACATCAAAAGTGAGCCGAGCAGTTCCCGGCAGCACAGAGGGTGGATTGGACTTCACCTCCTGCAGATATGTTCTTTCCTTGGATATGACTCAAGTGTGACAGGCTAATTATAGCAGTTCACCGCCCAGAACTGCCTCAAACATCTGGTGTTATGTGCAGTTGTTTCTCCTCTGTTTCTGACAGGCTCCTGCTGAACTGAGTTCACTAGGAGACAATACATTATTTTTGGTATTTAATTTGTGCTCTCTGCTGCTTGTTGCTTTTATTAGACTAATCTCCAACAGTTTACTTGAAGTTAATCGTTCTTCTGAGAAAATGTGTTAATGTTCAGCCAAACTTTTTTGTCTAGTTTAATAATACCTAAATGATAAATAAATAAACTAAATAAATGAAAGCCTCAGTAACTTTGTTAGATTTTTAGTGTACTTTTATTTTATCGTATATAGAATTAGTGTCCTGCTTACCTGTTAATCACCTAAGGTACTTGTCAGAGAAAAAATTCCAGACATTTGTTAAATGCAGCATTTGTCAAATGTATTTCCTACCTTTTTATTTTTATTTTTATAATATACATTTCTGACTCGATTAGCTGTAACAGTTTATGCTGTTAAGGGTCGCGAGGGGCTGAAACCTATCTCAGCTTTTGTTGGGTGAGAAGCAGGCTACGATTTGGAGTCACCGATTGATATGACATGTCCTTGGACTCTGGGAAGAAACCAGAGTACCTGAAGGAAACCCATGCAAGCATTTTGGGGTTGATATTTCTTGCTTGTATTGGACTGGTATTGTCAAATATATTACCTTGGCCACTTAAATAAATTAAACACATTTAATTAAAGAAAATATTAGATTTCAATTTGTCCTCGAAACAGAGTAACTGAAGCAGTGTATCCTGTGCATACATACAAATATGCTCCTATGAAATGAGACAGCCCTTCAGTACCTGTATAGACCATCAGAACCAAATGTCTTGATTGTAGTACACATCCAGTATGCAATCACAATACACAAGCAAATCTGCTTCAGCACCCGTCCAACCCTTAACAGGATAAATGGCCAGGGGATTAACCGTTAGGGGCGACAGTGGTGCAGGAAGGTAGAGCGGTCGTCCACCACCCTTGCAGTTGTTGGTTCGATCCCCAGCTCCTCTGGTCACACGTCAAAGTGTCCTTGAGCCTGACACTGAACCCCAACTTAGTTGCTCCCGGTGAGCATTGGCCAGCAACAAATCAGCTCCCCCATCGGTGTGTGTGATTGTGAGTGCGAAAACTAATATAATGTAATGTGTGGATAACGTGAAATGTATTTGTCAATTAATACAGTAATTAATTCCTGTCAGTTTAAAGGTCTACGTTGCCTTTACTGTAAGTAAATCAAGACTTCTCACATCTACATGTAAACATGGAAAATAGAGGGTTAAGGCAAGTGGTAATTTGGATTGAGCCTAAGAGTCTTTAGCCATTCTACTGGTTTTGTGAGTCACTGTGATTGTGCAGCAAAGTGCAGCTGAGACCACTGGAATATAAAGACAGAAACATGGCAATGCAGCCAAGAGCTGTTTTCAATTTGCATGAGAGTGACTGAGATTAACAATAGGTTAACCAGCATTTTAAATAAAACTTTTAGTGTGAATTAATGGCGATCTTGAACTCACAGGATAATAACAAAAATAAATAAATAAAGGCAAAAACTGGTATTAAGCAAAAAACTAGGTTGAGAAGTTTGCAAAGAAAGTAGTGTGTGGAGTTTTGCATTCCTACTAAACAATTAGCTGATCCTGGGATGATGATCTGGAGCAAACTGCAATGAGTTAACAGCAGAATAAACTTGAATTTCCAGATCAAAAGCAGTAGTGAATGCAAACAACCTCAGGGTGAGTGTTCGGTCAGATCCTACTGAAAGAAACAAAATGAAAGAGAGACAATGTAGGTGAATGAAAGCTCTGAGCCAAAAGATGAAAAACACCAAAGCCTCTATAATGACTTTTGCACGTTGTTTCCACTGTCCAGACAAATCTGATCACGGTGCAGAGGAGGGGAGTTTGTGGAGTGATGAAAGGGGATACAGTTCATGGTGGGCAAGCAGAGGATCTTGTGGGATTTGGGCTACAGATAGTGGACTTATAGACAACTCTCTGCAGCCCTGTTCCTCTTTTCACAATGAGTCCTCTCATCACACGAGCCCCTTTAATGTGGAAACTCGCCAGAGGATCAGCCTCTCTGAGCACAGCACTGCCACGGTTGCGTCAGACGACAGCAGTCAGCTGATTTCTCGGTGGTGGAAAATTCCACCCGTGTCCCTACAGAACAGCTTCGAATATAACTTGCACACTGAACATTGCAGTAAAACGGTTTATTAAATGTACTTGTTTTATTACTGGCAGCTCTTTTGAGCTAGTGCAATCAGAGCTCAAATTTACTTTCAATAGTTTCTGACGTTTGTAAGTCAAATAATTCAGAATGTGAAGTTTGGATGGTTTATTTCCTTACAAGCGCCTCATAATGGCGTTAGATATCCCACTGTTGATTAAATATGTGGCTTCTGTGTGTAGGTGTTGAGCTGCGCATGAACACAATTTTCTGTGGGAGGGAGACCACTAAATGTCAGCTCCTGACAATACAGTACCACGGTGACAAGCTGTTCACCTGTTGTGGTCTCGCTGTTTTTGACCTTTTGTTTTGGAGTCAAGAATAACCTGCACTTCAGCGAACAGGTTGACATGAATGAAGTGGCGTTTGCTTTTACAAGAGAACTGAAGTTACTCATTAGTTAACTAACAAGTGACAAAACAACACAAACTGCAGTAAAAGGATTTCAAGTTGTAGATCTAAAAACGGCTCCTAATGCTTTGCATTCGCTTTTAGAGCTTCTTCACAGCAGTGTTTACTTCATCTTTGACAAAGCAAAACAACTTTGAAGGTAGTTGAAATTGTGACGGATGCAGATTCAAGCTGCCGTGTCATTTCTAACATTTCCACATTAAAAAAATCATAACCAAATACAATGACTGTGTTGCCTTATGTTGTAAGAAATGTGGGTTTTTAGAGGCATAAGTATGAGATTTGCTTCATCTCCTAAAGTTTGTCTACCTACTGGATACTGAATCCAAACGCATTATTATAGATCAGGTGTTAAGCATCTTTGGGAACCTTTCCTTTCAGAAATAATTTTGTGTGAACACCATTTAACTTTGAGAAACCAGGTCTTTGGGAATATGTTGTATGTCTTTTATTTTTTAAGACTCGCTGCATCTCCAATAGAGTGATAAAATTAATACAAACAGCTGTACAGTACGCAGACACATACGTTTTCCTGCCTGAAATGAACCAACTTTGTTCTCTAGTCTTAACCAGCCTGCCTCCAGTGTTTTTTATGTTTTTCTCAGATACAGTTTTTCCATGTTACCACAAAACTAAGCAGAACCTATTTCAGTACATTATGTAAGTGAAGACCGTGCATCATTAAGTTATTATTATTTTATTAATAATCGTGTTATCAATGGTTTAAAGAGTATGGGATAATTTGATGAGGAATTGTTGGAGTTTCTGCATCTAGACTTTTTCATAAGTGATTCATTGTCTTAGATTTGGGGGTCCCCACAGGATACCTATGGTGCATTGAGAGAGATGAGTCTTACTAAGAGAGATGAAAAGTTTAAGAGGTCTGACTGGTGGAACAGAGCAAAGCAGAGCTTGTGCACAACATTAAATCCTTTAGACATTTTGTGTTTTGTATTGTATTGAGCAAACTGTCATATCATCAAATGGATTATCCAATTTTCCCTAATACTGATCTGCTAAATTAGAGCCATGTTTAATTAGATCAAGTGTTCCACAAATGAAACTAGCTGCAAACAATGGTAGCCACTGCAAAATACACAACTATTTGTTTAAGACTTGTTTAAGACTAAGGTTTCACCCATTTCAATTTCAACCTTTTTGCTTTAGCATATTCTGATGTAGACAAGCAGATAAAGTAGGTTTTTCTTGCCATTCAAAGCCTGCAGTATTTTCAAGAGCTTCGCTTTAAGAATCTTGTGTAACCAAGCTCAGTATGCACTCAGGACATTTTCAGGCAGGGTGGGAAAACTAATCAAGATAATTTGATAAAGTCATTGATGCATTCAGACATGTGGAGTACTGTTGGTGAAAACATCCACCCTCCCTCCAAGCAGCTTTCCCTGAAACGTGCATAAAAGGATTAAGTCTATCAGAGAAAAAAATATCTGTGCTGCCATTAGTCTCTGCTAATTGATTTTACTGGTTGAAGCCCCTGTGTGGATCAGAAATGTGTTTCCGAACACGGGCACCATTAAAACGTGAATAGCTTGACTCCTGGCAGGAGACCCAGGGACACCGTGTCTTTTGAACAACACCCACAGGTGGCCGAGAAACAGTCGACCAATTACGAGGGGCAGCAGCCGATCAGCATGTTCTGTCCTGGAAGTCTTCCGTTTTAACCTGGCCTGTTGTCAAGCTGCTCGTGCTCAGCCCCCCCACCTCTATCTGCCTCCTCACATCTACTTCACAATTACTGCTTGTCTCATTTGTCTAAGTAATAACCACTGCAGCAATCAATTAAGACTTTAGACCCACTCCTGTGCTTCTCAACAGTGTCCAACCAGAAATACAACTGACTCAACATCCTCATTCATCAGCAGCGGTCTCATACTCTCTGTACCCAAAGTTGAAAATATCAAACAGGGTTACAACACAGAAAGGAAGCGGCCAGTGGGACTGTGGGGAAACAGTGCGGTAAACTTGCATTTTTCTGAGTTAAGTCCGAAGGTAAAAACGAAAGGAAACTCGTTGGACAGTGAAATCTGCAGCGGCTCTGTAACGCCTCTGGTTTGGCTGGATTTTTTTTTGTGTGAAAGCAAACTGAACCAAGGGGAAAAGGGACCAAGTTTACAAACGAGTCCACTGATTCGAATCAGAGTAAACAAGCTACAGGTTTTAAAACGACCTAAGAGACTGATGTGATGACATAGTGTTTAAGCATCAGATGCAGTTGTGGTATGAGAGGAAAAGTGAATATGCCACTAAAAGCATCCGGACAGATTTTCTGCAAACCATAAATGTCTGTAGAAAACATTAGGGCAATGCATTCAACAGACCCACGGGCATAGTAAAAAGCTAAACATCCCCGAGTAAAGTTTACTGACAAGATTCAGTGTGATTTCAAGTGTGTGTGCATGTTTTACCATCACCCGAGCCTGTGTGTGTGTGAGCCCACAATATGGATCAGATTAAGTGTGTCAACTGCATGATGATTAAAGCCTCGCTGTGACTGGAGGATATTTCCACTTGCCCTGACACATCACTCACTCCTCAGTCAGCATCACGCCCATGTTCTCTGCATGTGACGCGACAAAATATCACTCCATTATTTTCTCTACAGATTCATCCATGCAATGTTTAAGGACTATATTTAAAAAGAAAACGGCATTCATCACCTCCCAGGGGGAAGAAATCTCTTGAGCTATTGTGAAATATTCTAGAGAGGGCTGCAATGTCATTTGTGCTGCTGATCACAAAACTACAGCACTTATTACTTGTGGTATTGTGAAATACTGTACCTTACGTGTTCATAGTTTGTTAGCTAAAGACATTTTGACCCACTTGTACTGTGTCCAAACAGGGTAATAATATTTCCTGCGCAGAACATTGTGTAATTCAAGCCGTGTGCAGAAACCAGTTTGAGGGGCTTTGCTGACTAATACTGCTCAGGAAATGAAGATTTGCCATTGTAGGACATGTTAGTCAAAGATATCAGTGATTTACACACTGGCTACATGTTGTTCACTTACTATCTAAGTGTCCCAGACCTAAAACGCTGGGCGGTGAGTTTGGCTTGAGTTTCTGCAGAGTCATGAACTTGGGACACTCTGTCATGAGATAAAGCTATTAGAGAAGGATCTGCCTTCCTTAAATAAATGTGAATTAAGCTGTACGTGGTGCCATTGAAAGAAAAAGATAGAAAAAGCTGGTTAGGTGGAGGAAGAGGGCATGGACGGGCTGACCGGTGCAAATTTTGTAGCACAAAGAAGGATGAGGAGGAAGGCCAGGGAGATGGGGTGGGGGGGGGGACTGAGAAGCTGACTCAGAGTCACAGAGACAGAACATCCTGCATCGGCGGCTGTGCGGCGTTAAGAGGCTGACTCAGTTTCGCAGACTGGGAAAGTCATGTGCTGGAAAAACTTCTTAGTGTACGATCCATCTTCTGAATTACAGCTGTGCACGCAAATGCACTGGCTGCATTTTGCTGAAAGTGTCCTGGCCTCCATCTGTACTACTTTTGTGTTGATTATCATTTGTTTTGCTTGGTTGTTGTGCAAAGTCAGGAATGGAAAAAAACAGTCTGGTGACGTTAGGTGTGTGCTGTCGAAAGATTTCCAGTCACTGCCAGTCGTTCTCGCAACGATTAGTTTAAACGTGTTTAATATTTACGAGTGGCGTTTTTGGCCACCTGCTGATCAGAAGTTTAATATTCACTCTTGTTTTTGTGCTTCATCATTCAATAAATTTCAAAAATAACCACATAGCATTAAAATTAAACTGAATTTGAAGGAGGCTCTTCATTACTATCATTGTTATTTTGTTATTGTTCCCATTGTGACATCACACAGGGGGCAGACTGGAACAATTTGTTCGAGCTGTGTAATTTCATCACATAAGAAATTTGGTGAAACACAAGTTTCCAAAACTTGGGTCTGTTGAATCAGAGCTGATGTTTAGAGTTCTTACACTTTGCAAACAGCAGTGAAGTAAACAATGTTACGACAATCGAAGCTCTGGAGCTTTCGATCACATTTCACACATTTAACAACACACATTTTCCAAAAGGGAAAATTGATGAAATAGTCAAAAAAAAAACTTAATGCAGTGAAATCTGACAATTTACCTCTTGACTGATAACAAAATGTGTTAATAACGTTTAGAACATGTATGAATTAAGCATCATAATGCGAATATGGCTCAGAATTGCCTTACTCTCGATCACAAATAAATACAATTTCACCTAATTTCAGCAAGCGAGGGTCAGGTGAAAAGGATTTTGTGCAGTTTTCCTCAAACTGCAATTCTTTTTTTTACCTCAAACAGCTACAGGGGAACCAGCTGGAGCCTCAGCTGCACCTTGGGTTTCTGTCAATGCCGTAGCTTCTCGGTCAGACCAAAATGTCGGTTCACGTCAAAATGACGCAGCGACGTCAACAGAAGGGGTCCTGCCAGTTAAAATAAAAGTCAGTAAAGTCAGAACAGAGACAGAGCCAACAGATTAGTTGGATTTATTCAATTTATTTGTTTATTTATTTTTATAAATAGTTATTTTTCCCCTTTATCAGATCCACAGAAATATATGTTTAAATACATTTTATGCACAACAAATTTCAACGCGTTAAGTTTTACGTCATCGTAAATTGGTTAGTTTTGGGTTTTTCGGATTGAAGTTCGGACAAAAGAAGCAACTTGGGTTGCAGGAAGATGTTATTAGAATTTGTATGATTAATCCATATGCTCTGTTAGTGACTAACTACCACTCAGACAAGGCAGCATCTCCTGGAGCTCGTCGATGGTGGTCAGCTGACGCTCAGGGCCATAAATTCACACAAAGGCATCACTCAAATGCTGGCCCAGTGTGCTCTTATGCTGCTTACATAAGTCTCATAAGAACAGAAAGAAAGCATACAGCCTCTCTGTTATACAATACATAATGTGCAGGAGCCAGCCAAGGTCTAATCTAAGCACACCCAACAGCTGGAAACCAAGTATACCCCACGACCTGAAAGTGATTCTGAGAAAAGGCTCTTGGCTGGCAGTGATCCTCAGTGTCACCTTTAAACAATCAGAGAGCAGTGACGACAATCTGAGCCGCGTTCACTGAACTGTTTGTGGCAGAAGGCCGATAGCTGGATTACAGTTGGTGATGTAGTGGTTTTTATGAATAGGCAGGTGTGATTCAGCAGTCTAACCTCTCTAACCATTCAGCTTAATTAAGATCCACAAGGTTTTGTTTTTGGTTGTTTTGCATTTCTTTGTGGTTGATTTTGTGTTTCTTCACTGAGATCTGTGACTTTCAAACAACAGATTTAAAAATTTTGTCTGGCTCTGGGGCCTGTGCCCAGTTCTCTGCTTTACTTAATTAACACACATGATGACATTGGATATGTAAAGAATATTTCATCTTTTTTTGCCTATTTGACAGCAGCCGTTTTAGGAAGTAATATTATAACAATATGACAAATCCATATAAAGATATAACATTTTATGCATGTTAGCACCGGCACACATTACAGTACATTAGTTGAGACTGATTTAAGTCCAGTATTCACTCTTATTTATTTCTCGAACTACTTTTGCGGATTTATCTCTTTTTTTAGTTGCTAAATATTGTGTTCACCGGTCTTTCTACAATTGGTGGTTGTCAGGTAGTGGGCAGTTGTGTTTTTTTTGCTTTTTTTCTGAAAATAGTCACCTGCTGCAGTCAAAGTAATGCTATGAACCAAATCAGTAAAGCTGTGGACTGTAAAACCAAAACAAAAAACTGCTTCAGTGCATTAAAAGGAACTGCGGTCTGTTGATAACTCTCTTGGTTCATCTCTCTTGGCTTTTCCCAGATCTGAACTGTATGCTATTGTTGGTATTGTGCAGACATGTTCATGCAGACAGACTCAGAATAATCCTGCAGCATGACAGAAATAGGATTATTCAGAGAGATGAAATTATGATAGGTCTTCAGTGAATTGTTTGGTGGAGACTGTGGCCAAGGTGGGTGAAAGATTATACTGCTTTGTCTTATTTAGAACTTCAACAAAGGAGTGATGCTGATGTCTTGCTCTGTTTTTATAAAATACACAAACTTCCTCTGAGACTTAAAGTGATGTAGAAAGGGGGGGACTTGTGTTTTTTATCCAAACACCGATTCATATTGTCAGTTTTGGGTTTCATCTGTATGCCAACTATTTCATATGGGCAAACACTCGTCATCGCTGCAGGCAAACAAAGCTGAAATTCATTTTGCGTGTCGCCTGATGGTGCAAACAACAACAGCCAACCAAGGAGAAATCTGCTCCTCTATGGCCTGCATTGTTGTCAAGCAATGTAGTCTGAGTCATCGAACACAGGCGTCCTCCTCATCGACCCATCACAGTTGCCAACACCCACAAGTTATGGCTGTTTGTTTGGTCACAAAAAGCCCTCCCACATACAAATGGTCTGTCAGAGCTGAAAAGCATGTTACAAATCACCTGATATACGTGTGGGTGCTTTCATTCTGAAATCCTCTGGGAAAATGTTGCCAAACCCTTACACTAAATACACCTATCTCTGTTCAAATTTAACTTGTATCAGCAAATTTTATCTTATATGAAAGGTTGTGACATTTTCATCCCAGCATGGGGAAATCGTTTTCAAAAACTTTGGAATATATTTTAGTTTTAATTTAGTTTTATTCTTTGTCAATTGTCAATTGTAGTTTATTATTACACATATTGTAGTACATTTGTCTATGTCTGCATTTAATTTAATAAATGTCTGCATTAAGACCCATTTGGCCCAGATGTTCTTCAGCCCTTTCAGACAACATAATTATTTAAAATGCTAAAAAGACAAGCAGTGTCTTGCTAGAAGAGGATTTTCCACAACCTTGCAGCCTAAACGTATGTTCATTAGTGCTGGATTGTGACTGATCTATACAGCCTTAACAAATCATTGCTTAATCGTCTTTTGTACTTTAAACACTTAAGCTGGACCTTATTTGAAAGTGGTAGGATACCCATATCTTTTTAAAAAAAATTATTTTTTTGTCCTTTCAGCTTATCCCGTGAGTTCAGCGTCGCCACGACGGATCATTGTCCGCATGTTGATTTGACACAGTTTTTACGCCGGATGCTCTTCCTGACGCGACCCTCCCCAATTTCTACCGGGCTTGGACCGGCAATATAGTATATACATATAACAATATATATACATATAACTATATATTTTGTCTATATGACCCTGCGATAGACTGGCGACCTGTCCATGGAGAGGCTGCAGAACCCCACCCCCACCAAATAGGATAAGTGGTGACAGATAATGGATGGATGGGTTTTCTTTATATTTTGTTTTTATATTATGGCAATTATATTTTTTTAGCCTGTCATCTCCTCCTCTTAACTTTGTTTTTAAAAAACTGCTACAGTTGTTGCGTGTTTTCTACTGTATTAGGTTTTATTTACTTGAAATAATTTGTCTTTTGTATTTCTTGTCCATTATTTGTGCGCTCTCTGCTACACATCTTTGATCACTTCCTGCCCCCTGCTGGGCGAACCCGTACATACCGGTGTCCTTAAACCTACGTCACATCCGGCAACTAGTTCAGTTCCAGATTCTGCCGGTGAAGCGAGAGGTAGTAACATTAATCCCTTTCCATCCGCCTTTAGTTGTTTAATGTACAAAGTTTCTTACATTGTAAAATCTGTTTTGATGCACGAGTTTGTGAAAAACGTCGCTTTTGTTGAGCAAATATTGTTTTGAAGGGTTAAAATCGGCCATGTGTGAGTGCTATACGTCAGATAGCTGAGCCGCACATTTTTTAATTCGCTTTTTGCAGCTGTTCATTGTTTTCATTGTTTACAGGCTAAAGGCGCTTGTTTAATCTCCAGCACCAAGATGGAGAGGTATGAAATTTATATTAACGTAACTTATAAAGTACACAGGAGTGTGAATGTTAAACTGCATGTACACCATTCTGAGGGTCTCTGGATCAAACACGTGATCTCATCCTCCCCATATTTAAGGCTGAAATCATTAATCAGGCGGTTTATTGGCACTTGCAAATTTATTTTACGGTATTTCAACAACTTTTGTTTTGTAATTAACCAAATAGAATCCCACAAACCTAATAAAACCTAAACCTAATTTCCAAGGGCAGCCATACAACTTGTGATCGGCGAAACCCATCGTGCAAGGATTTGTATTTATTACTTGATATGGAAAAATGAAGCAGTATAAATAATCTAAGTTTAAAACGAACCACGATTTGAAAAACTGAAAACACCAAAGGTTTTAAAACAAGTCAGTCTTGATATAGGAAAGACAAGATGCATCAGTTGATAGTCAATATCTGTGGCACACATTTTTGACAGACACTATTAATTCATTTCCAAAGACCCCACTGAATGTGGGGCCTTTGGGACCATAGGAGTCTGGGGGACCCTGGAGCACTCGTGTACCCAGCCTTGGTTAATTACAGAAATCAGCGTGACAATGAGTGCCGTGGAAACTTTTCTGTATTTTTGCTGTTAAATATGCAGACCTGACCAGCAAGGCCGAGCCTGCAGTGGCCCTGTTCTTTCCTGTAGCGTCTGCTAGAGCGATGTGAGTCAGTTTGAGGCCCTGCTGTGACTCTTCACTGCAGGGTTAAAGTTAAACCTCAGACATACTGTAAAGTGTTTATTTAAGGTGTAAAATTGGTGTCATGCTAGTTTTGCTGTATTATAGAAGCTTTCCTGGGGAAATCTATCAATGCAGATACATTGTTTATCATATTTACCACTAACGTTTGCAATAAAGTGCTAAGTCCTCCACAGATTTCTGAATTCTTATCCCTTTATTGTGCCAAATTACTGCTGCTAAACAGAATGCTTTTTTTTTTTTTCTTCAGAGCAGAGATGAAGCTGTGCCGATCTCTACTCAGACCCCCTGACTGACCTCTGATGCTAATGTAGGAGTTGGACACAGTGCAGGAATTTCAGGTTTGTCTTTTTAAAGGTGCTTTCAATTGTACACTGAGCCGATGTTTTATTAATGCTGGATGATGCCGCATACATCAGGATGTCAAACGACGAACTATGCAGACCTTTCCAGCGAGGCCAAGCCTGCGGTGGCTCTGTCCTTTCCTGTAGCGTCTGCTACAGAGATGTGAGGTTGTTTGAGGCCCTGCTGTGACTCTTCACAGCAGGGTTATAGGTAAACCTCAGACATACTGTAAAGTGTTTCAAATATTTGTAAGTGTTAGTTTTGGCAGCTGATTTAGTGAAAATGGCTGACTTGACATTAAAAAAAGTCTTTTGGTGAATGTGTTTTAGTTCATCTTTAGTCACTTAATGTTTGGACTTTGGGAAGGTTATTAGAAGAATCTTATTTTTTTTTTTTACAGTGTCCCTGTCTGCTGTGCAGGTGGGCTAGTGACTTGGACGTATTCACCTACATAAAATGTACTGTAAAGTCACCGTTACTTAGCAAAATGAAATTATTTTACAGAACCCAAAGATGAAGCCCGGCTCCGCGGCGGCCAAACATCCAGGATGTGCGACAAGATGCTGAAAATTCAGGTTTGTGTTCAAAAGACTGGAGTTAATGACCATATGTCCCCGTTGGCAGACCTTTCCAGCAAGGCTGAGCCTGCAGTGGCCCTGTTCTTTCCTGTAGCGTCTGCTAGATAGATGTGAGCTTGTTTGAGGCCCTGCTGTGACTCTTCATGGCAGGGTTATAGGTAAACCTCCAACAGTTGCCCTTCTAGGCTTTGAGCTACACACAGTGTTATTTGTGTTGCTTTAATTTCAGCCACCAGCCTTATTTACTGAATTGCTGCGCAAGGTAGAAAGTTCAGCACTTTGAGGTAGCTAGCTGCTGGTTAGTGGATCTTTGCTTTTTTTTTAACTAGCAAATGTGAAGATTGACTGTCAGGATCCTGTTTTATTCAGGAATAAAGTAATTAACTAAGTTGTACCTTGATTAACATTGTTATTGATGTATGTATTCATACAACTCTCTGCAGGGGCCTGGTGAACGGAGCTGGTCATCAGTTGGATTCAGTTGACCTGGTCTAGCAGAGTATAAAAGCTGGGGGCTGTCAACCAGTCATTCTCTCCCCCCCAGGCTTCCACCCTGTTTGGTTGTGTTGTTGATGTGCCTTTTTGTGTTGGTTTCTTCTTTTAATTGTATAAATAATATCCAAAGAAATTTAACTCAAACTGGTGTTCGGAGTCCCCTCTTTTGTCCAACCTTCACAGTTCCACTATGGGAAGCATTGATAAATTAAATATTTCTAAATGGAGGAATGTGTAGTAACTGAATGTACATCAAATATGATTGTCCTATTTAAAATGATGGAATCTGAGCTTTGCACCTACTTGCCCAACCAGAGCCTCCTTCATTGGTAAATTATATAATGTACCTATAAAATTTATTTTATAAAAATGTTAACTTTGAGAAACTATCACAGGTATTAATTTAATAGTGCAGTTTACAAAAAACTTTGTCTCCACCTACAAACATGAGGTATGAAAATGAACACGCTTCAAAATGATACTTTACAATAAAGTACATAGTACCCACCTGTCAGTGTCAATCCAAACTGAACACCTGTAACTTTCTATTGAATGCAGGAAATATTACAGGTGTATCATTTAATTTCTCAAGCGATGGAGCTGAAATATTCACGCATGTTTAAATCGAGATATGAACCATGTAGGACGTCATAGTGAGTTATTTTCTGCATGGTAGGCTTATACGAAATAAAAAGGTAACACGACATGGACATTTCCTTACAGATTATGTAGCTTTTTTTTATTTTTTTTTATGTAATTTATTTTTTAAGTCAATTGAAAATCTAAACGGACGTGACGTTTTAGTTTCGGTTTGATCGACGCTGCCTGGAGGTTCAGTCATGAAATAAACAGGGCAACCAAACAGTAAGTAACCGACCTCTCTGACCCACACTTCATACATTTTGTTGATGTTCGCATGCAATAAACTATTAGCGAATTAACTCAGAAATGTATTTTCTGAAAGTTGGGTGACATATTCCCTCGGAGAATAGTTGTGTTGTTCTGTGGAGAGCTTTTATCTTATTGGTGGATTATATGTTATCACGAGCAAAGGCAATTAATCTACGAATGTGCACAGGAGCCACGCTGTTCCTTAACTTTCGCTTTCCACGAAACGTCTTGCTGCCCTAAGTTTCATAGAGATCCCGTTTACGCTGCTCCGCGGGATAAGTCAGCACAAATGGGGGAATCATAAAAACGGGATCACGGGCCGCAGATTGTTAGTTGGCAGGTGTTTTTCCAGCGGACACGAAAGTTGATAAACTGCACATTTATTTCTTCACAGGCACAGAGGTCACGAAAGCTGCTGTCTTTTACAAGATCGGTCTTTCATTTTGTGTGAGGAGCCTCAGGTGAGTGATGGAGCTCTGCATCCTCATAAAACACGACGTTACATGGTGGTAGAGACATTAAATCTGAGTTAGGAGTCATCAAATGTATTATAGGATTATGGTGTGTTTTCTGTAATGTTTCTATCTTAATTTTTATTAAGTAATTTGAAAGAGTCTTAAGTAGTCTGTGACCCTCTGTCGCCCTCTACTGACACGCTGTTTAAAATGCAACAAGAATTCCACTAAAATCTAAGTTACAGCTCTTGAGTGTTGTGCTTTCAGCAAAAATAACTATTGGCAAGCCGACAAAAACCTAAAATAACAATAAAAAGATAGATATTATTATAGATACTATGACCATGCATGCTAATAATAATCACATGAGATTTGATAACTAACACAACTAATTGTTATCGCCAGACAAAAACTCCATGTGCAATTTCTGAAACCGTTTTTTTTAGCTTAACATAAGCTAACGTGGAATAGAGCAGCATGTAAACTGTTTACAAAAACAGAAGACAACCAGTAATAAAAGCAAACTCAGAAAATGGTTTATTTGTATTGTCTTTAATAAAATAAAGTTGTATAAAGATCAGAACATTCATGACTACTTGAAAGTTACAGTTCTGGCTTACATGATCAATTTCTAATGATCACTGAATCAAAAAGGAAGAACAAAAACATCATCTTGTTTTTTTTTTTTTTTATTTATTGTTTGTTGCAGACTCTTTAAATGTCCGGCTCTCCATCTTCCTGCTTTCCTTAGATGGATTTCCCAGTGGAGGCAACGCTAATTCTAAATACCTTTCAAGATGAGACAGAAGTGCGAAAAATCCTCAGCTCGTATGGCTTTGAGATTAGGGATCTGAGCAGAAACAAGCTGAGTGTCAGAGGTTCGTTTTCGAAGCTCAAACCTGCGAAGGCCCAGTTGGAACAGCTCCTTGATGAACAAACCACAACCACTGTGTACTCGTCCTCTCGTCATCCTTTTTCTTCTGGAGCCGTTCCCAAAAACTATAACAGCAGCAGCTCAGTATCAGATGGAAGAACAAGCAGGTCAGGATCCAGAAACAAAGCCCCACACGCTTCTCCGTCCTCGCCCAGCACCTTTTCTTCTCAGTCGTCAGACACTTTGCACAATCGTCCAGCCTCTCCACAGTACAGAACCTCTTTTCCCCCAAGACCAGACCAATATGAATCAGTCAGGACTGAAAGCGAGTGTTTGGCTGTTGAAGGAGACGTTTTTAAATATGCAAAGTGCCTCAGGCATCAAGATATTGATAACATCTTGGAGAAGCATGGCGTTGAAATGGTAGTAAGGGAAGTTGGTGAAAGCTCCAGCATCACTTTACAGGGAAAGAATGCCAGGACAGCTGCTGATAAACTACAGAGATTCCTAAATAATCTCACCACATTATTGCGAACACAGGAGGTTCCTTGCAGGGACATGGATCACAAGGGCAGGGATTTGTTACGCAAAATTCAGAAAGACAGAAACATTTACAATTCAGTGGTTGTGTGTGAAATAAATGACAGACTTCACCTCATAGGGCCTTCGATTGAGAGTTACGAGTTAAAGCAGAAGCTGTTGGGCAAGTGGGTTGACCTGTCAAGGCATACAGGACGGACGTTCAGTGGAAACTCCAGGAGGAGGAGCAGCTCTCTGCCACCAGCCAGTCGAAAGAACACAGAAAGGGACAGTGGTGCCGTCGCGGCTGCAAGTTACTCTCCATCAAAGTACCAGGATGATAAACGGGGAAGAGCTGAGCCGGAACGGGGAGCTTCCAGAGGGAGAACGCTGTCGGAATCCCAGGATCACAAACAAGTTGAAAAGGCTGGTGGAAACCTGCAGGAGAAGGAAAGCAAACGTCAGCTTTACACATCAGAAAAAGGCCTCAAAGAATTACTACCCTTGAGAAATATATCGCATACATTTAAACATTTGAGAAAAAAAGGAAAGTGAGCCGTCAGCTTCTCATGATGAAGGTGGACAACACTAACGTTTTTACCCTTTTTTTCTCTGTTCACATTTTTAGAAGAGCTGTGACTATGTAGGTACATAGTGTTGCATAGTAGAATTAGCTCGAAACAGGATTTGTTTTTCTTTAAAAGTATATACACTACATACCATAATTAAGGGACAAAGGAAACATTTGACATGATGATGATGAGACTGACACCACCCTCATGTATATACAGATCTGAAGCTTCAGTCAGAAGCTTGTTAACACTAAGACTGGAATCAGCTATTCTGGCTCTTTCAACATTAACAAATCCGTCCAACAAGGCTGTTAAAGTTCACTAATTCAAGTTGGGGTTTAATAGGTTGTATTTGCTGGATTTATTCTTAACCAGCCATCAAAAAATGTAATAATGTGTGGTCATAAAACAACAAACTGTTTTTTTGTCCTTATTTTGTTAATAGAAAATATCTGGTTGCAGTTATGTTTCCAACAAAATGTATAATAACAGTCTGTGAAAGGAAGCAAGTGCCTGCTGGAAGAATGGCAGAGGAAGTTTACTGTTCTCTTATAAAAGTAGAATGAAGTAAAATAACAATAGTGCAGTATAGTTAAACTCCTGTACTCCAAATATTAAGTAAAAGGACAAAAGCATTATCAGCAAAAAATGCTCCATGGGTCTTCTTTTTTTTACAAAAGCACATATCACAATATTATAATTAAATAATCATTGCTATGTCACGATGACTGATGTTGCAGCTGGAAATGGTGAATCTACTTACATGACTAAAATATAAATTATGTAAATGCAGAAAACAGGAATATGTGGGGAAATGAATGAAATAAAAAAAAAACATGAAGAATAAAATGCTCTGGCTGATTTGAAGGATCTTTGGTTGTTCATTTAAAAGTGTTTGTGTTCCTCCATAATTAGTCTGTGCATCAGACGCTACTGTCAGTGTGTTAACTTTAGCTCCTGAATGCAGTTTCTACATGAAGACAGAAGCAGATGAGAGAGGAACTGTGAGCAGGAATTGAAAAGTCACTGACGGTTGTGTAACCTTTTGTTGAGAGGGGAAGAAGAGGATCAGTGTAGTTACTGTACTGTATGTTTGACTGTTGCCATAATACCTTTATGAGGCGGGAGAGCGTTGTGCAGTAGGTGTCTTTCTGACAAATGCATGGTAGTCTGGTAGTAAAAGTCCCTTTACTCATATAAGTTTCCAATCAATGCTCGTATCAAGTGCACGAATGCAGCCGCTGAAACTATGACTCATATAACTATTTTAACACCAACACAGTTCAGTGCTGTTTTCCCCTTTAAAGTTTGTCCGTTGTCTGTCATTGTCTGCCAGGTATTTGAACAACTTTCACATTTCTAATTTCTGTTTATCAGCGCCATTAGAAACGGAGAGAGTTGTGATTCTATAAAATGGTTTGTGTTGTAGGGGTTTTACAGATGGTTGATCATGTGAGAATTTGCCAGACAGTTTAGTTTAAAGGTTTAGTTCACCCAAATTGCAGAAAGCATGGAGCTTACGTTCTCGTTGGCCAAATGCTTCAGTAACTTAAAGCACCAGCTTTTTCTGCAGCTTTCATCTGTATCACACGGACTTTATAAGCAAAGGGAGTTTAGCATTTTATGTTCATTTGCACTCCAGAGTTAAGCATTGCAGGTCATCCTGGATGTAAAATGTGACCAAGTCATATCCGCTTAAGTGGCCCTTAAGTAAAAAAACAAAACTGATTTTATTCATTTATTTTTTATTTTTGGTTACTTTCATCTAGCTTTGAAGATAGTTGTGGTTTATTTTTAATATTTTGAGATATTTTGAAAGTATAATATGATGATATGAGTAGCTGTATTTTGTATGTGTCAAATTTGAGAGATCGATTTAAGTTTCATACCACAGCGTCAGAGTTTACTTTAAGGTTTTAGACTGCAGCTCTCCTTCTATATCGCGGACTAGTCATCATACAGGCTTGGATTTTTCTCGTCATGGAAAAAAAAAAAAACGTGATCATGAACCAAGCTGTGTCACTCAACTGTGTTTGGAAAGATAAACATTCTCTGCTGAAACAAGTTGGAGAGCTGCCAGCAGATGAAGGACAAAAGTTCAAACTCATAACTTTGGTGCATCTTGTTTCTTGGTTTTGTTTTGTTTTGTTTTTGAGACTCAATGCTGAAAGAAACCCAAACGTAGCGGCAGAGAAAACATTTTCATCGGAAGCTAAAACACTGATCCCATATCGGTGAAGATTCTCTGTCGTCCACATTTCTCTACTTATTCAAGCAGCTTTTTCACTTTCGTTCCACTGCGGCCTGAATAGTTTCATTAGGTTGAAACGTGGGAGCCATGAAGGTGCAACAGTTACGACACTGACTACTAAACCCCAAAGACTCTTAACACCACTTTCACACGATGTGGGGAAGTGGTGTTAAAACTTTGAGAGCCGCAGTGAATCACATTTGGTGAGGAATTGTTGTGAGCAAGTAGTCAGAAATGAACTACCACTGTATTAGTCATGCACGTCTGCATGACTAACGGTAAGTTAATGATATTCACTCAAGTACTTCAATGAAGTACAGCTTTGAAGTACTTGTATTTAATTATTTACAACCCTGATTCTGAAAAAAAGTTGGGCCCCTCACCTGAACATCTTAGGTCATATACAATACATATTACTTCAACTTAACGCATCCTTTTTACTTGAGTATTGAGTTTGTGTACTTTTACCATCCCTGTCTAGCATTCACAAGCTTTCAGAGCTTTCAAAGTCCCAGCTCGGTCCTGCTTTGAGCAAATACCCAAAGGGACAAGTTGTGCTCCCTTATGCCAAGTTAAGAAAGGAAATGCCCACGATCCTTCCCAGCAGATAAAGGCCCCTTTTCTACCCTCAAAATTGCAAGGTCAACTGCTCTTGTCTGGCACTAGGTCAAACGTGGGTTCCTGTTTCTGGGAAGAAAAGATACATAAAGTGCTCAAGCGAACACAAGCGTGAACAACAACTGGGTGGTTGTAGAGAGAGTCACACTATTTGGTGACAGTTTAGAGACTCGCAGGCTTTGTGGCAGGAAGAGACAAGAGGAGGATGCAGGAGTGGTATGAGTTTTTAAAGATAGACCGCCGCTATTTATACAGAGCATGAGAGCACAGGGTGACTGAAAGGATGACGTGCTGTAGCTTGTAAAGCGCAGATCTAGAGTAAGCACACCCTGAATTTCACCAAAGAGCACGCCCACACGACACACACACACGCACACACACACAAGCTCTCAACCGGGGCCCAGAAGTCGACCATACTTCTTTTTCTTCCTCATTGAGCTGCTTTCTAGTTCCTCTGCGTCCTGCCCGTCTTTTATTTTTGAGTGTGTTTTTTCGGCGACTACAGGCAGGCATGGCAGAGCTGGAGGGCCTGGAATTTGGGAAGTCAGACTTTGTGCTCCTGGATGAGGTGAAGATGGAGCAGTTTATGGAGAATCTGAAGCTGAGGTAAGGCCTGGTGTTCAGTCAGTGATGAGGAAGGGGAGAGAGAGAGGTGGTAGCAGCTGGGGTGTCAGAGAAGCTTGTGTTAAACACAGTACATACTTCCTATATGAAGAAAACCACTATAGTGGTTCAAGTCTTTGTTTAACTGCCTGTAAAATCTTTTGAATGAATGTAAAATAAGTAAGATAATTTAGTAAACAGTCATGTTAAAACGGACGGACAGTCACATGTATAAATCGTGTACTTTCCCACAACAGTACTGAATTATCAAGTTGAGATCTTGGTAGGACATTTTAAAAGCCACACACTAATAGCTGTCATATTCAGAGACATACATGTAACTACCATCTTGACTTTCCCGCTCGCTCTTGGCTCTTTGGCGTGTGAACATCACCACACTGGCTCTCATTAAACCTGTGCTGATAATCAAACTTCAGCCTCTCTCCTCCTTCGCGTGTAAGTGTTTTCACGACTTTTACCCTTGTTGTCTCTTAGTCCAAACTGTTCTTTTTCCTGGAACATTCTCGCTTCCCCTGTGTCTCTTCACGGGGACACCTGGTCCTCAATTCCAACTGTGAGGAATCACAGTTGTGCTCAGCGGTCACCTGGAGACCTTTGTGTAAAGGAAAATATCATAAATGCTTTGAATTTAAATAAAATGATTCACACTGCCTCAGCCAATGTATGCACAGCAGATGGCACTAACATTCTTCAGATAGTTCATCTGGCTTGATGTCTGTTTGCCATCATTTGCAAATAATACATGTAGCCAGAGTGTCAGCACACAGCCTGATCAGACTTGCCTGGTAGCAAAGCAAAAGCATGTACTGATATTTACAGAACCTGTGTGCACAGCTGTTTGCGTGTGCAAGAGGCTGTGTTTGTATTTCTGTTTCTGCTTTTGCACAGTTTGTTCTTCACTTTGTGTTTCATATTTTCCTTTAACACACATGGACACATTTCCCTTTACGCTGCTGGTCCCAGGCTCTGGGCTGTGGAGCATCGTGTTTGATTGCGAGGGATGATGCTTGTCTTAGGTGTTCTATCATTTCATGTCTGTTGCCACGACAGATTTTACATGTTGGTTCAACATCTGGGTCTTTTAAACAATCCAGAATTCATAGTTTTGGTGGGCAGCACTGTGATGGAGTAGTTAGCGCTGCCTCACAGCTAGAAAGACCCCAGGTCGAAACCGGCTGTGGCCCCTGCCTTTCTATGAAGAGTCTGCATGTTCTCCCCGTAATTGTGTGGGTTTCCTCCGAGTACTCTGGTTTCCTCCCACCCATGTTAGGTTTATTGATAACTCTAAATTGTACGTAGATGTGAGTGTGAATGGCTGATCACACACCTATGTGTGTTGGCTGTGTTGGCTCTGAGATGGACTGGAGACCTGTCCAGGGTGGACCGCCCCTCTTGCCCAGTGACAGCTGGGATGGGTCCCCCCTGACCCCGACCAGGATAAACGGCTACAGATGATGGATGGGTGATAGTTTTGGTGCAAGAAATTTACATGTATTTCAATTTTTGTTTAGACATTATGTTTCATAGTCGCAATTTTACAATCTGCTAGTATTTTATTTTTACCTTGTGTCAGATAACAACAACAGACATGCAGCACTTCTTAAAGGTTTGCTCTGCTCGTTGCCTGTACATGTGAAGCCTGTAAACAGTGGCCGTAGTTGTCTGTTGTGCAAAACTGATACAAATTTTAAAAACTCCAAATTTCAGTTTGACTTCTTCTTTTGATTTTTGGTCTTGTAACTAAAAAAAGAAGTTAATAAATAAAGTAATGTGCCGCAGCAAATATTCAAATATCTGCTAGCGTGTTGTGCTACATTCTCGATTTCACTGCATCAGTATTAGGTTTCCCCCCTAATACTGAAAAGGCTGACACCCTCAGATATACCTTGGGTCCCAAATCAAGCTTTCCAAAGACCAACCCTGATGGTGCTTTCAGGAACTCCTAATTAACCAAAGTATTTGGAATTCCACGTTTGGCTTTGCTGTAAAACAAGTGTATATAACACTGGTCAGTGGAGATAGTTCAGTCCCTTTCCAGTTACTTTCTTTGGTCCAACCAGTTGGTAGATCAGCCATCTTTGATCCTCAGGTCTGGTGGATCAGTTCCTGGTTCCTCATTTCATTCTTAAAACGATACATTTAAACCTCTGTAGTTTGTGCCATCATCTTTGAGCTGCTGTCTGGCAACCGAATACTCAAAGGGACAAATTGTCATGGTTTCATTCTGAGATTTCGTGGAATAAATGTTTAGCAGAACATAATATTTCTTGAGAGAGTTGACAAGAATTAGCACTCGCCTTGTTTCAATCTTGTTATTAGCGATGGGAAATGACAATGTACAGCTACTTAAGTATTGTGCAATTTCAGGTACTATATCTCTGAGAAATGAGCACAGCCTGTTGTGGCATTATGATAAGGAATATAATCAAGTTGTAAAGATGTGGACACTACGATATTTTTCTGGGGAGTTTTGCTGATGACACTGTCATACCGCTGTGGATATTGTGTGTTAGCTCTATAGATGGGCACTTTAGAGGATCAATCCCAAACCGTGACACAGCTTATGTTCCCACCAATGCACCTGCTGTGAAGGTTCAGATTAATCAGGCTCACTCGGGACATGTTGACCAGTGTGACGCTTAGACACCAACTCTGTCACCACACTGTCTTATTAAGGCAAAAAAAGTACAATTTCATTTAGAAGGTCCGTTTACCCTTTTGACATGTTAGCACTTAAGTCCCCTACATGAGGTTACTCAAAGCTGTGACGCCCTTTGAACCACAAGTTTCATTTCCTGCTTTCGGTGTGTTCACACAGTTGTGTCACTTCCTGTTAGCTACATATGACATAGGTGTTTGCTCATTATAGTTGGTGTTAGAGGAGTGAAACTGTCACAGATGTCTTTTTTTAAATGTCTTTTTATAAAAGTAAGTTTAGTTGTTTAGAGATGTCGCCTTCTCAGTCATATTCCATATATAACTACACAAAAAAATAAATAAAAAATGAAGTTCCAGTAAAGGTCCCAATGTGTGTAATTCTAATGTGAATAGTAGCAGTTTAATACATGACTTTCTTTTGTGTGCACAGGTTTGAGAAGGGTCGTATCTACACCTACATCGGAGAAGTGGTCGTCTCCGTTAACCCATACAGACAGATGGACATCTACGGGACAGAGACCATTGAAACGTACCGGGGCCGGGAGCTGTATGAAAACCCTCCCCACCTGTACGCGGTGTCTGATGCTGCCTACAAGGCCATGAAGAGACGGGCCAAAGACACCTGCATCGTTATATCAGGTTTGCCTCTTTTCACGCTCCTGTGAACTACGGTCTTGCTATCTGTAGGTGTGAACTTCCTGCCCCGTTTTTAATAAATGTGACACCACTTTTGGTATAAACAAAGCAGTATACAAAGGTGTCATTTCTTCCAGTGCACTGAAGCAGACATAGCACCATCACCAGACTGTAGAGATGTGTATATAGCAAGACAAAGGTCGATGTATGACAATAAATAGTAAAATTACTCGAATTCAATATGTTTTAAATTTAGTTTGATACATTTCTGTGTCATCCATCTCTAAAAGTGCAAAGTCTACATGATATATCAGACAGCGGGGATGAATAAAACGGATGTCTCAGGTCACTGGTCCTCCTCCTTTATCAGTGTTTTCAAGGATCCTGAGGAGCCAAACCCTCTGACAGCACTGACAGCACCAAAGAAACGACAGAAGCACTTGGAAAGTAGCAAGAATACATTGCTGGTTCTGCCGTGCAGACTTTATTCCTAAGGCTGATGTTTCAACATTACCATGAATTTCTCAAAGCTTCAATTAAAAAACAGGTCAAAAACAACACGTTTCAGAAGATTCGTAAACGTTCCTAACCCTGATAATATGACAAGAAGAAGTTAATAAACCAGACAAAGCAGCACTATGTTTGGACAGAAAACACCTTTGAGGGACAGGTTTCCCCATTTAATAAAGTTATCTTTGTTGATGGGGTCAGAAATACTTTGTTGTTTCCTGGATACAATGAGTACGTTGTAGTATGATACAAAAGACTCAGCTTGTCACAGTCAACACGCATCAGTCCAGAAGTCTACCCAAATGTGGTAGACAAAGTCAAAACTCAAATTAAAGGTGCAAGTACTCGCCTGAATAAACTACGACAACAGAAGCAGAAGTTCCACTTGAGCAGAAAATCATTTATTTAAGTTGAAGTACTTATACAGTGTTTGCTTTAAAGTGGACTTTACGTCATGTCACATTCAGAGTCAGATTTATTGGCAAAGTGTGGTAACACATACAAGCAATTTGATCCAGTCAATGGTTGCTGTCAAGGACATGTTCAAGGAGCAACAATACAGACAATATGAAGTGACAAATAACATAGAACAAAAATCCCCGGAAAAAAAAACATGGACAATGTGAGAATGGCCTAGATCCAGGTGCAGTGTGTGTGACTGTGGGCATTTAGTGGTTAAGTGTTAGTGTGTCCAGTGTGCACGGTTTAACAACATGACGTGAACATATGAGGACCTGCTATTATTGCTTTGGAATGACATCATATGTCAAAACTGCTGCTAATTCATATTTGTTTAATGAATTAAAGAATCAATCATTTGCTAATCAGTTCAGCAGTAGCGTCTGTTGACCCAGTCTGTAGTTACAGGAACATCTCCGCTAAACAAACAAGTGAGCTAATTATGATACTGAACTATTTGAAGACGTTTTGTGAATCTCGGTTGCTTTGCTTCTCACTCTTTGCTTTAATTAGACGCACAATTATAGCTCATTAAAATGTTAAAGTTTAAAAAAAAAAATGCTACTTAAGAGTAACATCAATGTTTCCACAAAACACAGCCCACGTTCTTTAACCACACATATATATATTCAATAGAATTTTTTTTTTGACAAATTCTCAATATTTTCTATAAATTCTTTCTATGTATACAGTTGCACGAACAAGTAATGCCACTACTTGCAATTTTCTGTTTGTTATTATTTTTTTGTTTTTTTGCATAGATTGACCACGAAATGTCACAAATACCGTTTCAACAAACCCAATATTTCTAAGGTAATAAAAAAAAAAAACAGTCGTGATCTTCCACGACTAGTTATTGAACACAAAATGTAAAAATTCAAAGTGATGGTGGAAAAACATATGATATCTGTGACCTGTGAATCACATTTAATGACCAATTTATGCAGAAACCCTCACGATGCTCTAAATATAATCACCCTGCAATGAATGAAACTGTTTATTAAAAAACATAAACTATTTTCATATAAAACCAATCAAATGACACATTTTTTTCATCTAGACAAGTTCTCTGCTTCACAGTGTTGACGTAGTGTCTGTGTTGATGCCGCTTGCAATCGTAGTTATGCAAAATACCCCGTACGTGTCTGTAAGTTTATTCTGTGATCCAACAATTAATATGTATGTTTTTTTTTTGTCATCTACTATATGTTGTGACATCTCCTCAGGTGAAAGCGGGGCAGGAAAAACAGAAGCCAGTAAATACATCATGCAGTACATTGCAGCCATCACAAACCCCAGCCAGAGGGCGGAGGTGGAGAGGTGAGATATTATTGAGGCACTCATGAGTTATATCACAGGGTTCATTAGTGTGAACTTCAGCGTTGATGTGACGGGTTTTTTCATGACACAAATAAACAATTGGATCATGAGAAACTGATGTTATCATAAATCATTTCACCCCCATTTTCACCTCCCCTCGTGGCTGTTTCCCACACGTTTCCATCACCGTTTGCCACAACGTGACAAATCAGTGTGAAGAATGTGCTGCTCAAGTCCAACTGTGTGCTGGAGGCCTTTGGGAACGCCAAAACAAATCGCAACGACAATTCCAGCCGCTTCGGCAAGTACATGGACATCAACTTCAACTTCAACGGCGATCCCACCGGAGGGCACATCAACAACTACCTGCTGGAGAAGGTGAGGGGGGGGAGGGGGGGGGATCTTCACAGGTTGTGGAAAAACAAACATAAAGAAGTTCGATGGAGCCTAATGAGCCCATCTCTACAGAAGAGTTTCGCTCATTTAGTTTTCAAATTACATCTTTTCTCCTGAATATGAATGTTTCATGAGGTGATAACAAAGAGGTGTGAGGGAACATCCATGAATAGATGTGTCTGTGCTGCTGCTGCTGCTGCTGCTGCTGCTGCTGTGTGTTAATGAATGGCTCACCTGGGGGCACTGGATGCTGCTGTATTTATCCGCTCTGTTAAAGAACCGTCTGGCACTCAGAGCCCGTGTGAAGGATGAAGCTATGGTTCCTTCTCAGGGGGCAAAAAAATAACCACACTGTTTCTAAGCCATGCGGCTCCTCCGGCAGCCATCGGTGTGGTGCTGCTGTAGTCACACAACTGGTGACACCGACCGTACAGTGGGTTTGTCTCTGGAAAAACTCACACTGAGATACTGGAACCCTCAGATAAACAGCAGGTGATCATTTTGTTAAGAAATTGTTAATTTTTCCTGCTTTGCCAGGCTATGAGTGTGGGTACTGGCCTCAGTGGAGATTGGAAGTATTTTGAGCTGTGTAACAACATTGGTTTTCACACAAGTGAAGCAGGGAAGTACCTGTCTTCCTCCAGCGAGGCCACATGACAAGTTTCATTATGTGTTCATACTGTTGCTTTTGCTTTTTCTTCTGCTTCGACCCTTTTGGAGTTCTGTGATCTGTCTTAATATGTTGCCTAAAATACTCACACACCTGTGGCTGTGCCTCAGTGAGAAATGCTGCTAACCTGTATTACAATTCTAGGTCAGCAACTGACAGTTGTTCCATTATTAGACGGCAGATATCTGAGAAGATTATACAAAAAACCCATTACAGCTGATGTGTGCATGGAATTGATTACAACCCTCCACTTTTTAAACCTAATTTCCAGACAAAAATACGGTCTCATATACAGACCAATACTGTAATTGATGTCATTTAGTCTAAGATGGCATCTTTAAATAGAAATGCTGCCATTTGAGCACCTTAAGCTATATATTTTGAGTAATTTGTGTAATTTGTCTTTTAGTTTAGTTTTTTTTTTTTTTAGGTAGATGTAACTCGTGAAACAAACTTAGTGATCATAGAATAATTGTCTGAGTGATGGTTCAATGATCTGTTTCCATGTTCAAGTCCAGAGTGGTCCAGCAGCAAGAGGGGGAGAGGAACTTCCACTCGTTTTATCAGGTAACCTCTAATCTAATCCACGAAAACTACAACCAAGATACAACTCATTCACTGCTCGCTCTTGTCCAACTTAACCATCGTCGCACCACAGTGTAAAATGAATTTAAAAAAAAAACAGCTTCAGAATTACACAATCAACTTGGTGTATTTGTTGTTTTAACAGTTACTGCGCGGAGGCTCTGACGAAATGCTGCAGTCATTTCATCTACAGAACGATCCTGCAGCTTATGTCTATACCAGAGAGGGAGCTGCAACCGCTGTGAGTTTAAAATCTTCACTTTGGTGGTTGGAGAGTTGGGACAAACTAATCCAATTTGAAAAACAGGTGTATGACAGAATTTGAACGGTTGTGCTTTTTTAAGCATTGGCTGAAACTGCATTTTTTTTCCTTAAAATGTATTTAATAGACTTCACGTTTACTACCTGCAGTTTTTCTCTTCTTATTTCAGACTTCTAACAATGATCGCTCAAGCCACAAAGTTGTGATGAGCGCGCTGGGGGTGATTGGATTCTCAAAAGAGGAGATTAATTCAGTTTATCAGATTCTCTCCTCCATTCTACTGTTGGTAAGATACGCCGTGGCTGATATAAAGACATCAAATAAAAGAAATGAGGATTGTTTTCCTACATGTGAAATTCAATGCGGTATTTTTCAGGGTAACATACAGTTTGACAGTGATGGTGAGAGCGTTTACATTCAGGGCCTTGAAGCTTTGAACCACATCTCTGAGCTGTTGGACACAGATCCAGAGAGCGTCAGTAAGAGCCTGCTGTACAGAACCGTGGCCACGGGGGGTGGCGAGGTCATCGAGAAAGGTCACACGGAGCAGGAAGCCTGCTTCGGACGGGACGCTTTTGCCAAGGTGCCGCAAAAAAATGTCCTGTGTGCTTTGACAACCGTGCTAATGAGGATTAGATTCGTGGTTTTTGAAGATGAATCCTTTTCCAACGTGCAGGATGCAGCAACGTGCTTTTCTATGTTCTGTATCTAATTTTTACAGTTGTCACACTATGTCAATCTGCGGCTCCGCTAACACTTCTTTCCATGCCGTAGGCTCTCTACGAGAGACTGTTTGCCTGGATTGTCGGCCGCATCAACAGTGTCATCGAAGTGAAAAACTACAACCCTGTCCTTCACGGGAAAAACACGGTCATTGGTGTGCTGGATATCTACGGCTTTGAGATCTTCGACAACAACAGGTGGGCGTGTGGTCTAATGATCTGTTTGTTGTTGTCGTTGTTGTTATCTGTTGCCGTTGACATTGTTGCTCAAGCGTGTGTTCCTCTGTTGCCGGCCAGTTTTGAACAGTTCTGCATCAACTACTGCAACGAGAAGCTGCAGCAGCTTTTCATTGAGCTGATCCTCCAACAGGAACAGAGCGAATACGAGAGAGAGGGCATCACCTGGCAGCATGTGAGAGAAACACAAACAAACAAACAAACAAACAAACAAACAAACAAACAAACAAACAGTAACACATGAAGACGAGGGACATTTGAGGGCTTGCAGTTGACAGCAGCAGGCTCAGAACTGACATAGTTAACTATTAAACTTTACATGATTAGGAATTAATAACCAACTACTTGCACAAACGACTGTTAAGTACTTCATGAAATATTTCCGGATGCATTGAAGAAAAACCAAATGGTTTTTTTTCTCTACTTGTTTGGTAATGCAGAATAAGTGTTTAAGCTGTGGTTGATACTTTACTCACATCCTGTGATTGCACAAAAATGACAAGTGTACAAAACTACGGGCTGTAAATACAATATTTGCCCTAATTCGCCAGGAAAACACAAGTAGTACAAGGTCACTTTATCCCTAAAAAGTGGTCGTACTTTGTTTGCAGATCAATTACTTCAACAACCAGATCATTGTTGATCTTGTGGAGCAGCAACACAAAGGGATCCTCTCCATTTTGGATGAAGCTTGTCTCACCGTTGGTAATGTCACAGACACGGTCTGCCTCGAGAGCATGAACACCAAACTGGCCCAGCACCCCCACTACACCTCCCGAAAGGTGAGAATGGAGCCCCACACGCCCGCCAGACTTCATCATACTTACCGAATTCAAAGCAATCAAAAACGATATGAAGAATAATAACCGATTAAATTTGACCTTTTTATAAGTAGTTTTATTTGTTATCAAGTTCTCTAAGCTCCTCAACTCTCAGAAACACTCTCCACTCACAATGTGAAGCTACTGTACAGAAACAAAACCTTTTGAAATACTCAGCAGTAACCTGAGAAAAACAGTAAAAAGGAATGTGCTTTTTTTGGGGGGAATAAAGTGTTAAATTTTAAAAATTTGCTAAAATATTAACCAATATTAGGTATTAGTTTGCAATTTCAACAGTGCCCTAATTTATTTTTACATGTAAAAAAAAAAGAAAAGAAAAGAAAGTCTTTTTTACATGTGCAGTTTAGCTTCGCTGTCAGTAGAGAGCAGAGTTTCTCCACTTTTGTGCGGTCAGTGATTATTCACACATCATGAGATTCTAACAGCAGAAGGTCCAGATTGCAGCATCATTTCTTCTTCTAAAGCTGGCATCTCTACACCCTCTAACTGTTTGTAATGTACCTCTGATGGAAAAAACTGTTTATACTTCACCGTTGCTTGTGCCCACACATCTTTTTCTCTCCGCTTTCAGCTCAGCCCCACTGACAAAACCATGGACTTTCAGAAACACTTCCGCATTCGCCACTATGCTGGAGATGTCACGTGAGTGTCTCACACATTTACACGCTTTGTTGTCATGTGTTTGTGTGTGTCCATAAAAGTGAAGGGATGTCGTGCAGGGTTCAGGAGTGTAAGCCTTAAAATCCTATTAAAACGGGTCAGTTTATGAAATTGGCAGCAACAAGTTTAATCACAGAGGCACGACAGTGGTCAAGACTACCAGAAAATGTGCTAATACCCATGTTAGCAATTACTTTTTTATCCGTGGGAAGATTCTTGCTAATCTTCATCACATCCTAAATAACATACAAGAGGCAGAAAACTATTATTGTCTGCAGAGTTAACCAGAAGAATGAGCTTAAAAGATTTTTAACATTTGAAAATAAATGTATTTCTAAATGTAGGAAACATCCTTGTTTACAGTATAGGATGTCACCCACGTGCAGACATAGAGTAGGTGCCATTTCCAGTTGCGATGTGACGGCTGATGACACCTCTTGATGTATTTTGTGGACAGGTGTCACTCAATAAGATTTTCAGACGCGTTTGCATGGTTGTCTTGTCAAAATTAGACATTTGCCTTTTCAATATTAGCAGTTGGTTTTGTCACTTGTAGGGCGGAAAATGTGTGGTTAAAACCATCCTTCCCCTTTTACTCGAATTAATAATTAAGACAAACATAAATCAAAATGGACTTTGATGAGCTGATGAAAAACGTACTAGATCAGAGTTAAATACAAAATGTTCTGAGCGACTAGAACTGATTTCATGGCAATAATTATATCATAAATTACATATAACCAGACAAAACAAATGCACACTTTAAAAAACAAATGGACACTTTTATTCTATTCTATTAGTAATGGTTTACATTTGACGGAATAGAATTGAAACACTTTGCTCGCTTTCCCTCTCCACTGCTGCTCCACTTCCCTAATATGCTCAGTGGGTTTAAATGTGGCCAGATGAGGCCCTTGGCCAGCAATCGCCCTCCAAGGCTTTGGTTTCAGAAGATTCCCTCTGCTCACGTGTACTGCCCTCAATCTAGAGCGGCGGATGACATTAATATGTCAAGAGAACACGAAAGGAGGAGGACGAGGAGGAGGAGGAGGAGGATGGATGGATGGATGGACCCAGCTGATGAGACAGTTTTGGCTCAGTGAGTTTTAGCAGTAGCAGTAATCAAGAAGAATTAGAGGCGTGTTTATTCGAGCCCTTAAAATGGTTTAGTGTCTAACACTGAGCAATTGTATCTATCTCACAAACAGCGATGGCACTAGGTTTTTTTTCTCTCTCTCTGTTTCATGCAGTAATGGAGGAAGCATTCAGGCCCTTTAGCTAATTAAAAGTACCCAATGCCACACTTGTAAAATTTTTGATTGCATCCTGTATAATCCTGCTATGTTATGACATAGGCTGCACATAGTGAGGAACCTACAGACGTTGTCTCTACTGCTCTACTTTAGTCTTTTAGCTCACTGTTTTCACCGATAAAGCTCAGAAACTCACTACACACAACCGGCTCAGCACCAGACAGACAGACACAGTTGCAACCAGCTGGTGAATCTAGTGCAGCATTTAGCAGTTAAACATGACCTATAGAGCAATGCTGGTGTTGCCCCACAACAGCTGGATGTGCACACAAGCAAATGTTTGCTAACAACTTGGTCAATCAGCTCAAAAGAGACAGTGGTTATCTCAGTGTTGCTGCCCTCAAGTGGCCAAAACGCAGTTGTTGCCTGTTGAAGGATTGTTTTTTTTTTTTTTTTTTTTTAACTTTGCTGCTTTCGTAGTCATGAATGTTTGATGTTGTGACAGATGAGATCTGTTTATTGTCATTTAGGATTTAGGTTGTGTTGAAAATACTGCAGACGCGAACCTTTACAGAAAAACAACAGTACTCTTAAAGGACAATATACACATATGAGCCACAAGAATAATACCATTTAGTGGTTTTAATAATAATTTTTTTAATCAAATACTGCAAAAATTTGGCATAATTACCATAATACGTATCGTTTAAAATACATTGTGTACTTGGTGGAGTGCTTTTACTTTTGGTCTTTAAGAAGATTAATCTGCTTAGTTTGCTTGTTTCCTCCCACAGTCCAAACACGTACATGTTCGGTTAACTGGTGACTCTAAACTGTGAGTGTGAATGATGGTCCGTCTGTGTATGTGTCTCTGTGTTGGCCCTCAGATAGGGTATCCATTGTGTACCCCGTCTCTCACCCAATGTCAACTGAACAGTGTACGTGGTCAAGATAATGGATGGATGGTGTCAAATATGCTATTTGAGCAAATAAATGTCATTACTTTCCACCAATTTCCCACAGGCTTGGTAAGAGCATGTGTGACAGACCTGCAGTAGTAATGACAGATGTCTGTCTCCATCCCTGCATGTCCCCGTCATTTCCCTCACTTTGTCTTTGTCTCACGGTGACGTCAGGGTTGCTCCCGATGACCTGTCACTCCTCCTATATTACTTCCTGGTGGCACTGGTCCCTCATCCCCCTCAACATCCCCAGTCCCATTCTAGCACAACTACGTCTATCCTTACTCTGGCTAAATATACCCTCGTCCTCTCCACCCACCATCGCCGCCCCACCCCCACTCACTTCAAACCACCGCTATCACAATCACAAGCTCTGACCCACTTTTCTCTCCCCCCATCCTCCTCTTTTTTCTTTCCTCATCCTGTTTCCTTTTTCTTTCCTCCCTCTGCACTGCAACCCTCACCTGGCTCTCATTGACATCCACATTTTTAATTCCCTGCAGGACTTCAGCCTGCGCATGCAGCACTTTCAGCAGTCGGAACATTTATCAAATCCCCTCACTGCACAACTTTATGTTGCAAGAAATTTCAGATCTTGTACGAAACAGCTCTTTTCTTGCACCTTCATACGTTTCCTGCATCTCATGAGAGCTTCTGCATTCATCTCTGCACGTCCTATGCTTTCTGTCCTGTCCCAGCGTCTGCCCTGTCCTTGCAAATGAGTGTTGTTGTCGTGTGCTCTGACTGCTGTCTCTTTTCCCTTCACACTCTTTCTCTCTGCGGCAAGCTCGCAGGAATCTGGTCAGGTGGTTTCGGCAACCATGAGTCAAGGGGACACATCTGTCATAGCCAGCCTTTGCTTCTTTGCCTCCAGATGTGACAGCCTAGGACACAGTTACAGACAGGAGCAAAGGACATGTGACAGTGTGTGTGTGTGTTTGTTGGAGAGGGAGGGATGCAAAGAGAATATGTAGATGAAGAGTGTGTGTGTGTGTGTGTGAGTGTGTGCTGGTGCAGTCCATTTAATCAAGTACTGTACTTTTTCTTGAGAGGAAACCTCTTCTCAACCACACTCCAAAGTAAAATATTATACTTTTTACTTTGTCTGACAGCTGTAGTTACTGGTTTCCTTATAGTTCTCTGCTGTTACGTAGTACAGATGATGATGACGATGATGATGATGATGATGATAAACTTTTAAAGTACATTGCATTGTTAAATAATAATAATAATAGTGGTTAATTGTGACATTCAAAAAGTGTGTTTTCTGCCAAACCTCGATTTACCCTTTAAACTTCTGATATTGTTTCATTTAAACAAATGTTTGAGGCCCAAACAGGTAACATTTTTCAGTAGTACAGTAAAATGAAAGACACAAGCCATTGAACAAAAATCATGCCATGAACCAGAAGTAGTTCTCCAAAAGTTAGTCTAAGTCTCCGAAGGATTCTGGGACTAATAACTGTGACCAGTGGCTTTCCCTCTTCACTTCTGGCCCTATTTGTCTATTATTTTGACAAGATAATAACCTAAAAGCAAAGATTGCAGACACAAGCTGAAAAAGAACACTTCTATGTAACAGAACTTTATTTTTCTTTCCTAGCTTAACTGTCTCACAGGCCTGAACCCTGACTTGCGAACCGCTCTATTAAATAATCTAACTAGTTTCCTCTCAGCCATGTACAACTGCTTATCTGTATATGTAATTTACAATCATATGTAACTCACTGACAGTTTTACTGTGGAACAAGTACTTTTACTTGAATCTAAGGCCTTTTAGTAGAGCTGTAAAAAGTATGCTTTCTTTTTTTTTTCGCGGCCGAGTGTTATTGTTGAGTTGTGGGTGAGAGAAGAGAGGGGAAGGTTTATCTGAGGCAAAGCTTACACTGCAGCAGGCTGTTATCCTGGGGCTGGACGGCTTATGTAACCGTGCCTCACAGTGCACCCGTGAGCTCCCACTGATGCTTCACCAAACCCGACTGTGCAGTTTCAACAAAAGGGCCAGACGGATTAGTTTGTAGACAGTTCCCGTTTTTTTTGTCCACCAAAACGTGAGGATCCTGAACAGGTTCCTAATGTGTGAATCGACTAAGCAGAATGAGTGTTTTCATCCTGCATCCTGAGGAGTGTGAATCATTTGGGGAGGGGAGTCTGTTAAGGGGTAATCACCGACACTCACTGACAGACACTTAGTTTTTAAACTTCCTAATCTTTTCAGCATCCGGACTCTTCCCTGACAAACCACTTAACTCCGAGTGCTCTTCAGCGAGGCCTCCCTCCTTCATCTGAACTACTTTGGGCCAATTACTGTGGGTTACTCTCATTTTGTCTCTCCGTGTCTGTCACAGATATTCTGTCGAGGGCTTTTTGGACAAAAACAAGGACCTGCTTTTCCAAGACTTCAAGCGTCTCATGTACAACAGGTGCCAAATAATCTTCAAATCACGATGCTCTTGACAGTTCAGCAACTGGGTTAAGTGTATAAATGAGTTTCCTCCTCACCGTGTGTACATCTCTCTTCTGCTGACCTACTTCATCTCATCCTCTGTTTGTTCTTTGCTCCCCTTTCTTGCCTCTTTCATAGCGCCAACCCAGTCCTGAAGGAGATGTGGCCAGATGGTCAGCTGAGCATCACAGAGGTCACCAAGCGACCTATGACTGCCGCCACCCTCTTTAAGAATTCCATTGTGGCCTTGGTGGATAAACTGGCCTGCAAGGTCAGTTGTCTTATGATTGACTGAAGCTGTGGATGTAATTAGCAATTTTCGGGCAGATTAAAGCCTATTATTACCTTTCCTTTCTTAATCGTGGCCTTATATAGTAAAGAGAAAAAAAGGTGGCCTGCAATGAAGTTTTAGAGTTTTGGAAAATGATGATTTCTATTTCAATGATGATTTTACATTATGCTGTTCACAGTCTATATATTTGTATATCTTGGTTGCTATGTTTAGTCTTAAATTAAAATAAATAGGTTACCTAAATACTTTAAAGCTTAATAGAAAGGCAGGTTGAACAGGTAGAGCATTGGGTCGGGATGCAGAAGGCAGCAGGTTCGAATCCCACCCCATCAGCTCTGGCCCCAGCTAGCCACCAAAGTGCTGCCTAGGTGCCGGCCCCGAGCCCGGATAAAATGGGAGGGTTGCGGCCGGAAGGTTGCGTCTGATGTAAAAACTCATTTCAAATCAACGTGCGGAACACATTCCTCTGTGGTGACCCCTGAAGGGACACGCCCGAAGCCGTTGAAAGGCAGCTTGAACAATTAACGTTCCAGGATTAGAACTTAAATTGGCGACTGAGATGAATTTACGGCTGCTACGCTAAACTAGTTAGCTTTAGCCTGGCTTTAGCTAGTCCCCACACCCCTACCATTATCAGGAGGATGCTCTGCACCAGTATAGGCTGATCTGGTGCATGTAAAGCCTGTATGAGTCACAAGCTATTTTGAGGCTGTCAATGTTACTTTTTTTGGAGGACGATTCGTCACCGTGCAAGTGCTACGTAGAGCGGAGAAGCATGCGACTGTCCAGCAGGAACATGTATACATAGCTGTGTGCTCTTTTCAGTGTCAGAGAGCAACAGTTTTTGCAGGTTGCTTATCCTCTTCCTGTCTGACCGTGAGTGGAGTTGGGAGGGTGGTGGTGATGAGCAGGAGAAGGAGGAGGACTTGATGGTGGACCACGAAATGTGCTGCTCACCTCACCTGGCCTCATCTCGCCGACTGAAGTCTGACATTTCCTGCTGTTATTTCGGGATGGCCCGCTGTCAGGCTGTTGTAGCATCTCATCACAGTGTGGCTGAGGCGAAATGAAAGGAAACTCCCCTGGCTTCTGTTTCTTTTTCCTTCAGGTCACGTTGAAAGAGCAGATGCTTTTTTTCAAATGCCGTCCAAGAGCACCTGTGACCAGTGTACCCGCCTCATTTGCTCCCAAACTCCCATTAACCGAACCTCTGCTGAGCTGAGTTAGAACTGAAGGCACACATGCACATGCATCATTGATATGATGGACAGCATTGTCAGGGAGTCCTTAGAAAGTGCTCACTTTGTTCCACCTTGTTCATCTTTCATGGACAGAGAGTGTGAAACCGTGGAAACACAGTGGTCTCTGTTCTTTGAAAGGATATCATGTCCCTCAGAGATCCCTGTCAAAGGCGCCGAGCCATATCTCCACGCTGGACGTGTTACTATCTTTCAAGTTGTAATAAGCAGTTCAACGTGCTGCTGATAAGCAGATGTGTTATAAGGCCTAGCAGCTCACTTTCGGCACCGGGGGGGGGGAAATCTTCTGTCGATTCTGATTAAGGTGACTGAACTCAGTTTGTCAGTTTTGCAGGTTGGCTGTGGCTTATTGACAGTTTACAAGCTGAGTTTAGTTTATTTGACCGCACAGTGACGAAAACAATAATATCACCACAAGGACATCACAAATATATGCAAAAGTTTGCACAGGCGATAAAACAAAAGTGTTATGAAAAAAATATTGCATCAACCATACAAACACAGAATCTGTACACAAATGTACAAGGACATGTTACAATGTCACTGCAATAAAAACTTTCACTGGTTTCAAAAAGTTAAATGACTGATCCCTGTTGGGAATTACATGAGAATAGGTGTGTGAGGAGCGGGCAGGTGCTTGATGGAAAAGTTGACCCCTCAGTCTAATTTGCTGCTCTTGTGTTCTGTCTCCCAGGAGCCGTACTATGTGCGATGCATAAAGCCGAATGAGATGAAGTCGCCCGTGTTGTTCGATGACGCTCGCTGCGAGCACCAGGTGGCCTACCTCGGCCTGCTGGAGAATGTGATGGTGCGCAGGGCAGGTTTTGCCTACAGGCAGCACTACCCTCGCTTCCTGCAGCGGTAAGAGGACATAAAGGCTTCCTCTGTGTTTCAGCTCTCTCTTCAGCAAACTGCAGCTCATGGGATGTTATACGAGTGCAAACATAGCCACTCGGATGGTAACTTACTCAATGCTTATGGAGGAAAGATTATTGAGCTTTTGCAGTACCTGCTGGAGGTGAAGTTAACAAGTTAACAGTGGAGAACAATCTTACCAGGGTTTTTGTTTTTTTCTTCTTCCGGCTTATTCTGTGAGTTCAGCGTCGCCACAGCGGGAGCACATTTTCTTTAACTAATAAAGAAAAGTATCTATTTTGGAGAACTAACAACAAAATAGATCCTTTTCTATCGTTGGTAAAGAAAACGTGCTTCATAGACTGAAACGCACAGCTTTTCTCTTATGTTTGTGTGACTTTTACACCGTCTTTATGCACAGCTGAACAAAGTCTGTATTCAAAACAGCAGGCCATCCTACACTTTTCTCAGCCAGACCCTAAAAGGACATCGCACAACTGGTTGAGCTGTACTTCTAATAACCAGTAAATAATTTTTTCTAAAATTGGGAGCAGTGCCTTTAAATAAAATCACTGACTACACAACTTCGATGGCATTTTACAACTTGGTATTAAAAATGTAACAGGTGTTTTTGACTTATAGTTTAATCATGTACGATGGCGTCCATGTTTACCTCCACAGATGTCATCATGACACTAGGTAGAGAGTGAAGAAAGGGGTATTTTGATGTTTAATTGATGCTTTAATTAGATTAATTCTGATTTCTCCTTTGTACTCCTGAATGCTCTGCAGATATAAGATGACGTGTGAGTACACCTGGCCAAACCACCTGATGGCCTCGGATAGAGAGGCTGTGGAGGCCATCATCACTCAGCACGGCTTCCAGGATGACGTGGCGTACGGACAAACAAAGCTGTTTGTCCGAACACCGCGGACGCTTTTCACTCTGGAACAGGAGAGATCTGCCCTCATCCCCATCCTGGTGCTTTTTCTGCAGAAGGTCAGCCGTGTCAGTGTAACTGTCAGTGTTGTCATCTCTTCTCGTATTCATATGAATTTTGAATGTCAGTCCTGCACACAAAGACCTGAGTTAATGTCACGGGCGAATCGGCTCATGCGATTACAGTTAATCACCCACTGCGTTATCTTCTCCACTTTCAAACTCGTGGGTTTCAGAGTTGAGACTGCAGTTTGCCTCAGCCTCATGAATATGTGGCTCCTGGTTATATTTGACTGAAATTCATCTGCCAGCTTGAATCCTAATTTCCTGTAACAATAATTGGGATAATTAATGAGATCCTGAGCACACTCATATTAAAGTCAATTACTTCACTCCCTCAAAGAAATACCCACATCCTTTCACTTTTCTCTGACCTACTTTGATGAGTCTGCACAGAAGTCTGGTGTGTAACTGGAGCACAAGCTTGTCTGTGGCTCAGCAGGACTCAGAGAGGAAATCTTTCTTCTCCCTCGTTTTTGTGTCTTTAACCTCTGTTTTTATGAAACCCACAGGTATGGCGTGGGGCTTTAGCTCGCATGAGATGCCGGCGGATGAGGGCCATCTACGTCATCATGGGCCACTATAAGCGCTATAAGGTCAAAGCCCATTTCTGGGAAGTGGAGCGCAGGTTCGCCAATGTGCGAACTATGGCAGACTACGGAAAGAGTGTGGAGTGGCCGACCCCTCCTGCAGCTTTGTCCCAGTTCCACAACAATACTGTCCTGCTGCATCGCAGGTCTGAGCTCTTAAAATTAAACCTGTGCACCATAAAAAAATTCTCAGAATGTTGTAAAAACCTTGAAAATAAGTTTTGAACGAGTGAATATAAATGACCTAAGCTAAGCTAAACATCTCCTGGTTGTGGCTTCCAAAACTTCAAACTATTATTTAAAACAGATTCTCAGGTCCTGCAGATTTACTTGAATGAGACAGGATGAAGATGTTTGAGTATGAGTTAGTGGGATTTGGATCCACAACAATATGTTTGGCACTGCAGGAAGAAAAAGCCTATTTTTATTCCTGACAGACTTTAACTTGAAGCTGTGCCTTCGATGTGTTACTCCACCCACGTGACATGCTGTCTTGTTCTCACCCCTTGTTGTCAGGTGGTGGGCGAGGCAGATCGTGAAGAACATCCCTCCATCTGACATGCTGGAGGTCCGGGCCAAAGTGGCAGCACTGACTGCTCTGAGCGGAGAGAGGAAAGACTGGGGAATCAGCAGAGCCTGGGAGAGGGACTATCTGGCCAATGTGAGAATCACACATGAACGCAACAGAAACAAGAGGAAGCTGTGTATCTCTGTATACCCAAGTTATAGCGACATGTATTTTACCATTTTTATTGATTTAAGCTACACTATAGAACCTTGGGAGCTCAAACTAGCCGTAGTGAAACCATCATTCTCCTGCCTTTTTCTCTACATAGTCACTGAAACCTTGTTATGAAATCATAATTTAAAATACTGTGATAAAACTTATCACTACTGCAGAATTTGTTGGAATTCCCTGGGTGCCTCATACACCCATAATTTCCTGAAGCCATAGTTAATGGACCCAAACCTAAATTATTCAGTGTTTATTCACGAAGAAGGACTAAGAAAACCAGCACATAATCCTGTTTGAGAAACTGGACCCAGTCATTTTTTGTCATTTTCGCTCAGAAAATGTCAATTGATTGATTATCAGAGTTGTTGGAGATTCATTTAGTTTCGATAATTAATTTAATTTATTTACCCTGGACGACGCTTATTGGTACATCAATAAAAGTGTCGCAGACCAGATCTTAGACTATGAGAAAAACTGCAAAACCCTTAAAACAAACAAAAAACAAAACAACAACAACTAAATAATAACCTCACTTATTTTGTAAAAATTTAGTTTCTTTGAAAATGCTTGATAAAAATCTACAATATTAATTCTTTGTGTTAAGTAAATCAACAGCAGTTTTAGGTTTTTCTCCTCAGTATTGTCTTTATTGTCTTTGACTGGCTGCATTCTCTAGTGAGTCGACCTCACTGACTGTAAACTCGTTTGCGTGACACTTTGTAATATGAAAATAACGAGGGGAAATTCTTTGGATTTATTTCATCCTGCTGGCTGAGAAGTTCACTTTTTTCACAATCATTTGTGGATTGATGCATGTGACGGGCCTCGCCATGAACAGCATGACTGAGGGAGGACGGTGCTGGAGAACACAGAGTCTCACATTCAGCTTGTGTACCAGTTGTAGGTTGTTTGGTGGACGGGAATCTTAAAAGATGCCTCGAGGCAGCGTGAGCATGACTGCCGCAGCGTCCTGAGACACTTCCCTTGTTAGTTTGTTGAAGGCCTCTAGGGCTCCAGCTTTATGTGTCAGTTGTTAATTCCACAAAGACTTATAGATAAGTGCATGTAATGCAGCATGCAGTCAGGCTGAATGATGACTTGTACGTGACAGAAATTGTGCCGAGAGGACGGGAGGAATGGGGACCAATAAATGGGTCTCTATGGTAACACAGACCATTTGCTTTATTTTGAATAATTACCAGAATTTTTCAGTTTATATTAGTTTTTTTTTTTTTTATCCTTCTGAAATGTTTTTATAGCTGCAAGCTAAAGGATACATTTAGAATAGAAGAAATTAAATGTTGGGTGATTTTCCAAATAAAATTCTCAGAAGCAAAGCTTCTGACGTTGTTCCCTCGTTAAATCTCTACGTTAAGCAAACGGAACAAACTTGAGCGTTTGTCCGCAGAAAATGTGAAACAAATCTGGACACTTAAATTCCGGCGTGAATTTGAATTTACTTTCTGCTATAAAGTATATTTATTAACATTCTGTAGCTGGTATGAGAAATGGGCACAAAGACATCATTATGACGGCTCCGCTCTATAACAGCGAGACTGTGACGTGGTTTTAGGTTTCTTTCTTAGCAGCCCCTCACCAGATTTCTCATCAGCCACTTTTCACGACATGTGCGACACTGTCTGGTAACAGCAGCCCGACGCCCCTGAGCTTTGATCTGGCTCAATAAACGGTTTGAAAGAGACTGACAGAGGTCACCCAGAGTTACCAATAATGACAAGATACATTATTAACAAGCACAACAATAATAATGAACTAATGAGATGTTTTTTTTTGTTGTTGTTGTTTTTTTTTCTCATTTCTGCAGGTGCGAGACTGTCCTCAGACCAGCTCTAGCTTCATCCGTGTTTCCAAGGAGCTGAGGAACAAAGACGAGTACAGTCAGGTCCTTTTCTCTGGCTTTTGCAGGAAGGTACATTCTGTTTTACAGCCACAAGGAGTTTCTTTCTTTTGTTGCCTGGTTTTAGCTGTGGGAGGTTTGTCTTTCGCACCATGGCTGTGCTTCCCTTTGCACCCGCTCACACTTTTCACCCATTCATACCAGCTCGTCTTTCAGTATGTCATGTTCCTACAGTGAATACAACCCCCTCAGAAAGGAGACATGATCAGAGGATTAATCGTGAAAGGAGCTGAACTAGAAAATGTCTTAAGTTTAAGCTTTAAGACTTGTTTTTGTTTTTTAGTGGACTAGAGGGAGCCAGCGAAAGCCCTGCGTACTATTTCACCTCATGATGAACTTGCACTTATCATCTCCCTGGGGAAAATAATGGCTGTGTTTCCCTCATCAGAGACAATACATTCTGGTGAAGCTTTACCTTTGAAGATATGTGCACTTAAAGTGAAACACAACCACCGTCAGCACTGACAGACACACTGCAGCATTCGTTTCGTTCTTGTCTTGTGTTGTGTTGTTGCCCAGTTGCAGCTCCACAAGGAAAAGATGTTTTTTTTTGTTTTTTTTTATAAAAAGGTGCTAAAAGGTTCAACAGAGGTTCTTAACCGAACATAGAAAATGAACAAATGTGAAGGCTTATCCTTGTCTCTCTCTCTCTCTCTCTCATTCCCTCCTCTGCACTCTCAGGTGAATAGGTTCAACAAAAGCACAGACCGCGGCCTCCTCGTCACAGACAAGTACATCTACAAATTAGAGCCAAAGAAGCAGTACAAGGTCCTGAAGAGGCTTCCTTTAGATGCCGTAAGTAGTCACTTCTTAGCATTTAATGAATGCTCTAACAGTGAGGTAACGCGAAGCTCCCTTGCTGTTACGCTTGCATGGACTGTCCAGTGAACATAGTCATTTTCTAACCACTAACCACTTCATTTACTTTCAAGCATTATTATCTTTTCAATATTATCCACAAAAATTCCAATAACAGACCAAACCCAACAAATAACGCCTTATTGTTGCCAGTCAAGAGCAGCAAGAGGACTCGCGGTGACAAGTCACTGCACGTGCTGTGCTGGATTTTATAGTTAGATGTAAAAGCCTCAGTGCTTTTCAAGAAATGCACATGTATACTTCATGGTTCATAGTCTTGGTTGTAGAAAACTTAGGGTGACTCATCGTGACCCAGGTTGGCTCCCTACTATCTCGTAGCGGAGCAAGAGCTCACATCTACAAGTAAGACAAACTGAAAAAATGCGTTCGCCGGGGAGTTAACACCAGCTAAAGCTGTCTGCTGATATCAGGCTGATGTGTCTCCAACACTAACATTGCAGATGAAATTGTGAGACCTCTGGTTTCTGTCTTGCCTTAGTTGAAGCTTCTGCTGCCCACAGTCTAGCATGACAGCATCTGTTTAACTAATGTACTGATGGCACACATCGCCCTGTAAATGCAGTATACCTAAGTAACATTTTGCATTTGCAAATCAAAATAAATCCTTTGTTTCATCACTGGGAATTGTGTCTACAAATAAGAAAAACAGGAAATCTGCTTTTCAGTTCCTAGGACACGTTCTGAGAAGGGCTTTGTGCAACACTACTGTGGTAGCACTTCACTTTATAGCTTGTTAATAACAGTAATACAAATGAGCAGGTAGTTAGTAAGTAATATTAGTGCAATAAAACCAGTCAGTAATTAATATCAAGGCAGTTATTATTTTGATATAAGCAATAGATTTATGTAACAGGAGGTCAAAGACACGTAGGCTGTAATATAGAAACCAGCAACATATTAATCCCGTTATATTGTTATTTCCAAAATTACACCCCACTATTACCCTATTATTACCAAGCTAGTCACGTGCTACAGTACAATTGTTTTTATCATATCTAAATGAATCATCAAGAACTGAATAGAATCAAAATGTAATGAATCCATTTGAATGGATTTTGGTAATTTAAGCTAATAAAAATCATCTATTTAGATATTTAGCTCTGTAGCACCTATGAAAATGGCCTTGAAGAATATTTCGGTTTAAGCACTGTGTTGGTTGAAACACAGGTAATTTATACGTCACTGTCATTTCAAGGGGACAAAGAGACTCTGAGAAGGAAATGGACCCTAAGAAAAGTTTAAGATGAGAAGAGTTTGAGTGACAGTTTTAACTGTGACAGTAATTAGATGTTGCACAGGTTTAGGTCACTTCTCTACTGTATTTAAAAGGTAATTTCACTGACGCTTTCAGTGAAGGCCAGTAGCATGTAAACGCTCTGCACTTATATATCGCTTTTCTAGCACTTTACACTGCTTCTCATTCACCCACTCGCAATCACAATCACACACACACACACCTACACACCAATGGGGGGACCAACTAAGTTGGGGTTCAGTGCCTTGCTCAAGGACAATTTGACATGCGACTGAAGGATTGTTGGACGACCGCTCCAAACGTACATAACATATAATGAGTCAGCACAGCTGGTTGTCCAGGCTTTAGAAGGAGATGGAGAGAGACAGAGAGAGAGAGAGCTCAAAACATGCCAGAGGGTTAAAAACCGTCATTATGCAGCAGTGGAGCAGCTAAAGATAGCTGACGCCATTAGGCTCTGCTGCTCAGACTGAGGGACATGAGTCTTATCCAGGTCAGAAACACAGAGGAGGCCACTGAAGAAGCAGTGCAGCTCTGTCCTAACACTGAGGCATCGCACTGTCGTTCAGGGGCTTTAGGTTTGACCTTCCAACGTCCAACAGGTCACAGGCTGCTGTCAAAAACTGATGGAACAATGAGACAAAACAACCACTTTATGTCTAATTATAATGCATCTTAACGGTTTTTGATACAATTGTTTGGTCTTATTTGTGCTGATAAACTGCTGGTTCTTTTTTACAAAACATTTGGGCAAAAAACTGCTGCTGCACTGGTAAAACATTTAGCAATTGAAAATCAAGTCAAAACCATTTTGATAATTGTTTGCAAGTTCTCCCAGTTTCTTTGTTGGAATAGTTCTAGAGCGTGTTGTATAGTTGCTTTTCAGAAACATCGCTAGAATTCTATAACATGTTCAGCTAATGGTGAGTAGAAACTAAAGGTTACAGTGCTGAGGACACTGGTAGTAATCTTCATCTTAAATTAATATACTTTTTGATTCTGGGTTTAATTCCGCAACTACGATGCTGTGTTTTTTCCTCAACTGCAACAGTGAATCATCCTGCATTGCTCAGTGCTCCGATTCTTATTGTCACTGGCTCCTTCTCTGTATTAGCAGCCGCCGAGGCTTATGGGTATTGTCATGTTTAGCGTCACGCACCTGCCAAATTGATAATAACTGAAAATCCGACAGAAAGATATTCTTAGAAAGATGCACTTATATAACTGGAGGCGACGCAAAAATCTACAGCATCAAACATTATCTGTGAGAGGCTCATTGTTAAGTTATAATTGTAATATCATCCTTATTATTATTTTGCAAAATGAGCATCATAAAGATGCCACCTTGTACTGTCAGAACTTGTAACAGGATGTTTCCCTGCATTCTAAAGCTTAGATAAAGTCATTTATTGAAAAAGTCTGAAATTATATTTTTGTACTCATCATCATCAGTTGCAGCTTCGTGCCTTATGTTGATTGGATCCTACGGCCAACACCGACAATAAAAAACAAATTTGCTTTACATTTTTATTACAAAAGGATGCTTTAATTTCAATAATGAACCACACATAAAACAGAGGACTGAGCACTGCATTGTTCCCTACACGGAAGGACAGGTTGTACCAGAATCTGGTCTGGATGTTGCTGGGATGTCATCCCACATCCCTTGTGGATTAACCTGCCTGTGCTGGGGTCCATAAGAGGCTTAGTTCAGTCTGTCTCCCATTCCCTTTCTGTCTTTCTAAAATGTGTGACGCAACACACTTCCTCTCTTCATCTGTATCTCTGCTGCACACACTGGTCTCCAGTTTTTATCTGTCTTCTCTAGTTTCTCCTTTCCTCTTTAACCGTGTTGCCTTTTCTCTCGCTTTCCTTCGGCCTCAGTAAATCTGTATGTTATTCCAACTGGGTCACACCTCATGACTTTCACTTCATTGCACCTCCTCACGTGCTCTGTGGCACAATTTCTCTCATACATACGCTGAGCAGAAATAATCCTCTGGCTTCGTTTAGGGCGTGATATACTGTGCTGTATTGTATGGGATTCACAGGTATTATACATTAGTGTGATGATCCCTGACACTTTTTTACAAATGAATTTCCACAGCTCCCATATGTGTTGCTTAAAACTCAGGTGTTGGGCTTTCTCTGTAAGAAAGTTGTTAAAATGGTAACAACTGGATCACAAGAGCAGTGAAAACACACGGAAATCTTGAAATACCATTTCAATCTTGAAAGGAAACCTTTCCAGGCAAAGTTTGATTGACATCTACAGTCTCTAAAAATGTCTGGGGGAAAAAAAAAAGACACCACACAAAAACAGCAAGAGCTTCATGGTTTTCAGCTTTGAGAAGCCACAATATTAAACACGGATTGGCAGTTGTTGTAACGTTGTCATTGTTTCCTGGAAAAAACTGTTGATGCACAGTGAGGGATTATTATGGAAGCACCAGGAGGCTTTTTCAACACATTTAGGAAGCATCCATACACGACGTTTGCATACATGCACGATCTCTCACTGAGAAAAATGTACATTTCGACTTTTAGTAAGTATTTTATGTACCCAAGAACGCGTTAGTCACTGCTCTGCATCATGAATTCACAAATAAATCACTTAATTGCTAAAAGGAAACAGTTGTTCTTCTGTAAACGACACCATGAGAAGTGTTTTTGCTATAGCACCTTCACTGGAAACACATGAAAGTTTGAAAGTGTTCACAGCTCTGCAGCCTTTGATTATGATCGAGCGTCATACCATCTTTATATGTCTTCAGTTTATGGTTTTATTTTAGATCCCACATTTTGAATGTAAACATAGCTGATCACAGAGCACAGCTGCTGTCATTATCCTGTACTGCAGCACCAGCTTGGTTCTTCCTATCTTTCCTTTTGTTGGCTACTCTGTGCTCTCTCTCTGTCTCTGTCCATCCATCCATCCATCTCTCTCTCTCTCTCTCTCTCTCTCTCTCTCTCTCTCTCTCTCATTTGAACACAACTACTATGATGGGTGGGTTGGCCATTAACAGTTTGTCAGGCTGTATCTAGAAGTCCCACAGGATCTTAGCTCTGTCATTCTCTACCACCTTTTTGACTTTTGACGTCACAGATGTTTCGGTACACTATGCTATAAGCTAAAATAAGTTCACAATTTGCTGTAACATTAATGAATTAATGAATTTTGCCCTTCAGCTGAAGACACGAGCTGGCCTGAGAGAAACACTCCTCCTCATGCTGTTAGGCCGGGGAAATGCTTTGAACTATACGTTTGGATAATGGTGACCCGCGTAACCTGCATTGCTTTAAAATACACAGTAGGGTGCATGTCATCAGAAACGTTACACGAAATCCAATTCCCCGCATAACTTACCTCAGCAGCATGCTTGTATCCAGGTACAAAGGAAGAGGAATGCCTCTTAAATCACCACGACAACAACTTAGCTGTTTTCTCTCTCCCAATCTCAGCAGAGAAGCGTCACAACTGTACAGTGGTTGTACTGTGACAAAATAATCTCAGTTGATACACAAAGTGACTTTTTCAGATAAGACAGAACCGAAGGTGATTGTGTGAAAGGATAAGCTAAGTGTCGGTAAATGAAATAAAACAACTCATTTTGATTTCTATAGTCCTAAATATGCACGTATGTATTTCTGTATCAATTTGTGAGAGTCCAAGGTCAAATGTAATAAACAATTAGATGTGGACATTATGCATCAGACAAAGTGGCAGGAACATATTTACAGTCTTACAAAGTGAAATATAAAATATATAAGATCAGACAACACAGCCAGCGCTAAAACTACCAAACGTAATGAACCACACATTATAAATTTAACGGGGCACTTTCTCGCATCAAAATATCAAAACTTAATGAACCTTTTTCCAGCTCTGAGCTTAGCTTAAGTTCTCTGCCAAGACCTATCATTGACATGCAAGGCATTCTAGGAAAAGCGAATACCACAACCTCGCTAGTCCAGACCAGTCAGCTACCAAAGCATCCTTGATAAAACAGGCAGAGTGGGAACACTCCCGCTTACTTGATCTGTACTTGGCTAGATGCTAACAGTGAACAGTACTTTCACCCTGACTAGTGATGTTTCACTGGAACATAAAAACTGAGAAGAACTGATTAGACCCAAGTGCACAACCTTTTTAATAATCAGAAAACACAACATATGCAAGCAAGTACGTAACCATTGACGCTGATTGTCTGTTCGAGCTCTAACCCTCCGTTCAGATATAGGGGAGCAGCGTCTTCATCCACAGTGTTACACACTCAGACATTATGAACATAAAGAGTTGTTTGATTTTTGTTGCTCTTGTTCTCGTTACAGTTAACAGGAATAAGTGTGACCAGCGGGGTCGACCAGATGGTGGTGCTGCACATGTCCTCTAAGGACGACGTCCTGCTGTGTCTGCAGAGAGGGGAGCTGTGCCCCAACCAGGACCGAGCGGGCGAGCTGGTGGGCTCGTTGGTGGACCACTTCACACGGTCAGTTCCACAAATGCATTTGTTGTTGTTTCAGAGAGAAGCTGGTCTCTGTGATGTGTCTTAGAGATGCTACCAAGGCTAAAGCTACATACTGTTCATCAGCGTGATCTGAACCAGACAGTTCCTCCTCCTCCTGTCCATATCTACAGTATGTGAACAAGACACCGAAACTCTAGCAGTTGTGCAGTTTATGACAGCTGTGCCAATGTTGCAATGAGTAATGCAGTCACAGATATGGAAGTTTTTATCATTTCATGGTGTCAGAAGTCATATAATGTTGGACACAGTTGTCAGTTGGGTCAAATCCTGGATCTCCCAGAATATATTTCAGGTAAGTGAGGACGAATCTGAGTTTTTGTTAGAGTGCAACACTGCAGCAGCTAATTTTACTTGAAATAAATCAGCTGACAAACATGACAAAAACCTTTGTTACTGGTCAAAGACCTTGGCCAAAATGAAGTCTATTAATGCAGCAAATAATTACGCAAATCATATTCTTGGCATTTATCACTTTCATAGTTGTCGGTGTCTGTGCCCCACTCTGAGTAAGCGCCGTGAAATGAATCAGTCGAACTGACATTTATCACATTTATCACTCAGAACCTGAGTTGTCATTGCTGTTTATAAATCTGATTCACATCCACCCACATTTGTCTCTGCCAGACTGGATTCGAAAGGCACAACCCGCAAGTTTCCACATACAGCAGACTGTTTTGGTTGTGAAGGTGTGTGTTTGTGTGTGTGTGTGTGAATGTGTGTGTGTTTAGAAGGGTGGGCGTGTTGTCATAAGTACTGTATGCTGAGACAGTACCCAGTCTGCAGTGACTGGCCGACGTAATCCTCCAAATCCTGTCAGAACTACAGTGAGTGATGACAAAACTCAAGACCGGTGGAACGTCAGACTGATTAAAGTCCACGGACTCAAGCTATTTTTATTTTTTTGTTTATGTGGAATCTCTGTGATGTCATGATCTGTTTCTCATGAGTGCATATACCAAATGGTACCACACAGGCACAATTATAAATACCTGCATAAACACGATCATAATCATACATTTTCACACTGGCATTATAATGCATGTTCTATACACACTTACTGGCCGTTAGGTAATACACTACCATGAATTAAACTTTTACAAGGTTATAATTTCTCTTTTGAAGTTGAAACTGTTGAGGATGACAATGTGTTTGTAATTGACGTCGTAGTGGGCAATGTAGTTATCCTGAAGTGCATCATAAGAAGAGGTGGTTCTAATGTTTCGCTTCCCTGTGTAAAATTAATGAAGAGGAATCCTAATTTTAGCAAATGAATATAACTGAAAAGATTATTCAGAATAATTATTATCAGATCATTAATCAGATGGTTGTTCTAGAAAATTACTCTGCAGCTCTTTTGGTACATTACTAAAGATTTGATGCTTCCAGCTGATTAAGTGTTTGGACTTGTTATTTGTAATAGTGGTAGGAATAATTTAGACTTCATAACTTTGGCCTCTGGATAACTTTTACTCGTTTCTGACATTATATTGACAAAATGTCTAATAGGGTTATTGAGAAAATAAAGAATATAGGCAGATTATAAAAATGATTTGTAGTTCCTGCCTTAGTGGTAATAAAGGCTCAGTGACCAGCTTATTAGGTACATAAGCTAAAATTAATTATTTTATTTTAGTAGTCATGCAATTATTTTGATATTCATAAAAAGCAAGGTTTTGTGTTTTGAAGCAGTGTTAAGGTAATTTTGGAGGCTATATAGTGTAAATTGTGTAGCTTCTCAGTTGTATTGTGTCACACGAAGAGGTATTTCTAATACACTGTCCTGCTAATTTTTAAGTGATACTGATCGACTTGTTTAAAAATGAAATCCAGCTATAATGGACTTAAAAGATTTCAAAAAAGAACCAAAATGTTTTATGCGTTGAGATGATTTCTGGTGTAGAAATGTGAAGTCATGTCAGTTACATGCGTAGTTTAGCTCAGGAGCTGCTCCAGGGTGTGTGTTCCCACTTTTATGGGTCATTCTCTGTATGTTCAGCTTGCTGATCCCACATCCCCAGTGAGGCTTTTGTGGGTTTTACGAACCCTAGACATTTGGTCTGGGTTTGGGGAGGGTTTTCTTGCAGCAGCTGTGTGGCTCTGGTTTGGGGTGCAGCGGGCGTCACAGAGGAGAGTCGACCACTGGGAGTGGGTTTCAGCTCTCTGCCTGTCTTTGTGCCACCATCTGCAGTGAAAGGGGGGGGTCATGACCTCTACCAGGCTACCCATCAAAAGGGAACTCATGAGACAAAGTCAGGGGTGAGCTGAGAGCATGTGGGGGGGGGGGGGGGGGGGGGGGGGGGGAGGAGGAGTAGGACAATAAACTCCACTTGTTCTTCCTTCTGTCAGGAAATTATCCTAGACTGAGCGAGTCACGCGCACATCATTTAAGATTGTGAGGCTGGTAGACTGATCGGGGAGGGGGTGGGGGGTCAATGCAACGATTGTGATGCCTGCTGTTTTTTCTCATCTCTCCGCTTCCAACATGAGAGAGAAGATCTGTGAGTGTTTACAGGCGTGACAGACTGTGCGGTGGCAAAGTGAGTTTGAACAAAACTGGGTCAGCAGAGGCAACATCAGCAGCACAAGGTGAAACCTGACTTCAAAGCGGCTCTGTGTTGTCGGAGAGAACTGCAAAGACAAGCTGTCTAGTTTACTGTCATGTCACATCCGTCTCCTGTTCCCTCGGCGAAGCGCGTTCTTCCGCGCTCTCCTCCTCATCCGTCGCTCTTTCCTGCACATGCCCCCATCCTCGCCTGCCTGCCTCTTCCTGTCACCTGGGCCAGAGCTGTCAGCATGAATGAAGGGTGTCTGTGTGTGTCGCCATGTTTACTCAGAGAGAAGTAGAGAATTGTGTGTGAGTTTTTGGGGGGTGGACTCATGGACCATCTGCAGGGACAGCTGGGGGAGTATGAGCGAGCTAAAAGCAGGATTTAGGGTATGATCTGTCCAGGCCTTAAAGGATTGAGGAGGATTCTTTACTTAAAAGGCAATTTGGGGATTTTATTATCCTAAGCATCGTTACCAGAGACTCTTGAGACACAGTGTAACAAAACTTTCTGTACCGGCTGTGTTACTTAATCAAAACTATCCACGCCTTTAAATGCATTTCTGCTAAATTCAAGATCGAGTACCATATTTGCAAGGTAGGGGTATCTATATTCCAACATCCCTGTCTTTTCACCATGTCACCATCAATATATCCAGTAAAACATAGTTTTTCTAACTTCTTCTTCTTTTCTAACTTTCTATATTGTCATCTCAGGTGAAAGCAACCATTCTTCAACAAATGACTATTAGGGATGATTTCATGTTTATACATTATTAAAAGATGACTTTTAGTGAACCTAACATACATTGTAATGTGTTTCTATTAGTCCTGAAACACCAAATCACCAGTTCGTCCCAATTATGACATTTTAAGTGTGAATGAAGAGTAATTACTTAGTCATAAATACAATAATGAAAATAACCATTAGAATGCAGCACTTCCCAAAGCTTCAGTATTTTTCAAAAAAAGATTTTTTTGAATAGAAATATACCAACACTTATCCTGATGTGGAAGCCTCGGCAGAAACTGATTCATTGATCAGATCTGGCAGCTGTGCAGAGATACTCACCTCTAAATGAGGCTTGAGTGAGGCTCATCCTTCTGACCAATCAGAAAAAAAGCAACAATTTCTGCCCGATTAGAAATTTTGCAGTTTCTATTCAGGCTCCAACAGTTGTTTTGCAGTTAGTGGCGTAAAGTAATGAAAACTAGTAGCTTTCTGCTGTGAGCATCATTTACTGAAACAAAAAGCTCAGCAATGAAGGGTTAACACACCAAACAGTGCTGTTTTCCAGAAGTTTCCCATTCTTTAGATTAATATGACTCAATTCCTTCTCTCCCCATTTTGTATTTTCAGTTGTCCTCCCTTCCTTTTTCTTTTATTTGTTTCCTTATTCACTGCCTCTCCTTCAGAACTTCTCAGCTCTTCTCTAAATCAGCAGTTTATGAATATGGAAAGACCTGGGACGGTGTTGCATTAATAGCAGTCTTCTGGGTCACCCCTCCCTTCCTGGTGCAGTAAAAAAAAAAAAAAAACACCATAATTTCATTAACCTCCAAGCATCTGGGAGTGGTCCTGTGATGTGGCTTTACTGACCAGAGGGACGCACCCACCCCCTTGTACACAACCACCGTGACCTGTTAATGATGTCAGAGGACTTGTTGACTTTCTCGTTGGAGCACGTTGGACCTCAGCACTTTGTCTGTCAGTGGGGGCGCAGGCTAAATCATTCCTCTCTTTTCTAAATTCACTTTTTAGGTCGTGAAAGGCGTCATCGAAAGCCTGAAATATCCTTCTCTGTTCCTCTGCCTTAGCCTTTTTTTTTTTGGCCTCCCTCAGTGGCTGTCCTCGATATGTTCTTCTCACGGCCCGGCAGGCTGCAGCAACAGGCCAGAGACAGAGAAGCAGCTCTGCTCTGTCTTTGCTCAGCTCGACCCTCCTGTGCTCTAGTCCTGACCGTCGTCTTCCCTTCAGGGTTTTCAACCCTACAGCTTCTGATCTGGGTCTGCTGCTGGTTTCATGCATGGCACTGGATCAGAGCGTGTGCCGTTTTAATCATTTGGGGAGTAACTATGGCAACAGCTTTTAACCCAGGTGGACTTAAACAGTGTATATTAACACTGACCTATTTCTTTCCCAGTTCCCATACAGCTGGCAGGTCATGTGTTCCCCTGATCTTCCCTATTTAGCCACAAAGCTGAGCCTGAGTTTAGCTCTTGATTACAGTCAGTCTGTATCAAATTGGCACGTTATTATCCGCAGCGTGTGATTGGCTGCCACCAGCTTGTGAGTGAATAATTCGACCTTGAAAAATATATGTCAAAAGTGTTTCTTGTCCTAACACATCAAACCAAATTAAAGCTACCAGCTTGTAGTGTGTCTATAATTGGAGCTGACAGCACTTGCATGAAGATGCCATGTTCCAGATGGATCATATTTAGGTCCATTTGATTCAAATCTGCTTCACCGTATGTACATAAATATTTCTGTAAATCATTTCTTTAATAATTCTGTCAAAGATTTGTTTAAAAAAAGACTCGTCAGTCAATCTAATGATCGTGGCTTTACTTTTTACCTCATACATATGAAAACTAAGTATAAGATTTTTTTAGAAATTGATTAAGATAATGCAGTGATGAGGATTCAAACATTAATTATGTTGAAACAAGTCACTTTAAAGTCAAAAATTACTAACTGTTACATTAAATATCAGTTATTTACTGCAAAAAAAAAAAGAAAAAGAAAAAATCCAAATAACCGTAAGAAAATTCCTCTACATAACAGTTATGTTTTCTGTTTGTGGGAATGTTTCCTTCATTATGAATGTAGTCTTTCATTCAGGCCCAAACTTGCAGGGTCAAACTTTGTTGACTCGTCCCACTTCATATCATAAATGAAGTATAAAAATGATTCTGGTGCTGATCTCTGCAGGTAGCGGTGGACACAGAGCTCAGTGTTACAGTACAAAGAGGATGTGGATTTTTTTTTTTTCATGGAACATGGGGCTAATAATGACTACTGTGAAGCTCCGTTTGTCTTTAGTACAAAAGCCCCATTCAGACATGAGTAGTTTTAGAAAAGCAATTGCTTAATAAAATATTTCCCTTTTTTTAATTTGTTGTTATTTTTGGTTTTGGCTGTTTCTGTAACAGGTGATGATATGATACAGGGAAACCATGTGACTTTAATTACAGGTGGACTCAGTGTTGTAGCTGTGTAGGAGGAGGGGCAGCCAAACTGCAGAAAGCATCACGTGGGCTGTGCAAACATAAAATGACATTACTACAGCCTGTGTGATATGCGGTTAAGTGACAAAACAGTTTGAGAAAATCGGTTTCCTCTTCTTTAGCTGTCACAATGTATCTGGGCTGATGAAAGCAACTTTAAATGCAACTCTGTTCACACAATCTCTTGAAAAATGCAAAACGTCTGTGTTTATGAAGCTCAAATTAGAGGAAGACCAGTGAGTTCACTGAAAAACAGATGGTAATTAAGGCTGTAATTAGCACAGAGATGGGTGGTGAAAAATCATTTGTGGTGCAGGCTGAAGAAGATTCAATGACCCGAGCAGGTTAAGCTGATCTCCTCTCACCTCACCTACAGAAATCAATGCCACCCTGATGCCCTAAATAAACTGAAATCCCTACAGTATATAACTAAATGTGAGTGTGTTTATGATAGTAATGTTTGTGTCTGAGCAGTAATCACAAGCATTATCTTAGAGAAATTTAAGTCATGCTGTTCTGTTGTAACAACAATTTAAAGCCAATCTGCATACTCCTAGATTCTATACACCAAGCGATTTCAACTGCTGGTGACCCAGGGACCATCAAAAAGTAACCGGAGCACCACTGTTGTGGGGGGGGAAGGATGTGTTTTTATGCAAAGTAATAACTCTCTTAAAATGCTGGTCAGTAAACTAATGTGTATATTATGCATGAACGTAACATTAGTGACACATTACCAGCGTCAGCTACCAAGGACGGACTGGCTTTTCTAAATGTTCAATCAACCAACCAATCAATCAATCAATCAATCAATCGATCAATCAATCAATAAATCAATCAATCAAGATTGAAGAATGGTGTACTGTACCAATCAAAGACAATGAAATGTAAAACGGCGATAATAAACCCCACAAAACAGGAGTACTACAAATAAATGTTACATATTTGCATGGGTTTGATTATTAACAAACAATTTTTAATACATGGAAATGTGTTAAAATACAAACATACAGTGAAACTACAACCCCAGTTCCTAAAACGTTGGAAAGATGTGAAAACGTAAATAAAAACAGAATGGAATGATTTGCAAATCTTTCCAAACCAATCGCAATTTCTTTCACAATACAACATGAACAACGTATTAGATGTTGGAACTGAGAACTATTACCATTTCATGGAAAACACATCTCATAAAAGTTGGAACAGGGGCAACAAAAGGCTGGAAAAAACTAATGGAGGAGCATTTGACAAATAATTAGGTCAACTGGCAACAGGTCAGTAACATGACTGGGTATAAAAGGAGCAGAGCCTCTCAAATGTAAAGATGGACTGAGGTTCACCAATCTGTGACAAAATACACCCAAAAATTGTGGAACAAATTCAGAAAATGTTCCTCAACGTAAAATTGAGAAGACTTTGAAGATCCCGCCATCTCCAGTATATAATAACATCAAAAGATTCATAGAATCCGGAGGAATCTCTGTCCACAAGGGACAAAGTAGGCAACAAAGGCCAAGGTCTGTTGAGCAGCAAGAAACCTGCATCAGACAAGTATGGTAAAACATTTTACTCCTAAAACTCCAGCAACTGGTCTCCTCAAACCAAGGTTAGATGATTTATTTAATGGATAACATAAAACATTTTGTAGGCTAGTGAAAATGTATATTTAAATGCCACTTCAGCTGTAGAAGTATCATGAGACTTTAATCAATCCATTCTGCTCCACCCAGCTTTCCGTCTCCCTGCTATGCTCTTCTCCCATCTGCTACCTTCCGCCACAGTCTGCAAAGCCTTTGGCCATTATTCAATGTAAAATTACAATAAATAAGAAGCTGCAGAACTTACTAATCAAGCAGAAATCAGTGAACATCCTTGCACCTCTGCCAGTGTTGTTCTGTGTCTGAATTCACAGAAGGCAACGAGAGCACCTCTACACAATATGCTGAGTTTTGAAACTAATTCCTACTAAAAAAGGTTACATGATGTAGCTTTAAGGTTTTTTTTTCTATAATCCAACATTTAAAAAGTGGTTGATGTCCGACAGTGTGTTTAAATGGTTTGCATTTGTCAGTGCTCATGGTTCTGCTCAAGAGAAAGACGTGATTTGATTGGTGCAGAAGAAGTGATATGATGGGGGAATTTCAACAAAAGAAAAGATTTAGCACCATAAAAAGATGGGTGTGGCATCATGAAGCGTGTTAAGACTCAAAGACTTCGAATACTACATCCTCTTTTGTAAATGAGCCAATCCCCACACGTTTACATCAAAGACCTGCACTGCCCGAGCTTGGCTGTTCAATCTCTGGGACTTTCTCTGTGAGCATCACAAGGGCCCCTTGGGAGTCACAGAGTCGGCTCCTGACCTCGAAACGTGCATCAGAAGGGCTCTTTGTGGGTTAAAATGGCACATGTGCCTTTAGATGCAACAAATGGATTCCTCAGCAGGTTTAACTCTTCACAAGAGTCTCACTGTAGTGCTGGGTACTACAGAGCGATTCATCAGTGGAAATACGTTTGTATCTCAACAAAGCACATGCTTGTGTGTTTTGCAGTGTCATCACTGAGCTGAAGATGTTTGGACTGATAAGACGAGTTCAGTAACAGCCCTCACTAGCAGCTGACTTTCACTGAGGTGGAACAAATGTTGCTGGTGCATTAAATACTGTCTTTATTTATTGATAATCAATTGGAAGAGACTCTTTCACTGAGTCTCTGTGGTTTGTTCTTATCTCAGACACATGTCATTAGTCTTGGGAAATAATCAAGAGCTCTGTTGTTGCAGTGCTGTTGAGGTACATTGCACTTGATAATGTGTGATGAGAGCCGTGCGTGTGGAGAAGACCTCAGTGTTGGCTTCGCACATTAATAGCAAGCACCCACTATGTGCATTCCCTCATCTGTTGTTACAGTATGAGTCATTTTTTCCCAGAATGCACCCTGAGGAGACTCAAGACGCAGGGTGCAGCTGCTTGAGATAGGCCCACTGTTTCTGATGACGCTGATGGTAATTATAATGGATGAGATTGACAATAAGCAACACTGTGATGTTAAATCGAACCCAGCGGATGGTCTGCCCCCCCCCCCCCCCCCCCCCCCACCGCCACCTGGCCACCTCACACCCGATAAGTCGAGTGGCCTCGGCCCCCACGTTGGCTCCACTGTCAGGGCTGCAGATGCTGCCGTTGCCCCAGCAATGGTTGCCAGGCAGCTGGGGAGCTGCTAATTAGGATTGCAGGGGGAAATTGCAGACTTGTGTTGGATGAGGGGATGTCGACTTGATGGAAAAGGTGAAATGGAAAAAAAATGTAGGATGGATGGGAGGGGGCTCTGATGGATGGAAAACGAATATACTGTAATTTTCCATCTATCAGAGCCCCGTAGTGAGTATAAGTTAATTTCCTTTTCTAATTCTGGATTTTTTTCCACATTTGTGGAAATACACTAAATCTACTTTTACATAATATGCTAAAGTGGTCCAAATCCATTTTTTTTTCTTTTGCAACCAAGTGACTCATGCGTGATTTCTATTTCCAAGTATGAACAAGCCAAATCAGATTTATTTTATTTTTCATATCAAATCTGGCCCATTTGTTGTTCTTTATGAGCAATCTTGCAAGTAACATTGGATTTCAGGTGCCTTTTTTATTGGGAAATATGGCCTGTATGTCCTAAATTGTTAAACGTCTCCTTTTCAAAAAAGTCCTACATTATAAGGAAAATAACTCACACAGTGGCCAAATTTCCATATTTACAAATCAGACGAGTCAACATTTATTATCTCACTTTGCCAAAGAAAAGAATTATCATATTTCACAGAATATCAGTGTAATCATTAGCTCTAGCCAATAACTATGACTGTGTCTGAGGTAGAGGTGGTGTGATTACACACTAAGTAAATAGAAAGATGCAAATTTACCCAGGGCAGTGAGAAAAGGAGTTAAAAACATTTCTCCTTGAGTTTAAATTTTGTGTTTGCACCACAGCTTTCTGAATTGGCTTGATAAACAAACACAGACAGAGGGAAAAGGAGACAGACTGGAGGGAAGCAGCAGAAAGACCCGGAGTGAATTCTGAGCCGAACACAAACACAATCCCATGGAGTGAATAAACAGAAATGCCAGCTGTCCATGAGGTAACATTTCCTTTAGACTGTAGGCTGTCTAACAGGCATGTCAGAACTCCGTTTTGTCTTTTGTCTATCACTCTGCTTCCTGTTTGGGCCTGATGACACTGCTCAGATTGTGCTCTCTCAGTGTTTGGGCACCGCTGCCGTTTGATCCCCTCCTGACACCAAATTATACCTGATACCCCGGCAACACTTACATAAAGAGAAAAGAAGACAGGAAGATGACAGACAGGAGGCTGGAGTTAAGATTTAAAGTAGACGGTGCTGAGGTGAAAAAAAAACGAGCTGTACTGATGAGCATCACATCTCTGACCTTTACCAAACTTTGAAACCCACTATGATCTTTTTAATACTTTTCTCTCTCAATAATATCATCTGAACGAAGATGCTGCAGCATGACTCGAGGTGCAAAGCTGTTGTCACTTCTGCTGTTTTTCTCTCTGTTCCTTCAGTCACCCAAAGTGTTATTTACATGCTGCATGTGTTTGTGTGCTACACACAGAAAGTGAGAATTGAACGTGCAACAAAGAGCTTGTGTGTTTGGAGGTTTTGATTCTGTCTGTAGAATCATTAGGTGCAGCTATAAAGTATTTAATTGTACTTCAGCAGTTCATCTTGACCATGTCTACATGCTTAAATGCACTGAGTTGCTGCCATATGACTGGCTGATTAGATTTAAATACCACATCTGGCCTGGCAGTGCCTCACTATCCCCTCGGAGGAGGAGGAGAATGTTGTAGAAGAGATGAATGTCTATGGTGCTTGGGCTGCTGCTTCTTCATCCTGACTTTGGATAGGCAGAGGATGGATGGATGGATGGGTGGATGGAGGAAAGGTCTGTTCTGTGGTCAGTAGTATCTTTTATCTCTAGTGGCACATGATTCCCTGGGAGTGACTGCTGCACAATCCTGGTATGTTGATCTGATTTTCCCACAGTCAGAGAAACAGCATCACTGACACAGTGTAGCATCAGGCTCGTTGGCTTTGGCTCACCACAAATAACAGTTCAGTTGCAAAAAAAAACAAAAAAAAACCCTGTAATTCTCCATAATAGAGACACCAGAGGCATGTGTTCGCATCGGATTAGTAGAATCCGGCGTCATAGAGGCGATGACAGGGGGGAAAAGATGGAGGAGGAGGAGCAGGACTGTTTGGAGGCAGAAAAAGGAAGATGAGGCAGGGGGTCTGTGTTCTCCTCCAGGAGCAGATGCTGTGCCCCAGTTCTGTTTGCTGATAAATTATTCGACTGCAGCATGAGGAGCGGTTGGCAGACAGCAGACTGTGGGCTATGTTTATATACTGAATCCCAATATGCTCAGAGAAATGCGAACGGGCCACACATTCTGTCTACGAACTTGGTGAAGAAAGAAAAAAGTAAAAACAAGCGGTTTGTGTGTGAGTGACTTTAATAGATAATGGCCACTCCGAAGGCGCTTCACACCCAGGGAGAGCAGGTTAAAAACCGTAGCTTGTCATTTAAAAGCCTTTATTCAAGCACTGGCTGAGTCTCAAATAATAGCCAGGGGAATAGCAAGCACAAACAAACAAAGGCCAAGTGAAGATCTACCTGTAGCTGACACGTTAGTTACCACTCTAACAGAAATGTTTTCATACTGTTTAGTACAATTCAAGTCTCGTCTTCTTCATCATACTCGTGACAGGTGCTAATTTACCATAAACAAAACACGGCATTTCCTCCATGGGCATTCATGGTAACGTAACGTCATTCAGGGTAAAGTGTCTAAAAATACTGAGGCTGATTTACGTTTCCAGTAGCTGGGGAACCGAGGAAGTTAGAAATAAAGGGCCGTCTTACTTTGAGGTTTAGTTTTATTTGTTTACACGTGGAAAAATACAAGTCATTAAAAATAGAAAATGTGAAAGAGGAGTGCAAAAATCTCTCTCAGGGATTCGTTCAAGGCAGTGTGTTCCTTAATACATGAAAGCAAATGAACATTAAAAAAACAGCACAAAACAAGCAACATAAATCTTCCGTGAATAACGGTTCTGCTCTGAGACACCAGCCACTGTAGAAATTCAAGCGAATGTGAAATGATGTCACTGGATCCACCACTGAACAATGACAGTTTGAGATGTGCTCGCTTAAAGCAGTTCTAGCATCAAAGCTCAAACTAGTCGCACATGAATTTAATACCGAGTTTGAAATTAGTTGTGTTCAAACACATTGGTTGTGTTGATAGACAGCTTGAGGTTTGAATTAAACAGTGTGTGTCTGCAGCGAGGAAAGCACTGAACAGTTTTCACATCTCACATCTGTGAACAACACTCTGCTTATAGTGTCAAACAATGGTGTCAGTGGTTGGCTGACAAAAGGCTTCTCACTGCTGACAGTAACCCTACATGCAAATACATGTAGATCATTTATCTTGTACTTGAGTTCTGTGCCTCTACTTTCTTCTTCTTTTTTCTTTTTTTTTTTTTTGCTTGGTTGGGGAAAGGATTGTGGTCACGATCGGAACAAACGGTGTCCATTATTGGTTTGAGACGGGATGTTAAATGAACACTCTGCTGGTCACACTACACCCTGCCACAGTGTAAGCGCTGCGTCGTCCGTACATTCAATCCCTCTGCTGACAGCTGGGACGAGGAAGTGTGGCCCGGCCTGTTTGGCTGGCCAGTCGCTGCACACTCAGCTGAAGATGATCCAGTGTGAAGTCACTGCTTCCTCTGGTCCCGCGGGGATCCGGCAACCCCACTGCTCTGCCAAAGCCAAACTGGCCTTACACATGGCTCAGTCTCTGCATACAAAGAGCCTTATACTGCGTCCACCAACGTCACAGCCGGAGGCCTAAGGGAGTCTGAGAGCACGGCCGATATTCCTGCTTGAGGGGATGGTTCTCTGTATTCAAAGTGGTTTGTTGTTTTTCCCATCAGGAGACGCACTTTGATTGAACCTAACTCAAAGGCTTTAAAAAGCAGAGCGCCATTTTCCAATGCCCGTAATGTGACTGATGAGCAGGGCTGGCTCGTACATATAAGACAACCTGGCAACTGCTAGCTTTCAAAAGCCTGGCTGAATTTCATAGCCGAGGAAGTTCCTCTGTAAAAAACTTAATTTATGCAGATTGCATAATTTTGTTGTGGTTACGCAATAGTGTCTGCTGGCTGGTTTATTACACACACAAGGTGAATGAATTAGAGAAAACTAAACAAAAAAGAAACTTTCCCATAGTTTAAATTCAATACACGGAAGTAAACATCCAGTGATACTGTTCATTAGGTAACATAACAGTAAGTTACACATAGGTGGAACATGCAGGGCACTGAGACATTGTGGCTGAAATGTAAACTACTAGTATATACAATATATTGTGCCCTCACTGCACAGTGAACTGCACCACCGTGACAAAGATTATCATACTGAGATCACGCTGACGCGGTGTCAAAGTCATACCCGCAAGATTCTTGTTCTTGTTGGCATGTGACATACAGGGCTCGGCCTTTTCTGAACTAGTTAGAAGGGGGAGCCTTGGTCAAAAACCTACTGAAGGGAATATCCCCCCCCCCGAAAAAAAACTGCTCCCAGAGCAGTTTTGGTCTTTTGCATTATTGTTATTATTATTATTATTATTATTATTATTATTATTATTATTATTATGTTAGGTTTATGGTTACACCGAAATGCCATGTGGGCGGATGCAAACTTAACCCTGAACCTAACTGAATAATAATACACGTTCAATACAAATATTTTGCCATCATCAGAAGAAATGGTCGTGGAATGTACAAAAAAGTTTGCATTTATTATTATTTTCACTGTGTCATTTCACGTTTTTCCTCTGCAGCTGCTGCACATCCTGCCAGTGAGAGACACTGTTTTCCTTTGCAGCAAAGGGTAAAGTCAGGACAGGATAGATGAGCGTTACAGAGCAGGGTCTAAAGATGCCCCTGATTTAAAGTTTGGATCGGATGGATCGGGTATAGGTCTGGTAGCACCAGACACTAAATTTGCTCAAGCTGCCAGTTGATGGTGTTAAATAACTATTAGCTTGCAGAACTATCAAAAAATCTTGTGTGTCAAAAATCAGTGCTCAGTCACTGCACATTTCTGGAGCCGTGGTGCAGCTCCTCATACTGTAAGGAACTCAAACAGGTGTGGCCCTGCTCCCTTTTTTCCACAGTCCTGCAGCCTGCCCGCTGAACCCCCTAAGCCAGCTGTCCTGTCCTGCTCGGGCAGTGGAGAGCCTCAACACAGAAACCCACTGACCTCCACAGGGTTTTGAATTGGTGTGAGCTACGGATCTCATCACACTGGCTACCACCAGTGAAACCTGACCCGGGCGGAGCGTGCTGAGAAAAGCCTCTGGCTGTGCCGGAGGACAGTGGATGATAGGCTGTGGAGGTCTGTGGTGCAGGAAGGTGCAGGTGTCTGCTGCAGGGGGAAACAATGTGCGGAGGCTGAGATTGTCTGCGGCTATGATTAAATGCATCCGTCTAAACATAGCCGACAGTCCTCATGTGAAAGCTTTTTAGACACAGCTCAGCCATTATACCTTCTTGGCTCAATTAAAAGACAATTTTTTTTTAGCATTTGGAGAATTATACATCTTCAGGCTTTGTGTTCAGCACATTCAATTAGAAAAAAAAAAACAAGGGATACTATATTAATGTGCCATGTCTCAGCTTTGAGGACATAATATAAGAACTGTGTGGGAGATGGATCTATTTTAACACCTAGGCTTATTCTGAAATCACTCCCTGTTCACTCTTTCATTACTCCCTATAATACGTTCAGGCAGTGGTTCAATCAGTAGTGAGCAGTAAACTGAAAATTGGCTTGATTTTGCGTCACCACAGCTGTAGAGCTGCAGAAAGGGAAGCAGTGCATCGTGGGATTGTTACCAGCAAGTGACATGTACATTGTTGAACCTGTGGCTGCCAACGCAACTGGTGCACTTTCACTTACTGATTGTTTCATTGCTGACTGCAGCAGCAGGGTGAATGCAGAGGAGCATTCACTGAGCTCAGATTTAGCCAAATTCAATTCATACGTAAGCATTCATCGATGCTACATGTCCAGGGGTGAAGGGGTAGAATATCCTGGCCGAGCCAATCTCCTAGACACGGCCAGAGCCTTATGTCTCAAACCCCGTCCTGCTTGTTTTCCAGCCTTGCACTACCCACAATCAATTACCTGGATCAGGTGTCTTCAGTTAATCAGCACAGGGGATGGAAAAAAAAGCAGCACAGGGGCCCCTGAGGATCAGCGCTGGGAACCACTCACCTGCTCAATTGACCACTGAGACATGGCTCCTGTATTCACTGTTTTCTTTCTTTCTTTCTTTTCTCTAAAACATTTCCTTTCTGTTTTAAAATAAGAAACACTGCTGAAACATTTGTATTGGAAGGTGAAACTAGATCACACCTAGCAGTCCATGCACTGACTCCTTTGGTATAAATGGGTCAAAAGCTGAGGATTATTAATATTAAAGAGAATGTTTTAGCAAATCTATGTCAGTGAAGAGCTCTTTTGTAACACAGAGGTTTGTGCTTGTCCTTTTTTTTTTGGTCCTGCAGTGTAAGAAAAGTCCCGTTTCCTGTGAAGGTTTGCTGTTCGGCTGTGAAGCTTCATATGCGGGAAAAACCCAAGAGCGTCACTGTGGAAACCAAGCCCGGTCTAGGCCACGCAGACTTCAAAAAAAGCAGAGACGGTTTCATCCTGCAGGTCCCCGGCAACTGAAAGCGTCCAACCAACGGAGCCAGCAGCAGTTTGACCTTCTACACCTCACTGCAGCTGTGTTTGGTGAACTGCTCCTTTAACAGGATGATCTCTCATTATCTAAAGTGGTCAAAACGTCACTGAGTTTCAAACTGTTTAAAGACTTCAGTTGACAGGCATGACTTTGTCCTGACACGTTAACTTTTTTCAAATATTTTCCACAAAGGTTTTAAAGTATTAACCCAGAGCAGAGTTGCTGCCATTCTGCTATGTTAATCCTGAACTGCAGGAGGACAATGTTCACTGGACAATGACGAAAGCACTGAATAATTTGGGAAATTAGGACGTTTTTTTGTTGGTGTAGAAGCTCAGGACACAGCTGCAACATATATAATACTGTACATGTATGATACAGGTTTTGCTTTTGCTGGCATTTTAGGATATTTTTTAATGACAATGTAGAACAAAAACAAAAGTAAATGCACTTTTTATGACAAATTGTACATCACAATGCAGAAAAAAAAAATCAAGGTTAAACATTCCACATGGATCTTTGTGAGTAGAATGAAAAACAATGAAAAACAAGAGCTCTTTGCTGCAGCTGCAAACACAGAGCAGATCATACCAATTACTCCATGGGAGAAGTATTAAAAATAGGAAAGGGAAATAAGAGGATGGAAGAAAATAAATTATTCAAGATTTACTTAAGCAAGTTATGTGTGTGTTAATTTCTCCCTTCTGCTTTGCCACATAAAGAGAAGCTGCATCTATGCGATTTTCCATTGTAGCTTTGAAGAAAGAAAAGTGAAAATGAACAACAAAGGCTCAAGAGCCTTTTATTTTGTAGTTCAAGAATCTTCTGTCCTCAATTAAGATGATTTCCTGTACAAACAGTCGATTTAAAATATCCATGTTTATATGGAAAAATCTCCGCCCAGCAGGAAGTATCTTAAAGGGCAACGACATCACCTGGAGGAGTTTTAAATCATTAAGAGTTCAAATATTATCATCAAGGGGAGCTCAGGAAAAGCATGTTGACCACTATTACAACCTCCATAGTGTGAGCAATGAGATGACATAATCTGAAGTGAAGGTTCCTCCAACTGATGTCATCAGGAGGCATTTTTAAGCCAGAAGAAGAGAGATATTTTAATATAGGAAGGTCAGAGAGAGGTTTAAAAGCATTATTGCATGCTGTCCAGAGAAAACAGAACTATTTCCTCCCTCATCCCTTTGGTGTCCTCTGGCCCAGACCAGGTTGGCTGATAAAAACATGGGCACTGCAAACAAATATGGGAAGCCTAAAATGTCCTGCCGTCATCCGGAGCGGATAACAAGCAGTGATGTTCAGTGCACGTTTATTATCTTGTTAGTCACTGAGGTGCCAATTGGGGGTTTGTCACCTTAGTGTTGACACGTAGGCAGGGTTGGACTTTACAGCAGGGCAGTTCTGTGAGCCACTGGGGCATTGACACCCTGACTTATGGAGGGCATTTCTACTAAAACATATTCATAAAAAGCTACAAACTATTGCTCCAAGGGTGGTGCTTGAAAGTTTGTGAACTCTTCAGGATTTTTCATGGGAACCTAGTAAAACAAATCATATGAACGTTTATGCTTATTTAGTTCCTGTGAATACATTTTTAATTTTAAATATTTGCATTTGGCAAAAAGTATATTTAGGGGAAATTACAGTCAGGTTTTTCACCAAGTTTGAGGAAAATGATTGAAATAGGTTATTGAAATTTACTCAAAACCCAGAAGCCAATATTAATTGAAGCAACGATTAAAATGTGTTTAGTAATAGTATAGAAAATTATGAGTCAATATAACCAAAATATTTAGTAAATATAAATTCATTTTAAAAAGTCTCCATACATGCTAAATTTCCAGACTAATGTTAGTTTACATTTAATAAACACACATTTTTATTCGACTTCTATTTACTGGGTCAGTTAATATTTCCAGTCCTGAGTTTTTCTACACATCAATGCACCTCTTGTAATTTAGTCAGTATCTAATTTTTTGCTAAAGCCACGGCCTATTTTCAAAGCTCGTGTTGTTTTCTCAGCACGTAAATGAACATCACACTCCCTTTAAATAGGTTTTGATAAACCACATCCCTAAATTCATGACCATGCTTTGCCACAACAGCTACACTGTGAACACACAATGAAATAGCAAGTAAGGACATTGTGACCAGACAAGAGCTCAAACTGTTCTTAAACCACAGCTGCTGCTACACACCTAATATTATCTATCTTTTTAAAAGCATAGTTAACCTTGTAATGTGCATCTTGGGGTTAAATAGGTCACATGACAGTTCAGAAGTCGAGTAAAGCTAAAGAGTGTCTACTATGAGAAGTGTTTTTGGTTTCCTTACTTAAAATCCACTCAATTGGACATAAGCATTTCAAATAATTAATTCACCTTTGATGATCTAAACATTATGTTATTACAAATTAGCTGCACTTATTTTATTGTAGTAAGTTTACTCCCATTTCTCATTAATATCTTCACCCCAATCTCCAAAGTTTTTACAGTGTTGATCGAGTTTTGGATTCTGAGCAGTGTAAGTAATTTCCACAAGAAAAATGATCCAATCGAAGCTGGAAGCTGAACGGATAGTGAATCACGCAGCACACAAGAAATTCCAGCAAAGAGCTGTTAGACCAGAAGAAGTTTTATATTTTTGAACAGTCAAAGTCCTGATCGTGAGCCCATAGACTTGTTGGGGAAACACCTGGAGCAGGCAGTTCGTGCAAAGAAGCCGACCAACATCTCTGTGCTGGAGCCGGTCTGGTTTTTGATCATATTTAGGCAGAAACAGAACATTAAAAAGAGTTCACAAGCCTTAAGAGTTCGCCCTCCATTATCTGTGGACAGGTCTCCAGTCTACATCAGGGCCGACACAGACAGACGACCCTTCACATTCACACGTATGGGCAATTTAGAGTCACCGATTAACCAAACACGCACGTCTTTGGACTGTGGGAGGAAGCAGCAGCACCCAGAGGAAACGGAAACCATTCATATTTCTGTATTCACAGTCAATTTCACCTAGTGATGGCCTGCAGTCACTGGCTGTCAGCATCCAATTCCCCAATCTCACTGCTCCAAAGTGTGTGTGTGAGTGTATTTATTTTGATGAGTGGGATTTGCATCATGTGGTCACAGGATGTACTGTGATGTACCAAAATTTACACCACACACAAAATGTTTATTTAACGCACTGCAAAAATCCTGTCGGTGCCACGTTTGTGTGCAGCACATTCACACGTATGAGAGTCCGTTCAACACTCCCAAACGCCCATGCAACTCCATTTTCAACACCTTTTAAATAGCTGTAACTGCAGAAATACACGCACTTCATCAGAACATGGTTTTGAATTAAAGCCTGCGTGAACGTGGACATGTACTTTTCTTTTCGTGTGCTGTGATCTGGCTACGTTTCTGTCCATGTATTATGTCTTTGCCCTAGGCTGACATGTCAAAATGGATACATTTTGCATCACTGTGTGAAATTGGGAAATATCGTGTTCATTCATCTATTGAGGGAACCCTGTCTGCTGACGAAGGCTGCGAGATGCAGTTGAAAGCTCTGTAAAAGGCCAGTGGACTCGGGCTGCGTTCGGACTGGTGCTGTGCGCTCTCGCCTGCAATTTAGCAAACTAAGCTGCTTTAACACATCCAGGCACAGATACCTGGTGGACTGGTTTATAATATGAATCACGGTCTGTATGACGTTGCGTCTGTGCAAAACATTTGGTGTCTGGGAGATATTAACGTGTGAAGATTTGTCACTATAGTTGGATCTCATTTCATCATTTCATGACTCATTGAATGCGTTTACCTGAACTTAATTAACTGGGGTACGGTCTGCTTTGTCGGGAAAGCTGATTTCATGAAAACACTGCTCCCCGATTACCAGAGAAAGCGGATTTCTGAGTAACGAGCATGTAACACACCCTATCACATAGCCTTACATTACTTCAGACTGATTGCTCCACCATTAAAAGCAACCAAACTGTTTAAAACCGACTGCAGCCTCTGAATGAATCGGAATTTCAAAAGATTCACCTCCTTTCCTTTGATGTGACCGCGGCACAATTCCATCACAATATGCTGCACTGAGGTGTCATGTCCTGTTCTTCGGACTGAGGTTGTAGACACCATTTATCAGCTACTTACAAAGTCACTGGGACATCCTTTCTCAGGCAATTTGATTCCAAGTCACACCTTGTTTCTTGTAACAATTATGTGAGCTCAGCTCGACCTTAATGACCCACAGGTGACATCAACGTGTGAACGACGCGCTTTGCCAGTCAGGATGATGCATGAAAGGGATGTTTTCAGCTGACTTGGGACTTCTAGATTCTAAAGCAAACATTTTCTGCCAGTGCAACTTTTAAATTCCCACATCACCCTGAGTTGCTGTTTTATGCCGGGGCGATAAAACTGGGGAAACAAGAAACAGAATCATTCAAAATGTTTGAAGTCACATCAAAGCATTCATAGAATATGAATACAACTTATTTTGCTGTGTGATTGAAAAGCACACACAAGCAACACAGGGCTACGTGTTTAATTGTTCCCATGTTGTCTGACGCAAACCATGTGTCCTAAAAATTATGTTCCAATGCAGTTTACTGGAAACATGAATTTGTTTTTGGAAAGAACATTTGGTAACATCTTACTGAGCGCTTTCCATACAAAATGTAATTGCTTGGTGCTTTGGTCAATGTCCCTGGACATTAGTGAGGATACGTGGTGGTGGTAAGGACCGAAGATATTTAAAGGACAAAGTGGGGTTTGATGAAGGAGGACGATTTGACAGCGTGAAAAAGTAACAGAGACAATCCAGTAAAAGGTAAGTTATCCAAACTTGGCCGAAAACTAAAACCAGAGCACAATGGCAGCACCACAACAACTAGGGCTCAATAGATGATGTGTTAAGTGACTGAGGGAAAGTAGCTGGTTGGCTGGGCGCTAATTACTAAAGTGGGAACAGACGTATTTGGGCGGGACACACTGGGCTACTAAGACAAAGTAAAAGCAGGTGTGTGTGTGTGTGTGTGAGCAGGGGAGCAAGGAGCAGTAGGATCTGGTGGCAGGAAGGAGACAAAGCAAACTGAACTAAACAAGGACTGTGACATATTTTTATTGTCATTAATCTACTTTAAAGTCTGATTTGCTCGCATCTCCCTGTTGCTACTGAGCCAGCTCCTCACAAACAGCCTGAAAATGCCACTACAGCTGCAGTCGGATGTCACTCTGAGGTTGGTTTATTGAAGTGCCACAAACGATGTATCAGCTTTGGACTGATATCTGTCACAGTGGAGACAAATAAAGCCTTCCAGACTCTCAGTGTTAATCTCCCCTGTTGGCCATCGTCTGCGCAAAGACAAACTGGAAACCACAGCACTTCTCCCAGTTACAGCTCATCCAATCAGACGAGTCCCTACACTGTGTGTTATCCTCTTCACGTTCAATCTGAAACACAGATTATAGCGTATAGGCTGCACTTGTGTTTGTGTAATCCTTCAATCATTAAAAGCTTTAAATTGTAAATTAAGTGTGAGAACAGCCTTTGAAAGCGTAAATTTCAAAATAAGCTCTGATTATTCAAAGCATTTTGTGTGTTTTATAGACACACACACACACACACACACACACACACACACACACACACACACACACACACACACACACACACACACACACACACACACATTTCCAAAACCGATGAACAGTTAATCATCAGATCAAATGAGGAAATTTTGATCCACCAAAGCACAATTGTTTTCACTGACTCTGAAAATTTATTCATTACACTCTGGTGTAATGAATGGCAGCTTTTCCATTCACTCGAACGCAACGATTATTTGCCCCATTGTTTCCTCCCCCCAGTCGCAGCCGGTGCTGCCACCAGGCTTTTCTTCCACATAATTTGCCCAATAATTTTCTCCTGACAGCTCCAGTCACCTCTCCCCTCACTGTGAGTAAAAAGAACAATTGCTGCTGCAGCCCGACTCACTAAACATCAACACAATATTACAATCAATTCAGTTTTCAGATTGTGTGTGTGTGTGTTTGTCGGTGTCTAAATCTATTCTAATAGGTTTTCAGTCAGTGTTTGTTTTGGATTATGATGAAGTGTCTTGGTTTCTCCTCACGGTGCTGTACAAACAGGATTCTTCTACTTCTAATCTAATTTATCGGCGGCCGCCAATTGTTGATGCAACCACTGAAAGCGCGGTGCAATGCCATCGCAAGAAGACTGGCACCTGGTCCATCTCTTTGGAGATTAGCAGCCCTGCAGTGAGGATTTGGTAATGAGTTGGAGAGGATTTACCAGTGGGAATATAATATGTGTCCCGGAGCTGCTGTGTTTTTTTTCCCCCCCTAAATCCTCTCAGGGCCGACCGGCCACTGGTTTGGTGAGCCCTGCAGGTTTTCCAACATCTCTACGTCATCAAGCCCAAGGGGAGGTCACATGCTGGAGATTACAGTAACATGAGGGGGAGATTGCTTTTTGCTTTGGCTCCCTCTGAATCAACACGCCATCAGTCTGAATGCTTACTAATCAGGAAATTATTTAGAAACCAGAGAACCCGGTTTTTCTTTGTCTTTTTTTTTAAAATCTGAACTACAAAATGAAAAATAATGCACATTTTAAACTGTGTGGTTAGTGAGCACTGCTGAATGAGCTGCCACAGCATAAAATTGCCTTACAAGTAAATTTCCTCCATTCAAAATGTCACTGTATGAATAGTGGTTTGACAGGTTTGTTTGAATAGTTCTGGCCTCTTGACGATGTGTAATTCTGGCTGTGTTTTGTATTGAGCACATAATCTACATCTGATCTGATTGGACAGTTGCTTTTTGATGTATCTGGCACAGCCAGATGCTCCGTCTGTCTCCGCAACGTACGTTAAACACACGTTGTAAAGACCTGGACACCCATGACCATCAGTGTTTCATCCAACTTGGTTAACATTCTTCACATGGATGTGGAAGCGGATTTTGCCTGGGTGTTGCTTCCACTGTGTCAGTTTGCATAACGTTTTCTTTTCTCAACGTTCCCCGGTAGCGTAACTGGGGTTTTTTGAATGTGTCAAGCTCCGGAGATCACAGGGCTGCAAAGTGCCATTGTGATGGCCGCCCCTGTTTCGGCTGTTGGAGGAACGTCTTGTTCAGCTGAGCAAAAGGATGCACCCTAGGAAGCAGAACATCCAAATAGAGGACGCTGTCAGTTGGACCATAGCAAGCGCCTGCTAACTTAAGGGGGTGACTTTTATGTTAGTTATTAAATATAGTTGTTTTGGATAATATCTAAATATTTGCATTCAGTAGATTTATTGTTATATTTTGTTCTGTAAGTTAATTGTGAGGTTTTGTTTTTCTGTTACCCCTGGTGTGTATTTAATGGTGATCAGCCATTATACATGTTCCTCTATGTCTTCAGTCTGGAGGTTAGTTTTGTTTGGGTTAGTTTTAGTAGAGTTACTTTGTGTCTGTTAGTAACTTTGTTTAGGGAAAATTTTGTTATATTAAGTTGAGTCCAGTTTGGTTTTTTGTTTTTTTTTTCTTTTGCCTGCTTGCTCCATTCCTCACAACATTCAGAATATACAGAAGGTGTCACTGGCTCAGCTTTTTGAATATTTGTGTGTGTGTGTGTGTGTGTGTGTGTGTGTGTGTGTGTGTGTGTGTGTGTGTGTGTGTGTGTGTGTGTGTGTGTGTGTGTGTGTGTGTGTGTGTGAGTGAAACTGGAGATGCTGCCTCTGCAATGTTGGACTTCTGCTCCACACTGCTGAGTAGTAATGTGTTTTTGCAAATATTCTTTAAAAAAGCAACCTTTTCCTACAATTGTATAAAAGATCTAATAAAATCTATCGTTTCTCAGAAATCAATGCCCCTGCAGCATCTTCTGGAGCTGCCTATGGACAATTGTCCTTCACCTACTACTCATGAGTTCACGGTTGACGGAACCATCTGTTCCCTCATAAGTCAGCAGGCGCCTGCTCACCAAGGCCCCAAACTGTACCATGATCTGTGAAGAATCTCACATTGGACACTGATCCTAATATCAAATGATTGTTTCCTTTAACGCTCAGCTGCTGTGCAGGATCTTTTTTTGTCCTGTTATGTTGAGGGGAAATCCTTAATCCCTGAACCTGTGCCAGACCCACAGACTAATCAAATTTCAAATGTGAATGTGTAGGTCTTTGTTATTTTACTGCTCTCTAATTTGTGATGAGCTTTTCTGTTAATACACATAAATCCTTCCATTTTTGCACATTTACAGTTTAAAAATATACCACTGAAACACCAATCAACACAGCAGGCTGAAGCAAAAATCTTTTATCAACTGTAAAAAACTATTTTGTCCATTTATTGACACTGTCTCTGGCTAATATTTAGAAACTTGGAGAATGGGTTTTACTAAAAATGAAAATTGCAATGACACCACGATAAAAGACTGAGGCCACAGCTACAAACGTTAGCACCTTCACCAGCTGAACATTCATGGAAACAACATGGTTGTGGAGCAGCTGGTCTCCTGTTTTATCTGAGGTTCACAGCGTGTGGCAGCATAGTTAACTTTCAATAGAAAATGAATGGGCAGCTGTAGCTGGACAAGACCTTTGTAGTCTTATGTGTAAACACCCACCTTAATTAAAAAAGTAAATTAAATTTACAAAAACCCACAACAACAGTCACCACCATTGTTGGATATGTAAGAAAAAACACCAGAGTGAGGGTCTAGAATAACATGCTCAATATATCTCACCCCAAGAACTACAGCTTCAAGGCAAATAAATGTGTGAACACTGGGTTAGTGTAGCATCCATAACCAGAAATGCAAGGACTTCTCGTTTCTTTGAAAGTCACAGACTGTGTATTTGGTAAGAAAATCTTTAATATTTTAAGTAATTAAAATTTAAAGCAGTGACTTTTAATAAAGCTGGGCTGGAAAAACTGGGCTGCCACCTCATTTTTAAAACAAAGGTCAGCGACGGTCTGACAGAAATGTTATTTTACACAAAGAGTCTCATAGAAGTCTAAATAAGTCACTTTCCCCCCGTGGATTTTTAACATTCAGACTGTTGTGGATCAGCTGCATGTGTCTTGCCTTTCTCTCCCCCTGCGCTGTCACTCTGCAGCGACACAAACACACACACACACATGCACACGCAGAGAGAGAGAGAAAAGTCATTATACAGTTAAAAACTGTGCACCAGGCTACTACAATAAGTCAGAGATGGAGGAGAAACCAGTTTACCGTTGTGCTGCATGTATGCGTGGATTTTCTGTAACCGGGTTTCTTAAATGTATGTTAACACCAGAGAAAGCTGATTGCTCTGAGTAACCCCGGTTACTTAAGTCCGTGTAAACGCGGTCACTGAGAGGCCGGGAGATGGGTGATTTGTGTCCTCAGAGGACAAGGGGAAAGCATGAAAAGACCCAGTCTGCTGCAGCCATCTGCAGTGATTCTGCAGTGATTCTGCAGAATACTGTCCTCTCGTTTTTTTAATGAAAGCATCCTGACCTCACCTCCGTCACCTCTCTGCCCTCAGAGATGTCCCCAGCTTTGGCCGCCGACCCAGACTCCAAAACCAGTCTAACATTGTGATAAGATTATAAATGCCATTTAAATAATAGTTTTCTCTGATGATAGTGGAAAATTATCAGATGTATCACACTTCCAACAATAAACTGCTTTAACTGTCTTGGTTTTATAGCAGCATCTGTTGCGTGACAAGTTGTATTGATTAAAAACTCTACATTTAGGCTCGATTGTAAGCTCATTGCGGTATTATCAGACTATTGATGCAGTTAAAGTCACCTACTGTGTTCGTTTTTTGCTTTTCTTAGCAGAGAATTGATTTAACTCCCATGTCTGCACTGTATGAACCTGCAGCCAGCTGCAGCAAAGCCTGGCATAAAGATTGGAAACAATGGACGGGACCAGTCTGGCTCTGTCCAAAGTCACACAGTCTGCCTGCAGGTGAACTTCGTTTCCTTTCGACAGAGCCAGACTAGCTGCTTTAGTCGTCTCAATGACTACCCAGGAGGGCAAATGTTTCCTATTGTTGAACATGTCACAAATTCCCTTTAAAGATTCCTTTAAAGCACATTTGAAATGTTTGTTGGATTAAAAAAAGAAACACATGTGAGCATTTGCAGAACAACCATTTAGCATACTGTGAAGGATTTGCGATGTTTTATCCTAGTGTTCAAATGTTCGGGTAATGAGACATTTTCTATTGTTTGTGGTGTGTACTGAAGGATTAATGTCCCCAGTGTAACTCTGACGTCTTTGCTGTGACCAAAAAATTAGCTTTCGTGCAAGTCTAAGGCTACGGTTTATTGGAAAAGTAGTGAAACCCATGTCAATGCCTTAAGGGATCATTCCAATATGTTCTTGTTGTTCTGCACTAGAAAATATAAGGGCAACAAGAAATGTCTGAAAGCGGTTTGTGAGAAAATTAACAATTTATTTCCGAACTTGTTGTTTTGAGTGAGATGAGCTGTGAATGTGAGCCGTGAATGTGAACCGTGCAGATCGGTGATAACACACAGGCCGCCTGCTAACCACTGCTACTAAATCAGCGCAGGAAACCTGTTTTTGTCCCTTTGCCTCTCATTTTAAACTCATACGCTCACATATGGAAGCATGCTGAACTCTGCAGCCCCAACTTTGTTCTTTCATGTTTCTCAACTGCGCACAGTTTTCATATCACGCAGAGCAGAGTGTAGGCTGCACCTCAACAGAGGCAGCATTGCAGTTTTTCCACCTGTGGTTGTAGCAGAGGGGGTGGTGATTGACTACAGAGACATGCTCAGATGGAGCGCAGCCCCCACTGACAGGAAGTCAAAAAGCCATCTGCAGACAGGGCAAGGCTATTGTGTGGTTGTGCATTAAGCTGTTCTATGTCCCACATGAATTTACTGCCAGCCTCAAGTTAGCTGGATTGCAGGCGGAGAGAATATCAGGTTTAGTGTGGAGACAACAAAAGCATTTTTAGTTAAGTGTGAGAGCTGTGCAGATGAGAGAGAGAGAGAATTTCAGCTCAATACTTTATTAAATAATCAACAAAGTAAACATCATCATGAAAAAGGAAACAAAACAATATTACATGAACTAGTCACATTTGTTTTTCTTCAAGTTTTACTTTAACAGTATTTTACTTTTTGAGCTACACACACACACACACTTTAGTGGCTTTACAAAAGTCACCCGAAGTGATGCCTCATTTTGGTTCGACGGACACGATGATGGCCGAGGGAGGTAACCATGGAAACTCGGGGCAGGCCCGAGCGGAAAAGGTGGAAATGGAATCTAGAGAGCTATATGTTGTATCTCTGCCCGTTTTAACACAAACACTCACGAGGTGCTGTGATGAAAAGCTTCATATGCATTGGAGGGAAAGCTACAACGACTGAGCCAGAGCTGCCTGCAACAAATGCTACATGCACAATGGCCGTCTTTGTGTCACCAGCCGGTGCACCAAGGAGAAAAGCTACTGACAGCCTCTAACTTGATCACTTCTATGCTGTACTCTGTGTGTATCTGAGGGGGCAGTGAGGTTCTTGTTGATGCTTTCTCTATGAATGTGGCTAAAAAACTAAAAAAAAAAAAAAAAACCTCCAATTTACCACATCTAAGTTAGGAACCTGACAAATTAAAGCAAACGTGATATGGCTAAGTTTAAAATAAAGGATGTTGAGATATAGTTCTGTCATAGCTCTTGTGAATTCACACGCTTTACTGTTTCAGGACAGAAAAAGGTTGATTCTGAACATGAACAGGCATAGTTACACCTGCAGTCATTTTAACACTGTTGACATCATGTTTCCTATGAAGAAACGCTCTAATAAGAGGCAGTTTTAAGTTACCAAAGAAATAATCTTTCATTTAAAAACGTCACATATAAAAAAATCAAACAAAAATGGAGGTAAAAAACAAACAAAAACAAAACCAAAACCAAAAACAACACACACACACACAAAAGAAACATTTCTACTTTGTCTGGGGCATGCACGCTACTACACAGCGGGAACACAACTTTTTGTTCATTTTTTCATCATCAGCTCTTTTTGTTAAACGCCCACATATGTACATCATCAATCTAAGGTGTGTCATTGGATTTTCACACAATGTACAGCAGCAGCAGCAGCAGCATACTAACGTCACACAACTCATAGAGCTGTGGCAGCTTAAAGAATAAGTCTAGTGATATATTTATGTTCTCTTATTTTCAACAAATCCCGTGAAAACACCAAACAAGTATTGTCTGTGTAGTGAAAATCTGGCACGTCATATTCTTTTGTCCAAATTATTTAGCCCGTCCTATTAATTCCACGTGCACCGTCCACCCAGGGCACCAAATGTGTATTAATCCACATCAGGAATTAGTCCCCAACAAATGCACTTTTTACTCCTGTTTCAGCAACGTTTGCTACAAACTGCAATGCTCTGCTTTCTCTTTTACTTGCTCTGTAAGTTTACATTCATTTGACTTTTTAAATATTCACGCCCTTTCTAAATAACAAAACAACAGGGAAGAATGAAAGCACTAAGAAACAATGTAATGCTGCTGACAGTAACAAAAAATATTTAATAACACCAGTCTTATCCCTAAAAGCTTTTATCACATTATTCACATGAACACAAGTCTCTAAACCAGAGCCAGTGTACGGCCCATCTGAAATATCCTTTAAAAACACAGTTGCCAAAGTCCCAGGTGAATGTTCCATCCACAAAGTGAGGTCCAGTTTGCACTAAAAGCCATGTTTCATCCTGCTTATGATCTGGACTCATTAGTTTACATGTAACACGAGTCATAAATTATCCAAAGAGATGTCGCAGGCATTATATGCCTGTTTGCTGTCAAATCAAGAGCTCGGGAATCACGCTGAGGGCCTTGCTTCGATGAACAAGATGAGCGCTTCATTTGAGATGTGAGTTAATTGGCTTAAAGGCTGCTCCCATGTGTGAAATGGTTGGAGGAGAAGCTACACGATCAGGCCCGGTGACTTATTGAAAGGAGGTACTAAAAGAGGGGACAGTGGCTTTTTTTTTTTAGAAACCCAAATTATGTCACGTTTGACAAAGCGAGTTCATGCTCAGTGACCCTTATATGAGTGGATTTTGAGGAGATTATTTCCAATTTGTCACTGATTCCACGGCATGAGTTACCATCAGCATTGTCAAAACATGCTGTTCTACATTTTCTAAATGAAAAACATCCAGGTCTATGGGCAATAGATGGTGAAAGCAGATGTTGCCCTTCACTTTGACCCACACTCACACACACACACACACACACACACAGAAACACAACCGTACTGATGCCAACACACAGTCCCACTCTGCGCTTCCTTGTGCTGACAATGGCTGGCGGGTGTGGGGTGTCAAATCTAATGAAACAGGCAGAGAACAACAGCTGATTGTGTGTGGGGAACTGGGGCTGGAGGGGGGAAGGGGAGGCAGTCGGGACACAAGTGTCCCTGTCAATGCCGGGGCCAGGCCAGCGAGAGCACTAAAGTGACAGAAGCAACCAGCCCAAAACTGATGCCACACAAAACCCAAAATAAAAAGACAGCAACTGTGTTTTAGCTTCCTGACTATGCGAGCATGAATCACAGCTGAACGTCGCTCTTCTCTGGCTCAACTGTTGTGAGGTCCCTCAGTGTATGCGAGAAGGCGGCCTTGATTTCTGTAAACCCGAGTGAGCTGGGACAGACAGCAGGGCTGTGCTTCAGGTCTCTGAGGTCTCCGGTTTGTTCGAGCAGGATTTGAAGTCTGACCCGAGGGCCAAAAGCGTGCACGGGAAGTGTGACACCAAATCTCAGTGGATTCGCAAACATTTACTCATTTCAACATGTTTTCATCCTGTGCTGCCTCTCTCTATTTGATTGGGTAGAAGGATTAGGACCGGATTACCCGAGAAGAGTATGTGCACCAGTGTTTGTTTGCATATGTGCGTGGAGGTTAAGATCATATGAGATGCTTGTTTATGTGAAACTGTGGGTGAATATTCACTGACGTATCACAGCAAAGTGACTGCCTGATAGAAGCATCCAAACCTCCAGATGCCCGAGAATAAGATTAAGGCTTTGCCACGTGCTATTGTGAGCAATGCATGGTGGTGGCAGTGGAACGTGTCTGTTTTTATGCTAGAAGCAGCTTCCTAAAGCTGCAGCATCCAGTAGCAGTTGTTGATTCACAGTAGAGAAAGCAGAGAAAAGGCCAAATAGCTTCGAAACTATTCAGACTGTTTATGTTTCATCCCCAACCTTCATCAACTGTAAACCTGTAACTTGCAAGAGTTAGAATCCATTAAACCTAATCTGTTTGTTTTCTCTTTATGCATCGAATGTCACTCGAATCAGTAAATAATCTGTGCATTTTACCTACTTTTTGTTCAATTTCTTTCTTCTGAAATTATCTTCTCAGGAGTTGGCATTAAAAAACATAAACTGCAAACTTCAGTGACCTCTTGCAGCAGCAAACTAAACAACGTTTGGATGACCGGGGCCTTAAGTCCAGCTGAAAATACATTTAATCTGATCTCTTTTCCACATGCATGAAACAACATTGGAACAAATGTCAGTAGTTCAGAGAAAGACATGAGTTGAGCTAAAGACTAAAGAGAAAACAACTCCCTGTCGCTGAAATCCTCTTGATGGCAGATGAGGCTGCACAGGTGATGATGAGAAAGCAGGACAAATTCATAAATAACCACAAGTTTAAAAATCACAACTGTATCTATGTGTTATCCCTGCTTAGATCGCTCTGAGTGATTTACTGCCTCCACCTCACGTGCGTTTTATAATAAGTGTATATTAAAATGTTTTTTAACATGTCCAGCCCGGTCTGGATTAGCCAGTGAATCACTGCAGGACCAGAAGGGGGCAGAGGTTGAGAGCAGGGAGGGGTGGGAGGGCCTGTGGTAATCTGTTAATCTCATTAATATCACGGCTGCGAGTGCCCTGTCAACAAGATGCAGGGAACAACGGACGGAGTAAACAGCTGATGACCCTGGCTGCCGTCCACCACACAACGCCTTCACACAGTCACACAATGCGTCTCATTCTTAAATCCACGCTCTGCTTCCACCACAAAACTGTCCTGAGATGAGATAAAGGAAACACAGTGAGAGTCCACTGGGTTTGAACAAAAAATACACTAAAACGGAACAGCAACTGTCCCCCCCCCCCCCCCCCCACATACCAGATGACCCACAAAAGGCACCACAAAACCCTTATTTTGCTTTACTGATTACACAGCGCACAGCAGGTCCAGCTGGACCTAACATTGACCTTTCAGCTGTTTCCATCATTCGAAGTCATGTTACACTGCTGGCACTCAGGGCTTAGTCAGCAGTTGATGTCAAGATGTCCCCTTCTATTGTCCTGGAAAATGACTTGGTCTCCATGCATTGTTTCGTTCCTGGTGATAAAAATGTTGCCATCATTTGTATCTTTAGACTATGACCAGAGAAACATCCTATATGGTGTTTTGTGATGGCGTCGTTGATTTGTGACACTCAGGGAAGGGTACGTTCGGTCGCTGGTATGCCTGGCTGTCCAGATCCAGAGGGGCAGCTGGGACAACCGGGACCAGGTGTGACAGGTGGACCAAATGGTTGCCCAATTTAAGTGAACTCAGATGGATATTCCAGTGGTGGGGGGGGTACAATGTTTTGATTAATGGTTTCTGTCTGTGCATGGAAGAGACGATGGCAACAAATGAAGATTGACTGAGTAAGTGTCAACTACTGTAAAGACAGGCCATCATTCCTCCAGCATGAAATCTGCTTGAGACAAATGTGTGTCTGTGTGTGCAAGTAGCTTTGTGCATGAGTGTAAAAAAGGCATGCAATCAGCAAACTGGGGCGCCTCCTCTCATCGATCCAACACCCGACTATAGTCCTGGGGGCCGCAGCCACCTTCACTCTTAAGTTCAGCAAACACTTGTGTGAAAAAGTGCGGGTCTGCGTTGATGCGCAGCATTTTGGAGCTGGTAGCATTGATGATGGCAAGGCAGCGGTCCCAGAAGGCCTCCTTACCCGCCTCCACCAGGAAGGGTTTGAGTGGGTATGAGATCTCGTTGCCCATGTAGGAGTAGGACAGGTAGAGGCAGGTGAGTAAGATAGCCTGGAGCTCGTGCTCCGACGCCACCGAGTCGCCGTCCACTACATCCCTACACAGCATGTAGACGAAGACCACGTTGGCTGGGGTGACGAAGGCCTGATCCTGCCAGCCCTGCAGTAGCAGTGAGCGGTCCACAGCGCGCAGCCAGAGCACAGGGTCGGCCGGGGACAGGTGTTTCAGGCGGTAGCAGCGACAACACAGGAACTCCCCCAAGCAGCGCAGGAGCTCGCTGGTGGAGGCCTGGACAATGACCCGCTTCGGCGAAGAAGTCACCGTGCCCTGGGGGACTTTTTTCACAGAGGAAAGCTGCTGGGATTTGCTGTAGCCATATCCATGTCCCTGACCCATTCCCATGCCGTAACCAAGCCCCAGACCCAGTCCTGCTGGGCCCTCATAGCTGGAGAGGTTGGCACAGGACAGCGACTTCTTCACATTCTCACGGTTTAGGTGCAGCACTGGATCCTTTTGGTAGATGTTGATATTGTTGTTGTTCAAGGGGTCTCCGAGGGCCACTGGACCTCCCGAGCCTTTCTTGGAGTTTCCCTTCTTCTTCGTAGAGGCCACAAGCCGCTTCCACGTGAGAGCTGGGAGGAAGATGGACTGGCCTCTCTTCAGCCCGCGGTCTTTCTGGCTGTTGAGAGAGCGGCTGCTGAGGCTCGGATAGTGGCTGACCGAGCCTGGCCGGTTGTCATAGTAGCCTGATTTGCGAGAGCCGGGTGACAGTGATAGTACAGTGCCCATATTGTGTTAGTGGTCCAGAGATGAGACTGTCACTGCTGTTGTAGAGAGGAAAAGGCCTCTAATTTCTATTATCCAGGAGACGTGAAGGCTCAACAAGGACACAGCACGAGGTGAGTGATGAAGACATGTCAAGGTGAGTTATAATGACTGTGAGACGTTACCTGCAACAGAAAAGTGGGCAATAATATAAATTAATTCCATTGTAAACACAAGTTTTAGAGTTAAGCATTTCCATCTTCAACATTACTACCTCCCTACATGCTCCTACTCTGCAGTCGTGCAATCAGACTTTGTTCAAATTTGCAAATCTTTATTTTAAATTCCAGTGGATATCCAAATACCACAGAGGGATCAGGCTAATTTGGGGGGAAATGGATATAAAACTGCGGCCAAGACATCCGGCGTATTAACAGCCATAAAAACACGAGACAGATTGAATATTTGACTGAGTCTGAGCGTCACACAGCCTCAATGAAGGGACGTAGGAGAACTGTCAGACATTACAAGGCACTTTGTTCTCCCCTTCGGGGGGAAATCAGTTAGCTTAATCTACCAGCTTCAATTTGGTCAGACGCATGAATATTCCTGAATTTAAACTGTTTAAAACAGTGACTTAATGCCTAAGAAACACACCTTGTTAGTTCCAAATGATAAAAAAACCTAAAGCTCCATCTATTGTTAACATTTAATCTACATCAGAGGCGCTCACCTGTGGGTACGAGTTGTCCGAGGACGAGATAACTATTGTTTTTTTTGCCGCAGTCCTTAATGATGCAAATACACACAGGAGCGCAACAAATGCGCTGTTTCTGCAGATCCAGCCGAAAGGCGGCGATGCCCGCGATCGTGAGCGTGATCTCTCTGCAGAAAGTCACTCTGGCAGAAGATCTGACCCAATCTTCAAATGTGCCAAGTGTGGAACAACGCGTCTGTCCTCGCCAGGTGGGCTGCAGTTGGTGTCATCCTCCGCTGCACCTCAGACCCGGGCGCGAGAGGTGGGAGCTTGTGTAGTGGTTAACTGTCTTTTCATTTGCGGCTCCATGTCTGCGATCGGGAACAAAACACAACTTTTCACAATGTCCGAGTCCTTTCAATGCATTCCATCCCTTCACCGACACACGTCCGTGCGTAAAAAAAACAAAACAAACTCTCCTCGGACCTTTTTTCGATCCCACTGCTGTTTTCTCCGCACACTGACAGCTTCGTTAGCCTACTGACCGGTGGTCGTACCCAGCAGCCCGAGCTATGAACGGGCTCTCACACATGAAAGGCTGAGGAGCCAGTGAGCGCACAGAGAGGCTCATCACACCGCCTCCCACCGACAGACTCCTCCTAACAGGGCTCAGCTGCTGCCTGACACACACACACACACACACGTGTCTCACACTTATTAGGACACTTTTTGCCTAAACCTTATTCTAACCTTAACCCTAAAACCAAGTCCTGACTCACAAAAACCCCTTGAAGTTACGATGTATTCGCAACAGACACAAAAATAAATACAGCATAGGACGAATGAATGAATACATTTAAATACATAATTGTATATCTGAATAAAATATCTTTGAACACTTCAGGTACTCATCATAGGACCCTCAAGATGAAGATCAGCATTGAAAGCTTCTACATGCACTTTTGCTGTGGGATAATTTCTTAAAAGCTGATTACATCCTCAACATTAAAACTTAAACCTCAATATAAAAGAAAATAAATAAAGGATGAAAGTCCAAAATAAAACAGCAAAAGAGCAAAAATGCAGCTTAATGTCCTTATAATGTAAATGATAGTGGTAGTACTTGCAAAATAACTGTAGTAGTACAAGTATTTCTTTCTGCTTAGCATTTTACCTGCTAAAGCCAGACTTTTTCAAACTGCAAACAGTGCAGAATGCATGTGAGCCAGTAAAAGCATAATGACTTAAAAGATGTTATACAGTATAAATAAATGGCAACCAAAAGGGAGGTGAAATTGTAGGTTTACACTGACTTATAGGAGCATTAACACGCAGATGATTAAAGGTGCTGCATGGGACTCATGGGACACACACCCTGAAAATGCTGCTCTGTGTGTCTGCCTTTATTGTTGCATCATCGTCATATGTTACGTCCCCTCTGACTTCATTTTGACTGACTGTCTCCATGAACTAAACACCACACTTGAGAGCCAGATCGAACTGAAAATGAAAAAGCAGACCGTGATGAAATAACAGTTTGTAAACCACACCTGGGAGGGTTTACTGTGGGCTACACTGAGTAATCCTCACCTCACGCCGGGGGCACGTCGGAGCTTGCTATGCAACTGTCTTTACGAATCCATAACATAGCAACATAAATAAAAGTCGTACACAGTTTGCTAAAGTACCAGTGTCACTAAAAAGCCATTCATACCATAAGTCATGCTTTATAATGTTTTGATCTGTAATTACTATTACATTACTACAGCTTTATAGATCAATTATAGCACATTAATGCACTGAATATCACGGTTGTGTAATCGCGTTGTGAAAAATCACTGTCAGTGGTCGGACAAAAGGATGTTTGTTACCAGCTTGCTAACATTTTCAGAATTCATTAAATAATGACTTATTAACATTTAGAACTGCAGACTTCTTGTCATAAAAGAGAGTCAGACGCCCATTTATTAATGCATATTAGCTGCATCACTTCAGAATTACTGAGCTGAAACAGTATTGGATCAGATTCTAAATCATCTTCTGCATAAATAAAATATAACATATAAAGCACTTTTTAAAAGGTGCCATTGTTTTAAAGTGGTATTCTGTTATTGTTTGGTTATTACTGTGGGTGTATAGAAAATATTTTGCACACAGTCTCAGTCACTACGGCATCAGATTAAAAAATTAATAAACATGACAACAAAGCATAAATCATTTGGTTTTTATTGACTCTCTAAACAACCTTTTGGTCCTGAGAGCATCATCAGGAAAAACCCAGCAATACAGCACCACAAACACATATTAACAACCGACACTTCAGTTTACTGATTATTACTGTAAATTCCTAAAGTTCCCAATGCCAAAGACTCCAAGTAAAGACTCCAAGTTCCATGTTCTTTGGCGTGTTGATATCAGTGGACAGCTAATGATATTTCTGGGAAACACAGAGATAGTATTTTCCTGTTTCCCAAAGTTTTCCCAGAGACAAGGAAACCACAGCGTAAACAAATGATAAAAATCACATGAGATAGAAAGGGTACAAGTATGCATAACTCTACAAAAGCATAATCCGATCATGTAAGAAGAGACATAAAGATGTGAAAAGTAAATAATAAGATACTTTATTTATTTATTTAACAATGCAGATCCTTTGCTTTAGTACATGTAATAGTAAAAAAAACTTGCAGGTGAAAGTTTCGGATTCATCCATCCCTCCATGTATTTGTCACTGGGTGGATGATTGGGTCGCCAGTCCATCTCAGAGAATTCACCGAAGTGTTGTCAAAAAATTTCCTTTATGTATCAAAACAGCCCAGTCCCCTCCCCAGCTGCGCAGTGCCGGTCCAAGCCCGGGAGAAATTGGGGAGGATTGTGTCAGGAAGGGCATCCGGCATAAAAACTGTGTTAAATCAAACATCCGGACAATGATCCGCTGTGGCGACACTGAACTCAAGGGATAAGCTGACAGAACAATAAATAAATAAATAAATAAATAAAAATCAAATCAAATGTATGCACTAACATGGCTTACATTTGATACAGTTTAGAAGGAAGGTCACACTTTGTACTTCATGTTTGAGTAAACAAATTTAAGCAAAGTACTCGACAACATAAAAATGAAACACCAACATATCATCTACACAATACCTGTTCATTACACCACACGTTCTAAAATAGGGGCCTAAAGCTTAATTCAGAATAATTAAATCCAGTCTAATGCGAGCGGCAAACAGTCCGACTGATCCTGGGTTAATGGACACTAAACCCTTTATCTGGTTCCTACTTGTTTTCCAAGAAGCAAGCTAATCAGAGGGGTCTTTTCTTTGCACTGTGCTTACTGTATGTCCAGAAATAAACAACTCCACTGAACTTAATCTCTCTAAAGGTGTAAAAATTCCTGAAAAGCGATGTCCTTCGAGCTCTTTGTGCAGTATTCTGGGTTTTTCAAAGTCTGGTTGCAGGCTTTGATGAAAAAGGTGTTTAAAAAAACAACGAGGCCAGACACCTTCAGCCCTCCCATATAAAGAAGAACACAGTAAGTTTGTTAAACTCCCCCAGTTCACGAGTGAGATCGTTGGACGGGGAAGGACGGACTAAGAGTCCAACTTTTCATTCAAAGTAGTATTAATATGAAGACTGGGCATCTGCCATTTCTCCGGCCTTTCAATAGAAATTTGTATTCAGGTGCCCATCAAAAAGAGAAGAACAAAGACGTTGCTAATATCTAAAAGATTAATTAGCTTCACTTTTCCAAAGCTACAAAAAACTGAATACCACAGTGGATAAGATGAACGTAACAAAGCACTTCTCAGGAGTTTTTTTTTAGAAGCTTTTCGGTTAAAACCACTCAGCTGATTGATCATGAATCACTTTATAACCTTGGAGATTGCATCTAAAAGCTTGTTTGGCAGCTTCTCAAACAAGCTGTCAAACCAGCAGCTGTCCACCGCTTTTTTTTTTATTTTTCACTGAGTCATCTGTCAGAAGGGAGAAACTTTTATCTAATCAACCCCAGCTGTGCTTTCACTGTATTTCCATCCTCCAGGATGACACCACCAAACCACTCTCATATGATTTGGAATATGTTTATTGTATTACAGCTTAGCATACAGAGCGGAAGAAACAGTTAATGTTAGCCTGCATCGGTCCAAAGTGGACCTTGGAGCTTGTCATTTTTAGACTATTGTTTTGTAAGGACATAAACATAAACCATAATGTGTTCCTTTCTGGGCAGCACGGTGGTGGAGTGGTTAGGTCCCCGGTTCAAATCCTGGCCAGCTGTGTCCTATTTGTGTGGAGTTTACAGGTTTGTAAACATTCTGTTTGCATTTCCCGAACAAATTTCTCAAGAAAAAGCAAATACAACGTAAGTATACTGTGACAACATCGTTTATGGTCATCATATTCAACAAAAGTATTAAACTGAGTTACAATATTCACAGGTCGAGAAGGTGAGGTATTTGTATACAAAATGACTTAGCTGCATTTTCAGGTGGAACATCTCAAGTTGTACGTAACTTCTTCCTTGATAAACACATGCAAACCAGCAAAGGGTGGACATGGTCTTTTACTGGGGAGAATATGCCTCAATACATTAATGTTAAAGCCACTACAGTGTAGTACTAGATTCCTCAGACACACAAAATACCAATTAAACCCTTCAGTCCCACTGGCTGCCCCAGATGCTCACGCTGTGCAGCCAAACATTCGTGAGTGTTCACTCAATAAACATCATCAGGCTTCAGTGAAAAGCTACAGAATCAGAATCAACATAAGTGAAAAGGCCAAAACTTACCGAAGGCCAAGCAGTGTGGCTCAACAAACAAGCTCTTTGAAATTGTTTTGCAGAATGATAGTATGATGCAGTGTGACCGGTAGAAAATTATCACATAGTTGATTCAAGTGTTGAATAAAAGGGTACTGGGGTCACTGTACATGCACTTATTTTAAACCCAAATAAGACCCAAAATGAATAGTTTTATAGGTGGCATGGTGGATATTTGTGTGGAGTTTGTTCCTCCTGTGGTGTCACGACAGTCGTCTAGTTTGTCAAGAGCGTTGTCTTCTGGAATAACTCAGCTTTCATTCCCATCTATTTACGTTTAATGTCAGTGAGAAATGGCTCATTGACTGGTTGAGTTGTATAGGAGAGATCTCTCCATTCAACACACACACACACACACACACACACACACACACACACACACACACACACACTACTCTTCTTTCTCTGCCCTCACTTTCTCTGCTGTTCTTTTGCTCTCACTGCCTCCAACAGCTGCAGGACTCTCACCATCTCCTGACCCACATACACTGAGAGTTATGAAAAGAGCTGTTGTTGTCCACTTATGACCCGTCTCCCTTCTCCATCAACACACAAACATGAACATCACCACATTATGGTAACAGAACAGGAGGCAGGAAACATAATGCAATGGCTGCTGGAGTCATCGTAATCCCCATTTTGACTCTTCATTTTTTAAAATTAAAAGATTATACAATGTCCAATTTATTTAATTTAATTTTTTTACTTTTAAAAAGATTTTCATGGGCTTTGCTATAAATTTTACTGGTTTACACTGTCATCCAAATTTTCCAAATCCTATTGCCATGACTAGGTTGTTTGACCTAGTTGCATTATATAATTGTGATTTGTATTGTTATGTCCCACATATTGCTGCAGGAGAGTATGACTGGTAACGTCAATAAAACAAATTGTTTCCTGTTTTGTTACAAACAAGGTCCAGCAGCTGTATTTTTTCTGCTCTCATCACAGTCACTTTCTGTTAGATCCAAACCCACGGTGAATCAGTCTTTTTGTGACAAACTCACAGACTTTATTCCTTTTAAAAAAGCTCCGCATAAAGGCCTTGAAAATAAACCTAAAATGAGTTTTCTGTAATGGCAGGGGCTGCTGTTTCCTCTAATGTTGCATTTTAGTTTTTCTTCCTGTACTTATGGCTTGCAGCTTCTGTTCACTGTAATGGAGTTTAAGATGTTCTGGTAGCTTACTGTTCACACACAGTGTTTTGGGTGCAGTCATTTTATTTGCAATTACAGCAGGGGCACGTCAGGTTGGAGAGCATCCCATTCACAAAAGCAGCACATCAAAACAAAAGGCAAAATGAGAGCGAGACATCAGAAATGAGAGAAATGAGGGCAGTGACTTTGCAGAAAGGGAGTGGGTGAAAGGAGCGTGAAAAGAGGACACAGACAGAAGGGAACAGACTGCGGAGTAAAAGGACAGTGTGAGTGGAAAGAGACAATAATCAGGGGCTGGAGAACGAGGGCACAGTTGGGCAGAGTGGGACAACAAGCTGAGCTGATGATGCTGCTGGAGTCAGACAGGTTCACCTGATGACACATCTGTCAGTCTGACTCACCCAGACTCTCTAATCTCTGTCTTTAAGACCTGCGCAAACAGCAGACGACACACAAGACAAACCCATGGCACAGTGGAATGATATTTAATGCATTTGCAAAACAGTGGTCTCAACATTATCCAGTGCTAAATAAACAATAAAATGGTGTGCACTTAATAATGCTTTTCTACCTTCTTGGTAAACAAAGCACTTTACAGTTCAAGGATCCATATCTCTAACTTGTTGAAAGTTTGTATATGTGCAGATGTCGTTTAAAATACCATGCCATAGTTTTATCCTGTAAACCTCTCCTGTTAGACTGTCGGTTTGCAGTTCTTGTTAAAATCGCAAAGTTGATGGTCAGTTTTTACAGGTACAAACAAATATGTAGCCAGTTGATAAACATAGATGCTGTTTTTTAGAAATGTACATTTGTGAATGATTTACTATTGGGTAAATGTAAATGTAAATGTGTAGTATGATACAGTTTTCCCTTCTGCAGCTATGTGTTGATGCTGCACTCTAGTGGAAAATTTAGGTTATCTAAGGCTAAGTTACTGGACTCAGAAAGAAGTGAAACAGTAAACACTTGTATTCCCAATTAAACTAATAAAAGAAGAACTGGTGAATATTTGAGTAAAACTACATAATTTAAGAGGCCAATGTAAAAGTATGATGCATGATGATCCAACAAATCCTCCAGCCTGCATGGTGACATCCAGAATCGTTGGAGAAGGCTGATACAAAGTCCATCAACAAATACAGACAAATAAAGACCAAATGCCAAACAGTTTCGCTGTTGTGTGAAAAACACACACAGCTGTTTGATTTAAACAAATTTGGCAAACCAAACAAACTGCGTGCATTTCAGCACAGCTCAGTTTTCATTTGGGCCACATCAGGGGGCTAATTTGGTGACATTTGTTTAAAATTTAAAAGAGAACTAGGTTTGTTGAAAAAAATCAAAATGGCGGACGGCGTGCGGCGCTTTATGGGCGTGGCCATGGGCGTTTACCGTAATGTGGTCACTGGTCTCTCAAACAAACGGGGTGGACGTGACGGACTGAAAACAACAACAACGGGAAAATAAATTGTAAAAAAAAAGGCTCAAATCAGAAGCATTTGGCTCCAAGAAGGACTTTAATTGATTCATAATTGGTGGTGTTCACCTGTTCCCAGCAGGAGAAAGAGCAGCAGGTAATACAGCATCACATTAACCTTGTTTTATCTAGTTACACGTTTATAAAATATATCGCCGATCGACATTTATTGGAAATTAACGAGTTTACATCTCAATTATAGCAACAAAAAAGTGCAGCTGAGTATAAATAATGGGGGCTGTTGTGTGGCAAGTGTGTTGGTTCCTTCCTTTTTTCTCTTTCACAAATTAGCCCTTAGCATTAAGGCAGTACGCTGTTCTTTTTTTCATTCATTGCGTTTTTCATTCCACTGAATTTCATTTGCTTTATGAATATAATTGTGAAGCTGGTCTATAGTGCAACACGTGCACTTGTTTACTGCTATTGTTTGATCCAGTGTTTGTATAACTCTTGTCTGTTTGCATTATATATGACAACAGTTAAGACATAGTAGTAGATAGTATTAAATACAGTGAGCTAGAGCTGCTTTGGTCAAAAAGAATTATAATAACATTCTAATTCTGACAGCTTTTTGATGTATTGTAGACCAAAAAATGAACTGATTTTTAAAAAAAATGGTTGCATTATTGCAATACTTTATTATTAAAAATGTTTTTTTTTTAATTTAAACGTTTAGTTTGTAAAATGTCTAAAAGAAATTGTCCATAGCAGGTTCCAAGACTCTTGTCTGAGCCGTTCAAATCACAATCACTTTGGTTTGAGACGTTTCATCTTTATTAAATCCTTTTAGGTTTTAGAAATACTAATAAGCTGTCAAAGTGCGCAGATTAATCTTCCTAGAGAAGTAATTAGTAGCAGTTGTAGTAATTATTGCAGCTCTAAAAATACACTGGGGTAATGTCAAAAGTATCCCAGGATTCTTTTATAGGCCTAATACTGTACATTTTGGCCACTAGAGGTCAGTAAACAACTCCTAAAACCCAAATCGTCTTCATGTTTTTTCCAATTGATTCATAATTTAAGTTGCATCAGTGCACTACTAGTTACAAACATGAAGAGTATTAAAATTACCTTCCAATACAAATCTTTGGCTACTGAAAACATATATAATCCTGGGAATATCATTATTAGGCTGAGTACTACTGTATGAGCCCAAAAAGTGACACGGGGGGCCAAGACAGCAGTCGGTGGAAGTTTAAAAAGATTATTTCAGGCAGAAAAATGATTGTGTCTGAGAAAACAGAGCAAAAATAACTGAGTGTGTACTTCTCCCCACCCAACAACTGGGCTAATCAGCAAAGCTGGAAGGTTCAAAATAACTCTCAACTGTTTGTTGCATTTGGAGCCTAATTATCAGCCGTGATGAGCAGATTAACACCTCCACACTGATTCCAAACCACAGAGGTGATTAAATCAGCATTCTGAGATCTTTATCAGATCACAATTAGGTCTAAAAATGGTTAAATTTCTATGGTCACACTTTAAACCACACCTGTACCCCAGAGCCTACTGGTCTAATAAAGATTTAATTAAATCCAGGTGCTCTTTTCTTTTCCGAGAGAAATTGTTTTTCAAGTGATGGTTATGTTGTTAAAGTAAAATTACACACCTAATTTCTTGATATAAGATTGACAGTAATCACTTACAGTATATTGTACAATAAATAATTCATTTAATAACTTTAAACTTTTTAAAAAAATTTTACGATTGCAGGTGCCGCAGTAAACACGTTTTCTTTCTTTTTCTACCTAAATTGTGTTTCACATTATGTGAAGAGGGTTTTTGCAGGGTTTTGAACTGAGTTGGCTTCAAAACTTAGCTTCAAAATGTACTACATCCCAGTAGAGGGCAGTAGATACATGTGATCACGTATTCGGCCTGTCTGGCTCTGTGAATGGATTGGTGTCAGATCACTGGCTGCCACTTCAGGTTGTAATGTGTCAGTCATTTTTCTGACAAGTTTAAATTGTTATAATTTAACAATAACTCTGTTATAAGATGACAGCTGTCACTATAGCAGAATTTATCTGCGTAATCCGGTAAACTAGATAATACATTATTTAGTTGGTATTTTTAAGCCACACTGCCCCTAATTCAATATTTTTCAAAGCCAACCTTACCATTGTAAATATATCCTAGTTTTCCTAACCTGCTGAAATATTGAACTAACAATACTCGGACCAATGGTCTGCTTGAACACACAATGTGATGATATCACCTATAGAACCTATTTTGTAATTAAACCATTAAGCACTTCATGGACAGAATAACATAATTTACTAAAGCTGCCTAGAGAAGTGACTTGTCTAACACAAAAGCCACTATAAAACCTCGTCCTTTTTAAAGTTGGATTTTTGCACGGATTAAACAAAAATGTGAAAGAATTTGTACGGGGAAAGGCCAGCACACCCAAAGGACGTATACGGGCTCTTTGAAGTCCAATGTTTGGACTAAGCTTTTTCCCTGTGCCTCTGGCTTAATGCTAAGCTAAGCTAACTGTCTTCAGAGACTGTAGAGATAGAGCTGCTGAGCTTTTAATTCAACAGGCGAGTAAGCACATTTCAAATATTAAACAATTGTTTTCTATTTTTTTGGTGGTCGGGGGGCAAAAATAGTTTAAATGAATTCAATTCAATTAGGTCAAGTTTCCTATTTTATAGGTGATCATTTTTTGGCTAATCCAGAGGTTTTATATCAGATAAGTTGAGCTCCGATGAGGACCTGTGGACCAGTGTGGATCAGTGGAAATCCCCTCAATCTGCTTAATAATATTCTGCCACGGTCCATTTATAAAACAGCTAAAATTACCTGGATTGTTGTGTGCTTGTGTGTCTCCTGTTTGTCAGCGTGTCTGCCTTTGACCACCCTGTTTGGGGTTGGGGGGGTCAAACCTGTTAACCTCTCTATTGAATAACACATCACTGGGGGGGGCGATGTGCCGTTCATTACACCTTCAGGCGCACAAACACACAGCCTGATTCCACAGGCAGAACGTAGCTTTCAGCAGCGAGCAAACATTTGATCCCACTGGGGATCAGCACGCTAACCCACATCCCCCATTAGCGTGACACGTTTCACTCCATTGCTTGTTTTTTACGGTGCACAGATTGAACGGATGCAGTAGAGCTGATGGCAACATGGAGAACACATTTATCTCCTGAATGATGATGTATACAAGGCCACAAGCTCCTCAGCAAGCAGCTTCAAAAGAGACACATTATCTGTGTATTCAGGGTGTTATTGGATTCACAGGGCCAGAAAGGGAAGCCTTTTAGCCCCTGTTTTGGGATTTGAGGACATCGTGTTTGTTGCTGGAGAGCAGCCTGTGGTGTTAACCCATGGCCCCGCTGCCCTTTGACCTTCAGGAGGACAGCTCCATCCACGTGTCAGGGAGAAGGGCTGTCACAGCGGAAACAACCATAACATAGACGGGGGCTGCTGAGGAGGGACAGCGCATAATTGGGGTCAGTGTGGCTGACATAAGATCAAAAACACCAGAACAATTAAGAGTGTCAGGCTACCGGATACGCAATCTGTCTGCAGGAAAAGTGCGAGGAGATGTCACAGGCTGCAGAGGAGAGTCAGGATTAGGAGGCAGGCTCTGGTAAAAGTTGTTGGTGCAGTTGATTAAGCACACAAACATGTACGCACATGTTCAGTGGGGAAGGAGATTGACAGATAAATGAAAGCTTGCCGTGTTTTAATATACCATCTACAACGATCAGGTTTTAATGTGCTTACTGACGGGCAATCAAAACTTGAAAAGGAGCACTTGAACTTGCGCGCCCTTATGATGGCACGCGCATATGTCTTATCACTCATTGATTTATCACTTATATTCCATTTTGAATTGTCATAGTTTCCCAGAGCCCAAATTGATGTTTTTAAATGTATCCAAGGTGAAAAAAACAATTTGTTTGTTTTCTAACCATTTCACCTGTTCATGTAGATCTGTCCTAGTTATAAGGACTGATGTTTACTTTAGGTGCCCAAAAATGCTGAGTTACAGGCAGAACTAGAAACCACAGGCACAGTATTCTTTAGAAAATTCCACAAAACTGTTAAAAAGTACTTTAGCATGTTTTTTCTTTAAATGGCTTTAGTGGATCAAGTTACTTAAAACGGTAGAAATTACAGTATTTTGATAAATAAAACGTAAAATCCTCACATTTAAAGATGTGTGATGAGCTTATATTTTTTTTCTCAGTAAATGATAGTACATTTTAAAAAATTATATTGTATATTAATTAAAGCTACAATATGCAATAGAAGTTAGCAGCAGTGTAAGAGTTGGAATGAATCTGCTTCCACTTGCCCCCTATTCTTTATGCCCCACCACATTCTGCACATCATTCATTGTGAAATTACAATTAATAATGTAAACTTCAAAGCTAATATCTCTGCACTGTTGGCAGAGATGTTAAGCAACTCTGGGTTACAGAAGCTTGACAGAACCATCCACATTAAGATAAGATATGAAGTAAAGTTCTACTATACTTAAATACTACTAAATATTTGAAAGAAGTTACACACTGTAGCTTTATACTAACCGCAAGATATTTATTTTACCAAGACGAAATCAACAATCATTTGAGAAGCTGGATCCTGGAATGTTTGAATTTTATACTTGATAAATGACTAAAGCGGTTAATTGCAGTTTACGAAAGTCATTGAGGAGATGGCGTTTATGTAGATATTCTAACTGTGCTTAAAATAATGATAAAAACAAGAACAGCTAAGAGCTTAAATGCTTGATGCAGTACTGCTGTGGTAGTTTTTGTTTAGCAGTAGTACAGCATGCAGTAGTTTAGTTCAAGACATGAGGTGATTCTTTATCCTTTATTTCTGCGTAGAAATATTCCACGTTCATTTTTCGAGTATGTGTAAACTGAATACATATGGGGTTATTACATCACAATGTGGGAAGAGGGTGTTTAATCCAAAGCCTAAAGGGTAACTTAAGGGGTTTGTTGTTCCAATTGTTCCAACACAGTTCTCCAATTTATCACTGTTTTACGCTGATGGTTTATAAGGTGTTTGCCGTGTTGTGTTTAGGTGACTTGTCTCCCACCCTGCTTGTTGAAGTGACCAAACATCTGCACCCACCGGCCGAATAGCTGCTAAGGGAGGTTTTATTCCCGTCTGCGAAATCCTTCAGGCTGATGAACGGGAATGTGGATGTGGGTGATCGCAAATATCCGTGTGCCAGTGCATTGGTATGCCTGTATCAAATAGGGTCACATTATCTTCAAAGCCTGTTGCCTCCAACATATGATACAAGTCAGACCTAAAAAAAAAAGGCAGACATCTTGCATTCCTGAGTCCATTCCACAAAGTACAATAACTTCCTTGAATTCTTCGACCTTCAGCGGCGGAGCCAGGGCACATCCTGTTGTCCTCGCAGAACTTCCTGCCCATGCAGCTCAATCAGTCTTCGTCGTTGCCATGGCCACTGGAAAACATTATACTTTTGCTTAATAGCCACACTAACAGGTGGCACCAGGGTGATTTTGGAGAGTTAAGAGATCACACAGGCACCAAGCTGCACTTAGCTGTGTAAATTCAGAACCTCCATCTACCGAACATGCATGGTGCTTTTTGCACATTTGCATATTATTTGCAATCTGAAATGCTTTGAGTAGTAATTTTTGAATCCTAGTTGTGGGTTTGTGAAACTGAACTGAAATTATTGCAGGATCCTTCGTGCCTGCAAAAGTACTGAAACATGTTGACCTACACAGTTTAGCATTAATTAGTGCTACTGCTCGCTTTACTGAAACCTGTAATAGTTTTGTACTGTACTTTTAATTTTTGGACTTGTAGTTTGGTTCATTTCATAAGCATATTGCCAACACAGCGTTAATTTGTCAGCTTCCAGCATGAGTCCTGGCCAAACTTTAATCCTACTTTGTTAGAGAGAGAAAGAAGGAAAGCAAGCAGGCTCTCGTGGGTATAGATTAATCCTGTTGGGATCCATTCAGTTCGGCTTCCTGCACTGCTGTGTCTTTCCAAGAGTCCAAGCTAGAGGAAATCAGACTGGCGACAGGCCCATTTAAAGAGACGTCAGCAGTTCAAAAAAATGCCTCCATTCACAGATGGGAGTTTTTTTTTTCCCTTTTATTTTTTAATAAGTTGTTATACAAAAGACTTTGTGTTTTTTTTTACATGGATTATTATTATTTTTTTATTAAATTAAATTAATTATTAAATTTTGTTTTTTAATCGTCATGCCACGTGGTCCTCACCTGCAAATCTGGCTTCACTTTACACCAGCTTTGAAAGTAGAGGAGGAATGTTACAAGCCCTCATGCCCTGATGGGATAAGGATGAGCAGCCATTTGGTATGGACACAGACAGGAGAAAGAGGTGGCTGTCCATGACATCATGCATCAGGAAGGCGATACTGCCTCACCTCTCCTCTGGCAGGGGTCGGGCCCGTATGCCAGCAGCGTGAACACCACGCCTTCATGTGCCGCCTAAAGAGGTGGTTGACACCAACACACTGCGTTAGCACAAACAGCAGGTGTTAGCTCGGATTTAAATGGGCAAGACCTTCGCTTTTCACAATTTCTTTCATTCTTTTCTCCCTAAATGACCCAGTTAATACTCGGATTACTGTATGTCCAAACACTGCTGACAGTTGAATTAGCAGATTTTGACACTGTGGACTAATCTCTAGCATTAAAGCAGGGATGAGGGTATTCGTGACTCTACATTTTCCTCATGATTCATCCCGTATCTTGTCATGCAGAGGAGTTTTCACGCCTTTCGGGTGAGACGTATCAGATGACGTGCCGGATGCATGAGTCTGGATGAGAGCATATTTATCCTCATATATTTTTGAGCAAAGGTTGTTATCTGTCACGCCCCTACACAACCGGTCCTCAACATATAAAAACAATTTTAATGCAGAGACAGGAGGAATGCACAGATGTACTGTATGTACTGGTTGTGATGTTTTTAGGGTTAACAAATCCTTGAGTAACCTTTGTCCTCTTTCAGTGCATCATCACGATGTATCACCCCCCACCTCTCTTTTTTAAATGAAGCTATGGAGGTTTACGATGGATGCAGGTGATCTCTTATCTTAGATGGTGCTGAAGAAGTCATATCAACTATGACAGAATAGACAAATGTATATGTAATGACAATGTTGCAGTGTTGCTCTTCATATTTATTAAATTTCCAGTGGCATGGCCTCTCTACTGCAAGTATTTGTCTAAACTACAAGTACCACTTCAAATCTTAAATAGCCGACAACCGATTGAATTTTAATGAGGTCTTATTATTTTCTACGTCTGTAAAGTCACATAGACTTAATATGTATATCTAATATTGTGTCTTTTATCTAGCTAAAATAAAGTAATAGTCCTGATATGAATCACTGGGAGAGGTTTAAAATGAACATAGAAATCGGTTATTATGATTCACTGATCTCTCTTTGTGCTGAGCAGGTGCAGCAGGTAGAGGGATGAGGGCTGGTTTAGTGTGGAGGCTGTTAAGGAGACTCCACCAGAACTTACTCACCGGTAGTTTTGTGCGTAATATTACAGTAAAAGAGTGTCTCACCTCAGATGGGATCTGTTTTGCTGGGTGCAGACTATAGCTTAGTAACATAATTTTAATCTTACGCATCCCCTAACATTTCCTTTTTTTTTTTGCTACCAACTAAAGGGAGGATTTCTAAAGAGGCAAATTAGAAGAAATTAAATGAATGTTCAAGAATTACAATCTATTGAGTTGGTGCACCACCTCCGTAATGAACCATACGGTGGATACATGGTGAATATTTTGGGGTTTTTCATTGCATGACAGTGGTGCAGAGCAAATTTCACATTGTAAATACTGTGATTGAATTGGGTGATTTGACACATGTTCTTGATTGATTGCATGCTGAACCGGTGAAGATGAAGAGTTTAAACATTGTACAGTATTTGTACAATGACAATATTTGTGCCTTTTTTTTTTTATGGCAGTTTTTTTGGCAGGTGGGCGTTTTCTCTTTATGAGACTTTTTTGCCTCTGACCGATACACCGGAGAATGTGATGGGGTGTAAATTGAGTAGCAGGAGACATTATGTCAAAGGAACACAAAGACCTGAATACCAGATCCCTGTCTGTGTATCTTAATATTTGACATGTTGAAACAGATGGAATTTGTTCAGTGTTCCAGCGATTTAAAAATAAAAATTCCCCTCTGCCCTGAACTGAGTCACAGTTTATTGGCTCCAACACGATCAGCAAAATCCTCTTTAAGCCTCAGTTCTTGCATGCTCATCAAGCTTCACTCAAATATGTCAAGATCTTCTGACTTATTTGCCCAACAGGGCAGCATGTTAGGAATGCTTCGTAATGTCACTGGCTGTCAGTCCGACATAACGTGAGCCGCACTGCAACACTGTTAATGTGTTAAACCTTCTGATGTCATGGCATGAGGGTTGGGAAGAAGAAACAGGCAACCTGAGCGGCTATTATTAGAGCAAAGTGCACGTGGGGAAAACAAGAGGAGGAGGTGTGGAACAGATTTGTCAGGACTCCCTGAGGTATTTTGTTAGCAGTGCAGATGTGTCAGAGATCAATGCAGACTAAGAAAAATTTGTGTAGGAGTTCATGAAAGTTCAAAAAACTATTTTATTTACTACACTTGCATTCAGTGTAATGCAGTTATTGAGTGGCGGGTGGCTTTGTATTTTATTTTTGCCATTTCAGCTTTATTATTGACTTTGGAAACAAAAATTGTCAAAATAGGTCCATTTATTTATTCTAAAACTTTGGATCATATTTTTCATGATGACTTTTTATGAGACTGTTTTGCCAACTGCTAATAAAGGAAGATTTGATTTGAATTGCAACATTTAATCCAACACGAACAAGAAATACAAGAAATAACTATTCCAACAATCTAATGTTACATGACAGTTGAATGAAACTCACAAACTCCAGGCTAAGGTTGAGTTGAATTGTCAACAGTTACTGAAACACCTATTTTCTAGCCTCATTTCTGTCATGACTACACCTTCTCCAGGCATTCTTTGAAAAACTGCACAATTTAAGGACATTTAAGTGACTGTAATAGATTTTGGTTTTGAAACACTAACACATGATGATATTCAGACTGTGTGAAAGGTCTCCGCTTTATAGTGAGCCCCAGCTTGTTGTTTAGTTCAGTGACCCACAATTTTACTGTTTCCGTTCACTCACCACTTTTCATCTGCAAACTCACTGTACAGCATCAAGCTGCAGACAACATTAGTGACTAGCTGGTGTTACATACTGTAGTGGAACATTTAGCAGCCAAAGAGCCAGTTTTTTCTTTCAGGAGTTTCAGGAGGACTTAAAGCAGAGCTGATGTTGGTGCTCGAAAAACGTGTGTGTGTGTGTGTGTGTGTGTGTGTGTGTGTGTGTGTTTTCACCCTATCAACATAAAAGGTTATGCGTCGATTTTGTGTCCATAAGACCAGTTGCTGATTACTGATTCAAAGTCAGAACTTGATCCTAATTATAACTTACATGAACTAGCCTTTGAGTCTCATCTGCCCTCGAGCACTTTAGACTTAAAATTGTGACTTTGTGTCTTCAAGTTGTTGAGAACTGGGACTGAACTTGTACTAAAACTATAGTGACTCAGCTGTAACACTTAGAGGGAGTGTTTTGTTGTGAAAACCTTTTTTGCCCATAGCAACATTTTTCCTTGCAGCTTAAATCCAAATGAGGAATACAGTGCACTCAGATCACAGTCAATGTAGCCGCAAACGTCAAACACAACAGGCCCTGTCTGCCAGTCATAATAAGCTGGCGTGCTTCCTTGTCCTTAATACAGAGTCCCTGACGAGGATGAGTGTGTGTTTGTGTTTGTGTGTGTGTGTGTGTGTGTGTGTGTATTCCAGTTCAACCTGAATAACAAGCAAACAGAAAAACATTACACAGAGCCAAAGACCGAGAGCGAGGGTGCAGGAAAGCGGTGGAAATGCTCATTGTTTTTAAGTGTTAGAAAGAACTTGGTGTTTTTCTGATCAACCAGGCTGCCAGGACTGTCGTTCCCACTTTCATTTTTTTATTTATTTTTTATTTTTCAATCAAAACACTTCGAAGGCCCTCGATTTGAAGGCCTCCTTCCTGGTACTTCTCTGAGAACATTAGTTGTTTTGATTGGTTGGGAACTCCTCGTGAGAAGTGGTGAGAATGTGGCTCTGGCTTGAAGTCCTCAGGGCATCCATAGTTCAGAGAGGCTGACTTTTCACCAATTTAATGGCTGGGTGGCTTTGTTCAGGATTAAAGAACATGTTTTTTTTTTTTTTTTTTTTTTTTTGGAACATCTTGGAAGACAGTTGAAATCACAGGTGCTGTCCTGTTGTTTCATGTTTAGAAAACTGGGCCATGGAACTAAAATGTAACAGTCTTATTAAAATTTAAAGAGAACAATCCTTTCTTTAAAACTCACCATATAAGGGATTGACTGGTATGGATCAAGGGTCATTGTGAGGTCAAAAATGAACCTTTCCAATAATTTGGTTTGTGTCCAAATACTGGAAAAACTAATAACCGACTCGTCACCTTTAGCTGAATTTAGTGCTTATTAGCAAGTTAGTTGGTCACCACTCTCTACTCACTATACACAGTATTTTGTAGTTTGTTTTTTTGTAGGCATTTTGTAGTAGTTTCCAAATGTTTAAGGTGTAAATCTGTAGCACAATCCAATATTCCATGTCGGAATAATAAATGTTGTGTACACTGGCATCAATCACACATTGCAATGCTCCCAGTTTTAGAGATCGACTAATAAAACTTTTAGCGATGATGCATCATGATGATGGTCATTAAATGTCCAAAAAGTCAATTAACTGCTCACTCCTCCTACATTGGATAGAAAGTAAGTGAATAGGGAGGGATTTTAGCCCACATCTCCAAAAGGTGTTGGGAGTCTCTCGCTTGGTAGTAGCTGCTCCCTGATGCCTCTTCTTTACATAAGTTCACCTATCGTGTGTAAAGTATATTAGGTATAGAAGGAAGTAACAGCGTGTTGTAGCATGAGCAGCCTATCAGCAGTAGCAGCTCTCATGTTGTGTGTATGAGGCGTTTAGGGACATACGGTCTTGACATCTCCGTGCACTGGCTTTTTTTTCTAAGTTGAAATGTCTTTGGTGTCACACTCCTGCGTGTCGTATGGCCTCCTCTGTGGTTTATGAATGTTGTAATTCCTGGTCTAGAAAATACTTTGCACGTGAACCAAATCTGGAGAGCAATTACATTTCCTTCTAAATATATTTTGCGAAATCTTTTAACAATATATAAATGTTGTTTCTTCTAGGCAGGGTTATTTCGTTCGCATCCCTTCAATTTTGGTATTTGGTCCACAAGCCTTAAATTTTACTGGAATTGTATTTTAATTGATGTTTATAGCCCAATTTCAGCAATTTCCAGATATACCTGCTGTATCCTCCTCCTTTATCCAAGAGCCAGTATCTATATTTAAAATGATTAATCTAAGTTTGTAATGATTACAAGGCCTTAAAACACATGTCAGTGCAAACCACAGGTTTGTTTACAACAAGTATATCTTTTGCAGGAACAGATTTATTTGCTTTTTGTAATCACAGTGTGGTGTCTGCATTCAGTTCTGTTGTTTGTCAGCAGGAGCACGCCCAGAGCATACCAACCTGTACTGTACAGTAAACAAGACATTAAATAAATCCTGAAGTCGTTTTCCCCCGCAAAAAAATGTATTTTTATTAGAATTACAAAACAGTGAAAGCCTCTTCCTCAGGCCTCCAATGTTCACTGATCATAAAAGCTGATAAGCATGTTTGTTTTTGAAATACTGGTTAGTATTTTCATAATATTTGTACTCGGAGAGACCAGCAGCCGAGACGTACAGCATGTCTAATTGGAAGTCGTCTAACATTTTCCGTGGACAGAAAGTGCAGCTAAGCCAATTTTGTTTTATTTCACATTCACAACAACTTTTTATTGAGTTTATGGTTTGCGAGGGCGTAGAGATGTACTAGTATACATGATAGGATTTAAAGCGAGCAGCTTTAACCCATCCCTAACCCATTCCAGAAGTGGTTGTCATTTTTAAGTTTTCCATTACATCAGAGCCACCAGAAGGACATAAAGGGGGAGAAAATCTCTGTCAATTAGTGAGAGAAATGAGTCATCTCCAGCTCTGACATTGTCTGTTTAAGAATGGGAGGTGATTCCATCATGGAGACACACAGGACTGTGGTATGGGTTGCTGCCCCTATGTATCACATACCAAATATTTGGCCTTTGTCCGCTCAGATTTCTGTCAGTAGTCTCGAATAGCTGAATAGTATCAGCAGTATTCATTACTGGAACTTTTTATGAGGCAGCTAAAACAGCCTCGGGTCCTCATTCAGTGTGGCTCTTATCTGGAGCGATGCAGGAGCCACTTTGTGGTTCCTGTTATTGCGATCCCTCGGTGTGCAGGCAGATACTTGCACCCACTTTGGCTGCGGCCGGGCTCTCGTCTTTTCCACTGCCCGACAATTTGGATTGTATAAACCTCGATGGCAGAAAATAAGGATTGTTTGTTATTACAATGCCAGTCCACAGTGGCTTGAGCGTGTGTTGTTTTGACTCTGAGAACAATCAAATGCTGCAATAAAAGAGTCTGCCTCCCTGACTGCACACCTCCCCTCTAAGCCCCTTCCCTTCCCTGTTTATTTACAGCAAAGATTTCTATAAAAATGCCAGCATCTGATCCTCAGTCTTTGCTTTTACTGGAACACAGGAAACACCTCTACCTTTTCCAGTTTTCTTGAATAAAACAAAGGAATTCCTCCTTTGTTTTGTTTTTTCCTGATGTGTTGACAGCTGTCATCACAAGCTCTGCATTAATTTCATGCTAATGATTTAAAGGTGAATTATGTAAGCCTGGAATGAGGACATCATAAAACCGCAATACATGTCTCTTGAACATGAATGTAAAATGAAAATCTTGCCGACAGCAGACTGGACTTGTAACAAGCTTATTTATTCATTATAATTACAGTGTAACTTATTCTGCTTTGTCCACACTAGGTGCAATGAAGCATTTCCTTTTTAAACACCATTGAACTTGCATATTTCTCGACCTGTTCATTGCTGTTGGTTCATCTTCTCCCACAGCACATACATTTGCAGTTTGCAACAATAACTGGGGGAGAACAATTTATAGTAATTTGATCGACTTTCTGCTTTCTCTAATGACAGCTGTCAAATGTAGCCTACAGTAAATGCACCAGACCTTCTTACTGTTACTGAGAAATGTGTCTTCTTTATAGCGCCCTCGAACGTCTGTACCAAGCAATGTGTCATGCTTAATGATTGCAAAAAATACAGCTGTGTGACAGCTGTCAGTGGTTAAGCAAAATGACAATGTCCCAATTGAAGTGTCAAGTTACTGTCCACTGCTGAGTAAATTACAGTGTTGGGCACATTGGGAGCAGTATCAGTAAATAAGTTCATCAGAGAGTGATTTCAAACACACCCAAGGAAAGAATTTGTGTTAACAGCTGTCAGCCTGCAGGTGTGAATTAAATTGACACTGAGTTAAAGATGTATTGCATAAGATTGGAATGTGCATTTCAAAAAACATTTGGCCATTAAACAATTCCTTTTAAATATGGAAGTTTGCTAGTTGTTCTGTTTGCAGAAAGACAACTGTGCATGCTGCTTAGCCATGTAACTAAAGTCTTTAGTTTTGATTCAACATTGCATGCATTTACAGCTTGGAAGGTTATGGAACAATGCCTTACTGCATTAAAGAATTGTCAGCTTGAACTAATTTAAATAATTGTTTCCTAAATCTTGACCAAGCACCTGTTAACTTCAACTGGTAATATCAGAAAATACAAACAAAATCAGCGAATTTGCAGACTGCAAACTGGAGATTTTTTGTTTGTTAACTTCAGCTTTAGTTACCAAGATACGGTAACCTGGTTGCAAACTGCCTGAAGTAGTTGATATTTATATCACAGGCTAATTTTGGCAGAAGATGGACCTTAAGATGTAAATGTTTAGGTTTAACTAATATGGTCGCCCGTCTTGAAACACTTTACCTAGTTTCTGCACATTTCTGCACAAAACTGTTTGTACTGACCAGAGTTGAAGTGCCATAAATAGTTTTGTAACAATAGAAATGAGATACAGTATAATGAAAGTAATACAATGCCTGGCTTCTTTGTCTCGTCTCACATTTGGCAGATGGTATGAATGTCACATCATTTGATTTAGCAAGTTACAGAAATGGTTGGGACAGACTGTCCTTATATGACAATTGAAAGGGGCCAATGGTCCGGGTTTCTGTACTTATCTAATATGTAGCTCGGATGGAGTATATGGGCTTCTTTATCCAACAGTCCAACAGTCCTGCAATAAATGCTACTTTTATTCCATACTTAAACATTTACACAAATGAGGATGAGTTGATCCTAGAAACACCTTCAGTAAACAAATTGCAGTTTACGAGCGACACAAATTGTAGGCACCAAAATTGCCACAAGGTTGGAGAAAATATTCTTAAAAATATTGCAGAAGCAACAAAAACAGAACAGGATTTGCTGGAGGAATGTTATGTTAGACCACACGAAGGCTTATTCATCCATGATTTGGACGAACTCCCCCTGTGTGCTACAGTACATGTGTGAAACGCACATAACACATACTCATATGTGAAAGAGGCTTTAGATTAGGCTGGATTGGGGAAAGGCAAAGTAAGGACCAGGATTGCGAATCACTGCTCTACAGAAAACTGGCGTAAGAAGGCAAAACAAGACAGAGCTTTTCTTCTTGTTGTTGCTATTTTTCGCAGTTGCCATCATGATTTGCAGTGTGCAAGAGTATAATGTGCATGCACCTCTTATTGAAGCTTGAATAAAAGCATGTGAAAACCTCTCCTCTGAGTGCAAACAGAAAGTATTAATTGGCCTTTGTTTTAGTCAGGTGTAAGTGTATAACTGGTGCTTAAGAATTCAAGCAACCCTTTGTAGTGGGAGTTGAAAAGTGTTCAAAAGTTTAAAGAAACATTAACGTGTATAGATATGAAGAGTTGAAAGCTGAAAACACAAAACAAAACAAAAAAAAAATCAGCAGTATTTTGGGCCCAAAACCTGTTTCTGAGAATCAGTTCACAACATAGTTCAGTGTGTGGGAACGTTTGAGAAAATAAGGACTCAGTGGAAACAGCATTTAACTCCACAACCACTGTGCAGGGTGAGGAAAAAATTGGCACTAAACCACACAATGTAATGTACTGTACCTTTAAACACTAGCCATATCAGTGTGGTTGGTAGCACTTGCTCTTAGGAAAGTCTGGAATGAACAACAGGAAGCCGGGCTGCATGTTTATGGAACAGGTAGCTTACACATGGTAACATGGCTTTTCGTAAGCAAGATAAGACACAAAAGCTGTGAATTAAATTGTTCCACAGATGGACCAACTGAAATGGAAATCTACTTAGTGATGGAGATTTGAAAGGCTTTCAGCTTCTCTCTCCCGACTTTCCATCCTTTTCATGTGTAACTGAAGAGTGAAGGAGGGACTTTGTGTTTGTGTGTGAGTGTGTGTTTAAAGGGGTGGGGGGGGGGGGGGGGGTTAGGTGGACGGTGGGTGGTGGAAAGGCGGGAGTCTCTTCTTTCAAAAGGACAGAGAACAAAACAGGAAACCATCTCCTTGTTTTGGCTCGTGGTCGCTACAAGTGTTTGGAATTTTGAGGAGGTGAATTCACATGTTATGTTCATGTCTGTGCTCAGGTCAGAGCATGCACACGCACACACAAACACGTGCACACATGTACACATTCACACACAGCAGAGGGAATGTCTGTCATGCCTCGATAAGCAGAGACATGAAGACTGTGAACCCCCTGTGGATGTTATGAGGAGTGATCGCTGAATAGACTAAATACTTGCTGAGATGGTTCGGTGACCTTGGTTGGATCTGGACTCATATTCTATGTGGGTCAAAGTGCTGTTGATGCTTGTGTATGATTTTGGCTAAGTTCAAAATTCATCATGACCTCTTTTATGCACTGTATCCTCTACACAGGGACTGGAGGAGTATCTGCTGTGTGTTTTTCTTTTTTTAATATATTCTGTTCTTCTTTAGGAAGTTAAACAAAAGTGAAAAGCATTTCTTATTGGAAAATGTCTTATCAACTCCAACGGGCACAACAGACAAAAAAGAAACTGTCTGCAAGAATGAGCTCTGTTGTTGTTTTCAAAGAAATCTGGACTGAGGATTCTATTTAAGATGAACCTTTTGTTATAATGTTATTTTGGCATCTTTTAGCCTTTTGTGTGGACTGAGGTTAGCTGGCATCCTCCACACCTTGACAACAGAGGCACAAAATAAAGCAACACATATTCTTCTCTGGAAACCTCCCCAGCAGATGCCTTCCTGTAGCTGTCAGTTTTTTTGCTCATACCCTCATGATAAACAATGTTAGGAGAGATGCCTCTGCTGATATCAAAGCTTTTTAATGCTTCCTATTATTGTATGAAACAGTTTAGCTGCATCAAAGCTCCAAAGAAAAAAATAGGGTTTATAATTGATATATCAATTGTTCCTGTTCTAGTGAAAACCATCCATCCAACATTTTCTTTTTGGTGTAACAATCTTTAAACTGAAACATTATCTAAAAGGGAAGTGGTACTGTTAGAGAAAATACTTTTATTGTACAATATTACAATGCAATATTAATTTAAATTCACTAATCTTCCAGAAAGAAAGTGAATCAGATGCACGGATGTCTGTTTTTTGTGCCTGAATCGCTGCAGCCAATTGCTAACAAAAATGGTTATTATTATCCATTCTCTCATTTCGTATCTGCCATTTAATTTTTTCAACTAATCTATTAGTCATTTAGTCAATGATATGTCAATAACCATTGGATATATTATCCAAAGAGATGCCTTCTAACAATGTAAAATCTAAAGAGATTAATTAACTGCCCTAGAAAAAAGCTAATGTTTATATTTACGGAGCTGGAACCAGTACATGTTGGGGTTTATTGTGTAGAAATGACTTAAAATATTTTTGATGATTTATTAAAAACTTTTTAAACAATTATCCATCATCTATTGTAAAGTTTAGAAAATTTAATGCTCGCATAGGAAGAAGACTACGCTTACTTTGTTCCTGTGAAGCCAACATTTCTCTCATTACACCCATCATTTTGTGTTTACATATAGACATTGTCACTCAGGTTCAATAGCATTGACCTTTGACCCTGCAGAAGTACTTCCAGGTGGGGCCTCTCTGGTCTTGCCCTGGCCCTGAGTACAGACCTCCTGCAGCTACACACAGATTTTCCAACCTTAAACAAACAGTGATCTGATGGCTCAGAAATGTCCCATCATCTCCTTGAACATACTAGCCCAGTCATGGAAGAGGCTAATGTGGTAAATCAAAAGTTTCACTCTTAACAAACATGATCATTTCTACATGAGACAAATTGGTTTTGTTAGGGATTGTTGTAAAATCTACATTTACATTTTACACAATAACACACAACTCTCATGACTTTTGTCCCTGCATGGTCATCATTGTTCATTATTTTAAATTATAGAGTATTTTACATAGTTACTGTATGTGGCATAAAGTAAACTGGTTTCAGATCAGTCTCTCACTTTGTTCACCCCTTTTAAAAAATAATTATGATCAGTTTGACCTGATTGACTTCCTTAGTTATGAAACTCAGACTTTTCCTTTACATGACAAATGATGAGCTGGTGTTGTGGCTCTTTTTGGCTCATTTTTATAACTATACTGACTAATGAGAGGTCGATGCGCTTACCAAATAAACAAACCACTAAATAACAGAGAAGTAAAAACGGAGAGGCTGGCAACCAGAGAGACCTGACCTTGGACCCAAATCGAGTCCGTTTTTTTAAACCTCCTTATTGTTCTATTGTGCATGTGGTGGGAGCAAGAGTTAAAATTATTTCAAGAATTTACATTTGTCTTTGACAAATAAAATGCATTACTTTATTACATTCACTATGACATCACTAACATTGGGTTAATTTGCTGCTTTTCCACAGCGGCTTGTTAATTGATTGTTAATTGATAACTTATAAATCAATCAGAATGCCTCTGCATCTTTCTGATTGGGTCAGCCTCAATTTTAAATTGGGTTTAGTTATTCTCAGGTGTGTGCAGGTTGGGTCCTACTTACCTTGAGTCCCCCTCCCATTGGCTCCCTCTATTTTCAAAATAAATTGAAAACTTCTAAAATGTTGTTCGTCCAGAAGTTCGGACGGGAGAAACTCTCTAGTGTGACTGGTATGTGACGGATGGTCATTGCTGATCTCTGTACTCTGGGATGAATACTTCTCACCAGAAGCCGACCTATCATGCTTTTTCTGTGCAGGTTTTATACTGTATATAAGAAAGTTACACCTAGTACTGTTCAGCTGATGCTCTGCTCGACGTGTGTTCAGGGACTGTACATATAAAGCTGAACACCAAATACCTACCCACTGATCAAATAGTTGAAGATTTGGGTGCAGCCCTACTGCCATTTGCTTTTTCACCTTTTTAGGAACTTGGATTTTTCTTGTCTTTCTTCGGACTTAATCTACATGTCTTGCAGAGATAATAACAAAGTTCACACAGCATGGCTGTACTGCTTGGCAGCTCATTTATACCACTGTATTACAAATTTTGCATGATGATTCAGTGGATTTCTTCTCTTTAGACAAGTCAACGAAATTGTAGTGTATTGGTAGCAGTGAAAATAACTTGCATATAAAGGTATGAATAATATGGCAGAAGTCCAAATAAACTGTATGCAGTAGTGGGTTATATACAGTGGGATATTGTATACAATGGCCATAATATTGTGTTATCTTCCCATCACAATTGGCGCTGTTTGTAGGTGCAGATGTTGACAGTCTGCCTCATATCCACCACTGGCCTGTGGCATCCAACATCATCGTGTAGAGATCAGCTGTCAAGCCATCGTTACACAAATTTTCTCCATGTGTCAGAGGAATGTGTGCAGGACAAAGGCTGTGGCTTGTTGCATTAGTGAAGCTGGAAATAAATTATCATTCCTTCCTCCAGGAATGTTGGTGTGTGAACTGAGGGGGTCACTGCGTCGCAAGCTAAACATGAATGTGAGGAATTTCTTTTTTCAAAATCCAAAGCAGGTGCTTACGGTACATATAATATTCTCTAAGGGGACTATGGTTCTCCGATAAAACGCAAGTGTCTTCATTCTTTGTCTGCTTTACCTTGGCTCTGCCAGCCAGTCTGCGTGCTAAACATCAAACCGGAGATGCCGTTCGGGATAACTTGTACAACAATGAGTCATGTTCAACACGCCAGCTGTGAATTTTAAAAAAACAGCTTGATTATGGAGTCCACTTGGGAAAGGTACCAGAGACTGAAGCTGAAGCATAAAAGGAAAATTAAGAGTTATGCAAGTCATTCTATGCATGTTTTCAAAGCGGATTTGACTCGACCTTAAAACGTCTGGTCATGGAAAGTTGGAGAACTCCTGTAACCCACGAGTGAACAAACAAACTGGGATGATGCTGAGAAAGGGGATGCTGTTCACACACTGTGTGGTGATGAACGAACAATGCCAGGTCCCACCTGCACCGGACAGACCACACATGCCGTGTCACGTCCATTTTCGAAGCTGTTTCCCAACATTTCCGTTTTCACATTCTGCCTGTTTATGTGACTGTTCCAGTCAGCAGTCTGGGCATTACCGCCAAGATTCCCGCTCTTCAGTGCCATCTTTATCTCCTCTTCCTCCTGCTCTTGTTTCTCTTCCTCTTGTTTTGTCAACTTTTGCTCAGGCTGATAAATGGGAGGAGGATTGAGCATCAAAATTAAATTCTTCCTAGATTCCCTTCCTAGATTTTGTTATTCATTAAAATTATGAAATGTTTAGCTACAAGACTGACACCAAAACTACTAGCTTAACGGAAATTTATCATTTTTTCTGTAAACCGTACTTTTAAAAGTAATGTTTTCATACATTTTACCTAAATAAAATAGTCCAATGTTATTAATAAGTAAACAAGAGACTGGTCTCTCTGGACTCTCATCCAGGTCTACAATCCCACAACCTGGGCGGTTTCAACGGTTTCTGGTGGTCCCTAAACCAAGCAGCAAAGATCTCAGCTCAGTGATCCCATGATGATGGAAGACTATCTAACTCTTTCCCCACTGGCGGGGGTCTTTCTGTGTTGAGTTTGGATGTTCTCCCCATGCTTGTGTAGGTTTCCTCCCATAGTCTGAAGAAAATTACTTGTAGGTGTGAATTTGAGTGTGAATGGTTGTCCTTCTGTGTTAGACCTGTCCAGCGCGTATCCCGTCCAATGACAGCCAGGATAGGGTTCAAACCCCAAGGGGCCCTGAATACGATAAGCAGTTTACATAATGCATGGATTATATTGACAAAAAGAAAAGTTAAGAAAATGACTTTTTTATCATTAGTCTAAATCTTAAGTTTTGGTTTCCACACATTATCACTGTAAATGTGTGAAAACCAAAACTGTGTGTTGGGGATAAAAGGGTTTTTCCCTATTGTCAGAAAAAGAAATTTACTGGCATTCTTGTTTATAAAGTCTGATGAGTTCAGATAACACTTAGCCAGAAATTGCACATTATAGTAAACGTGAAGTTTCAGTTTCCTTATACCAATGTTTTTGTTTTCATTTTTCAAGTTAAAATGTTTTCTCTGTTCCCTCTGAATCAACTTGAATCAACATGATCCAGATAACTTCCAACCCTGATGGTTACTTACTGGGAAACCATGCTAATCAGCATTTGCTCATTATGGTTTATAAGTCCCACAAATTGTGTAGTAAACACACTTCTGCTTCCGTATACACTGGAATTAAAATATTCCCGATTGGCTCTCAGCCAGCTCCAGCTGAACTCCATCAGAACGTATGTGCAGAAATTTTACCTTTCTTCTACTTCCCCCTGTTGCACAGCTGGGCTTTGGTCGCATCCTGCTTTCCATTGACAATGATTAGGCAATTGCAGCTGGGCCAGAGCTTTGTAGCCGCGTGTGTGCACACCCCACAAACTTCTCTCAAACACCCATTTGACTCATTTACCCTCTCATCTCCTAGAACCCATCCCAGTAAAAAGCTGTCTGTCCACACCTGTGGTCTGTGGAAGGGGGGTAATGGAGAATTTAAGAGGTGTGTATCCGCCAGGCAGAGCAAGGTGCTCCGGGCTCATGGCTCTGGGATTAGCGTGGCAGTTGAGAAAAAGGGTGTTTCCTCGTGTTTAAGCTGACTTGGTGATCTCACAGTCAGCAGAGACACGCTGCATGCCATTAGTCTTTCTGATCTGCTCAGCGGCACCAAAAAATATCTGGTAGAGCATCCCGGGAGCAGAAAACTATAAAGTTTATTGCAAGTGTTTGTGTGGCCATTGTTTCTCCAGCGTCTTTGATGGCTTTAATCAGCCCACAAGGTCCTGACCCCTAGGCCCCACTTTGATCCGTGCTGTTGTTGCCAGGGATTTGTGAGGGATGGGTCAGGAATTGGGAGAGCGTTAGGCTCGTTCTACACAGGCAGTGACACTAGTGCTTTGCCAAAATATTTCATGCTTAACCAAGTAACCCAAGTAAGACAAGGAAGGCAGAGAGGTGGAGGCTGCAGGTGACACTAGTATCAGATAACGCCGTTTGTAAGGATCAGCCTGCATAGAAATAAAAAATAACAAGAATCCAAATGGAGACGTCTAGAGTTATAAACTCTCTCAGCAGGTGTTAACAAGGATCTGCTTATGATTTCTGTCATCCAACGGTAACAACAACAATACATAAAGACACTGTGGGGAGAAAGCACTGTCTTTCCAAAAAGCTATATTTTTTGCCCTGCATAAATTCCTCTTTGTTATCCCTGTTATTATAACTTAAATCTGTGAAGAAACAACCCCTTTGTTAAGTTTGGGTTTTAACCAACTGGCAAAACAAATTAAGGTCCATTTTCTACTTGCTGTGGATGTTTTGCTCATATGATACTTCACTTAGGAAATTGTTTGCTTATTTGTCAAGTAATTACATATCTTATAACTGAAAAGAAGTAAATGCTACCCCTACAGCACACAGCTGTCATGAACTGAAACAAAGAAGCAAAGCAAAAAGCAATAATTGCAAAACACACTCCAAGTTTGTAACAAAAAGTGTTTGTATGCTATGCCAAATACTCATTTAGGGTACCGAAACTTTAGGAGATGACTCAGTTACTGTTTAGTTTTTCTGTGCTGTAGTTTAAGTTTATGAAATATAAGGTCACAGTGCATTAAAAGTAAAGAATGAATAATATTAATGTGTGTTTTCCTCAGACCTGTAGTTATAAAATGTAAAAATGTAATCAAAACGCATTTTACAAATGTATTTGTAAATATATTTGGTATCTTTGTACACCTTCTACTAGGGATTTCTACTGGCATTTAGAATAAATCGGATTCTCCAGCCTCCACAGCTCACAGCTGATGGTGTAATTGTCTCCAAACCTTCAGCATAAACATTTGAACTTTCCTGAAGTACCAACAGTGATGCAAAATTATCTGCACTGACAGATGATGAAACTGGTATAAAGGCACGTCAGGGCTGTTTCTCTGCCAAGAGCAGTTACTTATGGAGTCTTCATTGTTTCCCTGGCAAACGCACAGTTATGACATTAATCCATTTACTTAGAGCACATGGCCAAAAAAATAGTAACACTATTTAAGTCACCCCTGTGACTTAAGACCCCCCCCTCCCCCCCAATCACAGGGGTGGGGTCACATGGGTGCCACCTGTGCCAGTGTGACAAGATGATCAGTACCTGCTGTAGAACTTTCATCTTTAATGACCATGGCAGTTTCAACCGGGCAGATTATTTAGATTATGTAGTTTTGCATATTTGACATTTCTGACTCTAAACAAAAACTTCAAAAATACAATGTTAGTCTATTAATATACAGTTTATTATTTCTAATGGTTTTTTAAAAAGTCTAGATCCGCCCTTGCCATTTTTACAGACTTATTATTTTTACACTTTTTTTAAATTTTTTTATTTTACACTTAAACCAGATTGAACAGATAAGATGAAACCTTTTAATAAGTTTTAGAGGTGCTGGTTGTTTACTTTGGACAGAGCTGTTTTCAGACTTTATGCTAAGCTAACTGGCTGCTGGCTACAGTTCAGATATGAGAGTGGTGCTGATTTCATTATCCAACTCTTGGCAAAAAAACACATTATATAATAGATTTTTTTTTTTTTTGCATGTCTATTCAGAATAAAACTACCTGGTATCTAATACACAAAAGGTGTCAACAGTGATGTTAGCAACAGAGCAGTTCTCACCTTTTGCAGGCGAGATGTGTTGAACAAACACTGCATCAGTTTCTATTCATCAACTGAAATGAGCTGGAAGACGTGAACCTCATTGAAGTTAATGAAACATCTGCAACATGTTGAGATATACTATTTTGTATAGCAAAGTTGCATCATTGGAAGAGCAGATCACTGCGATTAGCGTGGCATGAGCGGAATGGTTGTTGCGTTAGCCTTGTTTATTTTAAATGTGCTTTGTCCATGAGTGTGATAAAGACAGAATTCAAAATAACCGCTTCATCCTGTAAATTCATGTTTCTTCTGCTTTTGTTTGGCTCTGCCTATGAGTACAATAAATTCTAAGGAATCCAGGTAGTTTATCCATTTGTCTCAGGATCAAGTGGGGCTTCACCCTGGGTTTTTCGTAGGCAAGAGATGGGATCAACATGATATAATGTGTTGAACAAATTACAGCGTACTGGTGTGATCTTGCAACTGATAAAGGGGCTCACTGTAAAGTCACAAATTATTAGCTACAGTATTTGTAGGTCTAAAGCAATATGATGAAGCATTTTACACTGATGCAGAGCTCCTGTAGGTCTGCTTTGAGCCCACGTAATTCAGGTTTACCCCAGGCTGACACTTTGCATTCTAACCTTCCTGCACGTTTTTTTTTTTCTTCTCTTGTCCACTTCATTCCTCTCTTTCTTTTAGCCTTTTGTCCCTGACTCTTGTCTTCCTCTGGCCTTGCAGGAGAGCATGCTCATTTCAGGTTCAGTGACCAACAAGCACCTTACACAATAGTTTCAGTCTGAGAAATGGGGTCCAGCTTGGTCCCTGTGCAGAAAAATCCAGTTCTGTCCAGTTTGTAAATGGCAGGAAGTACAGGTGTTGTTTTTGTAACAGTGTTTCATAAAGTAACTGTGGTGACAGTCCAATTATAAAGAATAAGTTGAGTCATGTTTAGATGTTTGACCTTTTCTCTGTATCCGATGCCTGATACACTTTACTCCTCTGTGCCTCAGAGCTCCAGTGTTGTCAGTGAGTCACTGTTGCAGCGGGGGATAAATTAATTTAAATCACCATATAAAGTAAGAATAGAGGGTAAAATAAAATTATAACTTATTTACTCTCATATTAGTTCTTTAAGCATTTCCTCATTCACAGTAGTTTATCAACAAAATATTTGCATCTTTTTAAAGCATCTTTTTTTTTTTCATTTGTTTTAACCAGTGATGTTTCCAAGCAGCAGGTGGATAAAATTGACACGTTACCCGCATAACATCAAACTGCAGACAGACAAAGGTTAGTAGAGAGCTGATGAATATAGCAGAGCTTTTAACAGCTGAAGATCCTGATGTCATAAAGGAAATCCTTTATGAGTTGGTTCAGACCCAGAACTGTTCTAATAGGAGAGCAAAGAGCTGGCTAAAACAAAACTCTTAGTGATAATATGTTTGGAGTGTAATCATTAATCGATTTAAATCAGAAAATTGGTTCACTGGCTGTAAAACTACGTAACTCATTGTTTACAGTGACACAGCAAAGATTCTGCTAATGTTAGAGATTTTAGACTCAGTGAGTGGTTAAAAAAAACAAAATAGAAATTTAGATTGATTGTCAATTTTATATTATCAATTCCTTTAATCGTTCCGCTCTGGGAAGCGGCCAAAATACTGACAAAGTCTAAACAGGTGCAGTGACATTAAGGCCACTTAATTACCACCCTTCTTCTGCTCCCAAACTGTCACATCATCTTTCACTTGTTGCCCCTCTAAAAACACAAATCATTCATGTGAGGCGAGACGCGGGTCTGCTGCGGTATTTCTACCATCAGTCAGATATCAGTTTTGAAAAGCGACTGTTTTGACTCTGGCCGTGAAATTTCTCCTATCTACAAAGGGACATTATATTCTTTTCTCTGCTTAGCGGTCCCTAAATACCTTGTTAAGAATAACAAACACGCTGCCAAGATAAATCATGCCGTGTTTTTCTGTCCCAGTTCCAAAGGGCTACCATTTCATCATTCTGCTGTCATCCTCGCAGTCCAGTTCCTGAGGCAGATAGCGGGTCAAGAGATTAAGAGACTGAAGAAAGTGATCTGTCTTTTGGCCTCATTCGGTAAACACAATCGTACGAGCCAGTTTGCATTCTTTTGCCTGTGACTTTTGGCAATGAGGATGAAAGGAAAATTTACAAAGGTTGCCCGAAAACCTATTGGCACAGTTTTCTTTTACTGTTTTGGTACCTTGGTTAAAGTTATAGGAAAAATTGTGACCGGGCCTAGTAGATACATCCATCCACAAGTGCATAAAGGATATTGAATAAAACGTTTGCATTAAGATGATTACTACATGTCCATTCCTTTGTTTTTTGCGTTAGCATTTGTTGACCGAAAAGGTGACATTTTGGCATTTTTCTTATTCTGAAATGTGACTTTTAATTTCCTTTTAGTATTGTTTGTCTTGTGAAAAACAGGCTTTTAAGGACTATCATAGTTTTGGTTGATGAAGTGTACACTGGCTGTATGGCAGACTCAAAAACACAGCCACAGTGACTGGGAGCACCAGACAGGATACGGGGCTAAAAAAAATAGGACCAGTGCACTGATAAATGTCTGACAATGCTATTATCGCTTGTGCTCATTCTGGACAGATAACAGATAACATTTCCCTTTTTATAATCTCGGAATGCCGAATTCGTATATTTGTCTTAAAGGAGAATACCAGTGTTTATCTATGATTTATCTCATTAATAAAATTCTTAGAAAATCACCTGAAATTCAGAAATTTTGGATACTATTGGCATTTATTGATCTGGAGAAACTGTCACCAAACAAGAGCATAATTGTTTCAGCAAACCCACAGATTTTGCAGCAGTTCACCAAAACTAGGACATTGTCTATAACTACCTTTTGAAAACATACACATATAAGTGTTGCTGATTCAAAGATCATATCTATATATGTAAATTCTGAATCACTCTGAATGTAGGTGATGTTTTATGTACATTTATTTAGTACTGCTTGAGCGTCAGTCATGTATCAGCACTAAAAAAAGCGGTAAAAACGGATCATGTTATCATCATTCTCAAAAAAACGACAAAATATTTAGCTTGTCATCATAGTGTTTTGGCAGAAAAACACTTGTGGTGTCTCTTTTCCGGTGGTCTGATGCTCCTGGGGATGACCTATTGGGTCTTAAAGGTGGGTGTCGGGGGTCAAGGGAAACCATAAAGTCTTCAGGATTTACACAGCGCAGTTGGGAGCCTATAGTATCCCAGAAAGAAGTGAAGAAAAAAGGGGCTCATTGTCCTGTGAGAAGACGGTGGGTTTTGGTGCCAGTGCCCTGTTCTCTCCTGAGTCCATTGAGTTAAAGAAGAACAGCGCAGTTAAATGTGCAATTAATTTGTAAGTAGGAATATGACATCACATTATAGGAAAGGATTGCAGTGAAGTGAAGTACATGATACACAGCACATCCGCCGGGACCTAATTTATAACCAGCTAAGCCGGCATGGCAGCTTCTTTTTATGACAAGTGTATGCAAATCAGGCTTTAAATACTTTTCATGTTGCGTGAGTCAAAAGGATTTTCATCCCAGACTAATTATTTGTAAAGCCTTGCATGAATACAAGAGCAAGCACCGTGTTTAAAAAATACATAAACTAAAATAGCAAAGAGAGCACAGAGTAGTACAGCAGCCTTCGACACTGCTTTGATAGTTTTCAATGTCTCCATAAGAGCTATACATTATTGTTCATTAGCTGAGTTGTAGCCATCTGCCCGTTGTGGTGGTGGATTAGTCCATTGAACACTTTTGGATCCAAACACACATTGACTAGTTTGCCTTAGAATGTGATGTAGTTACTCGTGGCCCCGAGAGGATGATCCATTAAAAGTGAAATATTTTTCTCTGCCTACCCCACTGCTGTCATATGTTTGAACAAATAATTAAAGATGCAACTAAATCCTTGGCCAAACATTGTGCTTTCTGTGTTGAATTTTAATTAGCATTGGCATTGCAGAGTTGGTTTTCGATATTTGTTGGCACACATTGTTTATCATTTTGTGTTGTGTACATAATGAGAAATTGGTTCAATTTCATATACACACTAATACACACTAACACCTTGTAAAATTGAGAACGTGTTCTGTATTATGTACTTGCTTATACACTACAACCTCACGTGGTTGCATTGGAGCCTTAAGCTTTAGATTTTTTTATTTAGACTTTTATTTTATTTATTTTCGTCTACTGTATTTGGTTTGCAATTGATAACTTACTCTAAGAAGACTTGATGTACCGTGTATGGAAAGAAGTTAAATATTATGGAACATTCTGCTAAGTGTTTACAAGCTGACAAGGAGTGCATTTTATTTTCCATTTTCATCAAAAAGAGCAGTGTTTTGGTACAATGTGTGATGTCAGATGATCAAAGCAGTGCATTCTTTCAATATTTAGCTTTATTGCAGTACGCAAACAAAAGTGATGTACATCTTCCTTTTATTCCAGACCAAAACATAAACCTCCAGCGTGATAACTAGCTCCACTTTCATCATCTGTAGTCAGTTTTTACGTCAAACAGTAACAAGTAATATAGTGTTTAGGGTCACAACTGAAAACAACCACTGTACCACCTGCAATTTCACAAATGATGCTGTAAAATTATCTATATGCTGCAACTGGTGGATGCTGTACCTCCTGCAAGATGCTAAGCAATGCAAACATATATTGAAAATTTAATTCATTCTCTTAGACATCAACAGAAGTTATCTTTGTTTAATATAAGTAAGCAAGAAACATGTCATGTGGTCTCTAATCGTCCTTTAAGAGGCACAGTGTCACAATTGCTGCCGTCATGTTTCCGTTCCCAATGCTTGGCGTCTGCAGCTTTTAAAGATTGGGCAAATAGAGGTCATTCAGAACAGGAGAGGAGTAAGTTGACCCCGTTGTTGCTTTTCCTCCTCCCTCTCTGCCCTGAGGTTGTGTCCCTACAGAGAAGGTCAGCACAATCTGAATGGGGCACCAAATAGCCCCCATAAAGGCCTGAGGCCTTATTTATCAGCCGTCCATGTGCGCAGTGTCCTTAAACCCTGTGCAGGCTCATCTCTGTGCATAGAATCAGATTGACATGTGTCAGAAAGAGACAGAAAGCAAACCAAACCCCTGGGATTGGTGGATGACTGCTTTACCTCCTGTGCTACAGTTCAACTGCTTAAAGCTGTGCAAGTGCAGCTATAAGTTCTATTGTAAAAAGTTTATTCTTATGCACACAATTAAAAGTTGTTTCATGCACATACATCTTCCACAGTGTCACGGGTTATGTTTTCACTGACAACCTGTTGTTTTTATATAGGTAATTTTAAACATACCGTGACTTTATTCTGGTGATATTTTCCCCAGTGACTTTATAGAGATTATTATAAACTGACATACATATGAGATATTTTGGGGCTTTGCAATGTTGTGAGAACAATACTTGACATTTGATGATGTCACCTTCATTTTTGTAGCACTTTTTTTAAGTCTTGTAGACCACAATCGATCAAAAACTCAGCAAGTTAAAGTTGTATGTAACTGTCAGTTGCTCAGTGAAGGCAGATTAGCAGTGTTTCCCAAAATGATACAAGGGTGTCAGATATCACCCGTGCCCCCCCCCCCCCCAATCATTTCATGTATTGAGCCCCCACCTAGTCTCTAGGTCACTGAGACACTACCCGATCCCCACGGGTACCAAACCAGGCCTTAATGAGGGCTATTAAGATACCATACAGGCCTGTAATTATCTTCCAGGCAGCACACAACCTCGGGGCAGAGAGGAAGGGAGCACAGGAATAATGGGTAGTCTAATCCCCACCTGCTCTTAACAACCTATACATAACCAACAAAAAACCGAGGAAACCCTGGTTGGCTCATGCGCTCTGTGCATCGGAAGCTGTGATTAGTCAATGTTTGGCATTTTTCTTGATAAATTACTCCAATGATTCAAAATGCAGTGTTTTTGAATAAGAACACCAACATGGGAGTCTCCCATGCTGAAATTAGCCTAATGATGTAGTGATATTAAGAAAGGAATCACAATGTAAACTAATTTAAACACAAATAATCTATAAAAACCACAAAATGTCAAATTCTTGCTTCTAAAGTGGCTTTTACTGTAATATTCCTCCCTTTTCTTTTTGATTCTACAGAATAGGCAAGTTCATTCTAGGTTGGAATAATGTTCCTGTTGTTTGGGTTAGAGATGTCTGAGAGTGTGTTGGTTTTCGGCCTACTCACCCACTGGTGACAGTGTTTGACTTTTTTGTTTGGGAACGGCTCCCTCAACATGCTGCAGGTGCACACAGTCTGTTTAATTTCTGGGAGATCGCACCAAAACAGTGAGGGAGAGGGTATATTATTCAGCGATTGGGCAATACAGCATTATCGGAGCTGCACACAGGCTGCAGCAGAACATTGTCAGCGATAGACACTAACACTTATTTTATGTGTGAGTTTTCCTGGAAGTCGTTGGCTGTTGCTTGTGATGACAGGCCCACTATGTAAGTCTTTTTTTTTTTTTTTTTTGTTGGACTTCACAAGCTCAGGCATATCAACTAGCAAATGCACTACACAGTTTTACAGGCAATATGTTGAATTACAGGACAAGTTGAAAATCAGGAGCAGCGCAGAAGGGCAGCCACATCATGAAATTAGCTGACTGTAATGGGTGTTTACTTACGTTTAGGCTGCTTGTGGCTGAGAAACAGAAGAACAGATCAGCACCTCACACCACAGAACTGCAGCATGTGCAGGCTTTTGCACAACGGCACAAAATTAGTACCTATACTGCTGCTTATGTTTTGTCCAGTGGTCTACCCACATCTCCTGAAAATCTAGCTCTGCAAATCCCCCATTTATATAACACTATCTGCTAATTCAGTTGCATCCATTGAGTTGTCCACCGAGGACAGCTGAACCCAAAGTCAGTCCCATTGACTTGGGGTTCGACAGTGCCCTTCATATCCAGTAAGACAGCAAGAAAGGTTTTGTCACTGGCATTTAACGAGAGCTACAGTAAGCATGGAGGCTGTCTAGCAGAAAGTGATGGACATGGAGCAAAAGTGACAGCACATGTAATTCTGAATAAATATCACAACCCTCGTGTTTTCTTGGCTGCTATGTGACAATTTTTAATTAATTTCAGAAAAATATAATTGTTTTTTTTTTTTTTTACATCCACACATCTTTTTACATCTGTGATTACAAGTAACTGTGATTTTATATTACAAATCTGTTTACAGCACGGCCTCATGATTTTTTAAAAATAAAGAAATCAGTTGGTTATTTGCTCTTTTTCATCACACCATGTGCAGTCTAGATAGTTACTATAGTTTGAAAACATACCATTACAATGGCAAACCTGACATAAACAATAAAGATTACTAGATAGATAAATGATGAAATCCTAAAAAATAAAATGCAGTGTATAGATAGAATCAAAAATGTGGTTTGATTTCATGGATAAACGCATCGCTTAGAAGCATCACTGGAATGCTGCACCTTTTAACTTTTCAAGTTTTGCGTTAGTCCATGACCGGCGGAAATTATTGTGCAGTGAATTTCCACATCCAGACTGACTTTCTGAAAATATTTTGACATTTGATCTCGTGAGTAACCAGTCTGAAATCTCAATTGTGGCGTGTTTATTTTTAGATCTTGCTTTGTTTACCTACTTTCTTGGAAATACGCCTTTATTTTGTGTCTTTACTCGAAATGCTTTTCTACCCCACCATACTGCCCAGACATATCTCTGTTATCCACAGTCCTTCGTGTGATTGGGCCACAAGCCTCTAATGCAGCTGCACTGTCTGCATGGTCTGTATTTCCGCCGGTGCTGAGAGTGTGGTATTCAGTGTTTAGCAGGGACGTGTGTGGCCTCAGTGCAAACAGATGCTTTGGGAAATGGGACAAAGTCTCACAGTAGATATGTCTGGAATGTGTTTAAGTCAGAAAGAGAGAACAAGCAGAAGTTTTTTTATAAACAATCTTAAGAAAGGGTAATAGTTACAGTAATGTCCTGTTTATCGGTGATGTAATTAATTATTCTCTTGCAAAACGTATTAAGGATAATACCAAAGTTCATCATCTACAGCATGTTCATGGCGTGGGCCTAAACATATAAGTAAAGTCATCCATATAATAATTTTAGTGTTTGTGCTAATGTGCATTTTAAGATTATTAGGAATAATGTGACGACATAAGGCTGTATTACAGGGACAAATTCAGAATATATTAATGTTATTACCATAAGTACTGTTGTTTTTGTGAAGTTACATTCTGAAATCGAAGTTGTAAATGTTTGATTGGTTGTTATTAGTAGTTCCTAACCAGGGGGTTATGGCACTCAAAGGGTCGGGAATGGATAGGAAAAAAGAATAAACAATGCATAAAAGTATGATTATTAATTAGAAATGAGTAAAGATAAAGATTCTCACCATGAAGAAGCAGGGGTAAGGATCTTGCTTGGCTCACTGTTGTTTTATAGCTTTTACCTTTTTTACTTACTTCTAAATGGTAAACAAAATGTTTACATCCGGTTACTGATAGGTAGTAACTGACTCTAACCTTAAGTGTAAAAGTCATATACGTAAGTCAAGCAAAGAAAAACCCAATAAAACACTGAACCATTCCTTCAGGGCAAACTCAATCTTTTGTTGTATAACAATGACGGAAATCAGGTGGGGGAATTGGGGAGACCTGATTTGCCCAAGTAGATTTGTTCTAGAGAAACCACTTTCTCTGTTGGTAAACTGAGAGCAGGTTTCTAATCTGCTTTTACAGAGCGATGACGTCTCATTTTAAAATCAAAGTTTGACTAAACCTGTGCTCTGTACACTAGATGTTGCTATCCACCACATATCTTTTTCAAATCAAGACAGTTTGTGCAGTGGAAATGAGCTCTGTCCTCTTTTTCTTACTGCGTTGTCAGTCTTCCCTTAAAACACACAGACACAAAGCAAAAGAAAAAAGACTGTAAGCAGCGTCTTTTGTATTAGTAATAGGCTTCAAAATCTGTGAATTATGCTTCTAAAAGGAGTTTGATGTAAAAGAGAACTCTGCTTAATGTAGACGCAGATTCGTGTTAACCAGCTTACTTACTTGCGTGCAAACCTGTTCCCTGATTATCGTGTTACTTGGCATCTTTGAGTAACCTGGTACAGTAACTTACAGTAAGTGCATATAACCAGAGGCAATGTTTTGCAGATCACCCTGGAAACTATCAAATTTAAATGTGAGCTGTGGCCTTGTCAATAAGGGCTCACCTATAGGTATCCTGGATCATTCCTGTAAATGCACTTTGCACAGACCTGTTGTCCTGCACCGCTCCTCGCTTCAAAGAATTTAGATGTTTATGTCCCGGGTTGCATCAACGTTGAACCAGTGCACACATGCGGACAGTTTTCTCATTCCTGAGAGGTCCCGTATTTATAGAACAAGCTCAGAGGTTTGTCCCATATTGTTGTTTCTCCTTTATTTCCCACCTCAGGATGGGATTAAATCTCTGACCTGCCACTGAACTACATCAATCCATCTAAACACATCAAATATATTGGCTTCCTGTAATAACAATGTACTTTATTCCATAATTCTGCGTCTCCAGTGCTGAACACTGACATAATGGTGGTCAGATGTTGGTGCTACCTGTTGCAACAAAGGTTTGGAGAATGTTTCAACCAACAGATATGTATTGTGATTAGCCCAAGATTTTCAGTCACTTTTTGAGAACTTCCCTTGGTTTTTTAAATTGTTTTCAGGAGATTGCATGAACATAACTGTGGAAAAACACAGCTGTATTTATAATGCTATAGAAATATCTCCGGAGATATTTGGAGGACTAGTGCAGAGTTGAATTATATTGTGCATTGGCGTGTGTTACTGTTTTGGCTGAGACTGCTGTTAGATCCAACAACTTATTTTTTTCTTGTTGTTGACAATAGAGGGGAATGTAGAATTCCAAGCCCTAACATGAACAATCATCTTGGCAGGACCGTATACAATGAAAAGTGGAGCTAAAGGGGATGGTGATGGAGTATATAAAAAGACCTGACACAATGAGTGTAACCCAGAAGTTTATCACTTGGCAGCTATCCTGCGAAAACAACAACCCGAGCCCTTGGTGCTGTTGGCAGAACAGGCTAATTTGAGATGGATGGCAGAAGCTCTCTGAACACCCGGGTCATTTACCTCTTATTACAGATGGAGTTCAGTTTGTTGCTAAAGGAGTAGTTTGGTACTACACTGTAAGTAAAGAGGTATATGCAAACAAAGCCCACAACATTTTTGGAAAACACCTATTTACTTTTTTGTAATGGTGTGATGAGAAACCTTTTTATCAGCTTAGATTGAAAATGCCGTGAAACACCTGAATCAAGTTTAAAAAAAAACAAAAAAAACAAAACCTCATTAACCCCACCAGCTTAGCATTAGTCCTTATGCACAGATAAAACAAATGGAACTGTGTTGTGTATTTTTACCACTTTAAACAAAATCATGTTAGCCGTTTCTCCCAATGCTAAGCTACTGTCTACAGGAACCCACTTACAGAGTGGGGTTTTCCTTTCATATTTTAAAGGACTTGGCAAAATGAAAAACGAGGTGAGGCATTGATCTCCGATGAAATGTCTTTTATTGAAGTGATTTGCAAACAAAAGAAAAGGCTTCATCACTTCATGCGCACCATCAGTGTCTATCAACATTTACTTTACAAATCCTTCACAAGGGATTTCCATCATGTGTTGAGAGAGGGCAGGTAAGAAAAATAGAGTAAGATGGAATAAAAGCTTCATCCAGCCAGGGTAATTGCATAGCAATGTAAACATGATGGCAATAGAGAGCCAAGCAAACAGCAACACAGATGGTCTTAATAATGTGTCACTTTGAATGCTACCGTGTGTATGTCCTCATTTTCTTATCTCTGCACATCCAAATAAGATCCATATCTGCCTGTTTGCACAGTCGTGGTGGGGCGTTTTCCACACTAGTGTAATGTTTATTCAGCACTTCATTGTATAAGGAAAGAAATATGGGTCAGAATTCTTAAGATACAAGGGACATTGTTATCAGTGTGGCATTGTTATTTAAATAAGACAACTTTGAAGCTGATTATTTCAATTTGAAATTATGTCTCAGTAAATCGAGCATCATCCATGCTAGCTTTGCAACAAGGCTGTACTTTAGCTACAATGATGCTTTGAGCTAAGTGCTAACATTGACATGCTACAGATTATGCACATGATGACTAGCGGTGCAATAATGTTGTTTTAGCATGCTACCATTTGCTAATTAGCGCTAAACAAAGTTAGGAATGTCATAAGCACCTTTGACCTTTCATCCTCTTGGGAGCATGAATGTATGAAATTTCATGCCCATACCTGCAATAGCTGGTGGGATATTTGTTTTTGGACCAAATTGGTGGACACATGGTAGACGGACATTGCCATTCCTAGAACTGTACTTTTAGATACACACACCCTGAGGGTTTTACTTATCAGTTGCTGATGAATGTTTAACAGGGTGAATAAGTCCTTCTGGAATGCTCTAAGACTAAAATACACGAAGAAAAAATGCAGATAATCACTTAAAGTGTCAAATAATTAGGCTTTATTGTATGTATGCATGCATGCAAGTTAAATTTTTTATGTAAAATGTATGTTGAATCTCTGAAATGTTTGACATCATCACAGTAATTTGGAAAGTAAGGTTCAGACTGTGACTAATTCCTGAAACTTGTGTATAATTTCTTGCATTCTGAACATTACTCATATTCACGTGTGTAGGGGGAAAGGGTGACAGCAGCCTGCCCCCCTCCCTACAGTAAAGTCAAATCAAACCAGGGAAGACCAGAGGCAAATGTGCAGACATAACTCATCCCAACATTCATGTCTGTCAGCAAAGGTAGGTACAAATTTTTTTTTTATATCTCAGGGATATTCCAGTAATACTTTTCAGTATTTGTTGTGATCCTGGCAGAGTGCGAGAGAGAGAGAGAGAGAGAGAGAAGCTGGGTGGGGAAAGACTGGCTGTGTGATTACAGGCAGACCAAAGTGCTGAGAGATACCTGCACAGATTTCACATAACCAGCTCTCTAAGAAGTGAGTCCTGTCTGCCCAGCTGTGATGACAAATAACATAGGCTGCCTGTTGCCACTTTGTCTGCTGAGAAGCAGACGCTAAAAAAGGCAACCTCATCCATCTGATTCCTGAATCCTGGGTTTGATTCATGCAGCCAGGGTAATTAATCCCCTCTGGTTGGTCTGCAGCAAGGTTTCGTGAGTTGCTTTGGCAAAGTGGGGAGTGTTAGTTGGAAAACAAGGCGTGTGGAGGTAGATTCGGGCGTTGGTCAGACGTCAGAAGTCGAGGCCATTCCTCCCCGCCCAGACGTTCTGTGTACAGAGTCCTATTGTTAGGCCCCCAAGCTCGAGAATTCCTGTTGAGTCGAGGAGATTCCTTGCTGTGTAATGGGCTATTATGTTAGCGTTCGCTCTATTCAATAGACTAATGATTTATGCCAAAAGCTTATGTCTTAGGGGAGTTCCTTGCATTGAGCTGCATAGCTCTGAGAGCAAATGCCATTGTGTTGCGTCTCAGGTCTATCAACGTGCTGTTAACCTCTTCAGCGTGCAGGTACGCAGAGGCGTCCGCTTTTAGCGCCGCTTCTCTGGAACTGACAGCTTAATAAAGTCATGACTGACTGATCTTGTAAAAAGCATTTAATGATTGTGAAGATAAGTAGGACAGAGCCAAGTCACAAGCAAACATGCAGCAGTCGTTTTGATAAAGGTAACCTGATAACAAGCTAAGTTTAGGCTTCAGTATGTTAAAAGGACTGTGGTGACATAGTTTTTCAAAAGATGTGTTGCAGAATAATATTGTCTGCAGTGATATGGATGTATTGTTGTTTATTACTAGTACTTGAGTTTTACTTTTCAATACCACATGACATATATTACATGCATAATGAGAACTTTTACTTTACTTTATAGATAGGTGCAGCTGTAGCTCAGTTGATCCCCGGTCCCTGCTATATGTTGAAGTGTCTGTGGGCAAGACACTGAACCCCTAACAGCCCATTTCCATCCCCAGCTGTGCAGTGTTGGTCCAAACCTGGTAGAAATTGGGGAGGGTTGCGTCAGGAAGGGCATCCGGCGTAAAAACCTGCCAGCTTTGCGCTCCTGAAGCTGCGGTTATGTGGCAAGTGCTCTAACCAATCAGCTATCCAGGTTGAATCCTTCCAGTTTCTTGTTAACTTGATGCCATTTTCACGGGTGCTGTGTTTGGCTGAATTGAGAAGTGTGCCTATATTGTGGGATTAAATCCATCTTTCCTGCATGTCTTAACTTTCTCTCTATTGTCATCAGTGTGTATCTACAGTCATACTGTGCCCCACAGCTTACGTGTCTTTAAAATTGTTTTGTAAACAAAGGTAGGTCTGTGTAGGAAATATGACAATGTATATTGTTATGAGTGGATTCTGCACACATGAGGACACAACAGCATTTCTTACAAGCCAGAGGCACCGAACAAACCTCGAATTTGTTTGTGAAATATGCAGGATAAATGAAGTTTTTGGCTTCATACAAGCATTTTCTCGGTGTTTGAAGATGTGAAAAACAAACAGCTCAATGTTTCAATGTTGTCCAGCTGTACTGGGTCACTATTAATGAGATTGTTTCGAGCAACAGTTGTGCTGTTTTTTAAAAATGAATTGCCTTAAATCATATAAGTTGCCATTTTTGTGATACCGACGATAGTGATGACTGGAAGTTGATTTATAAGCCGAAATCAAAGGCATTTGTGAAAGTCCCAAGAGGTTTGGGTTCATTTAAGGAAAAAACAAGACGTGCGAAGTCCCTAGAGGGGCAGAATGACTGCGGTCCCTGAAGGGTGTAAGGGACAGCAGCTGTAAATAATGGCCTTTATCTGCGGTAATCTTCAGAGGTGAGCGGAGCCCTGGGCAGGTAGTTAAGAGAATAACAAGCGTGACTCAGGGCTTTGTTCGGTGGCACAGAATCATTTTTCAGCAAAAGAGTGATAGGGTGAAGATATAAGTATTTTAAAACAAAGAAGATGATTACAGCGCTGAAAACAAGCAGAGTTGGATGTGTCTTTGAAATCCAAGCTGCTGAAAGAAACCTTAAATCCACTTTAATCTGATTCAGAAATTACAGCATATACACAGGTTTGGCACAGAGATGAAAGGACAGGATTAGGGGGGTTTTATTGCTTTTTGCCTCTTTGTCTTCCACATCAACACTGTTGGTATTTCATCTGAATGCACGTCTTTCTATACCGCTGTCTCTTACACTTGGACTCACTTGTTTTTTTCTTTCACTTTTACTTTTTGTATCTTTTTTACCAACTTTAAATCCTCCAAAAGTGAATGCCAGTGGATTTCGGGAAACCTCTGATTTGTAAAATTCAGAGATTCACTTAAGATTGAGAGCATTTTTGCCTGTCATGAAACTTGTGAAACACTAGTCCTCTAATTTAGTTTGCTTAGATCTAATCTATTGCATATGGGATACAGCACAGTGTATGAGACAAGAATGAAGGAGTAGATCTGTTTGTTTTAAATAACTGTGTAAAGATTTATTAAACTGTGGCCACAAGTTGGCACATATGTGAAAAAAAAAACACATTTCACAGAAATGACAAAATATGATGGACCTGTGTGACCATCATATTACAGTGTAAAAAAGAATAAATAAAACATTCATAAATTATGACAAATGTAAAGAAAAATCTTGTCAACAGTAAGAAAAACTCCTAGCAGCTACTGTTCTAGATACCTACAATGCCCCGTGACTTGGCATACAGGAGATGAGCTGCAACATATATGTAGTAGATGCTTTCAGTTTCAGTCAGCGAAAAAATATCTTGTGTAAAGCTATGGCATAAGGCCATAATCCGTTCTGTAAAAGCATAATCTGCATTTGCAACTGTGTGCAAGAAAAAGAATAGTTTGAAATATAAGTAGAACTGCCTCTTCAGTGTACAGCCTTGTTTCTATTTTCAAAAGAATTCATGTTAATTCCTCCCAGTAAAGTCAAGTTTTTGAAATGTTTACTGTGTTGTTGTTTTTTTTTTTAATTCCAAAGGAGTGACTGAGTCTGACCATGACATCTGAAACGATGAGTGAATGTCGCAGACCAGGTCCTCTGTTCAGCTTATCTGCTATCACCTGAGCTCCTTATATTGTCTCTGACCTCGTCCATCTGTCTCAAGTGCAACAAACTCCAGTTGTAAATGTTCTGTGCTCTGCTGCAGACACTTCAATGCAGCACAGCCAGTGTGGGGTTCACTTGGTGGCCTTCTGCTGGCTTCCCAGTGCCTTCCTGAAGGGCTGCTGCACAGGACCTCCCCACTGGAAGATGGTGTTAGAGAAGGGCCCCAGGTATGGAACCCTTTCCCCATCTGTTTGACAAGGTGTGGAGGTTATCTCTCATCTCTAGGAGGCCGTACTCTCTCCCTCCCATTCTCTCGCCCTGTGGTGTTGTCTCACCCTCCACTTCTCAAGCAGCAGGCGGGTTTTCAATGCAGCCTTGAGCAGTGGAGGAAACACCCGTTTCTTGTTGTCGCTCTTCCTCCTGCAGACAAAGGCAGAAAGCAGTCACACGTCTGAACAGACCATCTCCCAGGTTGTGTAAAACGTAAACTTATATCCTGGTGGATTTGCACTGTCAGTCACTGACATTCACACCTCTAAGTAAGCCAAGTATCATGCAGGACCCAAAATTGATTGGTATGAGAATAAAAGGTTTATGTTTCCAATTATGAATGTGTCAAAGTGCAGACACATGGCAGCATTTGAATCAACATTTGAATTTGAAACATGATGATACATGAGTGCAGCTCTGGCAAAGAGAGACTCTGTTCCTCTCATAAGTCACTGCTTAGTGAGGGGAAATGATGCAGCATACTTCAGCTAAACTCCATTAGACCTTAGAGGTTTTAAGGAATTCATGACGCTCAGTCATTATAATGTATAGAGGATTCCTTCATTGATCTCAAAATATGTCTCTAAACCAGTTTGTCTCTCTTAGGCTCACCAGGTTTCCAGCATGCTAAAATGCTGGGCCCTGTCCTCTTGCAATATACCGGAGTGTTGCGTGAGGTTATAATTGCCGTGTCCATTTATCTTGCAAATAGACTTTGAGGTATTCGGCCACATTCCCGTTCTGAGCGGGTTGTCTTACCTCTTAATCCTGCCCGTGTCAGCTGCCAGCTTGTGTTTGCACTGCGCCTCGGCGCAGGCATCGCCCTCGGCAGAGTGCGATGTCTCATACCTGTAAGTGAAAGCGCACATGATGGGAGTAGGATCACTTTTTCAATCATTCATCCAGTAGTTTCGACACATTTAGATCCAATCGAGACTCCAGACTTGTTCACACATGCGATTAAAAACAAGCACAAAAAAAAATAAATGATGGACTCGGGCGTTTTCTAGTATCACTGACAGTAAAGATGACAAATGCTTGTTATTGCTTTTTCCGTTTAACACTTATGTTTTGAAGCTATTACAAAATGCAAACTACCAACCTGAGGTTGTTTCCCCCCCGGCAGAAGCTTCTGCAGGTTTTGTCGTCCTCGCGGAGACACCGACAGCGAGGTCCGCTCCTGGTTGCCATGGAGTCCGCGACCGCGCGCTTTGTCCTGGGAGCGCTGCCCAGTCCGTAGGAGACCACGCGCCTGGATAGAACGTGACAGTTAGCAACAATCAACCGTAAAGACTGAAATGAACGGGGGAAGTATTGTTGTGTAAAAAATAGCGTGGTGTGCGACGATAGTGTGCGTTTAAATGAGCCTTTTTACTTCAAAAGTGTTGCAAATTAAATCCACCGATTTGGAAAAAGTAGGTCGATCATATTTTATTATTGGTTATACCTCGAAAGTTATGTTTAGTTTCGCTTAAATGTCCTTTTTTTTTGCCGAAAATAAAACCCTCGACCCTTCACGAACGCAACTAAAGAAGGCAAATAGCTGTTAGCACTGCACTTAACTGACTACTTACTCAGGTGTGTTGACCCAGATGATGTCCAGGTGGCAGAAATAGACGCACTCCTTGTCCAGGAAAGTGGCGCAGGAGCAGCGTTTGGTCCGCACATGGCGCCCCTCGGTGACGGGGGGAGCGGTGGATTTGGAACCAGCAGGTGCTGATAAGACTGTAAAACAAAAACATCATCGGTATTACAATAAAGAGTAGATAAACTTTGGCTAAAAAAAATAAAATAAAAACAGGAAAGAAACGATTGGACATGTGTGTACAAACTGCGTTTGTCACGCACAGACAGGTGGATTTAAACATTAAAAACTGCAAAATGATTTGCCAAACGATTTGTCATTATTTATATAATTCCCACATATTTGTTGGTTTATGCTTAAAAATATGGTCATTAACTGCTTTTAAGAAGACAAGCAAAAAGTTACCTGTGCTCAAAATCCCCGGGTACATCACTGATAACACGGAAATCAAAACGTATATATCCATTTTCCAGACTCCTCTAAGGCAAAATTACTGCTCGAGTTTATAATCAATAATTCCCCAGAAGTGGCAAAATAATCATCCGCTGTATCCCTGCTTTGCAAGATGTTGTTCAGTGATCGGCCGTAAAGATTTACGCTGGAGCGCCCAGGCGTCGGTCTAGAGACTCAGTGTGTCAGTGTGGTCCCACATCTGCAGCCCTTTGACTTTATACAAGTGCGTCCCACCTCCCCTCCCTCCCCCCCCCCCCCCCCCCCTCATCGCGCGGTTGAGTTCTGCTTGGCTTGAGTCCAGACGCTGACATTGTTAGTGGTCGGTCGATGATAAGAGGCAGTGCAGGTCAGGACTTTGGGGATATCTTGGTACCGAGGTATTAGATAGTGCGGGGGGGGATTGGGAGGTGTGGATGTGGCGTTGCAGCTGGGAGACAGCAGGTGGCAGTCAGCCGTCAGGAATTCTCTTTTCTCAGGTTTCACGGTGAGCTGGGTTGAGACTGGACTCAATTTATTTGAAATTTAGCATAATGTGAAATCGGGGTTTAGAGTCTAAACATTAAGTTTTCACTTGACTAAAGTTTTACTTAAGTAGACATTAAAAAAAGAGAGAGAGAGTTAAATGGATAGTACTTAATTAATCCCAGTGAGAAATGTTTGCTTTTAATTCATATAAATTCCATTCCATATTAATTAGAACAAGTATGTTGCTTTTAATTTTTGATGTGCCATCATTTCATAAATGGGACCCTTAACCTAAAATTTTGTACTTTATCCTTTAAAGGTGCAATCAAGCACTTTAGTAACACTTAATATGCTTTTGACAGCCGCCCTTGCCTGCCTGTGAGTCTCCATAGATAATTACAGTTAGAATAATTTCAGGACACATAGCCGACCAATTGAGATACGTCCCATGTTTTCTTCTCATCCATTCTTGATTCTTTTAATTGTAATTTTTTAAATAATATTATTAGACTGTTAAAGGATGCATGACCTGCAACTTAGACAGAGCTCCCTGACACTGAGCATTATGTTCCTCTCCAGAATGCCTTGATAATCTACTGATTTCATTGTACCCTACACATACTCAAGGCACATTGTGCAAAAACTCAATAACATAACCGGACCCGCTCCCTGTTTCACAGTAGGGGTGATGTTTGTATTTTATCTTCTGTGAACATGAAGCTGATGTGACCTACCAAGAAGATGTCATTTTGTTTAGTCTAAAGAACATTCTCGCAGGAGAAACATGCATTTTAGTAAGATCAGCCTTGTTTTTTATGCTTCTCTTTCAGCAGCGAGGCCTTCCTGGATCTACCGTGTAGCCCACATTCATTCAGAAGACAACATAAGACTTGACTGGACACTGTAGCACCTTGACCTTGGAGGTCAGCATGCATCTGTTTTGAATTAATTTTGTTTATTTTTTTATTTATTAATCTGTTCAATCTTTGCATTCCTCATACAGTTATGGGAACCTGGCCATGGTCCCATCACCTTGAATTTTATTTTCTTTTTTTTTTCCAACTGTGGTTATAGGAACATCATGGTGCTTGGAGAGGGTCATGTAACCTTTAGCTTAACATTTTCTTCCTAGGCTCCTCAGACAACTCTTTGATTTTCTCTTGCTCAAATATTCAAAGAAGTACTTTGATCCTTTGCATAATGTCGACACTCGTGATTGAAATGACATTAAATGCACTTCATGATCACAACTTCCAAAGAATACAGAAATATTGTTCAGGCCACTTTAAAAGAATAGATAAGGCAAACCAACACCATAGAAGTATCCATGACATGAGTTTTCATCCCTTTTGAAGATGCAACATGCATTGTTTCAGTTAATTTTACCCACTTCTGAACACTGCTGCAGACAGTGATGTTCCGTGGTTGATTGAAAAGCTCCCTGTTTGTCCTAAGGTTGTGATAGCCCTCTCCACAACTGCTATATTTTATTTATTTTATTACAACTGCTGTTTATATATTATTTTATTATAACAGTAGTTGAAAATTGACCTTGTTTGTATGTGCACATGAATATGCAGGCTTGCTTGAAAGTGGAAAAGTCTTAGGTAAAATATCCTGACATGCTGCAGCTCTGGGGCTTTTAATTGGTGACTGGTATTAAGAATTTCCACGGGCCAAGAGAACAGCTTATGCTGCTGGCAGAAGGAGAAGGAGCAAGTGCTAAAGTGTTTGTGTGGCCTTTCACATTCAGGACAGAGACAACCCAGTAGAGAACCACTAGAAGCAGACTTATGCTCCCTTTTAAAAATCGGATACACTTTAGCTCATGAATCCATCCAGCTGCCGTTACGTTGTGCAGGAATCAAGCAATGTGTAGTGAGAAAGCTTGAGTTGCTCATCTAGTGGGCATTTGCCATTTTTGTAAGGTCTCTGCACTAGCAGATCCCAAACTCTAGGGGTCTCTGTTTGCTCTGCTATAGCCTCCCCTTCAGGTTTCAGTCAGCCCTAGAAGAGGAGGGGGTAGGATGATGCGGTCTGTAATGTAGATGGATGAGTCACCTACTGAATGGGGTGGAACATTCACTGTAAAGCCTCTTGAGATGAGAGAGAAGTTTCCCTCATTGAGGCTATGTTTGCTATGCTTGGTTTGTTCCTCTGAGAGCTCTTTACTGTTGCTCTTCCTGTAGGTGTAAAATAAAACAAATATTTTTTTTAATTAAGTGCCACTTGTTTGATGGGCAAATGGAGATTTTTAATTAAGTGGTATCATCGTGTTAATGAGAGGATCATGAGGCAGCCTCCTGAGGATTGAATCGAAATGCTTTGTGTGGCAGTACATGTAACCCATTGTGAGATGTTAAAGGAGATTAAATAGTTTGACCATATGCTGCGTGAAATTCTTATATTATTTTGTAACCCAGGGCAGTAAAAAGGCAATTGTTGATTCTCTTGGGATCCATTAGAATGAGGGTAGCACTGCACAAACAGACATACTCATTAAATATTAATGGTGGTGGTAGAGGAGCTAAAGACGTACCAGTTGGCACAATTCCACAGAAGCAACCATATATTTTTACAGTTTCACCGTCATGCTAACACCTTTAATCATTCTATTTAGTTTGTACAAACTGAAATTATTTAACCTATTGCTTGGACTAACTAACCTTTAGACAATCGAATCACCTACATTGTCATTAGAGCAGGAATAAATTCATTACCAGTTTAAATAACCTGCCAGCTGCAGCCTCTCTGTGTGCAGATACCATCTTCTCCCTGTGCTTGTGTGGTCTTCCTCGGGGTTCTCCAGGTTCCTCCCACAGTGCAAAGAAATGCACGTTCGGTTAATTGGTTACTCTAAATTGCCTTAGGTGTGAATGTGAGTGCGAGTGGTCGTCTGCCTGTGTGTGTGTTTCTGTGTTGGCGCTGAGATAGACTGGCAACCTGTCCGGTGTGTACCCCGCCTCTCGCCAGCTGATAGCTGGGATATGCTCTAGTCCCCCACCCATCCACAACCCTGAACAGAATAAGCGGTTAAGATAATGTATTGATAGCCATATGCTTCTAGTGCTTAACTGACAGAATACAGTGAAGCTAGTTTAATGTTTGTAAACAAATGTTTACTGATACAATTAAGAATATTGATACAGCAATGTAAAGCTACCATAATGCACATACCTATGGACTTATGAATCATAATGGGCACTAGATGGATTATAATAAATAGTTGAACACAACATCTGTACACAGAAACATTGCCCTATAATCCATAGAAATGTACATATACCAGTACGACATTTATAATTCCATATATTTACGAATGACAAATCCTCCAAAATAAAATTGATATCTTCCATTGTTATACTTTTTTTTTTACTTCTACATTCTGAAATAAACACAAGCATCTACTGGATTTATAAGGAATTATGTACAAGATCAAAACAAACAAAAAAAAAAACTCCATAAAAGGCACAATTGTCTATACAACATGTACAAAACAAGTAATTGTCTGGAGCTGACAAAAGTAAAAATAAAATGATTGGTCATCATTATAATCATATGATTGCACATACAATATGAATGTCAGCATCTGTGCTTTGAAAGGAGATTTGCAAAGAAACAAACTCCCGAAAAGTGTTTTTAGTCTTACAAAGTGACAAGAATTACAAAAAGAGAACAAGAAGAGCTTTCCACTTGGGGGTTTTAGGTGGCAATGACCAATCTGTCTTCATCATCACTGGATACCTCATTACAGTCATCAATTACCTTCTGCCAGGTGGTCACTGGCAGTGGCCTTGGAGGTGCAAGATCACTAGGTCCCTCACCTGGTGAATCCTTATCACTGTCTGCCCGGGTCTCAGCAGCTGGTGATGGATGCTGCAGTGGAGAATTATCCCTTTTCATTTCAAAAGTCTGTGTGGGTTCTGCTCTGTTGCTGCCTCCATGGCTAAATTTACTCTCTGAGGTCAGCTCTGGAGAGCAGCTGACCTTCAAAGAGTCGGGTGGTGAGGCAGGCATGCAGCCTTGCAAAGTACCAAGCGCATGTTCACTTTGAGAGGGTTGTGCTCCTGGGCTTCCCTGCCTCTCAGAGGATCCAGGGAGAGGACTAAGCGTGGAAAGAGGGCTGAGAGAAGGAATGATGGCAGGAAGGGCAATGTTAACTATCTGCAGACCTGGGACATGTGTCTGGGGACCAGTGCTACTTTGGGAGGTGGGGCTAGCAGCTAAAACCTGTAGCCCGAGGGTGGCATTAAGGGTGAGCCCTTGCTGTTGTAGCAGCTGGGTAGACGCAAGGCCCGTGTTGGTCAGCCCCATGAGATTAAGTGTCTCCAGGCCCACTGGCTGTATTGTTTGAGCCTGCAGGCCAGTGACCTGACCCAGTGGGAAGCAAGGAACAACACTACTGATTGGTTCCTGGACCACAAGTGGCTGGGTCTGCAAGCCCTCTGGTTGCGGTGGAGTGTTGGGAGCTGGTAATGGGCTTGTGTTTCTATGAATAACACTTACGGCTGGGATAGTGAGTTGGACAGGGCCAGCCTGAATTGGTACAAAGGTGGAGTAAGCTGCCAGGCCAGCAGGTACCAGCTGGATCCCCCCAACCGGCACCATGCTGTATGAAGAGCGGGAAGGCTGCTGAGAGTGTAGGGGCAAGTGACTGAACAGGTGGGTCTGGGTCTCTGCTCCTGGCGTTTGGCATAGGCCTTGTGGGGGAAAGTGTACGGGCCCTTGTGAAACATAGGAGGAAGTCTGAGTGCTCCGGTCTACTGGTACGCCTGATTCACTGTTTGTCAGAGCAGGAGTATTGGAGGACGTGTCCTGTGAAAATAGAGAAACATTTTATATTAACTCTTTGTTCCTTTTTCTATTGTGGCACAGTCCTGGAAATTTAAAGCAGTTAATATGAAATAAGGTTTGGATCAAGCCACAAAACCTAATTAGAACTATTCACCTGGTTTCAGAGCATTCACAGGAGCTGTGTAGAAGTGCCTCGCATGCAGGATTCAGTTTATGGATATGGGTAGGAAAAAAGGAAGGCAGGCAGGGAAGGGTGGAGGGACACACAATGAGAATACACAGGTCTCACCTGGCCTAGCTTGGTGGCCTTGCCTGGCACTGGGGGGCTAGGGGGCACGTCAAAGTCTGGGTAGTCGATGGACATCTGCCTGCATGGTGACACTGGGCTCATCATGTGCACTGACTCTGTGTCTGAGGTACAGGACTCTGATGTAGTGGCAACAGGTGGAAGAGAGTTTGGGAAAGGCATTGGGCTGTAGCAGGCTCCAGAAATGGATATCTGCTTGCTCAGGGACATAGGGCCCATCATGGAGACAGATTCTGAGTCCGATGTGTGGGTCTCAGGAGCTGGATGCCCGGACAGTGGGAGGGAGACTGCGCTAATTGACATCTGGGCTAGGAGGGCACTAGGAGGGACTTCAGCTTCTTTGGAAGGAATGTGCTGCGGGCTGGCCGACACAGAAGGGTTGGTAGAAAGGCCAGACTCTGCCTGGCTATCCTCCTCTTCCTCCTCGTTGTCATCATTCTCCTCATCATCTGGACCATCAGAATCATCACCATCTGAATCTTGACGATCAGCACTGCTCATCTGACTACGGTCTCCTGTAGATATGACAAAATATGTTAGAATAGAAATAGACATTCTTCTGTTATGGTATGCAGCGGAACACATGACTCATCGACTTAGTATAAAAATATAGTCTCTGATGGTATGTAAGCACTTAATTCATGAAGGTTTAAGTTTCACACCCTGGACCAACTCATACCCCTGAGCTCCATCATAGGCAGAGAAGGAAAAACAAATATGCTCTTAGAAACTAGGACCATAGAAAGCTTTCAGGCAGCTTTTTTATTTCTAAAATTAGACACAGCAATTTCCTCTTTCTAAACGCTGTGCACGCCGCCCACACGTGCTTTCAGTTAACAGAGGAAGAAGCTGCATTTAGAATTTCTAATTAGACCATAGCAAAGCTATTGATCAACACAGCAACAGAGCGCTATTACATATGTAACAATATGCTTTAATAAAGCCCTGAATTTATTAAGAAATTGTTCATTTTGTCTGAGAAGCTAGGACACAGTGATATTGCTGTATTTCTCCCTAGACGAAGGATGAGCACTGAAGCACTGTACCAGAGTCTTCTGCATCTTGATCGTCTATAAGACCCTCAGGCACCCCCATCTCCATGCATTTCTTACTGTGGGCCTTTGATTTCATGTGCTTGGTCAGATTTCCTGCAAGAAAAAAGAGGCAGTGAGGTCTCACGGTGGGTAGAGCTTGAACAATAGCACAGAAGGAGTTTATGTAAGAGAATGCGGTCTTCGGGCAAGCTGTACATAAAGGGTGAGTAACTGATAAAGACATTTTTAAATGAGAGTGGGTTGCTCTGACACCAAGTACTGTTCTGCAGTGTTGCGTGGGTAGGCAAGTTTGATAAGGACTGGTGATTCATACTGTCTTGGTTTAAGAGGTGGTGAAACAAATCTTTAATTTGATAGCTTTAACGGACAAAGCAGACTATGACAGTTCAAGTCTAGTAAAATTATACAGTCTCAATAGTAAATGGTGGGAAAAAATAATTGCACATTCAGGTCATGGAATTTGGAAGGTAGGGTTTCTGGAAAATCCTGAGTTTGATAAATTCCACAGATAATTAGATGAAGTACATTCAATAGGATTAATACATGTAAATGTATTTTTTCTGTAATTTGTTCCAAGGGCAAAAGCATTTTTATCATATATTGCCATATGTAAACAAGAAAAGAAGTGGGCTCTAACCTTTTGTCTTGAAGGAGAAGTTACAGTGGACGCAGTGGTATGGCCGGACGTCAGAATGAGTGCGGATGTGTTTGCGCAGCATGCTGGGCTTCTTACAACGGATCCCACATTCCTCACAGATGTATTTACCACGTCCACGCCCACGGACGTAAACATACTCCTCATTAGATTTGTATCTGTTTGCAATAAAAGCATGGGAAACATAAAACACACAAAACCAAGGACATTTGAAATTGATCTTTAATTTAATATTAATTAATGGATCACAACAATTATTTTGACTCTTACCCTCCATCGAATATTTTCACACGCCTTGGTTCTGTTTTAGATGCCAGGTCCTTGTCTGAGTCATTGCTAGCTTGGGTCTCTGGTGGTCCTTTACTTCTGGTTTCAACTGATACCGATTTCTGGGTTATTGGCATCTGTATAAGGAAAAGGGAATTGACGTGGCTTTAGACTTAATTCAAGAAAAAAGGCAGCAATATGAGAGAAACAAAAAGATTATTTAAAAAGTTACCTATTACCTTTAGCATGACATCTTTCAGCGTGCCTGAGTAAGACAAGATATCAGATTTCCCACCAGTTCTTATGGCTGAAGTGTAGTGTATTTTCTTGGAGCTCTGTTTGGAGTCAAAGAGAGACATGACCACCTTAGTGGGCAGCCCAAGTGGGTTAGGGTTGCTGGGGCTGACCTTCCAGGCAGCATATGCTGAAGTCTTTAGGTCAGTCTGTAGAGCATGCAGAGGTTTCCTCTTCATCAAGAAACACCATGTGAAAGTGGTGGCAGTCTTCAAGCTGGGGAAAGACAGACGATGACTGTCTTTTGTGTTAAGCACAGACACAGATGTCGTCAGTTTCACCTGGCCACCATGAAAACTGGAGGGCCTAATTGGAGATTTGGCAGGAGTCCATCTCTGTTCCTCCACTTTCTCTTGGGGCCTTAGAGTGTTGTTAGTTGGGATGGAGGTGCCCTGGCTGCCAGGTGTGGTGTTAAGGACGGGGCCTGCCTCCTCACGAATAACAGTGCTTGTGTCTTTTTCCAGCCCAGCACTGTCGGGTGACATAGGCTTAATGTCATCAGTAGCCTCTGAGTCCTTCTCTCCATCTGTTTTAACTTGGGGCAGAGGTGGAGCTTCGGTTTCAATAGGACTGTCCACTGGTTCAGTTGTGCAAACCTGCCTCACAAGTGTTAGCTTCCGCTGTCGGGTCACTTCTGACATCTTGGAATTCAGATAATTGACTGACCTGCCGTCCGTTAGACAGGCCACACCGTGCTCATCCTTAGCACGTTTTTGGTGCTTTTCCATGTAAATGTCCAAGCTGTTGGCAGGTGACAACATCCGTTTGCTTGAAGCAGTTGGTTCATGCTGTGGGCATAGAGTTACTGATGCCAGTTTCTGCGTGCAATGCAAAGACCCAAGAGAAGGTGCTCGTTCTGCAGTATGAGTTTCAGTCCTATCCTTCTTTGCAGTGGGTACAGCATGAGTATCCCCATCTAGATTCTGAGTGGATGACTTTGGATGATTTTTGTTGGCGACAGATGGAACAGGGTGTATCTGTTCATGCGTTATCAGGATCTGTGGCAATGGTATCGTACCGGTTTGATTTTGATCAAACTGCTCTCTTTGCTGTTCACCTGACAAAATGACAGTTTGTGTCTTAATCTCAGTGGCCTGTTGATTGGGTTGAGCAACATATACATTTTGGACAGCATCTGACGATTTTGAAATGCTCAAAATAGGACTGGCAATAGGTATTGTTAAAACTGGCAAGGCTATCTGAGTTCCCTTTGTGCTGGAGAATGAAAATGTTTGGCTTGCTCTCAGAGCCGGACACTGCAATTGGTATTTGGGCACAAAACAGGTCTTTTCTTCCGAGTCAGCTGGTTTGTTTTGAACGTTCTCTTGACAAACTAAGATCTGGTTGATTGTTTGTTGTATCTTTTGGCATATTTGAACCCTTGATGCTTGATGCCAAGGGTGTGGAAGGCCATGAACTTGAGTCTGCTGATTAGGGCTACCCAAATTAATGCTTTGCACCATTTGCTCGTTCTTTTGCAAGGGCACTTCTCCGGTGTGCAGAATAAAAGGCTGAGCCATGGTCCGCCTGTTAGCAATGTGAATCTGCTGGGATCTATTTTGAGTTAAAGAGCTTACATTTGTAACGGAAGGTTTATCTAGAGTTGCGACAGCTTTTCGCACAGGTTGCTGACTCTCCGGACCTATCTTTAAAGACATTTGGCGAACTAATGGCCCCCGCCTTCTTTCAATAAGTGGCACCTGCGCAACTTGGGACATTTGTCCACTTTTGGGCTGGCCAACAGGTGACAGAGATCTGCTGGGAGACACGTTGCCACAGTCAAAGGACTTGCTACGGTAGTCGCATGAGATCTCCACAGAGTGTTGAGTACAGGTGATCTGTTCAGATGCAGCACGCCTCATCATTCCAGGCACACCAAGGGTGTTGAAAGCTGTTGGCAAACCTTGAGGCTCTAGAACTTTGCTTACACATTCCCCTCTAGAAGGACTGTCTGACCTAGATAGTTCATCTCGGTCAAACGAGGCCGAGATGCTCGAACAACGAGAAAGACTACTGTCTCTGCTGAGGCTTCGTGATAGACTGGACTCAAAACTCGATTCACCCGAAGAGTGGTCCATTTGAGCGAGACGGATTCTTTTCTTTTTAGGTGGAAGTTTCTCAGCTGGTAACTTCGACAAACTCTCACTTCTCTGGGGCCAGTTAAACTGATCCGTGGGCTTATCTGCTCGCTCGGTAGTCTGTGTTTCATGCTCTCTGTCAGGCTCCTCTGTAACTAGAATCTCAGGAACTTGGATGTTATTTTGGCGAACCAGACGAGATTGATGGACAGGAGTAGTGTGTTCACCAACTGCTGCTATGGTGCCATCAGTGCATTGTTCCTTACTTTGTTTTCCATAGTCAACACTGTTGAGATTTGACATTTTTTCATGGTAGCCATCAGCTGAGACACTTGTTATTGCATCTATTTTGGGTTTATTAAGGGGATCCTTCTCCATACTATCAACAGGAGAGCTCCTGTCAATAGATTCAGTCTCAAATGAATTGGGCCTGCTCAGGGAATTTGTGTGTCTAATGACTGAAGTACCACTACCTTGCCTTTGCATCTCTACTTTAGTCGAGATGCTGATCTGTGTCTCCCGTATTGGAGACAGTCTGGTATCTGAACTATTTATACCTCTTGCCACAAGCTGAATCTGAGGTAGCTTTGACTGATTGTTTTTGGGCTGTATGTCTATTACAGTATGATGAGAAAAGGTTCGACTTGCCAGAGGTGTTGGTAACTCAAAACTAACTGAACAAGGTGGAATGGTGTCAGTGGGAGATTGCTCATCCTCATCGCCAACGCTTTTCATTTTCCTTCTCTTTCTAATGGAGGTCTGTTGATCAAGTATTCCAGATCCGCAAGCTAATCTAGGGACCATGGGCGGCTGCACGTTAACATAGAAAACCTCTTGATCAGTTTCTTTCACAGTCGTTGGCTTGTTTTTTGGACCATGAAGCTCAGAGCAGTAGAATTTCTTGTGAGTTTCAAAATTCTCTAATTTTCTGTACCGGTTTCGACAGGTTTCACACTCGTACATTGTCCCTTTAGTCTGCACTGGCTTTCTGTTCCTGTCTTGGCTGTGCTCAAAAGATGTGCTTCTTTGCATCAGCTCTATGGAACTACTTGGGCCATGATAACTCTCATCCATAGAGCGAACAGTAGGAAGGCCATGCCCTTCACTTGTAGAAAAGTACTCCACTGCTGCTTGTCTGACTAAGGTGCGAGAATGTATTGCTGGATTTGGGGTTGACGGGGCTGATGAAAACACGTCGTCGCTTAGTGGACTAATTTTGTCGTCAAATGACTGACAAATTCGCAGAGGGTGAGGCATGGGAGCAACATTAACAGGAAGAGCAGAATGTCCTGGTGTAGTAGGCACAGAGTTACTCCTTGTGATTGGCAAACTGTCCATTTGTGGGTATTGAGAAGGTACAGAGAGTAGAACTACTGGCTTTGTTTTATCTGTAGGAGTGAATGGGGACTTAGGGATATCTGAACTGGAACTTGATCGTCTTCCCATTGGTTTCAGATCAAACTGAAAAGAGTCTTTAAATATGTATGATTTAGGAGAATCTATGCTACCTCTCCTTGAGAGAGATGTTCTCCGTGGCTTTACGCTGTCCAGCTGCTTGTTGTCAACTACTGCTTCATTATCAGATATCAACTTTGAAATCCGTTCCTCCAGAGAAAGTGCTTTGACTTCCAGTGGCGGACGCATCTGTCCCTCTGTAGTCCGTGGCTTTTGCTCAGCAGCTACATGCACAACTGTTGCAACAACAGAGACATTAGGAAGAGTGTTCTTGGCAATGTCGATATCTATAGGTGGAGTTATCTTTACAAATGGACTGGATGGACTCATGGCCTGGTCAGCACTTTCAGAGCGTGAGAAGTAGCCAGAATCTGTGCTTCCCAAACTGCGAGGACTAAGCAGACACTTAGCCTGTTGCTGCTGAGAAAAGTCTGTTGCTTGTTGCCTCTGAAGCTGAGCATGCCCGCCTAACAGCGGTGACTTGCACTGCTGGTCTTCATCTTCACTCACAGTATCGAGTGAGGGATTTGTACCATCCACTTCTTTCAGAGATGACAGGACTGCGACGCTTGATCTGAGATTGGCCGTTTGCAAGTCTCGTTGACGTTGTGCAGCAGCTTGCTCTGGTGCTGCACCTGTCACTCTTGGGCTATCTGCTCTCAGAGGGGAGACATTCACTGGGTATACAACGACTTTAGGAAGTGCAGCTGGTACTTTGGCCTCTTGAGCCCTCTGGCTAAGTGCTGGTTTGATCGACTCTAACACAGCTGATGAGTCCACTTCCCCATGGCTCACTTGCGTTGTACCTGCACTCTGTAAACTATTTTCAGATGACGCTGCAACACTGCTCTGTGATGAGTCAGGGTCCAAATCTGCAGTGCTACCTTCCTCATCGCTATCTCCGCTCTCTTCTGCTTCTGAATGTGTCCCGAGGGCTTTGTCAGACTCTTGAGACAGCGATCCACCTCCAGATTCAGAGCGTGCAATGAGACCCAGTTTAATTGCATGAGCATGTGATTTCTTGTGCTTGTATAAGTTGCTCTTGGTTTTGAATGAAAAGCCACAAGTAACACAGGGGTATGGTCTTTCCCCTGTGTGAGACCTGATGTGTTTGAGCAGTACACTGGGTTTTGCACATGCCCGGCTACAGTATTCACAAACATATTTTCCTGGCTTCTTAGGCTTTTGATCCTTAGAAACCTGTTCAGTGCCAAAGTTCATTACAGTTGTCATCTGAACTTGGTTGCTGCCAGGTGTCACTGGAACCTGAATGGTGCTGGGAACACTTGCAGCGAGGGACTGGCATGTGTGCACGACTGGTGGTTGGCTTTGTGGCAAAGAATTGGAGCCTGAGGGAACAGGTGCGTGGGTTATAGTGGATGGTCCAACATTAAAGCTCATTTGCAAACTAGCCTTTTCTGGATTTGAAGCAACAGGCATAAAATGTGATGCAGCAAGCTGGGATGGCTGCTTGGCGGCACCCTGTGAAGATGTCTGCACATTTCCCTGTAGTGGTGCTGCAATGCCAATAAAGTTTCCTTGTTTGTCAATGTAATAAGCCTGCATATGGGAAGATTGGGTCTGGAGACTGACATTGACGGATGGCAGCGTTGTTAATTCACCACTGGATTGAGCCTGAAGGGTAGAAGCTGGTTTACCAATGGCTGTAACGGGGAAGGAGTTTTTCCTTTCAGCCAGTGTACTAAAGTCTGGCTCCATGGCCTTAAGTAGGACATCAAGTGGAGCACTGCTGTGGTAAGGACCCTCAACGCTAGGGTCTTGGCTCTTACTGTTTTTGGGCTGAGACACAGTAGCAATAATCAAAGAGCCCTCCTCACCATCACTAGGGTCATGTGATTGTGGTCTACAAGACGTTTGTTCCAGTTTTAGCCTTTCAGCAACAAGAGAAGATGACCCCTTGCTAGGGGGTTTTGCAATAGTTTGGGCATACTGTGGTTCACTTTTCCCACTGGGTGATGCTGAACAATTGTGGGATAGACTGTTGGAGGTGGAGGAACCGACACTACACAAAGGTGTAGTGTCGTTGGACGATGCTCCGTGATTGGCAGTTTCGGATGTTTTCAGCTGCAGGGGTTTCTTCACTGGAGATTTAGGAATTTTCTTTAGCTGATTTTCTGCAACAACCTTTTTCCTCTTCAGGCCTTTTATGTTATCTGCATTTCTTCGACTGCCCTCAGATGTTCCTGTAGAGACATTTTTAAGATTTTCAGTGATTTGGTAAATATTAAACTTTTTAACATAATTAATATTAAACTTTCCATTCCTGATTTGTGCCTCGATAATAAATTAACATGTGACTTAATCTCAGACATTCAGCATCTATTGATCAGCAGTTTCTTTATAACCTATTTCTGAAAAAAAATTACTTTATTTATTTAATTATAGTATATTTATTTTACTGTACTATTTTGAATATTCTACGCAAATACTCTTGTTTAAACTGTTTTGTCATGTAGTTGTACACAACAAACAAAACAGCAGTTTAGTGCTGAAGAAAAGAGAAAACGTGTACAACAGTTTAGACGTTTTGCTATTTCTATTGATATAATATTCATAGCTGTTGTGTTACTAAAGCTTGTGCTCAACATCTAATGAAAAAACCTTTGTCATTGGCTTTAAGAATAAGGACGTTAGAGACGTATATATATTTGTTGTGTGATAAGTAACACAGATTTCACATGCTTCTTTATTTAAGTAATTTAAATGTCTTCCCCTTTCTTGAGTTCCAGATATGCTGACTATGGAGGCTTGGCTGATTGGAAAATATAAACAAATTAAAGACAGCAACATAAAGCTGGACGTGCATGGTCTCAGTGCTAAATTCCAATACTAATGCAGTTCTGTTTTGAAAAGGCCACAACCAAACTGCAGTGTAATGATTTAAGTAAGTGTTTCAAAAGGATGTGTTGCATAAGAATAACAGTGCCCTGTCAGAGTTTCCTGGCATGTTTAGGTATTTCCCAAGATGAGGTCAAGGCTCCTTCGAGGCTTTGGCATAATTAGATTGGAACACCCTGTCTTCATATTAAATCCATTCTACATGCAAACGTTTGACAAATGAGCCTTTAGCAAATATAACACTCTTTAAACAAACTGATTTTTCTAAACTGATTATTTCTGAAAATCCTACAAAAGAAACATTTGTGTGAACTGCGGAAAGACATGGAGAAATGATTATTTCTTCCAACCCGCTGAAAGAATAAGTCTGCAAAAAAGATTCCATTGCTTCATCAAAAGTTTTCCCATCATAAAAAATACATCATAAACGAGCAACATTTCTCAGTGTCTGTCTTTAGCTGTAACGACTGTTTAAAAAGGCAGTTTGGGCTACGTTTAGATAAACTTCACCCAAACAACGGTAGCTAAGCTCGATGTTATTTTCCTCCAAGGACCACACCTTTTAAATTCCACGATTTCTGTACGAACATATTACTTCCTCGAGGATCCAGCTACTGACAGCAGGTTAAACGTGGGTGTCAAGGGGATTAACCTTCAGTACCTGCTGTACAAGGGGGATTGAGATATTTGTACTCCATTTAGCATCTCCACACAATCTCTTTTACAGTGGCTGATTCAATCAAAGCTTGCGTTTCCTGCAAATACGATGGATGTTTTTTTTTTTTTATAAAAGGACAAAGGCACTGTAATGAGGTCAGCTCAGCTGGCCAATTTTCTGGAGCAGATAAAACCGACGGCATGAAGCTGTTTAAATGTAGCTACATCCACTTAATAAGAGTGATATTCATGTGTAAATACTGTACTACATTGCAATTTCCATGGTTCGCTATAGGCTTTGTTGCACTGCAGTTACAACAATTCTTTTAAAAGGTGAATGGGAATAACCTTATTGAAATTGTCACAGAATGTGAATTTAAAATTATAACAAGGGTATGAAGTACTAAAACAAGCATTGTGCAACCACTAACCCTGCTATTATAGGATATTTACTCAGGAATGCAGAAACCAAATAAACATTGAGTATTGCAGAACAATTTCGACGCTATATACAGCGACTAAAGCCTCTTTCACATGTGAACTCTGGACATTGTCTGGAGTTGTGTTTCACACTTGTAACACAGCAGGAGGTTGAATCAGAAGCGTCTCATGGGAGAAATTCTGCCATGTGTGAAAGAGGCTTGAATCTACTAATATGTTAGCTAAAGATTAAATATTATTAACTGCATTAAATATAAATATAATTATTTAAAGACCATAAATCAATTATGGAATTAAATTCAGAATGACATTTATGATAAACCAATAATGCAGTAATAGACTATAAACCATCAAAACAAACATTCCAGTGAATTATATCTATTTTGTATTTTTGTGAAAAATCTATTCCAGGATGAAGCACTCATTTACCAAATACCAAATGAAGAAAACAAATTACAATTTACAAACTTCCAACAAAAGCCAGTCACTTTTCCTTCTATCCTATTGCAATAAATCCAAAGTTCAAATGTCTTACCTTTCTGTGAACCTTTGGGGTCTTTCAGCTCTTTTTGTGCTTCCTCGATTTTATCTGTAATACAAGAATGGAAACCATTTTTCAGCTCGAGAACAGCACTGCACACTTGCACATAAAGGTCTCACTGCACAGTGAAGGCAGCACAAAATGCAACTAATGATACTGGGGATGCTTCCCACACGGCTGTAGCAGGATCAAGGTCTTTCAAATTAGAAACAGATATTCTTCCATAGCCAAGAGTGTGCACTATTCCATTATGGAAACTACTGTAATCACACAGGTTTGCCCCCTTTGTGCAAACACAGTAACCCAATCATCAAAGCACACTAACGTACAGAAATGCCAGCATTGACATGTTTGATATACAGGTCAGAGTAGTGGGTTAATTCTCCTTATTGTAGAGTTCACTTTAAATCTTAAATAGACAAATTAATTTCACCGCGGTTTTCTATACATCACAATCCTCCAGCAGGTGAAGAACCTGTCTCTGTATGAACCATATGGATGTGTGGAAGGTGGCAGTGCTGACAGCAATAATCAATATTAATTTTATATGCTGGCTCATTGTGGTATGAATGGGTTATACACTGTGGATTAGACCCAGAGAGACATGTGGTAAAGCCTCTTTTTTTTTTTTCTTTCCCTGCTCCTGTGAGGTTACTACCACAGGCGGGAAACTTTGTGAGTGTGTAATTGGATACAGGGCTTATTATTTTTAGTTTTTACTTTAAGACAATGGATATATTTTAGATTTTAAACAAGGTTTTTTTTTTTCCCCTTCTTCACTTTTTATTATGTGAAAGTAATTCTGGGTTGGCATAATACTTTATTTAACATGTCTAATTTGTACATTTTTTTTGGAAAGTCAGATTGGGAAAGAAGCTTGCAGATTGGTACCAATTACAGAACAATGGACTTGGTTATTATGAAAAAAAAAAAAAATATTAGTTAAGTGGATTTTCCAAATCCAATCCATTAAAGAAACGGCTCAATTCAAATCCCAGTCGATGTTTATTTCCATATTTACTAGAATTCTATTCTTTATTTTTGCACAATACAAAATGTTAACATGACCAGTAGTTTTCTTTAGTATAAACTACAATATTTTTTTCAGAGTAGCATGAAACTAAGATGTGTGTGGAAAAAAAGAGACATGTTTGTGAAATTAGTTTTGTTTTTACTGATTTACATAAAAACAAGTCTGCTTATGTGGGCGCCAGTGCAACATGCTCACATCAGGCACAGAGGAAATGCTTCCCATGGCTATGGAAACTAGAGGGCAAAAATAAACTTGCTGTGGTTTCTGTGCCCTGCACATGACATTTGAGAGCCAGATGAGTCTTCGAGGACTTGTGGTAACCGTTTTGTCCTAGATTGCACAAATGTGAATGATGGGTGAAAGATGATGTTCTTCTGTAGTTTCCAAAATCACAGTCCAGTGCCAGGAATACTCACAGAAGGACGTGGACATATGCAGGCCAAAGAGGGGGGTCAATAGATTATGTCATCATGTGTGTTACAATAGTCACACCCTTCGCCATCTCTCTCTCAGTTTCTCTCGATATACCAGGCACACTCCACGGATTACATAACATATCCCCACCCCTGAGCTGCTGTGGAGCAAAACAAAGGCACCCTGCCAGCAGAAACAGAGCAACTGAGGAGAGAGACACATTTCTGTGCCAGTCTTTGACAGAAAGGTAGAGATGTAATGGAGACGTATGGTTTTTTTGTTGTTGTTGTTGTTGTTGTTGTCTCTGGTCTGTTTACATACAAATTACCATGTGAACACCTTCACCATCCAACAAAGAAATCAGGTAGACTGTGCTTTCCTGGCAACGAAACTGCGATGGTGTGTCTCCAAACAGAGGACCCCAAAGTTTCCCCCAGAGTCATGGTTACCAAAACTCTGACTCACAGCTTCCTCCAGTTAATTGCTACATGATTGCAAACCATTATAAGCTAATTAATACTCATATTGGTGGTTAGACGATGTGATTTAGATTTGCACAGCTTCATACATATGTACATACATTTGTATTACATTGTTCTGGGAAACCAAGGCAAAGGTGAGAACTGCTCGACAAAAATCTCATTAGTGGTTCCGTATAATGGAAGAGCACAGTGCAAGCAATCAGCTCAGATTTTTACATAACAAGACCCCATCGTGCGTGACCCACATGATGTCAAGATATTAAGGAAATGAATTAAAAAGGCCAGATTAAATGAGCAAGAATGGACAAAGTGTTGTTATACTCAAAAAGGATAAAATAATTCCACCCACAGTGTCCAAGTTATTATGATTATTATTAAGAGAGCAATTACAGGTTTGTTTACATTTTCCATTTTTAATCTGATCACAAAAAAGATTGACCTACATAGGACAACTATTATGTACAGGTTAAAAAAAAATCTACTACTACAACAACAACAACAACATCCGACCCCCCATAACTCATAATACACAGCTGTATGACAACAGCACTTCAAACACACAGTAGTTCTCTGAGCAGATAAAGCAGTGAAATGCAGATAGAGGTCCACCCTCAGTGTCAGGGTGGCAACTTGTGATCTCTGATCTATGCAACATGATACCTTAGAATATGCCAGGATCAAGCTGGGAGAGGCCAGAGTGGGTGGGTGCATGTCAATTAGGCTGGAGTTTGTGGGCAAGCAAGTCAGGCTCCTTGCTGGTTGCTGTCATGACAACCACAGATCTTTAATGTACCGCACCCCCTCCCTGCATCTTCCAGCCCACTACTCTCTCTGTGCTGTCTCCGCTAGTGGGAAATGTGATTACTTTTGCCCCGGGGGGCAAAAGTGACATCACCACGAAGGAAACGTGTGCACTTCTGAATACCAGCGCCCACCTGATGTGAGTTTACAGCCCATCAGCTATGATCAGGGGGCTGCTCAGTAGGAGGGGAAGCCCATCTGAACTTCATTAAGGCATCTGACAGATAATAATCAGTAAAAATGTGGACAAAATAGCCACGGAAGCAAACACATGCTAATGAGCTAAAGCACTAACTCGCCCCTAGAAAACAGAGCTAATAAACCAGACCCGTAGGGAACAAGACCCCCGCCTGTTTAATGAAAGTGGCATCGTCAACCTGCATTGATCAACATCACAACTGCATCTCCGTGGTCCTGGATTCCCCTTAGTAGCCCCCACTGCCTGTTGGCCGACACAAAACCACCATGTTCTACACACTCCATCTCTCACTGCGTGTTTGTAACACATTCACATTTTGCTCAACAGCCTGCCCTGCTGGGCCTCACTATGCCAAATGGCAACCATCAATGGCATAGTGGCAGCTTTTCATGGCAGCCATATGCCCAGCATTCATGTTTGTCACATGGCCTGGACGGCTTGGCCTCATCTTTTTTTTAAAGATGCATCATTGTTGATGGCTGAGGTGTCATCAGTATGTGTGATACAGCAAGAATACGCGTGAACAACGCAAGCAGAATACAGTGTGCGGGCGAATGGGCGTCCACCAGTGAGGACGCAGTGAGTCACTTTATCACACTGAATTGAACGTGTTATGACAAATGGCATTTAAGTGTTAAAGTAGTTTTCCTGTTAGTATGGAACAAGCTCTTACTCTTTTTGGTGTGTGTCAAAAAGCATATAGCGAAAGGAAAGAGTTCAAAAGGTGAACTGGGTTAGATGGCAACTGGTTGATGGCTGTGGCAGTCGAATGGACTGTACAATGCAGCAACATGGAGGGGAGTGAAATATGACATAAGAAAAGGAGCAGCGAGATAAAGGAGAGGTGATGAAGATTAGTAAGATAAGAGAAAAAAATGAGGTAAGAAAAGAAAAACAAAAGGAATAGGAAGAATATATAAGCAGGGAGAGTAAGGGAAATGAGAACAGGAACAGGACTGAAAGGAGGAAATGAGAGGAGATGATTTAAGGAGAGGAAGAAGAGAATAATAAGAAAAGAAGAACAAAAGGAGGTAGTAAGCAGGTGTAGATAAGGAGAGGAAGAGGTGAGATTCCACAGCAGGCAGAAGATGATAGGCTGGGAGTCGACAGCTGCCGCCTTCTTCCCTGTCACTGTGCGGGAAGGAGATAGAGATTATGTAACTCATGCACCTTCACCAGGCTGCTGTACCCACCCGGCAGTGTGCAAACAAACACACCAACATGAAGCACACCCTCACACTGGCTGATGTATTCTTAGAGCAGTCACTATCAACATTTTCCAACTGCACAAAAACAGAGAGTAGACAGAGGGAAATCTAAATCTAACAGTCAGACACACACAAAAAGAAACGTTTTAGTATTGTTTGATTTTCCTCAACTCGGTTCAAACCCTATCTAAACCCTGATTTGAAAAAATTAAAATAACCAAAGCCCTTATGTTAATCACAAAGACATTTTCAAACTCTGCAAAAAGAGCGTGCACATAATATTGTTAGAGACTAAAAGGCACAGCTGAAACAATTATTTCTTTTATTATATTTATGTGATATGATAGGTGATGTTTATAATTATAAACATCACCTATCTACCAACAGCTTTGATATCATTTTTCCAGCAAAAAGCCCAAACATGTGCATAGATTCTACTTTCATCTCCCCTACAGGAGAATGCATTCAGTGTTTCGGGGTCTTAAACTGTGGAACTGACGACACGTCTTGGGCTCTGAGAAATTGGAATTTTTGGAATTTGGGCAAAAAAACATGGGAACTGAACGATGCCTAGTTGCGACTGCTGCTAAGCTGTAGCACCAAGTGTTTTCTTTCTTGTAATTACAGTTTTAGATAACAGATGTAGACACATTTTTTTTCCCCCGCTCTGACAGTGAGCAATCACACTTCATGGGAATTCTGTTTTTATTAAAAAGGAGATCTCCTCCTCTAATAGTCATAAGCTTTAAGGGAAGTCTGTCGATTGTAGCAAAGCCTTCTTCCTGCGGTTTGTGGGGGAGACACATATCTGCAACCCGCAGCAGCTGCACCTTTTTTTTTTTTTTTTTTTTTTTTATCTTCAGCGAAACGTCCAAACAAAGAGACTTCCAGTAACCTTGAAAGCAGAGCAGAAACTCAAAAACTCCTACAGAAGTCCATTGTGCTATCCCTCAGTGAGCGCTGATAGACAACAATGCAGAGCAGGGGAATTCTGTGCCACCCTGACAGTATTCTATCATGCTGCACTCTGTCTTCATCAGCTGGCTTCCACATATCAAGCGGACTGAGAGGTGTAGCGGCTCGCTCTGTCAAAAGTAATCAAAATACAAAAGAGCAGAAGTGGAGTGAATGAAAGGAGGATGAAAGATGGTGAAGAGTGAAGATATGCAGAAAGAGCTGGATATCGAGCCTCACTACTTTTTTGGTGTCAATTGAAATGTGCATAAAAAAGTGCGGTTTATAAACGAAGAAAAAATCCCACCCTATTATTCGACCAAGTAAAAGTAATTAGTAGCAGCTAATCACCCGTAAAACCATCGTGTACTGACAGCTGGAATATTATATCTGGGCAGATTCTTTATCCTGTCTACTTCTTGAATCCTGGTTCTTAATCGATTTAACATGTAGTTTCATTCAGGCAGAGTTTTAGTATTTCTAGTTGTGTGTAGACAATTACAAACTTTTGTGTCTTTTAAAAGGGCTGTTTTTGATTGATTTGATCTGTTGGTATGATGAATTCAGAAAACTATTTTCTGATGCCAAATTGACACATAAAAATTGTTTTGTCAACAAACCCCCCCCCAAATCACAAGATTTATAATGTTATAACAGGCACTAAAATTCAGCAGGTGCTCACACTTAAGCACCTGTGAACAGCAGATATTTGTCATGTTACCTTGAAAACGTGTCAAAGTAATTTGGAATTTTTCAAGTAATCGATTAATGGTGTCCAGTGTTTAGTTTGTACAATTTGTTGTCATGAACTGAGGACAATCTAATGATTGTAACATTAGGATTTCGGTACTTTTAAGTTCTACTATTTGTTCCTCATGATCAAACATGCAACTATTGAGAATTATATATCAAAAAGGTTGTTGTGGAGAAAAACCTTAGACTGTAGGTATTGTACAGGATGTGGAGCACAGTGGAGCATCTGAGAGGACACTCAGTTCTAGCTACAGTTAAGGAAAGACAGCAAGTATTGGAAGAGTTTGGAGATTTAAAAACACTCACAGAAACCAAAGTAGTAAAGCCTGAGCTCTCTGCAGCCTGGAGATCAGATGCTGACTGCTAAACATCCTACAACTGGGGGAGATGGAGGCAGCAGGTGAGCTGCTTACCCTCAATTTAAAATAAGACTGGGGTAGATTGTTTATGTGCAGCACTGAAAGGGACTAAGAGAACCAGGGCAAGTAGGAGCTGGAAAGAAGTACTGCATTAACTAGAGCTTTGTGCAAGTGCCTTTTAATAATGTATGGCTATAAAGGGAGAGTGAAGCAGATCATGCACACAGAGCACACACACACACACACACACACACACACACACAAAATGAACAATGCAGTTTTGAGCATTTACTTGTGTGAGTTATGTCTTCTATTTTTCATAATAGGAACAATAATTAGAGGCAAAGTTATTACTTAATCCTCTCAATAATTTGTGACAATGCTGCACCCAGTCAACAAGTGAAATATTGATCACACTCTCCCTCCTGCACGCACGCACACACACACACACACACACACACACACACACACAATACTGCTGCCCCCGCAGGAAACTGTAGGTGGAAGAAGCAGCAAACTGGAGGCCACTGATTATTGGGACTGCGTGGGCACCTTTGTGAAAAACTGAACTAACGAGAAATCTACTGGGTGGGAAAAAGTGTAAAGTGTGTGTGATTGTGTTTATGTGCAGGGGTCCTAATGGTGCAGGCAGAGATGAACGTGAATGGAAATAAGACCCCATCCATATTCTTTAGGCCTTGCACACGTTCAGCCTGCTCTGCTCTGGATTTACTTTCCTGTAATGTGATATTATTCATACAAAGTCCTGTGCAATTTCAACAGTTTTAGTCTTTTAACTCAACAAAATCAACAGGCCCTGGAAATTATTCAGTCTTGTAAATGAATGAATGTAAACCTGTAATCTCACAATTGGTGTGAACCCCCTTTCACAGCAATAACTTCAACTAAAGGTTTCCAGTAATTGTTACGTGGAAGAATTTTAAGCCATTTCCCGTTAAGGAAAAGCTTCATATATAAATAAATAATAGTAAAAAAAAATTTTTTAAATTTGCTTTTAGCATTCTTTGATAGAACCAGCGTTTTTCCTGTGAGAATTAAAAGGTGGCCGTCTCCACTTCAGCAAGACTCTGGCGGGAACCGTGTGAGGAAGATCTCATAAAAAATAACAAACACAATTTTCTAACACTAGAACTTTTACAGTTACAGTTTCCAAGTTTCAGTGGCAACGTATCAGTTTCACTCCTGTTAATAGTTTCATTAATGCTCAAGGAACTGTACATTGTGGTTCTCTGTTCACAGCTCTGCTGGTGCGTAGAGGTTTCTTTTTTTAAAGACATGTTTTCACCAAAGTAATTAGGTGCTTCTCTTTCTCTGGTTAGCAAAGCCCAGTGTAAGTTCAAACGTTTTGGCAGTGGGATCAGCTGCCACTAGCTACCTTTAATTTATTGAATTTAACTGATATGCAGTTATATGCATGTGTCTGCTCTCTGTTGGTCAGCGCCCATAGATCTATAAACACACAGTTAAAAATTGTGTTCTCATGACGTGATTTCAATTAATCAAGAACTAAACATCGATTTGATTAACAGAACAGTCAGTATTTGGAGCAAAAAAGCTGTTGTGGTCTGATGATGTGTTATCAATACTTTGCATTTCCTGCTGCCGTGTACAGTATTGTATATGTATTTGCATTGTGTGCTCCTGCCACCACGTGTCACAGATGAGATATGGTTCTTATGCTCAAATGCAGAGAAAACATACCACTTCTCATTTAAGCCTGACTTATGTGACTTGTGTCTTTCAACACTTGGCCTTAGACAAACTTAAGATTGGCAGCAATGTTAGAAAAAGCCAGAAAAAAAGAAAAAAAGAAATGTTCTAAGAAATAAGGTGACCTTTGTCCTCACCAGTGGTGGAGGAAGTTGCTTTTCACACTGTGAAAGATCAGCAAAACGCCCATCACAAATATCTAGTCCGCTAACGAAATTAAAGAAAAAGAAAAGTAGTGAAATGTCGGTGAAGTGATAAAATATAATTTCTTAATGGAAAAAAAAAAAAAGTCCCTTAATTTCAATCATGTGGTTAATTTTATAACTTAAGTTCTTGTTTTAGCTCAAATGTTTTGTGTGGAGAAGAAGGTCAGAGGAAAAAAAGACAACGTATGAGGAAAACGTTATATCAAAGCACAAAGACCTTTTTACTTCGTTACACCACCAGTAAATGAGTAAACTACTGATTCTCAAACATTTTCTAGCTGTGGCTTCTCAAATTGAACCTTTCTGGTTGATTGTTGATTTAAACATTTAAAGGTTGAGTGCATAACTTGCCATTCTACAAAAAGGAAGACACAACTGTTTGTGTTTGTTCTGTTTAAAATAAGATGTGAAGCAATCATTGAAATTCAGCACCATTCAACAGTACACAAACCACCCACTTCTTTCTTTACGAAGTCAAAAAAGGAAGTAAAACAAGCTGCATGTCAAAGTACATCTAGTCAGCATCTCGAGTTCCCCCCATGTCGTGGGGGCTGTGGAACAAAGGTAACAACACGGTAGTGGTTCCACTTTACTGAGCTCAGAGACTGAAGGCCGGCATATTTTCAGACGGTGCCTAAATGGGCCCAGAGTGAGAGGAAGCACGATTTATGTATTTATAGGGGGAAAACACACTTTTTTATTACATCTGCAACAGTCAATAAATCCAAAGCTGACTGGCAGAAGATTTTGCATATGTTAAGATAAAAGATTAAATCAAATAAAAAAAAATAAAATAAGTAAAATTTAACTTTAATTCTATGACAATGATCCAAACTCTGATGAAGATCATGTGAATAGATCAAAGTATGTCCAATGGACCTAGTAATAAGAGGGTTTACCAACTACTGTTTTTAATGCCAAAAATACATTTGTCCATCGAGTAATTTAAAAAAGACAAACATATCGAGAAAAAAAAATTTTTTTTTGTGCTTTCTTGCAGAGAGTTACAGCATTTGGACGATTCCAGTCTGTACTGCAAATTTGAAACTATGGCCAGCAGCAGGTGAGCTTAGACTAATATTTTCATCAGAGATGGTTGATGACATTAAGCAAAGAACAGTTATCTTAACACTTTGAGTCTCATAAAGACAACATGTTATCTGTCAGAGGTGCTGTTGGTGGATTTATCTGTGAACAGTGCCTGGTTAGTCGTTTCCCCCTGTTCCCAGTCTTTGTGATAAGCTCTCCAGCTGCTGGCTGGCCCCTCACATTACATTTACAGAGTGATATCTGTTTTCATCTCTCATCTCTTTCTCAGGTCCACTAGCTCTTATGCACAGAAGTTACACAGAGCTTCACGGTAATAACTGATAAATTAAACCTCCCTGGAAATTAAACTCCGGACTTACACATCAGTCCGTTTTACACAGAGCTGCCTGGGGTCCCACAGAGCACGTCAAGTTAAAACTGAAAGTGACGTTGCTGTACTGCAATAACAACAAAAGTGGGGAAACCCCTTTTTTTTTTTTAACACCGTATGGGTCCCTGAGACTCAACTGTCCCATTGCCCACTTCTTGCTGGCTGTGGCGACACCACAGATGACTGACAACCCAATGACTGCTTCCTGTCTGTCGGTCATGTTGAAGAGAGCTGTTCATTAAAATAACAGAAGTTGCTGTGGATGGTGGCTTTCAGTAGCGTTAAAACGCTTCATGCACGCAGATCTAACCTCAGACAAGTCACACACAGATCTGCTGCCTTATTTGCTTAGAACAGCAAATAAGGCAGCAGATCTGTGTGCTTGTTTTACAATACGCTATAAGACAAAACATTCACTTCTTACCCGGGACTGTGCAAACACTCAGCGTCTCCTTTTGTTCAGAAACAAAAGGCAACCCAAGAAAACAAGTGCATACACACAGCCCTCTTGTGTCAACACAAGCAGCCACAAGTCTGTGTTTCCACCCTATCAGCTGTGGCCCTGCAGCTGAGCGGGGCGTAGCCAGCGGTTTCCTCAGAATAATGTGACGAGCGGGGGAATTCCTGTAAGGCCCAGGAAGAGAGTGCACAGGGGAGGAGTGGGGGGGGGGGGGAGGGGAGGGCCTGCCCAAACAGAGTTAGGTGACGTCACTTAAACCGGCTTTGGCACCCTCCAGGGGATCCTTCCCTCAGTCTCCCTCCCTCTTTCGGTTCATGTCGGAGAGGGGGAGGAATTTAATCTGCAGTGCCAACTGCTGGTTGGCCAAGAGCTCACTCACCGGGTGAGGAAGATTGTTTACCCGATGATTTGAGCCTACAAAATCTTTTTAGTTCCTTTTTCACTTCAGTTTAGTTTGCATAAGAGAAGCTGTAAGGTTTCAGATTGCTTTTATTCAGACCACAGAATTTTCTCAAATATAAAAAAATAATAATTTGTTTTCTTTGATGAGATAGTTCCTGATTACATTGTTTTTTCTAATTGTAGACTTTTTTATTCAGGCAAAGTGCGTGTTTTTAGTAACTTTAACCTTTAAATAGATTAACTGAGAATCATGGACAGTGGAGACACCCCGCAGTTTTTTTCTTTTAACTCAAAAAAAAAAAAGAAGGAAAAAAAGAAAAGAAAGAAACATTCAAGTCTGTGTGGGCGCAAAACCAAGAGTCTGGAGCATGAAGACTCCGGGAACTTGTGAGAGTTTTCTAAAGTCAACATTAAATTGTGCCCGTCAGTTGAAGTTCTTAGCTGAGCTGTCTGGTAAACAGTGACTGACTGACTGACGGGCTGGGATGAAGCTGCAGGGTCTCAGACAGACACAGCCTGCAGGTCGCAGTGGGAGGGCTCGCTCCAAGCTTTTAAAAAGCTCCAGGGTCGATATTTAAAGGAGGGGATTCTCCCTGCTCAGGGCAGGACACACTGACAACTAACAAGCGCTCAGCCCGCTGTGTCGCATAAACATGACTAACCGGCTGCTCAATGACAAAAGCACCTCTGTGAGTGACACTCGCTGAACTGTGCTCTGTGTGGGGGGAAAAAAAAATAGGGAAGCTCCCTTGATTTTATTTTTGGTTTGGCCTTTATGGGGAATTCTAAGGGTTTTACAGTGTGGCCACAAAAAAAAGGTTCCGAAAATGGGATAAATATTTACCCAGAACAAGGACAACAAACACTGTGACCAAGCACTTTTTGCAGTGTCACTGCCAAGGTTCAGAAAATAAATACTTCACAGGCAAAAACTCCAGGATCCACATCGCACTGTGTAATTAGACTGGCCAGAGCAGCAGCATGAAACAGCAGGTCAAAATCAAAAATAAGCACTGACTCATTTTGATGGCTTAGTGCTGAATCTGTACGGTTCTTTCACTGACCTGAAGAGGGATCACTCTGCAAACACATTATCCCGGAAGTCCATTAGGTTACGGTTCAACAAAAACACAAACCAAAACAAAACACAAGCAGACACCCTCAGTCAGTCAGCTTAAACTCGGTCATGAATCCAACGTCTTCCTCTCCCGGCTGCAGGCAACGGGGCCGCCCACGCTGACCCCTTCATACTCCGAATACCAAACCGAAACCAATCCAAAACCGCGCAGGGAGGGACGACGAATAACAAAGCTCCAGCACAGAGTTAGACACTTCATTACTCCGTTCACAAATCTCCTATCACAACCTTCACAGAACTTGGCTTCATCTCGGCATTGTACAGTTCACACATTTGAGCTTTGAGGAGTCATAGGATCTATCTGGAATAATTCCAATATGTAGGTACTTTTACTTAAAGGATAAGTTCACAAAATGTTGAAGACTGAAAAAGGGTTTTGGCTTTTTGTCATCATTCCTCGTGTTAATATTGGCCTCTGAGCGATTCCTCCAAAAGATCCTCCCTTCTTTGTGAAAGTTATGGGGCCAAAATGCACAGTGATCCCTCTGTGCAAAAATGTCTTAAAAAGTTTATCTGAAGACAATATGAGGCTTCAGCCTTCTAGATTAGTCACAATGGATATTTTCTAGCGTTGCAGAATTTTTTTGTACAAAAGTTGCTCGTCCTTACTTTTAGTTGTTGTGTAAATGCTTTTCAGTTAAGTAAGTCACGTGAAAACTTGACAGATTTAAAACTCAGAGGCAGGGATGTGACCACAAGCCCAATCCAAGAAATCAAACACAATCCTGACCAATAAACCTTCGTCTTGTTGACACATATTGCTCTTGTATTTCTGAATCTAATCACAGTGCCTTGCTCGCTGCGCCGGAAGTAAGTAACACAGCCACCGAGCCTTCTAGGAAAAGAGACAAGTCTTAATTAGATCTGGAGCTAAGCTGAGTGTTACAAAAGACATCGAGGATATACAGGAAACAAGGATCTGAAGGCATGCAAGGTCACGGTTACCAAACCGGGCTCAAGTTAGGCTCATTCTTTCTCCCCCATTGTTTCCCAGATTAGGGGGCCGGATTCTAAACGTCAACAGAACAAAAGATAGACGTCTCAGAACTTGCTGCTTTGCAGTACATAACCTCGCAGCACAAACCGTTTAAGGCAAAAATGACCCCGAATGTAACGTAGATTCATCAAGAGTCAAGCTTCCGCACATCACATTGGTTCAGTGACGGGGCTTTTCAATAGGAGCTTTCTACACGCTGAGCATTCTGCTGTACAGCGTGTTGTTAGCGTGCCGCTGGCTTGCCTGGAGAGACTGACGAGCGGCTCTGTAGACTCCCACAGGGCTTTCCTGCAGCTGCTCCTCTCTGTTCCTGTCTCTGTGGATGCCGCGAGACAACCATCTGCTTTTACAGCTCATTTAGCACATACACACTCTCACATGTGCATGGCTGGTCCTGCATGTAAACACTGAGGGACATGTTTCAGCAGTGCCGACAACAGACCGCCCTGCATATATCAACCAGTTAAGTGTTGGCACCACCCTCAGATTTAAGGTGTGAACAGCCAACCAAGCTGTCTGTTTCAGAGATATTATTAAGCCATTATTAAACTCGTAAAGAAGAAAATAATACCATGTTCTGATAATTCTGAAAGTTCTTATTTTCTTCAAAATGAACTCAATGGTTACGGATCAACCTATTAGCCACTTCAGCCCTAAAACTGTAGCAAGTAGAAATAATATCTGGTAGAACTCTCCACTGTGTTTGTTTGGGCCAAAAACAAAAGTAGGCTTTTGGGGCATTTTAGCTCCAGAAATTACTTTTATTTGAAGTAATAAGAATCCGATAGAACATCATATTCCACATGTTTGCTTGCTTGTTGATCAACTAAAATCGATTAAATAATTAATCACAGATGAATATTGGTTCAAGAATAAACAGGTAACAAGCTGAATCTAGCAATTTAGAAGCGTCTTTTTGGCGTCTTCATTTGTGGCGTTATTGTTGTTGCCACCCACCTCCACGCCAGTCACAGCTGATACAGTGCATTCCTCCACCATTAGCAGTAGGCAGGAGGTAACGTTACATAACCTCACTGAGAGACACGGCGCTCCCTCACTTTATCTTCCTCCTCCCCCCTCTCGCCATTTTTCCTCCTCGATTTCCCCACCTTGTTATCCTATTCTCCTCCCTCTTCTCTGCCTCTCTCCATCATCACCATCACCTCCTTTACTCCCCCATTTTCTCTTAGCCTGTCTCTTTTCAGCCTCCAGCTCTCCGATGCCCACTCCTCTATCCTCCGCTTCTATCAGTTCAAAAACAGAATGAGGACACAGACACCAACACCGTGTCTGTGCCTTATGAAACCAAACTCAACTGAGCACAATCAGGGCTGTGGCTAATCATCACTTTCCTAATCAAAAAAAAATTAATTGTCTGTCCAACAACAGTGAGAAGCACCCATCACATTTTCAAACCTCAAAACTCCCTAAATGATCTGTTTAATGCAGCATAAGCAGGAGCCATTAAATTGTGGACATTTTTGCTTGAGAAATTACTTAGATTACTTTATTAATTAAGATTTGTCTGTTGATCAGAGGAGACACATTTCAGTTCTTATTTCACACTTCGAATTCAACAGAAACAAGGTGGATCTCATTAAGTACAACACACATATTTCTCCCATTTTTTTCTCCCTTATTAAATTATGACAATTCACACATTTAAGATGGTTTAACTATGAGATGTTTGGCTCTGTAAATTATTTCAACAGCAAATAGATTTTTATGAAAGTAGTACAAAACCTTATACACTTAAGTTAATTAACCAAATAATCATCTTTCTCCGAGATGATTGAATGTAGCACAAATTTTTAACAAAATCTGCAGAAGAGAAAAACTGGCTAATTAATGCACTTTTCCATCCTCTGTTCTTGTTAGGTCATTAAGAGTTAAACAGCCAATTCTCCAGTCAATGATTTTAGCACCTGCAGAAAACGAGAATGTAATTAAAATGAGCACCAGTCAAATCGGCCCGACATCAAACTGATGGAAAACTGGCCTGCGTGGTCATTTTGTGTGTTAAGTTTCCACATCACTCCACACAGATCTAATGTTTTCCTTGGAAGCTCGGGTGACGCTTATGTCACATGATTCATGTACGTCATGATTTATTCACTATGTCTGTTTGTACTATATTTTTATCATCAACTTTCCCCCTCAGCCAGCAGTGAAAACCTGCGATACTTTTGACTTACTTTTCCACAATTCCACTTAGTGCACATGGTACCAGGTGGACAGAAACACAATTAGTGAGTAAATGTAACAAACAGGTCAACCGAGGTCACAGTGACCTGGACGTACCTAGATGAACTAACTAGATGATGCTGTAATAAAATTACAACAGAAAAGACAAATTACAGGAATTAACAAAAGGATGTTGCGAATAAGTAAAGAGCCAGGGGTTAATGCACCAGCACTCACGACTGACCTCATAGCGTTTCTCCCTTATTAGGTACATGACGCCACACAGCAGGGGAGAGGGAGCTAAGTGAGCCTGCTGATCTCATGACATGTGGAAGAAGAGTTCCGATCCGCTCTGCTCTATCTCTGGACTCAACTGTTGCATAACGGCACCAGCTCATCCCTGGCTGCAGCACATATTCTGCCCTACTCCCGTTCATGTTGTACGCGAGCTGGCGCCGCTGCCGCCGCCACCAGCTGGACGGGGAGGATAAACACACCGCCTCTGACCAGCGCTGCAGCCGCAGGGCCGGGGTTTGCGCTGAGTCGCTGAAGACATTAACCCTGATACCAGCACAGTGTTTTTTTGTTTTGTGTTTTTAAAATCAGAGAAGACGCAAAAAAAAAAAAAAAAAAAAAAAAAAAAAACATGATGGACAAGCAGACGTTAACTCTCGTCTGAGTGGAATAAAAATAATTACGTCCTAATGACGAACACTTCAGCTTCTTTCTGATTAAAACTGTTAAAAAAAAAAAGTTGAGTGGAAACAGGAAAGCTGATTAACTCTGTCATTCCAAAGACAATTAAATCTGTAACTCTTACCGATCATTCAAATAACTCTGCAAATGAAAAAGCTAAAAAATGTCCTTGTTACTTTATTGACTTACATAAAGTTGTGTAAATAATAACACTATGTTATTTAGTCATGATACCTTTGTATTAATTACGTACAGACCTTGTTGATAGGTGGTGACAACAAATAAATTATATGTCAAGATGTCGTTTGGGCTATAGGATATTGTGATTAGGTTGTTTTACTGTTTACCAGATAGATAATGATATCTTATGAAATGTTACAGTGCTTAAAGTCAGCTCAAAATTTTTCACATCACAGCTGCATCAAGTGTTCATGAAGCCAAACTAAAAACAAAGAGCTAATTTTAACCTTCAGCAAAAGGAGCCAGTGACAGAATGTAACGCAGCACAAGAGAAAGAAAATGAGGAGGACAAGACAGACTAAATAGAAAGACAACGAAAAGAGGAAGGAATACAATCCAGGAGGAATACAACACAAAGTCATCAGCACAAAGACGAGATGTTGCAGCGCTGCACAGTACCTGTACGCAGGGGGAAGTGAACCAAAGACAGTCGGCACTCTCAAAGAGCAGCTGGCTGCTGGCTGGTTTTCCTCCTGGATTCAGAAACACTAATGGGGAAACACCTGACAGACCCTCTCCCAGCCAAGAACTGCTGACACTGCTGTGCCTCTCTCGAAAAGTGCAAAGCGTTAAGCCGAGCGCCTAGCTGCCGTCTGTCCTCAACACACAGCTGTGTCTCTGTGCTTTCACTTCTCCCTGGTTTCTCCACTGTCAGTGTAGCAACCACGCTTCTTTCTCCTCCCTGCCTTCGTGTTCCTTTGCCCCCCCTCCTCCCTTTCCTCTCCTCCCCTCCCTCTTCGTCCTGTTTTCTCTCTTTTTTTTTTTTTGTTAATCCCTACTCTAAATCTGGGAAAGCCCTCCCCGCCTGCCTGAGCGCTGACTTCCCTGAGCGGAGTAGCAGAGCGCGCTCGTTCTCTAGAAAAGCAAAACAAAGCAGGATGCAGGCTCTAAAAACAGCACAGGTCCCTAATTCGTCCGTACACACCAACATCAGATTAGTCGCTAACCTACTTGTGGCATACAACCTCCCACACCCCCACAGAGGCTATAAATATCCATCTATCCGTTTTGTACATTGATCCTATCTGTGTAGGGCAAGCAGCCGACACACACACGCTAATAGGAGAAGCCACGGAAAGACAAATAAGAGTCAGAGAGAGAGAGAGAGAGAGAGAGAGAGAGAGAGAGAGAGAGAGGAAGATCTGTGACGTACAGAGTTAACTTGGACCTGAATGCAGCTCCACCTCCACAGAGGCTGCTGAATATGACTGCAAGCCATTATTATTTATAGGTGTCCACTATGCTCCTCTGCAGTCAGTGCTCTGCCACACTCTGTATACATTTAAGTAGCTGTCATTAATCAATACCAATACAAAAAACTTATTTAATCTAGCACAAAATAACTGGAATTGTCTGATTGGTCGAAAGGGTGAGCCTCTGCCCTTTTGGCAAAGCTGTTCTATCAGTCTGGGTCACAGGGGGCTTTGAAAGCACCTCTCCACATATTATTAGCAAATATATTCAGAAAACATTTAATTATAAAGAAATTTGATATATTTTTATTTTTCTATTTGTAGCCTCTTCTGCAAAAGAGATCCTGAATCTCAGGAAATTTCCCTGAATATATAACCAAAAACAAACAAAACATTTGTATATGAACACTGTAGCTTTAACAGAGTAATAATGTTTGGGCATATATTAGAGCATACAGTACATACCATTCTCATGACTCTAGCCACACCCAAAACACCAGCTCGCTTAGCTTAGCACAAAGACTGAAAACAGCTAGTCTGACCGTCTGAAAGCAACATGTCAAACACCAGACAACATCCATTTTGTTTTTTTGTTATTTCACATTTGCTTGTTTTTTCCAAAGCAATTGAAAATTACTGTGGAAGGTAGAAGAAAATAAAAATGTCTAAAAACACAATCATTTTTACTTAAAATGATTTCCCCCAAAGGTCTGTCAGTCACTGTCTGTCTGGCAAAAGCTATATTTTAATCCACTTATGAAAAGAGTCACCTGTATACTCCCTGCATACTCTGCTGGGCCTCACGTTAGTCATGCCATGCACATAAAAAAAAAAAAAAAAGAAGTTGCGGTAATAAACAATGCCTGGATTCCATTTTACACGGAACACCTGAACCCAAGACTTAGTCACACATCAACGCCCTGCAGGTTCCCACAAACAACTGCTGACTCTTTCACGCCGTTTTCACACAGCAGCAGCTTCTCAATTTTATTTAAAAAGGGTTTGGTGATAGCCAGCAGCCTTGGCTGAAATCATGCACAAAGCTAAGGATATAACCAATTACCCAGTTTCTTCCAGCTTTTTCCACAGCCAGCGCTGTGCCATTAGAGGAGGGGAAGTCGAGGATCGTCACAGCTCAGAATTCCCCATAGTCTCTCCCGCCCCAGAGGAATCTCAGAAACCCCTTCCTCCCTACATCTCTCCCCATGGCAACAGTGGCTAAAGGAAGACATTGCTGATTTACGCAAGAGGGTGAAGCTTAGCCAGCAGGCAGGTGCCCCTTTCTCCTCCTCCTCCTCCTCCTCCCCCTCCATCTTACACATATTTTCACAGCCTCCCTATTAACCCTCCTTACATTTGTCCCCATTGCTCCCTTCCTTCCCCACGCTGGCTCTCTGCCATCCTCCTCCCCACTCTCTCTCATCCACATCTTCAACTACTGCTTAGCCGCTTTCATTTCTCTTTTCACCGTCTCATCAAGTTTATTCTGTGGCATTTGTCATTGTCTGTGCCTGCAGAAACACTGCACCGCTGCACGGATGAGCGGCTCTCCATTTAAAAAAAAAAGAAGCTATTTCTATGGTCAACTGAGTCGGCCCGACGCAATAGGCTGATGGGGGCTCGATGTGACCGCTTGACCCATGTGGAGGAGAGCAGACTATGAGATTCTCGTCATGAAAGCTTTTATCAGACGATTGGGGTCAAATCAAGTCAGATTTAAGACTTTTAAGACCCTTTAATACCACACAGAATGAAAACTAATGAGTTTTATGATCATGCCAATCAAACTATGATGTAAGTGGTCCCCAGTGGGGACAATTTGACCTCTACCTATCACTTTATTCCAGGGTCTCTTTCTAGTGTCCATTAGAGTTGAAACTGTTTGTGTAGCAGAAATACTCCAAACATTATATGGTCTAGCTTTGTATGGGTGAGGATGTGCCAATTGTCTTAGCTTTTCAATAATATTTAAATCATTTTGAAATAATTGGCAAATTAGACAGACACCACGTCTACACCCAAAAGGTTTTCAGACATTTATTTTTTCAACCTGTGTCACACAACGAAAACACTACTCTAGCCACCAAGACTACCTGCCCCTCAGCTTGCGTACTAGATGTAAACTCAACCCAAAGTGTATTTATACACTTCTGGTAAACTTTTTTGTTCCTACGCGTATTAAACGTTACCCGCAAAAGCCACCAATCCAATATTTGTTTCGATTGTGTTTCCTTGTATTTCTTTATTTTCTGTATCATCTAGCTTCTTTCACGTCAGGCCTGCTACTAAACGAAGGCAACAATTTGTCTAAACAAATTGATCAGAACACAATTTGATCAGAACTGGGTTTGTAATGATTCTCCAATTCTCCAACAATTCAGTTCAGACCTCAGTTTTTTGGTTTTAAATTTTAACACTAAAACACTGCCGAGCTCGGAGAAAACACAGATAACCTACACTCTGAACGACCCCTGAACGCCTCACACGCAGCACACCAGAGCTACTGCGATATTGTGTCGAATGAGTGGTTTTTGTCTCTGTTTCAGAATCACTAAACACTAATGCAGTTGACGCTGTCACTTACCTAAATGTTTGTCAGATAATAAAATATCAGATGTAGCTACTACAGCAACTTTGGCCCAGACACTGAATGTCTGGGTTGTAAAGCTTAACATGTTGATAAGGATCATGTGAAACTGGGAGACTTATCTGTCATTTGCTCGCGCCATCTGCGTCAGTGTGTATGCATGTGCGTGCATACGCCTGCGGTTTTGTCTTTAAAATATTGACCTGACCCTGTGACCCCGCTCTGTGTTTGCGTACAGTATTGTCCTGTGAGAAGTATTGACTCGACCCTGCTCACCCTTCCTCACGAGTCTCACACTGTTTGGAGTCTTTCAATCTTTCACCATCGACCCACTGGTATCCACTGGGTCTCAGCAGCAGAGCACACACAGACTCCTTCCTCCCTCACCCATTCACTCTCCCTCCCCTGATACTGACAGACACTTCAGGGCATACAACGCTGACTTCCTCCCACTCCTCCACCGCCTCTTTGCTCAGTCAATACTTTACAAACAAGCAAACTGAACAGATGAAACAACTAATTTCCCACTGAAGGAAAATGTGAGAATACTATGAAAACAATGAGGAGTTTATGAATGAACACTGGTACGAGATGAAGTCCTGTTTTTTTCTTTCTTTTTTTCCTTTTAAATGAGCCTACGGAGGGACATGTGAAGGGTCCACTAATTCCTCTGAAACGCCCACAGTCTGGAGTTACATTTCCTTCTGCCCCATTATTCAGCATCCTGCTTTCTGCTGACAGATGTCCGTTTGTGTCCCTACACAAACTAGTGAACACTTCTAGTGAAATTACGTACAGTACATCTATCTATCTATCTATATATATATTTTTTATATATATAAGTTTTTTTAACACATTTTAGCTTTTGTCTTTATATTGGACAACACAAATTCCTGATTTTATACAAAGAATAAAACTAATTATGAAAAACAAATTGAGAAAATAACTTAATTTGAGCTTAATAAATAAATTACTTGCAGTCCTAGACAAAAATATTATAATCCACTTTAGGCAAACGCAACAGTAAAATCCTGCTTACACACAGATACATGACTAGTAATACTCTAGTATTCACACTATAGTATTATATATATATATATATATATATATATATATATATATATTTTATATATATTATACTTTGTTACTTTCATTTAATTAGGATTTAAAAGGCAAACCTTTTACTTGTAACAGAGTAAAAGTTTTGCTGACTGAAGTCAACTGGTAACTGTTTACTGAAGTTGCCTATCAAATAAAGATAAACATTAACTGGTTTGAGCTTCTTTAGTGAGGGTTTGCGGTTTTCATTAGTTTTATAATGGTCTGAATTTTGCTGAGGGTGTCACTTGGAACATAACTTCAGGTGAACTCCCTCGTGTCCTGGGAGCACCACATATGTTTGGAGACGCAGATCTCACTGAGCGGCATTTTGGATGTAAACAATCAAAAGATCAAAAGCGGAACGTGTTCTGCACATTGATTCGGCACAGGTTTTTCTTCCTGCCGCAACCCTCCCATTTTTATCTGGGCCCCCCCCCCACTGAGCCACCAGGGTCCCTTGGATGTAGATAATCCGCAATATCCTCAAGATGTCCACAGTGGATCATAGCAATCGTGTCACTTTATGTCATCCTACTACTGTTTGCAAACTTTACAATAACTTATAAATTAAGAATGATAGGCCAACACGACTATACTTCTTTTTTTTTTTTTTTGTCCGTTCGGATCATCCTGTGAGTTCAGGGCCGCCACAGTGGATCATTGTCCGCATGTTGATTTGGCACTTTTTACAGCGGATGCCCTTCCTGACGCAACCCTCCCCAATTTCTACCGGGCTTGGACCGGCACTGCACAGCTGGGGATGGGAATGGGCTGTCGGGGGTTCAGGGATCGAACCACTGACCCTGTGGTCCATGGACGACTGCCTTACCAACTGAGCTACAGCCGCCCCCTCAACATGACTATACCATTGGTACAAATTACTTGCTCCTCATTTCTCCCACAGCTGCAGATTAGAGTACATATAGAATGAATGAATCTCGATTGGATTATAAAAGACCCCAAATATGTTTTTGGAAATTTTACATTTAGATTAAATTCAGCCAAAATGTTTTGGTAGTGGCATCAGTAACTATTATCACAGCATTTTTGTGTCAACAAACAAAAAGAATATTCTTCACTGCACATCACAAAAGGCTTGCTGCAATTTTCTCCAATCATTTCAAATTGCTTGTTGTGCTGCTAAACGCACAGCCTTCTTAAAATGTCCCCTCTGAGCTTCTTCACCCGCCGCAGATCACCTCGTGTTCAGAGGAGCGGTGAGGCGAGGCGATGGGATCATCTCTAATGGAGCAGAGAATTGTTGTGTGGAGATTTTTAAGAAAGCTAAGTGACATGTTCTCTCTGACAGGGCTTTTAATGTGATGTGGGGGTCCGTTGGTCGTGGGTAAGCAAAGCAGCAGCTTTCGGTTCCCAGCAGGCCTGATAGATAGTTATTCCCCTGCCTCGTGCATGTGACTCTCGAGCAGCACAACCACGCAGCTGCCTTGTGATTGGCCAGTGTGCAGCATTGATGATGGCAGATATCCCACGCTGCAGAGAAACAGTAAGTGTCAGTGTTGATAAATACAGCCCACGGCCTGACCTTAAGGAAACCACACAGACAACCTCTGCTTTTCACCCATCTGCCCACCTGCCGTCGCCTCCACCTCAACATCTGGCGAGCACAGCAGCAGAGGATCTAACGCTTTGAGTCAAGGTCTCCTGGAGGCTGAGGAGAAATTGTAATGTAATTTACAACCTTAAAATTACTGTGATGTGTGGGAAATACTCAAAAGATGACGCTTAATACTGTGTCCAGAATAAAGAAATGGAATTAATGAGTTTTTGAGTTATGTTGCTGCAGCAAACTGCTCCCATTATAATTAACAGTGGACTGGATGTCTTCATAAGTTTGCAGCTCTGCAAACAATCCTATGAATCAAAATGCATGAAGTCAGCACAGCCTGACCAGGCCAGACAAACAGTCACCCGAGGAAAAAAACAAAAATGAGGACAAAGGGGAAAATCACAGTGGAGCGTGTTTTTGAAACAGCTACAAATGTCCAATTGTAGCTCTGGGCTCGTCATTCACTGGATAAAAGGGGGTAGCAGCTTTCTTCACCAGATCTAAATTGACACCCAAACAATCAGCCGATGTCATGCAGACAACTTCACCCACTTCTCCCCCAAACCTCACTGGCTTCTTTCTGCCAGATGCTCTGGTCTGTTTCTTCTTCCTTCTAGGCTTCTCTGACAGCATGAGTGTAAGAGGATCTCATCTGGGAATATTCCCCTCATTTAGGTTTGAGTACAGAAAAAAAGAAACGGAATGAAAATGCAGGAAATACAAATCAGGATGAGCAACAAGCATATGACTTTATGTCACTCGAGACTTGAAGAGGAAAGGGAACAAACCTTTTTCAAATGAAAACATGAAACACACAACCATATTTCACATCATGTTCTTGTTATTTTTGGACTTGAGTGGTTCGACTTAATTACATCATCTCATTGCCTTGTCTCTCTCTACAATAGTTCAGTGGCAAATGAATGGAGAATTAATATTCACATCAACAGTTGTGGAGGGAAACGCAAATTAATTTGTATTTTCTTATGTAGATTTTATGTACATTTTGTTCATATCTACACAGCCCTTGGATGAAAACGTGACAATTGAGGGAACACAAAATTTTTTTTGTTTTTTTACATATTTAACCATTTATTTTTATTTAAAGCCTTAATAAAAATCACAGTGAGCCTGAGATATCCTGTTTAATAAAGTTGTGACTCATGTTCCTAATTTCCCCAACACACTGTATGTGAATCCTTTCACTAGAAAATAATGCAAGTTTTTAACCATTTAGTGAGAATAAAAACTGAAAATTAAAAAAAAAAAAAAACAATTACAGTAAATAAATGTTTATATATGTCAATTGGCTACAATAAACTAAAATTTCTGTGTATCCTTGTTCGACATATTCTGATTTGTTTAATAGGTTATTAAAAAAAAAGTTTGAGTTACTGGAACCATCAATAATTTTCATTTGTTTTACATTTTCTTGAAAAACGATTAAATCAATAAATGTTGCTAAGAGGGAGGCTCCAGAGGGGACAATGTTTATGTGTAGCCTGATCTGAGAAAAATGCTCTCAGCAACTTAAAATCTGTTCTTCGAGTATATTAAACTTTTTTTTCTTGTCTGTGCACAAAAAGGGTGATTTAGACAACACATTCGATCTCTGCAAATTCTAGAGATAGTTCAAGAGATCTTGGCCAGCGACTCCAAACCTTCAGATTTTCTAAGTTCGAAAGTTCCTTCGTGTACTGCGGCGATGGTCTCTGGACTGGCTGCAGCTCGCACCTCGTCAGAGAATACTTGCATGACGCTGAGCCTGTTGTGTGGCCGTGTGCTTTTTGAATACGTCGAGCTCTTTGGGGAGAACGTGGCTGCAACAGTGTCGGTCTCTCCTGCCCTAGTCCTGCTCTAACATCTCATTCATGTAACAAGTCTGTCCTCATTTGCCCAACTTTTGTCCCACATTTACCACGATAATAAACTTTTTCTTCCATTTACTTCATTTTTACCAGTTGTCCTTGTATTATTTTGCCCTCCTTCCTCTTGTTACCCCCTCGCTCCCCTCCCTTCACATTCGTGGGAGGTTCCAGCAGTAGGACACAAGGAGCAGCACCTGCAGACCGAGACTCATGCTGCTCTGTTTCCCTGGCAACCCCTACATTGGGCTTTGCTTGTGCAAACCATTAAGCAATGCCAGCTCTGCATACACACACAGGCAGCTGCACACATACACAGAAAAGCGCCCCCACACATCCACCCTTTTAAGGGTTTCCGGCTGGCAAAGACTGGCTTCTTTTTTTTTTTTTTCTTTTTTTTTGGAGCAGTTTTTCCAAAGTTTTTTTTTTTTCCCTTTTTTATTTCCAACTCCAGCAGCTTAACTCACGTCACATTTTCCCCACAAGCATAAAAAAAAAAAAAAAAAAGAAGAGAGAGACCCACTGGGAATCTGCGGCCCCAATCTAACAGAGGCAGGTTTGTTGTGGCATTTCTTGCAGATGACATATATCCTCGGTGTGTTTAGGAGCTCTCCACCCCCTCAGTTTGTCATGAGCACATCTCCAAACGATGTGACATCCAGCCCTAGCACTGCCTACTTCTCCACTGCAGGAAGAATTTCTTCTACTATTCTGGGTCTCTGTGCTGACGTGAGCAGAGGCAAATATTGCCAGCCCCCTCCTGTTTTTTTCCCCTTCATCATTCCCACTTCGACGCCAATGCCCACCTTTCTGAGCTGCTAACATCAGTGCTGCTCATCCAAGTTTCCAGGAAGTGGCTCTGCGGGCTGCAAAAGCTCACCTGCAGTGGGAAAAGTGCATGTGTGTGCAATAAGGTCACTGTTCGTTAGCACCAATTTAACTTGGCCTGCCTGAGCCCTTCACTAATGCTTCAGTTTGAAGTTTTAAGCCCAGTAAGTTGACTGATTGGGCAGCAGACCTTGTTACTGACCCAAGGCCTCGGACTCACACACAAGGCTGTAAACAGCCAGGTCATCTGTCTTCAGGGGGTTGTACGTAAATGGTAGAGTGGGTGGTGGGCTTACAGTGACAGACACAAACACGGATCTGGTTCAGTCGTAGACATCTGAACAGTGACGAGTCAAAAAAAAAAAAAAAAGACAAAAAAAAGGCTCTGGCAGGCTGGTAATGAATGATGCTTTGATCATTCGTAGAACATTTTGTCTTAAGAAAATACATTGCTGCCTCCACAGAGTGACGCTCGCAGCAGAGATGAGAAGATGTACAACTTAACAAATGAAGGAACACCAACATAGACATACATGCACAAAGCTGAAACACACAAGCAAGACCTTTTCTGCACAAACAGGCGGATAGTGTTAGCTATGGTATTAGTCACCAACGTCTGATAAAGAGGTAGGAGTTTGACAGACATTCAAACTGAGAGTCTGCATGCAGCAAATGATTTTAGGTGAGGTGGGAGTGAGAAAAGCTAAAGTAGGACTTCAGCAGAAGAAGAGAAGAGACAAAATTAAAACCAGCTCACAGTTATACTACCACATAGACTGCTACACGACCAGCGGAGAGGTTCAGGTTTGAGCTGAGCATTAATCATAGACCATTTTAATAATCTGTTGTTCGTGTCACACAAAAATGTGCACCACTGCCCAGCTTTGGCTTGTTAAATGAGGGGATTTAAGGCTTTTCTTGCCTTAAATCTAAATGTGTTTTTGACTATTGACTGGACAAACCACAGATTGTGATGGACATTTGTCATTCTTTTGCTGGCTAAACGATTAGCAAACAATGTTAGTTCTGACTGACCTCCAGTTCTTCATTTGAGTGTAAACCACTTTTGTTTGGTCAAAGCAAAGAAACTAGAACTTTTAAAAAGCATGCATTACATGGATTAAAATAATTTCTGGCTTTATCAGGCTAAACAAATGCATTTTGATCATTTATATTTAAACTCAAAACTTCCAGTGCCATTGGAGTTTGACAGACACTTCAACATTATGTCTTGGGTTCAGCACTGAGCAGTTATCATGGAAAGCTAATGCAGGACTCCAACCAACGTATTTATAGTACTGATTACGCAACACGAAGGAACTTTTTCACATCAGCATCAGGTGATGTTGACAAATTTACAGTTTGTCCCATTCAACACCATGAGGCCACTGAATTCCAGGCCCTTTTTTATCTGAATGTTGACTTTAAACAATAAATCACCCAGGATGGTGATTATGTGTCTTCCATTGTCTTAGAAATTAAACATCAGAAATGGGTCTATTGCCAAAGAATTTGTCTTTGTGAGTTTCATAAAGTCGTTCACTAGACTTGCAAAACACAGCAGCACTGCAACAAATCATTGCAGCTCTACTTTTTAGATAAACAGAGCATTGATCCAAAAACATGTGCTTGACAGAAAAGCAAACTGTGGGCAAAAGATGATGGCAGTACAAGCTAACAGACAATCTAAACAAAGATCTTTTTCTGGCATTTCCATAATTTTAGCCTTTTGACTGGCACTGCAGTTTAACACAACTATATCAACCCCGGAGACTTGAATTTCATAATAATAATAATAACAATTATTATTATTAAATTACAAGTTTTCATCTGAAATGATCCAAATGACAAATTGGTTCCCTCAGAACCAGATGTTTTGGCAGATGTCATGAGGGCTTCTCTTTCTCACACTATGATGTAGTTTCCCTGAGGGCTGATCAGTCAGGGAGCAGTCATCTTCCACTTAGCACAGGCCTGAGGTGATTAAAAAACACTGCCATTTGTAAAATGCACCTCACAATTACAGTTCACGGAAAATGGAACAAGGGCACAAGTGCTTGGTCTTTCATAATCACATTTTCCATCTTCAAAAAAGTATTTTGCAAAGTGTGTGAACTATGAGCCAAGAGGTCTGCCATTAAACCCAGCACACAGGAGAGACGAGCTGTAGTATGTGCTTTAATGCATCTGTTGAAAGAAAGAATAGATATTAACCTACTTTTTAGGACGGCAAACTGAGGCATCTTTTTTCCTCACGTATTCAATTTCATTCACACATAATATGGTCAAAAATATTCCTCCCTCCCTGTCCCCGCTCTGCCTCTCTGTTAAAGTGAAAGCTGCTCTGAGGTTACCACCAAGTTAAACAGACATCCCTGAACTGGTTTCAGCCTGTCTGTTGTAGTTACTGTTGCTAAAACCCAACTTATTCGTGCCTCTGGGAGAGAGGTTCCCTTTGTGTGCATCTCCTTTCATTCACACACACACTGTAATTTGAAGGGACTGTACGGAAACACTGGTTTGGCTGCCTAAGCATGACACAACAAGTAAAAATCTATTAGCCAAGGCCAGGATTTTAACTCCTTCTCTGCACCTCTTAAGCATTTCAAAAAGTACAAATTACAGTATGGTGCACTCCTCACCTAATAGATCATTAAAAAAAACCAAACAAACACACAACTGAAAAAAATAAAGTTTTTTTAAATCATTTAACTTTTTTATGTAAGGAAAAGGATTAACTGTCCCTGCAGTTATTTTTCCATTAAAAAGAGAATAAAAGCATTTTGCCTGTGTTTGTATTTTATTTTATGGAAATAGTTGATGACATGTTCTGTGACCTCTGTGATACCGTACCTATTTTGCATTTAAGTGCGCAAACACAACTAGGGTGTAACTGAACTTACAAACCTTCACACCTACAACCTTCACTAATCAGTGTGTTGCACTTTAGCAAGCAGGTTACTGAAAGAAATCAAGTTACATCAGTAATCAGGGAATGGTGGAATGGAAACAGCACCACTCCATGCAACAATCTCTTCTTTCATTCAGCCAGCGAGACTGCAAATTGTTGTTTTGCGCACACGCACTCGCAAAAAAAGCAGATCAGAAAAGTGTTTATGAGGATACATAGCAAATAAGTCGGAATTCTCCAAGCGTAGCTGCGAGTATCAGGGTTCTGCCCGTAACCCTGTTTCTCGTTTACACAACAGTTTAGAAATCCGCTGCTGGACAAAGATGGGTCACTCAAATGGATGTAAACACTCTTTGTAACTAAGCTAATAAACCCAGCTTTGCAATAGAGCCTTTCTCAGCACTGAAAATACCCAATACCATTGTTTATTTTATATTTAAAATAAATTGATGAAAAGCCCACAGCAGAAATAAGCCTTTAGCTGCATTGCATTATCCTTAACTTCCCGCAGTTATGTGAGACAGTGTTTCTTTTTTTGAAATGTGCCAAATTACATATAAAAACATTTACCAGGAAGCTCGTCACAAACCAAAAGTTCATGCTTTCAGGAGATCACTAATGCAAGGGCACATCGCATCACTAGAAAAATAAAGAACATTGTATTTTCTAAGTCTCAACAACAATAAAACAGCAGCAGTAAAACTATAATGTAATTATTATATTATTATAAATATTATAAACTCTACATAAACTTCATGAAGCTGAATTTCTTGGAGGACTGTTGCATTACAAATGAATTACACAGGGCTCCTGACTCAGTTTTCTACAAAGCAAATTATGTCTGAAGCAGTAAAACCCTCATCAGGGCCTGACAGTGGCATTGGAACAGCGGCAATGGATCACAAGGCCAAGTTAAAAAGTTACTGGCACAAACCTTATCATCACTTCTGAGGGTCAAATAAAACTCATTTTGGCTCAATAAGAGGTTAGAAAGCACGGCCTATACTTTGAAAAGTCTCTGGATACAATGCCAGGCCATCTCTTAAGTGTATGTGCAACGCTGAATGGTGCTGGGGGGGGCTGGCTTCGTTGATTTTGACCCTGGATGTTTAACCACACTCAGCAGTGAGGTCAGAAACACAGTTGATCATTAACAGGAAACTGATGTCAGTTTGTAGCAAATTACTGCAACAGTGAAAACAACAAGAGCTGTAAGACGGAAACCTGAACCGTCCTCTATTCTTTCAAATCTTGGCTCGTAAAAACAATTTTACACCTGCTTAAAGCACAATAAATCCACTATCCGTGCACATTAGACTTCTAAACAATCAGTCAGCAGGTTAATGTAATAAAATACACAAACTTTATTTCTGTGTATAAACATCCGTGTAGGATGTGAAGGATGATTGGCACAATGAAAAACTCCTTGCATCAGCTTTACAGAGTAAATATTTTCCACCTTGTTAAATGTACCCTGTTTCCCTGCAGTTGTCCACCATTTATCACGCAGCTTGCTCTCAGCTAAAACAGGGGACAAGACCTGTTGGGGTTTGGTGTGAGTTTTATAAGACAAGAGGAATGCAGAGTCAGTTCTATAAACACCGGTGCTCCTAACAAGTACAGGCATTTTCAGGGGCACAGCGAGAAGCAGGAGAGAAAAACCAAACGCCATGCAGACAGAAGCCAGTGAAGGCATCGTCTGGACAAAGCTCTTACAGCAGGAGAAGAAAGACACAAGTGAATGTGTGAAGAGGGAGAGTCCAAGCAGCTCAGAGTACATTATCAGAAAGGTTATTCATTTCTAAACCAGTGGGTTTTAACTCTGGGGTCATATTTTTCCGTTACAAACCAGGCCACACATCCTACAGCACAGTACTCTGCACAGCAATGACTCCTGTTTTTAAAGTGTGTGTGTGTGTGTGTGGTAATTGGGGGTTAACTGCACCAATTAAAAATATGTAAATATAAAACTTGAGATGTACTTTGTAGCCGTCCCAGCTAGCATCAAAGGAACAAGACATCAAAGTTTCTTGTTTTAGAAACAAATATTACTTAAAGGAAATATTAAAGACACCACATTCACAGATTTGGTGTGAAAATATAGAAAGTACATTAATCTGACACAGCTAGAAATCTGTTTGGCAGTTCTAACAGTCTGCACAATGATCAAAATTCATTTTATTTTTATTCCAGCTACAGAACTAAAAACCATTCATTGAATATCAGTTAAAAAAGTAACTGTTTAGCATATTGTACGTAACGTCTCCTTAAGAATGTTTAGAGGAATGTGACGGTAGAAGTTTTTATGCCCTTTTATTTATTTTGTTGTGTAGTAAATCAGAAATATTTTCTGTGCATTGCTGCAGACAGGAAACAAACCAAACGAGAAAATGTGACACAGAAAGGGGTATTTCCATACAGGAGAACAAAGCTGGTGTCAACACTCTTTATGTTATCTGATATGAATTACATAAATAATATTAAATATATTATTGTATATGTATGTAATATTATATAAAATATAAGATATATCAAATGCTATCTGCTTGGTAAGTGATGACATGATGACATGATATCAGGTACCACATCAGCTCAGGGTCCCGTGTTTAACAATAACATCAGCCAATCATAATGCTTGAAGTTTGTGAGGTGTGGGATGATTGACTAAATGATCATTTATGTACACAAAGATAAATGAATAAAGTGGTTTCAGAGCAGTAAAATAAACAATTAAAGCTTTTTTCTAGTAGCCCTACATTTTAAAACCCAAAATAATACTTTTAATACAACTTCTCAGCCAATAAAATAACCAATAAACATTTAAATTTTCATAGGCTACCAGTAAATTACACATTATCTTTAGATACTGACACCTAACCGGATAACTTCCTACTAACTTCTCTAAACACCTCAAACCCAAATGTTCTTTACGCACGGCCTTAATTTTTCCCTTAATCAGGAAATACACCAACTACGCAACTTCAAAGAATTGATTCCTTTATTTTTTGCTTTCTCACTGAAAATTGATGTGATGGAACACGGATTCCTTAACAAGCGGAGAGCCGAAATTGAACCCTTTTCTCAAAAGGATAAAAAGACAAATAAAACCCTTTGGTACTATAGTTCAGCCTCATGTACCATTTAGATTCTGTAAATAGCAGGGTGCATTTGTACACGTACAGCTGGCATTAACTGCTGTAACATATGTAGAACACGACGTGAACTATTTCAAAGTCAGGTGAACGCTTTTATTTACTAAGAAACATGTTCCATTCAGAAAGTCAAGCTGGTGGCCTCATGCAGTTAATTTTACATACTTTAAAATTATTATTTCAAGGTTCGGCTGGCAGCAGAGAGTATTGTGTGTATTTCTGCTAGTGTCTACAGAGGGTGAGTGTGTCTGTCTGAAGGGAAAGCCGCTGTATCTCTGCCGAGCTGCTTAGAGACCAGCTGTTTGCGAAAAGTAAACAGAGACTCAGAGGAGGGGGACAGGAGTTTCTAACTTCCTGCATTGTTGTTACCGAAAAACTGCGTCATAGGCTCATTCCTCCAAAATACACAGAAACACACACGCACAGAGGAAGACTTTACCTATACACATGTATACACTGTACCAATGCAGAAAGAATGTAGAGCTTTCTCCAAAAACAGCAGTGAAAGTTAATAAAAATGTTTCTGACTTGAGTGAAGTCTTTCATGGATGACGCGAACAAGTGTCCCTTGAAGGTAAATGATTAATTGAGCACCTGACAGCCAGGTTTTCTTTATTTAGGTCCCAGCAGAGTAAGGAGGAAGAGCAAAGTACGCCGCTTAAAACAGCAGACAAGTCCCCTGTGACTCTATTTACATGCATGTAGTATGTAGTATATAGTTTACAGAGGCCCTTCAATAATTTATCGTTCTGCACATCTGTGACATCTAATTATGGCCTTCCTGAGGTGTAAGCAACATTATTTGTAGTTACACACATATGAAGAGGTAGTGGTCATGCACTCTTTTACTGCTTTCTTTGAATATTTACTACAGCCATATTTATTTTACAATACCATATTGCCCAGTCTCAGACGTTGGATGACAGGTAGCCTATTTGTTTTGTTCTGTGAGCGCAGGAGGTGTTCAGTGGGTTTCATATACACTGTTTGGCTACTTTTCATGTAGCCTGTAAAACAATACAACGTAATGTTGACAGTTTTTAAATTATGGTTTACAATGATGAAATACTGCATGAAAGATCATGATATAGATCATGATATAGATCGTGTAATACCTAATATAAAGTTTTGTCTAGAACCCCAACCACACCTTGCAGTTGTGTTCGTGCCCTACTCCATGCCCTCTTTATTCTTTCCATGTAACCAGCAAGAACTCAGTGTTGCCCTAAATTCACCTGACAGACGCCAGCAGAGCAACAGGGTCGAGATGGTATCAATAAAACAATTCACTCTTTGTGATCCCTGGGAGGACAAAGTGCATCAAAAAAGTCAAAATTTCACAAAGGCCTGAAGAAAGATATTTAAAACGCATAGTTTTTTTTATAATGTACCAGATTAAAACTTCTGCCAAGTCTCTAAAGCACACAACACCAAAAAATAGAGGCTTCTCATTAGCCAGCCAAAACTCAGAAGACTGAATTAAATAGCACCTTTGGATTTGTGCAACAATTAATTGCAGCTTTAAGCTGAGACCTTTTAAAACTGGTCTTTGGCATCACATATCGTCATGTGATGGCTTCGGGGCAGTGTGAAAAATTGTCTTAAAGTTTCCAGGAAAAGAGTTTCTTCACAGCAGAGTCATGTGGTAGCATGCCATGCAATTAGCATTTCCTGCCTGATAAAGGAAACGCCTTGAGTGCATGACTGGGAGTAGAGGTGATGAACTGCATAAAAAGGCAACACAAAGCCAAACAGATGTCTCAACCACATCTGAGTGCACCAACAGTGCACTCCACACAAGATACTGAGAAATTTCACTAGAACTGAAGATGGCAAGTTGTATCAAGTTCAAAATAAACATCTCAAGGTACCGTGTTTACATGAAAATTAGATGCTGTTGCTGCCTCCACTGCTTTCATATTTAATTGTTGGCCCAATTAGGACTCTTCCCACAACAGAATTGAGGAAACAAAAAGATATGCAACAGCATTTGTAATTGCAGCTGAGGCAGGGATGACCTCCTAGTTCGATCTTAAAGCCCTCAGCCACCTCTCAAAAAAGATCCTCTATACAAAAAGGGACTATTAAGGTTGATGGAAAGTCAAATGGCCACAACGAGATACAAAACAATTCAAAATAAGGAAAAAAGTAAAAAGTAGACAGGTAAAATGAAAGAAGAAAAACATGACACAAAAGACAACACGGGGATAAAGAATCAACAAAAAGAAATAAAACCACTGCAAAGAGACAGAAAATAACTGAAAACGGATGAAAAAACAAGTTAGTTAATACAAGTTAGATGCCAAGCAAGAGAAGAACAACATAACACAAAACGACCACAATGAGTACGTTTACATGGACTTAAGTAAGCAGGTTACAGTCGGCTTTCTTGGGAAAGCTAATTTCCTAACTGTCATGTAAACAGGAAAGCTGGTTTCGGAAATCGGGATGGGGGATTAGGAAAAACCTGATTTCCCCAGGTAGATTTCTGTCAGTGTCAGAATCCAGTATCTGTCAGAACCGCAGTTATACGCATAACCAGGTTTTATTTGACTTTCTCCGACTGCGCATGTGTGTGTGACAGAAGGCTGCAGACAGGAACACGCAGCTGAGTGAAAGGCCGAATGACAGGAGAACTCATTAATGGGGCGATTTTTTCATCACTAATTTTTAAAACAAAGTTCTCCTAAAGTTGACAGCAAATGTAACTAAAAAAAAAAACAGGAAAAAAAAAACAGGAAAAAAAAAACATGCCTCGCAGAAGTCTAAATAGGTCAATTTACTCCACAAACTTTTTAATTCAGACAGTTGCTGTTGTGGATCAGCTTTTTCCCCCCTTTCTCTCCCCCTGCACTGTCACTCTGCTGTGACAGACACACACACACACACACACACACACACAAACACACACGTCACAATAAGTTAAAATCTGTGCACCATGCTTCAAAAATAAGTCCAGGGTTGAGGAGAAATCATGTTACATTTGCCTTAAGTGCACGTAAACACCATTCCCCGATTACCAGAGACCCCGGTTAATTTGGTGCATGTAAATGCAGTCACTAAGACGCTAAATAAACAGAGAGGCAAAATAACCACAAAGAGAAGCAAGACAAGCACAGCGAGGCCAAACTACTAAGAGGTAAAATGAACAGATAGACACAAAACCACCACAAACAGAAGCAAAATGCCCACAGAGACCACCCCCACAGCCACTAAGAGGTAAAAAAAGGTCAGACACAAAACTAGTTCACAAATGATGCCACACAGTGCTATACAACTGCAAAATGATGCAACTGCCCACTCCCCATTTCAAAGGTTTCGGCCCCTAAATGAGGATTCTTTGACTGGAAATCTGGCAACGACAGTACCAATTATACTCTTTACTTGTCTTTTGGCCTCAAGATCTGGTTAGTTAAAAAACCTAAACCATGCATCAGCTGCAGCACTATTGTCTCCACCGACAGAAAAAAAAGGGAACAGTCTGCATTAAAAATAGAATCATTTGGCTGCCATTTCTATCGTCCTCTGTTGGGCGATGTAACGCACTGTTCTAAAACTTAATTATTTATGTTGTTTGGCCAAGTAAGCCCAGTGAAAAAGAACAGTGCACAGGAAGTGTTTATATGATAAATAAACAGAGGGACTCTGGCTCACTGCTCACAGACATGAGGAAATCTGCTGTGTGGATCGACTGCTGGGGAATGGTAGTGATGCACATTTTCACACCCAGCATGTAACGCTGCAAATTCAGAGATCTGTGAACTGCAAACGTCTGTTGACACGTAAATCTGTCAATTCTCAACATAACACAAAATCCTTCAAGCCAATTGGTGTCTATTTTAGCACAGGAAGATGCTGGAACATCAATATGGTCTATATTCAGTATGCGTTTTGTTAGGTTTTTGTTCATATTCAAGTGTTGGCTACAGCAGGAGGCTCATTAAAGAGCCACTTCATCCTAAATTAGCTTGTTTTCCTACTGATGTCAACACATTCATAAACACAAAACTGCGTTGGAAAGTCATGTCGAAATTCAGTATCTTTGCCTTATCAGATATGAGACAGCAATGATTGACTGCAATTGATGCAAATCAGTGGCAAACCATGCAGCCACCGTCCCTGCTTCAAGTTAAAACTTGCATTTACAAAAGACAAACGATGTAACATAATCTCGCTATTAAACCACAAAGATGCTAAAATATAAAACAGTAGGGGTGTATCACATTGTTCATGTGAAAGGTTTTCATTTCAGGATCTTGACAATTTTGTGAAGTCTACACTTATTTGGTTGTAATAACTACACACAGCAACATGACCAACGGCTGAAAGTGAAAGTTACATTGCTGCTGACTCAGTGGAAGGCCACACTTCAAAAAAATAGGGGTGACTTATTGGTGTTATGGTAATTTGGTTATAGAAAATCAGGTGTCTGTTGCATCAGCTAAGTGCAAGTTTTGTTTTAGTTTAAAAATCAATACTAACTAGTTTGCTTCACACACACACAGCGGGATGTTTTACTACAGCCGTGCCACAGTACATATGGTTTTACCAAATTAAACTGACAACAACCAAAGGTTTGTGAGTAAGAATTCTGCTTTTTTTCCCCCTCTGGTGATCAAACAGTGTTTTTGTGCTCAGCATCAATGACTGTTATGACTCTATGTTGTTTGACCAATTCTCGTCGATAGGATGAGCTAAGCAGTTGCTAGTTTAACTTACAAGCATCCATGTGGTGGTAGCAGCAAATTGCATCTCTAGTGAAAGGAGCATAAAAATCCCTTGGGCCACTGTCTAATCAAGATATTAGTAAGTGTGCAGCACAACACAAATGTGAATATTTAAGTAAAAGTACTAAAAAAGTACTGTGTCAAGCAAGAAGCTCCTGGAGTAAATATAAAATGTTTCCTTCTCGGGCCGCATTTAGACACAGTTGCACCTTGTGCCATGTGCCAAGGTGCAACTGCGCATTACACAAAAGCACCCAGAACTACGGAGGGCTCCGTCAGAACAATGCAGCCTGGTGCCGACAAAACGCCACGGCTGGTTTAACTTTTTCTGCAACGCAATATGACATCATCCAGCAAAGCGCCGTGTTGGCCTATTAAAAGCATGCACATTCCTGTTGGATTACTTTGCAACAGTGATGCTGTATTTCTGCTGTTAATGTCGACATCCTCACAACACAATTATTTTCTATACTGTTTTATAATCCTGCCACCATAGGCACCAAAACCACTGTACTTTGTTTTTGGCTTCAAACAAGCTTAAAACACAAACCAACTGGACTTCCCAAATCATATTTAATTGTCTGACTGGTGGACGAAAGCCCTTCTTTTAAAGAGGACAAAGGTCGGTTCATCAATCTTTCTAAAGTTTCGACAATGACAACTCATTAGAAATTATTAACACCCCCTCAGACGAGGCTTAACTTTGAAATTAAAGCGACCTTGTATAATGCAAAAATAAAAAAACAAGGCTTTTAAAAACAGCAATACTGTAAGCAGTGTGAGAAAATGGCAACAACAAAAAGACAAACAGCATTTTTCACCAAGTCAAGCTGAAGGAGGACAATAGCCAGGGGACATCATGCTTACACAGCCTGATTCCACAGAATTAATAAAAGGTAAATGAGTAAATAATTGATCAAATAAAAATTGTATCATTGGGAATAGCATAAGGACAATATCAGCAATCACCAGAATGGGGGAAGGTTGACTGCTCTTCTCTAAAACTCTGTCTCCATTTTAGTATTTCAGCAATGACATTACATGCATGAAGAAAATAAAAGCGCCATTTTAAATCAAATGACACATCTCAGATGCACAATATGTTATGATCCAATTGCCTGGTGGTCAGCAAAGACAACAGAGCAGTTTCTCCTTAGACGTACACCCAATCAACAAGTCCATCAACAACATCAGCTGACAGGAAAACATTTAAGGAAAAATAAAAAAAGACAAAAGTGCTGCTGACTCACCTTTTAGATTTTTTGGGTTGTTCTGCTTTGTGCGTGGCATCTTTCCAACTCCCTTCACAGATGCATCTTGAGGAAACTGGGTTCTAATGCTGGACCACGTGATGAGCCGATTCCTGAGCTACAGTCTTGGTACATCTGCAGGAAACAACAACACATGGAGTCAAAACATAAGCTCCACAGATCAATAATGCACTATGTCGGACTTGACGTTTGTAGTCCTGTCTGCTCTCACTTGGCAGCTGTCTGTAAGTCCAGGACAGAGCCACTGATTGAGTTTATTCCTCAAACAGGTGTTCTGGCCATACTTTTCATTTCAGGCCTCCCCCCTCTGTGCTGCTCTGTAAGAATGTGCAGTGCGGCTTTTGTCTGCTGTCAGTGGGAGGAGGTGTGAATATGGTCTCCCTATATCAATATAACCTCTGCAGCAGCTGCTATCTGCCACTCTGATCTCAAGCAAAAGGCAGAGAGACGGGGGATCGACCATTGTTCCTGAGAAACATCTGATTAATATACGAAGTGGCTGATGCAGAGTGCCTGCTCTTCACTTTGACGAATGTCAGCAAGGATGATGATTGATGCAAACAATAGGGTCCCGTGTGCGCCGGGCTGCTTGGCAGCCACACAGAGGGTCCAACCAGAGGAATGTCCCTGTGGAAGTTAGAGCTCTGCAGAAAGTCAAAACATCAAAAGAGGAGCCAGAACTGCACCCGCCTCACATGGGAATTGTTTTCACTTCAATCGCTTTTGATGCCTGTATAAAAAAACAGCACGTTTAATACAAGTGTCTTGCAAATTTTGGTTTGGTAGCCACAAGGTGAGGCAAAGAAGTGGGTATTGAAGTTAAATGTTACCAAGATGTCAAATCCCACAGAGCTGCAAACACTCAAGTGAGCTGACTGGCATGAATAAACACCCACAGGAGCAAATGTCACCTCTGCCTAGGCAGGAGGGGAAAAAAAAAGAAAATCACAAAACCACGAATTAAACATCTAATTTAATAAAATTAATAATCTTTCTTGCCTTTGCATCATCTCCACCATGTCCCCACATAACACCCCCACCACTACTGGAGCAATGCACATTGCAGTAAACAGCAGTGCTTCAGGAAACAGTCTTTGTTTCCCCCTCACCGGTATTACATAACACTTACTACAACTGGATGATGATGATTTTTCTCCATACAGTTGGTACATGTGGCGCTAGAGCAATGACATCATCTCACGGTGGATTTCGGTGTAGACTCACAGCGCACGGCGCCTGCACAAAACACATCCAGGTCGGCTTAAAGTCACACGACAGAAACACTTAGAGGTCCTCACCTGGCTCCCTCAGTGATGCTCGGGTTTGTTTCAGAGCCGGATCGACGGTGCAGATGAGGCGGAAGACACAGACATGCACACAGACATTTCTCTGGAGCGTCTGTCAGTCCGTCTGCCAGCCTGTCTGTTTGTGTGTGTGTGTTTGCACAGATATTTGAGGAAACACCCTGATACTGACACGTGAAAAAAAAAAAAACAATCCAGTGATTCAGCGCTGTAACACTGCGTTCTTAACCCAGTCAGGCTGGAACGCACTTCCAGGTGATAAATGGTTTCCGTTCACACTTGAGGATCAACATGCGGTATTATGTAAAAGCAGAGCAGCGGCAGCGCGTGCATGGCCACGCACTGACGGCCTCTGAATGTGTGTGCAATAATAAATAAGATTGTTAAATATCTGAAATATAGACATAGAGAGATGCAGAACAGATTTTTTTTTTCGTCCACGTTGCATGAGGAGTAAGCGCCAAGTTCATCGGGTGCAAATTCAATAAACGCAGCAGATTGAAAGATATAGCTGGAATTCCAATGAATGCAATGAAGTCAGCAAAAACAATCCAAGGGAATAGCGTATTTTGTGCCTGTTGCAACACGTGAACGCCCTGCATAAGAAGGAGGAGCCAGGGAAAACCCCTCGCTGTCTCTGCAACAGCGCTCGAATGGGACACTTCCCCCCCCTAGCTAACAAAACCCCGCCACGGCCAAACCTTCAGCCTCCACACAGGCACATTTATCACAACATCAGCAGTCACGGTGCACACATGAACACACGAATAGCTTCCGGCTTACCTACAGAGCAAAAGAGCAACAAAGAGCTCCGCCGAGAAAGCGGAGGACAGCTGAAGTTGCCTCCTGAGCGCACGGCTTTGCTGCAGAAGTCCTCTCAGCAAAAACAACGCTGACTGCACCAAACAACCCCCCCCCTCCACCCACCCCACCCCGCGCCGCCCCCCCACCCCCCGCGCTTTTCCCCCGAACGAGCTAGACTTAAATGTGGCCCTTTAAAGTTTCCCACAGGCTACAGCTGGACGACACACAAACGGCGGGCGGCGATAACAGCATGTCCGACTCTGAGGCTGCAGCTACCCACAGCGACCTGTACCATAGCGCCAGAAAGCCGCTCCAGCAGCGGCTCAGGCTTCACGCACACGCCGGAAAGCACAACAAGCGCAGTCAAAGTGCATTTATTAATACTCACAGGTGCAGTTTAAGCTACTGTCAGGGCTGTAACACACCTTTTAGTGCAAAGAGGAGGGGGGCACAGCTCTGTATTTTCTGCCTTCACCTTCTCTATCACTTTCTATTGCAGGAAACAGACAGGCCCACTGACGTCAACGGGGGTCCCGTCTCCGCCTCCCAGCCACGGGGTGTGCTCTCCAGGCGGAGGGGGGCTCCCGATGGCCGCGCTGCCGCCACCACAGCTTCGATGACTCCCCCTGCAGACAGCGGAGCCACCAATTAAGCCCGACGTTGACCAGTGTCCGTCGACCTCCACCTCATTTCGACATAGCATCGCAATCAACGGTCGTTTTTAGTCCACAAGTGGAGCGCTGCATTGTGGGACGCGTGTGGCAAACCCCCCCTGCCGGACCCCCACCCACCCTCTCTGCTGCACATAGTTTAGGACTGACGGTTTTCCCGGAGGTTCCTTGTTGTCAGGTCACGTTGTGCCCCTCCGCCACTACCGACCGGGCTTTCCCATGCACAAACCCTCAGCAGAAGCATAACACTGGGTCTGTCTGTCCTTGCTCCGCTGCTTGTAGCTGTAAATAAAAAGATGCATGACCTGTAGCCTCCGTTGTGGCAAAACACTCACCCACTTGACTGCGATTCAACCGAATTACTTTACGCTTTGTGCAGTTACACTGAACATTTTCATACAGCGTCAAATGCAATTTAATAAAAAAAGCTTCCCAGTGATCAATGTATGAAAAGTAACAGTACAAACCTGTAGGTGCACATATTTCCAATGATTTACCAAGTACAATTATGTAATCATATAATATTTCTGTGAGCTTACTTACATGACACAGCATATATTTAGGGTCCAAATATAAACTGTGCATACATAAACAATATTTCTAACATGTTCCAGACAATTATTGCTACAATCCTATTTGTTTTAAAAAAAAAATATATATATAATGACTAACTCTTGAATTAAAATCTGGCACAAAGCCTTAACTGTTATAATCTAGAATACAAAGTTTGTGTGATTAATAAATGACAGCCAGGCAATTAAAAAGGCAGACATTTAGGATTAGTAGTAGTCTTCTCTAATGTTATCCTCGGCCAAAAACCAAAATCTTTTTTTATTTCTTTCTTCTTGAACGAGCTAACAAAGTGTTAGCTCACCGAAGTAGAACAAAGATGGCGGCCGGTGGAAAGAAAACAAATCACAGCCAACCTAAAACACCGAGCTGACAACTTTTCACACACGTGGAGAGATAACGTCGGTCTGTGTCAAAAATATCAGCGATGTCAAAAACCGCCAAGTGTTTTAAGACAATTAAGTTTATGAGGAACCCCAGTGTAGGCTAATGAGGCTATTTTAGCTATTAAATATCATCTGTTAGCAGCTGGAGAAAATACCCTCCAGTGATACGAGTAACGGTGGGTCCTACTCATTTTGTCCAGCATCATAGTCAAAGTAAAAGTGTCCTTGGTTTGCTGACAGTTAAATAAACATAAAGAAGATTGTGTACATTGCATTTTCCTGGTCCTCGGGCTCAACTGTCAAACAACTGTGAGCCGAAAGATACACTTCCAGACAATAGCGTTTGTTTTTTGCATCTGTTCTGCAATAATGCAACAATGTTGAAATCAGCCAAAAGTAGAAGGTCACTTGACCATTTTCTAAATTTTTTAAATCAAAGTGTTTTGAATGCATTTGAGAAATCTTGCAACTTTTGTGATCGCAGCACTTTTTCTTTGTATTTATTCTCACATTCTGTGATAACTGAAGATTTTAAAGTTTTATAATATTACACAATATTATTTCTGATGAGTTTAGTTTGGTCTTCAGTGTTCAAGGACAAACAAACAAAGGTTGAACTCATCCTAATTTGGTGTCTAAACTAAAAAAAAAACTAAATTACCGTATTTTAAAATAAAAGACACTTGTGCAAGACCTAATTCTTATTGTGTAGAGGCAACTTAGAGATACTCTGCTTTTGACTCGACTTTCCAACTGCTTGTTATCTCCTTTTCTCTTTTTATTTATCTATTTTGGTAGTTGGATTTCACCTTACTGTAACTCATATGCTGTACATAGTAACACACTAAAAACATAAGATATGCATGTATATAATAACTATACTTCATGCTATACAGTCATGGCCAAAAATATCGGCACCCCTGTAATTCTGTCCGAAAATGCAACCCTTCTCTTGGTAAGGATGGTATGAATGGTGGATAAAGAGCCCCGATTAACTTCCAACAAATTCAAGCTGATCTGCACAGGGTACAACAGTGTCAGCTCGCACTATCCACTATCCACAGTCCCTACAGTCAAACACGGTGGAGGTTCAAAGATGTTCTGGGGTTGCTTTGCTGTTTCTGGCCATGTGTGAATGGTGTCATGAAATCTGATGATTACGAAAGAATGTTGGGACGCAACGTAGTGTGGAATTGTATCAGATTTGACTTTTCTTCTGTGTTTTTTTGTGTTGTTCCAGTGCAAACAAAAAGAATAGGCACGCAAATACCAAAACATTTTCAATTGGAGCAATTTCCTGAGAGAAGGGTTACATTTTCTGACAGAATTGCCGATACATTTTAAACAATGAATGTAAATACATATGCTTTAAACAATAGACATTTGCTAAAAAAAAATTACAATTCACAATATGCTAAAAATTCCAGATCTGCAGATAAAAACATAGTTATTTCCACGCTTTTGAAAATGTCTTATCAAATACAATACGTGCAGAAAGGTTTGGGTTTCACTTCAAATAACCAAGTGTGTGAATCCACACACTTGTTTCACTTGTGTTTCCCCAGCTTTAACTCATATTTTCCACAGAAGCTTTGTCTTAACAACCTATTAAGGCTGTTGAGTTTAAATGGGTTGTTGGTGACAAGAAAACTACTGTACTAGCATGGAGGGGAAATTTTACTTGTTTTACCAATTGATATGCAACAAGGCCACACTATCTTCTCACAGCTTATTCAGATCAAAAGGTCCTTTGACTTGAAATAGTTGAAATCTGGTAATTTATCTATTATTCTTATTGAATTATCCATTTACCTACTGTCCCGTCAGGGGTCAAAAGACAGGGTACACAGTCGGCAGGCTACCAGTTTAACAGGGCCACACATAGACACCCATTCACACCTACAGGCAATTTAGAGTCACAAATTCACATAATTGCATGGTTTTCGACTGTGGGAGGAAATCAGCGTAGCTAGAAGAAACCCACAGAGGCAAGAAGATGCAAACACAGTCTTGACCTTCTATCTGTGAGGTGGGACTGTTAACCACAATGCCACTGCTCTGTTCAACTGTACTTTTTAATTGTGAACATTTTCATGTCAGTGTTGCAGTTGCTTGGGTGCACTGGTGGGTCTTTTGCTACTGTCCCTATGTTGCTCGAACAATGTCCACCGTGTGAGCGAGAGCAGCTACGACACATCGTCAAATGAAAAAAAGTCCTGCTGTTTTCTGCCAAATAGTCAGGAATAGCTCTCCGATAAATGTGCAAGTAAACTGAAAGTTTTCACCCAGCCACCAGTTGTCAGAAAAGAAATGCACTGATGGAACAACAACACGATGCACGTGTACAAGGAAGATTCACAGAATCAGTGAAGCCTAAGAGGGTTTTTTTTTTTATCTAAATGCATGAAGATGATTTTTAGACTGCAGCCTGAACATCATATCAAGTCAGTAGCAGCAGTTGCTGCAAAATCTGCTCTGAGAGACTTTGCTGCAATGAGGCAAATTTACCTATTAATAAGTGATTGTGTGACAGCCGCCCACCCTCATATCACAGGCTTCCTGCAGAGTGGGACTCCTGACTCAGTCAAGCTTTATGACTCACCTGTTTCAACTGCAACAACATAAAATGGCACATTTGAATAGTGGAACTTTTTTCCCTGCAAGAACAGGAACAAGATGTCTCTTGAACACTGTTGCAGCATTTGTGTCTGCTTGGGAATTTATTTTCTATCAATGAATAAGAAGTCTCAGTGATTAAATGCATGTGAAGGTGATTCAGTTCCTTGCTTTTACTGCCTCCAGTCGTTTTTGACAGTTAATGTCTTCTGAAAATGTTGCCAGAGAGAGTTCTCAGTTTTGTTTGCTCTCACTGCTCTTTGTGCACTCATAAAAATAGGGATGTTTTTGTTTTTTTTTAATTTTCGGTGCAGGAAAAAAGTGTGTCTGTGTGTGTGTGTGTGAGTGTGTGTAATGTAAAAAACGTTTTTTCATAACCACATTTTTACTGAAGACAGCTTGTTTGGGTTGAGCTAATCCAATGCCAAGAGTAAAACAACAGTTTATTAATTTAGCCCTCAGCTGCCATTCTGTTTGCCAAAGTCAATATGAGGCCACATCAAATCAGACTTTTTTGTGGCCAGAGTTGGATAGGAGTCATTTAAGGTTCAGCAGAGATGTGGTATTGCTCTGGAAGACTTTGTTAATTTAGAGTAATGAAGTTTGCAAAAGGAGGGAAATGATGTGGACCTCATGGCTCTGTTCTTCACCTGCTGCTCTTCTCTCCCAATAATTCACCTCATGGACAAATTAAATGCAATGATTGCTGCACCGATAAAACTCAGCTGTATGTGCTGGTGACAGCTACTCATACTAGTAACGTCTTTCCAAGCGGCTGGAAAAAAAATTGGGTGTCACATAACTTCCTGCTTCTTCGTTAAATGTTTATCAACTCTCGGTTGCTACGCCTGTCGATTTGTCTGCTTTGCATGGCACACACACAGATTACAGTGCTAGTGGCAGCAGACTGAATGCTCAACATCAATTGAAATGTTTGGTGCAGTCAGTCTTTGAGTTAATATTAAAAAACAACCAAGCAAACATAAATTTCTATTTTATTTCCTTTTTTTCACTCTATAAAAAACAACACTAGCTACTTCCTAGGCCAGAATTAACTAATGTCAACACTTAAATTCTATATGTGTGGATTGAAATCTCCAACTCCATCTTTTTAACGTTTCCAGCTGATTCCTTTTAAAATAAAAGGCCTTGAAAACACTTTCAATGTGGGCAAAATGTAAAAGGTACTTTACCACATAAACTGTTCTTTTTCTAATAGAACAATTACTCTGGCCAATAATATTATATAACAAAAATTATATAGTTCGCTAATGGCACGCTTTGTGTAAAAACTTGGTTGGTTGGATGCTAGTACGTCTGCAGTCTGTTTTTGGCATCCAAACTGTCTTGTGGAGATAAGCCTTTTGATATAAGTATAATTACAAGTACTGTGAAGGGCAGACACACATCCAAACCTTACTCCTGTGCTTTTGGGGAAGGGGATTTAAAAACAACATCAAACTCTTTAGATATCAAATCTGCTGCTTCAACATGTGAAGAAACCCAAAGCTTGACAAGAGTGTAATGCTATGTTCAGATAGTCTTCGTCTGATTTAGTGACTTGTCATTGCTGAAAGCACTGTAATGCGGGTCACAGGTCCTGTTCTCTTGTTTAGCTGATTTGACCATTATTAGGATGAAATTGGTGATGTCTCACAGAAAGGTAAAAATCGCATGTGCCACAGTTGCATTTACTGATGTAACTTTAAGTGGATTAGTGGACAGAGGGAAGGTCAAAGTGGATGAGTGGGTGACAAAACATTGGACTCTGAGACATGAGAGATACCAGTACCAGTTTCGTTTGATATTGTTAGTCAGTGTTGTTTGTGTGTTTTAACCCACAAAATTTTTCTAATTCTGAATTCTGCTTTTTTGAGCCAAACATAATTGTGGTGCATATTTATCACATGATAATGATCTACTGTGCCTGCAGGTATGTGGAGCAGGTACATACTGGCCCATAGCTATGCAGCTGATAACAGCATGATAACATATCAAGCAGGTGGTTTGTTTAAGAAAATATGTTACTCACATAATGTCGTCACTGTGTTTTGATGTACTGTATACTGATAACATCTGCTGCATGTAGAGAAATCTCTCCTCTGTTCTAATTTCTTCCCCCTTTTCCTTATTTAAATACATTTTCTATAAACTCTTTCATAGTCTGTACAGAATGTAAATCTTTCCCGTCTGGTTGGTGATTTGGGGCTGTATAAATACAAGTTAGTCGACTTGGCTCAACCCCATGTGCTGTTACAGAAAATGCAGATCTGAGAACCAATATGCAAAATCAAGCATGGTCAGAAAGGTCAAACATATTTGACATTTCCTTCTGATTTCTGTATCTGACTTGTCCATTAAACCTTTATCAGTGCAACTATATGTACAGTTTGGTGATATCAAAAGCAGGGGACTTCCTCAACTGACCCCACAGCAGTGTTGTTGAATGGCAGCAAGGCTATTAATATCCTGGACTGGTTACAGAAAATAAGCACAGCTGCCCAGCAGAACTGTCCTCATGAACAATAGTCTCTTATGTGAAGGGAGTGCTCTGCTGTTATTGTCCTTCTTTAACTGATGTTCATGTTGTTTTTTTGTGGTGCTCTGTCTTTGTTTCTCTTTGGAATAAAAACAGATATGTATTAAATGCAAACAGCCAAAGAAGGGGAGCATTCATAACTAATTGCCTGAGTTCCCCTTTTCTCCAGGCATACAGTCATATTTGGATCAAGATTGATTTGTGAAGTACAACTCCATATTCCAAAAAAGTTGGGAAGATGTACAAAACCTAAAATAAAAACATAATGTAATGATTTGCGAATCTCATCAACCCATATTTTACTCACACTGGAACAAAAACAACCCATCAGATATTGAAACTGAGAAACTTTAACACATTATGGAAAATATTAGCTCATTTTGAATTTGATGGCAGCAACACATCTCAAACAAGTTGGAACAAGGGCAACAAAAGGCTGGAAAAGTAATTTCAAAAACAAATGGAGGAGCATTTGGCAACAGGTCAGTAACATGACTGGGTATAAAAGGAACATCTTAGAGAGGCAGAGGCTCTTAAATGTAAAGATGGGAGGAGGTTCACCAATATGTGACAAACCACAAAATTGTGAAACAATTTCAGAAAAATGTTCCTCAATGTAGAATTACAGACTTTGAAGATCTCACCATCTACAGTATATAATATCATCAATCAGTTCACAGATGTAAGTTAAAGCTGTATTATTCAAAGTAGAGGCCATGATCCAGTGAACATGATCCAGAAACGCCGGCGTGTTCTCTAGGCCAAAGCTCATTTAAAATGGTCTGAGGCAAAATGGAAAACTGTTCTGTGGTCAGATTAATCTAAATTAGAATTTTTTTTAGAATCCATAGATGCCATGTCCTGCAGACTAAAGAGTAGAGGGACCATCCAGCTTGTTATCAGCTGACAGTTCAAATGCCTGCGTCTCTGATGGTATGGGGGTGCATTAGTACCTATGGTGTGGGCAGCGTCAATGCCGAAAAGTACACAGAGGTTTTAGAGCAACATATGCTCCCATCCAGACAACGTCTCTTTCAGGGAAGGTCTTACATATTTCAGCAAGACATTGCTAAACCACATGCTGCATCCATCACAACAACATGGCTTCGCAGGAGAAGAGTCCGGGTGCTGAACTGGCCTGCCTCCAGTCCAGACCAATCCAGCTACATAAGCCCAGGACAGTTGAGCAGCATCAGACAAGAATGGGCAAACATGCGTCTCCTAAAACTCTAGCAACTGGTCTCACTTCCCAGACATTCACAGACAGTTGTTAAAAGAAGAGAGGATGCTATGCAATGGTAAACATCACCCTCTACCAACTTTTGTGACATGTGTTACTGCATGCTTTTTCCCCCCACATGCTTCCTGTTGTTGCAAATACAGAAGAAACTGGCTTTAACCACCATTTATAAATACAGGACAATGATTTTGGTACCCAGGCTGCCCTGTGAAGCTTTACCTTATAAACATATTACACGGGACAGTTCTACAGGCACAATTACAGAATCCACAAGCAGAGCGCAAACAGTCACTTGTCTCCTTAATAAATTATATTTCAGCATTTTCAATTAAAGGTACCATGCATGGTTGTGCAGGATTAATTGTGAGGCTGTAATGTAATTAGTATCTATAAGGGCTGTTTTTTAAATCAACAGTGCAGATTGTAAGATTGCAGTGAGATAAATGTGGTTTTAAATTTAACTGCCGTGTGAGCAAAACGTGCGATTCCGTATGTTCTCTGCAGCACTGGTGAAAGGCTGGGTGTACACATCGCTGGATGCTTTGTTTACACCCCACCATATGATGTTACATAACTGAGGCTGTTGCTATGGCGATGCCACAACTTCATCCTCCACCCAACCACCATTTAGATACACACATGCAGTGTAAACAAACACACTCCCTGCCCAAGCAACAAGACCTTCTCCGACCACATGACTTGACTGGTTTAGCTAAGTCAGTATTAAATTACAACTTCACCAATTTTCGACTTGCTTTCTACGACTTTAGTTTAGGATGTAAATGTACATGAATGCCTTTATGACTTCCTTCTGACTTATATTAAAATATTTCTCTGCTTCTAGCTGAAAAAATTCTCCAGATGACATCACACAGAGGAGTTTTTTGTCAGTAGGAGTTTTAGAGGACATCATCTGAAGAAGCTCTGGAAAAGCAGGTTGACTATGATCACAAACTACATAGTGTGAGCAACAAGACGACATAACTGAAGGTTCCTCCAAGGGATGTCACCTGGAGGCTTTTTTTCAGCTAGAAGTAGGGAGATATTTTAATGTAAGGAAATTATTTACATGTACTATAGTCGAACTAGATCCAGATGAACCAAGTTCACTATCAGTCTGGCGTCTTTTAACCAAATGACCTCTCACTAGTGAACAGGAATGTTATCGCTAAAAGATATGTCACAGGCACAAGATGACACATCTCTTGCCATGATGTCTCGCCGTGGTGCTGTTTGATAAACAAATCAAACATTCACCACATTTTACTACCTGCACTGAAACGATCCAGTGATTTATTGCTCTCCATCAAAGCGCAGCCAGCAAAAATGTGATGTAAGCGCTCACCCAGACCCTACAGTACAATGTACATGTTGTCAGTGGCTGAATGGCAATACAGTGAGTCATTTTTCATTACTTTGTGTGAGCAAATCAACTCCAGATGAATTCAAGGTCAGGGAGGCACTCCTGCCTTCCTGAGCTGTGCAATAACAACACCAGGCATCCCCGCACAAGGGCTGTCTCTCAGAGTTTACAGTGCTGAGGAGTTGTTGAGCTCTCAGTGCCATCTCAAAGCTTCATTCATGCATCTAACGGCCCAGCCTCTGGTCCAGGAGGAAGAAATAGATGCTCCGTGCCTTATTCCCTCTATCCTCATCTGTGAATAAACTCTAACTGTGAAGGTCTTTACAGACTTTTTCTGGCATACGGAGATTGTTAAAGCTTGTCCCAAAACACGGAGCTGGGCACAGATGCAGAGATGCTTATCAATGAAACCCAGTGTAGGACAGTGTGTATTATATGTGTGTGAGCAGGCGTGATTGTTGGACTTTCGAGGGAGAACTTATCCTCACGTCATCCATCATGGCTGTGCAGAGCTGTGCAGTGGAATCGGAGAGATTCACCTCCAGACATTTGCAGAACAGGGAAGGATTATGTAAACTGAGAATAATTGTGTGAAATGTGTGGGGGAAAAAAAGCCGATGGTTAGGCCAGTTCCAAGACAAAGTCACTATTAGGGTCGACTTTAAGAATTGTACAGCGAGTGGATTTGACATCTAATCAGTGGAGCAGAAGTGAAAAGATACCGTTGACTGCATTAAACAAAATCTTTTATGCCCTATTCTAATCCTTTGTCAGAAAACCACTTTGGTCAGTGCCCTGCTTTTAAGGCAGCACTTCTCGGAAAAAGTTTTACTAAGGAAAACCCTGTTTCTGTGTGCTATTCAACCTTGGTGTCTCCGTCCAGCTCGCATTGCCCTGCAAAATGAGCCTTTAGGAAAATAAATTCCCCCTTTTTTTCACTGTTCTCCATGTATATTCCAGAGGAAAATAATCAAAGTATTTTAAGCCATTCTTTAAAGCACGGCCAACAACATCCTTCTTCGTCTTGAGGATTTGGTTGACTCACTGCCACAGTGTTAGTGATTTACTGCAGTCCTACAGAGTTTCCATTGAGCTGCGGAGAGAAACCTACAAGACCCTATTGCAACACTCGATCTCGCCAGCATTGCTGAGTAGGATACGGGATGACGGAGGCCAGACTGGAATCCTGGAAGCAGAAAAGTGTTTTCGGGTGAAGCGTGGTGTTGTGTCAACATTTCCAGTGATGTTACCACAGAGGGAAAAATCCCTGCTGTTAGGAAGACCAGGCTTTGCTAATAAGGGAAAATGCTTTGAGTGTTAGGCTATATGACAGTAAATACACCCCTGTGAGAGAACGAGCAAAAAGGCCTTCATTCCAAACCAGGGTGGAGTTGAAAAAATCTTAACTGTATTATGTTACAGTAGTTTGTCTACCTTCCACACTAAGAAATACATTTGCAAAAAAAAATGTATTAGTTAAATTGTGTTTCTGCCTCTTCATTTAGCAACATTTCAGGTTTTACTTGTCAGATTACCAAATCAGGAAGCAGATATGCAAGTCAACCAGCTGGTTGAGCTGCCAATTAGGGTTATTCTAGGCATGAATGTATTTCATTCATTTCTGTAATGAAATTAGTTTTTTATATTTTTTTTCATATAACAACATTGCAGAGATTAGAATTCGTTAAAATCAGGAGCACGGCTGTAGCTCAGTTGGTAAAGGCAGTCGTCCATGGACCACAGGGTCAGTGGCTCGGTCCCGGCTGTATGTCAAAGTGTCTCTGGGCAAGACACTGAACCCCTAACAGCCCATTCCCATCCCCAGCTGTGCAGTGCCGGTCCAAGCCCGGTAGAAGTTGGGGAGGGTTTGCGTCAGGAAGGGGATCCAGCGTAAAAAATAAAAAACTAAATAAAATAATAAATTATCACATTTCATTTATCTGTAAATAATTTAAAACCCAACAATGTAATATATTATAATACCAACCAACAAGGCTCAAAAATGTAAAAAAATTAACAAACACCTTCAAATATCATTATAATGTAAATAGAAAAAGAGAAGCCAAGTCCATTTTTCCTAAAGGTGGGTTGGCATTGCATCAACTCAAGAAATCGCACGTTCTTAAAAAAGTTAAGGTTTCTTCTTGAAATATGTGACTAAATTGACAAAGAAAGGGGCTTTTTTTTTTTTTCCTTTGGCCTGTTTTCCACTTATTTAAAAAAAAAAAAAAGCTCATCATAAAATGTATAAGCTTCCCAGGCTTTTAAAATGTTTATTTTGGTTCATATCTTTGTTTTTTCAAGTATGACACAGCAATGTTTAGCCACAAAACCTCTCGTACAACAGTCATTAATCAGAGTTTAAAAACCTCACATTAGTCTAAATTTATTTCTAATGGAGATCCCATGGTTTTTAAAGATAACAATTGGGCTAGGTTAAAAAAAATAAGTAGAATATGATACTTCTCCAATCTTAAAGCTACTTAAGGGGGAAACATGTGAAAGGGTTTAAGCACTTCTGTACAAGCTCTAAAAAAAACCCATTAATGCTTCTGAAACCAGATGACACATCTAATATTTAACAAGTTTTTCAACACACTGACTATTCCACCCAATAAAATGAAGTCTCCAAAGTATGTCTGCACTTTCTGTGAGCCTGGAAAACTTTGGAGGAAGAAGATGGGAACAATTCACGTCAGCTGTACTGTTGCTACTTTTGCATCTTCTGTGGAAAAGAAAGAAGGTAAAAGAAAAAGCCTGGATTTTCTTGGGAAAGCTGCTGCATTAGCAGTAGAGAAGTGGAGGAGTTGGATGGAGCTCCCTGTGACACATCAGCTGATTTATGGGTTACCCACAGCACTTATTAACCGTCTACTGTCCCAGTGAGGACTGTGGTTTTACAGGGGTTTTGTGTGGTTTCATGTCTTGGCTGAAAGCAGGGAACTACCTTTTATATTACACAGATTAGAAAAACAAATAAAACCTGACGATTGACGAGCTTCAGAGATGATTTTGGATAGAGCCAGGTTAGCTGCCAGCTCAACGTCATATTTAGTCAACAAATAGGAGTAGTATCATTTTTATGTAACTAATATTATAGAGGGGAGGGGAGGGAAAAAGGCAAAGTCTCAGTAACAGTGAGAATAACAGTGAGTAATAACAGCGGGACTATTGCTGCAAACCAAGGCCCTTGTCGGTGTTTGTCACGATGCGAAATAGATTAATTCATTTTAATAAATTTGTCATGTATTAGACTGTTTGGTTTGTTTGTTTTGGTCTCTTTCATCAGTCATCTGACAGTTATAGAGAAATGAAACTATGTTGGTTACTGTTGTTGACATATAACAATTCCCCAAAGGGACGACGGTGTATGAAAGTAGATTACTTCCTACTATCAGGATCACTCACATTTATACTGTGGATATCGAAATATGACATTTTTACAATCTTGTTGACCTCAAATGTTTACAAAATGTACCACTTTAAAAAAAAAAACCCTGCAGTTACTTAAAATCAAATGTTCCTCGAGGCTTTTCGTGAATTAAACCCTGTTTTTCATTGCTTTGTACAGTCTTCATCCTCACTGGTAATAAATCAATCAAATCTAAACACTGTGAACTAGGCACATGGGACTTTAAGTAGTTTAAAGTATATTAGCTGTAATCTAAATCAAGTGCAGGCTTTTCCCCAGAGCTGCACTCTCACATCTTTACAGCCCTCTTGGTACTTCAGCTGGCAGCTAATCTGGCTTTCATGTGTTTTCTATTCTCCGAGACTGACAAGTCTATCAAGCATATTACACAGAAAAATTAAATTAGTTTGGGTTGATACAGCAGGTAACAGCTCATGTGGACGGTTTAGCTTTGTATGTGGTACAAGAGTAACTGGTTGAAAGTTCTCTTGTGCCCCCTGTGGACAAAACACAAAAACACTTTAATGGAACATTCACTGCCAATACTTGAAAATTGTTTTTTAGTTATTTAATTTTAATAACACATGCACATATAATGCAATAGCATGTATAATAAAACATTGTGTATATTATATAGTACTGAAATAGCTACAGTGTGCAGTATTATATGTATTTATTATATACCCTGACAGGTGAAATGCACAGCATCGATTCTTTCGGTACAAAACCAAAACCTAAACCAGTGAACTCTGACCCTGTGACATTCCCATGCCCACAGTGGGCATGGGAATGTCACAACTAAACCATGGTGCAATGGAAGAAGGTTGTCCTCGTCTGATGAATTTTGTTTTCTTTCACACACTGAAAGAAATTAATCAGAGATGATGAAAATGTAACATAATTAGATCTGTGTTATTTACAATAACTAATTAAGTTTGCACGTTTACTTAAATATGTCTAAGTTAGAAGTTAATCTGCATTTGTTCAGAGCACGATGCATTGTGCAGTTTTCCCTGACAATCCTCACACAACAAGCAATCAGCTTGTTGATTTTACTCAGTTTAAATAAAACTGCCTCCCCACGGTAGTTTTCTATCCTGCCCTACCCAACCCACCGCTCACTTCCTGGATCAGGTGTGTTCAGTGAATCAGGAGATACCAGTTCACTTTGGCTTCGCTCACTTGACCCACATTGGAGATGGTCTTCCAGCTAATGATTCACTGAACACACCTGATCCAGGTAATGATCAGTGGGCAGGGCAGAGGACCTTGACAACAAGGACTGAGAACCCTGTGCCAAAATGAGGATGTGAATCAAAAACATCCTCTAAGGTTCATAATCCCGAGGTCATCTTGCGAGCATAAAAGCCATGCAGATGACAATGAAGGTAGTTACACCGAGCTCTGTCTTGTGGTTGTTTATTTCAGACTCCATTTTCACAGGTTGTCCCAGTGCACATGTCACACTGCTCCTTTTTTAAAATGCTGGTGTTCACTTTATTTCATGTGGTGTGAATTCAGGACCAAGTGCAATTTGAAGGTTCTGTAAAGTGTCCTTTACTTCAAGTTTTGTGCTGGGTTTTGATATTTTAACTATAATATATAAGAAATGCCCAGTTGTTATTCAGAAAATCTGAGTAAATGTAACTTTAAAATGGCACTAGCACATGTAGAAAACCCAACTAGGTCCCACTTAAACAATAGGTCAATTACAAATACATATTTGAAACTCATTTTTGAAAGTTAAGTACAGCACACACGAAACAATAAGTAGGCAAATGCTGGAATTAAGTAGACTTAACTATCAAAAAGTATTTTTTGCATATAGAAATTTAAGAAGTAAATACAAATAGTTTTGCTTCAATTACACAATAATCTGATGCAAAACATGAATGAATGAAATGAAGTGAATTAAAGCCTCAATGAGCAGGATCTAGTACTTTGTGGATGTCAAATACTAATGCTTTTATGCTGCCAGAGGAGACCTTCAGAGATCTTGTGGAGTCCATGCCTCAGTGGGTTGGCACTGTTTTGGTTAAACAAGGGGGGCGTACAGGTCTGGCTTTGCTTTCCAGACCTGCAGTTTTCATAATTTACTTACGTACCTTTCACAATTCTCATTATACCAGTTTGGGCTGCAGCAGGTTTCAGAGAAAATGCTCTAAAGCCCTACAGCACACTGTCAAGTGAAGTCTGTACCACAGTTACGGGCAGAGACTAGAAAAGAAGTGAACGCGGCACAAATGACTATTTATCCATTTCTGCTCTATTTCGCTCCATATTTATTTAAAAAGTGACACAATTTCAATCACTTTGACTCTGCCACTCTTTGAAATGAAACAATCGACATGCTGTCAGCTTTAATTTCATCAGCTTGTCGATCCGCGTACAAAAGTGGAACAGATCTTGGAAAAGTGGAATAGTCAGTCACCTAAACTGAAATTAACTAAGCATGTAAATCACACGCTGACGCGATAACTGCAGACAACACAGCTGTCAGAGCATCACCGTGGTAGAAACAGTATCTGGTCGACGTGAGTTCCAGAATTCAGTGCTCGACTGCAAAGAATCCAACCTTTTTGACGGGACCCTTAAATTAAAGATGACAGTGTTCACTTTAAGCACATCTTGACTGTTTCATGTCAAATCCACAGTGGCAGCGTGTAGTGGTGTGTTCACACCTTTTTTTTTTTTTTTGTTTCTCTCATGTGTCCAAAAATCACTTTGTGTAATTTTTAAAATGGGTCCAAGTTGGACAGAATGTGATACAGCTCCCCTGACTCCTGGGATATTTTTCCTCACATCCGCCTGTTTCCACTTTTGCTCCGCTACTGTGACAATCTGATCTTTCTCCTCACTTTCTGTCATCTTTGATAACCGCTCTGTGCCGTGGCATGAAGCCTCCGGGCTGTCTGTCACTTTACACTCGCTGATGCATCTGACTGACTGAATGCTCGAGTCTAATTCCCACATTTGTCCACACAGAGTCGAGCATCAAATTCCACCCAAAATATTGGTGATGTCTTTGGGGGCGCGCTTGGGTATGTGAGCTACCCCTTAGTTCAGTCCCACATTGATGAATTATACATGCCTCGCATCACACCTCCCACACTCCAGCTTATGTAATGTCAGCCACGCGTGGAGAAGTGTATGCATGTACGTGTGTCTATGTGGATGTATTTATATTTAGACTAGGATTGAGGGAACGGTGACTCATTCTCCTTGCTCTTTCTTTTTACCCCACAATCTGCCCACCCACTATCTATTTCTAAGAAGAAAACAGAAACAGACATTTCCCAACTGTACAGTGTTTTTATAATATCACTGCATCTTCTTCCAAGTGAGACCAGGGACGTTTTGCCTTAGTTTGATGTGAAAAATAAATATAATGAGGACAAATGGCCCCACATTGTTCCGTGTAAGCAATGCTTATTTCTATGTGAATATGCATTTCGGCTCCATGAGTCAATCTGAGCATTGTTCTCTTGCATCACTGGCTCTGAGGGTTAAATGTCAAATCCAAAAATTGCTCAGACCTTCAAACAGGTTCACACCCTGAACCAAATCGTTAGCAGAAGGCAGATTTGAGAAATGCGTGTGCAGCGTGATGGCTTTGTTCTTTTCTCAGGCTTGAGAGTTTAAGAAAACATCGCATTACAGCTATTGTTTTGCTTTACTGTACAAATGTGTTTATATAATTCTATGAGGACAATTTAAAAACTTACAAATGAACTCCTAGCTCTGCATAACAGATTTAGCGAATGTATTAATGCATCTGTTAGCATGTGCTTATAAACTGAAATAAACAATGGATAATGCACACAGCAAACAGTGTTCTCCATCCCCTCCCTCTGACTAGAACACATCAGATTTGATGCATAGTAACTATTTTAAGAGACTCCAGTCAGCATAAAACCACCATTATGTTTTATTACATAATGCTACACCTGCCTGAAACTCTCTGATCCGCTGCTCAGCAACCTGCAGGCTTTGCTCGCACCTGCCATCGCCTTCACATTCCTGCTCAGTACAACTGCACTAATCGGCATTTACTTCCAAACCAGCACTAGCCGAAAGGTCAGGGTCCCGGCCAGTGTGCTCAGAGTAACAACAACAAGATAAATGTGCCCCCTCCCCCTTTTACTGAGTGAAAGCCACAGGATGGTGGACGAAGCCCAAATCAGCAGTGACAGCTCAGCAGTGGCTTGTTACCACCACGGACCCGGTGCGTTCAATCAAAATGTCAGCGGTCAGGACCGGCAAGACGGATGACGTCTGGGCAAACAGGTCTGGAGGGAGCCTGATAGGGGTCCAACATTGTTCCCTCCATTTCGAACAATGTCCCTGTGACATTTTACTTAACAGCCACATGTTACACAGATACAGAAGATTGTTAGTTTCATGCACTGATTACCGATTAAGCAGCCCTGGCAGACAGGTCACGAGTCCAGAGAGATGCAAAACTACAACAGATACAAAATGATTACAAAGAGACACAAAATAACCACAGAGATGCCAAACGACATTTTATTGTTGCCAGGAATTACTGCTAAAAGTTTGTGTCCTGTTTCTGCCTTCCCCCCATATCCAAGAGTTTCTAAACCTGTCCCTGTTGTTACATAACTGTTCCGGGCTGTGAGGTTAGTCACAGAGTCGTCCTGAAGCACAGGGACAACAAACGTTTTTTGGGTGGAAATCCATAATAAATGAGACTGAATCTTGTTTGTAGCACAACTCGTTTGGCTCAAGAAACCACCAGACACTGCAGCTACATCTGATGCAAAGACATTACATAACAAAGCAGCAGAGTGAAGGAGGAAATCCTTTAGTGTTGTGTCTGAAAAGCGCTCGTCACATTCGCTGTGCAGCGTGATGTTATCTCCGCTGTGAAACATGCCCCAAACGGCACAAAACACGTTGTCCTCAAAGACGTGTCACATCTGATAAAGAGTCTTATCACGACTTCATGTCGCTTCCATCCATTTGAAAAGGGACGAGAAACAAGATTTGGTCAGAAGGGACGAAAGAAAACCACAGGACACAGAAGGTTTTGGTATTAAGACCGATGATGTTTCTGTTCAATTTTAGCTTATTTATTGGAATAATTTTTATACCTCTTGTTATTTCCTCCTGAATGATGCTGCTACTTCAGATGGCTTCTGTGACAATCACTTCATTTTTGACATTTGTGCTGAAATTAACTCACCTCAGTCAGTCTGTGGTGTAGTGCTATCTATAACTTTCACATTCATAACCATGGACTGCACACGTAATTTGTGATGGTTAGAAAATAAAAAGCATTTTATGATGTCACTACAGATAAGCAGTGTGCAAAATTAAGGGTCAGCCTGGGAAAATTGAAAGGTGGCCATGATGGACGGCTATCAAAACACGCAGCCACCACAACAATTTAACTATCAGATGATGCTGATGGTGCTAATGTGGCTGATTCGTGCACATGGATGGTTTATCTTCAAAGAGGTGCGGTCAAAGCCTCCTGTGACACAGACTCAATGAAACGTAGTGACAGCAGTGTGCCGATATTTGCTTCTAAAAGTTTTATAGCGACGCTCACCAGAGGAGCGATGAGTTTGAAAAACATCCTCATTTATTTTTTATTTGATATCTACCTGCAGGGCTGTGCAGAGTGTAGCAGATTCTGAAGGTTCAAGTAAAGCTGTTGCAGAGCAGGGAGAGTGTGTCTCAAAACAATAACCACATTAAATTACCGATGAAAAACAATTATTCGGGCACTTTTAGGTAGAGCAAGGATTAAAGATGTTTGAAGTATTTGTGAGACACCTGTGGGCAGAGACATTGTGTTTACTAGCTGTCAGTCCCACTTTTACAAACGCAATATCTCAGCTGGAGGGAATTTTATCAAAGAGCACCAGCTTCTGCTTATGACAACAAAGTGCTAGGAGTTTGGAGGTCTGAGGTCAAAGGTCAAGTGTCCCATCATTGTCTGTGCATATCTGTGGAACGTCTCAGGAGTTTTATTCCATGTGGAATATGAGCCTGGACAGAAATGAATAAACTACAACCTGACTGGTAGGTGGAGGCAACATGAAGGCGGAGCTTATTAGTTAAACTACAGACCAGTTTTAAAACAAAAACAGTAAAGCAGATCGTTTACACCTGGTGCTCTTTTTAGGAAACACCACAACGGTTACATTTAAAAATCAATATGAAGTCAAATCTTAAACTGTAGCACAATAAGGAAGAATAAATATAAGTGTTATTCATAAAAAAGTATAATCTGGATATACAAGGGCATCGAACATCAAACAGGTTTTTTTCTACAACACAATGTCAGACTCAGGATAATCCAGATTTTTTATTCTGTTGTTAGTTAGTTCATCACAGTCTGGAATCTCTTTGTGCAGTCACACGACATAATGTTCAGAACCCACCTCTAAATGTATTTACCACCCTTCAACAGTTCAGAGCTCGCCACAGCGGATCATTGTCCGCATGTTGATTTGGCAGTTTTTACACCAGATGCTCTTCCTGACTCGACCCTTCCCAATTCCTACCCGGGTAGGAACCGGCACGGCTGGGGATGGGGATGGGGGTCCTGCCCAGAGACACTTCAACATGTGGTCGGGAAGAGCGGGGCTCGAAACTCCGATACTATGGTCGGTAGGTGGCCACTTTACCAACTGAGCCACTGCTGTTCATGAAGATTTCATGGTTCATCTGAGGATGAGTTGCTGTGGGAATCCCAGTGGGTGGTGCAAGTCAGAGCTGGACAGCTGAGCCACAGAGAGAAGGATGCTGCTCTCTTGTGGAGAACAACCACAGAACATGAGTAGGTTTCAGTCAATGTTGCTACACGTGTTTCATGCAGTTTCATACGCAGATCAACCACTGAGGGTGGAGTGAAAGAATAACTAAGACATTACTAGTTATTATGGATTGATAACAAACTCCTACGGCTACCAGGTGATTCTCAATCAATCCTCTATGATCCTGCTTTGGCTTTACTTGATTTTGAATCCAAATCCACACCCACCACCTGCACTGTAAACCACCTGCTCAGCACCGAACAGCAGAGATGTGGCAGCTAAAGATACACACACTTCCCTCTGACATCAATTAAAAAAGAAAGTCCACCATGTGATATTAGAGGGTGATGATGTGTGCATGTTACGCTCACACCTTGCTTCTGCTGCCTCCATGTGGCACGAAAAAATAGTTGTTATAGGTTTTTTTGCAGGGGTTATGTGCAATGGACTAATAGATTGTTGGCTTCTGTTTTTTTTTTTTTTTTGGCATTTGTTGTAAGTAAAAAAAAACGAAAAAAAATAAAACTTTTATTTTGATGAGGTTACGTTTTTTTAGCTGTATTCTGCATCAGAATTTGACCCTAAAATCATTGCAGCTTAAACATGATGACACAGGGTTTGCTTTAAAAATGTAACATCAATAAAATGTCAAAGGCACAAAGATCAGAGGTGTATTAAAGAATTAGTGTATGTACATTTAGAGTTTCCTGAGGTCCCAGTCCTTCCTGTCTGGAGCTGGAGACAGAGCCAGAGATCCAGCGGTGTTTACTGATGTTTGTACCTCTGCCCCTTGCACGCGACCACTGTTGGTCGAGACAATAGTCCCTCGTCCCACCCCGATCATCGTTGAAGGAGGAGCCCAGCGGGGGATCCTCATTGTTCTTACCTATGCAGCAAGGCAGGGCAATGTGGAGGAAACACTCTGCAGAACAATAGAGGTAAATGTCTCATTGGCCATTTTTCCGCCTCCTCATCATCATTTCAAGTGAAAGGACAGAGAGTGTCCCAAGATGAGGGAGGTAAGGAGACTTCCAAAAATGATTCACTGTATTCATCGTCTACTAATACTTTAGGCAAATGCTAGGAAATAACCAAAGATAAATTCATAAAAAGCTACTTTCAGTTCTTACACTGTAACTTCTAAAAGTTTATTTGCTTTTTGACTAAAATACTTGAATCCCCAACTCACATTCTTTTAGAATATCCACATCAGATGACAATATTTCTCCTGATTCAGCACACTTTTAAACTCCTCTAGTCTCCATTACCCGAACCGAACTTTATAGCACTGTGCTGAGGTCTTCAGACTCCCACACCTTTGTAAACAATTCACTCAAACTCACATCAGACCCTTTCAAAATGACTGTTCTAACCTTTGAACGACAACCCAAAATAGATGTCCCACAGCTGTGTAGTTTCCCTGAACTTCCTGTTCACAACTTTCTGAAGTGTTTTGCTCTTTGACCAACACTTTTCGCTGCCACCAACGCTGATCATGAAAATGAAAAATGTCTTCTTTTACTTTACTCAGTGGACACTAACCTGCAGCTCAGTGCACTGCACTGACGGTTAAACTTCACTTACTGTAACTTTATGACTTATCAGATCTCTGCTCCCCAGTTTCACAACAACAACAACAAAAAAAAAAACTTTCCATAACCTCCACTGTTTCAAACCAGTGTACTTCAACTGCTTTCAGTGCCTGGACTTAACAACACATATCTTTACTTCAGCTGAAAACTGCAGCAGCTCAGTTTAACACCCGTCTTGGCCATTTTCATTTCATTTATTATCATCCTCATCATCTGCACCCACCTGCTGCTGGTCATTTTACACATACACCAATTAAAAGAGTGATTATCAGGCTACAACCTATTTTTGTAAAAAGCACATTTTCTCTAGTCATATTTCATTGTGTTGACTCTGTAGGAGAATATGTTCCAGGATATTACAGTCCAGGAGGTGGGATGGAGGGTTTTTCTAAAAGTAAACTCAGACGGAGATCACAGCTTGGTCCAGACGGCAGGCGCTGCCCTGACAGAGGGCTGGGCCTCTGATGGAGACTGCCTTCATGCACTGTTTGTCTGTTGTCTGCGCTTTATATACTGTACATTATGAGCAACTGGAGTCAAGTCAGGCAGCACAAAGGGAAGGTCAATAACGTGATCTGCCAGGTCAAAAGACTTGGTTGAGTTCCAGTCATTGTTGAGGGGTGTTTTGTTCAAACCAAGCATGCGATCCCCCTTGTCTGCACTCATGCTCAACTCTTGAGTATTTCCTGTGGAGGAAACAATAAACAATAGCGGTGAGTGGCTCAGTGGTCGGCATGAAGGCAGTTCTCAGAAATCAGGAGCTCGGCTTTGTGGTTAAATATTTTGATATGCAAAGTAGCTCTGACAAGCTGAAAAAAAATTTAACATCCGGAATACCAAGATTTTTCAGGACGTTTTGCCTGTCCTGTTTTTAGAAATATGACATAACTGGGATTTCAAAGCTGACCATGAAAAAAAGTCATGGTCACCAGTTGTATCTATCCATTAAAAGACAGTTTCAAATTCCATACATTTGCATGGTAAAAGTGGTTTTGAGGTTTTGGGGAGCCTGGGATCACAACAGTCACATTACTAAGCAGAAATTGTGCAACAACTCTTCCCTGAAAATATGTTTACTTGACTTCTGCTCAGGTCAAAATCTAAGGCAGAAGCAGGACTAACAGACTGGTAGCAGGGCTGGAATTCTGCAGCTGGTGTAGCATGGTCAGGTAGCAAGTCGGTGGAACAGGCAGTAATAAAAAGTGACCGATTAAGGAAACTGATGGGATCGGGTCACTGGGAATGAAAGCAAAGTCCGAGAGCATCTGGTGGCAGGATGGAGAATCACATGACACATACATAAACATCTGAGAGACGAATCCTGACCGTGCAATAGATAACCTGCGTGTCTGTTTCCTCTGGGTAGTCCGGCTTCCTCCCACAGCCCAAAGACATGTATATTAAGTTAATTGGTCACTAATTGGACAGTAAATTGTTCGCAGGTGTGAATGTAAGTGTTAACAGGAATGATGTCTGTCTGTGTTGGCCCTGAGATGGACTGGAGACCTGTCCAGGGTGTAACCCCGCCTCCTGCCCTATGACAGCTGGGATCGACTCCAGCCACCTGCAACCCTGAACAGCATCGGAGGTTACAGATAATGGATGGTTGGAAAGCTTTCAGTTGCATATTGTAGCTTTAAAGCCACTCAAACTAAATCTGGCCCAGCTCTCCCTCGTCACGTTCCCAGCTATGTCATCTCTTCTCTGTTAGCGCTGCACAGCCCTTCAGCTGTTAATCATTCCTAAATTAAAATTAATGAGAATGCTGTAAAATGATCTGATTGATTAGAAGCCTTGCTTAAAAAAAAAACAAAACTTTTGTCTGCACTGGCAATAATGTTCAATGAGTCTTTTTGGGGTATATTTGAAAAATTACATACTACTATTTAGGGAAAAGACTTGACTCCTTCTACCAGTCAGTCAAAATGGTAAAATTATTGAGAGAAAATGAGACAAAAACTCTGCTTATGTGCTCTAGGCATAGATGCAGGATGTTTTAAATAATTTAATCTTTGTCTCTGCTGTTCACTTATCAAACATTTATAAATACCAAAGCCACATTCCTTGACTTGTTATACAACACCTCATAAGAAAGGTAGTGATGCCTTATCAGCTCTGCTCAGCTGAAGGGAAACCAGGAGCACAGTCACAGGATCTGCTCTGCACCATTAGGACTAAAATAACAAAAAACAAGGTGATAAAAACTCGGGACCTTTGTCCTTTTGGATCAACAAGCATGCAGATTCCATTCCTTGAGGGTTATTCAAAGCCCCCCCCCCCCTACCTCATCTGCGCATTGCGGACACATTACATTTAAGAACTGGCTACGCAGAGGTTTGGATGTTTACCCGCCCCCCAAAAAAAGCACATTGCACAGCTGGAATAGCCACAAAATGTCACATCAGATATGAGTATAAGTGATTGTTTCTGGCTCTGAATTGTGTTATGCTCAGCATGGAGTCATGGGTACAACTGAAGTACACTAGAAGGTTCTGCCCTGTCAGTCCAAATATGAGGCATCACGTACTGGAAGCTTTTTTGGGTATCATACCACCAAATGAAAACAGCTAACTTCCTCACGCCCACGGCAGACAAAACAAAACTTTGCTTTTCTAAAAACGGTTGGTGCAGGACAGCACGTACAGCGCAGTGACGAGGCAGCACGGTGCCATTAAACGATGAGGCACGGCAGGCACAGAGAATAATAAAAAGGGAGTCACAAATTGGGCAAACACAACAACAGCTAACACTAATGAGATCAAGTCTTTATATTCACAGCCACTGTCAGTTCACGGGCTAATTTATTTGCAGGAACAAGGCCAAATCTCAATTCTTCAGCAGAATTTTACTGTTGAGCTGCTCAAGGCAGAGCTGGTTTTAACTACAGTTAGTTTAGACTAGTGGTTCCATCCTAAGGCTCAGGGCCCTCCAAAAAGTCACGATGTAAATCTGAGAGGCTATTAAAATGGACGTCTCTCCAATTCCAATTTATCAATTTTCTTTATTTCGCTGGGTTGCCAACAAATCTGAGACGTGACAAAAAATGTATCTTTTTGGTTTCACTTTAAACAATTCTGTTTCTAGGCCCATATCATGTTTTATTAACTAACAACAGCTGTAAGAACAATGTTTGCTGTAAAAGTAGTGGAGAACTCTGTAGTATACTGAAGCATAAAGAGGTTAAAATTGGTTACCAATTTATGTTCCAACACTGTCACTCTATCATTGATAGATATGTTTGCATAAAAGGTTGGAGCCACTAGTCTCAAATTAACTCCCGTCAACTTTAAATGAATCATTTCTAATAAACACTGGAAAACTGCAGCATTTCTTTTGGAGGGCACAGTCACTGCCAGCGTACTGAAGCGATTGCCAAAAATGATCAGAAGTAATTTAAATATGCTCTAAAAGCTTTGTCACCAAGAACATTGCTGCTGGTTTGCACAAAGCGAGAGAACTTATTCTGTCTTCAAATGATGAATTATTTCCATGTTCTTTCACCTCTAAGCAATGACTGGAAACAGGAGGGAAGACGGGAAAGAAAACAGACAAAAACCTGGAAGGATGGAGTAAAAAAGCAGCCAGAACCTGGAGGAAGAGTGATGCTGGACCACAAGGACACAGAGGAGGAGAACAGCAAATGGATGCAGAGGGGGTTGACATGAAGAAAAGCTTGTGATGCTATCACCAGGGATTCTTTAGACTGATGCAGAAAGTGCAAATACAATCACAGCTGCTGCATCTAGTGGAAGATAAAAGAATAAAGAAGGAAACAGCACTGCTGTTTATACTGCAAAAGGTTTTTATTTAAACCGACTGTTGCGTATGTACAGGAGGACAATTTGTACATAAATAGGCAATAGTTATAAATATCAGCCGGTTGGCTGGTACAAAATTAAAAAAAGAACATATCGTACAGTATCTACATGTGTCACTTTGGGTTTTGTACAACATTGTCTCTTGTTGGATTGTCCGTAAAGTCCATTCACAAATCATCAGAGCTGCACTGCACATGCAATCACAGCAGGTACACAGCATGTGACCGTGGGGGGGGGGGGGGTCATTTGGACGACAGCAGACTAAAGGAGCAGTATATAATCTATAGAGGACAAGGGATTATTGGGCGGGGTGGCTTGCTGCAGTGCGGTGGCATTTTTAAAAGTCTAGATGCATTTAATAGCTGTTGGGCGTCTCCCTCTTTAAATTTTGCAATACACACACACACACGTACACAAAGAGGGTGGCTGAGTTATAGAAACTTTGTGTGCAAAAAATAAAATTCTTCGTGACAGATCATGGCACTGAGTGTGAATACTATCCAGTGGTTAGCTTGTTCATATCAGCTGCTGTCCGCACTCGTCCGGTGGAGACTTTGTACACTATGGATATATACAGCTGAGGAGGATGTACAGTAAGGGCACTGATCTAACAAGTCATACCAGTTCAAATGCAGAAAAACTAATAAAACAATTGCTAACACATTATGTAAGACATTGCTCAATGAACAGTGTCACCTACAACTATGTCCTCACCCATTTTTTGAGGTTTCAGGGGTCACCTAAAGAATGTGAGCAACCCAGTAATGAATGAAAGTAAATTAATTTCATGTTTCACCACTCACATGCACAGCCACACACGGACTGACACTGAAAACGGCAACGATAACGCTCGCATGTGACGTCTCCAGTGAACCACACATATGTGCAGGAGCTGACCCACAAACAGCATCACACAGATACTAGATCACTGCTCTGAGAGCAGGTGAGGGATCAGCAGCACATTTGGTCCCTGAAAATGTATCCAAAACATTCAAAACAGGTGGCGCGGACAATGTGCGGAGCATTCACAGGGCAAAAAGGAGGGGATTTCAGAGGACTTCTCACTTCCCTTATATTATTTTCACACTTTAAATTTGGGAAGATTTTGAATTGAAAACATTCTGTCTCTATTAAAACACTCTGTTACACTTTCATCATATTCAAACCCACTAACGTCTCTCAGTATTCAGGCTCGTTTCATTTCTGTACAATATTGCCCTCATGTGTGTTTTGCTGGTACTGAAGGTGAGCTGTGTCAATTACATAACTCACAAATACACTGCATTCGCCCTTTGAGCTACCAAACCTCACACCATGCTTAAACATCAAATTCCTTTTTGATAAATTCACATCAGCTGTGGTTTTATGACATGTTACCAACACGTTTGGAGGCGGTTTGATTCCTGTGCCAATGTGCAAATGTCTCTAAAACGGAACAAAACAACTAAAGTGTGGCTGTGAAACCAGAAAAATTAGATAGAAACAATAAATAAAGGTAGAATGTGATACTTTGGCATTACAACTTAACTCCACTCAGCCTGGGTTTGGTGGTATGTACTGAGCATTAAACCCAAAGAAAACCAGTGAATCTAGTAAATACAGTAATGTTAAACACATTCTTCATTCTGTACATGATCCTTCTACCAGAACAAGATTATCAATGTCTTATATCATGGATTTCAGTGTTTAATAGCTGTGGTTACTGGGTCACACTAGACTCCTTCCACAAACTGTGCTAACACAAGGCAAATAAAAATCAGTGCAATATACTAAGGCAAAATTAAGGAACATGGGTTAATAAACAAATCAATGAAAAGAGGGAGCAGCAGAAAAATGGCAACCTGACCTTCTCTATAGGGGGAGAAAGGTTTTTCAGAGGGTGGCGTCAATATTATAAACACTATGTTGGGCCAAGGTGGGGGCTGGATTCTGAAGCGGTTATTGAAATATTTGCCCTCGAACTCACAGACACAGACAGCAAAACAAACCTTTCTTAAATATCAGTCCAACTTTTGTTAAATCTGAAATAGGGGATCAGTTAATCAGACCTGAATGGCTGAATGTACCGTTTCCAGCCAAGAAACACACAACTCACTATAAAAGCAGCTAACTGGGTTAGTAAAATAAAGCTATCTGTTGCTATATGCTAAGCTAAACTCACATTCTTGGGGCTCCAGCTTCATATTGACCGTAGAGACATGAGAGTGGCATCTGTGTTCTCATCCAATCCTCTGCAAGAAAGTGAATAAGCAGATTTCTGACAAACTACTCTTTCAAGTACAGGCAGAGTTCTCGTTGGCACACAATGATTCGATATTTCGACACGACAAAACAAACGTAGCACTGATGCTGGTTTTCTCCTCCACCTCTTCAGATCTCACACCTCTTAGGCTAAAAGCATCCGCGACATTTACAAAGTGCAAAATTCAAAGCTGCATCTTGCTCGTGAGTTGGATGATGCAGCTTTTGGGCTATTTAAAGAAAAGGAATGATGGTGGTAATCTGTCCTAGAATCAAGTGAGAACCTAGAGGCTGATATTTATTGATGAAGAAAGTGTTTTTGCTGATGAATGCTCCCGTCACTCCGTAAGTAACCCTCTTTGCTTAACTTTTGTTCTCATGCTGATCATCAGGTCATTATCACGGGTCGTCACTGTTGTTTCAGATTTTAAAAAATAGTTTTTGAGCGCAACAGAAAGCCTTCAAGAGTCACTGTCCATAGAGGCATCTGCACGTCCTAGAGAAGGCCGCTGGCACAAAGAAGAGATTAGATAGGATAAGATCAAAATTTAAAACATGGCTTTCGAGTCCAGAAGCTAATGATGGCCTTGTCTCCGTCTGGTGTTGCCCTGCAACATGAAGACAACTGGCCTGCACAGAGCTCCTTCTGAATTTCAGTGCAACTGTGGCAGCAACAGAACAGAGACACCAAAGGACCCTCTGTCCTGCACCCAGGCCTAAAGGTCCAGAGCATTCCTGTCTTCCCCCTCTTCTACAATGCGCCCACACTGAGCGTCTTTAGTCTTTGACTGGCTCCTTTCATGCGCTCTCATGTCAGCGTCTGTCCTTCAACTTTTTAAGGGTTTTCCTCACAAAGTGGCGAGGATGCGTGAGAAGGATATGATGACAGAGAGGGTGGTCTGACCCACGCCGAACACCAGAGCCTCCAGTGGCGCCATGTCCTTTCCTGCTACGCGGTAAACCCCTGCCACTGCGGCACCTGAGGAAGAAAAATACACATCCATCATGAGAAAAAAAAAAAAAACTGTATACAGTTAAATATTGTTTTAAAGTTGTAGCTGCTCTGGGTGGAGAAATATCAATCAGCACTACTTCACGAAAGTTAGCTCATTTTTTAAATGTGTGAACACATTGTGTTAACCTCACAATATGTTGCTCCTGCCATTGTCTCAGACTACGTCTACACTAAGCCATCTACAGTTGAGGTTAGACGTTTACATGCACTCTGGCTAGATTAAATCAAACTCAGGTTTTCTTTTGACGGTGCCACTTTGTTTTAAATAAGCAGGGCTACAGTTGTAGTCCACAGTAGTTTGCATTTCTAAAGGTCTGTGGTTGAATCGAGCCTTTTGCAGTCAACTTGATTAAATGCATGAGCTGACGACTTTACTCAGGGACTTTAAAGGCTCATGTTTCTTCTAAATAACGAGTGACCTTTTAATTCCTTCTGCTAAACTGAGATTGTCTTAAACTTTAAGGCTCATGAACACTGTTCTCCCCAAATGCTTCACATTAATAATAAAGTGTCTTTCTATTTTGGGGTGCAAGCTTGAGTCCATGAAAGAGGGTGATTTACTCAGGGAGCCCTGAAGAGTTCCTGCCCTACACAGTGATTTAGATCCATTTACACACCCTGTGATCACACACTGCTACAGTGAGTGGAAGGTAATAGAAGAGAAAACAAAGCTTAAACAATGCCTGGTGTCTCTGGTAATGGATAGACAAACTGTAGAATGAAATCAGATAAACAACCTCCAGGCCGTTTTCAGGAGAGCTCATTCTACGGGAACAGACCTCCTGAGGATTTCCTTGTGGATTGAAGGAGCTACAGCCCCATCTCCTGGTCTAATCCTACTGATCTAATCCATCAGGTCCTCCTGTGTGCACTCTGATTGTGGCATCCCTGATAAAGCTGTGGTCTGGCTCAGATTCTTCTTATCTGAGCAAACCTTTGACCCCTTTACAGGAGGTAGTTTCTAGCTCTCATCGCCCCTTTACAGCTGAGCCGCTGGGCTCTGTTCTTAGCCATCTTCTCTAAATCATGCATTTTTGCCTCTCTCTCTGACGTCTCTGCTTGGATGACAGAAAGACATCCACAGATCAATATCTATGAGACAGAAGTTCTGGTCTTCGCAGGCAGACTTTCCATACAGCACAGCACAGAAAGTTTCCTAGATGTTAACAATGGTGCAAATTTGTTATTTACTATGTACCTGTAATTTACTATGTACAAATGTAAAAGAAAACATCTTTCTTCGTTCTCTTCTCTTTTCAAAAGAGAAGGCAGAAGAACTAAGTTTAACTGGGTAAGACAACATGTTACGCACATTAAAGCTAAGAGAGGATGAATATGTGTAATATCCTATTAAAAGAAGCACGAGTATTTCTCGGCTCTTTTAAGTAAATTAGAGATCAAAGAATTAAAATTCATCCCAGGGCCATATTTAATACTGCTGATCATTTTTCAAACTAACAGTTTTAATCGTCTGAATTCTTCTAGTGATGTGATCTTTTTTTTGACAAAGTTTATTGGGATTAGATCAAAACTGTGATATGAAAACTTTTTCAATCTTTATTTGGTTCCTTTGATAAATATTTTAAGTCATGTTAAAAATCCTAGTGTGAAATGTTATTTGAGGAATATTGCTTGCATTCGTTTCATTTTACCCTTTAACAACGCTCAATTATAAATGCGTTCATTACTTCAATATTAGACTAGTGCATTGGCCTTCTTAAAAAAATTCTGCAAAGAACAATTAATACACTCCAATCGGCTCAAAATGCAGCAGCTAAACTTTTAACTCACATAGAACAAGTGGAGGATATTACTTATCTTAGTTATTATTTAGAATAGACTTTATTCTACTTAAAAAAACTTAAAGCACTTTATGGTGTAGCCCCAGAATCCATTTGTAAGCCACTATCCACACATCAACCTTCACATAATCTGAGGTCCTGAGTAGGAACCTTTTGTGTATTCTTAAACCTAGGGGACAATTCCTTTTGAGTACAACCCCCTCTATTATAAAATGAACTGCATTTCAGTAATTTATATGAACTTTAGTTGAACACACTCTAGAGTGGGTGAGCGTGATGTTCTTAACCCCTACTAAATCAAGCTAAAAATAATTACATTTTGTCAATCTCTCTGGGACATAGTTGAAATTGTACTAAATAAAGAGATGTGGAACAGGAAAAACTCCAGGATTTTAGATTTGTCTCTCTTCTGTCATCTTCCTATACTGGACAACTGAATGTTTTATCCTGCTAAGGTCAGGCTAGAAAAGCAAGTTACAGCAACTCAAAAAAAACAAAAAAAAAACAAAGCAAAACAAAACAAAAAAAACATAAAAAGTGGAGCAACTGGACTCACTAGTGATGACGCCCCCGGAGAGGGAGGCCAGGAAACCCACGCTGACCAGCACCAGGGTGATGAGTCGGCCCCTCTTGTGGCGCTGCAGCATGACTAACATGAGCAGCCCCACTGCCCCGTGGACAAACAGCGAGGAGAAAAGACACCACAGGAACACCCAGTACCACATCTCTGCCAGGGAGGGAGACACAACACAATACAGGAAGGAAGTTTGATCAGAAACAGCCGGAAAACATGCAAGTGCAATGTGAAAAAACACATTTCCACAAATTTCTGAGTGAACAGATGGCCAGTTTGGCTTAGATTGAGGAATCCCTCGGAGCAATTTATTTACACTTGATGCCAAAACAATTTGTACAGTAAATTGCACCACTGTTGATTGACTAAGTGGGTTTTTTGAGCTTCCCCGTACTCATTAGGGCCAAAGTACACTTGCTCTGTACCAACGCGTGTGCATAGAAAACGGCAGCACAGTAGGGCTGAGCTCCAACCGTACCCATGGCCACTGGGTTTGCCCGTAGCCACTGTTGGCTGTGACCACATGCCAGCGGGCCGCTGCGGGCAGGCATGTCCTTAGCTGTAGCCACAGCCATACTTATAACCATGGTCATAGTCCCAGCTGCTTCACTGTCACAGCTGTGGCTAAAGATAAGTTAGTTTATTTCATTTCATATTAAAACATAAAACATCAAGATGGTGAAATGGCAACACGTGACTTCCAGACTCAAAGTAAAGCCAGTTATTAATTAAGTTAATAATGTTTTGACCACTTTGCTCCACTTTGCCGTCGCTTGTTACATGTTTCCAAGTGTAAGAAGAACCTGCTAAAAGTGGTGCAGGTCACACAAAGGGCAATTTTGATGTTATAATGCTGATCTTCATTAGCAGATATTGATTGATTGATATTGATTATTACTTGAACAAAGTGGTGGTGGCAGTGCTTGTTTATCATATCTGTGCTTTTAAATCACACAAAGGTAATTATTCTTTTACTGAATAGTCAAAAATACCAGACCACCATCATGTCAAACGTGATTATTGACAGCTACAGCTTTGGCTGTGACTACAGCTACAGCAGCTAGTATGGGCACACTCACTGGTATGTGACCGTATCTACTTTTCTTGTGACTGAAGTCTTTCTAGATTATTTAATGGTTTCACCATGAGGGGGCAGACTTGTGTCCAAACATCCCTGATCAACAGCAGCATATCTTCCTTATGAACTTCTGCTTGTACTGTGGATATTTAATGTTAAGATCATGACAGATAAAACTGCAAAAGTGACATAAACATATGTGTGTAGCTGTGGGTAGTTGTGGACAGGCTTAGTGAACCCCCCCATAATTATTTAAATTCTTTAGTCCTTTCGGCTTATCCCGTGAGTTCAGGGTCGCCACAGCGGCTCATTGTCCGCATATTGATTTGGCACAGTTTGGCACAGCCCTTCCTGACGCAACCCTCCCCAATTTCTACCTGGCTTGGACCGGCACTGCACAGCTGGGGATGGGAATGGTCTGTTAGGGGTTCTTGCCCAGAGACATTTCACTCTATTATAATTGTGATTTAAACCTGCTGCACTGCAGACCATACATCGGAGTGCATCATGACCATCCAAATGAATACAAACAATGCGGGGGTGTCATTTTACATTGGTAGACACATAGTAAAAAGAAATTATATCTGAGGCCTAAAGATCAGGATATTTTATCTTCTGCTGCGTTAACTTTGACCATTCTTTACATATTCTGTCTCACTGCAGTGCAGAATTTAAATTACTGCAGCAAAAAGGAATAAAAATGAGAAATCCATGAGAATTTTCAGAACATAAGTAAAAATGTCATAAAAACTCAGAGATTGCACTGCTCAGAAAGAACAATTTTTCTGCTATGTGGGTTGGTAGTTTTCCTGATCCATTTTACAGATTTACACTTTTAGAGTCCTCGTTTGAGAGCATCCTGCAGCTACAGATAAGGATGCAGAGAAACAGTTGGAGCTGCACAGGTCTGCGAGACGAGAAAGGATTTCAATCTACAGCCGCCACAATCGAAGTCAGGGCTCATCAAGGAGGCAGCCGACCATGTTAATGCACCCAAGGAGAGATGTATAAGTGAAAAAGATTTCAGATGAGCTGCAGTGAGACTGACCTTAGGCAGTAAATGGAAAATCCTGTATAAAAAAAAAATAGCTTGCAAACATTCTAGGCCTTTTCAGCATTTCTAAATCAGTAGTAACATGTACACACAAACACAACAATGCTGAATTTAATCAATTCTGATACTTACAACAATCATATAATTAGCCACAGAGCTCAAACAAAATAATTGCAGGGCTTATACTGTGCTGCCATGAGGATTAAGTAATAAAAATAAACTTCTTTACAGAAGCCAGACCAAATCACAGGTCAGCCCCAATTAAAAAAATTTGTCCTTCTGTCCCAAGATCTAGTGCTGCGTAAAAAGCTCACTTTCTTTTAACCACTGGCACCGTGGGAGCAAGGAGAAGCCAGCAGGCCATAAGATTTCTTGGGAAGAAAAGAGATCAACTGAAGAAGGGCGCTCCTGCAAAGTTGAGATTGACCAATGCAAAGCACAGGAATTTGGCTCCTGTTTTGTTTGGACAATGTGATGTAAGCAGGAAATGTGACATTGTTTTTCAGGTAAACATCTGAAAACCCAATTCTGTTACAAAGCATTTCTCAAAGCTTGAGTCCAGAGGGAGCTCTTTGTTATATCTATTTAACCTGGTAGTTCCACAGTCGACTGCGTGCCTAAAGCTACTTATTGATCTGGCAATCAGCGGCTGAGCCGGGGCGGAGAGAAACGTGACAGCACAGTAACACAACGGCTCTTTGTCCTGCATGAGTGGACAGAGTTACATCACAAATCACACGGCATCCACTGCCGTCTTTCTACAACCACATCCATCCATCGAGCCGGAGAGGAGGGAGATGTCAGTGATGGGACAAGGGGATGCGAGATTCAAAGAGGGACATACAGAAAGTAGTGAAAGACAATGGGTCCTTTCCATTCTGTTAATGTTTCCTCCTGTTGTTGCTCATTCCTTCTTCATGCCGTGATCAACCAGCATCCTCCGTCACTAGCAACGATACACAAATGTGTCTCAGTGGAGAAGAGGAGGATCCTGAAAGAGCTTATGCCGCATTTATATCATGTTTTCAAAACAGGGCTGCAACTAATAATCATTTTTATTGTTGACTGATTAATCAATTGTTCTGTTTCTCCCAATAAGAGCTGATTATTTTCTCCATTAATCATTATGTCATAACCCTATTCATTCTGGTAGTCCTGTGTTTCTAAAAAAACAAACAAACAAAAAAAACATTTTTATCTCAGAGGCAGACCCTCCCACCTGTCCTGGAGTTGCCCCGGTTTCTTGCCCTTCTCCACCACCCCATCAACTGAAAATTATTTTGTACCCATCTATTGACCAGAGCCATTTTAGTTTGTAAGATATGTTAAAGCTTAAATTGTCAATCAGTTTTCCAGCGAAATCATAACACACGAGCAGTTCAAAACCCAAATATTGTGTTTACAATTGTAGAACATCCTTACAAGCTGGAATGTTGGCATTTTTAGATTGAGAAAATAGATGCGGATTTCTGCCTTTTTATTAGACACCAGTGTAGAGCAGACGGGAAACACAAGAGAGAAAAGGGGAATGACATGCAGCAAAGGTCCTGAGGTGGATTTGAATCCAGGGCTGCAGTTATGTGGCAAATTCCTTAATTATTGTGAACTGATACTACAGTATACAATATTTGGTGTTGTAACAGCAGTCACTGGGTGTCTTCTCAAAAATGATTTTGGGCTGAGCAAAGATATTTCATTTGGTAACTAAACCTGCTTCAACATTGTCCTGTCCAAAATGAAAACTACCCATAGAAATGGGTAGTTTTCATTTTGGCTAACATGGGTCCTGATGATGGAGAGCCAGCCAGCTGCCAAACATAAGCCTGGATGGATTTGAACGAGGCTCAACATTTAGGCCCACAAATCTATAATGTCCTGAGACCACCAGCACTGGCTGAACCCTGATGGGCATTTCTTCTTGGTTTTGCTACAGCTCCACCACTTTCCTGCAGAAATTAGTGCAGTTTTTACTCATCAGCTGCTAGTTTACACTATTGTTACTACTGTAGTTATTTCATATCAGGATTTTACATCCCAACACATAAAGAAAGTGTTGTGTTATAAATTACAAGCTTGATGTACTCTGATCAAGCAGTAAATTGATAATTACAGAGAGAAAATTGGTAGGCTGAAAGGTTTCAGTGAACGTACGTGAATTGTTATTTACGCTGGCTGATGAAAATGAGTCTTGGCAGGCCTTTGTTTTCTTTTTAGGTTCAACAGATGTTGGAAGGGGAGTTAAACATTCCATTTCAGGCGACAGCAACATTGGAGGTCGCGGGAAGAGAAAGAGCAGCTAGAGGAAGAGAGATATGCTGTGTCATATTCAGGAGATACACAGGCCAACACGCAGTAAAGAGTGTGTTATTAACTTTTGCTAATCCGCAACTACAGATGAGGGTATTTGTCAGCACGGTAGCTTTGAGCCTGCATGTCAACAAAGGAGCATTTAAAAAAGCAGCGGATCATATCGGTCGCTTGATAAGAGTTCAGATAGTCTGTCTGAGTGCACAGACTTCTGCGTAACAAGACCAAGTCAAAGTGGGCAGAAGCGCAGCAGGGGGTCTGAGTTCGGCCATCAGGTGGAGGAAGAGAGAGGGGGGATTAAACATTAGTAATTAAATGTTTCTTGGTGCAGAGTAATTTCATGATTAAGGATTCAAAAGTAATATGGAACACATGTAAATCTACCAACAGTAGGCAGTCCTCAAAAAGTAGTAAGGGAGGTCACAAAGACACTGAAGGAGTCATAGGTGCATCTCAGCTGCTGGAAGTGGAAAACAACCTTGCAGAAAAGCAAGGTTAGGGATTGTTTTCTACAAAGATGTCCCTTTGATAGTGTTAATAATGAGGACTGAGGATTGTCTAGACAACAATGGCATTGTTATGAGGAAAATATGCTAATCTAGCATTTTTTAAAAATGCAACAGTCAACTGCTTTGAGCTACAAACATCGCTTTAATCATCTGCAATGTGGAACGGCTGTGGTGAACAAGTCCTGCTGACCTAATGGAAACTTCAAAAATCTGTTTCCTATACTACAGTACAGACCCTCTTGTGCACTTGCAATTGTGAACCATGAAGTAAACTATGTTCTTTTCATAGTTTGCTCAAGTGAAACCACTGCCAGCACACACATTATAAACAGGAAGCCCATTTGTTTAAGGAACTCCCCAAGGCCAAAAAAATATAAAAAAATAGTTAAAGGGGCAGATGTCGGTTTCTGTAGCCTATTGCTCATGTTTTCTAAAGCTCACGCACTTGACCCCTGACCTTATCTAATGTGTTAGGAGGTAATTTTTCACCTAGCTGGTTGAGCCGTGTAGAGGTGGATCGTGTGGCCGCTTAATGACCCGAGCTCACCACAGCTCTTCGCAGGTTTCCTCTCTGCTGCCGCACTGCTTTCACAAGCATCTACATGTGCTGCAGCTTTCTGCTGTGTCAGCATCATTAACTGCCTCTTTTTCAGTTTTGCTTGATGTGTTTCTCAACACAGGATGTCAGCCGCATTTCGTGAGGGGGAAGTCTACGGGCACACAGCTGCCTTTGCTTCACTGTCACACTAGACAGGCATTGAAGAAAATCCTGTCAATTCTGCATAAATTATGTTTTATCATTCTTTTTAAGGTTTCAGACAACGGTGAGAAAATAATATCTATGTTTTGAACAGATGGTATTCGGCTATTTTACTGTGTGCAGTTCGTTTTGAGGAAGTTCAGCCTTCCTGCAGAGGAACAGATAAAACTCACACATGCTGCTTTTCTTGTTCCGCTTTTCTTTTCTTTTTAATTTTACACAGACTTCTTTACAACCGACTGCACAGTCAAACCCTTGTTAGTGACATCCATGTGAAATAAAAGAATAGTGACCAAGTAAACCAATTTGCAGGCATTTTCCTTTTTGCTTCACAGCAACTCTGAATGAAGCACCTCAGTACCAGTCACCTGCAAGGATCACTAACACTTTCAGGTCAACCATGCTAAACCTCATTATACCCACAACATTAAAAAGTGGCCCCACCATTCAAAACTCTAACTAACCCCTTCCCAAGCAGACAAACCCAGTTGAGGATGCTGCCTCTAATTGGCCCTTCATTACTGGACTGCAAGACAAAGGGAGGAGACAAAAGGGGAGGGTGGGGGACAACAGTTAATTTACTACATAGTCAAGGCGCATTCACGCAGCAAAAAAAAAAAAAAAGATTAATTAGCAGGCAGCATGTTGTGTTTATTTTCATGTCATCCATTGACTCCGCACGCGTGGCCCTACCGGTGATTATTCAGCTCGGGGGGGGGGGTACGGATACCCACTTTTTATGGGAAGCGCTCTGCCCTTTACGCTCAATAAGCATGTGGACACACACACACACACACACACACAAAATAAAATTTTAAAAAAATCACATGTGGAGCTTTAAAATGGACGCGAGTGATGCCGGCAGCAGCCGATCGTTACAGGCTACACAACTGTATATAGCAGAGAAACACATAAAGAGCAGAATAACAGCACCTTACAATTCGCATACCTGTAAAGTGCTGCAGCGTCGTGCCTTGCACCCAAAGGCTGAGCACTTGCTGCACCGACAGATTAACAGAATAATCCCTGGTCGTTGTCATGTTTCTGCCGCCGGCGCTGCCACCGCCGCCTCCGCCCGGGTTCGCACCCCTCTTTATCGAAAAGCTGTACTTGGCTTTAGACGAAGGCATGGAGGAGACCGGGGTGGCATGAGATGTAAGGCGGCTCTCCCCGGCGCGGCTCGCCTCTACCGGTGCCTCTGCTTCGGCTTGACGTCCATCTCCGCTCCGGGAAGGGAAGGGCCGCTGGCTGGTCGGTTCATCCTCGGTGGTGTCGGTGGCGAGTGTGTGGAGGCCATGATGGGGATGGCAACGGGAGCGCAGACGGGGAGACGCACGGTCGGCGAGTCCTACATCGGCTAGCCCTGCTACATAACCCTTAAAGGGCCAGCGTCTCTTTAGTGAAGGCGGGTTATATAGTTAATGTTGTCACGTCTTCGGCATACTAAATCTACGTCATTATAAAGCTATAAAAATAAAAATGTGTCCATAATCATCTTTATAAGTAGAGTTGATTGTCACTAGCTGAAACACGTTTGTTTCCTAGCTATTTAGATTTTACTGTTTGAGCAGCTAATGAGCTAAACAAGGGTGGTTTGCTAACAGACAAGCAAGAACCGCCCGCTAACGTGCCGCGCAGGTGACACGAGCTTTTCGAACGTGACCGATCAGCCAATCAGAACAGAGGACCGCGACTGTAGACGTTGTATTTCTACAGGAACCTTTTATGAATATTATGTTTAACCCACTTTATGTTTGCAGATTTTTTGGGGGAAACAATGGCCAGAAATTTTACGATCCGAGGATTATTAAATGAGTGAAATACAGGACACAACTACATATTTACACATTTAGTCACTTAACATTTATCAAGAGCAAGTAACAATTGAAGTTCATAGCAAGTCAATAGGTAGAAGTTACACAGTGGATACATACACATGTTAGCGTATTTGGTTTCTTGTAGCATTTGAAGTTGATAACAATGTGATAAAAAAGTGATAAAGAAAGTAATAAAAATAATGACTCCAGGCAAGGCTAACTCGCGGGATACAGGCTTAGCCAAAGCTAACTGTTGCCTGAATAGAATATGATTTCATGCTGCAAAAATAATAATATTAATATTATTAATATAATATTAATATTATTAATATAATAATATTTAAAAAAGTAATTAAGCAAATAGAAAAATCTAAAATTCAAACCAGATAAGTTAGTCTGGCTAAATGCTAACTAGCGGATCAGCAGCTTGTCTGCACTATCGGAATATTCATATGATTTGATTTGGCTAAGCTATAAATAACATTTTAAAATGTAAAATAAAGATGACGCCATTAATTGATAATGCTTCAAAAAGACCAACACTTCAGGGGTCGCCACAACAAAACATGTTCCACATGTTGATTTGGGATGTGTTTTTATGCCGGATGCCCTTCCTGCCGCAACCCTCCCATTTTTTTTTAATATTCAGGCTCGGGACAGGCACCTGGGTCACCCTTGGTGTTTGGTTGGGGCCATGCTTAGTGTGGTGGGATTTAATTTTTGCTCTGCCACTGAGCCACCAGGCCCCCATTAATTGATAATGCTTGATTGTTTCATAAAAAACCTGATAAGGAATTTAGAAAACAAATTTAGATTACTATCCAAATGAACTATAAGAACAAAGTTATTTTAGGTTTTTATGTAATGTCTGTACCAATTATTAATAATCAGCCTAAAAGGTGTATAATTAAACTTTTACATTTTGACTTTAAGCCTTAAATGTTTAAAACCTTTTTCCTCTGTGTCACCGTGCTTAACTTGACAGCTTCTGACACATCACAAATAAAAAAACAGACCAAAAATGATGGATGGATATGAGTTGCAAAGGCATAGTGGGTCTATTACCTTAAGAGAACAGTGAGAATCAAATTGCTCTGTCAGCCTCAGTAGGATTAAGGCAGAATCTGAGAGCAGATGAAAGCTATTTTAAATAGTGTGAAGCTTTACACTTGTCTGACATATTTCTTTCACATGGTGTGAGCATCAGAGAGAGACGGAAGGGGGTGGACCAGTGTCCTAGCCTGTGTAGACACTGAGTGTTCTGGAACATTTCTCTGAGGAGTGCAGTATTTTAAGAAGTGTCCCAGTTCAGATGATGATGGTGTGGAAACATCTGACATTTGACATTTTTTGAGTCTGTAGAAGTTTCTCTAAATGCAAACATTAACAATGTGGGATTTAATAAGCTGCTGAATAGTTTCCCCATCTGGTTATTGTTGTTTGAGATGCAATGAATTATCAACCAAAATGTTTAGAAGTTCACTTCAGAATATATTGCTAAAGGACAGTTTTGGCTTCTTAATTACATTCTGCACTGTACACTTCATTTTTGCTGACCAATGGATTTTTAATATGCATTTTCTACATTCCAAACAATCACTATTTTCAAATTCTTGTATACATTTTTTCCTTTTTGTTCTCATGGTTTTGTAAGGATTACATTATCTTTGCATGACTGTGTTGCAACTTTGCTAATTGCTTTTTTCCTATACTATACAGGAGTTGAATGCAGTAGTAACTGGTGTTTATAGAAAATGCATGACTAAAACAGCAAAATGGTTGCCATAAGGGTTAACTGTGTTGTAACGTTTGCAAGATTTGTTGTAAATGTGTTCACATATGCCTCTACTTATCTAAACCTGTTAGTCTATAGGAGATGTGCTTTGTATTTAGATGTTTCACCGAAAGGTGTTAAAACTGGTGATGTATTTACTCTCCCCTGTAGTGATCCTGTTTCATCACTTTTTCCCTGGTTCCTTGCATGTCTCTTTGCCCTAAGGGCTTGAAATAGACCACCCTGAGGGAAAAGTTTTTGCAGGACAGAGGTGTACTGTATGTCTTGTCTTCAAGCATTTCTTTATATGATCAGTAGCGATAGCACTATTCCGTACTGTAACTATGAATCAGACAATGAACATCATACCAGAAATCATTCCCCACACATTGTGAGTCGGTTACTGCTCATCAGTTACTCATAAGTTATTCCCTGTAGCCAAAATATCATAGCTGTACAGACAAATCACTGAAGTAGGCATGGAAAATTGAGCATTAAACTGCCCACTGTACTCCTGCTTTGTATTTATAGCATGGCACTGAGGTTTATGCATCATCATCTATGAAACAACACAAAATGGAAAGGTGTGCCGCTTCACCGTGTGGTACTCTGACAGATGGTCTTTGAGGGAACAAGCAGACAGTGGAGGCAGTGGTCGGTTTGCAAAACAAATGTCAACCTTTGCTTCACATAGAGGCTCGACTTTTCAAACCATATCTATCACCCCTGCACAAGTGTCCAGCATTAGAATCCCTCTCCAATGAAACAAATAAAACAATAATTTAAGACCTTTGAAAATATGTACAAGAATGGATCGATAACCTCTCTGAATATTTTTGTCCACTTCAGATTACTTACATACATTATCTCTTTTGATTTGAGTTTTGCTCATATCTTCAGCAATCTGTGGTTCAGTTACATTTTATGGCCATGTACATTCAGTCCTTCAGGGCACACACTCTCATGGACCCCTGCCTTCATACATGTCTGAATTGGCATCTTCCAGCTTCTGAGTGGCTGAACACACCTAATCCAGGTAAGGCAGGGATAGTTAGGAAACAAGCAGAGCAGGGGACCTTGAGCACTAGGTCTGAGAAACCCTGGCTTAGGGGTCAGTATGAATGAGTCCTTTAGAAATTTTGCAGGTAGGCAGGACAGTGAACAGAAAACTGAACTGCTAATAGTTTCCCCAAAGCATAAGTACCTGACAGTGAGTTATTATATTTCTACTCCACAAGCCAAAATTTAAAACATGTAATCATTTAAATTTTTACCAAAAGGGAAATAAAAGTTGCTTGTTGTTCCTGTGAATGCAGAGGTTTAACTGGGTAAAGTCAACTGTGCTGAGAGAGGTGGAGCTACGTGGGTGGGGGGAGATGAAGGAACAGACACATCAATAGTCATGGCAGTGGGATGAAAGAGTTCTTTGAATCTCCCACAGCTTTCCATGTCTTTGAATTGATCTGAACCATCTCCCTGCATGGACCTGAGAACAAAAGGTCTATTTACTCTGCAACTCTTGCCTTTTGGCTTACTATCAAATGATAACCACGGATAGAAGCGCTAAAAGATAATTTTGCTTTTTCTTTATCCCCTAAAGAATCAAGTTTTGTTTATCGAAGGAGGGGATTGTCAGCACACGAAGAACAACCACGGTATTAACACATCAAATGTACTCTGTGAGCTGTAGATTTAATGAACCGCTTGCTGAATGCTAAAAATAAAGGTCAAGCAAGAACTAGAGCACCCTCATAATGAATTATCTTTCAAAATGTCATGTGTCAAATTCAAATGTCATGTGAATCTCTCCCCTGTTTGAAATATTATCCCAACTGCTCACTTTGCTCAATGTGATGATTCCTTCAGTTGGCCAGTAGGTGGATTCCTTCTCCCATTTTTCTTACTTCTCTCTGCCTGTAGTTTTCCATCACGGAGCAGGGTTTTCTTTTCATCCAATATTGTCCTTGTTCAGATGGGGGCGGCTGTAGTTCAGACACAAAACAACATAACAAAAGGTTTCTGGGTTAGAGAGTCCTGAAAATAACAATGTATGTTGCTTTTCTGTTTGGCTGTGAGACAGAATGTTGGACAAAATGTGACTCTTGGCACATTGCTGGTGTCATTATCCTCGCGTTTGGGATGTGTCATCAAGCAAAGGCTTTGCCAATCTGTCACTGCATACTGTTAAACTCCCATTCCCTGCTTTTGAAAAGTGAGGAGTGATCTGTAAAGGACACGTGAATCCCCTTTTCCATCAGCGGCCTTGACAAATCTTTTTTGTCTTAAAGGGGGATTTTTGGGGGCAACATGAGATGTCACTGTATCCCATATAGATTCATGACGGCTGCATTGTGCTCACCCACAGAGACAGCCTGAGGTCCTGAATGGACCTGCAGCAGTTTGGATGTTTTATCTGAAGGTTATTTTGATCGTGTTTACAGCCAAGTGCAAAACCTTGCCTCCCTTTACTTTCAATTGGTAAAAAGAGTAAAATGAAGTATTTATTTTGCATCAACATAATAGTTAATGCACAAATGAAGGGACATTTGTACCAGCTAAATGAACATTTAATATCATGGTGATTCAGCATGAGGGGATGTAAACTTTTGTCTATGGTTTTCATTTTTGCCTTGCTGTAACTGAATCTGCAAGGTGAAATTTCTCTCTCCTTGAACCTATTCATCTGTGGGAGCTGTGATCTTTCTTTCATTTTTTCCTCTCAAGATGTTTTTTTCTTTCTGTCATGCCCCCCACCTCCCTCAGGCAGATGGCCTTGACCCAAGTGAGTCATAAGCCCCCTCATCTGGGCAACATCCCTGTCACACAGTGAAGGCGTAAACTGGAACCACCCGGCCATGTGATGACTCAAGGTGCTCCTGCCTTACTATTAGACATGCAATTATCTTCCAGCTGTTATTATTAACTTTTTTTTCATCTAGCTTTGGCTAAACAGCTTTTTAGAAGGGCAAACTTAAGTATTTGGTTCATATCACAGTCTGCATAGATGTAAAAATAAAAATCTACATTCAAACAATTAATTAAATACAATTCTAAAATGACAACAAAAATGAATTTAAAAAGTGTTAAATTCAGCATCCAACACAGAAAATGCAGAGTATAAAAGTGCATCAGAATTTATCACCTGATATAAAAAGCAAATTGACACCACTTTGGACTGTGGCTGCTCACAAACCTCATTGCTTCGGCACTAAATGAGCATGCAATCGCAAAAATGACATTTTTACAATTAACAAACAAGATTTAATGTGTTCATGAAGGCATTTTGACCCTTGTTTTTAGTCTTTACGCTAAGATAATCCAATCATTTGCGAACTGAGCCTGATGACACTTTCCAATTGTGTCTTGTCCTTTGGATAAAGGGATGAACAGTAAACCACTACATAATAGAGCAACCTTTCATCAAGCATAGCTTTTAAATAGTTGTAGGCCTGGATGATTTCAACGCTTGCATGATTTTTCAACTTTGCTGAAAGATAATATTATCAAGCTTTAAGTTGTAGATTTATTGCAATCATGTGGTCTGAGTGGACGAGAAAGCATAAAAACACTACGCCATGTTCCTAATGAAAGCAAAGAATCACTGAAACTCCATTGTATGGCACACAAATACAAAGTCAAACTGGGTTCACAAGGGCAGGTAGTCAGATTGCCTTTGTAGCGAGAACAAGGAGCTCCCAGAGGATCACACACCGGGTTATTGTAGCTCACCTTTGATGGCTCTCTAAAGGCAGGTGTTCACAATCACAGTTTAAACAGCGAACGTTTGAAGTGGCACAAGTTATATCAAGGGAACGAATGAGGGTTTGATCTCTCTCTTTGGCTCCACATAAAAATACCTGCACCTGACAGACTCAGTGCTTGACCACAACCAACAGCTACACCTGCATCTGACAAAATCTGCCCTCGAGATGCACTTGGCTTCACCTTGTCTGTTGTATCTACCTATGAAATCTTCTGATCTTATGTAACTCATGTCCTATTCTTCTGCCTTCCTAGACGTGTTTTGTTTACACTTGTTTTAATACTGGGAAATTAGGACAAAATGACATAGATGATAAACAGCTACATATTAGAAGAGGTAATTTATTACAGTTGAAGCCGGTGGTAGAACTCAGGGTTTATGTGATTAGAGGGATCTTGTCTCTTTGAAGGGGTACATCAAAAAAGTGTTGAGTGACCACTGATGCCGCTGCTCAACTGTGGGAAACCCAGACTGAGATCCATATTGCTCCAGGCAATGTATTTCCAATAAAAGACAACCAAGCCTTCACTACTGACAAGAAATGTTTTACTTAAGACTGCAAACTCGAGCTGTGAGTGAGTCACTAGGACAAGCAGCTTCATGTTCCTGCACGTGGGTCGATCTAGTCTTTCATTGAAGAAACTTTCCCTCAGGGAAAAGATTTTCTGTTTTGGTCAATGTCAAAACAGGGAGCAGTGTAATTTACTTGTCCTCATTAATAATGTTTTACTTTGATGGGCTTTTATTGCAGAGGAACAACAAGGCCACATTGTTGTGGTAGCAAAGAGTCCAAGTATTGAAGCTGTAAGTTCTAAACAGCTAGAACAAGCCAAACTTAGACAGGATAAAGTTTTTTTAAAGTGCATGGCCATAGGTATCATGGTGTACATTAAAGTATAAATAAGTCTACACCAGACACTGTGATGCATAGCAATATTTTGTGCCAAAATGTTACCAAATATAAGTAGTTTTTGAGATATTTCCGTCTGCGACAGCTTACAGGCCACAAACTGCTAAAACAACTGCAGTAGTATTTGATAAGTAATGCTATATTTTATAACTGATAATTAAAAAGATGGAAATACAATTACAAAAAGTTACATGAATATAAAAACAATAATGTAACAAAGGCAGCCTGGTTTGTTTCTGCACAGCACACTGCAGTGTATTCATACACTGAAACAGCTAAAGTCTGTAATTTCACTTATTTTAACTTTGCTGTCCCCCGGAGGCCCACAGTATATCCATCCCATGTTCGCTATAACTTGTCTGGAGAGGAGGGGGGGGAAGGAAAGGAATAGATGCCAGTGGTATGTGGGTGATGCAGATGAGATTAACACCAAACTTTCCAGAAGCATAAATGTTCTCGTCACGTTTTGAGTCAGTCAAGGAGCCAAAACCATCCAGACCCAACTGGCCTATCAGAGTCTGGAATTTGGCCTTACAGATCTTCCAGTAGGAGGCGGGGGGGGGGTACACAATGACCCACAAACCTGCTGTGAAGATCACATTCAGGCAATTGGGACAATGCGCTGTTTCCACCGCCGCTATTTTTTGTCGAGGTGAGCAATGAAATGCAACAGCTTATGTTATGCTCAGTGCTCAACAAATAACCATGAGGCATCTATGGTTTCTGGCGATTCCACATGTAGGATTTGGGACAAAGGCTCTTGAATTTCCTCTGCTAAGATAAGAGCCCTCATGTTTTTGTTGTAAGGGCTTAGACAGGAGATGAGAACGATTTAGACAAACGAAAGCCTCAGCAGCACCCGTATCTCAGGCTAAAGAATGTGTCACTCTTTTCAACTGCATAGACTCAGTCAGCTCTAAACAAAAGCAATATGCTGCTGCTTTCTCTTTGTCCTTCCAAATAACAGAATTGTCAACTGAATATCATTTTAGAGGTAGTTTGATTCTGAGCAATCGTTGCTTTATCCATGTCTTCTATTACAGTCCTCCACAGTCTATAAAATGCTCCGTTGCTAGCAGCAACTTTGGTTTGGTTTTGGTACAACTCATCATTGTTCTCATTAATAAATAAAGTTCACAGTAAATTTGCATTGCACAGACAGATTTTGAAAGAAGACAGAACTTCCTGTCTGACTTTTCTAAATGAGCAGGAGTTATGATACATACTGTGGGTGTGTGGCCTACAGTATGTTGTCAGAGTAAAATGTACCTTATGACTTCATACAAATATTTACACTCGGTTCATAGTAAGTTTTCCTCAGAAGTCATTAGGACATAAAACCCTGGATGAGTCACGCCTAAAGTCGGCAGTGGAAAGAGACTAAATAAAACTTATGCTGCTCAGAGATCTGATCTCATTTCACGGGCTCACTATTCCCATAAACTGTGATATTCATTCCCCAAACACATGGAAGCAATCCCATGAATATTGCCTGAACATTTCTGGCCTTTACCGGCCCAAAATAGCAATTTTCCCACAGCCATTACCCCATTACCAATGGGGTTTGAGGGTATGTTACCTGTTCAGGCAGCATGGTCTCACCACACAGCGTCACATAACATCCCAAGACGTCACACATCGCTGTTTCTGTGTTCTTTGGGGTCTCACATGGTACCCTTCGGCATGACTTTTGGACTCCCCTTTAGTCTACAAAACAACTTCAGGTTAAGGTTAAAAAAAAGATAAATGACATAAAAACAGACATAACTACAGACAGTGACATGTCACGCACGTACTTCCTCGCTAAAATAAGCGCGTGTGTATGTATGTGTGACGATCATCATTAAAACAGACGACATCTCCAACTGAAGTTTAAGCCCGGTCTCCTGTGGGAAAGCTTTGGGTCTTGATGTACCACCCGTTATGTTTTCTAGTTGTCTAGCTCTACCTTTCCTGTGAATGCGACACCTCAGAAGGGTTTTTAGAGAATTTCTTCAAATTTAACACAAATGTCACTCGAATTAGATTGATTTTGGTGTTCAAAGGTCAAGGTCACTGTGACTTTATGCTTGACCCATTCTTGTCAATAAATGTCTCAGGAAGGCGTAGAGGAAATTACATCACATGGATGTAAACTGCCACTTGGCAGAGACACACAACCACATGACTGTAAATTTTAGCTCTCTTGTAAGTGGTCAAACAATCCTAGAGTTACGTTGTAACTAATCTTTAACCATATGTTTGTTTAAACTATACTGACTTGAACTAACTAGCTTGACCCTGCAGCACACAAAAACTTTTGTTTGCTTGACCTTCGGTCTGGGACGTGTTAGATTAGCATTGCGTCGTGTGAATCATCAAATACATGCTTTTAAAACCCTTTTTCTGTTTTTGCTGGTTGTTTTAAAACAAATCAGCTGAAACACATGCAAAAGGTAGATGGAGACAGCGTTCGACCCAAAATTACTGAAACCCTGTATGTACAAATGTACAAGGATCATTACAGTGAGCTTATGCCTTAGGATAAACAACACATACGCCTCCTTTCACATTTACTGTAGGAGTGGTGGCTTGCCGTGCAATATCACTCCGACTGATTCCCTTTCCCATACAGACCTCCGAACAAGTTTTGTTTCATGCCTGGACAGTTCAATTAAACTCTGAGCCTGGGGGGCAGGTGAGATGAGGATTTGCTCAAGCAGGCCAGAAGAAAGCAGCCCTATCAATTATTAAAGACATTTCAAAAGAGAGCAGAGAAGGGTAGCAAGCTGTGGTTGTGTGTAATGATTTAGTGTAAATGTGATGAATAGATGTACAAATAAGATCCAAGACCAAAACAGACATTTTTATTTGAAAGTCTTTTTAAAAAGTACAAAACAAACCAGAAGCTAAACCTTGACATGACTTAATTCACCCAACAGACATTAATTTTGAGAAGAAGAAAAGGACTGTGATTATTTTAAGTGAACAATGATGTTTGTGTGTAGTTTTTCTGCTGTCAATCAATGCTGTTGAACACATTATCATTGTAGTTTCTGAGTAAGTTCCCTGTGCATAGAGTCAAATTACACCTCTTTTCTAAAGCACAATGAAACTTTAAAATCTCACTACAGTAGGCTCCTTTGTTACCAAAACCTCAATTCACCAGTGTTTTAAAGCCCTGAGAGACAACAACCACACAGATGTTACGTCCACGTAAGTCTGCCTAACCCCAGAACTGCCTGCACATGCAGCGAGAAAGTAAAGCACATTTTGTACTGTCTGTACAATCTGCTTGCTGCATCTGTCTCCTTTGTTGTTGAGTAAATGTTCGCTGCTGGTTAATATGATTCTTCATTGGGGTTCGTGTCTTAGGAGCTGATGTCACTGGGTGCTAAGCTGTGCCAGTCTGCAGCAGTTTATAATTAGAGGGCATAACCAGCTACATGGATACAGTACACAGACAAACAACAAAACAATGTTGTCTTTAAATTCATCGCCCAAACAAAATGAACAGATTTAGAAGGATGGTTACAAGCAACAAACTGTTTCCATGTTTCACAGGTAATAAAAATAGTGCAGATCAAAAATGCTGGAAACTATTTTTAGTTGTAATGTTGTATAAATAGAAGTCTGAGTATTTCATGACACATGGAAAGTAAGAGAGTGTTAAAAGGATGACAGAGATAAGTGTCAGTTTCCTTTAGTTTGTAAACAGCGGCTCTTCGCCACAACACAGCTGAGGCTCTTTCAGTTTAAACATCTGGATTTAGTTCTGACTCCATTTTCTGGGTAGGTCTTACCATATTGCCTTGCATATTTAGTTTTTGTCTGTTTTCAGTAATTTACTTTCATCTTCTGCCGGATTTAGTTCGGTTAGACTTTGAATACTCTGCTGTGTTGACACGGTCTATTTAAAATGTCAAATGGTTGGATTCCCTGTGGCCTATGCCAAGGTGCAACCATGGACATCATTAGCAACATTCATCACCTATCTCCCCTTATTTAGTGTCCTCGGTCAACTGACTGACAATTCATAGTTTCTGTGTCCATGTGTCCGCTACGTTATCAGTGATGTAAGTCGTGAGGATAAGGATGGACCCTGTGGATGACAGAGTCCACACAGAAACACGTATCCACAAGTATAGTATTAAGAGAAACTAGTGCACGTCCATCTCTCTTGGGGCAAACAGATACTGTTGGCCTTAATCAGAACAACATTTCTGGCCCAAAAGATTTATTATGTACATTTTATTATTATGTTTATTATTGTTCACTTTTATCTATTGTTTTAAGTTTTTTGCTGACGGCTGGACACCACTTTTAAATGCTTGTACCTAAACAAAGCCTATTATTATTATTATTAATTATTATATCTGTCAGTCTAACATTCAATCACTTCTCCTAGTACTGATGGCTCTGCATTTATTTATAGTTATGAGCCCAGTTCCCACCACCGTGCGAGTTTTGAAGGGGGCGGCACCACATTTTTGGGAGGCCTTGATCCACAGTTGGTATCAGGTACAGGTATCAAAACTAATACTGACACAAATTGCAACTAAGACAAGACAATTAAACCTAAAGACTTATTATCTCTGATGCTATTTTTAGAATCTTTTTAGTGGAAAAGAAGATTAACTTTGTTTTTGACCTGAGGCAGACGATCCAATTTAATCTTGTGTTTACAAAACATTTGCTATCTGCTCTCCTAAGCTGCAGAGCATTTTAAGGCGTCTGAACTCTGAAGTCCTTCTTTGAGTTCAGGTTTTCTCTGTTTGGCTTCTTTTTCATTGCTTTCCCCTTCAAATATTTAATGAAAGATCAAATGTACAACAGATGCCCCCTTCTTGAGTTGCTCTTTATTTGTATGCATGTGGTGGTAGCTGAGGTGGGGGTCATTATGCATCTCGGCTGAGCAACTTGATGGGTCACAGTTCGTTGGTGAAGCTTCAAATAAGGAGAAGGGGAGGCCGGACAGGGATGGCTGCTTCTTCCATCTGCATTACCTGTGTCCCTGGTGGCTGCTTGGTGTCTTTCATTAGCAAAGAGCACAAAGTACCCATGGATATTTCAGCCTGAACTAAACGGGATTATGCACAAAGAAGGAGGAAACTACATATTCACTGCCTCCCCCACAGTACTATGGGCACAGTGGCACGTTTGGACAGCAGGCAGCATTACAGGGGCTAGAGCTGGGTTGGAAAAAATTTTTTTTGCGTGTGAGAATAAAGACATTCCACTGCATAAAATGCCCCACTTTAACATCTGATATGTTTTGCGGAGTTGTCCCATCTCAAAGCCTCCAGAATGTTGAGCATTTTCTTGATCTGGGCTGAGCTCAAGGGGAAGGCATGCAGGCCTGATCCCTAGGTCACCACGCTTAAAAGCTGATGTGGAGAGCAGCCAGTCGAGTGAAGACACAGCCTGAGAGAGAGGCTGACTCACTGAGGTTGCCTACATGTTTGCGTCTTGTTGTTTGTCCTCGTCCTGCATGACTACTTAATCTGAGTCAGCCGGACCAGAGCAGGACATCAGGGAGTGACTCAGGGTCTGAGGCATGAAGCAGTTGCTCTTGAAACCTCTTCACAGAGGGAAGCCTCAGCTGGTGGACACACTCCAGAAAGCTCCATGGAAGTGAAGACAGGACAGGCGGGTCCATTAATAGGAGCATTTGCCAAGAAAAGGCAATAGAAGTGAATAATACATGCAGGTTTGGTTTCAGAAGAATCAACCCATTTACAATGAAGTAAAAAAATATCATCACACAACATAACCTTTATGTGGCTCATCCAAGTCTGGACATTTGTCCACTGCTTCTACCTATTATCAAAAGCAGTGACACCTACAGTAATTCAGCTCTGCTTCTCAGTGTTGTGGCAGTACTATGAGAAGAGGACATTGATGAAAGCATCATAGTCTACTATTGCTACGTTTTCCTAGCACTTTGAGGAGAGATCCATCTGGGGGCAAAGCCGCCATACAGGTCAGCTAATGAGTGTGTCAAAAACTAGAACAACAAATGACAACCTCCAACTTTGGACATTAAGGAAACAGAAAATAAAAATGCCTGTGAAAACCTGAAGCTTCTAGTTACCAGGTTCAACACAGGATTGGTAACATGTTAAACACAGCACCAGTACATCAACTATCTGCCCAGATGCCCATAATAACAGGGTTCCCATTGTAAATTGCCCCCTCCTTCCATTCACAGAAGGGTCCACCCTCATGGCTCAGCAGCCAGGCAGCACATTTTAACTCCACGACACAGCTGAACCCCAAGCCACAGAGATTTCACCATGGAAAAATTAAACTGGACACTGCAAGGAAGCCCAGCTTTGTGGTCATGGCAGGGGAATATGATTGGATAAACATACGGCAAAGCCTCAAACCAGTTCACTCAGCGCTCGGTGGTGATGTGACGAGAGGCAGGCTGTGAGGTTTTTATTCAGCTGGGGGGTATTTGGATCTGAAGGGCACATACTGTTCCTGGAAACACTGGTGGTCCTGAGTTTTCCAGAAGATTGTAAAGGACATTTATCCAAGTAGAGCAGGCCAGGCAGCAGTCACATCCTCTGTCACTGTTTATTAAAAACAGGCCTAATTATCCAGCCCTGCCTGTCTGAGCTATTTCAGTCCACCATGAGCACCTGACTTGTGTTACAGCAAAGTGGGTTGTGTTCGTACGTCATTCACCTTCTAACCTGAGCGTGCCCTCGCTAGAGAAGCTCTAATTTTGAAATTAAAGCTACTAATCAGTGTGTTAGTTCCTGTCTGAATGTGTAACTGGCTGTGTCCCTGAGATCATCAACATCAACAGTGCTGCCTTACAGTGTGTTTGTCTGCTCAGTGAGTTAAAAACAAGACCACTAGAGGTCTTAGGGGACACGTGCAACACATCACATCCATCACAGCTGGATCCAGATGCTTTGAAGTGGATTGGGAAGTATAACAAACAGTAAAGGGTGATTTTCAACTTGCTTTCTATGGCTTTAGTTAGTGCTTTAAAACTTCACTTTGACTTCCCTATATTAAAATATTTTTTTCTGTTTCTAGCTGAAAAACTCATGACATCACCCGGAGGAGTTTTTCATCATTAGGAGTTCAAATGATGTCAAATGGAGGAGCTCTGGAAAGCAGGTGGACCATGATTACAAACTGCATAGTGTGAGCAACGAGACAACATAATCTGAACCAAAGGTTCCTCTAAATGATGTCATCTGGAGGAGTTTTTCAGCTAGAAGTAGAGAGATATTTTATTATAGGGAATGCAGAGGTAAGTTTAATGACATTCATTTACATGCGCTACTCAAACTAGAACCATAAGCAGCGAGTTCAGAATCAGTGAAGGTGTCCTTTGAGGGACATGTACAACACAAGCACATCCATCTCAGCTGGATCCAGATGCTTTGAATTGGATTGGATAGTATGAATAACACAAATACACTAACTGCTTTTAAACTCTCTTGGAAACAATGATAAATGTCTCAGCATTCTTTTTTAAATATATATGCAAAGAGGTTTTTTTACAATAGACAATCATCAGAAGAGTAGCCTTAAAGACATTTGTCTAAGTGACACAAAGCCCACAAATCTACTCTTTTTATGGTTAGAATTTGATTCATTCAGCCCAGTATTATTTGAAAGTCTACAAAAGCTGTAGGATTATTTTCTCCTCATTCATGAAGCATGCATGGGAAGTCACAAAGGTTCAAATGGAAAAGCGCTATGGGCTGTAAAATCTGGAAGCAGTCCTACAGCATGCATGATTGTAGTCCAATTTCCAGTACTGACCGCGGTAGACACACCAGGTTTCTTGCCATCTCTGCTGATCTGGCATCAACAATGTCACTTTTTTAACAATAGCTCCAGAACTTTTCTTTAAATAACAACGTCCACAGAATTGTCTACACCAAGTCCTCCACACCCAATTAACAAATGAGTAAAGGCTTCAAGTTGTACATAACAATAGGTCTGTTTACTGTTGAGGGTCACCAACGTGGTGCCCGCGGGCCTGTTCTAAAAATAGCTCACCATAGAGCCACTTACCAATGAGCTGCATCTAATTTTTTTGTTGCTATTCTGTTTTAAATCACATTTGATAGTTATTGTAAGAAATCATTAACGTGATCCGTATCTTCACATAGATGAATATCATTAATTTAATTAATTATTAATAATAACATATAATTAAGGGTAAATTGAGCAAATTTGTTATTTCAAAAGTGCATATTCAACTGGTAGCCCTTCGCATTAATCGGTACCCAAGAAGTAGCTCTCAGTTTCAAAAAGGTTGGTGACCCTTGTTCTACTGTTTGCTATAAACTGTATGTCCATCAGGAAATGACATTTTGTTAAAAGTTTGATATACTTTATTAATCCTATGAGCAGATCTAAGTTTTTTTATTTATTTATTTATTTATTTTTTTACTGCGGAACACCCTTAAAAAAGGATGACACATTTAAAAAATGGAAAAATGGTTTCAATTTAAAATTCAAAATCTTCTTGGAAATAATACTTTGTATATTAATTTTCTAATAGTGTGTTTACAAAGTGTTTGTTCAGTGTCAGAAGTGTCGGAAATGTCACTTATCTACCAGTTATTCAAATAGTCATAAACAAATAATAATAAAGGGTTTGGGATAATCTGACGAGTTACAACTCCTATAGAATTTTAATGTGACAAAATATATGAAACCATTTGAAAAGTAAATAAAGTAAATTATACTGATAGTGATTTATTTAAGATTTAACCAGTTCTCCTGTTGGTGAAAACATACCTCGTATAGTGCTTCCCTCCCCCCACAGCATTAGGTAACTTCTGTGAATCTAACAGAGATTTGTTAGGATGTTTTTTAAGATTTGGTTGAGATTGAACATGTCCTCAGGGGTTTGTTCTTGTTTTGTAATGAAATCATGCAAAAAGGGGCAAAAGTTGACGTCTGCAAAATTTGCCTTGAAGGTGTTTGTTACTATTAATGGAGTTTATGTCGATCTGTAATGTTAAACATCAGAGACGTAATTTCATTATTAACATGGAAACAAGGTTTTTGTTTTAAAGGTGGAGATATTTACATGTTAGAAAAAAACCCATATTATCAAACGGAACAAGAAGGTACAAGGATTTAGATTTTTCTTTCTGTATCAGGTGTGACCCAAGCTCAATTGGGCCGATGCATCATAGTGGTACAACATGTCTTTCAAACCATTTTTGCTAAGAGCTGAAAATCGCAGTGGTTCCCACAGAGCTATACAAGGGTTAACAGCACTGGCATAAATCAAGAGCTTTGATGGTTTTAATTTGTGTAACTTTAACTCTATTATTACACCCACACTCACTCCTCATTTATTAATGTTGCTTAAATTCTCAGCATGTAAAGCCAGAGCACAGAAAGAAGTGATTATGTGACAATAGCCATAGCCATCAGTGGTGACCACAGCTTCGTCCTTTCTTGTCCTTTATTCCATTACTGATGAAACTGTGAAGATGGCTGCTTGGCATCGGTCATTATGCACCAATATTTAACTTGTCCCTAAAGCTTTACACAGATTTATTTTAGCCATTTTTTCCCATGTAAATTCAGTTTTCAACTGTAAAGTCAATTTAAAAGTTTCAAATGGTGACATCATCATGCAGGCTCTTGTGTTAAAAATATATTTGGAGGTAGAGCTGGAAGCAGGTGAAATGCTCACGGATGTCATTAGACAAGCATTGAAAGCAGTTACACTGTTGATTACAATACGATACAATTAGAATCTATTTAATAATAAGTTGTTGCTGTTATGGAAGCAGAACATTACTGAACAAACTTTTTCATTATTCATTCCCAAACTTTACATACACCCATTTTGATTGGAAGTCTGTCTTTGTCTCCATCCATCACAGTAAAATAAACTCCTCAGTCTCTGAAATTCTCTAGTGCCAAGAATAAAATGTCTGCTATCTGTTCCTCATCATGTTTTCACTCTTGTGAACTCATTTGCATGTCATTATCCCTCTGTCTGTGAAATGAAATGTGGAATTATTTACACTGTGACAGAAGCGTGGAGTGAAAGTAATCTGTCTTCCACGAGAGAGAATTGAATTTGAAATGCAAATTGTAGAAATAATTACAAGTAAGAAAAAAAAACCCTGTGGCACAAAGCGAAAACTCATCTCCATTTGCATTGCTAATGGCATCATCCAAAATAAATATGATGGGTCGTTATTTATCCACAAATCTCTGTCTTTATTTGCTTTTTTATTCCAATTTTGGCTTCTCTCTGAATTGTTTGCCGAAGAAGGAAGCGTTCATTACCTAGTTTGCCTTTGTTAAAGTAAACCTAGAGTGTTTTTAACAGATTGGTGTGAGAATGGATTCAAAGTCTCCACACAGATGTTTACTACGGACTGAAAACTCTAAAGCCAAAACAGATGCCAGCATTGCAGTCCCTGTAATCACAAAAAATCTTGGTGATCAGGGTGCATATGGGGACTTGTCATGCTGTCATTTTAGTGATTTGAAGTTTGAAAACACAAATGATCTTGGATAAAACACAAGAAAACTTTACTGATTTGAAAAATTATGTTTTTATGTTCTGATTGTGATCACTGGTGACTGAGGTTTTATTATAAGATCACATAATGACAGTGAAGACAAACAACATGCGTCCAAAATCTCTGAAAAAGAAAGAAAGTACTTTTTTTTACAAAAAGGTCAATTCCACCAATTTTTAGCTTGGTTACTGTCAAAACAAGTCAAATGTATTTACTTGAAAAATGAGCTAATTAGAGCAGTTATGTCAACAGGATAGTTATTATGGGGACTCAAAAGCAGTTGCAGTGAGTCGAGTCTTTAGCTGGGATTTAAAAGTAGCAACAGAAGAGGAAGATCTGATACTAAGGGGTCAAGTCCTCCACAGTCCAGGAGCTGCAATGGGACAGGTTCCATCTCTTCCAAAGTTAGACTGTGGTTCTACTTTATAGTAAAGGTATAGTAATTCTTTTAGTCGCCCCTTCCCGTTCATTAAACTAAAATTAGGCTTCAAGCCAAAACAATTCCTCCACATGACATCATCTAAAGATTTTTTTTCATCGTCAAAAGTTCAGATGATGTCAGCTGATGTTATCACACCATTCTATGGCTATTATCTCCTGTTATCAGGTTATAGGACAGTAGGACCCTACTCTACATGTCATGCCTTCAGTAGGTCATTTTCATGCCATAGCTAAATACATGTGAATAAAGACACAACACCAGCAAAAATTGTAAATCAGGTCTCCTGTTTGGAATTAGGGCGGAACCATTGGTCTCTGTGGCAAATAGCACATTAAGAAACATCAATTTGTTTATAGTTGTATATAAAATATGTGCTTGTTTTATAATTTGAGTAAAGTGATTACGTGGGATTAATAATTTCTTCCGTAGTTTTTCTACTTTAAACTAATAAATTATTTTATTAGTATACAGTACTTTACTACATTTTTGTGTGTGTTTATAATACTAAACGTTGCGACACATCTGCACTCGTGACCACAACTGTTTGATTCAGAAGGTTAAAAAAGGAGAATACAATGGACACACAAGTACAGTGACAACACAATAAAACCACAGAAATAAAAAAAGCTAATTTGACAATGTTGATGTACACACAGATGTCATTTGTGTTTTTTCTTTTTACACTGCTAATAGAGCCAACATGTGTGTCAGTGTTTGTGTGGCACAAACGCCCAGCCGATGACAGAGAAAAAACTCCATCCATGTTTGGACAGGCCTGACAGAGAGTATAGCACAAAGGCTAACGGCTGGCTTTTGCTTTTTCAGGTGGAACCACAGACAGTCGCAGAGGTCAGACAGAGACGGAGGCCTTCTGCACTCACTCCTGCTTCCTATCCTGCTTCTGTTGTCCCAGTGGAGCGTACAATTATCAACACGTCTTTTCACAATTGATTTAAAAGAAAACTTAAAATCCATTCTGACATTGGCCTGGCTGTGAAGTAACACAAAAGTTTCATAATTTATTTATTTTTTATCCTACAGAAAGGTTGTGTCATTGAAATGTAGATTTCAGTAGTGAGTAATTAGCCTCAATGTTCTTGATGGTTAGAGTAATAATCACATTTTGGCATTAGAAAAGACAAGACATTTGAAAAATATAGTTCTGTGCTGAAGGGAGTAGACAAACATAATGCTGAAAAAGACTTGTAAATCTTTTGTCTTGTGAACAAATACGTAGCATAGAGTAACTGTACTACCATTAAAACAGAACAATTTAGAAACCATTGGGTGAAGTCAGAATGCCCATCGAAGACATTTAAGTCATACTAGAAACATAAAATACTACATATTAATAATAAAATAAGCTAAAGACAATGTGCACATTAAAATGTCATTAATTTTATGGGTTTGGGTCATAAACCAAATCCTCTTGGCACCATGTACAGCATGTGCCAAATTCTATGGCAATGCAAAATAATTCATTCAAAACCACAGTTTTAACTGGTGGGGGTTGATAACAATATAGGAAATATTAGGATGGGATTCATCTTTTGTGGACTATGTCAATCAAATTTTCGAATTCAGTCATTGCAATCTATGGAAGTAAAGCACTATTGCAAATGAATATAAAATTAGGACACTAGCAACGTCCAGTAAAAAAAACAAAATGACTAAAACCAACTTCAATGTATGCAGTCAGTGTTTGTTCTGTGTGTGGCATCAGTCTGCCCACGTTTGTCTTTCTGCGTCTCTCACCTACACAAACACAGCGGGGAGCTGAGATAATCCCCTGTGGGTGGTCCCGATGGTCAACAACCACCAACACCAGCGGTTGATGTGAATCAACAGGCAGCGTCTCTTTCTTCCGTCCCTTCTTTTCATCTTCCCACCACCACCAACTCACCTCTGAGGTGGTGAAGAAGGAAATATATTTGCTGCTAAACACGAGGAAAACACGTTTCACCAAGTGTAAAATGTAATAAACATTTTAGAATTAGAGGAGTTCTAACATAAAAGAAACTTTGGATTGTGGCTACATAAGCAAGCTAAACGGGCCAACATTAGGTTTCGAGGCTGTAGAATGAAGACTAACAAAAAAAGGGGTTTACACCTAAAATGATGTAAAACAGGAAGTTAAAAATTGAGAAAATACTGTACATATCTACATAGACATACAAGTACACAATATAACATTAACAACATTAGCCTAAAGCACCTATTAGCATCAATTAGCATTTCTTGTATTTATTAAGAATACTACTAACTTAAAATGCATATATTGGACTTGTATGTTATTAGGTTGATTGACACAATGACTGACAAAAAAATCATTCATTAACAGTTTTTGGGATTTTTGAGGGAAAAAATGCTTTTGTTCAGGTAACAATTTGGCGTTTTCATAATCTCCAATGTCAATACAAACACATTTAAAGCCGCATGATTAATCTTCAAAATGACAGATTACTCAAGAAAGCAAATAATTGTTAGTTGCAGCTCAACCAAATTGACTGCTGTGGTTGGACACAGATGCCATGATACAGATAAGAGAAGAGGACTTTCACATTGTCACAGATACATTTGAATGACATGGCCCAGTTTTAGAAAGATGCCAAGGAGTTGCTGATAGAAACTGATAATTGACTTCAAACCGTTTAGGAAAACCTATTACAGCCACATTCAGGTTCATGCCAGTATTGTAAGTGCTAATTGTTGGATGGATCACAGCAGAGATTGACAAAAGGAGCCTCTCAATAATTATTTCCCTTTTTTCCTGACATCCCCTGATCCTGTTCCTTCAGTGCAATTCACAGGATGTGCTGCTTTTTCTCAGTCTGTTTCCATGCACTGGCCCTTGTCAAATCCCTGATGACTAAAACTCAGACTTAGTAAATCTCTTAGTAAGGCTCTGGCTTGTCTCTTGTCCTGTGGTGAGCTGCACATGTGTTATGTCTCCTGGAGAAAGTGGCAGTCTTTGAGCAGGGAACCAAAGGCTGGAAGATGAGGTAGCAACAGGTTTGAACGCAAGGAAGCAACAACAACCACCAGAGAACCGTATCAGTGGAGTGAGCGCAGTAAGAAGAAAGGGTTTTTCTTTCCTTTTTAACAGGAGACACCGCCTTAAGACAAACAAACACCCCCCATTCAGTGCTGTCAGCTCTACGATTCCCCCAGCAACTTTGGAAATACGCTGTGCTGCCAGTTTGTCTGTGTCCTGGGGGCTGTCCGGAAGACGCGTGTGAAATACGTGTTGAGTTCAAAGGTCAGGGGTCATGAGGCCGGCAGAGTGTGGGGAAGCACTCTGTAGCGAGCTGCATGTTTAAACTTTAAGCGTATGTGCATGTGTAACCTCTGAGATGCCGCATATTTAGTCCTGCAACAGGAACCTAGGCACAAACATTTAAAAGCCCAATCACCTCTGTCTCTTTTTGTAGTTGCTCTGCATCTCTTTACTGTTGTTTTGCAGATTGTCACCATGTTGCATCTCATAAAGGTTGTTTTGTGTCTGTAGCTTGTTCTTTTTATGGTCATTCGGTGTCTCCTTGTAGTTTTTTGCAGTATCTTCTTGTGGTCATTAAAAACTTTGTGCCTGTGTCATTTTGCAACTGTTGGTTATGCTTTTGCAACCTTCCGCAGGCATTTTATCTCTTTTTGTATCTGTCTTGCATCTTTTTGTGTCATTTTGAAGGCTAAGCCCAGGGAGCCTCCTTCACTCGGCCCTCCTGGCTGTGCCAAACACGCCCATTCGGCAATGTATCCATGATCATGATGCTTAAAAGTTGTAATGATTTTCTTGTTTTATCATCATGTCAGTCTGTGTGTTGTTCAGCACAAATGAGTCGTAAGAGGATGCAGTTACCTGAACAACCTCTTATTTGGCCACATGAGTCAAACTCTCATTGAGCTGCACAGTGGCATATGTCATGCCCATTCATTGTGTGTCCCCACACTGTCCCAAAAGACTTCTTTTAACAAGGTGAGGGAATAACTGATCTCTCCTGTGCTTTAAGTGGTTAACTCTCAGGTTACGCTCTTCACTGGGGGTGAGGCTCTAATGTTTTGTTTCCTGGTTTTCCCACAGAACCCCAGAGCAGACAGGCCTCAGTATGTTCTGTCCTGCATGAAACACTGGAAACCAGACACTCCTCTCTTCCTCAATCCAGGCTGAAGGGATAACAGCACGCAGAGAGATCATCTTTCAACTCCCACGGCTGACCCTGGTTTTACCTGAAAGAGTAAAATGGCAGGTTCAGTCTTGTCAGCTCTCCATTGCAGATGCGGCAGGAGAAGCTAAAGCTTCTGCCACTCAGGTAGTTTAATCCACGACCTTTACAGATTTGTCTTTATCTTACACACCTGACTTATGAGCAGTGTAGTTAATCCTTTTCAGAAAGAGCAGAAATTCCACCATGTTATCGCTAAAATCATAATAAGTTCCATTTGTAAGTGATGCTTTTTGGCCTTTGAAGCTAAAACTAGATGAAAGCTGATACTAGATTTTTAGCCTAATATCAAACTATACTACACTTTACTACAAGTTTTCATAAGTCTTTCTTGAAAATGTTTAAAATCGATATTTCTTAACCTTGAGTTCTACCTAAAGTTGCAACATAGTGTTGTGAACTAAGGAGCAGAGATTTTGCACTTTAAAAAAAATCTATTTGATGTTTATGTGGCATTGTTTTAGGCTAAGCTTTCAAGAGCTGGCATCAGCTTTAATACATACAGTACCGGAAAGCTTGAAACTATCAAAAGTAGGATTGCTGTGTTTTCTGTAGTTTCAGCCACATGGCCGCCACTAAATACGAATAAAAACAGCCAAATAAGCTCGCGTAGGTGCTCAGTCTGTTACGGTGCAGCAGGTATTTTTACAATCAGACTTTTCAGTCCCATGGCAGCTACACTGAAAACAACTTCTGTCTCCACCCCCTGCTGAGAATAGACATTTGCCCTTAGCTTAGTTGGGCATGAGTGTCTCCACATATCTCTAGAAACCTCAAGGGACCTGACAGATGCTTTATTACACTTGTTGAATAGTTAAGTGCTAAATAAATAAATCTACAGTCAATGATCAAGAATCGAAATCCATTGCCTCAAGTTTTAGACTATAACTATTATGTGATTTATATTTATGTTTTATTCAACAAAAGGATGTTTTAATCACAGCCTACTCTGCAAATATGAGGAATTTACTTGTTTATGTTTAGATGGTTGGTTTATGATAATTAGGATTGGGGCTAATAATTTACCACCTATTATTTCCCACTACATCAGTGCTGACATTGCATGTGGTGGATTTACTACCAACGTTCAGCTTTTTCTCAAGAGGGACTTAATGAGCCCCTCTGGCATGGCACCAAAAGTCTGGTCCTCAATATAAAGTAGGAATCCTATGGTTAAGCACAATGGAGATGTTTTACTTTCTGGTGGAGTCTGGGATATGTGTGTTTGCCAATATACGTACATTAACAGGTGTGAGCAACTGTAACACTAGAGTTTATATTTGAAACAAGTCAACGCTAACAAAGTAGATTTCTCAAAATGATTTGACCTCAAAAACTATTCTGAACCTTTCAATTATTTCCCATAATCTCCGATATTATATAAGATTTGCCTAATTGTCACAAAAATGTTAATGCTTAAATTTCTTTTTTTTTTTCAGTTAATAATAAACTTTGAATAATCTGTTTTCTGTCTGTTCTGTTCCCTGAGTTTCATCACATCAGAAGTTTTGCTTTGTCTAAAATTTACTTTGATGTGTCCGAAGTTATTCAGCTGTAACGTGTTCCCCAAATTGCCACAAATATAATGTATTAATGACAACTCTCTATAATCAGGAGCATTGTGCAAAGTGGGCAATAATAACCTAATATCCAAACCTAGTACCTAATCTATGTTTTGCCTCCATTGCGCGGTGCAGAGTTTTCATTATGCTGCCAAAATGACAAATTTAGCCGTTTTCAATAGATGCATTCACTAAAAGTGGCTCACAATTCAATGTCAAGTTCCTAGAACATATTTTGGAACCTCTAATTTACTAAAACCAGAACAAAATTTGATTTTTCAAATTGGTTCATCTTGAGGATAAACTCCAAGTAAGCATTGCTCTAGTAAGTATGGCTAAATCTGTTGGACAGTATACCTACAAATCAAAAATTTCGAAGCGTCAATTAACTAGCGGGGTACTTCACCATAATTTCTTCCTCCTTTAAAAACAGTGATACCACATGCCCCCATTGCCAGGCACAAAGCCTTAGATTACTGTAGTACCTCAAAAGCTGAAATGCCAGCATGAACTCATTGTAGACGAACATAAGGGTTTTTGGTTTTCCTCCTTAACTGCTTCTTGTTCCTACTAATGGGATACAGGCAGGGCAGAGGGGTACATGGGAAACAAGCTTGTTAATTCCTCTTACAGCAGGATCTCCATACACTTTTCTAAGTGCTGAAAACAAAAGCAATTGCCTCATTCCTTAGTTTTGCTGTAGTAAAACCCACCGGTAAATAAAGCACATTCCTGAACAGCTAAGTCGACATGTTACTTTTACCACGCAGCCCTGTGCAAGAGTAACAAGAATGGTCAAGGAGTGCATGTAAAAGTTAACAAAATGATCAAAATTTTAAAAAGTTTGAACACTTATTAAAAAATGAACTGTAGTTCATTTCTGACTAAGAAACTGTCAGAGGTTTGTATGAGGACCCAAGAGGCAACACTGAGAGGGACGTCGAATGTAGTACTTTTATTTGTAAAGAAACAAGGGATGAATAACAAATCTAAAAAGAGGCAAGGCCGAATAACAGTGAAAGTAAAAACACAAACTAAGCACATAAACCAGGGGATTTAACAAGAAAATAAAACACCAACATCTCAACATAACAGAGAACCAGGGCTAATGAAACTAAAAAAAAATCACTCCAAAAACATGGAGGGCAAACGCAGACTTGGGCTTAGAATAAAATACAAATTATTACAGAAACATAAACCAGGAGAGAACTGGTAACTAGATGGGGAAAGGATAACTGGGGCGATAAGAGAAAATAGGACACGGACAACTAAGGAATTTACTAGAAAATGAACATGAGCACAGCAAAGCAGGGTGGGGATCACTATGAGAAACAAACCAAGTGAAATTTGGCTAATGACCAAAACAGGGCGACCAGGAAAGACAAAAAAAAAAAACATAACCGAAAGTCCATACAAACAAGAGGCAGGAGTCCAAAAGCCATGAGACAGGGAAAACTCGAAGACGGGACGGAGAGACAAAATCAAACAATGATCTGCCAGAGAACCAAGCGGAGAGCTGGGTTTAAAAAGGTAGGGGAACAGGTGAAAACAATTGTGAACATTGATAACTGGTGAAGCTGGAGAAATGGAACTGGGGACAGGAAGAGGAGACAAGGGGTACAAAATAAAAGCCCAGGACAGGAAGTGAATATGTGGGCCAGAAACGTGTGTAATGCCAGCATGAACTCATTGTAGACAAACATACTGGTTTTTGGTTTTCCCCCTCAACTGCTTCTTGTTCTTCTTGTTATGTTGATGAAAGATTCTCAATAATACTGATTTTGCCATTTCCAAATAAAGGGGTTACTAACTTTTGCACATCACTGCATGAATGACTGTTATATTGTGGATAGTTTCACGTATATTTAAATATAATAATTAAAAAAATGTGCTAGTGAATGTAGCTACAGTAAGAATTAGTAGGGCTGTCTTTTTTGTTCCTGTATGTCCAAAGCCGGAAACACAAGAATTGTTAGCATGTCCAGCTAACTAGTTTACTGCCTATGATTAATCTTGTATTTCTATAATGGAAGAGCATCTCATTAAGTGTTTTTTAAGGTAAAGTTTATGTTAAAAAAAAAGCCTTTTTCAATATAGCATATTAAACGCAGTAAAGTATACTAGTACTTTATCATTGTGGGATAGTAGTACTGGGAGCTAAAGGCACAAAAACAATTGACTTGACATATTCTCCTTTCTTAATACTTAATACTGGAGAAAAAAAATCTGCTTTTGCTGACGAATTATACACATATGTGATGATATTCCTTTTACAATATGTAAAAAATCCCGGATACTTAAAAAACAATGTTTTCACACAGTTCAGTTCACCAGTTTGAGCTACAGCTGAAGAAAATGGGAGTGTTAGTGCTGAGCAGGCAAAATAAACGATTCCCAATAAAAAAAAAATTGGAAATATACTTTGTTTCATCTAAATATCAATGACATGCTGGTACAAGTTGACACCGACATGTCATCATAAGTTGATATGGTAGTCAACTCATTAAAGCAGTTACAATTTTAGCCTTAATTTGAAGTCATATTTAAATGCGGCATCTTGAGCTCAACAAAGGCAAACGTGAGCTGTTCTCAGTTTACTCTGAAACAAGCTCTAAATGTTTCCCAAACAACATGCACAGGTTGAAGAGGCGCCACAGGTGAGACAGAATTTCACGTTGCTCGCTTTGTGCAAACTAATCATGAGATTTATCACTGCAATCCACAAGATGTGCCGTGTTGCATCAGCAAACATTTCACCCAGACTGGATGATCTGTTGTCCAGTGTTTAAATCAACTGTATACTATAGCAAGAAGATACAGCATGAAGCTGCCGACCCTCAGCCCATTTGTTGACGGTACAAACATCTCCCCTGGGAGCTGTTCTTGGTGTGTGGGACAACGACTGCGCGCCAGAAAAGCTGGGTCAGTGTCCTCAACTATCAGCCTGAGGCTGAAGAGGTTTCCCAGTGTATAAACAATCCTAAGACCCTTTATACTTCACACCTAATACGTACATAATGTTGATAAACCACGTGTCCAGAACAAATCTCTATCCCATTGTCAGTACTACAACAAACTGCTATCTTTGCTGCATTTTCCTATAATTCTGGTTTATTTATGTATGGGTTCCATCCCGAAACCCCTTCAGTCTTCTGATCTATTACCCAAGTAAACACTGCAATACCACAATGTAATAAAAATACTTTCTGTTCATTATAAAGTCCTGCATTGTAAATCAACTTTAGTATGAGGGCATGACTATTCTTAGTACTCCAAATACCAAAATAAATCATATTCAATGTTTTGACTCAATTATACTGTAGGTCCTCTGTTACTCCCCTGAAAATTTGGGTTTTAGGCAACTTGTAGCTGGGGTTTGAAAAGTATTTACTGTGTATATTTTAAAGACTAATTCCAACACATTTCAGACAAGACATATTATAATCATATGTAGACATATACAAACATAGATATATAAAAGACAAATGACATATTGTTGACAAATTTTGCTTTTCGACCAACAAGTAAACAAAGTAGTCATCATTTATCCACCAGAATTTAACACCTACCATCGTAAAAGCAAAGATTAACTAATACTGTAATCATGTTATTGTGTCAGGAATTATTCCAACAGTATGCTGAGATTATTCTCTGTTTTTCTTTGTCTGTGGAAATCAAATGTCTTTGCAATTCTGACCATTTGTTAGACAAAATAGACATTACCTGTGGAAATGTATGTTTTTTCATATTTTATATAAGACTTTACAAACCAGACTATCATATTATTATCAGATTATCAATCAGAAATTAAAACAATAATTACAACTGACCAGTTATTTTTGTACAATAGGAAGAACAATTCACAAAATCATGGTGTTCAAGTGAATCCACCGCCGTAAACAGCTCATTTTGTGTCTTCCTTATTGTCTCGTGTCATTGTGCCCAACTTGCATTGTTGTATCAGTGCACTTCATTATGTTCCACTCCGTTCGCTGTCAATCAACTTCTGCCAACACAAAGAGGCGAGGATCTCTGCCAGGATGCTGCATGTGCTGCAAATTTGGGTGTCTTTATTTGCTGGAACAGAAGTTAATTTTAGGCTTGGTTTGATGCTTAAATTTTGCATTTTAAAATGATAAGGAATATGTTAATGTAACAACCAATGGTGTGCAGCATGCATCACTAACGGACTGGAGAAACTGTGAACTAAACAGTGACAGGCCTCAGTAGCCGAGAAGTGAGGAACAAACGTTTAAATTATCTGTCTGATGCCCGACAGCTCAGTAAACAAAGCTGCATCTGTTCTTGTGTTCTACAGAGACGGATGTGAAGACAGCAGGAGAGCAGGTATGAATCCCCGTAAGCTTCCGCACACTCGGCCTGCTCTCTCCTGTTAAAGCTCCGACCAATATTTCATTGATTTTTCCCTATTTCTGTGACATGGTAGATAATAGGTTTCAAAGGCGCCATATCCTCAGAGCTCTAACCTAAATGTAGCAGCAGTGGAAAAACCTTCAGGTTGTTGTGCCGGTGGGACTGACGTCTGGCTGGGCTTTGCCGAGAGGAGCTCGCCTGGTTAGGAAACAGCTGCCATGACCCACTTCTCTGCTCCTTGTGCAGCTCGCCTCTTGATTTGCTACGGTGAGATTGACTGAGCAGACAACACAACAAAGGGGGTTTTGTCCTTTAGATGTTTCGTCCTTAGACCTAAAAATGGCTGTTTACAGAGAACAACAGAAATGCCATAGAAATACGTGCTTCAATTTTTCTTTCATTTTCTAATCCAGTGGAGCAATGTGTCTATCTGATTCATTTTTAATAGTTTTTGGACAAAAATGGAGGTCTGTGGCACAAGCAAACAAGCTAAGCCAGGCTGTAGATTACGTGTTGGCGTCTCTATGACATTCACGGATAAGATCAAATAGAAAATAACCTCACTGCCCATATAATTATATATTATTATATATCTTCTATTGACATAAAGAGAATATTGTAATTAACATAAAGGCTAGTCACAAATACATTAATACAGAATATTTGAATAAAATATTCCCAGACATTTCTTTTCTGCCAATATATCAGATCTGGGGGAAGAATATCAATAATGACAATAATCTTATAAAATCTTTTTCTGCATTTGACTTCCACAGCACCAATGTACTCTAACCTTAACCAAAGTGTCTCTGTTGCCTAAACATAACAAACCAAGAGACAAATTCGGGTTTGTGGTGTTTGTGGTGACAGCTGTGCACTTTCTAGACCCAAGATCCAACAAAATCCAGTCCTTTTCAACTTTATTTTTGGTTTATTAGTGTAGCACGTCACTAATTAAAAAACATATGCTGGTTCAGACCATAAACCATCTATTGATTAACAAAACATGTTTAAATTCAGTGGCATATGAACGTAGGTTTTGGGAGATGTAGTTGCCTAAAAAGTTGCAAACTACTACCAGGCTGCATTCACAAGCAAAGAAGCATTTGTTGGGATTTATTTTTTGATAACACAAGCAGAAACTTTTATCAATAATGACTGGAAATTTGTATAAAGGGATCATTAGGTTCATTGTTTCTATATGGACCTGTTTAAACCTTAGTCTTAGAAGCCAAACGTTGTGAATGTGCACCGTGGCTCTTTGTGTAGCGTTCACGGCGTGTCTGACTGCAGGCTTAAGAATTATTACAAAACTGTAAGGATGCTAATCAAAGCCTCACGAGGCTTAAAATAGTCTGTGTGATTCACTCGACAGATTATTTGTATTTATTTTTATTCTTTTGTGGTCCGTGGACGATTGCTTTACCAACTGAGCTGCAACCACCCTTCACACGACACACAGGATTAAGCTCAGTTAATGAAGTATTAACAGTGAAATCAAGAAGAAAGTCTGTACCATAATATCAAGGTTTTCTTTATGTCCTCTTGATAATTTAAGTCATCCTTGTTTTCTGTCTAGTTTACCTCAAACATCCTGGTTTCTTCAGTGACCCACTTTGCAGCAGAAAGAAACAACATGTTTTTAACCAGTCACAGACAGTTAAGGAGTGTGTAAAGAAGACTGTCTTTGTGGGCTTTCAGATTCACTCTATAATGAAAACATCCTAAGTTTTCTCATGAATTTCAATGAGTGTCATCTGTTGGAGGGCTTGTCAGATTGCAAAGCAATGAGCAAGTCAAGCTGAGCACCAGAAAAAAAGTCTTCTGCCAGATTGCTTTTGCGGCACAATTATCCCTTGACATATTGAAGTATCTAGTCAAAATGAAAACATACTGCTGTGTGACATCCACAACAATGCAGACGTTTTCTTCATTTAAGGAGCATCCAAACACAACAATGAAGTTATCTTAAGATTTGACACGTAAGCAACACGTTTCCTGTTTTTTTTTTCTACATTTATCCTGTCAACGGATCAGGTGGAAATGCGTAAAAATAGCATAACGTCATCCCAGCGTTCAGAATGCTCTTTGTGTTTTTTAACCTCCCCTCTCCATCAGAAGCTCTTTGACATTTACCTAAACACTGAGGCACTGATGTATAGCAGGGTAATAAAAGAGCTCAAGTTGCCCCAGGTGTCCGTTCACTGGAGAGTAGTATGGCAAACACGGCAGAAGAGTGTGGAGATGTGGAGTAAACTACATCCTGTACAATATAATCCCTAAATGAATGTGTTTTGTTGTGAAGGACTGAGCTAAAAGCAAAAAATGTGTTGTAGCTCCGCAGAACTGCGCTCACACAAAAACGAAGACAAAGAAGAGCTGGGTGGTGGGGGATTTATATGCCAGAGTCTGAAAGCAGAAGTGAGTAAGGACAATGAAAAGTCAAATAAAAGCAGTGTTGTTGTTTTTTTTCCCCAAAACACCCCATAGATTATGGTTCAGACAAGAAAGGTCTGCGGTGCACAAGCTTAAATCATGTTCGTAGCTCTGAAAAAAATCGGGTCATTTCATAATGGGAATGCTGTATCCCAAATGACAGACAAATCCAACCTCAGTGTGACAGTAATATACAGTAAACGCCTCTGCAGGCTGAAAACAGGCGAGGGCAGGGAAGGATGGCAGCAACAGAATGGCTCTCACGGCTTGTTATTATAACAGGACGTGGCCATTTGTGGCCGTGCTCCGCACTCACCCAGCTGCACAATTGCATAATACGTGCATAGGAAATTCTGCTGATAAACTTGCTATTGTTCCAAAGTGCCAAGCAGCCCAACACCATAAACATAACATGGGCTTGTCCACTGGCTAGTCGAAACAACAAGGCTGGCTTCATGAGAGGAGTGTAGCGAGGTGCAGTGCATTGCCAAAGATATGCAGCTGTATAGAAGATGACTGTCAGAAAATTTGGCCATTTTTACAGACTCTGCTCTTTGGGGCTTTTCTACAGAATGTAACTGAGTGTGATTGGATGTTATTAATCGGTTGGAGGCCATGCAGCTGAAGAATGAGCTGCTGATTTGGTGGCACAAATGAAGCCTTTTGAACGACTGCTCAGTTCCCTCCTGGAACTGAGCAGTATGACAAGTAGTAGGACCCACTTTTGTATGTGTCAGACGAGTTTATTAATAAAATTCAAATTGTGCGAATGGCTTCACAATCTGTAAAAACTCTCTGTCATCTATAGACATGAATGATTAACAACATTAAATTGAATTAACTGGCTTTTTAACGGTTTACATTAAAGCTACAATAAGCACCTAAAGGTGCAATGATCAGCTTGACCGTGAGACTTGAATTAATCTGTTCTGCTCCACCCAGCACTCCCTCTTCATGCTCCCCTGTTTCACCATTAATATTACAAAGCAATAAGAAACTCCAAAACGCACAGTAATAGTCGAGCAGAAAAGAACTGAAATTCCCTGATTGGTCAGTGGGCCTCATTCAAAAATCTCTTTCTTCAGTGATTCTGTATGACTGGAGGCTTTAATAACACCTCTTCGCATGAAGATTAAGGTTTTGAAGCATATTTCTAATACAAAACCCGTCTGTACCCTGTCTGTGGGAAACCTCGAGGCTTCCCAAAAAGCCTCGAGGCTTCTGCTGGAGACATAAATCTTTGACTACTCATTAAGCAAAATCAGTTACAGAAACACTAGGTCATTATAGTTAATGTTACTCAAACAGGATTGATGTAGTGAGTCAGCAGGGCCATCTATAGTTTTTGTACTAAGCTTTATGGATAAACTATAGTATTTGTCAAGCTGGAATTATGCTTCTCCTGGTTTTGTATCTACCAGTAGACACATAATCTATATCTTTCATTATCATATGTTTTGTACATTACTTTTGGAATGTAAGTTTTTTTTAAGCATGTTGATTAATACCATGCTCAATGTTTAGCATTGCTCCAAGTTTCTTTTGGCTTCCTGAAACAACAGTTCATCACTGGAAAGCTCCTGCCTAGTTTAGTACAGCAGTGATCCTACCATGCAAACCACACAGTAAATGTAGATTGTAGCCTTCAAATCTAAACATCTAATAGTCCTCTGGAGATTTTGTTAGTGCGCCCCGAGGACTTTTCTCGCTCGCAAACAAACATTTCTCATCTGTCAAAGTGTAACATGGCCTCTTCACAGTCTTGAACGTATAACGAGATGAAATGTGGTCTCGGCGAGTCGGTGAAGGGAGACTCAGGCTCAGTTCAGCAGCAGTAAAGCCTCGGGGGAGCTTCATGCACGCAGGTTATATCAGGTCAGCATCAGTGCTGGGCACCCCGCAGCGGTCGGCAGACTTGGTATCCTGCACTGTTTTGAATCCAGACGTCCGCTCAGGGGCAAAACTCTGGTGGAATCGGTCTAGCTGCAGGTAGTGGTGGATAAGGAATCCATATTTAAAGCTAAATGGGAAATCTGCACTTGTGTTCAGTGCAATAAGCTCACTAGATGAGTATGGCCCAGAGACAAGAGATGAGCTGTTTGCATGGATCCTTTTGTGTCATCTTCATACAGGTTTTCTATCACACAAACTATAAATATTTCACTGTGGTAGAGCTGAAATGAACGTCAGATAATATGTGCACCATAGAGCTCATAATTTAATGCCCAAACACTGTATTTCATGCAACTATAAGACAACAAAACACCACCTGCTAGGATCAAAACACATCACATCTGTGACTCGTGCTCCAGTCTTTTCAACCACGACATGAAATATAAAATGATTTACAAGAGGCACATTTTTCGCCCACATTAAAACTCTGAGCTGCTCCCCTGAGCCAGAACAGTACAAATATAAACATCACTTAAAGTTCCTTCACCCAGATGAAGTTAATCGTAAAAACAGACTGGTTAAGGCGGGCACTGAGCCTTTTGCACATTCCTTCACCAATGGATTTTTCATCTGCAGTGGAGATTTTGTCTCTTCTTCAGCATCTGTTTCTTGGGCATTTGAAGAGAGCATCAGCCCAAGGTGGAAACGTTTCTGTCACGTGAGGGTGCAGAAACCTGACGTGCGTTAGTTCTGTATATGGACAGTGAAAAATGGGACAATGGGGTTGTGATAACCTGAAACAAATGTTTTATTTATGTAGGAATATGTAGGAATATATAAATCTGTGAATACTTTTAGCACCAAGTTTGTTTTTAAAAAGAAAGAGAACGTTCTGTCTCCAAGCTGCTTCAAACTCACAGTACAAGCTGCTTAAAAAACAATCAATCAAAAGAGAAAAGCAATGCACTTAATGTTGTAATAGACTCAGACACTCTCACAGATCCTTTGACTACAGCAGGTCTGATGACTTGATGCCAGACACTGTCTGCAGATTAACGGACCTCTGCAGGTTAGCCGTGTAAGTCTCAAGAGTCACGTAGTTTGTATGTTGTGCTGAAAATTATAATATGATCAAAATATCCGTTTTTTACTTTTTGTCATATGTCTGTTGCTGCCTAATGACAGTGATGCATAAGCTGAGAGACTGAATGTTTCTTGGCTGCAATTGTGTCCCTTGCCGCTGTAAATGTAAAGAAAAAGAAAAGTCTGGACTCTCTGAAATGTTGAAACTCTTGGGATATTCATTGTTCCTCACAGCATAGGGATCATATGAAATAACTCTTAATTCTTGGTGATGGTGATGTTCAGTTTGCTCCACACTGGATGTTTTTGTTGAACCTGGAGTCAAAAGGAATCTGCTCTATGTTGTTGGTTTTGTCCAACATGTGAAAAATGTGAAAAATAAGTATTCTGCAGAGGAGCAGCATTGCTCAACTCTGCAAAAACTATACATATTAAATCTGAAGGCCTGTGTTTAACTGCACATGTGTGGCAGCCTTTACTCAGATTGACTCTGACTGCATTGGGAGACATGGCACTGGGAAGAAACCACTCCGGATGGAGAGCAGAAACTGGATCAAACTGTTGACCACAGGTTTGGCTATGCTTGCGCGTGTATGTGTGTGTGTGTGTGTGTGTGTGTGTGTGTGTCTCAGCGAAAGACAAAAGCTATTTAGGTGCAGGGCATTTACATGATGGCATGATCGAAGCCATGGGGCAATGTTGACTCAGAGCAGCACATTGACTTTCTAAATATAAAAGTTAGGTGTCTTCAAAAACACTTGGAAAGTTGTGTAGTTGTCGGTTCTGCGGTTGGTTCTGCGGGTTTCTCTCACTGGAACGTCGGATTGATTATTGTGTGCTAACAATCACTGGCTTGTTGTAAACATCTGTTTTGCATGCTAGCTCATGCACCAGTGGCTGACCGTTGTTGTGTTTTCACTGCAGTCACCTCCAAACAAAACTGCATGGGACATGTTGCTTCAGTAAAACTCAAACACAAGATATACATTTTGCTGTTGTCAGATTATAATACTATTATTTAAAGTTGTTTAGAGGCTTAAATGAATAACACAGTTGTATGTATGTTTATATGTGTTTTCTAGATAGAGGAGACGTTATTGTGAGGGCAACTGCTGCCTCCACATATTTTTACACAGATAGTTGTCATGTTGATAATGAAGTCTACAACCTACACAACCAATCTCAAATAAAGTGCCCTCATTGGCTGTCAGTCAACAAGGTTTGGCTCCTGTGAGTCGTATCCGATGACGTATTATGAGAGCTGGATTCTAACATGGTGCTCATCGGTTGAAACATGTATAAACGTTCAGGCAACTTGGAAATAAAAAGCTAATGTGCAGAAGTATTTTTATCATATGGACAAATGCAAAGTACACGTCACCACAAAAGTCGGACATCTCATTCTTCTAAAAACTAATTTCCTCATGGAAATGGCACAAGAGAGGGAGACATCTTTGCATATTCGGCACTGGGGATGTTCCCTGTATCTTCGATGGCTTTCAGGTAGCTGTTTTCTACACTTTTGTTCAACAAATAATTGATTCATGTGACCTCAGGGTGGTGCTACTTGTGGTTCTAAATCCTATACTCCTACAGACTGGGTGGATGCAATCTGTTTCCATTTCATACTGAAGAAACATTGGTTAATACCAGAAATGTCCCACATTTCACCTTGTCTCATCATGTCTCCTCCACCCAAAGCCAACACCAAATCCAGATGTAAGCCAAGCGCTCGCTTTACTTTTCAGCCGCAGATCCCGGGCAGAGATCCGCGTCCTGACAACAGCAACCAGAAAGCAATCAGAGTCTGCTCTCAAGAGCCACAATTAGATTTGTAGCATTTTTGCTCCAGACTTGGTGTTGAGCAATCGGCCAGCCCACACTACACCATGCTATGAGTTCAGTAACAAACTACCCACACTACACCCATTCATCTCAGTCAGCAGGGTATGCAGGAAACCAGAGCCCAATTTCCAGTGTAACGCCAACCATTCTAGAGGCACGCACACACACCAAGACCAAGCACGGATGCCTTGCATTGTATCATTGACTTTCCTTCCTGCTTGTTCAGATATTTGCTCAGACTCTTGGGTGTGATTGTGTTTTGTCCTGTTTAAGCAGAAGCATGTAAAGAAAGCATTTACGTGCAGGTACATGTTGAACTTGAGAAGTGCTGGGTAAGTAAAGCAGGAGAGAGAAAAGGTTAGTGTGCAGCAGACTCAGAAGATGCTAAAGTAGGTCAGCTGGCAGAGAGGCATTTTTCTTGCAAGAAAATAGTGAGTAACCAGACCCGAGGTGGAGGCAAAGGTCAGGAATCCCTCTTAAAACTGTGTTTGTTTTCGGTGCGTGCATATTTTACTAGCGTGTGTGCGCTTGGGTTGCACTCTGGAGCACCATATTTCAAAAGCCAGAGGCATTGGCGTTCCTCGCTGTCCACCAACATGTTCATGTGTGTGTGTGTGTGTGTGTGTGTATGTGGGGAGGGGGGTTACCTCGTTTAGATTGTTCACTTCCCAGAATTCCCACCTGCATCGCCCCTGCCCGCAGAGCACAAAAGGATGGATGGATCCTCTCCATAAATAACCAGCAGAGCAAAGCCAAAACCACTATGTTTTTCTCTCCATGGTTTGTTTTAAAGCTGTGGACGTCTTGCTCCGGGAACCAGCTCCTGTACAAATGTGCTGGCGGATGAGTCACGTTTGACTAGAGGAAAATGTAAAAGCACGAATTTGATAAATAGAGGAGAATAAAACCATAAGCAATGCATAATATGATCAGATTACACAAATGTAATGTGTCTCGAGTTATTTGTTGTTAAGGGGAAATCATCTGAAAAATCACTTTAAAAATTACTCAACTATTCAAGAAAACAATCGAGGAAACATATTTAACAGCGTTTGTCTATTTTGTGTTGTTTGAATTGAATATTTGGGAGTTTCTGAGAGTTAGTGTGTTGCTCAGAATGTGTCAGTTTTGGGCTTTGGAAAATAACATTCACAGAATAAATGATTTAATAAAGATATAATGTAAAAAATAATCGTCAATTTAACACAGAACAAAATAGCCAGCTCACTCAGACCAAAGCATCAGCCCATCACAAAAACTGGCTCTGTCCTGTTTGACTTGGCTGACGGGCCACAATACTGCAATGAAAAGTGGTATTATGATACGAACACTTCAGGAACATGGCTTTGCACAAAGTATATTTTGAAATACTGAAAGAAATTGATCTGCAATAAACTGTTATTGTGCAGTCAAGCAGAAAAAAAAATATATTCCATAATAATGGTCTGGGTTTTGTGAATTATATCACAATTTTCATAGTTGTATTTCATATTTGTCTGTATTTTCTTTTCTCATAATTCATTTTTTATGTCTCACAGCGGATCTGTACTTGTAATGAGCTTTTTTGTATAACCAACTTTGATCGTTTTGATTTTACTTCGATGGGTTTTCGATGGTTTGTTATTGACTCTCGTAGACTCTTACTGAAGTAAAACTATAGTTAAACTAATCAGTACTTCTGGAAGTACTTCAAGACCAAAAACGACCACCAACTGCTCTATAGTGAAATTTACTGTCTTTTAGCTCATTGTTTTAGTTTTACTTTTTTTGGTTGCCTCCAGCAGCATCAGGCAGATTTTTCCAACAAAAACCACAGTGCTCAGCACTCGATGACAAAAAGGTTATTGAGTGGATGTTGAATGGTGGAGTATTTAGCAGCTGAAGAGACAGATATTTCCCTCAAGAGAGAGCTAAACTGAGCTAAAATAGAGAGAGCAGTGAGATGAAGTGAAACCAGAGCTTCCAGGTTACAGTCCAGAAATAAGAATGTTAAAAATCGGTCAATCCTTGGAATCCAGTGTGTAAGGAACAATATTTTCCACGAGCCCTTGAACTTTGTGGCCTAAGATCAAACAAAAGACGGAGAGTTCACAAGTGAACTAATTACATTTAGTCATTTGACAGATGATTTTATCCAAAGCAACTCAAAAGTAAAATACAAAAGAAAGCAAACAATCAGAGTCAGAGATGGAGATGTGATCAGTTTATTTATGACTCACACATTTCTGACATTATGGAGACACCAAGACAAACTCCTAGTACAGCTAAGTGTTCTTAAGTGTGCCTGGCAATAAACAGTTTTGTGATTCTGATTCTGACAATCGCTGAAGTTGACGGCCACATCATGTTGTATGGAGGGTCTGACTGAAGATAACTACTTCTGTGTTGAACAGGTTGAGTTGAGGATGCCCATGTCTTATTTAAGAAAGATGCCGGAAAGACAGGCAGAAATGTGTGATGAGACAGTGGAGTCATCTGGACGAACGGATTATAAGAGCAGTCTGTCATTTGCATAGAAATTAATTTTTGTGTTACTGAACTTAACGTCTGTTTGGTAACATGTAATTTATGACAGCAAATAAAGCCCCCCCCCTTAATAGTGAACTATTAAGCCATCTAGTATGTTTTAATGATTATTTCTTATTTCTTTTTTTTTAAGTAAAACTATATTTTCTAATATACATTTTCTAATAATTGTTTCATTTTTTCAACAAACAACAATTTCTATCCATTTCAAATGAGTTGAGTAACACTGCTCCATAATGCACAAGTCTCTCCGAAACTGCAGAATACCACCGTTAATGTTAATGCTCATGTGAAGATGATGCCATATCAGATATATAAGCTGAAAAAAGTCTGATCTTGCCCTGGGTTGAATGACACAGGCTTATTGTTCATTGGAGTGGATGATTGGGAGCAAGAGCGGAGTCGATATGATGTCAATGCATGACCTTAGTGTCCTCACATTTAGTGCAAAATAAGAATTCCTCTCTTGTTCTCCATTAAAACAACTCTGCTGTGTGCGGGTAACTGTATGTCTTCTGAATTTTAAAACCTGCTGCTGACACTGAAGCATGATACTGCAGTAGCTGGTGACAGAATGATGAACAGTTCCCAATGCAGCAGAATACAGGAGCAATCCAGAGGCAAATTACTCACAGGGGAAGGTGTGCCCAGGCAATGTACAATGAATGAACAAGTGAGAGGGATTAAAAAAACAGAGTGAACATTGAACTCGGAGCTTTAAAAGATGGCCTTGGCATCCAGTTAGGAGTAATTCACGCTCACAGCGAGCATTTACGTGTGCAGGCCAATCTAAGTCCAATACAGACTTTTTATGGCCTTGTTTTTCAGCGGCTGTGGACAACTTATATCACTGCCAAGTTAAAGGCCAAATAAAGCAAATCCTTTAGCCGCATACAAGGAGCTATTCAGGTCATTGAAATACAACTGTGACAATCAGACATAAATGAAACCCTTCATGTTAGTGAGGTTAGTCAAACCGGAGCCTCGGAGGGGTTGCTAAAGGCTACAGGGCTATAGTGCTGCGACTGTTCCCTCTGATCTGTAGTGGATTCAGCTAATGATGCAGAAGGGACTTAATCTACTGTAATGTAGGAGCAGAGTGACTGAGATCATTAAGCCCAGCTTTTAATGTGTGTGAGAACACTTTTCACCATTGAGTGACTTGAATTTGGGAAGACGTGAAAAGAGTGATGATGGTTTTAGATCGTCTCTGTCCAACCGGTGTTCAGCGAAGAGACTGAAGTCATTTATCATCTACTGATATTCTTATCTTTATTATTATCGTTATTATTCTCTAGGTTATTTGGCACCTAACTACTCCGGCTTACTTTCAGCTAGAAACACAGTTGAAACTTCAAAACCTTGAGTTTATAAAGGACATTATGGTTTGTATATAATTTAGATAACTTTTATGCTTTTTAAAATTGTTATACTTTTATACCCTGTAAAATTATGACATCATCAATAACATAATCACATAATTGCCTTTGAGCTTTCTGACTTTGAACTTTTTGAGGTTAACTGGCTTTAAAGTTTGCCTAACCAGTATATTTGGAGGCGACATTTCGTTTCAGCTATTATTGGTTAAGCTAAACTCTCAGCTATTTCAGCAAAAACATTTCAGGTTTTTTTTTTTGTTGTTGTTGTTGTTTTCCTTGTAAAATCCTTTTAACACCGAACCACTCACAGTGCATTTACTCTTTGAAAATGCTTCTTCTAGTTTAAATTGAGTCAGTTCATCCAGTTTAGAACTAAGAGTTGTAGTCACAGCCCTGTATTGTATTTGGGAAAGTTACAGATCTTATTCACGTTGTTTCACAGAGTTGGATGATCGCGTGCATTAAGGGGCAAGGGAGCCATGAACGGATTAAATGAGTTTAGCATAAAGACAGGAAGGAGGGTCAAATAAGGAGCCAGATAACATTTATTAAAACCAGTAATTACCATATTTACATATCTGTTAGTGTAGAGGATTTTTTTAAAAGTGATGCTACTTGACTCTTTTCCAGGAGGGAAGGATTTGGGATATATATATTTGTTATATATTTATAAATGGAAAATGTTTTCCAGCTTTCGATAGTGTCCTTCAGTGTTTCCCCTCAGAACAATAAGAACATGGTGTACAGCTCTCAAATTTACTTCAAAGTCCACCAGAGACTCATAAGAAATTTCAGCAGTCCATAATCCAAACTGAAGCTGAATCTATCAAAGTTACAGCATTTTTGAGACAAATATTAGCCTTATTTTCCCTGCTTGTTCCATCGTATGAATAAAATTGTCCTGCCTCAGTTCGTTATTGTTCCACAGACTGACTCTTTTCTTTGCAGTTCAGCGTATTTGTGTTGTGCAGATTCAACATGAGGGGTATATTTTTTCCACTTTTCCACATAAATCTGCCAAAACTATCTTTAAATAGCTAAAACCAATTTTTTAATCTGATGTGACATAATCTGACATCTGAACACGTTTGAATGACCATCCTTAAATGTAAGGGTGACCTATTTCCGCGTGAAAGCCGTAGCTTTAACAGACTGATAAAACCAGCAATGTTACACATGTCATGTGTGAACAGAGCATTGGAGGCAGGTGTTTAGGTTGAGTTTTAACGTTGTGTTCGGGTTTTGTATATACAATTCAAATGTGTATACAAGATCTCGCCAACAAAAGTTTTTAAATATGAAATTTTGATTTTGCAATAATGACATGGGCTGCATTTATTTTGGACTTGTCTGAGTAGTTGTGTTGTATTGCTTTAGGGATGTGCACACAAACATTATTACTTGGATGTTTTAAGAAGTTGAAATTCTATTATATTATTAGCTAAAAATTTAAATGTAAAAACAAAAGAAACCCAGCGGTGTTTTATTTACATGTTATTTTCTAGTTATCACTACAAGTAAATAGGAAATGTATTAGGGGAAATTACCCTTCAAGGCAGATCTATTCACATATGTATTTTCTCACTCTTCTTCAGTGCTGTGTGTTTTGCACATTCCTCTGTGCTGCTGCCCGGCCACAAGGCTGCACCAGGTCACAGGGCACAAAGAAAGAGACACTGAGCATGAGTGGGGGGCCAGGCTGTGGTGCTGGCAACAAGGGTGGCGGTGTAGGGCGGTTGGAGGGGAGATGGTCCCATAAATCTGCCTGTGCTGGTTTGCGAGAGTTTGAGGGAGGGTCTTTCACGGGGAGTGGTGAGGGGCCTCCTTCGCCCTCTTCTGCACAGAGAAACTGTTGTCAGACCTTTCACCCACTGCCACCTCCTGCTACTGTCCATCTACTGAAACCTGCAACAATGAACCCTGCTTCAGGCATCAGAGTCCTGTGATCCCCACTTATGGAAGATGTATGGCTGCCGTGCCCTCTGTAAAACCTGAGGTCAGATCAGCAGTGACACCTATGTAACCTAAACATCACAGACACCTGGCTGAGATGAAAGGTGGGCAGCTCATTTTTCACTTCCACTATTAGCTCTTATTTCCGTGCTGAAATGTACCATAATAACACAGAGAGACCTCTGCAGCTAAAATGCTGGAGGCCTTCACTACTCATGCTAATCCTGCTACGGTGGCAGATGTCATGTTGACTAAGACTTGTCGCTTAGTACTGATGCCAATACAAATCTTCCTCTGGCCAGTGATTGTTTGACTTCTCCGCTGAGGTTTAGAAGGAGGGATTCGGGGCTGCAACTCAAGCTGGTGAGGAAACATTTCCAAGAGGCTCTCTAAATCTTTCATTCCTACCCAACAACAAGCAGATAATGCATGTCAGGCTCGAGTTGAAACCATCTGAGATGACACGCCAGTGGAGCCTGACACTAATGGACTTCAGTCGTGCCAAATGTTGTAAAATGGGGATAAACAACCTTTTTGGCTTTTTTTTTTTTTTCAAGCTGCTTTCTTCCAAAGCACTGATTTACACAGAAGGGAAAATGAGTTGTGTTTGTCATAGGAAACAGGTGCTCGCATGCACATAATCACATGCCATACACAGAAAAGAATAGCCCCCCTGCTCACTTGTGGCCCAGAGAATGGTCTCCAGCTGGGCATGGTGTACATAAACAAACAAGGGTTTTGAGTGCCCTTACAAGAGGCATTCTTCTGAGGATATGACTGTGCACAGGGGACAATAAGAGCTGATAGGGTCCCTCTGATTGTGATAAATGAGCTGACACAAATTGGAGCATTCGGAAACACAGGAGAGGCAGGCTAATTACAAGTGATTTCTGCCCTTTTAATATGGCTGAGCTGCGGAGAACATTTACTTCCAGGCAGACCCACATCAGGCCTGGGTACTTCCTAACTCACGAGAAATAAATGCAGGCTAGGATGCTGCACACAATGTTTGTGCAAGTACAAAAGAAGCACAAATGCAAGTGAAGAGAAAAGCTGTGTGCGTTACAAAAGGTGTTAGCAGAGTAATGTAGATAGAGAGGAAGGCTTGCCTGCTTGTTTGTTTGATTGTCAGAAAGCAGCCTGGGTGTTTCTTGTCACCTCTATCACATACTGAGCTGTGCCAACGGAGGTGACATCTCAATTTTGACTGCACTGCCTTTGCTCGAGTCCGGGTAAGCTCTAAAAATAACCTTTTAAAATATCGTAGCCTATAAGTTACTCTTTGTTGTGTTGTTAAGTGTCAAGAATTAATTTTAGTTTGCATTTTTATCTGGTGGGGAGAATTTCAAACAGAAATGTACTATGCTTCTCCTGCATGGTTAAGCATAAAATGCATACATAAACTGTATGATGCAGCGGTTTTGTGTTTGGCAAACACAAACACTTCCTTCTTGATGTATATAGTTTTGGCAAGTAACAATATGCAGTTTTGTTTTATAATAATATGATCAAATGATTTCATGTGTTTTATAGAAAAATGTAATTGTAATCAGACAACGTTTAGATACAGATTCTATTTATTAGATGTTCAGCTAAGGAAATGTGCTTTATTTCTAAAGAAAATTTAATTCAATTTCTAAATAAAATCAAATAAATTTCCTACCTAGTTTGCAGCTTTACATGTTTAACCCTCACAAACTTTGCTAAACCAACCTTTAAAACATGACTTGCAGCAGATTACGCTCCCAGAATTCAATATCTTTGTTGTAAAAATTCAGTCTCATTAGATCTTTCCTGAATATAAATTGAATCTTTGAGGCGTGAGAAACAATGCAGGAAGAAATAGTGATATATAATTTTTACTGAGTCCTGCCTAAACTAGATTTTACTAGCAAGCAAATACTGCTGAGTAAAAGTTTTCGTAATGAGTAGTATTCATGCAAACCAAAGCTGTATTTATTGGTGTGTAAATACATATTTTGTTCACCTGCGCTTTGCAGTTTAAAAGTGCTGGGGAAAGAAAAATGCTAAGACAAACTACACCCCTGAAAAAAACTCATTTTTATAATCTTTTAAAACCATTTTATATATGTACTATTTAAGAGCATGAGAGCTATAAGAGCATGAGAAAGAGGTACGCTGAGTGTTAGGTAAAAAAAAAAAACAGTTGTCACTTGCCTTTGAAGAGACAGAAACATTTCCGCTGAGAAACAAATGCAACATAATGACACTTCCTTTAGCACTGTGGGCTACACCATTTATCAGCAGAACAACCAAACATATTCTCCATTACAAAGAGCCACAAGAGCGTCCCGTTGTGTTTCCAGCAAAATCGTGTTCTGTGGCTGACGTGAAGTTGTACAGTCTCACTTTTCAGAATCCACTGTTTACACTCTTAAGAAGTAAAGTTTAATTGCATCACTAAAAAGCCCATGACGCAAAGTAAAAACATGTTTTTACTGTCTTTTAAGATATTGTATTAAAAATCTATAACCGAACGCTCAGCGTTACAAATATATTTAGATGTGACTGGAGTCTACCTGTTACAAACTGAACTGATTGGACATACAGTCATCCGCCATTTTATTAGGTACACCTTACTAGTACTGACTTGGATGCCCTTTCATTCTTTATGGCATAGATTCAACAAGGTGCTGGAAAATTTCCTTAGAGCTTTTGGTTCATATTGATGTAATTATGCAGTGGCCACCACATCCCAAAAGTGCTCTATGGGATTGAGCTCTGTGGACTGTGCAGGCCATACGAGTACAGTGAATGCATTGTTATTCCTGCTGGAAGCAGCCTTGAGAAGATGGGTACACTGTGGTTGTAAAGAGATGGACATGGTCAGCACCAATACTCAAAAAGGCTGTACTATTTGAACAGCTCTTAGTTGGTAAAATACCATCCACAGTGTTACAAGATGAGATGGATCCACAATTTCATGTTGTTTTCTCCAAATTCTGACCCTAATATCCAAATCTTACAGAAGACATCAAGACTCATCAGACCAGACAATGTGTTTCCAATCTTGCACTGTCCAGGTCTAGTGAGTAAATCGTAGCCTCAGTTTCGTGCTCTAAGCTGACAAGAGTGACATCTGCTCTTCTCTTCTGCTGCTGTAGTAAGTAATCTTCTGTAAGGTTCGACATGTTGTGCGTTGAATGCTCTTCTGCATCTCTCGGTTGTAACGAGTGGTTGTTTGAGTTACTGTTGCCTTTATATCAGCTTGAACCAGTCTTACCGTTCTCCTCTGATCATTGGCATCAACATTTTCTTCCAGATAAACTGCTGTTCACTGGATATTTCCTCTTTTTCAGCCAGTTCTCTCTAAACCATAGAGATGGTTGTGCATTTAAATCCCAGTAGATCAGCATTTTTTGAAATAGTTAAAACAACAGCCACGTCACATTCAATTTCACTTATTTCACCTTTCTTCCCGTTTTAAGAACCACAGTAACCTCAGTAGTTAAAGACTGAAACCAACACAACACTTTCTAGAGTTAGCTGTTCAGGTCAGGAAGACGACCAGGAAGTCACTGTTCCAGAACTTAGAAGTCTTGCCAGCTGTTTTTGCTACAGCATCCTTCCATCCATCCATCCATCCATACACCCTGGACAGGTCTCTACTCTATCTCAGTGCCAACACAGAGGGGCATCCACAGGCAGACAACCATTCACACTCACATTCACACCTAAGGGCAATTTAGAGTCACCAATCAACAGCATGTGTACAGAATGTGCATGTCTTTGGACTGTGGGAGGAAACCCACACACACACACGGGGAGAACATGCAAACTGCACGAAGAAAGGCCGCAGTCTGCAGGAGCATTTGAACCACCTCCAGCTGGGAGGCAGCAGTGCTAACCACTCCACTATCATGCTGCCCAGCTTACTGAATTAACTTTTCCAAAGAGGAGATGTCTAGTTTTGTCTAGATTGTTGTGTCTATTTTGTGTTTGCTTTGGGTCCGTTTGTATTTGTTTAGCATATTTTTGTGCTCGTTGTTTGGCTCTTTGTGGTCATGCTGTGTGCTTGTGGTTGTTTTGCTTCACTGTGTTTGCTTGTGTATTCATCTTTCATTTGATTGTAATCAGTTTGCATCTCTGTCAGTGACATTTTGCAGTCTTACCCCCTGGGCCCCTTCATGCATGTATGCCCCCAGGAGATATAATTATAGATGTGAAGAGAATCTTTTTTTTTTTTTATTAATCCCTATCCAGATACATTTGTATTATTTTATAAGAACTCTGCAAATAAACGTCTCCGCGGTTTAATGACGTAATTTTTGTAACACATCAGTGGGCGGGGCCTCTGCATGTTGGGCGGGGATTGACTGCTTCCCTGGGCCAATCAGCGGACGCGTTGTGCCCCCCTTGTCAGAGCGATTCAGTGTGGTGTAGAGGAGAGAGAGCAGCCGTCCGTAGTCAGAGAGATTCCACCCTGCTTGTTTCTCCGTGTATGAAGCTGCGGATGGCTGGTTAACGCTCCAGACCCCCGGTTACTCAGATGTGTCGGTCTTTGGTGCGATAAAGCGGATATTTCCTACTTTTTACCGGAGCCACAGAGAAGACGCACGATATGAAATACAAAGTAAGTGAAACGCCACAGGTTCAAACGCTGGTTTCTCTTTCTGATCCTGTAATTTTGGGAAAAATGACAACGAAACTTTTTTTTTTTTTCGTCAGAGAAGTCGACGTGGGTGCTGGGAATGTGAAACTTTTTCCGCTGTGGTTTTGGGCAGTTATGAACTTCTTTCAATGAATGCGTCTGAATTACTTAAATATAGCACTGGATGAAAAAGGAGGAAACTGCACTTATCAACTGTGGTGTGATGAAAACAGAAGCCTGTCATGTCTCTACTTACATATTTCCTTTTTTTTTTTTGCATGCGTCTGATTTGAAGGTCTATCTAAAGGCTGCAGTTATTGCAATAGCAGGGGCGTAAATAGGGCAACCAGCTTCCCTGCCTTTGAGGACCCCTCACCCCCCTTTATAAAGTACACATAGGAGCAGAAAAACAAAACGAAATGCTGTCTTTGACATATATATTGTTAATTTGAGCTATGATTGACATACCAGTGTCCCTGCTGCCACTAAAATGGGAAGTTATTGTAAAGGCTTTGTTTGGTGATGAATGATGTCATTATTTAATACTCTGCCAAGTATCGAATACTTTCTCCATTTGATCTGGTCTAAGGCCACATGAGGAAGTTTACACTTGTAAATTGTGTAATTGTATTGTTCGAGAGCACCAGGTGTCTTCAGCAAATGTATTTTTTTAATCAACGACCTAAATCCACCAAAATTCTATTGACTATAATATAAATATATTTTTGAAAATATCATAGTTATAGCATTTATGCTGCAAAAAAACAACCACTTTTCTGTCATCAGGGCTGTTTATGGATGATCTTATTACAATGGTAAACTGAGGTAATAAAGGAATAATTACCACAGCATAAATGTAATAAAAAGTTTACGTTTTGCATTCCAATCTGAGAATACATTTTAATGAACTATTTTAATGTAATGTGGCTTTCACTTAAAAAGAATCATGCCCTCTGCCTGCCTTCCTGTTCTTCGTGGCCTTTGTGAACCCCTTGGATTGTGTCAACAAGGTTTATTTTTTTTATGATGTACAGTTTGTTGCAACTTTAATGCAGCCACAAGGTGGCAAAAGCCAGTGTCTTCTTGTGCGCATCCCAAGTCTGGATAAATGCAGAGGGTTGTGTCAGGAAGGGCATCTGACGTAAAACGCATGCCAAATTAAACATGTAAATCATGACTTTCACACCGCATCTGACGTCCATAACGAATCAGTTAGGGCCCAGGTTAACCACGACCGCCACCGGTGCTGTTGACCTACAGGGTGCCGGTGGAAATTGGGCAAAGGAGGAGAGGTAGTCGGTGTGAGAGAAGAGGATGCAGAAGATAGGGTTAGATGGAGGAAGATGAGTTGCTGTGGCGACCCCCCATTTTTCCAGCTGGTACCAGAGCTTGTAGATCATACTTCAACTTCAACTTTTGATGGCTTGTGAACCCATGTATTATTATTTAGCAAAAGAGTTGGTGCCACACATGCTACTATCTTTTTTCCTTGTCTCATTCATTCACTGCCTCACGATCACCTAGGTACTCTCTCTGTAATGCACAGGTGTGTAAGGTGTTAAGATGGTTTAAGGGTCCAAGGGCAGTCACTTCAAGTTTTAACTGGCTGTTTTCTGAAGTGTGAAGTTGCTGTTTGGCACAGCTTTAGGCTTGAAATAGTCCAAGCTGTAAGTTTTTAAATCTAGTGTCACTCTTCAGCAGGGTTTGGTTGTGATTCGAGGGCGTGCACCTTGCGTATCTGCGTCATGGTCCTGACTGACTCATTGTCCTGCTAAGTACAGAGTTCACAGAGCTGGAACAGTCGCGGATGACGGTGATGGGTTGGGCATATCCAGTGAGCGTAGCAACGATGACTTTTCATAGTTGAACTTTTAATAGATTTTTCTATTTTCAACCTGAACGAGGTGATCGGTTAATAGATTTGACCAAAACCAGTGTTTCCCAGCTGTTGTCTATAGGGAGGAGGTCTGTGTAGCCAGCTCGCTGATGTAAAACTGTGCCACATTCAGGTGAGCTAGTAAGAGCTTAGAAACCAGGGCTCTGTGCTTAGAGACACTGCCATAACAAAGCAGCCTGGTGGGAAGTAGGAAGGTATTAAAGCAGCCAGAGCAGCCTTGTCTTGGTTATATGACACATTGGATGACAATGTGTTTATCAGCTTTTATGCAGGTCAACCTCTCACAGATCCTTGGTAAATAGTGCCAGGGTTTACTATGTCCACTATCAGATGTTGGCATTTGGTTTTCATGTCAGCCGTGATAAATTATTCACAGCTATATTAAGTGCTTGCTTCCACACACAGCGGTAATGTTTCAACACAAGCTTAACCAGGTCACCCTGGTGGATGGTTCCACACGTCACGCGTCCTGAAGCGAGGCGCTACAGTCTGGCCCAATGTTGCCACCCTCCTCCCTCACATCAGGAGTAGTTTCCAACAGGTGTTCAGGTGTGAAGGGAAGGCTCGTCTTCCATAGGTCGCCTAATGCGCGTAATCCCCCTGATAGGTCTGCACGACATTAGAGGGCCTCAGGGATTTCAGGGGAAAGAGCGTTTCAGATAAAAGAAAAATAGGCGACAATTCCTGAGATTTAAAGGAACAGCACACCTTGCAGCGATAATGTGGAAACTTCCCCACTGTGTGAGGAAGGTTCTTAATATGTCAAATCTTATCTCAACAATTTAGGATATTTGCTCATTAATACCCTGGTCAAGTGTTAACGTTTGAAAGCTGCAACAGCTGAAACTAGATTCCCCTTAAACTATTTCTACAGACATGAAGAGCAGCAAAACTCAGCTCCAGTACCTCAAATCATGATGGTTTACTTCATACAAATGCAGCCACCTGCTGGCATCACTCTGTTTTATTTCCATTGTTGTGAATTCTCCAGTCAGTTCATTTACTGTAGCAAAAATTCATTAATCTTAGGAATTTAACACCCATTCTGTGTATAAACCTACAAAGATATAGGGTGTTAAATAGTGAGGTTTGTAGGTTTACACTTGGACTGACTTTGATAATAGTGTGAATAAACTTTTTAACTGAAAAAGCATCTTGAGTCATATTTACCAAGACATTCTACAGGACAACTGTCAGTGCTCTCTAGTGGCAGATTATTTTAGTCACCATAAAAACCTGCACCAAGCTAATATTTGCGGGTTTTTCAGTCACTATAGTTATAAAATGCATTTCCCAAAATGTCAAACTGTTTCTATAAAGTGTTGTGATTCAGCTTTTCAGGGGAAAATGGCTAAAAAAAGCTCCACTGACTGTTAACTCATTCCTTTGTAGCTGATGTAACTGTTGCAGGAATAGCTTCACAGCCACAGAGAACAGTGATTAGGTGAACCCACACTCTGGCCAAGATGTGTGTGTTTTCCTCAGTGTTTCTTTTTTTTTATGGGTTCAGGTTCCAGGAATTGGTCCAAAAGCAAAGGGAGCTAGACAAGAGTGGAGTAGACATTGTTCTGAGGGGGGAAGGAGGAGGAGGAGGAGGAGGGCTTGCGATGCTGAAAGAGCCAGCAGAAAATGAAAGAGAGAGGAAGTTGTGGGGGGAACAAGAGGGCAAACAGAGTTGGGTGGGGTCGGGGGGGGGGGGCTCTCATTCTCACCCTGGGGGGGGGGGCTCTCATTTTGACCCCGTGAGAATGAGAGCAGTCCGAGCGATGGTGCATGGGAAGGTTGTTCAGAAGATGCACATGATTGTTTCAAGGTGCCCCTTTACATAGTTAATGAGGGTAGTGGTGGGGCATAGCAGCATCTCTTTCTTTATGTGCTTGTGTGCGCGTTTGGTGGTGCAGAGGGTGGCATTGTATAGAGAGGGCACTTGTAGAAAGAGACATCGGTATTTTCCTGAAAGACGATAAAATGTTATGTTTAGACAAAAACAAAGAACTCTCTCTCTTTCAATGCACTGTTTAAATGCAACCTCCTGAGGAAACCTCTGCAACTTTTAAATCCATGCAGAGAAATGTCTTTTCCACTTTTTCTTTTTCTAATGTTCCTGTCCTGTCATTTTATCAGTTTGAATTCAGCACAGACCAATTATCATTCCAATGCCTGCTAAGGCATCATGGTGTTGTCAAGCTGCGACGCTGATTTGTTTTTGTTTTTTCACTGTTTTCCGGTCGTTTTTGTGCAGAATTTCTTGTCGGTTTTCCTCAATTTTGCTCCTGTGCTGAATTTCCAGTGGCTGTGAAGACCTTCTCCCCCAGTGAGAATGAATAGTGGTCCCTTTACCCCCCCCCCTCACTGCGCTCTATCGCCGTGAGTCAGCCATTAGCATTTGAAAACGGTCAGCGGGGAGACAGACTACATTGTGTGTGCATTTCCAGAGACAGAAGATAAGGGAGGTACAGAGAGCCCAACTAACCAACGTCACCAACAATGCATATTATCATTTCCATGTTTGACCTTTGGCGGAAATAATTCTTCCCACCCCCACTTCTTCCCCTGAGGAATGCCAAATATTTTGCAGGGTCATCTCTCAAAGTGCAGTAAACTGCTGTCAGTCTGGTCCATCTCTACAAAGAGTCAGTCCACGGTAATGAATTGGCAAAGGCAGTTTACTTATTAGCTCTGCAGTCATTGCCTCGGTAATTCAAACGCTGATATTCAGAGATGTGAGAATTTGCTGCTTTTCAGTGTCCTTGAGCCGGGGTGCTAATAATTCTCATTATGATTTACCCGTTGTTAATCTTCAACCTGTTTGAAAAAGTCTCAGAACGACTGACACAGACTGTGTCTAAAGGCCAAAGACTAGAATCTTTACGCAGCACACACTTAAGGATCGTCACTGCCGACTGTCATCCCAGACTGAGCCAGACTGCCACCGACAAGGACCAGCTGGGTCTGATCAGTCCTCAGCTATGTAATCTGTGTTTTTAGTGTAGGCACATTCAAGTTTCTGCTGTAGTTTTGTGATTTCTAACATTGTTCCAGCAGCTCTCTGAGAACAGGTGTGAACGTGGTGCATTCACCTGTCTGGTATTTGTACAGGTGCAAAAAGTGATAGTGAGTTTCCTATGCTTTATTGAGGCTTCAATAGGAAAACAAAATGTATAATTTGGTCTTTTTCTATGAAAGATTTCGCAGTATTACTTTTGAAAGAACAATAATAATAAGAATAGAAACAAGAATAAATTCTACTGTTAGCATTTTAAAGGAGTAGAGACATTTACTGCCTTTAAACCTCAATGTAGCTGCAGGAGAAAAACATCTATTTGCATAATCAGTCCATCTTTTATGTTGTTTGGTTCCAGTTTCTAAAATGTTTAGATCAGCTGTTTTCCCTCTGTTTTATACCAATAAAGTATTTGAGTTCTTTGATTATTTGTCGGACAAAACAAGACATTTGATGAGGGAACTCTGAATGTTTTCACATTTGTCTTTTATATAGTGTACTTTAATAAATCAGTTAATCAGAACTGCTCATTTAGTGAGTTGCTAATGTAAATAATCGTTAAAAGCAAAGTTAAAAGCGAAGCAACTCATCAGTTGCTGTTTTTAAAAGCACTGAAGTGTTAAAAAGGAAGAATCTTTCCCTCCAATAAACAAAAACCTCCTTTTATGTCAGAGCCTTCATGTTTCACGGGGAGAAGATGGCAGCCTCGCTTGTTCGTCTTTTTGTGCTTGTGACATCTTTGCGTACCGTGAAATCGGGGGGACACTGCAATGAATCTCCATCTCATTGGCTATTCCTAAATGTAAAACCATTCAATGTGGCCCTGCAGAGATACCATGAAACATATTTCTCATCTCAGCTAATGCCCCCTGGAAGGATTATCGTTCATCTCTTGGGGGCTTACTATGATGCACTCATGTGTGCTTGTTTGGCGTCGATGCCAAGCTTGGAAAATAATCCTCATCATCTCTGCTTGACCAAAAACCTGAGAAGTTCTTTTGGCTGGTGCCCCATGAATACCAGCCATACTGTTGTGTTTTGATTGTTTATTTTATTTTTCAGGTTTTTCTTTTTTTTTAGCTCTGTAGTTGCGGTAAATTGTCTTTTTAGGTCAGAGGTCAATGTCAGAAACTAAACAAAAGCCCTAGAGCTTGCAGGAAGTCACAACCTGCTGCTTTATACTATACAAAGAATGACGTGGCACAATATGAGAGGCAACATTTCACAACATGCTTCCCCAACAGGCCTTCCAGTTCTCAGGATCCATTGCACCTTTAGGAGAATACTTCCAGTGTGGCTTTCATGTCTAATTATAGGTTGTACTTGGTGTCAGCGCCAGAGCGAGGGACTCCAAGCTGAAGAATGATAAGACCGGCTCGGTTGTACCATGGATCTCTTATGGGTTCGGCGGGAGGCAGGAAATGCTGCAGGCTAAGGAGGAATTAGACAGAAACGAAGGATGTCAAATTACCTAGTAGTTTATGGGACAATCAAGAAGTTAAACTGACTGGGATGAAGGGGCAGAGCTAGGAGGAGCTGGATGAGAACACTCATTTTACTTAAGGAGTTACCCAAGTCACTTCCTGTGGGTTAATCTTTAGTGTGCGATTCAACAAAAGCAAAGTCAGAAAGGAAGAAACACTGAAAATAGATTTCAAACTCACTGTTATGCACCATTGGGTGCACGTGTTTGCCGGAATACAGAAGATTATCTGATTATCCTCAGGCAAATTCTGGATTTATAGTTTTTTAAGTCTTGTAAGCAGGTTTATGGGCATTTTTGTGGGGAGTGTAAATCCCTTTTGTCCAAACATATTTGTTTAATGTCTGTGTGTTCAGATATCACTGACTAACGGCTGTGAGACTGACGGAATGTTTGACCCAGATTGTGTCATTTGGATTCTGATTGTTTTTCAGGACCTCCTCCACATTATGGCTGGTGGATATTGTAGTGGTTATGAACTGTGCCCTACTGTTCCATCTTGTTGATAGAGGGATAACTCCCTGCAGATTTATGATCGTAGGCCTCGGCCCCTTTCACTTCAGGCAATATCTTCTTCCTTGCCTTCCTGAGCTTCCAATACAGTTCAGACTACAGACAGTAGAGTCTACGCTGTAAGTCTAAACAGCCCTAATGGTGTAGTGCAAATTATAATTTTCTGCCCAAATCAATTTCCACCTTCCCGATTGAAGAGGAAATGGTCTAAGTGGGTGGTAAGCCATCTAATCTGGCAACATTGCCTGCAAATTCCCACCGCACTATTGTCTATAGCACCATATTTTGTTATGTGACAATAAAAAAAGGGCTGCAATTACTTTTTTGTATTATTGGTCATTCAGTTGGTTATAATTTCTAATATTTGATCAATAAAACATCAAAAAGAACCATCAGAAGGAGGATAGAAAAGTGTCCTAGAGCCCTACGTGATGCCAGCTCTTCCCTAAATTTGCCTGAGCATCAGTGCAAAATGCCCAAACATTTAATTCAACACAGCAAATTCTCATACTCTTAGATTAGAATCAATTTCATATTCATTCTGTGAAGAGTGAGGTTGAGGTTTAAATCGCACCTTTTACAGAGGACTGTTTTTATATATAGTATTTAGAACTGTTTTTATAAGTGTTTTTAAATCTATTTATAAGTTTTGTCTTCATGGGAACCCCATAACTGTGACACAGTTTTAGTTATGCAGATGCACTGACTAAACAAATACATGTCAAACTCAGATGTGAGCATAGTGGTTTGTCACTGCTTGCAGTGTGGTTAGACGCAACATGGCGCATCATATCCTGTTTGGAGAGACAGTTGCCAGGCTGTCGCTGTGTCGGGGTGTGGAGATTTGTCTTCGCAGGCATAAATCACACATGAGAGAGTGGAAGGTAGTGGGTGTCGTATTTACATTGGCAGCACAATGATCTTATGTGCAGCTCTACACAAAGAATGACGCCTTTTCTAATAGCTTGGAGGTGCTGGATGAGCGGCGTCTTGCTATTTGTGGCTGCATCACGACACAGAAATATGGATAACTAAACAATTAGGCACAAGCCACCCGTGACACAAACAATGGATTTTTCTGTGTAACATCGCTCGCGTGGCTAAAATACGCCATTCATTGATTACACTCCAGGCCACTGTAACGCTTCTGTATCTTAAGTATTGATTTAAAGCTGCTTGCATAAGATGTCAATCAGTCACTGTGAAGCAGCAGGGCATGTGTTGGATCATGTTTCTCTGCATGCTGAGGCTTAAAAATGACAGCTCCAAACCCTTTTCCACTAGACACATTTGTAGAAATAGAGGAGGTGGCATGTCACAGAGCCTGCTGTATAATTATGTTAATACAGGGCCACTGGCAGGACTTATAAAGAGGCTGTAATGAGAGGGTCACCCCTTCCTGAAAAGTGTCCAAATGAAGAAATTACCATGTACTTGGAGCTCCGGACCACTTCCCATGAGCCCTTTCTACCCAGAACCCTTCACACGGCCCATTTATTTGAACTGGCTCTCACCCACAGCAGGCCGCACTCTGAGGAACGGCTTGTAAAAGTCATTAGGTCCTCATTATCGTCATTACTATAATTATTTTCTATATTTAACCATGTGAAATGAGGCCAGATGAGTGTGCGTGAACCACCCCGGGACATGTGTTACAGTGGTACAGCCCTAATTTTCTCACCGGCTCCGCTGTCGCGATGTTCTTACAGCCGGAGCGTACCACTTTTTTGGGAGCAGGTTGTTTGTTTGGGTTGAAAACTTCCTAGTCTGTTTGAAAGCAGCACCACTCCCATTGCTATGGGGACATGTGTTTCTGTCATGTGGTGTGGTTGTGTTTTTGGATGCAGTAGCAGGGGAATTTGAGTATTTGTGAGCTTGTTTAGTCAAAGCCGCCTTCACTATTATTATTAGTAGATTGATGTGTACCCCAGAGAGGCAGAGCCAAAACCACCCAGGGAGCTGTTACTGAAAGCAGAGGTAGGGCCCAAATCACCCGGTGGTGAAGTTACATAAGGGCGTTATTTTATTTTTTGACTGGTCAGAGCAGGGGATGTTTGTACTGTTTGTGTTCAGGCGAGACGGTGGAAAAATGATGCCGTGTTGATACAGAATTGTGTGAGTCACGGAGAGGGGTCCAGACTGGAGGGGTGCAGAAAAAGCAACTGGCTGACTTCAGGCTGGATATTGTGCTCCAGGTGCAAATCCAGACAGTTCAGCTTTTATACGATTCTTTGCTTTTTTTAATGACAAAAACATCTCATGAGCCAGATGTTGGAGGGGAGAACGAGACTTGGAAGACCTCTGTGGAACAATATGCGTGTTTGAGATTTTTATGCTAATTGTATGTCAAAAATACAAACCGAGTTTCTTAGGGAAGTAATTGGGCAAAAAATCGGTTTACTGTGTGTTTTCATGTAGTCTATTATCGGAATTAGACATTTTCTTGCGAATAACATCTTGTTGTCAGTGTAAAGACACATCTGCCACCATGGGTTTTTCATCACGATTTGAGGTTAGGAGAAGAAACGCTTTGTATTTATATTAGGTAGAAGCAGAACGCCTCTCGCCTTGCCAACTTACAACAGATAACTTCCTGGAAACTCGCACTCATCTGCGGGTGAGGCAGAAGGGGCCCTCCCTCTCTCCCTGGCGGCCCACTGACTAATGACAAACACATGTGTTTATAGGAGGATCAATGGCAAGTGATGGAGTCGCCGTGTTGTGACTAACCAATGTTTACGGCAGAGATCTGACGCCCGGTTTAATAGTCAGTTTCACCTGCTCCGATTACAGTGGTGCAGCGGACTGAAACAAACAAAAAGAGGAGCTGAGTCTTCCCCCTCTGCATCACTTCAAATGGAGCTGCATGTAGCTGTTAGCCATTATAGCTAACAACCTATTTGTTCAGTGTGATTACAGGTGACCCCTCAGATTTATATCACTCATTAGGTTTAAAATGCACTCAAGTCGTTCATCTGTGATTCACTCTTCACAGGTCGAAGGGCTGTAAAAGTAATTTCCATTTATATTGTCTGTACATTTATCTGACCCCAAGCACAGCATTAATGACAACTAAACCACAATATGAACAAGATCTAGCGCATGAAAATGTGTCGAAGTGCTGAATTCACTGTGAAGCCGTCACTCTCGCTGTGGCAAACTGTGCTGCTTTTTCCCCCCCCCACAAACTCAAACTGAAGTCAGACTTCTGCAGAAATTCAAACGACAGCGATGTGCAGTTAATCTCTGTTTGTGCCTCTTACAAAGATAGTAGTAGTCCACCTCAGTATTTACATGTACATTTACTTTTATTCATTTAGCAGACGCTTTTATCCAAAGCGACTTACAAGTGAGGTACAAGGCAGCAAAGATCTAAGTCAAGGAGAAGACACCAAAGCAAAGTCCTATCAGAAAAGTGTTCACAGTTCACCAGATGCAAGTGCGAGAAAGAGCAGAAAGGAAGTTTTTTTGTTTGTTTTTTCAGTATTCTAATTGCTATAGGACATTTTGACATTTTGCTGCTGTATCTGAGGGGTCTGCGAGGGCCCCAGACAGATGTTGAGTTGACTTTATGACATTTATACAGTTATATCAGTCAGTGACTATTCATTAAAAACATGTAGAGATGTGTTGTGCAAGATTTAGCTGCTACGGTAGATAAAGTAATTCATTAGAATTCAGCATCACTTCAAAGATTTTAAGTCACTAGGTCAGGTTTATAAGTAGTTCTCATAAAATTAGGACGAGTCATAAAGTGTAAAGGTGTTAAACCAATGTTGAGTGTGTTTTTGTGTGTTGCCTGAATGTGGCTCTGTGTCAGGTGTTTAGCAGAATTGATCACAATGTGGTTTAGAGAACGGATGTATGGTCACAGTTTCCCTAGCACCTTTTTCTCAGCCCAGCTAATATCACCAATCAAGCGTAGTTGGTTTTCATTACCCGTTTCCTGTGTATTTGACAGCATGTGTGGCCGTGTTCACATGCGATTGGTGAAAGGGCACAATACAGTTTGCAGCTGGTTACAGGAATCAGCAGAGGAAGAGGAGCGTGATGAATGCTGGACGTGTGTTTGTGGCTGATTTAACTTTGTCTCTGCGCACGGAACAGAAATCCAAGCACAGGAGGTTTGATCAAAATTGTGGGTACATATTTGTTTTTCATTTGATATTCCTGTTGTGTTCAGACAATACGTCCACATGAAAAAGAAATCTTGTTTCGTTTTAATCAATTTTCAGAACCTGTAGCTGAAAGAATTTGCTTATTACTTATACCATCTACAAATAATCAGCAACTTTTTTAAATTGAATTGCTCATTTAAATTTTTGAATCGAAAAACCCTTAAAAGCTTTTCTATTATTCTGAGCTCTCGTATGACAGGGACGTCTTGTTTTACCTTTGTCATATATTTGTAAACGAATAATATTTCTAGATATTTTAGGTCAAAACAAGTGACATGGAGTGTGACATGGTAGCATAAAATTGCAGTGTTATATGGCAAATAAAAACATGGTAAATCAGCAATTTATAAACATTTCGCAGTTAATAGAGGTTGATGAATCTGATATTTTTTACAAGAAAAGTTAAGTTGGTGATAAGAATATAGAAATGTTCCTGCATGAGATGCACAGTTTCTGTTTCAAACTTGTACTTAAACGAATATATTCAATATCTCATTAGAGCTGCAGTAGTGATCACAGTAATCCGCATCTTGTTTCCTCATGGATGCTTCTGCCAGCTCTGATCAAATCATTGAAATGAGCACATGTCCATGTGTGCTCCCACTGGGGCGCCGATGACCTCTGGGGTCACAATCAAACTTGCTGCAGCTAGCTGGTGGTGGCATTAGGGGTGTGACGGCTGTTGCTTTGACATTGTACTCAGACAATAGCCAGGAGGGCCAGGCCTGCAGTGAGAGATGATGTGACAAGTGAGAGTTTCACACTGGAACTGTGTGAATCAGTAGCACAGAGTAGGACAGAGGAAGGTCATCAAAAGGTTCATAAAAAAGCTTCAAACCTGCAGCAACTACAAAGTGAGAAGGTCAAGGCATTAATAACAGACCACAAAGTAGGTACTACAAACTGAAACTAACTTTTATTTACTTGAAAGCTGAATTTGCAAGTCATTGCTTTAATGCAATATAGTTTCTTCTAATATATTTTACTACATTACTTGGAAACAGGCAACAAGTGAACAAACAAGGGGTGCATCGCTTTTTAGTGGTGTTAAAACATGAATCAAAGTGACGTTGTTTGCATGGACCAAAGACAAGCTGAGAAAATGAATAAACACTCTGCTCTTAAGGGTCCTTTGTGCAAGAGGCTTAATCTCTAATGATGTATGTATCCATATTATAATATAATATATGGCACTTAAATGGCTATTGTTGGCTCAGAGTTAGAATTGTGTGAGAATCAAGCTACTAAAAAGGAGTTTTCATGCACAGTTAACTCCTTCTCTGGGTGAATAAGAGCTAAAGGAAAAAGATTGATGCATTTACAGAGGCAATTAGACTTAAATGCCGCTCTCAGACACAGACGTGGCACACTCTGGGGCTTTTCCCATCTCCAAAATCTGTGGTTTTCAGTCATTATCCGTCAACCCTCACTGGCCCTTTAGATAACTGTGTCTCGGAGCAGGGTGCAAGCTGAGAAAATCCCATCAAGTTCAGATTTGGTTTGAGAGACATCTGGTGCAGAGCTGCAGGCTAATAGGAATCCTGCATGGTAATCCGAAGCGTAGAAAGAGGTTCACCAGCATGTTATTCACCAAAACATTTTAGCCATGCGAAAATGGAGAATTATAGTAATATAGTGTCTTAAAGAACTAGTTTTATGTAATACGTTTTATGAAATAGGAAACATCTCTTCTGGTCCTATTGAATTTGAAACCACATAAACTACTCCTCTAGTATATTTACTCAAACCTGCCCAGCAGTGTATGACAAAAAGGTGAACCTTGTTGCTTATTTTTGCTTTTTCTGTTAAGCAATTTGTGCTTAACTCTATTGATTTGTCTTTCTGCAGAACCTGATGGCCAAAGCGTTGTATGACAACGTGCCAGAGTCTCCTGAGGAGCTGGCCTTCCGTAAAGGGGACATCCTGACAGTTATTGAGCAGAACACGGGTGGCCTGGAGGGCTGGTGGCTCTGCTCCCTGCACGGCCGCCAAGGAATCGCCCCTGGCAACCGCCTGAAGCTGTTGATTGGGCCCATGTTTGAGGCCCAGTCACCGGCCACCACCGCGTCTGCTGCTGCAGCCCAGTCATCTCCACAGAGCTTTCAGCACAAGGCTGGCTCTAGAGTTCAGGGTCTCTACCAGGTGCCTCCATCCCTCCAGAGTCCACAGCAACAGAGTCAGCAGAGCATCTACCAGGTTCCCACAGGACAGGACATCTACAAAGTCCCACCAAGGAGTACGTTAGCAGCTGACAACACACAGAGCAAGGTGAGATGTTAGATTATATTTCTCTAGGGCTGCAATTAAAGTGTTAATTTCTTTAGCAGTGAATGTTACACCCTGAGCTGTTACCCTGCCAGTCTGCCACAATTCTCATGAGTGTGATTCGAAAGCAGAGAGATTGTGGGTCTGCAATGTGAATGTGGACAGGGTGTGCCATGCCATGTGCCTTACCACAGAGCAGGGTAGTGTTTTTGTGCCGAGCTCCCATTTGGCTCAACTTGTATATTGGCACACAGTGTGTAGCATAGCCTAAGACAAAGCCACAAAAGCGGCAGTGAATATGGGAATAACTTGTGGAAAAGCAAACAGCACAAAGCTGTTTTTGGATTTTGGTGGAGCCCAGCTGCCTAGTATTTTTTTTTTTCTACATTTAAATTCTTTATGCAGGTTTGCCGACAAACCCTCTGCACTTGGCTTACAGATTTATCGTATAGCTATATATACAATCCGCCAAGCATCGTGTCCATTATGTATATGGCTCGTTTTATTAAATCTCAGACAGCCCTGGGAAATAAAACTCGCTATAGCACAGAATGATGACCAGTTTGCTGTTGAGTATTACATTTGCTCTGAGACATGACAAAGAAATCATTTGGACAAATGTGTCTGTTATTTTTATTCATTTACACAACCGGTGGAATAACAAGCATCAATGATGCCATGCACAGCATTTAGTCTTAATAACAGACCTCATCAACATGTAGGTGAAATCAGGGGAAGACAATTTAAACACATTACCGAATGAAACTTTATTATGTGTTGCGTAGTCATTGGCAGGTGTGTGCTGAAACAGGGAGGAACTATTAAATACAGGACCCAGGACCAGATCAGCCCTGCAGGAGACAGATAGTAATTATATAGTGGATGAGCTTCTGATATCTTAAGGGTGATTTTTTTTTTTTTTTTTTTTTAACAAATCAGCTCCAGCCATCACAAAATGAGCTAAGGTGTACATTTTGCTGGGTAAATAGGCAGCAGGCGCCAGGAGCTTAGAGGACTTTATGCGATTCACTGCACAGGAGAGGCTGTGATAAAGTCAGAGCCAAAGGAAAGACCTGTCAATCAGCCTGCACATACACACATGCGGTATATAGCAGCACCTCTCTTTTCCACGAACAGGCTTTCAAGGCTTAGCTGTGAGGAGTGGCATTAAAAAGGCTTTGGTGATAACACGGAAAATTAAATGTGCTTCTAGTGTTTCATGGTGTTATTGGAGAGATTAAATAAAGTTTTGGACGTTGACTTTCCCTCCAATCTGTAGTTATCAAGGTGGTGCAAGTTTCAGTGGTTGTTCCTGTCTATTAAGTGGAAAGATTTTCCCAGAGTGTTATACTTACATCTGTGTGTGCACGTCCATAAAGGCCCTGTTGTTTTCCAGTGACGTCTGAGTGACAGAAGCACATAATGTGAATCTAGTCAATTTTCAATTATCCAGGAAATGTTTCTATGTTGCTATGTTTTCTGACATCAGTCTTTTTTTAGCGCCTTCTAGTTATTATGAACCAGTATTGATGACAGTCTGCAAGCACTGACTCATACTTTTTGCAGTGTGACATGCTGAGAGAAAAGCCATTTCTGCACTTGTGTGCAAAAATGTGCATGTAACTATGGAGACCGATGCTGTCTGTCTAGAGTTATTATGCCTTCATATTTTACTCTGAAGCACTCATCCCACACCTGCAGAGAAAGGTTCCCGTCACTCCTTCACTGTGTGTGTATGTATGTGCACCACTATATGTGGCCCTCCTGTGTGCTGCACATATTCTCTAGGATGCATCCTCGGGTTTGCATGCTAACCCTGCAGAGCAAACCCAGATTATTTTCTCTTCATGTGGTGTGGGGCTTTCTGGTGTATAAAGGCACACTGAGGTTTGGCGCTTTCTTTTTGTGGCCTTGTCCTTGGGTGACCCTCATGGGAGCTCCACAGCTTCCCCCTTCTCCACCTCTTCAAGGCCTCTGAGCTGGGACCATGTGGGGAAGATGCCTGGAGCTCTCAGCCACACAAAGAGCCTCCTCACATGGAGGGCTTGGAGAAGCTTTTCACTCCCTTTTATCACCCCGCTCTTCATCTCCGCTTGCTACTCTTGATTTCCTCTTTCTTCTTCAGCTCTGAAAGGTGTGTCTGTTTCGGTCTGTCAGTAGTTCTGTTTCCCATGTGCTTCCCCCTCTGACTCAGCCGCTGAGGTCACACTGTTCACAGATGGGTTGGGTTCAGAGTTCAAAGACTTCTACCAGAATTCTTATCTACTCCTACCAGACTGCCATTTCATTCCTCACTTCCTGCCTTGGTGAAGTCTGTTCCTTGTATGGGCATTTCCTCCATTCACTTTGTCATACCCACTGATCCAATCTGCTCATTGGTGCTGTAAAGAGCGAGGGTTGCAACAAAAGGATTAATAAACTCAAGGAAGTGCTCTGATAAGTGCTGGGCTACATGGGTGTGCAATCTACCTTGATAAAACTCCCCTTGGAAGTAACCATGTTAAGTGTAATGAATGGCTTGTTTGTTTGCCTCGGCCTTATTTTCTCTGCCTAATCATGCTCATGACCGTCAGAGCAGCAGATAAGTGAGTTATTTCTTCCTGCAGCAGGTCAGCTCCCTCAGACGCTTGTCTGCTCGCTGTTGTCACAGTTGTGATGAATCGCTGACCCATGAGATGTGACAGAGAAGGCGAGATCATAAATCAGTTGTACCAAAAAGTAATCAACTGTGCAGTCTGCATACTGAGAGGAATGTCTCCCCTTTAAACTTGAGAGATTGTGACAAAGTAGCAGAGGAAAAGGGAGAGAAGACGGGAAATGCTTCGCTGAAAGTTATGCTAGCTGCACGGCTTGGCATATTCAGATTGCCTTTTCATTTAGCCATCTGTCTCACTTAGTCTTAGCTCCATTGTTTTTCTCTGAGGTCAATATCTGTGGATTTTTACTTTGGCAAATAATCAGACAAAGCAAATTAAATTTCCATCCACATTCACATGAATTTTTAGTGCCAGTCAGTGAATGTTACAATGTTAATACGCTAAACATCCACAAGTTTAAACTGTGATGGATCAGCTATGTGGAGGTGTAAGGGAAAACATTTCATTGTCCAGCTTTTCGTTTTCATTTGTTAAGAACTATTTGTTGCATTAGAAGACTGAGTGCAGCACAATGAACGTCTAAAAAAAAAAAAAAAAAAAATAGGGCATACGTTTTCAAACAACGTAAGGACTCACACCCTGTCTATGTTGGCTGCCTACTCCCTCCATCAGGTAGAAACACCTTTGGTTTTATTGCGTCTAATAAAGTATATCTGACAGACCATAATCCAACCCTTGGTCTTGTTCTTTGTTAAGCTTTATGCTTCATTAAAGCATTTCTTATTTCACATTATCCCCTCCCCCTTTTTTGTCAAAGGATTGTCTCGTTGCGTTTGTGGAATATAACATCAAATGTCAGACATCTTTTAACACTACTTCTCTTCCCGTAATCACGCCATTGGATTAAGAATCTGCTTTTGATCACAGAGGATGAATGTTGATCCTTATTAGTGGCAAAATCAGTGTGTTCCCCTTTAAAGCTCCTCATTAAGCCCGCTGTCTGTTTGGGTTTAGCCACTTGGACGTGTTTCGGAGACAGCAGAAGGCCTCGCAGGATTCAAGACTTAATTACCAGCATTAATTAGCTTGGCACTTTAATAGGCTGGTGGCGAAGGGAAACCTTATCAAGCAAGTCTGAGAAGCAAAGGAATAAGCTCACAACACCGCAAGAGATGTGTGTGGGACTCTTGATTCAGCAAAGCAGAAAAAGGGGCAGGTTATTACAATGCAGAATCACTCCCTACATTTAGGAGACTGCTTTTACCTACCATACAGTGTGAGTGATTGCATGCTTACTTTGGTTCAGCTGGTTGTTCGGATTTCATTTTCCCCGCACTCTTGGGCGACCCTCATTAGATGGTGAACCTACAGTGCTGACAGAGCTAAAAGGTGGAAAAGGGCAGAGATTGACTGTCACCTTCCAGATGGATGGATAACAGGGAGAGAAAAGAAGATGATGGGATGTGAATAAAGAGATGGATGGATGAAATTCGATAGTCGCCACATCGCCGGCTGTGTCACCAGGTTTTATAACCTGACATTTGGTGAAAAGCCTCATTACACAGATGTTGACTTTTGTCAGCAGGTCATTAGTGGAGGGAAGTGTGTGCATGTGTATGTAACCAATGAAAAGGTGTGAAATGATGATTTCCTGTTTATTATTGCCACACACACACACACACGATTGTGAGGAGATGGACCAAATACAAATGGTTTTAGAGAAATATTATCCAATACTGAAACAGAGATGATACAGGTCAGCTTAATCCTCCATAGAAGCTTCTGCTGACATGGATTTTATATTTTTAAGATGTTTTTTTTTTTTTTTTTTTTTAAATCAGAGGATTTTTTTCATTTGGTGGTTTGATAGTGAAGGTGGACACTGTTTTCTAAAGTTTCCCAGAGGTGTTCACTTGGGTTAAGAAACAAAAAAAATGTTGTACAAACATTTTCATATGCACCATTTTCAGAGTTTCTCCACTTGTTTGAGCTTTTCCACCGTATAATGTCTGCAAAATTACTCTATTTGCTTTATTTAATGTGCAAATATTGTTAAATCCAAGAGCCCAAATTCACATATTTAAATATTCAAAGAGTAAGTAAAAGAGTCACATTTGAGAACGTAATATGAGACTATATTTTTAAAGTAAGCATTAATGACCATCTGCACTGACAAAAAAAAAGGAACATCATAACAATTTGAGGAAGGATTTGCTGTAAAACTGAAAACTTGGTGACTAACCTTTTTGCCAACTGGCTTATTCTAAAATATAGACTAAAAAGTTTCAGATTCATTCAAGATCGAACTCATTCTACGTGTAAAACAAGTTATATTATAATTACAGTTTTCTCAAAATCATATTTGGACAGCAGACATGAGCAGGACGGTAACACGATAACGTCACGTCGTGTTAATGCAAGTCTGGTGATTGATTTGTCGTAAGGACCTACAGCAAAGACCAGATTCTTCCAACACAAAAAGCTGCCCATTAGTACATAAAATTTTACCGAGGATATAATAAACTGATGAGGTAATTATGACGACGCCTCTCGAAGTAAAGCTGAAAAGTTGTACCTGCCAAAATCTGAACCTGCTCGGATGCTAAGTAAACACCGTATTGCTGAAAGAGCCATGAGTCACTCACCACAATTCGTAGGAGTGTTAACAAGGTCTCTATTTGTCTCCTCAGGGCACTACTTTAAACCCGATCCCTCTTTAGTCACCGTTTGCTCTGCCTCCTCCATGAAAGAATCCTAAAGAGTCTCTCATCAGAGTGTGAACAAATGTTTGCTCGGTTCTGATGTCATCACTCTCTGCATGGGCCGCCACCGGCGTTTGTGCAAACGCCAACCTCATTGGACGTAGTAGATTATTTACCCTTTACCAATTATAGCAGTGCCGAGCGACCTCGAAGCAACAGCCCGCTGGGTAAACAGAGGGTGGAGATGGGAAATAAATGAGCAGTGTGCATCTGTTAGGGGCTGAGAGGAGCCACTGACGGCAAAAGTGCTTCTCAAAGCAATGACATATACCTGTAGGAACCGTCACTGAGGTCTTTCACAGATACCTTGTTGCCATTTGCGTCCAGACATGAATTTATCACTAGCACACAGACTCAACCCACAGGGACAACAGACGGGCTGAAGTGACCTTTTAATGAGCATCATGTTAAAGTCTCCATCTGCTGTGTCTGGTTACATGGTTTTAACAGCCTTTTTTTTTTTTTTTATTCTAACATGTTTTTATGAGAATTAAAGTGTCTAAAAGTTTGAAATGAAGCACCAAGACATTCTAATAAAACTACAATAAAGACTAATTAATTGCAACACAAATGAGTGGGGTACCAACATGGAGGCAATGAGGTTGAGGGTACTTAAAGCTTCAGTATGAGATTTTTTAATAGACCTATGCTCCGAAACCTATTGTGCAGTGGAGCCGTCGAAGAACATCCGTGGCAGCAGTGCAGAGATTAAAAAAAACAACAAAAACAAATCAAATGCAGTTGCCTGAGAATCTTCAGAGCTTTTTGATTCTCACAAAAGAAACTCGTAAATGCTAATTCGGCATACTTTCAGTGGTGACGACGTGCGAAAGTGTAAATAAATATAGGCTTCATTCACTGCGTTCAAGTTGTAGTCCCTAGCTGCAGTAACTTACTGGCTCAAAGGTCACATTATAGTGCCAACATAACACGTCCAAAGCCTTCACAACATTGAAATCAAATGACAGTGGTTGTGTTCCCATCACTGTACGATATACTTAAAAAAAAATATGTATATTCCTTTTAAGTTTGAGCACACTGAAGTGCATGAGAAGAGCCAAAACCAGCTTGGTTATTCTTCGGCTAAAAAAGGTATAAATTTCATTAATGTTTTTTATTTCGTTTACGTTTACTCCCCTAGCTGGACATTTTCTTCCTTAGAGACCAGTAGTTTGTACTCGTTTATTGTCGTGGTTTGGTGGAAATTTCTTCCTTCCCTTTCTACTTTTCACGTGGCGAGCAGCTGTAACAAGGCAACACAATTTCCCTATGGGATCACTAAAGTAGTTTGAATCTCGGATCTCTGAGGTAGGGGATGACAGTGTATGTTTCAGCTCTGACCCCCCCAGGCCCTGTTGGGAGGATGTATGCATGGACAGGAATGCCAACAATGAACACCTTAATTTACCACAGGCTTGTTCAGATTGGTTTTATGAAACTATCATCAGTCAGACTTCAACTCAGATGAATGACATTCCTTTCCATACTAGGCAACTCATTTTCCATTCCTCTCACTTTTTTCCTCTCCCATCGCTGTTACCTTTTTTCATAAATCTCTTTTACAAACCCCTTCCTCCTCTCCCTCAGAGACATTAATCCCACACCGAGTTGGCTGAGAGTATGGTTCCTACTGCTTACTCGCAGATAAATGTCTCCACAGCACGTTAGATGGAATTAGGATATTAACACTACTACACAGCGGCTCATGACTGGATACTGGGACTAAAGTCTTTTACGTCCCTGGAGACTTCCCCTCTGCCAGGAAGCCATGCGTATGGTTCCTATTTTCAAGCCCCGTTAATGAACCCTGCTCGTTCCAGTGTGGCGATAGTGGTGCATGAGGCCAGCAGGGGAGTGCAGGGCTCAGAGAAGGACATTCTCAGCATTCCTATGTCTGTCTAAGGCAGCAAGGAGGTCTGCAGCTCTGTTTTTAGGGCTTAAGAGACAACAGCAGGGAGAGAGAGAGAGGGGGGAGGGATGGAAATGCTGGGATTAGGGGGGTTTGGGGGGACTGATTAGCACTGACGGGAAAAGGAGGAGAGAAAATGTGAAAAAAAATGAACAGGGGCAAAAAATGTCACAGGTGTAGGTGAAGCCAGAAGTTTGCTTTTATTTATTTTTTCCCCCAGTAGTCACAGGACCATTATTCCCCTTGTCTGCACCACAGTGTAAAATATTTTACAGGTGTATTAAATCCTACAGCGCATAATTCCTTGGTTTAACTGGGTTCATCAGTAGCAATGGGCCAATGATTACTTCACCAGGGTCTGAGATTTCTGGATTTAAAAACACACAATTTCGCCAGCGCTATGATAAATCTGCCTCTTAAATTCTATCTTTAATTCTAAAACATTTTTCCAGTGAGACGAATGCGGTGCTGCTAAAAACGTTGGATTTAAAGCTTACTTTTCACAGAGCACTACTTAACATTAACTTTGGCTCATTTTATTGCTCAACTAAACAACTTTTATATTTAGATTTTTGTACTGCAGTAGTGTCTCATGTCTCCTTTAGAGGACTTTTGAAATTAAATAATTAGGGAGGAGTCAAATACAGAAGGCTTCAAGTGCTGGTCGTGGTGAACTACTACTTAACCATTGAGATCATAACCAGAAGATAATTGTTATTTGGAAGTCCGTTATTACATTTTCTATTTTTATTTTTAGCAAATAATGGCTATACAGTGTGGCAACCAACAGGTAATGTTTCAGGTTTGTCTCAAGCCATAAACATTGACCTAAAAAGGGCGTGGCGTTAATATTTGTAAATCTTCAAGGCTACCAGCCCAACACACTTCTTTTCCTATGCTCTGGGTTCCAGCTTGTTTCCTGGGTTCTTTTTAAATATCCTGAAACAGGGAGGATAAGACACATCTGCCTCCACTGTGATCACTTACTGTATCTAAGTCATTCAAGGACTGGGAGCAGTATGAGAGCTGGGTGGCAGGAGGAGCCTTTGTGTTAAGCACTGCTGTTCTCCAGGTGTCAGTTTTCAGACAGCAGCTCTGATCGTTTGTCTGTTTCTCCCTGCTGTGATTGGACAGGTGGTGACCCCGACCAGAGTGGGACAGTCCTACACCTATAGCCCAGGGCAGCACAACCAGCAGGACCTCTATGATGTCCCACCTATTCGATCCCAAGGGGTAGGTACCTCATGTTCCCACAGCCTGTGCAGCATAACAATAGAAGTGGACATTTTGAGGTTGGGTTAAATGACACGGTGGATGAAATTTACTCTTAAGAAATAATCTAAAATCACTCACAAGAACTTAACCGCAATCAGGAAAAAAAATGACAAAATAAAATGTCCAAATAAAAATTTCAAACTAAAAGCAGAGAAAATCTATTTCAGATTTATTTTAATGGCTTTTGTGAGTTCCAGGTTATTTATTACAAATATTACATATTTTACAATTTTGTAATAACAAGGTACTGTAATAACATTCCTTTGCCCAGTAATGAGCCGTGTAAAAAGTTACAAATTCCTATCAGTAATGTTACATTTGCTCCAGCTTAGAAAAAAGTACATACAAAATACGTTATTTTTGTTGTCACCACAGTTAATTGAAAACCTTACATTTAATATGCCGCTGTGACCTTATTTTCTCAGAAAGGTTCTTCGACAGTTTTATCCAGTCATCTTGCTACGATTGACAAGATCACAGGAACTGATAAACTCTGCAGTACTGTAGTAATGTTAGTGTCACCACTTTCTTTTTGGTGTATTGCATTATATATATTTTTTTATATAATTACATGTGGAAGGAGCTTCTTCTTTTTCTTTTTCTTTTTTTTTAAATCTGAACCTTCTCCGCAGTTACAGTAACCACAGAGTAACTGGTGAACATGGTGAAGTATTTAGCTGCTAAACAGTCAGAAAGTGTATGTACATTAGGAGGTTACTGAAGACCAAATGCAGCTAAAAAGACCGTGTGAAACCTGGCCTGACATCGAATGGGTGACATTGAAGTTCTTACTCCTAACTTTGCATCACATTTATATTTTAGGTATACGATATTCCACCTGGGCAGATGTACCCTGGGCCGCATGGCGGTGCAAGAAACCAGGGAGTCTACGATGTTCCTCCATCGCAAATGGACCTCAGGACTCAAGGCGTCTACGACATACCTCCCTCTTCACAAGGGGTAGGGAAAGATTTAGAAACAACCCATTGATGTTCCACCACAATGAAAGGACACATCATTCACAGTCACATAAAGTTGAATTAGGGAAGCGGTAGCGGCTTACGTCCGGAGTATGTTATTCCATGTTTATTCATACAGTTTCTCTTATTTCTCTTTAATTATCTGTAATAAATGAATAATACGTCAAATGTCATGTTTATGACATTCTTGTGGTGACACTAAATGAAAGCTTCGCCTGCCAGGAGAGTTTAACCAAACACCATGAGTATGTTTCTGTGTCTGAAGTCTCCAGCAGGGAAAAAAAAAAAAAAAAAAAACAGTCAAGGACATAACGCTTTTCTTTCCAGACCCTCTAAGATTTCACCAGACTTTCAGACCCAACCAGGCTACGAGCCATCAGTTTGTTTGCAATAACCTGAAATATGCCTGGACCTGTTATTTGCGTCATTCCTAATTACAGTTTGGGCAGCCCTGTCTAGCTGTAAAGAGTGCATTTCAAGGCTGATGGAAATCACTTAAAGGCCACCATTTTATTTACCCCTCTGCGCTCCCATCATGCTCTGGCCTGTGAACGTCAGGGCTCCGTGCTCTGTAAAGAAAGTGGGAGTTTGAAGCGTTATTATGCTCAGCACTGCATTAGAGGAAGGAAACTTTGGGGTTTCAAATATAGTATCTCCACCAGCCATAAGCTGTTTCAGTTCCTCAGTTTCTAACTGCACTACTGCTGCAAAAACCCTATCAGTTAAAACCCTGCTGACATTTAAATCACATTTATACATGTGCTTTTCAGTTTACAGTTGACTCTTTCCTGTAAATGAATTTATTAAATGTCATGTAAATGTGAAAACTAATCGGGCTACTGGAGAAACGTGTTCCTAGCTTGATTTCTTGTGGGGCAATTGAGATTTCTTGGCAATATATATGTATAAATAACCAGTTTTTAAATAAACGTGATAGATGTGCAGGCTAAACACTGCAGACAGTGAAAGTAGCGGGAAGAGAGACTGGATGAAAGTGGTCATTACGTGTAAAAGCTAGTTCTTGTCTGAAAATATTTCAAAATCTCACTACAGCTGAAACTAAGACAAAGTAGCTGTTTAGAAATCTCAGTTTTCACCACTGAATATTTTAGTTTTAATTTCTGCTGCACTGAAAAGCTCTGCTTCATTTTTCTGTGCCCTCTATCACCAGTACAGATACATGTGAAATTCCTGCTTAAAAATTAAGACCGCAAGAGAGGAGGGATCTGATAGTGGGAGCTGTTGCATGTACACAGATTAATACAACATATTAAAACTCCTCATGTAGTAAAAAAGGGTCTCCTTATGTTTAAATAAGGAAGAACGCAGTCTCCCTCATTTAGTAAGTCCAGCTTTTAGCAAGATGGATGAGTAATTATTGTAAAAATATAAACTTGAAGGGAATTTGTTGTATCAGATTATATATTCAGAAAATTGCAAGTATGCACTTGGAATGCTTTTGACACAATGAATTAAAAAAAAAAAAAAAAACATCTCTGTGTTGTGAATTTGCACTGGAACTAAAACCTAACTGTCCTTACCCACAGGTCTACTCGGTGCCTCCCTGCAGGACCATCCCTGCCCTCCAGGAAGGAAACTATGACTTCCCACAGCCTCTTAAACACAAACAAGAAGGCATCTATGATGTACCACCTCCTGCCCTCACCAAGCCCACACAGAGCCCCCAGTCAAACTACGATTTCCCCCCCAGCGTGGAGCCTCCTGCCAATCACCAACACTCGACTACCAACGGCAATGAAGGCATTTACGATGTGCCTCCACCCACCCTTCAATCAGGGTCAGGGTCTCAGAGGGACATTTACGACATCCCCCGAGGTGCGCAGCCCTCTGAGCAGAGAACCTCACCAGCTGACAGAGACGGAAGCAAAGGCATCTATGACATCCCTGCTCAGGATGCTCGAGCAGTAGCAGACGCGACGGACTGTGTAAATCGCCTGTCGATCTCCAGCACTGGTAGCACACGCAGCAGCATGTCCACATCGTCTTCTTCCACAGGCTCCAGCTCTGAAGGCCGCCTCACTTTGGATGTGGATGCTGCAGTGCAGAGGTTGTATCGTCTGCAGCAGGCAATGGAGGCCTCTGTTGGGGCTTTGCAGTCAATGGCATCATCCCCTCACTGGAGGACATTTCCCTTCATGGAGCGCCATGCTAATGACATCCGCACGGTTCTGGACAGGGTTCGGGCTGCTCTGGGGGACTTCATCGTGTTTGGTAGAGGGGCTGCAGCAAATGCCACATCTCTGTCAGACTCCAGCCTGCACAGTAAGATGAAACGGCAGCTGGCACGCCTGGAGGACTCACAGCAGATCCTCCTGCAGGTCTACCAAGTCCTGGAGAACTGCAGCTGGGCCCTGAACGCCTTGGCCTTTTCTGGAAAGCAACACAATAAGACAGATGAGCTGGACCGCTTCGTCATGGTCTCCAGGTCTGTCCCCGACGACGCCAAGCAACTGGCCTCTACAATAGGCAGCAGCGCCGAGCTGCTGTTCAGGCGGTCACATATGGATGGGTGTTTATCTGTTGGGAGCACACCTGACGAGAACTTGATCCACCCCCTCACCTCCCCCTCCTCAGATAACGACAACTATGGGGTCCAGACCAAGCCCTTCCCTGTACCGTCCAGCCAAGGCAAAGAAAACTTGAATAACAGTGAGAAGTGTGTGAAAAGCTGGATGGAGGACTATGATTACGTACATCTGCAGGTAGGAATTGTAGATGGCCCATTTCTATATTTGTAATGTTTTTTGACATTGGTTTCTGACTGTAGAAATCAAGCAAATGTATCATGTTGCTTTTCAGATACTGCAAGTAGTATTTAAAGTCAGAAACGTTTAAATTACTCACAGGGGCTTTAAGATGTTATCAATCTGAGTGCCTCAGTAGCACAAATAACATTTGTACCTAGCTTTTCTGGGCTTACACAGTAAGGCGCATGACCTGCTCTTATTATCAAGTGATTTTATACCACAGAGTGTCTATTTATATTACAAGGCGAGGTCTGATTGTATTTTCTCGCTTCCTTGTCTTTGTCTGCAGGGCAAAGAAGACTTTGAACGTCAGCAGAAGGAGCTATTAGAAAAAGAAAACATTATTAAGCAGAGTCAAGTCCAGCTGGGCCAGGAACAGGTGAGGGTTTTTACACACACACCAACATCAGTGCTCCTGTATTATTGGGCATAAATATTTAGTCAATACAAGAATACAATTCCATCACATGCACACAGCTGCTGACATTTAGACTCTTCACTGTGCAGCGTCAGAGGAAATGAAATACTCAGATCTTTTTTCTTAGCCATGTGACACATTGCTTATTTGATAGAACGTTGTTCTATGCAATATACACTGATCAGGCACAATGCAATCCAATGCAGTTGCTTTGCCATTAATTCTACTTTTAGGTTAAAGGTTAAAATGTCTTCATTTTTAAGTGGGGTCCATTGTAAGAAGAGTCAACCTATGTTAAATGAATGACTTGTCAAAAACATCAAATTCACTTGCACGGGTGGTGATAACGTTATGCCTTATTGAAACTAGGGCTGCAGCTAATTTATTATTTAATCTGCTAATTATGTTCTTAAATAATTGAAAAATTGTGAAAAAAGTCCCATCAAAACCTCTCAAGGCCAAAAATGATGTCACCTATACGCAAAAAAATAAAAATAGGACCTATTGCAATCAAAAACCAGTAGCAAATAGTCAAATTCGAGACCTGGCACCAGCATATAGTTAGTATTTTTATCTGAGAATTACATGAAATGATTGGTTTGTGTTTTTATTTTAATTCCATTTGCAGTCTTAGTCTTAGGAAGCAGCTTTATTTTTGTTTTTTATTATTGCAAAGAACAGATTTAATATTAAGTGCATCTGCTAACGAATCAAATGTGCAAACAATCTAAAGGCTTTAAACCTTCATCGTTGGACTTTGATTGTTGAAAAGTCACTAACATTGAGAAGTACTGATGTTTTGTAATCAGTTTTAGTTTAGCCCAAAGGTCTTTCCCATTTGGAAATGGAGCATTAAGAAAATCGTATGGGGAGGGGAAAACATTTTGTGTCCCACAACCCAAAGTCATTTCCTTAAATTGGATGTTTTATTGTGCCAAGAGTACAAAACTAACAAACTACTTAATTTTTTAAAACCAAGCCGCAAATCATAATAATTATCAAGATGCTGTTTTGCATTTTTGCTCAAAATTTGTAACATAATAGACGCTGAAAGCATTTTTACAATCAATCAATCAATCGGGTAATTGTGTTGTGGCCCTAGTTGAACGCCAGTTACTGTTTAGTTCCATCTCGCTGCAAAGCGCACAATTTCAATCTTAGATGCAATTATACACAGCATGACCTTAAATGACATCTTTGTAGAAGTAGAAAGACATGGTCCATATACACAAGCAAGGTCATAAATAATAAAAGTTTAAATTTAAATCCTTCACAGATCAATCAGTTTAAGAAGCTGGAGCAAGAAGTGATCAAACCCGTGGAGAATGACATGACACAGTGGATTTCACACCAGCACTCGGCCCCCTCTTCGGACACGTCCTCCGCCCTGTCTCCATCCACACACGTGTGCGCCCGGGACCGCCAGCTGCTCAGCTTCTACTCCGAGCAGTGCGAGCAGCACTTCGTCACATTGCTCAGTGCCGTCGACGCTTTCTTCGCCTGCGTCGGGGGCGGACAGCCTCCTCGCATTTTCGTGGCACACAGCAAGTTCGTCATCCTCAGCGCCCACAAACTGGTCTTCATCGGAGACACTCTGTCCAGACAGGCCTCAGCTCCCGAGGTGGCAAACAGGGTGATGAACTCCAGTAACGTGTTGTGTGACTTGTTAAAGACGGTGGTAGCTGCGACTAAAACAGCTGCCCTTAACTACCCAAACACAGCTGCCATCCAGGAGATGGTGGACAGAGTCACTGATCTGTCACATCACGCGCAGCAATTCAAAGAACAGTTACTGCAAATGGCTAATTTGTGATTTTAAAACATGTTTCTCCTGTGCATTTCACCACAGCCTTTATGTGTACATTAATCCACCATAAATATATATTTACAGTACACACACACACACACACACACACACACACACACACACACATCTTCATCTTAAGCCATTTGGACGTTGTAAATAGTACGTTCTGTAAATATTTGCACTATTTTTGTGTAGATTGTTTTAATATTATGGTATGGATACATATGTAGAAGCAGTATTTGTGTCTCTCTAAGGTTATCTGGACATGTTTCATAACATTCCTATTGCTTATTATGAAGCACCTTATAAAATGTCCCATTTGATTTTCACCTGTAGAATGTGGTCGATGTGTCTTACTGCTGGGTGTGACAGTAATTATCTCTGTAAATCCACGTAATGTCAATGTGTGTGGAGATTTCCACAAAGTAAAGAATTGTTCTTAACTTAAGTGACTGTGTCTTTTCATTTGTCTGACAACACATTTGCTCACTTGTCCTCGCAATCTCTACAGACTATTAAACAAGTCAGTTATGCTCCGTTATAAACTTAAGTGTGGTTTTCTCTGATCTTTTAACTACATCAGATGGGTTTCATGAGCTGATTGAGTTAGTTAAATGAAATGAAGCTTTGGCAAAAATAAATAAATAAAAAATAGTGATTGTTCAGTTATTTTTTTCCTTCGAAGTTGATTAACTGTCATTATAAATATGACATGTTGTTTTCCAGAGCTTTCAACTAAATCTCATGGACCTCATCAATGCAGTTTGCCTGTTTTAAACTCAGACTAAAGAAATAAGCCTTGAGTTAAGATAACTTTGTGTTGAGCTACCATTTCCAAGATCAAGAACGATTTTCATCAGTGTGAAGCCTGTGACTTTTGTTTTTCGTGAGTTTTCAACCACATTTCACAATCTTCATCAGCTGATCGAGTTTACTTAACTGTCATATGAGCTTATGAAAAGGGTAGTAAGTGAAACCTTTATGAGCAAGAACTACTAATTCTAGTAAAAGTTAAAGCAGAAGTCAAAACCGTAAACTTAATTTCTCCAGAGCTTTCAGCCACATGTTATGGTGTTTGCTAAACTGTCACAGTGAGTTTGTGGCATAAACAAGTGGCAAGTTATGACTTAAATCTCACCGAATTATGTTTTTCTGTAGCTCTTAATCTCATGGTTTTCATCACTAGATAAAGTGCAGTCATCCCGTCAAGCCAACATTGAGAACTTTTTACAATCTAAACTTAAATGTTGTTTGTTTAATTTCTCTGGGGATTTCAACCACATCCCATGGTCTTCATTAGTGGAAGAGGTTTCCTCCGTATCTAATCATGCTCCGGGAAAAAAAACAAGCTAGTAAGTAAGAAACTTTTATGCAGCGGAGAAAGACTGAGAAATAGAGACATTTGAGACTTAATTAAGAGTTAATTTACCCAAAGCATGACTTTCTACTAAAACATTACGGATTTGAGTTTCGAGATAAGAGCTTTGATAATTCAACATCTTGTCTAAGTCGATCACATCCTTGTGGGTGGCTGAAGAATATTTTTGATTTGAAGTCATATCTGATACGAGCTATTTGTATCTTCTGATCCTACAAAGCAGCCTATTAAAGATGAGGCTGAAAGGATTTTGAAATAAGTGGCAAGAAGCTGCCGGACAAGGATGCATGTGCCAAATAACGCTTCACGTTTGCTTGTAGAACATTAGTTATGACACATGGAGAAGAATGGGGGGCAAGAAAAGGAGAAGACACTTGCTACACTTGTTCCATGGACCGTGAGAAACATGTTTTTCCTGAGTGACCCCATCAGCTGCTGCACATTTTCTCTGGTTCAGCGTAGCAAAGTGATAAAATACACAGATTGGTGCAACCACGGTAACCAGCTGTAGGATAAAACAAAAAGAAAGGTGGAAATGTGTTGCATTCTTCCCTTCTCTTTATTCACCATCATTCACCTCCGTTTCAGAATAATCTGATTGAAACATATTCTGCTCTATAGACAGATAGGAGCTACACCAGGACGCCATGCTTGTAGCAACATTGAGACTTTCACACCCACTTCACATCCCAATCACAAAATCTCATTAAAAGGTCCTTCAGGCTCATGCAGGCGGTCTGTTTTTATTATTCACTGCATTTGTTCTCCGTGCTCACCGGGGAGATGGGAAAGAAAGGAATCTGCAATAGAATGACTTTTAAAAAAAAAAGGACCCTGCATTTTGCAGACAGGCCCAGTTAAAGAGACGTCCGATCCACCTTTACAAGCCTGTCTGAGACTTTCGCTCTGCTAATATGCCCTACAAAGTCAAAGAGCAGTAAGCAGTGAAGATGAGAAGAAAACAAAAAGTTTTTAGGCTGACTGGGAAATTGTGGAAGAGATTGATTGAAATGCTTTGGGGCATTTTTATGCAAATATTTTACCCTAAATGCATTATACACAATACAGAGGTCTTGAGCCATACTGATAACTATGAGCCGAAAGTTAACAAGCTTACACGGAAAATACCAACAGCAATACATGGTGTATTTACTATTACAGATATATATATGTATGTGTGTGTGTGTGTGCGTGCATATATATATATATATATATATATACATACATACACACACACATACATACATACATACATACACACACACACACACACACACACACACATATATATATATATATATAAAATAGCAAACTGCAATGAGGATAATCTCGTGTATACTCAGTATCCTCAGGCCTATGACAGGTGACACCATTAATTCCGTCCTGTAAGTATCTTTAAGTATCTTTTGACCTACCAAACTGGACCTTGTAAGTAGTGAAAGAAGTACCAAAACATCCAAAACAAAAAAAACATTAAGACAACGCCTCATTACTCCTAAGTGTCAAACGTTTAAAATCCTAATTTAGCTAAATATGTCACGCTACACAGTCCGCTTCTCAATCCATCTACCGCAGCTCAGTAAGTACAGCACCTATCCTGCTAAGCTAATTAGCATGCTAACTGTGTGCTAGTTCATTCACTGTTGATCCACAGCTAAGCTAGCTGCTATGCTAACCAGAATGCGGCCTGAGCGTCAACGTCAACTCATAAACTCCTGAGCAACACTCTCGAGGTTCCCCAAACCTTAGCAACAACAAGAAGCCACCGCACACTTAGCAAGATAATTAATTTAAAAACATAATGAGTTAAAGCCAGATCTGCACTTACCAGTATGTGTCCCGGGCATTCACCTTGCGTTCTAATTACCATGCTTTCAAAGGAACAACCTACTGGATCGGCCATGTTTAAGGACCATATCTGTCCATGGAGACAAAATACATGTATACTTTGATTTACATTTAAATGTATGATTTATTGTTATAAAAGGAAAACAATAAGTGATTTAACATACATGTTGGAAAAGCAACATTGTGATTTGCTGGAGGGACTGATGTATGTCTTCAACTGCTGTTATACTTCCATATCCCTTAGAATATTTTATTTTATTGATGGAGCACTTGTACTTTAAGTAACTTGCAGAGCATTTGCTGTACTTCAATCAATAAGTGATTTTACATTCAGCTTTTCCTGAGGCGAGCCATGGATATCTTACCAGGTACCTTTTTACCAGCTCTTTGTTGTCTTGCCTTTGCAGTCTCTAAACTGGTAAGAAAAATAGCTTTTGGCAGATGTTAATGCTTGAGACCTGGGGAGAGATTGGCGAATCAATGAGTTATTTTAGTCCTGGCAGCTCTAATACATCCACCCAGGCCAGAACACACAGTCCTGGACCCAACAGCAGCAGCAGCAGACACTTCAGCGTGTGTGCGTGTGTGTGTGTGTCTGTCACTAGGGGCAGACAGCCAAACATCTTATAAATGACCGTCTCTGGTTTACCACAGTTGCACAACTACGCAAGGTGCTGCAGAGACAAGAGAGCTGAAGCTGCATTTCGTTCAATCCCCTGGAGCAGTGGCCTCCGCGCTCGCTGATGAGATACTGTCTAGTCAAACCGAGAAACAGCAAACAGGTGTTGGGCTGCTGAGGTGGAAATTTGCAGTAATATGCAGCCGTAAAGTCAGCGGCTCACCTGTTTATTTACTGAACAAAAGGTCAACAGTGGGGTAGTGAGCAATACGGGCGACAACAGAAGCAAACAGCAAAGCTAGACTTTAACTGTATACATACTGTATACATACTGTATGTATATGTATATATATATATAAATATATAAATATATATATATACACAGAGTTAGAGGAGCAGTGGAGAGTCTATGTCATTTCCTTGGCTTACCACAATCATTTCCTGTAAAGTATTTGCAGTCTCTGAAATTACAGCTTTGTAGCTCAGCGCGGCCTGGTTCTTCGGAAAAAGGCCCAAGCTGCAGCAAGAAATGTACGGAGCCAGATCTGAAGGAGAGGTGGCTTCAGTAACATGAATAAAACTAAGATCGACGGTTTGTTTCAAAGTTAATTTACTGTAATGGGGTTTTTTTAATGTTCTGAATATGTAGTAAATGATGTTGGGGAGTGGATTCTCAACATTTGAGTCATACCACAGTAAAATGAGTCTACTACTGCGTTCAAAATAATGGACAGCTATATCTTCTACACTGGATTTCTTACACTGTATTAAAGTATTTAGGTCTAGTAGAAGTTGAGTAAGTAAAAGTAGCACCACCACGCAGTAGAAATATGAATTAATTACCAAATATACCTATGGAGACACAAAATGACCACAAAGAAACTCAAAACAACTACAAAGAGACAGATTTTATTTGGATAAGCTGTCAGTGCTGTGGAGTAAAAAGGAAAGTATTGTGTAGTAGGGCTGTACTCAGTCAAGTGCATTTGCTCTCTGTGCTTTCTTTTGCTCTTAAACTACAAATAAATATAAAGTTCTATCTTGCGGATGCAGGATATTTATGTTGCACTCATGACTAAAATTTTAATTTAGGTACAGAAATGGAATTAAAACCACAAACTATGGGGAACTTCAATACTTCAGAACTTTAAAACATATAAGTAGTATGTTTAACCACCTGCTTCAGATAGTAAACATTTTAAAATAGCCTGTCTTTAAATCTGAAGAACACAATGTTTAATAGTAGCAATCCAGTCATGTTTGCAGTCACAGTCGATGCACTGCTGCATTGCATTAAATACAAGCAGGAATATGCTAATGACCCCTGGGACTGTTACAGATTAAGCTTTTTTTTTTTTTTAATTTACACAGACTCAATACAGACCCCACGTACAGTAGATGGATTCACTGCATTGAGGTCCGGGACAATGATTTATGGAAGTAATTTGAAATCAGCCAGAAGAGTGAACAAAATTGAAGAGGAGCTCAGTGGAGCCAGGACACAGTTTTATTTTTCTCCACTGTTTTTTTTTGTTTTTTTTTCTGAATTCCACTTAAAATAGCTAGTGTTTGTTTCAGAATAAATTCTGATAAATTGTGGGTTAAATAAAGCAAGTTGAAACTCCTGTAACATACTAAAGATTTGTGAATTTCATTAATTCTCTGCTCAAACCTTTTTTCTTTCAGTTTTCTCTTGTAACACATTACAGACCCAATCTACTCAAGTAAAAGTATCATTACCACAGTGTAGAAACATTCTTGTTACAAATGAAACATTATATGATCTCACCGTACGTTTGCATTAATGTGTAATTGTCACTAATGTCAGTAATTGTTATTAGGGCCAGAGCTGAGTGTGGCCCAGTGTGATAGTGCCACCTTGTGTTTGAACGGTAGGGAAAGCTGAAAGCAGAGAGGGTACATGTACACGTAGGAACGTTTGAGGTGTGTATATACAACTGCGGTACTTCCATTTTATGTTCCTCCACACACTCCACTACAATTTGGAGCAAAATGTCCTGTTTAACACCACCACCACTACATTTACAGTTATTTCTGCAGACATGGATCCTGAAAAAAAAATTGTTCAGCTCCTTCTTTACTAGTTGGCAGTTTGTTCTACACCCATGCTCAACAGTGCTATATTTTTTTTTTTTACTTTTTATTAATTATTAAAAATGTTCGTTGCCACATTTGTTTACATTTGAAGGTTCTTTGAACAAATCAGGTCTTGAATTGTACTTTTACCAGTTCCTCCAAGATAGTTGCAGCCTAAAATGCCTGGTTTTGGTTAAATTAACTTTTGCAAATGCAACATTGTGAATTCCTGGAGGGACTGATGTACGTCTTCAACTGCAGTTATACTTCAATACCCCTTAAAATACTTCATTTTATAGGTGGAGCACTTGTACTTTAAGTAACTTGCAGAGGATTTGCTGTACTTCGCAATGACTAAAGACTTGAATTGGTAGTCAAGAATTTCTTTAGGCAAGTACTTGCAGTGTTATACATTAAGTGACTTTGTGTATTTCTGCCGCCTCCGGCTGAAAATAACTTATGAAATACAGGGATGTTTAAAGCAAGATACAGAATTTCAATTTGGGTTTCGCACTGTTGTCCAAAATGACAACAGTTGGTAAAAACAGTTATGAGGGGGATTTTATCACATTTTTCTCTGATGATTGGTATCAATATAAACTATATTTTTGAATTAAAAAACAAGTCAGATTGGATTTCATTTCCTTCACTTTTGTTATTTTTAACTTATTTTAGAGAAAGTAATAGCTTAAATTTTCATGACAGGGTACCAACAATCTTGTCCACATCTGTAATAAAGTTTTTGGAAATAAATTAAAGCTAATGTAAATAAAGTAAATTGTAAAATAAATGTGTAAAATCATATTTCAAAGTTATTTTTCATCTCAATAACTTCTTTAAAATCAAAACATTTCTGCTGAAACAACAGACAGGACAGGAATGAACATATTTATGGCATTATTTATTTGCAGCTACTGCTCCAGTGAAGGGAAAAAAGGACACGGTTATTAAAAAAGTGCAAGATTACATGAATTGTACTTGGAGGGATACTGTTTTACAGAAATATCGACTTAAATATGGTCAGCTTTAAATGGCCCTGAAATGGACACCAAGCTACTGTCATTGATACAAACAGCGGCCATGTAACAAACACTGGATGCCATCTAGACACTGGTACAGACAGAGGCACAGGTAGAGGGTTTTAGGGTTCACTCGGGCAGATTTTCCACAGCACAGTCTCATTCATCTTAAACCTCAGTTAACTGTGTGTAATATCTCCCTCTGAGCACTAGCAGTGATTTTCTTTTAAAATTTCTCTTGACTCTTCAAGTATAAATCTTTAAAAAAAAACAAAAAGGGGTGAAAGAAAAGTTGCAAGAAAACAGTTTTACACAACTACAATAAAGCTCTGTCATTTATCATCTTGCTTACTTGGGCCAATACCTACTGGGTGGGACAGGAGTTTTACAGTGTTCATGAAAAAATCTAAATGACAGCACGAGCATTCCTTTCATTGCACTTTGTCTTAAAGAAAAATGAAGTTGTCAGTTGTACAGATCACCGTTTCAATTCTTGTTGAAATGATACAGGAGTGCCCATTTAGAAGTTATCTACTTCTGCTAACAATACAGTAACAGAACACGTACACAAGAGAATTAACACATCTCTTTGCAGTAGAGTGTTTTTACGCTCCATAATGTGGCAGGAAGCAGTTTGGCAGTCACCAAGCTTGACCGTGCATGAAGGCCCCAGACTCACTGCTCATTATGTACGAACAATTGACAAAGACGTGGACTGTAATGTACAGAAATGGCTTTTCCCTTTGTAACCAGAAAACCTGCCTGGTCAGTTTAAAGTGTTCTGGTGAGGAGGAGGAGGAGGAGGAGGGCTGACTACTCGGTGTACGCAAGGTTCTTCTGTAGTGTATAGAACAGGGTCAGTATGAAATACCTCTAATGATCACAGAGGGTTGGTGGTAAGACCGATTTTACGTGAGGGACACACAGTGGCTGGCTGAATGATCTACGATGTGCTTTCTGGAGAGGCTCTTTGCCGTGCACTCCTGGGTCGATTTCTCGTTGAGGCATTAGCTGTACGTTCACTCTTTGTTTCGGACGGTTGCGTTTCAGCCTGTGGCGTGCCAGCATCCCCGAGAAGTTCACGCAAGAACTTGAACTTGCACAGGAACAGCTGCCACACTACATACCAACCTGAAAGGTAAAGAAAGGGAAACAGTTACGTCTGGGAAAATAAAGGTACTCTGAGGTCCAGTGGTGCTTACTCGGGGTTCTAAAGTGCACTAGCCCTCATCGGTAACTCCTACATATTAGGTTTATACTCAAGTAACAGAGATCAAGTCTTTCTGAGGCACAACGGCTTCGAGCATATATCTTTTCACTATCAATTGATCTGCTGATAACTTCCTAGTCACAAAATACTGAATAGATGCCCATTTAATTCTTCACAACCCAAGGTGAAGTCTTCAAATTTGTTTTCCCTGAAAAGCTACCCAGCTGTATGTAAATTTAATTATTAGACAAAAATACAATCACCAAACAAGCATACAGATGGGTGCAAATTTTGCAACCCCTAAGTTTTTTTATCAACATACTATTTAATGGACAGTGACTAAAAATGTTCCATAATCTATACACTGCTAAAAAGAAATGTTATCATGCTCTGTGAAATGGAAATAACACAACGCCATGACTTGCAAATAACTTAAAAACCACATTTTATTTAAAGTGGTGCAAAGCCAAAATAAGAAACGATAAGGCTGAGAAATCAGTTTTAAATAAATTTGGTCATTTTGAATTTGATATCAGCAACGTGTTTTAATGTTTTTGAAAGAAGAGGTGGTGCATTACAGGGGTAAACATACCCTTGTCACAGATCTTTTTTAAAAGAGCTGTTTGAATTTTACATTACTACTTCAACCCACAATGTTCTACTTTGGTCTCATGTGTCCACAACATCGTTCAAAGGGTCTCTGGCTTTTTCTTTTTGGAGAGGGGTGCCTTCCTCCTAGCAACTCTACCACGTACACTATTGTTATTTAATGCTCACCTGATGGTTGTCTCATAAACACTGATATCAGGCAGTGCAAGAGAGACCTTTAGTTTCCTAGATGCTAGCACCTACTGTAGCAAGGGGTTCCTTGGGACCTTCTGGACAAATTACACACTTTGTCTTCATTTAATCTTTGTAGGTCAACCTCTCCTGGGAGGGGTAATAATGGTGGTCAACGTTCTCCTAGGCATTTGACTGTCGACTGGCGGGGTCAAAAGTTTTCAGAAATTACTTTGTAACCCCGACTATCCTGGTGAGAATAAAACACCACAAACCTGTGTTGTCAAGATCAAACCTTGTAAGCAAAGACCCAGATTTTTCTCCTGTAAATAAGTAAGGACCCCCCCCCCCAGGTGATTGTCCTCCCACTCACTGAAAGCATCTGACTCCAATTTCCCCCTTCAATTAAATTGATAAACCTGGGTGTTCACACACGTTTACCACAATAATAAGATCAAATTTATTTTTTCATGAAACAAATGAACATCTGTCTTTTGGGTCTTGCTTATTTATATTCCTTTTATTTAGTTTTAGAATGAGAACCTGAAAATCTACACACATTTTATATTACATTTCTTCAGAAATAGAGAATATTCTAAAACCAAAAAAAAAAAAAATTACAATCTACCTTCACTAACTCAACATCTGTATCTGTCAAACTTACTCTGCAGGTTTTCTTGAAAAGGTCAGAAATTTTTTTTTGGGGGGGGGGGAAGGTCAGGCAAGATAAGAGCAAACCCACTAGTACACATTTTTAGTCGAATGGATTCCTGCTGATGACATTGTTTTCGAATTGAGCCTCATGTAAGTAACAGGGAGCAGCCATGATTATAATCTGCCTGTTCCACACTCCTCCCTCTGCACATGACAAAAATAGAATCTCATTACTGTGATCTAAACTTGTGAATCAAAGACACACACACACACGGTGACCTGCACACAAGGCCACTTTAAAGGAGCAGATCGAACTTTTGCTGGAAAACTGACTCTCTTCACGAGTCAACACTAAGTTTAGCCAGTCTGTCTGCTTTTTGTGGCCCTTTGTCGCGACCTTAGCCTTATTGTTACCAAAAATCTAATATTATTATTATTAGTTACGAAACAGATTAAGCAGGCGTGCGGCTGTAAGAGGAATTTCCTTAAACTCACCAAACAGCATGAAGAGCAGCGCACAGACAAGTGTTGCCACAATGACCAGCAGTGTGAGCCCGACACTTTGCCACATCTTAGCTCAGCTCCTGACAGCAACAACACCATTAAGGACAGAAATGGCGGTCTGTTTGTCTGCTTCGCACCACAAAAAAAAAAAAAAAAAAAAAAAAAAGGCTGTCTAGGTTGTTTCTCTTCCCCCACCCCGCCCGGCAGCTGAGTTTAGATAGCCAGACGAGAGGAGAAAGAGAAACCCGAACAGCAGCACATCGCAAACGAGCTGCTTGCTAGCGGGTGGCTAGCTTGATGAATAGCTAGCTAGCTGGTTGACAAGAGAAGCCGCAGTAGTTTCACAAACAGTCTTCACACACGGCGAAGAACTTAACATGAACTAACGCCAGCTGGTCACCAAGAAGTCCTTTTCTGCGGGCTACATAACTGCAACATGTATTAGCGGGAGCTCACAGAGGAGACAGCGCAGTAACTTGGTTAAAGCGCCGTCATGAAAGTGACTCAAACTGCGCCTGCGCGGTGCACAGTTGAATTCTGGGCAAAGTAGTTTGTTTTTAATTTTTTTTTTCTTTACGTTTTACGTTCTAACGTCTTCAGGGACATTTTAATGTTGCTACAAAAATATTCCTGTTAAATTTGTACAGCTTCCTTTTAGATTATCCCACAGACGTGGAGTACTTTACTTTAATTATTATCAGTGTAAAGTTCTACCCAGTACCATGTGTAGAACGTTTCCCAAGAGAAGGGGTTCTTTACACAGTGACTAATGTTCACATTTAAATAAACTCAACAGTGGGTCACAACTTTTGTCTGGTTTAAAAACTAAAGATGGCACAGCTTGTAGAAGTGGAGAAAATTATTATCTACTTACATTAGCACAATATCACAAAAGTAAAACTAAATTTTCTAGTGGCATATACAGTAAGGATCTTGATGACTAAACCTGTAAAATAAACGCATTGGAGTGAATGTAAAATGAAGAAAATGCAAGTACACATACAGTATATCAAAATGTTACCTAAGAACAGCAATGGAGGAAACTCAAAGTGAAATATGGTACTGTCTACATGGGTGGAACTTAACTAAGTACTGTACTGTATTTAAATACAATTTAAAAGTCAAAATACCTTTAAGTTCATAGGTAAATACTATACTTCCTCCAATACATATATCTGACCATTGGAGTTAACGCTAGTTATTAACGCTAATATGATTTTATTTAAAGACGGGAAAAAATACTTTTTCAAATTTTCTTACTCCAATAACAGGTCTACTGAGCTAGTTACTTTTTAGACTATTTAGAACAGTAGTGTTAGCTGATAAAAGTGTGCAACACATATATGAGCACATATAACAAATGTTTTAAGAAAGATTTCCCAGAAGCAAAAGGAAACCAATCACTGCTTGCACAAAATGTTGGACTTTAGCAGCATTTGAGATCCAGAGATTTTAAAAATGTGCATAAAGAGGACATTTTATGTTTAGTAGTGGTATGTGTTTCTAACTAGATTTATATTGAAAATCCCCCATTTGCGTTCATGGTGAATGAAATTGCATTGTGTCCATCCAGCAGGAGGAGTCATCATCAAGCAATTGTAACCCGTTGAGAAATCCCTCAAAGGAATAATCTGCGTGCACTGTAGCTGTGGCAGACGTTTTCTAGAATAACAGTGATATTCTGGTAATCACCACAAACGTTGCTATTATCAGCTCCCACCTGTGGTTCGGTACACTGCTGCATTTAAACAATTTTATGCTGATGCTGAGTATCCTGAACCACATGCTCCAGTATCAGAGCAGAACGGTTGTTTCCTTTAACAAAACTCCAGAGGAACTGGAGGCAGAAAGGAAACATGAAATAAATTCAACATACCATGGCGAACCAGAAAATGTCAGTGCAGTTTCTTATGTCTGTCTCAGCAAGAAACAGCACATCATGTCTTGACTCAACCTTCCTCATCAGCCTCAGAATTTGCATATTGTGTTAAGATGCAGACCGAACATGCATCAAGATGGTATTTTAAACATTTGAGGTGAAGAGGTATGAGAGCCCAGCCCATTTACCTGAAAGGAATCTTATCTCGGTTTTGTTAGAATTCACTTCAGAGGATTATAAATGAGGATTTACAGGTTTCGGGTTATATATTCAAATTTATGCAGAAATCTAGAGAATTCTAACACAAATCAGAATGCTTCCATCACCACTGTAATATTTTTTCTGATTTACACATGTGAACGTGTATTACTTGGTGCTATATTTCTACAAGTGTAATGTCAATCACAACCTGCCATATCTGTGAATGCATGTAGTGATTGCTTGTTACTTTTTGGCTTTAGATTAAAATATTCTTTTCAATTATTCTTTTCTTTCTGACTCTTTTTATCTTCAAAACACAAAGTGTGAATAATCTCAAAGTATTGGACTGAAATCTGACAACATTTCCTTGTTTCACATCGTCACTCGGGTACGTGTCTGTGCCATTTGAATTTAAGCATGTGTTCATGTATATTTAGTCATTATCAAACTACACCATAAGCAGGGGAAGTACAGTAAGAGGGCATCAATGGAAAACTGTTTCCTTGAATGAATCATAAATCTGTCTTGCTCATCTTTCTAGTTTTGCTTTTGTTGAATATGCTCACAGAAGTATAAAGCAAACACAGTGCTCTTTGAAATATACATCTGCCCCATGGAAACACACTTTTCCAGTTTGATGCAACAAATAGAATCAATGAGGTTTTTTAAAAGCACTTTTTGTGTTTTTCTTGGTTTTGATCTTAGATGGAGATTAAACCCGGAGTTAATTTGGTGTTTCAAAGCTGGTTTTACTGTGAAAGTAAGTCTTAGATTGATGATAACACTGTAGTTATTCATATTATTACGTAATAATAATAATTTGTTTAGGGGCTAAGGCCAAATGCAAATTTGTGTGCAAAAGAGGGAATGTTTTTTCATATGCCATAAACATTTTGGTTTTCTGACATGGCAACAAGGAAAATTCCATAAGAACTTTTTAGAAAAATTTGTTTGAGTTAATTTTTTGTAAGAGTCAATGTCCATCTTTGGCCGGAGGAGTCGCCCACCATTTTCCGATTAAACATTTTTTAAAAAATCCAAAAAAACTGTGTGATCCAGCTGCTTCAATTTACATAGTGATATGCAAAAGTACAGACACCACAAACAGCTCAAGCTCGACTGTTTATTTTGGATAAAAGGTATTTTCTGCTACTTCTGTGTCTTTAATTGAATCCATTATTGCACACTGCAGTGAGCATCACATATTACATGAACTTATCAGGTAATCATTTGTACCTAAATTTGCCTGGTTATCAAAGCTGCACATAATATAAAGCTTTTTAATATAAAACTGCCGACAACCTGATTAACGAATATGATAAACTTGTGGACATTCGGTATTTCAGTATTTTGTGAGCCATTTTAAACTTTTGAAATCAAAGAATGACTTTATGTTTTAGTACATAAAGTACATAAAAAGGACAAGAAACACTAAAAAAAAAATCAGGATGCTTTCACATTTGGAAAATTTCAAAGCACTGCTGAAAATTGGCCCAGACTTAATATTTCTGTTGTGAAGAGGTCATTTGGTCCGTGAAGCTAATTTTGACAAACTCTGAGGTTAAGTTACTTCAGCTATGTCCTTTTCTTTTTCTTTCTCACTACTCAGACAGACATTGGAGCCCATGTCCCGCTGGTTGGACACGTCAGGGAGATAAATTATTCATCTTCAGTCAGGAAAGGGCTAGGGGCAGCATTGGTAGAGTGGAAACCTACTGATCATATGGTGGGAGGTTCGCGGCCTGCAGTTCCCACCCACATGGTTGGGATAGCCCCATCCCCAGCTGTGCAGTGCTGGTTCCAAGCCCGGCAGAAATTGGGGAGGGTTGCATCAGGAAGGGCAATCATGCGGTCTAATGATCTGCTGTGGTGACCCTGAATGTACAGGATAAGGCGAAAGGACAAAAACAAAAAACATCAGCAGCCACTGCCACTGCAGGACACTGGGGGGCGATGTGGACACATTCAGGACAAGACAAGCAGGTGAAGGTCATTTTATATTTTTATTTATTCATCAAAATAATTCAGATTCCTTATGATTCATTAAGTTGTTTAAGTGTGCATGTGTGTGTTTCACCAAATCACAAGTTCTCTTTGTTTCACCACATATCACCTCTGACTGCTGACGTTGAAATCTCTGTGGTAAAACCATAGATTCTCAGGTAGACTCATATGGCTCAGGGTGAGGAGCAGCAGTGCTGACAGGGGCTGTGGAGCTCAGTGTTCACATCCACCACAGATATCAGATTAAACATGATAATCTTTTCATATAAAATCTGGTTTCATTGCTAAATAGCTTAGGAAAAGTTATATATAAATACATTATATATAACTTTTTTATAATTTATAAATTAAAAATATTTAACACACCCTTATATGGTTGCTAACTTACCATATAAGTTGTTATCATATGGCAAGTTGTCATATGATATGACAACTTGCCATATATGTCTGTATGTCAAATGTCACCATTAAATTTGTGTTTCATATTTGTAATGTCTATTGATCTTTCGCTGCAATGAGAGAACCATAAATTATTATTCCACCGAGAGCTCCAGAACTTTAAATCACTTGATATTCATTGACACACCTGAAAGAAACATTAATCATTTAAACTGTTTTTACAAATTAAAAAAACCCTTCCCCTCGTGTTTACAGAAACCTTCCATGGAGATAAATGGTAAAAATAGAATAAACTTTAGAAATGCCACAAGCTAAATATTAGAGATGCCATGTGCAGCATCAGCTGCACCTTGGCAGGACACCAATTCCCATCCATCCATCCATCCAATATCTGTAACTGCTTATCCTGATCAAGGCCACAGGGGCTGGAGCTTATCGTAGCTGGCAAGAGAAAAGGGCAGTGGACAGGTCGTCACTGAATTTCAGGACCGGACATCAATCACGTTCAGCAAGTGGTCAAAACAATTAATTACACTGCTACTTTGCAATTATGCTTTCTATATATAAAGGAAAGAGGAAGCCCCTAAAATCTATTGTGCACTGACACATGAAGGAAGAGAACAGGGTGAGAAACCTTTAAACCTCATTATTTTTGGGGTAACTGGCAATAGCGCTTAGAAGATTATCAGCATGCAGTACGCTAATTATTCCACAGGTGAGTTCCTGTGCCTGTTTTTTTGTTTGTTTTTTTTCAGGCCAAAGCTTTAGCCTGGATAAATATTCTATTATTCTTTGCAGGTTGTATTTGTAGGTTGTATAAATGTCCTCAGACTGAGGACCCGGAATTGTGCAAATTTTATATTAAAAACTTCTAAAACAGATGCTGGAGGACTCACATTAAGAAAAATCTGAACAACTTTCAGTGAGTACGTGTTCAATACATAATACGTATCTTAATGACCGCAGTAATAAATGTATTAAACACTTCCAACAATGTCAGAACATTGTTAGCCGTGTTACATTGCACAGATGTACCTAATAAAAATGACATGAAAGAGTTAAATATAAAAATGTATCTTCTTGTGAAGACTATCTATGCGACAGTGCCATTAAATAACTTGTTCCAACCTTTAGCTTAAGTGTTGTGGAAACGTTATGTTAAATGTTTTCTATTTCCAGTTTAGTTCACTTTGTACTTACTACACATGGGACCTGTATAAATGGTACAGTAGCTACACTGTACCATTTATACAGTGCAAATCATCAAGTTTTGACAGTTTTAATGTTTTGCAACACTTCAGTGTGTTGGATAAAGTCCAAGATAAAAACAACATCTCAGTAGTTGATAGTTAAAATAATACTGAAAGGTGGTTAATTCAGCAAGATGAACCTGGACCAGTTTTATTATACAGTTGAGTAACTGTCAATGTAGGCATCATGAAATAATAAAACATACACACAACTGTAATGTCACACTGAGATCAAAGGCGTTGATAGTATAAACACTGTCAGTGGTTTCTGTATTTATGTTCTTTTCGTACCTAATTCTAATCATACCTGTGTATTCTTTGCATGCATAATATTGCATGGTAATGACCTCGTGGGCTGGCAAGCGTGTGGAGCAGGTTCAGCCCGTATTTAAAAAAGGCGCAGATGACAACAGATAATGGCCATTAAATTGACGGATAACAATAGAAGCAGGTTGGTCCCCAAAAGGACAACATCAATACTAACCGTGACGGCCGTAACATTTTCTACAAAACACAAACTTTATGACCATGATAAAACCGTAGCACAACAGTTAAATTACTTTGTACCTAATAAAGTGGACACTAGTTGTACCATAAGGGAATTTGGGAGTATCACCTTTTAATCCCACTAAGGGTCATTAAAATTCACTTGTCCTCTCACATTTATAAATAAGATACAATTTGTATCAACTGGATACTGCCTCTAAATTTAGCTGCTTTAGAGACAACTTTAAAGTATAGAAAGGTGGATACCACAATACAGGAAATCAAAAACTCGTGTTTTTCACGGTTTCTGCAGTCTTTTCGGTCTTTCCACTGAAAGACGTGGTTTCGGCTTGAACTCATCTTAGCAAGCGGTTCTGACTTTGCAGCATCAGGATCTCAGCGACAAGCATCTGAGGATCCATCATCTGAGGAAACATGTCCATGGCCATGTCCACCAGCTGGGCACTGAAGATAGCGAGGAGCTTCTTTCGGACAACCTCTCTTTCCTCCCTGCTGGGACTTGGCTGCGTGGCCTGAGGAGGATCCCACTGCGAGCTTTCCCCCGGCAGGCTGCGCCGGGCCGCAGGGTGGGCCCCGAACTGATCGGACCAGTACGACTGCTGCGGGTGGCTGTGGGCCAGGCTGTGCTGAAAATCTATGTGCATGCTGCCCGCATATTTACCATAGCTGGGGTAATGATATGGCCCAGGCCCGATGCTGTGAAGCTGGTTGTTGTGCTGGAGAGCTGGTGAGGCCCCCCGAGACGGAGCACTGTGCGAGCAGCAGCTGCACGGTGCACTTCTTGGATGACAGTGCTGTTGTTTTACACTGTGGCTGAGCTGGCAGCTGCCGTAAGCCGCACGATACTGCTGCTCGCACACACTCCAAGGAGCCTCCATTGGCTGACTGTCTATGGAGCCTAATCCAGAGTCCAGCTGCTCTTGAGAGTCACCATGCTGCACTGAGTCGTGGTCAGAAGACGGGTGTTGGCTGGCCTTCTCTTTTCTAGCTGCGACTCTCTTGCTGGAACGCTGACTCAGCTTCACCTGAACTACATGTTCATTTTTATGATCTTGCTTTACTGAGCTGCTGTAATGTCCCAGGGTCAGTCTCTTTGCCATGTCCTCCACCTCTGAGAGGCTCTGTCCAGGCACCGGACTAGAGTGAGGTGAAGACTGTTTCTGAGCAGTGGACGGGTGCTTATTGTTCAGACGTAGGTCATCAGCCAATGAGCGGTTAGACTGTTTGGCTCGTTCAGGATGGTGAAATTTACATTTGATTCCATACGTGCACTTCTTTCCTGAAGGAAAAGCAACACACAAAGTTTTAGGAGGATGCCAGCACAGCAGTGCATATACAGCAAAGCCTTAATACAGAGTAGGCCGACCCTCCCACCCACTTTTCCAATAGAGGAAAAAAATGATTATGAAATGCTGGGAAACCTTCCCCGAGTCTTTTGTCACTGTACATGCGTTTGCACTTCCCTTTCTGCGTCTTCACAATAAGAGCTCTCACTTTAATCTTTGTATGGACCAGATCACTTTTCCATCTCCCAATCTACAAGGTCTCAGCCTGTTCTTCTACTCCCCACATCCTTCATGTTGCTTTGGCTCAGTTCAGTGATGTAGCCGTTTCGCCATTTCCATCCAATAATATTAAGAGTACTTGTTGGGTCTATTATAGCTGAACCCAAAACACTCACATTTACAGTTCTCCATGTACAGTATAATGTAACACTCAGATAATGTGGCGCAATATCTGACTTGTTCACCTTTGTGTGGGCGGTTTATGGCCCAATGAAATGTGCTCTGACACACCACCATTTAGATCTGTGACCTTAAAAGGTTTGTGCCAGGTTTCTTAATTACTATTAAAATAGATACATTGCTTGCAAAAAAATTCTCTTTAAAGATCTAAACATGCTGTCACAGCCGACTGTCGGACTTTCACATCAACTTGGTTGGCGACGGCCATGTTCACACCAACGCCAACAACACGTTTGCATTTCACTTCACATCTCTGCACAAACTGAGCTCTTACTTCCTCCTATAGATGTATGTGAACTCTTGTGTATGGATTTGTTTGAGCAGCAGAATGTAATGTAAAGTAGTTTGCTTATTAAACGGGTCATTTTAAGCGTATCGGGGACATAATATCTGGAACTTACATGCACAATTTTGAAGCTCAAAATCTGTGATAGTCCTTGGCCGATTTTAAGTTTCATTTCATGTCAGTTTCTGATTCATCTCTAGATACTGACTGACCTGTTTTCAGTTGACAGTGTGTTCCCTTTGTGGCAGCCTTCAACAAATGTAACTTACAGTAAATTGGGGCAACTCAAATGTTTTTAAAGGCTGACTAAGTCTGAAAGACACAGACTTGAAAACTGCTGGTCAAGCAATATTGTGGTTTCAAACAACGCTTACTCAGAGGTGCTGAACATGTTACGTGCTGGTTGTCACAGCGTTTACGATCTGAAACCTCCCACGTGCAGTGTGATGAATGGCAGCACCTTATGATGCTAACGTTGGCAGCAGTACATCACTAGAATACGAACCCTTTAAAGTCTTTGTTTCCCCACCCACATGCTGACAGTTCATCTCTTTTCATCAAATCTGCACCCTGTTTCTCTTTGCTCACCATATGGGCACAGCTGTTTTTTCTGAGTCTTTGGAAACATCCGTAGGAAATTCTCTAGGGTCGGTCCATGGCGTCCTAGAGGATCGTCAGGAGGCATGAACCTGCGTCGGAGAGAAATTCAAAAATCAGTGTAAAATTAGAACTTTATGGCTTAACACTTGTCCCTGATGTACTCGTTTATCTTTTCTCTGTTAAATGTCAAGATGGCAGGACTCACTTGTTATTAACAAAGGAGTACATCAGGAGCCTCTCCTCGATGAAGCGCTTCCACTCTGGCTTCACTGCCTGAAGGTCGCGGTACATGTCGTTGGACACTATAATCCCGTCAGACTCAAAGGCCAGCTTGACGATGAAGCAGTCGTCATTACACACCACCCGTTTGCCCGCGACACGTCGAGACGGTGTGAACACCAGGATCTTCCTCTTTTCCAGGTCTCGCAAAATGTGCTGATCTGTAAACGAAACATAAGATGACATTAGTTCCTTCTTAAAATTCATCCATCCATCATCTTTACCATTTCACTCTGTTCAGGGTCACAGGAGGCTGGTCACAGAGTTGTCACTGGGGAAGGGGTGGGGTCCACTCTGGATTGGTTTCCAGTCTATCTCAGGGCCAACACAGAGAGACACACACTCTCATTCACACCTACGGACAATTTAGAGTCACCAAATAACCTGTAGGACTGTTAGAGCAAACACACGCAGGGAAAAGCAAATCCAACACAGAAAGGCTGCAGCCCCTGGATTCGAACAGAGGATTTTCTAAGTGTCAGGTGGCAGCTCTAAGCACAATTATGCTACCATCACATTGATATTGTGAAGGAAACAATGGCTCGTGTTGAAATCAGCTCAAGCATTTTGAGTCGTTATTTATTTCAAGTTTTGATCGTGTGTGTAGGTGCTAATGTTAGCGAGCTGTTTATCTTTATTTCTGTTGGAACTCATTCTCTACTGTTCTATCATGCTGTTAAAGACTTTGAATGACTTTTGCATGTTATGGTGCTATACAAATAAAGCTGAACTCCTCAGCTACGAAATACTACAGCATGTTCTCTAGTTAAATGTTAGTGTGCCGCTATGATGTTTGGGGCTGAGAACAGAGTGTACAGTGGGATTTTAGAGCTTTTTCTCTAAAAACGACAGTATGAGAATACTGAGAGTGTCACAGAACAGTAAAACTGCAGGTCGGACTGCTAACCACAAAACTGAAACTTGGCAGAAAGCCTCATGAAGCTTCGCATTTAAGTGACAACTATCTGTAAGCATCACCACGAGTGACCCCTTTCACACCATCATCTGTTTTCCCACATTGATGCTATATTTGCATTATGTAAATCATGCACATCTAAATAAGAACGACACATCATATGCAACCTTAATTATCCCTTAGCAGGAACAGCTGCCTGTTCGTTTGGGTGTTTCCCAGCACTCAATTAATATTTAAACAGCTTAAATCAAATCTAAGTTTCCTAATGCATCCTTCCACAAAACCTGCAGTTCTTCTACAATCGGTCCATTTACATTTAAGCAAGCGGGCGGTTCAGTGTCAGTAAGGTGCTTCCAAATCTAGGCCACCAAAGTGGTTATGATGACTGTTTAAATAGTTATCTTTTGGCATCACAGGCCATTGGAAAAACCCTGCATTTTAATCTTTTGAGTTATAGCTACTTGAATTACACAAAGAAAGCTTGCTTACTTAGTATTTGGGATAAACGAAAACCCACACAGGGTATTTCCCATCTAGAGCAGTGGTTTTCACTGTGCAAAGCAGCAGTTGCATAAGTGGAAATGATGTCCTGCGCCGTTAATGAAGCCATTTTCACTCCGGTTTACGTCAAAAAAGTGGGGATTCTTAAGCTCACCCCTCCAAAAATAGTAAAAACACCCTTTAAAACAAGCTCATATATTGTAATGCTTTGTTTAGTTCAAGACATAGAACAGAGAGATAAAACAGTCAACTGATTAATAAATGAATTTAGCAAACACTGCTTTTCTTTTTTTTTTTTTTTTTTTTTCCACACCACCAAAACTGAATTTCACAGTACTGCTGGCACACCTTAATTTCAATTAACAATGAAGGTAGTGTTCACTGGTGGCAGGTAAAGGAGGAAGTGGTGAGCATTACAACAAATGTCAAATTCCCATCATCTTACCTGTGATGGGTACATCTGGTCGGGGCTGCTCCTTCCTCCATGAGGGAACAAACACGGTCACTTCAGTGTGGCCTCTGTCCAAGAAGAAATTCACAGCTAACTGGATTCCCAAACATGAGAAAACTTCCTTGTTCCCATGGCTGAATGAAAACATGAAAACCAGGAAAAAAAATAAAAAAAATTAATGACAAACTAGATAATATCACACCCTAGGAACTAAACAAACATCCATGGTTGAAAGCTTCACGGGCGAAACTTTAAAACGTCACCCTTCGATGGTTGAATGAACATGTTGGACCGTGGCAAGAAAAAAAAAAAAGTCACTGCATTTAGGTATAAAACACTCATGTTGTTGTATTAGTCTTGTCCATATTGAATACATCATTCAAACATGATGGTGAACACCAGGAGAATAATGTGAACCCTCAGGCCTGCGTTAGCAGAAGTGAAGTTAGCATTGAAGGTTAGAGCTACTTGAATTTGTAAGTATTTTTAAATGTCAAAAGACATCATTTGGTCTAATATTTTACCAAAACCCATCATTGCACCTGAGGTTAGCCAAAGATCACTTTGTTACTCAGCACTGGCAGCGAAGTTTTTGAGGACAAAAGCTGAATTGTCTCGGAAGAACAAACATCTGCACCCTACCCACTGCCGATTATCTGGATCAGACATGTTCATTCAATCGAAAGCTGGAAGGTACCAATTAACCTCCCCCACTCCGCCCTCTTCTAAAATGGTGTCAGTGGTGGGTTGGGTGGGGATATTTGGAAAAACAAGGAGGACAGTGGCCCTCAGGGACTTCTGTTGACCCTTGGCCTAAATACTGCAGTATAGTTCTTGAACAGAATGGCTCAGAAAAAGTAGACAATCTGGAGTCCAGACCTTATTGTTGTATTGTTGTGATGATGGGTGTTCATGTTAAACAATGCCAAAGTTATGAAAAAGCCATAAACGAACCTCTGCTTTGGGTCCACACACCTACACCCAGAGCTGGCCAATCAGAACAGGGCAAGAGGGAACTTTCCACACAGAGGTAAAATTTATATAAAGACCGATAACAAGGAAAATAATCTGTTTTTTGAACTGTAAATTCTAAAAGTATAAACCTAAAAATACTCAAAAATCAACAGTGGAAGTGTATTTACCAGAATATCAAACTAGGTTCTGCCCATCCTTTTGTGCAGGTTGAATATGAGTCATGATCAGTTTATTTCAAACGGTTGAATTTATATATGCAAATACCTGACATTTTCTAGTATATCACAAAATGAGAAGGCAAAAAAAAATACTCAAATGCTTTAGTGGTAGCAACATCCCCCTATTTCGCATTTCAAAGCGTATTGACATTTAACAAAGGGTTTATGACACTATGTTAAAACACTATATTAGCAGTAAGCAGATATGAATAGAATTCAAGTTTTATAACCATAACCAGCTACAGTTGTGTTGTTACTTGTCTTTGAACCATTCAAGTCTCTATTGGAAACCGAAAAGACTTGATTCTTGTATTTTTGGTTGAAATTATGCTGGTTGGTTTGTTTGGTGACAGCTTTATCACCATCCAGTGAGCCATGCAGAAAAATGCTGTCAGGCCAGTTCCTGGAGAAATGAGGTCTTTCCCTATAAGCATAGCAGGAACACGAAGGCACACACATATGCACATGTGCTGATTTGCATATTTGAGCAGCTAGTTTAAGGCGTGCCTGAACAGACATGCCTGACTATTCAGGCACAGAGGCAAAGAACAGAGGGGTGTGTATTCTCAGCACACATGGATCTTTCACTATGTAAATGTTTCCTCTCCCACTCATTCCTCAGTTCCTAAAACATGTAGTATATAGAAAAATACCCATATGAAAATATATATGTATATATATTAAAAAACAACGGTTCCCGCTTCTGTTTGTTTCCTTCAACACTGAGGGGAAAAAAAACCAACCGGGATGCTACAGTGCACACGGCCTGCTCGTCACTGCCAAAGGCAACGGTTAGGTGAAGCTTTAATTGGGTTTGCAAAACTGGTGTATCATGCTTTAATTAAAGTAACAATGCCTTTCATGTTGAGCAATCCCTCATGCGATGTGCAATGCAAATACAGAGTCAACAGCGAGGACATTAATTTTTCCCATGCAAGCGGAACCAGTTTGTCACAAGTATAATTTAATGGCATTGTAAGCAATGAAACGCAACTAATAACAGTGTTGGTGTGTTGATTGATGTTGTCTAGACTGAAATATGTAAAAAATATCTATAAAATGTTTTGTCATGAAATGAGGTTCTTTAGGTCAGTCGTGTGTGTGTGTGTAGCACTCCATTGAAGTGAAATATAAATTAATTATCCACTTTATCAGTCTCTCACATCGTTGTGGTGGAATTCTGGTCCATTCTTCGGTACAACACTGCTTCAGTTCATTGAGGATTTTGGGCGTCTGCTTATGCACTGCTCTCCTAACGACCTGCCACAACATTTGAAATGGGTTGAGGTCTGGACTTTGATTAGGCCATTCCAAGACCTAGATTCTCTTGGTACCCTGGTATTGAGAGGAGTTTGTCACCTCGATGACTGCAAGGTGTTGACAGGTCCTGTTTCTACAAAACAAACCCGAATCATCAGCCCTGTTTGACAGTGGGTATGAGGTGTTTCTGCTGAAACGCTGCTTTGGTTTTCTTCAAACATGGCACTGGGAAGGACAAAGATGTCTTGTGGTTTGTTCAGATGCAGTTTTGCCTCAGTCACACTTTCACATTTTTTTTTCTTTTTTTTTTTTTTTTTTTTTTTAAAGGCAGATGAGGCTTTCTCCTAGCAACGCTTGTTCACTCTTCTTCTAACTGTGCTGTCATGGACCTTGCGGTAAATGTGCTGGGATGTAAACTCCTGGGACAACCGGCAACTGTCATAAACACTTTCCTCTACTATGTCATCTTTCTCACTGTAAACTGTTGACCTTCAAATTGTTTGGCAATGGCTTTTAATACCTTTTCCAGACTGATGTACAGCAACAATTGCTTCTCTAAGACCAGGGTCTTTCCTCCTTGGCCCCGTGTTACACACACCTGAATGCTCCAGAACAGCAAACCGCCAAACTCCTGCAGACCCGCTGATGATCAACAATGGAGGGCTGATGACTAGAAGCACCTGGCTGCAACTTACCTCATTATTTCTTAAGGAAGTAGTAAGAAGTTTTCTTTGGGTTTAATTTTTGTTAAATAATAACCACAGTGAAAAACGTTGTTGTCCCTCTGAGATTGTTTTACTTATACACAAGAAAACAGAATTAACAGAGGGCGTGTTAACTTTTGCACATGACAGTACCTCCAGCACGTTCGCCCTGTCACTTTAAACGTATTTGTGCAGTGTCTGTGCCGGCCGTAAATGGTCATCAACTATACAAATTGAATAATTAAGTGGTTTGGAAGAGAATGGTTAATTTTAAAGCACATGATATGTGAAGAAGAAGCAACACAATTCATGTAATACTTTAAAATCAAGGAAACATCAGATGACAGTTGAAAAGCGAATCAACTTGCATTTCCATCAGCTGCAGTCGTGCAAATAGTAGGAACTGGTTCACTGAAATAAAGAGCTAGTGGCGGCAATTTTCCAGTTGAGTGCTAATAAGCGCTTGCAAAAGGAGATGGTGCAATAAGATAATGTAGTCGAAGGAGCACCAGCCCAAACTCATATGAAGAAAAAAAAAATAAATCTGTTTTGATTTGCCAATTGATTTCTATCTTTCATGGAATGTTTAGGTGAAATGATTTGTGTAGGTCTTGGTTGATTAAGAAAGCAAAATCTTTTTAGACTCTAAAGAAAGTCATCATGTAGCTTCGTTTTCCCTCTACTCACTGCCTTGTACCTTAATAGCTGTTTTCATACAACTGTGCTGCACACAACGCTCCACGCACCCGCACACAGTCTGCATGCACTTGGCCTGTAGCTGAAGTTGGCAGCGCTGATCGCATCACGCCCTGTGCAGGCAGAGTGAAGCCATGTTAAAAAACAAAATGCATCGCTGCCATCATCGACAGGCGTCAGGACACGAAGTTCATCACAGCTTGGTGCATCTGGTGCCGAGTAGCCTCAGACAGGTCAGAATGCCACATGTGGCTGATTGGCATATTAGAAATAACACGGAAAACACCCAGAGCAGTGGGAAGTGTTTCCAACTGCACTTCGTTGCCTTTTCTTAAACCTTTCCACCACAGCCAAGCATAAAGCATTTTGGTTTTCATTTCCCCTCAGGGTTTTTTTTATGTGGAAATGAATAACGTGAGATAAACTAAAGCCAAAAGGTCAGAACAGACCTCTGCATCTCAGCCTCAAATCAGGAAGCCGTTTATCTCCAAAACAAAGTGAATCATTGCATGATGGGAGATTAAAGTAAATGTCAATAAAATGGCTCGTGTTTATTATAGTGTTACTTCCACTGTTGAGGTTTCTGCCAGTAAGAGACTTTGTTCTCAGTCTGAGCACAAAATTACACTAAAGCTGAAATAGTACATTTCTGTGTGACAGATTATGATTTTTTTTTTTTATTAACTGTGAGAAGAGAAAGTAAAAATAGAACGCACAGCACACAGGGATTTACTTAACCAAACGAAATAACAAAAAGACTTGTCAATACTTGACATGTCCTCGAGCAATAAGGAAGTGTGAAAAGAGCAACAGCAGGCAGACGTTTTCAAGTTTCTGATGACTTAAGTGTCCTGGAACAGATATAGTTATGCACTTTACTACGGCAGGACCAACTAATGATTGTGTTTACTTTTAACTCAAATTCTTTTGTCTATAAGATGATAGAAAATAGCAAGATTACTCATAGGAACTTTCCACAGCTAAAAATCTTGCTTTAATCCGATCCACAGTCCAAAGACCAAACAATATACAGTTTACCATCATACATGACAACGAAAAACCAAAAGCATTCACACTTGAGGAGATGAAAATGCCAAACAACTATCTGATTTTCTACATAGTGGATATATTTTGTGCAGCTTCAAATGATATGAAACAATTAAAAGCATTAAATCTTGACCTTTTAGAAGCTAGAATGTGTAATTTCTTGAAAATCTTATTTTGTTGAGTTTCTCACCTCATGGCCACGTTGCTGCCGTCTATGACAACGGGTTTTAGAGAGTCCTCATCCTCAATGCTCTCTTCTCTGCTCTGGGTGGACGAAGCAGCAACGGGCAGCTGCAGGGTCGGCCCCGAAGTCTGGAGATCACCTTTGGGCACCAGCACCGACATCATGGTCACCGGCCTCTGTCCGCCCTCTCGTCTGGCCCCGACTTTTACCAGCTCCCCAAGAAGTTTATCTGTGTCCATGTTGGTGCCAAACTTGTGCTGAACAGCCTGAACCTGAGCTGTGGAGTATCCGAGCTTATGGAAGAAGTCCAGCTGGGCCTCCAAGAACTGAGGGTCTGTGGAGGGGTCCATTTCACGGTGATACATTTTCTCACAGCAAGGACGAGAAGAGTTTTGAGCTGGGAGGAGTGAAGAGAAGATCCATGCAGAGTCTGTGAGCTTCAGAGACGGTAAGGCGGGGACGGCACTCCACATGTGTACAGATCTGAAAAAGGCAACATCAGCTTCTTCTTCTGGGCAGCCCACTCATGTCCCACCTGACTGGAAAAACACATAATTGTTCCTGTGTCATCTGCAGCCTGAAAAGAAAACAGTAGTTTCTGCATTAACTGCACTTTTCTTCCAGAGGTGAAACAAATCAGAAAAGCAATGGTGGAAAACAGCCCGAGGTGTTTTATTAAGGAGCACAACAAAAGTTAAAAGTATCACATGTACAGCCCAATACAAGTAAAACATTCAAAATCAAGTACAAATATAAGGTCTGTACTTAAAATATAAAAGTATAAGTACTAATGTATTAATGCACTAAAATGCAAGCTGGATTTAAGTAGGGTGTTGTATCCCACTGTGGAGTAAATGTTTCTCCCTAAAAATAAAACTCCTCTAAAAGTAAATGTGCAGCTGTAATTATTGTTCTACCAGTAAATGTACCTAGTTACTGTACTTTCTTATGGTGCATTAATAAGTATATGAGTGGACTCACGTGCCATGTGATTTATTTTTTTTTAAGCAGAAATGCACCAAAATTCACTACTTTTAGCTTCTGTTTGGGTGCTAATATGAATATTCGGCAATTTTCATAAACTGTTATAAGTTGACTTCCACATTTAATCTTCGGGTTTTCGACCGTGCTTTGGATTTTGAACAAAAAACGCGTTTCTCTCGGACTTAAACCTTTCACTTTACGTCCTTTGGGTTTGGAATGCCATTTTTTTTTCTCACCATCTGAATAAATGCAATAAAAATGACGTATAATCGTTTGAATCGGGTTGAAAAGTCCTCCCTGCCGTTTCCGCCTCAGTTTCACTTTAACAAAACAAGAGATAAACTTGCCAGTGTGTAAGACGCGTCTTTAAAATCCCCAGATGAGCTGTCAATCGCGTCTTCTCGCTCGCGTTTCCATGTGAAGAGCCACAGCTGACAGTGGATGTGGCCGACGATAAGCTTCTTTTTTACTTTGGAGCCGGTAACAAGGAAGTCGCGCTTTTTCCTTCTCTTGACATCAGCAAACCAGCAGCTGCCAAGTAACGTGGAGGTTTGGGCGAGTCACACGCTGCCTCCCCCCCCCCCCCCCCTCCCAAAGTGTTTGATGAAAGGTAATCTGCCCTTAATCTGACACCACGTGTGCGTTTCCATTACGCACGACGGTTTATAGAAAATATCGACATTGCCGTCTACTGACGAAAAGACAGTAAGAGCAACAAAAACAAGAAAACCTTACACCTACTGTGTCCTTCTCCAAATGGGATGACTATGAAATATATACAGGGGCGGATCTGGGCAGATCTCTCATGGGAGGATCTGGGGACACATTTGGAAAATGAGGAAGAAGCAGGAGCCTAACGTTCAAATTTCAAATCCTGCTTTTCACAACGTAACAGTTTTTGATCGCTGATGATAATTACATTCTCAAATTCAGGGAAACAGTTCAGGGAAAAAGTTACATCTTGAAATGGAACCGATTAGCATTTTTTTTTTTTTAATGAAAAGTTTTCTTGCCACTGGTAAACTTTTAGTAGCCAATTTCTAGGCGCTGTCTCTTAGCGTCTGTATCTGTAGTTTAATTACCTTCAGGTTCAAGTAGGCCTGGATTAACCCACAAAGGTTCGTTTTGCCTGAGGCCCAAAAATACATGTGGGCCTCACATTTCTGTCACTCTCTAATGTGTTGTATATATTTATATATTTGTAGTGTCTTTAGTTTGAACACACATTGTGAATATTTCAATTTAAGTGGAGATCTGAAAAGATGAAAGTTGAAATTATATTACATGTAATTAACTAAATGTGTAAGACAATACTTATTGTTTTAGGTAGCAGAAATGAAGAATGCTATGTAAATCTTTTTTATTTTATTTTTTTGTTATCCAATTATTTGTTTGGTTATGGTCCAGATTTTTCAAGACAACCCTTTCCAAAATTAGGCATTGGTTTTTGTGGATGTTTGTCCAGGTTTGACCTGTGTTACATTTTCACAGGCATTATGCTCAAATTTTCTAAACCTAAGAGAGAATAATTTAGCTGATACAAAGGGTTAATTCTTGTTTATCGATGTTAATCAATTATGCAAAATGGTGATAAGGAAAATCAGTATTCACAAAAAGTTAGGGATATTCAACTTTCAGGTACAATTTATGGAACATCTAAAAAGTTCATGCGACAGTGATATTATATCATGAAAGCAGAGCATTTAGGTATAAGCATACAATGGTAATTTCTTCATCTCTAAGAATTTATTAAAACAAAAGCTAAAAACAGTGAAAAAAAAAAGTCAAAGTCTCAATAACTCGGCAGTTGTTAGGTGTCCTAATGGTCTCATGATGTCAAAATATGAACAGCACGATGAGAGAGTTTAAACTGTTTAAATACAAATTGTCATTGAACCAGAACATTTAGTGGTTAATTCATGAACCAGACATCATTCGTGGATCACGTTGGGATTTTTTGCATTAATCACCTTGTTAGAGAACAGAACGTTATGCAATAAGCACTGAAACATTGGACAGTCAGACATGTGCACACCCAGTGCATTTTAGGTGCATTCTGACATTTCACCTAACACCTGACATTTTCTGACTTTTTGTGAGTAGTGTATGTAGCAATAAATGTGGGAAAACATTTTGAAGTTCTGAGAGTTATATTTAGAAAACTGGCTTTTAGTGACAATTTAAGAAAAGTGCACTATGTTTATATTGTTGTTATAATAATAATAATTATTACTATTTTAATGGAAATTAAATTTCTATGAATTAGGTAATGTCATTAAGCTTCTGACCTTACTCTAAAAACAAATTGTTCTAGAAAACACACTTTTAACTATATTCATTTCTAAAATTGCTAATGTTAATCTTGGAAATCAGAGAATTCTACCTCAGAGATGACACACATTCAGGTTTATGGAATTTGCATCTGCTCATATTAAACAAGCATTAAACAAAATATTGGTTACCATTAAAGACTTCGCTTTTTAAATAGACCACAGATTCTACTAAGTCTTGCAAACATAAAATAAATACATTGCAAACTATCAAAAAAAAAATTATCCCAGGTGTAGAGAATGTGAAATGTTAAAAAACATGAAATAGGAAGTAGAAACTATGAGCTATTTATTGCCTGAAATATTTTTTCAAATTGTTCTTGATTGCACTCATTGTTTGGGGATGTATTTGCCACCTCAGGTATCATTTTTTTGGTTTGAAAAAAAAAACAAAGCGGTTTAAATTTATTTGCATTGTCCGAACACACTACTATTACACGTTTCACCAAGTTTTTTTACATAATTTTATTATCAGACAATATGAATTATAGAAACATTTTTACTCAGTTTACCCTCTATGACATTTACGCCTTCTCCACTGTGGTTTTGACGTGTGTTCAATTTCAGGAGGGATGTTAGGTAGATAATAAGCATATGACTCTGTGTATTTTTGATTTATTGGTCTTTGCCCTACTGACTCACTCTCATGAGGAGGTTCATCTTTCCTTGTGGTGTCTGACAGGGTTAATTTGGTTGACTCGTGATCAGGTGTTAGTGTTTCTAATATAGGTTCAATCGCAGCTACAAGTGTCGTTACTGAAACCAGCCCGGGTGATGGTGGTGCACTTGCTTGAGGAGTAGTTTCTGAATCTGATCCAGGTGTTGCACTAGGTGGTTCAAGTGATGTTTGTATATCTGGCTCAGGTGAAGTAGTTGCTGGTTCATGTGTTGTTTCTGATTCTGGCCCAGGTTGTGCTGTGGCTGGTTTATGTGTCATTTCAGAATCTGGTGCAGGTGGAGCAGTGGCCTCTTCCTGTTTTGTTTCTGATTCTGGCCCAGGTTGTGCTGTTCCTGGTTCATGTGTTGTTTCTGATTCTGGTCCAGGTTGTGCTGTGGCTGGTTCATATGTTGTTTCAGAATCTGGTGCAGGTGGAGCAGTGGCCTCTTCCAGTTTTGTTTCTGATTCTGGCTCAGGAGGTGCAGTCACTGCTATAGGAGTTGTTTCTGATTCTGGCTCAGGTTGTGCTGTGGCTGGTTCATGTGTCATTTCAGAATATGGTGCAGGTTGTGCTGTGGCTGGTTCCTGTGTCATTTCAGAATCTGGTGCAGGTTGTGCTGTGGCTGGTTCATGTGTCATTTCAGAATCTGGTGCAGGTTGTGCTGTGGCTGTTTCATGTGTCATTTCTGATTCTGGCCCAGGTTGTGCTGTGGCTGGTTCATGTGTCATTTCAGAATCTGGTGCAGGTGGAGCAGTGGCCTCTTCCAGTTTTGTTTCTGATTCTGGCCCAGGTTGTGCTGTGGCTGGTTCCTGTGTCATTTCAGAATCTGGTGCAGGTTGTGCTGTGGCCACTTCCAATTTTCTTTCTGATTCTGGCTCAGGAGGTGCAGTAGCTGCTATAGGGGCTGTTTCTGATTCTGGCCCAGGTTCTGCTGTGGCTGGTTCATGTGTTTTTTCAGAATCTGGTGCAGGTTGTACTGTTGCTGGTTCATGTGTCATTTCAGAATCTGGTGCAGTTGGAGCAGTGGCCTCTTCCAGTTTTGTTTCTGATCCTGGCCCAGGAGGTGCTGTTGCTGGTTCATGTGCTGTTTCAGAATCTGGTGCAGGTGGTGCAGTGGCCTCTTCTAGCTTTGTTTCTGATTCTGGCTCAGGAGGTGCTGTGGCGGGTTCATGTGTCAATTCAGAATCTGGTGCAGGTGGAGCAGTGGCCTCTTCCAGTTTTGTTTCTGATTCTGGCTCAGGATGTGCTGTGGCTGGTTCATGTGTTGTTTCTGATTCTGGTCCAGGTTGTGCTGTGGCTGGTTCCTGTGTCATTTCAGAATCTGGTGCAGGTGGAGCAGTGGCCTCTTCCAGTTTTGTTTCTGATTCTGGCTCAGGAGGTGCTGTGGCTGGTTCATGTGTCAATTCAGAATCTGGTGCCGGTGGAGCAGTGGCCTCTTCCAGTTTTGTTTCTGATTCTGGCTCAGGAGGTGCTGTGGCTGGTTCATGTGTCATTTCAGAATCTGGTGCAGGTTGTGCTGTGGCTGGTTCATGTGTCATTTCAGAATCTGGTGCAGGTTGTGCTGTGGCTGGTTCATGTGTCATTTCTGATTCTGGCCCAGGTTGTGCTGTGGCTGGTTCATGTGTCATTTCAGAATCTGGTGCAGGTGGTGCAGTGGCCTCTTCCAGTTTTGTTTCTGATTCTGGCTCAGGAGGTGCTGTGGCTGGTTCATGTGTCATTTCAGAATCTGGTGCAGGTTGTGCTGTGGCTGGTTCCTGTGTCATTTCAGAATCTGGTGCAGGTTGTCCTGTGGCTGGTTCATGTGTCATTTCAGAATCTGGTGCAGGTGGAGCAGTGGCCTCTTCCAGTTTTGTTTCTGATTCTGGCTCAGGAGGTGCTGTGGCTGGTTCATGTGTCAATTCAGAATCTGGTGCAGGTGGAGCAGTGGCCTCTTCCAGTTTTGTTTCTGATTCTGGCTCAGGAGGTGCTGTGGCTGGTTCATGTGTCATTTCAGAATCTGGTGCAGGTTGTGCTGTGGCTGGTTCATGTGTCATTTCTGATTCTGGCCCAGGTTGTGCTGTGGCTGGTTCATGTGTCATTTCAGAATCTGGTGCAGGTGGAGCAGTGGCCTCTTCCAGTTTTGTTTCTGATTCTGGCCCAGGAGGTGTAGTACCGGGTATGGGAGTTGTTTCTGATTCGGGCCCAGGTTGCGCTGTTGCTGGTTCATGTGCTGTTTCAGAATCTGGTGCAGGTTGTGCTGTGGCTGGTTCATGTGTCATTTCAGAATCTGGTGCAGGTGGAGCAGTGGCCTCTTCCAGTTTTGTTTCTGATTCTGGCTCAGGAGGTCCAGTAACTGCTATAGAAGTTGTTTCTGATTCTGGCCTAGGTTGTGCTGTGGCTGGTTCCTGTGTCATTTCAGAATCTGGTGCAGGTTGTGCTGTGGCTGGTTCATGTGTCATTTCAGAATCTGGTGCAGGTGGAGCAGTGGCCTCTTCCAGTTTTGTTTCTGATTCTGGCCCAGGAGGTGTAGTACCGGGTATGGGAGTTGTTTCTGATTCGGGCCCAGGTTGTGTTGTTGCTGGTTCATGTGCCTTTTCAGAATCTGGTGCAGGTTGTTCTGTGGTTGGTTCATGTGTCATTTCCGAATCTGGTGCAGGTGGAGCAGTGGCCTCTTCCAGTTTTGTTTCGGATTCTGGCTCAGGACGTGCAGTAACTGCTATAGGAGTTGTTTCTGATTCTGGCCCAGGTTCTGCTGTAGCTGGTTCATGTGTTGTTTCTGATTCTGGCCCAGGTTCTGCTGTAGCTGGTTCATGTGTTGTTTCTGATTCTGGCCCAGGTTGTGCTGTTGGTGGTTCATGTGGTGTTTCAGAATCTGGTTCAGGTGGTGCAGTGGCCTTTTCCAGTTTTGTTTCTGATTCTGGCCCAGGAGGTGCAGTAACTGCTATAGGAGTTGTTTCTGGTTCTGGCTCAAGTTGTGCTGTTCCTGGTTCCTGTGTCATTTCAGAATCTGGGACAGGTTGTGCTGTGGCTGGTTCATGTGTCATTTCAGAATCTGGTGCAGGTTGTGCTGTGGCTGGTTCATGTGTCATTTCTGATTCTGGCCCAGGTTGTGCTGTTGCTGGTTCTTGTGTCATTTCAGAATCTGGTGCAGTTGGAGCAGTGGCCTCTTCCAGTTTTGTTTCTGATTCTGGCCCAGGAGGTGCTGTACCTGCTATGGGAGTTGTTTCTGATTCTGGCCCAAGTTGTGCTGTTGCTGGTTCATGTGCTGTTTCAGAATCTGGTGCAGGTGGTGCAGTGGCCTCTTCTAGCTTTGTTTCTGATTCTGGCTCAGGAGGTGCTGTGGCTGGTTCATGTGTTGTTTCTGATTCTGGTCCAGGTTGTGCTGTGGCTGGTTCCTGTGTCATTTCAGAATCTGGTGCAGGTTGTCCTGTGGCTGGTTCATTTGTCATTTCAGAATCTGGTGCAGGTGGAGCAGTGGCCTCTTCCAGTTTTGTTTCTGATTCTGGCTCAGGAGGTGCTGTGGCTGGTTCATGTGTTGTTTCTGATTCTGGTCCAGGTTGTGCTGTGGCTGGTTCCTGTGTCATTTCAGAATCTGGTGCAGGTGGTGCAGTGGCCTCTTCCAGTTTTGTTTCTGATTCTGGCCCAGGAGGTGCAGTAACTGCTATAGGAGTTGTTTCTGATTCTGGCCCAGGTTCTGCTGTGGCTGGTTCATGTGTTTTTTCAGAATCTGGTGCAAGTTGTGCTGTGGCTGGTTCATGTGTCATTTCAGAATCTGGTGCAGGTTGTGCTGTTGCTGGTTCCTGTGTCATTTCAGAATTTGGTGCAGTTGGAGCAGTGGCCTCCTCCAGTTTTGTTTCTGATTCTGGCCCAGGAGGTGCTGTACCTGCTATGGGAGTTGTTTCTGATTCTGGCCCAAGTTGTGCTGTTGTTGGTTCATGTGCTGTTTCAGAATCTGGTGCAGGTGGTGCAGTGGCCTCTTCTAGCTTTGTTTCTGATTCTGGCTCAGGAGGTGCTGTGGCTGGTTCCTGTGTCATTTCAGAATCTGGTGCAGGTGGAGCAGTGGCCTCTTCCAGTTTTGTTTCTGATTCTGGCTCAGGAGGTGCTGTGGCTGGTTCATGTGTCAATTCAGAATCTGGTGCAGGTGGAGCAGTGGCCTCTTCCAGTTTTGTTTCTGATTCTGGCCCAGGTTGTGCTGTGGCTGGTTCAGGTGTTGTTTCTGATTCTGGCCCAGGTTGTGCTGTGGCTGGTTCATGTGTCATTTCAGAATCTGGTACAGGTGGAGCAGTGGCCTCTTCCAGTTTTGTTTCTGATTCTGGCTCAGGAGGTGGTGTGGCTGGTTCATGTGTCAATTCAGAATCTGGTGCAGGTGGAGCAGTGGCCTCTTCCAGTTTTGTTTCTGATTCTGGCTCAGGAGGTGCTGTGGCTGGTTCATGTGTCATTTCAGAATCTGGTGCAGGTTGTGCTGTGGCTGGTTCATGTGTCATTTCAGAATCTGGTGTAGGTTGTGCTGTGGCTGGTTCATGTGTGATTTCTGATTCCTGCCCAGGTTGTGCTGTGGCTGGTTCATGTGTCATTTCAGAATCTGGTGCAGGTGGAGCAGTGGCCTCTTCCAGTTTTGTTTCTGATTCTGGCCCAGGTTGCGCTGTTGCTGGTTCATGTGCTGTTTCAGAATCTGGTGCAGATGGTGCAGTGGCCTCTTCCAGTTTTGTTTCTGATTCTGGCTCAGGAGGTGCTGTGGCTGGTTCATGTGTTTTTTCTGATTCTGGTCCAGGTTGTGCTGTGGCTGGTTGCTGTGTCATTTCAGAATCTGGTGCAGGTTGTGCTGTGGCTGGTTCATGTGTCATTTCTGATTCTGGCCCAGGTTGTGCTGTGGCTGGTTCATGTGTCATTTCAGAATCTGGTGCAGGTTGAGCAGTGGCCTCTTCCAGTTTTGTTTCTGATTCTGGCCCAGGTTGTGCTGTGGCTGGTTCAGGTGTTGTTTCTGATTCTGGCCCAGGTTGTGCTGTGGCTGGTTCATGTGTCATTTCAGAATCTGGTGCAGGTGGAGCAGTGGCCTCTTCCAGTTTTGTTTCTGATTCTGGCTCAGGAGGTGCTGTGGCTGGTTCATGTGTCAATTCAGAATCAGGTGCAGGTGGAGCAGTGGCCTCTTCCAGTTTTGTTTCTGATTCTGGCTCAGGAGGTGCTGTGGCTGGTTCATGTGTTGTTTCTGATTCTGGTCCAGATTGTGCTGTGGCTGGTTCCTGTGTCATTTCAGAATCTGGTGCAGGTGGAGCAGTGGCCTCTTCCAGTTTTGTTTCTGATTCTGGCTCAGGAGGTGCTGTGGCTGGTTCATGTGTCAATTCAGGATCTGGTGCAGGTGGAGCAGTGGCCTCTTCCAGTTTTGTTTCTGATTCTGGCTCAGGAGGTGCTGTGGCTGGTACATGTGTCATTTCAGAATCTGGTGCAGGTTGTGCTGTGGCTGGTTCACGTGTCATTTCAGAATCTGGTGTAGGTTGTGCTGTGGCTGGTTCATGTGTGATTTCTGATTCTGGCCCAGGTTGTGCTGTGGCTGGTTCATGTGTCATTTCAGAATCTGGTGCAGGTGGAGCAGTGGCCTCTTCCAGTTTTGTTTCTGATTCTGGCTCAGGAGGTGCTGTGGCTGGTACATGTGTCATTTCAGAATCTGGTGCAGGTTGTGCTGTGGCTGGTTCACGTGTCATTTCAGAATCTGGTGTAGGTTGTGCTGTGGCTGGTTCATGTGTGATTTCTGATTCTGGCCCAGGTTGTGCTGTGGCTGGTTCATGTGTCATTTCAGAATCTGGTGCAGGTGGAGCAGTGGCCTCTTCCAGTTTTGTTTCTGATTCTGGCCCAGGTTGCGCTGTTGCTTGTGCCTGTGTCATTTCAGAATCTGGTGCAGGTGGAGCAGTGGCCTCTTCCAGTTTTGTTTCTGATTCTGGCCCAGGTTGTGCTGTGGCTGGTTCATGTGTCATTTCAGAATCTGGTGCAGGTTGTGCTGTGGCTGGTTCATGTGTCATTTCTGATTCTGGCCCAGGTTGTGCTGTGGCTGGTTCATGTGTCATTTCAGAATCTGGTGCAGGTTGAGCAGTGGCCTCTTCCAGTTTTGTTTCTGATTCTGGCCCAGGTTGTGCTGTGGCTGGTTCAGGTATTGTTTCTGATTCTGGCCCAGGTTGTGCTGTGGCTGGTTCATGTGTCATTTCAGAATCTGGTGCAGGTTGTCCTGTGGCTGGTTCATTTGTAATTTCAGAATCTGGTGCAGGTGGAGCAGTGGCCTCTTCCAGTTTTGTTTCTGATTCTGGCTCAGGAGGTGCTGTGGCTGGTTCATGTGTTGTTTCTGATTCTGGTCCAGGTTGTGCTGTGGCTGGTTCCTGTGTCATTTCAGAATCTGGTGCAGGTGGAGCAGTGGCCTCTTCCAGTTTTGTTTCTGATTCTGGCTCAGGAGGTGCTGTGGCTGGTTCATGTGTCAATTCAGAATCTGGTGCAGGTGGAGCAGTGGCCTCTTCCAGTTTTGTTTCTGATTCTGGCTCAGGAGGTGCTGTGGCTGGTTCATGTGTCATTTCTGATTCTGGTCTAGGTTGTGCTGTTGCTGGTTCCTGTGTCATTTCAGAATCTGGTGCAGGTGGAGCAGTGGCCTCTTCCAGTTTTGTTTCTGATTCTGGCTCAGGAGGTGCTGTGGCTGGTTCATGTGTTGTTTCTGATTCTGGTCCAGGTTGTGCTGTGGCTGGTTCCTGTGTCATTTCAGAATCTGGTACAGGTGGAGCAGTGGCCTCTTCCAGTTTTGTTTCTGATTCTGGCTCAGGAGGTGGTGTGGCTGGTTCATGTGTCAATTCAGAATCTGGTGCAGGTGGAGCAGTGGCCTCTTCCAGTTTTGTTTCTGATTCTGGCTCAGGAGGTGCTGTGGCTGGTTCATGTGTCATTTCTGATTCTGGTCCAGGTTGTGCTGTTGCTGGTTCCTGTGTCATTTCAGAATCTGGTGCAGGTGGAGCAGTGGCCTCTTCCAGTTTTGTTTCTGATTCTGGCTCAGGAGGTGCTGTGGCTGGTTCATGTGTCAATTCAGAATCTGGTGCAGGTGGAGCAGTGGCCTCTTCCAGTTTTGTTTCTGATTCTGGCTCAGGAGGTGCTGTGGCTGGTTCATGTGTCATTTCAGAATCTGGTGCAGGTTGTGCTGTGGCTGGTTCATGTGTCATTTCAGAATCTGGTGTAGGTTGTGCTGTGGCTGGTTCATGTGTGATTTCTGATTCTGGCCCAGGTTGTGCTGTGGCTGGTTCATGTGTCATTTCAGAATCTGGTGCAGGTGGAGCAGTGGCCTCTTCCAGTTTTGTTTCTGATTCTGGCCCAGGTTGCGCTGTTGCTGGTTCATGTGCTGTTTCAGAATCTGGTGCAGGTGGTGCAGTGGCCTCTTCCAGTTTTGTTTCTGATTCTGGCTCAGGAGGTGCTGTGGCTGGTTCATGTGTTTTTTCTGATTCTGGTCCAGGTTGTGCTGTGGCTGGTTCAGGTGTTGTTTCTGATTCTGGCCCAGGTTGTGCTGTGGCTGGTTCATGTGTCATTTCAGAATCTGGTGCAGGTGGAGCAGTGGCCTCTTCCAGTTTTGTTTCTGATTCTGGCTCAGGAGGTGCTGTGGCTGGTTCATGTGTCATTTCAGAATCTGGTGCAGGTTGTGCTGTGGCTGGTTCATGTGTCATTTCAGAATCTGGTGTAGGTTGTGCTGTGGCTGGTTCATGTGTGATTTCGTATTCTGGCCCAGGTTGTGCTGTGGCTGGTTCATGTGTCATTTCAGAATCTGGTGCAGGTGGAGCAGTGGCCTCTTCCAGTTTTGTTTCTGATTCTGGCCCAGGTTGCGCTGTTGCTGGTTCATGTGCTGTTTCAGAATCTGGTGCAGGTGGTGCAGTGGCCTCTTCCAGTTTTGTTTCTGATTCTGGCTCAGGAGGTGCTGTGGCTGGTTCATGTGTTTTTTCTGATTCTGGTCCAGGTTGTGCTGTGGCTGGTTCAGGTGTTGTTTCTGATTCTGGCCCAGGTTGTGCTGTGGCTGGTTCATGTGTCATTTCAGAATCTGGTGCAGGTGGAGCAGTGGCCTCTTCCAGTTTTGTTTCTGATTCTGGCCCAGGAGGTGCAGTTGTGATTTCAATGGTTGTTTCTTCTTGTGGCCCTGGTGGTGTAGTGGCTGCATCAAGTGTTTCATGAGAATCTGATCCAGGTGGTGCAGTGGGTGGTACAAGTGATGTTTGTATATCTGGCTCAGGTGAAGCAGTTCCTGGTTCGTATGTTGGTTCGAAATTCTGAAATTTTTTTATATCATTTGTTTTTTCTGCCCCTTTTTGACATTTGCATGGTTTCACATCAATTATGTTTTCAATAAGATCGGCACTGGGGAAGCTCATGCTTAAGATACCTAGGCAGCCTTGGTTTAAGGAACTTCTTTTATGTTGCTCAACAAAGTCATAAAGCTGCTGGTTAACTTTTTTAGCCAACTTCTTAGGTTTTTTGAGGAGTGATGCTGCTCTTTCAGTCACAATAATGTATTTACCACAGAGTCCTGACTTGAGTAGCCTTATTTTCTCTTCAACATTGATTAACTTGTCCTTTTTAAAGAAAAGTGAATAATGGTTTTCTGCTCCTTCATCAAATGTGTCACTGTGAAGAAACACTATCTTGCCCCGTGCCTGTTTCAAAGTAGGCACAGACAACTCAGTCCATATTTTATCTCCGTACTTCTCATTCAATTTCTTCATCAGTGCTTTGACTTTTGCCTTGTATAACCCATGTAGTGTCATTTTCATTAGAACAGTCTCACTGTTATAGTTGGTCAGGAAGTTGAATATTATCTTCAGAACTTCATCAAATGTAATATATTGCCAGAACATCCAGTGACTATCCCGAATATAAACATATTCTTGGGTAGAAAACCAAATTCCAGCATGTATGTCGAAATACCGAAGTCCCCCTTTAAGTTGCTGGTCCAAATTCCAAACTTGACACACAGCAAGTGGTCCTCCATATAATGATAAGCTTTCATGTGTTCCGGGAATTGTGATAGCAGATACTAGAGTGTCATTAGTTATATTCCCCATCCAATTCAGTTTATATTGTAATGGATCTAAGGCTGGATTATCACTGAAACCTGTCCTTGAATCTGAACAGGAGGTAGCTCTGGTGGGGGGGGAAACATATTCTCATTTATAATGTTTTCAAAAAACTGTTCCTCTTTACCAAGCTAATATACTGTACATTAAAAAACATATATAAATATATAGGAAATATTAAAGATATAACAATGCATACCAAGTGATTTAAAAATGCAGTACAACAAAATACAGTAAGAAAAACACAATGCTATTTTAAAAAAAATGTATTTAACTTACAGATAAAGAGAGAAAAGCCAAAGGAAATGATGGATCTCCATAACTGTTGTGCAGGCTAATCAATAGTCCAGTGAATGCTGTCAAGATTTGCCTGTCTCTCTTTCCCAAATGTTGACATGTTTGTCCCAGCTATCAATGTGTAAAATGTTTTACTAGCCTCAAAAACCTTATAACTGTGCATATGACTGAGACAAGTGTGTAGTTGTCTCCTTTGCAGTTTGCTACTGTAACAGTGAGCATAAAGATTTGCATGTTTCTACTCTCTAATCTTTCATTGCAATGAGAGCAAGTGAAAAAGATAAAAGACAAAGACACATGGGTATTGTAAAAGCAATGGACAGAGGGTATCAGACCAGTTTACTTAATAAAATGGGGCTTTGTGGACGCTCGTGTAAAAACATGAGTGTCAGTTCAGCTGGTAAATTAATTATTGTAATGTAGATTTCTGTGAACACTCAATAATATATGTACGTAAATGCAAACATTCAGTAAGTATACACAATATGTAGGTGTAAAAAAAATAAAATAATGTCAATTCAGCTGGTAAAGGTCATGTCAGACACCCACTTCTGCACCTGCTTTTGCTTCGTAGCTAATCTCTTCTTTGTCTTTGCAAGATGTCAATGAGAACTCTCCCCCTGGTTTTCATTAATCTTGGTGGAGAGATGCTTTACATACTGGACCAGCGCCTACAAGCTCACAACACGTCTGAGGACAACTCAGAAAAAGGTAGAAAAAACTAAAAGGTTATGTAGACGTGTACGCTTTTGGCTGCTAGTTATCCCTTACTGTGCACAAGCTGGAACTGTCACATGTCAGCTAATAAACTAAACACATCTCAAATTACTGATGCACCACAACACCACAACAGACAAATCTATGTTCCTTCTGTGCTTTCTTCTCTTGGCTGCAGGAGTTTGGTCAGACAATGACAGGACGAGAGGTACCAGTACATTCATGTACTCAGTATAGTATTGTTTACATCGAGCCTGTAATACTACAGTTATCTGTAACTTGGACGAACTGACGAGGGTTGTGAGATAGTTTTAGTACTGCTTCATAATACAGCTGGATCAATCAGATACTTAAAGTAGGTACCATTACGCTATGATGAATATTTTAGATATTGGGTGGGCAGCACTGCCCTATGTTAAAAGGTGTCATAAACAGTGACATGTTAGTTGCTAACAAAGCAGGGGGATTTGGCAAATAAAAAAGGGGCTTTGGCTAGATTACGAAAAGTCCCCCAAACCTCAAGCTCACTCCATGTGATTTGGGTCTACATAAGTAGACCAATAACTGTATCAACTGTGTCAAAATCTAAGATTAATAGATTAAGATTTAGAGTAAATCCCAGTTTTTGAATGGCAGGTACAATTAGTTTTTTTTTTTATGGTAACCATCCTTAAACTCATTCATTAATAAATAATTAATAAATATGAAAAACGTTACACCGTGCAGTTTATTAAGACATATATCAAAATAGAGCAAACCGTTTACGTTTTTCGTAGTCTGACAGGAGATAATTTAAACTATAGATCTAAAGTAATTTTCCTTTTTGCTTCCTACTTGTAGCTTTATGAGTTGATGCTCATGACATTCAAGTGTCAAGTCTTCTTTTGTTCACAGCCAAAAGACTTTTGATGCTCATAGAATCATAGAAAGTGAATGAAGCACTCGCAGTAACACTCATAACAGTTTGTACAATAAGGTACATTCCCTCTACTATTGCTGAAAGTGATTTATTAAATTTATGCCAGATGTGCTACATTATTACAAAAAATGTTAAAAAATGTCAAATTAGATTTGACGACAAACAGGCACAGGCAGAGTTTCAGTGATAAGCATATTATTGTTTATTGATTAGACAAATCATCATGAAAACAAACTGTACGTCATTTTTCCCCCAGAATAATTACTTAACATCAGCAGATTTTCTGTCCTGAGTCATCACTCTGCAACTTTCTTATATACATTTTTTTTAATTATCACTGTTAATTTATACCTGGTACCTAATTACCCAATTTGTTTATGTTTGAACATCAGCAACACTATCTATTTGCTCATGCTCATCTGGAAACAGATTTTTAACTACTTCACCTCATTTATACTCACTAAACCTGTTTTTAAGCACAGTTTAAAACAGTGTTGACGTTTAGTTTTATTGTCATCTGGTTGTTCTCTCAGGGCCAAGTATTCCAGAAGCTGCTTAAGGTGGTGTTTTGACATCTGGCACAGGTGTCGCAGTTGCTGAACTGGATGTTATTTCTTAATTTGGCCCAGGTGGTGCAGTGGTTGCTTCAACTGTTGTTATAGAATTTGGCCCAGGTGGTGCAGTGGTGACTTCAGGTGTGATGTCTGAATCTGGGCCAGGTATTTCTGAAGCTGCTTCAAGTGTTGTTTCAATATGTGGCACAGGTTCTGAAGGTGCTGCGCTAGATGTTTTTTGTGAGTCTGAGCCTGGTGGTGCAGTGGCTGTTTTACTTGTTGTTTCTGACGATGACCCTTGTTGTGCTTTGCATTCTTCAGATACTGTTTCTGATTCTGTCCCAGGTGGTGCAGTGGCTGTTTCACAGGTTGTTTTTGAATCTGGCTCTTGTGGTGCAGTTGCTGGACTGGATGTTGTTTCTGAATTTGGCCCAGGTGGTGCAGAGGCTACTTGTGATGTTGCTACTAAACCCAACCCGTGTGGTGAACTTGTTGGTTTGGGTGTTGTGTGTAAACCTGGGCCAGTTGAGGATTGTACAGCTGCATCTTCCGGTATTCTTTCTGAATCTTGCTCAGGTTGTGGAATGTAGAATTCCAGGATTATTTCTGAATCTTTCCTAGGTTGCGATGTAGCTGCTTCTTGTGTGACTTTTGAATCTGGTCCTGGTGGTGCAGTGGCTGTTTCAGTTGTTGTTTCTGACGATGACCCTTGTTGTGCTTTGCATTCTTCAGATACTGTTTCTGATTCTGTCCCAGGTGGTGAAGCGGGTGTTTCGCAGGTTGTTTTAGAATCTGGCTCTTGTGGTGCAGAGGGTGGTTCGGGTGTTGTTTCTGAATTTGTCCCAGTGGTTGCACTGGCTGTTCCAACTGTTGTTATAGAATATGCTACAGGTGGTGTAGTGGTGACTTCAGGTGTGCTATCTGAATCTGGGCCAGGTATTTCAGAAGCTGCTTCAGTTGTTGTTTCTGACGATGACCCTTGTTGTGCTTTGCATTCTTCAGATACTGTTTCTGATTCTGTCCCAGGTGGTGCAGTGGCTGTTTCACAGGTTGTTTTTGAATCTGGCTCTTGTGGTGCAGTTGCTGGACTGGATGTTGTTTCTGAATTTGGCCCAGGTGGTGCAGTGGCTGCTACAACTGTTGTTATAGAATTTGGTGCAGGTGGTGTAGTGGTGACTTCAGGTGTGATGTCTGAATCTGGGCCAGATGTTTCAGAAGCTGCTTCAGGTGTTGTTTCAATATGTGGCACAGGTTCTGAAGGTGCTGCGCTAGATGTTTTTTGTGAGTCTGAGCCTGGTGGTGCAGTGGCTGTTTTACTTGTTGTTTCTGACGATGACCCTTGTTGTGCTTTGCATTCTTCAGATACTGTTTCTGATTCTGTCCCAGGTGGTGCAGTGGCTGTTTCACAGGTTGTTTTTGAATCTGGCTCTTGTGGTGTAGTTGCTGGTTTGGGTGTTGTTGCTGAATTTGGCCCAGGTGGTGCAGAGGCTACTTGTGATGTTGCTACTAAACCCAACCCGTGTGGTGAACTTGTTGGTTTGGGTGTTGTGTGTAAACCTGGGTCAGTTGAGGATTGTATAGCTACATTTTCTGGTATTCTTTCTGAATCTTGCTCAGGTTGTGGAATGTAGAATTCCAGGATTATTTCTGAATCTTTCCTAGGTTGCGATGTAGCTGCTTCTTGTGTGACTTTTGAATCTGGTCCTGGTGGTGCAGTGGCTGTTTCAGTTGTTGTTTCTGACGATGACCCTTGTTGTGCTTTGCATTCTTCAGATATTGTTTCTGATTCTGTCCCAGGTGGTGAAGCAGGTGTTTCGCAGGTTGTTTTCGAATCTGGCTCTTGTGGTGCAGAGGGTGGTTCGGGTGTTGTTTCTGAATTTGTCCCAGTGGTTGCAGTGGCTTCTCCAACTGTTGTTATAGAATATGCTACAGGTGGTGTAGTGGTGACTTCAGGTGTGCTGTCTGAATCTGGGCCAGGTATTTCAGAAGCTGCTTCAGTTGTTGTTGTTTCTGACGATGACCCTTGTTGTGCTTTGCATTCTTCAGATACTGTTTCTGATTCTGTCCCAGGTGGTGCAGTGGCTGTTTCACAGGTTGTTTTTGAATCTGGCTCTTGTGGTGTAGTTGCTGGTTTGGGTGTTGTTGCTGAATTTGGCCCAGGTGGTGCAGAGGCTACTTGTGATGTTGCTACTAAACCCAACCCGTGTGGTGAACTTGTTGGTTTGGGTGTTGTGTGTAAACCTGGGTCAGTTGAGGATTGTATAGCTACATTTTCTGGTATTCTTTCTGAATCTTGCTCAGGTTGTGGAATGTAGAATTCCAGGATTATTTCTGAATCTTTCCTAGGTTGCGATGTAGCTGCTTCTTGTGTGACTTTTGAATCTGGTCCTGGTGGTGCAGTGGCTGTTTCAGTTGTTGTTTCTGACGATGACCCTTGTTGTGCTTTGCATTCTTCAGATATTGTTTCTGATTCTGTCCCAGGTGGTGAAGCAGGTGTTTCGCAGGTTGTTTTCGAATCTGGCTCTTGTGGTGCAGAGGGTGGTTCGGGTGTTGTTTCTGAATTTGTCCCAGTGGTTGCAGTGGCTTCTCCAACTGTTGTTATAGAATATGCTACAGGTGGTGTAGTGGTGACTTCAGGTGTGCTGTCTGAATCTGGGCCAGGTATTTCAGAAGCTGCTTCAGTTGTTGTTGTTTCTGACGATGACCCTTGTTGTGCTTTGCATTCTTCAGATACTGTTTCTGATTCTGTCCCAGGTGGTGCAGTGGCTGTTTCACAGGTTGTTTTTGAATCTGGCTCTTGTGGTGTAGTTGCTGGTTTGGGTGTTGTTGCTGAATTTGGCCCAGGTGGTGCAGAGGCTACTTGTGATGTTGCTACTAAACCCAACCCGTGTGGTGAACTTGTTGGTTTGGGTGTTGTGTGTAAACCTGGGTCAGTTGAGGATTGTACAGCTGCATCTTCCGGTATTCTTTCTGAATCTTGCTCAGGTTGTGGAATGTAGAATTCCAGGATTATTTCTGAATCTTTCCTAGGTTGCGATGTAGCTGCTTCTTGTGTGACTTTTGAATCTGGTCCTGGTGGTGCAGTGGCTGTTTCAGTTGTTGTTTCTGACGATGACCCTTGTTGTGCTTTGCATTCTTCAGATACTGTTTCTGATTCTGTCCCAGGTGGTGAAGCGGGTGTTTCGCAGGTTGTTTTCGAATCTGGCTCTTGTGGTGCAGAGGGGGGTTCGGGTGTTGTTTCTGAATTTGTCCCAGTGGTTGCAGTGGCTGCTCCCACTGTTGTTATAGAATATGCTACAGGTGGTGTAGTGGTGACTTCAGGTGTGCTATCTGAATCTGGGCCAGGTATTTCAGAAGCTGCTTCAGTTGTTGTTTCTGACGATGACCCTTGTTGTGCTTTGCATTCTTCAGATACTGTTTCTGATTCTGTCCCAGGTGGTGCAGTGGCTGTTTCACAGGTTGTTTTTGAATCTGGCTCTTGTGGTGTAGTTGCTGGTTTGGGTGTTGTTTCTGAATTTGGCCCAGGTGGTGCAGAGGCTACTTGTGATGTTGCTACTAAACCCAACCCGTGTGGTGAACTTGTTAGTTTGGGTGTTGTGTGTAAACCTGGGCCAGTTGAGGATTGTACAGCTGCATCTTCCAGTATTCTTTCTGAATCTTGCTCAGGTTGTGGAATGTAGAATTCCAGGATTATTTCTGAATCTTTCCTAGGCTGCGATGTAGCCGCTTCTAGTGTGACTTCTGAATCTTGTCTTGGTGGTGCAGTGGCTGTTTCAGTTGTTGTTTCTGACGATGACCCTTGTTGTGCTTTGCATTCTTCAGATACTGTTTCTGATTCTGTCCCAGGTGGTGAAGCGGGTGTTTCGCAGGTTGTTTTCGAATCTGGCTCTTGTGGTGCAGAGGGTGGTTCGGGTGTTGTTTCTGAATTTGTCCCAGTGGTTGCACTGGCTGTTCCAACTGTTGTTATAGAATATGCTACAGGTGGTGTAGTGGTGACTTCAGGTGTGCTGTCTGAATCTGGGCCAGGTATTTCAGAAGCTGCTTCAGTTGTTGTTGTTTCTGACGATGACCCTTGTTGTGCTTTGCATTCTTCAGATACTGTTTCTGATTCTATCCCAGGTGGTGCAGTGGCCGTTTCGCAGGTTGTTTTTGAATCGGGCCCAGGTGGTGCAGAGGGTACTTCTGATGTTGCTACTAAACCCAACCCGTGTGGTGAACTTGTTAGTTTGTGTGTTGTGTGTAAACCTGGGCCAGTTGAGGATGGTACAGCTGCATCTTCCAGTATCCTTTCTGAATCTTGCTCAGGTTGTGGAATGTAGAATTCTAGGATTATTTCTGAATCTTTCCTAGGTTGCGATGTAGCTGCTTCTAGTGTGACTTTTGAATCTGGTCCTGGTGGTGCAGTGGCTGTTTCACTTGTTGTTTCTGACGATGACCCTTGTTGTCCTTTGCATTCTTCAGATACTGTTTCTGATTCTGTCCCAGGTGGTGCAGTGGCTGTTTCACAGGTTGTTTTTGAATCTGGCTCTTGTGGTGCAGTTGCTGGACTGGATGTTGTTTCTGAATTTGGCCCAGGTGGTGCAGAGGCTACTTGTGATGTTGGTACTAAACCCAACCCGTGTGGTGAACTTGTTGGTTTGGGTGCTGTGTGTAAACCCGGGGCGGTTGAGGATGGTACAGCTGCATCTTCCGGTATTCTTTGTGAATCTTGCTCAGGTTGTGGAATGTAGAATTCCAGGATTATTTCTGAATCTGTCCTAGGTTGCGATGTAGCTGCTTCTAGTGTGACTTTTGAATCTTGTCCTGGTGGTGCAGTAGCTGTTTGGCATGTTGTTTTAGAATCTGGCCCTGGTTTTGCAGTGTCTGGTTTGGGTGTTGTTTTGGAATCTGGCCATGGTGGTAGTGGTTGTTCCGTTTTAACATTTTCTATATTTGTTTTTTTTGCCCCTTTTTCACATTTGCATGGTTTCACATTAATGATGTTTTCAATAAGATCGGCACTGGGGAAGCTCATGCTTAAGATACCTAGGCAGCCTTGGTTTAAGGAATTTTTCTCATGTTGCTCCACAAAGTCATAAAGCTGCTGGTTAACTTTTTTAGCCAACTTCTTAGGATGGTTGAGAAGTGACGGTGCTCTTTCAGTCACAATAATGTATTTACCACAGAGTCCTGACTTGAGTAGCCCTATTTTCTCTTCAACATTGATTAACTTGTCATTTTCAAAGAAAGGTGATTCCTGGTTTTCTGCGCCTTCATCGAATGTGTCACTGTGAAGAAACACTATCTTGCCCCGTGCCTGTTTCAAAGTAGGCACTGACAACTCAGTCCATATTTTATCTCCGTAATACTCATTCAATTCGTTTATCAATGTTTTCACTATCTCCTTGTATAACCCATGTAGTGTCACTTTCATTAGAACAGTCTCACTGTTATAGTTGGTCAGGAAGTTGAATATTATCTTCAGAACTTCATCAAATGTAATATATTGCCAGAACATCCAGTGACTATCCCGAATATAAACATATTCTTGGGTAGGAAACCAAATTCCAGCATGTATGTCGAAATACCGAAGTCCCACTTTAAGTTGCTGGTCCAAATTCCAAACTTGACACACAGCAAGTGGTCCTCCATATAATGATAAGCTTTCATGTGTTCCGGGAATTGTGATAGCAGATACTAGAGTGTCATCAGCTATATTCTTCATCCAATTCAGTTTATATTGTAATGGATCTAAGGCTGGATTATCACTGAAACCTGTCCTTGAATCTGAACAGGAGGTAGCTCTGGTGGGGGGGGAAACATATTCTCATTTAACAATTTTTTTCCAAAATGTTTACCAAAAAGTGTTAAATTGTTCCTGTTTACCAAGCTAATATACTGCACAAGAAATAATGTATGAATCTATAAGAACTATCTAAGCCATAGCAATGCATACTAAGTGATTTAAAAATGCAGAAGAACAAAATACAGTAAGAAAAACAAAATGCTATTTAAAAAAATGTATTTAACTTACAGATAAAGAGAGAAAAGCCAAAGGAAATGATGGATCTCCATAACTGTTGTTCAGGCTAATCAACAGTCCAGTGAATGCTGTCAAGATTTGCCCGTCTCTCTTTCCCAAATGTTGACATGTTTGTCCCAGCTATCAATGTGTAAAATGTTTTACTAGCCTCAAAAACCTTATAACTGTGCATATGACTGAGACAAGTGTGTAGGTGTCTCCTTTGCAGTTTGCTACTGTAACAGTGAGCATAAAGATTTGCATGTTTCTACTCTCTAATCTTTCATTGCAATGAGAGCAAGTGAAAAAGATAAAAGACAAAGACACGTGGGTGTTGTAAAAGCAGTGAACAGAGGGTAGTTTAGTTAAGTTTACTTAATAAAATGGGGCTTTGTGGACGCTCGTGTAAAAACATGAGTGTCAGTTCAGCTGGTAAATGAATTATTGTAATGTAGATAATATAGTAGTTATAATTGTATCATGCGAAATAAGCCTATTAGCCTAAGTGACAGTTGTGCTTTGCTTCCATTGTAGTCTATTAATATGTAGGGGTTTCACTTATTTTCTCCCTTTTATATTTGTTGTGTTTAGTATTTTGAGTATTTTTAAAGCTGTTTGTATTGTTAATTATTCACTGATTGTTATAAAGTGACCCCTTTCTTAAGGCTAATGGAGTTCCAAATTTTTAAAAATATATAGTTAGGAGAGATCATGTTATGTAAATGGGAAAAACTGCTAGCCTCACTTTGGCCACAGATAGTAATATCTGACCACAGGCGCCTCCAGGCCTTAAGCTTCTTTGTAACATGTATGGTCCTATATGTTTAATCAAATCAAAGCTCAAATGTAGAAACAACATTTTCTTTCTATTTTCCACAAGGACATTTTCACTCTAGTCTGTGCTCAGCTGCACTAACTGGATTCTCTACATTTGCTCACAGCTGTCTAAGTGCTTTTTATTTTCTCAGCTAACTCCTAATAAAGCAAATAAAGCAATTTTTTTTCAAAATCCCATGCACTTCTTCTGTGCTACGGTATACAATGATGAGTACAGGGAACACCTTTTGTCATTCGGTTGGCTGTGCCGAGCTGTCACGTGATTCTTATCCTGGCCAATAGGCTTGTGTCTGCCCACTGTTGATCCTCTTCCTAACCACCTGTTGCATCTTAGAGAGAAAGGTTATCTGCAGAAGCATGATCAGATAAGACAATTCTGTTGCAGTTCACAACAGGAACAATCAGATAATGCCTTTGAAATGACAAGACTTTTGCTTTTGATCTCCAAGGAGCTCAACTGCTTCAGACACCCACTTCTGCACCTGCTTTTGCTTCGTAGCTAATCTCTTCTTTGTCTTTGCAAGATGTCAATGAGATCTCTCCCCCTGGTTTTCATTAATCTTGGTGGAGAGATGCTTTACATACTGGACCAGCGCCTACAAGCTCACAACACGTCTGAGGACAACTCAGAAAAAGGTAGAAAAAACTAACAGGTTATGTAGACGTGTACGCTTTTGGCTGCTAGTTATCCCTTACTGTGCACAAGCTGGAGCTGTCACATGTCAGCTAATAAACTAAACACACCTCAAATTACTGATGCACCACAACACCACAACACACAAATCTATGTTCCTTCTGTGCTTTCTTCTCTTGGCTGCAGGAGTTTGGTCAGACAATGACAGGAAGAGAGGTACCAGTACATTCATGTACTCAGTATAGTATTGCTTAGATCGCGCCTGTGGTTTTAGTACTGCTTCATAATACAGCTGTATGAATCAGATACTAGAAAATACTTAGTATTTTGGTAGGTTAATGTAGACACATTTAAGCAATAAGGAATATTGTAGATATTGGGTGGGCAGTGATGCTTAACAATTTCCAATTTGCTTTTTCTTAGTTTAGTGGAATTCGTGCACTTTAGAATTAACTTTCTGTTTTGTCTGTTCCCCATTTATAGTTATAAATGACATTGTTGGGACCTTGTTTAGTAAAGCCTTTATGGATGAACTTCTCAAACCTCAGCAGTTGTATTCTCATAGGACAATGAAAACGGTGCTAAATCGGTTAGCACATGCCTCGATCATGAGGCTGAACCCAGCCAGTATGGACAGGGTATGTACTGAATAGTAAAAATAAGACTGTCACGGAGCTGATGCTGACCTGTGTTGCCCTGGTAACCTTCCCTATCGCTCCCCTCTGCTCTTTTTTTTTTTGTAATTTCTGTTTCAATTGTTTATTTATTTGTTTGTTACTTTCTTTCAGAGCTGCATTAACCATTCTTAAACTCACGGCCTAATTATAAATATTCATCAAAGTTATAACAGGCAAAACCTGATTTGCATTTATTCTGTAGTTCATTCAGACAAATTCCAAAAACAAAATCTAACAAACCAAAATGTTTGTTAGATTTTTAGAGCTTTTATTATTATTTTTGTAAACAATTAAAAAATGTTGATTGATTGGAGATGCTATAATCTACAGATCTAAAGCATTTCTCCTTTTGCTTCCTACACGTAGCTTTATGAGCTGATGCTCATGACATTCAAGCATCAAGTCTTCCTTTGTCCACGGCCGAAAGATTTGCTGCTCATCTCATACAATCACATTGACACCATCAGGCAATTTGTGAAAGACACGCCAGTGGTCATGAACCAGGTGGATGAAGCACACAGGAAGATCATTGAGGTACTGCTCATAGCAGCCTGTGCAATAAGTAACATTCCAGCTACTAGTTTACATTATTTTGCCAGTGCTACCTGTTTTGTCTCTCCTTGATGTAGATATACTCATCATTATCTGAAGGTGAATTCCAGCTTCTCAGACAAACATTGCTCATATTTGTTCAAGACATGCATGTTCGCGTGAGTCTGTTATTTGCCTTATCACTCAATAGATATATAATGACAATGATATATGTTTGTTTGTTTGTTTTTTCAAATGGCGTTTCTTATATCTATTCCCAGGTGTCCCTTTTCCTCAAGAGTCAAATCCAGAATCCCAATGGAGGTTTTACCCTTTCAACATCAGGCCCATTGCCTCATGGGATAGATGTCCCAGGGTTAATCAGGTTACCTAGTCTAGCCTATTTAGGTTAAACTGGTGAAGGTGTTCAATCAGGGTTGGCCACATTAGTTGCTTGGCTCTAGGGATGAAGGTAGATGCTGGTAGGCCACCACTTTAGTCTCTACTTAAACATAAAATGTCTCCATCTCCACACTGTAGTGGAGTCTTAGTTTGATGTTGTCCAATTATAAGCAACAAAGGATTGAAAGGTAGTATTGGAATAGAAAACATGTTTCTAAAATGTTATAAAAGCTTGTTATGGATGGATTTTACTTATTTTGAAATAAAGCAGCTGTTGAAATAATTTAATAGATGTACATGTGTATGCAACAGACATCCTTAAATTGTATAATAAAAGACAAAAAGGACACAGTGCAGTGGATTCTAAGACGTGGGGTTTAAGTGACTGATGTCTGATGCAACTGTTTCACTCATAAGCTAACATGTCTTATTTTGACAGAATTCTTGTGTTTAGTCACAGTTTTCCTCTGACTGCTTAGAAGAAATATCTTCCAGGGTGTCATCATCTGTTTCCTGTTTCCACAGGATGTTTGACAGTAAGGGAAGAGAAGTGAGAAGAAGCAAGTTCCCCACTGGAGGAAGTTACAGCAGCTCCATCAGAGAGGGATCTTTTGAGCTGCATGGAGACAGAGTCATCACACTGGGCACAAACGTGTATGGTACAATGTATTAAACGCTTCTACAGCATACGCATGGATGGACAGATTCTGAATTGATCACTGATGTGTTCTGTGTTTGATGAATTTAAAAAAGGTACACGGTGAATCACCCTGAGGACACAGAAACATCCAAAGCTTCCTCTGTTAAGGTAGCATGGGCCAATGTTTCTTAACAGCATTCACTAATTAATCACATTGAATAATAACAATGATGCTCTCCATTTAGATTTTTTCAGTTGCAGGTGCCTGATGGTGTGTTTTGGATTGCCATGCACAAGTCTAGCCATGACACTTACGTAGCAATACTCTGCTAAAAACCCGAGTCACTATCATAATTACAACAGGTGGACAATGGCTGTATGTTTATTAACTTTAATAAATGAATGTGTGCATCAATAAATACAATTCATAGAGATCCAAGCTTTTTTACAACAGAGTAAACATTGACCACAGAATTGGCATTGACCACAGAAACAGTGCCAAATCTGAACTTTTGTTTTAGAAATCCTCAAACCTTTATTTCTGTTTACTTTGAAATATCATACATTTTGTATTTTTTTAAACAAAATATTTACTATATTTTTTTTTTTTCATTTCTAACATTTATTAAACTGAACTGAATATACTTGTCTGAAAGATTAATGATTTTCAGACACTACAGTGTCTGATTTTCTGATTTTCTGCTGTTTTTCTTTTACAATGTTGATTACATAATTATGAACAGTAGACCAGGTGTTCTGACATTGTCTCCTTCCTGTCGGCGTCCATTGTGCTGCAGAAAGCTAACACTACCAACCTTCTGGCTAAGGAGGAGCTGAACCTGCTGGCTCGTCTGATGGGCAGCATGAAGGCTGAGAACATGCCCCGAGCTGAAACCGGCTTTCGGATCAACATGTTTACCACAGACCAAATGGAGGAGGAGGCGTAAGTGCTCTTCTTGTCTTTACTCATCCTCTGCAGTCATTAAATCTGACTAACCTAACCTTTATGTTGGTTAAAAGGGGAACTTTAGACGAAGCTGAGGAGCCCGTGTTTGGAGTGATAAATATTCAAGCAATGCAGGTAGGTAGTGCATCTAGATGGTGTGGACTGTTTTAGTTTTTTAAGCCAGATGATTGTATAACAGGATAAAGGAGCTGCAACAAGTTACAATCTCTAGAGTCAATGACAAGCACCCGAAGGCAGTACTTGCCCAAAAAAGTACTCAACTACAAGTGGAAATACCATGTTCTTTGCATCATCACCATTGTGTAGAAATAGGATGTAGGATTTTAAAAGTTAAAAGTCCTGTAGTAGAAAGATAAATTATAAATGTATTTACTTACTTATAAGTAAAAGTAGTCACTATGGAAAATATGTATCCAATTGTTGGATTATACTAATACTTATGAAATAGTGTGTAAATATGACTAATGTTGTAGATGGTAAAGGTGGAGCTAATCGGGTGATGATTAATATGTTACTGGTGCAAAAACATACTTGGTTACCCCATAATAATACATCAGAATAAATTTGTTGAGTATATTTTGTATTAGGGACCAGCTGCAAAGTAACTAAAGCTGTAAGATAAATGTAGTGGAGTAAAAGTACAATGTTTTGCTCTGAAGTGTAGTAAACTAAAAGTAACTAAATGTAGTAAAGAACAAATACTTCAAACTGCAGATAAGTTTAGCATGTATTTACCTACAGCTTAAATGAACACTTGATGAGCGACGTATTCGGGTTTTGTTTTGTATAGGATGAACAGGCTGCTACTGAACTAGCTCACATTGCCGGACAGTTTACAGAACAAGAGGAACAGCCTGATAAACCCTGTGGAAACAACAGAGATGAGCTGTTGGCCATGATGGACGACCTCTGATTTTTATCTGTCTCCTCATTGTCATTGGTGGATTGTGATTATTGATGTCACTGATGACATTCAAGATGTTTTAGTGACATTTATTGTTTAAAATGTATGGCCTGGATGACTCATGCTGTCTCTAAAGTACATTCATTTGTTTCTGTTAATATCGTTATCACATTATCTCTCAGTTTGTGTGTGTTACACACAATATAAAGTTTTTAATGTTTTCTATAGCTAGTAGTTGAATATTGCAGTAAATTAGAGTAAGAGAAATGCCCAAGGATTCATGGGACCTCTGCACTGACCATCAGAGTAGACCTTTTAATTATATTTAAATCACCAGCATATAGTAAGACATAATATAATTGATAATTGGATGTTTTCAATAAAGCATGTCATATATGCAATGGTTTTATGCGTTTTCTACTTTAAATAAGCATGCAACAATTTAGCAAGGTTCGCAAGAGAAGCAAGAAAAATCTGTTTAAATGGTGTTTTGTCTGTAAGACAATCATTTTATTCTAAAGCACTTTATATAGCATTATTTTATAGAGCAGTTATACTTACTTACCATTAGATCTTTATTTGTAAAACTGCATTGCCTCATGGAAAGTACTTTTACCAGAGGTGGTAAAAGTACACATTACCCATGTAAAACTGCAAGTATTTGCATAAATTAATACTCCACTACAATTATCTCTAAAGAATCACAGAAGATTAATTTGAAATGTCTGTAAAACCTACTTGCTCTCAGGAGGTTTGGAGTATTTTTGACGCGCACTCCAGGAGGCGGTGTTGCTATATGTTGACGAAAATCTGAAACGTCAAGTGAAACGTCATCACGTTGCTGTTTCTTCTTCGGTGACGGTTTTCATGTAGGGGGGAAAAAACAAAAAAAACAACTTGTTGACAGCGTAGAGCTGGTGTTTTTTCCTCTGTTTGCAGAGATTCGGTGTGAGTTTGCTCATGCAACGAACTTAACCAACAGCAGGTAAACGTTGCACACCACGTCTGTGGGTGAACGTATAATATTTGCTCTTCGCAGGCTCAGTTGTGCTTAATTTGGTCGATGCTAAAGCTAACAGTGAAGCTGGCTAGTTCAGCGTTCACCAGCCGTATAACAAACGTGCAGGTTTTAATTACTAAGACTTGTGATATCGAGGCGATGATGATGATGATGAGTTCATAAATTGAAGTATCTGATTTACCGTAGAGTCATCGTGATGCTTGTATCAGCGCATATCTTTCACAAATCTCGTTGATACTCGCTTTTAGAAAACAAAACAAAATAAAGCTTTGAATGTTGCTATGCAGCGGTGCATGAAGTACTGGGATCGTTTACAAATAGCAGTACTACATGTAAAAACACCATGTTACAAAAAAGGTTTGGATTCAAAATGCTACATTATTTTTTTAGTAAAGGTACAAAAATATTATCACCAAAATAACGTTATACTGTGGACCAAACGTGGATGTAGTTATAATGCAAAACGAGTCGCTTCAATAATTAGTTATTAATGCAAATATGTAGGTGGCGCTAAGCTTAATTACTTAAATTCCCCTTAAGGGATCGAACTGTTTTATTTTATCTTAACATGTCATGCTATTTGTTGGTTGTGTTTGTATTATTAATTTAATTCTGGGAAATATCGTCAGCTCCCATATTTCTATCATAACCGAGTACATATTTCTCCCTGAGATGCAGTAGTGTCAAATTATAATGTATCACGAATTGGGAAACAGCACTTAATTGCAGTGCTTGGTAAATGCACTCTTTTGCTTTGATCCACTGTTGTAACAGTATGTGAATATTGCAAGTCCCACTGTGGATCATGTGGCTGCTAAATTAATGTCAGGCAAAAATATCAGCTGTTTTGGGCTGATACTGTTGCTGCTGTATAAGGTCAGTATTTGTTCATGCCATATGTTTGTCACTGTAGTCAAAACAATTATGGCATGACACGATTTAATTATAGATTGCTGACAGATAGTCTGAAGGAGGCCTTGTAAAGTTAATACTTATTTCCATCATGGTCACAAGATGTGATGGTACACAATGCAAGACATAAAACATGAAACATAAAATCCAAAATAGCATCAAATACAAGTGCAGCATGCGCCACACCTATGTATAAGAGCAATGTCTGCTTTATTCCTTTGCTGTCCCTGGACACAGAGCTGCTAGTCACTCAAAGCCAAATTTTTCTACCTTACATACATAATATGACAACAAGTCACTAGGCTTGTTGGTTTGACTGTAGTTGGTCGTTTTGTCGACCTACATTGTGTTTAGTAATATTTTGTGCACCCAATATATTGTATTGATAAAGACACTGCAAGGCTGTTGTATTAGTTTTAACTAGATGTACCTAATGAGTTAGTAAACCGTAGTTATTACAAGTCCCTAATTATAAAGAGGTTACTTGTATTTATTTATTGTTTTTGTACTGTATTTACACTACAGTCTTATTGTCCTGCATGTGCAAAAACCGAAACACCAAAGCAGATGTTAAAATATAAAAAAAAAGATTAAATAATAAATATAACTTACTGTAGATTCTCAATTGATCACTGATAATATGGTGTACAAAGTTAAAATGTCAGATTTTTGAAAAACTTTTGTAACTAATCCGGCAGCTAAACTCAAGTATTTTGATTACAATTTTTGTTCAATCCTGCTCATAATGAACTTTATGGTGTTAGCTAATGTTGTCCCTACCTGCAGTTGTGCCTGCAGTCTGGAGATCTTTGGCATGTCCATGGAGCCAGAGGGAGCCGATTCCCCACCGTGGGCCTCAAGGCCAGTTGAAGTCTTTAACTCCATTCGGGAACGTGCGATCGCAGAAAACAGCATGGTGGTTCTTCTGCAGGGTCTGCAGGGGGAGGTGACCACAGTGGACCTGAGGAACGAGAGCACAGCACGGGGACGTGTAGTCAATGTCGATGCATACATGAACATACGCCTGGAGGAGGTGCTCTACCGGGATCGACAGGGCAGCCTCACTCGCCTGCAGGACCTGTTCATCACTGGCAGAAATGTTCGATATGTTCACATCCCCGACCACATTGACATAATGAAGACCATGCAGAATCATCTGGCCAAGATCCACAGAGTCCGCAACTTTGCCAGTCGAGGGGGAGGCAGGAACGAGTTCGCCAAGAAAACATCATAACTTATATCACAGAAGAATTAAAAACAAAGTTGGGCGCTGTATATTTAAGGTAAGCAAAGACCAGTTTCTTCTGGTCCAGTTAGAGGACAAGCAGCATGCTGGATTGAGTGTTTACAGACTGGGGAGTTTGAAATGATTCACCAGGCAGCTTTTCTTAGGGTGGTCTGACATCAGTTCTGGGTACCACAACACGTCATCAACTGGCTCTGGGTTTTTCTATCACCTACAAGTATGTTCACATGTTGTATAGTAAAAATGGCGGTTGGTTATTTGGTTACAGCGACAATAATATTCGACCGGGTAATATGAAAGAAATATGACCAGAATCAAAAGCTGTAGAGGTTTTAAGAAATAAAAACAAAACCATAATTGTCATTTGGTAGTTATTTAGTTTCACAAACTTTCTTTCTGTAGGTTAGAAATTGTCTTGAAACCAGCGTAAACACATGAAACAACTAAAATAGCAAAATTTTATATTGCTTTATTATTTTTATCCTTACTGTGAACTCTTGTCCATCATTGGTATGCTGTATGACTGAAGATTGCCAAGGTATCAAATAAAGGAAAAAAATGAAAGATGAAATAAATAATTTTCTAGTTACTGTGCAGTGTCTCCATCCTTGCATACATTGGAGACATTTTTTAATTAAATGGAACATGTTACAATTAACAGTGGGTGCAGTCCACACTGTCAGTCTATTTACTCTTATATATTCCTGACACACACAACAAAGCCTATCTGTCTGTCTGAGACCAGCCCAAAGTTAATTATTGCCCATATGGAGGAAAACATTAGTCATTATTGGTGCCAGGAAAAACAAGTGCGCATGTTTCCACAGCTTCCACCCCACAAACATCTCTGAGCTGTCACTCTCTGCTGTGATTGGTGCTGTGACCTCCAGCTGAGCAGGATGGGATTCCACTCAGCCAATCGAAAGGAGTAAAGAGAGTGAAAGGAAGAGAGTGTTTTGCTTGGAAACTGCGGTCCCAGTGTTCTCTCTGTGCACAAATACGTTTGGGAATTTGAGGAATTTGCAAAAGGGGTATGTTATGTTATTCCTGCAGCGTCAGGAAGAAGCCTGATATAACAGGCTGGAGGCAACTGGGACAGATAAAGGCTGCCCTGTACATAGATGGGCGTGTATCCACCAGCTGTATTATTTAAACTGAGTGAAACACTGCATTAAATTAAGAGGAATATGCTCACAGGAATGTCCCTTGGCGGTTGGATCATTGTTTTGGCTGTAGCCGCAGTGTGTTTTTTAGGGACATATTTTTCTCCTGACTGCTTTAAAACCAACCTTGAGAGTGTCTGAATGACAGCAGCCCACATAATGACAGCCTAGTGCTTTGCTAAAAACACCACGAGTGCCACATCAACACTCAGTAAACTCAGAATAGCACTTTACAGAGGCTCAGCCACACAAACAATTCTGTAACAATATGCAACAAGTGACTCTACCGGTGGTTAAAGCAGCAGTGGAAAGTGAGTACAAGTGTACACAAGTACACTGGAAGGAAAAAGTATGCAAACCCTGTTGGGCTGCCCAACTCCTGACCACATTAGCAGGGGGATTTATTTTGTTTTTCCCATCATCACTTTGAATATTCAATGTGCGTGTGTGTTAAAAAAAAAAAGACATGAAAATTATAATTATTGTGTATTACTAGTTTAAGTGCATTGCATGTAGCTCCTGTCACATTTTATGACTAATTAATACAACCAAACAACAAATACTTTATCTTAACGACAGCTTTAAATCACTTGTACTCGTCTAACAGCTGTAGTTACTTTGCTATTTTTTTTTATCACCTCACCTGTCCAGTGAAAAGAACTTCTAATATTCTGGATGTTTAAAAAAATGTAAATGATGTTAATTTTCAACATGTAACTGCTCAAAACAAGATGTCTTTTCTCCCTCACCGTGACGCCCATTGTGTGTGTGTGTGTGGAAAGCTGCCATAAGCCTTTATATCACACTTTAACTAAGAATAGCTTTTACAAATCATGCTTGTGGATGCACATCTGTAGATAAAGCTGTAGAGTCAGACTCTGAGTGAAGTAACTTTTTTTTTTTTTGGTTCCCACTGTAGTGCGCGCACACCTAAAATTACATGCTCAAAACTGATGTAGCTGCAAAACCACAATTCATACGTGGATAAATAAGGTGTGGCCAAAAAGGCAAACTTCTAGAGTTTCTTGTAAAAGTGTCAGAAACACACTGGGTGATCAAGAAACGTGTCTCCACCAAAACAACAGCACCTGCCGGTTGGCTCCCCTGTTTGCTTTGCTTGCTGTTAGTGACTGCTGAGCTTTGTTGCCGCCCTCTTGAAGCTGAGATTATAATACAAAGAGTTCAATTAATCTACAGCCCCTGCAGCACCGCGGCCCTGTGCCCACACCAGCTATTTCCTGCCCCACCCTCGTGGCTTAACAGTGAACAGACCTCACAGTGGTGTGTTCAGCAGGGGAGAGATCAGCTCCCTCTGGTCAGCGATGAGGCTCAAATCTGCACGGAGGCAGGAGAAACCCAGAAAAGGGGGAACAGTTTCTATGTAAGGAGTTTAATTTTGCTGTTTTTAGGCTTTTATTTTGAAGTCAAATACCAGTGGTTCGTGCGTTTGACTTTTCTCTCTCAGGAAAAGGAAACACCTCTTTCGCTTAATACGAGTCTGGGCTGTTTCTGTCTGGTCCTCCTCCAACTGAAGGATGAGAGAGAGAGTGAAGAGCTGCTGCTCAGTCTGTAATCCAGCAGAAACATTCGCTCCACTGTGAAACACTCAACAACCTCTCGTAACATTGGTCCAAAATATGGGATCTTCTGTCACCTTTGGATGATAGACCAGGTTTAAATTTGGATCTAAATTCTCGATCAGGACCGAGGTGAGTGATATTCTAAACTGAACCTATGTTTATCTTTTGCCAACTTTTCTTAACATAAAGTTATTTTTCTTGTGAATCGAGCTTCTATTGCACATTACACATTACATTGGGTTTCTGTCAAAGAAATTGCTGTCAGACCTTTTTATGAACTTTATTTATTTATTTTTTTCACACTTTTTATAACGGCCCTCCCAGACAGACAGAAGTTCCTCTGCTGTCAGGCAATGAAGGAGGGACACACTGGTTTATTAGTAGAGCTTGCAGTATGTTTAACACAATGCTGCAGACTATAAACATTTTTATAGGTACTAGTAGCTACAACATGGCCCTTTAATTACATAGTCACAGAGAAAACATGTTTTTTACTTTATAAATATTACTTAGAACAGCTTCTCTCAGAGACTGTAGCCCTTTGGTGGAATCAACTTTTCAGTGGTTTTAGGTTTCATCTTTTGACTTAAATTGGATTATCTGAGCAGGAAATGGGGGGGTGGGGGTGGGGGGTGAATGTGAGTGTGTTTTATGGGGGTCACATAAACAGCTGCAGCTGCCAGGCTTTGCATGTGTGTAGTTAAGTTGAGGAGTTATTGGACTTGTCTGGAAATGTTAGGTGTTAAATCTGTCTGCCTGTGACTGTGGCTCAATGAAATGGACATTTGTCTCCTTCTGGTATTTGTGTTGTGTGTCCGGCTTGTGCAAACCTTACCACAAAATGCCTGTCATGGAATTTTATTGACTGTTGCTTAAAAATTGTATAGGACCAGAACAAGTCGGACACTGCAATGATTATTTAAAGTTTTGCAAAGATAAAGACATTTTAGTTTTTTTGTCCAAAATAAATCCTAAATGTCCTTTGTCAAAACAAGACAAAAAAAAAACTCATACACATTTCGCTGTAAAATTATATCCCAATTGTGATATAACCTGCTAATAAATAAGCTCCAGAGGTGCTAAAAGATAAACTGTCTTAGTTTTGGACAGAGCCAGGCTGGTTTTTTCACTCCGTTCCAGGCTTTATGCTAAACTAAATTAGCTGTTCAGCCCAATATGAGCCTTCTCATCTTACTATTGGCAAGAAAGCAAATATTTCTGAAAATGTCTTATCTCTTTAAGCACTCAAATTACAGACAAAAATGACTTTAGAAGAGGGTGAAATCTATGGTGTAACAAAAGATACAAATTGTCTGATAGGTGGGCTTGGAGAACCAAGACAGGAGAGTCTAAATTAAGGAGACGGAAGATTCTAAATTAAAAGAAACTTTGATTTAACACAAGGTCAAATAAAAATTAAATTGTTCACTTATGCTGTTAAGGTCTAGGGGCAGTAAATTAAGGGTGCAGATGGCGTCATGCTTCCTTTAAAGTCACTGCTGGTTTATCCCCCACCAGTTCCCATGAGTCACTGGACCTTGTGTCAGGCAACGAAACAACTACCAGGGCAATTGCCCTACTGAAAAAATAATGAAGAAATCCTCTGAGAGCACACAGAGTCTGCCAAGAGTCACCAGGATAAGATCAGGGTGGGAGAGCGACCCAAGCCCCCAGCAGTGATTGGAGCGGGGCACGATTACATTCTCCCCAGAGAGAAAACAGCAGAAGGAAAAATATTAGGCTCCCACGCATGTTGTTGTTGCAATAACAGGGAATGTGAGTGGGTGGGTAATATCAGTCAGCCTGGGACCCCCTGTGACAGGCTTTAAACCAAATTCCCCCAGTTTAGTTTTCTAACCCTCAATGTAGCCTTCTTTTACAGCAGGGGTGGGAAACCCATGCTCCTCGAGGGCCTCAGCCCTGCGTTTTCCAACGATCATCATCCTACTCACTGCTCCTCCAGCTTCTGATTGACTGGCCACACCCGAAGCAGGTAATCAGGTGCAGGTAGAGTCGGAAAACAAGGAGGTCTGCAGCCCTAAAGGAGCATGGAGCAAACTATCGAAAGGCAAGGTGCACCCTGGACAGGTCTCCAGTCTCTCTTAAAGAGACAAACAAGGACAGACAACCATTCATACCTACAGGGACACCAACACACAACCTTCTAGCAGTGACGCAGCAGCACTAACCACCATGCTTCACTATGTAATTTTGTTAATAGTTCAAAAAGATTCTCTAATGGCAGGTAAAGCTTTTCTCTGAATGTATTTTTGTTTTAGTAATTTAACAAGTTATGAGTTGTCAGGTTGTTTCTCTTCCTCCAGCATATCACTTCCTTTGTTTCTCATAGTTTTTGGTTTTAAACCAACCTTCATTAATATGTTACTAATAATAATACAATCAAACAAAAATAAAACTGGATCATTAACAAAGAAGAAATGTAAAAACAAAAAACTAGCATTATCAAAACGTGATAAAATCCCTTATTTCTTTATAATTTATTAACCATTAGTTACAGCTCTTTACAAGATGTTTCCTCTTTAGGAAGCCGTGTTAATCAAACCTTAGTCAGATATCTCAAAACAAAAACATTTAAAGTTTTAGATGTTCTGGTGAACTGACCCTTTAATTCATAACATTATTAGCTGGAGTTTCTCCCAATGGACGTGTGATTCGGGGGCAAAGCAACATGTGAAAATTGTCATGTGACTTTTTCTGTGGGAAACAAAAAGTCACATTTCCTTGACGCCGGAAAACAAACTCCTCCAGCTCTGATGTCAGAAACGTAAACATCCTTGCCGGTCACAGAGGACACTCGCGTCACCTAAATAACTTTGTCTCCGGCCTACCCTGAACACAATGTCCCTCCCAACTGTGTCTCTCTGTCTTTATGTCAGTCTGCTTCAGAAACTGATTTAGATGAGCTTCTGTGGGTTTATGAGTGACAGCGTTTGTGCTTCTTCTAGGATCTGCGTCGAGTGGATGGTCCAGGAGTGTGAAAAGTGCCGGAGATGATAGCTGTCTGACACTATAGTGAAAAGCAATGGAGCCTGTTAAAAAAGACATGGAGCTGCTTAGTAACAGCATGGCAACGTACGCTCACATCAAAGGTAAAACCTCTGCGTGTCTACATCTGTGGTAACTTAACCCTGGGGGGGTTGGGGGGGGCTTATTTTAATTTAGGAATATAAAATAATGGGCAACAGAAGACAAGAGAAGGGACGGCCAGTAAAGTGGGTCCTATGGGCCCCCTGACCTCTTGGGCTCCTGGTACTGTGCCCAGTAGGCTTGTTCAGTAATCCATCCACGACAATAAGGGGTCAGGAATTGATTCCCAGCATACAGAATAAACAACAGTGCTGAAAAAACAATATTGTGCAATTGTGCACTACATATATTTTATATTTAGTGGAGAAAGAAAACTAAAGGGTTTATAAAGTTCACATTACAAAACTATTATGCTCTAAAGTTCCAGTCAATAAAAAGCAATCAAAGATCATAAAATCAGAAAAGGAAGGAGGAAACTTACAATACAAAAAAGAGAGATTTATATAAAAGTCATTTGGGTCTGTAAAATAGAGGTTTTTCAACGTTCAAAGTTTACATTTTACAGTTTATATTACATTCAAAGTTTTGAATGTAATTGGCATTGACAGATTATGAACCTTGACTATCTGTTAAATATTGAAATCATATTAGAAGCAGACCGTATTAATAAGTGAAACGACTACTGCAACCAAAAAGTGCACATAAATACAAGTCTACACATAAACATTAAGAGAATGTGGACTTTTAAATGGTGAAAAATAAAAACCAACAAAATGTTTCTATCTGGTTTTAAAGAATTAATTTCTCTGTTTGGCCTCTGTCAGTTTCCAGTTTTCTTTGGCTCACAGCACTGCTGCTTCTCACATTGTTGAATTTGTAAAGATCAGATACAAGCAGAAGAGAAATAACCAGAATAACAGATTTCAGTCTTGTTCCTGTTCAGGAAAACATAGCCACATGCCTTTAAATTTCAGATCCTTTTCTAAAGTATCAGCATATTAATACTTAAGCATAGCAGTATTATCCATTCAACTTCGACAGGGTTCATCGCTCTTCGTGAGTGCAAATATTGTTTTGATTATTTATTATATAATGCTGGTGCTTTTATTTGTATAATCCTATGCTCGCTCTAACACTTTGTTGGATCTGATTGATGTTCATTTGCTATCAAGGTTACAGTATTTTAATGGTATATTATTTGATTATCATATGTGCTGAGGGACTATAGATAAAAATATGCCTTGCTAGTTCTGGCATTTTTACAGAAATGTGATAATAGGTCTTGTTAAATGAACAAACAAAAACTACAAATAGTGTAAACATTCTGTATAAATATGGTCTCTGTTACTGATGTATGACAAATTATATTATTAGTGTTAATTTTGATATACTGATAAATAAGAGGAGTCATGAGATATAAACATTAGAGGGAAGCTAAAAAACTAAGTTGTGCTCCACAAATTCTTAATAATTCTTATTAACCTCGTTTCAGGGATTTAGGATTTAACCAGGTCTTTCCATTTTGTTTTGGCTTGTTATGAAACAGCATCTCACTGAGTTCAATCTCACTAAGATTAGAGAAAAGTGAAAACACATTTGTGTGGCAGAGTTTGTTTTTTCCCCCCGTTTTCTCACCATTAATCATCCCATGACTCCTTAGATTTATCTGGTGACCCTCCGAGAGGCTTGACCCATAGGTTGCAAACCTCTGGATTTAATTACCAAAGTGCATTTAAAGTAGTTGCTCTGCAAGCAGCTACATAATTAACATACTGTGTACACAGTGATGTATCAGCATTACCATTATATAATTTACGGCATTATATCAGTCAAGAGAGTTAGTTTTTTTTTTTTACTAGAGTCAATACAAAGATAACGAGTCTGCTCCACATAACATTTTTTGTCTGTACAGGGGACTTAACTTTTTTATTAAGTGTTTTATTGAGGTTTTTTTAGTTTTATAAAATCAAGTAAGTAACTAAAAGGACCAACTAAAATGTATGAGCGCTAGTGATCTGACAATTGAAACTTGACATTTTAAGTTGAATGAACTCAAATGCAGAAAACATACATTTTTACAATAAGCTAATGAGAAAGGCTGATTCCACTAATTCCCTTTACAGTGTTTTACAGTTATTTGTTTGACATATAATGTAGCGGAGTAATAACTACAATATTTAACTCTAAAATGAAATGATATAAAAGTATATATAGTGGCAGAAAATGGAAAAGACAATTCTAAGTAAGTACTTTAGTGAGAATACGGTTACTTTGCTTATTGTTGTTTATTTGTGTGTTTTTTGTCCACAGCCAATCCAGAGAGCTTTGCGCTCTACTTCATGATGGGTGTCTGTTTCGGTCTGCTCATGGCGCTCTGCCTCTTGGTGGCCGGCATCGCCTGCAGGACCCGCCGCCACAGCAGACCCCCACATTCCCCTGAGAGGAGACAGCTGAAGGAGTCCAGTGAAGGAGAGGAGGAAGAGGAGGAGGAGGAGGCAAGCGTTGCGGAGGAAGATGGGGGGGAAGAGGATGAGATCCCCAAAGTGACAGTGGGGCCTGTGAGTGAGCGCAGCAGTCAGTGTAACGGCACTCTGAGGAGTGTTAATGTGTTTAACTCAGCTGAGGAGCTGGAGAAGGCGAGACGTCTGGAGGAGAGGGAACGAATCGTCAGAGAAATCTGGAGGAACGGGCAGCCAGACATCCTGGTCATGGGGACGGGGACTATTGGACGAGTGCATTACCACTAACAGACTTTTTCGCTGAGCCTTAAAAAGACCCCTGACATCCTGGCAGAGGACATAGAGGACATAGTAGGGCAGTGGTTATTTATATGTAGGCTAAAGACTTCAGCAGTAAAGTGGATGTCCACCAAATTTACTGAGAGATAGGTTACTCTGCATGAGTGGTCCTATGTGGCTCTGTAGGGAGGACAATGTTCGAAAATATGCTCAAGGTTATTTGCAGATGAGGTCTCCACATTTGTGTCTGACCTGGGGGTTAACCAGTGAGGATCTAATAAAGAAAAATCCATCGTTTGTGGAAAATAACCCATAAAGTCCGAATAACTTCGATCTTTACTGTTGTTTATCAGTCTGTCACCTGCAGATCAAAGCCAAATACTTCAGTACATTTTGTTTTCTGCTAAAATATGTAATAGAAGTATTAAATTATCTAACAACGTAACACTCTTCAAAATAGTCTTATGAAATGTTATTTCATTCTGCTTCTTTTCACAGTGTCTTAAATATCAAGACAATCTGCTCATTGAGACCAAAGTTAGTGTTTTTGGATCAGCACTTGTCAATGTGATACTCACATTTTTATGATATTTGTTTGATCTTCTTTTGATCATCTTTTTTCTATGGATTTTGTATGCAGCACTTTTGGCTTTGTCTGTATTCATCTTTGTGATAAGAATAACAATTTCAACCACTTTTTTGGATCAAATGAAACTGAACCAATTAATTTGTTCAGTTTTTAACCACTGAGCACATTTAATTTGTTGAGGAAGAGTAGGATATATTTCCAAGTTTCTGAATAATTTTAAATTGTTTGGGTTTATGAGAATTTTGAAATTTGTTGGTAAACTGTAAGACAGACATTGTCAAAAAAAAAAAAAGTATTGTCATAAGAACCAAAGAATTGATAAAGAAAATAAACTGTAATTATTCAAAAAGCAATAATTATGATTAGTTGAAGCCCGGGATCAAAAGGGCACTTTTCAGCGTTGGTTCATTTCCCACAGACTTTCGTCTTTTCCCAGCCAGTCATTTCCTGTGTTTCCCTTTAGTTCCCAGTGTGATGAGATTATTCCCAATCATATGTTGTGGTATATACCATGCTACACACGTGGAAAAAATTGTTAGTACCCTTCTGCTAAAGTAAGAAAAACCCACAATGGTGACTGAAATAACTTGAAAGTGACAAAAGTAATAAATAAAAAATTACTAAAAATTAACTTATGAAAGTCAGACATTGCTTTTGAATTGTGGTTCAAAAGGATCATTAAAAAAAACTAACTAAGGAAACTGGACAAAAATGATTGTACCCCTAGAAAAGAAGAACATGTTGACATGTAATTAACATCACAGGTGTGCAATGACAGGTACCATCATTTTTGTCCAGGACAGTTTCTTTAGTTTCTGTTGAACCACCTTTAAAAGAAATGTTTGTCATTAGTTAATTTCCAGTAATTGTTTATTGAGTATTACTTTTGTCAGTTTCAGGTTATTTCAGTGACCATTGTGGGGTTTTTTCTTTGTTTAACGGAAGGGTACCAACAATTCTATCGAGGAGGCTCTGCAGGATGTGTTGAATATTTCCTCTGAAGCTAAAGGAGAACTGCTGGAGTCAAAGATGAGCCCAGAAGCACGTGTTGTTCCTGTTGCCCTGTATGTTCCTGCCTGCACATTCCCGTTTGGCTCATTGTGATTACAGCACAAAATAAAAACTCAACCAAAAAAAGTCTATGGGAAGGTTTTGAACATGTAAAACAAACAAAAAAAATCATAAGCACAATGTTCCTCAACACTTTTACAAACATCTCTTATTATAGTATATAAAGATATAAAGGAAAATGTCACGGAAAGTTTTTTGTTGCAGGCCCACGAGCAGCTACTGGGGATAAACTAATCTTTGGTTTTGCTAATACATCCAGGACAACATTATCTTATCACAGATAAGAATAAGTATAAGAGATGTGTGCAGAGTTTAAAACTCAGCTTTTAGAGGGTTTAGAGCTTAAAGAAAATATGAAACTGAGATTTCCTGCATCACTTTGTTAGTTTGATTTTTGCCAATGAAATTTGCATATGTGCTAATAATTGACAAAAAAATTACCACTTCAAACACGTTAGTATTGTTGGACTACTAAGTACATGCTTTAAAATTGACTTGTAGAAAAGTACAAGTACTTCTTCAAAAAAATTGATTTGTCTGGCATCAAGTCAAGTTAAAGTTCTGGAGCAAACTTTACTTTAGCTAAAGTATAGACACTATACTTAAGGGATCAATAGAAAAGGTGCTTAATGTAGAGAATTTTGCATAAAGGTATATTTCAGAGGGACATAAAGCATTGGATTATGATAATAATTGCATTAATTCGTCGACATTGAATTTCTTTTTAACCACTTGTACTAATAGGTGGTAAAACCAGTGCATGTCAAAATGAATTATATTTTCTATGAAGAATCTAAATATTCAAATTAACTAAGGCTGTGAAATAAATATAGTGGGTAAAAGTACAATATTTCCCACTGAAATGTATTGGAGTAACAGCAAAAGTGTACTCACAAGGCAATGTACTAATTATTTTCTGCCACTGCTACAATCATTCTTACATAACTTTGGACTTTTTCATAAGCGGCAGTTTTTCTGCCGCTTATGACCCCCAGCACCATGACACCCAGCTTCAGCTACAACATTGCACCCTCTATGTTTCGGGCTATGAAAGAGCCATTTACAGTGTACCTCCGTTCTAATGTACTTATTGCCAATGCAGGGCTGCAGCGTGGGTCCAAGCAGTGCCCCAGGAGAATTTTCTGCTGGCTGTGTTTCCCCCTCCCTTCCTGAAAAGGCTGATTATGTGACGATTGGCAGCTTGTGACCAGCATCAGAAATGTTACTGGCACGTTTTACCAATAGAGAAACAATACTCACTGCAGACCGAATGAGACACTCATGCCCTCATGATTTAAGTGACAAAATGTTTTTGGCTGGATGAAAGTATGTTGGACCTTGGCCGCTCTCTTCTTTACACTTAGGACACTGCAATACCCCCTTTATACTCATGACTTGATGAAGCGATAAAGGGGAACCTTTGGAGATCTGGTTTCTTACAGAACGATAAATGGGAAAGTAAATATTAAGATAGCCAGATATGCACACTTTTTGTTGGCTAAGAAGCTGCAAGGTCGATTTCTAGTTGTCAGTCTCATGTTCACAACCTCTGTCTACAAAGTTAAAGTGAGATCTGTGGCATAATTCCTGAAAAGTGCAATAACAAAACAAAACAAAAAAAATAAGATGGATGAGCTCCATCACTCGAAGTTACAAATGTATTGTTAATGTACATTTAACTGTGAAAACTGTTTGTGGTGGGTTGAGGAAGTCTACACGTTTTCAACGAGGAACCAGGTAAAAATAAAGACAGATATCAGAACCAATCCATTGTGCAAAAATATTTTTTTTTTATATTATAGTATGTTGTTACTCTATCAAAGCCCACCTGTTCTTTCCTTGCTCACAACCCTGCCTAAAATCAATTTTGTTGCATCTGGGGAAGTTTAAAAAGAATAAAATCTCCAGCATAAAACTTGCCATAGTTGCACACTGTCTATGGTTGAAAATGAGTACTGCAGTACTGTAAGCAGCCGCACGGACAAATGGTGGCGCTGTTTCTTTCGATTGTAGTTAGATAGAAGTTTGATAGTGTTAATTCGAGCTGGTTCACATCAGCGTAAAACTAATCTGATCTAAAGTATCTCATATAATGTCAAAAGTGAACGCTGTCTCTTTTAAATTTGCTGCACACTTATGACATAAAATGGACTTAATAATTAAATGTTCAGTTATTGTGTTAAAAATATACAATGATCGTGGCAGTGAAGTTTTTACAGGTGCTGGTGGGTCACGCTATACCTGAGCTAACGCCAACAACCTGCTGGACATAGAGGCTAAACATGATTACTGCTCTTAAGATAAATTAAACATACTTTTACCTTTGTTGCACGTGCAGGAAGGTTTGTAGGTTCCGTTCTGTGAGGTTTGTTAAATTGCTGAATGGAGAACACCAGCAGAACGGGCACGTGCTGTGTCCTAACCTCTAACCTCGTCTGCTAAGATTAGAGACCTTCCCTCTAAATTACGAGATAAGGTGCCACAACCACAACCCCCCCCCCCAAAAAAAACCAAAGTTGATTTAGCATTTATTAGTCAATAAATCTACTTGTTTAGCAGCTTAAGAAATTAATTTATTGACGGAAGCCCAACTTAACAAAACAAGACTACATTGGGTCAAAGGTTTCTCATTAGTGAAAATATCCCAAAACAATTCACACAGAATATGCCCTCAAACAAAGAATTTATTGAAAATTAAAAGACAAGTACTTCAAAGCTCTTGAGAATAGTAAAAAAGTTGTCAGCTTCTGATCAAACAAACAACAACAAAAAAAAAGTCCTACACTTTTGTTTAGTACATGCAGTATATACAGTGAAAAGTTGGATGAAGCAGCACAGAGGTTCACAAATCTAGTTTTGCAAGTTTGTGTCAATTCTTAAAAATAAACACGTTCATCTGTTGTCTTCTGACAAATGTTCATGTTTCTCATGTTCAGTAGGAGAGAAGATACACTTGCTGTTTGTATATTTAAAAGAACAATATTCCGTTTTTATTTTATTTTCTGAGCAATAGAGATTTCAATAATTTAGGTGTTTTAATCCTACACATGTATTAGCCTTTTGTAAGAACTAGTCATTTCTTATTAAAAACCTAAACATAAAGGTATCCACTTGCCTACACTGATATGACAAGAGGCAGAAAATCTTTCTCTTGCTTCATTCTAAAGCAATTTGGGGGATTTGGGTGTCAAACTGTTTCAATTTAAACTCCTTTTTTTCCAAAATACACCCACAATCAATAAGAATATACTGTAGCGCACACACACATAAAAATTACTTCCTAATGAAAATTAAAGGTGAAGTGACACTATATGAAAACGCTCGGGTAATATAAGTGACAAACATTAACCGTCGAGGGGTTTAACAGATTAACTTTCATGTTCAATTGTCTGTAAATAACAAATCATTGGTCCCATGGAGTGAGGTATGAATCAAACTTTTCATGCAGTAAAAGATTTATCACAGCCTCAAACAAAGAAGAACTATGGATGCCTTCCTGCACATGACAAACACAAGTACAGAGATGTAACTCTCATAACCTTCAAACACATTACATGAAAACTTTTCATTTCTAAGGCACAAATTATTTTGTCATGTTTTCAGATTTATCTTCAGAAGTTGTTGCCCCAGTTATTTCTCTCTTTAAACAATATGTTTATGTCATCCAGCTGCAAATCAATGTTAACAAATCAGATTTTAAAAAAAGAAAAGAAAAGAAAAGAAAAGTAAAGTATAGGCTCATCTCTGAATGGTGTTCTTCACTAAAGTCAGTCACATTGTTTTTTACTTTCACTGTGAGAAGGCTCTTACTCACTGACACATTTTTAACCATCGAATCATAAGATTAAGTGGAACAAACCAAGGAAAAATAACCCCTTTACCATCACTGTAACCATTAGGACACGAACACACCGATGAATGTTAGAACGGAGCAGTTTACTGCTTTGAAGTGGAGGCGTCTCCAGCCATCTTGGTGTCCTTATGGTCAACTTCTATGTTGTCATCTCCCAGCTCACCTTCTTCTGCTCCCTGGAACATGTCATGGGTCCACTTTGGGCTGCTGCCTCCCTTACGGTAAACAAAGCGTCCCCGGCGAGCTGGAAAGGAACCCCGGCCTCTGCCGCGGTTGTCAATCCAGGTTTTCTCACCATCGCGATCATCGTGCTGCAAAGGAAGTAAGACAGCCTTTAAGAAAGGCACCAAGTCCTTTCCACAGCAGATAATAATAATAATAACTTTTATTATTATTGACTATAAAATACAGAGGGGGCTTTTACTTAAACACAATAAAAATATCAACACACTTTAACAAAGTTTGAGTACATTTTACAAATATTAGTTTTACATTTTATTAAAAGTAGAGCTGCACATTGATGTTTATCTTCATTATTGAATCATCAATTCCTTCTTCCACCGTTTGTCTTTATGAGAAGGGCCAAAGGAAAACAATAGATGTAGGTGGCCTGAGCTGATCGGGTACATTTGAATTAGATAAAACTGTATTACAGCACAGTTACTGCAGATGTTCCTGCCAGTGCTGCAAAGGGGCTCTATTTAAATGTCACCTCCATCTTACATTGATCAAAACCCCTTCACTCCCTGTAAACTACCAATTTTCAGTCTCTTTAAACTGGATCCACTTGCTGTAAGTTAGTTGTTCATTTCTATAATATTAACAATTATGAACTGAATTGAATGTATTTTGATTTATGTTCCTAAATTACACATGAACAGGTAGGAACACAATAAAATAATGTCTTCTGTCTTTGCCTGTAAATTAATTAGTAGCTGTGGAGCCTCACCAGATAATACTTTCTGCTCTTGGGAGTGTATTCAGGGTCCCACTCCTCCTCTGGAGGGCGCACTGGAGGATTCATATTGGCAGGGTTTCCATTGCTATTGTTGCCTGGATAATGTCCCCTATTCCATCCTCGTCCTCTGACTCTTGGGAACTAAAATCAAAACAGCAGCTGGATTTAAACTTGCAATCAAGAGAAACTCTCTACAAGAAGATGGAGGAATATTTTATAAACCTGGTGCAAGTTTAAGGTTTAACACTGACCCAGGGACGATGACAATAACAGACACACACGTTTTCTGATGTTATGACTCATAAGTTTAGTGATGAGGTGAGGTTCCACTGATTTGCACATTACCTTAATAAAAACCAGGTAGTGCATGGAATATGTATGATAGAGTGTCATCATCATTATCCACACTATGTTCCTTAGCTTTAGGAGGAAGGAACAGAGCAGAGAAGCGCAGTCTACAGAGATGCCATTAGGACAGAGAATTGCAAGGAGATGTCAGTACCTCAGTGAAAAACTAACCAAAAAACGGCTACAGCAGATGAGAAAAAAAACAAAAAACAAACAAAAAAAGCTTAGATAAAACTTACAAAACCACGCCCTCTGCCTCTTTCTGTGTTATAGCCCTCGTAATCTCTTGGGCCTCGATCTCCAGGGCCACTGTAGTCCCGAGGAGGATAGCGTGGTTGATTGTAGCCCTCCTCTAAGTGCTCCATCCCCTCTCCCACATATTCTTTACTTCTGAAAGCTGGGGGATAGGGGGATGGAGAGGATGAAGAGGAAGAGGAGGATGGAGAGCGATCCCGTTTCTTCTTACCTTTCCTGTTAGAAAAAAAGTCTGGTTAAATAAGTTTGGCAGGCATAAAATCCCAGGTAATGACAGTAACCAGTGGTACAAATATTCTCTGACAATCCCGATTCGGATTAAAAGTACTAAATCAAGACAGGACTTTGTTTTGGGCTGAGATGACAGACTGAACATACTTGGATTTTTTGTGGTGTTTCCCGGATTTCTCAGAGGACCTCTCTCTGCTTGGTCCTCGGGAGCCTGCTGGGCTCCGGCCCCCTTCCCGCTTGAAGTCACGCTCCTTCCCAGCAAACCTCTTGCGTCTTTCAATATCCAGACGAAGATCCATCATGTCACCTTTAAACTTTTTACTTGAATCCTGCAGAGAGGTGTGTATATTAACTACTGAACCACCTGTTGAAAGTTCTGATGGCCAATGTTTGAATGAATCAATCAAGTGCACATATTCCCACAGATTCATAAATGTTACACAACAGTTTAGAAAAATGAAACACAAATAGCTGCAATAGAAATGTAGATGCAACATATACAAGCATTGTGTTCCCCATAGCGGTAAATGCGAATACTGAATTATTCCATTACATAACTATGAACTAAAAATGTCCTTCAAATACTATGTGTAGCAAGTAAAAGGATAATACATAACTTTTGTATCTTAAGGGTGCTTACAGAATAGAATATAAAAGCGTTTGTAGAAACCAGCAGCATGCATGTAGCTCATAAAATAAACTGAATTTCACAGCTGTTTTGTGGCTTGATTTTTTTTTTCCCTTTTAGAAAAAATACTTACAAGGTAAAGGCACTGACAAGCGTCCATTGAGAGGCTGTGACTCAGGATCTTAATTCACTTCCTTTTAGCCTTTGCTTGGGTTCGTACATACCCAATCAATAACCATATCTCATAGGCTGGGGGGGGCTTGCTTGGCACTTACAAAACACAATTGGGCTCTTTTGATTTAGATATATGCATCCTTTGAAAGAAAAGCACAAAGCTGAACACTGCTGCTTTGGATCGTCTCAAATTTGCTTGTTCCAAATACGTCAAATTTCAAAAGGGCTGGTCACCTTGTAGCTCGTCTCCTCCATATCCTCAAACAGATGAGAATGCCTCTTAAAGGCACTGGGGGAAACATCAATTCTCCTAAGGAAAGGGGAAATTAAAACGTGTAAACTCAGTGGGCAGCAATTTCTTTTTCTTTTTTTTTTAAATGCACGGTAAAGGTTTGTGGAATAGAGGTATTATCATATAATTAGACATCGTAACTACCTGTGGATTTCTGGGCTCTTCCTTGGCTTCATCATTTCTACTTCTGCAGCCTTTCTTTGGTACATGGCAAAACGTTCACTTAAAGTCATGTCTGAGGACTGGAAGTGTTGAGCTGCAGATAAAGAAAAAAACAGCTTTTATTCCAGACACAGCACCCACTGTAATAACTAAAGACAGGAATGGTAATATGACAGTAAAAATGTCCATTGGATCAAGTCTGGATCAAGTCCAAACGCCTCGTCTTGCTAGCTGGTGGACAAAACCAGCAGAAGCCATACTATACCTTTGATATAGTGCACAATTGAGACTATGTGCTGAGCAAACAGCTCAGAGGGACTGCGACGGAGCTGTGCGGACTGAATGTGCTGGAAAATGGAACAAAACTCTGGATCTTTCTTAGAGGGATTCATCAGATCTCGGGGCACGTGGCGATCTTTGGACAAAGAGCTGAGAGAACAGAGAAGTGAGGTCAATGTGATAAAGGTTTAAAACAAGAATATGTACCCAGCTGGCCTAAATATAGGACAAGGGGGCAATATTCATGTCTTGGGTTTTTTAGTATTTTAATTAAAATATTCAGATTTGAGTTATTTTTTTGAATACTTGAATTGAGTGATAAAGGTGAGGCCAGACTAGCCCCTACCCTCCACTGTCTTCTGGAAATGTGCACGTCTGTGGGATTATGTGATATTCAGGTGTCTTATGTTGTTCTGCAGTGGTGAACAAACAAGATTCCCCTTTGGGGATTTATCCATGTGTCCCAAATGATCCGGCAGTCCTCTTTATCGCCCAAGGATAAAATGGGCCTTGACAGGGGAATTGTTTTCTTAATTATATTTTAATTGTTTTTTTTACTTTGGATTCGTTTGACTGCGGACTGCTTTGCCTTATCGGTTGTTCGTAGCCTTAGTGTTTTGAAGGCAACAAGTTTCTTTAAACTCTGAATATGGTGTCTGTGAGAGTATAGTTGTCCTATATGTCCTACTGTGACAGTAGACATGTTGTTTATAATGTAATATTAGTGTAAATAAAATAATATAAATTCCTGATAGGTGAAAATAGGTACAATGTGTATCCCAATGTCTTTTCTGCAAAAAAGGACCAAAGTTATTATGTACAGTCCTAAAGATTGTTGACTACAGAACATCAATGTGGCTAGAAAATGTGGGATCTATGTTATTTTAACTGAAATATTTCACTTTATGCATCTAACACTTTTACAAAAAAAAAAAAAAAAAAAAACGGACTTTAAGGACTTGACTAGCTTTACAGTCATATGTATCTCCTTTTCTCTAAAATCATGGACCAATACAGTAATAGCACAGAATACAGTACACGAATTAGTACTGGTGTACGTACCTAGGCATTTCATCTAAAGTGCCAATTTTTTGTTCAAAGTCTTCTCTTGAAGCCCACAGCCGTGGTACAGAGTCTTCATGAGGAGGGAAAGCTCCGGGAAAAAGTGGCCGATCCTTGTCTCTTGAAGTTGAAGGAGGGGACGGACTCCGTCTGAACTTCTCCTTTTCTTTCTTCTCCTTCTTCTTGGACTTCTCCTCTTTCTTTGAGCTGTGCTTGCGGCTTCGGTACAAGTCCTCCTCTGTGTGATCTATAACCTCTGCCTCTTCAGCATCTCTACGGCCCTTCTCTTTGATAGACGGGTAAGAGGTCGAATAGCTTGGTTCATCTCCCCACTTCCCGAAAATGTCTCGAGCTGTGGGGGTGGATTTGATCTCGCCATCCTCCTCAATGTCGCTCTCCTTCAGTCTGTGAGACTTGAGGAACTCCTCTTCCCCAGCATCAAAGAAAGGGACCGTCTTGTCTTCCTTGGGTTCATCAAAAGATGATGAGATGTTAAAAACATCTCCAGACTTGGTTTCTTTCTCTGCTTCTCTGTCTGCTACATTCTGCTCCTTTTCACGACTATTCTCCTTTTCAGCTACCTGCTTTTTGTTCTTACTCTCTGCCAAAAACCTAAAACAGAAACAGAGGAGCAAACTGAGCATTAGCACCTCCAATTTTAATAAATAAGACTTAAAAGAAAAACAAAAAATAAACTACTACTATTAAGAAAGCAAACAAGACAATAAGACAATTTGCCATCTGCTGGAATAAAATGTTTGCAGACATTTTTTTCCAGCCGAAATGTAATAAAATTTTATCTTTTCTCCATTCGGCTTCCAATGAGTAACATTAGTTAGGGAGAATTGTTAAGAAAATTATTTGACAGAATAGATGGTAATATTTACGTGATGTGCCAAAAATGTTTAACGTTTATCTTAAACAAAAACGAGAGACCCTGAATATTTCTTGATCAGCATTAATGGTTAACATTTCAGTTGACATGGCCCCACACTAACCCAAGTTTAACAGTGCTGATTTACCTTTTGCAGTTCTTGAAACAATAATTCTAATTGTTTTTTTTATTGAACCAGGAGCCTTATGTTTTATTGTTTTTTTGCTCGTATTCTTCCAGGGATCCTTGAAAAAGGCCAAGTATAGTTTTAAGAAAAATAATGTTCATTAAGTGTTTGGAAAATATATAAACCTTTAAATGAATTAAAATAATGAAATAAAGTAACAGACATACTTTTTGAAGGCAGCAGAGATCACAGTCTTATCCCCATCTTTGACATCTTCCTTTGAAAAGAACCCAAAACCACTGAAAGGTCCAGTCTGTCCAGACTTTGTGGGGCTCTTGGCTGGAGGGGAAGCACTGCCGATGGTTTTCCACAGAGGACCACCACTGCCTGGCCCTTTGCCCTCAGGACCACAGGTAGGGTCCTCTTTCTTGGGGCTGGCTCTTTTGGGGCTGGTGTCATACTCGATCCATTTACCTCCAGATACCTTCTCAATAGCACTGCCATGTGCTGGCTGTCCAGGTTTATCTACCTGACTTTCTGGTAGCTTGTCTTTAGCATCCTTGGAGCCAGGCTTGCCTTTGCTGCTGCGATGACGTGGAGATGAAGACCGGGACCGAGAAGAGTAGCTGGAATGCCTGGAGCGTCGAGATCGACCTGAAGATGAGCGATCAGAGTAGCGAGAGCGGCTGCGACTTCCAGAGCGCTTCTTGGGTGTGCGGGAGCGTGAGCGCCCCCTCCTAGGACTGTGTGAATGGTGATCCTGGTCATGGTGGCGGTCGTGCCAGCCTCCACCACCACCACCACCACCACCTTGCCAGTTGGCCTTGTAGCCATAGTTGCTGCCTCCTCCTCCTCTGTTCTGATAATGACCTCGTTGATAATAACCTCGACCTCTGCCTCGGTAGTGGTACGGTCTCCTGTAGCCTCGGTTGTAGCCCCTGAATCCACCTCTGTTGTTTTGATAATCCCTGCTAGGGTAGTTTCTGTAGGACGGAGAGTGTGAGCGGGAGCGGGAGCGAGAACTGAATGAGAGAGAAGGAGAACAGGCAGAAAAATAGCATTAAAAATGGGACAGTCTGTGTATTTATAAAACTCATGACTATGGCCATAGACTTGCGTCTCTTGTATGGAATACTACAGCTTTGAAAAATTAAGGACAGTGGAAAAGACAGTAAACACAGGAAATAAACATCAGATGTGTGTGTGAACACCAGACCAAGGCCCAGCCACAACTTCAACTGATTGGGGGTCAAAATCATGGAAGTCAGTGGTCAATCAGAGAAAGTGAAGGGGATACAGCAGCTTGTTATCACCATCACAAATCTGATTATTTAAAGACTTTGATTTTTGTGAAACAGGAATGTTTCCAATAAACTATCACCATCATGGTTAATCCAGAGTTACTATTTTACATTAAAAGGAGGAGACTGCTAATACAGGTATCTCACCAGCAGATGGAGACACATAACTAGAGACTGACACTTCTCCAAACCTCTTATACTGAAATAACATTATGGAAACTACTCCATGTTTTCTGTGTAACATCAGGTTCAAAACAGTGGCAACTACACCACATTTTGGAGCAGCACTGATCGAAGACAGAACTATTAAAATGGTTTGGCTATGTTATCAGGTCAGAAATGTTCATGAGCTGCAAAATGCACGTCACAGTAAAGTCTTATTTTCTTATTTGTAAAGCACCTTTACTTAGAATTTTATCCATGTAACAATTAATACTGTTTTACTACTAATGTAATATAGAAGCCAAAACTAAAATGTATTAATCTCATGCCTATAAAGCAAAAGCAACATTTTAGCTATGAGCATATATTAAAAATTATATTTTATGAACTAATACAGCACAAATATAATTAGACAGATTCTCAGAATCCCAAGGGCCTTAAATATTAACTATAATTCAAACTGCCAACGCCATGTTAATACTGCACAGGAAGTGCAGTTTCACTTCTTTCTCTGCTTACCCCTCACACCTTTTCATTGGGACAGAGCAGTCTCGGTCTGTTTTTCCTTACAAACAAAAGATTTGGTGTATTCCCACAGGCAGGATAGTGTGTGTCACCTCGGTGTATGTGGTGAACAAAGGGTACATCTAGGACACACTCTGCTCTAATCCACAGAGGGAGGAGGCAGTAAAAGGGGAGGGTGATACAGCAATACCAAGAATACTCGCTCTCAACTTTGTTTTCTGCTGTGACAAATCATTAACATGCAATCAAGCAAATCTCTTTAGGAGTAACGATAACAACTGACAGTAGCTTTAAAATTCAAAAACACGAGCTGACCATAACATATCTGCCACAATGGCAAAAAAATGTCACAAATATATGAGTTTAAAGGTGAGCTAATGCAAATTGACTTAGAATTTCCTTTTACACAGGTACAACATTCATGCAAATTAAAAGCAAACCTAGAATGACCTGATCCAAGCAGAAGATGGACAATAAGGCAGGGTGTATGCTCTGTCTAAACTTACTACATGCTCAGAGGGAACCAAAATCATTGTCTTGCACTTTAACGGATGATCCTGGATTCCCACATACTTCTTGCCACGATTGGCCAGATATGCAGATGCAGATTTTTTCTACTTTGCTTTCAAGTGGATAATAAGGGTAGAAAGCACAAGAGACCATGAACCAGCCCCAGTGAACTGCCTTACAGTCAAATTCTAATTTTACTGGACCTTGCTGAAAAAAAACATTTGAATTTAGCTAAATTATAAAAATGAAATCTTGTTGCAACTCCAAACCTAAACACGCTGCAAGATAAAACCTGATGACACAACTGCAAGACATTTTTGGGGGCCTTCATTTTAAAAATAAGGCTTTATCATCAAAGTGAAACGGCGAAATGTCACTATGAACCACACATGATTTAACAACTGAAACATGAGCTGGCCATTTCGTTTCGCTTTGTACATTTCTTTGACAGAGCCAGATATTTTCACACCAATATTCTCATCTTATTTCTGTGTTTAAAATGTTCACAGCACCAACTTATATCACAGAGCAAAACAACAGACTACCTTCTGTCCATTGTAAAAGCTACAAAGACATCTATTACTGTAGAGGACATCTCTCAAGTCTTTCAAGAACAGTAGTAATTAAAATAAAACTGTACTTTTTTAATTAACCCAGTGCTTGTTGTAATGAAACAGTTTGCTGTTTAACTGTTTTCTATTTGTTGACTCATGGTCAATGGTTACCACTAAAACTGGTGAATGGTTATCCATTTGGAAAAGTAATAAGTCACTGGTAATAATATGACCAGGAAAACTATGAACTGTATTTTATACAGCAAAACCAAATAATTTCTAATAATTAAAAAAATCCATTAAACAGGTGAGTGCGTATTACTCGCACGGTTGTGTTATGGTCTTCTTGGCTATTACTTTAATAAACTCCTCTAGAAACATAACTAAAATTGCAATTCAAAATTGCATCAGTCACACCTGACAGCTAAGTATACATACCAGGATATTGATGTAGCTCAATGTCTAACTAAGAAAAAAATAAATGAACTTACCTATAGCGATGTTTTCTGGACCTTGAACGGGACTGACTTCTAGAGTGAGACCTGGAATAAGATCTGGATCTTGATCTGGACCTTGATCTGGAGCGGGACCGAGCCGGAGAATCTGGAGCCTTTGACATCTTTGCACTTAAGCTAGTATAAATATCTTTTCCCTAAAAAGCAAGAAAAGGTACGGTTAATGCTGGTGTTTTACTTTCACCTACTAAATGTCTGCAGGGGAACAACATGACAAAGGTTATAATGTTGAGCAATTGTGCTCTTCAAAAGCAAACATGAAATGTAGATCAATCAAGCTGCACACATTAATCAGGACTGTGCAGCAAGGTACTACCAGACCTGCTGACAGCTCTAGGACTGTACAGCTTAAACGGCACATTGTAGCCTGTCATCAAGACCTGTTCGCCTTTTTCCCCTGCTATCAACCCCACCTGACCTTTAACTGTCAGAAAAGCATTAAATCGAAACCACTGCAGTGACAGCACAGAAGGGCCAACAGTTTAGCTTTAAAACGGCAGCAGGCAGCTGGAATGGCATGCGAATGTGCAAGATTGAGCGGGCAACAACATGACAGGAGCAGAGCTTCTGTGCACACGAGATGATCAGGCTGTTGCTAAAGTGGAGTAAAAGCTGGCTCAACATCAGACACACTTTAAACTAAATAGTTTAACTATCCAAGGACAACGACAGGATACAGCCTGTGATATATTTATTTATTTATTTTTTGTCCTTTTGGCTTATCCCATGAGTTCAGGGTCACCACAGACATATATTCGGGTTTAATAAAAAAATGTTTTGTGATGTTTTGTTTAATACTTTAATGACCTTTATCCCAAACTAACCAATGACTCAAAACTGGCCAACAATTGACAATCTTGAAAGAGGCGAAAGTTTAGTAAGAATTTGGAAAAGGCAGCCTGGCAACTCTCTATTGCAACATTACCCTAAAAAAACATTTTAGTCAAACGTTAATTTCTGCCAAAAACAAATTTTAAATAAAAAATAAGAAACGATCAGACATTTTAAAAGAACTTTAAAATAACCAACCATAGCTACAGCTCATATATTCCTAGATGCACTGGTGGCTGCTTAAAAAAAAAATAAAAAAAAGACTCCTGCAAACGTATCTTCTTCAAAATGGCGATACAAGCATTGATCTCTTACAAAGCAGTAACCCCTAGTTCAAAGAAGACAGTTTCACTTTAGGGAAGCAGGGCACAGAGAATGCTTTTACAACAAAGACCTTAATCAAGCAAATGCTGTGTCCATGGTGCTAATGCTGCCAATCTTCTGTCCCCACCGTAAATTTTTTTGTGACTCCCTGTAAGGACCCAATCAAATGCCACAATAGGCAGCTTTACGGAAGGTTGTGGAATGCTTGTTTTCTTTCACGTTTGAGGGGGCAACAGTTACTACATGCCAAACAATGGTTGTTCGTACCAGGGGTTTCCCCCTGCCTATCCGAAATCAAAAGCAGGACACTTAAGCCAATCTAGAGGGCAAAAGTCCTTCTACTAAACCTCAACCTCTCATTACACAATAATTAAATACCTCTTTGTTTGCTTGGTTAGTTGGGTATCTAAACTACTTGTGCTGAGCTGTACAAATGCTGAGCTGTCTAGCGGTCTTAAAGGCACTTGAGAGGGATACCATATGACAAGCTCTGCGGTTAATAATATTTTCATAATTGCTTGCAAAGCATCATCCCCACTGCTTCTTTGCTCTGGAAAATGCCCTGCAGACTTCATGTATGTCCTGAATGTAGGGTCTGGGAGTAGGTAGACTTTTACCTCATTTGCTACTGTATACTACCAAAGCCCAATTCTCCCTCTAAAATTAAAACAAAGAAGGAAAGGAAAGGGAGTATAAATAAATTTTTCATTTCACCACTGCATTGACTGTGACATGTTTGTGACAGAGCATATACTATATTTTCATGTACCAATTTTCACATGCATAAAATGCATACATGGGTTTTGGGGTGCTTTCAGCTTATCCTGTGAGTTCAGGGTCGTTACAGCGGCTCATTCTCCGCATGTTGATTTGGCACAGTTTTTACGCCGGATGCCCTTCCTGATGCAACCTTAACCAATTTCTACTGGGCTTGGATACTTCTGTATGCAGTACTATTTCTTTCCAGCCTCAGTACACACTGCCTATCAAATAATCTGTACTCTGAGGTAACTGATGCAGAACAGGCTCTGGTTTGCCCTGAAGAGTAACTAGGCTGATTCTGTGGGTTTATGTTTTATAAAATGTCTGCAACTTCCAACCAAATACAGACACCCTTGTAAACTGTAGAGGAAAACATTTGTCGAAGAAAATTTACAAGATAGGATCTACATCCTATCTTTGTGCTGCTGATGTAGCACAAAACCAGGTTACAGCTAGTAGTATCTAAGGCCAAATCACATTCGAATGTTCTGATGATCTAGGTAGGTACACAGGTAGAGTGCCTTACTAATTCCAGGTACATTTAGGTGTTTTTTTAGATAAATTTCAGATAAAAGCAAATACAAGTACAAAAGATGGTACACATGGAGAATTTGGGCTGTTTATAAAGGCTGATATTAAAGTCAAAGTTTTTTTTTCTTTGTATATTAACTGATAAATACAAACCATTCACCGAATGTTTATTACTCTCAGAACCAAAACTCTCAATGACCGGTTACAAGAAACTGCCATTGTTTTAAACACAGCCCCATGTAAAGAGAATTTTGCACAGAATTTTATGTCTGTGAAACTCCGAAACCCAAGATTGATCAGAACAGTGGCCCTCATTTTAGTCTCTTCAATTTTATTTATTTATTTTAAATTATATTACAAACTGCAATTCTTAAAATTGGGTGATGCAAATAATGACTACTTTAATTGAAAATGAATACAACATATTCAAGTATCTCCCAGTTTACTACCTTGTTATACAAATAAAAGCTAGAAGTGGACATCCTTTATAAGTAATCATAAAAGATTAGATTAGTAACCAAGTGTGAATCAGTTTTACAGAACTACTGCATATGAGTTACAGATTACACAACTGAAACGGCCAGTCGATTACTCATTAGAAAAAAACACAAAATGGTTCTATTCATTAGTCGATCAATCATTTATGGGAACTTCAGGCTTTCTCAAATGTTAGGATGTGTGGCTTACCTGTGCTATGTGTAACAGCAAAGTGAATATCTTTGTTGATCGAACTAAACATAAACTTGGATTTCGCAAGGTTAGAACTCCTGACTCTATCCCTAACTCTGAATTCGATTCACACGCATACCTGTGCCCGGACACACACACTGCGTGCGTTGTCGGGCAAAAAAAAAAAACCCACCGTTCACCAACACAAGACACAGCGGGGTTCAACGTTCAATCCGGTTATTTTCGACTGTTTTTTTTTTCTTCTTAAAGGTTCGTTTCGCTAATAGTTACCATTAATGCATGCAGTGCAGAGGCTGACGTTAGGTACCAATTCACAAAATAACACAAAGTGAGCAAAACCTACAGACATATTAGTACCAAGATATGTCGTTTTTTTTCCTTTATGTGCAGCTGCAGTTGCACAATAATGAAGTCCAACCTAAGTGACCACAAATAACCATGCTGCTCCTGCGTTAATGTCAACGACCTGCTTAGCATTAACTAGGCTGTTTGCCACCAACTACCAAGATTAACGACCAGCCGCTTACCCAGAAAAATAGAAGAGTTCGAGTTACATCCGTTCGCCTAAGACAAGGGAGGACGAACTTCGGTTTTGTGCGAAGATTTTGGGGAAGATTTGCAGAAGTGGAGGCCGAGCTGGCCGATCGTCTGGTCCCTCCTTCCTGGTTTCACAGAGCGGGTCAAGTAGCAACGGATATTAGCCGTCTAGCTTGTTAGCGGCTAGTTACCAACTGACGAGGCGTACAAAACGGCTGCAACGGGCCTTCGTAAAAGACAGCCAATGTAACATTCACGTTTGAAAATACTTAATGCTTCATGCTATATATCAATTCAGCTAATGTCTAGTTTAGGAGACATTACGATTTCATGGTTGCTAACTGGCGACAGACACAACATTAGCTCACGACGCTATGTATATGCGATTGCTAAATCCAAACCACGCGAGACTTTGTGCGACTTGGGGAGAAAACTGAAAGAAGGATCACGTTTCATCTGATCGCTGGAATTGTGAAGTGATGAAATGTTTTTTCTTTTATTTTTATTTTTATTTTTTTGTTTTGTACCGCTTTATGTGTTATTTCACTTACAACTGACGCCCAGGAACATCGTTGTACACCCTAGAGCACCATACATATTTAGTTGGTTTTCTAGATGAGAAAGTAAATGCCCCCCCCGCACTTACTTAAAACCATGCAAGAGGTTAATCAATAACAGTGGTAGTAGTAACGTCCGAATACATAAGTTACTTTCTACCTTGCTAATGGAGTTGAAAATACTCTGGTTTGGGGTTGTGTGGTAGCCCAAGCTGGAAAATATGCTCAAGGGAGGTAACTAACTTATTATGTACCTTTGCACGTGAGCAGTACGTTTATTCTATTTTTTATTTGTGAAATAGAATCCAAGATCCAACAGACTCAATAGTACAGTGAAGTAATGCGAAAAATTGCATTTAGTGGCATGTCATTATGTACTTCATTTCTTTTCAAATATCGACAAAGTATGTAATTTTCCCTAAAATGTCCAAACTTCTATACTGGTGTCCTGTCCATGGTGTTACCGCCTGTTGCCCAATCATAGCTGGGATAGGCTCCAGCCCCCCACAAAAGCCTGAACATGATAAGTGGTTACAGAAAATGGATCAATGGATATGCTTTTTTTTTTTTTTCAAAACAGTGTTAAAAAAATATTGATAAAAGCTAATTTGATTGGCTGTAGTAGGAGATTAAAATCAACAACCTCTGTTCAAAGGCAAAAAAGGAAACAAAAAACTTACCATTAACTATTTAAAACTTTTTTTTAAAATCCTCCTGTAGTGGATAATGTTCGGCGTTAGGCAATCTTGTACAATGAGGAGGAAAACAACGATCAACAACTAGATAGGAATTAGCAACATTCTTTGTTTCCAATACACAATAGATCTTATTTACTGTAAATTTCCCCCCATCCATTAACTATACTTGCTTATCCAGTTTAGGGTCGCTGGGGGGTCCAGGTACTGTCATGGGGTGAGAGGTGGGGTACACACTTGGCAGGACACTAGTCTATCTTACGACCAACACAGAGAGACATACAAAGACAAACATTCAGACCAATCACACTTATATTCACACTTAGGGGTAATTTGGAGGAGAAGAGGTGGTTCTAATGTTTTGGCCACCCTATTTGAAAAGAATGAGGTGGCCGAAATATTAGACCCACCTCTTCCTATAATGCTCTCTTCCCCCACACACTCCAATGTGATTCCACTGCCGAATTTGAACTCGATAATAATGGGGCCGCTGTAGCTCAGGACAACAAGATCAGTAATTCGATTCCCTGTCCCTCCCGCCTATGTGTTGAAGTGTCTTTGGGCAAGACACTGAACTTCAAGTATCTCCTGGTGGGGCAGGTGAGCACCCTGTGGGGCAGCCACAGCCACTGGTGTGTGAATGGGTGAATGAGGAGCAACATTGTAAAGTGCTTTTGATAAAAGCGCTCTATAACCAGCCTTTTACCATTAATAAACACATAGTAGAATTCTCACCTTTCTGACAGTTTCAACCTAAAAACTGCGAAATTATACCATTGTAACAGTAGAAGTCATGGCAGAGTCACTGTGTTGGATTGCAGAGAATTGCACAGGTGGTCATACTGTTTTGCCTGATTGGTGTATAGGACAACCTTTAACAGTAAGCAGTAAGCCCCATCCATCTATGTACCAAACACCTGTGACAGTAAATTGTAACCCAGGCTACAGCATGCACATAAACTCCTTTTAATTCTCGCAGCTCAGTGTGGCATCCAGTGATAGAATCACCTCTTGTTGACCTTCGACAAAACATGCAAACAGTTCCTATTCACTGTCATTTTCCTTAGCACCACAGGTGCAGGACGCTTGACCGTGCCAACGTTAAAATTAACTCAGATAGATCTCTCCTCTGGCAACAATGTGGGACCACACATAGCTTCTTGTCTGTCACTCACTGTTGTGAGCTGTTTATGGTCTCACTAGTGGATTGGATTTTAAGGGGCAGAGGACAAGTATGAACAATGAGGTCATGAGATTGAAGTGAAATAAAGTCAGTAAGACTAAAGAAATTTTAATGTGTGTACGTGTGGAGCAACTGAGTCATTATTCAGAATCGAGCAAATAAACAACAAGCTATAAATAGCAAAAAATGCAACATAAAAATGGCTAAATATAGTTTTTTAATTTAGTGATGAGGTATTTTTATACATAACATCAATGCTTTACTCATAGCAATAATCTCAAGGTCTTTTTTCCACAGGTATATGGATTATTTTCTTTTCGTTTAGTTGTGCTCTCTATGACACATAAAACCTTAAAAAGAAAAAATATATATAACCTTTAACCATTAAGTCAGACAAGAAAGCTTTCAAGATTCTAAATAAGTTTATCTTTTGCATTCGTTTATTTGTCTATAATGATTTTTTTAGTAATATATAATATTTTATTCATTCTTTTTTCAATCCTTATTAACTTTATTCTCAGGAATATTCTTCATACAATTCAATAAAGAATGGAATCAGTAAAAGATAATTACCTCAACAACTCAACTAAAAATGTCATCTTTCTCTGACAAAACTGAAAACAGTTTTCTGAAATATTTTTAAGGCATCTAAAGGAATGAAAACATAATGTAAAAGTAAGACAAGTGAAAACAAGAAGTCTCTCACCTTGCAGGAGACAGAGACCACAAGCAGACAAGAGCAAGAAGAAACCTCAGTGAAGCGTGTGCACAACTTCTTGCAACCAACTGACAAACACTTGGTGAAGTCACATCTGACTTATAAATAGTTCAAGTGTGTTTAATAATCTGCAAGTTGCATTTGTTAAATGTCAGCAGGTGAGAAGACGTAAAGAAATGTCAAACATTAAAAGTTCAAATATGCAACCTGGCGTATGACAGCAACTTAATTTCATCTGGCATGTGGAGGACAAGCAGGAGGAATCTCTCATCTAGTACATGACGTATATGTTTTACAATTCGTATTCAGTGGGCTGGGATGAATTGTGTGCAGGTTTGGATCCCACTCCACCAGGTGTGGCCCCGCCCAGCCACCAAGGACCACCCTGGTGCCGGTCCCCAACCCCGATCAAATGGGAGGCTTGCGGCAGAAAGGGCAACCGACGTAAAAACTCGTGCCAAATGAACTAACAATAACAAATCAACACATTTCACTGTAGCCAGCCCCTGAAGGGACAAGCCAAAAGCCGTTTGATCTGTTCTCTTGGTTTTGGCTCATGCCCAGTGTAAATTGAGACACTGGACATACATCCTCTGTCCATTCTTAGAGACAATAACACTCTGATGCCGTATTTATTAGGTGCTAAATCAACAAGCCAAAGGTGAAACCAGAGGGAGCACACTGAAAGGAGATAACGTTGTAACGTACATGTAAACCTGAACAGACCGCAATGCTTTTCATACTGATGTCGTAAAAAGGTCATGCAAAAAAAAAACGGAGCTGTTCGGGAACACAGAGACATAGAACAGTATAACACTATTTCCTGAATTAAATCCTCTATTTGGAATATCTCACTCAGAACTAAAAGCATGTTTTGTTTCTCTGATAAAGCTTTATGTACCTTTATGAATGGTCTTGTGTTAACCTCCCAGGTAACGAGACTAAGTTTAACCATTAAGAAAATAAAAAGACAAAGGGCCTACTAAGAGTTCATTATGATTACTCTCATTTGCTCAGACACAGCAGACAGGTAGATGCAAACAAAATCAGGTAAGAAAGACAAACAGCTGAGAAAATCCAAGCAAAAACACCAGGGCCACAGAAGAAAGTCCAAAAACACTAAGTCAGGTTAAAAACACGAGGATCAGGTTGGCGCAGTATAAGTCCACAGAGAACAGATGAACTACAACTATCTGGCAAAGGGACTAGTGAAAGAGGACGGGTTTGTACGGGAGAAGTCAAAAATAAAAGAGCAAGATCTCAGAGGACTGTTTTAGTTATACATGTGCATTCAGGAATCATCAAGTTCATTGAAATACAAATGTGTTTTATTCTATGGAACCCATCACATCCTCCTGCCACTCAAATAAATAAAAATAAACACACAGGTTGAGCGGTTACTGGTGTGGCCTCACCGCTGGAAGGTCGCTGATTAGTGATTGACTGTCTGTTTGTGTATGTCTCTCTGTGTTGGCCTATTACACAGGGGGATACGCTCCAGAAATAGGTTTTGCTGTTAGCACTGAGTAACTGCCACAAAAATATTTCCTGCATTAGCATATTTTTCTCTTGCGAGCAGCAAAACCATTGTGCGGCCTCATAACAGACTGTATGAATTTAAACTTCATTTATGTATTTGTGATTTGTTTGTATACAAATAATAACTTTTAGAAACCATACTTCTGACGAGTACTGGTACAATAGGACTGTGGACTGCTCTGCTCAGAGAAGTAAATAGGCTCTGAATATTCATAGTGTTGACTGTGGCAGTGCTGCATTGTACAGTGAGTGAGCGTTCTACTTATAAAGTCACCATCCAAACCAAAGCAAACCCACACAGACCAAATGTCCTCCCCCTGGGTTTCTGTCCAGAATCACATCTCGGTATCAAATGGCAGCAGGGTCACAGCGAAACAAGGTCCAGTGTATTTTGTTAGTTATTTGATATGATTGCAAGCCTGTGGCAGATGCTCTGTGACTAAAACTGTCTGGCTGGTGCAGCAATAAGAGCTCTGTTTGAGGACCAAGTGAAAGGGGAAAAAAAACGGCGGCCACAAGGGTTTTAATGTTTGATCGCCACAGTGCATTATAGCAAGTGGTCAGAAATTCCCATGCAAAGACGCTTGATCATTTGCCTGGATGATACCACAGAGCTGTCTGCAGTCCGTTTTCTTCTCTGTGTTAGGTAAAGCCACAGACAGCGGCAGTCTGCTAGAACCCAAATTTATACTTATATTCAGGTTCCCAGATACACGTGCTTTTAAGCTACAATGTGGAACATTTTCCATATATTTTCTAAATTGAACGATGCTTCAACACCCATGTTAACATGCAGAGGTCAATTGGAAGCCTCTGGTGATGGAGTCTAATTGGGGGGTTACTTCCGGAAAAATAGAAATTAAGGTTAAAGTGATTAAGTTTCCTGTTAACTTGTGTTAAATATAAATGAATATAGACTATTATATCAATTTTCTTTAGATGCAAAGACCAGGATTTCTTTAGATTATCCAGGCATAATTTGTGTGAAAGGCCATTGTCGAGGGCTTGTTGTACAAACAAAGTACAGCAAACTGGCACAGAAGTACATAAACAAACTGTATGTCTGACCTTTTAACCTGCTGTCATAATTAAACTTGATGCATTAACAGTGTGGACGTTGAAAAAAAACTACATTTACTACACTCGCACCATTTCAGCTTCCTATGTGTGGAGCTGTGTAACTATACCAGAGCCCATGTTGACTCCTGTCCAACACAATTTTAAAATCATTTGTTGTGTTTAATGTTGTGGCTAATGAGTGTAGGAGTCTCGGGTGTTTCTAAGCTGTGCTGCCACCTCCTGGAGGTGAGTGTGAACACTGTGGAGTAGAAATGGCAGTAAACTATTTTAAAGAAGTAAAAAACAGTATTACCACAGCACACACATACTCAAAGAAGCCCTGCATTCAAATATTTAATCAAACTAAAGTACATAATAAGCACAAAGGTATAACTGACATACATTGTGCTCAGTACCTTCACTGCAAGTTTCTAACATTGTATATTGAATGAATGCACAGAGGCCTCATCCCTTTCATAAAGCTTTATTCCACAGATCTCCTGTAACAGGAGGCCCTGGCAGCCAGGCTCATTATACATTTACATACGCCATCTGTGGCGAGTCCTTACAATGCTCCCCATGTTAAATAACCCAAGACGAAAACAACACACACATTGTTCAACTTAAGATAACAACAACAATATCATAACAACTGTAATAATAACAACCATTGTCAAATATTATGTATTTCCAGGTTTTATACGGTATTTCCTAAAATTTGTTACACAGTCATCTTTAAGGTGCACCATAAAATCTGCATGTGACATTTCAATAAAACTTGACAAATGCTGCACCATAACACGCAGTGAAGACAGAGAATACTTGTTGCATTTCTTAAATATATCTTAGATGAGTATTTTTTTTTTTTTACTTCCAGGCAGCGTTAATCTCTTCCTCTTGTCCTCTGCTGCACATACCGTGGATGTAAATTCAGCGCAGTTCATCATTTGTTTGGCACACTATATTTTTTTTTTTTTACAAGCTGCTGTGCTGTGGCATGAATCTCGCAGCTCAAGCTGAGACATAAGGCTCGTCTCCATGGATGTGTGGGGACTCACAGGACCTCTGCAGTGAAAGACAACACAAGTGAGGAAGTTCTCAGATCTTTCATTTAAATAAAAGCAGTGCTAAAGCATAGAAATACTTTATGGAGTGTACAGAGCAGAAATTACTTTCTTATTTTTAAAGATGTAAAAAGCCTTTAAATGAAACTATTTAAAAGTAGAAAATTGCTTACTGCTTGAAATGCTTGTAATTAAACCACAAACTGTGATCAGAGGTCACACGTGGAGTAGATTTTGTTTTTTTCAAAGTGCAAACCAGTGGTGGAGATTGGATCAGATTGGAGGATATTGGTACACAGCACAGAGGGTCTTTGCTGCCATGAGGATGTGTTATTTATTCTCATTTCGGACAAAATGTTTGTAAATGTAAATCTAGATGTATATAGCTGATACTTTATATGTGGTTTGGATATGTTTGTTTGTAGTCTCATTCAGAATAAACTCAGTGCTTCAAAGAAAAAAAAAATCTAAATCTAATCTAGTTTTCTTACAGCTGCATTACACCAGATGTTTTTAATGTCTGAAAACAGAAGTTTTCCACACTTTCCTATGCACTTAAATCTACTCTATAATCTTTCTCAATGAGTAAATGTAAATGTAAATTTTAACGTACCTGCGACATGCTGAGGCTTCATGGGGCCTGTTTTCATCAAGAAGGGCTCCCCACCCTCGAACGCCAGGATTGGCTCGCCGACCAGCCCGCTCTGTTGCTGGCTAGGGTTACTTTTGTTCAGCTGGATGATCTCCTCGAAGTCAGCTGCCTCTCCGTTGGCTGAGATGCCGTTCTGGTGAGCCGCCACCTGGACGCCGTTCACAACGGGCCCGGACATACCCTGTGACGGGCTGAGGGCCGCTGTGCCGAGACTCTGCACGTTTCCAGGCGCTACCGAAAAGTCAAAGACATTAGGCTGCTGCATATTCCTGAGGCAACAGCTCATTATCGTAAGAGGTGACAGTTACTGTACCTTTATTGTGCTCTGTGTCTTTGCCGTTGACCTGTGGAGAGGCTTTGACCTCCTTCTGTGATTACAAAGAAAAAAGACGTGTTATTTTAAAACAGACAATGTTTACTTTCTACAAGCCTGTTTAAAATTAATCACGCTTACCTTATCGCCTGCATCACTTTTCCGAGTCCTCTTCATAATCTCCTCTAGGCGCTGCAGGATCAGATGAAGTGATTGTATGAGATTAACGTTCTTGTACAAACAATGGTGAAAAAAAACAATGCTGTTTTTGCCTCTTGTTCCTCACCTTCTTCCTCTCCAGTCGCTCCTGCTCTTCTTTCTGAAAGTGTTTCTCCCTCTCCATACGCTGACGCTCGGCCTCTTCGCGGGCTTTGGCTTCAACCTCTTCCCTCTGAAAAGACAAAACAAAAACTTCAAATAGGAATCTGTCTATTGAAAGTTTCTATTTCAGTTGATGGGCATGTCCTACAGCACAACCCCAGTTCACCTTCGGTCTGATCGGTCATGGTTATCCAGTCCTTACTAAACAGATTAATTAACACGCAGATGTGAAGGATCTGCATGGAATACAATTTCTGTCTCATCATACAATTGCAGTGTGGGTAGATGATTTTACATATTTGAGAAAGCGATCATGTGTTTGTGTGGTACTCGTTATCTGCACTCATCCACAACACAGGTGTCAGAAGTGGCACAGGGAAACGACATCCTTTAGTTCACGTATACACTGATTTGTTTTAAAGGAATGTGAAATAAGCGTTACACAAATGTCAAATGGATTTGTGTTGATTCCTATAAAGAACATGTTATTTGACAACTTTGACATTTTCTGCTCCGATTGAGCAAATGAACAGTGTTGTTTTTGTTTTCCTCATTTCTTATTTCTGAATGAAACTTTCACACAAACAATTTAGAACAAGCTAAACGATCCTAGTGTGTGAGCAACAATCTAATGTTTTCTAACGGAGATGTATCACATTTACGCCACACATCTTATCTTCCACCAACTGTTTTTATTATATCTTTTGATCATTTTTATCATATGTTATATATTCTATTTAGCTGGAATATTTGTTTTTGTTTCATGTTGTACTTGTGTTATGGTAAATAAACCCATTCCTGAATGTTAGGAATGTGATTCATTTAACAATAATCAAACCTTCACCCACCAGGTGGCAGCACATACTCATTCTGACCTCAGCCTTCAGGCCAGGATTCATATTTAAGTCTAGTAACACCATTACATGCTCCACAGCATATTCACAGTCAGCACCAAGCAAACAGATGTTTTAAGGTCAGCAGTGAAAACAAATTCACAATGTGTGCATAAATCACATCTGTCCAGGACGAAACATCTGCAGCCTGCTGTTTTTCAAACCATCCTCTTGACATGTTTAACCATAGATCGCTGAGTTTATGGACACAAATCATAAACCTTCACATGCACTCTCAGACATGCAGTTTCCACTGCAAAAACACTTGAACTAAAGTGAGAAATATGAGGCAGCTTGAGTGCTGTGCAAGTGGTGGAACAATGGTCCAATTGAGGGTAAAAGGGGAGGCGAGCTCAGCTGAGTGCTCCAGGCGTGGCGTACACTGACGCTGCCTATCCGACCATCCGCCCATTGCAGAGGCAAGTGTAAGAAAGAGAGGCAACACAGGCCTGTCACTATCTCTCCGATCACAAAGGCTCACTCACCACTATGGAGGTCACCAGCTGGCATCTGCCCGCACAGACAAGGAGCCTCTGACTATTAAGGTTCACGCATGACGCACATCGTCCGTGACAGCAGCACATATTCTCCTCCTTTAATCTGCCCAGATGCCACACAGTCTGGGGGTGAGGCAGTCAGACTGGGGCCTGATGTTTGGGCTCACATACAGCAACATACCCCACCCCCCCCCAACCCCAAAAGCTCCCGTGCATTAATCTGCCCAGATGGGAAATGGCTTAGCTGCATGCGGGGATCACAGAGATTCATGTTGGTTAATGGAAAATTAAAGGGTTTTTCAGTGTCTAGAGTATTTACAGTTAAGAGGAAGTAATGATCTAGAGTTGGTTTAGTGCAGAGCAGATATCAGCTGCATATTGAGTTTTCAGGATAAATTTGTGTCTTTTTCCATTTGTTTTGTTGTAAAAAGTGCATCTTATGGGTTCTTCTAGGCTAGGAGCAGTGATTTTATGGATCTTCCTTCTCATTTAACTCTTGGCATGAAAAGCAAAGCAAATTAATCATAGCCTTAATCTTTAATCCAATAATTACAAGACATTAAAACAAATAAAATAACAATCAGATCTGGATTGAGTTTATTGTGGCCTATATGAGCTCTTTAAAAAATATTCCTGGATACATACACAGTATTAAGTCAGGACATCTCTAGTTCTGAAGTTGGGCTAATCTCACAATCATCCTCAACAGAGGGGAGTTTGCCGAGCTTCAGAACCTTATGGTTTGCAAATATGTTGACAAAAAACATCATAATTTCCAGACATTGTGCAAACTACCTTCTGACGAAAATCATGTGACAAAAGTTTTAAAACAGAAATGGATCTTGTGATGAGACTGTAGCACTTGTTGTGATTGTTATATTGTGTGTATTAGAAACTATCCTTTTTAAATAGTATATTAGATTTGTACTACATTAAGGTTATGGCATGTATGAATTTTTTTACTTTTTTGCAGTTTCTATGGGTAGACATACAGGTACATTATTGTAATTTAGAGCAGAATATTGTCCATAATGTGAAATGCACACATCCCGAACAGAAACATTTCCGTGCCTCCTGCACTTGTGAGTACATTGGTAAAAACTAAGAAGCCTCTCAGATCATAAGTGTCACTGGTAGAAACAAGGCAAAAAGCCAACACACCGTTATTTCCAAGCTAAACCTATCAAATCTTATATTCGGTATCTGATTGCTGACCTGTCTTTGCAGCCGTTCGTTCTCCTCCTGCTCAGCTTTCGCTCTCTCCACGGCCTCCTTTTGCTCTTGAGCTCGCTGGGCTTCGTCTCTCAGACGCTGCTGCTCTGCCATGAACCGAGCCTCCTCCTCTCGCCGCTTCCTCTCCTCCGCCTCCCGGGCCATTGCCTCCTCACGCAGGATCCTGAGTAGACAACATTGTTAGACACAGTATGCACATGCTTGTTATAGATTATCAGCAGTGTGTATTCATGATCCCAGAGATCACATATGTGATCAAGTGAAGGTTTAGACATTTCTTATTTACTGCAGAAAAGTACCTGCTGGGGTTGGTCAACACAACCTCACAATGTGATGTAATACGATGCCATTAACAGGAGTTTGCATTACACGCTGCTGTTCTGGATTACATCATCTTGTAATGTGTTCTGGTTATTTTGTCAAAACCTACTGTTTGTAATGTTGTAATGTCTGTCTCTTGAAAGTAAAAATAAAATTGACCTTGTTAGACATGAAAGTCTTTTAAATTTACAGATGATCCAAATTTCACAATCTCTTAACATATCCAATGTGATAATACCTCTTGAATAACGAGGTGTTTTCTGGGTCTGACCTGTTCCTTTGCTCCTGCTCCAGACGCTCCTGCTCCTCTCTCTCCCGCTGCTCTCGGGCTTGCCTGCGCTTCTCTGCCAGGAGACGAGCGGCCTCTTCTGGGTCGTTGGTGCCCGCTGACGGCTTGCTGGCCGGTGCAGCTGGGGCGGGAGCAGCAGCAAGTGTAGCAGAAGCAGCAGGATTACTAATGGATGATGCTGGTGCTGCTGAGGGAGAAGGAGCCGGTTCTACGTTTTGCGCAGCTGGAGAAGCTGTCGATACAACCGGTGGGGTGAGAGAAGGAGGTGTGACCGGTGCAGAGGACACAACGATGGCAGGAACATCAGGGGAGTCTGTGAGAGAGACAGCACAGAGGGAAGAAGTCATGCTTCGCTTTCTAAAAACAAAGAATTATGTCCAGAATTATGACTATTAATACTGTACATTGAAAAACTATACTTTCAACTATAATTTAAAATAACTGTCTTGTTACTGGATTACAATCAAAGTGAATCATGAGTATTTTATATATTTTTGAGAACACAAAGAGAAAGTTGGAAATTAGTGTCCCCATGCAAATCAAAGTATGTTTATTCCTGCTGAATTGAATAAGAGTTTAAAGATCATTTTTGACTGTCTTAAGAGTTTTTTTGTGCAACAGTCAAACTGTGAAAATGGAAATGACACCATTTACTGCCCATACACACACGAGAGTAATCATTTACACTACAACACAAATGTTGCCCAAAACCTCCGGGTCACCTTGAAGCTTGGATGTCATTGCCTTGCTAACAACACTCACTCTTTTTCTCCTCCGGTGTGTCAGGCTGCTGGGCTTTGTGGCTTGTTTCCACGGTGACCGCAGTGACCGTCTGGGACTGTACCCTGGCGGGTGTCTGTGCCCGTTTGGGTCGGGTCTTAGTACCAGGAGGAGGTGTCTTTTTACCCGTGGTAGTCTTGGAGGCGGCTGCGGCTGCTGGCACTAAGGGGGACAGGGGCCGACTTTTAGGGGCGGCAGGAGATGGAGGTCTGTTTTTGGGCTTCGGGGTACTGAAGAGCAGAGAGGAGATGACAGTACAGGTGAAATATGAGCAGCAGAAGCAGTTAAAGGAGGCTCGTGAGATTTCATGGTCAGTGCAGGGAAAGGTAACATCAGTACAGCACATAAAAGCCCATAACTAGGTCATGTTGAAGATATGAGCGACTCCACATTTGGTCGTGATGACTCTTTGGCTGCAGGGGGGTGTAATGCGAGAGGAGTTGAGGCAAGGAGCCATCTTTTTTTCCCTGTGCATCAGTCAGGAAACCCCCATTCTGTCTGGGAGCTCCTGACACAAACAGACCTGCTGCTGGCAGACTGCTAACTGAACGCGGTCCAGCAGAGTAGCTAGATTATAGCACCTTGAACCATCTGTCAGACATTAACCTGCTCCAAGGATATAGGACACATGAGCTCCCTCAACAAAACCTTCCCTGTAGAATTAATGAAATATTAATTCTACAAAAAAATAACATTCCATTATGTTTTGAAGGATACCTGGTCTCTGGTCTGGATCTCTGGATGGTGGTGGTTGGTGATGTCGTCTGTCTCTTCTTCTGTACTTTCTCTTTTGTGAGAGCGTTCTTCTCTTTTTCATTCTCTCGCTCCTTGTCTTTCTTTTCCTTCTTCTTTTTATCCAGCTTGAGACAAAAGGTGACACAAATACACCGTTGTTACCTCGGGCTAAAGCTCATACACCTCCTTGTTAAATCCACTCCGTTCAGTTCAGTGTTACAGAAAAGAAAAACTTAAATCTGACATCACAAGGTTTTTTGCACATTATTTAAGAATTTGTTTATAAATTATGCTTTTTGATCGTTTTTTAAATAAAATTTCAATTTATTTCAATGTATTTACCTTTTTTCATTTTGAATGCTTGAGTTTTTCTACATTATGATATTACTACTTAAACTTGCTGCTGTGTAAAGATCCATCACGCTAATCATATTTAACATGATCCACTGCTTTTCTAAAAAATTGATTAGCACATCTTTAAAGATCAACTTGGGGTTTACAAAGGCACTGAATAGGATGGATGGATTATTTTGAACAAGAATGTTGAATTAGAATTTTTTCAAGTGTTATAAACTCCTCAACGCAAGTATTAAATACTGCTCCTAAAAAACAACTAGGGGCATTTAATGTGTTTCAGTGTGCATTCAGTGCCTACCGGTGTGGAGTTTCGTCTGCGCTGGCGCTGGGTGATGTCGGGCGTGCTTGCGGAGGAGACCCTCCAGCGCTCGGCCGTGTTCTTGTGTGGGTGGTGATGGGAGCAGGCGTTCAGGGGGCTGGCAGAGGCTGAACGTGAGCAGTGGTGAGAATCTGAGTGACACAAACATGCAGAGAGCAGTAGCAGGGCCGAGGTCAGGGCCCACACACACAAACACACCATGCAGATGATAAACACCCTCTCAGAGAGGCCACACAACATGCTACAAAAAAAGGAATTAAATTCTGACAGATAAGCTCGTCTGACTGATTTAATTCGTAGGATAATCACATTTCTATTGTTAGGCATTAGTAATTTTTGTAGCTTTATTCATTACAGCAACAATGACCACATGCTTCTCTTAGAAACCAATTCTATTTTAATTATGCATTCATCATTTAAGCCATAAAAAAAAAAAAAAATTTGCTGATTCAAGTTTCCTCAATTGAGATTTGAATGACTGTAAATAGGATATATTTAAGTTTTGGAGGCTTGTTTACACAACATAAGTTCTCATAATATGTTATCTTGGATAACATAATAATAAAACTGAAACATTTGCACAAATGCATTTGTGTAAATTAGACTTCTTTTCAATAGAAATGGAATTAATTGGGTTATTTGAATAAAATAAGGCATTTTAGATGTTATACTGGAATCTGACAAACTGAAACATCCCTAGGTCTTTTTTTTTGCTTTTTCCTAAACACTTTAGGAACCAAAGTCTAGACAAGTCTAGAAACAAATTATTGAAAAGAAGTGGAACATCTGCAGTTCCATGACAGATGAGTAAAAATCCAGTAAAGGTGGTGAGATTGTTTCCCCCAGATGGTATTTTATCACAGCTCAGGTACAAAACAAAAAAACTGAAAGAACACTGGGTAGAAACATAACATTGGGATCTCAAACTCACGAGAGTCGCTGTTGTTGAGGAGGGTGGCGGCGCTTCGACTACGGGCCAGGAAGGACAGCGTTGGAGTCATGAGCCTCTCCACAATGCGGCTCTCCCACGGGCTCAGACGCAGACTGCGGGCTAACATAAGAGGGCGCTGTTACTGCCAGATAATTGCCACAACACATGGCTACACATCACACATGTCAGCATACAACAGTTTCTCATTTTACACACTGAACAACCTCATATCTGCAGCAGACAGACAAACATCACACTATTCCTTTCTGAAGAAACAACCTCTCTTATCTCACACATTTACACACACACACACACACACACACACACACACACACACACAACACAGTCTGCCTCTGTCTGATGCAGAGCAGATTCATGAGCTGCCGAAAACATCTAAAACTAAATTCCTCCTCTCACAAACTGATTAAAAGTGGAATAATAGGGTTGGAAATGACTGTAACAATAAAAACATATTCAATACTTGCTCTGGGTGCACACAGGTAAAACACAAACGTTTCACGAGCTCATAAATGCAATTAGAGAAGCTTTACTATGAGACACTGCTTCTTTTGTAGCATGAATAATCTCACTGGCTGATGTGGACACCAGGAGGTGGAGCCAAGGAACCAAACTGCAGTTTCTCAATTTTCCAGATAAACTTTCCTGGAAACAGGTTTTAAAAATTAGCTGGTATTTAGTCAGTTTAGTTAGATTTTCCAGGTGTGGAAAAACCGTAAATTGCTACAGTTCCTAAAAACCCCATTGGTGCATTTCAATTTTTAATGAAAATACTAGCACACAGATTACATGTAATTTCAAGGCCCGGTTTGTGCTACTTAAGCATAAATACTGCAGGTTTTAAAATAGGTTCACCTGCTGAGTTGGTGAAGTTTTATAGTAGAAAGTGTGTTTTATTAACTAACTATCTGTTTGAAAAACAAAACTGTTATTAAATACTTCTGAAAACTATGAATATGAAGATTGCATATTGATGCATGATTATTATTATTATCATGTTTTCAGTTACCTACTTAAAAAGTGCAGCCTATTTCCCTCATATTTGCTTATTTGTGTGTCAATAATCGACTAAAAATTTCATTTACCCAGGGGGTTCCAGGTAAACATGTCCTCCATCTACAAAACGCATTGTCCTCTATTAGAATCCTCTTGGTGATAAACAGCTAAAAACCAGCTAACTTTTATAACATTTTCCTCCACCCACTGAGATTGTTGCTGCTACTACTAAGTGTTAATGTAACTCAAACTCCACTCTGCACATCAGACATGATCAAACTGAGAAGTCATAAAAAAAAAAAAAAAAAGAGACCTAACCTTAGCCTAAATGTTACATACAGGACCAGACATTAGACAACACCACAGCGAGGAGCAAACACAAGTTAATTTTTATTACTTACCACTTAACAGCACATCACACAAAAGCTACTGTGTTTACTAGACTTCACTCAAACCCAAATGCAGTGCAAAGACCTGTGAGTGTCTGCTGAGTTCAGCCTTAGTGCTGTTTGTGTGTGTGTTGCAGTCTGTTTTATACAAGTGTGTATGTGACCTGTTATCGAGCGTCATGTGTACAGCAGGATATAATCTAATGTTTTGTAATGACGGTGGAGAAAAAACAACAACATATACGCCAACAAATTAGCCGATCATCATCAAAGAGTTTGACGTCATTTTTGCAGAAACCTGTTTATAATTTTTGTGGCAATGACAGATGCATGTGTATAAAGGGAACACAAGCGGAAAGAGACCAAAAGTGGTGTAAACTGAGGACTCAGATTATGAGACTTTAGTCAGACTTATATATAGAGGGAACAACAGCAGCTGAAATATAGGAAAAAACACTGCAGTGCAGCACTTTCTAGCTAACTTTGTACCTGGAGACAGTGGAAGGATCAGTAATTGAATATAAGATGTTTACTTTGCATTATTATTAATATTTTATGTCATTACATACTCTGAATAAAGTAGACATTTCACTCACTACATTTATTTAGCCGCTATATTTATAAGATGTGTTGCAGATTAAGATCTGGAATACAAAACATGCAATTTGTTTCCAAATTAAATGAGCTAAACCTGAGCAAGTTACAATATGAAACAGATCTTCCACATAAATCCCATAGCATACATCTAAAATGACCCAATGTTATATGCATGATATAAAGATACTGTAGTTCAATGTCTTTCATTAAAGCCACATGATGTTAACGCTGATTAAAATATTCAACCTGAACAATAACTGAAACATCTCATCATTTGATACATGCTATGTATGTATGATACGTACCAAATTTAGCCTAATGTTCAGTATCTTTGAAAATGCTGAGATCAGAAGATTAAATGTTGAAGAACAGAATATACAGAATATCATAACATAATATATAATAATTACATTATATAATAATATAATAACATAACAGTGACAGCGGTCATTCAACAGCATAACAAGCAGTTTTGCTTTGGATACTTTTTGCTGGTAAATACTTTATTACTTAAAGGCCTTCGAATGCAGAACTATGTAATTGAGTATCTTTGCATATTTTATAAAAAATATAAATATAGTTGAACATTTGAACTTACAGGGAGGTTCTGACAGTTTAGTTTGGCATCTTTTTGAGAGTGAGATGGGAGCAGCACTGCTCTCATCTACCACAATTTAAATGAATCCACAGAGGTTGGTTATCTTAACTAAGCATACAGTGTAGATAAAAGCTACGGAAAAAAACAAATGACATGTAAAGTGTAAATTTGTGAGTGTCAGAGGGGCCGAATTTTATTACCTTTGGACAAATTATTTCCAGTTGTTATGCTAAGCTAAGCCAACTGGCTGCTTACTGGAGACTTGTACTTACTGACCTTCTCATCTAACTATTGGCAAGAAGGCAAATGCGTATTGGTGGTACACAATTTACTTAAGTATATTTTGTGGTAATTGGCTTTTACTTGAGTAGTTCAACTTTGTTGCAGTGTACTATTATGGATGAAAATCCTTTCTCCTCCCATTTGAGCCCTCAAAGACTCTTTTTAAGTTCTATTTTCTTGTAAACTATGCTAGGCTTGTAAACTATGCAGGTTCACCGAGGACAAAGCCTTCAGATGGACACAGAATGTATGACCAACATGAGACCTAATAAAATGACAGTGAGTCCAGTTTGTGCTGAATTCCTGTCTCGTAACAAATATGTCAACTGACAACATGCTGCACAAAAATGTTTTTTTTTTGGTGACAATTCAAGCTTAGGTACTCATGACTTCAGCTTCTGTTCAATGCTGTGTTGTAGTGCTCACTGTGTTTACACACAGAGAGAGGTATGTTTGACAGCTACAAACACCCTTGGCAATAGTGCACTCGCACAGTGCTGCAAAGAATGACACAAGGTGCGAGTTCTGTTGTTTTTACAAACTTAAACACTTACACGGGATTTTCTTGTTGCACAGCAACACAGGCAGTCACCTCTGCTGCATGCAGCACGCAGTATTTTAACATGTTTTATGACTAGCTGATAACCCGACTACCTCCTGTTGCTAGGCAACAGTGGTTTCCCTCCTCCTCTTCTTTCTCCAATGCGGCAAGACTGGAGGTAGATGGATGCCTGGGTCTACAGACGTCACCTCACACCACACACTATTTCCACTACACTGTGCAGAGCATCTGCCAAGACTAGAAAAACCAGCCCCAAATATTGACTGTGCCTATGCAGAAATAGGATTTGGCTCCTAACTGTCCTTTCGTGTGCCCACTATATCAGAGCATCTGTATCAGTTATGAACAAGCAGAAAATCTGAAATGCTATTGTGGCGGTGGAGGGAGCCCAGAACCGAACTGCTGAATGTACTGTGGGTGATATGAAACGTTATGAGGTGTGGCGAATCTGAAATGAAGGCAGTTCTCCTCGTGTGCATGTGGCAACTCATAAGCCTGATGAAATGAGTTTGATATAACAAGTTAATTTTAAATATTGAGTAATACTCTGCAATATGATGTCATAGTGCTCAAATTTTTATGTAAAAAGTCCATTTTAACATAGCTGTTTTCACTTTTTAACAAGATATTTTTGATTTGGACATAATTTTCTAATAATTCCAGTTTAGCATAAATGTTCCAGTTAAAACATAGGTAGAAAAAAACTTTCATCATTACATGAATAGTTTCTTTTCATAATGTTAATGTGTTATGTATTATTATTGTTTAACAATTCACTTTTACCATTGCTGCAAGAACCTGTGTTATTACCTCATATCAGTAAAATATTGTAATTAACTAACCGAGCATATGAGACTTAATCCCTATGTAAACAGGGGATGCTTAATAGTTTCTCCAACATTGGATATAATGCATGTGTTTATAGTTACTATACCATACTTCACCATGCTCAACAGTCACACACTATAATATCCACCACCATTAAACACCACCAACAGTAAAGTGGAAGGAGAACCAAAAAGGTGTCGTGAAAAGATGTAAACTCATAAAGCTATGAAACACTTGTACCAAAATATATCACAGTGATGTCAAGGTGAAAGGGAGGCTGATCCAAAATGCAGAAGAGACTTAAACCAACAACAACCATCAACTGAAATTAAAAACCACGATGCATAATGAGTCCGAGAAGAAGAGTGGGGGGAGTGGGTGGTAAATGACCAGTCACCAAGCACAGGCAGGCAAGCAGGCCACCAAAGACCACAGTTATAATAATAATGAAAGAAAACCAAAATCCAGATTAGGGTAGGAGGAAGAGGGATGAAAAGGAAAGGGACAGGGGGAGGGAAGAGGAGGAAGCCTGGTGGACATTGACGTTGGGTCGTCCTTACTTCTGTTGGGGGAGTTCCAGAGCGTAGCAGAGGACTTGGACAGCCTGTTGTTTATGACAGGGTCCACCTGTCTTGGCAAGTTGACCGTGGAGGCCGAGCATCTGCCTGCACCGGAGAGAACGCAACAGACAACAACTGTTCACAAGGCGGCCGTGGTGCAAGCAGCGGCCCCAGCTAAGGACTGATTACGAGAGGGGACTCTCGACTCCCTTGGTCTGGATCTGGACTCACCAATCTCTGAAACTGGCTCCTTATCATGGTTTAGAGGGAATTTAATTTTAATTATACAAGAGGCAGAGGGGGAGGAAATTTGAGGAAAGTATGGGAAGGGTGTGGTTCAGTTAGAAATCCCATTTAGAGTAACTACTTAAAGCTTTTTCACTCTTTTTCTGCTGCAAAGATATTGCATAAACTATTTCTCTCTCTCACACACATTCACACACACACATTCAGACACACACACACGCGCACATGTATTTGACAGAAACTTTGATTGTTGCCCCAGATAAGACAATTCCACAGATCAGGCAACATCTTGGTTCTTTGGGCTCCTCTCTTCAGTCAAGCCTCAGGAACTTCGGTGTTGTATTTGATCAATCAATGTCCTTAGATCAACATTCAGGACGGATGGTCAAAAACTGTTTTTATCACTTACGGAATATTTCTAAAATGAGGAAAATGTTGTCCAATGTAGATTTAGAGATGATCATACATGCTTTTATCTCATCTCGTTCGGACTATTGTAACTCACTCTTCACTTGTCTTAACAAACGTGTTATAAATCGTCTTCAGATTGTTCCCAACTCAGCAGTGAGGCTTTTAACTGGAACCAGTGGAAGATCCCACATCACACCGGTTTTATATTCTCTTCTCTGGTTACCAATCAAATTTAGAATTGATTTTAAAATTCTGGTGCTCACTCCTGAGTGCATTTCTGACCTGTTGACCCCTTATGGCTCCTCTAGAGCATCAGGTCAAAAATCTGCTCATGGTCACTAAAACCCATTTTAAAAACTCGGGGGATCTTTCTTTTCAGTCTGTGGGCACTGACTCTGCGTGTGGCTGATTCTACCGACTCTTTTAATGTCTTATTTAGACAAGCCTTTAGCTGAATGGGCTCTTATGGTTGCATCCTTGATTTATATTTGAAGTTTTATTATCTGTACTAATTGCTATTTTTTACATTTTGTAAAGCACTTTTTTATCTGTGAAAGGTGCTATATATATTTTACTTACTTACATGTACACACACACACACACACACACACGTACACACACACACAGACACAGACACACACACACCCAAACTCTTTCACAATCTATGGAGAAAAAATTGTCTTGATCCCAGTGTCACAGGTCCAAAAGAAGCAGCCTGTCACGTGTCAATAATAGGAGAGTCTGAGAATGGAAAATTAGCCCACAGCTCCATGAGAAACTGTTCACAATCTAATGAAATATGTTCACAGCAGAGAAAACTGTGCCTCAATCCCATTTCTGGCCACATTACAAAGGTTTACCATAAATCAGTGTGTAGGTCATCTGCCTCAGGTACCCCGCCCTCATCATAGCAGACCCTTCGCGAGCTATTTCCCTGAATTGCATCAGCTTTGTCTGTGACTCACTGTCTGTGCAGTGTTAATCAACATTTAGAGCCATTACTGCCATTGTAATATATATTTTTTTAATGTCCATGTCGATGTGGTCAAACTCACTTTCTCTGCGGGACGTCTGGTTGAGTCCGCCGGCCCAAGACCACCTCTGCTGACGGATCTCAGCCCACGTCTTCTTAGTCGACCTCTTGATAGCTGCCTCATATCTCTCCTGCAGGACCACACAGTCAGAACTGACTCAGTGTTTGCACGTTTACGCCCATTCGAGCTCGTTTGCCTGTTTAATATTAGAGCCAAGTTGTGGACAAAAGAACTCTGTAATCCAGCGGATGCTAACCAGAGGGTTGGTGATTACACCAAGATACATTTATAGGGTTGTAAGAAGCTTTAAACTACTGTTGGACAGATGCCACGGTTGGTGAGAGGTTATTGGTATCTTTTATTACTTGTTTACTTTGGCTAAATGATTAGCACAACATCGCTGACTGACAATGAGTGACAGATTGTAACATTTTCTATTTCCTCCTTGCACATTCATTGTCAGTTAATAAATATTTAATGCCACTGCTATTTAACATTTATTATGACTGACAGGGCAAACAAATGAGATGATAAGAAGACGGAATGGGTCTCGTTCTGAAGTTGGCACAGATTTAAGCACATCATCGACCCCTCCAGTCTTTATGCTCAGCCAAGCATCTCGGCTCCCTCCAAACTAAACATGCCTATGAGTGAAGTGTACTGATCTTCTGATCTAACTTAACACAAAAGCTAGTATTTCCCAAGCTGTTCCTTTGAACTCTGATGAATCCATCTGGAGTTAGAAAAGAAACAACTCTCTGTAGAAAGGCTTACATTTTACATGTATGTGCAATGTTTGACAAGACAACACTTTTATTTCAAGAGGTCACTTGAAATTTTATTCTCAGTTACATGTGGTCAGACATTCTGTATATTTCTTACCTTGTTCTTTTCTAGTTTCTGTCTCTGTTTCTCCTCTAGAAGAGCTCGACGTTTCTCTGCCTTTAGCCTCTGCTCTTCCAGCTTCCTCCTGCGATCCTCCAGCTGACTCTCCCTCAGACGTCGGGCCTTCTCCTCCTTCTCCAGCCACTGGGCCTTTTTCGCCGCTGAAAGGTCAACACACAAAGGGACGTGTTTTAAAAGGAGATGGAATTTAGTACACAAGAGGTTGTTGAGGATCACATGTTGGAGATTCAGTTTTGTCGTCTTCTGTTAGCAAAGGTTTGAGTGACATAACATTCAAACAAGAAATACGTTTCACTTCATGTCATTTTATTAAGATGCTCTGGGACCCCTATGTCTTTGCTGATACCGAAATTCAGTAATTCATCCACATCTACATTTATGATTTAAAAATAATCTCCACGGACTATCTTCACAAATATATCAGCAATGGTAATCTTTCATGATAATTTTGCATCAACAAAGTATTAAATACAATAAAAGTTTGATCTGGTGAAAGTGCAAATAGGAAGTAAAGGGCTAGCAATTAATGGAAATACATCCAATAGTTAGAAACACTGAAACGGTGTAGAATTACTTACAGATTTTGTAAGGTCTCAGCTACTCAACACAAACTCAATGGAGAAAACAGATGAGAACACTGTTCATTAGACAATAATCCTGCTAACAGTAAATATAAGTAGAAGCTTCCTGCTGTGTTTGATAGCACCCTCCAGCAGATGCCAGTTCTCCTCTGCACATGCCGCTGTGCCTCATTTCTTAGTGGAACAATTAAACTGTAATCGATCCTCTTACGTTACACTGCTGTGGTGCTCTCGCCCTTATAGTATGGCTTCATATGAATCTCTTTTCAAGGCATATTGTTAGCGCAGAGTAGGTCTTAAACATAAGGATGATGTGGGTGGGTTACATGCTTGTTTCAACCACAGACATGCATCAAATGAATATAATAATTAATACCAAAGTCACTGTAGCTTCAAGTTAGACTGCATTAGATCTGATCAGTTCTGCAGGGATGTGGCAATGTGAGGCAAAGATGAGTTTTATATTTAGGTCTGGGTTCTGTGGCCCATCTTCACTAATGAGCCTAAAACACACAAACGTCTGAGTCTCACTGACAATGAAAAAGCCTTCTTCTGTCCTCCATTAATCTGATTCCCGAAAAAATCCAATTATGTCTGCAATCTGCTGAGCAGAACTGAAAAATATGTCGGCTTAAGGAGCGGGCGTGCTTTTCACATTCTTATTTTTGTTGAGTTTGCCCAAATATTTAGTGCAAAACTGCAGTCACATAAAACAAGACTGAGTTCTCCACAATATGTTCTGGATAGTTTGTTGAATACATGAATAGATGAACGGAGTCCACGCCATGGTTTGTGATCTACATGCCTAAATGTGCATGGCATTTGCAACAAAATGGATGCTACAGATTTTAAAACGTGCTTCAACGTGGTATCGTGTAATTCGGGAAACAAAAACAGACTGTAGCACACTAACCGTATCTCAGTCCAGTTGAAGTTGAGAAATCCAAGCAAATTATAGATAAAAAGGCAGCACAACTGGCCTTTAGCTGTGCTGCGGCTTCAGCATGACCAAATTACTGATGCTAATGAAAGTAGTAATTAAATCTAATCTATCTGAGAAGCCTGCTCTCCTTTCATGCCAGCTGATGACAGCTCATTTTTCACACCAAGAGCACTGAGCTCCCAGGGAATTTCTCTGTAGGGAAAAGCCCGCCAAGATCTGCTCCAGTCGGTGGCTGAAGCTTTAGTCTTTGCGGACAAGGAAAAGCCTGCTCCGGGCAACACAGGGCTCATAAGTTTTCCGCTAAATGACAGCGGACCGAATAATCGATTCATGGAGGGAGGAAGAAAGGACACGACTGTTTAAGCTGGTGGTGGGGGAAACGCAAAGAAATGGGATTCCCGTCAGAATGTTTGATTATTCCCAAATGGCATGACTGCTGAGCACCCTGAGGGTTTTACTGAAGCCTCTTACCTTGCAGCTGAGTTTGCTGTTCTGAGAGCCATGGGAGGAAAAACAATAAGAGATGTCACATCAGAGCAGAGTGACAGACATAGAGTGGGTTAAAAGCAGAATATACTGGAAAACAGGGGTGTCCATTCATGAAGTTAGTGACAATAAATCCACGCTTCATGCATTACCAGCATCTTTGCAGGAAAGGCAAAAACATCTGACACTATTTAATATTTCTTACCAATGTATCTGGCCCTCTCCTCCCTGCGTTCTTTGGCAAGTTTCTGTCGTTGCTCTGAGCTCATCGAATCTATAGGGAGCAAGAAAAGCTTTCGGTTAGGACAACATGGCACACCCAGAATACACTGGAAGGATTAATGTGTACGCCACATCTGACCCAGGAACATCTTGTGAAGATGGATACGGTTGAAAGATAACTGGGCTGCTTTACTTGAAGCAGTGGTACAGGTCATCTCCAGCTATACATCACCAACGAAATATTTTAAATATTTCTGCATGCAAACGCACAAGATTATCAAGCAAGAGACATTAATCTGATCATAAAATGTCATCCAACAAGGTGTCACTTTAGTGAATCACTAATTCAAGCATGCATTTAAGATTTCTGAGGTGTGTGTTGTTGTTTTTTTACTGTTTGTGATTGTTACAACAAAACATGAAATAATGTTTTCCATTATTTATTGAGCTTTCCGCAGAAGTATAGTCTCTCATCATAAAATATAATATTTAAACCACCCTGCAGTGTTTGGGTGTCTTAAACAACAACCTCCACCAACACAGCCACGATGTCATTTGAATTATTTACAACTCATAAGTTGCAGAAAAATATACTTGTGTATATTTACACAAGTGTATTTACTTGTGTATGTTTGTGTTTGTGAGATAAGTGGAATTTTGAATTCCTCAGGAAAGTACAATAAGTGATGTTATATTGGCTTTTTGTTCCATATACTGTAAAACTGAGACCAGGCTTCACTGGAGCAACTTTTTATTTATTACCAAAAAAAATGGCCCCTATTAAAACACATGACAACATTTTCTGTGAGTTATAAAGATGAACAAGTAAACACAATGCAATTTCCTATTTTCTTTAACTGTGAAACCGACTGTAACAAGTTTTATAAGAAATCCTCCACTTTGTCAAGATTGGCCTCAACTAGCAGAACGGCCCTAATCATAAAAATATTTGCTTCAGTAGCAAGTAGTTCCAGTGAAAACAGCTGACTGTGAGGGCTGTGGGGTTATCAGAATAACTAGGGCATTGTTTCTGGGAAAACACTGGCTTTAAAATGTATTTTTTTTAAACTAAAAAAAAAAAGGTAAGTTATAAAAACAAACGTAAGAAATAATAATTTTTACATTCACTGATTCAGTCTCAACACAGACGATGTTTAACACCATGTAGCCCACTTTTAACTGTGACATACACATACACATACACAGCTGCTGTTATCTGCAGTGATACACAGCATAAATCCTGACACACTTTTAGACACTCAGTGGCATAAGACAAGGATTTGTGTCGTCTTTCTGCTTTAAAATGCAACACCATTAAAAACCAGGACCCCTCGGGCACTAACCGATCCCGTCTTCCTTCGTGCATCATCTCGGTGCTATGTAAGATGCGTATTCTCAACCATTTACAGAGCGGCCTGCATCGATTCAGCCCCATCTCCATGGCAACCTGAATTTCCTCCCTCCCCACATTTGAGTTTCCTATATGGATTCACTGAAGTTGAGATACGCAGACACTTTCAGGAGTAATGGCATCATTTCATCCATCCTCCAACACCCCCGCCCATAATCATTCCCCCCTCCACACTGTACAACAGCCCTATTAAAGAAATTCAGTGCTCACTAATTCTCATGTGACTAAATGAAAGCCAACTCCTGCAACCACTTTCTCAGTTTTTGTGGATAGTCCGTATAAATGCGCTTAGTTTTGGACTGAGATGTTTGAAAAAGACATTCAGGTGTACACATACTTTTGACCATCCAGTGGCAGTAAATTGTAACTTGGCATCATATTTTGGATACCTACTTCTAGTAAAGGTAATGGTTTCAAATAGGAAATTCATTGGCACATTGTTGTTTTATAGAATGGGCTCTCTGAAATATAAGGCTGATATTTTCCTGTTTACATTTTTACAACATCTGTAACTTTACCTTTCTTGGGCTGAGGGCTGCTGCTGGTGCCCAGGGTAGATGGGCTGACATCTGTCTTGGGGGAAGCATCTGTCTTGGTGGGGGTCTCGCTTTTGGTGCTGGAGTCTGTTTTAGGAGAGAGGTCTGTGATGGCTGAGTCGCTTGGAGTCAGGAGGTCCTTCCCCAATGATTTGTCCCCATTCTGGATGGGCTGAGAGTCCGTCTGAAGAGGCAGAGCTGGAGAATGAAAAGAGGAAAAGACAGCTTGATTAATAGAGTAAAATAAATACATCTCTATATATGTGCTCTGTGTTGTCACTGGTGTTTCTCGGCTAATTTGTGAGATCTTGCTCTTGTGTCAGTTATAATTATTGTGCAGTCTCCAAAGTGACACTTCCATTAAAAGCCTGTGGCTTCTTTCCTGTATTCCTCACCGACACACGTTCACTAAAAAACTGTAAACCCCTCTGTGGCTTCATTAACACAAAACTCTCGACTCATTAGAAGTAATAATCTTTTACAAATAATTCACACGCATAAGTCAATATGCAGCAAGATGCTGCACTTCCCTCTGCATCCCAGAAGGCTCGAGTCCTTCAGAGAAAAGGCCTCCTGTCAACAGCGTTAAACATACCAGCAGCAGGTGAGACACTAGCGTGGGAATAAATCTGTTATTCTTAAAAGACTATTATTTAGACTTATTATTTTAAAAATGTCACATTGTTTTAAGAATCTATGAATTGACGTGACCTCTTGTTTAGATACATACATCAACACAAAGCTTTAGAAATAAATACTTGGTAGTCACTTTTTAAATAAAACAAAGTTTCACGTGGCATATACAATCTCCTGCTATTCTTAGTTTTAAGTTTAGTAAACTGAATATCTTGGGGTTTTGGACTTTTGGGCAAGCACAACAAGCGTCATGGATCCAATTTAGTTACTGGCCTTTTATAGACTAAACTGATAAAACAGTACTTAAAGGTAGACAGTACTGTCTTTCCATAAAGGCATAACAATCACACAACAATAAAAAACAATAGATAACCCAATTTTAATCTTTGAATGCACCAAATACTACACTACCTATGTCTATGTCAGTAGAAAGGGTTTTAGCATGCTAGCTAACGGTCAAGCATTTCTAAATAATTCAGTATAAATGTTGACATGATTTACACATTTAAGAGATAGTCGCTCGATGATAAGGCAGTTATCCGAACACATTTTTAAGTCTTCAGGTTTTAGTGTGCACACTGCGAGTCAGCAAAAGGCCAGACCAAGGTCCAGACTGACACAGGAAGTGGAAGACTCCAAGGCTATTTATAGAGGAGGGAAATTAGACTGTACCATGTTGAGTAGAAACAGAGAGGTGTAGGATTCTCAGTTAGGTTCAATGTCTATTCTTAATATTTTTATACAAGAAAAAATTTTATAATAATGAACGTGTCTTTGCATTCGAACTGTTAATAGAATTCCCTAATTTATTGTGAATTGATGATGGTTTGTCCTTGTTGGAAGGGCTTCTGTAACATAAAGGCAGCAGTGTCAGAAGTGAGCTGCTGAGGAACCATTTCATTCTCTGTACATATTCCCCACGTTTGTTTTTTTAGAAAAGTTTTTACACCGTCATCAAAATCTGTTTAAACAATTTCTTTCCTGTTCTCTGGTGTAAAGTGCAAACAGCCCAGAGGTGGGTGGTATGACTACATACACTGACATTATATACATTTGTTAGCTGTATGCAGTGTTTATAACACGGTAGCTGCCATTTAATGTCATGTCTTGTTACACAAGTGAATTTGCAATTCAATAAGCAAGATATTCAAAGTTATTAGATCAATGGCTTTCAGCTTGTCCCTTCAGGGGTCACCACAGTGGAACGTGTTCTGCATGTTGATTTGACATGAGTTCTTACGCTGGATGTCCTTCCTGCCACAACTCTCCCATTTTTATCTGGGCTCGGGACTGGCACCAAGGTGGCACTTGGTGGCTGGTGGATTAATTAACATTAAAATTTTAATTCAACTATACTCAAGTTGCAGACCTAGTTTTAAAATCATTTTTATGTAACATAGGTGTTACGTAAATAGGTAGGTTCTTTACAAACATCCTTATGCAAGCACCTTGCATGTCTCAAAGCTGATCCACTGTTGAGGCCAGACTTCCTGACCTCTGACCTTTGTGACAAAGAAGTTGCAAAAAGCTACAAAGCACTTCCTGTTTTAATCCCCGCACAGATTTTGTTTTCACACTCTGTGTGTCACCACCACCCCTTCCCCCCATCCGTTTCATACTGGAGAAGTCAGTGACAAACTGCACATGGCCCCAGTGAAGGAATGGAACGAAAGCAGGAAGAAGGGACAATTTGTGCTCTTCTACAAGGACATGTGGAGAGTGGAAAGAGATTTATAGAGAAAGAAGAGCTGGAGGACAGAAGAGAAACTAGAAAAAAAAACAGCGCATTAGGCTGTTTTCATAATGACCAAGAGAAAATGTGGATTGTGGGATTAAGGGACAAAAAGGACGAAAGATAAAGAATGGAACAGTTGGGAACAGAGCTGAAGAAATAATGAAGAGGGAGCTCAGAGAGAGAGGGATGTAGAAGGAAAGATCCTGGAGGCCAGCTCCCCACTTGAATCGGCCAACAATGGGCAGATGGAGCGTGACGCTCTCCTAAGGCTCGTCCAAACGTTCACCGAACCACATAAATCACAGATTAACACCGGGCTTCTTTCCAACTGTCCCCACTGTACTTCCACGCTGAGCTTAATGAACAGGCTGCACTACAGAATAAAAATAAATAAAGAGAGAATAATGGTTCAGAATTTACACCCCCATGTGTGTTTGGACACAACAGCAGCTGTGAGGAAAAAGGTGGAGGATCATGATCAGACAGGATGGCACAGCTACTACCTGGTACTGAACACAAAGGATTAGGATATAGCAAAAAGAGGATTGCAATGCTCCTCCTAGCTTGAGCAGATTACTGGTTCACCAAGTGGCTGTCTTTTTGAATTCGACAAGTTTACAAGCCTTACATGGCTTTAAGACTGTAGGAAAAACCCAGTAAGTCCAAAGAAGAAAGAATCTCGATGACTAGGATCACAAGAATTCCCAGAAGTTAAAATACTTTGGGAAACAATAACAACAATATTGATTCTGACACCAGTAAAAAACTGTCAGATAACAGGATGCTATACATATAAAACCAGACAAATGGTAAAAATGCAAATTTCCATGCTTTTGTGGAAGAAGAAATTATGTGTATGTGTACACAAAAGTGAAACAACTCCCTCTCTTGCTTACTGTATCTTCCAAAGTGTCCTTGTGCATGACACTTAACCCCAACTTGCTCCTGTGTATGTGTGCGTCCCTCTTTTGTAAGGTCCCTTCGACAGAAACATCTATCAAATGACTAAACTTAGAACTGCTCAAATGTCTTCAAACTAGCAGATCATTTGTTTCACCTTTGAGGTATGAATCAAAAGTATGAATGGAAATCTAGGATATAATGTACTGTTTCTTAATCACCTTGGATCGTCACTAAAACCCTGTGATGCCTAGTGTGCGTGTAAACTATGTAGCACTTTGATAAGCTGCACAGAAAAACTCCAGAACAAAGACCAGCTATGTTAGAAGTCACATCCTCATAAAGTTGATTGTGCAGAGTTAAATCCAACACGTTATTAACATAGGCATAGAATGGTTGTGGTTGTGTGTTTTCCTAGATTTCTAGAACTGCACTGTAGAGACGACTGATGACAGGAGTTGTGTTAAAGCAAGACTGCAGTATAAACCTTTGAAAGAGGTTTATACTGCAGTCAGTGGCTTTATATATAGTCCTGCTTGGCTTGGTATGATTGAAGGCATATGTTATCCACCTTAGACAGGTACTGCTCAGTGACCTTTTGACTCTTCTGTCCTTCTGTGCTACGGAGACTACAGCGCAAAATTAATATTATAGTGTTTATCCATCTATCCATTATCTAGTATGCTTACGGCTGCAGGAGGAGCAGGAACCAATCCCAGCGGTCATTAAGCAAATGGGAGGACACACCCTGGACAGGTACATTAGTGTTTTAGCATCTTGTAACTGTCATTTGTGAACACAGTTGATGCCACTGAGGGCCTTTTCCATGGTGATAAGTTATCATTTTAGTATTAATTTAAGTTAAGACTGTGAGAGGATGCAAAGATGTAGAGGCATGTAGTGGTGATTAATAGATTACATATATGATTACATATATGTATTTACATATATGATTACATCTATTACTAACCCCTACAGACATAATGCAAAAACTGCTTAAAGTGAGAGGCACAGGTGCACTAGTCTTTTAAGAACAATGGGGAGTTTGTTGTAGTTTGTTCCACTTAATAATACTTTCACTACGACTCTCTGAGTCACGATGTAGTCAGATCTAAACAGACAAATACGATTTGCACACAGTATGTTTATATTCAGCTGACTTGTTGTACAAGAAATCGCTGCATTATTTCCTTAGTCTACTGCAAAACACTGTCTATAAATAAACAATGGATTTTGCTTCTTACAACCCCAAGAACTCACCGAACCATAATGGTGTTTTTAAGTTTTCTTCAATATCAAAATGCGTAAGTAACAATGATTGAACAATAAGTATAATGGAAACAAGAACCAAACAACTTAGTACCATATTTTTAATGGTGCTAACTTGCCAAAATCCACAGTTTTATATTCTCAAATATACTGACAAACTAATACCGCAATGTAGGATTATACCTGATAATAGCTGATACAAACATCCTTAATTATTATTTTTGGAGGTGCCCTCAGAACAAGGATAAAAATTCATACAGCCTTGCAGAAACACATGTTACTTGCATTCTGTATTATTGCACATGATGGTCCATCCATGTGACAGGCTCCATTTAACACAGAAACACAAACTCAGCATGATGTTCACCCCCCTCCCTCAGTTCGTCTTGCCTCCACATCCGTCTAAGGTTTCTGTGTCACTGTGACAGACTCTGGGTTTATAAATAGCGTTAAGCACCATACTGAGAATGTCGGCCATAAAAGGGGCTGGCTTCTGTCGAGGCACCTTGGGGAACGGTGCACTGACCACAAACAGTTGAATGTGGTGGACCAGATTAACTGCAGGAAATTTTCCTTTGTTTCTGTGTGGTAAAATCCAAATCCATCTGGCACGAAATCTGTTTTAACCAATAACAAAATAAAACCGTGAATGATGTCCAAATGGGAGCTGCTAATCTGCCAAATACAGCCATGTTAAATTACAGTTACAGAAAAGCACGATAAATAAATGTTTGTGTTGTAAGTGTGGTATTTTCTGATTATTCGTCATGCACACAGGTAAACTGTGTGGAAGAAGTAGTACAGAGACATTCTGGAGAAAACTCAGGTATACCAAATGCTGCTGCTCGTACATTTTCTATGAAGAGAATGCAGGATGCTTCGAGATGCACTTTACCTTGTACACTTAAGCTGATAGCAGACAAAAAACTGCATTAGACCAAGAAAGCAATGGACACAACCACAGCTGTAGGAGACAGTGGCAGCAGTTGACTGTGTTTACTGTAGCTGAAGTGAGGTAACATGGGCATGAGTGTAAAAAGCAAAAAAAAAAAAAAAGAGAGGTGCTTGTTGATCTAGTGATTAAACACAGATACTGTGATTTCAAAACAAGTTCAAAATAACTGAGAGTTCCTCTTTGTATGTCTTTCCCTCATTTCCTATCATATCTCTTGTGTCAATCCGTAATCTCAAAAGTCAATAGTCAATGCCACAACAGCCTGAAAGAGCCAACATATATGTGCTTTGTGTCCGTCAAAGGCCACAATTCGATACTTATATAACACATGTTGAACTGTTACATGACCACCTCTGCATCATCCAGATCTTCTGTGTCACTCACAATTGCTACTGCATGATAATACTGCGACATAAATACACATAATGTAACTTCAGTACTACCAAAGTTGCCTACTTGAATCTAAGTCATCCTTTTTGATGAGCATGCATTTTTCTGCAGTGAGTCAACATGGAGTGTGACTTCATGCTAAGCAAACAGAAGGACGTTGGGGTTTAGGCAATTAGACTTGTTAACAACGAAAATAAACAGATGCTATGTTTACACTGATATTTATTATATAGAGTATATTAGCATTTTCTAGGGATTCTTGGAGGTTTTTTCTTTTTCTATTAGTTTATTGTGCATGTGTGTGGATGAATTATTTGCAAACCTGCTGTCTTGAATTGCTCCTTAAAGGATCGAATAAAGTGTTTGAAATTAGGGGAAAAATAATTACATGTTCCACAGTATCTTCTAGAAAGAACTAGCTCATACGGATATAAAAATATAGATTGCAGATTTTAGTTTGACAAGCAATTTTTAATAAGATTAGTGGGGTTAATTGTATGTACAGTAAATACTGAATGCTGCCATTTGTCTTTTTGGAAAGTAAAACAGATGTCCACCTGAAGGAAGTCACACACTCTATTGTGTGGGGATGCATGCATGAAAACCTCTGCATGCACATGTGTATGTGGGCATGTGTTTGTGTCTTTGTGATGAGTGGGACATGCTGGATCTGGGTCGGGCCAACCTCAGGAATCTCTGGTATTCACATTTTCCTTGCACATGTTAACAGAGCAAAATTGTGTTTTTGTGTGTGTGTGTGCGTGAGTCAAGGGAGGAACCTGGACAAAATCACCCAAAAAGGGAAGAGATTAAACACTGCATGTGTATTCAAAGCAACAAAATAATATCTCATTGTTTTTACTTCCACAAAATGCACGAGACCAAATGATTCAAGGAAATAACATCATTACAACCAAAAGGTTTTCACAAGGAGTGGAGGATCACATATTCCCCGTGATGGATGCCTCCACCACTTCTTGTTCTGTGGACAGAAAAAACAGAAGCACTATTGGGAAACAAGGGTCCACGCCCCAGGGAAAAACAGAGGAAGAACATTCCTGGGACCATGGTGCTGAGAGCGACAAAAGCCAAACCACCGACCTTAGCTGGGGAGTGTGTGTGAGGTTATCGCAAAATAATGTCACTATGTGCATTTTCGCATTTAACACAAATTTGCTGTTAGAAAAATTTATCTATTGTCCATTGTACTAAAAAGAAAGTTTTTCTTCGCGAGCTCGGTCTCACAACAAACAACAATAGAGCAGAGTAAACTAAAAGGTCACACAGTCCAAAATCAAGCATGCATGATATAAAGAAATTCCACAAACAAAATGTCAACAACACAAACTGCCTCTGAGAGCTTCAGGCCTGTAGAACAAATGCTGCACGAACCTTTAAACCCCTCCGATTTTCCCATTACACCACGAGAAGTCACCAGACAACAGCTGTGTTTATAATGACTTCCAGTTACAGCAACAAGCAACGAAAACATGAACAGCTAATAATCACTGCCCCCGAAATAAAAAAGCTGCATCTCTGTAATGATGAAAGAAGGGGAACCTTTATTTTAAAGCTAGGTTTCAATTACAGGCCACTTACTCTCAAAGCTAGTGTTTCAGCTGTTGCAATTAGGTTGTGTTTTGTCTTGCAGTGCTTGACATGGCACCACTCTTAGCTACAGTTAATGTTAGGTTTACAGTTCTTGCATGGCACATGAATGTGGTGATGAATGTGGCAAATATATCAGTGAAATATGCAATAACTTTTCAAAACAGTGGGACTTCAGTTTTATAATACTGTAATTAGCTAATGGCAATGATTTAGAAATGATGGCTACAAGTGCACAAGATTGGTTAGTTAGATGGACATAATGACTAGAGGTAACTTCAGCCAAGATAAACAAAAGCCATTTTCACATATGAACTATGGAAAATTAGGTCCTAATATTCTCCAGAGTTGTTGCTTTAGACACACATGGGAAAAATAAAATGCAAACTGTGCTTGAGTTCAACCAGAAGGTGGAGTCTGGTCAGAGCGTGCAGGAGGTTCAATATGACTCAAAATACACCGATCAGCCACAACATTAATACTAGTGGTCTCAATAATGTCATGGAGGACAAAGGTCAGCATCACCACTCTAAGCAGACTGCAGCCACACAGCCCTTATACACAGCAACATGTGATACACTGTGAACAGACATGGTAGCAGTACCAAATATCAATACTGAAGTAATAGTATGGGCCTAAACATTCTTTTATTCTTCTTCTTATTATTTTGAACATTACTGAAAATGTCAAAACGTGTAAAATAATTAATTAATAATAAAGGTCAAAGGGGATCAGGGGTTGTAAAGATGGAGCTGATTTAAACCACTTTGTGTGCTGACAGGGGGCTAACTCACAATGATGCATCAGCTTGTATTAGTATATTTTTGTATCTTTGTACACCATTAACACCATACACAAGCTTACCCGGATATTGTACTCGGGGGCTCGGAGGATAATGTCATGGTAATGTCTGGCCCATTGGACATTTGCATCCTCACACGCAGTAATGTCTGGAGACGTTCAGGGTTGCAGCACATGTTTGAAAGCAGCTATAATGTTAAAATCACTCCTTATAATTAAAAGACTACATATTCAATTTCTTGAACATATTAATTATATTTTAAGTTGGAAAATCTAGGGAGATGGAGGTCTGCTCTGGAAATCAGAGGAATGAACGTTAGCCTCAGCAAGACAGAATATATTTGTGTGAATAAGAGAAAGTGGAACAAGTGGAACGGTGAGGTTCCAGGGAGCAGAGGTAAAGAAGGTGCAGGACTTTAAGTACTTAGGGTCAACGGTTCAGAGCAACAAAGAGTGTGGAAAAGAGGTGAAGAGGTGAGTGCAAGCAGGTTGGAACGGGTGGAGAAAAGTGTCAGGTGTGTTGTGTGATAAAAGAGTATCAGCGAGAATGAAAGGAAAGGTGTTCAAGACGGTGGTGAGACCAGCGATGTTGTTCGGCTTAGAGACAGTGGCACTGAAGAAAAGACAGGAGGCAGAGCTGGAGGTAGCAGAGCTTGAGATGTTGAGGTTCTCTTTGGGAGTGACGAGGATGGACAGGATCAGGAATGAGGACATCAGAGGGACAGCTCATGTTAGATGTTTCAGAGATAAAGTCAGAGAGGCCAGATTGAGGTGGTTTGGACATGTTCAGAGGAGAAACTGTGAATATATTGGTAGAAGAATGCTGAGGTTGGAGCTGCCAGGCAGGAGGTCTAGAGGAAGAGCAAAGAGGAGATTTATGAATGTGGTGAGAGAGGACATGAAGTTAGTTGGTGTGAGAGAAGAGGAGGCAGAGGACAGGGTTAGATGGAGGCAGGGGATTCACTGTGGTGACCCCTGAAAGGGAACAGCCGAAAGGAGAAGAAGAAGAAGAAATTATATTCCAAATAGTGAAGACTTCTGTATAAAGCAATTAGCTACTGGTCAGCTACACCTATGTTAATGTGAGTAAAAATACTGATTGTAGTTGCAAGGATGTTTTATTGCTAATTAATCAAACTTTATATCTGTATGGTAAATTGTCTTGTTTCATATGACTAAACAGCTTTACACAGTTCACTCACATTACAAACAAACTTCAACACTATTATTTAACAACCAACTGTTACAAATCTGACTGTATCTACACTACAAGCTTGCTCTTAACAACTAGCTTGTTCTTCTACACAATTTCTGAATATATTTTTTCAATACAGAGACCCAAACATAAGCTAATTCAGACCAGCTCCATCTTACAGAAAACCCTGAGATTTATGTAAAACTGAAATGATGTCAATGCTATTTATAGCCTAACAACAGCCTAAACTATATTTAAAATGTTTCCAAATTCAAACGTCTCATCTTTTGGGTGATCAGGACACAAGATGCTGTTTTTGAAAACTTCAGTTTGAAGGAGCCTTTTCTCATCTCAACCCCTGCCAACCATGATTGAATGTGATTAAAATGTTTTCAAATTAAATAAAATCTTAGTTAAGTAAATGCCAAAAAAGATTCAGTCACTCATGAGAGAGATGGCAACAGGGTGTTATTCCTCTGCAAGGATCCCCAGATGCTTTTAAACACCAAGAAGTGGGTTACCCAGTGACCGAGACATAAAACAGAGCCAAGCATGAATCATAAACACTGCAAATAATGTATTATTCACAATTCCTTCTTCTACTCACCGCAGCTCCAGGATAATACTGACATAAGGTCAAAGGTGGCACAGCAGCAAATACTGAGAAAAACATTCTTGCAAGACAGAGGGAAAAAGGTCCGGCTTGATTTGTTGTGACCAAGGCTGTGGTCAGGAAGTTAAACTTCCTCAGCTGTGATGACATCATTCGGTCATTTCCATGACACAGTTGCGATCTGCAAGCAGGCGCATAATGTAATAAGCAAGAGTTACGCCAAATTGTCTTTCTCTTTAGGTGCACAAAGAAGCTGAGTGCCTTCAGCAAACCTGTACCATGACCATCTTTACTGTAACATTCAGTACAGAGAACTGCGGGGAACAAGCCTTAATGTTTGTTTGGACGTTTTCATCTGTTGAAACACAAAAGGTAAAAAGCCTCCCTGAATGTTTGTCCACTGCTGAGGAAAATGTTACATTTAGCTTTGTAGCTGATGTGACTATAAAACATTGGGACGAATATTCAAATAAAAACAAAAGTGCGTTTTTGTGATGGAAACTTACAATGGAAACATCTGAATCAAGTATGTGGACCACAGCTGCTGAACCACCACTCTCTTGTTTTGGACTCCTAAAGTGGGGCATACCTCTGTCCGGCTGACTAATGTTGACCTGACAGCAGAGATGGTGTGAAGTGTGATGATGGACTAAGTTTAATCTCAGCTGAGCTCTGGTTTCAGTTCTGCGGGGGCTGCTGTCACCTTCACCATGGTCACAGCAGGCCAACAAACAATGCTTGAAATGCTGGGTGTCAGAAATATCCATCTTATTCATTCTATTGTTCTTTTATTATATTATATATATTCTATACTATTAGAAGCAACTATTAGAGGTAAATAAATAACTACTGTAAAATGAGGAGCTGGGGTGAAACAAATATTCCCTGAAACAGGAAAATTACTTAGTAATTGCTGAAAAAATGTAAAAGGAAAAACTCACACATATCTTAGGCTAGAGGTGAAAAATACTACTTCAAGTAAATTTATTCTGAAGAACAAACTACAAGCTGGAGGGGGACACTGATCTATGGGATTGAGGCAGAGACATGTCAAATTTGGCAACGTGAAGCTGCGTAATGTGAAAAGGCTAAACTGACACTTTGCTGAAGAGTTTTTCGGGGATCATTTCAGGGAATGAAAGGGCACGGTTGGCTGCCAGCTGGGTGACCACAGCTCCGCGTGTGTAATATAAGAAGCAACAGAAGAAAGAAAACAAATCATCTGACACACCAGATGATGGAACTTGACTCCACCAAAGTAAGGTTTTCTCTGTGCAAAATGTTAGGGAACTGTCAGATAATATTCATCCATCCATTATCTTCTGCTTATCCTAGCTCGGGTCATGGTGGCAGCAGGTTTAGCAACGATTTGCAGACCTCCTTCTCCCCAGCAACATTTTTCAGCTCCTCTGGTAGGATTCTGAGGCTTTCCCAGGCAAGATGGGCTATACAATCCCTCCAATGTGTTCCAGGTCTAGTTTGGCGGGCCTGGAAGACCTCCAGCGGGAGGTGCCCAGGAGGGATTCTTATTAAATTTCCGAACCACCTCAACTGACTCCTTTCAACACAAATGAGCAGTGACTCTACTCTGAGCTCCATTCAGATGTCAGAACTCCATACCCTATCTCTAAGGCGGAGCCCAGCCCAACTTCGCAAGAAACTCATTTCAGCTACTTGCACTTGGGATGTTATTCTTTCAGTCATAACCCAAAGCTCATGACCATAGGTGAGGGTTGGAACATAAATTGATTGGTAAATTGAGAGTCCTGCCTTGCGGTTTAGTTCCCTGTTCAACACAACGGTTCGGTACGTCCACATTACTGTTGACGCTGCACCGATCCGCCTGTCAATCTCACAATCCATTTTGCCCTCACTTGTGATAAAGCACCCAAGATACCTAATGTACTTCACTTGAGGCAGTGACTCATTCCCAACCCCAAAGGGGCAATCCCACGTTTTCTGGGAGAGAACCATGGCCTCAGACTTCGAGGTGCTTACCCGCATCCCAGCCACTTGACACTTGATGCTGCAAACCATCCCAGCGCATGCTGAATGTCAGGGTCTGATGAAGCCAACAGAACCACATCATCTGCAAATAGCAGAGAAGAGATGCTGAGGTCCCCAAACAGGACACTCTCCTGCCCCCAGGATCGGTGACAAAGGGCAACCCAACGGAGACGTACACCCGCTGCGAACGTGTTTGACTTATTACAGCGAAAACGAACACAACTCGCACTCCAGTTGTACAATGACCGAATGGCTCGTAACATCGGCACTAGCCCCCCATACTACCTCCATACCCCCAACAAAACCCCACGAGGAACACGATCATAAGCCTTCTCCAAGTCCACAAAACAAATGTAGACTGGATGGGCAGACTCCCATGCCTCCTCCAGTAGTCTTGCAAGGGTAAAAAGTTGGTCCACTGTTCCATGGGCAGGGTGGAATCCACATTGCTCCGGTTGGAGCCTCATTTCCAGCACCCTGGCGTAGGCTTTTCCAGGGAGGCTGAGTAGTGTGATACCCACTAATACTAATTGGTACACACTCCCCGGTCCCCCTTTTTAAAAATGGGGACAACCAACCCTGTTTGCCACTCAGGCACACAGGCACTGTACCATCCTACATGTGACACTGAACAGGCATGTCAAGCAGGACAACCCGAAAATGTTAGATAAGATAATATTCATATGTTTTTTAATTAAAAGTATATGAAATTGTGCATCATGCAGCCTGTTAGAAGAAAACATTTGCCATCATCTGTGCTCTAATATTAGAGTCTGTGGGTCGTGTGACTGAGATGGTGGGTGGTGAGTGATATATGTGTGTGTGTGTGTGTGTGAGTTTAAGTGGCCATGAACATGAACAATGTAGCATCGGGGCTTTTACACACACGAGCACTCGTACACTTCAAAGCAGGAGGGGGGGGGGGCTCCATCTGGTCATTATTCCCCTGAGGTTACTGCAACAAATCAACAAAAAAATCCAGTTCATGTTGCAAGGCAGCATGGGTAAAGAGGGACGAGTACAGCACAGCAACCAGACAGATACAGACAATCTTTGCTATTATCGGGATTTGTTTTCTCTGTGTGCAGCAAAAACTACTATTCAACGCTGAAGGTGATTTCTGTTGCATTCAAATTAATCAATTACCTTTAACACGCAGCTGTGAAACATGTGCGAGCTGCCGAAGTTAGAAGAAGGGAAGAGGGAGTTAGCTGGAAAAGGCCCCGAGGACATAATCAATATTGTAGGCTCTTTCTAAGACAACATCAAAGTGAATCTTCAATATTTCAGCTGCAATCAAGAGCAGAGCAGGAACGAAAAGCCAAAGTCATGTCACCGTTGGCTACAAATAGGGCAGAAATTAAACCTCAATCTCAGTAACAACAGTAAAATATAAAAATTGTTGAGCACTGAAAGTATGTTTACTTTCATAAGCAATTAGTGGATTTAAATGGAACTTTCACTTATTTTATTTAGCTAAAGTTATGTAGCTGCTTGTTTGTATAATACTACTGAAGAATTCAATCCAAGTGTCCATCATTATTTCGTAAAATAAGTGCCAAAAACTTTCAATTAGGACAAAGAAAGGTTGATTGATTAAAGGATTAATCGGTTAATTCTTTCACCTCTACTTTCACGTGATTATAGTCACATTAGTAACTGATACATTAAGTTTTTTAAGGAATCAACATTGGAGGAAAAAGCTACAAATGAGTGTTTTCACATAGTGTTGAATCAGAAAATGTGAGCTTAAGCCTGATTTTAATGTCTCCTATTAATTCCCTTTTATTATTAGCTTTAAAATAGTTGCACATGTGTAGAGAAGTGGAGGTGTTTTACCACACTGACTCTAATCTATAACGTGATATGACAGATCCCTTTATGACTAAGCTCAGCCTCACACCGTTCCCTAACAGGATTATGCTGCAAACAGGATTATTAATATCAACTTCCTTTTCATGAATTATGCTGTTGTGAATGCAGGATGTGAAGGAAAAAAAATTATGACTAATCTGTGCATAAGCTCTCAGGAAGCTATATCCTTCTCCTTCCTCTTGCTCTGCAGCAGAATGAAGCATTTCCTCTTAGCTGGAGTCATCGCGGCTGCTGATTTACAGCATCTGGTCACAGGGATCGCTGACGTGGAGCACAGAGAGGAGAGAGCTGTGGTCTGTTCCGTGACCTCCTCCTCCTCCTTTCTTCTGCACAAGGATTCACTCAAAGCACACATCAACTCATCACGTTTCTCTGAGTCACTGTAGCCGACCCGTCTCTCCCAACGGCATCAAAAGGCATCTGAGCCCGAGGCCACAGACGGGACACGGTTGGCAGAGCTGTGAGGACCCGAGCCTCAATCAAGAGCAAGAGCTGAGGGAGATTTGGCTTTTTGGAGTTTTAAATTTCGCCTCAGATGCTACAAAACCCTATTAAAACATGAAAATTAAACTGTTTAAGGTGTAACAAATAAAGAGAAAACTCATCTCTGATAAGAAGATTTACTATTAATACATTTTTTTGCTAAGCTTCCATAAAGAACTGTACTCGCTAGATTCCGAAGCAAATATTGTACATTTTATTTATACAGTTACTAGCTAATTTAGAACTTTTTCCAGATTTTATTTGAGTCTACAGTGCCTTCAGAAAGTGTTCTGGTCTCTTCAACTTTATTTTTTGTGTTTTCCAGTTAATTATAAATGTATGATGTTTGCCAGTTTTGCTTATAAAACACTCAACACTCTGACAAAGTGAAAAGTGAAATACCTAATTTACAAATGTATTCAGCATTACAGAATTACTATAGCTGACAGCAAAATGAGGCTAAAGCTAACAGGCAATATCACTAGATACTGTGCATCACTGTAAGGTGGAAATCGATTGGTTTATGGACTACTGATCACAAAATAAACAAGTAAAGATGTCATTTCGGGAGCCTGGTAATTATGTAATTACATGTTTCATGTGAAAGACCAAGCAACTAAGCAAAATACAGATGCAATCATTTTCTGTTATTATTGGAGGACGACTGCTGATGGTCCAGGCAAATCAAAAGTTGGTGGAGGAAGGCGTCCGGGCCAAAATCTACATTTCCAGGCTGGCTGTAGTCTGGGCCGTGTGCCAAAAATATAACGTCAGCATGACTGGGAAGCTCGCAGAGCCGAAGGGAGTCCACATCTCATGATTACTTCTACAGAGGAGCTTTTAAGTCAAAGAGCCACTCCGACTGCAGGCCAAAGAGTCAGCAAAGGTTTGCACTGCAGGACGAGAGGTGAACGTTTTCATCTGGGAAGGAGCTGCAATGTGTACACTTTTGCCTCCTTAAGAGACAACTGCAACACACACAAAGTGAATTGTGTCGGCAAAGGAAATAGGTGCCACTCCTATTGTGAGCCACAAACAGAGAGTCTTTGAACGTGTCCTTTCTTGGAAAGGCTTGGTTTGGCTCCAGCACTCACCCAGTACATCAGAAGGGAAGCCGCTAGCTGTGTTACCTCAAAAAACAAATGGAAAGCCCTGATGTTTTCTGCCCCGACTGTAGCTCTGAAACACCAGCAGGCTCAAAAACAGGCTCTGATTAAGTAGCCAATGTCCCTGGTTGACTGGTTTCAGGGGGTACGACAGGAAGGATGAGGTCACAAGGGGTAAGTGTGTGTGTGTGTGTGTGTGTGTGTGTGTGTGTGTGTGTGTGTGTGTGTGTGTGTGTGTGTGTGTGTGTGTGTGTGTGTGTGTGTGTAGGGGTAGTGTTAGGGATTTGGATGGTCTACATGCATTAGGGCTAAACCAAAAGTCTGCCAACCTCAGACCTGAATAAACCACTTTGATATGGGATTATGACGGCCTCTCACAGCTCTGCCACCACACTGGGCTGTACAAACAGGTCCTCGTTAGCTCCTCTTTTCTTTCTATCCTTATTTGTGTTTTACAAGAATGAGACTCACCGCTCTCAGAAAGGAGTCAGAGACAAAGAATGTTTCTGTTTATCTAACTCCCCTGCCTTTTTCAGCGTCTAGCATTCCTGATAACGTCACATGTGGATCAACCCTGCTGCATGCTGCAGCTCCCAGCAGAAGGCCTGAAGCCCCCGCATGTCTTGTTGATAATCTTTGATCACTTATCAATGGGTGGATTTGCTTCACATTAAGCTGCACTTTTGGGAACAAAAGACACCTCCCAAGTTAGAAACCATGGCACCTGCTTTCTGATCAGGCTGCATCCAGTAAAATCCAAAGTGAAGGTGTATAGCACAAAGCCTCACATTTTACATCATAGCTTCTCAAATATGACTAACAGTAGTTTTTTCGCTTGTCTTAAACAGACAGGAAATGTAATATTTCTGCTTTTAGACACATTGTCCAGCCAAACAAAAAGTCATGTGGTGATGTTAGCCTGGGTACTAATGAATTTTTATTAACTGTTCCCTGATATAACCATAAGTCACAGCCCTACATATTCAGCTCATTATACTATTACAGTACTTCTTCGGTCTCTCTTTTAAGGTAATTGCGTGAAGTTTCTTGACAACAGGAACCATTTTATTTAAGGTCTTTCATTTTCCAGTTATGAGAGCTACAAGAATAAATCAACCATGTTCATTTATTAGTCAATAATAGATATCTGATGATGTATGTGTATCTATACTAACTGGTCACGATCGGAATTTAAACACATAAAGAATAGGATACAATGGCAAAGACTGTTAGCTGATGTGATATGTTTCTGTTAACGGGTAACTAGTCTCATCAATGTATCATTACAAATTTTTTTACAACAAAATACTGAGAGAGCAGAAATTTCCAGTGTCTGTCAGACTGTGCATTGTTGCTTTTCCCCTTCTTGTAACAGCCAGTGTACATACACATGCAGCTGGCGAACACCACAACAGGCTGCTGCAGATGTTTTACCCAGTTCTCTCCACATCCAGTGGAAATGGGGAAGTGGTCCCACTGAGCAGAAAGGCACCTTCTACCAGGTCAGGGGGGTAGGTTCCACGACAGTAGGAATTAATTTATTACAAATAGCTAAGCCCAGCCTGCATGGTTTAATCAACACCACAAATTTACATAATCTACTTGACCCTACATTTTAAAACATGCCCAAGTCAAACTACCTCCACAACATCTGACTATCTGTACAGGACAAGATGTCCGGGTTTTGTAGAGAGGAAGAAATTTGTAATTATTGCACTATTACAGTGTGGACAGTACAATGCTGTCAGATGCATAATTATACGGACTTAACTGAAGTCAAATGCTGCCTCAGCTTCAAAGAGGCAGGGCAGTGTCACAAACCATCGTTTGAAGATCCAGATGTTGAAGCCCTGCAGCAGCAGGTATTTGAGTTTCTGAAGTGCTCTTGAGCAAATAAACACATCACTATTAGTTTTATGCATTCTGCTCTCCAGTATCTGCCCTGTCTGCTTACATACTTGGGCCATTTCTCACCCAGTTACCACTGACGTGTTGGGCTTGGTGCAGCATGTCCAGGACCTGCTGCTGCTGCTGCTGCTGCTGCTGCTGCTCAGGACCCGCCTGGCAAAGATGCAGCCAGCTGTTTGGCGTGGAGCAATTAAAGCTGGTTGCTAGGAGGGAAAAACATCCTGCTCTCTCGGATTTGAGGGGAAGAAGAATGAAAGAATGCATTCAAGTGGCAGATGAGGCTAATATTTTGGATTTCGGTGGCCAGGAACACACAAATGACTCATCATGAATAATCAGAATACGACACCCCCATACTGCACAATTCTACCGTAAGGTTATTCATTACTATTTTTATTTCCACTGACTGTAAGATAACCCACTCACATTTGTCTGTTAGCGTCAGCTTCTCCTCGAAATTGTGTCCAAGCTTCGTATAATCCATTGTTTCCATTCAGGCGGATCGCAGTCCCTTCCCAGTTGCTGTCATTCCTCAGAGTCACACACGTACAAGGAGATGGGACTCCCGGTACAGATCGCCCCAACACGCCCTTTGTAAATCCAACTGGACTAGAAGAAAAAGTGGGCAAAAGCGATGAGGGGGAAAAAAAAAAAACTGGGTCCGACTAAGAACAGCTGGGGATGTCAAAAAATACTTAATTAAACTGGAGTCAGTGTCTTGTTAACATTTAAGACTCAGTCCAACCCAGCAGTTCTCTTCACTGGAAAATCTACAGTAGGTATAAAAGAGCTCTGGAGTGAACCAGAGCAGCGAGTCAAGTTCAACACGGTGACACAACTTCCGGGAAGACGTTTCAACATAAAATAAACACCATCTCTGCTTCGGTATTTACACCCAGAAGTGTCCGCTATTTGTTTGTCTCTCTGTTTGATTGATTGTTTTCAGATTTCATTTATATAACTTAAGCTTTCTCCATGAGACCTGAGCAAACTCACCCTGCAAATGAAGACAGTGGGTTAGATAGAGGTGAAGGCACCTACCTCAAAGTAACTTTTTTCCTTACCACTGTAATCCAAATAGCCACTATTGACTTGCATAATAAAAATATATTTTTTTAAAAGATAAGATTGAACACACACCCTATGATACATAAAAACAGTATGTATTACAAATAAAAAAAAAACACAAGAATGTTGGCAGAGCTTGTGAAAGTATCTCAATGTGTTTTGTTGTCAGGTGTGTGTTTGCTTTTCTTTTAGAGAAAGAGATTTTTGTAGCAGATTTCTGCCTCGTCCTTTTGTTTACAAACTCAACAAACAGATAGTTTTACACAATATTTATATGATATCCAACATGAGTAAATACAGATTTTGTCCAGTCATGTGGTAAGTCACAATAATAGCATACAAATAATGATCATTAATTACTGATAGTATAAAAAGAAAATGATTATTTCCTGTAAAATACATACTGTTCTTGGATTCACTTCAAATTTATGTGGAACATACATAAATATAGAGAGGACAAAGAGATGGATGTTAGTAGTATGTTATTATTGCGTTTCAATTTCAATTTTTCAATCAAAGTAAAAGTATTTAAGTATTCATTTCGGTGTAGGCATAATTCCCTCTAACAATAATAATGTACATACTCAGTAAAGAAACGGAGCAACAAACAAACTAAATGTTTTCCATGAAAACTAGTAGCCTAGGTTCCATCAAACTATAGAAGAATGTAATTTCTTTAATCCTAGAATTCCAAATTTCCTTACAATTTTGTATTTCTAAATCCTCTTCCTATTTTATTTATTTATTTTTTGTCCTTTTAGCTTATCCTGCCACAGCAGATAGTTGTCCGCATGTTGATTTGGCACAGTTTTTCACATAGAATAGCCCTTCCTGTCACAACCCTACAGGGCTTGGACTGGCACTACACAGTTGGGGATGGGAATGGGCTGTTAGGGGTTCAGTGTCTTGCCCAGAGACACTTCGACATATAACCAGGACTGGGGATTGAACCACTAACCCTGTGGTCTATGGACAACGGCTTTACCAAATGAGCTACAGCCATTTTCCCATGTTCCTGGCTTTAAAACCAGGAACATTGACTTACCATCCTGTAAAAATGTTATGTCGAGAGCCACCTTACTTTTGGGGTGGAAGTAGTTTCAGAGTACACATACCTGGGTGTCCACCTGGACAATAAACTGACCAGAGGAGGTGTATTTGTTAAGGAGACTAAGGTCCTTCAACATCTGCAGCACCATGCTGCGGATGTTTTAGGAGTCCATGGTAGCCAGTGCATCTTCTATGCTGCGGTTCGCTGGGGCAGCAATATGAAGGTGGCAGACGGTAACAGACTGGACAAACTAATAAGGGGTGTTGGTTCTGTTCTGGGGGAGGAGCTGGACCCTCTGCATGTTGTGGCTGAGAGGAGAATGTTGTCCAAACTCATCTCAATCCTGGACAATTCCTCCCACCCACTCCACTGCGTGCTGGCTGCACAGAGGAGCACTTTCAGCAGTAGTCGAATCACAGTCACGTGCTCCTCAGAACGCCACAGGAGATCTTTTCTCCCAGTGGCCAATAAACTCTTCAACTCATCCCGCTTCTGTAAAAAGGAGGCAGACTAAATTGTCAAAATGGACAAATAGTATTGTTTTTATTTCATTTATTATTTTTATTTCATTTATGATCAGTCCTCTAGGTGGATCTTTTCTTACTTATTGAGTAGTTTGTACTTGTTTGGTGGAAGTTTTTTCCTTTCTTTAATACTTTTCACGTGGAGAGTGGCTGTATGAATAACAAGCTGTTTGAATCTTGAATCATGTACAATAACAATATTTTATTTTGAAGGTACGGATTGTTTTTTTCCGGCTGTAGTCTCTGTGCTCGACGCCACAGATCGAAGCTTAAAACCGCATGCCGGACAACTGGAATGTACCAACTGTTTCAGAAGGGAATCGCCCCATTTCGCTTTTAAACACCAGGCCATTAAATGAATCCAAAACGGATCACAAGATTTAAAAAAATGATTTGCCGTGAGGTTGCTCTTATTGGTTTGTGGAGCAGTAAACAGGGAGAAGTGATGAGCCCAGTGAATGGTTTGATCCATCAGATGACTTCCAGCAGCTGCTGCCTGGAATGAGTTGTCACAACAGCCTGATACAGCAAAAATTAATGGTTTGAAATAGTAAAAGTCTTTGTTTTTTCTTAATGGACAACATATCCAGCAGTGGTGTGAAGTTACTATATTTACTGAAGTGCTACATAAAAGTACAAACATGTTTTTTCTGTGCCACTTTCGCTATGCTATAGGCTACATTAAAAGGCTTTTTTCAACTCTCGTCCTATATGTGTAATTCAGATGGTGCAGTAAATGAAAGGTATCAAACTTCCCCCGGCCTTCAGTGGTAAAATGTCTCTCTGTTTCAAGTAAAACAAAAAAAGATTACCGCACCAGGATTTTTTTCAGTTCTGATGATGTCATGTGGAGGAGTTCTTAAGGAGTTGATCGCTCAAGACTACAGCCTCTGTAGTCTGGGCAACCAAATGACATGATTCAGTTAGAAGTCTTAACTACTCTTTGCACAAAACAAGTATTATTCTCGCTGTGTGGTAAAAGCTGTAGCAGTCATACAGTTTTCGGAATTTATACCAGTATAATGCAGCTAATAAATCAGGCTCATTAACAATTGATATGATCACACTGCTACTGCAGGAAACTGAGGAGGTCCAAGAGGAAATCTGGTGAACTGTCTGATAAAAAGATTAGCAGCAAGATGGTAAAAAAATAATAAAAAAATAGTAATCAATAACGCCTGTATGAAATGGATACAACACCAGTTACATTGCTTTATTAGGGCCACGTAGTCAAAAAATCTCATATCAGAAAGAAAATTTGTGTAAGATTCTCTCTGCAACAGCTGAAGATAGAGGAGCCAAAAATGTCTTGTGCAGGATTGAGGAGGGGCCCTGAGACAGAATGGCAACCTGTCCAGGGTGTGTCCTTCCTCTCGCCCAGTGACAGCTGGGATGGGCCCCTTGTGACCTTGAACAGGATAAGCGGTTAAGATAATAGGTGGATGGATTGAGGACTGTCATTCAATTTTAAAAGAGGCATTTTAAAAATAATCTGACCAAAATCATTTTAGGTCAATATGATATAAAAGTCAAATTAAACATAAATGACATTAAAAAAAAAAACTAAAAAACTTAATGCCCATTTTGAGGCTCTTTTAAGAGCAGAATCACATGATGGTAGAGTTATGCTAAATGTTACAAGGCTAAATGTATGTGAGTGTAACCTGGGGAGATAAAATATGCATGACCCACTTAGCTTGGTGAAGACACTAAAGACTTCAAAACACTTTGTAGCTGGTACGAGAGACATCTCAACACCAAGATTATTCACTGTGTCAGGACCATCTCTCATTTATCAACACTTATCAAAATGACAGTTAAAACACCAAAAATGTAAACTTCACATGTCCCAAAACTACCTTTCAAAAACATTTGGTGAAAATAGATGCACTAACCTGTGATACACACTTATCATGAATTCACTGGCCACCCTGCAACGCATGAAAGGGGAAAAGAAGCAGCTCCATCAGTGTGATGCAGGTAGATCTGACAGTTGGTGCCTGTGAGGGAGCGAACAGCTCTGTTGTTGAGTCTGGAGCCTCTCTTTTAAAGTAATTTGCTGATGCAGTAATGACATTTGAAAATGCACCAGCAGAACATACAGTACAGCAGCATGGAAGAAGCAGGGAGTGTTTAGTGAAGTGTTCAGAGTACACACCATCAAAATGACAGTAATTGGTGCTGTGCCCCTACGTATCTTGATTCTTTATCAATTTCTCCAGAAAAATAAGATGCCAAACCAGTTAGAAGCCTTTTATGACACTGTAAACTTATGTTCTTTTTCTACACAATCTGTTACTGTAAGTCATATCACGAAGGGAAAAAGCATTCGGGTGTATTTTCAAAAGCATAACTTCAAAACATATAAACACCTTTACTTATCAGAGCACATCTCAATCAGTGAAGGGACTTTGTTTCACTGTTGATGGTGTTCACACACAGATGGCAGTCAGAGGGAAAACAGACGGAGGCTCAGGTCTTTGCAACGATCCGCTGCACCCCGAGAATCTGGTGACAGCCTCACTCTCTATATACGGACACTCCTACAATTCTTCACGTATAAGTGAATAGAAACTGCCTGGAGCCGTGCCAGCAGCTTAGACACAGTTGTGCTTTGAAGTAAATGCTGTTCTATGTTCACCTTCTTATTTTAGCACATCAGCATTTACTAATGAAAACATCTGGGGTTTATCAGAATGTCATTTCTTTTGCAAACAACTTTTTAGATTTAACAAAAATTGATGGGATCATCAAAGTTATCGCAGCTTCAGGGTAGCAGTAGAAGCTCCCACTGCTGTCTATAGAGCCATGTAAACCGAATGGCTAAATGACTCAAAATGGTGGACTAATAGGATAGCAACATCACCAAATATTTTATTATTAATATTATATTGTTCCACTTCCATTAATACCTGTATTTTTGGATGTTTCACATAAGACTCCAGTCTTACTCCAATCCAGTCATGTGCTGCCAAGACATGTTGTTAGCCCGAGTTGACATGATACAGTTAAAAGAAATTAGCTTTACTGACCCTGTTAGACTGCTATCAGTATAATCTGAAGCCAAATCTAACTTCATACACCTGGTTAAAGCATCTGAATGCACGACTAAGAACGTGTTCTTAAAGATCAATGAGTGAACGGCTGCAGACTTGAACAAAGAACCTTCTCAATGACTTCCTTTGATGGAGCACATGTTGGTTCTTGCCTGCACCTGACTGAATAATGGTGAGGTTCAGAGAGCCTCCCATAAATCCACAGAGGCATGAATTTAATTGACCACCCCTGCACACACATTGCCACACAAAAGAACCACAGCAAGACTCCAAACCAAAAGGCCTGCAGTCCCTCTTAAAACATTTGTTTGGATCCTCCCTGTGTTTGAGCTCGGGGAGGAGGCACATTTCTGTCGGCAAAAAGTTTTAAAATGCTGTTCTTGTAGTAAAACCCCACAATGGTTTGGTTTTGTAGGGTGAGTACCCGCATTGGGAAAGCACACTGCTGAAGTCAGAGTCTGAATATAACTACAGCTGCTACAGTTGCTTGACTGCCACCAAGCATGTCTGCAGTTGGTATGTTTTTGAGGAGCTGGCCTGGGGAAAACTCTCCGACTGATTTTCTTGAGAGCAGATGACTCGGAGGTTAAAACTGGAGTACGTCATTTTTTTTCCTCTTTGCAGATGGCAAAATGCACACGGTATAAATAACTAAACTATAAAACTATAAATTTTGTTCAGGCGCTTCCAGAAAGCAGATATCACTCCATGAAATACATTTCCATGTTCACAGCTGCAAATATCAGTGTTTGAATCAGCTTTCCAGTGGGAAAAATGCGCCTTACAACAAAAGTTCATTTTTAACGAGACGATCACGCTGCTCTTATAAATATGACGCTACAACTAGCAGGTAGTTCTAGATCAGCATGAAGACACAGCTAGAGAGACAGCTAGACTGACTCGGTCCAAAAACAAAACACATTTTTATTTGTTTTACATTATTTAACACTAATATTAACATTACTGCTGACACTTTGGTTATTGTAAAGTTGAAACAAACAAAATGACTTGATTCATGTTGGCAATCTTTCTGCTCACCTAACTGACTTCTGGCTCAAGTCTCAGACTTTGTTAGGAGAGTGAACAGCAAACGGTGGGGTTGTTATCCTTAAGATAAAATCACAAACAAAACTGGATTACATGCTGCAGCAGTTCCTGAGTACAATATGAAGGGAATTAGAGATGAATGCACTGCAGGCAGTTTCCAATTGAATGCTGATCAAAAAAATAGCACAATACACACACACACTCTGAATTTCTGAAAATCTACATAACTGATTTTTTTTTGCCAGTTGGGGGCTGTAGTACGCTGTGAACACAACAATAACATATAATAATTTTTTAGGTCAATGTAGCGAACCTGTCAGGAGACATCTGCTTGTCTACACATTCAGCTGTTTCAGACCAATGTCATCATTCAATCGGAGTTTGCAGCGGCGTTTTGGAGCTTTTTCACTTTCAACAGCTGCCTGCCGCGACCACAAAAACGTTATGAGAGCAGTTACTCAACCACAATAGTAAATTTGCAGGACAGACGGCTAAACAATGAGATAAGACTCGCTGTGAGGACGAGGGGAGCTGCAGACCCAGTTGAAAATTCTCACTATTGCCTTTTCACGTTGTCACAGTGTATTCGTGTAGTCATTTGATTCACTGTTATTACAAAAACATTGATTCTACTGACGGCTTCAAAACAACATAAAAGTGAGGTTAGGAAATTGTTCCAACACCTGATAAAGGGAGTGACTGATGCATCCATTTGGTTTTTGGGTTAAACGCCATCCTGCCTCATGCACAGCCAGTCACATTGCTCACATACAGAGACACACTCCACCCTCCTGTCTGCCCTCTAGCAGTTGGCACAATAGTGTCATCTCGAGCTCTCAGCTGTTACTGTGGCGTACCACACTGACTGGACCAGCAGCTGTTCCAGACTGCAGCAACACTTACTGATGTATCATCTCCAGATTGGAGAATCAGGAAACTGGGGTGAGGATAAAACTCACGGCCTTTCAAGAGTCTTGGCTTTGCCTTAGACTGAATAAAGTAGATATACTCAATGTGATTCATCTTCCAAAATAGTTTAACATCTCATCAGCCCACCTAAACGTAGAAATAGGCACTGAATAGTTGTAAGCTTTTATTCTCCTCCTTTCTGTCCCAACAAGTATTGATCTTGAAAACGTTTAGCCATAGAAACACATACTTTGAATAGAAACATTTTGATACACACAGTAAATATGTGAAAATTCAGTTTGTGGGATGTATGTTTCCTTGAAAGCTTCAGACTGGAATCCAGACTCTGGAATCATTGTAAAAGAAGGACTGCCTGGCCAGAAGCTGGGGATTATAGAAACCTGTGAAAAAAGAAAACTTTTTAACTACTGCTTTCAAACTGCTCAAATTAAGACCAGACATATGTTCTAACAACAGTGTGCCTGCCAGCTCTTAACTAAGACGTTCATATTGCCAAAGAAAGCAACATCAGGCAAATGGATAACCCAATCTAGTCCCACCTCAATTCATATTTTTGCTCCCTGCATAAGTTATATAGTGCATCTAGAGTTGGGGGCATCTTCTCTATGTGCTTGCAGGGGTTTCCTCCCACAGTCCAAACACATGTAGTTAGGCTAATTGGTGACTTCACTGCCCGTAGGATTGCATATGTGTGTGAATGATTGTCTATCTCTGTGTGGTCCTGTGACAGACTGGCGACTTGTCCAGGGTGTATCCTGCTTCTCAGTCAGTGGCAGCCTCAACTGTATAAGTACTTAAGATAATGGATGGCTCGACGCCTATAGTTGCGGGTAGGTAACTCTTCTCTCTTGCTTTAGGCAATAAGAGACAAAGATCATGAGTGTAATTGTTTAAATGTGTCACAGCTTTGTGCAACAGGAGAAATGAACCAAAACACTTTGTTATTTTATCCCGGGAAGGTCATATGTTCACATATTGGCTTCAAATAATGACGTGATGCACCGGTGTCTTTAAGAATGTCTTCACCTTCTTCTCTTTAAACTGCCTCAATTGCATATCATATGCTTAAGTCGGCAATATGCAACAGCCCCATTCTCAGTTCCAACAGTTTTTTATTCTTGCAAGTGTAATTTGCCAGGCACAACATGTTGAAGAAGTCTCCTTGGGCAAGAAACTGAACCCCAATTTGCTCTCGGTGGGTCAGGTGAGCACCTTGCATGGCAGCAACTGCCATTGGTGTGTGTGTGTGTGTGTGTGTGTGTGAATGGGTAAATGAGAAGCAGCATTGTATGTGAAAATGTGAAGCATGTGAAATTACCAAGCAAATTACTGTGTCGAAATTGTTGCAAAAGCAAGTGTCTTTTTTGTCTTTTTTGCACCTATGTATGAAATGTAAATTTTTTTCAGAGATTACCTGGACCTGGACTCATATCGATCTGTGCACTCTGAAGAATCCGTTCAGTTCTGGATGCAAATGCAGCAGTAGGCATTGGATGCTTAGATGAGGTGTCATGACCGTTAATGTCATACTGCCCGGGGCCTGGCAAAGGAGGATCCTTAGGCACAATCGTTGGAGGTGCTGCTATTGCCAAATGACAACCCCTCCTTGAAACACAGTTGACAGAATTTGCATTTTTAGGCAATGAAAAAGAAACAACTGGGTAAAGCAAAGCCATAAACACTCACGGTAGAGTGGTCTTCTTCACCGGTGCGGGGTTCTGATGGGGACTGTAGGCTCCTGGACCGGGCACATGGTTGTCCACAAGAGCAGCGATTCTCTGAGTTGTTGATTTGAAGGGTGACAAGACTGTCTTGGAGCTGGGCTGTATAAAGTGGTTGTTTACCTTATAGTGGCCTTTAAGAAGTTTAGGATGAAAGATTAAATGTAATATCAATAAATTAAAAAGATGGAGGACCCCCCCCCTAAAAAAACACAATAAGAATAAAATTGTGCATAACTTTAGATAGAGAACTTAAAAATAATAAAGGCAATTACATGGTGATGGTACATTTTTGCTTGTGTCAAATGAGCTGCGTCCAGTTTTGGAGAGGAAAGCCGATGTACCAAACACTGCAGAAGGTCTTTCTCTACTCTCAAAATTGACCTGAAGAAGGAGCAGAAGCAAACGACCATAGGAAACACAGCACAGTCCCAAACCGTCTCTCTAAAAGCAACATGAATTATTTACACACATACATTGTACTGATTTGGTGCGGGAGTTTTATGCTTCGGACCATCCAGCTGCACAGCCACAGGTAACCTGAACACTCTGGAGACTCCAACATTGAAGTCATTCTTGTTTACAAAGGAGCTCTTGATATTATACACATTTGGTCCTGGAATGCCTCTCTGTGGGTTACTGTAACGCCAGGCAGGCTGTTCGAAAGGATGATTGGACGAAGCCAGTTAAATACTGCTGGTATTTTGAAAACAGGATTTGTATGTATTTGCAGGAATTTAAAGACAAACCCTAGTAAAATGACTAAAAAACAATGGTTGATTAGTAAAAATGACTGGAAGACTTTCTGACCTTGGATGCAACAAAGCCTGTAGTTCCTTTCTTTGAGAAAGAAGGACTTTTCAACTCAGCGCTGGATATACAGCCATAGCTGCCTGGTCCTGGATTTTCATTCTGAAATGCACGCAGAGCGTTATGTTTGAGTTCACTTCCTTAATCCTTAAGGTGATATAAATTCCTTACCAGAGAAATAGTTGAAGGAAATCTCTTAGCTTGACACGAAAACCCCTTTTTTTCATGATTTGTTACCACCATTCTTTGGTATTTTGTTGGTATGGAAGGTGGGGAGGTATAATCTCGAGTCTTATCTAGTAAAACATTAGGAGAACCATTACGTTACATTATGCACTGGTAAAAGTGTGGGAATCCTTTGTAAACTGGTCATGAAATATGATCTGATCGTTTAAGTCAAGCTAAGATAATAATACAACTATAATAATTAGGGTAAATTGTATAATAATGTCTTTTATTGATTCATTTATTGATCTCTGGGTGTCTTTATAGAGTAAAGCCATAAAAAACAAAAAAAAGTAATTTAAACTTTGGATTTTATAACACTTATGGTTAAGTGTTAAATAATGGTTAAAGCTCCTTTGGCACCATTAACTTCAAAATAGCTCATTTATGGGGAGTAGCCACAAACACATGTAGTATCTTAAATATGAGCCAATAATTATGTAAAATCTTGAAGTCTTATATTTAACCCTCTTCAAACTTCATGCAAACCAACAACTCTGAGAAAAAGTATGCAAAAGTGTTTTTTAAAGACAAAGTATGTCTAACCTACACCGTCACTCTTAATTCACTGATTTGTCTCCAATCAGATTTAGCTCTTGCCTCCAGTGGTGGAAGGTAACGAACTGCAAGTACTTCGTTATTGTACTTAAGTACATTTTTCACATATTTGTAATGTACTTAAGTAGTACTTTTAGCAGCGTTTTACTCTTTGGCGTCTTGTTCTGAGTTTAGCCTGTCTGATGCCTGTGTGTCTGTCACTCTGATGTAAAAAAATACAAATTGTCGGTGTTACCACGGTGAGAACTGGCCCAGAGCTGGTCCCTGTTGACTCCCACATTAATATGACTGATTAACCGAAGCGATTTTTTTGTTCTCTCCTTCTGCAGGAGGCAGCCACGTGCGCTAGTGCGCGTGGGATTACGCGCGATCACCCGCTGTTTTTACCTGGATTAAATCAGGCGCACGTAACAAAATATTGCTGCAAGAGAACCACGTGCATTTATGTTTTCTCCTTGTTAACGGATTTCATTGGCTCATTGTTCGGTGCATTCTGGGCTTATTATTTCGGTGGTTGTATTCATACTCTTGAAATAACAGTGCAGTTAGCTTCGTTGTCACTATGCGCTGTTACAACATTAATAGTTTAGAAAATAAACTGAAAAAAAAACAACAACAACAACATCAAATCATAGCTAAAACAGCTTCAACCCATCATTTATGTCTGTTGAGTAAAATATAAATCATCTACTTACTTTTACTTAAGTAGGAATGTCAGTGGGTACTAATACTTTGTATGTTTATGTATTTGTACTTTTACAGTTTTTTGAGTACTTCATCCACCACTGCCTGCCTCCTTAACCCTCACTGTACTTGTTTTAATTATGTATTTATTAGGTTCTGTACAAGAATAATGAAACAATGTTTGTTAAAGTCTATATTGGTTGTTCATAATTTTAGGCTAACACGAATAAAGAACTGACCATATTTTACATGGCTCACTTACTTTCCCTTTTTAGCTACAAATGAAAGTATGTTTATTTTGGACTCACATTTTTTTAATCCTCGGTACATGTTACCCATGGTTCATTTAAATAACCTCTAGAAAGCGAACTAGTAGTAAAGTTAGTAACTCTGAAGCAAATAAAAACTGTTCGGAGGTCGTAGCTGCTCCACACATATCGTGTTACTATGACGACGTAAAGACAAAACGTGAGCCAATCCGAGGTTGCCAGATTGATCAGTTTTACGTCCATCCCGTAGCGTCAGAATGTAGCATTTAGAGTAGAAAAAATCTGTCCTAATTTTCACAACAGTTTTTACATAAGGTGTAACTTACACTTTCTGACAGCATCGTTACCTCTTATGTACATCGCAAGAAAACGTCAAGAAATTATAAAAAAACAAAAAAACAAACAAACACATACAGTATGACTGCAGAACTTCCATGAGAAGGATGTGAAGTTTTCTCAAGCATCAAAGTAATTCAGTGATAGCTGTCACTACATATTAAAGTGCACTGCTGGTAGTTAACGCGGGGACAGTAAATGTGCCCATTTTAATAACGAAGATTACGTTTGAGCACTGATATTACTGATTTTCCTAGAAAAATCTGGCAACACGAATGGGACCCGGTCTCTTAGCGCCATCTCTCGGCAGAAGGCCTTTTAATGAGCGCGCTTTATACGAACCAACCCGCCACTGTTTATTGCTAGATAGCGCTATCCATCATGGCGATGCATGCAAAAACGACTCCACCACAGATCCCGGACACCCGCCGGGAGCTCGCCGAATTGGTGAAGAGGAAACAAGAGCTTGCTGTAAGATCACGTCAATTGTTAATGCGATTTCGTGGAAGAATGGAGTGACAGAAAGCGTCTCGCGGCGCACAAATGCAGCTAACTGCAACTTTGATATCAACGTTTGCCCAAATGTGAGCGTGCGGCTGCCAAAGGCCTCGCAAGAATGCTAAGCTAACGATCGCAGTTGCTGCCGTGGGCTTTCGGGTTGCATCGGCAGTTTACCCCGTAGGGCTAGTGGCTCTGCTAACTTAGCTAGCGAGCTAAGACAATACAGTAGAATCTAGGAATTACGTTTTAAACATAGATGTTGCCTGCATATCTAACATTTTATCCTGTTGATAGTCTTTAAATATTTGTTGGGTTGTCAGCAGTCTCATTACATTTTAATGTGAAAACGTGCGTTTTTATGGCTAGCGGCATTGTTGGGTTTAATATGCTAGCTAACTAGCATAGCTACATGTCAAATGTCGCGCGATTTGGCAGTTCTCGTGTTACGTTCGTTGTTTGTGGGTGTTATTTCAAATATTCAGTGTATCTAGAACGTATTGCAAATTACAAATGCATGGTGTCGAACTGAAGCAACATAGGCAATTGGGGGCTCAGATTATCAGTCTTTGCATTGTCTGGCAAAATTAACGTACATCTGTAAGACATTTCTGCATATTTTTTACGCCCGTGTCAATGGTTCCTTTGCCTTCTCTGGTATCAACAGTCTTGGATGTCTTGTTTTAGAACCGAAATCTACATAATCTGATGTCAAATTAATTATTTAAAATGTGTGACATTAAAATTGCAACATACTGATTCAAGTTTTATTTGGTGTATTTAATATCCAAGGAGACGCTGGTGAACTTGGAAAGACAAATCTATGCATTTGAAGGCAGCTACCTAGAAGACACCCAGATGTATGGCAACATCATCAGGGGATGGGACAGATACCTCACCAACCAAAAGTAAGGATCAGTTGCACAACTCCTATGCCCCTTGCATATTTGTTAGAAGTTGGCAGAAAGAAAATTCAATACAATTCTGGGGCATTCAACAGAGATCTTTGCTTTGTTACATGCTTGAAAACCTAAGACATGATATGAACGCTTTTAAATTCCGAAGGCTAACGCTCCCATTTGGTTTAAAACGTATGTTTTTAATCAGGCAAAGTGTGGAAATGTTTGGCTTTTTTTGACAAAATGATTTTGTTTTTAATTGAAACAGGAACTCCAATAGTAAGACTGATAGAAGGAATAGGAAGTTCAAGGAAGCAGAACGTTTATTCAGCAAGTCATCTGTGACGTCAGTGGCAGTAAGTCCCTCTTTTACCAGACTTTTTAAACAATACATTAGTTATGTATTTGCTGCATAACCAGTAAATAACTGAACTGTTTTTAAATTTGCAGGCAGTATGTGCACTAGGTGGAATACCAGATCACATGAATGAAAAACGTAAGTTGTGAGCTGGAAGCAGCACTGGACAATACTCTCTCTGGTAGTCTTTCATCGTTTCGGACTTTGTGTTTGTGTCTTCCTTTCAGGTGAAGCAGGAAGTGGCACAGAAAGTGACGCCTCTCCAGATCTCCAGAACCAAGAGAACGAGCCCAGTCAGGAGGACACAGAGGACATGGACTCAACGCTGCAGGACCTAAAGCCTCAAAAGGCTGCCTCTTCGTCCTCCTCAGGGAGCCATCACGGGAGCCACAAGAAGAGGAAGAACAAAAACAGACACAGGTACAAAATTTAAATCTCAAACCTTGGTGTGTCTGCTCGCTTTTCAAAACAAAACCATGCTATCTCCAACTTATGTCGAACATCAGTTACCCTTAGAGGCTGATAACTTATTTCGCCATTTTGAATATTAGTAATATAAAATATAAAAGGTTGGGGACTTGGCTGTGTACAAAAAGTAGAAAAAAAGTCAAGGTAATGGCACAATAACACGCTCGGCTAACTTCACCGAAATCATTGGCCAGATCTAATGAGCACTGTCCTATTGAATTGCTAATATTATGCTACTTGGTCAAGAGGTTGAGACAGCTGTTTTTATACGACTTTCAAATAATATCACTTTGGACCAAAGATACTCACCACCTGGCTAAAGTCAACCATGGCTAAATAATTTTCACCAAACTGCAGTGCATACATTGGAGAAAGTTTTACTTATTTTCATCAATAAAATCCTATAAAATATCCTGATATTGATCCTAAGTTGTGCCCTGACCTTCACATTTGGCATCTTAGATGGCATCTTGTACATACTGCCTATTTCTGTATAAAGTAACTTCTGCGTCATCCTTTTTTACACTCCAGCCTTATTGCCATGTAAAGTCTTGGGCAAGGTTGTACCAGTTCATATCTGAAAACTCTCATAACCAAATTAAGAAGTAAATACAATCCTTGTACGGAGACACAATTTTAGGACTAAGGGTAACAGTGCAACTTACAAAAGTGTGTGTGTGTGTGTGTGTGTTTTTAGAAGAAATATGCTATTGTGGCCAGAATGGCTAATGACTCTGATTCTAATTGATTATATTTATTAAATGTAATTGCTATGGAAGAGTGTTTATAGGTCAGGCGTTGTTTTCTTATGCCTTTGACTCATGTTGAGAATCCTTTATATTGTGAAGAATCCTGACAGTGAGTTTGGGGAACACTGACATAAGATCTGATTTAGTTAAGAGCAAGTATGAAATTGTTTATATAAACAAGATCTCTAAATATTCTTTCCAATGCATTGTCAGAGTGTTAGCTACCTATATATAATACTGTGTTTTCTAACTGCAGCTTGATTGTTTCTAACCCCGTATTAATACAGTAGGTGTTTCACCTAACACACAGATGAAGCACTTCTCCCACACTGTACAGTCTGGGCTGCAGTGTTATTTAGACATAGGGAATTAGAGTCCATGGTGAACTAACAGCTGCTGCTCTCTTCCTTTCCCCAATGCTCTTCCCCTCAGCCCTTCTGCCATGTTTGATTATGACTTTGAGTAAGTCAAAATTTTACTTCCTGCTCCTGTGATGTTTACATTCTGACTGCTGTGAACTACCATCCTCAACCTTTTCACCCTATGATTTCCTACTCTGCCTGCCTCTTTTAACCTAGAGTTTCAGTTGAAGCCTGACAGTCATATTGCATGTCCAGCACTTTTTTTTCTTTAATCTTGAATGTAACTCAGCATCCAGCACTCTAAACTCCATTAGATTTTGTTGCCTGTTTGTGGTATTTTCACATCTCTTACCCCAGATTCATTTTAAGCATGCTTCTCCAATCACAGCAATTAATTAATCCATTGCTGGGCTTGTCAGATGATGGGCTGGCTACAGATTTGTGCACAAACCAGAACAAACACATGGTTTTATAGAGTTCTTGGTATGGGCTTGTTTTTAGGATTGTCATGGTCCAGTAAGGGCACCGCCTTTAACCATAGGATGGACAAGAACCTGGTTTATGTTTTGTTTAATGTCTAAAGCAGCCTTATGTTTCTTTGTTGCAGGTTTGACATGAAGGTTAACAAGAAACCAAGAGCGGTAAGTGCACATCATCTGCTTAACACTTTCTTAACTATTTGTCCATAACGGTTGGGAAATATTGAAAGTATCTTCTTCAGATTAGATGAAACGTAAAAATAAGTTATGTAAAGATTAATGGATTTCGATACAAGAGTTAGAGATACAGCTGCATCTGTTTAAAAAAAATGTAAATTCTGTTTTTAAAAAAAGTATTTAGAATTGATACAGCTGTCAAGAAACAATCTTTTGCAATGTTTGCAACTCTGTACTTTATGTTATAGAGGTATTTTAGATTCCTTAAAAACATCCTTGATAAAAGTGGTATGAAAAACATGGAGTGGCCACATCCAGTTGTCAAGTAATAAAAAAACATCACTACTCCAAGCAAGTCAGCTTGGGCGAAGTAGCACATTAGCTGATAACTTCACTGCTAACTGGCAGGAACTTAAAACTATAAACTTCATGTTATATCATAATAAACAAGGGCAGGAGTGTCCACTCTGTGCTGCTTTAACTTTAACCTGACTTTTTAGCCAGGTAAGTGGGAAACTCAGATCTTCTACTAAAGTAAAAGTATCATAAAGTTACCACGATATAGAAAAATGGTATTGGCATACATATTGGCATTAAACGTAACGTAGCCTACTAGTTAAGTGTAGTACTTTATGCAAATGTATTTAGTTCTTTAGCCCTTTATATAATTAGTAGTTGAATAGAAGCTAAAATAAAATTGGTGTTTGCTGAATCAAATAAAATCAGCATGACCCAGAATTGAAGTTTATCCATACAGATGTAGCTGAATTGTTTTTGTATCAAATTGTTTGAAAGGGAGAGATTTGTGCTGTGGGTTGCAAGGTTTTTCATGTTTTAAAGTGTCTCAGTTTTTAGATCATCGTCCTTTACTGTTGTATGACATAGAAAAGCATCAAATCCTCACAATTGAGAAGCTGTAACGCAAAATGTTTAACTTTTTTTTTGTATAAATGTATCAAAATATATAAGATATTCTTTTGATTATTATAATAGGTGCTGATTCATTTCCTATTTTACTTATCAGTGCAACTCTCAATTCAGTTTCTCACTCTTTCATCTCTGCAGGATTATTCAACTTAACAAAGCTGACTATAAAACCTCTACTCATGAGACGATAAATGTAAAAAAAACAAGACTTCTGGACTTTGGATTTTGTACGCCTGTACTATGTGCATTGCTTGAAACATTCCCCATGTCATCTACCTACATCTACTGCATCAAGATTTTGACCTAACTGTTAAGTAGGATCATGGTGTTGCATGTTATTTGAGGCCTTATGAGGTCCACCTCCAGTCACACACCATCTTGTATAGTGTTGAAAAAAAATACTGTATTTATTATGTAGCTAAATTCCATATTTCATATTGTAAGGAAGTTTGCCTCTTTTGTTAAGTGTCACAGTCATGTAGCCCCGGAAGACCCGAGATTCTTTTATTACGTTATTTGTTTTGCAAAAAAAAATAAAACCCCATTAACATGGATGTGTTTGGTTATTTATGAACTTGTTCCTTCTGTTTGTACCCAAAGACTGCACCTTGTATGATTTATCACAGTATTGATATTCCAAGTATCATCAGTGTTTACTAAACTAATATAGAGAGCCAGGGCATTCTTCTGACAAGTCTTAGTTTGTTTCAACAAATAGATGATTTAATAACTTGGAAAGTTGTTTGTGTAACAAATGCTTGTAATTGTAATTGAGTTAATCTATTTAGTCATGCACTATCCGGTTTGTTTCACTAGGCTGCGCCAGAATAAGCTTTAGTTTAGAAACTAAATAGCACTTTTCATAATAAAGGTAGAAGTAAAGGTACATTAAAGTCAATTGCAGCAAAGCTGTTTCCTCTGCTTTCTGCTGAACTGGGTGTCCCATCTGACCTGAAACATCACCACCACAGGGGGTGGAGACAGATGTTCTGACATCTGCTGACAAACATATTTGATGTAGAGACTGGCTGGGAACAGTCCATTTCTGGAAATGCATTCCTCGGTTTCATGCAGCTCCATCCCAGTGTCACATTTCATCAGGTATCGCTTGCATATTAAAGCTGATTTATACATATATTAGATTTCCTAAGGTAATAATCCCCCTAAATTTCTATGTGCTCCCAACCTTTTGAATGGACTTCCAAGAGTTTGGGACAACCCCCCCTCTTGTCATTTTTGGAAAGTGAAATTAAAGGCAAACCCTTTAACTTATAGCTAGTTCAGTTTTTTTCTCAAGCGCTGTATTTATGTATACTTCACTGGGGTATTGCATTTGTAGTCCACTCCACAACTTAGGGGGTAATATTACTTTATATATTACTTTGATTACTAACAGTACTTAATTGTATACTTTTTAGTCAACTATGTTTACTTTGTAGCTTTAGTTACTAGTTTGCAGATGCAGTTTCTCACATTACATAATTTCCATATGTAATGGAGGATAGAGTATAAATGGATTTGCCACACGATTAAAATGAGCTTTATCTTTACCACACGAATACAGTAAATCTTTTTTGCCCCTTGTTTTTCATTAATTACGAGGACATTTAATTGTGAGGCAGCACGGTGGTAGAGGGGTTAGTGCTGCATGCTGCCTCACAGCTAGAGTGTCCCTGGCTCAAGTCTGCTAGCCATCTGTGGCCTTTTTTTTCAGTGGAGATTGCATGTCCTCTCTGCGCTTGCACGTCCAAAGGCATGCATGTTAGGTTAATTGGATTGATTGTCTGTCTGCTGATGCCTCTGTTGTGTTGGCCCTTAGAAAAACTGGAGACCTTTCCAGGGTGGAACGCTGCTTCTTGCCCAATGATAGCTGGGATACACAGATGTCTTCAGGCCCCGGTGACCCTTAACAGGAAAAACAGTTAATCTACCAAATGGACGGAAATGATAATATTCACCTTGAGAGGTCATTGGTAGAATACTAGATTTGTGTTCCTGTACCACCTTCGATAACTCTTACAGAGAAACATACTAGCCTTGTCACTGAGAATGTTAGGATGCTGGCACTAGCATTTAAACACGCTAAACGTGTACGAGCTTTAACAACTTTGCCCTTTTCTCCACATTCCCACTTTCTTACCACCGCTTTGCCTGTGATTCAGAGATGACGAACTCTGAACATACTGAACATTTTTCTCTGTGCAGTTTTACTTCCTCTCCTTCTCCCATATCTGTCAACACACAGAAACTGTAGTGTCTGTGGTTTGGACCAGCCTACATGTCAGCCTGTGACTCACTCACAAGTCGCATTCAAAATGCTCACTTACTACTACGTCATGCAGTCTGGCTGGAAAACTTACACGAGAACTCATTCCACACGTTCAACCCGGGGTGTGTGAGTAATGAGCCGCTAATGCACGGTGTGTGTTAGGCTACTTAGCAGCATATCTTTGTTTAATTTCCTGTCACTTCAGGAAATTATCTGGAAAAAATTGACCCAGACAACGCTGATTGAGCTTTTGGAGGCCAAACAGGATTTCTGCAGTTAAACTTAAATTACTTAGCTGAATGGCCATTTAATAGGAAATAACTACAATATGTCAAAACACAAATGACTGTCAGAGCCCTTTCCTGTACTTTTAAATCAATATTAGAAATTTAGTACAAGCAAAGTGGAAAGTAGGCTAATAAACAAGAATGCTTTATTTTTATATTGTTATTTATCAGATCTTTAATTTAGCAGACTGGTTATTCTATCTGTAAAAAATGTAGACAGTGGGGGGAAAAAATCTCACTAGACTGTGCATTCAGGAGTTTCTAGCTGCATACCACAGTCTGCCTCAGCAGATTGAGTTTGTCCTGTTGTCACAGATCTTTAAATGAACCGTGTGGGGAGACATTCTCGAGCCAAAACTTTAGGCCCGAAATATCACAACTCATTTTAATGTTGCAATAAAAATGTAGTTGTTATTCATATCACATATACATCAGGTATACAAGTTACTGTAGGTAAGTAATTATGCATCACCCTGCAAAGTTTAGCTTCTTTACCTTGGACCCTCCCCCAAAAACCAAACTTCCTCCAAGCTGTATCATAGTATTTATTCTAATGTGTCTATGTTTTCAAAACCCCACATGACCAACGTGTGGAAAAGATTCAGCCTACAGGTAAATCAGACAGAGCCAGGGCTGCATACAAAGCCCCACAAACAAAATGCACATCTCGTTTGTTGGTGTAGAGGATCTGCATTTCTTGAAACCAGGGAATTAAAACCCATGTGTTAAAAATCTGTGTGAAATGACCCTTTTAAAAACTGACTTCACCTTTAAAAATGGTAAATCCCAAGGAAGCAGATAATATATAGACTGGCAAACATTCACGTGTTGGCCTCTGGTGATACTACACTCAGTCATCTAAGTAGTTCAGGATCTGCCGCAAGGCGTAGCCCCCTTTCTTCTTCTGTGGTCTTTCTGTCATAGGATTGCCACGTAATTACTTTAGCAGTCTGCGCCAGCTTTGAGTCCCTGCCGAGGCCTGGGCAGGATGACATGAAACCTTCAATGTTGACTGTGGAGCTTCAGCCCCATCCTGCTGGTTCCTCCTCCTGCCTCCTCCTCTCCTTTTGTAACCAAACAAGACGTCCCCACAAACAAGGTCAAACATATTTCAGGAAGAGTCATGGGAAACACTCAAACAAAGAGCAGCACCACATGGGCTTTTCATTTTTCATCTCGAGTTGAGCTTTTGATTAGATTTTAACAGCATTTCAATAACAGCCATGCTGCAGAGAGTCAACACTGAGTCGTAGATGATGATTAAAAAGCAGGAAGCTACAGAGTATCTGTGTGAGAATTTGGCATTGAATGAATGAGGCCTGGAGTATTTTGACATTAGCACCTGTCAGAGCTGACTTCTCTTCAATCCAAGTATTATGTCTTTTCTTGCTGCTAACATAATATTTAAAGTGGTCAAATAGCTCAGTTCAGTTCAGCTTAAAATGAGAAAGTTGATTTTTTATTTTTTGGATGAACTACTCTTTTCAATACACGTCTACAACAACACTCACAAGTCTTAATATTTGAACTGCTGTAGGCCGTTTGTGCTGCCTAATTATAGGTTTAAATGGAAAATGACCAGGTGTCTCAGTAAGACAGACTTACTAAATCACTACAGTTATAAATTGCATCATCCTGGTTGTCTCCTGACGGGGACACTAGGCGGGTTTGGCCTTCACATAAACACAAGGAGGGCAGGTCAGCACAGAGGTTCTGAACTGTAAATATTTATGGTGATTATGTAAGTGGTAGTAAAAGAAACTACCCACAGAAACCATTTTGTGGCAATGGGCTAAAGGAAACCAAACTCCCCTTATGATTCTTTCTTTTGTAAGAAAGATTTAATTGTTTAATCAGGTTCTGTGTCAGTAAACATTTCGATTTCCTTTCAGTTCTAAATTATTTTATGTGGCTTTTTAATCTGTTTCATAAAATAAAATATTAAAAAGCATAGTTTGTGGAAGAACATGTGATTAGCTCAGGTTAACATAGCTTGTAGTGTGGGTCCAGGCAGTAAGACCAACTCATTTTCTTTAAGCTTTTGAAAGTCTGTGTTTTGTCTTTTCAGGATGTGCTATAAAGTTTTGCTTAATGCTCGACCGTTTTGGCTTGTGGCCCTTTAACACTAAACAGTATCTGCATGTGACCAATCACCGTCTGCTGGAAATACATAGAAAGTATAAATTTGTTTCAAAGGTTTTTCTCTCTAAAAACGGGATTGTATTACTTTGTAATAGAAAACTTTTTTCAATCTCAATCTCATCCTGTTAGTTTGCTCACAATTGCTCAGATGAACCTTGTAACCTCTTGGGTGGGTCTCCTTCCTCAAGTTTGGAACCCCAACTGCAGTTTTTATTTCTTCCGCAAAGTGCCGGACTTAGGCTTGCTGACACCAATTCTGCATTATGAAATGCACAATGTTCTGTTCACGTCAGAAGAATGATATGCATTATTAACACGCCATGATTTCTTTAAACACATTTTTATTGCATGTATGGCAGTGGAAGTTTATTTAAAGTGACTAGAACACGTTTTTGCAACAACACATACATACAGTGGGGGGAGAGAAAAAGGAAGTTTCATATAAAATGAGTTTGCTATTATGTCTAATATGACATTTTTGGTTTATCTAGCTGTCCTAAAGACAAAAGGGTCACTAATCACCTCTATGAATAATAAACAAATAGCTTAACTTAAGGGTTTACTTACAGTTAATCTTTTGCATATTTTATTAGTTTTTCAATGTGCAAAACTTAAAAAAAAAAAAAGAAAAGCAAATTTCTGCGCAATCTATACAAACATTCAACATGCTAAACGCTTTCAGTTGTAAATGCTGAGCTTTGTATCAATTAATTAGTAATGATGCAGTGTTCATGTGAAAAGCTGAGGTTTACAAATTTCTCTGTATGCTGGTTCAGGTGGAGGTGTTGCAGGTATTAGTTGGTGGTGGTCAGTCGTCGTTGTTGCAGTCTGTACACAGAATCAGGTCGCGATCGGGGAAGAAGCCAGAGCCCACGAGCGACACAGAGCAGCGTGAACACTTGAAGCATGGCTGGTGCCACTGACGGTCCTCAAAAGAAACATACTTTCCATCTCCAAACCCTGCCAGACATAAAAAGCATGTTCATCAAACATGAACACGCGAATTAATATTTTAGTGGGAGTGGAGAATGAGTTTCATTGCAGCCAACATTCAGAAAACAAATTAATTCAAGATAACATCACAAGTTGGCAGTGGCAATAATAAAGCTCCGCCCATGTACTTCACGGTTCATAGCTGTGAATAAAAAGCTTTTAATTTAATCTTGCCGTGGAGAAAGAAGCGATATCTGCATAGTCTTTTCTTTCATTTTAGTTCCTACATGATCATTTAAAGTTATCAGATGGTTGACAGTTTAGGTTATTATAGTGTTGCTCAAATTATTTTGAATGTGAAAGTTTTTGTTACTAGAAAAAAATTATTTATTTCAGTGATAAACTGAAGAATATTAATGTCTTTATAATAATGGGTTATCCTCATGGTTTTTGTAAATTAAATGATTGATCACATGACTCACACTGGTGGAGAAGGATGTTTTTCAGTAAATGATTGCAAGATATTTGGTATTAAAAGGTAAAGGTATTAATTGAATGTATTTTTCTGAGCATTACAAACGCTACAAAGTGTTGAACAGAATTTGATCATTTCCGTTCGATCATTGTGAATGTATGCTCAATTAGCCAAAAGCTGTAGACACGTGAGGATCATTGCTGCAATTTTAAAGATGAAGAAAGAAGAAGTTCAGATCAATTTGTTCTCCACTCAACAGCTTCCATTGGGATGAATAAGTGGCATGTCTCGCCTCAGTGTCCCGTTGTCACAGTACGTCCATGTCCTCATCTCATACTTTGTCAGTCACTGTTGCAGCACCTGTTTTGTTATCTGTAGGAATAAACTTGGAGCCCCACTAAACTTCACTGACCTGTGATGGCCGTGTTGCAGCCAGCACACTTTTTGGCATAGAGGCTGCTGAAACACTTGACGCAGTATGGACTTTCTCCCTGCGAGGTGAAGGGTTGACCGGCCAATGGGGCTTTGCAGCCTGTGCAGAAGAAGCACTCTTTGTGCCACACCTCCTCCTTGTAGGTCACCCCTCCTTTAGTCAGAGGCTGGGGAACAGACACAAACAAACAAGTTATTATCCTGCTCTGGTGAAAGATGGAGGCACAAAGTTGTTCCTGATGTGAAGTCTCTGATGTCTTTTATTCAGATTTATTCACAATGACTCTCACTGCTCTTTATACATGATTTTACTTGTCGAATTTGTGATTCAACACCTGGTTGTTTAAAACAAGATGTTAGGTTTAACCCAGTACAGGCTAAACACGATAATATTCACTATTTACTGTTTAATTCTACTTATTTCCAACCAACTACTGAGATGTCCAATGCCTTTAAAAACTCAAGAGTGACATACAGGTCATTACTTTGTTCACTTTGCTCACTGTCTTTAAATCTTTTTTCTAGGTGTATTTTACTGGGGTCAACTCTATAGGATGATAATATATGATTTTGTCTTGTCTTTGCTCCTCTTGTGCTCTATCTACAATCCAAATCCCCTCAAAAGTTGCGAAGATGTGAAAACGTAAATAAAAACCATTAAATCATATTTTATTTACCAAGCAACATATCAGATGTCAAAACTGAGACATTTTGCCATTTCATAAAAAATATTAGCTCATTTTGAATTTGATGGCAGCAACATATGTCAAAAAAAAGGTGGAACAGGGTGATGTTTCCCATTGTGTAGCAACCCCACTTCCTTTAACAACTGCCTGTAAACATCTCCTAAACGAGGTGAGGAAACCAGTAGCTGGAGTTTTAGAAGAGGAATGTTGATAGTGGAAGTCTTGATGGTGGATGCAAAAAATTCTAGCTGCTTAACATTCCTGGTCCTCTGTGGCCAGATTTTTGGTTTTATGATGTGCCAAATGTTTTCTAGTGGTTAAAGGTTTGGACTGCAGACAGGCCAGTTCAGCACCCAGACTCTTCTCCTGTGAAGCCATGCTGTTGTGACAGGTTCACACAAATATACAAGGCCTTCCCTGAAAGAGATGTTGTCTGGATGGGAGCATATGTTGCTCTGCCTCTCTGAAATACTTCTTTAATACACAGTCATGTTATTGACCTGTTGCCAATTAACCTAATTAATTGTCAAATGCTCCTCCATTTGTTTTTGATTTGTGGCAATTACTTTTCCAGCCTTTTGTTGCCCCTGTTCAAATTTTTTTCAGACGTGCTGCTGCCATCAAATTCAAAAAGGGCTAATATTTTCCATGAAATGGCAAAATATTTCAGTTTCAACATCTTATATGTTGTTTATGTTGTTTATGTTCTATTCTATGAAATAGAATGGGCAGAATCTATGGGTTGATGATATTTGTTTTTATTTACGCTTTCACATCTTGCCAGCTTTTTTGGAATATGGGGTTGTTTATAGACAAATAAAAGAAACATAGTTCATAATCACCTTTAGCATCTTACTAATTTACTTTATTGACACAATCGATAAATTACAGCTGTTTTCAAGTAATTTAACTTTAAAACAGCTTTTCAGTATTAAGTTTAATTATGAATTCACTAGGTCCGTCTGAATATGAGACATGCTTCACCTTTTTGCAGTGGCTGCACTGAGGAGCGAATCTGCCCTCGTAGCACGGCACACAATAGTAGTTGTTTTTGTCTGGTATGAAAGCCTCAGCGCCGATCGGCTTCTCACAGCTGTGGCACACAAAACAGTCTTCGTGCCACGTGGAGCTGCCGTACTCCAACATCCTCGACCCTGTCAGAGACGAACACCGGACGGCAGTGAGCAGATGATGGTGGGACATTAGATGCTTCTGTTGACATTTTCAAGCGTCTGTGTCACTTTAGGTGTTTCTCTGAACTCTGCCCTACAACTATAAACTGGAGTGAAGTGTCAGAGACGTCACATGGCTCGTGAGTACATCTAAAGTGATCACTCAGTGTGACGGCTAAACCTGTTCTTACACAGAAGCACTGCAACCCACAATTACTTCAGCTTATCATGCATTATAACAGTCTGACAAGCTGTCACTGAGCAATGCACTCACTGGTATACATGGCTGCACAGTATTCTAGCACTGCTTTGTACATTTATTTCAGTTTTAAACATCCTATAAGTGGCAGAGCCTAGCATACGCTTCACTTGTAGAACCTGTCATGCTTATGAAACTGGGCGTCTGATCCTTTAATCTCTGGCCGTTTTATTACTTCTGGGACCTGAAATGAAGCCAAAAGGCATGATGGTGTTTTGAATTTGAACTTGGCGGAGCTTTTAAGAAATAGGGGAAGAGGGCAGCAGTTTTTAAAGCCAACTCAGGCTGAATAGAATCTGAAAGTGCTTAGTTCAAACAAGAACTGGTAATCAGTCGTAATCCCACACTACCCAGAGGCTCGGGTAATTTTCTGCGTCATCTGACCCCACTGCTGCACAGATAACTGTGCTGGGAGATCATTTCGGCAGAGCAAGGAAACAATCATTTTGTTATCATCTAAGCCGTCACACCCCAGATAACAAAAACATATTCATCTAACATAAAAACTGTGCGAAGACAGGGTGTGAGCACTGTTTGAGTGATTACTCAGAAATCTGTCTCCAAAGAGCTTTGTGAACTTGGTGTTCGAGGGGGTGCGGGTGCAATCAGTTTTTCTTGTCACTACCTGGCATGACTGTCTTGTCGCAGGCCACACACTTGGAGGAAAACTCGTTGCAGTAGCAGTCGCTGCACACCAGTGCGTCGCCCTGGCTGGTGAAGGGCTCGTCTGCCAGAGAGCGGTCGCAGCGGAAACAGCGAAAGCAGTGCTCGTGGTAATATCTGTTCTCGTAGAAGAGCTCCTGGAGGAATGAGATAAGGAGTGAGCCACTAATGATTGTACAATGTGTTGGGGTTTAAAGGCGCAGTGTGAAGGATTCATTGTCATCTTGTGGGAAACACCTTACTCGCTTCACCCCTCCATTGTGGTAGCATCAAGTGCTAACATTGCCCAGCTGTCTTTCATCCCAATAAAATGGAATAGTATAAGGGAAGAGCTGTTTTGTTGAAGGAGTTTAGTCTTATTGTCTGCGAAGCTTAGCGGGATTTCTAAATCAACATCAGGAGGGGGGAGAGGGAGAGGTCGTGGAGCAGAGGAGCTACCAGAGGGGAAGCCTCGGGAGAAGAAAAGGAGAGATTGGAAGCCCCCCAAAGGCACCAAAGAGAAGTATTTATAAAATTATTTTATTGGGATGTGACACGAACAATGGCAATACAAGAGCAAGTCCCATTTACATAGCAGCTCTTTTACACTATATATAGTCAACACAGTCAACTTCATCATCAAAATGCTAATATCCCTCCCCCTAATTCTTTGCTTTATCCTGTCTGGGTGAGTGTAGAAACATGGCAGCACAACATGATGGCCTCCGTGAAAGGGGAGCTGCTCCCTTTGTAGGTAGTCTTTATTGGCTTCATTCTAAACTAAAGAAGAGGCATCGTTTTTTTATTTTCAGGTCATTATACACTAATTATAAATACCATATTCCATTTGTGCCAGTAGAATCTATGTCTTGCACACTGCACCTTTAAGTGGATCTATTATAACACATACTCAAAATAAAAACATTGAGATTTAGAATAAATATCATCAATACCAGAACCCTGTGGTAAGAGATGTGCAGTGGACTGTGAGTTAATAAAAACACTTAAGTGTTAATGGTCCTCAGAGGGAGAATCTCTATTTACATATTGTTGGAGGTCAAAGGTCACAGGATTCATTTACTATGGTGAACACTTCAGTGCCTTGGGAGCCTAAACTTTGAAACCCTGCATACTCCAAACAGACGAGAGTCAACATAAGAGCCAACCATGAGGAAAAATCTCCCCCCCCCTTCTTTTTTTAGAATCCAGAATAACCCATGTTGTGATTTTACTCTTTTGTAGCTGCTTGTGTTCCAGTTCATCAGCAGTTCATAAAAACTCCGTGACAAATGGCTCCATTGAAAAACTTATTTGTGAGGTATGTGGTTTAACAGAAAAAGAAACTAAAGGAGCAGGATGACGAAGGATGAACGTCTTTGAGCAGAGGAGAAACAGCCAAAGCAAGCAGCAGCGTAATTTAGCCTCACAGGGAGTCCGTAATTCACAGGACACTGATGGTCTCGTGGTCTGTGGGAGTATTTTTTAGAACAGTGTTTTTCATTTTAACCAACTAAGGCATTTTGGACTAACATGAAGGTGATTAAGACAGTTTGGTGTAAGTAGAGTAATGTTTTACAGGAATATCTGTTCTCTAGATGATAATGCAGTCAGATATTAAACTTCACACAAACGTATAAATTATACAATGTATTTATTTCTACTGCAAGTAAAGTACTATTTTGTTGTATTCAAAAGTGAAAAAAGACATTGACCAACAGAAATAACATCTATGTTGATAAATGATTTATCCTAATTTTCAGTGAAAAGACAACTGTTCTCTGGCTTCCACTTGTGAGTCGCAGCTTTTCTCTGCTTTCTATTAATATAAACGAAATATCTTTGGTGTTTGACTATTGATTGAAACAAACCAGACAATAAAGACACGCTGAATTCTTGGAAACTGCAATTACCACATTTGGAAGTTTGATGTTTATTAAAGCACAACTTAAAGTTTGCATAGCAAATCCAGTGGTTATTTTTGCTTTGTCCCGACTCTTAGAAGGATTCAAACTTCCACATTCAAGTACATTACGTGGATATTTTGCAGAGCTGCAGTATAAAAGTCCCTCATTCATTACCGTCACTGCGAGTCAACAAACCACAGTGGAAATTTTATACCAAAAACTTTGTAAGATATCTAATTATTGCAGAGTCCTGATGCCTCATATAAGCTTTAGAAACACATTACTGCACAGAACAAGAACTGGATACTGTCCCTCATCTCTTGTATGATAAAGCCTAAAAGGATCTATTCACCACAAGTTTGAACAGGACGGATTTTCAAAGCAAGTTAAGTCTTTTTGTGTTTATGTTGGCACCTAACAAAACTGTGAACAAAGAAAATGTTCTGTACTTAGGTGCAATTTTTGAGGTATTTCTACTTTATTTGAGTATTTTCATTTTATGCAATTTAATACCTGTAGTTTACTGCATGTGATGAAAATACCATGGTTCTACTTAATTTACCTGTTGACTGCTAGTTAATTTTCAGAATCAGACTAATAAAACAAAAATACATAATAATAATAAAAACAATAACCCTTTATCTGGTGTGAAATACATGAGCTACCCAGCAGTATGTAAAGTACCCAACACTCCATAAGGTCAATAAGTCAAATAGTCAAATAGTCTCCATTACTTGTATAATATGTAAGGTCGTCAAATCGAGCTCCAGCAGCTACATTAAAGTGAAGAACATGATAATATATTAGCAATATCATTTTCATTGATGTGACCTGAACCATTCCAAGTACTTTTGCTACCTTTTGCACCTTGTTTTGTCCTTTCCAATTTTGCGGATACACTCCAGATCTGGAGAGTAAACATAACATGAACAGCCTACCTTGGCATTGTGACTGATGATTTCCTTACATTCCTGGCAGGTGTTGGCATGCAGGCGGTCGTAGCAGGGGATGCAGTGAGGGTTGTCCTCCACCTGGATGTATTTGCGTCCGTACAGGGACTCGTTGCAGTTTTTGCAGTCGAATCGGTCACTCATGATGCGCGGTGTTTCCAACAGGCCTCCTACGGAGCAAAGTATTCACAGTTTAGCTTTTTTACTATCAGCGTGAAGGAGCAGGCAGCTTGGAGGAGGAGTGAGGCTACTAAGACACACAGAGAGAAGGATGAAGGGAGGCAGACAGTTTTTTGGACATGTGGCAAACAGACCTACATGGGAGACAATAAATAGCAACATAGGAAAAGGAGCTGCTGCAGATTTAACACACGACAAATGTGCAGTTACGGCTTCTTTGTTGTAAATCGGTTCTGTGATCATTTAACTTTCTCCCGTTGCGTCATCAGTCACTGTAATCTCTCCCTCCCTCTCATTCTTGTGTGAAACCCCCTGCAGGGATTTGGCTTTGAGAAAGAACAACTAAACAATATTAATTGTTGGGAGCTGGAATGCTCTGAATGCGCTCTCACTTTCAAAGACTCTCTCGGGGGCTTTTTGATCTGCGTTTTTTTCTTTTTTTTTTGACAGCAACGCAACTCATTTATCTAGTTTATCCCTTGATGTCCGCAACTTCCTCATGAATGCATAACTTTAATTTGAAACAAGATAACAAAACAACAACTTTAATGCCATCAAGATGTCTCTTGTTTCCAACTTAAACTTCTTCCACCCAAAGTCATTATTATGATCTTATGAAAACTTTTCCCAAATCAGTTAAAGAGCATATCCCAGACTCCTCTAATGTCCTTAAGACTTACAAACAAATACAGAATCTCCCAGGACAGGGTTTTTAGTGGCATTTCTTCCAAAGGCACACTTTCTCATAAAAATCTTTTAATAGGCTCACTTGTGTCCCACATCTCAATTGCCTCATGGTAAAGAGTTTTATTTCTTGTCTGCCTGCTTACATGATACAAAACACTATCCCACAGGGGAAATGGAGTTTAACCCCAAACATGTCTTTCTCATCAGATGCTCCAATCGAATTTTTCAGCTCATCAATCACCTAAAAAGGCCTCAGAGCATAAATTAGGAGGTAAGTATCATCTATAATGTAGGGGAAGAACATGACGTAAATAACTAATCATACAATACTTATAAATGTGATTAGAAGTAGATACCGCTGGTTGTTTTTGCCCAAGATATTTTTCTTTTTCCTCTAATCAAAAACCACACATGAAGAAACGGGATATAAAAGGAGCCACTGACGCAGCTAATGAGATTTTGCTTTATTATTATGACTTTAAACAACTGAGTAATAAGGTCGATAATGACAACGCTCGGTAAGTATGCTTTGATCCTAATTTGTTGGTGAAAAGATGTCGATATGTCTCATTTGAAACTGATTTAACTGTTGTTTCAACAGATTGTCAGTGGCTATATTTCAATGTGTAATTACAGCCTGCTTTTAAACCAAACTTACCAATTGTAACATTTTGACCTGCAACCAAAATGCAATGACTTATAATCCACTCTAATATGACTCCACCACCAACTATGACCTTAACTTCACCTTTCTCACAGTTTTAACTTAAAAATCCAGTGCAGAGCCGTTGTATTGGATTGCAGTAGATTATACAGATGTACCTTATGAAGTGTACATGACAAAAATGGGACACAAAACAAGTACACATGGAACACAATCTGCAAAACTACAGAACTATAGTCAAAACAAAGTACAAAATGACTACAATAAACTACAAACTACAGTGAATACTATACAAACTAATGCAGAATTACTGCAATAGTACCAAGAAGGAACACAAAACAACTAAGAGAGGGATCAGGACTCCAGAGATGCACAGAATAACCACAAAAAGACACAAAAAGGACTCAGTCATAAATAAAAGAAACCAAAAATAACTACAAAGATATGCAACATTATCAAAAAGGGACACGAATGACTACAGAGATACGTAAAATGACAGCAGAGAGAGACAAAAACAAAGGTAAAGATGACATCAGGCACAAAAAACAACAAAGACAACAAACTAAAAAGCTACTTTCGTAAAATGGAAAATGACCACGAAGAGCAGCCAACCTCTTAAAAGCAAACAGTAAATTATTAATTAGAAAATGAATGTACAGTAGGAGGGGTGGTGAGGTTTAAAGGTTCACGGCTATTTAGGTTTTTTTGGAGTAAAACATAGCAGCTTTTATTGATAATATTCTTTGAAAGCTCATTACGGCTTTGTGTTTCCGATGTCTATTCCTAACCTAATTCCCAAATGACTTGATTGACAGGTCGTGCAAACGAGGAAGGACAGGTGGGCCGGGCAAACAGGCAACACAGTCACCATCCCTCCATTATTACGCAGCACAGTGAGGCATTAGCAGGGTATGTGACCCCTTGTTCTGCAGCTGCAAAGGGAAATGTGTGAGGAAATGAAGTGTGGGAGGTGGGAAAACTCTCCTGTGGAACAGTTAAGACAGACAGGCACGGCTAAATAAGATGTATACGGTGTGGATGAAGAGTATGGATAAGGTCTCTAGAGTTTGGGTATATGTTCAAGCTCAGGATTACAGCATCTGGAACATTGCATTTGCGAAGGCAGACACTTAAATATTTCACTTGGAAACACTTCTTGTTTATAATTTTCTCCCTATTTTGGGCACAGAGTGACCGTGACATGTTTCTATAATGTCAGAAAGAGGAGATGGGTTCAACAAAGAGCAGCTGAGAAACTGTGTGGCTCTGAAATTTCCCTGAGGGCTCGAGGAATGAGCTGACATCCCCTGCCTCTGCCCCGCTCCTCCCCTCCTCTCTCCCCAGCGATGGGAGATGTCACCCGGAGCACAGCGCAAACTCCAAGGCCATTTGTTTTGTCAGAATAACAGTTTTTGCGGTTTGTTATGAAGCCGGTAAGAACTCAACATCGCTCATGACGAAGGTTTCCCACTCCTGAAAGCTGATTTTTACAGTTTCACGCTGCGTAAAGTATTTCCATCTGGTCATTTTGAAAGTGCAGTTTACATTCCTCATGTCTGACTGCTATCAAACATGTTGTTTCTAATAATGATGCTGCAAATTCAGATAAACATACAAAAAGATAAACATGGTCTGCTCTCAGTCATGTCCTAAAGCTAACGTCAAAAGCAGAAACTCCCTGCAGGACTTTTTCTCCCGGGGCCTTGTTAACAGAACGCCAGAGGACATCCCTCACGCTGCACATCCCTCCCTGCAGATAACAGCGCTGCTTCCTCCTAAAGGGCATCGAGCTAGGTCAACAAAACATGGAGGAAGACCAAACTGAGGCAAAAAAATCACATCCTATGTCTGTTTTCTGTCAGATTGCTGTCTAAATGTAAAAATCAGCCCAACTTCCCTCCTAAAATATCTTACGAGGGTCAAGTTGTTATTCCCGTTCATCTACAGCTGCGACACATGCAGTGATAGAACAATGGTTTTCCTTCCGGACATAGTCTCCTTGGTTTTGAGCTTTATGTTTCTCTTCCTGAGCCACAACATCTGCAGACACATTCTATGGTCTCCAGCTGTTCTCGTTCATCAAAATCGTCTTTAGGAACCCTATAGGGAATTGGTTGGTGCCAAAATGTATCAGCTTCAAATTAAAATCCATCACTGCTTACAGACATATTATGGTTCCTATAAGTTAAAACAGTAATCAGCTATACAATGGGTAATTATGGTTAACTCTCAGAAACAAGTACAAAGTTGGAGCCAGGAGGTTGTTAGCGCAGCATGAAGATTGAAAGCCAGACGAGAGACTTATAGTTAGAGGTTTTAGTGGGAGTTACATGCAGCGTCTTGGCAAATAACAGCAAGGAACAATAGCTTTTCAAACTGCACTGTAAGTCTGTGTGTATCCAGCAACACAGAATTGCAATAGTTAGTGCACATATTTAGGCGACAGCAGTCGAACTTTTTAAAGAAAAAAAAAAGGCTGGAACGGTGAACAAAATGGCAAGAGGAGACAACCTGGAGTGAAGCTATTGTAAGTTAACACTAACAATGACCTTTCTGAGCCTGATTTCATGGCTCTTTGTTTGTACTCGTGCTACTGTTGACACATCATACATCTCAGCATTTATCTGCCCCGTAAATGTCATTGGGGGCCACAGTAGCTGCTGTTGAGCTAAACTCTATTCTCTCTTAACTGTGTCGCTCACAATGCGAATACGTGTGACTGTCTGATGCTAATCTCAGCGCAGAAAAAAACAACCCACTGAGCCACATGTTCAGGACCAGTTCACGGTACAGGTGTCCTCTTGGGATTCCTCATCATCTCAAGACAATAATCCAAACATTCATCCTTCCTGTCTATGCACGCTCTCTCTCTCTCTCTCTCTCTCTCTCTCTCTCTCTCTCTCTCTCTCTCTCTCTTTCATTCAGCTGCTGAAACTATTAAAACCCACTCTTCACCTTGATGAGTGGACATGTTTGTTCACTGCTACTCTTGCATCAGCGAGAGATTTACCGCAGTCACTTGGCCACAAATGTTTTTCAGGGACGGGGCGACTCCTAGCCTCCTGTCTTATGTCCCTTCATGGCTTGCCGCCGATGCTAAACTCAACAGGCTGACAGGAAGCCAGGAATTCTGCAAACCCCAAGACCTCTGCTCGGCATTAGTGTTTATTTTCACCGTGGAGGAATTTAGGCTTGTGTCAGAGGTTTACAAACGAGATTATTCCATGATGAAAACCGCTGTCACATGTAATAAAATGCTTTGGAACAAATATGTAGCCGAGTGTTGTATATCACAGGCACTAAATATTAATTCATGCATGACAACACAGCCTCAGAGCCTTTTTGGGTCATGTTAGTACATTCCTTCTCTGAAACCGGCACCTGAATCGGAGCTGTGCACCCTATAGTAATAAGATGTGCTTGGCTGTTTCTACCAATCTTCAAAGCTTTATCTGCTCAAGAACTGCAGAGAGTGTGTGGATGGTAAAAGGTTCAGGCGACAAACCCGAGTTTATAGCCACATTAGCCGCAGTGTTGTTCTGCAGGTCAGCAACTGTTGTATGGACATTTATGGTCCTCACAGGATGAACCGTACAGTCTTTAATTAAACTCTTGCTTTTTGTATTTAAAATATTTCACCTTTCCAGCAAAATATCTAATGTCCTCCAAAGCTAACTGTAGTCAAACATTACCAGTCACCAGTTGATGACCTGCACTGTTTCCTAAGAACAAAAGAGTTGTTCAGAGTTCCCCTACATTGTGGTCAGCTGCTAATTTTCTGTCCCTCATCCAGCTTCTCCAGTACCACGGCTCACCTCATCTGTCTGTGAGGATTTCCGGTATTGCACAGAGAGTCAGCAAGTTGATTATTAAATCCGTGAGTGGCCTGCCAATGGAACAAGTATCTCACAGATTTGAAGTTTTCTAGTGTGTGACATCAAAGAAAAATGAACGTGAACTTTTAAAATCTGATATCCGGCCGAAATTGAGAAGCTTTGATGCTTAGTGGGCCCGATGCTTCATTGGAACCATTGGAAAGAAACTTTTTCTTCCAGGTTGTTTGCTTGTATGATCTAAATTAAGTCACATGAAGTGTACAGAGCTGCTTGCATGGCTCTAGTCTGATCAGATAACCCAAGCAGAGCATGCATTAAGTAAAAAAAATAGGAAAAAGCTTGTAACAAAGTTGTTTTTTTTATTACCCAAACACCCAAACTTTACTGTGTATTTCCCCCTCAAATGGATTAAAATGCTTTGACAGCATCTCCAGCTCAGAACAGTCCTCGTATTGTGTGAGTCCACAGTTACACAGCCGGGAGGTGAATTGGAATTCTGACAGGGGCACAATACTCTGCAGAAAGTGCTATGCACAGAGGAGCCCTGCAGCAGGAGGAAAGTGACACCCTTATGGTAGCAGCTATAAACTGTTACAGAGTCGGGGGGGGGAAACACAAGACCGGTCTCTTATGGCTGTCAGATTACTGCACTCTCTTTCATCCCCAGTACAAAGACACTCAGTGTGGCGTGGTTTCCTCCAGATCACAAGGCCAATTACAGCTGCATGTACACAAATCAACTTGAACGCACACTGTAGCTTTTTCTTGCCTCTGATTAAAGAGCTCATCAGGACGAATTGCTCCCTGCTGGTTTCAAACACTGAAGATAGATTATTTTGGTTATCGGAAATTGAAAAGTAGATGCAGCTTCTGAATCCTTATAAGGTCAAATCAGGTTCAAGAGCTCAGCTGTGTTTTTTAATTGGGAGTCATTCATTTTGTCTGTTATGAAAATTTCTATTTTCACAAAACAAATAGCACTGGATATTAATGACACATAACATGTCATATTTATACATTAAAGTGCTTTTTAAGTGTGGCTTTTTTCTGCAGATCACATAAATCACATTACGCTTAGTATCACTGGATATCTATGAGACATAAACTTGAACACTAAGCAAAACACTGGAGAAGAAATAACTTTAAAACCCAGTAAAGGGTCTCTGGATTTGCTTTATGAGTCTCCGGCCGGTTGTTTGTTTACTCTCTGAAACAATGTGGTCTGCAGCTGCAGCTTCACCTCTGCAGCTGTTGAACAAGCAGGCAAACAACAAGAAAACAAGTCACCGTCACGCCACAAACCCTGTACGGATTGCAGCACTTCCCAGTCTGGGGAAGTGCTGCAAGACCCACATCTTGGCTGCGAGATGGTTACTGATGTATGAAATATCATACAAATTTGCTGCAAATAATTATGTTTATTTAGTTTATATTTACTGGATAGTAACCTGCTTAATCTGCGTGTCTTTATGTGTAAATGAAACATGCTATAATAATTTATTTTAAAGGTCCATTAACCTCCTGAAAATCTCCTGGAAGGTTTCCCAGAAAGAGTTAGAAGAAATCAGGAAAAAGGGGAATGTGCATGAAAGAAACCAACCTACAACCACTACCTCTTAACTAATGATAGCTCAGCAAACTCCATGAGACCATGAGATAGGCTGAATGCTTCTCTCCTTTCTCATGGTCTTTTAGAGTTTGCTGAGCTATCATGGGGTCATCACATGACCTAAAGTAAATATTAAACTTAAGACGCATTTCGTCTAAAAAACCACATCTGCTGAAGTAAACTGAGATGCACTTAAAAGTAGGCAAACCTTAACGTTGGGAAGATTTTCGGTCACACAAGTGATTTCAACCATGAGCTCCTCTTTGTATTTGTTAAATTCTGCCTTGGTCTTTTGGTCAAAACGTCGCATTTTATGCGGGTTGAGCTGATCTGTTGCCACTGGAATGGCGTCAATTGAAGTCAAAATAAGTAACTCAGTGAGCACTTCACGCAAAGCAAAGCTGAATCGAAGGTTATTAATTTTGCAGCCTTTAATAAATAAAATGTAACACGTGATGATGGCACTTCAGGAAACTCCGGAGATAATTAGGGTTCACCCTCTGAGGACTATGACTGCAAAGAGTCATGTCAGGGGTGGAAGAACCAACAGACTGAAAACGCCACCCAAAGTAAAGCCACCAGCACAGATGAAACAACTAAATGTCTAACATTTAAACGGTTGTGCAAATGATGAACACATAAAAATGGAATAAAGATTAAAAGATTAGGCATCAAAAAGATTGTAATCGGGTGTATTTACGGAGTCTCGAAAATCAGAGTACACTCAGTGAAGTTAATTTTGGCAACTAGGCTGTTGCACTTGGATTGTACTCACAGACAAACATCAACTGATACAAATAAACAGTGGCCTGATCTTAAATTCTGACAACTAATATCCAAAACAAATACACAAGTAAACACATTTTCCCGGCGGCTGCCAGCTGGCAATAGACTCTCCAGCCAACGTCCGGGGTGTTAATGGTACCGAATGTTTGTTTTCTGAGAAACTGCTGGGCCTGCTGTCTCTGTTTTATGTTTGCTGCTGGATTTATTTGTCTTTGATTCCGAGCTCCATCTTTGTCTTGGAAGGACTCAGAAAGGCTGAAGGCTGGTTTCACTCAGTGACAAGTCACAGTTATCAGACTGAAACCAAGAACAGACAACAAGTGTTGGTCAGTATCGTTCTTTTTTAGACCTCCATAAATCAATGAATGACCTTGAGGATGTGAGCAGCTGGAAATGTGTATGTTAGGACATGTAAGGTTTTTTAAAAAGAAGAACATTTGCCTGATAAAAAGCAAAGGTACAGAGGATTAGCTTTGCTTTGTAGAACTGGAAACGAGAGGAAACAGCCTGGCTCCATCCAAACATAACAAAATCAGCCCACCAACACCTCCAAATGTCACTAATTGTACACAAACAGATACGTTACCATTTTTGGGTTTGGAGCGAGTAGAGGAACCACCAGGAAGTCACAGCTGTCTGCTGTTGTTCAAAGCAAGTAACACATGAATAGTTGATTTTATATTTCTTTGCCTCTGTTTTTCATCCTGAGTGCAAATATATGTTTATCACCTCCTGGCTTCAGAGCCCATAGATTTCCTGGAAATATGGCCGAATATTGGACTTACCTTTATAAAATTGACACAAATTCGACTTAGTTTTTTTAACATCAGAGCTGAGTGGCCCTATCTGACTACTGGTTCTCAGACTGATATCTGATCCGTTAGGTCAGATTTTCTTCTTTTTTTAGCATCTCACTCCTCTGCCTTCTTCATGAGTGTTGTTATCTCACAGGCTGGTAAAAAAAAAAACTAGGACAGTGAGATGAGGAAGTCAGTGGACATTAATGGAGAAGCTTCCATTTTCAAGCCAGACGGGAACAAATATACTGTGATCTATGAGTTATTCTTGCAGTATGGCTCATATTTCAAGTAAATATGGGCATTTAGGAGGTAGGTTTGATGCATGTTTCTGTTAATATCCAAGCCGGCTTGTAAACTATCAACACAAACAGATCAGACTTAAAATAACAGTTAAGAATGCCACCAGCTGCCGGATCCAGAGTTTTATCAAGAGAAAAATTTCCCAAAATATTGAACTGTTCCTTTAACTCTTCCCATGCTGTGCAGCAGGAATAGGAAATAGAAAAGTCAGTGATATGAGTAAAACCGACTTATGAAGCTCTCACGCCCCCAATGTTCTGATCACTTTACAATCCAAAACCATCTTCCTTTCGCTGCTTTATTTGTCTCCAGTGCACAGGCCCAAACCTTCACCCAGTGCAAGAATTTCAGAGGAATGTCACTGTGGTCAATATGTGGCAAAATCATGTGGCTCCAACACTGAGAAGAAGAGGGAAACAAAAAAACAAAACAAAAAAAAAAAACATTTTTCTTCCACCCCATCTTCTAAAAATAAAAAAAATACAAAAGTCAAAGATGCCTTTCTGTGCATCAACCAGAGCTGGATTGTTCCAATGAATGCATTAATCTGGTACATGGTGGTTGTAGTGTGGGGATGGAAAGTTTGAGCGGTGCCAGAGGACGGAGGGGGGGTTTGTCAAGTCTCCAGAACAAAATGTGTAATCTGAAGGAGACATGACATCACTCTAACGCTAAGACTTCAGTGGCTCCTGCCAGATCCACAACTTGTGTGTGTTCGAAATATGTTTGCAAGAGCTTTAATTGTAAAGAAATGAAGCTTCAGTGAGCGTCTGTCACGTCGCAGCAGCCTCCTGTCTCCCGCTAATTCAAGACCTGGGGGACTGTTTCCTGAAAGGTCTCCTTGTTCTTGTTCTCCCAATTCCTAGTTCAGAAAAAGGGGCCGCGGCACTTATTCACAGGATCAGTTACTGACTTTGGACTTGGTTCAGTCCCCCAGCCCCCAATAACCTACACTATTTCCTCGCTCAAAAGAAACAACATCCTTTCCAGTCCATCCTGGGTCTGTGGGGTCAGCTATTTGGCTTGAGAAATATGCAGTTTTTGCAAAAACGTTTATTTTGTGCAATCCGTGGTAGCGTTATCAATGGCTTTACCATCAATGAATTGTTTAAAAGAGCTTAAAAGCCAATAAGAAGAAACAAAACAAGCACATTATGGTTTGCAAGGTTTTGAAAATCCCTTAAGCAGATATTTATCTTTTGTCAGGTCTGCAAATATTCACTAGTGAGCTCAGTAGTAAATAGAAATAGCTTCTTCTTCATATCTACAAATTAATTTTGTAGCCAGACGATTGATTTAATTGACGCCTTTGAAGCCTCTCTGTATGCAACGATGCCTAAAATTGAATAAAAATAAGAGGAAGATAATGGAAATGTCTTTGTTCCTTCAATGATGAGACGTTTATCAACAGGTGTAGACAGGTAAGGATCTGTGCGCGCCTCAGCAGCGCAGACATCGGTATATTACACCCAAGAAATGTCATCCTATCACACTTTAAAGACACTCAGCCACCAGGTGTTCACGTTAATGAGGTGTAAGTAGCACAATGATCTACTTTTGATCACACACATTATTATAAAAAGAAAGAAACCCACCTCTCTTTTGCGCATTAGCCTCTGTAGACGCTTGTGAGGGACCTTGCCTCTGCAGGATCGGCGCGTCCACAAGTGATGCTCTGATGTATGAAATGACAGATAATTAAATACTCCGTGGACTCCTGCGACCTGAGAACCGACGGGTTTCCACTGACTTAAGCGTCTGGTGCGTAAAACCAAAGCATTCCACATAAACACCGCCCCTTCCCTCCTCTCCCTGTGTTTCCACTCCCTCTGCCTTTCTCTGGTTCACCTTGTGTGGAATTCACGCGGAAAGAAGGTTCGCGCGCGCGCGCGCGCGTGTGTGTGTGTGTGTGTCTGTGTTTTACATGTAACGGAATATTTCAAATTACATGGTAGTCTTCAGAGGATCCAAAGGTTTGATTATGGAAAGCGCTTTATTATCTCTCTGAATGGAAAAGCACCAAAATAGTCTGGCAGCTGTGGCAGTAGTTTAATCTGCTCTTACAGGATTTTTGTTTTCATACATAACATCACAATAAGAAGTCTTTTGGGTTGTAATATGTTTTATTCTTACCACCATATTAACGTTTTGTAAATGACCACATGTAATTCAAGCGTAAAACAATATCCGAGGACGTGTTAAAAACGTAACAGTTTACACATATTATATAAGCATGTAGTAACTTTTTATACATGTTACAAAGCATTTGCAGTTTTTTCCTCACACTATTTAATGACTGTTCATATACTTTTTTTATAGCCTTTATTATCTGTTGATACACATTTTGAGGTATAGTTGCACCCTGCGGCTTTCAGCAGCAGAAGGCCTTGACTCAGTGGTTAAGTCTTACATTATTACTTTAGTTGCAGCTATAACAAACAAAATTGACAAAATATAAATAAGTTTACGAATTTGCAGTTTAGATTCGGAACAATGCCCTGCGCTTACAGACACTGTGCCGGTGTGTGTTATCCTCCATAAGGTTGCTGGCCCACACAAACTAAGCTCTGTCTTCCAACTCTCAGGTTTTCCTTTATTCTCATCTTTATTCTGAAAGTTTTTGTGGTTTGAAGCAAAACTGCAAAGCACTGAACAAAAAAAAAAAAATCGTAGAGAACAAAATATAATTTTCCTCCCTCATTGACCTCTATTTTCCACAGTGGTGAGAAGGAGGTCTGGGGACAATTAGAGGCTTCAGCTGTGGCTCCATCCTGCCACTATCCATTAAGTCAGGATGTATATGAAGTGAGGAAGGGTTTTATTTCACGCGTGTGGCATTTTTAAGCTCATTTACACAACATTTTAATAGAGTTTAATGGTCTTCCCGGAAAAAGTGTCCTTTATCTGAATCATTGCACAAGTATTTGTGTGGATGAAACAATCGGATTATTCTGACCCATCAACATTTACACATAAATGTGCTGCCACCTGCTGTTCAAAGTCATTTTCCATAGAACATTTTATAGTTATGAGAAAGGATTCTGCCCGTATTCATTTCATAATTATGAATATGGTAGTAAATCTTTATAAAAACATAAGCTACCATAATAATTTGATGCCTTATATACTTATGACTAAGTATCCCATAATTATCACATTTAAATGTTATTGTTGTTTTCTAGGATCAGTCTGTTGGAAGGGATTTCCCCTCTTTTTTCCTTTGTTGTGGGGGTTAGGTTTGCGTGGTTAGGTCCTCAGCAGGGTGAGGCTGGGTGCTGAGAAGCAGAACAGATCTGCAGTAGTTAACATTAAAAAAATACATTACAGATAAATATGCTGCACTTAGAAATGATGACGTTTGCAGTAGATAACTAGTTCTCATAGTTTCCCCATTACTAGATGTAACCCGTGGGCCATCTAGATTTACTTCACCCTAAGGTGCTATGTCATAAAAGCACATCAGAAAGGTTAATAAAATTATAAGCTACTAATATATTAATAGGGTTCCTTGTAATTATCAGACCAGTGATTATAAAAACAAGACGAAAAAGCCAATAGATGAAAAACATTATTAGGTTAAGTTTCTTTCATATATAACTACGGTTGACTCAGAATATGAAAAATATTTTATTAGAGAATTTTACACACTAAAAAAAAGTTGCACCAAAAACCAAAATATCTGTGTAGTAAATTTAGGCAAAATGTCCATGAAGCTACATAACATATTGCATGAATTTCGGTTATTTCCAGACACCATTAAGACCAACATACTGCAGCAGTCTCTGAATCCACCGACGCCCTAATGGTCTAACTGGCACAGTCCTGGTATGAGCAGAGCCCGTGTCAGCATGAGTCATTATCAACAGAAAACACGGTGAAGTACCTGGGGATTAAAGCCACCTAAAGCATGCAATAAGTCAAGGTAAAATGAGCAGAACCATGGAAGTAGAGTTCGAACCCAGTCATTTTTGAGGTCACGAATGAAGACTGTGCCCAGTATTTGCATGTGGCGTAAACAGGATTAACTGGCCGAGGTAAACATAACTGACAGAAGTTTTAACATTTTCATACGGATACATGTGCAGAAAAGTGGAAACAAAATTCTAAACATACACTGGCGAGTTTTTTTTGCCTTGTCACCTGTGAGCATGAACAATATATTTGATATTAAGCCAGATGGAGAAAATCAGGTAGTTCACATTTATTCTAAAGGCTCATGAAACGTCGCTTGGACCTACGAAGGTCCACTGTCATTCTTACTTCTGTGCTTCTCCAACTTATTCACATTCAGTGGCACAAATCCAGGCAGCATTTGCAGAACAAGAGGCACGTGTGCTTTCGTATTGTTGCAACCCATCGCCACACTTCAGGTAAACTGAAGAGCTGCCCCTTTCACTTAAACAGCACTTCCGTTCAGTGCAGCATATTTCAAACCACTCAAGTTGTTGCTGGACATGCTCGCTGGTCTCCAGACGGCGCCTTGTAACGGGGAGCCGACTTCAAACACTTCGTGGATGGCTTTTCGGAAACAGTGAAAGTTATACTCTATCAAACCTGCAAAGACAACGAATAGACCATTTAAAAGTATGTGAATATAAAGGTGACAGATCTTTTGCAATGTGAGCAAAATACATTGTCTAGTTCATTATATCCACAATGGTTTTTATTTTATTTTTATATAACAGTGTTACCTGCACTGAAACTATTCCTTGGCTTTGTACAGTGACTTTACAGCTCAACAACCAGCAGCCACAGGCTACATTCACATTTAAAGCGCTATTGATCTGTTTGGATTTTACAGACCAAGAGTTTTTGTGTTGATGATTCACATTCATGTTTGATGTATCTGGCTCCAATGAGAAGATCGCTCACCGGCCACCTGTGGCTAGATTCAACTTAAATGTGCTCACAACAATTAAAAAAAAACATTTTTAAAAAATGTGGGCAATTTTTGTACAACCATAATATAATTCTAGCCATATCATTCTGTTCCAGTCCACAGTCTGTTTACGCCACGGTTTGTAGTGTGCACGAGCGAAATCCTCCACAACTATTAACAGTATAGGTTGTAAACATAGTTGATAAATGAGTGGATAGAAGTGTGTGTTACCATGGGAGGGGAAGCGGAAAGCATGAACAGGAAAAGATAAAACCCTCTTAAGTGAAGAAAACATCTGACAACTCACAGACAGCGTAACCAAAAGTGGTGCTGATACACCTGCGGTCCATCATACCTCTCAGTTGGCAGCATCAGGCTTTTAATCAGACCTCTAGTATAAGCAACCTGCCATCTGATCGTGCCAATGTAACTGTTTATAACAGTGCAATGACAAACCTTTCTTTTCAAAGCTCTCTTCTCTGAGGATGCAGACGAGAGCGAGGAACTTTGTGACCTCTTTTAAATAAAGCACCGTAGTGTTGTTGAGCTTGATGATAGCCAAAGACTCCTTGTCATAGGCACAGCCAGTGCCATCCTCCATGAGCCTGGCAGGAGGGAGAAGAAGGAGAAGCACATTCAAACCCCTCGATAAAAAGAAAATTTACGTTGCCAACACTTGTAAAGTATAATTCATCTCACCCATAGATGCAGGAGACGTCAATGACAACATCTATCATATCACAGCAGAGTTCGTAGGACTGCATGTCCACAGGAGAGCTGTCTGTGGCGATGTAAATCTTGCTAACTACGTCAAACAGGAAAGCTTTCTCGATCCCAGAATGCTGAACAACACAAAGCATGCAAATGTAAGAGGATGCGAAAAGGAAATGCTTTTTGACTGTATCATAAAACAAATAAAACATACGGATATAAAAATGTTCAATAGGTTCTCCAGGGTCGGTAACTGAGGAATGAGCTTCTGGACGACTTTACTGAAGGCCTCGAATATAGAGTGGTCGTAGATGCTGGTCAAGTAAAAGCTGAGGGCAGAGGCAGACAGAAGAGTTAGAGGCCACAAAATTACAAACAAAAAGGCAAAAATCCAGTTATGTCACTATGAGAAATGATTAGTGTAGAATTCCTAAAAAAAAAAGGTAGCAATTTATTGCATATTGCTAATGTATTTTTCTAGTACTTTGCCCCTTGTAGATTGTCTTTATTGTTTTACTTTATGTTTTGTCCATGCTGATAGTAGATAGATCCATTGATAAATAATAGGCTACTTTAGTAATAAACCCTAAGAGGAAATGTAGTCCTACAGCAGCCAACTAACACATTAGAATCTTTTACTAACACACTTATTCTACACTGGGATGGTTTAGACAATATTAAAAATAAATGTACACAGAATACATATGGCCACTTTATTAGACACTTAATTACAAAACTCAGCAGTTGTTCGTTTTTTTTAAACCATGTTATCACCGTGTTCCTTCGAATTAAATGACCTTTCTAGGGACATTTTTGCAATACCAGAGCATATTTGAAAAAAAAAAAAAAGGGCGGGGACATTAGTTATGACAGCAACTAATGTCCCCTCTGAAGCTACAGCAGTTGTCCATGGACCATTGGGTCATTGGTTCAACTCCTGACAGAGTGTTGCTGAGCAACATACTGAAAGCCAAGTTGCTCCTGGTGGGTCAAGTGAGCAACACTGTAAAACACTTTGGATAAAAGTGCTATGTAAGCAGTCCAGATGTAGATGTATTATTTAGCAACAGCTCTCACTTTGGTGTTTCATTGGATCACATACAACCTCACCTTTGCCTAGCACAAATAAAACAAACAAATGTTTCTAGCAGCGATCTGCAGCTCCATGTTGCTTTGCTTTTTAAAACCCTCAGTAACTCAGTGTCTAACTGGTGCAGACAGGTCAGGAACTCACCTGAGGTGAAGCTTCTCCAGGCCGGCGTCAGCCAGATCGTCGTTGGCCCTCTGATGAATGTCTCTTTGAGTTTCTATTTTGTGGTCATCTGACAGACCATCAACCTTATGGATGAACACAGCAAAGTTGATTTCTGCATTCACTTTGTAGGCTCTAGATACAGTGAGGTGGAGCCGCCCAAGGGCCTCAACGTAGTCATCCTAGTAACAGCAGAAGAGGCACATTTAACATGTGAAAACAAGAGTATTTAAAACCCCAAATGATACTAATGACAACATGCCTGAGCATCGATGACAAAGATCAAAGCACCAGTTCCCTTGAAGATCATCTCACTGTCAAACGTGGGGTCAAAGAAATCCACCTGGCCAGGAAAGTCCCAGATCTGGAAGTTGACAAAGGAGCTGCTGGAGATGTCGTCCTTGTAGATTTTGTTGGTGCTCTCGAGGAATAAAGTCTCATTGGGTGACATCTTGTGGAAAACCACCTGGGCAGGGACACACGAGGATCACAAATCAAAATTTTTTTAGATTCACTTTCAATGTCCAAAACTAAAACGTTTCCCCTCTGTAATAGTGTGATTTATAATGACGTGACTATCTGGGGTGCGTAATAAACTGGCAGCTGGTAGTTTTCTATTTCAGCCCAGTCCCAATACTTGAGAGATGAGGTGCTACATAATAAAATGAAAGCAAAAACAACACCTTCTGGATGGACGATTTTCCGCTCCGTCTCAGTCCCATCAGCAGGATCCTCGGTTTATCAGCTGATGTGGAGGTCTCCTCCATGTCGGGCTCCTCCACCCCGTAGCCAAAACTTTTGGGAAACGAGCCCAAACCACCGTAACTCCCCGTTAACGTGGGCTCTTCATACTGGATCGACATCCCGAGTTTTTGCAGGAGTTACCTTCACCTTGTAAACGCGCAGTATTTTCAGTTTTTTTCCCGGACTGTATCTAAACAACCCGAGGATTTTCAAAAACGAGCTAGCATGACAAGCTAATTAACTGTCAGCTGTAGCGGGGTATTACAATTAACGCTAGGTCGCAAAGTACGTGGACATTTAAATAACAAGTAGCAAGAGGGTAAATCACTGCAATGTCGCCATTTGTTTATTTATTTAAGCCATACAAAAGTAAAAAAAAAATATTACTACAGAGGATACAGCCACTAGTTAGACATCTCCGCCCCCGTGAGTGTTGCCAGATTTGGCCGACAAAGGGTGGATACAGCGGTTTTTTTTTCTTCTTCTGTACATAAAATTAGGTTAAATGTGAACAAAATGAGTTTTTCTTTAGCAGACACACATAACTAATGGTGTTAAAAACGTTTTTATTTATGTGAACAAATGTACATTAAACAGGAAGTGTTAAGTGAGTTACATTGAGCTCATTTTGAGCCTGATTTCTGAATGTTAGCCAGTATTGTCAGCCAGCTATCACTGCATTACTTTACTGACAAAAAATTACAAGTATAATAATAACTGTCGAGCAAAATTCTGGAGCTTTGTAAGTGTCACTGAATGTTAGCAAATGTTTGCGTAGTGCATCATAGATAAGAGCTTTGGAAAGTGTAGTCATCACCTTATCTTAATATATGAATATTCATTTTGTTTATGACACAGATTTATGACTGAAAATGGTCCAATCCTGTTGTAGTGAAATGTGCAAAACCTATTGGTCAGAACACGCTCATGGTCCTGTCCCTTCTTTACAGCATCGTTGTCTCGCTCTATCCTTCCCTTAAATTAAAAAAAAAAAGAAAAAAGGATGCAGCCCACGTTTTGTTGGGTAGAGAAACCAAGACGATGGTCCAAACACGCTCAACTTAAATTGTACCAGAAAACCACCTTACCTGGCAACACAAACTCCCTGTCGAGTTTAATCGCAGTCTCTAAATGTGATTGGCTGCTCCTTCTAAACATTGTCACGTGACAGTAGTCCACCAGAAGGAGGAAGAACACACACACACGGTGAATAATGTCGAATTTATACATTAGTTGTGCTTATTACAGCGATGCAATATGTGTGTTTGAATAGTGGGGTGATTCTTACCCTTTGTGTTGCTTAAATCTGGTATTGCAGTTTGTGATAGTGTATTTTATATGGATTTATTTGACGTAAACCATGTGGTCTTAGCTTGTTTTGGCTAACTGTTTCTATCGAACCCTTGACTACTTGAAAACATAGAACTTATTTTTTTGTAATGTCATTCCTTTTGCTGATATGTCTGAAACAATATCGGTGCAGGTATAGAGAAGTGAAATCACCCCAGGTAACTGGAAATACATAAACCTCGGTTTCTGTTCTCACATTGACTGAGTGACTGACTGTTTGTCAGATACACGTACATGCACATTTTTGACGACTTGACAGAACCGATATTTTCTTAAATTGACACCTTATTCACAACACGTCTAAAGTGCAAAAGTGAAACTTATTCGCAATTGTTTTTATCAAAACATATTTTGTATCAGTGCAACATCATAGGTTCAGTTCTGCTTTTTCCAATTAATAAACACACTTCAGACTCTTACACAGTGAAGGAAAGGAAGTGCATATTTACCAATGTACAGTATTAATAAATAAAAATGTTAAGAGATTCTTAATATGTTACGAATTTCTATTAGCATTTGATTTTGTTCGCAGTACTTTAACATTTTGCTGATTCTACTTTGAACTGTTTACGTCTAATGTGGTAATTTTACACCTTATTATTGATATTTAGACCTAAGTAAAAGATCTGTTAACCTTCATTCTCACAGATTGTGTACATCCCACCAAAGTCAGTGTTTTCCCTCCTAACTAGTCCAATACTTTTTAAGCACAACCTAAAAGCAGTTCACTTGTTGAACCAGTTTTAATTGGCTCCCTGTGTTGCATCACATGGTCATAAAGGAGTTTTTGTATTTTCTGATCTCTGGGAGGAGTCTCGGGTCTTCAGAGCAATTCTGAAATCTTATCGCCACAAGCTTTTGCTGGTGCTGGACTGTGGAACAACTTAGGCAAAATATCACAGAAGCAAAAACATTGTACAATCAACATTTGTTTTTCTTATTTAGTTCTCCTGTTTATTATATTTTACGTCTCTTCTCTGCTAATTATTACTTCCCTGCTGCATGAATGAATGTTTGCTTTATGACTTTTTTCAGGGTCCAGGATGACAGCAGCCGTCCTCTGTTTTCTCCTGTTTGGACTAGTGCCACTTGTTGCTAGCAGCCCAGTTCGGGACACCGACAATGGGACTGTACCACTGGTGCTGTGGCATGGGATGGGTGAGTGAGTATGCTGCACAATCTTACACTGGAAGAATGGAAACATTGCATTTATATGTAGGAAGCTGAATTTAAATCAACCAAGTTCAAAATAAAATGGACATAATTGACATTATTAAACATATAGGGGTATTTTGTTTCTAAAATTCCTGATTCAAGTTGACTGTGGTGATGTTTTCACTTTCATTTACTCAAGGAATGTATTTGAGTACAGTTTTGAGGTACTTGTACTTAACGGGAATATTTACATTTCATGTTACTTATATGCTTATTCATTTTATTTATCTTTCAGTTACTAATGAACGAATGATTGATGATGTAGATTTATAGATAATGCAACGTTCAGTACACAGAGTGGTTAAAATTTCTTCCACGCCAAGTCTATAGGAGATCTTTCACTGGTGTCTATCCCACAATGTTTGCTTCTTCATGTTTCTAGCTGAAGGTGTCAATACATTTTCTGACCTTTCCTTTCGTGAATCTGTCCATGAATTAAACTTAATAAGACTGGAGTTTCTTTTCAATTTCTGTAGAACCGTTATTTACGAGGAACTCCGAACAGAACAGGACTAGACTTGCACAGTACAATTATGATATCAGCAAGTTCAATAGTGATCTCAAATACTTTGTTTTTATTAGTAACGCAGTCAGATTGTACCCAGAGAAATCGGTTTCATAATGGAGTATTTGTTCTTGTGAACTTTAAGTAAATTTAGAGCCTGTACTTAGCCTGTACGTAATTTTAAACACTTGTGATGAGGAAGAAAAGTTAACAGCCTCAGTACAACACATTGTACTATCCATCCGAACGTGATACTTCCTTTTGGTCCAAGTGAAACAGAAAAAAGTCACTTCTCGTAAACAGTTAGACCAACAATAAGATTGATGGATGATCTAAGACAGGTCAACTAAGGTGTGACGAGAATTGAACCTTCTGCATTCCAACCCAATGCTTTGCCACGGAGCCACCAGGCCCCCTAAGACTAACAATAGGATAATAAAGCTAAATGCTATAGTTGATCTTTAATGTGAGAAATTCTCTGGTGTGAGGTTGCAGGTTCTAATCTGGTTTGGGGGGAAAACCAGGAGGGAGAAGTGAAAAAACAAAACTTTCTCTTCCCTTTCTCACCAAATAAATCTCAGTTGCCTTTGAGGTACTTCTTAGCCATTCGTAGACTTTGCTTACTGCTTGTGATTCTTGACTATAAGAACAATTTAGAAGATTACAGTAATAACAGACTCAGTTTTTGATGCACCATCTGGATCAAGGCATCCACATCCTCACTTCAGTTCCCTCCTCTTACAGAATCAAGACCATTGCGAGCCCCCTAACCCCGACCCTTGGTTTTTAACCTATATGTGTTTACTTTTTGGCAAATTGGTCCCATTAAAATTAGGTTTTACCATTACATATGTAAGTATATGACTATTGATAAGTTCAAGTAGTATGATCCCATGATCTTCTACAACTCTTCTGCTCCTCCCCAGTTTGAAAACCTTTAATCTATACTAATGGGATTGAGCTGATGTTAAAGTTAAGCCCAATTGTTTAGGTGGTACCAAAGTGAATCTTCATTTGTTCACCAGGTGACAGCTGTTGTAACCCTCTCAGCATGGGAGCGATAAAGAAGATGATCGAAGGCAAGATCCCTGGCATTTACGTGCTCTCATTGATGATTGGGAAAAGTGTCATAGAGGTACGGTACTCTCACTCTGTAAAGCCTTATATTTCTCATCAGCCAAAACTTTTACAGTGGAAACGTGTCTGTAGTCGAGTGTTTCATTCCAAGTGGAGTTGCACTCACTTCTTTGACATTTTTACCAGTGTGTTTCTGCTCCATGCATGAGTTTTGTATTGTAAAACGCCAGTGTTCTGTTATTTTACGCTGTTTCTGTAGCTAAAATGCGACTTCTTTAACTTAACCTAATAAATCCGTGTCACATTTCACTGAGACCTTGTTTAAGGCTCATAAGTGCATTCATGTCCTTCGTTTGTCTTGCACAAACACAATCAATGTGAAACTGTGGGGCCACAAATGCCACGTGTGAACAGGCGTACAGCCGCTTTGATTGATACATCCACATGACATGTTAGGATTCCTTTTCGGTGGCATTTGCAGCGCTTGTGGCAAAAGTTACATCAGAAAAATGGCTCCTTTACAGCGTCACTATGTAATTTCTCTGTGTTGATATTCATAGCAAACCAGGATGCCTCTGTTGCTTTTTTGCTTTGATCCGTAGTGACACTGTGACTTTGAAGAAAGAAAACGAGGAGAGAGGATCAGTCTGTCATGCTTTGAACTTTGATGTTTCTCCTTCTGCAGGACACAGAAAATGGCTTTTTCATGGATGTGAATGAGCAGGTGTCCATGGTGTGCAAGCAGCTGGCTCAGGACCCTCAGTTGAAGGGAGGATACAATGCTATGGGATTCTCTCAAGGGGGGCAATTTCTGTATGTAACGTCTGATCTGCACTTTCTATGGTTGTATTATGAGAACGGGAGAGGTGTGTGTGTGTGTGTGTGTGTGTGTGTGTGTGTGTGTGTGTGTGTGTGTGTGTGTGTGTGTGTGTGTGTGTGTGTGTGTGTGTGTGTGTGTGTGTGTGTGTGTGTGTGTGTGTGTGGGTGTGTGTGTGGGTGTGTGTGTGGGTGTGTGTGTGTGTGTGTGTGTGTGTGTGTGTGTGTGTGTGTGTGTGTGTGTGTGTGTGTGTGTGTGTGTGTGTGTGTGTGTGTGTGTGTGTAAAGATCCGATTATACTTTAGACTTGAGCTTCTTGTTTAGGCTGCAGTGTTTGTTTTCTCTGCAAAATCTTTTATCTCCTGACAAGAATGAGAAAGTTCATTGTGATTCTTCCTTGTTCCTCTGTTCACAGGAGGGCTGTGGCTCAGCGCTGTCCCACCCCACAAATGAAAACCCTGATCTCTGTCGGAGGCCAGCAACAAGGTAATGTTTTTAGGAAGAGCCAAAACACCAGATCCGCTCACTTCCCTGAACGTCCACTCATTTAAAACTTAATTAACATTTGATAAGAACTACAGTTCCTCGATGCTCATGGCCTTCCCCCCCCCAAAACAATTAGACCTCACCATGATGTGTTTTCACTCTTCAGGAGTGTACGGGCTGCCTAAATGTCCTGGAGAGAGCTCTCATATCTGCGACTGGATACGCAAAGCTCTAAACAATGGAGCCTACAGTGACCTGGTGCAGAAACAGTAAGTTGTCATGGCTTCCTCTCTGAAGGGCTGCTTATCGCCCTGATACTCTGAAGCTCTCATCATTGCTGTGCAACTTGTTGTTGCTGTCGAACTGATTTTTAGCACTGACTGAGTGCTGTGTTTGTGGTTATCAGCCTGGTACAGGCCCAGTACTGGCACGACCCCTTACAGGATGACCTCTACAAGAAGTACAGCCTCTTCTTGGCTGACATCAATCAGGAGAGGGTCAGTATGTGACCGCGAGAATTTACAAAACCGGATCAGACTTGAACATGCAACGTTTTCATTATAGCAACATTTGATATTTTTTATAGTCTGCAAATGTTTCTTTTTGATGTCATTTTTCTTCTTTGTGTGTATTTACGTACACATTTATATCAGTGAAGCAAGGCTAAGTAACAGAAACCCCATCCTGTACACTACAGTACACTTCAATGGCAGCACAGACTTTTTTTAAATATAACCATCAGTGAAATCAGCACTTTTATAAAACATTTGCAGCTAAAACGGATCACTACCTTCATAAAGAGAGGATTTATTGCACGACAGTTCTATTTGGCTGTTTCAGGTGGGTGTGCCTAATTACCTGAGTGTGTTTATCTTTGTGCTTTAGGGTGTAAATGAGACTTATAGGACGAATCTTCAGTTGCTGGAGAAGTTTGTCATGGTCAAGTTCTTGAAAGACACTGTAGTGGATCCTGTTGATACTGAGGTAATGAACTGAGCATCAGTGTTTTTTTTTTTTAAACACAATTTGCAAATAATGAGTGCACAGCATGTGTACTATGTCTGTATTTACTGCTGTTTGTATTAAAGCAGTTACAAACACACTTGTCCCAATTCTCCTTGTAGTGGTTCGGGTTCCTAAAAACTGGTCAGTCTAAAGAGACAGAGACTCTACAGGACAGCGTACTGTATAAAGAGGTAAGTCATTAGGAAACACAGCTTATGGTCTGAGGAGTTTTTGTCCTCTGAATTTAAGGACAAAAACCTGTCCTGACCAAAGGCATTTCATTTTTTTTTTTCCCTCATATCCAGTCCAATAACGGGAATTTTTGTAAGCTATGAGACGGATCTGATGCCCTATGCTTTTTTTGCTGATGAGATGAAAGGGACTGATCACTCACATCTGTAGCTACAGCTAGCAGAGAGCTTGGTTTAGCCTATGCTGTATTTATGAACTGTTTTTTTTATCCCATAATCATTGCCACAAAGTGAAAGCAACATTAATGAAAGTCAGAAAATGGACAGCTCGGCTGGTTCTGTCCAAATGCAACATCAACCAGCAGCTCTCAAGTCAGCGCAGACACAGGAAATAGTCCAGCACACAAACACTGAAAGATGAATTATTAAATGATTAACATTACACTGTTTTATGAATTAAACATGTTTAATGCTTAGAGGTGCTGATGATGGATTTTGGCTGGAGTCAGACCAGCTGATTTCCCATGTCTCCTGTCTTTATGCTAACATGAAGCTAACAGTGAGTGGCATCAAAGTGCAGCCGATTGCTGGAAATGTGTTAGCTCTTCATTAACTGCCTAGTATTTACAATCTTTTACACATCTTGGCACGAATAAACGGCTGAATTCATAAAACCACACTGAAGTGCGTTTGTGTGTCTACTCTCAGGATCGTCTGGGCCTCGCAGCCATGGACAAGGCCAAAAAGCTGGTGTTTCTGTCTTCTGAGGGAGACCACCTCCAGTTCACTGGAAAGTGGTTTGATGAAAATCTGCTGCCTTATTTACGCTGAAAATGCCGTTGAATGCTATGCTCCAGTTCATCTTTAAGTGTTTAGTGACTAAAACAGGATTGTGTATATTTTAAGGCAAATAATTTTAATTTCTGCTGCACTAATGAAAAGACTGAGCTGTTTTTAGATATTTTAAATTAAACCTTTTTAAAAGCATAACAAAACATAAGTCAAATGAATCTGTACATATAACATGTTTAACAATAAAAAACAGACCAAAATGTTTTATTGGAGTATGTTTAATGTCTCCAGTACTGTTAAGCAGAATGTCTGATTTTGGACCCAAAAGGAAAAAAAAAAAAAAAAAAAGCAATATAAAAGAAAATTCAGCAAAGAGCTGCAAATAACCAAAAGGTGTCGATGTGGCTTGGAGTAAGAGATGTTGATTGTGAGGGCTAATATTTACTCATCTATACAGATGATTTCAGTTGTTTCCAATCTAGAGACGGAGATGGAGGTGAAGACTTCAACAACAAGAACACAAATTAGTCTTATTTTCTTTCTCTTCCACTTTGTATCAACATCTCTTTGCGCTTTGTTGCAGACTTTTCCTTACATGCCTCCTCGCATGGAATGTTTAATACTAGGGAATGTCCTATGTGTGAGTTTTAAGGAAAACACATTGAATTATAATTTTCCTGCTATGTTAATCTAGATGAACAGTTTCATGATGTGGACTAGACAGTGGGTTTGTTTTTCTTCCTACACATGTACTAAGTACAGACTCACTTATTATCCACGACAAATGGCAATATTGTTACAGTCAGTGGAGATGATATGGATGTCGTTATCCTCTACAAATGTTCTTTTTTTGACAACTGCTTCACAAGTGAATTGCATATAATGAAACAGAAACCTATCAGGCCACAACTAACTACACCAGCCCCTCCTGAAGCAGGCAGAGAAGGAAAATAATAACCTGAAGCATCTTGACAGTAGGTGCCTGATTGGCTGCAGTGCTTTATTGCAGAGGAATGTCTGCTCCCACTTTGGCTAGTCTACATGTTAAATTTAGTTCATTATCCACATTAAAAAATTGTAAAGAGCATCCCAGCTATTGGCAAAACTGAGTGCTTTTGGAAAGTGCTCACAGGAAAAACCAATTTGAAAGACAAGCTGCTCCCTGCTGATTGGCTGGAGGATGTGCTCCAGGTAAAGTAAGCAGTCCTCTCATTGGCTTATGGAAGGGACAGCTTAAGCTGTGATTGGCTGATTAGGAAGGGAGGGAGATTTAACACATGAGGTCTGAATCTGTGTGAGTTAGCTGGTGGGGTGGTCGATCAGTCAGGTAGGTGTCTGTAATTAAAAAAGAAAAAAAAGTGGGGATGTGTCGAGGAGGCACGGCTGTTTCATATGTTGCCCCCATCTATCCAGCGATCTCTGTTGCTGTGGTAACAAGTTTCTGACCGTCCCAGACGGTCTTGAACTGCTCAGGAACGGGAAGCTCCGTCTGACAGAGGAAAGTGACAGAGAAAGTGGTCATCTTTTAGAAAGGCTTTGAAAAAAATAAAATACATATTCAGACATAAAATTCACAACACTGCTGATTTAACTGTTGAGACATTTGGGATATTAATGTGGTCATTCACTCTAAAAAAAAAAAAAAGAGTGTCTTGATGCTGCCCTCTTTACTAAAGCATCCTCTTCACTCTACAGCATCAAGACCTCGCTGTACATTTTATAGATATTTAAGAGATCAGCTAAGGCATTAATACAATCAAGGTTGTGGCTGATTGGTGCACATTACCTCTGAATGTAAAGCCATAGCTGGTTAGATCATCTTAACTTCTTGACTGGGGGGTTGGGACTAGTAGGCAGAGTGACTTCACAACCTCTCTGTGAAGTAACTATCAGTTTTTTTGCCTTTATGCTAAGCTTTTTAGCTGCTGCCTCAAGCTTGGTATTATTTACTTTAATAGTCTCATGTAACTCAGCAGATAAGGATATACAGTTTAGTCACTAGATTAAATCTGTGCTAGTGCAAATACATTTGCATCCTGCAGTAGCTGGAGAGGCTAATAAAGCACCAAGCGAACCCCATGCTAATGTTCCATTTTCCCCCTCCTGAGAGGATACTCACAAACTCTCCATCTTTTTTGGGTACCAGGATGTTCATCTCTGAGCTCTTGGCACTGATGATGTCACAGCTCAGAGAGTCTTTGCTCAGGTAAACGTGGCAACCGTCAGTCTTGTTGATGGAGATGGTGGGTACCTTGCCCATGACCTTTGTTTGAAAACAAAACATTTAAATTGTCAGTAATATAATCACTACATGAATGTAAAGTAGATTGTTGTCATACTACAGTTCACTGAGTGGATGTTCCAGTTCCACGGATGATTTTGTGCACCCATTTCAGCTTCTAGAAGCGGATTTTTGTTGGTACACACCTGGACTTTGACATCCTTGCAGTTGATGACCTCTACGATGCCCACAACATCATCAAACACCAGCCCTGTTTTCTTACAGTTGTCTGATGGAGAGAAACAAACACATTTAGATGACTGCAAGAGTTAATCTTTGGAAATTTAATGCAAGTTTTTCCCATCCTGATGTGATACTGATTTTTATTTTTGTCAACTTTTGGATTGCAGCCACTTCATTGGTTTAACTAGCAGACAGGAACTATGAAGCAAATGCTTCACAGGAAGGCATTCAGATAACTTTGGGCCCCAACATTTTTTCATCTCCTACAATTGTTTACATTGCTGCAAATTAACCCTATTAAAATTATCCCTAGTTAACTATTTTTACTATTACTATCACTGCATTACTTTGATACTGAAGAACATTTTAACGTGATCATTCTCAATTAGGTTCTGCGACTGTAAGGATGGGCTTTCTTCCCTCGCTTCTCTTTCTGAGCACATTTAAATACATTTATTCACGATGGACATGATTGGAAGTGTCAGTAGAAAAATGTGCATCACATCTGTGTGACAAGATTTCAATGAGGCAAAAATCACTTAGAAAATGAGTTTAGACCCCTATTAACGTCCATTTTGTTCTTACCTAAGGTGATGGAGTTGATTTTGCCCTTGACTTGCAGAGTGCTCTTATTACACTTGTAAACATAAACCACTTGCTTCAGCTCAGTGTTGCTGATCACCAGGTCCTGGGCTCCTTCCTGGTTCTCCTGCAGAGTGAACACGGAGGAAAAAGCGTTGAGATAGTTTGAAGCATGATTTCAAGCTGATCTTACTGCAGAAGAATAGCCTTTTTATTCTAGCTTTTTATAGTGATAAATCCCCCCCAATTTTTGATAAATTCAGCTCTGGCTTAGAGCAGGGCCTGACTTCCACCTCTCAGTTAACTTTGTAGTGAGGCTGAGTCAATATCTTACCACTTTCCACTTCTTCCCCTCAAGCTCCAAAACAGGGGGCTGCGTGCGAGCTGGGGCGGCAGATGGTGCAGCGGGTCGTGGGGAGGACGCGAAGGGTTTTGGTCCGGTACGCACTGCAGCACTCTGACCTCTAAGGCCAGGATTCTTGTGGGTCTTCTGGTCGTCACTCACATGCTTCAGGCCTTCAGGGAAACCACATTGTCAGTTCACAGTATAAACTGTTTCAGGCTCAAAAGCATGACATTCCATTCCTTACAACATGTTGTAAGGAATGGAACAATAGGTTACTAAACATTTTATGGTTTGTTTTGTTATGTGACCCCAGAACTGTAATGAAATGAAGAGGGAATTTTGTGAGCCGTTACACCCCTACTGCATACCCCTTGTGATGTCGGAGCCTTTGTTGATGGAGGCAAACAAAGCATTACGATCATCATCACCAGTATCTCCACCGCCACCTGAGGGTCCGCTAAAGTCCGCAGGGGGTGGAGGAGGTCCAGGGGGAGGTGGTGGAGGACATCCACCAGCAGGAGCACTGGGAGCAGCTGCAGAGGCTGAAGCTACTGAACCCTGCAGTGAGCACCAAAAAAAAAAAATAATATTATGGCGTTATATTATATAACAGTATACTACTATTTATGTTCAGAAAAATTTACAATTACAATTTTTCCTTTCATAAAATAAAGCTGCAAAAATAAAGGTAGTGTCTACATGTACAAAAGTTTTGAGTAACACTGAACACGGTATTTAATTGCTTCAAAATTATTTACATTAGGTCCAGAAGCGTTTGTAGTTCATTTAAATTAGATGACAGACAAAAAAAAAGCAAACAAACAAACACACACCTTTAAATTTTAGGTAATTTTTGTTTGATTGGAACATTTATAGGGTGTTACAGCACATTTAACTTTTGGATTTCTCAGGTAACATCTAGGAAGTTGGTTTTCCATTTGTTTCCAGTCACTTTTCGTGCATATCCACTGGCTGTATTATTCAACGTGGAAGCAATTTCCCCTTATTAGATAACTTCTGTGATGAGACTTGTTTACCAGCACAGGAATTTTCAAAGGAGTTTTTATTGAATTTCCTATTACTTAATCTCCATTTGTAAAATTGGATATTGTAAATTTCACATTTTTACATGTTTACTGTTAAAACTCACAACAAGTTTGTCTATAAATGTCTCACTCTCATTCCCATTTTCACTCTTTAGATTTTTCTTAAATCTAATTATTTGACTCACACTCTTGCTCCAGGTCAGGCCAGTGGTGTGGTGCTCTTTGATGTAGTTTTGCAGTTCAGTCCAGATGTTGACATAGGCCTTCACCCAGTCCACATGTGTCTTGTCCCTGTGAGGACGAAACGGAAACAGGATCATCTGTTGATGATCTTTTCACATTTAAATCTAAAGCTTTTATCCCCCCCTCCCCCTCCCTCCCTCTGGGGTGATTTATTCTTCTTTTTCCTGGTTTGTCTGCCCAACAGGAAGACAGACAATGGATGTGCATTCGTACACAGAACAAGAACTAGACATTTCCTATTAAAAATATAACAGGCAACATTTTCCTAACTCAACTTAAATACTAAGCTATTATCTCATGCTGTATAAACAATGGATTACAGGTTTGCATTTAACTATTTGAATACAACGGGTGTCCAACTCTTACACATGACCAGGCTTGATTTTAATCTGAATAACTTCTACCATCTAACTTAACGGTAAAACCAGTCTACCTGAACACTTCGAGCTCAGGTTAAAACACAGGTAGTCTATCACCGGCATATATCACCGTATCATGTTGCAGTGCTGACTCCGTAAACTTTGGGGTACTTCATAAAGCAGTGTAGAGGAAGGAAATGATTCAAGACAGATGGGTCCTGCAAACTGCCTGGCTGCCCATTAAAGTTGCTCTGATGGTTTTGCTTATACACACACACACACACTCTGGTAAAAATTGTTTTTTAAATAATAACTAATTGCACAAAGTATCCCTCTAGAATGTTACACTTCATCTGATGTGTGGACCAGTTCACTGCTGCAGAAAATGCAGGAAAGACAAACTTTACTCACTTCTCCTTGTAATCCTTGAGCACACGGTTGGTGTAGAACATGGCAGCATCCTGCATCTCTTTAACAAAAGGGCAAGGTTTAGGAGCCTGAAACACAGAATATGGAGATAAAGACAGGCGCATTCATGTCTACCAGAAGTACATTGTACACTAAAAAAGGCCTATCAGCATCTCTAAAGCTGGTTAATTAATGGAACAGTTCTTTTGGGAAATAAGAAATGGGCCCAGTCTTTGTGTGAAGCTAAACTAAGCCAAGTGACAGCTGTTTTTCCCCCCTTTTTGGTTCTCTCTCTTTTTTCTGGCTGTTAAAAACATATTGTTTTAAAAGGTATTAACATTTGAAAAAAAAAAAAAAAAAGAATTGTAAGCTCATTGCCTCCTGGCAGTACCTTCATATATAGCATGAAAAAAACATGAGTGGCATCATGTTATTGACAGTGAAACTTCTGCTTCAAACTTTGTTAAGTTAATGTGTTTAAGATTCCTGAGATACAAGAGTAGGCATACTGAGAATGAATATCGATTATGAGTACTGGGAAAGTTAATACATTATTCATAAGAGTCAACGACAAACAAAGAGTTAATCATCTAAACTGTAACAGAGGAGCTCTGTTTCTGTAGTGTGTGAGTCAGCCAAGAAGCTGTCACTCAACAGACAGTGATGACAGAATCCAAGAAAGGCTTGTTTCCAGCCATTATATACTCATTTATCCTCCCCACCCCACCCCCCTTACACACACACACACACACACACACACAGCTACAAAGTCTTTTATCTCTCCGCTTAGCACTTCTCTCCCCAGTCTCACCATGGCGACCCATCCCAGGGCAGGCACACTCTCGCTGACAGCAGAGAGGTGGTTGAAGTATGGTGAGGAGCGGTTCTGCTCACGAAACGCCTGCACCTGCTGGATTGCTTTGGACACCGGCTGCAGGAGAGTAGTCAGGACTGCCTGAACCGGAAAGAGACCACATAAGATTTCACAGTTAAAATATTAGGGCAGATCTTAGTTCAACTTTTAGATTTTACACCCCTTTGTGTCTGCATGAAAAAGCCAAGAAAATAGGAACTATTTTATAAAGCAATGCAGAATATGGAAGTAATTTGTTATGATCATTAAGCACATGTGCAGGTACTTTTACCAATACAAGTAAAAGTCTGGATCACCAACTGTAATATCAATACCGCAGAGTCTTTCTTTGTTCATGAATGAAAGACAAATTATTCCTCTTTATGTCGATACTCAATCTGGACACACGATCACTCTTGTATGGATTCTCTGCTTCTGTAATGTTCATAATGCGGTGATCAGAATTCAAAAAGTTCAGTGTGTTTAACTCACATCAGAGGGTTTCTGGGAGGTTGACGCTGTAACAAGGAGTTGTCTTTGATTGGAGAATGCCTGCTTCATCATTTCTGCCTGGAAGGACACGAGGAACAAAGAAATCGTGAAGATGGATTTACAGAAATACAAAGATGAGTGTTTTTGTACGATTTTGGTCTTGTATCATGTATTATGAATTTTAAAATACTGACAAACATGATTATCACTTTTATATTCTGAATTTTTCAATGCCTGCTTTATGCATCCCAAAAGTACCTCAAATAAGTCTTGGTTAAGTTTTTCTATACATTTTCATCATGATAGTTGAACTTAGCAGTGACACTGCGCCTTTTACAAATGTGTCCGTTTGCTGCTCCAGCTCTCATTGCAATCTGCGGTCAACTTCTGAACCAGTTGCAAGTACAAACTTAATTTACTTTAGTGTGACTGTGTTTGTGTTGTCAGCAGTCTGGCAGCAAAGACAATGAGGAGGAGTGAGAGAATTTAATAACTGAGCTCCAACTAAGATAAAGCCTTTTATTAAATAACCTGAAATTGACAGCTGATGGGAGAGAAATTGCAACTGTAACCTACATGTTTCTGGACATCGCCTCCTATCTTCTGGCTGAGGGAGATGTACTCAGCCACAGGACCACTGATGATCCCATCGTAGGCCTCGACGTACATTGATACAGCTGTAAAAATGTAAAAAAAAAAAAAAAGTAAAGAAAGGGTGTGAGGTGATAAAAAAAACAAAAAAACAAAAACACATTTAAACTTTTTAAAAGGCCACGATAAACTGAAACAAGATAAACTTATTAAAAAAAAGAAAAGAAATGTGGAGTTAACAGTAATAAAAAGTTATACATTTAAAAAGGGAAATTAGAGTTCAGCAGTAAACTTCAAAAGAACAGAAAAATAAAAAGGTTTCAGTTTAGAAGTCAAAGTGGCAAAAGATGAGAAACTGGAGCAGATACTATATATTGGATATTAGATCTATTAAGGTTGAAATCTTTGATACTGCTTAGATTTCACACACAGACAAAACAAAACACACAAAAAAAAAACAGACCATTGCTTAGTAGCTGAAGACATTTTTTTTTTTTTTTTTTAAAGTGGGCAGACATAGTGTCAACACAGCAGGTGGACGCTTTAATGACCATCACTACATCCTTAGATGTTTTACAGCAGACAGAAATTAAATCTGCCATTAAAACCACCGTGTTTCCAGCTCTTGATGAGGAAATCAAACACGTTAAACTTTGGTGTCTTTGTGCAAACATGTTTTTAACCTGTTCTTACTTAAAGTGGACAATGATATCCGACACAGACACTGTATTCATGCACATGTTTTTCAATTATTCCATAACAACAATATTATGATATTAACCTCCCCCAGCAGAGCCTCCGGGCCCAGACATTGCCTCCAGACGGCCCACCGCCACCTCCAGCCGCTGCACTAGACTCGCCAACTCTGCCATACCTGTCAGGTGGAGAAGAGGGATAAGAGAAGTTAAAACAAGCAGAGCAGGCACAAAGCATTAACTCTCTCACACATTATACTAAAAAGCTGCTAGAGGCCACTGAAATTGTTTTTGCCACTATAGCATTTCTGTAACTGTTTAAGCTCTTTGAGATCTCAACTGACGCAACAGGCTAAAAAATAAAAAAGGTGTTCCCGCCCACTAATTTATGCTCGATCCATCTTCACAAACAATAATAGCCCAACCAGGATAACAATGTCTGCACATTCTGACATACTGCATCTGCATGCATTAGCACATTTTACAAGTTTTTTGTGAAAGACCATTTATTTGGAACTAAAGCTCAGCCGCTGAACTGTCAAAACAATATATTTTCCAGTTTTTAACACAGGTGTGTGAGGCACAGAGGTACTTTGTTCCAACCTTGTAATTGGGGACTGAATTACTCCTGGGACACAAGGTGAGAGGAATTAGTGTAATTAAAAATTAGCTACTTGGGTAGGACAACAACTGCAGTGCTCTGCATCCTGGGCCTATGTACTATTAGGTGATTTAATCCTACAAGTCTTGAAATGATATGTGTAACAGCCTGAAATCAGATGTTAATCAAATATAGGCTCAAATATAAACAGTTTTATGAGAAACATGGTTCATCCAAAGCAGGCGGTTTACCAACAATCATGCTCAATAAGTCACAACTCAAAGGTGATACTGTACAGTCTGACAAAATGTGGTCACGATTTTAATTACAGATCCAAGTTTATTTCTTCCTGAGAAAACTATCAAGTAATAAAGCCTGAAAGATGAAAAGGACACACATTTCAGTTAATCATCTTGTGAGATCCTCAAGGCTGGAAACTACAGTGTAATCAGAGTGTGTGACGGTTAAGGCTGAATGATACAGAGAAAAAAAAATAAAAAATAAAAACCTAATTGTAATTTCAGTTCCCTATTTTTGTAATAATCACTACACTCTGCTTAGCATGATAGCATGCTGTGCTGCTTGTGTATGAGCCAGCTTTAGCAACTTTGTCAGAGGACAACATGTTGTCTTATAAACTCTGCATTGCCTGAATAAATTCTCAGTTTGATCTGAAATGGCAGAAGGCATAGCTTTCCCACTGGAGGCTGTCATTTGAAGACTATGGTGGTTCTACACCACGATTACAAGAACAAAAGTAGGCATGAGCACCCAAATAATACACAGACGTCCTGCAAACCTTTTGTATTTGTCAGTTTTCAGGAAGCTTTTTCCTGCCCCGACACCCAATTCCGCCTTAACAGTGGCTGAGCAGCAGAATGGGAGTGTTGTTAAAAGCAGGTAAGGACTCGCTGAGTAAAAGTATGCAGATTGATTGCTGCAGAGTGCAGACGTGTCCAATCATCCCAACTATTCCAGCTAAAGATTTTAGTGAGTTACACAACAAAACAAAGTTCATGTGCAGAAGCTAAATTATTAGAAAACAGCCACAACATAAAGACAAAATCTGATGACAGCCAGATGGGGGAGGGGGGCCAACAGGGGAAACTGATACTACTTGCAAGTAAACGATTAACCAAATTCATTCCAAGTCCAGCATTATCCTACACACGCCTAATGAGACAGAGTAACATTACTTGGATGGAACCGTACCCCGTCTTCAGTCTCAGGTACTTACACATGGCTGACAGTGTGGGTCCACTCTCACTAATGAGTCCGCAAAGCGACCGTCTCACTTTCTCTACTGACGCTCGGAACTAAACCTGGACGTATCCGATGAGGGAGAGAGCGCCTAACATTTTTGAGTTTGATAGAAAAAGCTGAAGACAGATTTGTTTGCACTCTACTGGTTGTAATAACAGGAAAGAATAGTTTAAGTTGTATATATGGACATCATGTCATCTAGACGGTAAAGCTGGATTTAAACCTCAGTTTTTCAGTTTCAGTCGAAATAGGTCTGTGAAAGGAGAAACAAAACGGGGCTCAAAGTAAATTATCTGTAGACTGTGATAATCAATTTTGTCATTCGCAGCAAAAGAACTACAGATTTTCCAGTGGTAGGAAATTTCTGCTTGTGTGTTATTGTGTTTTGTTGTGAACTAACAGGTTTGGATTCTGAGCTTTTGGAAAGACAAAATAAAACATTTAAAGACACATTTCAATAAATTTTATCGACTTGATTTAGTAGTGAAAAGCATTTTTACAGACACAATTTAAAACAATTTTGAAAAGGTTCTTTTTGTAATATAATAAAACATAATAATTTGTAATCTTGCATACACAGAAAAACTTACACTACATTTTAGTAGAATAGTGTGTGCTTAGTTTAGGGTTAAAATTCCATCAATATAGGATCTGGGGTAGATCAAAGGAAACTCTGTGTTTTATAAGGCTTTTATTTATTGCAGCTGTGTATGGCTGTAAAAGCTGCTCAAAGAGCATTGGAGTATATGACTGAGGCCTGCTCCTGTGCTCCATATTAGTCAGGTTGTTGTAGGCAGTACAATAGTACTACAGCAGTCTTGAAGCTATTACATTAAAAAAAAACAAAACAAAAAAAAAAAAATCACATCAACAGACCAGTGAATCAGCAGCATTATAACCCTAAACAGGTTGAATGGTACTACTCCAGACAACTCCATTTCAACACATCCCTGCCTTACTATTCGAGATGTAAATTAAAATTTTCCACGAGGTCTGCAGATAAATATAACCATAGCAGGACACATTCTTGACCTACAAAACCAAATGTTCAGGGCCACAGCAGCATTTATGGTGTACCTGCAGTTCACCTACTTTGGTTCCTGGTCTCAGCTGAGCCATGACTCACAAGCAATACAAGAAGGGAGTGGCCCCTAAAAGGGGTGTGTGGGAGTAATATTTACCACAAGCATACACCTAAATGTAGGGTACTGCAGATGGCTAAATCCTGCCTACAAACACTAAAAGCAACTTCCAAACCTCTTTAGACACTGGGGAGTATTTCCTAAAGGAACGGGGCTACATATACTCAAGCTAAGTGCTGAACACTGAGTAAACTCCACTGTAAGGAGGGAAAAAACAACTTTCCAGAGACCTGAAGGCAGATATAGCAATGACTCACGCCAGGAAATGATGCCCGCCATAACATTTTTCTTACATTTGAGCACTATAAAAGGAAAGATGACTGGGCTTAACCACTACGTCCATGGCACATTCGAAAAACTAGGAAAAATGGTTTATATGTGCATGAGCTGGGCCGGCATAGTTAAAATGTATACAACCAATAAATGCACCGTTTTAACCTGCTTGAGTAAAACTTACATTAAACTACTTTGATTTCTAAATAGGCAAACAGTTGTTTGCCACAGAGAGGATAACAAAATCAGAAAGTATTGACAGGCAAATGTTTTGATTGTTGTTTTGGATTTGTTAATCCCGACTGAAACTCAGTTAGCCTTGATCAAGTTATGTAGAAAGTAGAGTAGACCTGGAGCTTTTAAGGCGTCTGGGGCCCTTGTTTATGCAGTCTTTGTCTCAGTTTTATGGAAATGTACATTTTGCATGGATTATATGTACTTCCTCAACATTTTCATCCTCCATTATATCCCGCCCTTCCAACAACAGAGACCTAGTTTTGTGGACATACTGCAGAAAGTTTCTGCATGAAGCACCATCAGCATCCAGGGGCAGTGAAGTAGGTTAGGCCTGTGGGAAGACTTTTCCGCCTGGAGCCACACATTGCATCTGCACCCTTTTCTATATGCGCTGGATAAAACCAAAACACACAGGACTTATGACTGTGGCGCAGAGGCAGAAGTAGGCCAACACAATGGCGGTGAGCCTGTACTGTCCCTCGCAGACCTAGTTTGGTGGACTCAAGGCTGCAACAAATCAAGTCCAAGCCGCCGATGTTAATGCGATAACCGGGCTTTCCATAAGACGAGCAGTGATGCTAGCGAGGCTAAAGCTAGCTAGCAAAACTAGGGATGGGTGTAGTAGAGAATCCCGTGTCCCCGCTAAGGTGCGTCTACCCTAAACCACAAACAATTTCCTACTAGTCCAGCCTAGATTTAGTATATAAAAAAAGGGGGGGGAAACAGTTTCCCGACAGTTAAACAAGTTTCCATTAGGAGCGTAGACGTGTGCTGGAGAGCTGCTTCAGGGACGAGGGGACAAATGTGCAGGGCACACAAAATGTCTCGTAACACCGGCGGCGACAAAGCTAACTTGGCACCTGACAAACTGTCCCCATCTGCCAAAGCACGTAGGATGTTTAGCTTGTGCTGTTGATTTAAGGGTTATTAGCATTGTTACGGTTATTTTAGCCTGCTTGTTGTTGAGTCTGCTGGCTGTTCCGGCATTTCCTGGATTTGCTCACACCCACCCACCCCTGCTAATGTTGCAACTGTCTGCAGGAAAAAAAAAATGAAGTTTCCACATTTCAGTGAAGCAGCGTCTCGCAGGAAGAAGAAGTCGCAGAATAACTGCAGCTTTAACCATATTGAGACGTCGAGTGTCTGTGAAATCCTAAATGTAGCGGCTAACAGCGCAGCAACCTCGGCTAACCGGGTGCGTTAGCATCACACCAATAACAATAAATAATTTCTGAATGATTCCGTCCCGCGATGAGGAAGAAGATGCCGCGCACCGTTCGTCCCTTTCGCCTCATCGCCAGACGCAAGCGATTAACAGTCACACAAAGCCAGAAACCGCTGCGCGTCGCCTACCTGCTTAGCTGCTGAAGCACTGATTTGGTCCTTTTTTATTATCGCTGTCAATTTCGCCGTGGGAGTGTGCAGCGTCTGTGCAGAGCGTCGCGTCTTTCTTCCTGTATGTCGGTGAATTTACCCAGCTGACACCGCGCTGCGTTTCCGCCCTTGTTCGCGCAACTAAATCCTTTCCCATATAAGGTGTGAGGCGCAGAGGGCAAGAAAAACGATGAACCAACTGCTCTGCTTCCTCTCATGACATATCTATGGTCGGACGGCTAAATGCAGCAAAGTCGTGTTTCTGCTCTATTTTTAGATTTTACTCAAGTGCAATTTAGAGAGAACTGTTGTACATTTACTGCATCACATTTATTCGACAAATGTGCAGATGGAGATTCTTAATAGCGAATAAAATTTGAATTAACTACACGGCGCTAGATCACAATGCTCTAAAATGGGCCACTGAGCATAATAGGATAGCAGAAGCACACACACACATACACACACCTCAATTCCCCCGCAAAAGTATTGGGAAAAATGGGTGGGTTCAAAGAAAAGATGCTATCTTCTAAGTTGTGTATCAGATCCAGATCTAAATACCTGGAAATAAAAGCTGAAACATTGATCTCTTGTCTCATATTCATCTGTTGATGTCAAACCCAAACGTTTACAGTCTACAGAAAAAAAATAAAGAAATTGGCTACAGTGTTCCCCCTGAGATTAATAAGCGTCTCTGCATCATGGACAATAATATTTAGAGGAAGCCTTTCTTTCCTCTATCTGTGCACTTTTGTCACGATCACAAAACTCAAAAGCAGAATTTCTCTACACCCATGCTTAAAAGTTTCTTAGGGTGGATTAAGTTTTCATTTTTATTTTATTCTTTGGGTTCACAACATAACAGTAACATGCATCAGTATCACATGAAAACCTACATCTATCGTCCGTTTGCTGTATTAACTCTGCTCACTTCATCAGTCCACAAAACATCTGCCCCTAGCATCAGCCAAATGTTTGCCACAACTGTAAACTGCGTCTATATGATTAATGTTTCCTAAAAACAGCAAAGTATCTATAACATCGGGAAGAAACCTCTAAAAATATAAACACAGCAGGAAGCCTGTCTTTTCCATGTTTCTTGTGCTCTGTATGTATCTGAACATGTTTGCTAAACTGTCTCTGATGTAAGGATGCATATTACTACTCACACTATATTTTGTCCAAGTTTGTCCGGTAAAAGCAGTAACACATGCGGAAAATATGCACAGAATCTTTGCGTCCCAAAGACCTACAGGGACCAGTTTTACTGTATATAAATTGGTTTTGGGTCAAATGATTTAATAACTGTCATAAACAGACTAACCTTATTATTGTCTACTGTTTGTTCTGTACATCGGCATAAAGGTGATGTACAGGAGGCTTTTTTGGTAAGACTAAGCTACACAGTTCTATGCCTTTTTGCATTAGGGACGTGACATTTAGAAATAAGCTCACAAAACCGGTGGAATCATAAGTCCAGGTAAAATGTGAGGTCAGAATTTAATTTTCTTACGTTTTCTTTAGTAATGTTACAAGTGTATAACCTGACATATGCGATCCTCACAACTCCACAGTCTGCGATGATAAAAAAAAAATAAAATAAAAAAACTGTGTTAATGGGGCAGCAAATGACAAGCATGAAAGCTAATGGGCCTATAAATGTCAATGTACGAACGAGACCATCGCTGGTTTATATCATGGTCTGTGCAGCAGTACCACATACCATTAGTGTATTATTAGTGGGTGTGTAATGTGTCTGAGCCTTTGAGAAGGTTTTAAACAGGAATTATCTCCAATATGGTGGAAAAAAAAGCAAATTAGTTCTCTCATAGAAGAACTTAAAGTAAATTGTATGTTTTTACAGAACATACGTCGTCTGCCTAAATGCTCTGCTTATATAGTGCTTTAATCTAAAGTGCTTGACAGTGTTGTTTCACAGTCACCCACACACACACACAGATAATGGTGGTTTCCAACCCACAGGCAACAACTTCAGTGTTCAGTGGGTTCAGTGTCTTGCTCAAGGACACTTCAACACGTAGCCAGGAGGAACCAGATGTCAAACCATTGACTAAAAGAAAAAAAGTCAGTTAATAATTACCAAAAAAAAAGTCGGGAAGACAGGAACGGATTTACACATCTCAAGAACCAACTTAAACATTTTAATTTACAGTTTATCCAGTTGCATCAGGTCTGTGCACACAGTAAGAAACAGAGGGTCATCCTTCACTAAATGTATATTTAAAATCTCACAATTTAAACTCCTTTAATACATACAATAGTTGCTCCCCATGTTCTGTCTGCCTTCACAGTGGACTCCATCAGAGTCAAGGTCGATTCACTTCTATAAAACCTAAATGTTCACGTAACAGAAAATATGTGGACTTTGGATTGTTAAACAGGCCTAAAAAATGACCTTGAATGTGTGTCTTAATATTTGGGAAAAGCTATACACACAGAGAGAGAAAAATGAGAGTGAATTAACAACAAGTCTTGGCACTTACTCCCAACACTTCCTTTTTATGATGTGCAAAAATATGGGAAGAATCACTGTATGTTAAAGAAAAGCCAACACTTTACACACTTGGCACTTGGGTGCACGTGAATTTAGTTTGCCTCACACACATTGGCAATAGATGGGAAGATTAATCTTTCAACTTTTAATGCCATAAAGAAAAAAGAAAAAAAAAAACAAACAAAAAAAAACAAAACACGTCGCCCTACACTGTGCGGTTTACATGACCAAACTAGTGCAGCAGAACTGACATCAGCATTAAAAGACTTAACAGGGAGAAGTTACATTTTTGCATTTAACTGATTGCTTCTTTCACACACAAAGTACAGGTTGATTCAACGTCATACCTGTTTAACATTCAACAACCAAGCAGAGGCTCTAAATGTGGACTTTACTTGTCAGTTTCACATTCTGTATGCAGAGTGATCACAGGGAGGAAATGTTTTAAGTAAAGTTTTGACTCGGTACAATCAAGTCTAGGAACCCCTCTAATGCCTGCCATTGCAACAGACGCCAGAAGACTGGTTACAGGAATTCAAAGAAAATCTGCAAAAGCCTGATTTTACCATACCTTCAAAATCACAGGTATTTAGCGATCACTGAGGCGTTTCTGGACTTGAGTTTCCTTCGGGTTTGCTAAAGCACATCATTTTGCCTGATCTTTAAAATTAAGTAAGTATTTAGTCAATTCTCACTGCATCAAAATTAAGCTTAATGCGGAAGCTTCTAACTTTAACCATCACACGTCAACTTCTCCCTTTTTTTAAATCAATAAAAGATAAAGCAAGTCTGAAGTTGACATTAAATCAAAGTGCATCAACATATAATCACAGCCTATAGGTTGTTTGTAAAAACACACAAAAAAGAAATTAAGTGGTCTTCATGGTTCAAGCAGTCCGTACATTAACATACACGTGGTGAGTGAGGAAGAAGTGTTACTCATTATCTTCCCCGTCAAGACCAAACTCATTAGTTGTGTGGACTCCAGTGTGCGTGTCCCAGTGTTTTAATCCACAGAGGAGCCTTAAAAATAAAACCATGTTGTTATTTTAAAAGATGTTCTGCCTTTGACCGTCATTAATGACAACACAGTGGACTCTTCCATGGCTTAATACATACATATAAATTGGTCTGAAAAAACAAACAAACAAAGTGTTTCGGCACAGCAGCCAATCCACACGTACACCCATCATACAACATGCAGGTGATTGTTACAGTATCAAACTGTACGAGAACTGCAAACTGCAGTCACTCTTCATGCACTTGCTTTGTTTTGGACCTATTGCTGTTGGTGGCTCAGTTTTGGTTGAGTTTGTCCTTCACAGGAGTCACTAACGCAATAATCAGAGCAGAATTGCTGATTTCTTTTAACAAGGCAGTGTTTGGTAGCATCAGGGTGACCTGGACCAGAGAACACAATGTGTTGGAGTGCATACATGCATGTCTACAAGAGGCAGGGTGTGAGTGTGTTTAGTGGCTGGTTTGTGTGTCATTGAAGCACTGAAGATTTTTAATATATATTTTTTTTTAAATCCAGTCTTCTCTAGCACAGTCTTTTATAGGAGGGGTAACAGTACATTCTATAAGTCCATGTGTTATATAACAGGTGTCTAGATAATATTTTTAGATCATTCAAAACAAGTTGCTCACCCCCAGTTATCAGTGAAATGGTACAGTAGTTTTCTCTTCCAATTTGGCTCAGTGTGGGAGCAGGGAAATTTCACAACAGTTGTGTTTTTCTGAGACAACAAGTTTCCAGCCTGTTCGTCGGCCCTCTCTCTCTCTTCTTAAATCACACAGCCAGTCTTCGCCGATGAGAGGTGTGAGGTTTTTGTTTTGAAGAAAGACAAATGACAAAAAGTAAGAGTGAGAGATAGAGGGATGTAACAGCTGGAGGAGGTGTGTGCGTGAGGGCAGCAGTGAGCTCCCTCCTCCTCTATTGCTATAGCAGCTCTTCTCTTTGCTTCTTGCTCCTGGCAGGTCCCTGCCCATTCCTCAAGGAGCCATTCTGGGGCCGTAGAAGATGCCCACGCTCCTGCTCTGTCCATGGGACCCCACCCTGCCCATCATCGCTCTCCAGGTCAGAGTCTGAGTGCATGAGGGCGGAAGAGGTGGGAGCAGGGCCTGGCTTCACGCGGGCTAGTAGGTCGATGGTGGTGCAGGCAAAAAAAAAAAAAAAAAAAGCAGCAGTCAATAAAAACAAAAAACAAAACAGTATGGTGTCAAAATTGATGCTGGGCTAAGCTGAAAAATTTTTTACTTCTTTTTTTTGTATATTACACCAATTTTTTTGGATAAACAATTTATCAAAAAACAAAACAAAAACAATGGCACACAGAAATTATTTTTATTTATTTTATTCACCTGATTCTGTGGTAAAAGTAATAAAAATTCATATTGTATATTATACTCACTCAAATTCTCACATTCGAAAAGCTGGACAGCACAAACTATTTTTGCTATAAAAACATCTGTATTATGATTTCTGTTTTTTTTCTTCAACATTTTACCTCTCTGTGTGTATTATAGCTGCTAACATAAGAAAGGTGGTTGTAAAGCTGTTTCAGATTCTGTCTTACCAGGTCTAGGTGGTTGTAGCTCCAGAATGTCATGTTCGTCACCTTCTAATATTTTATATCGACTTTTGCTTCTGCGCACTTTGCTCTTTCGCCTTCCAGACAAAAACACACACACACCAAATATAAGTAGGTGTCGACAGCAGTTGGAATAAAAAGTGGACAAAAATTAAAGTAAGAATGTTTAATGTTTTAATACGAATGATGGGTATATTTATAATTCCAAAGCTAACCATAGTCATAACGCAGTAGTTAAAAGTTGAAGAATTGAATTCACCTTTTGCAGCAACACACCATCCCCCAGACTATTGTTGCTATAGCAACAACAATCATGAAGGATGCTATAGTCACATAGAGCACACTCCACTCTAAAAACAAAGCATTTAGACACAAAAACAAAATATATTGAATTTATTAAATTTGTATTATTTAATAATCTGTAACATATTTAATTGATGTAAGTTAGTGTTTGAAAATAAACTTATAGGTGAAACAATTCCAACACATTACATCTGAAACACTAACCAACTGATAAGCTTAATTACAATTAATTTAATCTCACCACAGTTGCTCTCTCCATCTCCAAGCTGAACTCTGATGAAGTTCTCCATCCAAAAAGGATGACAGACACATCGTCGTGTGAATGAGTCACACTCGCCATGACTGGAGCAGTTCAGTTGGCAAACTATGAGAAAGAGTATGAGGAAGAGAGGAAGACTGGTATGAATCTTTATAATTGCAGTGTCATAAAGTGTCCTGCACAAGGCAGAGTGAGAAAACTTTGGCACAACAACATATTCTATGCATATTAAACATAACTTAGTTAGACTAAATAAGATAACGTATAGGTGAAGGAGAGGGAATATAATTTGTTCAAAATAAACACTTCAAAAATCTGAGAGATGTGACCTTTAAAACTTGTCCCTAACGCAACAGTAACTAAAGGAATAGAGATGGGTGCAAACCATTTACCATTGTAGAAGTTGTGATTTTGACTGTAAGGCTTATCATACTACTTCGATAAAATCAAATGCATTATATTTATTCAATCGTCTCCCTTTGCTGCATTTTTTCCCCTCTTACAAACGATCTTTGCCAGGTACTCACTGACTGTGTCCACTCGTCTGGCCTTATATATGAGAAAGTCATTCTTCTGCTTGCGCAGTTTGTTGCGTAGACCAAGTGCAACACTGTGGCCTGACAGAGGGGGGCGCCCTGGACCACCTGACACCAGGAACACCAGACGAGTACTGAGGAGGGAGGAACAATGAACAAATGCTAGTGTACAGTATTGTCCTCCAATATATTCAAATCAACCAAATCTCATTCCGACTGTTTTGTATGCATTACTGCAATACTATGGGATAACGGAACGACAATTAACTTCAACTGATCAAGAAGCGGTCGAGAATGACTCACCTGTGCTCATTAAAAACACTAATCTCCCGCACAATTATGTCACTATCGAGCACGCCCAGTAAAACCCCAACTTGTCGCAGCAGCATGTCACGCTGACGGTGGGAGACCTGGGACACAGAAACCTCCAACACCAGCTCCACTAGATCACGTTCCCACTGGTCTGTGAGAAAAAGATTAACGGAAGAAGCATGAAAAACGAAAGGGTAGAGAAGAAAAATGTGGACAAGAAAACAGACGGGACAAAAACAGGTTGGTTGCAATTACCATTAGATGCTCTGAAATCTGGGAAAGTGGCCAGAGCACCAAGTGACGGATTAGTTTCTGGCCGAGTGTGTGTCTGTGCACCATATGTTGCACACAAACCTGCTCAACATGCTGCTGTTGGTTATTGAGTCTCTTGCTGTGTGGAATCCACTGGTATAAACAGACCTTCTGACTTTAAATGGAAAAAAATAAACTCTGCAATACAATAATACTACTAGTCCCATGGAATAATTAACTGCTTGAGTTTTGTACCACCTATTATGAAATCACAACAAGGGGGTTTGTTGGGATTTCATCATAGAGGTTACAAAGCTCAAAACTTTACAAAACGGTGCTTTCGTGGAGTTCCGCTTATATAACTTTTAATCAACAATGTAACAAAATAAAAGTCTGAACAGAAGTCACAGCTCTCATAACCATCAAGGGAAGAAGAGAAAACCTGAAATGGACCACTATTCAGCTGCACTTAGAGAATACAGTATATGGTTACTTTACCTGGTCTAACCTCCACAGTCCCCGTGTCACTGCTGGTCTGTCCTTTAGTGTCCGTTACAGTCAGGGTGAAGCTGTATTTCCCTTCCACCAGGTTACCCAGAAACAGTACTGCTTGGTGGTCAGAGTTGTTCAGTACATCCTGTTGGAAACCCATTTATTTGCTTAGAGTACATACTTCACATGCCATCTTGGGCTGTTGCAGGGTGATTAAAAAGCAACATTTGATTAAAATGGCTCACCCCAGCAGCAGGGCTGCTGTCATCCCTGGTCCACAGGTAGCTGACTCCACCTTTGTCATCAGTTGAGCGAGATCCGTCCAGAATTGCAGTCCTGACAGGCAGAGAGATGGGTGGACTTGATACAACATGAGCCACTGGAAGCTGGTCAAGTTCTGGTAAAAAAACAAAAAGACATTAAAAAATATTAATATTACACTCAAAATAAATTTAGCAGATTCACTTTCACTGGACACACATACAGAATGCATTTTGAATGTCTGTCCTCAAAACTATAGAAATGTATGTATGGGTGCAGAAGAATTTATAAAAAAGATGTGTATGCATAGATGATACAGTATTTCTGAAAAATGTTATGGGACTTTATTAGAGGCTCTTAGAGGTAAAAAGCCTTCAGCCTAACATATTAAAATTTTCATTAGTGTGTAACGTACACTACGCATAGAATAATACTAAATCTACTGTCTATTCTAAAACAAAAGACACCAGATAAAAGCAACTTTTGATATGAAACACATAAATGGCAACACAAACCCATAATCTACTAACCTTCTTTGACGATGATCGTGACAGTGTCTGTACTCTGCAGCTTCCTCTCATCAGTTACCGTCAGGGTGAATTTGTACTCGCCAACCTCGAGTCCTGTCACTGTGGCAACAGCGCTGTCTGCATTCTCAATCTTTACATCAACAGGACCACTGGTGAGAGAACAAATGTGCAGACAGAGCGAGGCTGTGTCAAGTTTTGACAATGTATAAACTCTGAAGGTATTGAACAATATACAGTAGAGCAACACAAAATCTGTTTCTTTTGGAGATTTACATTCCACAACATTATATCTGCAGTGAAGAATACACAATAAGTTCAATTTCTTTCTTTTTTTTAACTCAGGGTGTAAAAACTCTTATGTTTATTATGTCTTTCAGAGTAACCCTGATTATATGATTTGGGTTACACCACCTTTGGCCTGGAAGCTAGAACCTTATAAACCTTGATAAGCAAACTAAGACAAAGATAATACAAAGACATTTAGCAGGATAAAAAGCCAATACTTTCATAATGGGAATGTGTATTATCCAGTATTTTTGGCAGTTATTAGGATCTAACTGCAGGTTATCATCACTGCTGCTTCTTTATCTTTTAAATTCCTCCAACACTACTAAAAAGTATTATGTCAGTGGAGAATTTTCGTCACCTTTGTTTTACCTACAGATTCAATGAGAAGACTAAACATTAATGAAAATAAGTAGTGAATACAAAGACACGTGCATAACCTGATACCTGATTTGTATCCAGTGGTAGGTGGCAATCTTCTGGTCATCACTGCTCTTACTGCCATCCAACGTGGTTCCGTCAACTGGCAGCGTCAGCTCTTTCTCTGGTCCTGCATCTGCTATTGGTGGTTGATTGTTTTCTGGAGGATGTAAAGACGTCATTAAAACATAATCAATAGTGCAGCAATAAAGGACTCTACAATCATGAAATTCTGGTCAATATCAATACAAATCTTGTTACAAATCTGATCTGACAAATCAGGAGTGAAAAAGTGTTAACAATAGGAATTTCAGGTTTTGAACTGTAAAGGTCAAAGTGTGCAGTTCTGATCTGAACTGCTCAGAGTTACAGCATGTAAATAAAGCCAAAGCCTTCTTTTTGAAGATATTACTTATTAGGTTGACACACATTTGTGTTAATAGCTTGGGCACTATTTAAACAGCTTGCCAGTGTGTTTGCAGTGTACAGGCTACACTAAATGCTTATCAGGTTGCGTGTACACATGCACCTCCCATTTAAAACCCTCACATAAGGCATTTGGCAAATAACAATTCCAGCCATTGAGTACAGATATTAGCTTCACAAAGCATAAAGGTCAAGAATAAATACAGCAACAGAACATGTACTATTCACCACCATGTGACCATGGAATATTAAACAGTGCAAATTAACCTAATGAATGTAAAATGAACTGAATTTTAACCTGTGAGTTTCTTTTAAGTGATACACAAGTGTAAACAGCTGAATAAGAATATATATTTGATTTAATGAGTGACAACTAGATAAGAACAAATAAAAAAGTAAATTCTGCTATTAAAGCACTCAGCAGTTGAATATCCAATTATTACAGCCAAATTTTTACTGAAAGCCTTTTAGATTGGCGAGGTGTTTACCTCGTTGCACAAAGACGGTGACCTGGGCGGTGTCCTGCTGTCCAGCTGAGTCTGTCACTGTCAGCTGGAAGGTGTAGTCTCCCTCTTGCATGGCTGACAGCTGCAGAATCGGTGTCCGTACGCCCTGCATATCCCAACAAAAAAAGAGACACGGCTTAAGACATGATGCTTTACCCAGTAAAAAAAAAAAAAAAAAAAAAAAAAAAAAAAAAACTGAACATAAGAAATAATAATATAAATATTCCTAAATTATCTCACCTGCATCTCCACCACTTTGTCTTTGCTCTGTGGGCTGAGGGACCACTCATAGGACAGGGAATCATGGTCGTCAGTGCTTTGGTTGCCATACAGAGTGATGGAGTTGTGTGGCAACTGTATAACCTGGATCAGAGAAAATACCAGCCATTTCTTTGGTACAAGTGTTGTGTTTTGTCCTTTTGTACGCAGTTTTGTAGTTTAATTAAGGTGTAGTTCTTAAAGTAACCCACTACACATTAACATAATTTAAAAAACTGATTTAGTGAACTGATTATAGGACAGAGAAATGACCATGAAAACACTTAAGACCTGGTTAGGGCCGGCATTGGCAACAGGCCGGTAGTCCTTGGCTTTGTTGACGGAGAGTGTGGCCTGAGTTGAGTTCGTGGCTCCGTCTGAGTCCGTCACTGTCAAACTGAGAGAAAGGTACATTCAATAGATTAAAGCAAATGCATTATGAAAAACTCTAAACATTTCATTCCTGACTTAAATACCAGTAATACCAGCCCCCTTTTTAAAAGGGGTGGACGTAACATTGGAACCACCTTTTGATATACTGCACTACAGTAGGACTCCGCCACCCACTATGACCTCATTAATAAACATAGTGGAATTATTACCTTTCTCACATTAAATTAAAAACCCCATGCCAACCCCATGCTCTACCCACCAGGCCCGCATGGTAACAAAGGATGCTCAAATAGAATTATGGAACAGCATATTTTAAAATAAAAAACTAATTTTGATCATCGGTTTTCACTGGAAAGAGAGATCATGGAGGCTTTTGGGCTCTAGGTTCTTCTGAAACAGTAGAGACCTACACCCTGCGGCATGAATGCCTTTTTCTGTTAATTTGGCCCAAGGCACTCCACGAAAACAATTTTGCACCGTAGTTAAGCCTTTTCGTATTGTAGAGAAAACCTAGGCCTACATATATCCATTTTTAACAATTTTATCTGTGAATGTTATATTAAGCAAAGAAACAGTCTTTTAGATGATAATATTTGTAATGCAGAAAAAACAAAAGGTAGAAAAAAAATGTATAAATGTAGAAAAAAAAAAAAAAACACCTGTAATCTTGGGACCTCTCAAAACATTAAAACATCATTCATTAATCTGAGATAACTGAGGAGCACCTATACCTGAATGTGTAGTTTCCAGGCACCAGGCTTGTAAGGGTGAGGACAGGAGTATCAGCAGAGACCTTCTCCTCCCTCAGAGGACCTTTAACCTCCTCCCAGTGCCATGCCACTACTTTGTCATCATCAGTGCTCTCTGAAGAGCAGAACAAGGAGGGAGGAGGAGTTAAATGCTTTACATTGTGACAAAACTTAGGCACAAGACTTCTCTCTTTAGTTGGTGTGAAATATGTGTGCATTGTGTATCATGTGGGAGACTCACGGCTGCCATCTATTACAGTAGAGCTGGTTGGTAAGGAGATTTCCTGGAACTTTGGGGACACTACAGCAACAGGAGGCTTGTTTACCCGTGGCTCTGTCAGGTGGGAAACAATTAGCTTGCTTAAGGAGCTGCACATAAACTGTGACTGAAGCAGTACAATAAAAGTGTGTGGCTGTCTTGGCAAAAGACACAATGACAGCTGGTTGTGGGAGGAAAGCAGGCTCATCTTCCAACAATACAGTTTATGTAGTCAACAACTGTGGCCTTCACAATAATTCCATATCATTTACACTGACAGGAGATAATAAATAATAATGCAAACTCATATTACTGCTTAGATATTTGGGAATTCACATGTTGTCTTATGGCAAACAACTAAATGTCTCGGTGGGAAAAAAACAACCAAAACATTTTAGGTTGTATCTGACTTCAGTTAAGAGAATTCGCTCCAATCATTTGTAGAACACTTCATTTAACTGATTCATAAATATTAATTTTGTACATTTTTTTTATAAAGCTGGATTTTTATGTATATTTTTAAAGAAAATAATTGGTAGTGGTGGTGGCTTTATGAACGTGGCAATGTAAATATTTTCCCATGTTTGAAACGTAAACATAATTAGTTTTTAGATCATAAAGGTTTTCTATATTTACCTAATTCACAAACTGAAAGAAACAAACAAACAAAAAAAAAACTTTGTTTTATATGACTGTCGTGGGTAATTTAGTGATTGGAACTGCTTTCATCTTTGAGCTTAAGGAAACATTTCGGCTTCAGTAGCTTGTGCAGGAGTTATATCTTACAAAATTATGTGCAGCAGCAATACATGTTTCACAGGAAAGAGCATGAGCGAACAGGATGTAACCTTGGTTTGTTACTGCAGACACCAGGACATAAACAACCCTGCAGACATGTTCTTTGAGCATTATGAATGAGCTTTTACACTGAATGATTGACCTCACCTGGTTTGACTGTAACATTCACAAAGCCTTCTCCATGGGCATCCTCACCCTCCACTGTCACCCCAAATTCATACAGGCCCACAGTCAGCTGAAAGAGAGGCAAGATAGCGCAAATAAAATAAAATATATATAAAAATAAAAAGGAGTAAGTGACCATTTTGAAATGAACGGTTCCCTTCACAAACTACTGAAACTTGAAACTTGTAATCTGTACCTTGCTAAGTTTAAGTGTCTCACTGTGCTTTCCCTCCATCTCCCCACTGTAATCTTTGGGATGAGTTATCAGGCGCCAGTCAAACGCATAGACCGTCTCTGTAGAAAAGAAAGCAACATTCAATAAATATGCACATCAAACAAAACTATTAGAAAAAAATCTATTAGATTATCTATACTTTCCAAATGAAACACGTAGCATCAATAAGTATGTCAAGAAAAGATCAACGGATTAACAAAACTATGACGTGCTTTCATTTTCTAAAGTGTGTAATCTTTTTTCAGGAAAAAACAAACAAACAAAAAAAAACCCAAAAACGCTGCATTAGTTTATTTCAGAACTGCAGGGGATTACCTGCCGGGGGTGTTGGGATCACAAAGGCGTAGAGTTCAACCTCGTTGCGTGGCAGTGTGACCTCCACGCTCTGTCCTGCTGACACCACCAGCTCCCGCACTGCAGTGGAGACAACATGGGATCAGGGATGATGCTAAAATGACTGTGGCAATAAGGTTGGCATGGCAACCAAAAGACTGGAGCATATGCTGGAGTCTAAAAGTATTTGTACTTACAATGTATTGGTACATAAGAGACAGATAGGAATTATACATATCTAGAGAAAAGACAATACTATGCATTTTATGCATTTATCTTAGATCTAAATTTACATGAATAAATTTGAGTAAAAAACACTACCTTGTTAAGAAAAAAAACTGAAAGCACATACTGTAGTATGTTTATCTTTAAAGGTGCCAAAAACCATACTTTTACATCAACAATGAATAAATTACTTTGTGTATAGTAGTGCTGCTCACAGTGTCAAGCCTACAGAGACTTGTCACCCGACTCTGCAGCTCCTCTCAGCTCTATAGAGTATATTAATGTCTACACTCCTTATAAAATGCAGCTGATTGTTGTAGACCTTTTACATTTTCATTTTGGTATAATACATCTATTGTTAGACCTAAAACCACTTTATTGACATACACTGTTTTACCTGACTGTACCATTTTCCCTAAAGGGCGGGGAAACTGATCGCTCAAGTTATTCCTGTTTGGAGAAGCCTGACACGTCTCAGCACATTCCTGGTGCTTGAACTCATTTCGCTTCTCACTCAATGCACACAATGCTTTCATCTGGGAAAAATTACATCTGACCAGTCTGCCATAAAAATTGCAGGCAAACTACATATTTGCCAAACATCAGCTGAAGCAAAAACAAAGAACCTACAAGTAAAAGGCTCTTGAGTAAAATTTAAATGCGGAAACAAAGAACAAAGAGCTTTAAAATTATCTTAAAATCTTCCAACAAGCTGCTAAACCACAGTGCTCATTACTTATAAATGAAGACAAGACATATTACCGAATCGGCTAGAAATAGGTGATCACTGCCAGGGCATGTGACACCAACTTCTGCAGATAGCTGCTTCCTTACCAGCCTGTGTTGGAGTTGTGACGATAGAAATCTCAGTCCCTGTGGATGAGTTGACACCCCCAATAGTGGAAGATGCAGCAGTATCAAAAATGTCACCCAGCGTTGTGTTCTGCTGTGACAGAGCTGGAGTGACGAATGAACTCCCATTTATTGACTGGCTCAGGTTCTTTTGGGTTGTCTGAAGTGCAGTAGTGATGGATATCGTTGGAGGTAGGGGAGTTTCCAGTTTGGGAGTTTCCTTAAAGAGCATTAGAAAACTATAGGTGAGAACTCACAATAATAAAAATTGGTGCAGAATTTGCGGAACGTTCAGAACACCATGCTACAGTTATAATGTTTAGCTTTAACATTTGCCACAGAAATAGGACGTGGAAATAATTTAAGAGAGAACAGCATTTGCATTAAGCACACAACAAAGCTTAAGACAAACATTCAACTAATATAACTGTTACCATTGTGGTGAGATGTCCTTTCTCTGATCGGTGGTTTCCTGTATGCTCTGTATGACGAGGCTTTCTAATTCTTGCTGTGCCAGGAACCTTAAAAATTACAGACAAAAAAAAGACCTTTAGGAAAAAAGTTCATATGCTCTTTCTTGTTTTAGATGATTTTTTTGGGGGGGAGCATTTCTGCGGTTGTAAGTTGCTTGCACACATGCAATGCCACCCTGAACTTCTCTTTACTTTACTTGGGGGAAGTGGGAAGTAAGAACAGAAATGCCCTAATCAGTCTGCCCAGACATTACTCGGATGTTATCCTGCAAGCCCCCTCATACAAAGTCTGGGTAATGTGAGTGAGTCTGTGTGCGGATCTGTGTGGGCTATCCCAAATGGTTGAGAAGAATTAAATTTATCAAATGGGTGTGTTGATGAAGTTTCTATCAGGCAAGTGCCACAGCTTTGATGTGAACAAAACACTGTTCCTGTAGTATACATTTTGCCCCCCTAATTTTAAATCATGGTGTGTCCTGTGCACCAGGACCACATGAGTAGCCCGCGGGCCTGTTTTAAAAATAGCTCACCATAGCACCACTTACCAATGAGCTGCATCTAATTTTTTTGTAGCTATTCTTTTTTTAAATCACATTTGATAGTTTTTGTGAGAAATCATTAACATGATCCGTGTCTTCACATAGATGAATATCATTAATTTATTTGTAATACCATATAATTAACGGTAAATTGAGCAAATTTTTTATTTCAAAAGTGCTTATTAAACTGGTAGCCCTTCACATTAAATCGGTACCCAAGAAGTAGCTCTCAGTTTCAAAAAGGTTGGTGACCCCTGCTCTAACCAGTCACCAGTCCTCAATTAAATCAAGTGGCATTTCTCACCATGTGAGAAAGCTCATTACTCAGACAATCTCCCGCTGTGTTGCATGTCTGAAATGACATCTCTGGGCAATGCCTGCACCTGATTCTTCATATGTGAAAGGGGCTTTAGATATACCAGTAAAGAGCAGACAGGAAACATAGGACAGAAAGACAGAGACAGGCTATGATATGCAGCAAAGGTCCTAAGGAATGGCTTTTTTTTTTTTTTAAAGCCAGCTTCCATAATACCTTGGATAGCAGCTGAAGGAGGCCTAGGGACTCCTGGTGAGGCTGGGGCAAGGTGGAGATGGGACAGCCACTCTTACGGGAGCAACTGAGAAGCACGCAGCGCCCACCAATGCTCCAAACAGCGTTGCAGCTCGGCTTTAAGCAGCAGGACTCCCAGCATGTCGCTCCACCCCTCCCATCTGCCAAAGGGTGCCAACCCAGGCTAATAACGCTGCTCCAGTGGATTCCCAGCACCCCACCAGTAACCCGGCAAAGATCTGCCGACACACCTGGACAGGGACAGAAGAAAATTATGTAAATAATAAAATGTGATAATAAAATGTGAAATTTTACAAGTCACGAGAAATTTCTTGGCAACACTGTCAAGAAATACAGTTAAAAGGTTTGAGCTGGTACCCTTACTATAAAATTCTAGATACAGATTAGTGTAGCGTGGTACACGTAGCTTAAATAAAATAACTGGCCACAGTACAGTGCTTTCAATGGTTTTCAAAGTGTTGCTTGTTTATATCAATCAGGGCATTGTTGGCTACACTTGGCATTGTTACAAGCAGAGGCGGAGGTGAAACATACAGTGAATTGCAGTGCCAACTAGTGAGAATTTTAAAGGTTTGGCGTTGACTTCACATTTTATGAAGCCAACATGTAGCTGCACTTTGAGCAGTCAGCCAAGTAAGCAGTAGAGAGAGGAAGTGAGGCTTTATCCTGACAAAACAAGACACTGATTAAAACCCAAAGCACAGTAGGCAGTTTGCACAAAACTCCACCCTCTGAGCCAGACAATATCAGACTCATATCAGGGCTGTGGACTGGTACAGTTAGCTGTACTATGAGCACAGCATTGCTCTGCATAACAACACTATTCTTGATTAACATTTTCATCAAATGGGTTCAATCAATCCATTGTGCGAGATAAGAATGTATTTGTGTAGCCAATTTTAACAAAACAGCAGGACCACAAAGTGGTCGAAGACAAAAGCCTAACTAAAGGTAAATAAGACAAAACAGTACAATTATACTCTGAAATAAAGAAACTGGTGTTACAAATGAAAGACCATAGCTCTTTTTCATTTTCTTTCAGTTCTGAAAAATCTACATGGGGTACTTCATCGAACACATTGTTTGAACACAAAGACACAAACAAGGTGAAAATAAAATCAAATACTGATGCTGAAAATTGGGCCCTTGTAATAATAAATAAATGCATTTCACTTTACTTTTATGAAGATTTGGACAATGATGACAGCAAAAGTACCATTTATTCTACCAAAAATCAAATAACGTTTTCTTTCTTGGACCCTGCCCAACAGGCTCTAAGAATATTCTTTAAAGTTACCTTTGGCCTCAGCGTGGCCTCTTGAGCAGCCACACTGACCTGATTTTATAGCACCAGTTTAAAAAGTCTTCCAAACAGGGAACAGTGACAGAGTTAGTTGCCTTACTAGGAATATAGGGGCTGTAATTCTTCATGTAACAGCTGATAATGTTTTTCTGGTTTAAAATTAATACTGGTTTGCTGCCAAATAAATGCCCAACAAAACATGCCGATGCATTTTTAAAGAATATTTGCTGTAAGCACTAAAAACCCTTGGGAAAAACACAGTGCATAGCTGTTGACTGCTTCACAATAAAAGCCACTGTGTGTTTTGTCAGCCGTGTGTCTTTAATGCAAACTAACAGCAGTAGGAAAGATTTGGTTTGAATTAGTGGTAACTTAATAAAGCACTAATGGGGCTGTAGGAGTAAACAGAGTGATGTTGACTCTAATGAGTAAAGATTACACACACGAATGTCGATTAGATGCAGGCAATGTTTTTGAAATTCATGCAGTCGTATGGGGAACACAATTTAACTAATAAATAAATAACATTCTGGTGACAGGTTGCCTTTCTGATGATAATTCTGTCAAAACAAGTAAATGGGATTTTGAAAAAAAAAAAAAAAAAACACCATCTCAAATTATGTTATAGTGGTAAAAGCTGTAACCATGGCAACACTATAGCAAAGACTGACTTTATGGGATGTCCACGTAACTCAAGTCTAGAAAAACAAGTCCTGCCACAAAAAAACACTATAGTTTGTTTGAACGGTCAGATCGTCTGGCCTGGTTAGTCATTCCATCCCTTGTCCACTCTTTTTCTCTTCCCCACCCCTCAACACATACACAATGTCTACACAGAGCCCTTATTGTCCTGCTTCCCATTGTAACCCACTGAGCAGAGTGGCACACACACACACACACACACACACACACACACACACACACACACACACACACACACACACACACACACACACACACACACACACACACACACACACACACACACACACACACACACACACGGGGTGACAACATTCCTCCATCCATCTGCCTCAGATTAGATGAACAGTAAATGCCAACCACCTAAGTTGCAGATCCACCTTAAGTAATCAAGGGTGTGTGAACCATCTGTGTAGAAGAGGTCTGGCAAGAACAGATGTGAATTTCCTTATCAGTTCTCAGTCAACAAAGTTCAGGTTGTCAACTAGTTTACTTTACCTCTGGGAAAAGCCAGGATCCACAGGAAGGTCAGCGGTAGGAAGAGATGGTGAGGTAAGCTCCAGGTGAGCAGCTTGTGGTGTGCATAGGACATTTTTCACAAAGACCAATGACCTGGGTAAACAAAAGTTATGCTTTTCAGTAGTTCATTACAAACTAGATATTTTTCCAATCACAAATATTGATCACACATGCACACACACCAACCTAAAACAAAAAGTATCAGAAACTATTCATATTCCTTTTGTTTTGCACACGTTGTTACTGTTTAATTTTAAATTGATAAACTGCTATTCTCTTCAATTAACACTAGATGACAAATTAAATCCACAACACAAATAATTGAAACTATAGGCAATATACTTTGTTGAAATAAAATAAGAATTTGTGTCCAATTATAACGCTAGTAAAACAAGAAAAAGGAATTCCTGAACATTGGTTCAATGGAAATTACTTATCAAATAAAAATCCAACAAAAAAAAAACTAAACAAAAACTGCAACCTGCCTAACATAGCTCCTTACCCTTCTCCCAGCCAGATGGTGGAAGAAATAAATGAGGACAGAGAGAGTTAGGTTGGCGGTGACGTGCTGTGGGATGACAGGTGAAGATGGGTCAACACCAGCACTCTGGGGAAGAGATCCAACATGGCCGCCTCTGGGGTTTTCACAGGCTCAGCTTATTGAACACTAAACTCGAAAGGGGAGGACAGAGAAAGAAGTTATTTTTAATGGTTGATCAAATAATGTGATTCACTACAGGATGGACAAACTTGTGGCTAAGCATAAATGGCAACAGTCAGTAGAATTTAATTATATGATACAATATTTTGCCCTTTTCCTTTAGAGATGAAAAGGTTTGTCTGATTTAATGTTTAAGATTAAGATAAATAAAATGTTATTAAATTACTCTCTAGCTTGACTTACAGTACACAGTGCATCCGCTCTTCAGAGAATTTAAATAACCTACAAACAAATCTACTTGATAACAAATGTTTATGCAAATAAGATTCAACCTCTGAAACTTGAGGCACTTTTCCAACAGTGCAAAGCAGAAGAATGGCACTTTAAAATGCACGTAACAATGACAAAAAAGCACAACAATTACAGTTAAGTTAACTCTGTGATTGAACACAAACATCATCCATCTGCTTCTTCTTTTAACAGACAAGAGAGAAATAGATATAACGAATGCAACATGTCTGTTTCCTTATGCAAGAGTTCCTGTTCATAGTAACTCTGAGGAAGATAACATGACTCACAACGCCCTGAGCTCCTTAATTTGAACTAGCGGAAGGAACACAAAAGTGAAAATAAAAATGACAGTGACAGAACAAAAAATGTTCAGTTTTCTAATACAGCTGTTTCTTCCCTTTGTCTCCTTTCTTAGCCTTAGGCAAAGCTAACAACATTCTATCCACAAAGCGTGCTTCATTGTCTTACAAGCATTACATTGCACAGGTAATTTGTTCTAAAATTAACATGGAAATGAGAAGTACTTGATATTTGGGATTATTAACCTGTATTGTAACTTCAATGGAGACTATTCAAGCTGTCATTGGGCAGAAGGGTGGGAAACACCATTGACAGGGTGTAAGTCAGGGCCAACACAGAGACATACGCAGAAAACAACCATTCACACTCACATTACACTTATGGGCAATTTAGAGTCACATATTAACCTAACATCCATGTCTTTGGACTGTGGGGGAAAACTGAGTACCCACAGAAAACCCACGCCAGCAGAGAGAGAACATGCAAAAGAGTTTGGGGGCGTCAACCTGTGACCTTCGAGCTGGGAGGTGGCAGAGCCAACTGCTCCACCACCATGCTGCCCTCACTTGTAAGTCTTTCTGGGCCACACACACACACACACACACACACACAAAGTGTCAACTCCACGTAGCATAAACAGGTTGAACAAGAATCATTGCTGTAAGAGGGCTTAAAAGAGATCAGTGAAAATTAAGTGGCCTATTGGACAAAATATTCTGCTCAATACAGTGCTTCCCCCACTCCTAGGAATGTTTTTCCTTTAGGAAGTGTGATCAGGAAATTTCTCATTTCAAAGTAAGTATTCCAGATGATAAATCATGCTAGAGAATAATTAACTAGATTAATGAATCACAAAAAAAGGGGCAAGATGCTGTTGTACTGCAGCTATGACTTATTAACATGATGTTCTGCTGTTTTGTCTTATAAAAGGTAGATTCCCTAGTTTTAAGTAAAGTAACTCCATTGTTAGGCAAGTTTCTGATTTGAGGAGAAGTGCACTTTCATTTTTTTTTTAATTCTCACACTGAGAGAGGACTAAAAAGGGAAGTGCAAACTATTAATACATCAGTGGTCTTCTCCACAAAATCTCAACTAATCAAGTGGCTGGTAATGAATCTACTGTTTAGCAGGCTGCCTGTAAAAGTTAGCTTGATGACATATCTACATGCTAATGTGGCTTAGTCTTTGCACATGCATATGGTGATAACATCTGCAAAATAACTACTTTGCATACACTTTATGCCTCATCTTCACAGATAATTCTGTAAACTATTTCAAATGTGCAAATTTAGAAAGTACATTATTTGAACTTTTAACTTTTAGAACAATGCTGGTCTTAGGACTGGATATAAATGATGTATTAATTAAAGTGAAGTGCTTCAGATGGTGGCCAACACTCTCACATACAATATACACAGGAACAGGATCTGCTGAAACTTACCTGCATGGCCTGTCTCCATGTGAATCTGCATCCCTACACATGAAAACTTGAGCTCAGACAGCTCCTGAAGCCACAGTCTTCTTTCTCTCGTATGTAAGCCTCCGAAAAGAAAAAAGCACAAGGTAAAAACAATCCAGCCTAAAAAATGTGAGGTTCAGTCACGTTTTTTCCTCCTTCCTTAAGTCCCAGGAGTGTTGATTTCCTTTTTTCACTCCACAGTAAATGCCCAGAGGTTTGTGGTGACTGAGTATGTGCAGCAGCTGTAACACTCAGGTGCACTCAGTTACCTGGGCTAATGATAGCTCGGCCATTAGGCTTTTCAAAGGCCACTTTTCCCTTGAGATGCTTCTCTTGAACAATGATCTCTCCGACCAAAAAACCCCTTGCATCTGGGGAGAACCAGTACTTTCCCTCCAAATCTCTTTTTGGCTGTTTCTGTCTTGTCTTGCTCTTTTCTCAGGTGCAGCCGTCAATAGTACAGTCGTCAAAGCTGTACTGGCTTCTAGGCAGACATGCTGGTTGAGCTTTCTCTGTAATGACAGTTTCTTCTGTGCTGCTACAAGGAAGAAGAAGAATTTTAGTTCTATTAAGTTTTTTTTTTTTTTTTTCCCCCTCGCAGGAAAAGTCCTTTAAGCTTTAGCAGATATAATAAAAATAATCCTCTCATTAAAATCTGGCAACTACAGAAACGACAACGATGCTGATCCCTGGATGACATTTAGATAAATACAATGAATACAACATAGCAAATGAAGACTATAAAAAGGAGTAAATACACAAAGAGGGCATTATACAGCCTTAGAAATTATTAAAATCTCTGACTTCAGAAAAACACACAACATTACTTTCCTAACCGTGTAGGAGTATAATCAGAGAGACAGTATTTATCCTTTTGGATTTCGTTTGAAACCATTCCCAGGAGCACCTGTAGGCAAGTTTCTAACTTGTTATAGATTTTTCAGCTGATAGCTTATGTCAACTTTACCTATTTAGATTGCTTTTGCGTAATAATCTTATTCATCACAGTTTATTCATTCTTGTGGGACTAGCATAAAGAGTACATTCCTGACAAAGAAATGGACATTTTTTGCATTACATAATATCATGTGTAACAGCAACTTATTTATTGTTTTGAAAGTTTTAATTTCTCCTTAGCAATCAATCGTTGTCCTCACTGAATGATGGATTTGAGTTTGCTTACTGATAAATAACTCTTTTAATGTCCCCTCTAAAGCAGGAAATAGAAATTTAACAACACTGTCAACAATTTTATTAGTTGATCAATATATAGTATAAAAGTCTTTAAATTAAGACATTTTCTTGCTGAAACATCACAAAGAGTTGAACGACCACCAATTTCATTATAAAGATGATCGGGGTTTCCAGCTCTTGATATGGCCAAACAAGAACATGAACTCAGACTGGTGGCCTGTGATGGGATACATTTAGTTGAGGTATTCATTATTAATACTTACACCATGAAGTGAATTAATAATTGACAAAAACAATTGAGGAATGAAAGAGCCAATCAGGGCAAACCAATCAAAATAATTGATAAAGCCAACTCTGCAAATGTATTATTGAAGAGCAGGTATAAATGTATTCAAAGTGCAAACCAGTGCACGACTGACTACATTATTGAAACGTATCGGGAAAGGCACTGAGGTAGCGTTAATCTAAGACATTTATCCAAAATGGTGGGTTCGTTCATTATGCATTTTACCAGCTTGAAAAGAAGCAACCAGGAGTTACTCAAAACACGACGACTTTAGCTGTCAGAGAATTCAATATTAGGCCAATAGCTACATCCTGCGTAGTCCACTGCATGAACACAAATGTGCAAATGAGTGACGGTGTAATCAATAAAATGGCACTCTACGTCCATCTCTCCGTATGCAGATTGGTTTTAAAACAGCTTACTGATATCCCGGCACTAACATTTGAAGGGGGAGACAGTACACTATAAGGTAAATCACCTGTATAATCCGGGATCACCCCCGTTTAAGGCACCTTGAGGCTAACAGCTGCTGGCATCTCTGCTTCACTACACACTGTGCGAGATTTGTTCTATTGCGTTTTAATGGCAACTGTCTCGATGCCATTAAACATAGAAAAGTACTCAAGGACTTACAGAAACAGCAGGCTTTGACTTCGATGGCTTGCCGTGAAGCGTTGTGTCGTCGTTGTCCCCCTACAGAGTAAATTGGGTCAGTATTCCTCGGGACTTGTGCAGTTGATGTGCCTGTGTGAGCGATGGTCAAGTCAGTCGCAGTGATAAACGAAGCTACCGGTGGCTGGATTTTCAAAATAGAGTCGCTGACAATGAAGCCTTTGGACCGTTTTGCTGCCGATTAAAACACGTGAAGTCAAACTAACGAGAGGATTACATTTGATAACAAGCACGTGTCGAATTAAATCAGGGGAATTATGCTGCATACGCAGTAATCATAATTCTAGCTGTCATTGTGTCGCACATTAAAATGAAACTCAAGACGATTGACGTTAGTGAAAATCCGACACCTTCCGCCATGCGCCACCTACCGACCAACTACCAATAGCGAACAGCTTCAGATCCACAGTAAACACTCAGTCAGCGGAACTTGACGTTTTAATTGACTATTTTAGTGCTTGAATTGAAAAGGGATCGCACAAATGTCTTCTTTGACCTCAAAAATAGCACTGATGCCCTTAGACTACGTCGCTCCACGGGCCAAAATGGTGTCGTGACCTTCCAACTATCCCTCTTGTGATTGGTTCGCTGACATTGTTGGACAGTTTTTATTGGTTCTTTGAGCTTTATTTTGATAGTTTACTTCCGGAAAGTGCTCACGAGCTGCTGTCGCGCTCGAGAGGGCTGCTGGTAAAGTAAGTACTATTATAAACGTTAACAATCTTTACGTTTCAAACTCCTGACAACCGTTAATCAAAATGAAAATCGATTACTTGGGCTAAGCTTCTTGCTCCCAACTCTGTAACTTAGGGTTAACCGCATAATTTCCAGCTGGTTTTCAATTATTATCATTATTATTATTATTATTTTAAAAGGCTGCTTAATTATGATGTATCTTGTATATACACAGTTACTCGTGTCCTAATGGCTGACAGTGTCGAAGTTGCTCCTGCGGTGAGCAGCCATCCTCCGGGGAGAGAGGAGCACGGTGGAGGTGGAGGCACTGAAAGCGATGCAGGTGGAGGTGATGGTTTGACTGAAGCCCAGAGAGAGGTGTTGGAGAGATGTCTTCACGCACTCAGACATGCTAAAAACGACAGCCACACATTGGCTGCTCTGCTGTTGGTAAGTGTCCGTGTTCGCAATGTTAACCAGTGGTGGAAAGTAACTATCTGCAATACTACTAATGGCTAATTTTCGTGCCTGTTACTTTTACTCTACTACAAGACACAGATACTTTAAACAAAATAATAATAATGATCTTTTTATTTGGACCTCCATTAGTCTTATCTAATAAATGCCTGAACATTTAAGCTCTTAGAATTTGGGTTAAATTTTCACGCTGGTGTTTTCTACACCATTATGTTGAATCGTGTTAAAAGTCTCTCTTACACACTATGTGCGGGTGAGGATGAGGTTGGGTTAGAGGTGCATAAAAATGGCAAAGAATAAGGACAAACCTGGTTTCTGTCTATTCAAAGATGCATTTATGGAATTTAACAAACAGGGTAAGGACCACTCTTGATTGTACACAGACTATTTACATTATTGTTGTTACACTCGTGTATATACTGGAATCTTAACATTTATTTCTTTAGTAGCTTCTCTGTACCTATCTACCCAGGTATGAACATTATAAGTAATTTAAGCTGAACAAGTAGCATTTTCAAAACAGTTGATGCCCTGTTCTGTGTATTATTAAGAGCAAGGGGGACACTCCTTACAGAAATAAACGTTGCTGTAGATTTTGTTGTTCAGAAGAGTTGGAGAAGCAACGAAGGGCTTTGAAACTCAGCACCAAGATTTTAAAATGTAATCCAAAACATTACCGGAGCAGTGTAAGGAGGCTAAAACAGGTGTAATGTGGTCACATGTCCTTTTTCTAAAGTCTCACCGCTAATTTCTCCAAATATGAGGTGTTTAATACATATTTGACTGAGGCAAGTGAAGAGACTGTTACAGTAGTTGAGGCATGAAGAGACACAGGTTTGTAAAGTGATCTCACTGTCTCAGTAAAGTAAAAACTATGTTTGAAATATTCCTGATATGATAAAAATAAGATTGAACACATTTTGTAATGTGCTGCTAAAAGCCTAGGTTACTGTCAAACCAAACACCATGATGCTTTGCATCAGGCTTAATGTAATACACCAAGAGACCAGGAGATGGCAGGATCTCTTTTCCAATGTGCTGTGAACCAGTTACAACAATCTCTATTTAACTGGCATTGAGCTGCAAAGCAATTTGAGCCTTCAAGCTTTTCATTTTGTAAGACAACATCACAATGGTATGCTTACGAAAGCCAGATTTAAATTTGTCAAAGAAAATATCGTTTTATGCTGAAAAATCAAGTGCTTGGAAATATATTTTTGTACAACCTTATAAATAATGGATACCTTGCAGGTAGTTCAGTAGTTTTTAGGTAGTGTTAGATCTAGCTGAGGTAGCTTTAACAAGGGAAAGGTCAAGGACATAACCAGTGGATAAAGACCTTTAAGAATTAACAGTTGACAGGGAGCAACTGGTTTAACAACTTTGACTGGAAAAACAAGCTGGATTTACCGAGATTGCATCAGACCAAACTTTTATATGAGAAACTATTTGTAAAAGCTCAGGTAGGAAACTAGGAGCAAAATGAGAACGTGCTCAACCTATTTTAATGATCGTAGGGACGATCATTTAAATAGGATAAAAAACGTCTCGCAGTCTGCATCACTTTAAGCTGAAGGACCAGGAACGGTCAAGTTTACAGTTAATCAGCACTCTTAAATAATATTACTGTAGCAGAGTACAAACTCCTTCATGGCCTCAAATTGACAAACCAGTGTCTGAAAGGTTGACTATTTAGACCTAATGGCTGACAGATGTGTCCCTTATAGCTGTGGTCTTACCTTTTTTTTCCTCTCACCATCTTAGATCACTCGTTTGTGCCCAGCAAACCAACTAGACAAACCCACATTGAGACGCATCTTTGAGGCTGTGGGACTCAACCTACCTGCTAGACTTTTGGTGACGGCAGTCAGAGGGAGTGATTGCTCTGGTTTACCTCCCCATGAGCTCCTTTCACTGGGCACAGCTCTGTTGGCTGCCCTGAGCACAGACCCAGACATGGCCTCCCATCCTCAGCTCCTTGCCACCGTCCCTTTCCTACTGGGCATTTTGGCAAATGGTCCTGTGTCAGACCAGCAGAAACAGGCAGAGCGTGAGCAGAATCAAGCTGGAGAAATGGGGTCTCTAAATAGGAAAGACCAGTCAGCAGAGATTTCAGAACCAGAATGTAATCCTAACAATGTGGCAAGATCAGCAAAAGAGGCTGAGTTCAGCAAGCAAAACGATGATGATGGCAGTGCATCAAATGGTGTATCAGCCTCAAAAGAAATGTCACCATCCTTGAAACTTGATGAGGCTGTAGCTGCTGACTGCTACCAGGTTCTGATGGCTGTGCTTGCCTTACCCAAGGGTCCGGACCAGCTGTTGAGCAGGGGTGCTGTACCTGCTTTGTGCCAATCAGTGGAACACAACCAGACTTTCAGCCATGAGAGGGGGCTTGCTTTGCTTGGTTGCATCCTCTCAGATAAAACAAGAGACAAAGCATGGAGTAAACATCCTGCAGACCTCCTCACTCTGCTGGTTAGACTCTCTAAAGATTTCTGCCAGTACACAGACCAGACCAGGCTGGACATGTGTTCCCAGTTGGTGCATTTTCTTCCCCCAGTAGGAGTGGCAGTAGAGAGTGAAGAGATGAAGGCAGTCGTAAGCCGTATATGGGGGGTATTGAGACCCATGTTACAGTCTAAGTTGACACCGAGGCAGATTGGGCCAATCCTGGTCCTCAGTGCATGTCTTCTGGATTTGTATCGATGGGAGATGGTGGGCCCACCAAAGTTCTGCTGCTTACTGGTAAATCGAGCCTGTGTGGAAGTCAGAATGGGTTTGGAGGAACCACCTGGTACCATTCTGAGCCCAGAGCTTCAGCACACACTCACAGGTAGTTTATTTGATTCATTTATTGCTTGAAGTGATAACTTGGAAAGCTGTTTGCACGATAAGTTTATGTTTATTCTTTTCCTTTATTCCTGTGTTAGATTTTATGAAAAATGTTGTTTTTCTTCAGTTAATGAATTGCCAATCTCAGCATAAATGAGATGGCTTTGTAACTCTGTCCATAGGCATGTATCATCAGTCAATATTCAGATTACCACAAAAATCTGCAGCTAAGCTTTGGGATATCGGCTACATAGTACAAGCAAAACTAGGAACAAATTTCTTAAAAACAGAGGAGCGAAAATATAACCATCCATTTTCTTGGGTGGAGCAAAGCGTTATGAGCAGCAGGCACGCTCTACACTACCTCAGTGCTACTTTTTCGGTCTGTTAATCTGTACTTCTAGTCTGATGCCGGGATTGTAGATTTACTGAAGCCAAGACACCACTGACCCATAATGAAATCCCCCATGGCATTTCAAACCAGCCACCAAAACAGTCCCAGTATTTACTGTCCTATAGTTTATTTAATCAGATAACTGTTAAATGTATTGTCTATACATTTTAATTCCCTACACAATTCTATAAATATCATTTCAAAGTTGTTTTTAATACTGCCATAAATATGACTGGTAAAGAAATGTAAAATCACTTTTGGTTTGTTGTCCACCTAAAACTAACAAATTTCCTGAAACGTGCCCTTGGTGTCATAAATGGTACAGAACCCTCCCCAATTGCTACCGGACTTGGACCGGCACTGCACAGCTCGCGATGGGAAAGGGCCTTTGGGGGGGTTATTTATTTTTTGTTTTTCCATTAGTAAAGATCTTTACATTTCTTTTGCTCCTTATTTTTGTTTTGTTTCACAAGTAGCAAGTTTGTGTCATAGAATCTGCTAAGATTTGATTAACTTCATCAATCTCCTGTGTTATTTAAAATGGGTCTTCTTGTTCTCAGGCTGTTACCGAATCATGGAGGCTGCTATAGAGCAGGCCTGCAGTATGGGATTATCGCCAGGTGCTACGTCTCCTCAGAACTCTATCTCTTCACTCAGTCTGCAGCAGAGCAGGCAGGTCCTCGGGGTGTTGGAGGAGGCATTTTCTGCTGTAATGTACCACCTTCAACAGGTGAAAGCATAACATTGGAATTTCTGGATCCTCTGTTCTTTATATTCTTTCTTATTCCCAACTAGTTAGTCATTGCTAGTTCTGTAACGTTATCACTCATGCGCCGAAATATTTTCTTAGACAGTGGCAAAAATATAATAATTACATACATGTATAATATCTGATTAACTTTGCAAATGTTAAAATACTTAGTATAGTAGAATATGGTCAAGGAGAGAGGGTAGCTTGCTAGTTGCTTCTTTAAATATTTTGAGCAATTGTTCTTTCATACAATAAAACCTCAAGCTCCCTCAGAGCTCAGTCCATGCACTTTCTTAAAAACACTGGTCCTTGTCTCTTCCTGTTTTCCAAGGTCAATCCAAGTGACTATGGTGACCCTTTCATTTTTGCCACATTCCGATCTCTTTGCTCATGGCTGGCTGAGGAGACTTCCTGTCTAAAGGACCAAGTGACTGGACTGCTGCCATTTCTAATCAGCTACTCCAGGAGCCACCTGCAGGGTGAGAGCCCAGGGCAGGGCCTCTCTGGCTGGATGGCCAAGATGTCCGTCACTGAGGAGAAGGGGGCCTGGACGGGCAAAGAGGCTCTGAGGTAAACATGACAAAACATATTAAAAGGAAAAGAAAATTCACAGTACAAAAAAGATACTTTAATGTTTTCTGAACCTCTTCATCCTCTTTTTAGGTATCTCCTCCCAGCTTTGTGCCACCTGTCAGCTGAGGAAGGTCCCAGGAAGGTGCTGCTCACCCTCGATACCCCAGCCCTTCTGGTGGACTTTGTGTCACAGAGCTGGACTTTCCTCAAGGGTAAAAGTGGGGTGGCATCAGTCAGAGATCCCAGCATGGAGACAGCCTGCTCAGTCCTCCTCAACTTCACTGTTACAGAGCCAGAAAGAGTCAGGTAGCTGATTTACAAGTTCTTTATTCACAGGAAGTCTTCAAACAAACTGTTTGTTTGTTTGCTTTACATCAGCACAAAATGCATTTCTCTATATTTGTCAATTCTGACATATTACTCGTTATGTTAACAGCAGTTTTTAATAGCATAAATGTAAATTTTATGACATTAAAATAGTAAGTCTCTGTTTTCTTGTTCAGAAAGGACCCGTGTTTCAGGACCCTGGAGCTACTTCTAAGTGAAGCACTTCCAGTTTTGGTGCATAAATCCCGCCTCCTGGTCCTAGCAGCAAATTACTGCACACTGGGACTAATGATGGGCCGACTAAGATCATCTCAGTCAGGTGAAAGGGGTTTATGTTTTTCAAAAGCTCTGTGCAATTTTATTTTGTTTAAAATGACACTCATCGTGACATTTTGTATTCATCCTCAGTGTGTGTTGAAATTCTACACACATTTTTATTTTAGTGAGTATTTATGTATTTCTTTTCAGTTTTTTTTTTTCTTTGTCCTTTTGGATTATCCTGTGAGTTTAGGGTTGCCACAGTGGATTGTTGTCTGCGTGTTGATTTGGCACAGTTTTTTTTTTTTGTTTGTTTTGTTTACGCCGAATCCCCTTCCTGACGCAACCCTCCCAAATTTCTACTGGGGTTGGACCGGCACTGCACAGCTGGGGATGGGAATGGACTGTTGGGGGTTCAGTGTCTTGCCCAGAGACACTTCGACATATAGCCGGGACCAGGGATCTAACTACTGATCCTTGTGCTCCGTGGACAACTGCCTTTACCAACTGAGCTACAGCCGCCCCCTGTGCACTTCTTTTCAATATTCTGTGAAAAGTCCTATAGCAGGATGATGAGTATGTTAAATTCAAGTAGAATGCAACAGTCACACATTTTATTACTTAGTCTTGTGAGTTTCTTTCTGGAACTCCTTTGAAAAAGGCCTACGGGAATGCACATCATGTGGACTGTTTACAGGATGCAGAAACTACTGTTGACCCGAATTAATTAGGTCTCTGACAGGACAGAATTCTGAAGGTGTTCTTAGCTTTGGCCCATTGTTGTAGTTTGGTGGCCCGTGGGCTTATTCTGTTATGGTTGGTATGATCTGACCTGCTCAGTCTCGCTGGATATCTTGTAACAATTTATTTTTATATGTTAATGCGGTACAAATTTGTTAAAATGTCCCCTATTTGAATCTTTGGGTCAGAGCCATTACATACACTCCACTTATAACCCATCCTTATTTTTCTTTTTTTATTTCATGATCAGTTGAAGCTGCCCAAAGACGGTTCTTCTCCACGGCTCTTCGATTCCTCAGCGGCGCCATGGACTCTGGCTCCGGCACTGGCCAGGTTAAGGTGAGCCACACCTGGGAGGAGAGCTGGGACGAGGCTGCCGATCTCTGGAGGTTGGGTCTGCAGGCTCTGGGAGGCTGCGTCCGAGCTCAGCCCTGGATATCAGCCCTGGTCAGAGAGGAAGGCTGGCTCAAACACACACTCGCTATGCTGGGGCAGTGTAGCGCACTGCCTGACCAGCACACACAAAAAGCGCTAGAGGAAGCTCTATGTGCCATGGCAGAGCAGTGCCCACTCTGTAACCAGGAGATTAGAGACATGATGATAAGAAATGATAAAGGGGTGTTAAGCTATATGAACAACCTGAAGAGGTCAGTTGCGATGAAGTGAAACTAACAGAACGTTCTGACGAGGATACTATGTTCTCAGGCCTTTTTGTGATGAGGTAACAAATTCAAGATACCTCAAGCCACTTAGGAAAGAGGGTTAATACTGCAATACTTCTGTGTATTTTCAGTGTACCCTCTATAGCAATGAAAAAGTCTTTTCATTCTTTTACTGTTGTCATCAAAAGTCTTCTGTCTGCAACCACGTAACCTGGAAAAACACACAAGCTGTTTCTTACATGTGAAGGCTTAAATGTAAATGAATCTAATAAAGAATGATTTTGTTAGAGAACAGTATAATTGTGAATGTTTCTTTAAGTTCTCTTTTCTTGTTGCTGATTTCGACCATTCCCTGAGCCGCAGAACGCTTCAGGCTGTGAAACATGATGACACCATAACTCTTAAAATGCATAGTAACATGACAACAGAGGTCATGACGCAAGAAAAATTATTCTGAAAATCTCCCCTTCTCTCAATTACCACAAGGTGTCGCGCTCGGACTTGAATACAATATGTACTGGAGTACTTTGATAGCTACAAACTTCTTAATCTACGTTTCTGTATAAAAGTAGAACTTTATTGGGTAAATGGCTCTGAATGTAAAGTGTTTTTGTAGTTTCTATTAAGAAAAAACAGCATTTATTAGTCATTTGTTTACCCTTGTAATTTATTATTAAATCTAAAACAACATGCAAAATGGCTACAAAGGATAATACTGTGACCACACGGCCTCACACAAAGTAGCTAAAAGAGTTGAATGTTTATTCTGAAATGCAACAGAGAGGTTATAGCAACTTTGCTGTAACTTTCTGATTCGTAACCAATGACATTTTGAATGTTTATAAAATTAGTTTTAATGAGCATCTTTCCAAATGTTCCCTTCTTTCCCATTTAGACTTTATCCAACTTTAAGGCTGAATGTAACAATAGAACCTTCACGCTGTAAATGTGAATTCAAAGGAAGGAAAGTGCCATTTTGTTCGTGTTGGCGACCGTTCTCCTTGTGATTATTACAGGGCGTTTTTATTATTCAGGACCAGAATCGCTGAACCTATAGTCCACGTACCAACCGTGAACAAAGTTTTAGTTACCCCCTTCTCTACTCGTGTCACCTCCCGCCCTCTTGTTTTACCCCCCCTCCTTCCCCAACACCCTTCTGTTTCTCTCTGACTCATCCATACTAAAACTCCGGCATCGCCTCTCAAACTATCTCACTCCTTTCTGTACCTTCAGCCCGTCTCCTCTCCATCCACCGCTTCACATTAACCCCTCAGCTGCAGCTTGGCATCCTGACTGAGCGCCACCGCCATCACCATCACCATCAGCATGCTCTGGAAATCCCGAACCAAGACTGACAGTTTCCAGGTAGAAGAAACACTACAGTTTTTTTTTTTGTTGTTCGTTTTTAATAGTCTGCTTTAGATCTATTAAGGAGTCCATTATTGCGTAAAATGCTGCACGCGGAGAGTCAATAATGATCGATGGATCAACCTGTGAGTGATTCAGTGTGGATTTCAGCTAATAGTTTAAGAGATCCTTATTTTTTGAAGTTTAAAATTGACATTTTGGTGACGAGGACGTGGGTGTCTGCGTAAAAATTATGGTCTCAGACATTAAAGATGAGAAAATATTCCCCCAGTTTAAAATGTGATTTTTACTAATAAACATAAAAAGCAAACAGTAAAAAAAAATAAAAAATCTTATATCATTTCATGCGTAAAACCCGGAGTGAAGTTCAGTGCAAGTATTTTTCAGAAAAATACAAAATGACATGAATTAGGCAGTAATTGAATGAATATATCTCTTTAAGAGAAGTGGACCCTGTCGACCCCTCCCCTCATTCTACCGGGTGCGCGCAAAACCTATAAGTAGTGCGCTCATGGAGAGGCTGGAGGACTGTGCGAGTGTTGTGCGCGCGTGTGTGTATCTGGCAGCAGCTTTTCGTCCGTGCGCAAAGAGCTCCGTAAACAGGAAGATAAATCCTACGTTAATAACTCTTTTGAACTGAATGGACCGTTGTGAAACAACCTGGATTACATCTCGGAGCAGTTGGTGACATCCTTCGGTCGCTGGAAGTCCGCGCATCGTTTTGAATTTTAAATTTGGGGGCATCAACAGTGGTCCAGATGTTAATCCACACCTATTCTGCAATGGTAAGTTTGAAAAGGACTCGCGTTCTGAGCACTGGAGTAGCCTGTTTTATGACTAATAGGCAAACTCAATTAAAGAGTTGATTAAATGAAAGGAAGGAGTTTGTTTTCTGTACGGACCACATTTAAAAGAACATGCGTAAAATTAGTAATTATGACTTAAAACAGCCTATGAAGGGGGAGGGGGGGGTCTGTACGGGGAAAAGACTTCATGATCTGGTCAGTGTTTTGCATTTTTAGACTTGTGCCTTTATCTATCAGCTTAAATAAAATAGTCTTGTGATATTTTTATTTTTTATTTTTTGCCTTACAATTCCGTTCATTTCTGATCCAAATTTTGCTCGACAGCAGAGTCAGAAGTGTCATCCTAAACAGTCTGACAGTTTACTGTTGCAGCGCCTCACATCTGTCTGCAGAGATGGTCTTTGTCTGCACTGTGTCAAAGCAAGTGAGACCTACTGACAGTAAAGTCTACGCTCACTGCAGAAACTGACGCGCGACAGAGCCTGGTCCCCTTTGAAGCCTCGCTGTGTTTCACAGCTTTGCACATAAACCTCGATGGAATAAAATTACAAAACGTACGCAGTGTGTTTGACTGTGTGTGTCCCATTAACCCGGTAGCGGCCCTCTCTGGCTGACGGATAATGGACATTGTTCCACCACAACAGCATTGATCTAGGTGACCTAGCTTTAAAAAAATAAATAAATAAATAAATGTAAAAATCAAATTACATCAGCGTGTATATGAAGAGAAATGTAGGCTTGGTGACTACATGTCTTCACACACACTGGCATGCTGGGATTTCTTTTAGACGCCTGGTGGAAAATATAAACTTAAGATCACTTTTGATTTTCTGGGACTTGTCAGTCTGAGTGAAGCGTTTTCTGTGAGTTTCAGTTTTGGGGTCAATGTGGGTTCATAGTGACAGATTACATACAGATGCATGGAGACCCCCCCCCTCCCGGAGCGACGAGTTGTTGTTGTGCATTACCTGTCTTTTGTGCAGCTCCTTGGTGGCCGTGACCTTTCTGACACTGTGCAGCAGCAGCGATGCCAACGGCGTCTTCTGCCAGTGCGCATCACTTCAAGCGCTGCTGCTATTCCCACCTCTATAATAAAATGCAAACATGTTTATTTATGGGTTGTTTTGTGTTGACTAAGAAGTTTTTGTATTGTTTGGGGTTGTTACGATATTGTCTATAATTTTTTGGGAACCTCGGCCAGTTCTAAAAAAAACGTGCGCGGACCCTGTAAGTTTAGGAAACTGTCTGACATTTGATAAAATGCTCAGTCCCGTTTCGCACCTTTGGGGGAACACTTTAATCATTGGGGCTCCTGATGTGAAGCACGCTTTCTGATTTTCCGCAGGACCGCGCAGACGGACTAAGCGGCTCTTCGCCGAGTGGGCGCCTCTCCCAGCTGTCTTCCCTGAACCAGGCAGCGTATTCCTCGGCTCCCCCGCTCTGCCACACTCCGGCCTCCGACTTCCAGCCTCCGTACTTCCCTCCCCCCTATCCCCAGTCTTCTCTGCCATATTCTCAGAGCCAGGACTCAGCGTATTCCCACCTGTCAGACCCTTACCCCTCCATCAACTCCATCCATCAGCACCAGCAAGCGGCATGGCACTCGCAGAGGTCGCGCTCCGAGGAAGGGGGGCTCCTGTCACAGTCTCACCGGGCTCTGAGCCTCGATCCCCGGCGGGAGTATCCAGCTGTCCCTCGGCTGCTGCACGGTCTCGGGGAAGGTGCTGCTGCACTCGGAGATGGTCCTCTCGGGATGCACCTGGGACATCACGGCCTGGAGGATCTTCAGGTGACTTTATTTGTTCATCTATTTTGTTTTCCCCTTGTCTGGGTGGGTGTAGGCCTTAGTGCGCACTGGAAAAACGTCAGTAAAAGTCAAAATCGGACATCAGAACTCTTTAAGAAAAACGTCTTGCTTATTCGATTTATTGCTAGTAAGTCACTTCATACGAATAATCCTTTATGAAAAAGATTTTAAAAATATCCTTCTTGTGCTTTAAAAATATAGGCTATGGATTGTCGCAACAGGGCCCCAAGGCTGTACAGGCCTATCTTCTCTTTTGCCTACGAACGACAATAAAAATTAAAATGTGTTTTTAAAATAAAAACATTAAATTAACAACTGCTGTATTTTATTAAGCATTTTTAATGAATTTTGCAAATTTCCACCTGTTAATGAAATAAAACACCTGCAGGCCTTTAGTGTGTTTTTTTTTTTTAATGTAGCCTGAATATTCCCTAAAATTTCACACCAGCTTGGTGTTTGGCATTAAAAGAGAAAGTAAATCGTTCTGCGGAATTTATTCTACAACAAAGAACTCAAATAATAGGGTTATGGAATATTGGTTTTGAAATTTCTAAAATTCATTATTTTAATTTTGGCTGTTTATTCGCGTTTTTTTTCTGTTTATATTAGGAATGTTATACAATAAAACCTTTGCCTTTTTTGGCCAATAATCTCTTGGGAGTTTATCATAAATGTTACGCTGCAGTTGAGCTTTAATGACTTCTCATACATATACAGCAGGCGTCAAGTAAGTCCATGAGATAAGACTTTATTTTTAAAATGAATAGTGGTTATTTGGACACTTTATTATTCATCCTTATATCCCCCCACTATGATCCGAGGTGACGCTCACAGACAAAGTGCCTCTGCAGCCCTTTGCCTTCTGCAGGTTTGGGGGGGGGAAAGAGTTTCTATGGTGTATTGAGCAGTCAGCTTCCCTGCAGCAGGTGCAGCTGCAGACGCTGTTTGTTGCCTCCTCGCAGAAAAACACAGCGAGACCAATTGATGTGCACGGTCATTAATAGAAAAGAAACGTTTGAGAGGAGCGCCAGGCAAGGAGTCAACCCGGGCATGTTACTGTTAAACGCTCCCACTTGACAGGGAGCTTTTATTTGATTAATGGATTATATCCTTCGCTTTTGAACCCTCTTATAAATTTACCACAAAGGAGACATCCGAGAGTCGCCCTGCAAGACAGTTTTATTCCCAGTGAATGAAAAGATTAGCTAAATTGCAGAGGCTTTAATTTGGTCTCTGAATGCGCTGTGATGGCTATTTGTGATTGTTATTGAACCATATTTTATTTTCATTTTTCCTGCAACGATACAGTGAAGGTAATGCCACTTTTATTTAAAATAGTAAACATATATATACTATAAAACTTATTTTAGCTCTTTTATCTGTGTTAATTCTGACACAGTTTGTTTTGTTTTGTTTATCTCAAAAAAATTAAAAGGCCATATTTTATGTCTAAAAAGAATGATAATCATTTACATGAAGTGCCTAAAATCAAAAATCTATAGGATTTTTAGAATTAACAAATTATGCATTACCTTTCAAGATTTGTACAAATATTAATAATACTTTAAACGTTGAATAAACTGTTATAAGTTACATCATTTATCAGCTTTCCATTTTGCACTAAATCAAATTTGACCTGAGTACTAGATTTTATTGTTTTCTTGGATATGGATGGTGTTTTATGTGTCTCTGAGGGAAAACTAAATGTTGGACCTTCCATCTTGCTTTGGCCTGAAAGAGACAGGGTGTGTGTGTGTGGGCTGTGAGGGAGGTCGGTGGATAAATGATAGTGACTGTCTGTCTGTCTGACACAGGGAATGGAGGAAGGTTCAGCCTTGGGCATCCTCGACCACTCTGTCATTAAAAAAGGTAAGAGGTGGTGAGCTGTGTGTGTGTGTGTGTGTGTGTGTGTGTGAGAGAGAGAGAGAGAGAGAGAGAGAGAGAGAGTAGAAAGATTGAGTGTGTATGTGTGCATTTGTGTCTAAGTGTGCACCTATATAATTGTGCTATACATGCTGAAGGGGGTTTTGTGTTTGGGGGCACTCTAACACCAGCTTCTCTCACTGCCTCACACACACACACACACACACACATGCACAGACATACACCCAGGGACACACACACACACAAGAAGAGAGAGAGACACACACACACTATAAATAATTCTGTTTTGCTATTTCATTTGAAGTCAAGAAGTCCTCTAATACTCAGCTGCAGACTTCACCCCAAAGGCACACATTCTTAATGAACTGTTCATGGTCATATGAGAGAGAGAGAGAGAGTTATGTGTGTGTGTGTATGTGCGAGAGTGAGAGAAAGAGAGAGAGGGATTAGAGTGAAGAGGAGAGAGAAGTGGGGCAAGGAAGACAAGGGAGGGGAACATGATAAAAGAGAAGTTGAGGGGAAATTTGCAGAGTATGATCGCTATAATATTACAGGCTCGGAGTGGCAGAAGACACAGGGGCACGATTAGAAAATTCAAGTTGGATTTGTAGCTGGTGCAATGTGATACGGCAAAAAACCGGTTATAAAATGACGGGACGTGCTTAAATGCACCACCGCGGTTAAAATAACACAAATAGCTTTGTTGGCATCTGTAAATGTAGCCTTTTGATCATTTTGGCTCCTTATTCTACACCAACACTGGCCTGAATCTCTCCGTGCCATAAAGTTTGCACAAAAACAAGGATGTAATTCTGCAAATCCAGTCCCTAAAGAGGAGCTTTACACATTTCTCGCATGAATCAAACAGCTTGAATCTTGTTTCTGCTAATCATTTGTTTGCCAAATGCTTAGAATTGATCAGTTACCGCAGGGAGAGTCTCCCCGGCAAGCACTTAAAGCAAGATAGCAGGGCAAACCTAAAGCCCTCATGAATAAGGAAATCCAATAGGGAGAAAGGAACAAGATGGAATATAGAAAGAGAAGGGGTAGAGAGGGGGGGGGGAGGGGGGGGGGGGGGGTGCTGAGATGAAGGGTGGGAGGCACAAGAAAGAGTCGAGCAAGAGAGAAAGATGATAAGAGAAAAAGGATAGAGAGGGAGGGGCTGGCGGATGACAAAGGAGAGAGGGAGTGAGCTTTAGTGGAAAGTCTGCTGCTCTGTGGCCTCCACGCCCGGATGATCGGCTGCTTGTGAGTGAGGAGATTTTAAGAGATTTTTTTTTTTTTTTTTGTAGTTTGGGGAATCTGCTGCACAGCTGGGTGTCACGACGAGGCCACCCACCGCCTACAGAGAGTGAGGGGAGAGCCGGGATAGTAGCGTAGCGTTAATACAGATTTTAGTTTCATTTTTTTTAAACGGGAGAGGGAAATGAGAGGGCCATTGTGATTTGACAGACACCTGAAAGAGATGACAAAAATGAGGAAGGTTACGTGAATATTTAGACATGCTGTTGGAAATTCTTCAGAATATCGTGGTTTGATGCAAGAAACCTCATTGGCTAAATTAGTTAGAACTTCATTGCTCTGCGGCTTAACTTAAAGGTCAAGCCTGCGCTCATAACAACATTTTCTGCTGGTTCCCTGGTGGATTACAAGATGTGACCTGTGCTGACCTTTGTTCCTCGCCATTTTTCTCTGTTTTCTATATTGTTCTATTCTAGTTTCTATTTTTCTATGTCTTTTATCCAGTCACGCAGATCCTTTAGGTTTATATATTTATTCTATATTTCTAAGGTACCTTAAGACAATGGAGGTGAATGAAATAGAATTTTTTGTTGCTAGCGGCAGTGAAAGTAGGACTCAAAGGTTTTTAGTTGGTGCTACTTGTTTTACTGAATGGGGTTCAACTAAAGCTGTTCACAGGGAAGTGGATTGTTCCAAAAAAGATCTGGTGGTGTTTTCTAAATCTAATTTGTCAAATCCAAATAAATAAGGTGCACAATATGACACACTAAAGATTGAAAATGAAAAGAGGGACACTTTTTTGAATTCCAAATTAAATCATTTGTAATCGAGTAATCATCGTAATCCGCAAGTGCCGCAACAGGTATTGTGGATAAATACATAATTAACGGAGGAGATGTTAATTAACAGGGGCATAATACTTTTAAACAGCCTTCAGATAATTGGCTTTGACCTTTCCTTTCCCAAAAAGAAGAGGAGGGAGAAAAAAAAAAAAAGACCAGCATGAAAAACTCATAAGTGTCTTAAAAGTTTGACGTAGTGCAGAAAAGTGAGCGTGAGTTGAGCTCGTCGAGGTGTGAAATGAAGCTATTTGAAAATGCACTGTCAAAATGCAACCACCTGCACTTGAAAAAAAAACAGAATCAACAAGCAGCACTCCACAATTAGAGCTGTCGACGCCGGGGAAAACATTACGCTGAATAGATTAATCAGGAGAGGAGGAAGAGGAGGAGGAGGAGGGAGAGCATGCTGCCAATCACGCAGTCCTATCGTCACTCCACAAGACTTTTTTTTACCATGGATGATGTTTATTCATCATTTACTTCTACTTCTACTCTCTGCAACCTGTTTTTTTTTTACTTTTCATGACTTTGATTTTCACATTTCTGTCACTTTTCAGCCAAGACACTCATAATGCAAATACTCTGAAATTACATATAGTAAATATGTAAATAAACTAAAACTTTCTCTTTCTGTTTTCAATCTCTTTCCACCTCCAAACACCACCTCTCCTCAGTTCCTATCCCATCCAAGCTGAACGGCTCCTCCTTGTCGGCCCTGTCCATCGGTAAGGAAGGGCTCGGTGTGGGGATTGTGTCCAACCCAGCCGAGGTCTTCTGTTCGGTCCCCGGTCGTCTGTCGCTGCTCAGCTCCACCTCCAAGTACAAGGTGACGGTTGGGGAGGTGCAGCGACGCCTCTCCCCACCCGAGTGCCTCAATGCTTCTCTGCTGGGTGGAGTCCTCCGCAGGTGAGGGGAAGGCCCAGTGGATGTGATGTAGCTTTAGAGATGTTATACGTTAAATACACGATTTTGATGCATATAAACACAAAAAGACAGCATTTCTATATAGTAAGTATATATTCTTCAGAAAAGGGAAAAATGAAGGGGTAATTTTAAATGTACTCTGAACTACATTTTGGGGAATAGATATACCCTACCAAAAAATACCGACCATAAATATTTCCTATTAATTATAATAATAATTAATAAAATAATGTTGAACTTTTAAACATGGGTTGCAAGTGTAGTACGTACAGTAGTTTGCACAAAATGCTTAAAACCAAGAGCCAGACATCTTGACGTAAATGTATTTTGCTCCTTACATTAGAACCTTTTTGTCTCTTTTCCATTAAGCCTTTCAGAGTAAAATCACTTTAACTTAACTGTAGGGTTGGAGCTGGGGACCCAAAATGGGTCATGGGACTAGATCACAAGAGAAGCAATGTGGTTTAATGAGCCACCGCCCCAGGGCAAGGGAACAACTTTTGTGATTTGGGTTGCAGGCTGAAATACTTTAAGAGGACATAATTAAAAGATTAAAAGGGTAGTACATGTTATAAACACAGTCTCTCCTCAGGAGACACGTAACTCTCATCAGTCAATTTGAGGTATTTCATATATTTTCCTTTAAGGAAAAATCTTTTTGTTCTTATATTCAAGTTACTGAGGAAAATAAGATTTTACATATAAGATTAGTTTAATATATAAGATGCATTGTTGTAAATAAACACCCAACTGTATTTAAAATACATATCTAATAACATAAACTAGGCCTTGCCTCAACTTCAACAATACAATTATGCTTCCACAATAATATTCTCACTTTATTACAAGGATATAAAATATAACAACATAACATTTATAACTTGTGCTTTTATTTTGATATTTATATTTCAAAGCTTTTCATTGCAAGGCCTATTTTTGAACTGGGGTATTCTTACTTTTATTAAAGTCATTGGGTCTGTATAGTACTTATACCAATAAATATTTCTGTAAAACTAATATTTCATCGTTCCTAAAGGGAAATAAGCAGGAACAAAGAAAGAAATGAGAGCAGGCAAGAAAAGAAGAGCAATAACTAAAGGGTCAAAGGAAAATAAAACACTTAAGAAATACAAGATGCCATCACTGTTGACAAGGAACATAGGGAGATTTTAGCTTAACGTTTGCTTACACACACACACACACAAAACACACAACCAACATAGACATAATGCAGAGATACAGGCATACACAGAAAAATCACAACAAAGCTCATAAAGGCAAACAGACATAGAGTAGTGTGCACACAAAAGCACACACACACACACACACACACACGCACAAGGAGCATCTCCTAAAAAGTGTTCTCTCTGTCTCCCTGTCTCCCCTCAGGGCGAAGTCAAAGAATGGTGGCCGGTGTCTCAGAGAGCGTCTGGAGAAGATTGGCCTCAACCTGCCCGCCGGGCGACGCAAGGCAGCCAACGTCACTCTCCTAACATCTCTAGTGGAGGGTAGGGCACACACACACACACACACACACACACACAAATATAAAGTGACCCGCATATATCCTGACAGATAGAGACACATATTCACATAGAAAAATCCTCACATGAGCAGACACCAATAAGCTGTCACAGCGAGCTCGGCCGCGTGTGTGTGCATGTGCGTGTGTGCACGAAAGTGAAGGGGGGGGTCTTTTGAGGAAGCTTAGGCTGCAGCTGCCTCACAAAACTGTAGAGCAGTGAACTGTTTGAGAAGTGTAAGTGAGAAAAATGGCTGCAGAGTTGGTCTTGACCTGACTTGACCCAATCGATTGTGTACTATTTAAAACCATTTATGCAGATACTCATTTGATATGGAGCCTGAACTGAAGCGCTGACCTTCGACACTTAAAAACATACACAAGCAGTAGCTGCTCCTTTTTGAACTGTGCTAGTTTTCAGTAGCCCAGTTTTTGCAATATACACATATTCTCACTGTTTTTTCCTGCCTCTACCTCCTTCTCCAGGTGAAGCGGTACATCTGGCGCGGGACTTTGGTTATGTGTGTGAGACAGAGTTTCCAGCCAGAGCCACAGCTGAGTATCTGTGCAGGCAGAGCGACCCCGACCAGCTCCCGACACGTCGCAGCATGTTGCTCGCCACCAAGTGAGTGGCTCATCCCTGCTTGGCCACAGTTTCGACACGTATTGCTGCATAATGTTGCATAAAGAACAAATCTTCCCGTGGTTACAGATGAAGACTTTAAAAAACCAAAAACAAACTCTAGACTGTAGTTTTTTAGCAAACATACTCAAACAAAATTAAATGGTGCATTTATTTTCAGCTGTGAATGGGAGGTGAGAATATTTAGGTCTTAAGGAGGATCCATACCATCGTTCTCTAAAGATATAAACTGCGACTTACAATGCTAAAGTCGAATCACAAAAGGTTGAATTTATCGAGATCTCTTACATTACTATTTCTTACAAGATTTTTGTGTGTCAGCAACTTGTACATGAACCGGAAACAATAAACTGTGGCTTCTAATTTAAACACCAACCCACTTCAGGAGGTCAGACTTTGCATTATCATTATCTTATTACAAGATCCACCAAAAGGTGCAGAATGTCACTTGGTTAGTACAAATATGCCCCAAAACATATTGAATTGTAAATAGGTGCAGTTAATGCCCACTGTGACCCAGACTAATTGAAGACCACTGGCAAAAGTGCAAAGATATTATATTTTAGAAGTTTTATAAGCAAGGCTTGCCCTTATAACCTATCAGAGAATTTGAGCAATTTTTACATGCTTAGTAAGTTTTGCAACTTCTTATATTGTTGTAATTTGCTAATGACTGATGGCTGAAGAGGGCTGTGTGGATCCGACTGGATTGATCGTGAGTCTCATGTTAACTCTCGCTCAAGTTGCGTATTGAAGCTGTAACTTGCACTTATCATTAATATTATATTAGTATTAGTATTTTGTGTCTGAAAGCTCCTAAGAAATAAAATAAATAGGTTTTGTGATAGGAATTCTGTGTAGAATCTGTGTATTTCCACAGCCATGCAAAGAAAAAAGTGTTCGTACCTATTTGTTCTTCACTGGGTGCAACAAAGAGTGTAAACATCAAACAAGGGTGTAAGGTTCAATTTGAACATTACTAAAGTTTTAGCAGTTTCTAAGTACTACATAAATGTTGAAATGACAAACTAATGCCTCCTCTTTTTCCCTCTCAGGGAGATCTGTAAGGAATTTGTAGACCTGATGTCCCAGGATCGCTCTCCTCTGGGCGGCAGTCGACCCACGCCCTGCCTGGAGCCTGGTGTCCAGGGAAGCCTCACCCACTTCAGCCTGCTCACCCACGGCTTTGGTACTCCAGCCATTTGCGCTGCGCTGTCGGCCTTCCAGAGCTACCTGATGGAGGCGATCAAAATGCTGGACAAAGGTGAGGGTGGGGGGAAGAGCCACCACGACAAGGAGATGAAGCACCGCAAATAGGGGGAGGACAGACGGATGTGCTGATGCGAGGATGGATGGATGTTTGGATGGATGAACGAGAGGCAGAAAGGAAAAGGAAGAGGGGGAGAAGACTGATTCGTGCCCCTCTCCTTCTTTACTTTCGCCCTCAGGATAAAGAGTGAGACTTTTACCTCCCAGAAACCCCTGCGCTCGCTCTCGTTGAGGATCCGGGGTTCGTGACGATATCTGTACTGTAATGTGTGTCCACAGCCACCTCACTCTAAACGACGCATGGACCTCTAGTCTCGGTAGCTGGTTTGTGCTAAACACCTCTTCGGGATGAGTTCCTACACACGGCAGTTTGGCTTCATTATTTTCTCCCCTCTTTTATCTATTTATTTCGGTAAACTTGTCGCATTTGTCTGTGTTTTAGAAGCCCCTGCCTTCATCAGTCTCACACACACACACACACACACACACTTGAAAACACTTTTTTTTTTTTTGATTTTTTTTTTTTTGTTTTTTTTTGGACCGAACTCACCCGGGAAAGCGTCGTAAGCCATATCCAACACAACAACCTGTTCTTTGCTCCTCTGGAACTTTGGGAGGCTTTTTACCTCCACCTGTTTGGACACCTTCCATATGTAGTTCTTCGTAGTGGGTGGTCATGGGAAATTGAGTTCTCTGAGTTCTCTAGCCGTGGGGTAAAGAGGAGTCAAAGGCAGCTAAAGGAGATTTGTTTTATTTTGAACGTGTTGGTAACTTAAGAAAATGACACAAATCATTTTGTACTTCCTGTGTATGTTTATTATTAATGTTATTACTGTTATTATTATTGTGTTACAGCATAAATGTAATATATTATTAAAGAATTGAAAGAAACGATCAGTTGAGTTTCATGACTGTTTTTATGTTTTTGATCTAAAATCTTAGATCAATAAAAAAAATAATGGTACCTTCAGGCTTTTTTAACCGCAGCTGCTCACTTTAAAGGACATTTATTTTATTTTCACGTGTTTTTATTGTAATGCTTCCTCATTTTTATTAATCCCTGCAGGCGAAGTCTAGTCTCACTTCTATAGGAGGTCACAACTAAGGCCAGGAGCACTTAATTTCATTATTGATTAATTTGTCAATAGCTTTTTTCTATTAATTGTTAAGTCCATAAAACGTCAGAAAATGGGGAAAAAGTGTCTCAGTCACAATCCAAAGTGTAATCTTTAGATTGCTTGGTTTGTGTGTAACTCAGTCCAGAAACAAAAGACATTATTAATAACAAAGTGGAAAAAAAAAATCTCTGATGAAATCCGTGAAACTTGCAAACAAGATGGATCCAATGCTTTGGGATTTTGACCTGTATTATGGACTAGAAGTCAGGATATCCTGGTCACTGTCAAATCAGAATAAATTATTCCATTTGATCTCTTTGTAATTCTCCGTAATGCAACGCAAAATAACTGGAGGCCACTTTAATTGTTCATGCTGTAAAATATTAGATAAAAAAATAACTAAAGGAGAAACAGGGTGACATCTTCAAACTCTCTGTTTTCGCCAAGTAAGTCCAGAATTGCAGGATATTGTCATTCATGTATCATGTTTATGTGCATTTGTCATTTGATGTGTGTTTCTGGATGTTTTCTCACCTTTTTGTGTCTGTCTTTAGTTTTTCTGTAGTCGGACGATTCTGGGTCATTATGTGCCTCTTTTGGTGAGTTTTAGGTGATTTAATTCAATATTTTTTGCTTTCCTTCTTTTTTTGTGGTCATTGTGCGTCTTGCAAATGGTCTCTTTTAAAAACAAGAAACTATTTACAGTAATTTTAGAGGCTCTGGCCCATTGGTCACCTGACCTCATAGGCCCCTGGGCCTCTGCACAGTGAGCCTGTTTTTTATATATATTTTTACTGTCTACTTTGTTACCTATGTTCTAATTGGTAGAAAGACAATAAAAGTTTTTATAATTTAATAAGGTACTGGATATAGACAGTGAACTATGCAGGAAATAAACCATAACATAAACCAGCAAAGGTTTGGTACTTTTGCAATGTATTTGCTTAATTAACTGCTTCGCTGCTGTTCAAATATTTTTTGGCAACTAATCAATAAATTTATCATTCAGCAATCGTCAGTGGACGTTTAGCTGCAGTGTTGAGCCCTCCCAGCACCAGAGCCTGAACATTTTTCCCTTTCACACTCGTGCATGTATCACGCTTAGGACAAATCCTCCATGTGCACCTCCACGGGGCCACTCAAAACATCAAGGCCTCTTTGTGCATGCAGTCCTTCAGCAGGGCCCAGGGAGACACCGCTGCAGCTGTGAACGCTACACCTGGGAGACGAGTGGCAGCGGTGCGACCCCCAGCGCCCAACAAGCCACACGCCTCAGTTCCAGCTCAGCCCGTCTGTTCCATATTTCTCCCACCGACCACCTCCTCTCACCTCACCTGCACAGTGCTTCATTTACTGAACCAGAGTACGAGAGATTACAGCTTTCCAGGGACGGCACACATACATGTATCGCCTGCTCATACACTCTCAAACATCACTCATTTCGACCTGCCGTATCTCCCGTTCTCTCCTCCCATCTCATTACCCTCCTCTGTCAATTCCCCACCATGCCTTTATCTCCCTCTCTGTAACCTAACTCCCCCCTCCCGTCTCACCCCTCCTTTCCACTCCCCTCTCCCTCTACCTCACACACTCAGCGGGGCCGTTCTCCATCTCTCTCTGTGCCTCCAGGCAAACATATGCTGCTCTTCCCGTCAGATTCCGGTGTGTTTGAGAGAGGAGGGATTGTTTAATGTTTATTAATCACCTGTCTGGAGTGAAAGAGCCACACACACACACACAAACACACACACACAGTCTTGCTCCTTCGTACACATGCACATGGGCTGTCTCTCTCTCACACACACCCTCATTCAGCTGTGATGTTACCAACTTGGCCTGGTTTTCATTAACAGCTGTGTATGCTCATTTACTGTAACACTCCTGGTCTATAGAAATGAAGAAAAGCTAAAGACCATTTAATTATGTGAAAAAGTCTGGTTACTAATTTTTTTTTTTTATTTTAGTTGAAGGTTCATTGTTGAAAGTGAATTTCATTTTTTAAAGCATTTACAACTGAAATAATCTTCATACAATTCCATCTTACTTTCTTTTAGAAACTATAACCTTTACTGTTGTCTTTCATTCTTGATTTATACTAATAAAGCAATGGCCGCCAAAAATAGTCATAAAAATAGACAGTGTACTTCATTTATTATTTTTTGTTATAAATATATGTGTAAATATATTTTTAAAAATGTTAAATTGACAAAAAGATGAATATTTAAAGAGAATATTGGTCAGTGGCCTGCTCCGTATTTATCTTATTTAATGACCATTAATCACAATGCTGTAGCCATCAACTATTTTTCCACAGCCTAAACTAGACTAGTCATCAGATGAGTTCACCATAGTTACTGCAGTTTAACGATGAGTTGTATGTGATGCAAGTATAAACTGTGATGTTGCCAAAACAGTCTTTGTTGACTAGAGAAACGGGAGTTTGACAAAAAAAAAAAAAATATCTTTACTTAAGTTCAATCGGTGAGTTTGTTTTCCAAGATTTCAACTGCATCTAATGTAATAAAAGGTCTCTTAGGTCACATAATGGCAAAAGAACTGCAACAGAACAGAAGTGACTTAAAGGAGTGACAATTTAACAAGTCAGACTATGTTGCGATGCTAGTAGCTAATGTAGTGAGCCTCTAGACTCTAGCAGGAGTGGTCTGCTAGTGTCTGGTCAGCAACTCTACACCCACAGGTTTTTTTTCCCCCCTTTCATTTTCAAACTGTAGCCTGCAGACCCAACTGATGTTGAGTCGAGTGACAAGAACAGGCAGTTCATCAATGTTAAGAAATTGCTCTTTCCCCTTCATTGTACACAACACACCTAACCTCTGACTATTGTTTTTGCATATTTGAGTGTCAGATTGAATAACTGCAGTATTTCAGATTTTAACAAGGCTTCAATTCATATTATATCTGAAATTCAATCAAATTTACTGTGTGTTTAACAAACTGTGCAAAAAATAAATAAAAAATGAATCCGAACACTACTTAAAAAAAAATATACATATGCATTTCCTAAAGCTATCCTGGATTTAACATGTACACAACCTGAATCACACCTGTACAATGGAACCTGAATCATTAGTTGTTGTCATCTTTGAGTGTTTCGTTTCTTACGACGCCATGTTAATAAGAAAAGTGTTAATACAACTCTATGGTAATTTGGGAATATCACCATATTTCACGATGTTTTATTCAAATGCGCCGCTATTATTACTGTTTAATGTGAAATTATTTTAGTTTGTTAAATAGTGAGAAAACAATGACCTTGTTTTGAGAGCTGTTATCATACATTGACTCATTTAACATGTATTTCTGAGTTCTGCTGCTCGAAAAGTTATTCAATGTGTCATTTATTAATAAAAACACTGATTATTTGACTTGACAGGAAATCCTACGAATATTCTCATGTAGTTTTCACACTTCACTCTGAGACAACAGCTTTTCCTTTATTCTATGTAACTCCATATGTGCTCCTGTTTTTTATGACACGTGTACAAGCATGAGCAAGTGTACATTATCCAAATGCACACTCACAGAGTACAAGTGCAGAAGTACACAGCCAGGAGGCTGTTCTCTTTCTATGTGCAGATGAGTAGACTACAGAGCAATGAGAAAGCACCACAGGGACAAAGAGCTTGTATCTCAACTGTGTGTCACTTTTTATTGGAACAGAAAGAGCGAGGAGGTCAACAGTACTATAAAAAAAAAAAAAAAGAGGGGGAGAAGATCCATGGGTGAGCATCAATAGTTAAGCAGTTAACAGTCACTTATTGCCAAGGGTGATCTTCTCCAGGTCATGAATGCCTTCCTTGTCAATCAAGCGAACGTTGAAAGAGTGGAGGTTCAGGATGAAGCGCTTGTTGAGCTGGAGAGAGAAAGAGACAAGAACACTGAGAAAAACAACTATTATGATGAAGGCGTAGATAAGCAGAATGGATCCTGAATCAAGTAAAACGATTAGAAAAAGTGAAGAGGATGAGCGGTAATTAAAAAGAAGGAAGCAAAGTGAAATCCAGGGGTTTTAGATGCATTTGTGAGACCTATTAGACCCCATTTTATCAAATGTAACTTTTTACACCTGCTGTGCCTAATCTAATCTAATCTAATCTAATCTAATCTCCACAGACAGCTGTTAAATCACAAAACTTTCCTACTGTTTGTAGGCCGTGATCTCATAACCTGTATCTGCAGGTAATGGTCAGGAATCGCGATGCTGCTATAAGCTCTCCATTTCAAACAGAAGCTACTTTTTCAGAGTTAAGTTACGACTTGAAACGGTGAGGATCATAATATATAGGTAATAATATATAAGAAAGTAAGATGCTTATTATTATTATTATTATTATTATTATTATTATTATTAACAACTTACTTCTTCAATGCACTTCTTCAGCACATCCACTGCCTCATCACGGGTCAGATCTAGAAAAACAAACAAAAAACACGGAGTTAATATAGAAATTGTAAAAATGTTTTTTACTGTAAACATATGCCATTAGGTGAAAATAATTGCACGTAACAAGAGCTCCTCAGTGCCATGACTCTCTATCATGAGCCAAGTGCACACAGACCTGTAATTATAGTTATGCTTTGTTTTTTGTGTTTTCAGTGTGTCTCACAGGAACAATAAACAGCAGTAAAACACGCATGAGGCATTTCTCTGCACTGACCTGGTCTGTAGTAGCGGTCAAGAATGGAAAGAGTGAGAAAGGCTCCATAGCCGTGAGCAGCGAAGGGGGCCTTGGCCAGGGAAGAAAGGTAATCCATGTAGAAGAGACCCGGACCGTCAGTGTCATCGTACCCCGCAAGCAACAGGTTCACGTGATACGGAGTCTGGAGGCAGACAAGGGGAGAAAGAAGAGAGGAGGGAGCAGAGGATTAATATCTACAACAAGACTACTCACAGTGCAAGGCATTAACAATCGATATTACGGTTATTAAACAAATCTAATGAAAAGATTTATCTGAACTTGACTTGGTTTTGAGTCAGTGTAAAACGTAGGTTTCTCTGATCCCCTATCCAAGTTATTGTAGCCAGATTTCTTAGTGACGTCACAGAAATTGGCGTACTTGAGAAAGTCCATTGTAATCCAGGTCCTTAAGTGCAGGTAAAAACACTCACCAAAGTCATAATGGAACCGTTTTAACCGTTTTGTTTTTTTTTGCAGCCTGGTGTAAAGCAAAACGGACATGAAGTACCAACACTGCAACCACTCTATAGACTGCTAAAACACAGTAATTAGTCAGTTTCATCAACCAGTTGCAATTAACAGTTGAAAAGTGCAACTTCTCTTTCTCAACTTATTGCAAATAAATTGCTCCCAATTATCGACTTTGGATATTTCAGCTAAGGAGAAACATGCAGTGACACACACACAGAGAGGCAACATCAACACAGCATGAACAGCAGGGAGAGGGAGAGACTCACTAGAGGCTGAAGTGACAGAGGAGGGGAGGCAGGAGAGGGAAGGTGAGAGAGTGTCACAGGACAGAGGTGTGTGTTTGTTTGTGTGTGTGTGTGTGTGTGTGTGTGTGTGTGTGTGTGTGGGGTGGGTGGGGGTGGGGGGGGGAGAGAGATCAGGGTGTAACTGGCAGGGTGACATCTGCTGAGAGTCAGCACCCCTGTTGCTCCCTCCCTCCGTCCCTCCTTTTGCTCCCTCCCCTCTCTGCTGCCTTCACCCTGTGCCCTGGAGTAACGCCAGGGCTCATTAAAAACTTCTAAAGTCGTTTCTCCTGCCCCTACCTCCCCCCTCGTCTCTTTTTAAATTACATCTTTTACGCTTCCAGCCTCTTTTCTTCCTCCAAAACACTAATTTTCTGTCTCCATTGTTGCGAGTCACTGTTCCTTTTTTTTTTTTTTTTTTTAAATCTCTTTAAAGCCAGACATTTTTGGGATTGCAAAACAACTTATGGCCTAAATTTCGGACAGATGTAGAAGTAGTACAGTGTTTCTGACCCAAACGAAACAACAAAATGTACAATATTGCATTCTCTGTTATGATTCTGGCCAAAGATGAACAAACAAGACGCCAGGCAACAGGCGACTCCGCAGACCTGCCCTCTCATTTCAATTGATCTCTCAACTGCATCGTTTCCCACAAGAGCCATGAGGATCGTTACACTCCCTGTGGAGTTGGCTTTAGTGTGTGTGTGTGAGAACAACAATTTTGAACATGCACACACGTGAGAAAGAGAAAGTGTGTTTGGGGGCGTGAATCTCAAAATTAATATCTTAGTGTGTGTGCGTGTGTGTGTGTGCGCCCGCTTCAACTCCTCTGTGAGCCTGTAAACTCCCCAGTGGCATCACCCCCACCCACCTGACACCTGTCTCACTGGTTACAATATAACAATAATAAAATAACCTTCCCTTCCCATGTCACCTCTGAGGGAACCAGGCACCTTGTTAACCCAGGCACCTGAACTCACACCTATGTTCACATGAAAACAATACACATCATATTTTTTATCCCCCCCGCTGCGACTCCCGCTCTCAGCCAAACAAAGCGGCCGCCAAACAAAAGCTTCACTTTTGCGTTTCTGCCGTCACCTTCAGCAGAGACAAACCTGCTTTCAGTCTGGTTTTGAAGAAACAGTGTGGGAAGTACACTTATCTGCATTGTTGATGAGAGTTAAACGAGAAGAGTGACACAACTCCAAACCTTTGTTGAAAATATGAAGAGACACCCAGTAGCCAATTAGCTTTGCTCGGCACAAACGCTGGAAACATGGGGGAATTGCTAGCTTGGCTCTGTTTAAAGAGATGGTAGCGCATAGAAACGTTTAATAAATAACGTTTAATAAATGAATAATTGGTCACATGATGTGTCTGACTCCTACTATATTGCAATAGATGAGAATTCGGCAAAACGTACTAATGCAGCAAAAATCAACACCTTTTATAAGTGAATATCTCCAGTGCTACACCTCTTCACAATAAGACACATTTTAGAGCAAATTTAGACTAAATAAATATTTTAAAAAACGCAACGCTAAAATCACTGCTAACCTAAGTATCTCCTGGTGATATCTTCATATTTATTGTAGAGAAATGTAGAGTGGTGCTGATCTTCTGTCTGGTCTGTTTGACAGGCAGCATAACAAACTAAGCCTTTAACCTCCCATCCAGCAAGTGATCACCAGGGTCAGATTCTGAGCAAAAACAGCTTTTGTCGTCACACCAATTAAGGTCATGCGGCAAAAAAAAAAACCCCACCACAAGCTCATCGCCGAACTCTCCTCATCCACGTTCCAGCGCTCCCTCCTTTCCTGCCTCCCTTCCTCCCTCTGTCCCTCCCCCTATTTTTGCACCCTGCCCCAGGCCATGTTCTCTTTATTGGCATTTCTCCTCAATCTGCTGTATTAATTGTTCATCTGTGCAGGAGCAGGGGAGCCGTGTGCAATATGGTGCCAGTAATTATTTGTGCCCACTGTGTGCCCGTGCTCAAAAATATTTTACAAACCCATATGGGGCCAGCGGAAGATCAGCACAGCGCTGATGGTAACTGTTGCTCCAGCCTTAACCAAAAACTCAAATGCAGCTCAAACTTTACAAACTGACATTTTTACTTCTTTAGCTTTCTGCAGCAAAAATCCATATTTATACAAAAAAAGTGACGACTGTGGACCTTTTGGACTTCTGTATAAACCTCCAGACAAAAAAAAAAAAAAGATTATATGAAAATCAGCTGTGATATTTATATTTGCCTCCCCTGCGTTTAGATGCATCAATTAAACTTTGTGTTTCAGTCTCCTACACTTCCAGTCTTTTTACCTACCAAACTCAAGTACCTGCCCATTGAAACTATTAATTTAATCAGGTTTTATTTGGAATAAGCAAAATAGTACAGCATATGTAGCAGGAATATAAAGCAAATAGAGGCAGAGCAGATGCTGAGTTTCTATGCCCTTAAAACTTTCCAGTTGTATTGCTCTGTGGTGAATTTCATGTGTATCATTATTGATGTGCATGCAGCAGAGTCGAGGCCTCAGGTGATTATGCTCACCGCTCGCTTTTTTTTTTCTCCCTTTCTTTGTCTGCTCTGCAAAGCTTGAGTGAATGCAGTACTCCAGAGGTTAGCAGAGTTGTTTTTCTGGACGATAGGCTGGTAAGTACACAGACACTATGTGAGCAAGGTTTCGCTCGCTTTATGCAGACATGCTCTGCTGGCTTTGGTTAACTACACCTCCCGAAGGTCATCTTTCAGACTAAAGGAATCATCTGTAATTTATCCTGCAGGGATAAGGCCATCAGAATTAACAACATACCACTGATTAATTTATCAGCCAGTGGTTTTTGACCTAGGGGTCTGGGCATGCCAGTGGGAGCCTGTGATGACTTTTGTAGGGGGTTCAGAAAATGATAGAAAGATGGTGGAGGAAGAAAAAAAAAACTGTTGATGTACAAAAGCAGATCATTATCTTTCCTTTGTATCTGGGCTAAACTTTTATCTGCAATGATTTAATCAGATTAATTAAGATACTGTATATGCAGCCAGTTCCCCAGACAAGAACCGAGCACAGTCTTAGACTACAGGCATTTTTCATCTACATAGAAATGTCTCTTTGACAACAAATGGACTAAATGTTTGTTTGGAAAAAGGCCTTTTCAGGCCACGGTTCAGCTGTAATATATATTTTACTAATTTTTTTTTTGAAATAATGAATAACAACAAGTGAACCACATAACTGATTATTTTCTATTGACTTTTTTAAATTTAGCAAACTTCTAAATGAATAGAGTTAGGGCTGAGTAATTACATATGCAGAAACAATGAAGCACGCTTTCTCTGAATTTAGTGAGTTTGACTTTATGTGACTATGATCACACAAAAAGCCTATTTCTCATTACATTTTTGTTTAATCAACAAATAAAAACTATTAGTTTTACATTTAATTACTTATGATCAGCCTACTGTAGGGCCCAGCCTGTGCCATATAGTTTTGTCCATGTCAGACTTTTCTTATCTATACAAATGTGAGGTACAAGCTCCTTTTCTTGTCTTAGCTAGTCTGACTCCTAATCCTATTCAAAGTTACCCCATTCTGTGTCAGGTTCACGGTTTTCCATGTTTGTGTTGCTACATTGCCTATGTCGATGTTGTATGGAGAAAAAAAAAATCAAAATTGGCTCTAGAAACTGTGATTTGCAATACAACAATGTGAACAAAGGACAATAATATTCACCAATATACATTTTCTCTCTTCACACTAATTACATCTATATAGATATAGATCGTTATATCACACAACTCTAGTAAAGTTCCTTGCCAAGCTTCTCAGAATGTGCAGAAAGTAAAATAATAGCTTCTTGGTTTTGATTACCTTTTCATTCTGACAACTTGACAGGAAGTGGCTGGTTCCAGATTTTCAAATGTGACAACTTGTTGCCTTTTTTCCACTATAGGTTTAATGCCTTTGGGGCTTTGGGTTACTGCTCAGACCAAATAAGCACTTTAGGATCTGTGAAATGTGAATGAGCATTTGACACTATGCAAAAAATTAAACGGTTAAGATAATAATAGATTTACCAACAATAAGAAGTTAAATTGTGACACTACACAGAATGATATTTTAACTGTACCATGTTTACAGCATCACACATTTTTTTTAAAGTTAAAAATATTGACACAACAATGGGTCCAATTAAAGATGCTTCTATCCTCTGTTCGCCTCCTCTGAGCTGATTTTAAAAAGTTCAAGACTTCGGCAGATTCTCTCTTTCCCTGTTTCACATTCAACTGGACAAGACACATTACATATTCTACATACTCAAGATGTTCTGGGGGAAAATGCCATAAAAAACCTGTTTATACACCATAATTTGCAAATGTCCATGTACTCTGGAGGTTGATGAATGTGAGAGGAGCATAGCTGGAGGAAGGTGTGGGATGCAGAGTAGAAACTGCTATTGCTTCAGTTTCTGAGCACTCCTGAGAACGTGGCATTAGAAAATCCTGCACTCATAAAACCAAATTTCTGTGCCGTGAGGCACAAAAATAACGATACACTCACAGCTTATGGCAAGACATGAATATAAATGCTATTCTCCACAACATGTACAACCTTCACTGAATAAAATGATTGTGATCCTATAGGCCCTCGCGTGTGTATGTATATTGTTTTGTGTGTATGTTGACACCTACTCGTTCTCTAACTCTGGTCTGTGTGGTGTTGTCAGCTGGGCCTAGTTGTTCTCCTCTGGGACCCCCAGTCCTCCGCCTCCTGCTGCTGCTGCTCTACCCCTATCCCCCGTTCGATGTGTCCCACATTCCCTTCCCTGCCACACTAATTGTTTTTTGTAATTATTTTCACCCTTCTGCTATTGTGACAGGCAGCGGCTGCACTACTCTTAACAAATTAGTGTAAGAGATACAATGAACAGATATGAGAAAGAGATGATGAGAGGGGGGTGTTACATTTAAAAACACACATAATTGCATATGCCAACAATAATGTAAACTATGTTTGAGCACTGACTATCATTTGCAGTGTCTGCTAATCTGACAAATATTTTCTTAATTCACAGATAAAAACAATTTCTGTGTAAATAAAAGTGAGAGAGCTGCTTGTTTGTGTTATGTCATTATCTCCTTTGTTTGACTAAGAGTGTGAAATATATATATTTTTTAATTAGATTTTACTCTCATGGGAGTACGAAATGACATGCATTTGTAATAAGAAATAACTTTTACTACTCATTAGTGGCTTTAAACTTTGAAGTAAAAGTTAAAATAAAGAAATTTAGCAATGAAAAAGAACAAAAAAGGGAAATAAGTACATTGTTCATATACAACTATATTTTATAGAACAATAAACGTCCTCAAACAACAAACAGTCTAAAAAGTAAGCCTTGGAGCTTGGTTCCATTTACAACATACATGTACTCCTTGCATTGTCTTGTGCTACTGTGGCCTCTCAGCTCTTTGCAATGCCTTTAAGATGAATTTCAAAAAAAGTACTGGACATTTCGTTCTGAACACACATGCAAACAAACCAAGTCACAAACACACAGGACAAAAAGGTGGTTAACTTGCCTGGTTGTAAATCCAAGCTTACACAAGGAATACAAAACTGCACCATTACATATTTCATGGATGTTCTGTTTTGGTCAAATTTAAACTATTCAAGTACTGAAGGTTAAGGTATTTTGATATTGTAGCCCACAGGGGACAGTGTTGTGGGCTCAGGTGTTGTCAGGAAATCTCAAAGGGAGAAACCTCAGCCACCATTCAACACAAGCTGGCAAATATGCCTGACTGGTCAAAATGCATATGCTACTTCAGCATAGATTTTTAAAGCAGATAAAATTTAAAAACTTTTATAAAACTTGATTCCTACATGAATTTCAGAGTGACAACTATTCCTACATAACAACAATGATATTGAACCACTCATGCACAGTGGATGCCTTATCGACTATGCATCAGTGGTTCAATATCCTCTTTAAACCCAACTTAAATCATTTTAAGCATAAACTAAAGAAACACACATTGTTAATGTACCTACTTTTGAATTGAATATTAGTTTAATTTACAGGAATGATGCTGTAGTTATATTTTTCTTCTCTAATGCTAAATGAGATTGCAAATGCCACCAGAGGTACCCCCTTTAGCTACAGTAGGAATTTAAATATTTATAAGTTTTGTCATGCTTTGGTACACTTTGAATATGCTAAATTTAGAGAGTGGCCACTGGTGTGCATGTTTAATAAGCTACTGTTTTGTTAATTGAAAAAATACACAAGGATTATAGGCATTAAAAGTCTATAAGCCCTGACGTAGTGGAAAAACACACAGATAAAGAAAAACTACACTAGAAGCATTAAAGGATGAAGTGAGTCAGATGATACAGGTGAACAAATGGCCTTTGCAAGTTGAAATTGTGGAGACACCACAGGGCTGTAAGTTTTCTCGTGTGCATATCCGTCTTATTTATAAAGACATATTAGGGTAAGTTTATATACTAAATTATAATGTCTCTCTTCCTCCATTTAGAAAACCAATGTAACTGGAAACTTATCTGTTCTGTTTTATGCACATCTCTACACCTAGTTCAACTGACACCAAAACAGTTTTCTTCTCAATCGAATTCCATGAGAACCCAGAGTGGAGAAAGAACCAATTAGTTGACCCAGAAGAAGACATCACATCTAACTATCAGGTTCAAACAAGAAAACGTGCCAATGAATTCAAACAATTACTTTAGTTATGAATAGTCCCATCTCTCATCAAACTGTTCATATAAAAACAGACTAAATTAAACTAAAACGCATCTAAGAAATAAGCTACCATTATTGTTAAATGGGATGTGCTGGTTTCTTGACAGGTCACCAGCCAAGGTCAGAGGCAAATGATACAAGCAGCATGTGTTAAAAATGTAAGGCAAAACAAATACATAAAATTGTGCATATCTTATACTGTAGCAACTTTTTTGTGCTTTGGTTATATGCGCTAATCGTGTTTTCAAAGTTATAAGCTGTAATTTTAAGTTGTAATGAAGTGTAAATGGTTTAAGTAACAGTTACCCTGCTCCGAAGGTAGTCTGCAAGGTTTCTTCGTGTGAAGTTTGCTGCTGCTGCTGGACTGAGTTCATAACCTAAAAAGAGAATATTATCAAACAGGGAAATGGGTGCTCTTTAAAATATACACATATATATATATATATATATATATATATATATATATATATATATATATATGTGTGTGTGTGTGTATGTATGTGTGTGTGTGTGTGTGTGTATATATATACACACACACACACACACACACACACACACACACACACACCTTACTATACAACGTCAGTGTCGATAACTACCACACACCAAAAACGCACCTGTATCAATTGAAAACTTTAAAGTACCAAAGCAAAAAAAGCATTGCAATCAGACTTCTATATTCTTATTTACTTTGGTCTGATAATTCCTGATTTAAATAAAAAAAATTGAATTGTATGGATTCTATTATGTTTTAGATACAATACATCTAATCCGTCTATTGATGTACAAATTTTGGCCTGCGAGTTAAAGAAGCAATAAATAAATAGAAATTCAAAGAGAAGAGTGAACAAGTCCAATTTGAGTAGTAGTAATAGAAACGTTCTAATAGTGTCGCCAATTACTACACAATTTAGGAGAAGAAGAAGAAGAAGACGAAGACGAAGACTAGCGTAGCGCCACACAAACATCCTTAACGTCCTTACCATTTCTCATTTTATAGAGCTGAACATTTTTCTGGATGTACTCTGCAAACTGTACTGTGTCTCCGGCCTCCCCAACACACAACAGCAAAATCTTCTCGCTGAGTTTAAACATCTTGTCATAGTCTGGAAAAGACATTACAAAGTTAAGTTGCCATTCAGTGACTTTTACTTTCACTATCACACTGTACTTGAACAGCCTTTGCCAAATCTGACTTGAGCTTAGGAAACATGGTGACCTTTTTAATTCGGGCTTGTTTAACTTAAATTGTGACATGGAAAATAATGAAAAGTATGGTTAAAAAATGATTTTGCGCCACTTGGCTGCCATTATCCTATTTAGCTTAAGTCACATTTAGAAGGTGTCGCCGAGGCATTTTTGCTATTAAAAGTTACACATCAATACACCCTGAAAAGAAAGGGTACTGGAGATCCGAGTAACAGTAAAATCTGGAATTTATGTTAACAAGTACTATAAAAACAGTTCTGCATGTGCTAATATATCCAAGTCTACGGCTACTCAACGGCTAAAGCTAAGCTAACGCGTTAACATACCGTGTTTCATCTGAATGATGCTGCTGGCTGCAACATTATCGGAGGCGACTAAGACAAAATCCGGTCCCTGAATCCCGATCAAATATTCCATTCTGTATATTAGCTGTGAGATGAAATATTTATAGGATACTTTATGAATTAGCAGACGTCCTGTAGCCTGGACTGTACGGTACAGATTACACAGCAAAAGTTTGAGACTGCTGGCGCGGAAAATATACGTCACCGGAAAACATGGGTTTCGTCCTAGCTATGCGACTCAGGCGGGCAATTTGAACGGACTTTTGCAGTCGTGTGTCCTTTCTGTTGTGAAACTGCTGTGCCGATTGCAAAGTTAATACAAGGAGAAGCTAATATTTTATCAATTGAATGTCAATATGGACCAAGGGACGCCTCAGAACATAATGGCGAAGTCGAATAACAATTGCGGCTCGCAGCGCAGACGGTCACCGCGGTTGAGTTCTCCTCAGGCTAACAGAGAAGCTGAAAACAAAATGGCGCTGGGTGTTGTCGCCGTTAAACGCTCCATCACTGTGAGGAAAATAGCACCCAGGAAAACAGCCGCGCCGTCGGATCATAACAAGGAGAATACGCCGAGGCGATTGGAGTCCGACGACAGCCAGCAGAAAAAGCACAAGGTGTCCACGCCAGGTCCTGTCCCGGGCCGTGAGGGTTCATCCTCAGCCAAAAGGAAGAAGGCGGCTGCAATGCCTTCACCGATCCTCCCCTCTCCTCCGCCGCCTCCTCGTCCTCAGCAGCCGACGGCGGATCCAGAGGACGAGGTTTGGTCACAGAAAGTGCGCCGCTCCTACAGCCGCCTCAGCGACAAGTCCGTCAACAGCCCCAACTCTCGTGAAACTTTTTTCGGTTTTGAGAAGCTGACGACCCCCGAGGTGGTCCGGGCAGTCGGACATTTAAAGGCCGGCCTGGAAGTTTCTGGATCCTTGTCGGATCTAAACTCATTCACGCATTTGCTTGAGGCGGATGACTGCGGTTCGATCTATGAGCCGGATCCAAACATACCCGGGGTGGCTGTGGTGAAGAAGAGGAGAAGGAAGAAGGTGCAGCAGCTAGACAACACGGAGCTGGATGCACTGGCTGCAAAGATGAACGCAGAGTTTGAGGAGGCAGAGGATTTTGAGCTGGTTGTGGAGTGAATTTTGAGACTGAAGGACTTGGAGAGACTGAAATAATCTCTTGAGGCATGTCATTTTTGTCAGTGACATGTTAAAAAAACCTCTTATTTTGACGCACGGCTCTCAATATATGAGATCCATGCTAAAAAATATTCAAGTTTCTGTTTCTGCGCATTAGTTGTCATTTTCCATCGTTTTGCGTTTTATGTTTGGGTGTGCACTCAAATGCTCAGTTAACGCCTGCAGACCGGAAAAACACGTTGAAACCAAATGTGTGACTTGGAGTGACTGCTGTAACTTTGTTAGGTTCTTTTAAAATTGACCTAAAGTAGTTTAAATACCAGATACTTTGGTGTAAAAATATGTGAATAGATCATCCAGATTAGCTTTAAAGCTCTAGTTAAAACATTTGCAGGGATTTCACAATCTGAGGCATAAGCAGACAGTTTCTTACCAACATCTGTCTACAGCTAAATAATAAGACTAAACTTACTTGCAGTTTTCCTTATTGTTTCTTTGTTATATTTTAAGTGCTGACGCCCTTGTGCAGTGGTTTCTGATAGAGATACTTCTTACAATAATGTGTGTTCCTCGATATTTGACTCAAAATTTCCGATGGCATGAACACATGTCCTATTAGTGTTGTTTTTTTGGACAACTTTCTCAAGTTTCCTTTGGACACATTGAATTTATTTTTACTTACTTCTAAATGTAAATAAATGTTCATGGAATTAAACTACCAAATTGCCAATAGACCCTTTTTTTTTAAATTATTGTTGTCAGACAGCCTTTATTCTCCCAAATAGAACATTTTTGAGATTTTGGCACAGTTTTTAGATATACTGTGGTGGTGGTGTCATTTTTTAATGAAAAAATATCCGTTTGAATTTCTTTTTCAATTTATGTCTATGAGCTTATAAAATAAAGTGTAGAAAAAAGATACATAATCAGTCACTGTAAGCTCTAAAATGAACCTGTTGAATGTAAAAAGCTGAGGTTTGTGGGAACGATAGCACTCAGTGATCATGGTGATCTGCGCACTAACCGCACATTCTTATAAGTCTCTGGTGATTATGTTGAGGCAGACTGAATGAGTGAGTGGGTGATCTGTCTGGGTTTAATGAGAGTGGTGGACAGGTAAACCGTTTTCCTCCAGAGTCTCTTAGAGGAGTAAGTGGATGTGTTGCATAATTTACACTAACAAGCGTGGATGGTATCAACCATGACACCTGCCTCTAACTGAGGTCTCTCTCTTATATAAACAGACGGATGATAAGTAAATACACTTCACAGCCGATATACAGAAAAAACTAAATGGATAAATGGGAAATGCAATTGCTTTGAGCATTTGTATTTACCGAATTTCCACCCAAATAAATATCTATAGGAGATTTCGAGCCAAAATCATCAAAACACCATAAATGCTATTTTGGAACAATCATGTTTAACCCCAACAGCAGCTGGTTAAAGTGGAGCTGATTTAACCACATCATGTGCAAACATGTGGGTAATACATAATCATAAATTTATTAAATGATTTGTAAAATATAAATGAACATGCAAAAAGTAGCTAAAACTGTCATGTAGTTGAGTAAAAGATAAGATAATATTCAGAAATATTCCAATAGTACTTCAACATTCCATTTATAGAACATGTGAGTAAATGTACTTAGTTACCTTCTCTGATAATTTATTTTAAATAATTTTGATTAAAAAAAATTGAAATGCTTAAATCAAATTTTCATACAACACAAGCTTCTGAATTTCAAATATTTTTAGTTTCTTAAGCTCAACATCTTTAAACTTTTTACTTTTGGGCAGAACAACACAAGAAATGTCAATAATGCTTTCTAACATTTTATGCATTCAATATTTGAAGAATTCATCTAAAAAAATTAGAAGTCGTCAGAGTAGATTTAAACACAAATCAGGGACACAGAGGGTGAAGGGTCCATCATATACTTCTAAGATTTCTGCTTATTATTGTTAATAAAGGCAGATGTGCCGCAGCTTTCCCAACAAAACACAATCAAGACGAATCACAATAAATAAACCCTGAATATTTTTATGCAAATCACAAGGAGTGATCCACGCAAGCTGGTGAGGATGCTGACAAGTACGTCGTGTCACCTGTTATACCAACCTTGAAACAAACCGCTCTGAATAAGCCATGAAGTTAGATGTTTACCTGTGCTTAGAGCACGTAGGCTGATAGTTTTTGTGAGCAAGGAGAAGATGCGCAGGAAAATAATGAGTGTGTTATTGAGTGTGTTGCAGATAGCGCGTAAATCCACAATTTGCTCACGCATTTCCGTGTGTGCAAAGCGTGCTCTATTTTCTTCCTCAGGTGCCATTTCATGTTCATACCTTTCATTTGGCATTTCAGCTCCCTAGGAGAGGCGCTTTTTTGTCTTTTTTTTTTTTTTTTTTTTTTGCAGAGCACAACACACGGTGGTTTTTACTTTTGTATATTTTTAACAAGGTACTCATGTTGTCACTGAAAGTTGCAAACGGAGTGAAGTGTGGTGGTGTTTTTAAGCTGTCACTGCCAAAAACTGTTATTGATTTACAATGATGCTGCTGCTGCTGCTGTTGTTGCTTTTGCTTTTCATGCTGAATTTTGGGAGGATGGATATTTTACCCTCATATTCATGTGTTTTTTCCCCTCGCTCCCTTTGCTTTTTCCTCTCTTTTCTCCCCCCCCACCCCCTTCACATTTCACTCACGGCAGTTGTCGCTGGTTCAGCTTGACTGCTTCGTTAGGGCTCATCATTTGCATTCAGATTAATTATCTAATTACCGACAAATGTCCGGCGGCCACCCCACACTCCGGCTCGTCAGCTCTCAGCCTGTAATTATTTTAATCATTTACTTTCATCTGGAGCGTTCCTGCCATACTCCTGTGTTTAGAGGCCATTCTTAATTACCCTGCCAAGACACTCTTTTCATGAGAGGGAAGGAGGGAGGGAGGAGAGAAGTTGGTTTGAGGGAGAAGAGAGCAATTGGATGAGAGAACGTGAGTGTGTGTGTGTTTGTGTGTGTGTGTGTGTGTGTGTGTGTGTGTGTGTGTGTGTGTGTGTGTGTGTGTGTGTGTGAGAGAGAGAGAGAGAGAGAGAGAGAGAGACCAATGGGGACATGATCCTGAAGCTTTGACAGCACAGAGGAAGCTCCCTACTCTGTTGGATGCTCTTTCCTCTCTCTTTCTCTCTCTCTCTTTCTCTCTCTCTCTCTCTCTCTCTCTTTACACACACACACACACACCCTCCTCCCACAAACAAGTTCCTCATCTCTCCTCTCACCCAAACCACCCCTCACCCCTTCTCCCCTCCTGCATGCCCTGCTTCCCCCGTTATACTTCCTCCCTTTTTCCCTTTATCGCAAGCACACACAGGAATCGCCCGTGGGCTTCAGTGCTCTGACTGCTAATACACTGACACACACACATGCAACACACAGAAACAGGCAGACAACAGAGTCATGCGCCCTGTTTGTGGCACTCATCTTTCCACTATCTGCCTGGAAAATCTATAGCTTGTGTGTCTGTTTCTGTCTCTTCCTCTGTCTCCACCACCATCCCTCCATCCATCAGACCTACATGGCTGCACTCTGCGTGTCTATCTGCTGCCTGTCTTTCTCTCTCCATCTCCATTTTGTCTCCCTCTCACCCCCAGTATTTGGACAGCCTTGCGTCAGGCCTGCTTGCTCTCTGTCCTCACGATGGGTCATCTCTTTTTTTCTCCCCCCACTCCTTGTGTGACCGCCTCATAATGAATGTCTCACTCAACCCTTAAGCCACTCACCCCTCTCCCCTGACTGCTCTTGTTAAGAGAAGCCAGAGTGAGAGAGATACAAGCTCTGTAATTGGGCTCTTGAATATTTAAGTCACTGGGGATGAAAGTTTAATGAAAAGATGATTATCTACCAGTTTATCACACCACTGTTTCATATTTCATTTTCATATTCTCATTTGCTGCATTGGCCATTTTGGCAGCTGTGGATACAGAGTTGATGATCCAGTGGATGTTGGAAAATAACAAGCAAAAAGGGGGCAGAGATGGAGGAGACTCTTCAACAAAATGCAACATTAGGACCAAGAGGGTATTTAATGTCTCTCTTTTGTCAGATTAATCATTATTTATTAGTAGCTCTTAGTCACATGAGGCTAGAAACGTGTCCCTAAATGCATCGTCCATTTTGGCAGCTGTAGATTTGGGGTGTGTTAAAAAATATTGATGAAAAGATTAGACATACCAAGGGCATGAAACAGATGGGACACCTGACAAAGATAATGAAGGAGCATCATCGCTGTCATGCATCAGTTAATCTCGACACTTTCATGTTTTATTTTTAACTTGTTCCCCATTTTGAAGGCAGTGAGTTTTTGCAGTCTGGTCTGGAAAATACTGAGCAACAAGACTGAAAAATATAAAGAAATCAAATGTAAAGATGGGACAGACAGAATGTGCTGTCAATAATTGGGACTTGGAAAAGGAAGAGTCTTTAAATTGACTTTTTAAAGTTTGTTTGGTCACATTAACCCCATTATTTTCACAACAACTGAGCAAATAGTGGACAATTTGCAAAGAAGACAAATGCTACAGAAATACACTTTAGGGAGATTTGACATTTTTGACAGTTTAAATGCATGTTGGAAAAGATGGAGAAAAAAGAAACAGATGAAAAGACACATGGAAAAACTAACGTTAAAGCAGCAATACAGCAAAGAAAAAACTAAGCAGATACAAAACACTTGGACCAAGAGTGTTACTGTCATGATACAGTCTTGTCCATTGTGGGAACTGTGAGTTCTGGGTTTTAAATAAATGTGTGTGTTGGTAATAATGGTAAGCAAAAAAAGAATTAGGACTTTTCAGATTATTGTGAAAAACAAAACAAAATAGTTTGTCTGTTTTTAAATTACTCAAATCTAAACATCTTTCCAATTTAAAAAGCCAGGACCGACTGAAATTTCTACATTTTTATTGGCAAATGTTAGGTTCAAAAATTAAATTACAGATAACACGACCTCAGTGTCAGTCACACATACTAATTGTTGTCACTGTTTAAAACATATACAAACATAATTTCAGCGCCTGTTTTTTGGCTGAAAGCAGCAGAAGAGAACTAAACACACTGACTTCAACCGTGTGTCACCTCAGTAAAACAGCCTGAAGACAGTTCAGTAAAAATCACAGGGACACTCTTTTCTTTATTTAATCATGCAGGATGTACAGACGGCCGATTGTTATTCATTCCCACTGTTCATAATGGTGGGGACATTAATCCCTTTTTGCAAGAAGATGGTGTGACAAAAACATCGAGTGTTTTAGCCACTCTGCCAAACCCCAGTGGAATAACAGAGTCTGCAGAGTTTCGAGGGGGATTATGTTGAGGACCCACACATAGCCTCAGGCCAAAGTTTGGAAGGGGACACAGTTTGGACGACCGAGATTAGAGACCAGGGTATGGTGCAAAGAGGCCACTCGCAGAAGATACAGCAAACATGGGTCAGTGTGGGCATATTAATATCTTCTGTGATATATGCATTCTGGACACAGACTTTATAATGAAGGCATGAACATAAACACGAAAGCCTCTAGAAGAGGCCATCTCACATAATATTTGGCTGTGAATGTAGGTAGTGAATGTTTTGCATTCTTGGCGTTATTTGATTAATTTTTGGGAAAGTTGTGGAGATAAATTCATGAGCTGCATTATTAAACAGCTTAAGCTTCATCTACAGGCCCCCATATGTTGATGAATGCACTTCAGAAAATCTGAAATCCAATATCTTGTTTGAAAGCAGCCTCTGGGGACTGAAGTGAGATGGAGTTTAAGAGTGTGTTAACCCTGCCTTATGAGTTACTTGGCATTCGCTTAGCCCCATAAAACTCCCTCCATAATACGTGGGATCTGTATCATTCTCGCTGCTTATCAGCTTAATCCGTGATTTCACGGCGCTGAGACGGGGGACAACCCACGCCGCTTGTCGCTTTTGTGGACAGGGTGTCACCGTTTAGCCCTACCTCTTGGAGTTGGGAGGGGGAAACCTGGGAGACCAGCTCCCTGCATAGATCGGGGTGGGAGGGAGTGGAGAAAAGAAAAAGAGCAAGTTAAATGGAAGTGACAATTTGCAAACATTCCTGCCGGCAGCTGCGCAGCATTCTCCACAGTTCACCCACCCTCTGCACGGTCACCGGGCCCCCCTCCCTTGACCCCCCGTGCCTGGCACACGCACCTGCCTCTCCCAGCCGTGCTTTCACCGTCAGCCAGATAATCTATGGGCGGATCCAGTCCGGGGCTCCACTCAATGTGCTCTTGAGAAAACCCCTTATGCGTGAAAAAGCCCCCTTTTGACTGCCTTTTGTCCAACACAGTTTTATGGGACAACATCGGGCATTATGAGGTTTGGGGGATATTTCATGGGACTCTATAGAAGGGTATAATCCTTTCAAGCACAGGACGAATAAAAAAGTTTAACCTGCTGTTTTCATATTTATTAGCTGGTTATAGCAGACGAGGCAGCTGAACCATCAACACACACCCCTCCTCCTCACACACACACACACACACACACACACACACACACAAGCTTCAAGTCCTGGAATCAGAGACTGACAAGCGTCTTGAGAGGCTCTCTTTAATGGACCTGACTGCTTCAACTGAATTAGTCAACAGAGTCAAGTGGCAAAGTGACACCAGAGTCATGAACCCTAAATGCTGCGCTGTTTGTTGTTTCGGTCAACAGGTTGTTACAGCACGATGTTGTTTGTCACGTTTGAGCGCTGGCAAGGAAGATTCGATGTCTTCCTCTCTGCTTTGTCAATTTTCTATGGTTTTCAAATTGTGTATAATTTTGACCACAACGGGTGATGAAAGCGATTTTCTAATCAAATAACAATGTAAATTATTTAAACCTAATAACTGGGCTCAGCAGGAATGTGCACAATAATGCAGAATTATAATTCATAGATGAAAATGATGAGGAATTTAATTAAAAAGGTATGTTTCCCTTCAGGTTAATATCTATCTATCTATGTATCTATGTATCTATCTATGTATCTATCTATCTATCTATCTATCTATCTATTTATTTGTGCGTGTTGGTTCTCCTCTGATAACAGGTCTTTCTATCCAGTTCATCATACACGGGCCTCAGGCTGCGGCCTCCTCTCCCCTCCCTCCCCCCTCCCTCCCCCCTCCCTCCCTCTCTCCCCCTCTCCACTCCTCTACCTCCCTTTATCCCCACCACCACCCCCTTTCTGTCAAAGCTGATTGTTTCCACGCCAGCAGAGTGCTGCGGGCGAGCACACTGTCACACTACATCAGGCAGAGGGGAGAAGGGGAGAGAGTGTGTATGATAGGGTATATATGTATTTCTACATTCAAAAGCTGAAGCTGCGGCTGCAACCAGGGGTTCCCAAACTTTTTCATGTCAAGGGCATCTGAATCCAAGACCACAGACCACAGGTTTTGTCCTGAGGAATCTTAAGCTGAAAGGACTTTTATAGTTGGAGCAGGATGATGTAACTGTCTCAAACTACAGGGAGGTGAATCTGACAGCAGGGACAATTAAAGCTTTACACAAGAACTGTATTTCATTACAGTACAGAGGTGAGGGGAGCAGGGTATTATCTGTTGCTCGTGTGTATTGATAACGAAGCAAGAAATGATAAAAAGCTGGTGTAGAAAATTATTTAAACATTCAACTTGAGCTTTGACACTTTTGATAATGAATAATATTTAACCCCTATTATAAACTCAAATTTGCTGTATTAAAATCAGCCCTTTTTGAAGGGGAACTTCCCCTTTTGTTGATTTTAACCTTAAACATCCACAAATGTGTAGTTAGATGTACAATATAAATGTGTTGAACCGACTGGGTTGTTGTTTTTTTTTTTTGCTCAAATTCTATCTTGAAATGGTCGGTGATGTATCAATATTTGTAGAAAATACAAAATTCAAAACTGCAAAAACTCCACTGTTCACAATGGTGCCTTCAATCCGGGTTAATAACCCAACAGTAACATAAACGGTGCATTAAATTACTTAGAAAGCCACTAAACATTATTTCAAATACTATTTGACATCCCTAATTTTACAAAATATATAAAAAATTCTAATTGAGATTATTAAAATTAAATGTATCGATCGGTTAATCTTTCCCAGTAAACGTTGTACAGCTTCACTGAAAAGCTGCCACAAAGTGCTGCAGAGGTTCTCGTTTAAGGGGTTTTAATAGAAGCTGTAACACAAAATCGAGAATAAATCAAATAGGAAATATTATCGGCAATTTTAGTGTTTTAGTGTCAGAATCGCCTTTTCGAAATTAAACGTGAACGAACCAATTCAGACTTCCTATTGGATAAACCGTAATCTGTTTTATACCTTCTCAAAGCATGAAGATGGATAAATAAAGATAGATAAACTTGTCGTTTTACTTTCTATACTAGCAAGGCCAATAACAGGCCAATATAACAGACTATAACAGACCCTGGTATATCAGTGTTTCACGCATCTCATGTGTATCATGTGTTACTGTTTCATTTAGTCGTTTCAGTTTGACTAAAACGTTTGTGATTTTCTTGCGTATCTGGGATCAAATACACTTATTCAGCAGCAAAACAAAGCAAACAGAGAACAATCTGAGAACACAAATTGTTTTGTGCAGTATAAATATGTTTTTTCGTGCTGCCAATCATCTCGTGACCCTGCAGGCTTATCTCGGTCCTGACCCTCAGGTTGCATTGCATGATATCATTCAACATGTGGTGAAAAACAGTCTATTGCTTCCCAGTGGGAGCTCTTTCATGAATCCCAGGTGGCCCCCCCATCGTTTAATGCACCACTGCTGCTGCACACAAACTGCCGGAAGAGGCAGCCATGTGTCCACTGCTGCCCCCTGGCGCCAGAACAGGGAACTAAGAGCAGGTGACGGCCTGAACTGAGGGGGACTGTGATGGAGTGTCTCCCCCCGGTGGACACTGTTTGCATACGTGTCCTCCAGCAGCTCAGAGATCCGTGTGTGTGTGTGTGTGTGTGTGTGTGTGTGTGTGTGTGTGTGTGTGTGTGTGTGTGTGTGTGTGTGTGTGTATGTGTGTAAGTGTGATGGTCCATAAAATCAAAATGTGTCATGAAGATTTTTATTATTTTATAAAGTTTTCACCTGCAAACTGAAAATGTTAAATGTTAAAACAATGTGAAAGTGAAACATTCACTGTGAATTTTTATAATGGGAATTATTAACCTGTCACTTAACTTATAGTTGGATACCATGTACAAAAAAGGATGTAGAGTAGCAAACATATTATCATCACTCATATGCATAATTTTGTGAGAACGAAATTCTTTATTTTATTTATGACATATATGTAAAAAATGGCATTATAAATAGCTCAAATGTTAGTGATACTTCAGATTAGAACCTCTGAACATGTTTCTCTGGAGTGCATTAAAAAAAAAAAAATTACAATAAAATCCTTTGTCAGACAGTGAAACGAAAGCATTTCGTTGTTTGGAGCTGATGTAGTGCATTACAAAACAGAAAAATGCAGCTCTCCCTCTCAGCACCCTGTGTCGCTGTGGGGGGTGCGACGAGGCCCAGCTGTGCGCACCTATCTGCTCCCCGGGTTGTTTTGCGTTGAAGGAAAAAGAAGAACGTCTAACATCCCACCTGACATTTCGGTGACTTGTTTCATTTTTTTTTTTTTTTTTTTAAATTACTAACTGAAATCTGGAGATAGACAAGAGGCAAGTGTGGCTGTGCGCCTCACTCAGCAAAGCCTGGAGTTTATGACATTCGATACAATGTAATGAAAGGCCTCTCTTTATCATGACGTTTTTCTTGTGTGAAGATACTTTGTCTCATCAGCAAATGGAGCCGTTTGACCTCTGACCTTTAGCAAACGAACATTTGGATCAAAATCAATTTATTAAAAAAGCTTTTATTTAGCTTTTAATAAATGACTCACTTGCCAGCCAAGCCAATGATACTTTATAACACTAAAATAAAAAGTGCCACATTTATTTTTATTCTCAGTAAACATACCCACCAGCAGGGCACATTTCAGTGTGGAAACACGGATCCTTCAGCAATATTATTTTTTTCTGAGACTTTTCCTGAGGCGCAGCTTATCAGGTACCACTTTCCGTGTGTGGGTTCGAGCCTCTTGCAGCTTTTAGGCTCATTTATCTCAGCGCCTCATGAGTTACGAAAATCGCGTCTCGGTGGTTTAGAAAATCGCCATCAAAGACATGTTTGTTCCTTTTTCTGTGTCGTTTTTTTTTTTATTATGCGGCTGTTTGTCCGTGGCTTACAAATCACTACCCCGGTGTAAACACGTTATCCGCTCAGCTCGGATTCCTCGTCGACATCAACGTTCAGCCAGAGAACAAGGGCTCAATATGGAAATGGATTCAGACTTTTTCACTGCGATGCCTGCGTCCAAGAGAGGCGATAAGCTTTAAAAAATAAATAAACGGGGAGTAAGTTAGAAGGCATGGCCGGGGATTATCCCAAACTCGCCCCGGGGTTTGGCTCTCCTGCGCGCAACCGGACCCGCGTCTGTTCACCGCGGCCGGATAGGACCTGCAGGGCCCCGGGGCGCAGACTGACAGGCTCCCCGGGGGCCTCCTGCGCAACGAAGACCCCGACGATTCAGCTCGGGATGGAGATTATAGGGTGGCAATGCGACTGGTATCTCCCAGAACACACGAACACACACACACACACTGAAAGCGCAGATGATCTCGGAGTGCCCGCGGCGGCAGACATGCCCAGAACGATGGAGACTCACACGGCTATCACACTCCCTGCAGAACACACTGTCCCCATCACCGTGTGATGATCAGATACAAACCCAACTTTGTTTAGCTGACAAAGACCCAATTGTGAGCTGAAAGGTCATTTGCCCGAGGGGACCAGTAAAGCAACTATAGTTATAGAATATAAAAGAGGTGCTTCTTCAGTCAAATCTGCAGTGAGGGGAATTTGATAAAACCTTCTCCTCTAAATCAACATGCTGATCTGGAATGAATCTTGGGTTGTATCAGCCAACTTCTTGGCCTTTCTTTCAGATTAAGTGATTAGAGGTGTGATTTGATGAACGTGCACACAAAAGAAAAAGACAAAAGGATTCAGATATAAGCTAATTTATTTCTTCTTTTAATTTACGATAATTATATACAGCATCTCAGAGTATAAATCATCTGTAACACTGGTAAATCTGTGATGTTTTCCAATACTGTTGTACACGGGTCATGACAAACAACGACAGCATACACACACACACAGAACATATTTGATAAAAACACCTATTGACCTCACGAGAAACATCTGTCACACATTTTGGTTTGGTGCAAGGGGCCGGGTTTTTAGTTTGAATGACGATGAGGCAGATACATTTACTGATGCTCTGGCTTGAGTGTGAAGCTTCAGAATGTCACACGAGATGAGGGACACGGTCTTATTTAAGGGGAAACAATTATAGGACAGAAGCAAACTCAGCTGTTTCCTGCTTCAGTCCCTCCCTCGCCTCTCTCTGGTTATGACTGGCCGACAGCCGCCGTGGGAGCGGCGGCGGAGGCTACGGCAGCAGCGGCGCCCATGCGCAGCAGTTCCTTCCTGTGTGTGAGGATGACGTCAAAGCTGGACTGCAGGCGGTTCTGCTGCTCCTGGACGCGGCCCTGCAGGGTGCGGACCCAGCGGATCAGCGCCAAGCGGCGATACATGGTCAGCTGCACCTGATGCTTCTCCATTTCCTGGGCCTTGAAGCGCTCGCGATCCCTCAGCGTCCACACGGCGTCCATCAGCTCTGGCACCTCGCCATCTGAGTCTGAAGACTGGTCATCGCCTTCATCCTGTTCTTCTGTTCCTTCCTCCAGAACATTTCCCAGGGTGCCTGCTGTCAGCGATTTGTGGCTGAAGCTTCTGTGTCTTTCAGCTGGTTCTCTGTTGCCATTTCTGCTCTGGTCGCTTTCCTGCTGGTTCGATTTTGGTTCTCCAACTCCGATGCGGTCCCAGCCTCCCGTGAGCATCCCTTCACCTCCACTCTCCATGTTGAGGGAGGACACGCTTCCACCGGAATGACAGCTGAACTCAGACTCAGAGTCGCTGTCGCCCCATTCGTCACCATCGTCCAGCTCTTCATCGTCTTCTGCTTCCTCCCTTTCTCTGAACCCTTCGCTGCCTTTCCTCCTCTGCAGCTCCCTTTTCTCTCTTTGTTTCTCATTGTTTTGACTCATCATCATCTTCCCCTCCTCTCCCTCCAACCTCCTTTCCTCAGCTCCGTCAGGGGGAACTCGACCGTACCCATCATCCCCGCTCTCGATTTCGGGCAGAGGCTCCAGAGGGCTCCAGCAGGGCAGACGGGATCGTGGTGAGAGGAGACCTGAGGTGTGATGAAACCCAGAAGACAGTGAGGAGTTCGAAGGGTCGCGACCCAGTGGGCCCAAGTTACGGGGACGCACCTGGTTTCGGTTCTCATCTCCTCCTCTGTTGCTTGTGAAGCTTTCGTCGTCTTTGCCTGGCAGGAAGTTGAAGTTGCTGTCTTTATCACACCTCCTGTTTTGGAGCGAAGAGGAAGATTTATGGTTGGTGCCTCCCTTCCCTCCATAGGCTGAGCTCAGAGGTTGGTCCTGATGGTGAAGCATCACTGACCTCGACTGAGACTCACTGAAACAACAAAAAGCAGAACACTCAAGCACTAAACCACAGATCCCCAACACTTATATTCCAATGCATGTGGGAAAGTGTTTTATCAAAGCCAACAGAAGTTTCAGTTCACAATGTTAAAAATCCATTAGCAGAGATTTGCTTGAGATACACGAACAGCATGTTGCTCTAATAAACCGGGCTGGGTGTCAAACTTTTTGTTACCGACCTAAATGTGTACAAACCCCTGGTATTGAAAAGCTGTGTCAGAATCATCCTTTTGCAACTTCTTGTTTCTTGAAAGTGATCAACCTAGACATTTTTTTAGATGAAAAAGTTGTTTTGTAGAGAAACAAGTAAGTTTGAGTTCCTGCATCTGCAACAAACCATCCTCTCTGTCCCCCCCTTCTTCCCCTCTATCCTGTGTATAGCTCTTGCTTCTTGCTCCTCTTCATTTCTCTCCACTCGACCAAGCCAGTTAAGGCAGATGGTGGCCCACCCTCAGTCGGGTTCTGATCCCCTTCTGATAACCCATGTTTGATTTCCAAACAAAACACAGCTTGTTCATTCAATGGAGTTTGGTAATAAACTCTCTAATCTTGGATAATGGCATTTCCAAGAGGAGTTCTCTAAACACGCAACTGCATTATGAGTTATCGAGATTTGACAAATCGACTTTGACAGCAAAATAAAGCTTGTTTACTGTGATGGATATAAAGCAAATTTCCAGCCTCTGAACTTTGGTGTATAGACAGGAGTCAAACCCAGCATAAAGCACTCATCAGCAGACAGAAAAGCTATGGTGGGAGAACTGTCAGCATGGAGGAGGAAAGTAACAATAAAACAGAGGAAAAGAGGAAAATTAAATCCACCGCACCCAAACACACACACACACACACACACACACACACACACACACACACACACACACACACACACACTCCTGGGTCGCACCAAACTCCTTGTTTATGTCTATAACTACAGGCTGGTCTGCGCACTCCACTTCTATTAGCATCAAATATTTACATGTCTCCTCAGAATGGAAATTTCTCTAATCCTGACTTCAGGCTGCTGTCAATCAATCCCCTTCCTCTCCTGTGCAGGCGCGTACACGTGGTGCTGAAGGACGACGACTGTGGGACGACAGTCGGGAGCGCGCATGTCGCAGACGGACCGATGTTTGACGCTTTATGCGAGGGGAAAAAACGGATTATCTTTGCTTAATTGACATATTTATGGCACCACAACTCAAATGTAAAATGCATTACAATGTGAATTATTATTTAAAAAATTGCAGCATGCATAGCAATAGGTTTCCATTAATACATCTGTGTGCGTAAAGCAACGCTGTTAATGCGATGGAAAAAGATGAAAATACCAACATGGTCTCGCCGCTGCTTGTTTTTTGCACGCAGGTCGACGGAAAGCGGAAAATAAATTGGCCTGTTTACAGCTTTGTGATGCGCGTAAGGCAACAAAAATCCAACATAGGCTCGTTTTTCATCCTAACTCAGCCACGGCCAGCGACAAAATTAGACAAACAGGCAGCAAAACGGGAACATCGAGGCTTATCTGCGATGCGTTATGTAACGCTCACCCCATCAGTGCTGTCTCCTCTCTGTCCTTTCCCAGAAACACCCTCATAGCCTTCCTTCCATCTCTTATTTGCCGCTTACATAAGTCAATTGACTGACACCGAGCTGTGTGAATATATTTGCATGATGTTGTGGTTTGTTCTTACCTTTTTTTTCTCTTTTTATCTGGTTTTCTCTTCGGTGGAGAAGCTGGGCACTGCACCCTCCCAACTCTCCCCCTCCTCCGATGTTTATCTTCCTCTTCCTCTCCTCCTCCTCCTCCTCCTCCTCCCATCCTCTCCGTGCCACTGTGGTTCTGGGAAATAAAGGACCGGCTGAGTAATGGCACTTCCGAAACTGGGCTGGGACTGGAGCTGAAAGGGAAGCCGTGGAGCAGGAGTAGGAACAATGTGAGGACGTGGATGGCAGTGCTCTTAGTGTAGCAACAGGCCTACAGTATCACGACTACACCTACAGCCACATGAAAGGTAGTCTAAGGATCCGAGTACATACAGTTCATACAACCTTTTGGCCAAAAATCCAATCTTTGTATTAGAACTCTCCACAGGGTCTCAGTGTTTCTGTGTTACAACAAAAAGCAAGATGAAGAGATGAATAGCTTAACGTTTCCACCAACATTTAGAAAACAAAATGTCAGTGTCTAAAGCATAGTTACTTAAAGTGGACGCCACAAGACCAGTTCCATTCCTCTGTGCCTCAGAAAAGGAGCAGGCTGTGCTTAGTTTTGCCCTTGGGAAGCAGAAATCACACTTTGTTTGCTGAACTCTGTGGTCAACAAAATCCAGATTTAGACCAGTTTTACACTTTGGTTTATCAGGCAAAAGTTGTTATGCAAACTTTCAGAGGTGAAAATTATAGCAAGGAAATACTCTAGTAAACTGCAAAGGTGATGCTGATTTATCCACTTTATGTACTGAAAGGTGATTGGTTCATAATAATACATGTTCATTTGATTATATTTTTATTAAGATTCAACATGCACAAAAAGTAACTAGTACCTGACTACAGCTGTCACAGAAATGTAGTGGGGTAAAAAGGGCAATATTCCCCCCTAAACTGCGGTGGAGTAAAGGTAACATAGAATAATGTACAGTTACAGTACCTAATAATTGTGCAGTACTTGAGTAAATGCACTTCCCCTCAGATATATCTCAAGACATTAGACTACTCTTCTTATAATAATATTAAGCTACATTGGACTGTAGAGCATCTTAAAATGACACCCACTCCTTCTCCTCCATTATATAAATCCATCAATGTCTACGTGTCTTGGACAAAAAACTCCTCTTGCAATTTGCACATCGGACCACGACTGCCTCTAAACATGTCAAAAATATGCTCATATGTCTTACACATCTTAGCAGAGCACAGAGGAGAAAGTTTTAGCCTTTAGCAGACAAATATGAAAATCTGCAATTTTCTTTATCTACAATTAATAAACAACAACAAAAAAAAAAAAACAGGATTAAACTGGAAATTTAGCAAACTATGTTTTTAAAAGAAACTAACTCTAAACTAACTCTTAATCAAAACAGAGGAATATATATATATATATATATATGTGTGTGTTTGCCTTCATATATATATATATATATATATATATATATATATCACCTCATTCGTGGGACATTCATTCAATAAAGTGACATATAAGTGTATATGTTTTATATGTCAACAGATTTCGGCTTGTCCCTTCAGGGGTCGTCAAAGTGAAATGCCCTTCCTGCATAAAACCCTCCCATTTTATCTGGGCTCGGGACCAGCACCAAGTTTGCCTTTTGTGGGCCGCAGCTGGTGGGGTGGGATGGGTCTGCATCCCAACCCAATGCTCTACCACTGAGCCCCCAGGCCCTCCAAGTGTATATATGTTAATATAAAAATATTTTAATAGATATTTTTTTCTGTAACATAAAAGTACAAAAATTTGGGTTTGAAAAATCCACTTTACTCAAAAACATGTTTTGCCGACTGTAATTCACTGTATTTCACTGTATTTCACTGTTTTGTGGCCAGAATTGTCACAATCCTGGTCCCTGGGTTCAGTATCTCCCTTTTTTTTCCTAGCTTCACTTCCTGTTTACAGCTTTTATTTTGTAGCCCATCAGACCTACTTCCTGTCTTCCTGTCTCTCTACTTCTTCCTCTTCTGTGACTTTAGCACACATCATCAACGCTGATTATTTGAACCTGGCTTTCCCCACAGTTCCCGGCCAGTTTGTTTGATGTTCCTGGACATTGTGCCGTCCTGTTTCCATCCCCCACTTTCCTGTTTTGCCTGATTTCTGTCTCTGGACTCTTTCTCGTTTTCCTCCCTATTTTTGGTCTGAGGTTTGATTATTCATTTGTCCCTTTCTATCAGTCGCTGTTTATCCCTCACTTTGTCGGCTCATCCCTGTTATATTGCAATCTCTGTTTCTTTCTCTAACTAGCTATTGAATTCAACTAGCAAGGCCATGCCCATCTGCTGCTGGCTGTTGAAAAGTATCCTGGGAAATGGATGGGGGGGGTCTCTGTGAATTTATAATAAACACAGCATTCACAAGAACAGTAAAACCCCAAATCTTCTAGTTAGACACTGAACAATATCCTCTTGAAGCTGATAATAAAGCATAATACAGAGTGTTGGAGAATGTATTCGAAAGAAAATAATCATATCCAATCTCTACAGTTTTGGCTGTTTAAGGCAAACAAAAGGCTACGCAAAATTCAACACCGACGACAAACATAACTACAAGATTTGTTGCAGTGTGATTTACTCCAAACTGGTGCCTTTTGTGATTTTTAGTCTTTTAGTTTTAAGTGCAATTAGGTGTGTGTGTGTGTGCAAGTGTGTCTTCTGGAGGTGTGTGTGGTATTGGGGAAGCTACATCAGACAGACTTAACAAGTGTTCACTCTCTCCTCTCTGCATCTCATCCCCCCTGATATGTCATCGCTGGCGGCAGAAAAGAAAACCTTGCGCCACCCCTCTCTCCTTACACACACACACACACACACACTTCTATCTCTATCCTCTCCCCCTTTTATCCTTCAACAACATCCCCATTCAAGTGCATCAGCTCCAGGCGTCCTCCCTCCCTCCCCCTCCTCCTCCTCCCCATCGTTCACTTGTAGCCTAAGCACATAAAAAATACATCAAACATAGCCGTCCGCCCAAGGCCTTGTCACACGCAAAATCATCTCTCTCTCTCTAAATAAAAAAGAAAAACTCAAGTTACAAAAGACAACTATAGAGGACACCGATGGAACGAGAGATAGTCTGCACTCGGAGGACTCAGGGTCGCGTGTGAGGCCTCCTGAGGGAGCAGAGATTATTGTAATGTTAACTCTGACCACCCTCTCTCCATTTGACACAGAGAGAGTAAAAAAAGGAGCATGACTTACCTTGCGCATAAAAAGACCTTGCCTGAATTGTGCACAGCCTGCAGCGCCATGACCCACTTCCCTCAGTTCAGCCGCATGTCTGCTCCAGCACCAGTCTTGGCCGTGACAGTGGCCGAGGGCGGCCAGCAGCCCCCACGGGCTACTCTGTCAGATCCTCGGTGCTGAGATTCACAGGGACTGTAAAGAGAAGCCTGCTGGACTTTGAGCTCACAGCCAAAAATCAGGCAAACCAGTCAAGACGTGCTAAATTGAACCACTAATCCAGCACGGGGGTCGCTTTGCACACTAATAATACACAGTTATTTTAGGCATAGATGTGAGTAGACACACACATACAGTGCGTACGTCATGACACAAACGCACAATAACCCTTGGGTGCTACAGCTCATGTTTCTCTTCAATTATTCCACCCTCTGCCCTTTCTCCTCCTCATAATCTGAAAAAAGCCAGATCCGTGTCCTCTAGATATTTAGAAGCTGGGCCCCGATGCCAAAACATGTAACCTTCCTCCTCTTTCAAGTATGGTGTGAATTGGGAGTTCGGGGGTGGGGGGTTGGCTTTACTGCGCTGACCTCATATATCCCTCTCAGGGGTTAAACAAAGTTGTGAAATTCGGTTGCAAGTAGCAAATATGGTGTTGATGCAGAGAAAGAAAATTAAAAATAAGAACCATGCCAAGGCTGAATTAACTCTGCAACTTGCAGAGATTACTCCTATTAAATTCTAATTAGATTTAATTTCTTGACCCTGCAAACAGACCCTTAGGATTTGGAATCATGTCTTTATCTCGATTAATTGCATCATAATGGCTCAAAAGTAATGATAGATGCAGCTCAACAATTAAATCTATCAAATCATTCGCCCAAAGACTCCCGGCCGTAAATATATTAAAGAAATCCAGGTGTGTTTTTAAGACTTGACACAAACGTCTCCTCTTTGCAACATCAGGATTGTGTCGGCCTTCGCGCAGGTACAGCAGCTCGCCGTAGGCAGGACCCACCATGTGGTTCATTTCAGACCCTCCTGGTGTCGGCCTCTAATGGTGTGTAATGGGGTCTCCTGTGCCTACTGCTAACCCCAGGACCTCTTCCTAATCACCGTGGCTACTAATGAGATGGAGAGAAATGCAAGGGCTCGTTAGAAGACAGTACTTTTAATGCCGGCCTATTATTATCCTCTCAGCAAATCATTAGTCTCTAAACTGCAATTTAGGCTTTGAACCGGGAAGAAAAAGTAAAATACTGAGCCAAAAGTGTGGAGATTTTCAGAGGACAGGCAGAGACACGAATATGTGACTGGACATGTACAGTGTCCCTCTCAAAATAATCACAAATGAAAGCTAATTTCTTATTGCCTCTTGGGTGTTACAGTAGAAATCATTAGCTTTACACTGTTGAAGTGGTGACATCATCAGAAACCTGCGGGAAACCTCAGCTGCTGACCAGTTAAAAGAAAAATCCTGAATCCTTGACCCCCCTACAGTGCACAGATCCAGAGGCAGTTTGCTGGCATGGTTTGGGTCCACTTGTCCCCTCATCAAAGTCATTACAAAATGAAATATCTTGATAGGAGTGGCCTTTTTATTTCTTTGGGATGGTTTTCTCTATTTCTGTCGTTCTGTCTAATTTCAGATGTCTGTTTAATGTCTTTTTGAATATTTACGGTCAGTTTTTAGAAAATAGCCTGCATTTTCTCATTTTGTTAGTTTCATCTGTTTTTGGTTATTTTGGGCCCGTTATAAACTTTTTCAGATTGTCGTTTCTCTACATTCGAGTAATTTTGCACCTTCTTGTGGTTGTTGAAACATTAACTACAACTTCAGAGCCTCTGGCCACTGCCATCAGACACATAGGTGCATTATCATCATCATTAACATCATCATCATCATCATGTACTGTGTATGTGTCCATGCTGTAACTCAAGCTTTATAAGCAGCCTTTATTGCTCTCAATACTTCCTATAATACTCCAATTGTTTTCAAAAGTTCTTCTAAAACATTTTATGTACACTGAGGTAATTTTTTAAAAAATAAAACAGATGTTAAGAGTTTAAATGAAAGCAAGTAATTTCAACTGTCATTCTTTGTCAACTGCAAGACAAACATTTGAGAGACTAACATAATGTACAGTAAGTCCACCACGATACAGTGACAGGAATTTACACATTAGAAATAACACTAAACACATATTGGCTTGAACTGCACAGCAACATTGAGGCTGGCTGAAGTAAACAGAGCAAGAGTCTTAAAATACACTTTTATTTACAAATTAAAACAAATACACAAATCATCATTTAAAAGTCCCTAACCAGTAAAAACAAAAATCAATCCTATTTACATAATAAAACATTTTCAAATGTACCTGAATCAAGTGGTCCAAACTAAGTCAGGTACGAGGTGAAGGATTATTGTCACTGATGACTTAAATATAAATTCAGACACACAAGCAGAGAAAGTTAAACATCGATGATGCTTCACTTGTGTCCTTCAGTTTGCCGTTGTAAGGCCATGTAAACATGTAAAAACTCCATTTGTAAGTGATACCTTTGCCACCTTCATTTTCCATCCCTCGGGCGCTGGTGAAATACTGAACATGTTTGGTTATTTTTCCATTTAGTGTACTGTGAGCTCAGTGGTCCAGGAAGCTGAAGATGCTTCTTTGGGGGCCTTTAGTCAGCCCAGCAGGTTTGTTCTCTATGCAGACCCTCTTGGCTGTTGGGTTCACAGCGCCCACCGGTCCCCGTTTCTTCTGAATCTGTGGAACAAACACAGCCAAAGTTAAATAATTTCCTGGCACTGCCTGGGACTGCTGTACAATACAACAATTGTAAACGTTAAAAACTTTGTGGTGCAGAAACCCTGAGCAAGGACCAAGCGGGTTTTTAAACTAAAAGACTAAGCTTCAGATACAAATTTAAATACATTGAACAAAAAAAAAAAAAGACTGGATTTTCCACCATCACCTAAATTGAAAGAAAAAGATGAATTCATGGTCAGTATAAACTAGAGGAACCAAGAACTCTAGCAGTGTTCATGTGGGCACATGACAAACAAACAAGTTCTAAAGCTCATCCTTTCAAAGTAGCTGCTGTAAGCACTGTGGGGTTTGGTGCCACCTAGCGTTTTAAATGTAGAATACAGCAACAAAAACCAGTTGGACTAGCTTCACACAGAGGAGTTGCTCCAAAATGATTGGAAAGTATTTTGTTCCTGTGCTTATTCTAGAAGGGTTAGATAGGGTTAGAGATATGAACGGGCACTTTATAACAAACTCTATTAGGGAGGCAAAAAAAATTAAATCCATAAATTTAAACCTTCAAAGCAATTAAAATTGCCTGCTTCATCACAAACATCTGTTTCAGAGATTATTTATCCATTTCTGATGACAGTCATCATTAACCTTGATGGATGCTCATTAGTCAGTAACCTTTGGCTACATGGTGTCAGATTTTATTCCTAAAATACTGCTGTTAGAAATCACAAGTAGATAAATGAGACTTTGGGTTTGCTCCAAAACCCAAATCCGCACAGTATGAAATTGTGCTGGATGGCAGAAGTTACAGCTCCATTCAATTCAGTTTTCATTCAGTTATAATTTGTAAAATCACAATGAATTTATTTATTTAATGAATTCCACTGTCATAAAAACACGTCATACAAGAATTGATACTGCCCAAAACATTGTGGAACAATTTCAGAAAAATGTTAAACGTAAAATTGTGACGACTTTGAAGATCCCACCATCTACAGTATATAATATCATCAAAAGATTCAGAGAATAAAGAGGAAACTGTGTGCAAGGGACAAGGTCATGACATGGTCAAATGTCTCAGTTTCAACATCTGATATGTTGTATATTTAAATTGTGAATAAAATATGGGTTGATGAGATTTGCCATCATCACATCCTCCCAAATTTTTTGAATTGGTGCTGTATGACGACATCCTCTGTCCTTAGAGATTTTTTATCAGATAAGGAGACACTGTTCCCAAAAAACAGTCTAATGTAGAGCAACTTCAAATATCTTCTTTTGAGCAACCTTGCAGAATATAAAAAAAACCCATGTGTACACCCTATGCACATCTTTGATGTGTGTACATGTTGATGAGGTATATATACATTTTTGTCTTTTCAGCTTATCATGCGAGTTCAGGGTCACCACAGCGGATCATTGTCCGCATGTTGATTTGCCAGTATGGGATTTACTAAATTTCTTTTTTCTTTTTATATATGTTAAAAAAAAAAAAAAAAAAAAAAAAAAAAAAAAAAACACAATACAAGAGAAACAATATGAATGTGAAGAAGTAATCATTAGTAGTACTCATCAAGCATTCTTATAATAACACTCTGTTTGTTACTGTTTTTAGCCAACTGAAATATTATTTAAGCTAAACTGCACAGGGTCGTTTAAATATTTCACCTGTTTCTTTGGAGCGTCTGAAGTTGAGTGGTCTTTCTCAGGAGAGAGCGTTTGAAAGAGAAATCCTCGGCTGTTTCTGGGTGCCAGAGGATTCCCCTCAGAGATCGAAGCCAGTTTTTGGAGGACGGAGCGAGGCTGACTCAGTAGTGAACCTCTCCTCACCTGGAACAAATGAATAAAGCCTAAATCTTAAGTTGACCGTGTACAGACCACAGAGAATATGCAATGAAGAAACCAACATCGACTCACTGCTCAGTCACAGTATCCGTGTTAAAAATGTTCAGTTTGCTAAAATAATAATGCAATCAAATTACTGCCTAATAGATCCTAATAAATAAGCTTCCTGAATTGGTTCAGCCAGAACCAAGAGATTTGTAGAGAATGAGTTTTGGTGAAACCCAATTGTTACACAAGAGCTACAATTTCACCTACAAGTCAAATGAACATTGTGAGCTGCAGCTGCACCAGTAATATGATAGAGAAAGCAAAACAAATCAAGATTCGCTATTAACTTACCTGTAAGGGTTGCGAGGGTCTCTCGAAAGGATTCAGAGCTGACGAAGTCTTCTTTTCTGGCTGAGGCGCGATTGGTGGTTCTGGTTAAAAAGTTTAAAGTATTAGTTTGTTGCAATAAACCGAGTGTAGCTGGTAAAACTGCCCAGTCTCTCATCATGTCCAGGATTTCTGCAGTTCAAGCAAATTAATCTTAAGAAGATTGAAAGTAGTTCAAAGGTGCAGAGATGTAATCCTAGCATGTTTACATTTTTTTTTTTTTTTTACCCTAACCGTGTTTCAGAGTTTTGTTTCCTTGTACTTTTATGCCTTTAAAGACTAATTATGCTGAACAAATGTCCATATGGGTGTTTTTATGATCACAGACCAACCTTTTCTCTGCAGAGTCTTGGCCGTTAATTTTTTGGCCAACTTCATAAAGTGACTGTCTTCCTCTCCAATATGATCATCGTCGGCATCCACATCTCCCCCTTTCTTGGATTTCTGTTTATCAAATAAGGAGAAAACAACAGCATTCAATCATCAGCTTGCTTTTAAAAGGGTAATTGCTAAGGACAATGTCTTCAACCTGCATTTTACATAACACACACACGTACCTGTTCTTTGAGCCACTGCTCTCTCTCCAGTCTCTCCTTCCTCCTCTGGACCTCACTCTGATCAGTAGCTTCATCTTCTTCATCCTCTTCTTCACCCCCTGCTTCCATCCTGTCCATGTTGAAATCATAGTCTGCAGGAAAGATTCAAAAGGAAGCAGAGTAACAACACTGGAAGATATTTTAGTTAGATTTATAGAACCTAAACTGTAACTCTTAAAAGGTACACATGAAGATAGTTCGTATGTAGGTAGGCATTTAAAAAAAAAAAAAAGAAAGAAAATAAAACCAAAACATTATTTGCACATTACTCAAGGCGATTTATTTCCAGCCTGTAAACTTACCAATGTTTTTCCAGCGGAAGCGGCGAGCGCGTCCTGGCCCATCAGAGTGCAGATCCCCATCAGCCAGGTAGCGCTCTTGATAGAGCCTCAGGCGACGCTTGTCATCATCTAGTATATGCTTCCTTTAAATTAAATATACAGAAAATGAATTAAAGAATCCAAATTGCAGTAGTAATACAAGTTTTTCTACGGGAGATTAAAACTATGAGAAGCCAATCTAAAGGGACTCACTGTGTAAGTGCATTTTAGTCGTGAAATATAAGAAACCGTGTTTAATAAAACAGACTTGAATATTGCATATCAATATAATTCAAACTGTTTAACATATGGTTACTTACATATGGATCTTGTTGACCTGGTTCTGCAGCTCCTCATCAGAGGGAAGGTCTTCAAGAAGCTCCTCTTCCTCATATTCACTCCCTCTGTCACCTTCTTCATCGTCGCTGCCATCGTCGCTGCCTGAGAGCTCAGCCTCGGACTCCAGGTAGTCAGCCAAACGCCTAAGAACAGGATGCAAAAAAGCAATGAAAACCTTCGCAACAACGAGGACTATTTTATTCCATTACATAAAAAAAGAAATGTGCAATACGAATTGATTTCACTTACATTTTCTTTTTTTTCTTGACCTGGTGTGGTGCAAACACACCCTGCATCTCCTCTTCTTCAATGTCATTGTCCTCTTGCTCACTATCTGCCTCCTCCCTTTCTTCTTCACCATCTTCATCACTGTCCTCCTATAAAGACATATTATACTTCTAGTGCGCGTAATTAAAATATAAATTCAGTGTGTTTGTACATTAGGTGACACTTTTGTACCTAACACACACTGAGATCTTACCTGCTCACTATGACTTTCCACATCTGACAGAAGCCGAAACTCGCAGTCTTCTTCCTCTTCCTGTTCCTCTTCTTCTGGCTCCATTTTTCTTTACACAGAGATATCACTTTGAGAATGGTACATTGCAAACGGTAAATATAACACTTAAAGTAGCTTTAATGCTTTTCTTGCAAAGGTGAGGTGGGGCACTGAGCACAAAGGGGGAAGCAGGCACATGAGGATGCAGTTAGAACTAAATAACTGTACTTAAAATCCGATGTAAATATTAATGTTTAGATTATGACAGATCTATGTGCTGTACCTGTCTTGTGCTGGTGAAGCCGTCTGAGCAGAACCTAAAGTTGGTAGTAAAGGAGATATTTTAGAACCGCAAAAATCAAAATGTGAATCCGCTTAAACCTTCATCGGTAAAGAACAAACAGAAACCATTAGAAATGTTTCCACAATCTTGAAACAAAAAGGGTGTAAACGCTTCATAAGATAGTCATCTTAAGTCTAGATCCTTGATTTTACTCATAGTTTCCTGGCCTTAGTGACAAATTGCCTATTATGTTTCTACACAATCTTTAGCTTTTCAGTAAGCACAGCTGGATCAATTATTAGATAATAGAAGTCTGGAAAAGCATTTTTTTTTAAGGTGATTTTGACCTTGATCTTTTAAATACACAGAACATGTGTTATCACAGAAAAGAGAGGGGACAGCATACAGTCTCACCTGGACTGGGGAATTTGCCCGAACACAACCCCAGCAGCTGATCCATAGTATTGTCAGAATCTCCATCATCTTCGCCTTCTTTACTCTTCTCGGTGTCCCTTTGTTCTTTTCCTGCCTGTGTTGGAGGAAATGCTCCAGAGCACAAACCCAGCAGCTCATTCTCCTGGGTTGATCCGAGGCCTCCACCCCTATTTGAGCGGCTCTCAGCTGTCCCAAAAACACCTGAGCACAACCCTAGTAGTTCCCCCATGTTGGCATCCATTGCATTTTCATCCAGGCTGTCGAGGATCAACTGTCTTTTGTGGGATGGAGGTGCACCAGGACGAGGCCCAACATTCAGGAAGCCATCTGCATCTAGCAACTGCGAATTGGCATCATCTTCCAGAGAAAAGCGACCTTCTGAATCTCCTCCCAGGCCAGGGCCAGAGACTGCTCCACCAAGGGGGCCTGAATCTGCACTTGGGGAAGTAGGTGCATAGAGGTCTTGGGAGTCCTCAACAGGGAGGCAGAGAGATGGCTCGGACAGTTTACCCGAACTCTGGTGGGGAAAAAGACAAAAGGCAAATGAAGCCACTTTATCCCAAATAAACAACATACCAACCTGAATGAAGCATAACAGTAAAACTGAGGATCTTTCATCAATTAGGTTGAAATGAGAATATTTATAGAAGAATGCAAGCCCCTGACAATTTCAATCTTACCTTAGAGGCAGATCCGAGGAAGCTGGGTCTAAAGTGGCAGGGAGAAGGTGAGCGAAAAATAGATGAATTTGAAACACCTCTAGCTGAGGAACGCTGGTGATTGACTGGCTGGTAGGAGGTGATCATGGATCCTGTAAGCTCAAAGCTGCTATTGTGGCTGTTGTCCTTCACCAGGGACAGAGAATCATCCTCTTCTAAAATCCAGAGCGAGAAAAGACAGAA